>NW_026575049.1:63802500-66202500 GCF_905146905.1 Nyctereutes procyonoides
TTACAGTGTGCTTCAGAATCCTTAGTAAGAGTATTAACCTATATCTTGATTCTTTTCATGTATTTTTCAAATTACATATGTACACAGCCCCTATTTAGCTTAGTAGGGTAATAAAAATTCTAAGACATTGCATTGTACCAGTATGCAAATGTACTTACATAGGAGTAAGTCTAGGTTTCCTTAAAGAGGGCAACAGAATTGAAAACTGAGGCCAACAAATAAATGAAAGTTTCTCTAAATCCATTGGATAATAGAGGCAGTGTTAAGGCTAACCATAGTGTTGAACTAAACAGAGGGATTATTCCTGGGTTTTGCATCAGTTGTTTTCTGCCGGGTGGCCTCACTTGTCAAAAAAAAAAAAAAAAAAAAAAGTTTAACAGGCAAACATTCACATAGGCACATTGAGAAAAGAAGTATGCTTAATTCCATCAAAGCTTTAAAAAAAAATCAATCATTAATTTATTCTAACTACAATTGTTGGTCATTTGTGAAAAGCATCTGGCCTTTAAGTCATAGGAGCCCAAACACAGTACAATGTGAACACTTGTGAAGAAGCTTCAAATTTGGTATAATGTAAAAAAAAAAAAGCTATGTTAGCATGTGTGTAGCTGTGTCTAACTATACAGCTGCATTTGTTTATTCATAGTGCTTTAACTCCACTTTGTTTTCTGGATATTGAAACTGTTATAAATGCAAGTGTAATGGGCTTTAAAAATTAGAAAATTGTTAATTGGCAGCTTTAAAAAGTCCTGCTTTTTTACATGTCTTTTTGTGGTTCTTTAAAAAAAGTGATATTTCAGCAATCTAAACATTACAAGTCAGAAATGGTTTCTAATGAAGTCTAAATTCAAGATAGAAAATATACTTTTAAAATGGCTTCAGGAAGACATACCCTATTTTCCATATGGCTAAGTAATTGTTGAGATATTTGTTTTAAAGCTGGACTTAGACACTCCTGACTGCTCTCTAATTTGATATAGCTAGTCCAAACGATTTTATTGGAGAAACTTTGGTAAGAGAATGCAGTGAAGTAGATTAATAATTTTGTGGCTATACTCATATTGCAAAATATAGAACTAATTCAGTCATTATTACTGTAGTAACATCCATTTCTTTTTAATAGCTTTAAAGCTAGCAATAGAACAGCTCAATGTTGGAGTACATTAAAATATTAAGCTTTAAGTTAGTCAAGTTTCATGTTCAATGGTATATAAATAAGATCCCACCATAACCACATAATTATATGTGGCAGTTTCTCCAGGGTTTTGTTATTTGTTTGTTAGAATGAGCTTTCAAACTGTAAACGAAGGCCTAAGAAAAGCCTTCAGGGGTGAAGATTAGAGCTTAAATTAGAAATAAGGAAAAGTTCCATCATTTTAATTACATGTTCTACTATAATATGAATAGTTAATATGTAAAAACTATCCCCCCCCAAGATGACATACTACTTAGTCCAGTGGTTTCTTAATGTACAAAGGAAATAAAGGGTGGTACAACCAAATAGTGTTATATCAGAGGCTTCATATATAAATGGTCCATTCTCTTACTGTTAAACTACTTTTACCAGATTACTCCTGTACTGTATTTCACTCACTACTGCTCTTTAGTTTCTCCTCAGATTTCAATAATTACAAATTCAGAAACACCATAAATACTTCTCATAATAGGGTTAGGTTCTAAGTAAAAAAATAACCAGTAATAAGAAACACTTTTTTTTCCACAATTGAAAAAAATAGTAATCGTTAGACATTTATCTCACAATGCCATAAATATATTATTGCAACAAGATGACTATGTTTTTTAAATGTGTATTGAAAATAAATTAACATTTTATATGTCATATATAGCATTCATGTGTTAACTTTGTTTAGCCCTCATTTCAGTGGCACTTATGTCCAAAGTACTGCTAGGATGCTAGAGATGAGAGGAAAATCACTTAAAACTGCTTGTGAAATATAATGTTTGAAATGGTTCTTTGAGAATGTGCAGATTATGGCTTGCATAGGGACTTCTTCCAGCTCTCTGGGAAATGAGCTGTTGACATTCTTTTGGGTCATCATCCAAGATAGGAGGGCAACCACAAGGATTTAGCAGATAAATTCATCCCCAAAGACCTTTATCCATTTCATTGCAACTTGGAAACATTCATGTTGAATAGTAGCATTAATGTAGCCCATTTAGCTCTTCAAAGTGAGCTTTATGTATTAAAAAAAAAGAAAAGAAAAAGAAGATGACGATGAAGAAAATCAAATGACTAGGGTAATAAGTTATTTAAGTCTTCTAAGAGCTATTCTTTATTTACATCATTCTAAAGCATAAACCATTTTTTCCCTCTATACTATTTTCAAAAATAGAGTTGAGTTCTATTATAGTTAAGCAGTGAGCTTTTGAATTTTAACTAACTGAATCAGTCCCGCATGTTGCTAGTTAGTTGTTCATGACAAAGAACAGAAAATAAATGTTTTAGTGTTGTGTTCTGAAATGAATGGCAACATTTTTTTAAAGATTGAAAATTATGTCATTTAGGCTCTGTTTCTGACTCTTTTTGGACTTTGTGATTCAGGCAAAAGAGACCAGTAAAGCAGTGATAAATGTATTGAGGGTATGCACTAAGATTCACACACATGTCCTTTCTTATAAATGGTGAAAAAAACTTTTTGACTCAAACTGGAATGATACTATATAGGGCTGAATGTGCAGGAAAGGTTCCCACAATGCATTGTGCAAACCTACGGCTAACAAATACCCTGCTGCTTTGAAACCCCCCCAAAAGACAAAAGCACAATGAAATAGAAAGCTTACCACCGGTAGCTTTCAAAACGACAAACTAGGCAAACTATACATCTCCACCACTCCAATTTTGTCAGAATGCTAATGAGCTTGCTCTGATCTTTACTCGGCTTCCCGTGTTTTCTACATCTTCAAGGACCACATGGCGCTAGCAAAATAAAGACAACTAAATGAGAATTTCGAATGCTTTTTGTGTTAGGACCTGGTGCTTTTCAGTGGACGCACTCGTTGAATATTCTCAACTTAAAAGAGTACAACAGGGGGTTGGGTATGAACTTTTTAACAGGAGGAAATTTGTACAAAAGTAAATTAGTGAGATGAGGAAAATATGAGAAAAATTTCTGATTAATTTCCACTCCATAATATCAATGACACCTTCAGCCCCACTCATACTCTTCTAACAAGAGATGCTGATAAAAGATGAATGATTCTGTGTTGTTCACAGTGAATGTTTAGTGGTTTTTTAATAGCAGCATTCTACATAAAAGGCACCAGGAAGTACTCTGCATTAGCAGTTGAGATCACTAGTTAATAGGATGATGTCTTTTAGCTTTTGTCACAAGATTATTAGAAAGGATGGGTTTCTGTTCTCATCGTGGCATAGTTGGAGTGCCTGTTGAGTACAAGTGCTAAAATACAGGTTTCTCAGTATTGTTTCACATGTAAAGCAAAAAGCCTTTTAATGCAACACCTTTTTCCTTTTTTACCAGGTGATTTTGTTATTGATCTCTAATCTGCCCCTTTCCCTGTATTGAATGCTTGAAGTGTCCTGCTTTTCATTGTAGCCTTGATGCTAGCTATTTGTGTCTATAAATTCATTAACATTAAAACAGGGTCTATATAAACCATTTTATTCCATGATTTAGAAAATGGCAGATTATGTAGTTTTTATGGTTTAGGGTATAGATAATAACATAAAGGTAGGATTGCCTGAGAAAATACTGTAAAAATAGGTTCTTTGATTTTAAAAAACATTTTTATGAGATTTAAATTATATATTTATAAAGGACATATCTTTTACTAGCTCGCTTTTCTCTAGCAATCACTGTACACTTAGTAGGAGATTAGGGTAGTCAGCTGCATCTCTCACCATACCCATATCTCTAAGGGGAAAATGAAAACCAAAACTGGGCACATTTTTATATATAAAGATATCTGAACTTGGAGTTAAACTGACTTTGTACAACTAATAACTAGCCAGGAAAGGAAGTTTGATACAGCAACACTTTTCAGGTTTTGTGTGAAGAAAATTCTTGGCGATTATTCACACTTAATACATATATTTCTGATATTTCTATATACTGTTCTTTACATTTTCTCTTATCCTGAAAAATTGTATTTTTGTATATTGATCATTGAGCACATGGCTCAAGATCTTGCTTCTTAAGATCCTATAATTTATTCACACTTCTAACATAAAGGGGAAAACCCTACAGTAATAAAAATAACATGGACAACTGTAGTTAATAAAGTCAGCAAAAAGTAGAAACTGTCTTCTAAATAAAACAACAGAGGTGTTTTTCTGTCTGGTTATTCTATATTCTCTATGATTTAGCACGATATTTCTATGCTGCTTACATGTATGGATGGGAAGTAGTATTAATGTAATAAAATATCTCCATTTTATAGCGGTCCTTTATTAATGGGCATAAATATGTCTACTTTCATACAAATTACAGTGAGAAAAGAGGCCTTGTCACTGAAAAATATGCATCTAACAAGTAAAATATCTATTTTGTCATGTTAGTTACAAAACTGAAAAAATAGTTAAGAACTATAGATTTCTCATTGATGAAATTTTTTTCTAACTTTGTATGACATACTATGGTAAAATAGAAAAATGAAGTTCCTAGCTTATTAAAGTAGAATGTTTCCATTTGATCTCCATAGACATAAAATATGAAATGGAAAAACTAAGATATCATATGGTGTCTGCAAAGGAACTTTACATAAATAAGAACAAAGGTAAGGGAATTGGGTCCCATACAGTAAATAGAATGATCTCTGAGGTTCTGAAATAGTATAGACTTGGCCTATAGTTCCTCACTAAAATTACTCCTGACAATTCACAGGGCATTGAATCTGTAACGTAATGAAGAAACCAGTAAGAAAGTTAACATTTTATGTCTGAAAATTTTCTACAAGATGGATGTTTAGCATAATTTCCTGAGGCATTGAGCCACATCCTTTGATACTAAGAGTTGATAGAATCCATTACTTTTTGGAAGTAAAATGGTAACACACTCTTGGTAAATTTGACAGCACAGGTCTGTTTTGTGCGTCTCTGTGTTTTTAGCCATGTCAAAAGTTTAACTTTGTCACCTAACTCCCAAGAATGCAAAATAATATAAAATCATTTTCTAATTGCAAAAAGTGACATGACCTCATGCAATTATCTTCTAATCCAATATTCAGAAAAGTTAAAGGCGTAAAAGAACATGTCATACAAATGCTTCTGTCACATCTTTGATTAGCGGAATCCTAGCCAGGTGGAAGGAACCGCGAGCCAAGGAAGGCCCAGCTCTCCAAGGTCTCCATGTCCTGTCCATTACATACCAAAGCCCATCTGTCTTCCATTGCTGTTAACATAATTATAGAAGACGCTTTTCTTCCATACTTAATCCTCAGCATACCTGCATCTGAAAACATGGGCTCAGTCCTTCCAGCGGGGAGCTGGGACGCTGGCTGGGAGAATGATAGCCATTCTGGTGTTTACCATATTCATTCCTGTTTACTAGCTTAGTGTCATAGTTTTGAGCCTCAGTTTCCACTTTCACAGAATGTGGACACTATGGCTTTAGAAAAAATTGGGGGAAAGAACCTAACTTTAATTCCCAGAAAGGAAGAAATTCATTTATTCTTTTATGTCTGGTGATTTTTCATTACACTCAATATATAGTGCAGAAACCTAACCCTGGTTAGTGAATCTCTTAGTTCAGATTTGGTCACACTGGGTCAAAGTTGATATGGTATAGCAGCTACGAGAATTGTGAGAATTAAATTAGATACCTTATATCAAACATTTGCACAGTGCCTTGTTCATACATAGTGTTCAATGAGTGTCAGCTATTATAATTTATATAATCTTTAATATTTAAATTTGTCAAGATCACCTTTGAAATAAAAAATACCAGAGGATGAAAAACATTTGTATGTTAGGAATATTATCTGTCACCATCAAGCATTAAATAAAATATTTATAATAAATTGGTATATATACATTTTATTTATTTTATATTGCATCTATAATGGAATGGGCCTTTGATTATTGAAAATAATTATGAATAGAAATGTAGTATAAAGAAAATAGTAAAGTCTGTTTTTTTTTTTTTTTAAGATTTTATTTATTTGACAGAGGGAAAAAGAACACAAGCAAGGGGACCTACAGGCAGAGGGACAGGGAGAAGCAGACTCCCCACTGAGCAGGGAGCGGGTTGTGGATCCTCCCAGGACCCCCTGGATCATGACCTGGGCCAAAGGCAGACACTTAGACTGAGCCACCCAGGTGCCCCTAAAATTTGTTTTAAAAGGAAGGTTTACAGGGGTACTTGGCAGGCTCACTTAGTAGAACATGTGACTCTTGGTCTTGGGGTTGTAAATTGGAGCCCCACGTTGGGTGTCGAAATTACTTAAAAAAAATCTCAAAAAAAAGGGGGAAGTTTACATTTTAAGGTGCTTACAGTGCTTTTGCTGTTTACTTTTTTACATCTTCAATTTTTAACATTGATAATATTCCTAGACTATTTTGTCCTTGATATTTTCCTTCTGTAGTTACAAGAAAAATTGAAACAACTGTTATACTCTGAAAATATCTTTATTCTCACAATTTGTTCAGATAATTCAAGCATCTTTAATATCTTGTTTCTATCTGCATTTCATTATTTGGATTATTTAAGGAAGGAAAATATATAAATTATGTTGAAGTGTAGTAGCACTCAACTGTTGTTGAATCATTTCTAGTTCATGCAATAGATATTGGATCATACGATTTCTAGGAAGGAATCTCTCTGATTCAGGATATAGAGAACCTCACAAGGTTCTCATTTCTAACATTTGTTTCTTTTCTTCTTGGCACTCAACTGTATGTCCCCGCCTTTTACTATATAGTCTTAAGGTGACTTTTTCATTTGCTGATTCATGTTT
This sequence comes from Nyctereutes procyonoides, assembly GCF_905146905.1. Classification (NCBI taxonomy): domain Eukaryota; kingdom Metazoa; phylum Chordata; class Mammalia; order Carnivora; family Canidae; genus Nyctereutes; species Nyctereutes procyonoides. The sequence goes on from NW_026575049.1 coordinate 63,809,434, forward strand.
GTTCATTTATCCAGAAGAACAAATGTATATAATTTCTACCAGTGATATTTAGAAAGTATTTTCCACTACTAGAAATTTGAATTGGAAATATAAAATATAATTTTTGAACCTAAAGAATTATCACATCTCCATAATTTTTAATTTGGAACATGTCTATTGCCTAAAGTGAGGTACATCCTTATTCTAGACTGTAATAAAATTTTTTAACACTTAAAAAGTAGAAATTCCAGGAAAATGTGTTTTTCTCAGCAACTATCTATGAAACAAAATTTAGGCATTTGAACTGATTTGGCAGCAACATGTTTTTCTTCTGAATGTGAAATTAAATTTGTGTAATGTCATGCCAATGCTAAAATAACATCTTATACATGAAATATCACCCTTTCTTTAAAAAAAAAAAAAGATCTTGGTGACTTATTTGTAAAGGGCTAAGACAGTGGTTCTCAAACTTTTATCTGCATTTTAAAAACCACCTGAGGAGTTTGTTAAAAATACAGATTCCCAGGACCTGCCTAAAATATTCTGATTCAGTGGATCTGGGGTAGAGCCCATATTCTAGGCAGTTATAATACAGGTGATCCACAGACCACATTTTGAGAAACAAGGGGCTGAGATATGTTAAATCCATTGTGTAACAAATGCTAAGGGAAGTAGCACAGCATAAAGATATCAGAGCATAGACTTGAAAACCAGCAAGATACCAGCTAGACTCTGAGTGGTCCTGGACAAATTACTTAACCTCTCTGAACTTCTTTTTCCTCAGCTATTGACTTTAAAAAAAAAAGAAAGAAAGAAAGAAAGAAAAGAAAGAAAGAAAAAGGTTGATAAAACCTATTTCAGAAGAGTATTGAGAGTATAAAACATATTGATACAGATATAGATAAAATTTATATAAGAGTACTTGGCACAGATGTCTCAGCAGAGGGTTAGCACCCAGTATAAAAGTAGCTGCTGCCATCAGCTATAGTAGTAGCTTCATTATTTATTATTGTTTCTACTTATACTTTAAAATTTTCCCTAGTTTCTAAGTAATATGCACATCTCCTGTTCCATCATAATTCTTCTCTTTTTTCAGCACACATACCCAGACTCTCTGAGTCCCTCTCCTTACCCCCCCCCCCCCGCCCAAAAATGCAGCAAGAACTAATTTGGCAATTTGATACAAGACTGGGAAGTTATTGTTTGTTCAACCCTTGGCTTATATACCAAAACAAACAAACAAAAAAAACTAATAACATTTCCATAACTACATAAATGGCTAGGAGAAGAATGTTAGGAATTTGCTAGTCCCTCAATCTATATACATTTCATTGAATTGATACACTAATTGTATGAGTTTCACGAGGCACATACAGAAATAAACAACTTAAGCTTTGTATTTTGAAAAAATTATTTTAGAACATCCAAACCAACTTCGCAAATGTATCTTCCCCTCTCCTGTTTCATCCTGACACTATCCTAGGAAGCTTAACCAAGATTTCATAATTTGATTTGACAAAGAATGACATCAGAGATGGCTAAGCATGTGTGAATTGTCTCCTCAGTCCAGAGTCAAAATCAAGGTAGTTTATGGAAGGATGGGAGCTCTGCTCTGATACCTTTCTCCGAGTTTCCCCAAATGGAAACATTTTTCTTAAAAATACGGATGTTGGGCAGCCTGGGGGGCTCAGTGGTTTAGCGCTGCCTTCAGCCCAGGGCCTGATCCTGGAGGCCCAGGATCGAGTCCCACATCTAGCTCCCTGTGTGGAGTCTGCTTCTCCCTCTGCCTGTGTCTCTGCCTCTCTCTCTCTCTCTGTGTCTTTCATGAATGAATAAATAAAATCTTAAAAAAAAAAATACAGATGTTAATGTACAGAGACAACCGGCTAGTTGCTTACCCTTACTAGATCCTATCATCTTTGCATTAATAGGTGTGAACTTTCTTTTTATTATCATGCAGACTTACAAAGTTCTGTTTTCAAATCATTATTTATTCCATTGTGTAGATATTGCAGCTCTTATTCTAGTGGATTGTAAATTATTACGTCTTTCTTTTAGCTACTAGATAAGTTTTTAACACTTTTCATAGGCTTCTAGGTGCATAGGAAAACTGAACATATATAATCATCGCATCTGTTCCCTGTCTCCACATGTCATTTCTAAGCTGGAATGTGAAAGGCATTCATCCACTCAGGGGAGCTATTTCTTCAAGAGAAGTTTACAATATAAGTTAAGGAAAAAAACATCAAGCTGTTATCTATTTTTAAAAATTAAGTTAGCTTTTTAAAAAAATGCTTAATATTGATTTGTAATGTTTATTGCTGATTAGCTTTTATGTAATGGTTTTTTGCGTGTTTTAATTGGGTAATTTGGATGAATGTTGTAGGAAGAGGAAAATTAATCAGAATTGTGGGATTATTTTTATAGCTGCATAGCTTGAAAGGATAAATTTTTGGTGCAAGTATATGTGTAGCTATATTCCTGAGGGAGTATAGTGGACTTAACCATCAAAATAAGATGTTGAATCTTATTGAATCTTGTTTTTGTACTGGTGATATTGAGTGGGAGAGGATATGTAAATTCACAGTACAATGGGCTATAAACATCCAACTTGTGTTTCCTGGATTTATTGACTTTATATATTTTACCCACCCCAAAGCTACCCAACTCTACTCCCCCAATGCCAGTTCACTCTGAATTAATAGCACCACTTGGTGGCCAAAGCTAGGAATTGTGTAAAGCACCAACATTTCTTCTTCCCCATCAGCATGTTCTCCCCAGATAGACACTTATGATCTGAAACTTGATGGACCTGGTCATAGCTCTGTTTTGCTTTTGAAGGATCTACCTCTGTAAGGAAAATTTTAAAATAAAATTTTAATTAAAGCAAATGAGTTTATTATGCATTTCAGTGCTTTAAACAATAGCAGTAGTTTGCTATTATGTATAAATAACTTTCCACAGAAATAAATTATTAAAGTAGTCATAAATATTTTAATTTCTCATGAGAATAAAATTACGGGGAGCTAAAATTTTAAACTTTTAATACCACTTGTTTCAAGAGCTTATTTTGAATCTAAGTAAAAGGTTAATTAAGTTACACTGAACATTGCAAAATTGTCAGTGTTGACTAGGTATCTATTTTGCTAAATTCTAAAATATATGATATAAGGACTAAACAGATTTGGAGTTGATCATGACTTTGGGTGGGAGTGTAGGTCAAGTGTGTTAGATATGCCTGCTCTGACCCTTTTTAAGTACGCTACAGCTTTGGAGCAAAAAGGAGAGGACATATAACACAATAGAAGGACATTAGGCTAACTGCTGGAGATTGGCCCATACGACTTTGGCAAGAATCTGAAAGGGACTCTTGGGATAGAAGGATGTTCTTCATTCTTAGGGATATCTAAACATTTCTATCATGATAAAAAGGACCACTGAACAAATCCTGGGATTAGGTTGAGGAAGTATCTGAAAACCATCTTTGGAAATTCTAGAGATTCTGGGATTTACACACTAGATTTTTATTTTCTCTGAATTTCTAACCAAAGATACTGCTATTAGCAAAGGGAATCTTTGGAACAGACTTAACAGAGCATGTGTAACCTTGGGAAAGGGACCATTTCATAGAGGCTTTGTATTTGAGTTGATCCTTTAAGAAAAATGGTTAATAGATTAAGTTGATGGGCTTCCATACTTGAAGGGAATGAGAAACTTAAAATGATGGTAGTATGACTGGTCCAGTGAAGATAGAAATTTCTTGCTCAACGTAGCTCACATCTCAAGGTTTACTCCTGTAAGTAGGCCTTTCTGGTATTTGTATAGGCAGTCAAAAAGACTGTGAGACTCTGCCAAGAAGAAATCACCATTCCTTGCTCTATCCATAATTCCAGGAATCAGATAATCAGAAAGGACCCTGAAGCTTGAATAAAGAATGTGGTTCCTTATTGTATGTGTATGTGTGTGGGGAGAGAGAGAATGAATACAGGAATAACAATATAACAATAGCAACCAGCATTACATTGATTAAATAACATATGCCAAGGCACTATTTGGGGTGTTTTCCATATATTAACTCATTTAATCTTCACAGAACTACCCCCACTGCCCGAAGTTGTACTAAGTTTATTTCCATTTTTATAAATGAGGAAACTGAGGCATAGGGTGATTAAGTAATTTATCCAATTCCTGTAGCTCTTCAAGAGCAGAGCTGGAACTTAATTACACCCTGATAATCCCATGCTAGGCAGAGTATTCTTGTTTGGCCATTTTCATTGCAGGATGCTTCAGATGCTCAAATGGAATCAGGGTGGTTCATAATTACCCAAGAAGTAGACAGGTCTATCCCTGGAATCATGTTTCTAGAAGACATTATACACTGACCTATAATTCAAGGATCATAAGGATATATGTACATGGGAAGAAAGGCTGATTCCTCTTGACATCCCCAGATGCACTGCTCTGAGATCATTGTTAAGTCACAGTGGCCTACATTGGAAAAACGAACAAAATCCCTACTACTAATGGATGAACTAATTGAACAGAATGGTTTTTGTTTGTTTATCAGAGATTTGAAGGTTTGCTTTTTGCTTTGTTTTTTTGTTTGTTTGTTTGTTTGCTTTGTTTTTGTGTGTGTGTGTGCCATTTTGCTTATCAGACATTCAGAAGGCTTTGTCAAGGTTGGCCTGAATTCTAAATAAAGGGTCTAGTCTGGTAAGACTAGTTACCTGTGTCAGGTGGGGTGGCTAAGAGTGGTGGTTTACAAGACATACTACCTGGATATAAGGCCCAGTTCTACCACTAGCGACCTGTAAGTTATACAACCTCATTAAATATTTGATGCTGTTATCATCATCGTAATTATTATTATTCCCAGCCTATGAGAAAGTTACTGGTTGTCACTGATCTGACGAGAGAGAGATGTTATATAGAGTAGCTTCTTTTATATATATATATTTATATATAGAGTAGCTTCTGTGAGACATTGTTGTTCCCAGGGATTGAGGAAACAACACTGTGGTTATAAGTCCATCGTGAACCTCTCTTGTGTACCATGATATGAAGAGAATTGCTCCCCTGAGAAGATTAAGGGGCATTGGATGAGTTGATACATTGCTGAAATCCACACTAGTCACCTGGTCTGGTCTAGAAAAACAGCATGCATTGCACTTGATTCAAACTGTTGTGTAATTTCTGAAGCTCTGTGCAGGTTAAAGTGCTGCTGGAGGGATCCCTGGGTGGCACAGCGGTTTGGCGCCTGCCTTTGGCCCAGGGCGCGATCCTGGAGACCCGGGATCGAATCCCACATCGGGCTTCCGGTGCATGGAGCCTGCTTCTCCCTCTGCCTGTGTCTCTGCCTCTCTCTCTCTCTCTCTCTGTGACTCTCATAAATAAATAAAAATTAAAAAAAATTAAAAAAAAATTTAAAGTGCTGCTGGAGACAGTTCTGCAGTGTCCTGTTTTGATTAGGCTAATGTGTTTTAAGACCGAATGTAGCCACAGTCTAGAAGGGAATAGGTTAAATTTTCCTTCTGCTCTCCCTCATTTAATAAAGACTTTTAAGAAGGAACATAAGGAAAGATCTATCCCAGTGTTACTTGGTTATCTGAACCCAAGCATGATTAAGGAAGGTATAGAGTGGAAGAGGAAGTTCCAGCACAGGTAGTATATTGGGGATTGGCAGTTGAACTCATCCCTTTTTAGAAACTGGAGGCACTGGGTATGATTTTAAAAGGACCTTTAAACATTTTAAGCAACACAAGAGGGGGTTACCTATATTATGCTCACTGACTGCAAAATATAGTGTTGGAGAAGCTCTTTATTAGAAAAAAAACATATCTACATGGTTTTTCTATATTTTAAAAATGATACATATTTAATTTTCTGCATTCTCAACAGAATCTAATCTCATTCTCACCTGGCATTTAGTAAATCAGCTATTTGATCTGCGTTGCCAATTTCATAAGCTGTTTTTTTTTTAAAGATTTTATTCATGAGAAACACACACACAGAGAGAGAGAGAGAGAGAGAGAGAGAGAGAGAGAGAGAGAAGCAGAGACACAGGCAGAGGGAGAAGCAGGCTCCATGCAGGAAGCCTGACGTGGGACTCGATCCGGGTCTCCAGGATCAGGCCCTGGGCGGAAGGCAGACGCTCAACCGCTGAGCCAACCAGCGATCCCCCTCATAAGCTGATTTTTTTGTTGTTGTTGTTGTTGTTTTATAAGCTGATTTTTAAAGATGCTCTGCTTTTATTTTTTTTATTTTTTTAGATGCTCTGCTTTTAATATAAAAATCTCTTCCTGTAAAAATGATGAAAACTTACTTTCTCAGTAAAGGTTTTTACTTTGGGTTTTTTTTTTTTTTTTTTTTAAGATTTATTTATTCATGAGAGACACAGGCAGAGTGAGAAGCAGGTTTCTCCCTGTAGGAAGTCCGATGTGGGACTCCATCCCAAATTCCAGGATTCCAGGATCATGCCCTGAGTTGAAGGCATATGCTCAACCACTGAGCCACCCAGGTGTCCCTATTTAGTTTTTCTTGTTGAGGGCTTTCTTTTCTTAAAATTATATCCACTTTTACTTCAAATTGTCTTTTTCATTTTTTTTCTTTATTTTAATTACTAGTAAACTTTCAAATGTATTCTAGTAGTCCATAATTTTCAATCTTAAAATTTACCTTCTTCAGTCTTTGAAAATAAGCCATATTCTATGATCTTTTTTTTTTTTTAAGATTTTTTTAAGATTTATTTACTCATGAGAGAGACAGACAGACAGACAGACAGAGGGAGAAGCAGGCGCCCTTCAAGGAGCCTGATACGGGACTCGATCCCAGATCCTGGGATCATGCCCTGAGCCAAAGGCAGACACTCAACCGCTGAGCCATCCAGGCATCCCTATGATCTTTGTTTTTATCTCTCTAACACCCTGCAAACAACTAGACTCTCATTACCTGGAGCACAGCCACATTCTTTTGCCACTCTCGTGGCCTTCTTTTGTATGCAATAGTGACACTGATGACCTAGTAGGGCATTCACTTTGTTTTTCCAGCTGCAGAAATGAGTTTGTACCTATTCACCTACAGTTTTCACCTATCCTGCTTATGACCAAAGACATAACTATATAATTTGTTATGGCTACCAAAGATTTTAAAAACAATTTTTGTCTGTGGAGTTGTTTAGAAATTGACTCTCACTCTAGTTATTCCTGATTACGTGTCTCTCCACAGTAGACCATGAGCCCTTTTGAGGAGAGAAGCCACATCTTGGTCATCTTTGTATCTCCATTTCATGGCACAACACTGCATATGCCACTATCACTCTCTTCATTATCATCATCATAGCTAGCATTTTAGTCTCCGTTACTGTGCTAAAGACTTTACATAGACTTGTTCATTTAAATTCTCTAACAGACATATGAGGTAAGCAATATGATTACCCTTATAGAAATGGAAAATAAGGCTCAGAGAAGTTAATTAGTCTAAGATCTAGGAGCTCAGTCGACTTTGTTTTTTTAAGCCAAACTGGAAAAAAAAAAATACGTATTTAAAATCACATCTTAAAATATATTAATCTATTAATCTAGAAATAGTTGCTTCTGTCCATTCCTACTTTTCAAGAAATAATTTTATTCAACTCTTCATGTTTGTCTTTAATGTCTCTGTCCCTTCTGGAGCCCCTCTTTAAGTCATTTCCATGACATGACTGTGAGAAGGCCTAGGACAAGGAGGGAGGGATAGAGAAGAGTTCGCCAGGTGCAGTCCAAACAAAAAGGCTTCAAGAGAGGGGAGAACTGGCAGGGGAAGCTATCCATCTGTAAGCATGGCTCACAATTCAAGTTTTCCCCTTATTATAAGATGCCTAATTGATTCACTAAGTAGACAGTAGTCTGTTTGGTTCAGCGATGCCTATAAAAGTGACTCACTGTATTTTATTTTACAGGATATGTTAAATGTACCTTAAAAAAGGAAATACAATTTTAGAGTTATGTTCTGAGCATTTTAACTTTAGTCAAGTGCCTTTTTGTAGTTAGTCAAGATAGTCATGCACTACCTGAAATGTGGGTCATATTAATATCTTTACATGCTCTTAGCACAGAAAAGTTAATAGGTACAAACCCATCCCATATGTAACTTAAAGAAAATACTGAACTGGGCACCTGGGCGGCTCAGTTGGTTAAGTATCTGCCTTCAGCTCAGGTTATAATCCCGGGGTCCTGGGATCAAGCTCCACGTCAGGCTTTCTGCTTGGCGGGGAGGGAGTCTACTTCTCCCTCTCCCTCTGCCTGCTGCCCTCCACCTCATTTGTGCTCTCTCTCTGTCAAATAAATAAATAAAATCTTTAAAAAAAGGAATAAGAACTTAAAACACTAAACTGTAAGTAAATATAAATAATTTTTTCAGTTATAATTTTTCCCATGATAATTCCTTCCATGCTTTTAAATTTATTTTTATTTTTTGCTATTTTAAGTTTGTGCCAAGTTTACCTTTGAGAAATGCAGCTCTGACCTTTGGCAGAAAAAAGGCTACTCAGATTCTATTAAGGAGCTGGTACAAGAAGACTGCTGTTAATTTCCAACCTTCAGAAATAGCTTCTTTTTATGTATAATTTCATGGAAGAAGAATTTTGGTGAAGTTGTCTGTTCCCTCTTCCTGTAAGAAGTACATGCTAGATGTCTATCAGAAGTTATCTATAGAGAGATGTTGCCCTGAATCTGTTTTATCAAATGGGTAAATAAAAGGTTTGTTTATTTTGAGAGAGTTTATCATAGTTTTTATTTTACTGCAACGAAAAGAGAGGATTTTCCCCAAAGTTTATATTCTTAATGCCATGACAAGTATATCATGTTAAGCAAATAGTTTGAAGAAAATTGCTGCAGAAAACATCAATAAAGATTATGAGATTCTTCATTTATGTTGATTGCTGTTTGAGGATATTCTTGGGGTAGAAACATTTATCAGCTCTTTGCTTATATAGTAAAATTTCATAATAAAGCTCTATTTCCTAAGTTTAAAATATTTTCTAAAACCAATGCACTGGAGTCCTTCAGTAATAATGGCTTTAGGAGTTCATGTATCCATGACCCTACATAACTACAGTAAATTCATCTTTCTCATCCATTAAATCTAACAGATTTCACTTCCTTTGTTATTAAAATGTGTTTCTCCAGTACCAGCTAGTTGGACACCTTCATATGTCTCTCTGTTGTAATATATCATGTCTTTCAAAGGTCATCATGTTGGTGTTATCATACCATCAGGACAATTTGTAATGGCAACTTTTTTGTTTTTATGTTTGGTTTGGCTTTGTTATGTTGTGTCCTTTAAGGGCCATATGGGAACACTAGTCAGCCATCTCTGCTTTGGAGCTATGGCAAGATTTCAGCATTCTTTCATATTTTCATGGTAGAAAAATCTTGAATTTGTTTATATGTACAACAACAGCCTACATCTTTGTGTTTTCGCTCTTACCCGCTTAATTCATCTTCTGTTTGGCTAAAATTGTATTGTTCCTTATTTTGTATTTATGTAAGAATTCACTGTCTAAAAATATATCTTTCTAAATGGATAATAAGTTAATGATGAAAGATTAATTAGGAATGATTAATTAGCAGATAAATTTTGAATATATGATTCATAATTTTAGGGTTTTGACATCACTTTTCTTTTATTCATTTAAAAATTTACATTGAAAATACTGCTTCTGAAAAAATAAATGAAAACTACATACATATTCCTGGATGAATGAATGAATTCTTGAATGAAATTAAATCTTAACTAAATTTAAATCATTTTTTTGGAGGAGATGAAATATAAAAATGGTTGCTATAGTCAACTTGGGTTTATTAAGTATACTATATGTAATGCTGTGTATTACACTGCTTTCTGTTTAGTGGTTTTCGTGAACTGTGTCATAAAATGATTTGATGTCATATTTACAGTTACTTTTCCCACCATTATCATTATTCTTGATCATTTAATAATTTTTACAAATCATATCCCAGCTGTGTAGTAATTGGTTAAAAGAAAAAACTGACATTAAGAGATAGTGATGTTAGAAAGGATGTTACATTCCTAGAGGCAAAATAAAAAACAGAAGTCTTTGAGGAAAAAAAAAGTAGGAAAAATATTACCAGAGATTGTATTAATTAGTCAATACTTTAAAATGTTAATGTGATGTTATTTGTAGTATACTTACATGAGGCACTGTGCTTTAAAACTACAGTATAAAAATCCAGCCATGTTTTTACATTTTGGTAATTGTATGCTGACCTGTAGGATTTTGTCATTCTTTATTTTGAAATGGTCGTCAGTTGTATATGTCTTTAATTTTCCAATTCATGAAAGTGAAAAAAAAATGAGATTTTTAAAAAGTATCCCTGTTCACTCTAAGGTGACAAAGATGTAGTTGTAATTACAAATTAAAGATAATTTTGAAAGACAAGTAGTTAACCAGGTGGGGTTAAACAAGATAAAATGATTTATGGCCATTTTATAAAATAATGACAGTCTTCATTTTAAGCTACAATGTAAAGTGCTTTATTCCGAGATTATGTATTGTGGCAGAAGCTAAAACTGCCTTTTTTCTAACAGTGCCAGAATACAACCTCTTTTTCTTTTTGCACTAACAAGACTGCTTTACCACCACAGCCCACTCTAAGTAATTAAATCAATCCTTTGTACTTACCGTATTCTCCTCTAGTGACGGTACTAGATCTGATTATATGCTTCATGCATATTCAAAGTACCGCACTGACAGCTCTTTAATGAGCTCTTACTTAATCAGTATGAACAATGTTCATCTTGTTCTTTTTTTCCTCATGCATTAGAGCTAGGAACAGTTGGGAAAAATGAAACATCCAGCATTCATTTGAAAAATATATTGTACTTTGAAAAGTGTCTAAGCTGAGGAAGTTGCATTCTGCCCTTTAAAAGTCTGATGGACAAATTGGATTACTAGTATTGGATTAAATAACAAATGGTTAGAGGAGAAATGAGAAAAGCTCACTGTGATCACAGGCTTTAATATTTTTTGTTACTTATAAAGCTAAAGGGGTCTTTAACCAGTTATTAAAGTCAGGATTAATTTGTAATGGTTCAACTTACTGGCTTTTAAAAGCTTTTTAAATTTAAAAAATTTTAAATCCTGAAAAACAATAGTGTAATGATGTATTAGAAGAAAATTTAATTTTTTTATTACGAAGCTAAGTATAGATTTCCATCACTGTATACTATCTCAGATAAGGAGTTAGCAATACAGAATTGATTTAACCTCAAGTATGCTTTTTTCAGTTAATTTTTGTAATCTATGTAGCAGAGTGTAATGTGTCTTTAAATATTTGTTATTGTCAGGCTTATTTCCTTTTGAAACATGAGACTCTTGTATTATCGGTCATTTCCTAACAATTAGGGGAGGGGGATCTTCTATTCTTACCTAGAAATCACAGGCAGGAGTTAAACTGAAAATAACACAGTACCATATCAATATTGTTATTCTCAAGGAAGCAGTCTTCCATTGAAGAAAATGATGCTAATTTAAGAGTAGGCTAGTTGCTTCTAGTATTGCTGAAAGCCTCAATTATAGGTTAAGTTAAACTCAGAACAAAGTTTTAATATGTCTATATTTTTAGAAGCCACTTACGTTATGAGCACAAGAACTAAGTCTTTAGTCAGAAAATAAAATATCATAAAAACTGCACCTATTAATATTGCACACATGTGTCATTTCACTGATCAAAAAGGCCTTCACCAGGGTACAATTGGCCTTTTTCCAAATTGCAAGCTTTTTCTCAGCTTTTTCTTTCTACTCTTTCTTCTTTTGTTGCTACCCAGGGATTTGTGCGTATCGCAGCCTGTATCACATGACCAGTGTCAAGACATCACATGGTCCAAAGTGAATACAAAACCAGCTACCCTAAAAGAGAGATTAAAAATACTGTAAAACAATAAAGACTTTTGTTCATACTCCAGAAAAATCTATCCTACGTTTGCTTCATACCATAAAGTTTTAATAGCATTTAATGAAGGCACGTATCCTCACTATTCTCCCTAATGATGAACAACAGATAAGTATTTTACAGGGATGCTCTGAAGTACCTGTTTAATCTTTTGCACACAGATCAGCTCTTTATATTCTATTTCCATTCTTAAAATTTCTTCAGATTTATATTAATGTGAAAATAGTTAAATAAATTATGGTATATCCATAATTTATGCAAGTATTAAAAAGAATGAGGTAGATCTTTGAACAGCATAACAAGAGCAAATCACAGGGCAATACATAATATGATCTCACTTATGGTAAAGAAAACAAACCTGTATATGTCTATATATAGATAAGGTATATGCATGCATTTGATACACATAGTAATCTGTTTGGTCTAGAAGGAGATGTGCTAAACTGTGGAAGTACTGCTGGGAAAAGGAGATGAAGAGGGGAACTGAAGAGGAAGGGGTTGGTGAAAGACTTGGCTTTTCACTTACTTTAGATATCTATTGTCTGAATTTTTAAAATGGACTGGTAGTGTGTTTGAAATTTAAAAGAAGATACCTTGCTTAAAAAGAAAATAAAGCTAGAATATTTTATTTGTTATTAGATATTTAAGTTAGCCCTATGCATCTATACAGAAGTGGGACTGAAGTATTAAATAATGGCCTAGCAAAACAATAAACCAGGCATGGGTGAAATTCAGAAAAAAACAAAGTCAAAGAATTATAAATTTGACTAGGTACAATCTGAATGGAGAGGTGGGAAGAGGGAGGGGGATTAATATTTTTCTTGAATGTGATTGTGGCCTACTTCTACATGGACAATAGTAAATATATACTATATATTACTATATACTGGCTTCTGGTGGAGAGTGGTATAGATGATGGAAAGTGAATGTTAAATGTGCAATTAGTAAATCTAAATTTTAGATCTCTCTGCTGAAATGTTTTAGGATTTACCGAACATTATTATGTTCATTATAATGTGTCTTTTCACAGATAGCTATAAGTAATTTTTGTAGTTTGTCATTTACAGTGTATTTAAAATAATTTGCATGTGTTTGCCATATTAGAGATGATGAGTTCCAGAATGGTATATGAACATATATCTTTAGTTTACTTTTGAGGAGGAAAATAAAAAAAACAAGTTGTTACAAGCGGAAGCTTTCACAAAATCTCTGGACTTCTCTGATCTTCCTGCTAGTCTTATAATTCTCATAATGATTTTTTAATTTTTTTTTTATCATGACCATATATCTGTCAGCACCATGAGTTCCTCATTGAAACATAATAACAAGTCAGCCTCTGGGGAGGATTTAAAAGTTGGAACACTTTTTTTTTTTAACTGTACTTAATGTTAGTCTGATCTGTAGATATGTTTGGGGGGACTGAAATATACATGCTGAATAATACCAGTTTTAGAAGATTGGCTTACGAATTTTGAGATATTGATTTCTTTTTTTCAGACCCTAGACTTTAATATTATGTTATTATAAACAGTTTAATTTGTACTATTGGGGTAGCTAAAATATGTTTCATGTAAAAGAAACCACTTATGCTCAGGTATTATTTGACTTGTAAAATGTCATATTAATAAATAATTTGCTGAATTACAGGAAGGAACACAGAAGAAGAAGAAGCTATGATGCAGGAATGGTTTATGTTGGTTAATAAGAAAAATGCCTTAATAAGGAGAATGAACCAGCTTTCTCTCCTGTAAGTACCCATGACTATGCTTGTTTTTCCTACAACACTGATGAATTTTAGGCTTTTTGTCATTGCTTTCTTTGGGATTTCACATTTATTAGGCTTAATATTTTTCTTACCTTGGAGATTACAGTATAGTTTATATAAAAATAAAAATTGAAATAATATATAATTATTTCTCATCTGAACAGTAAGTTTTTTAAAATAGTAATATATATTGAAAAAAATGTTTATTATATAGAAAGCCAAGGAATATAAAAATGTTTCATATTTAAGAAATAAAGCACTTGTGCACAAAAAGGAGATTTGGATTATATTAAGAGTTAGAGGAGAAAAGAAATAAAATTGAAGTTTATTTAACATCACATTTTAAGTTAAAAATGAAAATAACTTAATGAGGACAAAAGTACTTTTGTAATCTACAGATGATGTTACCCTAAATTTGGGAAATTCTTCCAATCATAAGATCACTTTTGTATACAGTAAAATGGAGACTAGACCAAATGTAAGCATTCTTGGTCTTTAGCACTTCACTATAGGACTTACTGCATGTTTCTTTTTGTTCACTAGCAATATTCTTATATTATGCCACCTAGTGTGGGAAGGATCAGGCTTACATGTTTTATTTTCGTGAAAACCTCTATTTTTGTCATTTCTGCCATGCCTGAACCTGATTAAGCATAAAACTTAACTCTTCCTGGATTTTTAATTGTCTCTCTATTAAATTTGCATTGGTGGTACTTACATGTTTCTCGTATTCTTTTCACATGGCATTCCAGACAAAAGAGTGTTTATTGTGAACTATGAAACATATTTCACAAAATAGCCTTATACTTGACACTTAATACAAGAAGCATTGAAGAATGAGACTACTTATCTGAAAATTAAAATATACCTCTGTGCAATTCAAAATTGACGGAGAAAAATAATAGCACTAGTAAATATTCAACCTGAGGAAGGTTTTAGGTTTGTGTATCATTTGTTTGGAGTAGCTTAAAGTTAAAGAGAAAAGTCAGTTATGAGTCCTAAAATCAATGTAACCTAAAGGTTCTTTTAAGTGTTTAATGATTTAGTAATTAGCATATTGATGAACTTTTGCAACTTGCCTAGGGAAAAAGAGCATGATTTAGAACGACGGTATGAGCTGCTGAATCGGGAATTGCGGGCAATGCTAGCCATTGAAGGTAAGAAATGGCTATGGTGGAGTGAGGTATGTGAAGTGTCAGCTGTCAAAGAGATTTGAAGAGAGTGTAATATACTTCTGGTCTCACTAGGTGTGGCCTGAGTAGGAACCAACAGGAATTACAGATAAATGCCTTAGAGTTTGAAAGCAACAGTCACATAAAACCTAAGAACCCTAATTCAGATAATCATTATGTGTGCTATTGAACACAGAGTTGTCTTAACTTTGTCAGTAAGCTGAAATATCTGTAAAATGGAAAATATAAGGAGTTAAATAATTACATCTTACTGTGTGAAATTTAAGGCTGTTTCCATGAAAGAGGTGAGGAAAGATTTATCATTTTTTATTTTTTCACATCAAACTAAATTTTACCTTAATATTTAATTGATGTCAACACTGAAATGTCTACAGTCCACTATAGTTCTTAAGATCCCAAGATCTTATTAAGTGAATATTCAAGCAAAGATTGACATGAGATAAATTACTTTCATACTTTTCATAAAGCTTCTATATGAATTATATAGTAATCCTAAGCATGGTTCATAATATCAGTAAACAGCAGCTACCTTAACTATGGCATTTACCATATATGACTTTAAAAAAAAAAATCCTACGTGTTTAAGAATGCACTTCTCCTTATGCCTTTTAGTTGAAAATGTCTTAGAGTTCAAAGATGTCTGCTTAAAAACTAATCCTTGGGGCTCTGTAAAATGGACCTTTTGTCTAATCAATGCAAATTGATTTTCCTATTCTATATTGACCTCTTAACCCATTGACTGTCCATAGTAATTTCCTTCTTTACCTGATAAGGTACCTGACCTATAATAAGCCAATTCTAATTAGTTTAGAAACTAGAAATTTAAGATTGTAAGGGAAAGCCAAATGAAACTATGTATTTTTTAAATATTTTAATTAATATTGAGAATAAATGAAATATATGCTATTTATCTAAATGTAATCTTAAACATTTCTACAAGTTTTATTTTTAATTACTTTATATCTGTTTTCTCATTTGATAAATATGACCAACCACATTTGTATATCCTCATTCAGAAATCAGATTTACTTTATTTTAAAGGCTTCTGATACCTAATTTCCTTCAAATGGCTATCTAAATGAATCAGATTATACCTTGATAATGACTATAAAATGTCTAAAAATTACTTAAGAAGTCCTGTGAAACTTGCCATTGAAATAAAATGCACAGGTATACTAAATGGTATTTTTCTTTGTGATATACCTTTGTAGTCATGGTGTAGTCTTTAAAAGAGATTTGAAAGCTAAAGAGTTGAAAAGTGGGTATAGCAGATACTATTTATATGGTATATATATGTATGTATAATATAAAATATATGTATATTTAGTATGTATAATGTATGAGTCATATAATTTATTCTTTATACATTATACTCAATACAGAGTATTAAAAGCACTGTCTCATGTATAGTAAGTTAAATTACCCCTCAAATACAGCATGATACAATACAGTTGACTTTTAAGGCAGATATTGCTTCTATTCTCAAACCAGTTTTATTACCAAATACCATCTTAAAAGGAGGGCCATGACACATACAAAAGATCGCATCTTTATAGGTAGTCCTATCCCTATATACCAAACCTACAGTCGCGAATAACTGAACATTTTATCAGCCTGTTCTTGTACATATCAGCACAAAGTCATATTTTTTAGGAAGTGGAAAAAGTATTTTTCTTTTTCAAACACATTTAATACAATTGGTAGTTTTTTTTGAAGTTTTGTTCCGTTTTGTTTTGTTTTTTAATTAAGATCGTTGTCCCATATGTGATTGTGCCAGTTTCTGTTGCTGGTTGAGAGAAAAAAGACACTTAGGGAAAGAAGTAGCCTGTTGATGACAAATAAAGGCACTTTCTTGGTAAGAGGCCTGTCCCACTAGCCTGGGCAGTGCTTGGGCCGGGCTGTCCTAGGCAGGTACTGACTATCGTGATGATCAGTTCTGTGAACACAGTTGTCCTCTGAGCCAGCGCTTAGAATGTATACACATGCAGTTCAGTGGCCTTTTGGAATATTAAAACCCACAGAAATACACATGAATAGGCAGCACTAGTTGGTTTTGTTTGGCTTTCCTTTGTTTTAAGGTTCATTCCTCTTTTTTTCCCATCTCCTCTATTAGGTAGGTAGCCATAAGATGTTTTTCATAATAAATAAATTAAAATCTTTTCAAATAAATCTGCTGCTGAAACCATTCACCAGGAGAAAGCACAGAATGTTAATAGCCACATAGCACATTGAAAGAAATATTAACAGCTTGGTTTGAGAGGGGAAAAAATTCAATATATCCATTCTTCTGAAAATCCATAATCGCTTTGGCCTGTTTTTTGCCTTTTTTTCCCTTGAGGTGTTTTTCATAGCAGGAGTTTCACTCTACTGAGCTAAGTTGTAGGATCCCTTAAGCTAACAAACATCTTTTAGATACTTTTCCTATAGTTTTTTTGTTCCAGATTATTTAATGCCCCCTCAGGAAAGATAAATTCATTTCTGCACACATTGGGGTGGGCTTTTAGAAAGTGGTGTGTTCATTTTCTGCACAAGAAATGGATCTTCTCTAGGATTTTGTACATCTTGATTTATTCTTGGCTTAGAGTTTGAAGTGGGTGCTCTTCTAAAGGGATTTATGCATAGGTTCACTATTTTTGTAGTTATGGTTTATATGATAAGCTTTTTATATTTAAAATCAATATGTAATCCTGTGGAGGAGCTTATCCCCTAAAACCCCATTTGTAAATCTATTTTAGCTTTGTTACACAGCACAGCCACAGTCTTCCATAGATTGATTAGGTACAGCAGTAGAATCCTATCAAATGGCCTGCTCTGATGATGATGCAAACTCTTTCAGGATTGCTAGTTGACTGGAACTAAAGATAAGACTTGACTGCAATCCCCCAATGTGCTCTTTACAAAACTAGTGTTAATTTTCATCAAAGTGCCAGGCTTATTTATAGTGGCAAGGTTGAAGGTTTACTACAAGAACTTTAGGTCCTTTCTATCAAAGTATTTATAGGTATTTCTTTTGCCTTTTTTTCCAAGGTAATTATCAACTTCAGCAAATAAACTGAATCAGGGAATGAATAATTGGCCCTATATATAAAAAAAAGAGATTTTTAAATTAACAAAACAGCTCAGTGCAGATGGACATAAACAGAATCTCTTTATTTCAACACTTTGGCTCAAATGCAGCATCAAAACTTAATCCTATTTGTTGCAAGAGGATATGGCTTTTGTAGCAAAAGTACACTGGAATCTTTAAATTAATCAGAAGCCACATTGTAGTCTGTTCAAGTCAAAGTCTGTGTATCTAGCTAGCTGTGACTGGTGTTATAGGTGAGTAATCCTTTCTTAAAATGCATAACAGGTAACACATAAACTTACATGGAGGTTTTAAAAACATGACATTACATCTAGGTGAAGCTACTAAAAAGGGATTTAAAAATTTTTTAAATTTAGGTGTGAACAGATGAAAGTGGATCTTGATCAATAATTAAGGTATTGATTTTTTTTAAAAAATCATCAAAAGTTTACTTACTTAATTTCCCAAATCAGCAAATATGTGTGTGTATGTGTATAAATTTACTACCATAAAAAAAGCAAATGCAAAGTAAAAGTAGTTTTGCTAGTGTAAAATCTACTCACTGTACTTAGTTGTTTCCTCTCCATTTGACTAATAATTTGTAGATATTAATATAGCAATGACAAATTTAATATGAAAAATCAAACTTAGGCTGCAACATTTTAAATTCTAATGTCAGTAAATTTCACTGTGAAACGATGAAAATAACCTACATATTCATAACTTTAAAAATGTTTTTGTTACAGTTACAGAAAATGTCGGTATTGAACTAGGAAAAAGTTAAGATTTTAAAAATTATTCAGTACTTCAGGGGTTAAAAAATAAAAGTTTTCTTTCATCTATATTGTTAAAGCCTTATTTATCTTGATATTTCTAATTATTAATTAAAGCCTTAAAAGTGGTCAAGTACAGAGAAGGAACAATTAAGAAAATTATATATCTGTTGTTAAAATTTATTTTTTTCTCGGTTTTAAAAAATTGTAATTTTCCATTTAATTATATTTTTTAAGTGTATGGTGGAGGAAATTTATTTCCCAGTTGTGAAGCTCTTATTAAAATATTTTGGAAGTAAGGAATTATAAAGCTTATAATCTGAATGATTTCTTGAGGTTGAAAGTGGAAAAATTAATATTCACCAAAACTGGTAATCTTACTAATTATAAAATTTAGTTACAAATCTTTTATAAATTTATCAGGTTTTTCTCTAAGTTAATATTTCTAGAACTATAGTTACCTGAAATTAGACTAGATGACCTTAAAGATCCTTCCAACTGGAGTGCCTATTAATTTTGCTCCTGTGTGGAATAAGACTGATTAGAACGAGACCAAATTAGAAAATTGTCTAGCGTTCCTGACCACAGTTGCATTTAAATCCAAAGAACAAAATTGTGATGGATATGGCTTTTCTTCAATTTTGCTGTTTTATTATTTTTTAAAAATTCTTACATTCAGAAAAAAACTTTGCATAGTAATAGTTTCTTTACTCCTTCCCATGCTATAGGATATTTCACCTCTTTTTTTTATAAGAATGCAGTGTGACCAGTTATTTAATGTACTTACTTGTGTGATTTTTGTATCAAGGGTGGATAATTAATACATGGCATGTTTCATATGTATGTATGTATGTATGTACGTATGTATGTATTTGAGCTTATAAAGAAAGGAATAGCGATGAAATGGAATAAGCCATTCTAGCTTTTTGCTGCTATTCTAACCTTTATTGCATGATGATGCATCTAATTTTTAATTTGTAAATACAAGATAGAATTCCCTCTAGCACCATTTGCTTTCATAAAGCTGCTGAGCAGTTTGCTGTCTTGAATAAATTTTGCTTTGGAGGGGGTCGGGGGGATTTGAACCAGCACATTCTTGTGTGGTTTGTGAAGATTCACATGGTAACCAGCGGTGTGCATTGTTAGGTTTATCTGAATAAGCACCAGCCATGTGAGTTTTAACATGATTGCCCAGGGCAATGGAGAGAGAAGAGAGAAACCCGAAAGGATTGCACTCCTCTCTGTTTTTTGGAAAGTGCATTCGCTGGGGGAGGGGGCTGCATGAGTCAGTGGCCCTGGATTTTTTTTTTTTTTTTTTTTTTAAAGCTGGTGTCCTGTTTCCCTCTAGGTCCTCATTTGTTCTGCTATCTGCCTCATCATCTACTTCTTCTTTTCATTGTTTACCTTCCTAATGAGGGAGGCGGGGTAGACTGGGGGTTGATTGACAGCTACAAGCCCTTACAGTCTGGCCAGAGAGCAGTTGGCTTTGGTTTTAAAAGTGCTTTAAATGTTCGATTTGGTCCTGTTTTTATTAAACGAAACTGCTGCTCATCTTAAGGAAATTATCAGACCAGCGATGATTAGCAAATATATTTTGGGGTCCTAAAACCTTCAAAAGACCCTGCCCCTATGTAGGGAAAGAGCACTGCCCATCGGATTTTCCAACCTTTAACGTAGGGTTTCAAAAAGAAGTATGTAATTTTTCCTTTGCAGAAGTGCTTTGATTTTAAACCACCCAGCAAACCTCTCCAAAAGAAAACTGGCTGTGATGCGATCGAGAGCTGCAGTGTAATATTGCAGAGCAAATTTATTTTTTACTTCAAAGAAAAATGCTAATTAGCCGATTCACTACTTTTAAAGTTATTGTGAAGCATATGGCGCCCAGTGTGAGATACATCCAACTGCTAAAATAGAGCGAAGAGGAAATTAGCGAAGAATGGGCTGTATGGGGTGAGCATGGGGGTGGGGGAGGAGGATAGGTTCTCAAGCAGATTCTCTAGCCTTTTCAGAGTGGTTTCTATCGCCCATCTCGGCCTCCCGCCCCCTCATTTACCCACTTCCCCCCCTCCCCTCCGGCCGAGCCTCCCTGGGCCTCTAACTCCCCTCCCCCCCTCTGGCGAAAGCAGGTGCGCACCTCCGGCCGGCCACGGCTCACACCTGGTCTCTTTTGCAGGTTCCAGCCCAGCCTCAGCCCATCTCCATCTGCGGGAAGGATTTAGGGACCTGGGCCTTGGGGTGAAATCTTCATCCAGCCGGCCACACTCCCCCTAAGACCCTCCCTAGTGGCTCCCTCACGGGGTTTGCGGAGAGATGCGAGGAGACTGGAAAAGGCGGGAAGGGGGGGAGGGTGCGCCGAGGCTCCGCGGGTGGGTAACGAGCCTCCCGTCCTCCGCAGACTGGCAGAAGACCGAGGCCCAGAAGCGGCGCGAGCAGCTCCTGCTGGACGAGCTGGTGGCCCTGGTCAACAAGCGCGACGCGCTCGTCCGCGACCTGGACGCGCAGGAGAAGCAGTGAGTGGGCGGCGGGGCCGGGAAGTTCCTGGAAAGTTGGGTGCGGGGTGCGGGGTGCGGGTGGGCCGGGCAGCCCCCGCCGGGCCGGGCCGGGCCGGGCCGCGCGGCGAGGGCGAGGGCGAGGGCGAGGGCGAGGGCGGCTTCCCCTCCGCGGAGGAGGATGAGTCTGTTTCCTGTGTGACTTCCAGGGCTGAAGAGGAAGATGAGCACTTGGAGCGGACTCTGGAACAAAACAAAGGCAAGATGGCCAAGAAAGAAGAGAAGTGTGTCCTTCAGTAGCTGCCGGACCAGACCCTCCCAACCGCGGGCGCTTGGTCCCCAGACCCGAAAATGTCAGACTCGCAGACTCGTTGTTGACTTAAAACTTTTAACGTTTTTTGGGGGGGCCTGGATTGTACTTCTTTACCACCACCACCACCACCACCCCTTTCCCTCCCTCCTTTCCAGATAATACACAGAACTCCAAAAGAGCTTTGTTTAAGGATTTTGTGTGTGTGTGTGACTTAATCATTTCCTTGAAATCATGTGAAATAAATTTGCACAGATACCTTGTGAACGATTGGTATTGAGAGTGTTCAAGAGACGGCTCAAAGAAGAAAGAAAAGAAAACCCTTCCCTCGTTATTTCCCCTCAGTTTTCGATGGGAGGAAAATTTGGAACATTTTTGTTGTTGTTATTATTGTTGTTGTTGTTGTTAATAGCATAATGGTGGGAGGGGGTACGTAAGTGGGGGATAAGAAAAATGTCATGAATGATTTTTCCAGTCCTGCCATATGTAACACTTGACTCTGTTACCTGAATTTTATAGTTAGATCATATCCAATCTACTTATTAAACTGTGTTCTATTTACCAGTGGGATTTTCTGCAGTTGTTTTGCATTTCACTGTAAGGATAATAGAGTTCCTGTCCTCTGCTCTCCTCAGAGGATGGCCCTTTAATGTAGCCTGAGACAGTCCTGTGATTTGAAGGTGAGCTGTGAGGATGGGACTAATTGACATGCATCAGTTTACAAAGACGGTTTTATCATCTGAGAATGCGCCATCTTTTTCTCCGGATAATTATTTATTACATCTAGCTCGGTCCCTACATTTTGTTGGGTCTCAACATTGGCTCAAGAATGCTGTTAGTATTTATTCTGTATTGATAAAAGTCTGTCTTGCCACTATGAGTAAATCCCCCCCAATTAATATTTTCTTCTCTAGCATAGCACTGTCATTTTTTTTGTGAAAATGGTTATCTGTTTTATTTATTACAATACTGAGTCATATATAAATTTTCAATAAAAGCAGAAACTTTCTTACCTTAACCACTGCTGCTACTTCCTTGCAATGAGAACCTGACACTGGTTTGAGAGGGTTGTGTGTCCGTAAGACCTTTCACGGGGAAAAGAAAATGGTCCTCTTGGATGCGGAGCGGGATACTAGGCTGTATTTGGAGTAAGTTCACACCATCCCAGAGGGGCCCTGCTGACACACGAATGCGAAGGAAAGCAATTAGTCGTATTTTCCTAAGCAGTGCAAACTCTCATCTTTCGTAAAGGGTCATCTCTGGTGAGAAAGCTGTGAGGAAATCTGTGATTCCACAGCACCGGAAAAGAAAAGGAAAAAAAAAAAAAACGCTAGTGTCTGTCTTGATGAATTTTCCACGTTGTTTTCGGTGGTTACTAGTGTTGCACTCCTGAGGGGAGATGGTGACTTCTGGTGACCCGCAGGCGCGGGGGTGCCGGGGTGAAGGGGAGAGGGGCCTGGTCGGCGGGAGGGAAGTGCGTGCAGGTGTGCGTGCAGGCCGTGGAGGAAAGGGAAGTGGGAACCAGAAGGTCCAGGCTCCAGGAGGAACCTGGCGATTGGGAAGCAGTTGCCACCACTGCCGCTGAGGTGCCCGAGACAAAGCAAGCTCGTTCAACAAGTCTGGGGCCCGCGACGACAGCCCCCCGCGTGGGCACCTGCGCCCGGGCCACGCGTGCCCGCGTACACGCGGACCTGGCTGTCTACACACACACAAATCCCCTCCGGAAAGTACGCAGCCGCCTTCCCCTTGCCGGTCTCTCAAAACGATACAACTTGCCAAGGTTAGAATTTCTTCTCGAAAAGGATTTTTAAGAAGTTATCGAAAAGTTACCAGAACTCAATGCAACTGAGCCTTTGCCCTTGTTACCGGAGCAGGAGGGCGGCGAGCGAGGGGCGGCTGCGCCCCGGGGCCGCTGGGTCGGCGCCTGCCCTCCCGGGAGCCTCGCCGCGCCCACGCCGCGGTGCCTCCCCCCGGGCCCGGGCCGCGCGGGCTCCCGGGGGCAGCTCGGGGGCGCAGCGCGGGCCGGCGGGGTCGGCGGGGTCGGGCCCGCGCCCCGGGCTCGCCGCGTGGGGCCCAGAGCTGCCCGCCGAGCGCAGGCGCAAGCCCGGCGCGCCGAGAGGCCCGGAACCCGGGAGCCCGCGCCGCGGGAAAGGCCCGGGGGTCGCGGCGGCGGCGGCGGCGGCGGCGGCGGCGGAGGAGGAGCGCGGCGGGCGGCGGGCGGCGGGCTGCGCGCGGAACTTCCGCCCCTGGCCGGGATCCCGCGACCCCGGAGCCAAACCCCTCCCCCCGTCCCAGGTGTCCCCCGGGGCCTGGCCGGGCCTCGAGGTCACCTCGGGGCTGGCTCCGGGGCCCGGCGGCGCCCCCCCCCCGCCCCGGCCCGGCCCGGGGGCCCGGCGCTGCGCGGACGCGCCCTCCCCGCCTGCGGCCGCCGCTCCTGGCCCGGCGTCTCCCACCTGGACACTTGCCTGGCGACCGACGGCCGCCGCCGTCCTCCGCGCCGCGTGCAAGAAACTTTCATCCCAGTCCCTCTCCCTCCCTGCACTCCTCCCGCTCCCTCTCTTTCTTTTCTTAATCCCGGGGTTTTACGGGTTGAGCATTAAGAAAAATCTCCTGCAATTTGGGATTAGATAAATATGCTCATTAGAGGGGCGCGCGCGGGGGGGGGGGCTGTGCTACTCGATACGTCCCAACTTCCCCGAGACCGCGGCAGCATCTGGAGCGAGAGCGCCGGCCGCCCGCGAGGCGGGCCCTGGGGACCGGCGGGCACATTCCTGCGCGCACGGCCGCCCCGCCGCAGCCGCCGGCGGCTCGGGGCCCGGACGGGGCAGGCGCGCGACGGGTGGCGGGGCCGCGACCGGGGCACGCGGCCGGGGCCCGGGGCGCGCAGGCCGGGCCGGGCCGGGCTGGGCCGGGCTGGGCCGGGGACGCCCGCGGGGACCTGCCCGCGAACCCGGGGCCCTCCTGCCCGCGCCTCTCCCCGGAACCGCAGGCGGGGTGCGCCTCACTCCTTCCTCCAGACGCCTGCCCGTCGCGGGGGCTGCGCCCAGGGGGCCTCAGAGGACCTAGGACTTGTGTCCCCGCCCGGGTCCGGGTCAGCGCTGCGCTCTGCGCAGTTTCTTTTCCTCTTAAAGCTTTTTCTTTCCTGTGGTTTTTTTTTTTCTCTCCCTTTTCTCTCGTTCTTTTATTGTTTTTTCTCTCTCTCTCCTCCCTCCGTGTGTGTGTGTGTGTGTGTGTGTGTGTGTGTGTGTGTGTCTTTCTTTCCCTTTTGTGAATGGGCTGCGGTGTCTTTGTTCTGGAGAGAAGCGCCCGTGTCGCTGACTTTTGTGAACCAGAGAAGGATCTTGTAAAACCTCCTTTTCTCCTTCATACTCGCCCACTCCCACCCCTCCTCCTCTGCCCCTTTGATTAGATGTTCCCTCATCGTACCCCCCCCAACAAAAAAATGTAATTTCGTTGGTCTGGCGGCCACTTTCTTTGAACATTAGCTCGCTTTCAGCTCCAACTTCAATTAGAAGGAGTTGATTTTGAGAGATCAACAAAAGAACCGACCAAAGCCTTATTAAAGGTCCTAAGAAGATCTCCCGGGTCCTTTGAGAAGCAGTTAAGGAAACAGTGTGCCCTCCATCATATTCTGTTACCGTATTTTATTCGGGCTCCAAAGGAAAGTGTCGCTTGGGGGGAGGGGGAAGTACTTTGATGAGCGGCGGCCTCGGCCCCTTTTGACTGCGCGGCTCCCCCTTCCTCTCCTCCTCCTCCTCCTCCTCCTCCTCCTCCTCCTCCTCGCCCCAGCCCCGTCCGCTCGGGGGCCCGACCTCGCGGCCCCGGCGGCGGGCGCTCCCACGGCGCGGCGCCCCGCGGCTCCCGGACTCGCCCTCGCGCTCACTCCTGCTCAAACTTTTCACTCCGCCTGTTGGGATGGAGGGGAGGGGGGACTAGGGAAGCCGGGGAGGAATTCCTCGAAAGGGACCCAAGTGGTGCCTAATATTCAGAAGGAGGTGCCGCCAAGAGGAACCGCCTGGCTCAAGGTTGGGGCGAAACCTTTTTTGGGGGGTGGGGGTGGGGGCGGGGGGGCGCTTGGAGACGTCCAGCAGGTACGCGGGCTTGAGAAGTTTGTTCGGCTGGGAAATGGGCTTCGCCATACGAACAATCCGGGGCGACGGCCCCGAGGAGGCTCCCTCTGCGGCGCGGGAGGAGGAGACGGAGGCCGGGGGGCTGTGGCCGCGGCTGCCGCCCCCGCCCCCGCCCCCGCCCCCGGTGCGGGGCGACCGCGAAGGAGGCGGGGTGCGGAAGGGAAAGTTTCCCGTTAAGACCTCCCGGGGCAGGAGGAGAGGGGCGCGGAACGGTACGGGGGCAGGAGCCGCGGGGCTCCAACGCCCGAGGAGCCGCGCCGAGGACCGGCGCGCGGGCCCCGGGGGACGCGCAGCAGCGGGGAAGCGGCGGGGCCTCCCCCGCGGGGGCCGAGCGGGCGCGGGGCCCGAGGCGCCCAGGCGGGGTCCGCGCCCCCCGCGCCCCCGGCCCCCGGCGCCCCCGCGGCGTCCGTCTGCAGGCGGCGGCGCGGGGAAGGGGGCCGCTGGGGCCCGGGGCGCCGCCCGCGGGGAGCCGGGGGGGCCCCCACTGCCCTGCAGCCCGCGGCTCCGGACTCCTCGAGCGCACGGCCCCGCCGCCGAGCCGGGTGGCGCGCGGGAGAGCCCGGGAACCGGTTCCCCGGCCCCGCGTCTCCTCTCCGCCACTCCCTCGCGGGCGCCGACAGGGCGAGCGAAGGGCGGGGACCCCCCCCCCCGGGCCGGCCTCGGGTCCCGCGTCCCCCCTCCGCCGACGGGCCCTGGCGCTGCGGCCGCTGTCCTCGCCTCGCTCTGCGCCGCGTTTGTCAGCCCAGCCCCGGAGTTAGCGCGCGCCCGGGGCGGGGCGGGCGGGCGCCGAGGGCGGGGTGCAGGGGGCGGAGGAGGGCGGGGGCGCGCGGAGGTAACCCCCGGCTCGGGCTGCCATTGCCCGGCTCGCTGTCACTCAGCCCGCGCGGGGCCGGGGATTGGCAGCACGGCCCCGTTACGCACTCACCTCGCGTTCACATACCCGGGGAGGGCAGTAGAAAGGTGATCAATCTTCATCAGGCTACATTTCCAATCACCTAAACAACCCGGCAAGACAAGCCACTCCGACAAGGTAAACCGCTTGATTTATTTAGTTTGCAAAGTGCCTCGGCGGGACTCCCCTGGCCCCCGCCGCCTCCGCGCTGCACCCGGACTGCGACTGCAGCCTCGAGCCGCCCCCCAACTCTGCCCCTCTCACCCCCCACCCGCCTACCCCTTGCGGCCCCTCGGCGCGGTCCCGGGCGACGTGGCGTCTCGGGGACGCGTGGGGCTTTGCAAACAAAGTGTCTGTGCAATAAAGTGAAACCTGGAGGGGGGACCCGCACAAAGCCACCAGGAAGAAAGAGAAGGCAGGAGGGAAGTTGGGGAAAGCAAGAACCCCGGGGAGCCGGGACCCGCCGTCCGGCCCGGCGAGTAACCCCCGCGCCCTCTGTCTTTGCAGGTCGGCTGCCCCGCGGGCCTGCGCGAGGGCGCGAGGTAGATGGTGAGCGGCCCCGGCAGCCGAGGGCAGGTAAGCAGACAGCGCGGGGCCGCCCTGGCTCCGGGAGCGCGGCGCCTGTTCCCAGCCCCCGGCCCCCGAGCCGGTCCCCGCTCCCCAGGCCCCCGGCAGGTGGGCGGGGCTGGGGGGCGTCCTGGCTCCGCTCCGGGCGCGCGGAGGACCCCCGATCTCCGCCGCGGCCCCGCGCCCCCTCCCCCGCCTCCTCCGAAGTCAGCGAGCTCAAGTGCTAAGTTTGAAGAAAGTCTTTGGAAACTCACGCTGCAGCTCGGCAGCGGCGCGGCGGCCCGGCGAGCCCCCCTCTCTCGGGCCCCGGAGCCCCGGGCTGCCCCTCCTTCGCCCCCCTTTCCCTGCCAGCTGGGGTCCCCCAGCCCAGACCGTGGGGCCTGGAGGAGGGGCGCGGGAGGCCGCCCCGGCTCTCCCCGCCCTCCCCGAACTCCCCAGCCCGGCCCCGGGCCTGCTTTGAATCCCCCGCGACGCGGGGTGCAGCGCAGGGTCCCCTGGGGCCCCGGCCGCGCCCCCCAGCTCCACTCCCTGCCGCTGAGAACGGCGCCTCGCGGGGAGGCGAGCGGGGAGCCAGGCTTCGACCTGGCGGCCCGGGTCAGCGCGGGCTGCGCCGCCGAGGCCTAGTCGCGTCGGCCCTGGGCAGGGTCCTGGGCCGCGGGCCCGGCGGGCGGGACAGGCCGGGAGCACGCGGGGGCGCGGCGCCCGGGCCTCCCTGATCCGCGACCCCTCGGGGCGCCGGGCGGGCCGCCCTCCGGCCTCCGCCCGGGCCGCTCAGTCCGCAGCCAGCAGCGGGCAGAAGGCAGCGGCGGCGGGCGGGCGCTGTCGGGGAGGGGGCCTGCGGCGGGGCCTGGGCGCCCCTGACCCCCCGCCGCGCCCTGGCGCCCCCGCGGCCCCCGCGGCCGCGTCTCCAGGCCGCCCGTGGGCCCGGGCCTGTTACTGCGGCCCAGGTGTGCTGGGCTCCCCGGGGAGCGGCCTCTCCGCGGCCCGGCGCTGAGAGGTCAACTGGCAGGGTGGCCGTGGGCTCGGGGGGCCCAGACCCAGCGGGGAGACCCTTGCAGGAGCGCACCCTAAGTGGGCCCTGCCACCCAGAGAGGCCCAGGTGCCGCCAGCCTCCCGCGGCGCCTCACCTTAGCTCTCCCCGACCCTCCACCTTTTCATCCCGCTTTTCAAAAACATTTTGAAACGAAACGAAACAACCTCTGGTGCCCTGGGCAGCCTGCCTCACTGGCGCCGAGTAAACGTTTGCTTTTGCAGTATGGAGGCCGGCTCCTACCCGACCAGAATTTGGCCTAGACTTGGGACCTTGCACACCCGGCGTTTTAGGCCCTCACTTTCCAGCTTGGCCCTGCTTTTAGCCTCTCCGCACTCCTAGCGACGCCCCACGAGGGTCTTTTACCCATTCCACGCCTGAGAAGAGGCGATGACGATCCAGAAAAGCTGACTTTTCAAAGAAGCTGTGGTCCTCCGGCCAAGGCCTTGTAGAGCCAAGCTGACCGCCCTTCCGAGTTCCGCAGCCTGCGTGCCCTCCCCAGCCCCCGGCTGCTCGCCTCCGACGAGACCAGGAAACCGAGATGGCTCCCAGTCACTGTTTACCTGTGTCTCCTGTCTCCATAGGCCGGGCCCCCCCCCCCGACGCAGCAGAGTTTGAAGGACTGCGCAGTGGGAGCCCCGCACTGCGCCTGGCCCCGGCCCCCTGGATCCGTCCGGGCGCCTCCACCCGGCTGTTAGCATGATGTCTTACCTCAAACAACCCCCATATGGCATGAACGGGCTGGGCCTGGCCGGGCCAGCCATGGACCTCCTGCACCCTTCCGTGGGCTACCCGGGTGAGCACCAGTCCCTGCCCCCAGCCCCTGCAAATCTTGGGGACGCCCAGACTCTTGAGTTTGAGCACACACTTGGTGTCTGAGGAGGCCCGGGGAGTCGGATGGCAGGTCTGCCTGCTGTGCTCTGCACGCTGCCGGCTCACAGGGCAGTGGCGGGTGCATGAGGCAGGCCAGGCCAGTGAAGCTGGGCAAGCCGTCTCTTGTGGTCCCACCACCAGCACAGGGCCCATTTACCCAAGGATTCGTTTCTCATGGGTGGCTTTTTTGGTGTGTGTGTGTGTGTGTGTATGTGTGTGAATCTATTCCTTTCCTCCCAATGTTGAAAGAGAGATTTGGACACTCTCTAGGCCCTGACAGGAAGGGCCAGGCTTTTCTTATGGGAAGTGACTGGCTGAGACGAAGAAGAGGGGCTCTCCCTCCCTAACTGAATTGTCCTCTACATCCGTTGTCTGCACCAACTTTTGCACCGTGGATGTGGAAGGCTTGAGCCGCCTCCCAGCTCCCCTCGCCCCAGCTCCCGCTCCTTCATCTCCACTTGTTCCCTCGAAAAGCGTTTTCCAGGTGGTGTGTCTGCGCACCCCTTTCCCATCCTCCAGCCAGGGGATGTGTTGGGGGGGAGGTGGTGAAGGAAGGGAGATTGTATAACTTCTTTTCCTTTCTTAACCTCCGAGAGGCAGGGAAGGGGGCAATTCTGGAGTCTTGACGACACTGGTTCCCAGTCGCACACATGCACTTTCTCCCACCTGTGGCCTCTCAGGCTCGGCCTCCTGGGGGAGTTTTCTTTCGCTTGGAGCTTGGCTTGCTTTTGCAACGGCCTCGCACAGAGCCCTGCCAGGGGCCTGTCTGCGTCGTCTAGCGCGGTCCGCGTGGCCACCGCTGACCCGAGGCGCCCCCGCGTGTCCCCTCAGCCACCCCGCGGAAGCAGCGGCGGGAGCGCACCACCTTTACACGCTCGCAGCTGGACGTGCTGGAGGCGCTCTTCGCCAAGACTCGCTACCCTGACATCTTCATGCGCGAGGAGGTGGCGCTCAAGATCAACCTGCCGGAGTCCAGAGTCCAGGTGCGCGTGCCCAGGGCTCCGGAGTCGGGCCGGGCCCTGGGGCAGCGGGCTGGGGAGGGTCGGGCCGGCGGCCGGCGGTGGGGCGGTGGGGCGGTGGGGCGGGCCCGCGGCGGGCCAGGCCCTCTCCGACTCCCCCTAGCGCCCGGCCCGGCGAGGGGCCCCGCTGGAGGGCCCGCTCAGAGCCCTGCCCTGGCCGCCTCCCGCGGCCCCTGCAGCTGGGAGTCCTCAGGCTGTCGGGAGGGCAGGCGGGGCTCCCGAGCGCCAGGCGCCCGGGGTGCTGAGTTGGGCCTCCGCCCTCGCCCCGCGTCCCCGGGATCCTGGAGGCGGCCGAGTGGGGCTCGGCCGGAGCCTGGCGCCCTGTCGGGGCGCGCCCCGGGGGGGCGCAGGTTTGGGGAGATGCTCCCTTCGCCCCGGGAGGATGCCAAACGCAAAACCCGGCTACGGGCCTGGCTTGCTTCTGGTTTTTGCGATAAAAGTCCTGTTTGGATTATAACTCCGACCTCTCAAGGGCCTTTTATCTCGCCTCCCTTGCCCTCGAGGCCCGGGAAAGAACCTGGAGAACGCCCGAGCCCTGTGCCGGGGCCCTCCAAGGGGCGTGAGAACTTTGTGCCACTTGGTTCCCCACTTGGAGCCAAGACGCCCAACGAAACTGTGCTCGGGCTTGCTCCCGGGGCGCCCCGAGGGCACGGCCTCTGGTCGGCCTCCCGGCCTGCCGCCGCCGCCGCCCAAATTCCCGCCTGGCCCAGGCCGGGGCCTCCAGGGCCCGGCTGGCTCCCCCTGGGACGCGGTGGCCGCCCCGCCCCGCAGTGCCCCTCCGCCTCCGCCGCGTCGTGCGCCCCGTTCAGAGAGGACGGGCCTCCCCGCGTGCGCGGGGCTGTTGGGGAGCGGCCAGCGGCAGCTCAGAGGTGCCTGGACTTCTACTGGACGGACGCAGGCGTTCCGCCCGGGGGCGGACTTGCGCTGGGGGTGGGGAGGTGCACAGCCCCGCTTCCCGGAGGAGGATCTTCCACCAGGAGGATGGGGCGGGTGGCGGAGCTGGGCCCGCGGGGCGGGGGCTGGCCCGGCCGGGCGGCGCGCGAGCTCCAGGGACCCCCTGACGCGCTCTTCCCTCCTCGGGCCGCTGCAGGTCTGGTTCAAGAACCGCCGCGCCAAATGCCGCCAGCAGCAGCAGAGCGGGAGCGGGACCAAGAGCCGCCCGGCCAAGAAGAAGTCGTCCCCGGTGCGGGAGAGCTCGGGCTCGGAAAGCAGCGGCCAGTTCACGCCGCCCGCCGTGTCCAGCTCCGCCTCGTCCTCCAGCTCGGGATCCGGCGCCTCCGCCAACCCGGCGGCGGCCGCGGCGGCAGGCCTGGGCGGGAACCCGGCGGTGGCCGTCCCGTCGTCGTTGAGCACGCCGGCCGCCTCGTCCATCTGGAGTCCGGCCTCCATCTCGCCGGGCTCCGCGCCCGCGTCCGTGTCGGTGCCCGAGCCCCTGGCCGCGCCCAGCAACGCGTCTTGCATGCAGCGCTCGGTCGCCGCCGGCGCCGCCTCGGCCGCCGCCTCTTACCCCATGTCCTACAGCCAGGGCGGCAGCTACGCGCAGGGCTACCCCGCGCCCTCCTCGTCCTACTTCGGCGGCGTGGACTGCAGCTCGTACCTGGCGCCCATGCACTCGCATCACCACCCGCACCAGCTCAGCCCGATGGCACCCTCCTCGATGGCCGGCCACCACCACCACCACCCGCACGCCCACCACCCGCTGAGCCAGTCCTCGGGCCACCACCACCACCACCACCACCACCACCACCAGGGCTACGGCGGCTCGGGGCTCGCCTTCAACTCCGCCGACTGCTTGGATTACAAGGAGCCTGGGGCCGCCGCCGCTTCCTCCGCCTGGAAACTCAACTTCAATTCGCCCGACTGTCTGGACTATAAGGACCAGGCCTCGTGGCGGTTCCAGGTCTTGTGAGCCCAGGAGTGGAAGGAAGAAGAGAAGAAACGCAACTACCTGCGCCCTCCGTGGTCCCCGTCCTGTTGCTGCTGCTGCACCGCCCGCCTTTGCCTCGGCTTCTGCAGACCTGAATTTTGACGCCCCTAAAAGATGCCCTTTGCCTGCACTGCCGCCCTCCTCGTTCTGCCACTTGTTTGGGGGATGTGCAGACCCGCCCACCCCTCGGATGAGGAGACCGGCGCCCCGGCCTGGCCCACAAGTTCTGCCCACGTGGGGAGGGCTGTGTGCTCTCCCCCCCGCCTCCAGCCCTAACGAACTCCTAAGCCAACTCTCTTCCAGTCTCTCTGGGCAGTCGTTATGCACTTGCGGCCTTCGGAGGCTCGTTGCTCTGACTCGCTGTTTGAGCCCTACACTTTTATTTATTCTTTCTGGACACTGGAGTCACTAACTGGCATGTGTCTGCCCTTTGGAGTGCACCCCCACTCTGCCCCAAATCAAAACAACTTCTGAGTGTTTCTCGATTGCAGACTACCGCTCCCTCGGCTGCCCTCGGCCCCGCTCCCCGCCTGCGGGCCAGACCTTCCCGGCGCTTCCTCCTCCCCGGCGGGCTGCGCTGGGACAAGGCCCCGGGGAGGAGCGCGCCCCCAGCCTCTCGCGCACAGCCCCGCCCTGCGTAGAACTGGCTCAAGCTTCCGCCTCGGCGGGAATGCTGTACATAGTCGGGTCCGTTCCAGGGACCACTTAAACTTTTTAGTTGCTGTTGGTTGAACTGAACAGATCTCGTCTTAGCGCCCAGGAAATAGAACTCTAAGATATATACAGCATATATATACATATATATACACACATATATATAAAACAAAAGCAAAAAATATTTTCCCTCTGTCCCCCCTCCTCTCTCTTCCTTAAACGATGGCGCTTTTTTTTTTTTTTCAGTTGTTGCAAAGCTGACCTGCCCTCTCACACCTTCTCCCTCTGTGTATTTATTAACGAGAACCTTCTGGTTCCAGGAAGCTGGGCGCGGAGGGTCGGGAGGGTCCAGAGAGTGTGGAGGCAACAGCCAAGTCAGGGTACAGGGGAGGGGGCTAGGCCGGGCGGGGACGTAGGACCGAGCCCTTCCCCAGGTCGAAGCACAGGGTCGCCAGTTCTGGTTTAGAGACCAATCACAAAAGAAAACAAAACAAAACAAAACAAAAAAAAAAACAAATAAAAATACGGCATTAAGGAAAAACAAACAAACCAACCCAGGCCCCAAGCCCCAGTTCCAATTCCTCTGTCGGCTTCTCTCTCTTTAAACAACCCTGTTTTGTCTAGTGAGTTTTTAGTGCACCTTCTTCCTCCGAAATCTGCGGAGAGCCCCGCGCCTGTGTATCAGTTTTGGCTTTGGCCTTTTCGTCCAGTAGGTGGGAAAGTAATTTGTAAATTTGATTTGTCCGATGTGAAGATCACAAATTACTTGTTGAAATGTAAGGCAGTCCCCCTTCCTCCCCCTTTATCTACATTATTTCCCGAAAATAAATGCAAATTAATGAATGGCTTGTCAGTGTTGCTCTTCTGATTCCAGCCCCAGGTCCTGGTCTCGGGGAGCCTAAAAGGAGGGGAAACTCTCGAGTTAATACCCTCGCGTGTTAATGACCTGTGTGAAGCAGGAGGCCGTACGATAGGGAGGGAGGAGTGTCCAGAGGACGTTCTCCTGGGGAGGGTCCTACCCTCCCGGTCAGCTGGGCCTCTCCCCCTCCCCCCCCAGGCGTTTTGACCCCGCATCCCCTCTCGCCTTCCAGGACAGAGACAGGTGTCAGGACTCAATTCCCGAAGCAATTCCTTTCTCTTCAGAGGCAGGAACCTGGCACTGATTTCTTCACCCTAATTGCCTGCACCAGACAGAGGAGGGGGAGGGGAAGAGGGTCGGGAGGCGGGAAAGGATAGCTCTGTAATGCTCTCAGAGCCGAGCCAAAAAGGAAAAGAAAACAAAACGACAAAAAAAAAAAAAAAAAAAAAAAAAAAAAACCCGATCCGTGTCCTGCATGTTGGCAGCAGACAACCCTCCTTTCTGCTGAGCTGTCCCGGGTGGCTTCGCGGCGGCTGCGGGGATCCGAGTCATTCCTCCCACGTGCTAAGAGGCCCCTCCAAACCCTCCGGCTCCTGCCGGGAGGAGCCAAGTGGGCTTTTGCGTAGGGCGAAGTTTCTTGAAAACGCAAACATTAAAAAGAAAATCTAGAAGAGTCGACCGGGACGCGCGTCTCACTTCGGCGGGGGAAGAGGACGGGGTCGGGAGGGAGGGACGGTTCGACCCGGGCCCGAGCGGAGAGCGGGAGGTGCGAGCGCCTGGCCTGACGCCTCCGGCCGCGCGGCCCACCGGCTGCCCCGCTCGCCCGCGGGCGGGAAGGAAATGAGGAAACAACGAAAAGTTCCCTGCCAAGTGACCGACGCCCCCGATTCTTCTCCCTCCGCGTGAGGCCCGAGAACACGACGCGGGGTCGCGTTGGGAGAACGACCCCCGGCTCGGGGGCCCGCGCGGAGCCCGGCCTCGGGGGCTGCGAGCTCCGGGGGCGGGAAAGGCGCCTCCGCCGCGGCCTCCCCGCGCCCGGGCCCCGCAGGCCCCGCAGGCCCCGCCGCCTCGGCGCAGCCCCCCCCCCCCGCGCCTGGAGGCGGAGCCGGGGAGCGCCCCGGAGCGCCGGGGCCCCTGGAGCGGGGCGGCACGTGCGGCCCGGTTCCCCCCCCTGCAGCCGCCGAGGCCCCCTCCCCCGCGGCGCCCCGGGGCCCCAGGCGCCCCCCTGGCGGCTCGGGGGAGCGAGGCCCGGGGCCCGGAGCCCCGGAGCGGCGCGCTTGGACGGCTGCGGCCTCGAGCCAGGTACTCAACCCCGGGGGCGCGGGCTCCCGCGTGGGCTCCCAGGGCCCCTGACGCCGCCGAACTTCACACCTGGGGGGGGCGCGCCCCGGGGCCGGGCCGCCCGGCGGCGTCTAGAAGCTTCGGCGCCTGCGTACTTCGTCGCCGGGGCCGCTGCTGGCGCGCGGAGGCCCGGCGGGAGTTCCCGCCCGGGGCGCGGGGCGCGAGGCTTCGAGCAGAGGCACGTGCTCCTCCCGGGCCTCCCGGCCCCCGCGCTGGGGCTCCGCAGGCCGCCGGGCCGCGGGCGCGAGGAAGAGCGGGCTGCAGCGTGGCGGCGGCGGCGGCGGGGGGGGCGGCGCAGGGCCCCTCGCGGCCCCCACCTGGCCGCCTCCCGGGGCGGCGGGGCCCGGCCTCGGGCTCGGGTGCGGCTGGCGCAGGTGAAGCCCCCGAGCAGGCGGAGCGACGGGAGCCGTCCAGCGACGAGGAGCGCGGCCGCCCCGCTGCTGCGCCCCACGAGGCCCCCGCGCCCGCGCTGCTCCGCCCGCCGGACCCGGGAGCTCAGCCCGGCGCGGCCCCGTGACCCGCGGAGCCCTGGGCCCGGCCCGAGGACAGCGCCGGCCGCGCGGGCGCCCGTCGGCGGGGACCGTGCAGGACTCGGCTGGCTCCTGAGACTAGGGAGGCGCTTCTCTAGATTGTGAAAACAAAAACAACAACAACAAAAAAAAAATTTTAAAAAAAGAAAGAAAATCCTTAAAGCTAGAGAGTATTAACGCACACAGGTCAAAAGAGGCTGAATGTCAAATTCAGGGCTGCTACGTCATTGGGAGCAAAGAGCAGTGGTTTGGTTTATTGTGTCAAGAGCCGATGATTACTTTTGCCACGTATTTTGTTGAAAATAGCACTTTCACAAATAAACTCCTTTTCTTTTTTCCGACTGTGGAAATGAATGCTGAGCTCCCTACTCGGCAGCGCTGTTACTGATGTCACTAAGCACTGGCGGGCACTAAGGTTTTCTTTAGGTACAGAAATAAAACGTATCTGGTATATTAAATGCAGTTAATATATACGTTATTGGTAAAGAAAATCTGTATCATTACTATTCAAGACCAAAAAAAAAAATCACTTGGCTTCCGATGCAGAATTAATTTAAGAACAGCCACAAGATATCTTTATAAAATTCCTTAATTGAAAACCAATCAAATTCTCAACGAGTTATTCTATATTTTCCACACTTTCCCTTCCCCCATACATTTTAATGTCTAAAACGAGAATTTTAAAAAAAAAAAACCTCCTGAGGTTTAACTGATGAAGATTTTCTTCAACAATATAACACTTGAAGTAAGAACTAACTAAAAAGATAAATTCGAAATAATAACTATTTCTTGACGACGAGAAAAATCTCTCCATTATCTTTAAGAAAGAACCTATTTAATTAAACGTGTGGGTGTCTGGAATATACTTTTTTTGGAAAGGAGAGGCTTTATTTTTGGTAAATTGTTCCTGAAAAAGCAGTTATGCCTTAATCATCCTGTTGGTATTTACTGATACCCGAAAAAAAGAATTGGATTATTTTGTGAGGGAGGGGGAACATGCCATTTTGACCTGGTGATTGTTTAATCATGCTTTAAAAATGAATTGGATTTTACTTAAAACACGTTAGGGGCAGTCTTTCAATTGCTTTTGAAAACAAAAATATTTTCCAAAAAATCTTCAGCAACTTAGGTTGAAATGGCACTAACGGTACAGCCAAAGTTGCAACTGCTTTTAATATGTCTGATTTTTTTTCCTTAGGGAAAAATAAAGCACAGAAGTGTATGGTGTGCTCACAGTGAAACTGCATATTCCTCTAGTTATGAAATTGTGCATTCGGGGTTCTAGGACTATTCGGAGACAAGGATATGCCTCCAAATATTTTGGAGTGCTTTCTAATCAAGTAGGACTTAGCTCGATTGAATCAATGGTGACCCACCAGAATTTAAACATGGACAATCCATTGTGTTTCTAAAAATTGTACACCTCCTATCCCCTTTGGATAGTTTACTTGGGCTAATATAATCAAAGACACAAAGCTCCATTTCATTACAAAGGTCACAAATACTTCATTTTTTCAGAGGTTAATCTTTATTGAACAGCTTATGAAACAATTTTAGAGAACTTTAGAAATTCTTTTAAAGTGGATTGTAAAACTAGGATTTAAGGAACTTTAGTCACAGTTTCTTCAGGATTGAAGTGGAGTATAAATAAATCATAACTAATTTTGATAGTTGGCATAAAATTAATGAAAGTGTAGGAATAAATGGCCTCTGATTCAACAAAGTGTCTAAAGAGCTTATAAAATATTTTTAGTATGCAAATATTCTCATGTATGTTCAAAGCTCTGAATGCTTACAAGATATACCATCGTCTGTCGTAGCTATTTAAATGTAGGCATCAAATTTTCTTTTTGAAGTTTACTTACAAATTTTTATTGTGAAATAGACGTAGAAAAGAAAGTATAAAACATGTAAGTTTTAAAGGGAAAAGAAAATTTACGCGGAGCAACATGTTTTTAAATACTTAGAAAAGTAGATTTGGGGTTATTTACAAAATTCGTGTCTAAATTTGCTACATAAATTACTACTATTTATGTTTCAGGGATTTTGTTAAATCTTTTAAAACAGTGACTATTAATATATAGGGACACCTTTTTAAGGCAGAAAAACAATTACAGTCATAGGAGGTAGAAGTTCTATAGGCCTTTGAAAATAGGTATTTTTTTATGTAATTGTGCTTTATGTCTATTTATATATTTAATGAAGGAGCACCAAAAAAAAAATCTTCTTCTTGTTTCTTAAGCATGGATATTTGACCTCCATGCAGAGCTACTGCTTCAGCTCTTGATTTCATTTCTGATGACCCTCAAATCTATATTCCCAGCTCAGACCTTTCTGTTGGGCTTCATACACCTGTACATCTACTGAGAAGAAGCCATTGGATTTTAGCTCTATGCTAAAGATACAATATCTGGGACTTGCTTTAAGAGGAAGAAAAGGAATGAGTGGAGTATAGATAAAACCAGATTAGCCAGGAGTCGATAATTGTTGAAGCTAAGTGAGAATACATTTAACTCATTATACTATACTTTCTTATATTTACTTTTTTCCATCATAAAAAGTGAATAAAAATATGTATCAGTTTGTTGAAGGTAGTTTTTGTAGTATGTTAAGGAAACTGAGCTTCCCATTCTTTTGGAGCTCAGTCTTATTAGCATATATTATTTATCTGTTCTCAAGTTTGCCAGGTTCCTCGGTGTGAGGCTCAGAGTGGTTTGATTATTTACTCAAAGTTACATAATTGGTAGATGCAGAACTTGGTACTCAAGCGTTCAGATCTTGGCTTCTTTTGCTTTATATAAAAGCTTCCTAAAATTTTCAGTATGTTAGCAAACATTAATTTTTAAGAAGCCACCACCAGATCTCTTGACAGTGCAGTTACCAGATTATCAACAAAACATGCTTTATCTAAATTCGAGTTGTAAAATTTGAGCTTTGATACCTGAAAATTATTTCCTGGGGCAATTTTACCTTTATGTTTCTGGGCATCACCTCAATCTAATTTTTATGAGTGTTCAGAATGATTTTAATAGAGCATTAACTGAGAGTACTTAGTCTGATACCAGGTCTTTCTATTCTTTTAATTCCTTATTAATTTTTAATTCCTTACTGGTTGTTCATTTCTAAGTAATTTTAAAATTCCCTACTGGCTGGTTCATGTTTATGAGTGGTATTTTTATTCTTGACCAAATCTTTTTTTACTCCTTAGAATGTTGCTTTGCTACATTATAGGAGTTTGAACCAGAGAAAGCTGTGTAAACCAGATAAGGACTTGAGATTAGATTAATGACTCTGTGTGTGAGGCTTAATTTATTTGTAAACAGGTATTTGGAGTCTTACATTCTAACTATACTAACTTGGGAACTCCTCTTTTCGAGTTTTGAAATTTGTAGTTTAGTTTTTTAAATCTGACTGATAGCAAATCCTGTCTTCTTAAGGGCAAATTTCATTTTTTTTTCCCCAGAGCTAAGTTTGGAAATTTAAAAATGGGTTAGCAGGTTGGGTAATAGAAATCATATCACTTTTTAGATATAGGTTTCCTTTATGGAAAGATGAAAAGCAGAAGTTTTACGTACATTGTAGCTTTATTTCTGCAGTTGTTAAAAACCCTTCAGGTCATGCTTCTATCTGCTACTGACCTCTTCAGGCTTTGTCTTGCCTGATATAAAAAAAATAATAAAGATTGTTTGTTCATATTCCTTAATGTTTGGAAAAGAGCACATCTAGCATCCGTATTCTTCCTGTATTTCCTCAGTTGAGGCATAAACTTTATCTCATCTACTCAGATTAGCACCTGATAATTCCTGCATGCCTTTTTATTCGTACATTTGGAACCAAGATTCTCCCCACCCCATTGTATTCCAATCAATAAAATAGCTAAATCTTTTATCCCAAGAGAGATTAGAAGTCAGTGGGGGTCCTAGTGCTGAGAGGTGGGACGAAGTTCTCCTGCGCTGCAAGTCCTTGGCACAGTGCCAGACACAAGGTAGGTCTCAAATGAAAGAAGGAAATCCAGTCATCAGCCTTGAAACAGATTTAAATGTAATTCATCTCAGATACAGGATTGTCTTTTTCCTTTGTGGTATTCAGAGTTAGTTCTGAATGAATTCAATAGCATATTTTCTTAATCTCCTTTAATCACCCTTACAACCAGGACCTTTCTGGTTACTTCTCACTATTACATCTCTTGTTAAATGTCAGACCATTTCAAAATTTAGTTCATTAAATTTTTAAGTCATATATTTAAAAGCCCGTAAAATTTGCATATACGTCTAATCAAATAGTTATCAACATCGTGTAATCACCACCACCAGGGTCAAAGAATAGAACATTATTGGGACTGCAAAATTCCCTGAATATATCCTTTGCCTGTTACGACCACTTTTGTCTCCCCATGAGTAACTACTGTCCTGTACTTTATAGTGACTGTTTTCTTGCATTTCTCTTTTGATTTAACCACTGGATATCCATTCTTGGATAATATGGATTTGTTTTGCCTATTTTGAATTTTAAATGAATAGAATTATATTGTATTATTTTTGTATTTTTTTTTCCACTTAAAATTATAAGATTCAGGGACACCTGGTGGCTCAGCGGTTGGACATCTGCCTTTGGCTCAGGTCATGATCCCAGGGTCCTGGGATCAATTCCCGCATCGGGCTCCCTGCATGGAGCCTGCTTCTCCCTCTGTCTATGTCTCTGCCTCTCTCTCTCTCTCTCTCTCTCTCTCTGTCTCTCGTGAATAAGTGAGTAAAATCTTTTTTAAAAAATTATAAGATTCATTCATGTTACGGCGTGTACCTGTAGCTTCTTCATTTTTACCCCATAGGCTGTATAGTATTCCATTGTGTGCATATAACACATAACACAATCTGCTCTACTGTTGATAGGCGTTTGTGATGTTTCCAGTTTGGGACAATTATGATGCTGCTGCTGCTCTGAACATTCTTTTATGTGTCTCCTGATGCACATAAAGATGCAAATCTTAAGAGTATATAGTAGGAGTGAAATTTCTGAGCCATAGGGGATGCAAATTTCAACTTGACTAGATATTGGCACAGTTTTTC
The DNA here is from genome assembly GCF_905146905.1 of Nyctereutes procyonoides. Classification (NCBI taxonomy): domain Eukaryota; kingdom Metazoa; phylum Chordata; class Mammalia; order Carnivora; family Canidae; genus Nyctereutes; species Nyctereutes procyonoides. The sequence continues at coordinate 63,849,849 of NW_026575049.1, forward strand.
AAATTGGTTGTGTTAATTTATATTCCCAAATAGTGTATGAGAATTCCAGTTGCTCTATATCTTTGCCAAAGCTTAGTATTTTTAGACTTTTAAACATTTTGTCAATTTTTTGGATGTGTAATAATATCTCATTGTGGTTTTAATTTGTGTTTTCTTGATTACTGGCGAGATGAAGTCCCTTTTCTTATGTGTATTTGGATATCATTTTGTGACCTGTCTATTCTTATATTTCCTTTTTTTTTCCTTTTAGGTTGTCAACCTTGTTTCTGATTTGTAAGAGCTCTTTACATATTCTGAATACTAGTCCTTTGTCAGATATACGTGTTGCAGATGTTTTTCCCCCCCCCCGCTTTGTGCATTGTCCTTTCACTCTTTCTTTCTTTTTTTTTTCCTTTCACTCTTTCTTAGGGTGTTATAAAGTAGCTGAATTTGTTAATCATATAAGATTAACAATCATATAAGATTGGTGCTTTTTGTGTGTTTTGTTTAGGAAATCCTTTCTTTGTGATCATGAAAATATTTGCTCAAATTTTCTTTTAAAAGATTTGTTTTGCCTTACATATTAATCATCTGACTTTTTGGTAGTGTGCAGTATTTGGCAGCATTTCCTCTTCTTGAAACTTTATCTGCTTATGACTGCAAATGTCATCTTTATGTTGGTAACTCCAGAAACCTATACTTCTGGAATTGACTGTATTCCTTAGTTGAGATCCATATTTCCAATTGCCTCCCGGATCACTCCACTTTTTGAATGTCCTGCAGATATTTGCTAATATCTCAGTTTAGAGCTCATTTTTCTGACCTCTGTTCTTTGTTTAGGTTAAATCATCATATAAGCCAAAACACATGGGGGGGGGGATCTTTGGTTCTTCTTTCCTTATCTTCTTCATCCAAGTAGACATCCTATCCGAGTGATTCTACTTCTGAAATGCATGTTAAATCCATTAATTCCCTTCTTTCGAGTTCCACAATTACTGCTCGGAGGTCTATCTACTTTGGTACAATACCTTCTAATTGGTTTTCCTGCCTTCCTTCTGTTCCCCTTCTGTAGTAATTCATTCACACAGCCACAGAGTTTTCTTTATAAGACAAAAACCCCACCTCTTTCCCGCTTTTATGGGTTTTCATTGCCTTCGTTATAACAAAAAATCCAAATTCCTTCACATAGCTCCTACCATTACTCTGCAGGAATCTCAGGTTTTAGTCACATCAGGCTACTTATTGTTTCCCAAAGAAGCTATGTCCTTGTACCTTTTTTCATGTTGGCCCATCTGCTTGGAACAGTCTTTTTTTCACCTCTTCCCACTGGGAAGATCCACCATCATTTCCAGAAAGAATTAATCCTTCCTGCCTCTGGGCTTCCCATGGCACTTTGTTCCTACTTTTATTGCAGTACTTATTATAACGCTTTATGTTTACCGATCTCCCATACTAGATTATGAAGTTTTTGAAGACTGAGAATATGCTTTATTAATCATTTTATTCTTAGAATCTAGCAATGCTTGGTACAAAATAGTAGTCAATAAATACTTGAAAAAATATTGAAGAATTGCGTTAACTTTAAAAAAGAATATAGAAATGTATGCATTGACTAAAAAGTCATAAACAGAGAAAAATGTCGATGAAGGGGTACACTGGGCTGTTTTATGTGAGTGGGTTCTAGCTGAAAAGGTTAGAACCGTGCTGCTTTGGTCCAAAGCTAACTGAAGGAACAAAAATAATCTTAACGAATAAAATTGACTGAGTTCTCATTTTTAAAAAGAGACTTAGAATACAAAGCTAAATAAAATTAGTTTAAAAAACTAAGATATTCACAATATTCCTGGTAAATCCAGGAACCCCTTAGGTTTTATCAGAAGAGCGACAGGTTAACAGTTGTTGAATGTGCTGATTCTGTAGATTCCCATAAAAAAATAAAACCTCTGATGACTAGAGTCTAAATATACTCAGTGTTCATATAGCAAATACACAACACAATTGAATTATGGTGAGACAATTTTTCACAGTTCCTCTCGAGGAAGCAGGGTTTTGTATTCAATAATATTATCTTTCTTTCCATGTGAACATAACTGATCCATTGTGTGCACAGGAATATTCTAAATACAAAATGTTCATAGAAGAATTTTAAGAGCAAACTGATTTTCCATTAAAATATTATATATTGTTTATATCTGGATTTCTAATTGGAGTAAATCTTTAAAGAAGCTTGAAAAAGGTTGTCATTATCTACAGGTAAGTTATCTTCTGATGATGAGTTTATAGATTTTTGAAATAAACCAGCCCTTAATCATAAAAGCAACTTCTAGATAAACATGGTCAGTTGAATACATGTTTTATTTCTGCTCTCTCGAAAACATACTAAAATGAAAGAGAATAAAGAAAGGCATAAACTCTGTAAGGACAAAGAGAACATGAAAGGAGATGTCAATAGACTTTTGGAAGCTGGGCCACTGGTAGATGGATGAGTGGTAACTGTCCTCGTGAAGAAAGCCGGCCCCTTGGTCTGTCACACCTGGCTAGCTGAGATAGGGGTATCAGCCAGCGGCTGCTTAGATACCGATGGCTTCCAGACAAGAGGCCAGCATGACCTTGGTAGGGAACCAGAGCTCTATCTTGGGTGATCTGATTGCAGTACGTTTGTCTAGATTCTTTGAGCCCGGGAATAACTGAACATTCATAGATGAAGTATGCTGTGTCAGCGTATATTATGGATGATGTTATTAACGAATATAAGGAAGAACTGCAGTGACTTTGTTAATTCAACAAGGGTGTGTTAATTCTAGGAATTATACAATCCTAACATCTAGAGCAACACTGTCCAGTACCATGGCCGCTAGCTACATGGGGCTTTTGTGCTTCTGGAATATTGCTAATCTGAATGAAGATGCGATGTAAGTATGAAATTCCCCTTGAATTTCAAAGACTTAGTATAAAGAAAACGTTAAATATCTCCTTGGTGGGGCTTCTGAGTGGGACGGTTCATCAAGCCTCTGACTCTTGGCTTTGGCTCCCTCTCTACCCCGTCACCCCGGCCCTGGACTCGTGTTGTCTCTCAAAGATTATTTTTTTTTTAATTTTTATTTATTTATGATAGTCGCACAGAGAGAGAGAGAGGCAGAGACACAGGCAGAGGGAGAAGCAGGCTCCATGCACCGGAAGCCTGATGTGGGATTCGATCCCGGGTCTCCAGGATCGCGCCCTGGGCCAAAGGCAGGCGCCAAACCACTGCGCCACCCAGGGATCCCTCGTGTTGTCTCTCAAATAAGTAAATCTTTAAAAAAAAAGTCTCCTTCGTAATTTTTTTATTAGTTGCTTATTGAAATATTTTGTATACCATATGTTAAGCAAAATATATTATTCAAATCACCTGTTTCTTTTTACTCTTATAATGTAGATACTAGACCATTTTTTATTTTTATTTTTTGTTTTGTTTTTTTTGATACTAGACCATTTTAAATTTTATATGTGGCTCTTATTATTTTATACAGTATGAATAGAGGTATTGATCCTCGAGTGGCTGATATGGTTCCCTGGTCTGTGTTTTACAGGGGGCTCTTTGAAAAGAAGGCTCTTTAAAAATAAACAAACAAATGGGGACCTCCTCTATACTATGCATGACTTCTCGGTAGTACCTAAAGTGCTGCAATATATCCTTTTAGCAAACTACCCAGTTAGTGGGATTTGTGAGTCTGTTTATTGAATAAGAGAGAGTAATCTAAAGGCATCAATAGATATATTGGTAAAATTTGTAATTTTCTTGTTATCCATCTACCATGGCTCTTCAACACAACTCCTTCTCTGAATCCATAAAATTTTATGTACCTGTTTACTGATTGCTTTAATAGAAAACCACAGATTTGAGCCAACTGAGAATACTATAGAGTCTTGGTTACCACCCTGGTCTTTGGTTCTCAGGCTTTCTAGCAGTAATTCTGTTTTCTAGTACTTCAGTCTTGATAGTGACTGCATAAAATCTTTTACTCTTTAATCTCCTATCCGTGTTCTCAGCAGATGGCTCCACGTCCTACTTCTCTGACAAAATGCTATAGAAGGTGTCAGAGGAGAATGCCCTTGACTTTCAACTACAGATCTTCTTGGGGTTATGTTCCAATAAACCTGCTGTAAGTTGAAAATATTTTGAGTCAAGTGCATTTAATACACCTAACTTACCAAATGTCGTAGCTTAGCCTAGCCTACCTTAAATGTGCTCAGAACACTTACATTAGCCTACAATTGGGCAAAGTCACCTATTAGAAAGCTTATTTTGTAATAAAGTGTTGAATGTCTCCTGTAATTTATTGAATACTGTGCAGAATGGTTGGACGGGTACAGAGTGGTTGTAGGGGTATCAGTTGTTGACCTCTGTGGTCTGATGGCTGACTGGGGGCTGTAGCCGGCTGCCACTGCTCAGCATCACGAGAGCATGTTGTACTGTGACTCACAAGCCTGGGAAAATATCAAAATTCAAACTTTGAAGTATGGTCTATACTGGATGTGTATCACTTTTGCACCATTGTGAAGTCAAAAAATTCTAAGTTAGGGACCATCTTTATGGATATTCTTTCTCTCTCTCCCCCTATGTATGTATATGCCATGCCTACAGTTTAACGTGATTCACAACCATTCTTTATCTGCTGTCCACTGCCAGCTATGGTGTCTCCTGTCTGAGGATAATCTCCTTCTGTTCTGCATCTCATCCCCTTGTGCTTCCTCAGAGCTCTGTCTTTTGGCATCTTCAGTTTCTTTCTCCTCCTCTATCAGTTTCTTCTCAACGGTACTTAAACATGCTTTAACTTCAGCCACCTTTAAAAAAATAACAACAACCCTCTCTTGGGGGTGCCTGACTGGCCCAGACCATAGAGCATGTGACTCTTGATCTCAAGGTTGTAAGTTCGAGCCCCAAGTTGGGTGTAGAGATTACTTAAAATCTTACCAAAACCCCCAAAACTCTCTCTTTACTACTTGTCCTTTATCTACTACTAGATCTTCCTCTGCTTAACAGTTGAACTTCTTGAAAATATTTTCTTTTTGTTGTTTTTACATTCTCCCCTTCTATTCACTTTTTAATTTACTATAGCAAAGCTCCCACCCCTAAGAGTGGTTTTGCCAAATTACTATTAACTTGTTTGTGACCCAAGGGGACAATCTACAGTCTTAATCATAGTTAATCCCTCTATGGCATTTGATACTAGTAGTTGTTTTCTCTTTTATGAAATACTTTTTTATTTTGTTTTTTGTGATACTCTGCTATTTTGGTTTTTATTCTTTTTTTAAGATTTATTTATTAATTCATTCATTTATTCATGAGAGAGAGAGAGAGAGGCAGAGACATAGGCAGAGGGAGAAGCAGGCTTCATGCAGGGAGCCCGATGTGGGACTTGGTCCTAGGATCCCGGGGTCACACCCTGAGCTGAAGGCAGATGCTCAACTGTGGAGCCACCCAGGTGTCCCTGGTTTTTATTCCAGTGTCCCTTCTCCTTAGACTTCTTTGTGACTCCCTCTTTTTCACTGTGCTAAATGGTATTGTTCCTCTAGACTCCACGGTGGGCTGTCTTCTTACTTAACAAACTCATGCTGGGTAATGAATCTATTCTCATATTTTCAGTTCTAAATTTGTATCTTCAGCTACAATCTCTAGATCCAGTTTCTGTCTGGATATACTATAGTACCTCTACTACCAAATCTCTTCTTCTTACTTTATTCTTTACTTCCGTGAATAACAGCTCAATCAACCTGTGAGCTTAACAAGGAAACCAGAGAGTCGTCTACAGTTTAACCACTGTTGTCCTTCCTCAGCACTGTCAGTCACTAATCAAGTTTGGTTCATTTTATCACTTGACAGCTTTTTATTCTATTGTCTACATCCCAGATACAAGTACAGAATGTCATTATAGTCTCTGAGCTAGTTTATTTTCATGATATCCTAACTGGTTGCTCTTCCTCCAGTCTGACACCTCTGCATAAAATCTGTGGTAGCTAGTTTCCAAAGATGGGCCTCGATGAGCCACATCTCCTGGCATTTAGGGCTTTGTTTAGTTCCCTCATACTGAATCTGAGCTTAACGTGTTACTCACTTTAAGTAATGGAGCATGGCAGAGGTGCCCTTGTGCCAGTTTCAGGCTTCAGCCTTAAAAATGCCCGATAGCTTCAACTTTTGCACCTGAAGTTCCTTGTAAGTCCAGCTACTGCTGGACATCCCAGCATCCCGACTGAATTCAGACTTTGATATGTCCCCTCTAAGATACCAAATCTAGAGGAGAGCTCTCATACATGTTCCAGACCTGGAAAACTCCTAGATGACTTCAGCCCCAGGTAAGGAGATAAGCTAGAGACCTGCCCAACTGAGCCCAGTGAATCCATGGAGTAAAATGATTGTTGTTTTAAACTACTAAACTTTGTAGTGATTTATTTCACAATAGATAAACCAAAACAAAACCTCTCTGTTCTGCTTCCTACTCCAGTCTGATCTTTGGCAATTCACCTTTGACACTGTCAACCTTCACTACGCTGCTTGACATTTCCAGAACGAACTCTGCTTTTTCTTTTAGACTTTTTTCTCCTGCTGTTAGAAACGTTTTTAACATGCCCTCCCTTGCCAGATTCCTACCCAGCTTTCAAACCTTTACTTAAGACCTACCTAAAGCGGTGGGTGACTAAGTTAATTGCCTTGCTTATGTCCTCTCGTAGTAGCAAATACTCTTCATGTAGAATATGGTTGGGAGTATGGAGTCCAGCAGTGTAGTATTTTGCAAGTTATTCTTTCTAAGCTTCAGTTTATTCATCAGTGAGATGAGTATAATAATAGCAGTTTGTTGGGAGCATGTAAGAGTACCCCAAAAATGTTAGCTATTAATGTTATTAACACATTATCATGAGTGCCTGTTTATCACTTTATCCCTAGAATCTAGCCAAGTGCCTGGCACATAATATGTGCTATATAAAATGTCAGTGAATGACTGAATGTATAAATAAATTCAGATCATTTGGATTTCATTATACTAATCCAATTAAACCTAATTTCAAGCTTTTTTTTATTGTGGTGAAATATCTATGGCATAAATGTGCCAGTGTAACCATTTTTAAGTGTAGAATTCAGTAGCATTAATTACATCCACAGTGTTGTGCAATCATCACCGCAGTCTATTTCCAAAATTTTGTCATTACCCCAGAGAGAAACTCTGTCACATTAAGCAATAACTTTCATTTCCTCCTCCCCCTCAGAGTCTGGTAACCTCTGATCTACCTTCTGTCCCTATAAATTTGCCTAATTTAGATATGTACAGGGAAACATATATTATTTGTCCTTTTGTGTCTGGCTTATTTCACTTAGCATAATGTCTTTCAGGTTCATCTATAGTGTAGCATGTGCCAAAATTTCCTTCCTTTTCAAGGATGAATATTCCATTGTATGTGCATATAACCACTTTTTGTTTATCCATTTGTCTGTTGATAGGCACCTGAATTGTTTCCACTTTTTGGCTCTTGTGAAGAATGCTGCATGAGTATGGTATACAAATATCTGCTTAAGACCCTGCTTTCAATTCTTTTAGGTATATACACATAAGTGGAATTGCTGGATGTAATTTGTAATTTTTTGAGGAACCACCATCTTGTTTTCCATAGGGGCTGTACCATGTTAAATTTCCACCAGCAATGTGCACAGGTGTTCCAATTTCTATATAACCGTGCTGACACTTGTTATTTTCCTTTTTTAAAAAAAATATAATGGCCCTCCTGATGTGTGTGAAGTTATCTCACTGTGGTTTTGATTTGTATTTTCCTCATTATTAGTGATCTTGCACAACTATTCGTGTGCTTATTGGGTATTTGTGTATCTTCTCTGGAGAAGTGTCTATTCTAATCTTTTGCCCATTTTTAAATCTGTTTTTTGTTGTCGTTGCCATCATTTGGAGTTGGGGGAGTTCGTTATGTATTCCAGATATTAAGCCCTTAAAAGATATATGATTTGGAATATTTTTTTCATTTCATGGGTTGCCTTTTTGCTTCGTTGATAATGTCCTCTGGGAAACAAAGTTAAATTTTGATGTATTCTGATTTATTTAATTTACTTCTGTTCCCTGTACTTTTGGTGTCATATCCAAGAAATCTTTGCCAAATCCAATGTCATGAAACTGGAACTTTCTCCCTGTTTTTTTTTTTCTATCAATTTTGTGGTTTTTAGATCTTAAATTTAGTTCTTTGATCCATTTTGAGTTAAGTTTTGAATGTGGGGCAAGATAAGTGTCTACTTTCATCTTTTACATGTATATATCCAGTTTTCCCAGCCCTGTTTGTTGAAAAGACTGTACTTATTTTATGGCTTGGCACCCTTGTTGAAAATCATTTGACCATGTATGTGAGCGTTTATTTTCCTATTCTAGTTCGTTGGTCTATTTGTCTTTATGCCAATACCACACTCTTTTGATAACTGTAGCTTTTAGTAAGTTTTTTCTGCTATTCTCTTCTTTTCCAAGATTATTTTGGCTATTCTGGATCCCTTGAAATTTCATATGAACTCTAGGATTTTTTTTTTTCATTTTGGCCACAAATGCTATTGGGATTTTGCACTGAACCTGCATATTATTTGGGTAGTACTATCATCTTAACAATATTAAGTCTTCTAATCTATGAACATGAATTTCTTTCCATTTATTAATGTCTTATTTAATTGTTTTGGGCAATATTTTGTAACATTGTGCAAGTCTTATTATCTTCTTGGGTAAATTCCTAAATATTTTCTTTTTTTTTTAATTGTAATTATTGGGCAGCCCCGGTGGCGCAGCGGTTTAGCGCTGCCTGCGGCCTGGGGTGTGATCCTGGAGACCTGGGATCGAGTCCCACGTCAGGCTTCCTGCAAGGAGCCTGCTTGTGTTTCTGCCTCTCTCTCTCTCTGAATAAATAAATAAATCTTAAAAAGAAATTGTAATTATTGCAAAACACATACAACATAAAGTTAACCATCTTAACCATTTTTAAGTGTACAATTCATAGTATTAAGCACACATTGTTGTGCAGCCAATCTCTGCAACTTTTTTTTAATCCGACAAAACTGAAACTCTGTACTTTTTTTTTTAAAGAACATTTTATTTTATTTTAAGTAAACTCTGTTTCCAATATGGGGCTCAAACTCATGACCTGGATATCAAGGGTCTCATCCTTTGACTGAGCCAGGCAGTACCCCCTAAAACTCTATATCCATTAAGCAACTCTGCATTCTCTTTGTCCCCAGCCCATGGCAACCACCCTTCTACTTTCTGTCTCTGAATTTGATCACTGTGTATCTCATATAAGTGGAATTCTACAATGCTTATCTTTTGTAACCAGCTTATTCACTTAGCATAATGTCTTCAAGATTCCTTTGTGTTATAGCATGTGTCAGAATTTTCTTTTAAAAGCTGAGTAATATTTCATTGTATGTATGTACTGTATTTTATCTATTTATCTATTGAGAGATCCTTGTATTGCTTCCACCTTTTGGCTGTTGTCGATAATGCTGTTCTGAACATGAGTGTACAAATGTATTAGTTTAGTAGAACTGCCATAAGAAAGTAGTACAGATTGGATGGCTTAAATAACAGTAATTTATTTTCTCACAGTTCTAGAGGCCAGTAGTCTTAGATCAAGGTGTCATCAGGGTTGATTTCTCCTGAGGCTTCTCTCCTTGGTTTGCAGATGACTACCTTCTCTCTGTTCTCTCACATAGCCTTTTCTTTGTGTGTGTACATCCCTGGTATTTCTTCCTCTTCTTCTTCTTTTTTAATATTTTATTTATTTATTCATGAGAGACACACAGAGAGAGAGGCAGAGACACAGGCAGAGGGAGAAGCAGGCTCCATGCAGGGAGCCCAACATGGGACTTGATCCTGGGTCTCCAGGATCACACCCTGGGCTAAAGGCTGCGCTAAACCACTGAGCCACGGGGGGGGGGGGGGGGTGGCACAGCTGCCCTTTCTTCCTCTTCTTAAAAGGGCGTCAGTCGTATTGGAATAGGACCCACCATATGACCTCTTTAAATGTGTTATCTCCAAATACAGTACCTCCAAATGGAGGGACACCACTCAGGTTCTAACAATACTGTCTGTTTGAGGTCCTGCTTTTACTTCTTTCGGGTATATTCCACGGAAGTGGAATTGCTGGATCATATGGTAATTCTATTTTAATTTTTTAAAGAAACCTCTGTACTCTTTCCATAATGGCTGCACCATTTTGCATTCCCACCAGTAGTACACATCCTCCCCAACATTTGTTATTTTCAATCTTTTTCTGATAGTAGCCATCCTAATGGGAGAAGGATTATTTTATTCTTTTTAATACCCTTATGAATGATACTATTTTCTTAATTCTTTTTTTACATTGTTCATTGCTATTGTGTAGAAATACAACTGATTTTTACCTGTTAATTTGTATCTTGCAACTTTGCTGAATTTATTTCTTAGCTTTAACAGTTTTATTTTTTCTGGATTCTTTAGGATTTTCTACGGACCTCATGTCACCTGCCGATATAGTTTTATGTCTTCCTTTCCAGTATATATGCCTTTTATTTTTCCTACCTAATTGCTCTTGCAAGAGCTTCTAGTACTCTGTTGAATAGAAGTGACAAAAGTGGGCATCCTTGTCTTGTTCCTGATCTTAGAGGAACAGCCAGGTTTTTCTGTAAAGCAAAAACTTCTACATGTGGAGAATGGTCTTTCATAATTGGGATACATTTCTTATTAGCTTGGTTTGAATGAAGGACACACAAGAGCTAGAAAAATATATGGTATGGAAGGAGCTGAGATGAAGCTGATAAGTAGGTACAGGGGAATATAACCAGGCTTGACAAGATGTTGAAACAGAGGTGGGGTCAGAAACATCCAAGAATCACCCTACCACTAGGAGGCAGTCCCTAGCTATCTCAGGACTAGATCCTGACCTCATAAGCAGGACTCTACAAGTTATTAGCCGTTAAAATGGATGTTCATAGAATATGACAGGTGTTTTTATAAATTAGGAATAAACATGAAGTAAAAGATAAGTGTAGTTCATAAAAATTTCCGGTGTAGCTGGCTCCCCATTGATATGGAGTCCATGTAACATTACCTATACTTTAAGAGTGAAAGACAGTGCTGCTAATGATCCTTCCTGAAAAGCAGGGATGATTGACTGTCCCAAGACAACTGGGACATAGGTTATCCTCTTCATTGAACTCTTCACATTCATAGATTGCAACTGTAGTTAACATTTAATCTTGGGAATGTTTAGTCGTAATGGCATATTGATTAATTTCTGTAGAGAACTGGCTGCCAAACAGTTTAGAGGTAGATTCATAAGGTTGAGGAATTTGATGTAAGTAATTTCAGATTACAAATGAACATAGATAATAAAGGATAATTTATGAGGAGTGTGTAGAGATCCCTCCTGGTATAACCTCTGTTACTGCGTATAACTAAATCTGTGCTCTAAGCTGGACTGCCCTTTAGGCAACTTTTTTGTCTGTTACATTGAGTCATAGTAATCCTTATGGTGATGCAACTTTTTGTGATGATTGATTATGAGTTTATAGCTCATTTCTGCTTATTGTTACGTTCTGGAAGTTTGTAATAGCATATGTGGGCCTGTTGACTCACATATATGACAGATCACAGCTTATTCTGTAAGTAGTGCTTCTTGTAGAAAGGCCTTCTTCCTGGAAGGATGTATATGTTACTTATCTACAGGCTGTAATCTTTGATATCAATCTAAAAGTTTAGGGATTCATGTCGCATTTGTAAACTGCCATGATTCTATGGTCTATAAACTTTCTGAATTCTTAAAAAAAAATCTATTTTTAGTTTCTACCACTTCCCTGGCAAGAATAAAGCTTTCCATAGTTTTATCATTTGTACATAAAGTAATATTCACCTTTGGCTGCTTTGTGGTTCTTCTGGTTCTCTAGCCAGGGAGTGCTGCCCACCTCTGTCTCCATATACATTTTTCTCTGTGAGCTCATTCATTCTGGTGATGAGAGATTCAGCTGTTAACTTTATTTTATTTCATATATTTTTTTAAGGGAGAGAGAGTGTAGGGGGCATGGGGGCTGGGAGGAGGAGGGAAGGGAGAAGAAGAGAGAATCTTAAGCAGGCTCCACAGCTAGCACAGAGCCTGATGTGGGGCTCGATCTCATGACTCTGAGATCACGACCTGAGCTGAAATCAAGAGTTGGATGCTTAACAAACACTTTATGTTGGTTTTTAAAGCTGTCTATTCAAACTGCTCATCTCCGTTTCATCAGATTTAAAACTTATGTTTGTCCTTCACACTCCTCCCCTTCCCAATGTTCTGAGATTCTTTACACATTTCTTTCTCTCAGTAAGTCCTATATATAACTATTAATCTTATCCTAAATAAGTAATCTTTATTATTCTCTCTAGGAGTCTTTAGGAGCTTCCTTTTCTTCTGTTATTTTAAATTCAGGCTCCTGTGCCTTTCAAGGCTTTCTGTCCTCTAGTTCCAGCATTCTTTCTCACTGGTCCTCCCAGGATCTAACTTTGCCCCTCTTCCTCCCCACCCCTTGGCAAATGGGTAAACATACCTTGCTAATGCTGTCCAGTTAATTGTGGAGCGCACAACAGAAGGTCTATGTTATTCTGAGGCTTTCCTGACCATACCACCTTTCTAAAACTATTGATTAATTATGAGCATTTGTTTCACAAAAGTTTAAAAGTTAACTGGCATTTAGTTCTTTGTTTTAACTGGGGCTTTGTCTCCTTTACTTCCCTGTAAGTTCCACCAAGGCTGACAGACCTGTGTTAAACCTCTTTTTCTATCGGTGTAATCAAGTGCTAGGCACATAGTGGAGACTTGCTGCTAAATCATTATATAATATCTTTTTTTGTTATTATTTCAAGTTTTTAATTAAATTCCAGTTGGTTAACATATAGTGAAATATTAGTTTCGGGAGTAGAATTTAGTGATTCATCGCTTACATATGATATCCAGTTTTCATCACAAAAGTGCCCTCCCTAATACCCATCATCCATTTAATTAGTTCCTCTGCTAACCTCCCCTCCAGCAACCCTCAGTTTATTCTCTATTGTTAAGAGTCTGTTTCCTGGGTTGCCTTTCTTCCCTCCTCCCTACCATGTCTATCTATTTCATTTCTTAAATTCCACATATGAGTGAAATCATATAGTATTTGTTTTTCTCTAACTTATTTCTCTTAATATAATACACTCTTGCTTTATCCATGTTGTTGAAAATGGCAAGATTGTATTCTTTTTTTATGGCTGGGTAATATTCCATTGCATGTATATACCATAACTTTTTTATCCATTCATCAGTTGATGGATATTTGGGCTCTTTCCATAACTTGGCTATTGTTGATAGTGCTGCTATGAACTGTTGGTGGGAATGCAGACTGGTGCAGCTGCTCTGGAAAGCAGTATGGAGGTTCCTCAGAAAGTTAAACACAGAGCTACCCTACAATCCAGAAGTTGCACTATTAGGTATTTATCCAAAGAATACAGAAATACTGATTTGAAAGGATACATGCATTCTGATGTTTATAGCAGTGTTATCAAAAATAAATTATTATATCTTAAATATACTTTATTTCCTAATATTTAACTTAAATTTTTTTTATTAAGTAATCTTTATACCCAGTGTAAGGCTCAGACTCACAATCCTAGGATCGAGAGTTGCATGCTCTACCAACTGAGCCAGCTAGGCACCCCCCTCCCTTGTATTTATCTTAACCACACCATATTTATAGTTTAATTATGTTTTGGTCAGTCACAGATTGTCCTAACTCAAATTTTCATCTTTAGAGAACAAAAGTTTACAGATAAATGGTTCTCAATCTCGTCAGACTGAACACTATCCTTTAAAAAGTGAAATTCTTTTTAACATCCACTTTATTATCCTCAAATAAAATTTATAAACAGTATAACCTATTTATACATCTAATTTAAAAAGACAGTATAGGGGCACCTGGGTGGATCAGTTGTTTGAGTGTCTGCTGACTCTTGATTTCGTCTCAAGTCATAATCTTGGAGTTGTGAGATGGAGCTCAGCTCAGGCTCCATGCTCAAGTGGGGAGTCTGCTGGAGATTCTCTTTCTTTTTTCTCTCTCTTTCTCTCCTTCCCAAAGCAAGAGTGTATAATCTCTCTTTCTTTCTCTCTCTCTCTCCAAAATAAATCTTTAAAAACATAAAACTGTGTTTGAAATCCTCTTAAAAAGCAATAAAGAGAACTGATTTATAATAAAATATTAGATATTTCATTGCATAAGTGCTCAGGTATGATTACACCAGAAGTTCCAAGGTAGTAGTTAGATTCTTGCACTTACAACAAAATCACTGTTAAATAGGATGTGCAGACTGATAGAGGTGCATTTTATTAATGTTTAAAATATCATGAGTGTTGTTTCTTTTAGTAGTATGATTTTCTGAAATGGTGAATTGCTCTTGAAAAAGTTCCAAACTTTGCATTCTTAAAAACTTCATCACACATCAATAGCATGCAAGAGTACATTATATTTATATGAAATATGGAGTTAGATTCTAGGCTCACATTATTATAAATATTTCCCTTATAAAGAGTTTGTAAGTTGCGGGGCAGTTCTTTGTTGTATGGAACTGTCGTCCTTCTTGCTCACTTGCTTCCTGTCCACTAAATATCAGCAGCACCTCACACATTCCAATAATTATAATAACCAAAATGCCACCACAGAGTTCCAAAAATATTTTTTTAAATTAAATTGCCACATGTTTAAAAACCAATTCCCTTTTATTAGGGGATGCCACCCTTTTGAGAATAATGTTGAAAATGATTTGGACTTCCAGGTAGAATCAGCATTCTTCAAACTGTGTTTTGTAATAAACCAGTTTTGACATGATAATCAAATACCCATGAAGGAGAAAACATTCTATAGTTAAAATAATTTTTTCCCTTTAGGAGGGAGAAAAGATTCTGTGGTTGAAGCAAAATAGTTTATTTTTTTTCTGAACTGAATGACTTTTCATAGTCTTTAATGTGTTAATAGATATTTCAATTTACCAGAGGAAGATGCTGTATTTCCCCAAAGTATCCCTTTGTGGAGTCCTTTTGAAATTGCTGAATTAGATTGTTAAAAATACAGACCCTTTAGGCATATTAGATCTGTGGGTTGCATTTTGAAGATAAAACATGGATGTCTATAAAATTCTCTATTTATAGTGGGAGATAAGCAGACCTTGGTCAGCTAGATAATTTCTGGAGTTATTTATGTCTTGCCACATGTGAGCACTTCTGTTCTACCAGAATATTATGGAACAATTCAATACTGGACTGTGAAATTTAATAAACTTAGGAAAAGTTATGAAAAACTTAGGAAAAATCCTTACCACACAGTTGACTTTGGTATCATTCTTAAAGTGGCAGGGAGATGGAATGGTCAATAGTTGGTGAAATAGTTAATACCAAGTCTTCTTTGTTGACCAATCTGGTCTTAAATCTGTTGTGCATTGTTAAAAATTTCCTTTTAAAAAAAGATTTCCTTTTGTTAATAATTCACAAAAATTCATGAAGAGATTGTATGCAAATTGGAGAAGACAAGACTCAGTGTAAAGTATATAAATGTTTCCCTAAAAGAGGAACCAGGAGGGTGCTTGGCTGGCTTAATATGTAGGGCATGCAACTCCTGATCTCGAGGTTGGGAGTTCAAGTCCCATGTTGGGTGTAAAGATTACTGAAAAATAAAATCTTTTAAAAAAAGTTACCAAGCTGAATATAGAAATAAGCTAGACTTTTGGAGAAGCTTCAAGGAAAGTTGATGTTTAGATAAAAAGTCAAAGAGGATGAAATGCACTAAATGCACTAAAGACTAGAAAGAACACAAATAGAGTATATAGAAACTGTTACTTCTTGCCAGAGTGAAGTCCAAATTTTTATTGCAGATGTTTGCAAATAATAAAATAAATTTCCTGTTAATTTCCTTCACCTGTCTGAAGAGGTGATTCTGGTTCGTGATTGATAAATAATGTAGTTTTGTAACTCGTGTACATTATCATCACACATAGGATGCAGAATTACTGATTTCAAAAAAAAAAAAAAAAGAATTACTGATTTCAAACTACCTAGCTGGCAGGAGATCTGTGGTGATCATACCAAAGTTTCAGAGAAAATAATGCAGTAGAAGAGATAAAGAGTCTAGTCTTTATCCCAATATTGGGAACACTTCAGTCTTCACTGATAGAAACAATGTGATTGGATCACAAAGGAGACTCCACAGTTGGGTTCACTCTACCTCTGCATCTAAAATGCCTCTAACTCCTTTAACCAGAACATGGAATAGCCCTTTGATATGTTTAACAGCACATCATAAGTTCCAGAGAGTTGAGCTCTAGAGGATAATCAATAAATGGTTCAGATGATTGCAGTTAATTGTGATTGGTTTCATTCCTAACTGGACTGCAAGTTAAAAAAAAAAAAAAAGAAAAGAAAAGTAATTTTTCCGTATAATAGTGATCAGACCTTACAAGAAGATATTCTCTTGGGGTGCTTGGATGGCTCAGTCAGTTAAGTGACTGATTCCTGGTTTTGGCTCAGGTCACGATCTCATGGGTCTTGGCATCCAGTTGGAGTGTGAAGGGGCTCGTCTACCCACAGTGTGTGTGTGGGGGGTTGCTTGAAGATTCTCTCCCAGTGCCCATCCCCCAACACACGTTTTCTCTTCCTCTGTCAAATAAATAAATTTAAAAACAAAAAAAGATGTTATATCACTTTATCTCTGAGAAAAAATGTGGCTGACTTTATGGAGATCTTGACACCAAAGCAAGGGTTGGTTACTGTAATTATTTACAAATTTGATCGAGGAAAATGAGAAGGGAACAGTGACTATGGCAACTCTGTGCTCTACATGGAGAAGAAGCATCAGCCTGGGGAATTTATCTGAGAAAAGTAGTGTTGTCATTTCCCTCAATTATTTGGAATGTTTGTCAATAAGAAAAGCTGCAGAATTTTCCAAAGCACTATTTGTGGTAATAACTATTTTCTAAATATTGTGCCTTTTTAAAAAAGGAAAAAAAGAACCTTAAGGAAGTGATATTTTTAAAAAGTTATATTTGTTTATTTGATGAAGAGAGCAGCAGGCAGAGGGAGAAGCAGACCCCCCACTAAGCAGGGAGCCTAATGCTGGGCTCAGTCTCAGGGTCCTGGATCATGACCTGATGGAGGGCGGAGGCTTAACTGACTGAGGCACCCAGGCGCCCCAAGGAAGTGACTTTCATGTACAAATAATATTGTTATTTTAAGTGTTCATATTAAATAGACACATTCTATAGGAAGCTTGCCTGAAACACTGAAAAATAACAGTAATTAATTGTATCATAATTCATACCAATCAGTGTTGAAACTCACAATGTTGAAATGCAAAAGTGAGAGGCAGATCCAGTGATTAACAACTTGATAGTTTTTGCACATCTGAGAAATGAGTACAAAATGTTTTTTATTAAATAATTCTTTAATGCACGTGTCTGTGTGTGTGTGTGTGTGTGTGTAGTACCCATAATACTTTTTAATTTTTTTTTTAAATTTTTTTTATTTTTTTATTTATTTACGATAGTCATACAGAGAGAGAGAGAGGCAGAGACACAGGCAGAGGGAGAAGCAGGCTCCATGCCGGGAGCCCGACGTGGGATTCGATCCCGGGTCTCCAGGATCTCGCCCCGGGCCAAAGGCAGGCGCCAAACCGCTGCGCCACCCAGGGATCCCCTAATTTTTTTTTTGGTTTTAGATCTAAGAGCATGTTCATATGTCAGGTACTTACATAAATTGTTGTATTATTTTTTTCTTATGTAATACCTTTTTGTTTATGTGGTTCAAATATATTATTTCTTTAAACTCTTAAAAAACAGCTGCAGATAACACAGCAGATATTTACAAAAGTACTCATTTAAGGCATTCAGTGTTCATCCTAGAAATATTTCCTAATGATGTAAGTGTAGCCAAACTATCTTTTTCTAAATGGAGAAAACCATTTTGCTACTGTGGAGTTCTGACCATCAGTGACAAATTATCCATAGTACCAATAATGTGATGGGAAAAAATTCCTTGAAATTCATCAAGGTCAAATGGAGGTAAACCAGTGTATGAAACGATGACGATATCCTGTTGGTTCCAGGTTGCTTCCTGCTGGGGTTCAGGAAGGAGACCGCTTGTCTCTTAGGATGGCAGGGTGGGTGACTTCTACCAAATATTAACGACATAGGATCCTGTTTGCACTCCAGGACCTGCAAAAGGGAGCACAAGGTTTGAGTTATCCTAAATGCAGTTGTCAGGGAGTATTACCTGTTTGGAGGTGAGGGTGGGTGGGCGTGCTCTAGCGGGGAAAGAAAATGCAAGCACGTTTATGGTGGGAGAAGCAACGAGTTATTTAATTTAAAGAGTTGGTCATCTTTGCTTTCTTAAGGTAAAACAACAGAAGAGTCCAAAGGAAACAAATTGATTAACAGGAAGATGCCCAGGTAGTTGAAGGAATCTTCTAGGACCCTGACTCTGTCCAGTTAGGTCTAGCCCTGGAGATAAAAACCTGGAATGATGATGTCTCATCTGGCCAGAATACCCAGAACCCTCTGCTGAGCACCGAGGCAGTGTTCCTTACCCTCCCCTGGACAAAAGGGGACAAGTGGCCAGTCAGCACAGACAATCGACAATCACACAGAGCCACCTTTTTATAATGAAACATTGCTTGAGGGGGGCCTGGGGGCTCACTCATTTAAGCGTCTGCCTTCAGCTCAGGTCATGATCTCAGGGTCTTGGGATCAAGTCCCACATCAGGCTCCCGGCTCAGTGGGGAGTCTGCTTCTCCCTCTCCCTCAGCCCCTCCACCCCGTTCATGCTCTGTCTCTCTCCCCCTGTCTCAAATAAATAAAATCTTAAAAAAAATAAAGAAATATTGATTGAAAAAGCAATCTTTGCCCCTCCCTTAGCAACAAAATCCATCCAATTAAGAGAGCCAGGAGAATTCTATTTTACTACATTTGCCAATTTATAAAGTGAATAGCAAACTACTGATATTTAGTTGCTGCGTACGAAAGTCGAAAAAATTTTGAAGAAAATGGAAGTATCCTTTATCACTTATAAAGGCAAGTACATGAACATTCATTTGTCATGCAGTCTGGCTCATATTTTCTCCCAGGTTAACTAAGGTACAAAATAAGGAGGAACAAGAAGCAAATGCTAGTTACTATAAAAATGCCTGCATATCTGTAAAATCCCAGGGCTGGCAACTAAAACATAGTCAAATGATTTTAGGATTTTTTTTTCAATATTGATATGTAAGTATAAGTATTCACTTCCAAACAAGAGAAAAGTTTTTTGATTTTTTTTCTTCCTCCTATGGGGAAATTCCAATAAAGTAATAAATTTGAGGTTTGGGGTCTTTTTTTTTTTTTTTGAGAATTTTAGTGAAAGACCTAAGTGTTTATATCAGCCATGTTCATACTATGTCTAGAAAGCCACCTATTTTGGGAAACTTAATCTGAAAGCTTTCTCTTCAAAATCAAATTTTAAAAAAATATATGTGTGTAGTTTCTTTAATGTGATGCTAAGATAAATCTTTTTCCCCCTGTTTATGTTGTTTTAATCCCTGTCAAATGTAGTTTACAAAGGGCAAGGAAAAGTACCCTTGTATAGAATATACAGACACAGCATGACACCGGGGGGCCCAAGGGAGGAGTGGCGGAGACCACACTTTTCTCTGAGAGCAGCATCTCTAATCCCAGGAATGGTTCCTGGCTCAGGCTGGCAGCCGGGAACATAGATATCTTAATAAGGTGCTGCTGCACAGCAGCCTCAAGTATTAGACTATAAACAGTCATTCTCACTTAAACGTGTGTGACTCTTTTCCTTTCTCATTATGGGTGTCCCCGGAACCCTGAGCTACGAGGATTGAATTCTCAAGGATGCAAGGCAACATGAGAAACACTGTACGGAAGGCAAGTAAGGGATCTAATATTTATGAAATGTCCGTTAGATCTAGGCACTGGGACGGATTATTTTCATTTAATTTACACCATCCTCAAGTGAGTTTAGATATTTTAATTCTCCTTTTATAAATTATAAGAATTGAGACTAGGAAAAGTTAGATAACCTGTTGAGATCATTTAGGTATTACTAAGTACTTGAGTTTAAATTTTTCAGAAAAGATTTTGTTTATTTATTCATGAGAGACACAGAGGGAGAGGCAGAGACATCGGCAGAGGGAGAAGCAGGCTCCAAGCAGGGAGCCCGACGTGGGACTCAGTCCTGGGACCCCTGGATCATGCCCTGAGCCAAAGGCAGACATTCAACCATTGAGCCACCCAGGCGTCCCGAGTTTAAATTTTTAAATCATGGTTATTCTGGTTAAACTACCGAGCCAGTGATTTTGCCATTTTGTATAATCGAAAACAGTGTTAATGCAAATTATTTCTACTCCTCAAAAGCAGGAACAAATTTTTATAACCGGGTTGGGTAGGTTATCCTTTGGAGATGACACTCTGTCCCCTTCCAAGTGGAGGATTGTCGATGACTAAGAGGTGATCTTTTCTAGGAGTAGTACACATGAGCTAGCGCCCCGCTGCAACAGTTACTATTTGAGGGAGTTATCAGACCCTGAGTGATAACAGGAAAGCAACCCTTTGGGTCACTGCTGCGCTAGAACCTGAGTCCAAGCAGATTAGGAAAGGGGTAATCATGTAACTTCTTTGCTTGAAATCCTTCATTTTGGCATTCGGTTTTAAACATTGTAAAGCTCATTTTTATAGTGGCCTACAGAGCTCTATCTAATCCCGACCATATTGCTTTCCCCTGTTGTGTCTCCAGCCTCCTCCTCCACTATTTTTCTTCTTGATCGTTGTGCTCTGGCCACTCAGGCATTCATCTGCTTTTTTTTTTTTTTAATACATCAGGCGTAGCTCTGCTTGATATCCACAGATATCCATGGATGTCCACAAGCCTCACTTTCTTTTCTCTTTCAGGTCTTCACCCAAATGTCATCTTCTCAGTGAGGCGGCCCTAATTATCCTCCTTAAAGTTGCCGCACTCCCTATCTCAGTGTTCTCTTACCTTGCTGTATTTTTTCCCATAGCACCTATCATCCCCAACATACTATATACCCTATTATATTTATTATCTTCCCACTCCCTCTCCATTAGAATACAAACTCTATAGGGATTTTTATCTCTTTTATTTATTGATGCAACTCCAGTGCCTAGAACAGGGCCTGGCACAGAATAAGTGCTTAATATTTGTTGAATGAATAGTTGAATTAATAAATAGCCTCTTCTTCATTTCTTCAGAGTTTTTCTGGCATCTACAGCAAGTATTTTGAAGAGTCCCTTGGTGTGTGATCACGAATGGTGGCCCTGATTAATAGTGATTAAGTGTCGATTTTTCCGAGTGACAATATTGTCAGTCCATTTTTGGTAGAGTGACTTTGCTGTGATGATACTTGAATTAACATGAATTAACTGTGATGATGCTTGAATTAACATGAAAGACAAGCCTTGATTTTTTTTTTTTTCTGTTTCAGCTTATATAGTCTTAGATTTTTTTTTGGTAAATTTTTTTCTTTTCATTTTGGAATTTTTAAAAAAGATTTTATTTATTCATTCATCAGAGAGAGAGAGATAGAGAGAGAGAGAGAGGCAGAGACACAGGCAGAGGGAGAAGCAGGCTCCACTCAGGGAGCCTGATGTGGGACTCGATCCTGGGTCTCCAGGGTCACGCCCTGGGCTGAAGGCAGCTCTAAACTGCTGGGCCATCCGGGCTGCCTATTTTGGAAAATTTTTGGATATAAACTAAAGTCCTGGGTACCTATCGTACAGTTCCAACAGTTAATACATAGCTAGCCTCACTTTGTCAATACTCTTTGCGCACTGCCCTTTCACTGAGATTTTTATGAAGCGAAAGGCAATGATAGGAAGACAACACATCATTTTATTTGTAAATTACCTGAAAAGTTTTAGATAAAGTTGAATATTATTAAAACCCTTAACATTGCAGCTCTTGATTTGTTTCAAAATATAGTTAAATTGAATCACTGCTAAAGCAAGTCACTCATATTCTGGAGTTTTACTATATTTGTATCTTTCCATCTAGGATCTGCTGGACCAGTTTTCTGACTTTGATTTGAATGTGACTTCTCTCTCAGCTCTCTAGCTCAATGTACTGGACAAAAACCACAACTTCTTTTTAAGATGCCTGTTCTGGCCTTTTATATAAAATGATTAGATAATTTTTAAAAGGGAAAGCTTGGTTGTTTTTAGGGAGATGGAATTATGGGTATTATGTAATTTTTTTCCCCCAAAACTGGACTATATTATTGCTGTTAAAAGAAAAAAGCATTTTGTAATTAAGGGTTCCCTGCTTATCTGTGGAATATGAGATGACCAAATCAATGATGCATGACAAAGGTCAATTTTGTTGTACCAATGGCTGAAGAAGAGCTGGGTAAAATACTTTGTTCAGAGCAAATGAGCTGTGATTTTTATCTGAAAGCTTATTTTTTGAACCATAAATTCTGTCTTTGCTTGGGGTTACTTCAAGACATTCTCAAAGCGTGACCAAAGTCGGAATGTTTAATTTGCTGAAAGTTGTTACAGGCCCCGATAATCTGCAGGTATTTTTTAGTTTGGAGAGCAGGAGTGAAAGTAAGCAATTTGTGTAACCATCACAATTTGTGGATTATTAGAACAAAGTTTTAAAAAATTAAGATTCCTTAAGTAATATATCTCATATGCAAATTTAAATCTTATTAGACTATTACATGCAGTCTTAATAATTTTCTTAGCTTATCAGTTGTGAGGGTATAATAAAAAATTAGCCATTTGCTGTTACTAAATTATAGTCCATGTTAAGGAACATACTCTGCTTAGAAACATTTGAAAGTTTTAAGTGCTGACTAGGAAATTTTTAAATGTTATATTATTTTAAAAAGATTTTCTTGACAGACAAATCAGCATCTCTGCCAGTTTTTGCATCATTATTTTTGGCAGGATAATAAGCTGTAATGCCAGGATTCAGATATATGGTAGTTAGAATTATAGATGATCCAAAAATTCATTCTGAAACTGTGATATATCTCACACCCCTAGGAAGTAGGGTGTAGATTACAAATAACTAGGTGTATACATGATTTTAAAGCTACCCAAATAAAGATAAGTGATTTCTAATAAGGGGATAACTTTTGAACTATTGTAACTTTGATTATATATTTTAAGTTAACAGAACATTCAAAGCCTTAGCACTTTGTCAGGCTTTGGCAGTACATAATGGTAAATATGTAATAATGCTCTGCATTTCCTGAGGAGAAAGGCATAACTTTAAACAGTTTCTGGTGTATATATGTCCTCTGCTTATGAGAGAGCAGTTGAAGTCACAGGAAAGGGGTTAGTTGATGGAGTACAATTTCCAAGGAGGCGGTTGGTAAGGCCATCTTAAATGGTTATGTATACGGATGCTGGGCCAAGTGCATGAGCAGGGGCTGAAATCTGGTGCTTTGCCTGCTAAATTTATGCCCGTGTGTAAGGATCATGTGCCTAGAGGAGGCACTTTTCTCTTACACAGTTTAGACATGACCTATCAGAGGCTCTGGTGGGTAGGGATGAGCTCCAGAGCTCATGAGAAGTGATTCCTATTCCATAATAGCAATAGGAGAGTAGAAAGCAAAATCAAAATAGACACTCTTTCAAATATTTGTGCAATATATATTTTATTGAGGGTAGGAAGATACTTTCTAGTAAAAAGAATTTACATACATCATTATGTTCATAATAAATTTACCAGATGCACAGAACATAGCTTAACATTTTTAACTTTATTTAAAAAATTGTTTTCCTATCACTTATGACTAGATAGCGTTATCCATATACACTCATTAAGGTTTGAGTGTCCCATAAGCCATACTTGATCTGACTTCTCCCTACCTTTCTGCCATTATTGCCTACAGTTTATTACATTGCTGATTATATTTTAGCCACAGAGAAGTCTTTTTTTCTTGTCTTCAAAGGTCAAGATCACTTTTTGGGGGGGCTTGGTATTCCCTCTGCTTGGATGTTCTGTTTCTGCCCCTGCCCTACCTTTGTCTGGCGGGCTATTTTTATTCCTTTAGGTGTTTTGCACTCACTGTGGCTTTCCCTTACTTACAGTTTCTAGTAGCAGCTTCACCAGTCCAGTCTTCTCTCTAATATCATCTCTTTTTCCCAGTAGTATCTATTACTATATATTATCATCATTTATTTACTATATGTTTTTTCCAGAATGTAAGTCTTCAAGGGCAGAGACCCTTGTTTGTCTTGTTTTCCAGAGTAGTACCTGGCACATAATTTGTGCTCAATAATATTGTTGAATAAATTATTAAAGTGGGAAAGACTTGCTCAAAATATATTTTAAAGTTCTTTTTTTTCCTGGTTTTTATGTTGGCAGCATGCTTCTCACTTTTCTATATTTTGGTTCTTTAGTCAGTTTTCTTATGCTGTTTTCTGAACCAGACAGCTTCCTGTGAGGCATACTAAAGTTTTCAAATTTAGGCTAAAAAATAAATTGCTTGTTCCTGGTAAATAGCACCATGCAATGCATGGTTTAATTTCAAATTTTCTGCACATTTTGACTGTAAGTTTCAAGTGCCTGTTAGTTATCTGGATCAGGATTGGTAGTGTAGCCTTTAGTATACTAAAAGTTTAGATAAATAGATAAAATTTGCAAAAATTCTTGATGGAGATAGTGTTAACATGAAGTATTTAAAAATCTTCTGTCAGGGTACCTGGGTGGCTTAGTTGGTTGGGCGTCTTCCTTTGGCTGAGGTCATGATCTCAGGGTCCTGGGATGGAGCCTCACATCAGGCTCTCTGCCCAGGGGAAGCCTGCTTCTCCCTCTCCATCTGATGCTCCCCCACTTGTGCTGTCTCTCTCTCTCTCTCAAATAAATAAAATCTTTAAAAAAGTCTTCTATCAAATGCTGTCATTTGAAGTAGCTATGAAATAGTTGATTTAAATGGTCCCGTTACCAGTTTATTCCAGTGGTGTTATAGTACTTCTTGTAGACTGGTACTCAGGCAGCTGCTTGTTCAGTCAACTCTGTAATCCAGCCTTGGGAAGTAGATAGGTATGGGAACGGGTCAGTTGAAGTGTGTTAGCAAGAATTTGAGGAGTTTCTGACTGATGTCCCTTATCAGTGAATTAAGAGGCAGAGTCATTTGCTCAGATTAAGGGAACAAATAGCAGGATGGAAGAGTTGAGAAAAGCAGCGTAGAATGGAAAGGACTTGACTAGGGAAGTGGAGAAAGGTTATTGGGTAGAGCTGAGGACCAGACTGAGTTAAGTAATGATATATTTCAGTGGTACCAATCTGTTCACTTATAAATGAATAGCTGGAATGGTAAATTGTTGGGTAACATGAAAGATAATTCTTTTTTTTCAAGTTCTCTGGCATATGTTTGACCGTTGGGGGTTTTCAATGTATGTTAGTGTGGTTTATGAGATAACTACCATATGAAGGGGGAGGGTAAAGGGATCTGCATCATGATAAGATTCTATATTTCATTTGAATTGTTAAAATAGTGCTTCTCTGTTGTTGTCAGGTGTTGCAGGAAGGGGGAACAGAATGTTGTTAACCAACAACATAACAATTTCAGTTATGCAGGATGTAGAGATTTGCTGTGCAACATTTTGCCTATAATTAACAGTACTATGTTATACACTTAGAAATCTGTTAAGGGCGTAGACTTCATGTCAAGTGT
This sequence comes from Nyctereutes procyonoides, assembly GCF_905146905.1. Classification (NCBI taxonomy): domain Eukaryota; kingdom Metazoa; phylum Chordata; class Mammalia; order Carnivora; family Canidae; genus Nyctereutes; species Nyctereutes procyonoides. The sequence continues at coordinate 63,875,566 of NW_026575049.1, forward strand.
TCTTACTACAATAAAACTTGTTTAAAAAGAGAAAAAAAATCTGGGGCAGCCCCAGTGGCCCAGCGGTTTAGCGCCACCTTCAGCCCAGGGCGTGATCCTGGAGACCCGGGATCAAGTCCCGCCTTGGGCTCCCTGCATGGAGCCTGCTTCTTCTCCCTCTGCCTGTGTCTCTGCTTCTCTCTCTGTGTGTCTGTCATGAATAAATAAATAAAATCTTTCTAAAAAAGATAAAAAGTCATAATTTTAAGAAGCCTGTGAAAAGTAAATTTATCATAATCTCTCCAGTAAGCACTGAAAAAAAGGTATAATAAAAAATACATTAAAATGAAATACTAATAAAAATATTCAAATAATCCAGAAGAAGTTTAGAAAGAGAAAACACAGGAATGAAAACAGAAGGGCAAACAAAACAATAAAATGGTAGTTTTAAATTCAAACATCAGTTTTTATATTAAATATAAGTGGTCTAGGGATCCCTGGGTGGCGCAGCTGTTTGGCGCCTGCCTTTGGCCCAGGGCGCGATCCTGGAGACCCAGGATCAAATCCCACGTCAGGCTCCCGGTGAATGGAGCCTGCTTCTCCCTCTGCCTATGTCTCTGCCTCTCTCTCTCTCTCTCTCTCTCTGTGTGACTATCATAAATAAATAAAAATTTTAAAAATGCCTTTAAAAAAAAATAAATATAAGTGGTCTAAATACAACAATTGAAGGATAGCAATTGTCAAATTCAATAATGATTTTTAAAGACTCTGTTATATTGTGTTTACAAGAAACCCATTTTAAGTTTAATGCTGTACACAGAAGGAAAGGATGGATAAAAATGTACCATTCAAATGCTAGTAAAATATTTGGAGTGGCTATATTAATATCAGGCAAAGTACACTTCAGAGCAAGGAAAAGTACAAGGGATATTACACAATGAAAAAGAGCCAATAAGATTTACTGATTCTAAATATTAATGTACCTAACAACAGCTTTAAAAAAATACATGATGCAGAAACTGGTAGAACTGAAAGAAGAAATGAGCAAATCCACTTGTAGGTAAGAATCTCAGTGTTCCTTTCAATAAGTGATAAAATCGACAAAGACCTAGAACAGCTAAATAACATCAAATAACTGGATCTAATTGAAATTAGAAAATGCAACACCCAAAAGAATAAAATACATATTCTTTTCAAGTGTTGTAGAATACATACAGAGTAGGATCAGCACATGTGTTGTATAAAAGGCCAGATAGCAAATATTTAGGCACTTGCGAACTGTATGGTTTCTGTCATAGCTATTCACATCGCCACTGTAGTGCAAAAACAGCCTTAGATAATTCATAAATAAATGAGTTTGGTTATATTCCAATAATACTTTATGGTCATTGAAACTTGAATTTCATGTAATTTGCATAGGTCATGAAATGTTCTTTTGATATTTTCATTGTTTTAAATGTAAAAATAATTTCTATGTCTTGGGCCATACAAAAGCTGTCAGAGACTGGATTTTGGTGTAGAAATAGGCCATAGCTTGCTCTCCCCTGACCAAGATAAACCATGTCCTGGGTCATGAAGCCTTAAGAAATTTTTAAAAACTAAATCATACTAAGTCTGTTCTCTAGTAATGGATTTAAATTATAAAACAATAGAAAAAAAGGTCTCTGGAAAGTACACAAATATTTGGAAATTAGCATAGTTCTAAATAACCTGTGGATCAAAGTAGATGAAAGAAGTCTCAAGGGAAATTACTACATAGTTTGAATTGAGTTTAAATGAAAGTACAACATATAAATGCTTGTGGCATGCAGAAATACTTGTGGGAAATTTATAGCACAAAATAGAGGGAAATTTGGAGTACCAAATGCTTATTAGAAAAGAAGAAAGATCTAAATAATCTAAGCTTTTAGCTGTAGATTTTCTGTATATATTATTTTATGATTGACTTGATATTTCTTTTATTGTCCCCATTCTTAAGATATGGATCCCTCTTCTGACTTTCTTTTTTCTCTAATCCAATATGGATCAATTCTCCTTAAGTTTTTTTTAAGATTTAAAAAAAATCTTTAATTTCTATACGCTATATGGAGCTCAAACCTACAACCCCAAGATTAAGAGTCACACACTCCAATGACTGAGCCAGCCATATACCCCTTAATGACTTCTGATCTATGGCCAGCTTATCTTCTCTGAGCTAGAGTTTGGTGGTTGGGTAACGCCTTGTATTTACTCCTGGTACTCTTATAGTTGGGAGGCCTAGGGAAATAAGGATAATCTAGCTGGGGTTTGTGTAGCCTTTTCTAAAGGAAATAGTTGTATTTTTTCTTTGAAATGTTATTAAGTGTCTGAAACAGGGTTTATTTCTTCAATAAACAATGGGATATACTTTTCGTATGAAGGATACTCTCAGACTTCAGATGATTTCTTCCATTTTGTTGTGGTGTGTGTGTCTAGGTACCTTTTCTTCCACTGGGAAGAAACATTATACTCCATTTTACTTATATATTTCTACTTCAACATTTATAGTTTATAATAATTCTCCTTCCTTTTGGTTTTTGATTTTCCTAAATTCTGATTTAATGTTGTGGACCATTAACTCGGTTTATGTCTTAATTACTGGGCCTGGAGTTTCCTTATCTCCTTCCTGGAATATAGGCACTGTATTTGGAGTTTGTTTACTCTGAAGACCTTTTCAGTCCCTTTTTCCTGAGCTACCTACTCGCTTCCTCAATTTGCTTTTTTTTTTTTTTTTCCAACAGGGCACTTCTTATGAGAAATCTCATGATTTTTGTGACATTTCATCCTTAAAAGCTTCTTTAAGGTGGAGGTGGGGTGGAGATGATAGCCGTCCCACACATTTCTTTAGCTACCATTTTTTTGAAGATTTGTGGCAAATTGTCAGAGAGGAAAAAACTTTCCTCCACCCTCTTAGGTTCATTCTTGGGGACCGCAAATTAAACTACCAAAAGACATATAGCAAGAAAAAAACCCATTTAATTATGGTATGTTGCACAGGAGTTAGAGAACTGACTGAAGACTGGAATTTGGGGTGTGAGAGGGGAGAGAAGAGCATTTTTAGAGAACAAATTACTTCTTAGATGGGCAAGGGGGAAAAGGGGCACATGTGAAAAAAACAAATGACTTTTTGGAAAGATAAGTGGGCCCTTAGGAGAAAAGCTGAGATATATATATATTTCTATGACAAAATCTGACCAGGTGTAGTGCTGACTTCTTTTTTTAGGAAAGAAGATTAGAGTTGCTCCCTGGGAGGGGCTTTATGACAATTGAATTCTTTTGGGAGCTCTGCTTTTGGCAGATAAGGGATTTTAGGAAGTCAACTGCCCTTAGGTTAAAATAATTTTTATGCCACAGTGGCTTTATTTTGGAACCCTTCATATCATTGTTTTTCATTTCTTGTTAGGTTTCTCTGCCCTTTAAAGTGTTTTTCAGTTGTTTTTGTGAGATTCTGACAAAAAGAGTTTCTGATAGTGTTTTTCTCTCCTTTCCCCCTGTTTTCAGAATCTGTAATATTTTGTAGTCATCAAAGTTAATAAAGATATTTCCATTTTAAAGAGTACAAAACAGAACAAGAAGCAATTTATTAAAGGATAAATGAAATGCTTACACATATAAAAATTGTTCAAAATAAAAGCAGTGCAGTGAAACAATCTATCAAATGACAAAGAAAAATGAAAATTTATTGAGGATGCAGTTAAAAAAAAAAGAAAATCACAATCAGACATGTTTCCTGAGAATTTGTGTTAAACTTTGTGGAAAGCAATGTGATATGTTTCACAATTCTTTTGTTGTTGTTGTTATGTTTCACAATTCTTAAAAACATTTATTTTCTTTCACATAGCATTCCAACTCTAGGAATTTGATTTAAGGAAATTCAGAAATAAGTATATAAAAATAACATAAATATGCCAGTCTGTTAATATAAACCCTAAACTGGAAACTGATCTAAATGCTGATCAACAGATGAGTGTTAAAGTGTAATTGCGATATACTCAACTAAATAAAGAAGGACCCTAAACTATATATGTTATGTGATCCCAGTTTTATAATACACAGACATACCTCAGAGACATTACAGGTTTGGTTCTAGGCCATTGCAATAAAGTGAATCAAATGAATTTTTTGGTTTCCCAATGCATATAAACATTACGTTTATACTATGGTGTAGTCTGTTAAGTGTACAACAGCATTATATCTAAAAAAATACACATACCTTAATAAAAATACTTTATTGTTAAGAAATGTTAACTATCCTCTGAGCTTTCATTGAGTTGTAATCTTTGGTAGTGGAGAGTCTTGCCTTGGTATTGACGGCTGCTGACTGGTCAGGGTGGTGGTTGTGAAGGTTCAGGTCGCTGTGGCAATTTTTAAAAATAAGACCACAATGCAGTTTGCCACAGCAGTAGACCCTTTTTTCATGAATTGATTTCTCTGTACTGTGGGATATTGTTTAATAGCATTTTACCAACAGTAGTAGAGCTTCTTTCAAAATTAGCGCCCATCCTTTTATAACCTGCCGCTGCTTTACTAAGTTTATGTAATGTTCCAACTCCTTTGTTGTCATTTCAGTGGTCTTTATGGCATCTTCACCAGCAGCAGGTTCCAACTCAAGATTAACTGCTTTTTTCACCCATAAGAAACTTTACTCATCTATTTATTTATTTATTTATTTATTTTTTAAATTTTTTATTTATTTATGATAGGCACACAGTGAGAGAGAGAGAGGCAGAGACACAGGCAGAGGGAGAAGCAGGCTCCATGCACCGGGAGCCCGACGTGGGATTCGATCCGGGGTCTCCAGGATCAGGCCCTGGGCCAAAGGCAGGCGCCAAACCGCTGCGCCACCCAGGGATCCCTACTCATCTATTTAAGTTTCACCATGAGATTCAGTGACCAGAATTTAGTCCCATCTTCAGGCTCTACAGCTAGTTCTAGTTCTCTTGCTTTTTTCATCACATCTGCAGTTTCTTCCTCCACTGATGTCTTGAATTCCTCAAAGCCATCCATGAGGGTTGGAATTGACTTCTTCCAGACTCCTGCTCATGTTGATGTTTTGACCTCTTCCCATGAATCATGAATGTCCTTAATGGCATCTAGAATGGTGAATGCTTTCCAGAAGGTTTCAATTTGCTTTGCTCAGATCCATCAGAGGAATCAGTAGCTATGGCAGCTATGGCCCTATTAAATGTGTTTCTGCAGTAATAAGACTTGTTGAAATGATTTGTTGATCTGTGGTCTGCAGATTGGATATTGTGCTAACAGGCATGAAATATAATAAATCTGATTTTGCATCTCCATCAGTGCTCAGGTGCATTGGTAATGAGCAGTAATATTTTCAAAGGAATCTTTTTTCCTGAGCAGTTAAGTCTCAACAGTGGGCTTAAAATATTCAGTAAACCATGTTGTAAACAGATGGGGTATCATTCAGGCAAACTTGGTTGTTCCATTTCTAGAGCACAGGCAGAGCAGATTTAGCACAATTCTAAAGGGCTCTAGGATTTTTGGAAGGATAAATGGGCATTGGCTTCAACATAAAGTCACAAGAGAATCAGCCTCTCTTTTGAAGCCAGGCATTGACTCTGTTTCTAGCTATGAAAAGTCCTAGATGGCACCATCTTCCGGGAGAAGGTTGTTTAGTCTACATTGACAATCTGTTTTTCGTGTAGCCACCTTCATTAATGATCTTAGCTACATATTCTGGATAACTTGCTGTAGCTTCTACATCAGCACTTGCAGCTTCACTTTGCACTTCCGTGTGTGGAGACAGCTTCTTTCCTTAAACATATGAGCCAATTTCTGCTAGCTTCAAACTTTTCTTATGTAGCTTCCTCACCTCTCTGAGACTTCATAAAACTGAAGAGTTAGGACCTTGCTCTGGATTAGGTTTTGGCTTCTGGGAATGTTGTGGCTGATTTGATCTTCTATCCAGACCACTAAGGCTTTCTACACGTCAGCAATAAGGCTGCTTTTCTTTCTTACCAGTCATGTGATCACTGTTGTAGCACTTTTCATTTCCTTCAAGAACTTTTCCTTTGTATTCACAGCTTGGCTAACTGTTGGGCGCAAGAGGCCCAGCTTTTGACCTGTCTCAGCTTTGGACGTGCCATCTTCACTAAGCTTCAGTTCTAGCTTCTGATTTATGGTGGGGAGACCTTGATTCCTTGTTGTACTTGAGGTCATTGTAGGATTACTGTTTGACTTAATTTTAATATTGTTTGTTCCAGGTGATAGGGAAATCTAAGGAGAAGGAGAAAGGCAAAGGAATGGCCAGTTGGAGCAGTCAGAACTCATAGAACATTTATTAAGTGTGTCATCTTGTGTGGGTTCAGTTTGTGATGCCCCAAGGCAATTACAATGGCAATATCAAAGATCACCGATGATAGATCATCAAAACAAATATAGTAATAGTGACAAAGTTTGAAAAATTGCAAGAGCTCCTGGGTGGCTCAGTTGGTTAAGCCTTCGGCTCAGATCATGAGCCCCATATCGGGCTCTCTGCTCGGTTGGGAGCCGGCTTTCCCTCTCCTGCTTCTCTTGCCTGTGCTCTGTCAAAGAAATAAATAAAATATTTCAAAAATATATTGCAGAGATTATCAAAATGTGACACAGAGACATGAATCAAGTAACCACTACTGTTGGAAAAATGACTTACTTGATGCAGCGTTGCTACAAACCTTCAGTTTGTAAAAAAAATTCAATTTCTGTGAAATCCAGTAAAGCAAAGTACAATAAAATGAGGAATGCCTCTATTCACAGGAAAGGAAAATAAAGAGAAATTTCAAATTTTAGCCTTTAAAAATGTTAAGCGTTGGGGCACCTGGGTGGCTCAGTGGTTGAGCATCTGCCTTTGGCTCAGGTCGTGATCCCTGGGTCCTGGGATCAAGTCCCTGCAGGGAGCCTGCTTCTCTCTCTGCCTATGTCTCTGCCTCTCTCTCTCTGTGTCTCTCATGAATAAATAAAATCTTTTAAAAATAAATAAAAATTTTATGTATTTTAAAAAGTATTCTAGGGATCCCTGGGTGGTGCAGCGGTTTGGCGCCTGCCTTTGGCCCAGGGCGCGATCCTGGAGACTCATGATCGAATCCCACATCGGGCTCCCGGTGCATGGAGCCTGCTTCTCCCTCTGCCTGTGTCTCTGCCTCTCTCTCTCTCTCTCTCTCTCTCTGTGTGTGTGACTGTCATAAATAAAAAAAATTAAATTTAAAAAGCATTCTATAATGTATAGTTTAAATTCAGAGAAAAAATAAATACAGTTAAGAGATACCTAGTCTGGGGGCACTCGGCGGGCTCCATTGGTGGAGTGTGTAACTCTTCCTCTCAGGGTGGTGAGTTCAAGCCCTATATTGGGTGTGGAGTTTGCCTAAAAATAAGTGAATAAAAGAGTTATTTAATATGGATAAAATATAAATAAGTGTACAGAAACACTTGAATGCACGTTTAAGAAATATTAAAAGGATAAAAATAAGAGTTGAAAGTATTAAGATAGCAAAAATATTAAGACAGGAATATAAATTAAGCATATCCAATTTAGAAAAACCAGAAAATAAAGGATTAAATAACAAGAAGATAAAATACGTTCAAGGGATACAAAGAATGAAATAGTCTAAGATTAAGACAGTAAAAAAATAAAATCACACAAAAATGGAGGTGGCAAAAAAAAATGGAGGAGGTAGGTAAATACATTAAATCTAGACATTAACATCCTGTAAGATGTTACAGGTTCTGGGTTGAGGAAGTTTCACAGCTTGAGTGATTTACTGCTGATTTTTTTTTTTTTTTTAAGTAAGCTCTGTTCCCAATGTGGGCCTCAAACTCCTAACCCTGAGATCAAAACTTGCAAGCTCCATTGACTGAGCCAGGCAGGTGCCCCTTTACTGCAGATTTTTGAGGAATAAAGGTCAATATCTATTTAATGGTATCATTTCTCTCGTGCTTCTCATATTTGCAAAATCAGTAGTACTTAGATATTTTAAAGGAAATTTGAATTTGTTTCTTCATTCTGGCATGTTTTTGGAATTCCTTAATTATTTTGTAAAACTCTGTGTATGAAATGTTTTCTGAATCATTATCATAATCAAGGAATGTTTGTTTATGAAAGCAGAAAGCATTCAAAAAGGTTCAAGTAAAACTCTCTTGGAGAGAGTTGATATCTTAAAGGGCATTTCATTTCATTCAGTTGCTGGCAGCCTCTAGGAAACAGCTCTTTGGAACCAGCTGGCTTGTTGACATTTCCCTGCATGTTTGCTTCTCTCTTCTGATTCGTTATAAACTGACTTTCCTGCTCACATATTTAGTTGCATATGGCCTTCTCATGACCATTTCAAAGCGATAGTCCAATACCTGTCTGTAGTCCACGTGACTTCTAGCTCTTGACCTCACGGTTAAGTGTCTCATCTTCTAATTCCAAATTCCCAGGAGAGAGTAATAATTGCTGACCTGTGTTCTGGAGGTAGGGTTAGGAGTGAAGGGACAGGGTCAGGTGGCACAGGGATCTATCCCTTCCAGGGTTATGAGCAGGGCAGGTTTTCAAAGAAGTGGTTAGGGGCATCTCTTATCCAAGTCATGAGTGATTTTATTTTTTATATATAATGTGAATAATTACAGAGTAAAGCAAGGGATCTTCTTTTTAGTCGGACACTGCCTTTTACTCTTCCTTTGAGTTATGTGAGCACATCTCTCATCTCGTGATAGTGGTAACTTCATTAAGTGACACAAAATGAGAACATGCGGACTTCTAACTAGGCTCCCCTTCAATGAGTTTCTGTACTTAAGATTTAATTTCTTTTATACAAAATGTTATCAAATGAAGACTTTAATTCTACCTCTTAAAAATTAACTGACATTTATTTGACATTTTAAAATAAAGAAGTCACTTATGTTACCTTGGACATTTTTTGACATTTTAAAATAAAAGTCTATTCACATTATATAGACATTAAAACCTAATATTTTAGGAAAATCTTATTCTGTATACATTTCTGGCATCACTTCCTGTAAAATTTTTAAGTCTGAAATCCTCTTAACATGCAGAATAAATAGATTATAATATACTGAAGGATTAAGCTTTACTGTCTTGTGTCAGATTAATCCCTCCTATATAGATCATCATTTGAACTGACAGAAATATGGCTGCAATTCAGCCCAAAAGCTCAATGGATAAATTATTTTATGTAGGATGAATTCTACACTACTTGACTGGTTGTTGTATAATTATCCGAATTTAAATCTCATAAACATTTTTCTTAGACTTTCATGGAGATTCGTGGAAAAGGTATCTCTGATGCTTTACGTGGTGGAGTAGTGCCAATATTTGGATTTTCTCACGTTATTGAGGTAATTCACTTGGTAAGGATATTTTAAAAGATTTTTTATATAAAAATTGATACTATTTTGAATTGTAATTAGCTCATTATACGAGTACAAATTTGCTTTTAAACAAAATAGTTGGGCAGCCCGGGTGGCTCAGCAGTTTAGCGTTGCCTTAGCCCAGGGTGTGACCCTGGGCTTCCGGGATCGAGTCCCATGTTGGGCTCCCCGCATGGAGCCTGCTTTCCCCTCTGCCTGTGTCTGTACCTCTCTCTCTCTGTGTCTCTCATGAATACATAAAGACAATCTTAAATAAAAAAAAACCAAAAGAGTTAAATCTATAAGAACATTGCTCTACTTTCTTCTGTTTTTGAATGAAACAGGTAAAAACTAAATGCATATAGGTGAATATTAAAATAGGCTAGGAAGAATAAAGATACCTGTTCTAGTACAAGGATTGTGGTTTGTAATAAATTTCCTTTAAATATTTCTTAAATATATGTACATTAAAGCATACTTTTTTCTAACAATGTTGCATGAAAATGATTTGTAACTATCAACTTATGTAAATACTTAAAAAATAAAAGTTTTGGGGCAGCTGGGTGGCCCAGTTGGTGAAGCATCCAACTCTTGATCTCAGCTCAGGCCTTGATCTCAGTGTTGTGGATTCAGGCCCTGTGTTGGGCTGCACGCTGGACATGGAGCCTACTTAAATAAATAAACAACAAAAAATAATAAAAAATAATAACAAAAATAAAAGTTTTAAGGGCACCTTGCTGGCTTAGTTGGTAGCACATGTGATTCTTGATCCTGGGGTCATAAGTTGAAGCCTTGCATTGGGCATAAAGCTTACTTATAAGAAAAGTTTTAAGAAACTTCTTTAACTCATGAAAATTTTTGTCCGTGGTTTATAATAACTATGAGAATGGAGTGCTAGGGTGGCTCAGTTGGTTAGGTGTCTGGGTCTCAGGGTCATGAGATCAGGGTCATGAGATTGAGCCCTGTGTGAAGCTCCATGCTGGGCATGGAGCCTGCTTACGATTTTCTCTTCCCCTTTCTCTGCCCCTCCCTCTCTAACAACAAACAAATTGTGAGAGAATTAACAATACTTCTTGTTTTCTTTAAGAATGGAAGAATATTGAAGTAGATTTCTAGCAGAGCAAAATCTGGATTTTTTTATTTTTTAGTTTATTTTTATTTTTTATTATTTTGAGTTTCGTGTTCTACAGTTTAAGCCAGCCAGGTGCCCCTCTATTTAAAAAAAATATTTTATTGTAAGTATATACAGTTGACATGCAATGTTGCATTAGTTTCAGATGTATAACATAGTGATTTGACATATATATACATTATGAAATGCTCACTATGATTAGTGTAGGCCCATCTTCATCATACACAGTTATTACAATATCATTGACTGTATTTCCTGTCCGCACATTTCATTCCCGTGACTTATTTTATAACTGTTTTGTTCATCTTCCCATTCTCTCTCCTCGAGCAGGCACCATTTGAACATTTTGTATTTATGAGTCTGTTTCTGTTTTTCCCTTATTCATTTATTTTTTTTATTCATTTATTTATTAGATGCCATATATAAGTGAATCATTTGGTATTTCTCATTCTCCATCTGACTTAGCTCACTCAGTATAATGCCCTCTAAGTCCATCCATGTTGCTACAAATGGCAAGATTTCCTTCTTTTTTACAGCTGAGTAATACTCCTTTGTGTAGATAGCCTGCTTTATTCACTCATCTATCTATGGATACTTAGGTTGCTTCTGTAGCATGGTAATTATAAATTGTGCCCCAGTAAAGATAGGGGTAAATCTTTTCATATTAATGTTTTTGTTTTCTTCAAGTAAATACCCAGAAGTAGAATTATTAAATCATATGGTATTTCTCATTTCAGTTTTTTTTGAGGAATCCTCCATACTGTTTTTCCACGGTGGCTCCTCCAGTTAACATTCCCACCAACAGTGCATGATTTACATTTCCCTCATGATTAATGATGTTGAGCATCTTTTCATATGCCTGTTGTCATCTGTATGTCTTTGGAAAAATATTAATTCAGATCATCTCTGCCCATTTTTAAAATTGGGTTGTTTGGTTTTTTTGGTTGTTTTGAGTTCTTTGTATATTTTGGATATTATCTCTTCTTTTCCCATTCAGTAGGTTGCCATTTCATTTTATTGATTTCCTTCACTGCATAAATTTTTTTGGTTTATATGCTAAATATACTATATATATGTGTGTGTATATATATGTACACACAGACTATTTTTATATATATATAAAATATATATATATATATATATATATATATATATATAGAGAGAGAGAGAGAGAGAGAGAGAGAGCGCAAGCAAAGAGGGGGAGAAGGAGAGAGATAATCCCAAGCAGGATCTACTCTCAGTGCAGAACCCAAAACAGGGCTCAATCTCACGACCCTGAAACCATAACCTGATCTGAAATCAAGAGTGAGATGCTTAACCAACGTACCCACCCATGTACCCCTAATTTTGATTTTTTAAAAAAAATTTTTTTAAAGATTTATTTATTTATTCATGAGAGACAGCGAGATGCAGAGACATAGGCTCTGCATTCCCTGTGGGGAGCCTGATGTGGGACTCGATCCTGGATCCCAGGACCGTGCCCTGAGCCAAAGGCAGACGCTCAACTGCTGAGCCATCCAGGCATCTCTTTAAACACTTAAAAAAAATTTTGCTTTTGTTGTTCATGTCTGAAGGGTCAGATCCAAAAATATTGCTAAGACAAATGTCCATGGCTTTACTGCACACGTTGTCTCCTAGGAGGTTTTTTTTTTTAAGTAAGTTGTATGTATGTATGTGTTTGTTTGTTTGTTTGTTTGTTTGTTTATTTATTTATGAGAGACAGAGAGAGAGAGAGGCAGAGACAGGCAGAGGGAGAAGCAGGCTCCATGTGGGGAGCCCGATGTGGGACTTGATCCCGGGACTCCAGGATCATGCCCTGGGCCAAAGGCAGGCACCAAACCGCTGAGCCACCAAGGGATCCCCGTCTCCTAAGAGTTTTCCGGTTTGGGATCTCATATTTAGATCTTTAATCTATTTTGAGTTTACTTTTTTATATGGTATAAGAGCATGGTCCAGTTTGGTTCTTGTATATGTAACTGTCCAATTTTCCCACTACCATTTGTTAAGGAGATTCTCTTTTCCCCATTGTCTATTTTTGCCTTTGCCTCCTTTATCATAGATTAACTGACCATAGAAATGTGGGTTTATTTGTGGGCTCTTTATCCTCTTCCATTAATCTATGTTTCTATTTTTGTGCCAGTACCATACTGTTTTGATTACCATAGTATAGTTGTGTGGCTTTATAGTATAGTTTGGAATCTGGGATTATGATACTTCCAGCTTTGTTCTTCTTTCTTGAGATTGTTTTTGCTCCTTGGGATCTTTTGTGGTTCTATACAAATTTCAGGATTATTTTCTCTAGTTCTATGAAAAATACTGATAGTCTTATAGGGATTGCACTGAATCTACAGATTCCTTTGGGTAGTATGAACATTTTAACAATATTGTTCTTTTATTTATTTATTTTATTATTAGTTTTAAAGATTTTATTTATTCATGAGAGACAGAGAGAGAGAGGAAGAGCAGAGGGGAGAAGCAGGTTCCCAGAAGGAAGCCTGATGCAGGACTCAATCCCAGACCCCAGGATCATGACCTCAGCCAAAGGCAGACGCCCAACCACTGAGCCACCCAGGTGCCCCCCCCAATATTATTCTTTTAATTCATGAGCATGGATTATTTTTCCATTTCTTTATGTCATCATCAGTTTCACTCATCAGAGCCTTACAGTTTTTTTTTTTTCATCGTAAGTGTACTCTTTAATCCCCATACCCCATTTCTCTTATCTTCCCACCGAACTCCCCTCTGGTAACCATCTGTTTATTCTTTGTAGTTAAGAGTCTCTTTCTTGGTTTTTCTTTGCTCATTTGTTTTGTTCAAGTTTTTATTTAAATTCTGTGGAGTAATATTAACATATAGAGTAATACTGGTTTCAGGAGTAGAATTTAGTGATTCATCGCTTATGTGTAACACCCAGCGCTTGTTACATCAAGTGCCTTCTTTAATACCCATCACCCATTTAGCCCATCACTCACCCACCTCTCCCTATGTCTCTCCTTGGTTTGTTCTCTATAATTAAGAGTCTCTTATGGTTTGCTTCCCTCTTTTTTCCCCTTCCTTATGTTTATCTGTTTTGTTTCTTAAAGTCCACATATGAGTGAAATCATATGGTAATTGTTCTTCTCTGACTGACTTATTTCACTTAGCATTATTATACTCTAGCTCTGTCTGTGTCATTGCAAATGGCAAGATTTCCTTCTTTTTGATGACTAATATTCCATTGTGTGTTTATCACCTCTTTTTTATCCATTCATCTATGAACTTGGGCTGCTTCCGTAGTTTGACTATTTTATTATTTTATTTTTTTAATAAGATTTATTTATTGATTTTATAGAGAGAGCATGAAGGAGATGGGCAGAGGCAGAGGGAGAGAGTATCCAAAGCAGACTCTGTGCTTAGAGCAGAGCCCAATGAAGGGCTCCATTTCACCACCCTGAGATCATGATTCAAACCAAAACCAAGTCAGACACTCAACCAACTGTGCCACTAGTTTGGCTATTTTTTTTTAAAGATTTTATTTATTTTATTCATGAGAGACACAGAGAGGCAGAGAGAGAGAGAGAGAGGCAGAGACACAGGCAGAGGGAGAAGCAGGCTCCATGCAGGGAGCCCAATGTGGGACTTGATCCCGGGATTCCAGGATCACGCCCTGAGCTGAAGGTGGCGCTAAACCGCTGAACCACCTGGGCTGCCCCTAGTTTGGCTATTTTAAATACTGCTGCAATAAACATAGGGGGTGCATGTATCCCTTTGAATTAGTGTTTTTGTATTTTGGGGGTAAATACCCAGCAGTGCAATTCCTGGATCATAGGGGAGTTCTGTTTTTTAACTTTTTAAAGAAGCTCCATGCTGTTTTCCACAATGGCTGCACCAGTTTGCATTCCCACCAACACTGCTTGAGGGTTCCTTTTTCTCCACATCCTCGCCTACACTTGTTGTTTCTTGCATTTTTGATTTTTAGCCATCCTGACAGGTGTGAGGTGATACCTCATTGTGGATTTGATTTGTTGCCCTTAGGATGAGTTGAGCATCCTTTCATGTTTCTGCTGTTCATCTGTTTGTCTTCTTTGGAGAAATGTCTGTTTATGTCTTCTGCCCATTTTTAATTGGATTATTTATTTTTGGGTGTTTAATTGTATCAGTTCTGTAGATATTTTGGATACCAACCCTTTATTGGATATGTCATTTGCAAATATCTTCTCCCATTCATTAGGTTACTTTTTCATTTTGTTTTTTTTCCATCACCGTGCAGGAACTTTTTATTTTGATGAAGTCTCAGTAGTTTATTTTTGCTTTTATTTCCCTTGTCTCAGGAGACAGATCTTAAAAAACGTTGCTATGGCTGATGTCAAAGAACATCAAGGATTGTTCTCTCTGTGCTCTCTTCAAGGATTTTTATGGTTTCAGGTCCCACAGTTAGGTCCTTAATCCATTTTGAGTTTACTTTTGTGTGTGGTGAAAGAAAGTGGTTCAGTTTCATTCTTTTGTATGTTGCTGTCCATTTTTCCCAACACCCTTTGTTGGAGAGACTGTCTTTTTTCCAATGTATATTCATTCCTCCTTTGTCATTCCTTTAATTGACCATATAGTTGTGGGTTTATTGCTGAGTTTTTAAAATTCTATTCCACTGATCTACTTTTTTTTTTTAAAGATTTTATTTATTTATTCATAGACACACAGAGAGAGAGAGGCAGAGACACAGGGAGAGGGAGAAGCAGGCTCCATGCAGGGAGCCCGATGTGGGACCCGATCCCGGGTCTCCAGAATCACACCCCAGGCTGCAGGCGGCGCCAAACCGCTGCGCCACCAGGGCTGCCCTCCACTGATCTACTTTTATGGCAGTACCATACTGTTTTAATTGGTACCACTTTGTAATATAACTTGAAATCTGGAACTGTTATACCTCGCATTTTTCTTTATCAAGATTATTTTGGCTATTCAAGATATCTTGTGGTTCTATACAAATTTTAGGATTATTTGTTCTAGTTCTGTGAAAAATGTTGTTGGTATTTTGGTAGGGATTGCATTTAATCTATAAATAGTTTTGGGTAGTATAGCCATTCTAGCAATATTTGTTCTTCCAATCCATGAGCATAGAATCTCTTTCCATTTTTGTGTGTGTGTCTTCAATTTCTTTCATCAACACTTACAGTTTTAAGAGAACAGGTCTCTCAGCTCTTTAAGATACTGTTTTTGGTATAATTGTAGATGGAATTGTTTTCTTAATTTTACTTTCTGCTGCTTCATTATTAGTGTATAGGAATGGAGCAGGTTTTTGTATGTTGATTTTTATATCCTGCAACTTTACTGAATTCATTTATCGGTTTTATTAATTTTTTGATCGAGTCTTTAGGGTTTTCTATATATAGTCTCACATCATTTGCCAACAGAGTTTTACTTCTTCCTTACCAAATTGGGATGACTTTTATTTCTTTATGTTGTATAGTCACTGTGACTAGGGCTTCTAGTACTATTGTAAAGAGTGGTGAGAGTGGACATCCTTGTCTTGTTCCTGACCCTGGGGGACAGGTCTCACTTTTTCACCTTTGAGTATAATGTTGGCTGTGGGTTTTTCATATAAGGCCTTTATTCTATTAAGATATGTCCCCGCTAGACTTACTTTGCAGAGGGTTTTTTATCATGACTCGATGTTGTACTTTGTCACATGTATTTTCTGCATTTCTTGAAGTGATCATACAGTTTTTTTATCCTTACGTATTGATGTGATTTTTAAAATATATTGTTGGATTTGGTTTGCTGACATTTTGTTGAGGACTTTGCATCTATGTTCATGTTCTTTTTTTGTGTTATCTTTATCTGGTTTTGGTATCAGGGTAATGCTAGCCTCAGAGAATGAATTTGGAAGCTTTCTTCTTGTGTTTTTTAGAATAGTTTAAGAAAAATGGCTATTAACTCTACTTTAAATGTTTGGGAGAGTTTGCCTATAAAGCTCTCTGGTCCTGGACTTGTGGTTTTTGGGAGTTTTTTGATTACTGATTCATTTCCATTGCTATGATTGGTATGTTCGAACTTTCTCTTTCTTCCATCTTTAGTTTTGGTAGATTATATGTTCCTAGGAATTTATCTATTTCTTCAAACTTGTCTAATTTTTTGACATTCAGGTTTTCATAATATTGTTACAATTTTATTTCTGTAGTGTTGGTCATTATTCCTCCTCTTTCATTAGTGATTTTGTTTATTTGGGTCCTCTTTTTTTTAAAATCAGTATCGCTAGAACATTATTAATTCTCTTGTTCTTTTCAAAGAATGAGCTCTTGGTTTCACTAATCTGTTGTATTATATTTTAGTCTCTATTTCATATATTTCTGCTCTAATCTCTATTATTTTCTTCTTTTTACTCACTGTAGGCTTTGTTTGTTCTTTTTCTAGTTCCTCTGGGTATAAAGTTAGATTGTTTGCTACAGATTATTCTTGTTTCTTGAGCGAGGCCTGTATCATTATAAACTGTCCTTTTAGAACTCCTTTTGCCACCTCCCAAAGATTTTGAACTGTTACATTTCCAATTTCATTCATTTCTAGGTGTTTTTGGATTTCATACTTGACTATTTCATTGACCCATTGGTGGTTTATTAGTATGTTGTTTAGCCTTCACATGTTTTTTTCCCTGAGTTTTTTTTTCTTGTGATTAATTTCTTGATTCATAGCATTGAATGGTTGAAAAAAGATGCTTGATATGATTTTAGTCTTCTTAAATTTATTGAGACTTGTTTTGTGATCTAACATGATCTATCTTGGAAAATGTTTCATGTCCCCTTGAAAAGAATGTTTTTCTACTGTTTTTGCTGGAATATTCTGTATGTACCCATTAAGTCCACCTAGTTGAACCTGTTGTTCAGAGCCACTGCTTTCTTACTCATTTTCTGTTTGGATAATCTATTGATGTAAGTGGGGTGTTAAAGTCCCCTACTATTATTATATTACTGTCAATTTCTCTTTTTATTTCTGTTAATATTTGCTTTATATATTTAGGGCCTATGTTGGATTCATAGATATTTGCAATTGTTTGATCCCTTTGTTGGATTGATCCCTTTATCATTATGTAATGCCCTTCTTTGTCTCTTATTACATTGTTTTAAAGTCTCTTTTGTCTGATAAAAGTATTATTTTTTTTTCCTTTCCATTTGCATGATGTATCCCTTTGGTTTCAGGTTGTATGTATCTTTAAATCTAAAATGAGTCCCTTGGGTGCCTGGCTGTCTCAGCTGATTAAACATTGAGCTCAGGTCTGAATCTCAGGATGGTGAGTTGGTGAGTTCAAGCACAACACAGGGCTCCATGCTGGGCATGAAGCTTACTAATAAATGAATAAATGAATAAATAAATAGTTTTTTAATTTAAAATTATTTATTTTTTATTTTTATTACTTTTAAAAGATTTTATTTATTTATTCGTGATAGACAGAGAGAGAGAGGCAGAGACACAGGCAGAGGGAGTAGTAGGCTCTCTGCAGGGAGCCCAGTGTGGGACTTGATCCCAGGACCCTGGGACCACGCCCTGAGCCAAAGGCAGATGTTCAACCACTGAGCCATCCAGGCATCTCTAGAGTGAGTTTCTTATAGACAGTGTATAGATTGGTCTTTCTTTTTAAATCTGTTCAGTCACTTCACTTTTTTTGATTGGACACTTTAGTCCATTTACATTTTAAAATGATTATTGATAAATATGAACTTATTGCTGTTTTGTTAAATGTGTTGTGGTTGTTTTTGTAGTTCTCTGTTCATTCTCCTCTTGTTCTCTTTCCTGTGGTTTGATGGCTATAGTGTCATGCTTGGCTTTCTTTCTCTTTATTTTCTTGTATACCTATTACAGATTTTTAGTCATGGTTACCATGATGTTCATTTCATATATAACCTCTTATCTATATAGTAGTCCATCTTAAGCCGATGGTTACCTGTGTTTGAACACAACCTAAAAGCATTACATTTTTACTCCCCGCCTTCATGTTTTAAGTGTATGATGTCAAATTTACATCTTTTTATTTTGCATGTCTCAACTGATTTTTGTAGACATAGTTGATTTTACTACCTTTGCCGTTGAACCTTTGTAAGTAGCATTATAAGTGATTGCTATCTTTACTATATATTTGCTTTTACTAGTGAGATATTTTTTTTCTTCCATAATGTTCTGTTAGTTATGACCTTCCCTTTTCTACTTAATTTCTTTAACATTTCTTGTACGGCCAGTTTAGTGGTAATTTAACTTTTGTTTGCCTGGAAAATGTTACATTGTTCCTTCAATTCTCAATGATAAACTTGCCAGGTGGAATGTTCTTGGTTGTACACTTTTTTCCTTTCAGCACTTTGAATATATCATGCCACTCTTCTCTGTCCTGCAGTTTCTGCTAAGAAATCAGCCAATAGTCTGATGAGGTATTCCTTGTACGTAATAGCTTTTCTCTCACTTCTTTTAGATTCTCTCCTTTTCTTAATTTTTGCTGTGTAATTATTATGTGCTTTAGTGTGGACCTTCTTGGTTCATCTTGTTTAAGTTTCTGTGTTTCCTGGATCTAGATGTTTGTTCCCTTCCCCAGGTTAGGGAAGTTTTCATCTATTATTTCTTCAAATAAGTTTTCTACATCTTTTCCTCTTTCTGTCCCTCTGGGATCACTATAATGTGAATGTTAGTATGTGTAATGTTGTTCCAGAGGTCTCTTAACCTGTATTCATTTAAAAAATTCTATTATCTTTTTGTTGTTCATCTTGGATGGTTTTCTCTTTCAGATTGCTGCTCTGTTCTTATGGATCCTCAATATGTTTTCAGTTCCCTCTAGGGTATTTTTCATTTCAGTTACTGTATTTTTCAGCCCTTACTGCTTTTTTTTTCTTTTTCTTTTTTTTTTTTTTTTACCCCAAGAATTTTGTTTTATTATAGTACATGAGCTGGACTGATGGGAAGGGGGTAGGTGTATGGGCAACCACTGCCTAGATTAGCATCGGATGCCCATCCCGATGGCTATGAATGTGCCAAATGTGCTGCCGCTCTGCATCATGGTTTTCCCGATGCCGCCCATCAGCTCCCAACCACACATTCCAATCCTGAGACAGCAGAAGGTGCCAAAGAGTGCCCTGGCCACCGTGCCCACTGCGCAACCCATCACAAAGCCCATCTTCATGCTGTCAAAGCAGCTCGGCTAGGACTGTCCATAGGGCCCCACAGCCACCAGCATCTCGTTTGTGGCTTTGGTCACTCAGTTCTCCCTTACTGTTTATCTTATATTTTATATCTTTGTTGATGTTGTCACTGAATTCATCCACTCCTCTCAAATCTGGTAAGCATCTTTACAAACACTACTTCAAACTCTTTATCAGTAGAATGCTTACCTACGTTTTGTTCAGTTCTTTTACTGTTTTGTCCTATTCTATTGTTTAGACTATTCTTCTGTCTTTGATTATCTGTGTTTGTTTCTGTGTATTATGTAGATTAGCTATGTCTCTTGGCCTTGAAAATAGTGACCTCATGTACAGGGTGTCCGGGGGACCCAGATATGCAATCCACTGCACCAGAACCAGGTGCTTCAGGAGTGTCTCCTTTGTGAGCCACATGCATCCTCCTGTTATGACTGGCCCACAAGTATTGTGGGCTTTCTGATGGCAGGGGCTGGGAGAGGGGGACTGGCTCCCAGTTTGGCTGACTGCAATGATTGGGTGTGACTATTGCCAGCATACTGGTGAGCAGGGCTGTTCCCTGGCACAGATGGTGGAGAGGCCTGGCTGCTGCCGCTGAGGGGGTACTGGTTGGTGGGATTAGCCTCTGGCATAGCTGGCTGACAGTCTCTGCTATAACTGTTGTAGACTTGCTGGCCAATGGTGCTGGCCCTCCATACTGGGGCAGGAGACATTTTGGAGGGATGCCTGTTGGGGTGGGCAGGTAAGATGGGGTGGGTCTTGTGGGGGAATGTTGGAGCTAGGTAAGCAGTGCTAGCAAGTTAGATAGAGATTGTCAGTACTGTCTCTCACTAGTGTTGGGCTAGCTAGGATGGAAAGGAGCAATAATAATGATGTTCACTAGCAATTCCATTCCTAAGCAAGTTCTTATTAATCCCTGCCCCTCCAGCATGTGCCCTAAAATTAGTCAACAAATTTCCTCAACAAATTTCATGTAGAACCCAGGTGCTTTTCAAATTCCTGTCTCTGTACTGGGTGTTAGCATGAATGCTACAGTTGCTGGTTCTTTAAGAGTGGAATCTTAGTTCTGTAGCCCTTGGGTCTCCTGGAGTCAAGCTTTCTGCTAATTTTCAAAGCCCCTGAAGTTAAGCCCAGCTCATTTTCAAAGTCAGACATTAGGGGGGCTTGTCCTACCAGCACAGATGCCCAGGGTAGGAAATAACTAATGTGGAGCTTGGTCCCCTTGCTCTACACTTTTGATATCCTACTTGCTTAGGGAGGAGCTCTACACTTATGGTATCCTACTTGCTTGTGGGTCACTGCACCAGGGTTTTAATTACTAGCCATGTCTCTATCCCTTCTACCTTTCTTGATGTGGCTTCCTCCCTCCCCTTATCTTTAGCTGTGGAAGAGCTAGTCTGTTAGTCTTTAGGTAATTTTTAGAGTGAGTTACAGAATATGTAGTTGCAAACTTTGTGTTCATGGAAGGAGGTGATTTCAGAATTCTATTTCACTATCTTCCCAAACTCTCCAAAATGTGAGATTTTTAAGAATTGTGTTTCAATCCCCATGACTTTTTAAAAAAGCAAATTGGTGTTACTTAACTAGGCTTATACTTCTAAGTTACTAAAATTTAGAAAAATTTTGGTACTTCTGAAATTTTGCTCTTTTTTGGAATTATTTTAAGGAGACAACCAATCTCAGTGTACTTCTTTTAGAACCTTCAAGGTCATATAATAAGATAAAACTCTGTGTTACATATATGTATATTTAAAATAGATTCCATGCTAAGCTCACACTCCTGAGATCAAGACCTGAGCTGAGATCAAGAGTTGGACATTTAATGGACTGAGCCACCCAGGTGCCTCATATGTGCTTATTTAAAAAATTGTGATAAAATACACATAAACATAAAATTTATCATTGTAACCAGTTTGAAGTGTACAGTTTGGTAGTATTAAGTATATTCACGTTGTTGTGTTACCAATCTTCAAAACTTTTTTTATCTCGAAACCGAAACTCCATACCTGCTAAAACAGTTCTTGGTTTCCCTACCTCCCAGCCCCTGGCAACCACAGTCTATTTTCTGCTTCTGTGAATCTGACTACTCCAGATACCTCATATAAGTAGACTCACACAGCATTTCACTGGCTTATTTCACTCAGCATAATGTCTTCAAGGTTCATCCATGTTGTGGCATGTGTCAACATTAAGACTGAACATGCTACCATATATATACACCACATTTTGTTCATTTATTCATAGTTTATTTGATACCTTGGTTATTTCCATCTTTTGGCTATTGTGAATAATTCTGCTTTGAACAGGGGTGTACAAATATTTGAATCTCTGCTTTATATTCTTTTGGGTATATGCCAGATGTGGAATTGCTGGATGGCAATATTATTTTTAATTTTTTGAGGAACCATTGTATGTTTTCCAAAGTAGCTGCACCATTTTATATTACAATCAAGAATTCACAGGGATTCCAGTTTTTTCTATCCTTGCTGACACTT
Organism: Nyctereutes procyonoides; assembly: GCF_905146905.1. Lineage (NCBI taxonomy): Eukaryota > Metazoa > Chordata > Mammalia > Carnivora > Canidae > Nyctereutes > Nyctereutes procyonoides. The sequence continues at coordinate 63,897,678 of NW_026575049.1, forward strand.
GTTCTTTTTTTTTAACAATAGTCATTCTAATGTGGTGAAATAGTATCTCATTCTAGTTTTGATTTGCACTTCTCTAATAATTAATGATGTTGAATATCTTTTCATGTGATTATTGGCCATTTACTAACATTTAGAGAAATGTCTATTCAAGTTCTTTGCCCATTTTTTAATAGGGTTTTTTTTTTTTTATTGCTGTTGTAGAAGTTCTTACCAGCTACATGATTGGCAAATATTTTCTCCTATTGCATAGGTTACTTTCTTACTCTGTTGATAGTATCTTTTGAGTTCCAAAGTTTTAAATATTAATGTTGTTCTATTTAATTTATTCTTACTTTTGTTGTCTGGATTTTTGGTGTCATATCCAAGAAATCATGGCCAAATCCAGCCTAATGAACTTTTCCCCCATGTTTCCTTCTAAGAGTTATGTTAAGACTGAATTTATATAATGTTTAGGTCTTCGATCCATTTTGAGTTGGTTTTTTTGTCTGGTGCAAGATAAAGATTCAACTTCATTGTTTGGCAAGCGGATATCCAGTTTTCCCAGCACCATTTGTTAAAGACTGTTCTTTGAATAGTCATGGTATTCTTATGGAAAATCATTTGATTATATATGTAAGGGTATATTTCTGGGCTTACCATTCCATTGATCTGTGTGTCTATCTTTATATTTTTTAAATAATATAATTAATATAGTTTTAGAATATAATATTACTTGCAAATTTAATAATTCTTATGTTTACTATTATATAGATAGTAAGAAAAAGGAAAATATTAGTTTGGATTATTTGGCTTTTTAATGAACCAAAACCATTAAAAGATAGTTATTGCAAATGCAGTTTATTTTAGTAAAAGGCACAGTGTCATAGGCAATATGAATTATTGTGGAAATTACTTGAGATCTGAGAATTTTGAAGAATAGTCAAAAAAGCTCACAGATTTATTCCTGAAGGAGAAACTGAACCTCCCAGTGCACAGGTGCTACCTAGCTGTTCTTGTCTATGCCAGTGTTCTCACTTTAGAACTGTAGTGGTAGCTCATTCGTAGTCTTTTCAGTTTGTTGCTGAGCAGGAATATTAATGTATTGGAATAATTAATTAGCAAACTTCCCAGGTTCACAGTGTTTGGAAAACACAACATTTTATAGATGGATGTAGTCAAGTATCTCTTGTATAATATAGTCTTACTACCATCTACACTTGGTTTTCTATATATTTGAGGTAATATTTCCAGAGGCATGTGAAGTGGGGAAAATGGGTAATTTATCTAAGAATTAAACTTATTTAGTTTTCATTTAGGTAACTGGCAAACTTACTATCATTATCATTATTTAGGACAAAATAGTTTTATTTATATGTATATTTCATCTTGCTGCCTCATTTAAATTTTTAATTTTTTTGCATAGACTATATCTATTTAGCATAGACTGTGTCTACTCACATAAGACCTAGAAATAAAACTGAACTTTTCTACCAGTCTCTCACGTCGTTGTGGAAGATAGTGGTGAAATGAATAAAAGGATATGGTAGGATCAGGAAATATGGTTTGTATTTTTGGTTAATGACTATTTACTAGAAAATCTGGAGAAAATGTTGAAATCTTGACAGAACCATATCTTTCTCAATACAATTTTTTCTTTAAAAACATTGGTTAACTTTTGATTACTGTGATAAAGGACAGGAATAGTAAAATGAAAAATTTGCTGGTAACTCTACATCTCTTTTTAGTATGGCTCAGATACTATGTATTACTACATCTTTTCCAGAGCAGTAGCAAACTGAAAAATCTAATTTGAGTTTTACTTCCTTTCTTCGTCATACCGTCTGGTAGAGGTACAGATGAATAGGAAGCAGAGAGAAAAATCTGAAGTATAAAAGCCTTCAATCTAATTAACTTTTAACTATAATGTTTAAATATATAATTTACCTCATATATGACATTTGAAAAAGATGTTGATTATTATAGACATTTAATGTTGTAAAATACATGTTATCTGCTAATGAATGGGTGTCAAGAACTGTGAAGGGTTTGAGAGTTTTACTGTACTTGTAAGCTAACAAGTTACGAAGTTAACAGTTTCATGCTGGTAGGAGACATGAGACTCCAGAATCAGAAACAAAAGACAGTTTATTACTCATAGTAATAACAGCTGGAGTGTCAATTTTTGGTGAGGGGCATTGATTTCTAAGCACATTCCCACGGGGTGATACAAAGAGGGTCTGATGATACCTGCACACTCAGTGGGCTATGTAAAAGATAGGAACTCTGAGCTCAGGATGCTTTAAATCTTTTCAAGTGGGTGGGAAGTCTGACTGGCTTGGTCAGTGGAGCATGCAACTCTTGATTTTGGGGTAGTAAGTTTGAGCCCCACATTGGACATAGAGATTACTTACCAATAAAATCTTAACAAAAAAAGAAAACAAAGCTTTTCAATTGGCAGTAAGCATGCCTGACTTGTGCTTCAGAGGGAGATGGTATCTGGCTCCAAGAGACATTGTTTGCCTCATGGCAAAAATTCAAGAGACCCATAGAAAATTATCTCCCAACAATGGGTCTGAGTGGAAATTTTTGCTTAATAATTATCTTATTCATAATGCAAATTAATAATGTAAATAAGATCACAAGAAATGTTTAAAATACTTGAGAGAACCAAGTTTAAATACTTTAGTTTTTAAGCACTTAATAATGTACAATTTAAGAAACTTCCAAAATTTTACATTATTGAAAATAAATTAAGGACTTTTACTTAGGATCACTGCTGTTACACTACATGTTTTTGAAAGTAATAAAAGTTTACTGTGGGAATACTTTGAGTTTAAAACTCTTAAATAACTCATACTGTCTTTCCTCTTTTTAATCTGTATAGGGAGATTTTAATCTGTATCATGCCATGAAAAAGTTTAGATGTGAAAAATAGAGGTTTTTTTTTTTAAGTAAAAAGAAAGTTTCTTATTGTTTACACCAAGCCAAAGTGAACCATTCTGAGAGAACCACCATCTCCAATTTCCTGAAAGTAAACAAATAAAAACAATTAAAATCATTTTGAAGTAGAGAACAAACAATAATTAACTATCTTTAATATTTTAATATCATAAAATATTGAAACAAAATAAAATAGTTTAAAATGCACTCAAATATATTGAAACAAATAGTTTAAAATGCACTCAAATATATGTCCATAAGAACTGTGTATTTATCTTACTGTTAAAATATTGATACAGTGCTAATAAAATTCAGCAAAGACAAATAACATATGAAGCATAAAAGGCAAAGAAGGGAAGGGTAGGATGTTAATTGAAATTTGGGAGTACGTGAAGGCTCCTGCAATGAAAAGTTGCAAAATGTGGATCGTCATTTGTGGTTCTATTACCTATTTGATTTTATAATACTGTCTGTTCTCAAAAGTCTGATGTAGCATGTATTTCTTCATTTTGGTGTTTTACTGAGTATTTTTAAGTGGCTCTTGAGGTATGTTTCATAGAAAAGATCATGGTTTTCTAAGCCCTTCATAAAATTTTATGAAGTTCCAAAGATATGTAAAGACTTCATTCATTTCTCATTTTTTACTTTGTTTCACCCTCTTGCCTCCAACCCCATTAAGAATAGATAATTTAATGATAGGATTCTGAAAGCTGGAAGATGTTTAAACATAACACCAGAGGTGAATGATATTATTTGAAAAACAGTATAGTGGGGACATTTTTGAAAGTTTGGAGATAATCTACTTAGAGTTAGAAGGTAAAGGAGATTGTGGTTAGTACTTAAACTAACATAATTGGAGTCATTTATGTAAAAAGTGTAAAGTTATTCCTTATTTATATTTGAAAGTTCCTTTTAGTAAGAGGAGCTTTTCAGAAATTTGTCATTTCTAGAAGAAAATAGGTATGGGGTTGGCAAGTAAGGGAAGCATGTATGTATGCATGTGTCTGTCGATTCTGATGTACACAAAATTAAAAAAAAAAATAAAACCTAACCTGGAAAAACAGGTAACAAGAGAATGAGTAATTTAATATTGCCTGAGGCTTGTGTGTGTGTGCTGGCAAGTTCAAGGGTTTTAGGTAGCTTTGAATTTTAAACAAAAAAACGTTGAAAGCACCAGCATTTTAAAAAACATAAGTTCCAATTCTTGGCTTATAAACTACTGTATCAAAAGTCTATATCCTACATCAGTAGAATGGTCATCAAAATACCTGGATTTAGCTTTTGGTCTTGTTCACTAATTGGCAGAGATCCTAGGTAAATTACTTCATTTTCCTAATATCCAGTTATAATTGTTGCTGGAAGGCCAGATTTTGCATACTTGAAGTATCTGGTTCAGCCATATTCTTTATGTATATATAGCATCTTATGTTAAGAATTACATTTTAAAAAGTAGGAATCTCAGAATTAACTTCTCAAGAATCTCCCAGGACTTAAAAAAATCTTTTCCTTTGAAGGGGTTTCCTTAAAAAAATCATCCTATTTTTAAAAGACTTACTTCAGGGCATTTCCAGGATTTCCAAGATAATGTGTTCCATGCTAAATAACATTGACTTGTACTTATTTAACTTAGAGGAATATTTTGATGATTAATGAAATAATGTATTTTTGTATACTCAGTTATTTAATTAGTATTTAAAATAAAGTATATTCATTAAATAGAATTTGGAACACAGAAAAGTAAAAATTTACCCTTATTCCCACCAATCACATAAAACTGTGGTTTAACATGTGTTTGCTTCCAGTTTTTTTTCCCCAAATTTTGTTTTTTTAAACGTTAGCTGAAATCATATTTTTATGTACATACATATATATGTACACAATTCTATATATTTTAGAGGGTTTTGCTCACTTTGAACACTTTTTTCAATGTTTCCACCGTCTTTGTTTTTAATGGTTAAATGTTTTAATCCATTAGATACTATAGCTTTACTAAACTGTTCCTTATTTTTTGGTTAAATTTATGTTGTTCCCAATTTCCTCTTTTTTTTTTTTTTTTTAATAAACAACTCAGTGGTAGACATGACTTTTTTTGTGGTAGACATTATTTGGCATGAAATTTTTTCTTTCTGTGTTTAGGATTATTTCCTTGGATAGAGTTGCAGAAATAGAATTATTGGAACAAAGCTTTGAACTTTTAGGCCTCTAGATAAACACTGTAGAAGTGGAAGCTTTGCTTTGTTTCTTTCCTAGTTTGAGAGGAGGTGATTTTGTTTGGTAATAGGAAATACCATTTCAATGGAGGATGATCTTCATCTTATTATGCGGAAATTGTGCTCACCCTTGACTGAATGGCTACATGTTAATTCCCGTAATAACTTACCGCAATGCAAGGGTTTTCCCCAGACCCTCATTTGATTTCAACATATAGTTGTGTGCATTTTTCTAAGTCACACCCTATTGCTGTTACCTAATCCTAAGTGATCACAGGCCACTGTTTTTAAATGTACATAGACTTCCATAAGCAAATTCTGTAAACAAGTGAAGCTTTGCTTTGATACAAACTGGATTTTTAGCCTGTTCCTCACTTAATTAATATAGACCTTCTTTTAAATACTAAGTGATCATCTCATTATTTTATTTTATTATTTTATTTTATTTTTATTTTTTAAAGATTTTATTTATTTATTCATGAGAATACACAGAGAGGAGAGAGAGGGGCAGAGACACAGGCAGAGGGAGAAGCAGGCTCCATGCAGGGAGCCTGACGCGGGACTGGATCCTGGGTCTCCAGGATCACGCCCTGGGCTGAAGGCGGCGCTAAACCGCTGAGCCACCCCGGCTGCCCCTCATCTCATTATTTTACATTAGGTTTCCCCTCATGGTCTCTTTCAACATTTCTGATTTGGTTCAACAGTAATTAAATCCCAGAAGTATACTATTTTAGAGACAGAAGAAAGTTTCCTAATTTGCAGTCCTTTCATTTTACAGATAAGGAAACCAAGGCTCATGTATGTTATGTGTTTTATCCAGAATTACTCAGTTAGTGGAAGAACTGAGATTAGAATTTAGTTTTTATTTCTCTGTGAAGTGCTTTTTTTCCACTACAGATTTTTTTTTTTTTAAATTTTTTATTTATTTATGATAGTCACAGAGAGAGAGAGAGAGGCAGAGGGAGAAGCAGGCTCCATGCACCGGGAGCCTGACGTGGGATTCGATCCCGGGTCTCCAGGATCGCGCCCTGGGCCAAAGGCAGGCGCCAAACCGCTGCGCCACCGAGGGATCCCCTCCACTACAGATTTTTAATGTAGTGACGGGGAACATGTGTTCCACAGGCTACTTTATGATTAACTCCTATCATTGCCTTTTCCTGTCCTTTAAGGCTCTTGTTTACAGCCATGCTAGAAGCCCACTTCTGTGTGACAGGATATATTCTTTTTTCTTCTTTTTTTTAAAAATTATTTATTTATTTTAGAGTGCACATGTGGTGGGGGGCAGAGGGAAAGAATCTTTAAGCAGACTCCCGGCTGAGCATGGACCCCTCCCCCGCTACTCCCCACCTGGGGCTCCATCCCACTACAAATGAGATCATGACCTGAGGCAAAACCAAGTCAGAGGCTTAACTGACGTGAGCCAATGCAGATGTCCCCAGGATATGCTTTCTTGAGCAAGTTGTCCAGTTACTCAAGTTTCACTATTGACTGTTAACTCTGCTTCTTGCATATTTGGTATCATATAGGGCTTTCTTTCTTTCAAGATTTTATTTATTTGAGAGAGTAAGAGAGAGCACAAGCAGGGGAAGGGGCAGAGGGGGAGGGAGAATCAGACTCTCTGCTGAGCCCCAATGTGGGGCTCCATCCCAGGACCCCAAGATCATGACCCAAGCTGAAGGCAGATGCTTAACCGACTGAGTCACCCAGGTGCCCCCAGGGATTTCTTTTTAATCAGTATTTCAGAATTGTGCTTGATGCTCTTTCTATAAAATGAAATTTTAAATTAACTATAATCTAGCAGTTGTCAAAGGTTGGCTTGAGGCTTCTGATACTTAAGAGACACAGGTTAATAGATAAACTAATTATCTAATTTTCCAACTTGCTCTGTTAAGTAAACCATCAGAAAGGAATGTACTTGAAACATGTCCTCTCACCTTTCCACAGAACTGCCTTCACTGACTTGTGATTCAGTATAATTTCAGCCTTTATAGAAGGCTTATAATGAAAACGTCTGTGAATAGGATTTCTTTTTCAAAACGCTACTTGAAGACCTGTTTAGTTTTCTATCACAAGCATTCTTGAGTGAGTCCAGTGCTAGGAAAATATTTCCATCCAGTTGAATTTACTATTTGCATACTTTAAACAAACAGTTAAGTCAGTAAAGACAATAATAATGAATGGTGTTTTGGAGTTTATAAAAATGCTTTCACATTACTTAATTTGACATAGCAGTGCTGTAATATTATTGGATATAACTATTCCCATTTTGCAGTTTAGGAAATAGGTACAAAGAGGTTGTGGTACTGAGGACGTAGTGGAACAAAACTAGAACTGAGATAGTTTGTTTATTCTGCATTCTTTCTTTTTTAAAAAAGTTATTTAAATTCAATATAGTTAACGTATATTATTGGTTTCGGGTGTAGAATTTAGTGATTTATTAGTTACATATAATACCCAGTGCTCATCACATCACGTGCCTTCCTTAATGCCCATCATTCACTTCCCCCATCCTCCCCTTTCCCCTCCAGCGACCCTCAGTTTGTTTCACATTCTTTCTGTTTTACCATGAGGTGTCCCAGAGTATTTCCCTTTCTTGACTTAGTCTCCCCAAATTCAGAGCTAAACTCCGTTTTCATTTGTATGTAACAGCCCAGATATTCAAAAACATCTCTTATTTTGCAAGTTTTAATTGATTTTTGCTTTGTGTAATTGTATTTTAGATATTATATGTAAAATAATTTTGTGAACTCTGCCTCAAATCTTTAAGAAAGCAGATAGGTCTACTAAAGATAAGATAAATTGACTCTGTCTATGAAGAATTGATAACTGTATTATGGCTATGTTGGCACTTTTGTTTTCTCCCTAATAGTTTATCTAACTCTCCTCTTTAGGTAATATGTTGATATGCTTAAAAAACATAAAAAAAATTATCCTTCGGAGGAAAGAAAGATGAGAATAGCACTTATCCTATCTCAACAAATATTTGAAAATGTTGTTATCCATCAAGTAGATTAATCAACTTTATGATAGTAGTATCAATGAGCACAAAAATTGCTCCTTTTATCACACTTTTAGAAATTACATACTTAAATATATTATATGTAATAATTATATAAGGTGCTCTTTATTAATGAGGATGATTGTCAATATGTAAGTATGTTGATGTATATATGTATGCATATTATATGTAAATATATGTATAACATAAATATACATGTAAGTATATGAGTATATGAATATATGTATGTATATATATTTATATTACATATAAATGTATATGTAAATGTGTGTGTGTGTATATATATATTCTCAATATTTACATATTGACAATATAGAGACACACACAGATACACTCAATGTTCTATCTGTACTGCGGCTGTCTTCTGGCTGGGATCAACCTTCCTGAATGATAGAAGGGCCAAAAGAGCAATATAAACAGCAGATTGGTATATCTGTCATAATTCTACATTAAAAGAATGAGTTTCTGGCATTTCTAAGATTTTTTTCCAGACAGTATGCCAGTGAATAGTCCAGGCCAGACAATATAGGTATATGACTACGTGATTTATTACCTATTTGTCTATGACTAAAGTCAGTGGTAGGGAACAAGAGGTATGCTCTATACCTAGAAATGTATTCCAACATGCAAACCCAAGTTTAACTTCTTTTAACTTTGTCTATTAAAGTTTAATGGAGAACTCTGATTCTTTTCTTCAGCTTTTGTCAGTACAAATCCTTCCCAGGACCCAGGATTTGGCTTCCAGGAGCCAGCTAGACCTCTAGTGGTTTTATTTCTTTCTTTCTTTTTTTTTTTTATTGTGGTGAAATATACATAATGTAAATTTTGCCATTTTACCTATCCGCGAATTTTCTAATTTGTTTTTTTCTTCACTATGGTTGATTCTTAACTATATCTTGGTTAAGATCTGTTTAAATATGTTTCTAAAAATAGTTCTGGAGAATCTTCCTAAAGTGTACCATATCAGAGAACAATCTATTAAATTGCAGGGCATTTCAGGTTATTAAGATAATTGTGAAGATGGTCTATAAACTTTAAATGTGAGGAGGAGTTAAGCAATTGTGGAATTGCCTTCCTTTTGCAAAGTACAAATTGTCAACATTTTTTTGTTTTCAGAAAGATTAATATAATTACTCTTCAGATGGTAGTTACTTCAAATTAAGATATGGGACATAATTCCCTTTTCAGGTTTTCCACAAAAGAGAATGTGAACAAGGAAGTCTGAAGAATAAACTTTTCTTGAGAAGTTGTAAATAGGCACTATTACTATATTATCTGAGAAATTTGTAGCTATTATAGTAACAAAGGTTTTGACAGCCTGCTAATTCAAAATATCAGAGAACTTTATACCCTGGATCCCTCTATATATTACCCAGTAGATATTACCCACAAAATTTTCTTAGAATTGAAGTCCATATTCTCATGAGGCCTAAAGCTAAGTAATGGTTAAAATAAGCAGGGATTTAAAATAGTGCCATTCTTTCCTTTAACCAGAAAATAACTTTAGGCCTGAGCAGAATATGAACTTTAAGAAAAGTGTTTGGGTAAAAGTCCCCTGGTGATGGATGGAGACAGATTGATAAATATAGATAGAGATTACACTCATATTATTATAGATTGTTATTTATTTTTTAAGATTTTATGTATTTATTAGAGAGAGAGAAAGAACGAGCATGAGGGAGAGGCAGAGGTAAGAGGGAGAAGCAGACTCCCTGCTGAGCAGGGAGCCTAATGCAGACCTCGATCCCAGGACCCTGGGATCATGACTTGAGCCAAAGGCAGATGCTTAACGAATTGAGCCAACCAGGCACCCTGTTGTTTTTTATTTAAAGATTTACTTACTTACATTTTTATTTATGAGAGAATGCACACACAGCAGGGGCCAGGGTAGAGGGAGAGGGAGAGAATCTCAAGCAGACTCTGCTGAGCACAGAGCCTGATGAGGGGCTTGATTTTACTACCCTGAGATCATGACCTGAGCCAACATGAAGAGTTGGCCGCTTAACAGGCTGAGCCACCCAGGCGTACCTATATGTTATTTTTAACACAGAGACACCCTAATATAATGGAATACTTAATATCTGTGCATTTCATTATATGTATATTTGGGGACAGGGGAATATTGTAAGCAAATATTAAACTGTAGTTAATGCTGTGCATGCTAAAGTGGCTTAAAGGGGTGAAGACACTTACTTTGAAGTGTATCAGAATACAAGATGGATTGATAGAAGGATTGGTTGGTGTACAGATACATGATAAAGCAATTACTATAGAACAATAACTGTAGAATCTAGCTAGTGGTTATGTGGATGTTTCCAATTCTTACAACTTTTTTCTATTTGAAATTTTGCATTGGAAAAGTTAGAAAAAATAGTGTTATGGTATTTAAGTCTACAGAGGTCTAGTTTGGTACAATGAACAATTATTGACACCTACAGTATACCAAAGTGATATAACAGGTGTTTTAGAGTTATATAATAGTGAAATGACTCATGCACTCTGGGTGGCGTGTAACAGGAAATGAAATTGGAGAGGAAGGCATATTAGGTAACAGAGAGTTTTATATACCATAATATGGAGCTTGAACTTTATCCTGTGGTGTTTTAGGCATGGGAATGTTAGGTAGATCACTCTCACAGCTTTGTGGAGACAAGATTTGAGGTGGTGGTGGCAGTGGTGGGGCTAGACTAAAGATGAGGATATTAATTAGAAATAGTATACCCGGCACAGATGATTAAAACCTGAATTATAGTGGGGCTAGATTCTAGAAATATTTAGGAACAGTAATCAATAGAACTTGACAATTAGTTTTATTAAGGGTGAGTAGGTTATAGGGAATCAAGAGTCACAAATACCATATAAGAGAATGGGCAGGTTTGGGTTTAGAGGGTAAGACAATGAGTTTGGTTTTGGATATGTTATATTTCAGGTATGTTAAAGTAACCATAGATGAAATCACTCATGCTAAACCCCACATGAGCAAAGCAGAACTTAACTAAGTTTCTATGCTTGGCCCTCCCAGAAAAGAAAGGCTTAGGTCAACTAGTTAGTGCTTGCCTGCTTAGCACAAGTTACCTAACCCTGCACCAAAACTTCCCTTTGCTCCATAAAAGTAACCCTACTTTAACCTATTAGCAAATGCCCAGTATAACATCCTTGTTCCTGTTGCCTTTGTACTATAAATCTCTTTTGCCTTGGGGCACCTGGGTGGCTCAGTCAGTTGAACATCCCACTCTTGATTTTCACTCAGGTCATGATCTCATGGGTCATGGGACTGAGCCCCAGCTCAGGCTCTGCACTCATCAGGAAGGCTGCTTAAAGATTCTTTCCCTTTTGCCCTTCTCCCTACTCACGCTCACCCACTCTCTCTCTAAAATAAAATAATTAATTGAAAAAAATACCTTGCTTTGTACACTTTTTTGGACTTCCTTCCTGTCTACCAGATTGGATGCTTCTTGATTCGTGAATCATTTGACTAAAAGCTTACTAGGTCAGTAAATTGTGAAAATTTTCTTTTAACAGATGTTATTTAGTCAAAGCGATATTCATTCATTCATTCATTTGTATTTAACAGAATTTGATAAATACTGACTACAGAATTCCATACCTGCTACTAATAAGATGGTGAGCAAAAGGGACACAAGTATTGGCTTTAAGAACCTTAGAGTGTAGTAAGAGAGACAAACCCGAAGGTATAATAAAAAGTGACATTTATGGTGGTAGGAGAAGCACATGATGATATGAAACTTCTCAGAAGGAACAACTAACAGTCTGGCAAATGGTTTTGCAGGAACAGGTTATATCAGTCTGAAGGTTGGGATGGAGTCTGGGCTGGATACAGCAATTATGTCTCTCTGTTACTAATTCCTGAGAGTTGATAAAAAATGTCTATATTATAGAATTGTTTAAGAAAAGGCTAAAAGCTGGTAAGTCATAGAAGGAGATAGAAAGAGCAAGGTAGAAAAATTGAGTGTTGTGTAATGGACGCTGAATGTCAAGATTAAGAGCATAGTCAGTAGTAGTGTTAGCATAGAAAGCTCTGATGAATTAAATTGTAATAATTGGTTTGGCAATTTGGAGGTCACTGGTGACTAAATGGAAGCAGTTTCAGTTAACTGGTATTTAGTTAAAAGAAAGGGCCAAGGCTTCTAGCATAAGACAAAAGAGCTGCAAGACAAAACACAAAGAGATGAAATAAAACTTTTTATCTTAATTTTGAATTAATAAGAAACATCAGTTAAAACTTTTTTCTTTTAAAAAATTTGTATTTGTATCCACTGAAAAAAGTCTTAAAGCTATAAAACCCTAGAGAAAATAGTAGAAATGGAGAAATAGTAAGTTTCAAATCTAAAGCAAGAAATGTATGAGTCTGGGACATCTTGCATCATAAAAGTAAAGCTGCCAAAGACTAATTGGGCCATATCAAAAGGACAAAGGAACCAACACTGAAGGGAGACAATTGGCACATCAAAACCAATAATGACTTCCAAGGGATTGAAACACATCAAGTACCTAAAAATCCATGAGTTCTTAGATTTTAATCTCTCTTTTTTATTGGGTATGCGGAGGTTGTTGGGCTACCAACTCATTACTTTAAACCAGGGGTCAGAAAACTGTGGCCTATGCCCCAAATCTGTTCCACTCCCAATTGTAAGGCTACAAGCCAAGAAGAGTCTCAGAATGAATCAGTTACTATGGTAATCCACTATGAACTTTTAATAAAATTAGGAGACTTTCTCTGACTCACACCTCACCTTTTTGAAATTGGTATAATAGGTCATTGATATTTCCTCAAAATGAACTTAGATATGTTAATAGCAGAATATGGAGAAGGATCCCACATGGATTACTTATAAAAATTATACATAAAAATAATAAAAGTGAATTGAATAACTTTGTCATTATTATAAACCTTTTATTTTTAAACTTTTAATTATGGTGCAATCTTGGCATTTGCAACCATGTGGATGAAGCTAGAGTGTATTATGCAAAGTGAAATAAGTCAGAGAGAGACAAATACCATATGATCTCACTCATATGTGGAATTTAAAGCAGAAAACAGATGAACATAAGGGAAGGGGGTAAAGAAAAAAAAGGAGAGAGGGAAACAAGCCATGAGAAACTCTTAACGATAGCGAACAAACTGAGGGTTGATGGGGGGAGGTGAGTGGGAGATGGGCTAGATGGATGATGGGTATTAAAAAGGGCACTTGGGATGAGCACTGGGTGTTGAATGTAAGTGATGAATTCTACTACAGAAACGAATATTGCACGGTATGTTGACTAAGTGAAATTTAAATAAAAACAAATAAACTTTAAATTTTGGGTAGTTTCAAACATATACAGAGTAGATAGGATAGTATATGACTGCTATTTTACCAGTCACCCACCTTCATCAAATATCAATTCTTTGTAACTTTAATCCATGTATATCTCTCCGACTTTTCTCCCCACCGTATTATTTTGAAGCAAAATCTACATATATAATTTAATTTGTACATGTCCCATTATATACATATACAGTTTTACTTTTCAAAAATAACTATTTTAATATTATAGTCTTGAAATATTGTAAAGCTGAATAGTTAATTAGGAGATTTTGCAGTTAATGTTTACCAGTAGGCATCTTTTTCTGCGTTCAAAATAATCACATATAGTATACTTTTCTATTGGAATTTAATTGTCTAATAATAAACAGTAAAAGGAAGTGTTTTACCTGTTCTTCGCAGTCTTCTCTCATTTCTCCTTTAAAAATAAAATATGACAACATTAATTATCTAATTATCTTCAATTTAATAAAGGTCCTTAATGAGAATTGTTAACAGAACCTTTTAACATATCCTTGGTAGAAAGAGAGGAACTTAAAATAATCCTAATTTAAACAAACATTAACACTGAAAACTCAAGAGATAGCAGTAGCCAACACTCAAAAGTACCAGTGATTCTCATACATACTTTTGGGACTAGTATCTGCACTGAAGTCAAATGAGTAGACTGTGCCTACATTGTTCCTTCTGTTCTGATACCTTAAAACTTACATGGCAAGTAAGTTTCATCTAAGTGCCAATTCTAGTTGATTAGTGGTGGTTACCTAGAGAACTGTGTTGAGAAGTTTTATGAGGCCTTTTTTTTTTCCTCAGTGGGAAAGAATATTGTATTTGATTATTGCTCTCATAGCAGCGATATACCTGCTGTCCCTGGTATAGTATATGAAATGATGCTTTTAAAAGAAACATCTTTGCTTAAATTTAAATGCCATTAGGCCAAGAGGAAAGTTATGATAGTGGTATAGTCTAATTTCTCATTATTGATAGATATTAGGTAGACATTAATTTGCACATTCTCACCCTTGAAACAAGTAATATTGTATATATAATTGGTATTTATAATTATCAGCTATGTTTCTTTTATAGCACTTAGTGCATACATGCATAAACCACTCATTTGGCATTATGCTTATGTTAACTTATTATTTATTTCCTTTATTTAGTCTGCCTTCCCAAGTAGACTATGTTTTCTAAAGCTCAGCAGCAGCATCTTACCATATTCCTCCCTGTAGTCCTAGCATCAAGAAATGCCTTGATGATGATTGTATTTCTATAAAAATATATTTGACTTGTCTGACATTAACTTAAAATTACTTGCTATTTTGAGATATTTTTATGTAAGCTGGGATGTCTGGTTTATATAGTTCAAAATTAGCTAGTTAGCTATATGACTAGCTATATATAGTAATATATATATACCTACGTACTTCAAAAATTGCATAACACTTCTAATATGGTATGGAATCATGCTGTGAAATCTGGATTGTAATGCTTTCATAGGACATCTTAATTTCTTAAAAGAGTAGATGGCTGATTCCTTTAGGTAGGTAAAAGTTTAGGGGCACCTGAGTGGCTCAGTGGTTGAGCATCTACCTTTGGCTCAGGTCGTGATCCTGGAGACCCAGGGTCGAGTCCCACATTGGGCTCCCTGCATGGAGCCTGCTTCTCCCTCTGCCTATGTCTCTGCCTCTCTGTGTTTCTCATGAATAAATAAATAAAATCTTAAAAAAAAAGTTTAAATCCTACAGTAAGATGGTTATTCTCTTAAAGATCTCTAGGAGTGTAAAAATTATAATAGTGTCTCTCAGAAACTTGTTCAACATTCTCTCTTCCCAGTAGTCAACAAATATTATGACTAAACAAAACTAAAAACCAAAAAACCCTACCCTGCTTTAATTTGTTTTTTAATCTTCCTTAGACCTTAAAAACAGCCCAGGGTACTTTGTGTAGTTTTAAATAGAAATCGTTATATCTATACTCTCGATATTTTTTAAGCTAAACATTTCAAAAATTGAACACTAAATTTCACCATGCTAGTCATTATCTATCTTCCTTGAATCCCTGCCAATTTTTTCATGTAAATAAAATGAACTTCCATGGCAGAAGGGTTAAGATCTAAAATCTAGATTCTAGAGGGACATCTAAAGAGATTGGTGTAATGAAGTGATTGCTTCTGAGTCTGTTATGTTACAGTCTTTTAAATATATATCACTGCTGTTTATTTTTCTCATAAAAGCCAGTAGTTACTGCTTCATTTAGCTTCTTGTCAACTCTAAGAGTCCCCATCTCTTAACTATATTTGTCTTAGTCACGATGGGGGTCCCCATTAGGTAAAGGGCCAGACAGTAAATATTTCAGGCTTTGCAGGCCAAGAGGCAAAACTGAAGATATTATGTAAGTATTTATAAATTAAGAGAGAAAAGTTCTATAAGTTTTTAGTGATAAAATTAAAATTATAATTGAGTATTTTGTGTGATATACACCTAATGAGAATGTGGTGATATCATTTAATTGGGGTTCAAAGTTAGTGTTATCTCTTAGCAAACTCAACTGCAAATGTTCTGTTAATACTAATCTCTGTTGATATTTTGCATATTTCACCTTTGAAAATGCCGTTTCAAACAGTTAAGTACTACCAGATACTGATACCACCTACCAGCAGCACTGTATTTTGTAGAATTCTGTTAGATTCTTCTCTCGATGTTTGCCTTTTGGTATGTCATTACATTGTAGATTAATCATTTCCAATTGCTGGTTCCAGGAACCTCCCCAGTTACACAGTTGATAGATTTTGAAATATGGAAATTTCCTTTGCATTTGTATTTAGGTCTGAAAAATGCTCCTGGAATTAGGGAGACCACTTGTTCTGATATTCTGGGACTAAGTGGTTTCCCAGGATTTGGGACTCAAAGTGCTAAAATTGGGACAGTTGTTTACCCTTATTAGAACTTAGTTTGAGGGATCCCTGGGTGGCGCAGCGGTTTGGCGCCTGCCTTTGGCCCAGGGCGTGATCCTGGAGACCCGGGATCGAATCCCACGTTGGGCTCCCAGTGAATGGAGCCTGCTTCTCCCTCTGCCTGTGTCTCTGCCTCTCTCTCTCTCTCTGTATGACTATTGTAAATAAAATAAAAAAAAATTATAAAAAAAAAGAACTTAGTTTGAGATCAGAAAATGTATCTACTTCAGATGTGTGTGGGAATACAGGTCTCATTTCTTTTTTTTTTTTAAACTCTTGACAACCCAACTTGACATTACTTTGTAATTCAAACAATGTTAATACCTCTACTTCAGTAAAAATTCCATGTATTGTAACTTTTGCCTTAAAATTTTAGGTTTAGTTTGAGAAACATGATCAAATTCGAAACAAAAGCTGATTTCAAAAAGCCATTCAATTTGGTAATAGTGGTCAGTGATGGTTGTTTCTCATCCAGAAAAGCTTCAGTCTCAGGGTTTAGCTAAAAAAAAGTCACTACTTTAACAACTAAGTTTTTGAACTTCTGCATAGAAGGGCAAGTCAGGATATTCACTTTCTATTTTTGACAAAAATTCACAAAAATTGAAAGTAGTAAAACTCATAGGCATGAATGAAGTTTACCTTTGACACTATTGGTTCAGTAATATATGATACATTTAAATATTTTTGGCAAGGTAACTGTTAAACATTTAAAAATTTTAAATTAATTTTATTTTAAAGAATAGATTTAAACACCTTTACTTTTTTAAACACCTTTTTACAAGCTTTGTAAATTTGTCTTTTTTCCTTCCACATATATTATCATAATCAGTTGTAACACATCTCAGCCAATTCCACTTTAGCTTATGCTGAATTAGAGGTTTCTCAACTTTGAAAATATTCTTGCCTGAAATTGTTTTACACAGACTGTTCATAGAGGCTAATTCTTTCGTTACTTCAAACTTGGCTCTGACTCCTCAACTTTAAAAAAAAAAGAAACAGTTGAACAATAGACGTCTGTTGATCACAGAAAACCACTTGAAATCATTTTCCTTTGTGTTAAAAAAAATAAACTATTAATGTTGCTCCCAGTGTCCTCAACTTTTTGAGCAAATGTATATATTTGCCCAATGGCCAACAGTTTTAAGTATATTTTCTCTGGATACATTTCTTTATCTCATTCATTCATTCATTCATTCATGAGAGTCAGAGAGAGAGGCAGAGACTTAGGCAGAGGGAGAAGCAGGCTCTCTGCTGGGAAGCCTGATGCGGGACTCAATTCCAGGACCTGGGGATCACAATCTGAGCTGAAAGCAGGTGCTCAAACACTGAGCCACCTAGGTGCCCCATTTCTTCATCTTCTACACTCAAACATGATTTAATTAACTCACCATCAGTAAATGGCTTTCCTTGCTTGACTAACACATGAGCCACTCAGAACCTTACTTTGGTCATACCTCATGTTTATTATCTGTTAGTGAAGAAATTCTTCTATGATAAGACCTCCTCTGTAAATTTTCTACTTTTTCTCAAAACTGTTGCTTGCCCGTGGGCAGGGGATACTATGATGAGTCCTTTGGTAATATTGCTGTACATTGGATTCTTCTGAGGATAATAATAGTGTCCTTGCATTATAAACCCAATGCTTGGCTTTCTAATTCAGTAACAAAAATCACTCTCTACTGTGCCTGAAAAGTATGACATTTTAAGTCTGATTTTCTTTCCTTATTTTGATATGTTGGGTATGAACTGGCAATAAAAATAAAATAAAAAGTTGTGGTATGGCAATTTGTGTGGCACTTGAAATGCGGTGCATCTGTAATCATGTCACTGCAATTTGCATTGTGCCAAACAGCCAGGTAAAGTGCTCTTCAGTTCTGACATTGTAGCATGAAAACAGCTATAAACAACATGGAAAAGGATGAGCATGGCTGTGCTCCAATAAAGCTTTATTTGCAGACAGTGAAATTGAATTTCATATAGTTTTAACATGTGTCACAAAATATTGTTCTTTTGACTTATTCCAAACCATTTAAAAATGTAAAAACCATTCAGTTGTGGGCTCTACAAAAACAAGTGGCAGGGGGCCCTCGGTGGTTCACTCAGTTAAGCACCTGCCTTTGGCTCAAGTCATGATCCCATGACCAGGGTCCTGGATGAAGCCCTGTGTTGGGCTCAGGGGTCAACGGGGAATCTACTTCATCCTCTCCCTCTCCTGTCTCTCCCATCACTTGCGTGGTCTCCCACTCTGCTCTCTCTCTCAAATAAATAAACTCTTAAAAAAACCAAAAAACAAGTGGCATATGGGCTGTACTTTGTGAATCTCTAGTCTAGATAGCCTTTTTTCAAACTATGGTACTATTACTTTTATTTTTTAACATTGATATTTATCAATTTTCCCTTTTTCTTATCATTTTAAAATTTATTTCTACTTAAATAAAAAAACCCTGAGTAATAGCTATTCTTTAAATGGAAGATAACTAACTTTAGCATAGCACCTAAAATACTTAGCAGAAAGCCTGGTACATTGCAAATGCTCAATGACTGTTTGCTTTACTACTGACACTCTTACTGAGATTGTCCCCTAATAATGGTAGAGAGATTAAGATTTTAAAAAAAGAAAAAAAAAGATGCTTTCTACACATACACATACAAAAACACTTTCTAGCTTGTTTTGGAATCCAGGACACAATCATGAGTCTTTTAAAATTGGGGTATGAAGGTTATAACTTAACTATATATAGACTGTGATAGAAATAAACTAAATTAATAAGATGAGAATTGCTTTGCGGAAAAGACTTGCTGATTGTATCCTGGTCTAATTAGTTTTATAAGAAAGATGCTAAATTATTGGAGAAGTTCTTTCAGTATCTGATCAAGAAAATTATCAGTGTTAAGCTGACCCCTGTGACGTTTTTTTTTTAAAGAAATACTTGTGATCATTAGCCATTGTTTTTTTTTTTTTTTTTTTAATTTTATTTATTTATGATAGTCACAGAGAGAGAGGCGCAGAGACACAGGCAGAGGGAGAAGCAGGCTCCATGCACCGGGAGCCCGATGTGGGATTCGATCCCGGGTCTCCAGGATCGCGCCCTGGGCCAAAGGCAGGCGCCAAACCGCTGCGCCACCCGGGGATCCCCATTAGCCATTGTTTTAAATCCCTTACAGTGCCTATCCATTAAGTCTTTCTGACTTGAACACATCCAATGTTTCTGTTATTTCATCACAAATTTATTATATGAGCTTCCTCCCTAAGTTTAATGAGCATTATTCTTAGACTAGTATTACTCAGAGTATGGGATGAAGACTAATAACTGATCTGCAGACTATTTATTGTTGATCTGTTAACTTTATTAATTGTGATAGAAAAAAATTAGAAGCAATTATAAACTTTTATGACCGTTTGACAGGATAATTTTGTGTTTGTTTAACAAAATTTGGCTATTTTTATCTTTAAAATTTTACTACATTTTAAAAAGCTGATGTAATTGATATATAACATTATATTAGTTTTAGGTGTACAACAAAATGATTTGCTATATTGTGAAACGATCACCACAGTATGTCTAGTTAATTTCTATCACCAGTTACAATTCTTTTTCCTGTGATGAGAACTTTTCATATGTGTTCTCTTAACACCTTTCAGAAACACAATATGGTATTATTGACTATAGTCATCATGCTGTACATTATATTCTCATGACTTTTATAAATGGAAGTTTCTACTTTTTGATCACCTTCACTTATATCTCCCACCACCTCCATCTCTGGTAAACATTGATCTCTTTTCTGTTTGTAGGAGTTTGGGTTTTTTGTTTTTTTGTTTTTTGAGATTCCACATATGAGTGAGATCATATGGTATCTGTATTTCTCTGACTTATTTTACTTAGTATAATTACCTCAAGGTCCATCTATGTTGTCAAAAATGACAGGCTTTCCTTGATTTTTATGGCTGAATAATATTCCCTTGTGTATTTATACCATATTTTATTTATTCAACCATTGACAGATGGTTAGGTTGTTTCCATGTCTTGGCTATTGTGAATAATGCCGCAATGCACATGGGAGTGCAGATACTTTTTCAAGTTAGTGTTTTTGTTTGCTTTGCACACATACAGAGAAGTTGAGTTGCTGGATCAAACAGCAGTTCTATTTTTAATTATTTGAAGAATCTCCATTTTGTTTCTGTAGTGTATATTCCCACCAACAGTGCACAAGGGTTCTCCTTCCTCCACATCCTTGCCAACCCTTATTATTTCATGTCTTTTTGCCAATAACCATTCTCACAGGTGATATCTCACTGAGGTTTTGATTTGCATTTCTTTAATGATTACTGATATTGAGTACCTTTTCATGTGTTGGATATTTGTACGTCATCTTTAAAAATAATCTACTTAGATCTTGTGTCCATTTTTAAATTGGGTTGTTTGTTTGCTATTGAGTTGTTGGGTTCTTTATTTTGGATATTAACCCCTTATCAGATACATGATTTGCAAATATTTTCTCCCACTCAGTAGGTTGTCTTTTCATTTTGTTGATGATTTTTTTAGTTTGTTGTAGTTCCACTTGTTTATTTTTGCTTTTGTTGCCTTTGCTTTTAGTGTCAGATCCAAAAAATTGTCTCTAAGATAGATGTCAAGTCTTTTACCATCTATATTTTCTTAAGGAGTTTTACAGCTTCAGATTTTATGTTCAAGTCTCTAATCCATTTTAGATTATTTTGTGCATGTAAGATAGTGGTCTAGTTTCATTCTTTTATAAGTAGCTGTAACAGTTTTTTCAGCACCATTTACTGAAAAGACTGTTTTCCACTTTGTATATTCTTGTCTCCTATGTTGTAAATTAATTGACCATATATGCTTGGGTTTAATTCTGGGCTCTCTATTCTTTTCCATTGATCTATGTTTCTGTTTTTATGCCAATACCATACTGTTTTGATTACTATAGCTTTGTAATATAGTCTGAAATCAGGAAGTGGGATATCTGCAGCGGGATTCTTCTTTTTCAAGACTGGTTTGGCTTTTGGGGTCTTTCGTACTTCCATATAGATTTTTAAATTGTTTATTTTTTTCTGTGAAAAATGCCTTTTGCATTTTGAAAGGGGTTGTATTAAATCATAGATTCCTTTGAGTTGTATGGATATTTTAACAGTATTCTTCCAATCTGATCATGGTTTATCTTTCATTTTATTTGTGTCACCTTCATTCTTTCATCAATGCCTTACGGTTTTCAGTGTGTATGTCTTTCACTTCCTTGGCTGAATTTATTCCTAGGTATTTTATACTTTTTGATGCAGTTGTAAATCAGATTGTTTTATTTATTTTTCTGACAGTTCACTATTAGTGTATAAAGACACAATAGATTTTTGTATATGGATTTTGTATTCCATAACTTTACTGAATATATTTACTCTAACAGTTTTTTGGCGGAGTCTAGGTTTTCTATATCATGTCATTTGCACATAGTGACAGTTAAGTTTTTCCTTTTCAATTTGGATACTTTTTATTTATTGATTATTCTTGCCTAAGTGCTCTGGCTATGTCTTCCAATACTGCATTGAATAAAATGACAAGAATAGGCATTCTTGTTCCTGATCTCAGAGAAAAAGCTTTCAGCTTTCACCATTGAGGATAATGTTAGCTGTGGGCTTGTCATATATGGCCTTTATTATGTTGAGATATGTTCCCTCTAAAACTACCTTTTGAGATTTTTTAAAATCATAAATCCATGTCGAATCTTGTCAGGTGCCTTTTCTGTATATATTGATATAATCATATATTTTGTTCATTTTGTTAATGTGGTGTATTACATTGGTTGACTTTTAAAAGTTAAACCATCCCTTACATCCCTGGAACAAATTGCACTTGACCATGGTGAATGATCCTTTTAGTGTTATTTTGAATTTAGTTTGCTAATGTATTGTTGAAGTTTATCAGAGATATTGGCCTCTGTAATTTTCTTTTGTATGGTGCCACTGTCTACTTTTGGTATCAGGGTAATACTGGCCTCATAAAATGAGTTTAAAAAAGTTCCCTGCTCTATTTTGAAAGAGTTTCAGAAGAATTAATATTTTTTTTAGTGTCCAATAATTTATCAGTTGTATAAACACTTAGTGCTCATTACATCACATGCACTCCTTAATGCTCAGCAATACTCAGTTTGTTCCCAGAGTTAAGAGTCTGTCATGGTTTGTCTCCCTCTGATTTCTTTCCATTCAGTTTTCCTTCCCTTCTACTATGATCCTCTGAACTGCTTTTTATATTCCCCATATGAGTGAAACCATATGATAATTGTCTTTCTTCAGTTGACTTATTGCACTCAGCATAATACCCCCCAGTTCCATCCACATCTGTGTAAATCGTAATATTTATCATTTCTGATGACTAATATTTCTGTGTGTTTGTGTGTGTGTGTGTGTGTGAGAGTGAGAGAGAGAGAGAGAGAGAGAGAGAGAGAGAGAGATACCACATCTTCTTTATCCATTCATCTGCTAATGGACATCTTGGCTCCTTCCACAGTTTGACTGTTGTGGACATTGCTGCTGTGAACATTGGGATGCAGGTGTCTGGTGTTTCACTATATTTGTATCTTTGGTATAAATACCTGGTAGTGCAATTGCTGGGTTGTAGGGTAGCTCTATTTTTAAGTTCTTGAGGAACCTTCATACTGTTTTCCAGAATGGTTATACCAGCTTGCATTCCCACCAACAGTGTAAGGGGGTTCTCCTTTCTCCACATCCTCACAACATTTGTTGTTTCCTGTCTTGTTAATTTTAGTTAAGGAATTTGTATTCTTATTTAAATGTTTGGTAGAATTCACCAGTGAAGTCATCTGGTACTGGACTTCTCTTTTGGGGAAATTTTTGATGAGAGATTCAATCTACTTGTTATTGGTCTGGTTAAAGGATTCACTTTGGTAGGCTGTATGTTTCTTGGGCGTTATCCAATTCTTCAGATTTTCCAATTTGGGGGGCTTTAAAATTGTTCATAGTAGCCTCTTATCCTTTGTAAAGGTTTCTGTGATACCAGTAGTAATGTATTTTTCATTTATTTTCTTTTTTTTTAGTCTTCATTTATTTCTGCTCTGATTGTTGTTTCTTTTTACTAATTCTGAGTTTAATTTGTTCTTCTTTTTCTAGTTCCTTGAAGTGTAAAGTTAGGTTGTTTATTTGAGATACTGTTTCTCAATGAAGACATTATCTTCTGACTTTCCCTCTTAGAGCTGCTTGTGCTCCATCTCATAAGTTTTGATATGTTGTATTTTCATTTTCAAATTTCTTTCATGTCATTTTGCTTTTTCTTTTGGTTTCTTCTTTGACTCCTTCATTGTTTAGCCAAGTGTTCAATCTTCATGTTTATAAATTTTCCACTTTTTTTTTCCTGTAATAGACTTTTAGTTTCACAACACTGTCGTCAGAAAAAAAATGCTTGATATAATTTAGTTCTCTTAAATTTTTTATGACTGTTTTGTGGCCTAACGTGATTTTTCCTGGAGTATGTTCCATTATGTACTTAAGACTATTCTGTTGCTTGGATGGAATGTTCTGTATGTGTGTGTTAAGTCCAATTAGCCTAACATGTCATTTAAGTAAGTTTTTAAAATAGATTTTTCTGTCTGGATGATCTAATTGATGAAAGTGGGGAATTTAAGTCCCTTACTATTTTTTAATTGATGTCTATTTCTCCCTTTATATGTCGATTAATGTTTATTTATCTAGGTGCTTTGTCACTGGGTGAATAAATATTTACAAATGTTATATCTTCTTGTTCAATTGGTCCTTTTATCATTATCTTATGACTTTGTCTCTATCATAGTCTTTGTCTTAAAGTGTATCTTTTCTGCTGTAACCTATACCAGCTTTCTTTTAGTTCTCATTTGCATGGAGTATATTTTTTCTACCCTTAACTTTAATTTTGAATGTCCTTACATCTGAAGGAAGTCTCTTGTAGGCAGAATATAAATGGATCTTGCATTATTATCCATTCAGCCATTCTGTGTCTTTTTATTAGAGAATTTAGTTCATTTTCATTTAAAACAATTATTGATGGATATGTACTTATTGCATTTTGTTAATTGTTTTCTGGCTATTTTTAAGATTTTATTGTTCCTTTCCTTTTTTTTTTCTTTTGTTTTTTTTTTTCCACTTGCTTGCTTAGGTTTGTTTGTTTATTTAATTTATTTGGTAAACATCCGATTTGTTCAATGACAGAGGTATGATTAAAGTAAGCCAATACATATTATGTTGCTATCAAAATTACATCCTGAATACTATAAAATACACTAGAGATAAAAAAATGTTAATAGTAGCTATATCTCAATTTTCATAGCATTTAATTCACATATAATTTTCATTCTTGCTATATAGTATTATTCTATTTTTCTTGCTCTCTTCCTTTGTGATTGAACAATTTTCTGTAGTAATATGCTTAGATTCCTCTTATCTTGTATATCTGTAGGCTTTTGCTTTATGATTACCATGAGGTTTATATAAAATAATATATATATATATATATATATATATATATATAATATAACACACACATATATAAAACACCCTATCTTAAATTGACATATTAAGTTCAGATGCATTCTAAACCTGACTTTTTTTCTCCCTTTCCCACATTTTGTTTTAAATTTTTTTTTAAATTTTCATTTATTTATGATAGTCACAGAGAGAGAGAGAGAGAGAGAGAGAGAGGCAGAGACATAGGCAGAGGGAGAAGCAGGCTCCATGCTCCGGGAGCCTGATGTGGGATTCGATCCCGGGTCTCCAGGATCGCCTGGGCCAAAGGCAGGCGCCAAACCACTGCGCCACCCAGGGATCCCCCACATTTTGTTTTGATGTCACAATTTGCATTTTTCAGCTTTCAGCATTCATTTACAGTTTATTGTAGTTATTGCTATTTTTACTACTTTTGTCTTTTAACCTTCATACTAGAATTGTAAGTAATTAACCAATCACCTTTACAGTATAAGATTACTTTTATTTTTTTTAAAGATTTTATTTATTTATTCATGAGAGATACAGAGAGAGAGGCAGGGAATATAGGCAGAGGTAGAAGCAGGCTCCTGATGAGGGGACTCAGCCCAGACTCCAGGATCATGCCCTGAGCTGAAGGCAGATGCTCAACTCCTGAGTCACCCAGGCATCCCTACAATATAAGATTACTTTTAATTTTTACTAATAATATATTTACCCTGACCAGTGAGATTTATACGTTTTCCTATTACTAATTAGTGCCCCATGTTTCAGCTTAAGGAAGCCCTTTTAACATTTCTTATAAGTCTGGTCCTTGGGCAATAATTCCTTTAGATTTTGCTTGTCTGAAACCAAAAATCTGCAGGACAGCTTTGCTAGGTATTCTTATTTGCAGCTTTTTCCCCCCAGTATTTTCAGTATATTTTACCTACTTCCTCCTGGCCTGCCAAGTTTCCACTCAAAAATTTTGATCATGGGGTTTCACTTGTGTGTAACAAATTGTTTTTCTCTTGCTGCTTTTAAGATTCTTTCCTTGTCTTAACTATTATTCTTAAAATATCCATAGTACCCAAGGCAGTCTGCAGATTTAATGCAATCCCAACAGCACTTTTCAAAGAACTAGAATCAATAATCCCCAAATTTGTATGGAACCATAAAAACCCTGAAGAGCTAAAGAAAAAGAAAAACAGAACTGGAGATTTCAAGTTATATTACAATGGTGTAGAAATCAAAACAGTATGATACTAGCATAAGAAGAGACACATAGATCGATGAAATAGAACAGGAATCCCAGAAA
This sequence comes from Nyctereutes procyonoides, assembly GCF_905146905.1. Lineage (NCBI taxonomy): Eukaryota > Metazoa > Chordata > Mammalia > Carnivora > Canidae > Nyctereutes > Nyctereutes procyonoides. Next base: position 63,923,882 of record NW_026575049.1, read on the forward strand.
TAAAACCCACAGTTATATGGTCAATTAATCCTCAACAAAGGAGGCAAATAGGCAATGGGGAAATAGTCTCTTCAACAAATAGTATTGGGAAAACTGGACAGCAACCTGCAAAAGAATGGAACTGGACCACTTTTTACACCATACAGAAAAATAAACTCAAAACGGGAGACCTGGAACCATAAAAATCCTAGAAGGAGAGTACAGGCTGTAATTTCTTTGACATTAGCTATAGCAACATCTTTCTAAGATGTTGTCTCCTAAGGCAAGAGAAGCAAGCAAAAATAAATTATATGGGAGTATGTGTGTCTGAGTGGCTCCAATGGTTAAGTGTCTGCCTTCGCCTCAGGTCATGATCTCAGGATCCTAGGATCAAGTCCCACATCAGGCTCCCTGCTTAATGGAGAGTCTGCTTCTCACTCTTCTTTCCCTTCGCCCCTCTTCCCTTGCTCGCATTGTGTCTCTTCTCTCTCAAATAAATAAATAAAATCCTTAAAAAAAAACATCAAAATAAAAAGCTTCTGCACAGCAAAGGAAGCAATCAGCAAAACTATAAAAAAACAGCCTACTGAATGGCAGAAGATATTTGCAAGTGATACATCTGAAAAGGGGTTAATATTCCAAAATACATAAAAAACTGATACAGCTCAATGCCAGAAAATAACCCAGTTGAAAAATGGGCAGAAGACATGAACAGATATTTCCCCACAGAAGACATCCAGGAGGCCAACAGACACATGAAAGATGCTCAACATCACTCATCTTAAGAGAAATACAAATCAAAACCACAATGAGATACTACCTCACACCTGTCAGGATGGCCAAAATGAGAAATACAGGAAACAACAACGTTGGCAAGGATGTGGAGAAAAAGGAACCCTGTGCACTGTTGGTGGGAATGCAAGCTAGTACAGCCATTGTGGAAAAGAGTATGTCGAGTTTTCTCAAAAAATGAAAAACAAAACTACCATATGATCCAGTAGTTCCACTACTGGGTATTTACCCAAAGAATAAAAAAATATTAAGATGATAAATGTACCCCTATATTTATTGCAGTATTATTTACAATAGTCAAATTATGGAAGAAGTTTCAGGTGTATATCATAGTAATTTGATATTTTTATATATTATAAAATGATCCCTGTGGTAAATCTAGTTACCATCTGTCACCATACAAAGTTATTACAGTATTATTGATATATTGCATCATATATTCCTTATGCTGTATGTTATATCCCCAGGACTGGTTTATTTTATAACTGTAAGTTTGTACCTCTTAAATCCCCTTCACCTATTTTGCCTGCCCCCAAGCCTTCCCCACTCTAGTAATCATCAGTTTGTTTCCTTTATCTATGAGTCTGTTTTGTTTTTTAGATTCCATATATAAGTGAAATCATATGATATTTGCATTTCTGTCTCACTTATTTCATTTAGCATAAAACCCTCCAGGTCCATCGATGTTGTCACAAATGGCAAGAATTCATTCTTTTTTGTGGCTGAATATATTCCATTGTGAGTGCTTGTGTGTGTATATATCTCACATCATCCTTATTCATTCGCCTACTGATAGACATTTAAGTTGTTTCTATAATTGGCCATTGTAAATAATGCTGCAGTGAACATAGGATATGTATATCTCTTTGTGTTTTTGTTTTCTATGGATAAATACTCCAAAGTGGAATCATTGGATCCTCTGGTAGCTCTCTTTTTAATTTTTTGAGGAAACTCGATCCTGTTCTCCATAGCAGCTGTACTAATTCACATTCCTAGCAACAGTGTACAGGGGTTCCCTTTTGTCTACATCCTCACCACCAATTTTTTTTCTTTTTGTATTTTTGATAATAGCCAACTTGACAGGTGTGGGTTGATACTTTATTGTGGTTTTGATTTGCATTTCCCTGATGATTAGGGATTAAACACATCTTCGTGTCTTTTTTAAAGATTTTATTTATTTACTCATGAGAGATACAGAGAGAGAGAAAGAGAGGCAGAGACACAGGCAGAGGGAGAAGCAGAGACACAGGCAGAGGGAGAAGCAGGCTCCATGCAGGGAGCCCGACGTAGGACTCGATCCCAGGTCTCCAGGATCACACCCTGGGCTGAAGGCGGTGCTAAACCGCTGAGCCACCCAGGCTGCCCTCTTCATGTCTTTAAAATGTTGGATTAGAAACTATTTAAAAAGGGAAAGAAACAAAACTGGTCTTTCCCCACATAAAGTTTCACTAATATATAATTTCTATAAAGAAAGAAGGGAAGCTAAGCCGCAGCTTGGGCTAATTTCCACTTTTTCTTGACCCTTCAAATTTCAGTAAAGTTCTTAACTTAGATAACATGGTCAGTCGTTAGGTTTTGTTTTTGCTTTTTGGTATATCAGTTTAGTTTATAGTGTCCTCATCAGCCTCATCTCCATAAAATTACTCCCTGTTATTTTACATTAGTAAATATCACCCTTATAATGGTTTTGTTCTGTGTAAATACATTTGGCTAAGCAGGACTCACATAGTTAAGTTTATGTGTCCATTTGGGCCCAGATTTTTGTCATGGTATCTGGCTGTTTGGTCAAACATTATTGTGGGTATTTCTATGATGGTGTTTTGGATGAGTTTTCAAGTTAAACTTGATAGATTGACTAAAGCAGACTGTCCTTCCTAATGTGGTTGGTGAAATTCATCCAATCAGTTGAATGCTTGAATAAAACAAAAAGCTGGCCCTCTCTTGAATGAGAGGGAACCCCTGCTTGTCTGCCCTTGAACTATGACAGTGTTTTTTTTTTTTTTTTTTTAATGACAGTGGTTTTTATCTGCCTTTGGGCTTGAACTGAAACATGAGCTCTTTCTGGATTTTGAGCCTTTTTGTCTTTAGATTGGAATTAGACCATCAGCACTCCTTGATTTCCAGCTTGCTAACTTTAGATTTTGGGACTTGTCAGCCTCTATAACCACATGAGCCAATTCCTTAAAATACACACACACACACACACACACACACACACACACAGCCATCTCCCCTGTTGGTTCTTGTTTGTCCGGAGAACCCTAATACTACCCATGTTCATTAATTTGTTCTTACTACACTCATCCTTTGGTACTTAAGTGGGGCAGTTCACACATGAGAAGACGTGATGTGTCATATAGCCACCTATTTAGAACTGGTTGTTTAAAATTTTTTTTAAACCTACCTGTATATTTTTAAAACAGTTATTAGAAATGACTAAGATCTAAATAGGGCAAAAGAGGATTCAGTGGGCTAGAGAACAAGGAAGGTAAAGATAAGAGTGTTTCAAGGAACAGTCAATATAGAATGCTACCAGCGGTCATGTGGAGGAGCCCTGGAAGAAGATCATTAGAATTTGTCAGTAGGAAATGATTAATCACTTTCAAGGTGCATATTTTTAAGCATTGGGTAGAAGGTATCATACTCATATTGTTTGATGAAGAAGTGGTTAAAATGTGTAGTAGTAAGGTTGGATAGAGATGATATGGACAGATTGTACAAGGACCAAGTGGTTTAGGTCGCTTTAATGTCAGTTTGGAGAATGCCTCAGAGCCTTCTACCAGAGTTTTTGCCTGTGAACACATTATGGGCAGAGATTATATCTTTTACCTCTATTTCCAGTGCATAACATGGTTTCTGGTTCAGAGTAGGCACTCAATAAATATTTGTTGAATGCCAGATAAAAGAATGTAAAAAGTCCTATTAAATCTTTTTATCATAGTATCTCTCAAAATTAACCTTTTTTGTTCTTACTATCAGTATTTTCACACAGGTCTACTACCAAATTATTATAATAAGCTTGCTAGCTAGGTTTTCCTTCCCTCATTTCAGCCAGTGTAGGTTGAGACTGTCAGATTAATGTTTTTATAACATGCTTTTGATTGTTTCACTCTCCTGCTTGACAACTTTAAAAACCATGTAAATACCTACTGAAATAAATGTAAACTCTTTAGCCTTACACCAAAGCGTATCCAAAATCTGGGTATAACCTAGGTTTCAATCCTTATCTTCCACTGCTCCTTTATGTCATTAAGGTTAGAAAACATAAAAAGCTATGATCTGCTAACCAAATACAATGATTGTCACTATCAAAACAACAGAATTCCACAACCAAATATTGGTTGTTCCAAAGTAACTCAGGTTCTTCAATAACATTTCTTAAAGTGCCACAAATGGAACTATATTAACCACAGTGATACAAACAGCTGTAGTTGTTTACACATATACAACTTGCTGGGTTTGGAGATAAGCATACACCTGGGAAGCCATCATTACTGTAATTGCCATAGACTTATGTATCACTTCCAAAAGTTTCCTCCCATAGTCCCTTTGTTCTTTTCCCTTTTTTTTTCCTTTGTGGTAAGAGCACTTAACATGAGATATACTGTTTTAGCAAATTTTAAAGTATATAATACAGTATTATTCATCATAGGTCCTGTATTGTAAAGTCAATCTCCAGAATTTGCTCTGCAGAAGTGAAATTTTGTACTCTTGGACCAACACTTTCCCATTTCCTCCTCCCCCCAGGCCCTGGTACCCACCATTCTACTCACTGCTTATATGTATTTGACTATTTTGGATTCCATATATGAGCAAGATCATGTAAGATTTGTCTTTGTGTGTCTGCTTATTTAACCTATAGTATCCTGTCCTCAGGCCCATCTGTGTTGTGACAAATGGGAAGATTTCCTTTTTCAAGGTTGAATGACATTCCATTGTATACACTGAGTTGTAGTTATTTATACATTTTGGGTATTAACCCCTTATCTGATACTTGGTCTGCAAATATTTTCTTCCATTTTGTAGGTTGCCTTTTTATTTTGTTGAAGATTTCTTTTGCTGTGAAGAAGCCTTTTAGTTTGATCTAATCCCATTTGTCTATATTTTGCTTTTGTTGCCTGTGCTTTTGTTGTGCTATCCAATAAATAATTGTGTAGACCAATGTCTGGTAGCTTTTTCCCTAGATTTTCTTTTAAGACTTCATTGTTTCAGGCTTCAAGTTTAGGTCTTTAATCCATTTTGAGTTGATTTTTTTAAATACAGAGTGAGACAGGGTCCAGTTTCATCTGTTTACTTGTAAATTTCTAATTTTTCCACCAGCCTTTATGGATGAGCCTGTCTTTTCTCCATGCATATTCATGGCATCCTTGATGATGTCCAATTGATCCTTAGATGCATGGACTTAGCTCTCTATTCTGTTTCATTAGTTTATATTTGTTATCATGCCAGTACCATCCTGTTTTGATTATAACTTTGTAATATGTTTTGAAATTAGGCAGTGTGATACCTCCAGCTTTATTCTTCTTGATCAAAATTTCTTTGGCTATTTGGGGTCTTCTTTAGTTCCAAATAAATTTTAGAATTTTCTATTTCTATAAAAAATGCCATTGGGATTAAAAAAAAAGATTTTATACATTTGAGAATGAGATAAATAGAGCACAAGCAAGCGGAGGGCAGCGGGAGAGGGAAAAGCAGAATCCCCCACTGAGTGGGGAGCCTGACTCGGGGCTCCATCCTAGGATCCCAAGATCATGACTTGAGCTGAAGTTAGATGCTTAACTGACTGAACCACCCAGGCACCCTGCCACTGGGATTTTGATGGAGATTGTGTTGAATATACAAACTGCTTTAGGAAGTAGGGACTTTTTAACAATACTGAGTCTTGTAGTCCATGAACATGAGGTGTCCTTTCACTTATTTGTTTCTTTTTAAATTTCTCTCATCAATGCTTTGTAATTTTCAGTGTATTTTGCCTCCCTGATTAAATTTATATGTAAGTATTTCATTCTTTTTTGATATTATTGTAAATGGAACTGTTTTTTAAAATTTCCTTTTGATTTTTGTATGTTGATTTTATATCCTGTATCTTTACTGAATTTATGTATTGGTTCATAACAGTGCTTCTTATGGAGGCTTCAAGGTTTTCTACTTTTTAAAAAAATTTTTTCTGCCTCATGCTTTCTGTACTGTGTTGAATTGGAGAGGGGAGAGTAAGTTAAATGGAATGCTTTTCACTGTTGAGTATGATATTCACTGTGGCCTTTTTGTAAATGGCCTTTATCATGTTGAAGTGTGTTCTGATACTGTATTTGTTGAGAGTTTTTTCTTCTTTATCATTAGGTGTTATATTTTGTGAAATGCTTTTTCTGTGTATATTGAGATGACCATGTGAAATTTATTCTTTGTTATGTTACTGTGTATATCACATTTATTGACATTTGTATGTTGAACCATCCTTGTGTGTCAGGGATAAATCATACTTGATCAATGTATGGTTCTTTTAACATGCTGTTGAACTGAGTTTGCTAGTATTTTGTTGTGAATTTTTGAATCTATGTTTGTCAGAAATATTGACCTGTAGTTTTCTTTTTTTTTTCTGATGTCTTTGGCTTTGGTATCAGAGTGACGTTGGTCTCCTAGAATAAATGTAAGTAATTGCTCTTTTTTGATTTTTTAGAAGAGTTTGGGGAGATCGGTGTCTGATCCTGGGCTTTTTTTTAAAATTTTTTTTTTATTTATGATAGTCACAGAGAGAGAGAGAGAAAGAGAGAGAGAGAGGGGGGCAGAGGGAGAAGCAGGCTCCATGCACCAGGAGCCCGACGTGGGATTCGATCCCGGGTCTCCAGGATCGCGCCCTGAGCCAAAGGCAGGCGCCAAACCGCTGCGCCACCCAGGGATCCCTGATCCTGGGCTTTTTTTGTTGGAAGATTTATAATTACTCCTTCAGTTTCCTTCTTTGTTATTGGTCTGTTCAGGATTTCTGTTTCTTCTTGATTCATTCTTGGTAGGTAGTATGGTTTGGTGACTTTATCTTTTCCAAAAAACAATTCTTAATTTCATTAATTTTTGAAAATTGTCTTCCTATTCTTTATTTATGCTTTAATCTTTATTATTTCTTCATTTTGCCAACTTTGTGATTGGCTTCTTCTTTTCTAGTTCCTTGAGGTATGAAGTTATATTGTTTGAGATTTTTTAAAAATAAAAAGATTACGGCTATAAACTTTCCTGTCAGTACTGTTTTTGCTGCCTCCCATAAGTTTTGGTATGTGTGTGTTCATTTTTGTTTGTTTAGAGGTATTTTCTTATTTCCCTTTTGATTTCTTATTTGACCCAATAGATGTTTATGTTTTTAAAATTTGAAGTATTTCTGAATTTTCTCATTTTTGTTTTATTATTCATTTTTAATTCCATTCCATTATGGTCAGAAAAAATATTTCAAATGATTCGAGCCTTTTAAAATTTGTTAAGACTTGTGACCTAGCAAATGATCTATCCTGGAGAATGTTCCAAGTGTCCTTGAGAAGAATGAATATTCTGTTTTAGGAATGTTCTGTATGTCATTAGTGTCCACTTGGTGTATAGGGTCATTCAGTTCTAACATTTTTTTTTTTTTTACTGAATTTTTTTGTCTATGGATGATCTATCCATTATAAAGATGTGGGTATTAAAGTATACTACTATTGTGTTGTTTGTTTCTCTCTTCAGATCAATAAATGTTTGCTTAACATATACGGTTTGTTTAATATATACTATAGGTTTATATTTGATGTTGGGTTTTTATTTGTAATTCTTACATCTTCTGGTAAATTGACCCTTTCATCATTATGTAATGTTGATTTTATCTTTTCAAAAAAATTCTTTTTAAAAAATTTTATTTAAATTCAATTAGCCAACATCATTAGTTTCAGTTTCAGTTTTCACAACTTAAATGCATCAGTTGCATATAACACCCAGTGCTCATCACCAAAAAAAAAAGAATTCTTAATTTGTCTCCTGATAGTTTCTGAGTTAAAGTCTATTTTGTCCACTATAATGACTCCTGCTCCTTTTTGGCTACCATTTGCATGGAATATCTTTCTCTACCCTTTCACTTTTAGGCTGTGTGTGTCCTTAAATCTAAAGTGAGTCTCAGAGTGCCTGGCTGGCTCAGTTGCAGGAGCTTGTGACTGTTGGTCATGAGTTCGAACCCCACGCTAGATGTAGAAGTTTCTTAAATAAGTTAAAAAAATAAAGTGAGTCTCCTGTAGACAGCATATATTTAAGTCTTGTTTTTGTATTCATTCAACCACTGTCTCTTTTGATTGAGGAGTTTATCCCATTTACATTTAAAGTAATTACTGTGATAGCAAAGGACTTACTATTGCATTTCATTAACTGTTTTTGTCTGTTTTGTACTGATCATGTTCTTCACTTGCCTTTATTTGATGAATTTGTAGTAGCAATAGTGGTATAGTATTCTTTGATTCTTTTCTCTTTATCTTTGATGCATCTATCATACTTTTTGCTTTTTGTAGTTACCACATTAAACATTTTCTAGTTAAGGCAGTCTGTTTTAAGCTAATAAAAACTTAATTTCAGTTATGTACAGAATGTGTACACTTTCCTTCTAACACAAACTTTTAGTTGATTTCAGATTTTACTTACTTCTGTATTGTGTTTCATTTTAGTGGTTATAGTTATACTTATTACATTTGTCTTAATTTTTTGTACTAGTGTTAAAAGTTATTTACATGCCACCATTACAGTATTTCCTTTAACAGTAACAGTTGTACTTTCATATGCTTTCATGTAACTGTTTAGCTTTTTTGGTGAACTCTCTTTAGTACTTATTGTAAGGCAGAACTGGTGTAATATATATTCCTCAGATTATGTTTATCTGGAAAACTCTCTTTTATTCTTTTTTTAAAGTTTTGTTTTTTAGTTTTTATTTAAATTCTAGTCTGTTAACATATAGTGTAATATTAGTTTCAGGAGTAGAATTTATGATTCATCACTTAGATGTAACACTCAGTGCTCTTCATAAGTACCCTCCTTAATACCCATCACCCATTTAATTCATTCCCCTGCCCACTTCCCCTCCAGCAACCCTCAGTTTGTTCTCTGTTGTTACGAATCTGTTTTCTGGGTTGCCTCTTTTTTTTTTTCCCTCTATGTTTATTTGTTTCATTTCTTAAATTCCACATATGAGTGAAATCATATGGCATTTGTCATTCTCTGACAGACTTATTTTACATTCTAGCTCCATCCACATCATGCAAATGGCAAGATTTCTTTCTTTCTTTTTGAATGGCTGAGTAATATTCCAGTGTGTGTGTGTGTGTGTGTGTGTGTGTGTGTACACCACCTCATCTTTATCCATTCATAAGTTGAGGGACATTTGGGCTCCTTCCATACATTGGCTATTGTTAATAATACTGCTATATATATTGGGATGGATGTGCCCCCCTTCAAATATGTATTTTTGTATCCTTTGGGTCAGTACCTCGCAGTGCAATTGCTAGGTCATAGCGTAGTTCCATTTTTAACTTTTTGAAGAACCTGTATACTGTTTTCCAAAGTGGCTGCACTAGTTTGCATTCCTGCCAACAGTGTAAGAGGGTTCCCCTTTCTGTGCATCCTTACCAACGCCTGTTGTTTCCTGTGTTGTTAATTTTAGCCATTCTGGTGTGAAGTGGTATCTCATTATAGTTTTGATTTGTATTTCCCTGGTGATGAGTGATGTTGAGCATATTTTGATGTACTAGTTAAGCCATCTCTATGTCTTCTTTGGAAAAATGTCTAGTCATGTCTTCTGCCCATTTACTTTTCTTTTTGGCCCTCAATATCTTATTTTTATTATTTTAAGTTAGACCAACTTAAACATCGTCTAGAATTAAGATATAGCATCACATCATTTGATTCCAGAAAAATGTCAAAATCCATTTGGCCAAAACTTAAAAAAGCAAACACTTCTTCTTTATCCCTCACTGGTTGGACCAATGTGATCAATATAACTATATATATATTAATCTATCTTAACATTTCCATTCATTAGCATTTTATCTTAACATACAAAGCCTTATATGCTATTTCCTTATAAAGGCTTCCCCCCACAAGATGTAAGGACAAAATACTAGGCAGACACTCTTCAAAGTTTTATTTCACTAACTTCAGGTCAAATTTCCACAACTGTTTTATGGTCAATAAACTATCCACACTTGGCTTCCCAGAATGGTAGTACTAAAAGCCTTGTGGGGTAGGGAGAAGAGACCATTTTAAGAAGCACTCCATTTACTCATCTTCCACAAGGCAAAAGAGCTGGGCATTGGATTGTCCAACAAAACAAAGCTTTATCAGCATCCAGGAGGGCAGGCAGACAAACCAGGCTGTAGACACTCTTCCATTTGTCAACATCAGACCAGAGAAAACCTACTCCACACAGATATAAAAAGGATCACCATTCATCTTTTCTTTTTCTGTTGCCGCAGCGTTTTTCTTCTTTTAATTATCATATCATGTAGTTTCTCAAGTCCTTCCTTTAGTGCATCTTCTATGATTGCGCAGGTGGGCTGTAAATGCCAGGGAGTTGATGAGCTCAGTTCACCCATTGCTAACAATTTCTCAATTTGTTGAGACAGAGACAGTGAATTCCTCAGGTCCTGTTGGTTGGCAATGATAAGTACAGGGACTCCCTGATTTTCTGATATCCTGGTTATTTTATGAAGTTCAGTTATGGCTTCTTTTATTTTTTCAACATCAACAGAGTCCACAACAAACACAATGCCATCTGTGCATCTGGTATATGACTTCCACAGTGGCCTTAATTTCTTCTGGCCACCTACATCCTAGAAGTGAAAAGTGACTGTTTTAGAATTTCCCAAGGTTACCTTAATTTTTTCAGTGTTAAATCCTTTGGTAGGTACAGCATTTACAAATTCATTAAACTGCAGCCTATATAATACAGTTGTCTTTCTAGCACAGTCCAAACCCCAAATAACAATGTGAGAGGACTGAAATGAAGGCAGGCTGGATAAGATAGAAGTCTGGTCTGACAGTCCATTCCCCATTTCCAGGTGCAAGTAAGTGTTCCAAATTGAAATGTTTTCTTCTTACTGCTTTAAAACCTTTCTTCCTAGGGGATCCAGCTGCCAGACTCCGAAATTGGAGTCTGGGTCCAAATGAGAAAGCATTTGGTAGGCATTTTTTACACGGGGTTTTGTGGGTAGACGCACCTCATGTCCACTCAGTTTAGCTCTCCATGCAGCTCTCTTCTGCCCATTTCTTTACTGGATTATTTGTTTTTTGGATGTTGAGTTTGGTAAGTTCTTTATAGATTTTGGAAACTAACCAACTAATCAGATACGTCATTTGCAAAAATCTTCTTTCATTCTGTAGGTTGCCTTTTAGTTTTGCTAATTGTTGCCTTCACTGTGCAGAAGTTTCTTATCTTGATGAAGGTCCCGGTTGTTCACTGCTTTTGTTTCCCTTGCCTCTAGAGACGTGTGTAGTAAGAAGGTGCTACAGCTGAAGTCAAACAGATTGCTGCCAGGGTTCTCCTCTAGGATTTTAATGGTCTCCTGGCTCACATTTAGGTCTTTCATTCATTTTGAGTTTATTTTTTGTGTATGATGTAAGAAAGTGGTTCAGTTTCCTTTTTTTTGCATGTAGCTGTCCACTTTTCCCAACACCATTTATTGAAGAGACGTCTTTTTCCCATTGTATATTCATTCCTCCTTTGTCAATTAATTGACCATATAATTGTGGCTTTGTTTCTGGGTTTTTAAATTCTATTCCATTGATCTAGGCATCTGTTTTTTGCTAGCACCATACTGTCTTGATGACTACAGCTTTGTAATAGAGCCAGAAGTCCAGAATTGTGATGCTGCCAGCTTTGGTTTTCTTTTTCAAGATTGCTTTGGCTATTAGGGGTCTTCTGTGGTTCTATACAAATGTTAGGATGATTAGTTCTAATTCTGTGAAAACTGCTAGGGATCACATAAAATGTATAGATTATTTTGGGTAGTACATTTTAACAATATTTGTTCTTCCAATCCATGAACATGGAATGTTTTTCCATTTCTTTGTGTCTTCTTCTATTTCTTTCATAAGTGTTCTCTAGTTTTCAGAGTACAGATCTTTTACCTCTTTGGTTAGATTTATTCCTAGGTGTCTTCTGGTTTTTCGTGCAGTTGTAAATGGGGTCAATTCCTTGATTTCTCTTTCTCTTGCTTCATTATGGTATATAGAAATGCAATGGATTTCTTCAGGTTGATTTTGTGTCCTGTGACTTTGCTGCATTTCTGATATTTTTTTGGTGTTTTTGGCTTTTCTATGCAAAATGTCATGTCATGGGATGCCTGGGTGGCTCAGTTGGTTAAGTGCTGCCTTCAGCTCAGCACTTGAGCTCAGCTTAGGTCCAAATCGGGCTCCCTACTCAGCGGGGAGTCTGCTTTTCTCTCTGCCTCTCTTCTTATGCTCTCATGTCATGTTGTCTGCGAATAGTGAAAGACTGACTTCTTCCTTGCTGATTTGGATACCTTTTATTTCTTTTGGTTGTCTGACTGCTGAGGCTAGGACTTCCAGTACTATGTTAAATAACAGTGGTGAGTGTGGACATCCCAGTCTTTTTTTTTTTTTTTTAAGATTTTATTTATTTATTCATGAGAGACACACAGAGAGAGGCAGAGACATAGGCAGAGGGAGAAGCAGGCTCCATGTAGGGACTCGATCCCAGGACTCCAGGATCATGCCCTGGGCCGAAGGCAGATGTTCAACCACTGAGCCACCAAGGTGCCCTGGGTCCATCTCTTTATTTAGGATTAATTTCTAGAAGTGGAAGCCCTGGGTCCAAACCCAGAATATTGTGAATTTTAATTGATATTGCTAACTTAAACTCTAAAAAGTTTATATTAATTTACAAGGCAAAAAAAATGCTATTTCTTTGGATACCTAACAATCCACATCTTTGCTAACATGATGGGTAAAATGTGTTTTAATTGGACATCCCAGTCTTATTCCTGACCTTAGAGATAGAGCTCTCAGTTTTTCCCTATTGAGGATGATGTTAGCTGTGGGTCTTTCATGTGTGGCCTTTATCATGTTGAGGTATATTCCCTTTATCCCTACTTTGTTGAGAGATTTTATCATGAATGATGCTATACTTTATCAAATACTTTTTCTACATCTATTGAGAGGATCATATGGTTCTTATCCTTTCTTTTATTAATGTGATATATTAGGTTAATTGATTTGTAAATATTGAACCACCTCTGCAGCCAAAGAAAAAAAATCCCACTTGATCCTAGTGAGTTATTCTTTTAAAATATCATTGGGTTCGATTTGCTAGTACCTTGTTGAGAAGTTTTGCATCCGTGTTCATCAAGGATATTGGCCTACAGTTCTCCTTTTCAATGAGATTTTTGTCTGGTTTTGGAATCAAAGTAATTCTGGCCTTTAGAGTTGAATTTGGAAGTTTTTTTTCTATTTCTATTTTTTGGAAAAGTTTGAGAAGAACAGGAATTAACACTTTTTTAAGTGGTAGAATTCACCTGCAAAGCCATCTGGCTCTGGACTTTTGTTTCCTGGGAGACTTTTGATTTTTTTTTTTTAAATTTTTAAATTTATTTATGATAGTCACAGAGAGAGAGAGAGGCAGAGACATAGGCAGAGGGAGAAGCAGGCTCCATGCACCGGGAGCCCGACGTGGGACTCGATCTCGGGTCTCCAGGATTGCGCCCTGGGCCAAAGGCAGGCGCCAAACCGCTGTGCCACCCAGGGGTCCCCGACTTTTGATTATTAATTCAATTTCTTTGCTGGTTATTGGTCTACTCAGGCTGTCTGTTTGTTCCTGTTTTAGTTTTGGTAGTTTATATATTTTTAGGAATTGATTGATTTCTTTCAGGTTGTCCAATTTGTCGACATACAATTTTCATAATATTCTCTTCTAATTGTGTTTCCTTGGTGTTGGTTGTTATATCTCCGCTCTCTTTGGGATTTTACTTACTTGGGTCCTTTCTCTTTTCTTTTTGATAAGTCTGGCTAGGTGCTTATCAGTTTTGTTAATTCTATCAAAGAACCAGTTCCTGGTTTCATTGATCCGTTCTACTTTTTTTGTTGTTGTTCTTTTTATCATTTACTTATGCTCTTATCTTTATTAGTTCCCTTCTGGTGGCTTTAGGCATTATTTGCTGTTCCTTTACTAGCTCCGTTAGGTGTAAGGTTAGGTTGTATACTGGAGACTTTTCTTGCTTCTTGAGGTAGGCCTGTATTGCTATGTAATTCCCTCTTATGGCTACTTTTGCTGCATCCCAAAGGTTTTGGACTGTTGTGATTTCATTTTCATTTGTTCCTATGTATTTTTGTATTTCTTAATTTCCTGTTTAACCCATTTATTCTTTTTAGAATGTTCTTTATCCTTCATATATTTGTGGTCTTTCCAAATATTTTCTTGTGGTTGACTTCTGGTTTCATAGCATTGTGGTCAGAAAATATGCATGGTATGATCTTGATATTTTTTTACTTGTTGAGGCCTGGCTGGTGATCCAGTATGTGATCTATTCTGGATAATGTCCCATGTTCATTTGAAAAGCATTTGTATTCTGTACTTTAGGATGAAATGTTCTGAATATATCAGTTAAGTGTCCCGGGGTCAGTGTGTCATTCAAAGCTATTGTTTCCTTATTGATTTTCTGCTTAGATTATCTTTCCATTGATTAAGTGGAGCGTTCAAGTCCCCTGCTATTACTCTATTATTATTAATACAATTGTTTCTTTATGTTTGTTATTGTTGTATATATTTGGGTACTCCCAGGTTGGATGATAAATATTTATAATTATTAGATCTTCTTGTTGGATAGACCACTCCATTATGATAAGGTGGTCCTTCTTCATCTCTTGTTGCAGTCTTCAGTTTAAAATGTAGTTTGTCTGATATAAGTATGGCTACCCTGGCTTTCTTTTGATCTCCATTAACATGATAAATATTTCTTTGTCACCTCACTTTCAGTCTGCATGTGTCTTTAGGTCTAAACTGAGTCTCTTGTAGGTAGCGTATAACTGGGTCTTTTTTTTTTTTTTATCTATTCTGATAACCTGTGCCATTTGGTTGTAGCATTTACTCCATTTACATTCAGAGTGCTTCCTGATACATATGTGTTTAGTGCCATTTTATTACTTGTTTTGTCAGCATTTCTGGAGATTTTCTCTGTTCCTTCCTAGATTTTGTTGCTTTTGTTCTTTCTTTCCAGTCAGAGAATCTCCTTAAATATTTCTTGTAGGGCTGGTTTAGTGGTCACAAACTGCTTTAAGTTTATTTGTCTGGGAAACTGTATCTCTCCTCGTATTCTGAATGACACCCTTGATGGATAAATTATTCTTGGTTGCGTTTTTTTTTTTGCATTCAGAACATTGAACATTTCATGCCACTCTCTTCTGGCCTGCCAACTTTCTATGGAGAGATCTGCTGCTAACCTTATTTGTCTTCCATTGTAGGTTAGAGTTTTCTTTTCCTTTACTGCTTTCAGGATTCTTTCCTTATCTCTGTATTTTGCAAATTTTGCTACAATATGTCTTGGTGTGCTTTTGTTGATTTTGATAAGAGTTCTCTTTGCCTCCTGGATTTGGATATCTGTTTCCATTTCCAGGTTAGGGAGGTTTTGCTCAAATAAACCTTCTGTCCCCTTTTCCCTCTCTTCTTCTTCTGGGATTCCTATGGTATGAATGTTATTACACTTTACAGAGTCATTGATGCCATAAGTCTACATTCATGATGAAGTAGTTTTCTTTCCTTCTTTTCAGATTTGTTATTTTCCAAAATTTTATCTTCTATATCACTTACTCATTCTTCTGTTTTTTTCCATCTTTGTGGTCATTACATCCAGTCCATTTTGCGTCTTGGTTATAGCATTTTTTTTAATTTTTATTTATTTATGATAGTCACACACACACAGAAAGAGAGAGAGAGAGGCAGAGACACAGGCAGAGGGAGAAGTGGGCTCCATGCACCGGGAGCCCGACGTGGGGCTCGATCCCGTATCTCCAGGATCACGCCCTGGGCCAAAGGCAGGCGCCAAACTGTTGCGCCACCCAGGGATCCCGGTTATAGCATTTTTAATTATTATTTGGGGCTGACTAGATTTTAGGTCTTTTATCTCTGCATTAAGGGACTCTTGTGTTTTCTATGCTTTTCTGAAGCTCAGTTAGTATCCTTCTGATTGTTGTTTTAAATTCTGGTTGAGGCATATTACACACGTTTTGATTAGATCCCTGACCATTATCTCTTCTTGTTCTTTCTTTTTGGGGTGAATTCCTCCATCTTGGGATTTTGTGTAGGTCTCTGTCTTCTGTGTTATGAAAGCCTGTTATGTTTCCCACTCCTGAGAGTAATGGCTATATTAAGAGGTCCTATAATGTCCAGGTCCTGGAGCTTCAGGAAGTGTTTCTGGTGTATGCTGTGTGCATTCTGCTATTGTGTTTTGGTTACTTTTTACCTTAGGTCAGTTCTCTGCAGAGTTTCTCTTTGCCTGCAGTGGTTAGTATTTTCACTAGGTGTGTTTAGGTCTGCTTGTTAAAAGAGGCTAGATCCTATTTCTCCTAGAGCTGAAGCTCTGCAGCACTCTGTGGTGAGTAGACTGGATGTATGCAGGAGGTTTGTGCTGGTCTTTTGGGGAAGAGGCCCACTACTCTTCTGACTCTCAGGCACACTTGCCCTAGTTCAGAAGACTTGCAGAGTGCAGAGGGGTGGGGTTGGTATAAGTGGCTCAAGCCTCCACTGTGGGGTGCTGTGCTGCTCTGAAGTCCCTCCATGCTGATGGCAGAGGAAGGTGAAGAATGGCATCAGTGGGCTCTCTGGTCCTCAGAGAGTAGAATGTATACCCACCGCTGCTCAGGAAACCCTCACAGAAGAGCAGACAATCTCCCCTCGTGAGGTGTCCCAGGCATCCCTCAGATCACTGCCTTCAACCTATCTGTGTCTGAGTTGTCTGCCCACCCAGTCATGCGGTGCTCCTGGGTTTTATCTCATGTACACTGTCTGTGTTTCAAAACTCCAAATTTTAGTGCCTTACAGACTCACACTGATCCTCGGAGGAGGGTCTGGCCAAGCTGTGGCTGGTGCTAGTTTGTCCCAGAAGAGCAGTCACACAAAGGTGCAGGAGGCTTGGAGTTTATTACCATAAACTCGAGTTGTTCACCAGAAAGGACCTGGGAAGGACTGAGCCTGGCGACAGCACCAGTGACTTTTTGACAGAAGATGAGGACGGGAAGCCAAGGCTCACACCAGGGAAGGGCCCTGGGGACAGAGAAGAGATGGAAGTGGCCCAGGCGTTCACAAGCGTGGGAAGAAGCAGTTGAGTTTGTCAAAGAAGAAGTTCAAAAGTCATCATCGTAAAGCTAAGAACTTCAGCTCTCTTAAACACTGTGGTTAATAAACGGCTGCTGGAGAAAGCACATGTAGAGAGCCTGAGAGTCCTTCAGACACTCGACCCCGTGTTCCTCTTCATCGTCTGTGGTGCATCCTCTCAGCTGCTAGGGTGTCCCAGGCCCTTCTCCATCCACTCCATGTTGGTGGGCTGAGGGTCTGGCCCCCAGGCTCAGGGGCACACTCCCCG
Organism: Nyctereutes procyonoides; assembly: GCF_905146905.1. Lineage (NCBI taxonomy): Eukaryota > Metazoa > Chordata > Mammalia > Carnivora > Canidae > Nyctereutes > Nyctereutes procyonoides. Next base: position 63,941,239 of record NW_026575049.1, read on the forward strand.
TCCCCAAGAAACAGCAGGGACCCCGAGGGAAGAATTACGTCTGGACATGGCTTCTAAGTGGTCCTCAGTGAAGCCTAGGGGTCCGTCAGGCTCACTCAGCGTCTGAGGAGAGGCCTGGCGAGGCCTCACCCCAGCTGGACAACACCAGAGGACCACACTGCGTACAACAAATGCCATTATTTATTTTGATGTTTTCAAAAATCAAAACGTTTTCAAACACAACTAAGATATAAAATACAGCATAAAATGAGATTTATACCTATTTCCCACATAAAGCAAAAAAATTTTCAGAAAAAAAAAAAAAAGGTGCAGCAAGAAGCCAAAGCCCAGGTTACCTGCCCTCAGCAGGTGTCTTGGCTCATATGCTAATGAACGGGGCAGCACAATATTGTCCACAGGCTCTACTGTCCCTAGAGAGGCAGTGCCACCTCTCCCAAATACATTCCTAGAAGGAGAACTGTCTCCCACTGCCACCCAGGGAATCCTCAGAGCACACTGTTCACTGTCTGCTCCTGAGCCTTTGCCCTCCTCCACAGGAGCATCTCTACACCCACCAGGCTCTACCTGGAGATGTTGCAGACTTCTAAAACTTTGGTCTCTGAGCTCTGCTACTTCTAAAAACTTGGGAAAATCAGCCACTCTCATTTTCCCTATCAGTGGTTTTAGGGAAGTGCTTTTCTTGTTCTATGCCCTGCACTCTATTCATTCTGTCCTCTCTCTCTGATCAGGGCTCCCTCTCTTCTGCAGCTCTCATGATTCCTTTCTCCCCCATATCACACCTCTGCATCTTCTAGTCTTCAAGTTGTGGCTTCTTTTCTCCCTCTAGTTAGGCAGTTTCTTCTCTCAGTTCCCAGATTGATTTCCTGGGTGTTTAGAATGATTTGATATGTATCTAGCTATGCTGGATGGACAAGGCAAATATAGGGTCCTCCACTACTCTGCCATCTTAACTCTTACTCTTTTATTCTTAAAGTACAGTTTTGCCAGGTAAAATATTCTTGTTTGGCAATTTTTTTTCAGTGTTTTTTTGTTTTTGTTTTGTTTTTTTGACAGAGAGCATGAGTAGGGAGATGGCGGAGAAGGGCAGAGGGAGGAGTAGACTCTCCACTGAGCAGGGAGCCCGATGATGGGCTTGGTCCCAGGGCCCTGGGATTATGATCTGAACCAAAGGCAGATGCTTAACCAACAGAGCCACCCAGAGGCCCTTCTCCTGTTTTAAAATAATTTTTATTTCTTTACTTTTATCTTTTAGGTTTTTGTTTTCATTTATTTTCTGAGTTTATTTTGTTCATGTATTGCTCTCCTAATTTTCTTTAGTTATCTGTGTGCTCTTTTTAGCTCATTGAGCTTTTTATTTTTTTAATTATTTATTTATCTATTTATTTATTTTCATTGAGCTTTTTATTTATTTATAAATATATTTTTTTAAGGTTTTATTCATTTATTCATGAGAGACACAGAGAGAGAGAGAAAGAGAGAGAGAGAGAGAGAGAGAGAGAGAGAGAGAGGGAGGGAGGGACACAGGCAGGGGGAGAAGCAGGATCCATGCAAGGAGCCCGATGTGGGACTCGATCCCAGGACTCCAGGATCATGCCTTGGGCCAAAGGCAGGCGCCAAACCACTTAGGCACCCAGGGATCCCCTTCATTGAGCTTTTTAAGGATAATTTTTTTTTTTAATTCTCTGTCAGGCAGTTCATGGAGCTCCATTTTTGGCACTGGTTACTGGAACTTTTTAGTTTCCTTTGGTAGTGTTATGTTTGCCTGATTATTTGTGACTTTATAGCCTTGCACTGATGTCTGTGCAACAAAAAGAGCAAGAACTTCTTCTATTCTTTACAGAGTGTTTTTGGGAGGTAAAGACCTACTCCTGAAGGTCACCAGGAAACAAGCCTGCCTCCAGGGGTACAGTTGAGCAGAACCAGGGCCAGATCACGGGGCTGCTTCCAGGTCTACAGTTAGGTCAGTGGCTGGCTGGTTTATTACTGGGGGCATCAGCAGGCATAGCTTGTGCTGGTTACCCAGGTGGGTAGGCTACCTCTGAGTCCATAGTTGGCAGGCCTGTTCCTTGGGACACAGATTGGCATGTCTCCTCCCAGCTGCCGGGGTGGACAAGACCGACTCTGGGATCACATTTGAGCAGTTGGAGCTGGTTATGGGGTTGCTTCTAGGTCTACAGTTGGATCAGCAGTCAGTGGGCTTGTTGCCAGGGTCACAGGGAGGTGTCATCCCTGCCTCAAGTCCATTGGGGGGCAGGGTTGGTACCAGGACAATGGATGGGTGGGGCTAGAACATGTACATGGGGTAATAGAGCTGCTCCTGGGTCTGTAGTCAGGTCCTAGGGCAGGAGTATGCCTTCTCAAAGAGTCCTCTGTCTTGGGCTCTACTGTGGTGTTACAACTTTCTACCTGGATTTTGAAGCTCCCATAGTGGCACTTTTGTTTGTGGATGTTTGCCAAATTCATGTTTTTTTGGCAGGGGAATGAGGGCTGGAGACCTCTTGTTCTGCCGTCTTGTTTAGCCATCCCTTAGCTGCTGGCTTTGTTGAATGCTATTCACTTCACACCTCTTTTCAAATTCAAAGGAAAACAAAATAGGAAAATGCCATTTTCTTTCTCTACAGGAAATAATTTATCTTTAAACTACTAATGCCAAAGCCTTGGTTTAAATTATTTATTTAACTGCTCATCCTTTATAGGAATCATTCCATTGAAATTTTGAGATTTTAGATGAGAAAAACTGAAGAGTTGAAATGATAGTACTTTGGGTTGGAGTTGGGACCATATATTGTATAGGCTTTGGGACATACACTTGGTAGACCTCAGTTTATAAAGCAATAGCAGTAAAGTAAGTGCTGTATGCCTGGAACTATGCAATCCTTAACAGTTCTTTTTTTCTCCTGTCCACTTCCCTCAGATGCTGAAGGAAGCATAGGTCTGGGCTCTGCAGAAAAAAAAAACCCACAAAACTTCATATAAAGTCTCATAATTCCACATGCCTCTCTTGTCCTTCTTTGTATCTTTTTTTTGTTCCAAATTTTGCATTTCAAAGTCTCAAAGAAGTAAGCAGCAGTGACCCATTTTTCAGAGAGCAAGGTAAGAAAATAAATAGGCCAAGCTAAGATTCATCTTAGAGAAAAATGAAAAGGGGACATAGTGAGAATATTCAAATATTAACCATTTTTGTTCCTTCACACACAGTCATCTATGTTTTATTTGTGCTTTTCCTGTAATTTCTCATATAGTTTCTTCTGCATGTTGATATTCTTATCTGTGAAGGCCACCTGCTCAGCTGAACATCTTGGCTGGAAGTGATTGCTCCTCATGCTTTTCTGGGGGTAGCACGTATAGTCTAACTTACTATGTTCATATCTTTCTTACTAAATCAGGCAAGAATCATGCCAATTTTCTACGGCCTACAAAGCCTGGCTTCTCAAAGTATAATCTTCAAGCCAGCAGCATACACATGATTGAGAGCTTCTTAGAAATTGGGCATCATGGGCTCTGCTACAGACCTATTCAATGAGAATCAACATTTTAGCAAGATCCCCAAATTTATTGTATGATCATTAAAATTGAGCCTTTGTTAAAATCAGTGGGCTTGGTATTTTACATTATATTATCCAAGAACCATCTTATAACACACTAACTAGCAATGCCCAAGGACTTATTTTTATTCATTTACTAGAAGCTCTTGCCAGTTATAACATTGTTATTCTATTATGCTTTAAATATTTTGGGTAATTTGGATACCATTACCTTTTTCATTGCAGGTCTTAGTCATCAAAGATTGAGCACGAGTGTCTTTTTCAAGTTCATTTCTTCCATCAAGTACTTGTCTGTTTTTTTTAATTGAAAAAAGGGATTAAAAAGAAAGGATGGAGTTAATATTGAATACTTGCAAATTTCTGAAGTTTTAAAAAATGTAATAAAAACATTTCCTTGGAACCTTTCAACAATACAGTCGTTTAAATACCATAATGTTAAAAACACTGAAAATTGTTTTCAATTTTTCCCATCATCAAATAATTTATAGGACATTTTTGAACAATTAAATTCAAATTTAAGATACAAATAAAATGTTTTACATATATGATTTTCAAAAGAAGTAACAGGAACAAAATGAGTCTCTTAAACTGCTGGGATTTAGACTATTAATATGTATGGTAAAATATTTCCTATTAAATAAATTTTATTTTCCCAGTTTTAAAAGTAATCTATGACTGTAGAAAAATTTAAAAACTGCAGGAAAAAAACATTAACATAATTCAAATATCCAGAGTTCTCACCTGGATAATTAGCTCCTATACTTATTATTATGCATTTTTAAAAACAAAGCTGAGATAATATTGTCTTATAAAATTGTATATAGCTCTCATACATTTTTGTTAAATTTTTTATTTAAATTATTTTACATTAAAATGAACTTTTTTTAAAAAAAAGATTTTATTTATTTACTCATGAGAGACACACACAGAGAGAGAGGCAGAGACACAGGCTGAGGGAGAAGCAGGCTCCATGTGGGGAGCCTGATGTGGGACTCGATCCAGGGACTCTAGGATCATGCCCTGGGCTGAAGGCAGCGCTAAACCACTGAGCCACCCAGGCTTCCCTAAAATGAACTTTTAAAGGTATAGTTTCTAGGGGCATCTGGCTAGCTCAGTTGGAAGAGAATGTGACTCTTGATTTCAGGATTGTGAGTTTGAGCTTCACTTTGGGTATAGAGATGATGTAAAAATAAAAATCTTAAAAAAAATAGATATCTATTCTATGAATTTAACAGATGTATAGATATATGTTACTGCTGGGGTGCCTGGGTGGCTCAGTTCGGTTAAGCAGTCTGCTTCTGATTTCAGCTCAGGGAATGATCTCAGGGTTCTGGGATAGAGCCCCCCCCCCCCCAGTAAGGCTCTGTGCTCAGCAGGGAGTCCCCTTAAGGATTCTCTTTCCCCCTCTCCTCTTTCCCTCTCTAAAATAAACAAACATCTTTAAAAAACGATTTCTGTTCTGCTACCATAATCAGAATACAAAATAGTCTCAGCATGCCAAAAAAACTCTCTCACTTAACAGTCACACTTTTCCCTACAACCCCACTAGTTTCCCCACAACCCCACTAGTTGTTCCTCCATCACTACAGTTTTGACTTCAGGACTGTCATGTAACTGTAATCCTAGGTAAAAACTTGTGACAGGATTCCGTCACTTAGTGTAATGTTCTTGATATTCATCTAAGATGTTACATTCAATAGTTTACTTTTTATTGCTGAGTATTTCACTGTATAGATGTTATCAGTTTATTCATCTTTTGAAGGATATTTGTTTTTCCAGGTTTTGGTGACTATAAATAAAATGACTCTAACCATTCATGTAGAGGTTTTTGTGTGATATAAGGTTTCATTTCTCTAGTGTAAATATGCAAGAATATGATTGCTGGCTCACATGGTAAATATATATTTAATTTTGTAGAAAGCTACTGAATTTTTCCCAGGATGGCTCTACCATTTGGTATTCTCCTCAGCAAGGTATAGAGAGTTCTAGTTCCTGTGCATCCTAACTAGTGGTTGGTATTATAAGTATTTTTTTATGTTATTATAGACATTGTAATAGGTATGCAGAGGTAGTTCATTGTGGTTTTGATTTTGCATTTCCCTCATGGTTAATGACATTGAATATTTTCTCACGTGCTTTTTTTTTTTTTTTTTTAAGATTTTTTTAGGGGGAATCCCTGGGTGGCTCAGCGGTTTAATTCCTGCCTTCGGCCCAGGGCATGATCCTGGAGTCCCAGGATCGAGTTCCACGTCGAGCTCCCTGCATGGAGCCTGCTTCTCCCTCTGCCTGTGTTTCTGCCTCTCCCTCTCTCTCTGTCTCTCATGAATAAATAAATAAACTCTTTAAAAAAATAACATTTTATTCATCCATTTGACAGAGACTATAAGCAGGTGGAATAGCAGGTAGAGGGAGAGGGAAGAAGCAGGATACTCTCCTCCCCACCCAGGTCATAACCGACGTCGAAGGCAGATCCTCAACCTACTGAGCCACCCAGGTGCCTATATATGTGCTTATTTGTCATTTGTATATCTCCTTATTAAAGTGTTCAAGTAAAATCTTTTTGCCCATTTTAATTGGGTTTTCTTGTTAATTTTTTCTTATTTTGAATTATGAGATTTCTTTATATATTCTGGATTCAAATCCTTAATCTGTTATGGGATTTGCAAATATTTTCTGCTAGCACATAGCTTGTTTTACATGCTCTTAACAGTATCTTTGAAGAGCAAAAGTTGATGAAGCCTAGCTTACCAGTTTTTTTTCAAGATTGTGCTTTTAGTATCAGATCTGAGAATTCTTAGTCTAATCCCAGATAATGAAGATTTACTCCTTTACTTTCTTTTAAAAATTTTATAGTTTTGCATTTTATATTTAGGTGTAGAATCCATTTTAAGTTAATTATTGAATAAGGTGTGAGGTTTAGTTTGGGGCTCATTGCTTTTACACATAAGATGTCCAGTTGTTCCAGTACCATTTGTTGAAGAGTACTCTTTCTCCATTGAATGGCTTTTGTACTTTTGTCAAAAATCAACGGGGCATATATATACATAGATTTATTTCTGGATGGTCTATTCTATTTCATTAATCTACGTGTCCTTTTTATAATACTACACTTTCTTGATTAGTATAGTTGTAGAGTGGGGAATAACAAACCACAGTCCATGAGATTAATTAAGGTAATTTACAGAAACTTTATTTTTGTAGATAAAGTTTATTGAAATACATCCACACCTATTTATTTGCATATTGTCAGTGGTTGCTTTTTGCTGTAATAGCTATCTATGATGGGACTCTATGATTTTTAAAACCTAAAACATTTACTAAATAACCCTTCACAGAAAATGTTTGCTAACTCTTGCTTTAGAAAACGTCTTAATATCACACATGATTTTTCCAACATTATTTCCCTTCTTCAAAATTTTGTTTGCTATTCTAGTTCCTATCCTTCTGTATAAATTTTGGAATCAGCTTCTCTGTATCTACGCAAAATCATTCTGAGATGTTGATTAGAATTGTATTAAATGTTTAGATTAATCAGAAGACAGCTGACATGCATACCATGATGAGTCTTTTGGTCCATAGCTATGGTGCCTGTCTCCATTTATTTTGGTCTTTGGTTACTTTAAGCAGTATTTAGAACTCCCTGAAGACCAAGACCAGGAACAGATGGCTTCACAGGTAAATTCAACCAAACATTTATTTTTTTTTCTAAATTTTAATTAAAATTCCAGCTAGTTAAAATACAGTGGGATATTTGTTTCAGGTGTAAAATTTAGTGATTCATCACTTACGTACAACATCCAGTGCTCATCACAACCTGTGCTCTCCTTAATGCCTGCCCATCACTTATTTAACCCATCCAGCCACCTACCTACATTCCAGTTTTCTATAGTTAAAAATCTGTTTCTTGGTTTGTTTTCTCCTCCCCCCAAAGTTATTCCATTTTGTTTTAAAAATGCCACATATGAGTGAAATCATACAGTGTTTGTCTTCCTCTGACTGACTTTGCTTAGCATAATACACTCTTGGTCTATCCATGTCATTGCAAATGGCAGAATTTCATTCTTTTTGATGGCTAAGTAATATTTTATTGTATATATAAATCATCTTTTCTTTATTCATTCATCAGCCCATGGGCATTCGAGCTCTTTCCATAGTTTGGCTATTGTTGATAATGCTACTATAAACAGCAGGATAGATGTGTCCCTTTGTATCTGTATTTTTATATCCTTTGGGTAAATATGGAGCAGTGCAATTGCTAGGTCATAGGGTAGTTCCATTTTTAACATTTTGAGGAACCTCTGTACTATTTTACACAGTGGTTGTACCAGTGGATTGCATTCCTGCCAATAGTGTAAGAGAATTCCATTTCCTCTCCATTCTCACCAACACCTGTTGTTTCCTGTGTTGTTAATTTTAGCCATTCTGAGTGGTGTGAAGTGGTGTCACATTATAGTTTTGATTTGTATTTCCCTGGTGATGAGTGATGTTAGGCATATTTTGATGTGCTGGTTAAGCCATCTCTATGTCTTCTTTAGAAAAATGTCTAGTCATGTCTTCTGCCCATTTCTTAACTGGATTATTTGTTTTTTGGATGTTGAGTTTGGTAAGTTCTTTATAGATTTTGGAAACTAATCAGATATGTCATTTGAAAAAATCTTCTTTCATTCTGTAGGTTGCCTTTTAGTTCCTTCACTGTGCAGAAGTTTCTTATCTTGATGAAGGTCCCGGTTGTTCACTGCTTTTGTTTCCCTTGCCTCTAGAGATGTGTGTAGTAAGAAGGTGCTACAGCTGAAGTCAAACAGATTGCTGCCAGGGTTCTCCTCCAAGATTTTAATGGTCTCCTGGCTCACATTTAGGTCTTTCATTCATTTTGAGTTTATTTTTTGTGTATGATGTAAGAAAGTGGTTCAGTTTCCTTTTTTTGCATGTAGCTGTCCACTTTTCCCAACACCATTTATTGAAGAGACTGTCGTTTTCCCATTGTATATTCATTCATCCTTTGTCAATTAATTGACCATATAATTGTGGGTTTGTTTCTGGGTTTTTAAATTCTATTCCATTGATCTAGGCATCTGTTTTTTTGTTAGCACCATACTGTCTTGATGACTACAGCTTTGTAATAGAGCCGGAAGTCCAGAATTGTGATGCCACCAGCTTTGGTTTTCTTTTTCAAGATTGCTTTGGCTATCAGGGGTATTCTGTGGTTCTATACAAATGTTAGGATGGTTTGTTCTAATTCTGTGAAAACTACTGGTGGTATTTTGATAGGGATAACATTAAATGTGTAGATTATTTTGGGTAGTAAAGATATTTTAACAATATTTGTTCTTCCAATCCATGAACATGGAAAGTTTTCCCATTTCTTTGTGTCTTCTTCTATTTCTTTCATAAGTGTTCTCTAGTTTTCAGAGTACAGATCTTTCACCTCCTTTTTTCTCAAGATTTTATTTATTTATTTGAGAGAGAGAACATGAGCGAGGGGCAGAGGGAGAGGAAGAAGCAGGCTCTCCGCTGAGCAGAGAGCCTGATGTGGAGTTTGAGCCCAGGATCCTGGGATCATGACCTGAACGGAAGGCAGTCGTTTAATTGATTAAGCCACCCAGGCATCCCCACATCTTTAGTTAGGTTTATTTCTAGATATCTTCCCATTTTTGGTGCAGTTGTAAATGAGATTGATTCCTTGATTTCTCTTTCTGCTGCTTCATTATGGTGTATAGAAATGCAACTGATTTCTGTACATTGATTTTGTACCCTGTAAATTTATGGAATTCATATAACAGTTCTAGCAGTTTTGGGTGGAGTCTTTTGGGTTTTCTATATATATAGTATTGTGTCATCTACAAATAGGGGACATTGACTTTTTCCTTCCTTATATGGATGCCCTTTATTTCTTTTGTTATCTGATTGCTTAGGCTAGGGCTTCAAATAAATGTTAAGTAACAGTGGTGAGAGTGGACATCCCTGTCTTATTCCTGACCTTAGAGATAAAGCTGTTTTTCACTATTGAAGATGATGTTAGCTGTGTACTTTTTGTATATGGCGTTTATTATGCTGAGGTATGCACCCTCTATCCCTGCTTTGTTGAGAGATTTTTATCATGAATGGATGTTGTACTCTATCATACAGTTTTCTGCGTCTCTTGAAATGATCATATGGTTCTTTTGTTTATGTGGTGTAGCAGGTTGATTGATTTACAGATATTGAACCACCTCTACAACCCAGAAAAAAAAATCCCACTTGATCTGATGAATTATTCTTTTAAAGTATTGTTGGATTCAGTCTGCTAGTACCTTGTGGAGAAATTTTGCCTATACTTCTCCTTTTGAATGGGGTCTTTGTCTGGTTTTGGAATGAAGGTAATGCTGGCCTTGTAAAATGAATTTGGAAGTTTTATTTCCATTTCTATTTTTTGGAATAGTTTCGAATAGTTTGAAACTTTTAAATGTTTTGTAGAATTCACCTGTGAAGCCATCTGGCTCTGGGCTTTTGTTTGTTGGGACACTTTTGATCATATATTTCTACAAATTGATTTCTCTCAGGTTGTCCAATTTGTTGACACATAGTTTTTCATAATATTTTCTTAGAATTGTTTATATTACTGTGGTGTTGGTTGTTATATCTCTACTCTCATTTGTGATTTTTCCTTACTTGGGTCCTTTCTCTTTTCTTTTTGATAAGTCTGGCTAGGGGCTTATCAGTTTTGTTAATTCTTTCAAAGAACCAGTTCCTGGTTTCATTGATCTGTTCTACTTTTTTTTTTTGTTCTTTTATTAGTTCCCTTCTGCTGGCTTTAGACATTATTTGTTGTTCCTTTATTAGCTGCATTAGGTGTGTGTAAGGTTAGGTTGTATATTGGAGACTTTTCTTGCTTCTTGAGGTAGGCATGTATTGCTCTTTTGGCTACTTTTACTGCATCCCAAATGTTTTGGACTGTCATGTTTTCATTTTCATTTGTTTCCATGTATGTTTAAAAATTTCTTCTTTGATTTCCTGGTTGACTCATTCATTGTTTAGCAGCATGTTGTTTAGTCTCTATGTATTTGTGGTCTTTCCAGATATTTTCTTGTGGTTGACTTCTGGTTTCATAGCATTGTGGCCAGAAAATATGCATGATATGATTTCAGTTTTTTTGTACTTTTTGAGGCCTGATTTGTGACCTACTATGTTATCTCTTCTGGATAATGCCCCATGTGCATTTCAAAAAAAATTTATATTCTGTACTTTAGAATGAAATGTTCTGAATATATCTGTTAAGTGTCTCTCGGTCAGTGTGTCATTCAAAGCTACTGTTTCCTTATTGATTTTCTGCTTAAATGATCTTTCCATTGATGTAAGTGGAGCGTTCAAGTCTCCTGTTATTACTGTATTATTATTAATAAAATTGTTTCTTTATGTTTGTTAATGTTTTATGTATTTGGGCGCCCCCAGGTTGAGGGCAAAAATATTTATAATTATTAGATCTTCTTGTTGGATAGACCCCTTCATTATGATATAGTGCCCTTCTTCATCTCTTGTTGTAGTCTTCAGTTTAAAATCTAGTTTGTCTGATATAAGCATGGCTCCCTGGCTTTCTTTTGACTTCCATTAACATGATAAATATTTCTCTGTCACCTCACTTTCAGTCTGCATGTGTCTTTAGGTCTAAACTGAGTCTCTTGTAGGTAGCATATAATTGGATCTTTTTTTTTTAAATCTATTCTGATAACCTGTGTCATTTGGTTGTAGCATTTAGTCCATTTACATTCAGAGTACATACTGATACATATGTGTTTAGTGCCATTTTATTACTTGTTTTGTCAGTGTTTCTGGAGATTCTCTCTGTTCCTTTCTAGATTTTGTTGCTTTTGTTCTTTCTTTTCCAGTCAGAGTCCCCTTTAATTTTCTTGGGGCTGGTTTAGTGGTCATGAATTCCTTTAGGTTTTGTTTGTCTGGGAAACTCTTTATATCTCCTTGTATTCTGAATGACATCTTGCCAGATAAAGTATTCTTGGCTGTGTATTTTTTCCATTCAGCACATTGAATATATCCTGCCACTCCCTCTGGCTTGCCAGATTTCTGTGGAGAGATCTGTAGCCAGGCCTGTGGGTTTCCCTTGTAAGTTAGGGACTTCTTTTTTCTTGCTGCTTTTAGGTGTTTTTCTCTATCAGTATATTTTGAAATTTTAATTATAGCGTGCCTTGGTATTGGCTTACATTTGTTGATTTAGGTAGGAGTTCTCTGTGCCTTCTGGATTTGGATGTCTGTTTCCTTCCCCAGGCTAGGGAAGTGTTCAGTTTTATTTCCTCGGATATATTTTCCATTTCTTTTTCTCTCTCTTCTTCTTTTGAGACTCTTAATACAATTGCTATTATATTTGATAGAGTCAGTGAATTCCTCAAGTCTATTCTCATGATCCATAATTCTTCTCTGGTTTGTTCTACTTCCTCTTTTTCCATTATTCTATCTTCTGTATCACTTACTTATGTCTTTGCTTCTTCTATCCTGGTACTCATTACATCCTAGTGTACGATTACATTTGAATTTCAATTATTGAATCTTTCATTTCTGACTATTTTTAAAAATTATTTTCTCTCTGTAGTAAGGATCTCCTTGAAGTCTTCTGTATTTTTCTCAAGCTCAGTGAGTATCCTTATAATTGTTGCTTTAAATTCTTTTTCTTTTAAAGATTTTATTTATTTATTCATGAGAGATACACAGAGAGAGGCAGAAATTCCGGCAGAGGGAGAAGCAGGCTCTTTTCAGGGAGCCCAATGTGAGACTTGATCCCAGGACCAAGATCTCACCCTGAGCCAAAGGCAGACACTTAACCATGGAGCCACCCAGGCATCCCCGTTGCTTTAAATTCTTTATCAGGCATATTACTTATATCTGGTTTGTTTAGATCTCTGTGCCTTTTTCTTGTTTCATTTGGGATGAATTCCTCCATCTTGGCAGTTTGTTTAAGTCTCTTCTTCTTTGTGTTAGGAAAGCCTGTTATGTTTCCTGTTCCTCAGAGTAATGGCTTTATGAGGAAGAGGTCTTATGGTGTCCAGGGTCTGGCACTTCAGAGAGTGTCTCTGCTGTATGCTGCATGCTCTCTGCTGCTGTTTTGGCTCCTCTATCCTTTAGGCCTGTGGTCTGCAGAGGCTCTTCTTGCCTGCAGTGGGCAGCATTTGGCCTTTAGTCAGTGTGTGGCAAGTTTTAACAGGTGTGCTCTGATCTGCTTGTTAAGTGAGACCAGATGCTACTTCCACTAGAACTGAAGCCTTGCAGAATTCTGTTCAGCATATTTGGTGTGTGCAAGGGTTTCTGTTGGTCTTTTGGGAAAGGGGCTCACTGCATTGAGACTAAATCACAAACCTCCAAGAAGGCAGGACCAGCAGAGTTTGGGGGGATGGGGCAGGCCTTGATGTAATAGGTTAGGTAGCCAGTGGTGGCACTGTGCTATTTACTGAAGGTGGTTTGTGCTGGGGGGTGGATGAAGGAAATGGTGTAAGCCAGCTCCTTCGTCTCCAGAGAGAGGTCTCCATGCTTGCCTGTCTCAGGAAAGCACTCCCAGAAGAGCAAACAGTCTCTCCCTATAAGTCCTAGGTGTTTTTCAGATCAGTTTTCCATTGTCTGTGTCTGGGTTGCTTGCCTGCTAGGAGCAGCATAGTGCACTTCAGGCTCTATCCCAGCCAAGCCTGATGACTTAAAATTCCAAACTTCAGGGATGTGGTGTGGTGGGGGCCTGTGCTGGTCTTCTGGGGGTCTCACTGCACTAGATGGATGCAGATTTGACCAAGAAGGGCAGTCGTGCCAGAGAACAGGGGTGTGGAACTAAGAGCAAGCAGGCTAGGCAGCCAGTTCCCAGCGAGCTACCCTCAGCAGGTGGTTCCGTGACTATGCCAAGCAGTGAGGAAGGGAAATGGTGCCTGATAACTCTTGTCCGGAGAGAGGCATCTCTGTGAATGCCACCTTTCACAGATGGGCTCCAAGAGGAGCAAATGATTTCCTCTGTGCAGTATAAGCATTTATCACATCACGCTGTCCCAGGTGCTGCTCAGCTGCCTTTTCTACAGGAGTAGGGCAGCGCCCTCAGGGCTCTATCCCAGCCAAGCCTGCCAACCTTTGGAACCAGTCTTTGACCCCTACTGGTTGCAAAAACTCAGGAAAATCAGCTCCTCTCGTCTTCCTAGCTTTGGGGAGGTGTTCTCCTTGTGCATTCCTCTCTCTCCCTCTCTCTCTCTCTCCTTTCTCTGCAACCAGGGCTCCCTCCCCTCCACAGCAATTGTGATCCATTTCTCTCCCAAACCACATCTCTGCACCTCCTACCTTCCTCGATGTGGCCTCTTTTCTCCTAGTTGTGCAGTTTGTTCTATCAGTCAAATTGATTTCTTGAGCATTCAGAATGATTTGATAGTTACCTAGTTGTGTTCTAAGATAAGGGTCCTTCTCCTACACTGCCATCTTTCCTCCCTTCTCTATCAGACATTTAAAGAAGAGTTAGTACCTATCCTTCTCAGATAATTCCAGGAAAATGAAGAGGAATAACCCTTCTGAACTCCTTTTACAAGGCCAACAAGTTAGTGCTTTCATTTTCTCTGAATAAATACCAAGAAATGAAATTGCTAGATTATATAGTAATTCTTAATTTTTCAAGGAACCACCATACTCTTTTCCATAGTAGCTGTACCAGTTTACATTCCTACCAGCAGTGCATAAGGATTTCCTTCTCTTCACATCTTCACCAACCCTTGTTATTTCTTGTCTTTTTTATTTTACTCATTTTGACAGGTGTAAGGTAATATCTCACTGTGGCTTTGATTTGCTTTTCCCTGATGGTAAATGATGTTGAGCATCTTCTTATGTACCTGTTGGCCTTTCGTATGTCATTGGAAAAATCTCTAGACTCTGTGCCTATTTTTTGTTACTATTGAGTTGTATGAATTCTTTATCTATTTTAGATATTAACCCCTTATCAGATATATGATTTACAAGTATTTTCTCCAGTTCAGTAGGTTGCCTTTTCATTTTGTTGATGGTTTTCTTTTGCTGTGAAGAAGCCTTTTAATTTGCTATAGTCCCACTTGTTTATTTTTGTTTTTGTTGTCTTTGCTTTTGGTGTCAGATCCAAAAAATCATTACTAAGATCACTGTCAAGGAGCTTACTGCCTGTTTTCTTCTAGCTATTTTATGGTTTCAGGTCTTACAGTCAAATCTTTAATCTATTTTGAGTTAATTTTTGGAAGGAGTATAAGATAGGAGACTGTTTCATTTTGCATGTGATTGTCTAGTTTTTGCACCATCATTTATTGACAAGATTTGTCCTTTCCCCATCATTTGCATGGCTCCTTTTACTATAAATTAATTGAACACACATATAAGGGTTTATTTCTGGGCTTTCTATTCTTTTCCATTCTGTGTGTCTTTTATGCCAATACATACTATTTTGATTAGACTGTGATTTTTTAAAATATATTCTGAAAAAGGTCTTTTGATTACTCTGTGTGTTAACATTAATGTTTGGATTTAAATCTATTTTTTGTCATTTTTTTCTCCCACGGTTTTTTCTTTTGTAGCTTCTTTTGGGATATTTTAACTTCTTTTAGTATTCTATTTTAATTTATTGTGTTTTTCTTTATTTTTGTGTAGTCTCTTAAATGGTTGTTCTAGGCAAGCTTAACTTTTCTCAGTCTACTAAAAATTATTTTTTTAACATTATAAGTGGGATATAGAATCCTTTCCACATAATTTCCCTTTACTGTTTACTTTTTGCACGTTTGTAGTCTTCTTCTGCATGACTATAGAACACTCTATTATTTAAATATCTCAAACATTAATTTAAATATCTGGGTCATTTCTTGTTTATGCTTGTGGAAATTTTAAGTAAAACTTCAATTATTTTCTAGAGTTGATATAAGGTAACCATTCACCAGTTGCCTATCATTTAAGAAAAATTTTATATAACCCAATCACTCTGAAGAATAAACAGTCACTGCTCTCTCACTATATAAGCTGTTCTATAAAAATATACCCCTGAGCCTCATTCCATGTTTTGGCTTAAGGCCTCTAGTTTGAAACTCCCTTTTTGGTGTGCGCACAATAAACTTTTACTAATTACTACTTTGGCAATTCACTAGTTTTACTCTGTGATTTCTGAACTTTTGACAACCACAATGCACTGAAACACATTAAGCACCATTTTAATAATGCATTTGACTCTTCCCTCTTCCTCCCCCTCAAAATTGTCGTGACCACTGCAGGTTGACAGCTTAATTTATGATGCTGGAAACTGGTAAATTTAGGGAACTAATCATGCTTTACTTTGCCTTTCAGGGTAGTCAAATAACTGGTTGGTAAGGAAACTTTTTTTTCCCATATAGAAGAATTCTGGCTTATAAATGCAGGAGGAATGAATGAATTAGAAAACCACCATTTCACTACCCCTTATTAAATAATAATCTAAGCAGCTTTCATTGGTAAATTCCAAAACATTAGACAAAACATCACATTAGTGATGGGGAACTTCACACAGATCTTCTTTGAGTTTTGATGGGGTTACACCCTGATAATAAACTCATTGTAAGTTGCAAATACCCAAAGTTGATGTGTTTAATACACCTAACCTACCAAACATCATAGCTTGGCCTAACCAACTTTAAATATGCTCAGAACACTTACATTAGCTGATAGTTGGGCAAAATGATCTAACACAAAACCTATTTTGTAATAAAGTGTTGAATATCTCATGTAATTTACTGAATACTCTACTGAGAGTGAAAAACAGAAGGTTTGTATGGGTACAGACTGGTGGTTAAGTGTGTCGGTTGATTATCCCCCTCCTAGTCATGTGGCAGATTGGGTGCTGCGGTTGGCTCCCACTGCCAGCATCACAAGAGAGTATTGTACCACATATTGTTAGACCAGGAAAAGATCAAAATTCAAAATTTGAACTATGGTTTCTACTGAATGTGTATCATTTTTGCACCATCAAAAAGTAAAAAAATCCCAAGTTGAACCATCGTTAAGTCAGGTACCACCTGTAATGGAGAATTCCAGTGATTAATCTTAACATCACTAAAAGACATTATATACATCATTTTGTGATGTAATAAAGAGCACACAGTATGCTTTGTTATTTTTTGTGCTTTGGCACACAAAGCAACAATTTTCCAAAATTGGTTTACTGAAACATATATAAGAAAAGCAAAATAACTATAATTTCTAAGTTTAGGGGATTTATAGATGATACAAGTTCCTCTCCCTTATTCCAGACATGCAGTTTCTCTCTGAGAAGGGAGATGCAAAGCGTGGCATGTCTCAAACCATAGGTAACAGACCAATAGCTTGGTCTATAAGGAAAAGGTATTACATGGCGGCATCAGGGTGTTTCAGGCCCTATTTAGAGGATTTTTCCTGGACACCTGTCAGATCAGAATGTAATTCAGGACCTCTGTCCACCTGTTTTCAGTTGTACATGAAATAGCAAAACCAGCATCTTTTACAATTCTTTTCTGTGTATATGACATTATTTTTTAGGTTATTATTATTATTATTTTTTAATTCTCTCCTTGAAAGTTTCAGTTTCCTAACTTTTGATTTCTCTTTGTTGATAGAGGAAGATATGTGATCCTGGATTCAAAAAATATGGCAGAGAGATTTAAAAAAATAGACCCAAAGAAATAGTGAAGAACAGTAAAGGCACAGAGATATTCCTGCTTTGTCCTCAGTGGCATCCATTTCAATTTTTTGAAACCATACATTTAAATATTTTAACATGGCTGCACGAGGTCCACATCCAAGGATAACTGCTTTCAGGGAAAAATAAATGTATAAATAAAGGCTCCTTAAAGTGAGTCCCTTTATTTTTAAAGATTTATTTTATATTAGAGAGTGAGCAAAAGAGCAAGTTAGGGGAGGGGCAGAGGGAGAGGGAGACCAGCAGACTCCCCCCTGAGCAGGGAGCTCAACAGGAGCTCCATCCCAGGATCCCAAGACAATAACCTGAGCCAAGACCAAGAAACAGACGCTTAACTGACCGAGCCACTGAAGTGCTCCAAAGTGAGTCCCTTTAAAATGGGATTGAAAATCACCATAGGGGCAACTGGGTGGCACAGTGGATTGAGTGTGGGACTCTTGGTTTTGGCTCAAGTCCTGATCTCAGGGTTGTGAGATCAAGCCCTGTGTGACTCTGCTCAGTGGGGAGTCTCCTTCCCTTCTCCCTCTCCCTCTGCCCCTCCTTTGGCATGCTGTATCTCAAGTAAATAAACAAATCTTTAAATAAAAAATTTTTAAAAAGGAAAATCACCTTAAATAGTAAAAATACAATTAATAAAAATAAACTAAAAAATAAAAGGAAAAGTCATATGGATAAGCTTAAAAGGTAGGTTATAATTTCAACTCTGCATAAATTCTTGGATTAGATTCTATAGGAGCTTTGTATGGCATCTTTAACTTTACTTTTGACTTTCACAACACACATCATCATAAAGAAAGCCACTTTTTCAAGAAATATTTAAGGACTTCATTTTTTTGTGGCTTCTATTAATACTTTGATAGTAAACATTTTCTTTTGCAGTTTTTAAAATTTCATTATCCTTATGGAATTTCTTTTTCATATAGTTGGTCTCAGTGCCATTTCCTAATCTATCATTGGTTTTTGCACAAGATCTAATATTTCTCTGTCTCTTTCATTGAGCTCATGAAATATTCTTTATGCAAGATTTTTAGTTGTTTAGAAATGTCTCTGTATTGCCATGTTAGGCGTTTGCATAGCTTACAATCTGTGAAAGCACTGATGATCTAGCACTTAATAATAGGTGGAGTTAGATGCTTGTATTCACTGTGGAAGGGATATTTGAGTGGGGACTAAGGTTATATAAGTAGTTAGCTCATTCATAAATATTTCGCATTATGAAGACTGTTGCTCTACGTAAACTCTTATAACTGTAGGATTTCAGATAATGAATACCTGGGTAATATGGATCCCCTCGCATAGCTGAAATGTTAGGATATTTTGAATGCTCTGAGCCTTGTGGAAGAAAAATACTATCTAAGAAGGATGGGGAAGTCTACTAATAAAGGTTAAGGGTTTCAAAATATGTAATACTAATAGGACTTTGTACATGAAATTATACTTTTATGTTTTTCATTTTGCTTTGTTAATAAAAAGAATACATTCCAAATGACAACACTTACCCATAAATGTTGGAGCTTTGAATTTTCAAGGTATTTGCCTTTCTAGTTCCAGTACTGGAGAACTATGGTTCTATAATAGAGCCAGGAATCTGTAAAGCACCTCATTTCCTCATAGCTTTTCCTGAGACACATTAAAGCTACAACAAATAAAACTTCTCCTTCACAGTACACTTTAGTGGGTCAGATAATGAAAATAAGAAAATTCACTGGAGACCAGATTAGGCTACAGAGAAAATGGAAATTCTTTTTTGTTCTCCAGCTCTCGTTATGGATATTCCTCACATTATCTTGATGACCTTTCTTAAACATAGCTGGGGATTCAGTAAAAACCTGTAAACATCTCTAAGTTGTCAAACTGCTGATATCCTTTAATTTTTATGTTTTAAAAGAGCTTAAGACTGACGGTCTTCTTTGGAAATGATTAAAGTTGGCCAGTTTTAGTCCTATACTGGGGCTCAGAAAAAGATGTCTGTACTTGTTTTATGTTTGCTGCCTATAAAACCAAAAACTATCTAGTGGGGATAATTTGAACCTCATCAATCCTGTGTAATATATATTTAGTTACCTTAATAGCTGCACACTGGAAATGCTCAGTATATTCTACATTTATTTCAGTTTAAGATGCAGAAATGGACTTCCTAGACATATGCCATATGTTCTCTTCTTATGCCAAGTTAACAAGAATTAAAAGACTGAGATGAATAAACAAGGTCAACTTAAGCTGAGCCAAATTAGACAACAGAATAATTGTCAGATTTTCTGTTGGCAGGGACAGTTTGTTTTGAGCCAATCTTCATGAATTATAGGCTGTAAATTTTTTTTTCTGGTAAGTCTACCGCCAGGCATTCTGTTGACAATTTTCTTTGTTTTGTAAACACTGAAAATTTTCATCAATTATATTGTTTATAGGCACACATAAGGATTATGGATAGATGAGGGGCGGGGGTTTGTTTGTTTGTTTTAACTTAAAGGAAATTTGCTTAGATACAAATCAAATAAAACCAAGCCAAAACATAGTAACTTTTTAACAAGAGAGTATTTCATTTGGAGTTTCTTAGGCATGAATTCAGATATAATAAAGAGTAGGAAATCAACTTTATGGTTAATTTATGACAGTAAATATAAAAGTAGATACATTTGTTACAAATATAAGGTTTGATTGCTCTACAGTAAAGAATCTTAGACCTTAAAGGGGATAATCTAATACAAATGGGAATATTGAAGCAACCAGAGAAATGGAATTATTTGAAATATGATAACTAGTTTAAGGCAGTGCCAAATCTAAAGTTAAATATTTAGTCCTAGGATCATTTAATTTATTTATCATAGCCCTCTTACTCTGCCCTTTTTCTTTCTAAACTTTTTTTCTTTGAATTGTTTGACTTTTTTTTAGTTGCCATGTCAAAAATATGAAAAGCTAACCATTTGAATAATTTTTATCTTAGCCACATCAAAAATATGAAAACCAACTATTTGAATAATAGTGGTAGTGTCTTATAAAATATAAAATCTCAGTCAATTCACGTAATGGTGATTTTTAAAAACAACTCATTTATACCCAAGATGTTGTAATTGCTGTTAATATGCAAGTGCCTGATTATTTGGGGGTATCTAAAGTGTCTACTTACCACACTTACTACCAGCTATATATTCTTACATATTATGTATTCTCATATTATAAAAATAATTCTTGTATTTATTCAATAGATATTAAGCATTTATTATGTGCCAGGTACTTTTCTATGTCCTGGAGGATCCAGCAGTGAATTAAAAAAAAAAAAAGGACAAACATCTACCCTCATACAGTTTACACTTAAGTAACTTTGTTTATAAACGTGAGCATAGTGCAGTCTATTCAAAACCAGTTGTATGTTTAGTTCACATTGTTTATTTTGCCATAGGCTACCCAGAAATTAACATTTTATTCAGTCATATAACCATATGAAGAATGTAAACAATGAATGGGAAAGATTTAAAATTAAGAGGACATTTTATAAAGTAGGCTGATATTTTACTGTTCAGTCATGGATGGAATATTTGTTGAATGCTCACTCTGTGGCTGGTACTGAGTTGAACGCTGTGGATACAACAGTGAGCAAAAGTAGATACATCCTTAACCCCTGGTGAGTGGGCCCATGCTGTAAGTCCGTCAGCTGCGCTGCCATTCTATTCTCTCTGCTTCTCTCTCTTTTAGGGCCTAAGATATTACTGAACTCCTTTAGACAAAAACTTTATCTTTGGGTAGCTAAACTTCCCTAATGCAGTTCTGATATTCAGATGTAGCCCTGAGCCCTCGTGTTCAGATGGTGAAGTGTAAAAACATGAGAGACTCCTAACTCTGGGAAACGAACAAGGGATAGTGGAAAGGCAGGTGTGTGTGTGTGGGGGGGGGTTGGGGTGGCTGAGTGACGGGCACTGAGGGGGGCACTTGACGGGATGAGCGCTGGGTGTTATACTATATGTTGGCAAATCGAACTCTGATAAAAAAAATACAAAAAAAAAATACCCACTGATGTCAAGGCAGTTTTCCCTATCATGCCAGCCCAGTCATTCAAAATGATCCATTAAGAATGCAGATCTAACCCCATGTATTAGATCTCCCTTGCTACCATAACAAATAGCCACAAATTTAGTGATTTAAATATGGTGCATTCCTTTCTGGAAGTTTTAGAGAATAATCTACTTTCTTGTGTTTTTGAGTTTCCCTGCATTCCTTGGCTCATGGTTCCTTTCATCTGTTTTCAAAGCCAGTAGTGGTAGGTTGAGTCCATCTCACTGTGAGTTACCATGAATTACCAGACACTGATTCTTCTGCTTCCCTCCACCACATTTAAGGATTACATTAGGCCCATCCAGATAATCCAGCATAAACTCATTATTTTAAAGTCAGATGATTAGTAGCCTTAATTTCATCTGCTACCTTAATTCCCCTTTGCCACATTATTGTAACATATTTACAGATTCTGGGGATTCGGATGGGGACATCTTTGGGAGGCCATTATTCTGCACACCACACATTCTAATATCCTATATGGGCTTCTCACTGCAATTAAAACACAGATCATACACACGAACATGGCCTACAGCTCTAATTATTTATCCTCTTCCAACCCCCTTTACAGTTTAGCTTATTGACTCTCTGTTACTCAAACTGTCCAGACTTCTTTCTACCCTAGGGTCTTTGCATGTGCATACTTCTCCCTGGAATCCACTGTCAATATACTTCACATACATGACTCCTTGTCATTCAGCCCTTAACTTATTTGACTATTTGGTGCCTTCACTAATCACCATTTCTTTGTATTTTTTCCTAGTACTTACCATTAATTGAATGATCTTTAGTTATGTATTTTTGCTTATTTCTTACCTATATCATTTCTCTTTCTCCTCCACACACTTGAGAACTTGAAGAGTACAGTAGGCCTTGCAATGTGCCAACTATGTACCAGACATTGTGATAAGGCTTAAATAAATGATAATATCTAAGAATCACAGTTTTTGCATTCATGGAGTGTACAGGTTAATGAGGAAGCAGATATTAATCTAATAATCACATAATAAAATTTCAAGTGTGACAGTGTAAAAAGGCTTTATAGGTAGATGTTTTAATATCTAGTAAGACTAGCTCCCTTCTCATAGTTTCTTCTTGTTTTGTTTTTCTAAGTTAACCTTAATATCACCTTGTCTAACTCAAAAAAGTATGTTGGTCTTTTTATTGGGATTACATTAAATTTAATTTTTTAATACATTAATTTAGGGAGAACTGACATCTTTATGATGTTGAGTCATCCTATTCAAAAAGAGGGGATATCTTCCCGTTTGTTCCAGGCCATTTTTATGTCTGTAAAAGAGTGTTTTATAATTTCTGTCACGTGAATTTTGCATATATGTTGTTCAGATTATCCCTCAGTATTTAATCTTTGTGGCGTTTCTTTCTGCATTATATCCTCTAACTTGTTATTGTTTCTGTATATGAAGGCTGTTGGCTGTTATATATTAACTTTACATCTTTCTACCTTACTATAGTTTAAAAATATTTGGTTTTGTTTTATCATTGATTCTCTATGGCTCTTCTGTTATGTTATATTATCATATCATTGCAAATGAAGACAGTTCTATTTCTTTACCAATTTTTATTCGCTAGTTCAAGGATTAGCAATCTTTCTGCTAAGTACTAGATAGTAAAGTTTTAGGCTTTGAGGGCAATACAGCCTCTACCAATCAATAGACGATAAACAAACAAATGTGTTCTACTAAAACTTTATTTACAAGAATAGTAGCATGCTCGGATTTGGCCAGTTGGCCATAGTTTGCCACCTTTGATCTAGTTGATTTATCTAATTGTAATGGCTAATACCTCTCGTACAGTATAGAATAGTAGCAGACATAGTGGGTATTCTTGTCTTGTTTCTGGTCTTAGCAGAAATGCCTGTAGTGGTTCCCCATTAAAAAAGATACCAGCATTAGAACTAAGGTATACATATATTATTATGTTAAGAATATATACCTCAATTCCTATTTTCTTGAGTATTTTTATCAGGAAGGGAGTTGTATTTTGTCAGAGGCTTTTCCAGCAGCTATGGAAATAATCATATAACTTTTATTAGCCATAGATCTATTAGATGTATAGTGTTAATGGATTTGGTAATATTGAACCATCCTTGTAATATCAGGATAGATCTAGGGGTTGAATTTTGTTTGGTAATATTTAATATTTTTACATTGATAATTCATGAATGATACTCATTTCTGGTTATCTTTCTGTACTATAGAAAGTTTTTCTTTAATTTCAGTACATGGGAACAATTTGTAGAGCATTTAAAATATCTGTTCTTTGAACAAGGATTGGAATTAGAATTCTCCAGTCAAAACACCTAGACCTCTTTCTTTGGGTACTTCCTTAAGAATTTTGTCTATTTCTTCACGAAAATTGGTCTGCTTCAGATTTCTAAATCTAATGGTGGTAACTTTGGCAGTTAGTATTTACCTAGGAAATTTCTCCTGCTTTTAAATGTATTTGTATAGAGATTTACAAAGTGGTCTCTTAAGATTAAAAACAAAAATCTTGTCACAGTGGTTAATTCCTCCCTCTGTGCCACTTCTTGGTTTGTATGTTTATACTTTCTCTCCTTTTATCTTGACCAAGTCAGCTTGATCAGGTTGGTCTATATTTTATTCATCTTTTCAAAAACATCTAGATTTAATTAGGTCTATTGTTTTTGTGTGTGTGTTTTTAAACTTCTACCTTAGAGATCAGTTAACTATGGCCTGTCAGCTAGTCACCTGTTCGTATAAATAAAGTTTTACTGGATCACAGGCATGTTCATTCATTTTAGGTATTACAAACAGCTGCTTTTGTGCTGCAACAAGAATTGAGTAATTGCAGAAGAGAACATATGGTCAACAAGCCTAAAATATTTACTCTCTACACATTCAGGAGAATTTCCCAACCTCCACTCTGCCTCATTAATTTCTGATTTTTATTATTTCCTTTGTTTTTACTTATTTTGGTTTAGTTTCTTGCTATTTTTTAAAGGTTTTTGAGTTGGAATTGGAATTAGTTTATTTTGTTCTTTCATTTCCTCTTTTTAAAGTGTTCAGTGCTAGGGGCACCTGGGTGGCTGAGTGATTGAGCCTTTGGCTCAGGTCGTGATCCTGGGGTCCTAGGATTGAGTGCTGCCTTGGACTCTGAGCGGGGGAACCTGCTTCACCCTCTGCCTGTGTCTCTGCCTCTCTCTCCCTCTTTGTGTTTCTCATGAATAAATAAATAAAATCTTAAAAAAAATAGTGTTAAGTGCTAGTAGTTTTCTTTTAATTATTAATTTTAATTCATCCCATAGATTGTGATATGCAGTTTCATTATAATTATTTTTTTAAAAATTCATATTGTGTTTTCTTCTTTCACCCATGAGTTGTTTAATAGAGAAGACTTTAATATTTCTAAGAGGATGGTCATTTTGTTTCTTGTTAAACATTTCTAGTTGTGTTTTTTTTTTTAAGATTTTATTTATTTATTCTTGAGAGGCAGAGAGAGAGAGAGAGAGAGAGAGAGAGAGGCAGAGACACAGGCAGAGGGAGAAGCAGGCTCCATGCATGGAGCCCATTGTGGGACTTGATTCCGGGACTCCAGGATCACGCCCTGGGCCAAAGGGATGCTCAACCGCTGAGCCACCCAGGCATCCCATCTAGTTATATTGCACTGTGATTACAGAGTGTTTCTAAGAGTTCTTTCTTATGGAACTTAGTGATATCCTTTTGACACCTAAGATTACTTTTTTGGTAAATATTTGAGGGAAAATTCTCTTTAATTTGTTTTTATTGAAGTTCAATTTGCCAACATATAGTATAACACCCAGTGCTCAGTCCATCAAGTGCCCTCTTCAGTGTCTGTCACCCAATCACCCCATCCCCCTACCAGCTTCCTCTTTAACCTTTTGTTCATTTCCCAGAGTTAGGAGTCTCATAGTTTGTCTTCCTCTCTAATTCCCACTCAGTTCCCCTCCTTTCCCTTATAATTCCTTTCACTATTTCTTATATTCCCCGTATGAGTGAAACGATATGATGCTTGTCCTTCTCCGATTGACTTACTTCACTCAGCATAACACCCTCCAGTTCCATCCACGTGGAAGCAAATGATAAGTATTCGTCCTTTCTGATGGCTGAGTAATATTCCATTGTATATATAGACCACATCTTTTTTATCCATTCATCTGTTGAAGGACATCGTGGTTCCTTCCACAGTGTGGCTATTGTGGACATTGCTGCTATAAACATTTTGGGGTGCAGGTGTCCCAGCATTTCACTACATCTGTATCTTTGGGGTAAATACCCCATAGTGCAACTACTGGGTCATAGGGTAGCTCTATTTTTAACTCTTGAGGAACCTCCACACTGTTTTCCAGAGTGGCTGTATGAGTTTGCATTCCCACCAACAGTGCAAGAGGGTTCTGGGGGAAAATTCTATTTTTCCATTATCAGAGTGTAGAATTTAATAAATATCCACAATATCTATATTACTGATTATGGTGTTTAGGTGTTCTTTCTCCTTATTTTTTGCCTACTTAATCTATTTTGTAATAGGAATAATGAGTTAAAGTCTCCTTGTTGTCTGTGTCTCAGACCTTGCATCTCTTACAGATTTAACTTCATAGAGGTGGTTTCTGTGTTAATTGGTACTTGCATGTTGGTTATATCTTTGTTGTGAAATTCGGATGTTAGTATTTCTTTGTCAATATATACTTGGGGGCTTGAATTCTCTCTGTAACCAGGATTTCTGTTGGTTTCTTATTTTCATTTGCTTAAGGTATCTTTTCCCATATCTTTATTTTTAGCTTTTCTAGATCAATTTATTTTAGATATATCTCTTTAAAGATTTATTTATTTATTTATTTTAGCACAAGTCAGGGGATGGGCAGAGGGAGAAAATCTTCAAGCAGACTCTCCACTGAGCACATAACCTGAAGTGGGACTCAGTCCTATAATCCATGAGATCATGATCTGAGCCGAAACCAAGAGTTGGTTGCTCAACCAACTGGGCCACCCAAGTGCCCCTACGTGTCTCTCTTATATACAGAGTACAGCTGGATCTTGGTTTGTGGGCATACTGAAAACATTTTTCTTTTTTTTTCTTTTTTTTTAAGATTTAATTTGAGAGAGCGAGTGATAGAGAGCATCAAGGGAAAGAGGGGCCAAGGAAGAGGGAGTAGCAGTCTCTCCACTGAGCATGGAGCTGATGTTGGACTCAATTCCAGGACTCTGGTATCATAACCTGAGCTGAAGGCAGATGCTCGCTCAAATGACTGACCCATCCCAGCACCCCTGAAAATCTTTTTCTATTAATAGATGAGGTAAGTCTATTTGTATTAATTGGTATGACTGATATTCTTGGTCCCTATGAATATTTTATAATTATGTGAATTTTGTAATATTTGCTTATATTTCTTAAGTGGGTGTGATTCTTTTACTCTATTTTTTGGAAGATTTATAGTTTAGTTTTGGTGGTTATCTTTGTACAGGTATCTTTTCTAATGCCCTTAGTCTCTTCTTTTCTTAGTTAACTTTTCATTATCTCATGTATCAGTGTTTACTGTTATCTTTTAGCTCCCACCTATGTCTGTACAGCAGTCAGTGACCTTATTCTACTTTTCTCTTTCACTCTTTGTTCCCCTCTCATTGTTTTAGTTGTATCATTTTTTTTTTTTAGTTGTATCATTTCTATTTAATTACAACACACAGTATCTCTCCACTCCCTGTTTTTGGTCTTTTTTTTTTTTTTTAATTCATTTGTTAGAGCATGTGCACACACATGAGTGTGGGGAGGAGCAGAGGGAGAGGCGGAGAGAAAATCCTCAAGTAGACTCCATACCCACTGTTGAGCCCATCAGAGGCTTGATCCCAGGATCCTGAGATTATAACCTGAGCCAAAAGCCAAGAGTCAGACACTCAACTGACTGAGCCAGATACTCCTAGTTTTGATCTTCTATCTACATTTATATGTATTAAAATGTTCAGAATTAGTTATTTTGCAGAAGTTTTCCCAGTTATCTCATAATTGGATGAGGCTCTTCCTCTATAATCTTCCTCCAGAAGGGTTCATGAAAACTGTTTTTCTTTACCCTTGATACTTGAAGGAGAGCGTGGATAGCTATAAATCACTAGTTTATACTTCTTTCCATTGAGTCTTTAAAAATTACATATCTACTTTTGCCTTACCTTGTATTTGCCTTACCTTGTATACATTGAAAAGACTGATGCTTGTTTAATTCTTCTGCATTTGTTAGTTATTTGATCTTTCTACCAGGAGGCCTTGCAGATTTTTAAAAACTAATCATTGATATCTAAGAATTTTAAGATATGTTTTAGAACTGATTTTTATAATAATTTTTCTCAGGCACTTGGTATGATTTTTTTGTTGTTGAGATTTTATTTATTTGAGAGACAGCATGAGTGGGAGGGCAGGGAGAGGGAGAAGCCAACTCTCTGCTGAGCAGGGAGTCCGATGCAAGACTTGATCCCAGGACACTGGGAGCATGACCTGAGCCCAAGGTAGATGCTTAACCAACTGAGCCACCACCCAGGTGCCCCTTGGTATAATCCTCTGATATGTAAATCCAAGTTTTTTTTTAACATTTATTTCTAAAGCATTTTCCCTGGATTATAATTTTAAATATTGTTTCCAGTGAGTCAAATCGTACAAATACTGTTTCTCCTTTGCCTTATCTCTGATTCCATTACTTTTCTCCCTTGTCTTTTTTTTCTTTTTTTTACCTTTATCTCCTTTTCATTGTCTTGTTTTCTGCCATTTTCAGTGCCTTTTATTAAATCTTAATTTTAGATTATTTCCATTTGGGTGCCTTGTAATTTTTCATTTATATATTTATTTATTTTTAAATTTTTCATTTCTAAGATATTTCTCTTACTTTTCTTTCTTGAATGCAGTGAACTTTCTCCCTGCTCCTCTTCCTCTTAGTTTTTGTCCTTCTAATTCAGAGTGGGTTTCCATGTACCCAGATGTTTATTTGAATATATTTAATTTTGCATGGAGTATTATACAGTTTTCTTCTACTTCATGGTTGTTTTGAGGGAGAAGAATTTTTCTCAATTGATATGTCTTAGTTTCATTTTATTTTTCTTTGAAGTAACTATATAGAACTATTAATCATTTTCCTGTTTATTGTTTTGGTATTGGAATGTATTTTGGGAGATTCTGGTTCAGTGGAGCCCTCAGTATGGTTAAGTCTGGCATTTGTTTGTGTAAGGGTAGATATACAGACTAAAGGAACAGAATTGCAAATCCAGAAATAAATCTTTATACCTATGATCAACTGATTTTTGACAAAGGTATAAAGGCAATTGGATTTTCATGTATAAAATAATGAACTTAGACCCTTATATCACATCATACATAAAAATCAACTTAAAATGGACTTGAGTGTAAGAGCCAAAGTTATAAAACTTCCAGAAGAAAACAAAAGAGAAAATTTTTGTGATTTTTAAGTTAGAAAAAAATTTCTTACATACAAAACAAAAGCAAAATCAATAAAAGAAACCATAACTAAACTGTTTTACCAACATTTGAAACTTTTGCACTTCAAAAGACACTGTTAGAAAAATGAAAGGGCAAGTCACAGACTGGGAGAAAATATTTGCAATTATATATCTGATTAAGGACTTACAGTTAAGAGAGGTTTTATAATTCAATAATAAGAGAACTTATTTTAAAAATGGACAAAGTTTTGAATAGATATTTCACCAAAGAAGATACACTAATGACTAATAATCATATAAAAATGCTCAACATCATTAGTCACTAGGGAAATGCAAATTAAAATCATGAGATGCTAGTCTATACCCAATAGGATGACTAAAATAAAAAACACTGACAATACCAGCCACAGGTGAAGATCTGGAGAAACTGGAGCCCTGTATATTGCTGATGGGTATGTAAAATGTTATAGTCACTTTGGAAAAACAATTTGGAAGTTTCTAAAAACTAAGAAGATAAAGATAAACTTACAATATGATCTAGCAATTTTACTCCTAGATACCTACCCAAGGGAAATGAAAACGTCTGTCCCTTTGAAGACTTATATGTGAATATTTATAGCACCATTATTCCTAATAGCCCAAATCTGGAAGTAATGAAAAATGTTGAGCAACTGGTGAGGAGTTAAACAAAATTTGATAATATCCATACAATGGAACACTATTCAGAAATGAAAAAGGAATAAATAACATGCTATGACATGTATGAACCTCAGAAACCATAACGCTAAGTGCAAGAAGCCTGACACAAGAGACAACGTATTGTATGAATTCATTTATATGAACTTTCTAGACTGTATGATTTCATTTATATGAAATTCCTCTAGAGGCAGAAAGCAGACCAGTTAGTGGCTCACACTGGAGGTAGGAGTAGAAATGGACTGTAAATTGGCACAAGGGAACTCTGTGGCAATGGAAATGTTCTAAAACCACTCTGTGGTGGTAGTTGAAAACTTTATAAATTTAGCAAACATCATTGAACTCTATACTTACAAGGGGCAAATTTTATGGTGCATGTAAATTATACCCCAGTAAAACTGTTTTTAAAAAAGTAAATAAAGAAGTAGGACTTCCAGGTAGTTGAAGATAATAGTCGCTGCTTTCCTTTCTGTCTCTTAGTACTTCTCTATAATGATACAGAACATAATAAGAGAAGAAAAGAAACTACTGAAAGCCCCACCTTCAGTATGACTTGACAGAGAACTTGCAAACAATTGTAAATCAAATGGAAAAAATGCCAGATCCCAGTGCATGATCTCTAAATTCCTGGTATTCTTGTGGATTAGAACATAAACTATACCATGCAGTTTGAAGGGATAATTTTTTTTTAATGTACATCTTCTGTGGGGGGGAGTTGGGTGGGTGATAAAGGGCAAAAAGGGAGAGACACCTTCTGGCAGTTGGGTGTGAAGGAAGAAAGAAGCAAAAGGGGAAAATTTAGGGTCCTGCAAAATAAAAGAGAGCCAAAAAATCAGAAGTCATACAGCTCCATCAGGAATGTGTAGAGAGCTTCACTAGACCTTCTTTCACTCTCTTATTCCAGGATCTTCCTGTTAAATTTTTGGCTAGCCTACCATTCTGTCACTTGACCTAAGCTGGCTAGTAGAACCGTGGCTTCCCCTCTTCATTTTCTATCAAAGTTGTTATATTTACCAACAGTTTGCTCTTTTGCTGTGCAGGGTTTTTCCACTCTCAGCTGCAAATCAACTTAGCTGCTGTTTGTTCTTCGCAGCCTGTCCCACCCTAGTAGAACTACAAGGCTGAACTAGCTTGGGGGCATGAGGGGATGCGAACAGCCCCAGAATATCAGATTCCTCCTTTATTACT
This sequence comes from Nyctereutes procyonoides, assembly GCF_905146905.1. NCBI lineage: Eukaryota > Metazoa > Chordata > Mammalia > Carnivora > Canidae > Nyctereutes > Nyctereutes procyonoides. Next base: position 63,971,814 of record NW_026575049.1, read on the forward strand.
AGAAGTTTAATGCTTATCAAATTGTTTGCCCCTATTTGATTTTCAGAGCTTGGAAATGGCAGTTTTTGTCCAGCTTTATAACTGTTTCTTGGGGAGAGGATTTATTTACCTCTGAACTCCACCAAACCTGGAAACTCTGCTCCTTTATTTACTACTAATCAAACTATGTAGTTTGAGGCATTTTCCTCAAGGATATTTAAGAGTATATATGTATAATTAATAAGAAATATATGACCTATATTTCATATGATTATATAAAAAATACGGCCTCTTCATGATTATTGCATATAGTTGAGATCCTCAAGAGCAGGTATGTAAACTGCAGAACAGGGGCCAAATCCTGCCCACCACCTGTTTTTGTAAATAAAATTTTATTGTAAATGGCCACTCTAACTTATTTATATACTGTCTATGGCTGCTTTCATACTACAGTGGTGGAGTTGAGTGTTGTGCCAGAGTCTGTAGGAGCCACAAAGCCTAATATCTGGTGCTTTACATAAAGTTTGTTGGCCTTTGCTTCAGAGCAAATTATAATGGTAACTAACATAATTATCATTATAAATGATATTACTTTGACCAGTATTTTTATTTCACAATTATTCTGTTTATTTTCTCAATAACCCATATACTCAGCTGGATAGGTATGAAGTTATCATTTATCAGATTTCAGAAACTAATGGCAAAATTCATAAGTACGATCATATGAATTACAATTCAAACTAAATATACCAAAAATTAATGTCTTAATCTAATAATCTAACAATTCTGAAATTTAACAACAGAATAAAATTAGAATTTGATCTGTTATAGTAATTTCATGTTCATGTTGGTCTGGAATAACATTCTAACAATATTTTGTTTACATTCGATTCTTCTTCCATTGTACCTGCTTTCGCATGACCAAACTACTGCAAAGTCATTGCCATGAGAAAATGCACACTTTTTTCTTTGACATTTTGAAAAATTCTTGCTTAACTATTAGTTTGCATTTAAACAGGGAATATTTAAATTTAGTACTAAGTATTCTGTGGAGCACTTTTCTTGATTCAACATATCTTACCTATTAGAAGAGTCATTCAGTGTTCTTTGTTGAATATGTTTATGGACTGAACAAAAGGGAGGGAGGTTATCTGGAAATTTGTCTTCTCCTTGAGGAGGTAAAGATAAACCAACAAAAGCTTCATTTAGCATATCTCCTCTGTCCAAAGGCCCCAGGAGTTCTGTTAAAAAATGATCAAGATATGAGTCAAAATCAGATAACATTTCTGCTAACTCCTTTTAAGTATGATTACAGGAAAACTTTTGCATATCCCAATGAAACTTTGAAAAAATTTGTCAATTAACTATATAGTGCACAATGGAAAACTTGTAGTCCTAGTCCCCATATGACTTCTGTCATTCTGGCACTTAGCTCAACCAGGGGAATTTGATAACTGAATAATTAATATTTTCAAGTTCACATCTGATAATTGAATAATGTTTTGAAGTTCACATTTTAAAAATTCATTTACAACTTTCTCATAGTGTTTTTAACCAGCATTTTATTAATCAAACAATGTTGTTGTTGTTAACCAACTACTGGAATACTTTATTATATTGGAAAACTGTGAGAAGTGAATTATTTTATACTCCACCTGTAGAACACATTTTGAAAGCAAAAAAGTAACGTATCTGTTACAAGAATGTATATTTTCCAATAAAGTGTATAGAGAGTTTGCTACTCCCACTCATACAGATGTACAGAGCAAACTTTAAAATTGGCAACTTAGGGCATTGTTTAGAAAAATTGCAAAGCATCCTGAAGTTGTGAAAAATATATTTGAAAAAACAAACTTTATTAAAGGCCAAAAACTCTTAGGACTATACTCTGTGTATTTTTTTTTTAAACCATGTTAAAACCATTTTTAAAGTATACAGTTCAGGGCAGCCCCGGTGGCGCATAGGTTTAGCGCCGCCTGCAGCCCAGGGCGTGATCCTGGAGACCCTGGATCGAGTCCCACGTCAGGCTCCCTGCGTGGAGCCTGCTTCTCCCTCTGCCTGTATCTCTGCCTCTCTCTCTCTGTGTGTCTCTATGAATAAATAAATAAAATCTTTGAAAAAATAAAGTATACAGTTCAGTAGTATTAAATATATTCACCTTATTGTGCAAGAGATCTCCAAATTTTTTTCTGCTTGTAAAATTGATACCGTACACCCACTTAACTCCCTATTTATTCCTGTGTCCCTTCCTGTAGGCCCTGGTGACCACCATTTTGCTTTTTGTTTCTACAAATCTGACTACTTTGGATACTTCATTGAAGTGGTATCATATAGTATTTGCATTTCTGTGACTGTCATATTTGCATTTATGTGGTTGGCATATTTCCCTTTGCATAATGTCCTCATGGTTTATCCATGTTTTAGGATTTCCTTCCTTTTTAAGGCTGAATGATATGTATGTACGTAATATATGTATATATATACTACATTTTGTTTATCTATTTGTCCATCTGTGGAGATTCGGATTGCTTCCAGCTTTTGGCTGCTGTGAATAATTGTTATGAAGATGTGTCTGCAGGTATCTTTTTGATACCTTGATTATAACTCCTTTGGATATATACCAATAGGTGGGGTTGCTGGATCATTTGTAAGTTCTATTTTTAATTTTTAAAATTAATTAGAAGTTTTATTTTTTTATTTTTTTTTATAAATTAATTTTTATTGGTGTTCAATTTACCAACATACAGAATAACACCCAGTGCTCATCCCGTCAAGTGTCCCCCTCAGTGCCCGTCACCCATTCACCCCCACCCCCCGCCCTCCTCCCCCTCCACCACCCCTAGTTCATTTCCCAGAGTTAGAAGTCTTTATGTTCTGTCTCCCTTTCTGATATTTCTCACACATTTCTTCTCCCTTCCCTTATATTCCCTTTCACTATTATTCATATTCCCCAAATGAATGAGAACATACACTGTTTGTCCTTCTCCGGTTACTGTGGCCAAGTTCAAAAAGGGTGTTGCCTGAGTTCTCCTCTGGGATTTTGATGGAATCTTGTCTCACATTTAGATCTTTCATCTATTTTGAGTTTATCTTTGTGTATGGTGCAAGAGAGTGGTCCAGTTTCATTCTTCTGCATGTGGATGTCCAATTTTCCCAGCACCATTTATTGAAGAGACTGTCTTTCTTCCAGTGGATCGTCTTTCCTCCTTTATCGTATATTAGTTGACCATAAAGTTCAGGGTCCACTTCTGGGTTCTCTGTTCTGTTCCGTTGATCTATATGTCTGTTTTTGTGCCAGTACCACACTGTCTTGATGAACACAGCTTTGTAGTACAACCTGAAATCTGGCATTGTGATGTCCCCAGATACGGTTTTCTTTTTTAAAAATTCCCCTGGCTGTTTGGGGTTTTTTCTGATTCCACACAAATCTTAAAATAATTTATTCTAAGTCTCTGAAGAAAGTCCATGGTATTTTGATAGGGATTGCATTATACGTGTAAATTGCCCTGGGTAACATTGACATTTTCACAATATTAATTCTGCCAATCCATGAGCATGGAATATTTTTCCATCTCTTTGTGTCTTCCTCAATTTCTTTCAGAAGTGTTCTATAGTTTTTAGGGTATTTTTTGAGAACCATTTGAATGGTAAATGGTTCTCTAACCTTTTATTTTCAGGTTGTAGGTGTCCTTCTGTCTAAAATGAGTCTCTTGTAGACAGCAAATAGATGGGTCCTGCTTTTTTATCCAGTCTGAAACCCTGCGCCTTTTGATGGGGTCATTAAGCCCATTCACGTTCAGAGTTACTATTGACAGATATGAGTTTAGTGTCATCATGATATCTATTTAGTCCTTGTTTTTGTGGATTGTTCCACTGAACTTCTTCTTAAAGGGGAGTTTTAAGAGTCCCCCTTAAAATTTCTTGCAGAGCTGGTTTGGAGGTCACATATTCTTTCAGTTCCTGCCTGTCTTGGAAGCTCTTTATCTCTCCTTCCATTTTGAATGAGAGCCTTGCTGGATAAAGTATTCTTGGTTGCATGTTCTTCTCATTTAGGACCCTGAATATATCCTGCCAGCCCTTTCTGGCCTGCCAGGTCTCTGTGGAGAGGTCTGCTGTTACCCTAATATTCCTCCCCATGAAAGTCAGGGACTTCTTGTCTCTTGCTGCTTTAAGGATCTTCTCTTTATCTTTGGAATTTGCAAGCTTCACTATTAGATGTCGAGGTGTTGAACGGTTTTTATTGATTTTAGGGGGGGATCTCTCTATTTCCTGGATCTGAATGCCTGTTTCCCTTCCCAGATTGGGAAAGTTTTCAGCTAGGATTTGTTCAAATACATATTCTGGCCCTCTGTCCCTTTCGGCGCCCTCGGGAACCCCAATTAAACGTAGGTTTTTCCTCCTTAGAGTGTCATTTATTTGCCTTAATCTGTCTTCATGGTTCTTTAATTGTTTATCTCTTTTTTCCTCAGTTTCCCTCCTTGCCATCAACTTGTCTTCTATGTCACTCACTCGTTCTTCCACCTCGTTAACCCTCGTCGTTAGGACTTCTAGTTTGGATTGCATCTCATTCAATTGATTTTTAATTTCTGCCTGATTGGATCTAAATTCTGCAGTCATGAAGTCTCGTGAGGCCTTAATGCTTTTTTCTAGAGCCACCAGTAGCTGTAGAATAGTGCTTCTGAATTGGCTTTCTGACATTGAAGTGTAATCCAGATTCTGTAACTCTGTGGGAGAGAGGGCTGTTTCTGATTCTTTCTTTTGAGGTGAGGTTTTCCTTCTAGTCATTTTGCTCAGTGCAGAGTGGCCAAAAACAAGTTGTATTGGAACACGGGGGAGTATCACTGGTCCGTCTAGCTGGTCTTCTGGGGGAGGGGCCTGCTGTGCTGATTCTCAGGTGTTAGCACTTGGGGGAGCTGCTCTGCCCCTGCCTGCTGCCGGGCTCAGCGGGGGTTGTTCACCCCGTGGGGCCCCGGGAGGATCAGCCGCAGTTGCTATGGCAACTCTGGAAGCCTGGATTCAGCCTCCGCAGGAACAACGGGGCTCGGGGCTCTCGGTTCTCCGTCTGCAGGGCCTGGAGGCTCCGGGCGGGGCCGCTGATCTGCTCAGCTCGGGGCAGGAGCGTCCTCGCTGTCCTGGGCCCTCCGGGCCTCTGCCTGTCCCAGGGGGAGGCGGGATCCTGGGCTGTGTCCCGGCGCCCTGTGCTCCGGGGCCTGCGCTGTTGGATTCGCGCTCCCGCCCTGCAGCTCCCTCCCTGGAGCAGCTCCCGAGCCCCTCCGAGCTGCTCCGGGCTCCGGTCCGCTGTGCGGGCGCTGCAGCCCTTAGGGAGCTCAGCGCACTCTCCTGCGCTCGCAGGTGTCTGTTAGTGTCCCCGGGAGCCCGAGGGCATCCCCGCCCTCCTGGGTCCTGCTCCAACTCCCTGCGAGCCCCTTTCCGCCCGGGAAGGTTGGTGCAGCTCCTGCTCCTCCGGGACGGGGCTCTCCTGTCCTGGGGACACTCGCCCAGGCCTCAGCCCGGCTCCTCGCGGTGCCCCTCCCCCTCGGAGGCCTTTTGTTCCTTTATTTCTCTTTCCCCGTCTTCCTACCTCGATAGAAGCGCGAACTCTTCTCACTGTAGCGTTCCAGCTGGTCTCTCTTTACATCTCAGGCCGAATTCGTAGATTTTCAGGATGGTTTGAAGGTTATCTAGGTAATTTGGTGGGGACAGGTGATTTGGGGACCCTGCTCTTCCGCCATCTTGCCCCTCCCCTAGAAGTTTTATTTAAGCAATCTCTGTACCCCATTTGGGGCTCAAACTCATGATCCCCAGATTGAGTGTCACATGCTCCCCTGCCTCAGCCAGCCAGGTGCCCCAACCGCTTTTAATTAATGAACTACCATGTTGTTTTTGTTATCATTGCACAATTTTACAATCCCACCAACGGTGCTCCAATTTTTCCACAACTTTGCCAACACTTGTCATTTTCTTTTTTTTTTTTAATTATAGCCACTCTAATGAGTGTGAAGTGGTATCTCATTGTAGTTTTGATTTTGCATTTCCATAAATATCATTGATGTTGAACATATTTTCATGTCTTTATTGGCCATTTGCTTATCTTCATTGGTGAAATATCTATTCAAATCCCTTTGCCCATTTTTGAATCAAGTTGTTTGATTTTTGCTGTTGAGTTTTGGGAGTATTTTATATATTCTGGATATTAATCCCTTATCAGATATATGATTTTCAAGTATTTTCTCACATTTCATGGGTTGCCTTTGCATTCTGTTGATAGTATCCTTTGATGAGTAAAAGTTTTAAATTTTGATGCAGTCCAATTTATTTTTACTTTTGTTGCCTATACTTTTGGTATTCTCTCCAAGTAACCATTGCCAAATCCAATGATGTCATGAGGTTTCCTCCCTGTTTTTTCCCTGAAAGTTTTGTAGTTTAGGTCTTGGATCCATTTTGAGTTAATTTTCATATATGGTGCAAGTTAAGCTGTCAACTTCATATTTTTAAAAATATTGATATCCAGTTTTCCAAGCACCATTTATTGAAAAGACTGTCCTTTCCCCCACTGAATTAAATGGACTGGGTACCTTGTTGAAAATCATTTGACCATGTATGTAAGGATTTATTTCTGGGCTATTTTATTCCATTAGTCTGTCTGTTTTTATGCTAGTACAATATTGTTTTGATTACTGTAGTTTTGCAGTAAGTTTTGAAATGAGGAAGTGTGAGTCCTTCAGCTTTATTCTTTCTCAAGATTATTTTGGTTCTTCAGGATTTCTGAGATTCCATATGAATTTTAGGACGGGTTTTTCTATTTTTGCAAAATATGTCATAGGGATTTTGATAAAGATTACATTAAATTTTTAGATTCCTTTGGGATGTATGGACACTTTAAAAATAAATCTTACAACCCACGAACAAAAGGGAGGTTTTTTTTGTTTGTTTTTTGTTTTTTTTACTTATTACGGTCTTTGTCATCAGTGTTTTCTACTTTTCAGTGTACAAGTCTTTCACCTCTTTAGGTTTATTCCTATGGATTTTATTTTTCTTGATGCTCTTGTAAATGGAATTGTTTTTAAATTTTTCTTTACAAATTGTTCATTAAATTTTTTAAAGAAGTTTTTAAATTCCAGTTAGTTAACATACAGTGTAATATTAATTTTAAATGTAGAACAGAGTGATTCAGCACTTCCATGCAATACCCTGTGCTCATCAGAGCAAGCACACTCCCTTATCCATTTCCCCACTCACCTCCCCTCTGGTAATCATCCGTTTCTTCTCTGTAGTTAAGAGTCTGTTTCTGATTTGGATGCCTTTTATTTATTTAATTTCTTAATTGTTCTGACTGGGATTTCCAGTGGCTGTGTCAAAAAGTAATAGAGAAAGAGGGCATCCTTGTCTTGTTCATGATTATAGAGGAAAAGCTTTTGGTTTCACTACTGACTATGATGTTAGCTGTGAGCTTTTAATAATTTTAATATGGGTTTTTTTTTACATCAAAGTAGTTTCCTTCTACATTTAGTTTATTGAGTTCTATCATGAAAGGGTATTGGGTTTTGCCAAATGCTTTTTCTGTATCAATTGAGAAATATATATTGTTTCTGTTCTTTATTCTGTTAATGTGGTATATTAAATCAATTTATTTTTGTAGGTTGAACTGTCCTTGCATTCTAGAAATAAATTATTACTTGGAGTATAATCTTTTTAATATGCTGCTGTATTTGGTTTAGTAGTATTTTGTTAAGAATTTTGTATCAATATTCATCAGAGATACTGGTCTATTCATTTTTCTTTTAAAGATTTTATTTATTTATTTATTTATTCATTAGAGACATAGAGAGAGAGAGAGAGAGAGAGAGAGAGGCAGAGACACAGGCAGAGGGAGAAGCAGGCTCCATGCAGGGAGCCTGACGTGGGACTCAATCCCGGGACTCCAGGATCATGCCCTGGGCCGAAGGCAGGCACTAAACTGCTGAGCCACCCAGGGATCCCCTGGTCTATTCTTTAGTGTCTTTGCCTGGCTTTGGTATTAGGGTACTAGGAAGTGGAGCAGGGACATCAAAGTATCCCCGAATTGAAAAGGCATTTTGAGGCAGGAAAATGAAGGAGGTGACTCCATACAGTTTACACAGAATTTTATTAAGGGTAACTTATTGATGGGGGGAGAGCAGGTGGAGGATGATGGCAGCTATACACTTATTATCTACAAAATCCGGGCTTTAGTCCATAGATATTAGAGTGAGGGGACACAAGGACAGTATAGTGAGCTCAAAATGTTCACATGAACCTCAAAGGGTTCGCATGCACCTAATTGATAGCTAACCTTTAAGCAGACCCTGTGGCACTACCTGTGTGTCAGGAAGGAGAAAGACTACGTTATTGCTAATAGAGTCATGGGAGGCCAGAACATGTCTCCCGATCCTAGCCTTGGCAGGATTTCGAAGGTATGTATATTAATCTCAAGTGGGCCTGGAACACGTAACCCCAAGGGAGGTTATTGAGTGAAAGTGAACCAGATGGAATCAGTATTGTCAGCATTCCTACACAGAATAATGATGGCTTCAAAGAGTGAGTTTGGGATGTTGTTTCCTTTTCAGTTTTTTGCAAAAGTTTGAGGAGGATTGGTGTTAATTCTTCCTTAAATGTGTAGTAGGATATCCTAATCCATTGAAGCTGTCAAGTCCTGACTTTTCTTTTTGATTTATCCATTTCTACAATTTATACAATTTACAGTTTTATAATTTGTTGGCATGTAAATGTTCATAGTACACTTAAAATCCTTTTTATTTCTGTGGTATTGGTTATAAGAGCCCCTTTCATTTTTTATTGTCATTTTTGAGTCATTTCTTTTTTCTTTTTTTTTCATTTCTTTTTTTCTTAATCTAGCTTATGATTTGTCAATTTGTGTTGAAGATTAAAAAAAAAAAACACCTCTTGATTTCCTTGATCTTTTCTACTGTTTTTCTGGTCTCTAATTTATTTCAGTTTTGATCTTTTTTATTTCCTTCCTTCTGTTAACTTGGGGCTTAGTTCTTTTTTTCTTTAGTTCTTGAGATATAAAAGTTAGATTGTTGATCTGAGATCTTTACTCTTTTTTTAATGTAAACATTGACTGTTAAAAACTTTTCTCTCAGCACTGCTTTTGCTGCATCCCATAAATTTTGGTATGTTGTGTTTTCATTTTCATTTGTCTAAAGATATTTTCTAATTTCCCTTGTGATTTCTCCTTTGATCCATTGGTTATTTAAAAAGTGTTCCTTAATTTCCATATCATGGTGGTTAATTTTATGTGTCAACTTGACTGGCCTGAGGTATGCTCAGATACCCAGTAAAATGTTATTTTGGGGTGTGTCTTTGAGTGGGTTCAGGAAGCAAGCAGCATTTGAATCAGTAGACTGAGTAAAGAAGTCCACTTTCACTAATGTTGACAGGTATCATCGGGTCTGTTGAAGGCCCAAATAGAACAAAAGGGCAGAGAAAGGACAAATTGTCTCTCTCTTCTTCAACTGGTATATCCATCTACTGCTTTGTGACATTGGAACTCCTGGTTCATGGGCCTCTGGACACTGGAACTTACAGTCTATTTGCCTGATACTAGTACAGACAACTCTGCCCACTTGTTATCGTTTGCACAAAATATCTTTTTCCATCCTTTTATTTTCAGCCTGTTGTTGGATCTGGTTTTTTTTAATCCACTCAGCCAATCTATGTATTTTGACTGGGGAGTTTCATCTATTTACATTTAATATAATTACTGATACAGAAGGACTTACCATTGCCTTTTATTACTTGTATTCAAATGTCTTACAGCTTTTTGGTCCTTATATCTCTTAGTACATTTTTTTTTTTTGTATTTCTTTGTGGGTGTTTTGTTTTTGTTTTTGTTAGTGATATGCTGTGGCTTTCTTCTCATTTACTTTTTTGTGTATTCTATAGTTTTTCTTTTGTCTATAATTTTGATTACATAAAATATCTTAAAAGTTAAAAATCTATTTTAAATTGGTAATTTTAATTACATACAAAAACCTTACTTCTTTACAGTTCTGCCCCTCCGTTTGTTATTGCTAGAAATTATATCTTTATATATTGTATACCTGTTAACACAAATTTACAGGATTTTTGGAGGGGTTTGCTTTTTATACTCTCATAAGAATTAAATGCAGATTTATGCAGCAAACTCACAGTAATACAAGATTCTGTATGTGCCCAATTATTTACCTTTCTTTACTGGGTAACTTTATACTTTCATGTTCTACTATGTTGCTGTCCATCATTTTTCTGTTTTAATTTACAGGATTAATTAATTTTTTTTTGTAAGGCAGGTACTGAATTCCTTCAGCTTTTATTTAATCTGGGAGGATCTTAATTTCCCATCAGTTTCAAAGCACATTTTTACAGGACACAATAATCTTGGTTGACAGTTTTTTTCTTCTAGCCCTCCTAGTATACACCCCATTGTCTTGTGATATGCAAGGTTTCTGCTGAGAACTCTAATAATCTTACCAAGGCTCCTCTGCACATCATGAGTCATTTTTCTCTTGCTGTGTCTCTAAGATTCTCTTTGACTTTTAACAGTGTGATTATAATGTAGGTCTTTTTGTGTTTATGCTAGCTAATTGGAGTTCATTGAGTTCTTGAGTTTGTGTTTTCATTTCTTTCCTATTTTCCTAAGATTTAGGAAATTTTCAGTCATTCTTTTTTAAATGAGCTCTAGGTCCTTCTTTTCCTTTTGGGACTCCTATAACGCATATGTTGGCCACTTTGATGGTGTCCCATAAGACTTTTAGGCTCTCTTCACTTTTCTTCATTCTTTTTTCCTTTTGTTTCTCTGACTCAATGACTTCAAATGACCTGTGTTCAAGTTTGCCAGTTCTTTCTTCTGCCTGAACAAGTCTGTTTTTGAACTCCTCGGGTGAATTTTTCAGTTCAGTTATTCTATTTTTCAGCTTCAGAATTTGTGGGGGGGCTTTTTGAAATATTTTCTCTCTCTTCGCAGATATTCTCATTTTGTTCATGTATTGGTTGTTTTCCTGATTTGTGTAGTTGTCTTTGTTCTATTTAATGTTATTGATCATTTTTATGACAGTTATTTTAAATTCTTAGGAACTTTATAGATGTGTATTTCCCTTCTTCAACTTACGGGGCTTATTTTTAATCCTTGATCAGATCATGTTTCCCTGTTTCTTTGTATGCCTTGTGACCTTTTGTTGAGATTTTTCTCATTTGAAAAAAATAGTCATCTCTTCTAGTCCTTATGGACTTGTTTTGTTCAGGGAAAGATCTTCACCAAACAGACTAACTCTAGCAGTTCTGGGACCTCTCAGACCTTCTGATGTGTCTTTGAGGTTGTGTGTGAGCTTTTATTTTAGTATATATTAGGACATTTAGTATATTTTATTTTAGTGTGTGCTTTTGCCTATCTTGATGTCCCAGTTTTTTTTTCCCCTCAGGAAATTTCTATTTCTATTTCTGTTTAATTCCTCTGCTCTATTCTCTTGCCCTGCCTCGTGGTGCCTGCTTGCATGACTGAAGAGCCTTGGCTGTGCACCAAGGCCTTCACACCAAGGTCCTCACCTGTTTTCAGTGGTCTCCAGCCTGATATGCAGACTGTGCTGCTGGCCTTCTCATCAACACTCCAAGCTAGGAAGGATAGAAATCAGTTCCTTGTGCAGCTCCCAAAGAATCCAGAACACTGTACTTAAGTTTCCCTCTATTCTTTCTGTCTCAAGGGAGGGGCTGGCTTCTTCCTATTGCACCACACTACCCAAGGGGAGGGGTATTGTGTAGGGTGAGCAACATGCAATGAGCCCTTTTACTTTTATTGGAAGCCACCACTTTTCTTGTTTATGCACTGGTGTGGGTGCTGTAGTCCCTTAACTAGTTTCTAGAGTTCTCACAAAGGTATTTTGTTCCTTATGTTGCTGTTAAATTGGTGACTTTATGGGAGAACAGGGGCCTAAAGATTCCTATCTTGCTGAATTCACTCATTCCACAAGTGAAGTCACTAGTTTCCACAATGTGTGTGTAAAACTGTAACAGGTAAAAAACAATGCTTTTAAAAAATTATTTATTTATTTATTTATTTATTTATTTATTTATTTATTTATTTATTTATGAGAGACACAGAGAGAGAGAGGCAGAGACACAGGCAGAGGGAGAAGCAGGCTCCATGCAGGGAGTCTCACATGGGACTCGATCCCGGGTCTCCAGGATCACACCCTAGGCTGAAGGTGGCGCTAAACCGCTGAGCCACCCAGCCTGCCCCAAACAATGCTTTTATGTAGACAAAGATGATTGCATTTATTCTCACATTGAGTCCTTTTCCCAATTCCTGGTGTTACCAATTTTTTTCGTGTCCCTGACAAAATAGATGTGGTTTGGAGTCCAATAATTTTCAGTAATAAATTCTGCTTGGCAATCTGCTAGTATTATCTTAAGGATGATGAAAATGTTTGTAGGAAGTGTTTTCATTTTTTCTTTTAAAGATTTTATTTGTTTATTTGACAGAGAGTGAGGAAGAGTGAGAGGGAGAAGGATGTTCCCCACTGAGCAAGGAGCCCACTGTGGGACTTAGTCCCAGGACACCAGGATCATGACCTGAGCCAAAGGCAGATGCTTAACTGACTGAGCCACCCAGGTGCCCCTTAGGAAGTATTTGCACCAGCAAACTTATTTTCCAGAATACCATTACATGTGCCATTTTTACTCTTTGTTATTCATAAAGCTGAAATGAAAATGTATAAATCTCTGTCAGTAAACAGAGTTTTCAGGTGGTTCCGTTTTCAAATGTGAAAGTAAGTTTTGGTTATCCACATAAGCAAACTTTTATTGAGAGTCTGCTCTATGCAGGTTGCTCTACTGACTGGGGGATATAAACATGAAAATGACATGATCCCTGTCCTTGATGGGCTTATGGTTTGATAGCAGGATAGGGAAAATGGTCAGGAGAAATAGAGTAACAACATAGAGGCAGGGAAAAAAGTTCTCAGAGGATACCAAAGGGCTTATTTTGGGTCATTTGTGCTTTTAAAAATGCTTAAATGTGCTTCCTTGAATATAAAGTGTAAGTGAGATCCACAGTAGCAGCAAATGATTATTGTTGCAATTGGGGGAAATGTCAGCAGAAGGGAAGAACAGTTAGTAAAAAAGGATTAATTCAGCAGTCTCATTATTCTTAACTGTTGTAAGTCAGATGGTCTTACATTATAGCTATATTAGTGTAGTGTAATTTAAAAATATAATATTGAGTTACTAAGTTTCTGGGAAGACTGTAGGCATGGCTAGTAGTTTGGTGCCACCTAGTTAACAAAGCATAAAGTCTTAAACTAGCAAACTACAAAGAGGCAGAATTTTGTTTGGAATAGAGCCAAAGGGTAGGGGAGGGAGAGGTCATATAGCCTTAGTGATCTATTACTTTTATAGTCATGTATTTGTGTCCCATAGGCAGAAAGAGTAAGGGTTTGGGCTAAAAGTTACTGAATTGGGGAACTTTATGTGTTTACCAGAAAGCAGGAATTATCTAGAATTTTGTTTTGTTTTCTTGGAACAAAGATTTTTAACTGGTAGTCCATATGTCCACTTCAGTTTATAGATGTATACATGTATATGATTATCTTTTAAGAACAAAGCTTATTTAAAAGAAAAACACCAAAAACCTAACACTTCTTAAAAGATTATGTCTGGAGGCTTTCTAAATCGTTTAAAAGATCAGTGTGAAGAATTCTTGTAAACAGTTCTTACTTGGTCTGTGTCCTTTTAACTTAAAAGGCTTTATAGTATAATTGCTCTGTAAATATCAGAATTTTCTGTATATTGTGCAATGTACACAAAGAAGCTGTCAAATGGCTTACCTTGTACTTATCAACTTGTTTATTTTTATGCCTCCAAAAAGCTGTATTTTTTTACAAGAGCAGCTGCTACTTTGTAAATATTTTAATGGCTTCTGTTAAGTAGAGCTGTCAGTTTAACAAACAATGTTATAAAAGATTTTCATTCTTCCGTGTATTGCACATCTTGAAATGTGTTTTACCCAGAAAATCTTTGGGAGATTTGACTGGAACGGACATCTCCTTTGAAGGCACAAAGCCAACAAAAGAGGAGACAGATTCAAAGAACGGTGCATAAGATAACCAAGGAAATAGTGCCATTTATTTCAGAAGACAAATGTAGGGCAGTAATAAGTTTTCTTAGCACACATCTTTTTTTTTTTTTTTTAACTCAATTGCAAATTGAAACTACTGCCTCAGGCAATATGATAATTACTGACCATTATCTGAGTTTTATTCTTCTTGGCTGTGCAATCTGATCTTAGGCAGGTCATCTAACTTCTCAGATTGTTGGTGAGGGTTTTAGAAATGGGCATTTGTATATTGTTGATTGTATATTGTTGGTAAATCAACACTTAAAGAAAATTTGGCAGTATCCATAAAAACAAAAATATTTATTTATTTTTGGTCTAGGAATACCATACATTGAAATTTGTACTATATAAACCCTAGCATAATGTGTACAAAGATATTTACAAGGGTATTTTTAAACATACCCCCCCCCGCCCCCCACGCACACACACTTCCACTCATCTTGTCATGGAATTTCAACATGTTTGAATCCAAAGAGAACAGTATAATGAACCCTTAGCTAATTCTCCATCATCCAGCTTCAACAATTACCGGTTTTGGTCAATCTTATTTCCTTCCCATCCTCTACCCACTGGAATAATAATTGAAGCAAATCCTAGACAGATCATTTTATTTGAAATATTTTATATTGTTATCTCTTAAAAGGTAAGTGCTTCCCCCTTTTTATTATTTTTTTATTGAAGTATAATTAATATACTAGTTTCAGAAGTACAATTCTATGCATTTACTCAGTGCTTATCAATTAAGTGTAATTGAATTCCCCCATCCACCTCTTCTTTGGCAACCACCAGTTTGTTCTGTGTATTTTAGAGTGTGTTTTGTTTCTTTTTTTCTTTGGTGGTTCATTTGTTTCCTGAATTCCACATCTGAACTCATAGGGTATTTGTCTTTCTCTGACTGACTTATTTCACTTAGCATTATACTCCCTAGGTCCATCCAGGTTGGTTGTTGCAAATGGCAAGATTTAATTCTTTTTTTAATAATCAAATAATACTATCGAGTATACTATGTGTGTGCACGTGCATGTGTGTAGAGATCGCATCTTCTTTACCCACTCATTATAGACACTTGGTTTGTTTCCATATCTTAGCTATTGTAAATAATGCTGTAATAAATATAGGGGTGCATATATCTTTTTGAATTAGTGTTTTCATTTTAAGTAAATATGTAGTAGTAGAAATATTGAATTGTATGCTATTTCTATTTTTAATTTTTTGGGGAGTCCCTATGCTGTTTTCCACAGTGGCTGTACCAATTTGCATGTCCATCAACAGTGCACAAGGGTTCCCTTTTCTCCACAGCCTCTCTAACATGTTCCTTCTCATCTTCTGACAGGTGTAAGGTGGCATGTATGTCTTTGTGGTTTCAGTTTGATGATTACTTATGTTGAGCATCTTTTCATTTGTCCACTGGCCATCTGTATGACCTCTTTGGAAAAATTTATATTTAGGTCCTTTGCTCAAATTTCAGTTGTATTATTTTGGGGGAAGTGTTGAGATGTGTAGCTTCTTTAAATATGTTGGATAGTAACCCCTTATCAGATATGTAATTCACAAATATCTTCTCCAATTCAGTAGGGTTGTCTTTTTGTTTTGTGGATGGTTTCCTTCACTGTGCACAAACTTTTTATTTAAAAAGTTTAATTTTGCTTTTGCTTCCCTTGCCAGAGGCGACATATCTAGAAAAATGTTTCTATGGCCAATGTCAAAGATATTACTGCCTATATATTCTTCTAGGAGTTTTATGGTTTCAGGTTTCATATTTAAGTCTTTCATTCATTTTAAGTTTATTTTTATGTATGGCTTAGGAAAGTGGTCTATTTTCATTCTTTGGTATGTAGCTGTCCAGTTTTTCCAACACCATTTGTTGAAGAGACTGTCTTTTACTCATTGTGTATTCTTGCCTCCTATGTCGTAGATTAATTGACTATAAAAGTATGAGTTTATTTCTGGATTCTTATTCTGTTCCATGGATTTGTGTGTTTGTTATTATGCCAGTATCATATTGTTTTGACTCCTGTAGCTTTGTAGTATATCTTGTATATACTACAAGTATATTGTGATACTTCCAACTTTATTCTTTTCTTCTCAGGATTGCTTTGGCTATTTGAGGTCTTTTGTAGTTCCATACAAATTTCAGCATTTTTTGTTCTAGTTCTGTGAAAAATGCTGTCGATGATATTTGATAGGGATTGTACTGAACCTGTAGATTGCTTTGGGTGTTTTTTTTTTTTAATTTTTGTTTTATAGAAAGAGAATGAGAGCAAGCAGGGATAGAGAGGGGCAAGGGAGAGAGAGAATCTTAAGTTGGCTCCATGCCCAGCACAGAGCCCAAAGTGGGGCTTAATCTCATGACCCAAGATCACCACCTGAGTTGAAATCTCTTGCTCTTGCTCTTAATGGACTGAGCCATGCAGGTGTCCCCAGATTGCTTTGGGTAGTATGACATTTTAACAATATTGGCTTTTCCAGTCTACGAGTATGGAATATCTTTCCATTTGTTCGTGTAGTCTTGTTTGATGCTTAGTTTGGTTTCTCTTTTTTTTTTTAAAAAAAAAAATAGAAACTACATCAATAGTTAATACTGATATTGTCAGTTCAGGTCTACAGTGATTTTCTTTTACATTAGTGTTACTGTACTTATATCGCCATTCTCCTATGTTGAAAATTCTAGTTCTTAATATTATCGTAAGTGTTCATTTGCTTTATCCTGTGCCTCACGTGTGACTCTTGGATTCTCAATAATACTGCCACTGATACGATTATAAAACAGTTGAAGATTTATTTGAAAGACTATTTTTATCCTTGGGGCATATCTATTTGAGATGTACAGTTACAAATATGTATTTTTAAAAGTCACTTGGAACAATTCCTTAGTGATTATGGCAATAATTGGATAGTAGCTTTGCTTCATTTTAGAATTACTTTTTTCCTAAAGCTTATTTTGTTTTATAGTTATGTAAAATTAATGATTCCAGTGTCCAGTCTATAAAGAAAGGCATACTCAAGGAAATCTATGTTCCACACCTGTACCCTTCTCCCTGGTTCCTTCTCTCTGTAGTAACTATTATAAAAATTTAAACAAAAATAGATAAACAGTGCTATAATGAATAGTTTTGTGCATTCATCTTTCCATGTATATATGTGTATGTTTTTTTCTTTTATGATGAGGGTGTCTTTGGGTTAGATTTCTAGAAGTGAGATTTCTGGATCAAAGGGTAACTTCACTGATTTATTAGATACTGCCAAATTCTCTGCTATAGGACTTATATTATTTTGTATTCCCACTGGCAGTGTATGTATTCATCCTTCCAGCCTTGCCAACAGAATGTACCGTCAGACTTTTAGAATCTAACAGCTGGAAAATATCTCAGGGTGGTTTTAATTTGATGGGAACTTTCTGTTCCTATCTTTAACCCATTTTTCTTTAGAAATGTAGGTCTTTTTCTTTATTTTAGAAGCTCTTAATATATTAGAGACACCTTTTTTTTTTTTTTTTAATCTGAGAGAAAGCACAAGCGGTGGGAAGACAGAAGAAGGAAAGACTCTTAGGTAGACTCCATACTCGGTACAGAGCCTGATGTGGGGCTCAGTCTCACTACCCTGAGATCATGACCTGAGCTGAAATCAAAAGTTGGATGCTTAACTGAGACACCAGGTACCCCTAGAGATATTAAATTTTTATTCATGGAAGTTGCAAATATTTTGCATTAATCATCTTTTTTGTGTGTATATATATTTTTAATTGGAATTCGATTTGCCAACATATAGCATAACACCCAGTGCTCACCCTGTCAAGTGCCCCCCTCAGTACCCGTCACCCAGTAACCCCATCCCCCGCCCACCTCCCTTTCCACCACCCCTTGTTTGTTTCCCAGAGTTAGGAGTCTCTCATGTTCCGTCACCCTCACTGATATTTCCCACTCATTTCCTCTCCTTTCCCCTTTATTCCCTTTGACTATTTTTTATATACCTCAAGTGAATGAGACCACATAATGTTTGTCCTTCTCCAATTGCCATTAGTCATATCTTAAAAGTTTGCTTAATGTTGTTTTTTTCCTTGTAAAATATTTTAATTTCAGGTTATTATATTTGTCACTTTTCCCTTTACCTTCTGGCTTTTACCTAACTCTGGGAAATATATATATATTTATATATACACACACATATGTTTCTAAAAATTATGAAACATAGTCATAAAATTGCCAATCTAAAGAATTCTGGTATAACGTTTGCAAAGTCTCTTTTGCTGTGTAGCATAGCATATTCACAGGTTTTAGGGATTCACATATGGGCTTCTTTGGAGGATCCATTTTGCCTATGACTCCTCTTTAGAAAGTTTCCTTAATTCCCAGCTTATACTGGACTTCACCCATGTTTTTTCTAATGTTTACATGTTTCGATTTAAATCCTTTATCCTTCTTGAATTCATTATGGTATGAGGAGTGAGTCCAATTATATTTTAACAAATGCAGTGAAGTCCTTCCACTTTATTAGACTCCACTTATTAAAAAGTTGAAATCATATTTACCTCACTAATTTGAACTGCTCTTACCACATACTAAATTTCTTTTCTTTTCTTTTTTTTTTTACCACATACTAAATTTCTATAGGGATTGTCTACTCTGTCCAATTGGGATACCAATATAATACTTTTAATTATAGAGTCTTTCTCTAAGGTATCCTTAAATGTCTGTGAGACCAGCTCCCTCTCATTCTTCTTTTGCAGGATTTTCCAGCTTTTCTTGCTTATTTATCTTTCTAAAGAATTTTGAAGTAACTTGTTGATAACAGGCAGGGGGGATGTCTCATGGTATTAAATTTATAAGTTAACTCAGGGAGAAGTGATTTTGTCTAATGCCCTTTCTCTGTGGAAAAGATCATAAGGTTTTACTTCTTAGTTCTATGAATATAGTGAATTAATGGATTTCCTTTTTTAAAAAAAGATTTTATTTATTCATGAGAGACATAGATTGGCAGAGACATAGGCAGAGGGAGAAGCAGGTTCTCTACAGGGAGCCTGATGCGGGACTTGATCCCAGGACCCCGGGATCATGACCTGAGCCGAAGGCAGACAGATGCTTAAATACTGAGCCAACCAGGTGTCCTGAATTAATGGATTTCCTAATGTAAAATCATTCTTGCAAATAGGAATAAACTAAACTTGGTCATGATTTTTTAAAAAATGTTCTGTTGGATTCCATTTGCTAATGTTTCATTTTAAGAGTTGTTAGAATGATATTCATAAGTGAGAATGCTCTGAAGTAATGCCTTTAATAGGTACAAAATCAATGGTTTACTCATATAACAGGACCTTTGAAATTGCCTTTTTTTTTAATGGTCTGGAAAAGTTTAACCGCTATTGAGATACTGATTTTTACATGTTTATTTAGTTTTAAAGATTTTATTTATTTATTCATGAGAAACACAGAGAGAGGGGTGGAGACATAGGCAGAGGGAGAATCCGATGTGGGACTCGATCCTAGGACCCCAGCATCACACCCTGAGCTGAAGGCAGCCGCTCAACCACTGAGCCACCCAGGTGTCCCTGATTTTTACATGTTTAGTAGAATTTTCCTACTGGGGTGAGGTATTTTAGTGTAAGGGGAGAGCATGTTAGTTCTTCTATTTTCTTCTATGGTAACTTGCCATTTAAGACTTAATGCTGGTCGGTCGGATAAATTATAGTCTTCTTAGAAATTATCCATTCCAACGAAGTCTTCAAACTTATTCCCAGAATTCTGTACAAGTCTCTTATGATACTTTCAGTTTCTTCTGTTTTGATCATCATTCCCCATTTGTCATGTCTATTCTATGTATTTGTGTGTCCTTCCTTTTTGTCTATGATGATGATTTTGATTTTTTTAATGACCAAATTTTGGATTTATTCTGTTTATTTTTCTGTTTTCTAGCTTCAATTTCTAGAAATTAAATGCTAGAAATTCTAGTGTTAATTTCTGCTTTACCTTTATTCAATCTTCCCTTTTTTTTTTTGAGGGGTAGAAGATTGCTTTGTTGTTGTTTCTTAGCTTTTAAGTCCTGTATGAGTCTTTGAATTTCATTTTTAATATAACTTAAATATTATAAATTTTCCTGTGGTAAGTCAGAGATTTTGATACATTAGAATTTCTTTATTTTTATTTTTAAGAAATTCTGCAATTTAACTTGATCTAAGAATATTCAATACTATGTTTCAAGTTTCCAGGCAACAGGACTTTTAATTAAAAAAAGAATCTCTACACCCAATGTGAGATTTGAACTTACAACTCCAAAATCAAGAATTGCATGTTCTTACTACTGTGCCAGCTTTGCACCCCAACGGGCATTTTAATTTTTATTTTATTATTCATTTCTCATTTCATTCCTTCAGAAAGGTCATAGTACAATTTCCTGTATCATTTCTATTTTCCTCAGATTGACAGGGTTATTGCAGCTTCACCTGTATGTAGCCTAAGATATGGCTGATTTTCCTGCGTATTTCCATGTGCATTTACTAAAAGGTAACCCTCCATTATCTGAGCTCAGAGTTTTAAATCTAAAAGATCTAACTTACTGATTATGTTGTTTAGGTGTTCTACATCCTCTCTAATTTTTGTCCACTTGATCTTTCTTAAATTGAAAGTATTCTGCTTATTGATGGCTCTTGCTATGTTGTTTGGAATTTTCAGAACTGTTACATCTTCGTTAGGAATTGCATCTTTTAGCATTATGAAGTGTCCTTTGTTTTTCTTTTTGGTCTGACTTCTACCTTATGAGTTGTCAAAGTGTGACGTCCCATTTCTTTTAATTGCATTTGTCCACATCTAATTTATCCTTTTATTTTTAATCTTTCTGAATCAGTCTCTCCTTTTCCTTCTCCCTGTATCCCTCCACTCTTCCTCCCTGAGAGTGTATCCACCTTGTATGCAGCATAGTCAAGGATTTTGCTTTGTTAGTTAATCTGAACTTTGCCTTTTTTTTTAAGATTTTATTTATTTATTCATAAGAGAGAGAGAGAGAGAGAGAGAGAGAGAGAGAGAGAGGCAGAGACACAGGCAGAGAGAGAAGCAGGCTCCGTGCAGGGGCCCTGAGGTGGGACTTGATACCCAGGATCATAGGATCATGCCTTGGGCTGAAGGCAGACGCTCAACTCCTGAGCCACCCAAGTGTCCCAAACTTTGTCTTTTTGTAAATGAGTTTAATTCATTTACATTTATTGATACGATCTTTATGTTTGACCTCAAGTTTTTCAGATTTCATTGCACACATGCATAAGGACTAGGTTATCTGCCTTATTTAATGCGTATATAAACTTTTAATGCTTGGGAAGATTTGTTTTTACTCTAATAATTAGATTTATATGTATACCTTCATATAATACCCTTGACACCTATCTTTTTTTAGGGGAGCACTGTCATTGGTTCCCTTCTGTGAGCGATACTGGAATTGGCTCCAAGCCCATTTTCCTTTTTATCCTTTTTTTCTAATGTCAGATTTGAAGTCATCTCTTACTTCTGGCCAGTATCTAACTGGGAATCATTATGTTTATTTTTCTTTTATTGTACTTCTCTCATTCTCCCTACATTTTTTGATAGTTGTATTGGGTTATGCCTTCCCTTATAACTGTCAGGTTTTTTTATTGTGGTAAAAAATATGTAACTAAAGACTTACTATCTCAACAATTTTCTAAAAATATTTTATTTATTTATTCATGAGAGAGACACAGAGAGACGCAGAGACATAGGCAGAGGGAGAAGCAGGCTCCACACAGGGAGCCTGACACGGGACTTGATCCTGGAACTCCAAGATCATGCCCTGGGCCGAAGGCAGACACTGAACCGCTAAGCCACCCAGGTGTCCCTCAATAATTTTTAAGTATATAGTTTAGCAGTGTTAAGTGTATTCACATTGTTTTGCAGTAGAGCTTTTGAACCTTTCACCTAGCAAAACTGAAACTACCCCCATTAAACAACAGTCTCCTCTGCTCAGCAACCACCTTTCTACTTAGACTACTTGCAGTACTTTGTATGAGTAGAATCATATAGGATTTGTCCTTTTGTGACTGGTTATACATCATTTAGCTTTTTAAAAAATTTTTTATTAAGTTTTAAATTTTAATTCCACTCTAGTTAGTATACAGTGTTCTATTAGTTTCAGATGTACAATGTAGTGATTCAGTAATTTCACACATTACTCAGTGCTCATCATGTTAAGTGTACTCTTTAATCTCCTTCACCTATTTCACCCATCCCGTTATCTTCCTCCCCTTTGGTAACCATCAGTTTGCTCTATATAGTTAAGAATCTGTTTCCTGGTTTGTCTTTTTTTCCCCTTTGTTCATCTGTTTTGTTTCTTCAATTCCCCATGAGTGAACTCATATGGTATTTGTCTTTCTCTGACTTATTTCACTTAGCATTATACTCTAGCTCCATCCATGTTATTGCAATGGCAAGATTGTTTTAAAAGATTATTTATGTATTCAAGAAAGACACAGAAAGAGAGAGAGAGAGAGAGAGAGAGAGAGAGAGAGAGAGAGAGAGAGGCAGAGACACAGGCAGAGGGAGAAGCAGGCTCCATGCAGGGAGCCCGACGTGGTACTTGATCCCGGGTCTCCAGGACCCCACTCTGGGCTGAAGGCGGCGCTAAACCACTGAGCCACCTGGGCTGCCCCAAGATTTTATTTCTTAAAAAATTATAATTGACACAGAATGTTACATTAGTTTCAGGTATATAGAATATTGATTTGACAGGTCTATAGGTTATGCTATGCTCACCACAAGTATAGCTACCATGTGTCAACATACAACACAATTATGGTATATTTCCTATACTGACTATATTCCCTATACTGTACCTTTCATGCCCAAGACTTTCATTAACTGAAAGTCTGTACCTTTCTTCTTTCTTTTCTTTCTTTCTTTCTTTCTTTCTTTCTTTCTTTCTTTCTTTCTTTCTCTTTCTTTCCTTCCTTCCTTCCTTCCTTCCTTCCTTCCTTCCTTCCTTCCTTCCTTCCTCCTTTCCTTTCCTTTCCTTTCCTTTCCTTTCCTTTCCTTTCCTTTCCTTTCCTTTCCTTTCCTTTCCTTTCCTTTCCTTTCCTTTCCTTTCCTTTCTTTTTTTTAAGCCTATACCTTTCAATAATCTTTACTCCATTCCTTCATTCTCCTCCCCTCTGGGAACTACCAATTTGTTCTCTGCATTTATTAGGTCTGTTTCTGGTTTTGGTTTGTTTGTTCATTTGTTTGTTTTTTTAGATTCCACATATACATGAAGCAATACAGTATGTGTCTTTCTCTGCCTGACTTATTTCACTTAGCATAATACATTCTAAATTCAACCATGTTGTTGCAAATGGCAAGATTATATTTTTTTATGGCTGAGTAATATTCCTTGTATATATACACCACATCTTTTAGTGGGCCCTTGGGTTGCTTCCATACTTGGCTATTGTAAATAATGCTGCAGTAAACATACGGGTGCATATATTCTTTTGAATTACTGTTTTCATTTTCTTTGAGTAATACCCAGTAGTAGAATTACTAGATCATATGATAATTCTATCTTTAATTTTTTTTAAGACTTTATTTGAGAGACAGAGAAAGCAAACCCAAGTCGGGGAGGGGCAGAGGGAGAAAAAGAGAGAGAGAAGCCCAAGTAGACTCCCCACTGAGCAGGGAGCCTGATGTGGGGCTTGATCCCAGGATTCTGGGATCACAACCTGAGCCACCTCGGTGCCCCTAATTTTTTTTAAAGATTTTATTTATTTATTTGAGAGAGAGAGAGAGAGAGAGAGAGAGAGAGAGAGAGAACAAGCATTTGTTCATGAGCGGGGGAGGAGCAGAAGGAGAGGAACAAACAGACTCCATGCTGAAGTTGGGGCCCAACATGGGGCTTGATCCCACAACCCTGAGATCATGACCTGAGCCAAAATCAAGAGTTGGATGCTTAGCTGATTGAGCCACTCAGGCATCCCTCTATCTGTAATTTCTTATTAAATTACAGAACCTTGATACTGTTTCCTATAGTGGCTGCACCAATTTACTCTCCCACCAAAAGCACACAGGGTTCTGTTTTCTCCACATCCTCATCAATACTGTTATTGTCTATTTGATTTTAACCATCTGACAGGTGTAAGGTGGTATTTTATTGTGGCTTTGATTTGCATATACCTGATGATGAGTGATGTTGAACACCTTTTCATATGTCTGTTGGCCACCTCTATCCTCTTTGGGAAAATGTCTTTCGAAGTCTTCTCTCCATCTTTTAATTGGATTATCTGGGTTTTTTTGGTGTTAGGTTGTATAAGTTATTTATATATATTGCAGATATTCACCTCTTTTTGGATATATCATTTGCAGGTATCTTCTCCCATTCAGTAAGTTGTTTTGTCATTTTGCTTATGGTTTCCTTTGCCATGCAATAGCTTTTTATTTTGGTATATTCCCAATAGTTTAATTTTTATTTTCTTTGCCTGAGGAGATCTATCTACAAAAATAATTGCTAATCTAATGTCAAAGACATTACTGCCTATGTTTTTTTCTAGAAATTTTGTGGTTTCAGGTCTCACATTTAAGTTTCATCCATCTTGAGTTTATTTTTATGTATGCTGTTAAGAAAGTAGTTCAGTGTCATTCTTTGTATGCTAGCTTTGTAGTAATCTTGAAATCTGGAATTAAGATATGTCCAACTTTATTCTTTTTTCTCAAGATTGCTTTGGCTTCATCATTTAGTTTTATAAGTTGATAGTTTATAATGCTTAGCACTAGTCCTTATGTAGATGTCCTTAGTCATTTTAATTGTCTGCATTTCTTTCTCTAGTAGATTTCCTAGGAATGACTCATGGGAATAGGTTGTTTAGGTTGTATATAAAATCTTTGGCTAACATTTCCTTTTCCTGAGTATCTTAAATATATTACTATATTGTGTTCTGGAAAAAAACTGTTGCTATCAAAAGTGATTATAATCTCATTTTATTCTCTTAAAAAGGATTCAGTGTTTTCATATTAATGTCCCAAGGATTTTTTTGTTTCTAAGAATATGATTAGAATATGTCTTGATATTGGCCAACTTGGGCTGATTTTCCTAGATATGTGATATGTCCTTTCATTTTGTAGTATAAAATCTTTTATTTGGGAAATTTTCTTTAGAGTTTTAAAATATTCTATTGTTTTTAGTTTCCTTCTTTAGAAACTTCTAAAATACACATGTTGGATCTTTTTTGCTTTTTTTTTTATTCTTTCACTTGTATTTTTTCCAGATTCAATAAATGTCATTCAAAATACACACTTTGTAAATTGAGGTGTAAGTGACATAACTTTATGTTAGTTTCAGATGTACAACATAATGATTCAGTACTTGCATATTTTGCAATCACAAGAATAAGTCCTGTTAACATTCATCACCATACGTAGTTATGAGTTTTTTCTTGTGATGAGAACTTTCAAGATCCACTCTTATAGCTAATTTCTAAAATGCAATGCAGTATTATTAACTATAGTCATCATGTTATACATTGCAACTTCATGACTTAATTCATTTTATAATTGGATATTTGTACTTTTGGACCTCACCCATTTCACCCACTCCCCAACTCCTGCCTGCCTCAGGCAACCACTAATCTGTTTTCTATATTCATATGCCCATTTTTCTTTCTTTCTTTTCTTTCTTTCCTTTCTTTTCTCTTTCTTTCTTTCTTTCTCTTTCTAAGAGTCTATATACGTGAGCTCGTAAGATATGTATCCTTTTCTGTCTGAAATATCTCACTTAGTATAGTGCCCTCAAGGTCCATCCATGTTGTCACAAATGCCATGATTTCATTCTTTATGAGTGAATAACACTCCATTGTGTGGATGTGTTTGTGTGTTTGTGTGTGTGTGTGTGTGTGTGTGTGTGTGTGTATATATATATATATATATCACATTTTGTTTATCCACTGATCGAATGATGGACACAGGTTTTCTGGCCGTGTGAATGATGCTGCAGTGAACATGAGAGTGCAGGTATTTCTTCAAGATCCTAAATTCACTTCCTTTGAATTTATACCTAAAAGTGGTATTGCTGGATTATATGGTAGTTTTACTTCTAATTATTTGAGGAACCTTCATAGTGTTTTCTCTACTGGCTGCATCAATGTACATTCTAACAGTGCACAAGGGTTTCCACTTCTCCACATTCTCACCAACACTTGTTATTTGTGGTCTTTTTGGTAATAGCCATTCTAATAGGTGTAAGGTGATATCTCAGTGTAGTTTGGATTTGGATTGCCCTGATGATTCATGATGATGAGCACCTTATTAGATTCTCTCGTTTTTAACTGGATAGTTTAGGATTTTTTTTGCTATTAAGTTGTATGAATTCTTTATATATTTTGGATATTAACCCCTTCTCTGATAAATGATTTGCAAATATTTTCTCCTGTAAGTTGCCCTTTTTATTTTGTTGATAATTTCTTTCAGTTATTTTTTATGTTTCAAGCATTTTCTCCTTTAAAATTTCTAGTTATTTTGAGGTATTGTGCTTATTTGGTCTTGTGATACTTCTAGAAATGATTTTTTTCCTTTTTATTTCTAATTATTTTCATAGTTCTTTCATCTCTAAGAAATCTTACTTCTTTAATCACCTCAGTTTTGAATTTCTCTAAGACTGGTTTATGTGGCTCTTTCATAACTTCTGTCATTGTGTTAATTTATTTAAACTTAGTTTAGAATATTAGGGTCAGTTTTCACATACTTGTGGGCATGTTTTTCCAGAGTGCTTTCATTATAAGGGAATTATCCTGCTCTTTATTTTTTTATATGTAACTTTCTATGAGATTTGATGGTAACTTTTACTGTTAATCATTTTTATGAGAAATTGGTTTTTCTACTTTTAAGAGGGCAGGAGGGGCCAAGATAACTTTTTAAAATCTTTATAGGTTTGGATCATCTGGGTGTGTTACATTCATCAAGTAGTCAAAAATACAGTTTCCTATTATTGTCTTATTCTACTTAGGCTGCTGTACCAGAATATCACCAACATGGGTAGCATATAAACAACAGGAATTTATTTAATATTGTAGATGAAGATGCTAATATTTACTTTAAGCAAGATTTAAAAAAAATTCTCAGTGACACATTTTCCCTTTGAAGCACAGAAATAAGTCTATAAAACAAGAATCAAAATAACGTATTAAAACAAGGGTTGCTAAACTATGACAAGGCTAAATCCAGCACACTGCCTGTTTTTCTGCAACCTGGAAGCTAGGAATGATTTTTACATTTTTAATAGTTGGAAAAAAGTCAAAAATTATGTTTTGTGACAAATGAAGTTTACATGAAATTTATATTTCGGTGCCCACAAGTAAACTTTTATTGGAACTCAGCCTTGACATTCATTTACATATTTTCTATGGCTTATTTTGCCCAATGGCAGAGTTGAGTGGTTGTGACAGAAACTATGGCCCACAAAGTCTAAAATATTTACCATGTGGCTATTTATAGAACAAAGCGAGATGGAGTATCTCATTAACCTGGGAAAGCTAGGTCCATGAGAATCCTAGGTTTTAGATCATCTCTTGAATTTAATTTTGGTTCTACCAGAGTGATCAATAAAACAATTGGTTTGATCCTCAATTAGAATTTAGTTTCATTCATGACTTTGGTAGGACCCATGAATAAAGTATTTGAAATAGTTTTCTTTCTCCCTAACTAAAATCTTACCTCACAGCTGTCATCCTAGAGTAAAAGGGAAGACTAACATATCATTTTGTGCTGGGCCACATAATTAATGGCCCAGTGCACACATTGATGGGTTTAGATGAAAAGTGACTGAAATTTGAACCGTTAGCTTTCCCTTTCTTGTTACTTCAAAACTAGTTTAGGCTTTAAACATCAACTTACAGGTGTTTATCTTTTCTTACTTGTCAGATAAATAGGCTTCCTGAGACATAGTTGTGTGGTTTGCTGCACCTCAAAAAGAAAAGCCCAGTAATCCTCCAGTTGATTTCACGGACAAAGACTAAACTACCTAATATCGCTTAAGGTTGCCTCCATCCATTGACATATCCTTCATATGCATTCAGATATGAAAAATTAGAAGTGTCACTATTAAATACTAAGTTACTGAACAATCATGCTGAAAACATCTTTACCTCATAGTTTGAGCGCTGACCAGAATTCAATTTGGTAATTTATGGTAAAGAATTAAAACCTTTACTACTTATCTAAAAGCTAGACATTTGAATTATTACCTTATTGAAATTTAGACCACAAAAGTTATTTTGTTGCAAGTAAGGTTTTTGGTCAGGAAAGAAGGGGATTATGAGGGATTTTCATTGACTATACTGTACTCTGTACAATTGTATTTTTTCAATAGTTCATGTTTTATTAAGATCAGTTAAAATTAAATCTAATACTTAATAGTAAATATTTAGAATATTAAGAAACAAACTGTAACACTTGTTTTTCTTTTTATTTATTTATTTATGTATTTATTTATTATTATTTTTAAAGATTTTATTTATTCATGAGAGACACACAGAGAGAGAGAGAGAGGCAGAGACACAGGCAGAGGGAGAAGCAGGCTCCATGTAGGGAGCCCGACGTGGGACTCAATCATGGGTCTCCAGGATCACGCCCTAGGCTGTAAGGGGGTTGCCCAACACTTGTTTTTAATCCCTTATTTCAGTTCAAAATTATACAGTTAGAAAAATATAATGTGAGGGGCACCTGGGTGGCTCAGTGGTTGAGTGTCTGCCTTGGGCTTAAGTCGTGATTCTGGGGTCCTGGGATGGAGTCTCATATCGGGCTCCCTGCAGGGAGGCTGCTACTCCCTCTCCTGTGTCTCTGCCTCTCTCTGTCTCTCATGAATAAATAAATAACATCTTTAAAAAAAGTATAATGTGAATATATATTTTTCTGCATCTATTTTAATATTTTAATGTAAAGTTAGGCATTTCTAATGAAATACAGTATGCTTTAAAACATATTTTTTCACCATAGGTCTCCAGTGAAGTTATTGGTATTAGCAGCAGTTTCAATTTAGTATATATTAATAGTATTTTAAAACACTGGTTCAAAACCTACCAGTAATTAATAAAATTATTTTCTTTGTCTTCAATCTGAAATAGCTGAACTATAATGAAGGGTGAATTAGCTAATTGTAATGTTTAAATATACAACTTATATATAGGCATAGTGTGATAAATCTTTTTTGCATTACTCTTTGCTATTTGGGTTTGTATTTCGTTTTTTTTTTTTTTTTTTTTTTTTTTCCAGATGGATGCTTTTATGAGCCAAAACATAGGAGCAGTTTCTGAATTTACCTTCAGGCATTAAGACAAAAGAAGCAGGGGTATTATAACCCAGCTTGTTTAAAACATCACTATACTACTTTGAATGACAGTTAACAATTTATAAGTAGGGTGTGGCTAATAAAGTCACCCAAGCAGACAGAAGCATAGGTTTCTTTTATACACACTCCTGGCTTGTCAGTCACATCTCCTAAATGCTTTGTTGCACAGGCATGCCAATAACTAAAACCACATTTTATCATTCTTGTACCCAAAGGATTTTAAAAGGCCATACAACCATATTAGTGTTTGAAAATTGCAGGTTAAAGTTGAAATCCTCAAGCAGAGACTTCTTTTCCATCTAAAAGTGTAAAATTTTGGGGGCACCTGGGTGGCTCAGTTGGTTAAGCATCTGCCTTCGGCTCAGGTCA
Organism: Nyctereutes procyonoides; assembly: GCF_905146905.1. Lineage (NCBI taxonomy): Eukaryota > Metazoa > Chordata > Mammalia > Carnivora > Canidae > Nyctereutes > Nyctereutes procyonoides. Next base: position 64,001,593 of record NW_026575049.1, read on the forward strand.
TGATCTGAGCCCAGGTCATGATCTGAACCCACACTGGGCTCCCTGCTCAGCGGGGAGTCTGCTTCTCCCTGTCTCTCTGCCCCTCCTCCTGCTTGTGCTTTCTCTCTCGCTCCTCTCTCTCTCAAATAAATAAAATCTTAAAAAAAAAATTAAAGAGTAAAATTTCCTTGCAACTGATATAATGTATTTAGGAATGATGAAAATTATAATTAAACAAAATTGTTAAAACTTTGGCTTTAAAGTAACTTGTTCTGCCTTGTTTCCAACATTTTTTATATAGTAACTTTTACACATCTAGAAAATGTTAATACAGATGACTTGAATATATATGTATATTATCTTCAGTGGTTTAATGCATATTTTATGCAAATTAAGGTACAGTAAAAACAAACAACAGCAACAACAACAACAAAAAAAACCTATGGCTATGCTGACTACATCCCCCTTTCCCTGCTGCCCTGAACATGGCATCCTCAGTAAGTTTTTCTTATTTACTTATGTATTGTCTGTACGTATTTTCTCTTTTGTGTGGTAATCTGGTACATAAATTTAATTCTAAGGCATAAACTTGGGTGATAGAAGCAGAGTTTAAGCCAATAAAAGTTTTAGCACTTTCTGGTTTTAGAAAATTGGTTCCCATAATAGCAGATTTCAAAGCTGGAGAGGAGGTGGTTGGGAGTTTGTGACTTCTCGTATACCCTCTGTGCTTGGGGCACGGCCGCGAAGTGACTGGAGAGAGACAGCAGCAGCACAGGGTGGCTGAATCCGACTGAACACAACCAGCCCTGAGCCAGGTGTCAGGGAGTTGGTTACAGTTTTGCCTGGGAAAGGCTCAAGGAAACTCGGAGCTAAAGCGGATAGTGTGCACGTGTTCCGGAGTAAAACGGTGTCCCCAGCTTTGATGGTCTCCTGGTGACTGTTGTCTATGGCTTGGCACATAAGAAGGTTTTCTCTTGTCTTTTTAGGTTTCGCAGTGTAAAGTCCTTCCTGAACTAGTGATTTGTGAGTCTTTGTGAAATTACCCAGTGGTGCAGGAAAATGAAACAAAGCAAAACACAATATAGGTTAGCATCTTTTTGAATTACTGTTCTTGTTTTCTCTGGGTAAGTCTAGTAATGGAGTTTTTGGGTCACGTGGTCTTTTCTGTATTTAAGTTTTTGAGGAAATTCCGTATTGTTTTCCATGGTGGCTGCACCAATTTACATTTTCACTAACAGTGCCTGAGGGCTCATTTTTCTGCATATCCTCACCAACACTCCTTGTTTCTTGTTTTTTTATTTTAGCCGTTCTGACAGATGTCAAGTGATATCTTGTTGTGGTTTTGATTTGCATGCCCTTGATGATGTGATGCTGACCATCTTATGTGTCTGTTGGCCATCTGATTCTCTATCCATTTTTAAATCAGATTGTAGGGTGGTTTTTTTTTTTTTTTTTTTTTTTTGGTGCTGGGTTGTATAAATTCTCCATATATTTTAGATATTGACTTCTTTTTGTATATATCATTTGTAAATATCTTCTCTGTTTTTCGTTTTTTTTTTCTTTAAATATCTTCTCCTCTTTAGTAGGTTGCCTTGTTGTTTTCTTGATGGTTTCCTTTACTGTGCAAAAGCTTTTTATTTTGACGTAGCATTACCATCCATAGCCAAGATAATGGAATCAATCTAAGTGTCCATCAATAAACAAATGGATAAGGAAGATGTGATGTATACACACACATACACGTGCAATGGAACATTACACAGCCATCAAAAAGGATGAGATCATGCCACTTGTGATGACTTTGATAGACCAAGAGAGTGTTATGCTAAGTGAAATAAGTCAGAGAAAGACAAATACCATATGATTTTACTCCTATGTGGAATCTTAAAAAACAACAACAACAAATGAATAAACAAACAGCAGAATCAGACCTATAAATACAGAGAACAAACTGATGGTTGCCAGAGAGGAGTGGCAGGGTGGGTAAAATGAGTGAAAAGGAGTAGGAGACACAGGTTTCCAGGTATGGAATGAATAAGTCACGGGAATTAAAGGAACAGCATAAGGAGTACAGTCAGTGGTATTGTAATAGTGTTGTCTGGTGACAGACGGTGGCTACACGGGGGGTGAGTATAGCATCACTATGTTGTACATGTGAAATGAATGTAACCTTGTATGCCAGTGTTTACTCAAATAATAACTTTTTTAAAAGGTGAAAAAAGCAGGCATGGAAGTCAGAATTACTATGCAGTGATACTCTGTAAATGAATATAATAAATTACTATTTACTGGCATAGTAACATTCCAGTGTAGAACTTATGTTTGAATTCTTCTTTTTTTTAAAGATTTTGTTTATTTATTCATGAGAGACACAGAGAGAGAGAGAGAGGGGCAGAGACACTGGCAGAGGGAGAAGCAGGTTCCACGCAGGGAGCCCAACCTGGGGCTTGATCCCGAGTCTCCAGGATCATGCCCTGGGCTGAGGGCGGTACTAAACCACTGAGCAACCCAGCTGCCCTGTTTGAGTTTTTCCTTTAGCTACACAGAACCAGGTATACGGCCTCATGACCTCCCTGTCTTCTGGCCTGTATCCCTTATCTTTAGGGGCTTATCTCTAAAACGTTTTTGATTAGGTTAGGCATTGCCATGTGTAGGTGTCCACTTGTTTCCTCCCAATTGTCTTTGTTAGTTAAAATTCTGTGGGGAATTTACAACTAGAATTCAGGCAAAGTCTTACCACTTTTTTGAGAAGGTTCATTAAACAGAGCAATAAGGTTAGAAAAATAGGGTGTGAAATAACCTGTGAATCCCAGGGAAGTTTAAATATCTTTGAGGAAGGGGTGTGGGTTATGGCATTCTGGGTTAGGTCCTTTCCCGTAGTTAGAACATTGCCTAGGAGAGTCACCGCTGGGCTCTCCAAAGCTGCACCTTAGGGGTTGGTCCAGTGGTGATACTCTTGTAGGTAGTTAGCTTTGCCTAAACAGAGATTCATATAAAGTTGACAGCTGAGAATAAATTTTTTTTAAAAAACACACGTGCGCATGCATGCGTATGCACACACGCATATGCGCATGTAGCTGCTCCTAGTATAAAAGATCAGACTTCAAACTTTAGTATCTGGTTGAAGTTCTGCAGTGGGCTGAAGCACATCACAAATTCCTTTTAGCTTAAGAGTTTCTGGAAGGCTTTTCTACTTACAAGGGAGAAGAAGTACAACTTCTTTAAGACACAGACCTCACATTGTACAGTGTTGAAACAATAGGGGTTCTCTCACACTCCACTCTCTTCCTTTTTTTTAACATGACATTAGAAAAAAACTGAGGATCTCATGTATCAGAGCCATTGATCAGGGATATAGGAACAGAAGCATCTGGTAACTACATTGTTTGCCATGCTAAGTGCTACGTCTTTCACTTACAGTTCTAGTAACAGGGTAAGTGCTTTTGTTTCTTGGTTTGTTGACTACGTTTAAGGACCTGCCGAGAGGTGAAGCTTGCAGTTTGAGTCAGCAGTACAACACAGCCTGCATTTGTGGCTGTTACATTTACACTGGTTCTAAATGCAATTTAATATTTCATTATGCCTTGTAATCTAGAAGTATTATTACAGATTTATATTTTTAAAATTGTAAATGCATTGTTTTAGTATGTATGTATGAGTATATATACATGTTCATCATCTAGGAGTTTGATTTTGGGAGTTTTGTTTTTTATTCAAATATTTATTTGAGAGTGAGCAAGGAAGGAAGAGAGAACGAGCAAGGGGAGGGGCAGTGGGAGAGGGAGAAGCAGACTCCCCACTGAACAGGGAGCCCCATGCAGGGCTCGTTTCCAGGATCCCAGGATCATGACCTGAGCTGAAGACAGATGCTTAACCAACTGAGCCACCCCTCAGCAGTATTTTTTTTAAAGATTTATTTATTTATTTGTTCATGATAGACAGAGAGAGAGAGAGAGAGGCAGAGACACAGGCGAGGGAGAAGCAGGCTCCATACCGGGAGCCCGATGCGGGACTCGATCCCGGGACTCCAAGATCGCGCCCTGGGCCAAAGGCAGGCGCTAAACCACTGAGCCACCCAGGGATCCCCAAGCAGTTTGTTTTAAACAGAGGAAAAGGCCCATCAAACTTAAGAACAGTTGATCTAACCTATAAAGCCTTAAAAAAAAAAAAAAAAGAAGTGGCCCCAACAAACCAGTGTTCTATACAGACAATGCAAAATAGATATATTCTTTAATTATTTTAAGTCTCTAATTAAAGAAAAATGAAAAATGACTAGATCAGTTTTAAATAAATATAAATAAGTCTAAATGTAGGGAACCTTAAATCTTTAAAGTAGGAATTCCTATTTAAGGGAAACATCGTATCTTCAATTGATAATACTCATGAATTCTATTCACACCTGAATGTTGGGTCATTTTAACTAAACTATGCAATGCTTTTGTGACTGTTCAGATAATATGCATATGCATGCCCCATCTTCCTTATCTGTTCCTCATGGATGGACACTTGGGTTCTTTCCATAGTTTGGCTATTGTTGATAATGCTGCTATAAACATCAGAGTATATGTTTCTTTGAATTTGTACTTTTGTATCCTTTGGGTAAGTACCTAGTAGTGCAACTGCTCATTTGTAGCATAGTTCTGTTTTTGACTTTTTTGAGGCACCTCCATTCTGTTTTCTAAGAGTGGCTGCACCAGTTTGCATTCCCACCAACAGTGTAAGAGGGTTCCCCTTTCTCTGCATCCTCACCAACATCTGTTGTTTCTTGAGTTGTTGATTTTAGCCATTCTGACTGGTGTGAGGTGGTATCTCATTGTGGTTTTGATTTGTATTTCCCTGATGCTGAGTGATGTTGAGCATCTTCCGATGTGTCTGTTAGCCATCTTGATGTCTTTCTTGGGAAAATGTCTCTTCATGTCTTCTGCCCATTTCTTAACTGGATTATTTGTTTTTTTAGGTGTTGAATTTTTTAAGTTCTCTATAGATTTTAGATACTAACCATATGTCATTTGCAGATACTTTCTCCCATTCCATAGATTGCCTTTACTTTTGTTGATTGTTGCCTTCACTGTGCAGAAGCTTTTTAACTTGATGAAGTCCTAACTGTCCATTTTTGCTTTTGTTTCCTTGGTCTCCAGAGATGTGTCTAGTAAGGAGTTGCTATGGCCAAGTTCATTAGGTCTTTCATTCATTTTGAGCTTATTTTTGGGTGTGGTATAAGAAAGTGGTCCAATTTCATTCTTCTGCATATAGCGGTCCAGTTTTCCCAACACCATTTGTTGAAGAGATTTTTTCCCATTGCATACTCTTTCCTGCTTTCTTGAAGATTAGCTGACTGTATAGTTGTGGGTTCATTTCTGGGTTTTCTGTTCTGTTCCATTGATCTATGTGTCTGTTTCTATGCCAGCACCACACCATCTTGATGACTGCAGCTTTGGAATATAGCTTGATGTCCAGAACTGTGATGCATCCAGCTTTTCTTTTCTTTTTCAGGATTGCTTTGGCTATTCAGGGTCGTTTGTGTTTCTATACAAGTTTTAGGATTGTTTGTTCCAGCTCTGTGAAAAATGCTGGTATTTTGATAGGGATTGCATTAAATGTGTAGATTCTTTTGGGCAGTATAGACATTTTAACAATGTTTGTTCTTCCAATCCGTGAAGGTGGGATGTTTTTCCATTTCTTTGTGTCCTCTTCAGTCTTTCATCAGTGTCCTATATAGTTTTCAGAGTACAGATCTTTTACCTCTTTGGTTAGGTTTATTCCTAGGTATCTTACGGTTTTTGGTGCAGTTGTAAGTGGGAGTGATTCCTTGATTTCTCTTTCTGCTGCTTCATTATTGAGGTATAGAAATGCAACAGATTCCTATATATTGATTTTATATCCTGCATCTTTGCTGAATTCATGTACTCTAGCAATTTTTTTTTGGTAGAGTCTTTTGGGTTTTCTACAGAGTATTATGCTGTGTAAAGTGAAAGTTTAACTTCTTCCTTGCTGATTTTTATGCCTTTTATTTCTTTTTGTTGTCTGCTGAGGCTAAGGCTTCCACTACAATGTTAAATAATAATGGTGAGAGTGCACATCCCTGTCTTGATCCTGACAGTAAAGGAAAACAGCTCAGTTTTTCCCCATTGATGATGATATAAGCTGTGGGTCTTTTCTCTATGGCCTTTATGGTGTTGAGGTATGTTCATCTATCCCTATTTTGTTGAGGGTCTTTATCAAGACAGGGTAATTTTATCAAGATGGGATAATGGTGGGGAGCATGTGTTGGGGAGCCTATGACGTTAGTTCTTCTGTAGATGTTATAAGTCTCTGCACTAGTCTGAGCAATTTTGAAATCTCTTGCCTAGAATTTATGTACTAATTGTGTGTTTCTGGAGCCAAATAAGAAAAGACGACCAGGGATCTTAGCATTTCTTAGTTGCATAACATAATTTAATCCTCCTGTTTGTAGCATGGTACTCAGCCTGTGGTCTTGCTCTCTTTTACACTCTCCAGAGAATAAACCCCTAGAACATAAGCCTCTACTTTTCTGCCCGGGTGGAGAAGGTGTCGTTTTGTAGAATGGGAATCAAACTACTTCCTTAGGAGCTTTCTGCCTCTTGTCCTTTTTATCCCCTTTCTACCCTGACTTTATAGTTACCTGGCACTGCCATTTCTTTTAGCGTTTTGAGGAATCTCCCTTTTAGTTTCAGAGTTCTAGTGAGTAAATAATTTACCTTGTGAAGCTTGAAGGTATTGATCCACTGTTGTCCTCCTTCCAGTGCTGCTGTTGAAAAATTCAAAGTAGGTCCTGTCCTTTGGATTTGTATAATTTGGCTTGGTTCTCAGCCTTCCCCATGCTAGGTTCTTTCATCAATTTGTCAATTACCCACCCTTTCCTTCTCATTTTCCTCATTGTAGTTTGGGGAGACAACAAAATGAGATGAGGATAGTCTGCCATTTTCTAGGAGCTTAAAAAAAAATCTTAAGAGAGTTCACTCATAACTCTGGCTTCTCTGCCTTCTCACTGAAAAAGGATTTTCAGAATTTCAGAAAAAAACAACTATTTTTAAGTGTTAAGAGTAAGTCTAAAACTAGAAGATAAAAATTTTAAAGATGCCACAACTCTGAACACTTTGACATCCTCTCAAATAATTCAGTTTTCAAGTTAAGTCTCTTTATATCTCTTCTATAACATTTTGTGTTGCTTAGTAATACTAACATTTTTTCTTTCGGAAAAAAAAATTTGTTTCAAAATGCCATATAGTCAAAGGAATGTATAGTGGAGATTCCTTTATTCTACTCTCTAGACTTTTATTAGTAGCCAAATCCAAACTGCCTGTACTTGTCCAAAGAGCTGTACTATGTATGGGACCACAGTGGGGGCCTGTCATATAATGACCAAAATTTTACCAAAATCTACAAATAAGAAACATGTTTAGTGGATATATGGTATGCTTTGACAGCAGTAAGTTTGACAGCAGTAAGTTGTAAGTTTTAAAAATATAATTTGCCTTGAAAAGTTAAGCTGATTTTTTTTAATTTTCCAAAAGATTCCTACTCTATTCATGCTGTGATTTCTTTCTGATTATTTTTGATATTATCATGAAGGGTACCAATACTACCTTCACTCCCAATTTGGTAGATAGGAAAACTAAGAGATACAATATTGATTTTTTGGTATATATTAATTTTTAAGAGAGATGCTCATGTGATGTTTAATAATACTTAATGTATTTTTATTGTATTATTTAAGAGCATGGTTAAAAAAATGTCACTTTTTCTTGAGGCCTCTCCTGCCGCCTCCAAGCAATACCTCTGCCTTAAAAAAAAAAAAAAGTAACATGGGGAATATAGAAAGATTAATTTTTTATATTTCATAGGGAAATAATAAGATATAGTAATGGAGTGGGTGTTTATATGGCAATGCATATGGCTGAAATAGATGTGTATGTTACAGTTGCCCGAAAATACGGTTTTACTGTGCATTGTCACAGTACTTCTTTGGAAGGTTGCCCATAACTCTTCTGGTACATTTTGTATATTAGAGGAAAGATAAATCATTTCATGTTTCATGCTTCATCTTTTGCTAATATCCAAACAGATGCAAAATTAGTTCCTAACAAAATTGATTTTAATATAACTGATTAAAAAAACAGTTGAGGGTAATTAACGTGAGAGATCGATTAACAAAAGACTAAATTCTAAATCACTTGCCAAATAGAATAAGGCACTTACTAAAATAATTATTTTCCATACTCTAGGCTCCACAGCTTAGTTCATGAAACAACCTAATCCAAAATTGACCCAGAAAAGCTGAAAAAAAAATTTAAAAATACTATTTGAAAGCTGTACATTGACCTGTCTTAAGTAGCACCATTAAAAAGAGTGATTACTGGATTCTATACTATCAAGTCATTACCTTAAGAGTCATTACCTTCTTTTTTTTTTTAAGAGCTTTTTATTTTTAGGTAATAATAAGTTGCAAAGATAGTACAGAGACTTTCCTGTATAGCTTTTATTCAGTTTCCCTTGATGATTACAACTTATGTAATTATCATATATAAAATCAAAGCAAGGAAGTTGACATTAGTATAATGTATGTGTAAAGTTGTTATTTTATCACACGTAGATTTGTAAGCACCATTGCAATCAAGATGTAGAACTGTTTCATCACCATAAAGCTCTCCCTACTGCTGCCCTGTGTAATAACACCCATATCTCTGCCATGGACCACACCCCCCCCAATATATAACCCCTGGTAACCACTATTCTCCATTTCTATAATTGTTATTTCAAAAATGTTACAGAAATGGAATCATATAGTATGAGACCTTTTGAGATTGTTTTTTTTCCATTAAACCTAATATCTCTGAGGTCCATTCTAGTTTCCATGTATCAATAGTTGACTCCTTTTTTGCTTAGTGAAATTTCATGGTTTTTATGTGCTGTAGTTCAATCATTGACCATATTAATTGTTTTCAGTTTTTGGCTATTAAAATAAAATTGCTGTGATTCAACATAGTACTAGAATTCCTAGCCTTAGCAATCAGGCAACAAAAAGAAATAAAAGGCATTCAAATGGCAAAGAAGTCAAACTCTCCCTCTTCACAGATAACATGATACTGTACATAGAAAACCCAAAAGACTCCACCGCAAGATTGCTAGAATTCATACGGCAATTCGGCAGTGTGGCAGGATACAAAAATCAATGCCCAGAAATCAGTGGCATTTCTATACACTAACAATGAGACTGAAGAAAGAGAAATTAAGGAGTCAATCCCATTTACAATTGCACCCAAAAGCATAAGATACCTAGGAATAAACCTAACCAGAGAGGTAAAGGATCTATACCCTAAAAACTATAGAACACTTCTGAAAGAAATTGAGAAAGACACAAAGAGATGGAAAAATATTCCATGCTCATGGATTGGAAGAATTAATATTGTGAAAATGTCAATGCTACCCAGGGCAATTTACACATTTAATGCAATCCCTATCAAAATACCATGGACTTTCTTCAGAGAGTTGGAACAAATCATCTTAAGATTTGTGTAGAATCAGAAAAGACCCCAAATAGCCAAGGGAATTTTAAAAAAGAAAACCATAGCTGGGGGCATCACAATGCCAGATTTCAGGTTGTACTACAAAGCTGTGGTCATCAAGACAGTGTGGTACCGGCACAAAAACAGACACAATGGAACAGAATAGAGAATCCAGAAGTGGACCCTCAACTTTATGGTCAACTAATATTTGACAAAGCAGGAAAGACTATCCACTGGAAAAAAGTCTCTTCAATAAATGGTGCTGGGAAAATTGGACATCCACATGCAGAAGAATGAAACTAGACCATTCTCTTACACCATACACAAAGATAAACTCAAAATGAATGAGAGATCTAAATGTGAGACAAGAATCCATCAGAATACTAGAGAACGCAGGCAACACCCTTTTTGAACTTGGCCACAGCAACTTCTTGCACGATACATCCATAAAGGCTAGGGAAACAGCAAAAATGAACTATTGGAACTTAATCAAAATAAAAAGCTTTTGCACAGCAAAAGAAACAGTCAACAAAACTAAAAGACAGCCTACAGAATGGGAGAAGATATTCGCAAATGACCTATCAGATAAAGGGCTAGTATCCAAGATCTATAAAGAACTTATTAAACTCAACAGCAAAGAAACAAACAATCCAATCATGAAATGGGCAAAAGACATGAACAGAAATTTCACAGAGGAAGACACAGACATGGCCAACAAGCACATGAGAAAATGCTCCACATCTCTGGCCATCAGGGAAATGCAAATCAAAACCACAACGAAATACCACCTCACACCAGTGAGAATGGCAAAAATTAACAAGGCAGGAAACAAATGTTGGAGGGGATGTGGAGAAAGAGGAACCTTCTTGCACTGTGGTGGGAATGTGACCTGGTGCAGCCACTCTGGAAAACTGTGTGGAGGTTCCTCAAAGAGTTAAAAATAGAACTTTCCTACGACCCAGCAGTTGCACTGCTGGGGATTTACCCCAAAGATACACATGCAGTGAAATGCCGGAACACCTGCACCCCAATGTTTATAGCAGCAATGTCCACAATAGCCAAACTGTGGAAGGAGCCTTGGTGTCCATCGAAAGATGAATGGATAAAGAAGATGTGGTCTCTGTATACAATGGAATATTACTCAGCCATTAGAAACGACAAATACCCACCATTTGCTTCGACATGGATGGAACTGGAGGGTATTATGCTGAGTGAAGTAAGTCAATCGGAGAAGGACAAACATTATATGGTCTCATTCTCATTCTCTCATTCTCAGAAAAAGGGAATAAAGGGGAAAGGAGAGAAAATGAGTGAAAATTCAGTGAGGGTGACAAAACATGAGAGATCACCTAACTCTGGGAAACGAACAAGGGGTGGTGGAAGGGAAGATGGGCGGGGGGTCGGGGTGACTGGGTGATGGGCACTGAGGGGAGCACTTGGCAGGATGAGCACTGGGTGTTATGCTATATGTTGGCAAATTGAACTCCAATAAAAAAATAAAAAATAAATTAACCCCCCCCCAAACATCTGGAGAAGCTCCAGGGAGCTTCTGGGTGGTCTAGAAGCTACCATATGGGCAACCCTCCCAGATCTTGCTCTATGGATGCCTTCATTTGGTTATTTATTGCTGTCCTTTATAATAAAATGATGTCATATGACAAAACTAAAACAATTTAAAAAAACAAATAAAATTGCTGTGAATAATTTTGTATGGTTTTGTGTGGGGAGTTGCTGGATCATTGGTAAGTGTATGTTTAGTTTTGTAAGAAATTGTCCAACTACTTTCCAGAATGGGAATACCATTTTACATTCTTATGAGAAATGTATGAAATCTAGTTTATCTGAACCATTATCAGCATTTATCATTATTATATTTTTTATTTTAATTGTTCTTATGGGTGTTTGATTATGTATCTCATGATGGTCTTAGTTTACATTTCCAGAACAGCTAGTGATGTTGAATATCTTTTCACTTGCTTATTTCCTAATGTATATTGTCTTAAGTGAAATGCTTCTTTATGTGTTTCAACTAATTTGTAATTGGATTGTTTATATTTTACTGTTGAGTTTTGAGATTTCCATGTATATTCTAGATATGAGTCCTTTGTCAGACAATGCAGTTTGCAGATATGTTCTTCCGGTCTACAGTATATCCTACTCCTGAGAGTCTTTCACAGAGCAAAAGCTTTTAATTCTGAGTAAATCCAATTTCTCAATTTTTTCTTTAATGGATTATTTTTGGTATTATACCTAACTAAGAATCTTTACCAAGCCCTTGGTCTCCAATTTTTCTTCTGTTTTTTTCTTCTAAATTTTTTATTGTTTCATATTTTATAATTTGCATATGATCCATTTTGAGGTGGTTTTTTCCTTATAAGGTGTGAGGTTTACATTGAGGCACTTTTTTTTTTCCTTGTGACGATCACCAGTACCTCCAATGAATTGCTTTTGCACCCTTGTCAAAAGTCATTTGAGCATATTTATATATAGGCCTATTTCTGGGTTCTCTGTTCTGTTTCTTTGATCTATGTGTCTATCCCTCCATCAATACCGCAGTCTTCATTACTTGATAAGTCATCTTGAAGATGGTAGACTACCACTTCCCTCTATATGCTCTTCTTTTTCAAAATTATTTTCCCTCTTTCATATAAATTTTATAATGATCTTGGCTGTATCTACCATTATCTTGGCTGGAATTGTGGTAATAATTGGGTTAAACCCATATATCAATTTGGGAAGAAAATGACCTCTTTTCAGTGATAAGTTTTCTAATCCATGAACACAGCATATATCTACACTGATTTAGACCTTTGATTTTTTTCATCATTGTTTTGTAGTTTCTAGAGAGTCTTGAAAATGTCAGCTAAGTATTTTGTCATTTTGAGCTACTGTATATGGTATTGTTTAATTTTGGTGGCTATGTTTTCACTGCTGTCTATGGAAATACAGCTGAATTTTAAAAAACTTGATCTCTTACCCTGCAACGTGCTGAGCTCATTTATTAGTTCTAGGAGGTTATTTTTTCTTTGTATATATATATTTTCTTTATTGGATTTCGATTTGCTACGAGGTTTTTCAAGATTCCCTGAGTTTTCTAAGACCATCATGTCATTAGCAAACAGAGACAGTTTTCAGTTTTCTTTGTTTCCATCGGTATGCCTTTTATTTCCTTTTCTTACCTCGCTGCACTGGCTAGAACTTCAAGTAATTTGTTGAATAGCAGTGGTGAGAGTGGATATCTTTGCTTTGTTCCCAATGTAGGGAGAAAACATTCAGCCTTTGATCATTAATTATGATGCTTACCATAGGGACTCTTTTATCAAGTTAGAGAAGACCCTCTCTTTTCCAATTTTCCTGGGAATTTTTGTCATGAATAGGTGTTTAATTTGTCAGATACTCTTTCTGCCTTGTTATGATCATGAGTCTTCCTTAGTCTCTTCATATAGTGGACTCTACATTGACTATCAAATATCATATCAGTCTTTCAGGCATGGGGTACTCCACTTGACCATGTTGCATAATTTTTTTTACATATCGATGAATTTGTTTTGGTGATATGTTTTTAAAGATTTTATTCATTTATATTCATGAGGACTATTGATATGTAGTTTTTTGTTTTTATTTTGTTTTGTTTTTGTACTCTGTTTGCCTGCTTTGGTATCAGGGTAATACCAGCTTCATAAAATGAGTGGGAATGTGTTCTCTTTTGTTTTCTGAAAAAGACTGTGTAGAATTGGTATTAATTCTTCTTTAGAAGTTTGGTAGATTCCAGGAGTGCCTTTGTGGCTCAGTCAATTAACTGTCTGACTCTTGATTTTCGCTCAGGTCATGATCTCAGGTGGTGAGATCGAGCTCCACATTGGGCTCCATGCTAAGTGTGGGAGCCTCCTTAAGATTCTCTCTCTCTGCACCCCCTCCTACTGCATACACTCTTGCTTGCTCACCACTGCACCCCCCCAGAAAAAGAAAAAAAGTTTGGTGGACTCCAGTGTAAGCCACCTGGGTCTGGAGTTTCCAAATTATGAATTTTATTTAATATTCTAAGATCATTTGAATTATCCATTTCACATTGGGTGAGTTTTAGTAGTTTTAGCCTTTTGAAGATCCCTTTTCATCTAAGGTGTCAAATTTAATTCTAGAGAGTTCAGGTTTAGTTATTTGTAGTACTCTTTATGAGCCATTTCATGTGTGCAGAGTATGTGGCAAAAATTTTTTCACTGCTGATAGTAGCATAGTGAATCTTCTCTTATTGTCTTGTTTTTGGTTAGTCTTGCAAGAATCTTTTCACTTACTGATTTTTTTTTTTAAAGAACCAACCTTATGTTTTTCTGCTGTTTTTCTGTTTTCAATTTAATGATTTCTGCTCTTCTTTTTACTATTTCCTTCCTTCAGCTTACTTTGGGTTTATCTTGCTCTTCTTTTTCTAATTTTTTTTCTGGTGAGAACATAGATTATTAACGAGACTTTTAATCTTTTCAAATGTTAAGTGTTTAATTCTATAAATTTGCCTTGACATATTTTTAGGTCTGTCCACAAATTTCATTCCCATATTTTCATTTTTATTTTGTTCTTTGTAATTTTTAATTTGCCCTGAGACTTCCTCTTTCGTGACCCGTGGATTATTTAGAAGGGTATTGTTTGGTTTCTAAGTATTCAGGAGATTTTCCTGTTATATTTAGATTGTTTTTATCTGTTAACTTCTATTTTGATTCCACTAAATGCACGGAATACATTCTCAATTATTTCAGTTCTTTTAAATTTTTTGAGCCTTGTTAGCTCAAGCTATGGTCTATATCAGTATATGTTTCACGAGCAATTGAAAAGAATATTCTAAGGTCGGGTAGTTGTCGATGTTGTGGGGTTCTTCTGTGTCCTTGCTGATTTTCTGTCTAGTTGTTCTATCAAGTGTTCAGAGAGGGGTTGCCTCTAACAACAGTTGTGGGCTTGCCTAATTCTTTAATTCTGTCACTTTGAGTTTCACTTATTTGGCAGCTCTGTTGTGTAGTGCATCCACTTTTAGACGTATTAGTATGTCATCTTGGTGGGCTGCTCTTTTATGATTATGTCTCTAGTAATTTGCTTTGCTCTGAAGTCTACTTTATCTGACAGTAATAGAGCCACTTCTGGTTTCTTTTGATTAATGTTTGGATGATATATCTTTTTCCATTTTTACACTCAAACTACCTCTATTATTATAGTTGAAAAAAAGAGAAATGAGTATCTGGTAAACAGAATACACATAAGGTCTTTTTTTTTTGGCACTCTATAAATCTGATACATTTAAGTTACTATGTTATGGCATAAGTACATTATTTTTTTATTTTCTCTCCCTTTTCTTAATGAGACACAGTTGACATATAACATTGCATTAGTTTAGGTGTATAACATAATGATAGATGTAAATATTGTGAAATGATTACCAAGTAAGATTAGTTAACATCACCACACAATTTTTTTCTTATGATGAAAACTGGTAAGATTCAGTTGCTCTGCAACTTTCAGATATACAGTACAGTTACATATAGTCACCATGCTTTATGTTACATCTCCAGGATTTATTTATTTTATATCTGGAAGTTTGTACCTTTTGACCACCTTCACCAATTTGGCCCAGCCCTCGTCTCTGGTAACCACCAGTCTGTACTTTGAGAATCATTATTCTAGTCCACACATATGTGAGATCATGTGGTATTTTTTTTTTATTGTCTGACTTATTTCACTTAGATGGACTTGAGGGCATTATGTTGTTACAAATGGCAAAAAAAAAAAAAATGGCAAGATATCCTTGTAAGACTTTTATTTCTTTTTCTTGCCTAATTGTTTGGGCTAGGACCTCCAATAATATGTTGAATCAAAGTGGTGAGAGTGGGCATTCTTGATTTAGATCTTAGAGAAAAAGGTTTCAGCTTTTCACCTTGAGAAAGAGGTTAGCTGTGGATTTGTCATATATGGCTTTTATTATGTTGAGGTATGTTCCTGCTATATTCACTTTATGGAGACTTTATTATAAATGGAAGTCAAATTTTGTCATATGTTCCTTCTGCACCTATTCAGACGGTAGGATTTTTACCCTTCATTTTGTTACTGTGGTGTGTCCTGTTGAATCCCTTGGATAAATCCCACTTGATGAAGGTGAGTAACACTACTGAATCAATTTGCTAATATTTTGTTGAGGATTTTTGCATCTATGTTCATCAGAGTTACTGGCCTGTAATTTTCTTATAGTTTCCTTGTCTGGTTTTCATTTCAGGGTAATGTTGGCCTTGTAAAATGAGTTTTTAAGTGTTCCCTGTTCTCCTATTTTCTGGAAGAGTTTGAGAATGATTGGTATTCTTTAATAAATGGTAGTAGAATTCACCAGTGCAGCCTTCTGGTTCTGGACGGGTTCTGATTATTTATTGAATCTTCTTACCAGCAATAGTTCTATTCAGATTTTATATTTCTTTATGATTCTGTCAATCCATTTATTCTAGGTTGTCCAATTTGTTGGTATATTTAAAGTTTTGATTTGGATTGTGTTTATAGATCAGTTTGGACAGTATATGTGTTTGAGAATAATTATGTCCACGGGGTTTACTGAATATGCTGCAGCTTCCTATCTTTTTCTTTTTAAACTCTGGTATGGTTAACATACAATGTTAGATTGCTATGATTTTTAAAATATTTTTCTATTTTTTCCTCTCTGTTCTCACTTTGGACTTCCACTTGTTATGTCTAATAACTACCATGACACTGAGGAGGGCACCTGGTGGGATGAGTACTGGGTATTATACTGTATGCTGGCAAACTGAACTTCAATAAAAACAAAAACAAAAAGGATTCTACACAGGAGAAAAAAAATAACTGCCATGAATGAACCTCTTCTGCTGCAATTAGAAAAAGCAAGCCTGTAAGTTTCTTAATATCATAATGTATGAGTTCTGCATGAATAAAGTACACGAGATCTAGTTTATTGCATGAACTTTATGATCTCTGTTTTGGCTATCTGGAGTACATTTTTGTTTTCTATTTTAAAACCTTGATAGTTTCAGTAGCCAGTGAAACAATCATTTGAAAAAATGAATTATTGCTGCATATAATGCTCATTTTATTTTTCTAGATTTTTTACTGCCTATTAAATACAGCAGTGCCAGTATTTACAAACCACATAGAATTTCATTGAAGGATAATTAAAATCTTCCACAAAATACACTGACCCATATAGTAAAAATCAGTGACTGTATACTTTAAAATAGTTAAAATGGCCAATTTTATGCTTTATTATAACAAAAAGTCACTGATGCCATGTTTAATGTAAGTTATTTTTATAATTACTTGAAAGATAAAAGAGAATCTAAAGAGAAAAAGTATTTCATAAGTAAGTTTTGTTTTCAGGTAGGATGGAAGCATTTGCAGCATACCAGTATTCTGAGAACAAATAGAAATCTAGATAAAAAATTTGAAATTATCTGTTTAATTTTAAATATATTTATTGCATAACATATAATGTTACATGAATTATGTATGTTTGTGCATATATATATATGTATACACATATATACATAGTAGGGAGAGGTCAGAGGTTAGACTAAAGTTTACCAAAACTATAAGCAAGTCTCAATTTAGCCCCCAGTTGCTGATTGCATTAAGGTGATCATCCCTCACCTTTTGCTTACAAGAGGAAAAGAAGAATTCTCTCTAGAGGAATATAACATTACTGGAGCTACTATAATTTTTTGGATTTAAGGTATCCAGTAAAATCAGAAGATCATACCACTGAAAAACAGGGAACAGGCAAAAGAAACAAATTTAGAGATAATCTACATATGGAGTTTTAGTAGAAAGAACCACTAAGACTTGGTTAGTATTTTTGTCTGTTTCTAGGAATACAGCCTCTTAGGTAATCTCAGGAAATAAAGGGGCTATTGTAAGGACTCCTGGAACTGAGATTCAATGGTCCATATGGTTTATGGATCTGCTTCAGCCATTGCTTTTTTTTGTATACAGAAATAAATTATATGGACTGATTTAAAAGAAAAACAAGTCTATACTCCAACAAAAAATTATACGCCAACAAATTGGACAACCTAGAAGAAATTCTAGAATAAATTCTTGGAAAAATACAATTTTTCCAAAATTGAATCAGGAAGAAACAGAATATCTGAATAGACCAGTTACTACTAACAAAAAAGTACCCAACAGAGTCCAGGACCAGGTGGCTTCACAGGGAATTCTACCAAATATTTGAAGAAAAGTTAATGCCTATTCTCCTCAATCTATTATAAAACAAATAGAAGTGTTAGAAAAACTAGCAAATGCATTCTATGAGATCATTACTTTGATTTCAAAACCAGACACTAGGGGATCCCTGGGTGGCGCAGCGGTTTGGCGCCTGCCTTTGGCCCAGGGAGCGATCCTGGAGTCCCGGGATCGAATCCCACGTCGGGCTCCCGGTGCATGGAGCCTGCTTCTCCCTCTGCATGTGACTATCATAAATAAACAAAAATTAAAAAAAAATAAAAATAAATAAAAAAAAACAAAACCAGACACTACAAAAAGGAAAACTACATGCCAATATCCCTGATGAATATAGATGAAAAAGTCTTCAACAAAATATTAGCAAAGCATATTCAGCAATACATTAAAAGGATCATTTTCCACGATCCAGTAGGATTTATTCCAGGGATGCAAGGATGATTCAGTATTCACAAATCAATCAATGTGATACACCACATTAACAAATGATGAAAATCATATGATCATCTCAATAGATGTAGAAGAATCACCTGACAAGGTTCAGCACTGCTTGATGATAAAAACTTTCAACAATGTGGGTTTGGAGGGAACATAACATAATAAAGGCTATGTGTGAAAAACACCTAACCATACTCAATGGTAAAAAAACAAAAACAAAAACAAAAAACAGAGGGCTTTTCCTTTAAGATCACAAACAATATTAAAATGTCTACTCTTGCTACTTTTAGTCAATATAGTAGTGGAGGTCCCAGCTGCAGGAGTCAGACAAGAAAAGAAATAAAAGGAATTCAAATTGATAAGGAAGAAGTAAAACTTTCACTATTTGTAGATGACATGCTACCATTCATAGAAAACCCTAGACTCCACTAAAAAACTACTAAAAGTAATAAATGAATTCAGTAAAGTTGCAGAACACAAAATTAATAAACAGAAATCAGTTACATGTCTATATACCAATAACAAAATAGCAGAAAGAGAAATTAACAGTCCCATTTACATTTGCACCAAAAACAGTAATAACCAAGGAGGTAAAAGACCTGTACTCTGAAGTATAAAGCACTGATAAAAGATATTCCATGTTCATGGACTGAAAGAACAAATATTGTTTAAAATGTTAATACCAAAAGCAATCTAATGATTCACTGCAGTCCTCATCAAAATTCTAATGGCATGTTCCACAGAACTAGAACAAACAATCCTGAGATTTATATGGAACCAGAAAAGATCCCCAATAGCCAAAACAGTGTTGGAAAAGAAGAACAAAGCCACAGGTATCACAATCCCAGATTTTAACATTTGGAATCAAAACCGTACGGTATTGGCACAAAAACAGACACATAGGGCAGCCCTAGTGGCTTAGCGGTATAGCGTCGCCTTCAGCCCAGGGCATGATCCTGGAGACCCGGGATCGAGTCCCACCTCAGTCTCCCTTCATGGAGCCTGCTTCTCCCTCTGCCTGTGTCTCTGCCTCTCTCTCTCTCTAATAAATAAATAAACTCTTAAAAAAAAGACACATAGATCTATTGAACAGAATAGAGAGCCCAGAAATAACCCCACACTTAATGGTCAATCTTAAAGAAAGGAGGCAAGAATATATAACAGGGAAAAATCAGTCTCCTCAACAAATGGTGTTGGGAAAATTGGACAACTATAGGCAAAAGAATGAAATTCAACCACTTTCTTACATCATATACAAATAAACTTAAAATGGATTAAAGATGTAAATGTGAGACCTGAAACCATAAAAATCCTAGAAGAGAGCACAAGCATTAATTCCTCTGACATCAGCCATAGCAACGTTTTTCTAAGCTATGTCTCCTTTGGCAAGGGAAACAAAAACAAGAACTACTGGGACTATACCAAAATAAAAAGCTATTGCACAGTGAAGGAAACTTTCAACAGAATGAAAAGGCAACCTAGTGATTGAGAGAAGATATTTGTAAGGATATATCTGAAAAGTGGTTAATATTTGGAATATACAGAGAATTTATACAACCCAACACCGAAAAAAGAAATGATTAAAGATAGACAAAGGGCCTTAATGGATATTTTTCCAAAGAAGACATACATGGCCAGCAGACACATGAAAAGATGTTCAGCATCACTCATCAGGGAAATGCAAATAAAAACCAATGAGGTATCATCTTACACTTGTTAGAATGGCTGTCAAAAAGACATGAAATAACGAATGGTGAAGATGTGGAGAAAAAGGAACTATCATGCACTGTTTGTGGAAATAAATTGGTGCAGCCACTGTGGAAACATTGTGGAGAGTCCTCAAAAAATTAAAAAGAGAACTACCATACGAACCAGTAATTCCATTACTGGGTATTTCTTTATTTTGGTGGGGGGAGTATTTCTTTAAAAATGAAAACATTTAAAAAGATAAATGCACCTCTGTGTTTACTGGCGCATTACTGACAAAAGCCAAGATATGGAAACAACCAAAATACCCATTAATAGATGAATGGATAAAGATGGTATGTATACACACACACACACACACACACACACAATGGAATATTACTCAGCCACAGAAAAGAATAAGATCTTGCCTTTTGTGACAGTACATTAATAATAAAAAACTTCTCAAAAGAATACTTAAAAAGGCAACCCAAAAGTATGATAAAATATCTACAGTATATATATCCAACAGTGGATTTGTATCAGAATATCTAAAGAATTCCTGAAAAATCATAAGAAAAAATATGATCACTCAATAGAACAATGATCAGAAGTCTTGAAAGGTACTTCACCACACAAAGATCACATTTCCAATAAACATACAAAACTATATTCAACTTCATGAGTAATCAGGGAAAATACAAATTAAATCTACAATGTGATACACTGTCCAGAATGAGAAAAATGGTGGCGGGCAGGGCGGGGGGGCACGGGGTAACAAGTGTTGGCAAGAGTGGGAATGAACTGGAATTCTTGTGTACTGATAATAAAAATGTAAACTGCTTTAGCTACTCTGGAGAAATCTTCAGAGGTAACTACTAAAACTGAATGTATGCAGAAATAGGTATATTTGTAAATGACATGTAGAAGAATATTTGTAAGAACCCCAAACTGAAAACAATTTAACTTGTCGCTTCACATTTGATGACAAAGTAAGTAAATTGTGGTATGCATTTGTAGTATACAATAGAATAATACACATGAAAATATGGGTGCATTTCACAAACACTTAAATAAGTCAGACCCCAAACATCCCCAGAAAAGACCCCAATACTCATTTCTGTACATTACTGTAGTACATACACTTATGACTGCACATATTTCTAGATAAGGATGCAGGGATTCCCTTACAAGATCAGATAAAACTGATTCGTAGTTTTAGAAGCCAAGAGTGTTTATCCTTTGGATGCATGTATGAGAAGGGAGTACAAGGAGGCCTTTTGGGGGTGCTGATAAAGTTCAGTTTCATTATCTGGATTCCAGGATGTACAACCCCTCCAAATGTATATACTTCAAAAAGTACACACTCCTTTTCCTATGACAGAAACAGAATTCAGCCCATTAGAAGCAAATATTGTGATTTAACCATATTCTTTGCTGCAACCTCCTGCTTTGGGATGGAAACGTATAATGACATCTAAACAACTGCCAAGTGTTTAAAAGAAAAGGAACAGTAGATGACAGAAACAAATTTAGCATTTGAATTGTCTGGCCAACAAATAAATATGTGAAAAATAAATAAATGAATACATCTGCTAGTAGGTCCTCTAACAGAAAGGATCCTAGAGATTCCTTCCCTACCTTTGTTGCCAGGAATTTACCTTTTTCTGAGCAAAAGACTTTCCTAAGCATTTGAAGTCAATTCTTGATCGTCTTTTTTCCCCTATTATTCATCATACTCTATAGATCTTTAAACTACTATTTATTTAAATACTTTTAAAATATTTTGTTCTCAAGATTTCTTGAAATTCCTGACCTGAGTCATCGTTGTGATCTGTCCTATCCTGTCACATCAAGTTACCTTACATTGAATAAACAGAAGAGAGGTTATAAACTTAGCATGCATACCACCTGACATGAAAATATTTGCCAGCTATTTCTTCTGCTTAAATGATTATGTTACAAATGTCTAGATTATTAGCTTGGAAAAACTATAAATTTTATGAAAACAATTTAATAGTCATCTCTGTACTGTATTCTAGTGCATACATTTATGAGTGCACCTAATTCTAGAGAAGGAAAGGGGGTTTACTAGAAACATTTTTCTCTTGCACATTTTGTCTTTTCTTTTGCCCTTGCATATCCACGTATGTACTGAAGTTTGTTTTACTTCCTTCTTAGAGCCAGTTTACCAGGAACATGGTAACTACCTAGTACACATGGAATTTAGCCAGGAAATAAAATTCAATTAGTTCTTTTTTCTTTAACAGAAGATTTACCCTGGAAGTATTTATGGTATTTGGATCTTTGTGACACTTTTCATAACAAATGGTATGCTAGCCTAAACAATTTTATTTCTGATTGCTAAGGCAATGTGAAGTGTTGGATATTTAGGTAGTGCCGGAGAAAAGAATTTTTCTGACTGAGGGAAAGTAATTAGTGTTAACACACACACAATAGTTTCCATTAATGTAAGTCATTTGTCTACATTAAGCAGTTATTAAAGAGTGCTTAGCCCTCTGTCTCACATTTTGTTATATAGGTTTCAATCAAAATATCCACTATGTGAACAAGTCCATTCCTCCAGAAATGGCAGTTTTCCATTTAATAATTGAAGGAACCATTTAACAGCTTAAAGTCTGGGGTAAAAAAGTTCAGTTTCAAAGGTATAATAGAGTTTACATGAACTAGTGCTCAAAGCTACTTTCCTGCACTGTGCTATGAAAAAGGTTTAATTAGTCACTTTTGGCACTGTGAGTATAATATGGTAACCAAGGATGACAGAGAAAGCATTTTTTCCTATCCTTTTTTAATGCCCCAGAACTCCACAAAAACTGAAAAACAAAATAACTCAAAAAAATAGGTAACAAGTAGTGTTAGGCAGTAAGCAGTAAGGGAAATAGCAGTGGTCTTGAAATAAAAAAGCAGGATGGCAAAGTGGTTCAGAATTTGAGATTTGGAGTCAAACAAGAATGGTTTTAAGTTCTGCTTCTTAAACTTTGAGTCTCTATGTCCTCATTTATAAATGGGAAAACTAATACTTACTCTTACGCTTATAATTATGAAACACAACAGCGACTGCTGAGCCTAGCACCATACCTGAAAAATAACATGTGCTGGCAATAGTAGTATTTTATTTTTAATGAAGATTAGTTCCTTTATTCTCTTACCCTGATAATACTTCATTTTTAGATTCAGTAGAGAAGTTAAGAACATATGCTTTGAGGAAAAAGACCTATGTAACAGTCTCTCTGCATAGTACTTTCTTTATCTGTAAAACAGATATATTGCAAGACTGCCACAACCATTAAATGAGGTAATGCACCGTGTTCAACATATTCTCTAACATCTAGTAAGCATTTGCTAAATTATGGCTAAAATCAAACCTGGATTCTGGCTCCAGCTCTTGCACTGCTCACTGTGTAACTATGAGCAAATTTTAGCTTTTCTGAATATCATCCCCAGAAGGGGCCTAACAACACGTGTCTTGTTTATCTTTTAGTTTGTTGAGATAATAAAATGCAAGTAAGCACTTTGAAAGCTATAAAGGCAATAAAAATGGAAGGTATTATTATGGTTCTGATGGCAGTTTAGAGGTTAAATACCAAACAAAGGGGATTTAAAAATC
Organism: Nyctereutes procyonoides; assembly: GCF_905146905.1. Classification (NCBI taxonomy): domain Eukaryota; kingdom Metazoa; phylum Chordata; class Mammalia; order Carnivora; family Canidae; genus Nyctereutes; species Nyctereutes procyonoides. Next base: position 64,025,086 of record NW_026575049.1, read on the forward strand.
CGTTTTATAGAATCAAGAGAGCCGCCCTTTTGTTAGTTTTGCAGATAACATACAAGTCACAAATACTATAGAAGCACCATTTTTCTCCACTGGGATTGGTTTATTATGGTACTCAGGATCAGAAATGTTACTTACTATGAATGTTTCATCCTGTCCATCACTCAGGAATCAGACTAACACTTGAATTTATGTAGTATAGAGTGTATTACAATTGTACTGAAGATTTTTGTTAACAGAAAGTTCTTTGGCCTCAGGAATTCACTTCTAGCAAAAATAATATTTTTTATGTTATTAGCTTAATGATAATTTGTAAAGAACTAATGCATCACTAGAATACTTTATGAATTCCTGACACCTGCATTTCTTGAAAGGTGTGTATGTGCATGGTAGCAGCTGAAATAGATCAGCTTTAAATTCTACCTCACAGCAAACTATAAGGATGATTAGATCTAGGAAGGGCATTTTATTTTCTTTAAGCCTTTGGGAACTAAGTGACTTACTTGTTCCTTGATTCCCTTAAGAATATAGATTTATGGTAATATGAAGCCTTTTGTAAATTTTAGAATGATTAAAAGGAGGTAAAGATACTAAATAATTTTGATAAAGCAGATGTGTTGTTTTTAACTTATAAAGTTTATAGACCAACTATATAGCATTGTTTTGTTAACAGTGGTTTCCAGGGGACGGGGTAAGGGTACAAGAAGATGACCTTAAGAGTCGATACAAATTCTGACACGTTATATAATTTTATACATGTAAAATAAATGTAAGAGGTCCAATTCTGCTCAAAAGTAAACTAATAATTTTATGATTTTGTCAGCTAGTATATGTGAAATCACTGTTTACTTAGAAATTACCCAATTCCTATATTAGCTTCTCTGCTTTAGCACTTTGAGGTTACTTTATACTGAAATTTATTGTAGCAAAACAAGCACTATAAAAGGGATTTAATTCAAAAGAATCTTTTGAATAAAGCAATTCCCCTAAGAAAATATTGAAACTAATTTTTTTCAATATGGGTTTGTACAATTAGGTAGATCTGAATAAATTATTTTTTAGATATTAAATATTGTCTAAAATTCTTCAGCATCTTTTTTTTTTTAAGATTTTATGTATTTATTCATGACACAGGCAGAGGGAGACGCAGGCTCCATGCAGGGAGCCTGATGTGGGACTCAATCCCAGATCCAGGGATCACACCCTGAGCCGAAGGCAGGGACCCAATCGCAGAGCCACCCAGGCGTCCCATAGAATTCTTAGATCTTGACTGGGTTCTACCCATTCATCAAACCATATACATAAAGTTTTAGTGCTGAAAGAGACCTAGACTCTTGTAGTTCTGTCTCCTTATTTTATATATGAGCAAATTAATTAAGATACAAAAAGTGACTTCTAAAATGTCAAAGTTTGTAGCATATAACTGCATGAATCTATTTGTCCATCCGCATTTTGGGATTATTGATAGAAGATCCTTTTGTTGTACTCCACACTGGCCAAATGAGCACATAATCTGTTTATTCTTAACTTTATGGTTTCATTAGTTATTAGCAATATTACATACTAATCCTCAAGCAAAATTCTTCATTATTTACTTACAGAAAATTTAATTGGCAATAATTCTGTCCTGGATCAGCACAATTTACTATTCTGAAAATAAGTAAAACAGAGAAGAATGTTTTGAAACATTGACTCCTTTCTGAAAAGGAGAAAACGGAAGGTCAAAGCCCAAATAGTATAGTATTTGAAACCTTCTCCACAGGAAAAGATTATTAACATCTTTTGCTAAGTGTCAATTTATGACTAGGTGAGTTCTGAAAAGATAACCTCTTGTTTTATGATATATTTAACATATTTTAGAATTCTGAATACTATTTAACGATTTAGATGATGGAGAAGTCTGACCTGAAAATAAGTATCTAATTTAGAGAAAATCTATACTTAAGGTAATTAAGCACTGGTGTTATTAATATGTCACATTTTGTCACTGACAGTGGTAGGTTGCCACAAAGAAAGCAACAAAGGTTGGATATACATGCATTCTAAGGAATTCTGCTGAAAACTATAAATCTCTTAAGTTATACAAGTAATAGTCTTGTATAGACCTCTGCAGCTAGAGCAAAGCAGCTAGTCTTTGATGTGCTTACAGAGGGTTTAGGATTATGTCTTTAGGCAAAGACGCCTAGAGGTAGGAAGGTATAGATCAAACCTGACATCATGACACAGTAAAGAGAAGGCTGGTGAAATGGAGCTACAAGTAGGTTGGCATGAATGAGTCTCCTAAGTCAAACAAGTAATAGAATGTGGCCTCTCAAGCAGTGTAGCTAAACAGTTAAACCCAATTTTAAATTGTAGAATTAAAAAAAAAACTTTTGTAGATTTAGAAGCTTTTTATATAAATAATGAGGTATTTTAAGTATAAAAGCAAAGTTTAACCTTTATCTATGTATCATATACTGCATATTACTTTTATACAATTTTTACAATGGTAGGTACTGTGATTTTATAGAAAGTCAAAAAGACAGTTAAGAAGAACATAATAAAAATCAGGCTTCTCAATGATTTTTAATGATATGCGAACACCATCACAACAAACCACTGGGTAACAAAAAGGAAGATGAATGATTTGAATTTTTGTTAAATATGTGCTTAAAGAAAGGAAGCAGAGTAGTATCAGTTTTCTCTGGGTGACATGAGTATTCTTTATTTTTATACTATATTTTTAATATTAAGTTCGTTAAAGCTCCCCATTAAGCCCAAATAAGCTTTTATATCAGAAATTTAAAATATTTTAAAGTGGGTTGGCAAATTATAAAGCCTACAGCCTTTTGATATAGGAGATGTGAAAGATCATGTAGAATAAGTATATTTGGAAGGATAATGCATTTTGAAAAATTTACTTATATGCAAAGATACAGGCAGGCACATTAAGTGCAGTTGCAAACTATTTTTGAATAGGGTTTTAAAAATATTTCTGTTTCTGTGAATATGTGGATTATATAAAGGAAGACAGTTCCCCATTTTGCTATTTTCTTCTGCTAAATACTATTCTGCAAATCTCATTGTAACACATAAACTGCAGTTCTCCCTTCAAGGGGCTATTATTTTTATAGTTAAAGGTGTTTCACTGGGTGTATGATTACCTCACTGAAGATGCTTCCCAGACTTTCTTACACACCTAGGTGTGTAGCCTTAGAAGGAAACACAAGGAAAAGCTCTTTGAGATGGTTCTTGGCAATTTTTTTTAAATGATACCAAAAGTTTAAGCAACAAAGGCAGAAATAGGGGCACCTGGGTGGCTCAGTGTGCATCTGCCTTTTTGGCTCAGGGCGTGGTCCCAGGGTCCTGGGATCGAGTCCTGCTCAGGCTCCCACTAGGGAGCCTGCTTCTTTCTCTGCCTATGTGTCTGTCTCTCTCTCTCTGTCTCTCTCACGAATGAATAAATCTAAAAAAAAAAAAAAGTCGAAAATAAATGGAATAAATAAGTGGAACTACATCAAACTAAAGAAATTATGCACAGCAAAAGAAACACTCCAAAATGATTTGTGAACCATATAACTGATAAGGAGTTAATATCCAAAATATACAAAGAATTCACAATTGAGTAACAACAAAAAATCTGATCTGAATAAACTTTCAGGAGACATACAGAAGGACAACAAGGTCATGAAAATGTGCTCAACATCACTAATCATCAGGGAAATGCAAATCAAAACCACAATGAATAGTACCACATACTGTTTGAATGGCTATCATCAAAAAGAGAATAGCCAGGGGCACCTGGATGGCTCATTTGGTTAAGTGTCTGCCTTCAGCTCCGGTTATGATCCCAGAGTCCTGGGATCAAGCCCTGTGTTGGGCTCCCTCCTCAGCATGGAGTCTGCTTCTCCCTCTGCCCCTAACCCTGCCTATTCCTGCTCTCTCTTGTTCTCTCTCTCAAATACATAAAATCTTTTTTTTTAAGATTTCATTTATTCATGAGAGAGAGAGAGAGAGAGAGAGAGAGAGAGAGAGGTGGAGACACAGGCAGAGGGAGAAGCAGGCTCCACTCAGGGAGCCTAATGCGGGACTCTATCCCGGGACTCCATGGTCACGCCCTAGGTTGAAGGCAGGCATTAAACCACTGAGCCACCCAGGGATCCCCTCAACTACATAAAATCTTATTAAAAAAAGAAAAAAGAGAATTGCCAATAAGTGTTGGTGATGAGGTAGAGAAAAGGGACCTGTGGTGGTGAGAATGTAAATTGGTGCAAGTACTATGGAAAACAGTATGGAGGTTTCTCAAAAAATTGAAAATAGAACTACAGTATAATCCAGCAATCTTACTTTTTAGTATGTATACAAAGGAAATTAAAAATATCTGTACTCTCATGTTTATTACAGTATTATTCACAATAACCAAGATAGGCAAACAACCTAAGTCTCCATCAGTAGATGAGTGGATAAGGAAGATGCAATATGTATGTGTGTGTGTGTATATATATATATATATATATATATATATATACATACATGCAAGTTGATATATATGTATAAGTTGAGCCACGAGAAGAAGGAAATCCTGCCATTCGCAACCACATGGATGGACCTTGAGAGCATTATGTTAAGTGAGATAAGTCTGCAGACAGACAAGGACAAATACCGTACTGCTTACATGTAGCATCTTTAACTCCCAGGATTAGTACATTAGTGGTTGCCAGGAGGTGAGTGTGGGAGAATTAAGGAGATGTTGGTCAAAGGGTACGAGTTTCCACTTATAATATGTTCTGGGGAATCTAATGCACAGCATTGGGAGTATAGTTAGCAGTACTATATTTTATTTTAAAATGTTTTTTAAACATTAAAATATACTTTAAAATGTTAAAAGAGAAGAAATAGTAATAAGGTGATGATAGAGGTGTTAGCTAATACTACTATGGTGGTAATCCTATTGCAGTTTATCTGTATCAGAAACATGTTCTACACCTTAAGCAGCACAAGATAAGGTCACAGGAGTAAATATAAGAAATACAAGACAACTATGAGGAATAATCAGGTATCACTGACAAACATCAAAGACCTTTCAGATGGAGAGATACCATATTCACGCTGCAATATTCAATATTGTAAAAATGTCAGTATTAGGTTAGTGCAGTTTCACTTAAAATACCTGGTAAAGTTGAGGTTCAAGGAAGATGGTGGAGTAGGAGGATCTTGAGCTCACCTCATCCCACGAACACTGAGATAACAGCTACATTAAGCACCTACCTATGAGAACAGTCCGCAGAACAGACCTTTCCACAGTCAATCAGAGAGGAAGCCGCATTGAAAGGGTAGGAGGGGAATAGTAGACACAGTTGGGAACCGAACACTAAAAGTGGGGAGAAGGGAGAGGATCAGACCCAATGTCAGGCTCCAGGCACTGGGAAGACAAGTCTCCGTAACATCTAACTTTAAAAACCAGTGAGGCTTAACTTCGGGAGCTTTTAAAATGAGTGCACTGTAAATCTGGGTGCTTTAAAAATCAGTGGGCTTAACTTTGGGAAGGCTGAAGGATGGCAGTAAACTCAGTCCCCACCCTTAAAGAGTGAACATAATAACCTGGCCAGAGACACACAGCTGTTTGAAAAGTGAGCATACAAAAAGATTTACTTACTAATCTCAGAACATGCAGTGAAAGGGAAGGACTCTTTAGGATATTTGTACAGGAGCAGAAGTGCTGACAGGTGTCCTTTCTCTTCCTCTCCCCCAGACTAGCTGGACACTTGTGGGAACCGGTGGTAACCCTCTCCAGCCACCCTGCCAGCACCAGCATGCCCACCTGTGTTCCACCCGGACCTGCCTACCTCACCCGCATCCCTCCAGAGTGGCTCCTGCTCTCTCACATCTTGCAAGGAGCTCCGCGGGGCCAGCACCTGCCCTGGCAAGCGTGTAAGAAAACCCCACACCCCAGTGTGCCAGCAGATCCAACAGCCAAGCCCTTTTGGCTACATGGTATAAAGCCTAGGTGCTTGTTGCAACTGTGGCAGAGGCTAACTGCAGATATTTAGTCTGACTGCTCACCCTGCCCTCCACTAAAAGCCTCTCGGTTGGCCATGCAGACAGCCAGTTCTGCCGTTCAGTGTAGCTACAGCTGTGCAGTGGCTGATTACAGACAGCTTGGCTGCTGACCCTACTCACCTCCGAGCCCACGGTGGCCTCAGACATCCCTCTCGACAGCACAGAGACCAAACCCGTCTGGTGCACCCATAGCAGGCAAAGTGGGTCACGGCAGCAGGCTGGTCTGAAGGCAAACATGGTTCAGTGACAACAGCAGGGTGCATGTGGCTACAGAGCAGACACCCCTGGAGTGCCTGGTTCTGGTGACCAGTGGGGATTGCACTATGGAGCACCACAGGACCTCCCCTACACAAGGCCACTATTTTCAAGACCAGGAAACGTATCTGATTTTCTAATACACAGAAACAAACCCAGAGAGTTAGACTTACAAAAAATGTTAAAAGGAATTCTTTGGGTGGAAAGAAAAGGCCAAACTAGAAATAAGAAAACTGTAAAGGAAAAAAAATTCATGGGTAAAAGTAAACACATAGTAGAGGTAATAGAAGATCTATTATAAAACCAGGATGGAGGTTAAAACACAAAAGCAGTAAGTAAAATAAAATATATCTACAAAAACCGATCAAGGGATACATAACAAATAATATAAAATATGACATCATATACATAAAACATGCAGGGAGGAATAAAAATTTAGTGCTTTTAGAATGTGTTTTGACTTACACAACATCAACTTAATATAGACTGCTGTGTACATAATGTTAAATATGAACCTAATGGTAACCATGTATCAAAAACCTCTAATACAAAAAAAAATCTCTAATACACAAAAAACAAAGCTTAGCATAACACTACACAAAGCCATGAAATCACAAGAGAAGAAGGAACAGAGAACTACAGAGAACTACAAGAATAACCAGAAAACAAGTAATAAAATGGCAGTAAGTATGTTCCTATTAGTTAATTACTCTAAATTAAATGGACTAAACACTCCAAAAGACATAGGGTGACTGAATGGATTAAAAAAAAAAAAAGACTCATCTATGTGCTGCCTATAAGAGACTCACTTCAGACCTAATGACACATACAGAAAGTGAAGGGAGAGAAAACATACCATGCAGATGGAAACAGAAACAAAAAACCTGTAGCAATACTTATATCAGAAAAGTCAGACTTTTAAAAAACTTCAGCATGAAACAAGGGTTATTTCATAATGATAAAGAGAACAACCCAACAAGAGGATAGAAGTTATATATATCTATGCACCCAACATTGGAATATATAGACACATAAAGGAAATGTAAACAGACATAATGAAAAATATTGACAGTAATACGGTAAGGAACTTTAATACCCCACTTATATCAAAGGATAGATTATTCAGATAGAAAATCAACAAGGAAATACTGACGTTGAATGACACATTAGACCAGGTAGACTTAGATACATATGGAACATTTCATCCAAAAATAATAGAATATACATACTTTTCGAGTGCACACAGAACATTTTCAAGGATAGATCACAAGTTAGGCCACAAGTCTAAATAAATATAAGATTGACAACATGCTACAAAACAGTCATCAAAAAAATCAAAGAAGAAATTTTAAAAAATGAAAACACATCAGTTCAAAATCTTTGGGATTCAGCAAAAGCTGTTCTAAAGAGGGAACTTAATAGTGATACAGGCCTACCACAAGAAACAAAAATTTCAGAAAACCTAACTTTATATGTAAAAGAGCTAGAAAAAGAACAAAATCTAAAGCTAGTAGAAAGAAGGAAATAATAAAGATGAGAGCAGAAGTAAATGAAATAGTCTATAAAACAATAGAAAACATCAATTAAGCCAGGAACAGATTCGTTGAAAGTATCAACAGAATTGATAAACCCTTAGCCAGATTCATCAAGAAAAAGAGGACTCAAAATCAGAAATGGAGAAAATGTAACTGACGCCACAGAAATATAAAGGATTGTAAGAGGATATTATGAAAAATTACATGCCAACAAATTGGACAAACTAGAAGAAATGGGTAAATTTGTAGAAATACATAATCTTCCCCAATCCACTTAGGAACAAACAAAATTTGAACAGACTGATTACTAGTGATGGAATTAAATCAATAATGACAAAACTCCCAACAAACCAAAGTCCAGAACCAGACAGCTTCACAGAGAATTCTACCAAATATTTAAGAAGAATTAATGCCTATTCTTAAACTTTTCCAAAACATAGAAGAGGAAGGAAAACTTCCAAATTTATCCTACAGGACAAGCATTACCCTGATACCAAAACTAAACAAAGATACTACAAAGAAAAAGAAAAAGAACATTTCAAACCAATACTCTGTTGTATATAGATGTAAAAATCTTTAACAAATATAATAAGATGAATTTAAAAACTTTAAGAGAATCATTTGCCATGATCAAGTGGCATTTATCCCAGGGATGCAAGAGTGGTTCATTATTCATAAACCAACCAATGTGATAAACTTCATTAATAGGATTAAAAAACATATGATAATCTTATCTCAAAAGATGCGAAAAAGTGTTTGACACAATGCAACATCCACTCATGATAAAAGCTTTTCACAAAGTGTGTACAGAAGGACTATACCACCACATAATAAAGCCCGTATGTGAAAAAGCCGCAGCTAACTCAAACTCAACAGTGAAATTACCTCTAGGATCAGGAACAAGACAAGCATATCCATTCCCACTTCTTTTATTCAGCATAGTACTGGAATTCATAGCCGCAGCAATCAGACAAGAAAAGGAAGTAAAAGGCATCCAAATTGGTAAGGAAGAAGTAAAATTCTATTTATAGCTGACATTATATAGAAAACCATAAAAACTCCACCAAAAAATTATTAGAAAAAATGAATTTAGGAAAGTGCCTGGTTATGAAATCAATATCCAAAAAATATGTTGCATTTCTATACACCAATAAAGAGCTATCAGAGAAATTAAGAAGATAATCCCATTTAAAATTTCAGCAAAAAATAAAATATGGACAAATAAACTTAACTAAGGAGGTTAAAAGACTTGTACTATGAAAATTATAAAACGCTGATGAAAGAAATCGACAGTGACATAAATAAATGGAAAAACACCATGCTCATGGATTGCAAGAATCAATATTGTTAAAATGTCCATAGTATCCAAAGCAATCTACAGATTCAGTCAAATTCTAATCAAATTACCAATATTTTCTTAGAACTAGAACAAATAATCCTAAAATCTGTATAGAACCACAAAAGACCTCAAAGTTGCCAAAGTAATCTTCAGAAAGGAGAATCAAGCTGGAGGTATCACAATCCCAGATTTCAAATTATTCTAAGGCTATAGTAATCAAAACAGTATGGTACTTATACAAAACCAGACATGTAGATCCATGGCAATAGAGAGCCCAGAAATAAATGCTCACTCCTGTGGTTAACTAATCTTTGACAATGGAGGCAAGAATATATAATGAGGAAAACACCATCTCTTCAATAAATGGTGCTAGGAAGATAGACCAGTTTATCACACCATACACAAAAAATTAGCTCAAAATGGATGAAAGACCTAAATATGAGACTTGAAACCATAAAACTTCCCAAGGAAAATATAGTCATGTCTTTGACATCAGCCTTAGCAATATTTTTCTGGAATTTTTTTCTCCCCAAGCAAGGCAAACCAAAGCAAAAATAAACAATGGAGATTATATCAAATTAAAAAGCTTTTGCATCGCGTAGGAAACCAACAACAGAACATAAAGAGAACCTAGTGAATGGGAGAAGTTGTTTGGAAATGATGTCTGATAAGGAGTTAACATCCAAAATATATAAAGAGGGCAGCCTTGATGGCCCAGCGGTTTAGCGCCGTCTTCAGCCTGGGGTGTGATCCTAGAGACCTGGGATCGAGTCCCACGTTGGGCTCCCTGCATGGAGCCTGCTTCTCCCTCTGCCCGTGTCTGTCTCTCTCTCTCTCTCTCTCTCTCTCTCCCTGTGTCTGTCATGAATAAATAAATAAAATCTTTTAAAAAACCCAAAATATATAAAGAATTTATATGACTCACCTATCCCCCCAAACCCCAAATAGTCTGATTAAAAAATGGGTAGAGATCCTGAATAGACATTTTTCCAAAGAAGACATATAGTCAAAAGACACATAAAAAGATGCCCACCATCACTAATAATCAGAGGAATGGAAATCAGAATCACAATGAGATATCACTTCAAACCAATCAGAATGGCTAGTATCAAAAAGACAAAAGCATTGGTGAGGATGTGGATAAAAGAGAATAGTCATGTACAGTTGGTAAGATGTAAATTGGTGTCACCACTATGAGAAACAGTAAGGAGGTTCATCAAAAAATTAAAAATGGAAATACCATATAACCCAATAATTACATACCTGAATATTTTTCTGAAGAAAGTGAAAACACTAATTCAAAAAGACTTAAATGTCTTTTTTTGCAGAATATTTACAATAGCTAAGATATGGAAGCAATGCAAGTGGTCATCAGTAGATGAATGGATAAATACAATGTGATTTGTGTGTGTGTGTTTGTATACATGTTTGTATCACACACCACACACAAAGGAATATTACTGAACCATAATAAAACAGTGAAATCTTGCCATTTGAGACAACATAAATGGACCTAGAGGGCATCACGCTAAGTGAAGTAAGTCAGACAGAGAAAGACAAATACCACATAACTTCATTTATATGTGGAATTTAAAAAACAAAAAACTGAACAAACAAAAGAAACTGACTCATAAATACAAGAAATTGGTAGCTGCCACAGGGAGGTGGGTAGGGATAACCAAAATAAATGAGGGCAGCCTGATGGCACAGCAGTTTAGCGCCACCTGTAGCCCAGGGCGTGATCCTAGAGACCTGGGATCGAGTCCCACTGCGGGCTCCCTGCATGGAGTCTGCTTCTCCTTCTTCCTGTGTCTCTGCCTCTCTCTCTCTCTCTCTCTCTCTCTCTCTCTCTGTGTCTCTCATGAATAAATAAATAAAATCTTTTTAAGAGAGAGAGAGAGAGAGAGAGAGAGGCAGAGACACAGGCAGAGGGGGAAGCAGGCTCCATGCAGGGAGCCCAATGTGGGACTCGATCCCGGGACTCCAGGATCACGCCCTGAGCCAAAGGCAGGTGCTAAACCGCTGAGCCACCCAGGGATCCCCTCTCATGAATAAATAAATAAAATCTAAAAAAAAAAATGAAAGAGATTAAGAACCATAAGCTTACATTTGTAAAATAAGTAAATCACAAGCATGAAAAATATATAGGAAGTACAGTGAATAATACTGTAATAAGTTTGTATGAGACACAGTAACTACCGTAATCATGCTTATTTAATAATGTATATAATTGTTGAATAAATATGTTGTACACCGTCAACTAATATTATGTATCAATTGTATTTCAACAAATAAGTAAAGACTTTAAGCCAGAATTCCTTAAAACAGTGAGATACCGGGTCCAAGATGGTGATGGAGGGAGACCCTGAACTCCCCTTCCTTTGCAGACACACCAAATCTATACCTGTTTACACAGCAGTTCCTCCTGAAGAACTAAGCGCTGGTAGAACGGTTTCCTCATAACAAAAGAGTAACCACACAGACAATGTCAAGATAGAGACATAATGATGAAAGGACCACCCTTTCCTGATGCTGCAAACAGCAGTGAGGAGGGATAGTACTGAGGACCATAAGCAGGTTTGTCAGTTGCATGGGATGGAACAAAAGCTGTAGTTTAAAAGAGTAACTAGAATACAAGTGAACAAGACCTAGAACCCTCCCAAATAGTGGGAGCTGCTGGAATTCTTTCCAGGTCAAAGGGGGCAGGTGAGTGCCAGCTTATTATGTTCTCTTCAACCTCGATGGCACAGAGTGGACCAGGGTCTGGACATTACAGCCAGTCTGCAGTCTCAGTGAGTTTTAGATCCCTTGCTCCCTCCAGTCCCAGACACCCTGAGGCATAGAAAAAAAGCTGTTGTTTAAAAGAGTGACTAAAATATAAAGGAACTAGCCCTAAAACCCTACCAAATAGTGGAGGAGCTGCTGGAACTCTGGGTCAGAGAGGCTGGTGAGCGCCAAGGTTTACATAAAGCCTCCACCTTGATAGTGTGGATAGGATTGGGTCCATGTATCCTAGATGGCCTACCACTTCTGTGAGCCCTGTGCCCCTAGCTCACACCATCCTTCACCATTCCAAGGTGGCCCCGGGGCAGTACATGCTGCAGCTCTACGATGTCACCAGGGTGGCATAGGCACGGTGCACCCTAGAACACCCTGGCTCAGAGTTCTTCAGGATCTCCTGGCTCATACTTGCTTTGGAACCAATTACCCTGCCAAAGGCCCCCCAGCACAGAGCAACCTAGGACACCATAGCTTGCATCTGCTTCAGCAATTCTGCTGGGACACCCTCTATGTGGGAAATCTTGGGACTGTCCCAGCCTATGCCCACTTATGAAATGGCCATCCCACTAGGGCAGCCCCAGCAGGGAATGTCCTATGACTCCTCGCTCATGCCAGTCACACTGCCACCCAGTGGAAGGGTAAAATCATACATAAGACCACTCCTTCACATTTCAGAGAAGCAGCTGTCCTGCAAAATTCATAGGAATAATCACAGGAAGTAGGCCAAAAATCAGGAATCAGAGAAATACTCCCCAAGTGAAAGAATGAAACCAAAATAAAAGAAACAGATAAGCAATATACCTGATAAATAATTGAAAGTAATGATCATAGAGATATTCACCATATGAAGAAAAACGTGGAAGAACTGAGAACTTCAACAAAGAGATAGAAAATATGAGAAAGAGCCAATCAGAATGGAATACAGTAATGGAAATGAAAAATATACTGGAAGGAATCAATAGTTTTATGGATGCAGAAGAATGGATCAGTGATCTGGAAGACATGGTAATGAAAGGCATCCAATCTGAACAGCTAAAGAAAAAAATAATTTAAAAAAATGAAGACAGGTTAATGGATCCCTTGGAAGGGAGCAAGAGAACAGAAGACAGTTGTATACAAGGGACTCCACAAGGCTGACAGCTGATTTTTCAGCAAAAACTTTGCAAGTCAAAGCATGTGGTGTTTTATATTCAAAGTCCTAAAAGGAAAAACTTGCAGCCATGTATATCCTACCCAGCAAGGTAATCACTCAAAATAAAGGAGAGAGAAAATGTTTCTCAAACAAGTTTAAAAAGGTCATGACCACTAAACCAGCCTTCCAGGAAATGTTAAATGTTCTTTATGTGGCAAAGGCTATAATTAGGAGAAAAATAAGAATTTTAAAAATATGATACCTAACATATATATGTAAAACATGGAAAGGGTAGTAAAAGTGCTCTTACAATGTGTTTGAACTTAAATTGCTATCAACTTAATACAGACTTCTATATACATAAGGTGTTATATATGAACCTTTTGGTAACCACAAGCCCATACTTATAATAAAGATTCAAGAAACTAAGAATATCAAGTATCCCTTTATTAATGAGAGTGTTAAAGAGAGTTATCAATTGCAAAAAGAGAAAAATTACAAAACCCAGAAAATAATAAACAGAATGTCTGTAAGTACATACCTATCAATAATTACTCTAAATGTAAAGGGTCTAAATACTCAAATCAAAAAACACAGGCTTACGGAATGAATTTAAAAAACAAAAAGACTCATATACTGCTTAAGAGGGAACCACTTGAGACTGAAAGACACACAAAGACTTTAGGTAAAGAGATGGAAAAAATGTACCATGTAAATGGAAGCAAGAAAAAAAAAAAAAAAGCCAGGGTGGCAATACTTATATCAGACAAAATAGTCTTTAAAAAAAGACTGCAGCATGAGACAAAGAAGGGCAGTTCATAATGATAAAGGGATCAGTCTAACCAGAGGGTACCTATCTATCTACCCAATACTGAAATACTTTAATACATAAAGGAAACATTAGCAGACACAATGGAAGTTAATGATGGCAATGCAATAATACAAAGGAATTAATACCCCACTTACATCAAAGGATAGATCATCCAGACAGAATATCAATATTAAAACAGTGGGAATGCAGACTGGTGCAGTTACTCTGGAAAACAATATGGAGATTACTCAAAGTTAAAAATAGAACTTGGTCAGCGGTTTAGCGCCACCTTCAGCCCAGGGTCTGATGCTGGAGGCTGGGATTGAGTCCCCACATCAGGCTCCCTGCATATGCATACAGCCTGCTTCTCCCTCTGCCTGTGCCTCTGCCTCTGTGTGTGTGTGTGTGTGTCTCTCATGAACAAATAAATAAAATCCTAAAAAAAAATAGAACTACCCTACTGTCCAGCAATTGCACGACTAGGGTTTACCCAATGGATACAAAAATACTAATTCAAAGGGACACATGTACCCCAATTTTTATAGCAGCATTATCAACAATAGCCAAATTATGGAAAGAGCCCAAATATCCATCAACTGATGAATGGATAAAGAGGTGGTAAGGTATGGGATTTTACTCAGCCATCAAAAAGAATGAAGTCTTGCCATTTGCAACAATGTGGATGGAGCTAAAGTGTATTATGGTATGTAAAATAAGTCAAAGACAAATACTGTAAGATTTCATTCATATGTGGAATTTAAGAAACAAAACAAATGAAATGGGAAAAAGAGAGGCAAAACAAGAAAAACTCTTAACTATGGAAAACAAAATGATGGTTACTATAGGGGATGTGTGTGTGTGTGTGGGGGGATTAAACAGGTGATGGATATTAAGGAAAACACTTGTGATGAGTACTGGATATTGTAAGTGATGAAACATCACATTCTACACCTGAAACTAATATTGCACTGTGTGTTAACTAGCTGAAAATTAAAAAAAAAAAGAAAGAAAGAGAAAGAAAGAAAGAAAGAAAGAAAGAAAGAAAGAAAGAAAGAAAGAAAGAAAGAAAAGTGTCTTTAAAAAACAAAGGAGACCAGATGGACTTAACAGATATGTATAGAACATTCCACCCAAAAGCAACAGAATACACATTCTTTTCAGGTGCACATGGTACATTTTCTGGGATAGATCAGAAGGCAGGCCACAAAATAAGTCTTAATCAGTAGAAGAAGATTGGTATCCTATGCATCTTTTCTGAACACACCACTATGAAACTAGAAATCAGTCACAAAATCCACAAATATGTGGATGCTAAACAACATGCTACAAAGCAAACAGTTGGTCCACAAAAAAATCAAATAGGAAATCAAACACTGGAAATAAAATGAAAATACAATGGTTCAAAATCATTGAGATGCAGTGAAAACAGTTCTAAGAGGGAAGTTTATATCAATATTGAGATACATCAAGAAACAAAAGTCTCAAACAATGTAACCTTATAATTATAAGGATCTAGAAAAAGAAGAACAATCAAAGCCAAAGATGAGTATAAGGAAGGAAAAAGGAAGGAAAAAACAGGTATCAGAATAGAAGTATAGATAGGAAAGACAAAAAAAAAAAAAAGAGTGAAACCAAGAGCTGTGTTTTTTTTTAAAGATCTACAAAACTGATAAATTTTTAGCCAGATACATCAGAAGAAAAAGAGAGGATCCAAGTAAATAAATTCAGAAATGAAAGAGGAGAGGTAACAAAATATTATAGAAATACAAAGGATTAAAAGAGACTACTACAAAAAAATTATATATCAACCAATTGGACAGCCTAGAAGAAATGGATACATTCCTAGAAAACTACAGTCTTCCAAAACTGGATCAAGAAGAAATAGAAAATCTGAACAGACCAATTAGTAGTAACAGGACTGAATCTCTAATCAAAAAACTCTTATGGGATTGAGCCTCACATTGGGTTCTGTGTTCATTGTGGAGTCTGTTTGTCTCTCTCCCTCTATTCCTACCCCCCATTTTTTTTAAAGATTTTATTCATTTATTCATGAGAGATACACAGAGAGAGGCAGAGACACAGGCAGAGGGAGAAGCAGGGTCCATGCAGGGAGCCCGACGTGGGACTCGATCCCGGAACTCCAGGATCACGCCCTGGGCCGCAGGCGGCGCCAAACCGCTGCACCACCAGGGCTGCCCCTACCCCCCATTTATGCTCTCTCAGTCTCTCTCTGAAATACAAAAATAAATAAAAATCTTTAAAAAACAGTACCTATTTTCCTTAAAGTATTCCAAACAACAGAAGAAAAAGGAAAACTTCCACATATCTTCTACAAGACTGGCATACCTCAATACCAAAGCCAAAGACACTAAAAAAAAAGAGAAAACTGTAGGCCAATAACCCTCATGAACAAAGATACATAAACCCTTCACAAAATATCAGCAAACAACATTCAATGACATTAAAAGGATCATTCATTACAAGTAAGTGGGCTTTATTCCGGGAAGGCAAAGATGGTTCAATATTTGCAAACCATCCAATGTGCCAAACCACATTAATAAAATGAAGGATAAAAATCACAAGATCATTTCAATAGATGTTAAAAAAAAAAGAGCATTTGACAAAATTCAACATCTATCTCTGACAAAAGCTCTCAATAAAGTGGCTTTACAGGGAATATGACACCACATAATATAAGCCATATATGAGAAATCCACAGCTAATATATTTAATGGTGAAATGCTGAGAGCTTTTCCTCTAAGAGCTCAAGTAAGACCAGGATATCCATTCTCACCACTTTCGCTGAACTGTGGAAGTCACAACCACAGCAATCAGACACGAAAAAGAAATCAGAGGCATTCATGTTAACAAGGAATAAGTTAAAATGTCACGATTTGCAGATGATATGATACGATACATAGAAAACTCTAAAAACTGCCTCAAAAGCCCACTAGGAATGACAAATAAATTCAGTAAAGTTTCAGTACACAAAATTAATACACAGAAAGGAGTTGAGTTTCTATACACTAATAATGAAGTGGCAGAGAAATTAAAAAAAATAAAACCATTCCATTCACAATATCACTTAAAAAAATACCTAAGAAGAAACTTAATCAAGGTGAAAGACTTGTATTCTGAAAACTATAAAACGCTGATGAAAGAAATTGAAGACACAGAAAAATGGAGATATTCTATGATTATGGATTGGAAAAACCAGTATTGTTAAAATGTCCATAATACCCAAAGTAATCTGTAGTTTCATTGCAATCCCTTATTTATACCAATAGCTTTTCCCCCCACAGAACTAGAATAATCAAATATTGGTATGGAACAACAAAAGATCCTGAATAGGCAAAGCAATCGTGAGATATATTACAATCCCAGATTTCAAGATACACAATAAAGCTGTAGTAATCAAAAACAGTATGGTACTGACACAGAAACAGACACATAGATCCATGACACAGATCAGACAATTCAGAAATAAACCCACACTTACAAGGTGAATTAATCTTCAGAATTTACAATGGAGAAAAGACAGTCTCTTCAACAAATGGTGCTAGGAAAACTGGACAGCTACATGCAACACAAACTGGACTACTTTCTCATACCATACAAAAAAAAAAGCTCAAATTGGATTAAAGACTTAAATATTTAACCTAAAACCATAAAACCTTAGAAGAAAACATAATAATTTCTTTGACAGCAGACTTAGCAGTATCTTCTAGACCTGTCTCCTCAGGCAAGGAAACAAAAGCAAAAATAAACTATTGAGACCACACCAAAATTAAAAGCGACTGCTTTTTCCTCTAAGAAAAGTGAAACAAGTCATCCACAAAACAAAAAGCAACCTTCTGAATGGGATTAGATATTTGCAATGATCCATCTGATAAGCAGTTAATATTCAAAATATATTAAGAATGTGTACAAAAAAAATGTGTACAACCCACCACCAAAAAACTTACCAATCTAGTTAAAAAAATTGAAAGAGTACCTACCTGAAGACATTTTCCCCAAAAAGACAAACATATGGTCAACAGGTACATGAAACAGAGCTCAACATTTGCAGAAATATGCAAAATCAAAACCACAATGAGATACCACTTTATACCTGTCAGAAAGGCTCTATTCAAAATGACAAGATATAAGTGTTGTCGAGGATGTAGAGCTAAAGGTACTTTTATCTATTGTAAATTGGTAGACCACTGTGGAAAGCCATGTGGATGTTTCTCAGAAAATTTTAAAAAAAACAACCAAAAACCATATGATCCAGTAATTCCACTACTGGGTATTTACCCAAAGAAAATGAAAACACTAATTTGAAAATATATATGTACCCCTATATATGGCAGCATTATTTATAATAGCCAAGATAGGGAAATAACCCAAGAGTCCATCAATAGATTAATGGATAAAGAAAATGTAACACACACACACACACACACACACACACTCTCTCTCTCTCTCTCTCCACCATAAACAAGAGTAAGATCTTGCTATTTGAGGCAGCATGGATGGATCTAAGGATATTATGCTAAGTGAAATGAGTCAGACATAGATAAATACACAGAATCTAAAAAAACAAACAAAAGCAGAAACAGACCCGTTATAGAGAAAAACTGAGGGCTGCCAGAGGGGACATGGGTGGGGGATGGGTAAATTAATGAAGGGGAAGTGGAAGATACAGGCTTCCAGTTACAGAATGAAGAAGTCATGAGGTGAAAGGTACAGTATAGGGAATCTAGTCAGTGGTACTGGAATAGCATATGGTGACCTAGGATAGCTACACTTGTGAACATGAAATAGGATATAAACTTGTGGTATAACTATGCTGTACAGCTGAAACTAATGTAATGCTGTGTGTCAACTATACTTCAATTAAAAAAAAACACTGAGACATTTGTGCAAGTACAAAGAGACCAATGAAATAAAGAGCCTAGGAACATATATTTATATATGTATGTGTGTGTGTGTCACATATGCCAAATATTAATGTTTAGCCACCACAATGGCTAAAATGCACGACAGACGATATCATGCACCAGTGAGACGATATCATGCACCAGTGGAGCAAGCTGTACTGTTATGGACTACTGGTGAGAAGACAAATTGTTACAGCTCCTTAGGAAAACTGGAAATAGCTACTGTCAGGGAGCAGATTTTTCCACCTAAGCTATGCATCTTTGGGATGTGGAGAAAGGGGAACCCTCTTGCACTGGTGGGTTGGTGGGAATGCAAACTGGTGTAGCCACTCTAGAAAACAGGATGGAAATTTCTCAAAAAATTGAACACAGAACTACCAGCAATCACACTACTAGACATTTACTTGAAGAATAAAAAAAATACTTCTTCAAAGAGAGACATGCACCCCGATACTTATAATGGCATTATCAACAGCCAAATTATGGAAGGAACCCAAATGTTCATCAACTGATGAATAGGTGAAGATGAATGGGTGTGTATGTATGTATGTATGTATACATGTGTACATATATACATACATACAATGGAATATTACTCAGCCTTAAAAAAGAATGAAATCTAATATTAAATCACTGTATGTTAGCTGGAATTTAAATAAAAACTTTTTAGAAAAGAATATATAAATTTGATTCAAAAAATGTCTCTTTGGCATATTGATTATTCTGAGCTGGTATGTTTAAAGAAACTGTAGATATTAGAAGATCTATGAAACCTAAGTTTCCATGTATAAGGGAAACCTCCATTTATAAGGGTGTCTCCCTTGGTATCAGGAAGAGGGGGATTACCCTTAAATGTCTAGAAACTGTTACCAGTGGAAAAGGCATGAATTTAAATCTGCATGACAACTCAGTCTTGTTTACTATGCTTTTTATGGTACCCTCCATAACTAACCCTCTACCTGCAAATCTTCTTTTGTCTTTAGATGGAGATGGTATTTAAGCTGGTGGCTTCAGCTGTTTTGGTGAGATATTCAGTTTTCCTGGGTTAAACCTTGTTTCATTTTCCATTAATCAGTCTTTTTTTTTTTTCTTGGATCTTTTTAAAAATTTGAATACAATTAGCCAACATATAGTGTATCGTTAGTTTCTCTATTAATCAGTCTTACATAAATTTTTTAGTTCAGGTGGAAAGACCTTAAAGGACAGAGGAAAATTTTTTTCTTTTCCCACACTACTGAAGTTGAACATATGAATATATCCTTTGTCCCAGCAAATCCACTTTAAGCACATACCCACCAGATCCATGTGTACATCATAAAGTTGAGTGAAAGGAGCCAAATATCAAAGAATAATATATATTCCACTTATTTAAAATTTGAAAGAATGGTAAAACTAATTTATAGTGTTATAAGTAAAGATAGTTGGGCCCGGATGTAGTATCTTAAGGTAGATATGAGAGGGCTTGTGTGGTCCTGGTAATGTATGTTACTTGGTCTGGGTAATGGTTATGAGAATGTATTTACTTTGTGAAAATCTGTTGAGTCACATTTATGATTTATGTGCTCTTCTGTATGTATGTTATACCAGAATAAAAAATTAAAAAAATTTTCAAATTGTTCAGATTATTATGATTTAACTTTTCCTTTGGCAACTCTTGCTTTTAGTTATGTTGATGGCTTGCATCAAAGAACACTCTTGAAAGCCAAAAACTTAATTATTTTCTGCTTTCAGAAAAGTATGAGAAAGTAGATTTGAACTAAATTGAAGGAATTTGAGAGAAAATTAGCTTTCCCCAGAATAATGTGGGCTGTATGGAAGAACCAGACATGGCACCTGGGTGGCTCAGTCTGTTAAGCGTCTGCCTTCAGCTCAGGTCATGATTTCAGGGTCCTACGATCAAGTTCTTCATTGGGCTCCCTGCTTAGCAGGGAGTCTGCTTCTCCATCTACCCTTGTCCCCTGCTTATGATCTCTCACTTTCTCATGCTCTCTCTCTCAAAGAAATAAAATCTTTATTTTTTTTAATAACTAGACAGAAACTACAATGAACAAATTAGAGATTCTTTCCTAATTCCTTTTCTAATTTTGAGTGGGAGTTACCCCAGTTTCCAAAATAAAAGTGGAGTAGAACATTCATCTGAATGTTCACCTCTTGATAGGTACTATTGTTACTGAATGGTATCTTTGTCAAGGGAGAGTAATCAAGGTCAAAGGGTAAAGCCTGAAAGAAAGGCTGAAAAGTGGGGAGGATCCGGGTTTCAATGAAGAAAGATATTTGCTAGAAATGAAGTAGGGCTCAAAAAGGGTCCTTGGCTAGGAAGTATCAGCTGGCTACAGTAATCTAATCAAACCATTCACAGCACATGGAAAGCATTCTGGTGAAAAGTGGAGTTTTTCTTCATTTTCAGGAAATTTTGTGGTAATTTTTTCACAATCCTTTTTACCCTTAGTAACTTTAAATAGCGTTAAGATGCAAAACCCCCATCATTAGAAGCTGACAATTGCTCCTTTTGGTGCAAACGGCATTATAAAAACAAAGATGATCAATCATTGGGGAGACTTGTTATACTAATTTGAAGTAAACTTACAAGGTATAAATCTTCTTTGTTTATTAGGAGTTCCGCAGAGAAATGAATTCTTTTACAATTCTGAAGATCCTTTGCCTAATCCAGGAATAGTAAAAGCCAGAAAGAATGGGAATTGGGATGTCCAGAGATCAGTAATACCAGATTTAGTCACATCAGACAAACTTAAGTTTAGGAAACGGAAGCTCATGTTGATATTACAGTAGTTTTTAAAACTATAATTTTTAAATATAAAATTTTGAATGAACCTGTAGATTAAATTTAGGTTTCTGATTGGTCTTCTTTGGAAGACTATGCTGTAAAATGACTAGTAGCTTCTAAATGAGAACAAATTAACCATAAAACCTAAAATCCCATGTGAAATATTTTTTTTCCATGTGAAATACTTTGATATAGGACAGAATTCTTTTGAGATATGACATGTTTATGTGTATAAGTAATTATAAAAGTTCCTGTGTTGGCTAATGTTAATAAGAGCATTTATGATAATAAACTCTTCCTCAGGGATCCCTGGGTGGCGCAGCGGTTTGGCGCCTGCCTTTGGCCCGGGGCGCGATCCTGGAGACCCAGGATCGAATCCCACATCGGGCTCCCGGTGCATGGAGCCTGCTTCTCCCTCTGCCTATGTCTCTGCGCCTCTCTCTCTCTCTCTCTGTGACTATCATAAATAAATAAAAATTAAAAAATAAATAAATAAACTCTTCCTCAAAAATCTTATGAAAAGAACGGTGTCCTTTTAACTTTTTGCTAAATGGTGATTAATCAGTGATTATTAATTTTTATATCACCAAAATTCCCACTTATATATGCATATTGTATTATTTACCAGCCGTAATTCTTTTTTAAAAGTCACTTTCTTTACAAAGAAAGTAATTCAAATTAACCAGCCATGTCCTAGAAACATAAATATAAATGATACTGAGTAAGTATTGATTGAAACAAAAAGTAGTTAAAGAAAACAGCATTAATTCTTACCAACTCCAGAGGTTATTGATTCTGCATCAATATCACTAGCTCTTTTTCTTGCCACTTCAGCTAGTGCCAATTCACCCTTATCTAGTGCAAAGTAATGGATGTCCTTTGGAAATAAAGCAAAATAAAAGATTAATCCAAATGAATCTTGGTCATTGTTACAAAGATTTTGAACAAAAGAGCTTACTGTTCAGATTACAAATCAGACATGACTGAGGAGTATTTTTTTGTTTTAATTCTCTTAGTTTTCTTTACCAATATAAGCAAATTTTCTTGAATAGTAGATTATAACTATACGCAATAGCATTATTTAAATAAGTTATTTTAATTCCTAAGGGAAAAATGCAAGTTTTTAAACTAAATGTTTGACATAGTTTTGTCAGGAAAAAAAACTTCTATTGCTATGTTCTTTGGTGAGATTTTAATATCTGAGATGACTTCAAAATTCAATTGTAGGGATCCCTGGGTGGCGCAGCGGTTTGGCGCCTGCCTTTGGCCCAGGGCGCGATCCTGGAGACCCAGGATCGAATCCCACATCGGGCTCCCGGTGCATGGAGCCTGCTTCTCCCTCTGCCTATGTCTCTGCCTCTCTCTCTCTCTCTCTGTGTGTGTGTGTGTAACTATCATAAATAAATAAAAATTAAAAAAAATTCAATTGTATATTATATTATGATAAACATAAGAAATACTACTGTACAAATTTGACATTTGTGTGTCTGGCATGTACTACTTTGTTAACATTATTAATATTACTATGATCTTGAACTCATACAGTCAAAAGATAACCAGTGCTAACTACATGTCAGGCACTGTTCAGGAATGTAGAGATCAGTTGTGATTCCATGTCTCAAGAAGCTGTGAGCCCAGATGAGGAGACAGACCATTGTGAACAATGGTTAATTACATAATGTATGACAGGTTTTATAACAGATACTTGCACAAATATTTGCTGTGCAGGTAAAGAGAAGGAACTGATCCTTGATCTGAATTTTGAAGGACAAATAAAAGTTATGCTAGGAGGGAAAATAGAGAAAAAGTAACATAATTGGTATCTGGTGCATATATGTATAGAAGATTTAAAAAACACAGCTCTGTTAGGTAATGGCATATCTTTAAATACAGAGGAGTCTTGGATGTGTGAGAGAAAGCAGTATAAAATAATACTAAAGTAGGTATAGCCACTAAAAAGGATTTTGAACTATTTTTGGTGTGAAAAAGATTGCTGGAATATTGTAATAAAAATGGAAAAAGAAGGGGCACTTGGATTGCTCAGCTATTTAAGTGTCTGACTCTTAATTTCAGCACAAGTCATCTCAGGATCATGAGATCGAGCCCCACATTAGGGTCCCTGCTCAGTGGGGAGTCTGCTTGAGATTCTCTTTCCTTATCCTTCTTTCTCTAGAATAAATACATCTTTTTAAAAAATGGAAAAAGAATACAGCCAGTTTACCATGAAGAAATATAAATGCCCTATACTCATGAAAGATAATTCACTTTGTTAATATTCAAATAAATGCAAATTGAAAAAGACATAATTTCAAATTGTTTGTTTTTAAAAATTCAGAATATTTATTGGTTGCAGAGACTTCCAGGGAAGATGGCAGAGTAGGAGGTTCATAACCTTAACTCATCCCATGGATTCAACTAGGTAACACCTACATCAGTGTAAATAACCCAGAAAATGACCCAAAGGCTGATAGATCAAACTCTCTACAGGTAAATACAGAGAAGAAGCCACATCAAAGAGGGCAGGAAAGGTGGAGATGCTGTCAGGAGCCAAATGGACCCACGGAACTCTCCCCTGGAGGATACTGCAGATGTGGAGAGGAAAGAGCAACAGACCCCATATCAGGCATACCAGGCATCCTAGGCACGGGAGACACATGGGGAAGACAAATCCTCATAACACTTGGCTTTGAAAACCAGAAGGGCCTAACTTCACAAGTTCTTAAAAATCAGTGGGATGTAACACTTGGAACTTTAAAAATCAGTGGCCTCAGTTCTGGAAGAGCTGGAAGGACAAAAGGAAACAGACTTTCTGCCCTTAATCTTTTTTACTATAAACAGTCCCACTGAGTTATTACATATAAGCAGCAGTTTGAAAAATGCCTAGGGAATAAGGGGAATAAGATTTATTTACTAATCTCAGAGCATGTGCTGGAGGGGCAGGGATCTTTGGGAGGCTTCTGCAAGAACAAAATAGCTTCTGGGCAACATTTCACTCCCTTGCCCTCCAGCCTAAATACATGGATACCTGCAGGAACCAGCACAGCACCAACATGTTTCACTTAGCTTACTAACAGTGCACCCTGCCCTGTTGTGCTTCTGCCAATCTGCATCCCTAACCCCACCAGTCTTGGCAAGTTTTCCCAGGTGGCTGCAGGTTTTCTTCCTCAGCACACTAGTGAAGACCATGCTGGCACCACATGCCCCACCCCTACATTCTACTGTAGACTTTCCCCCTCTAGTATGTCCGTGGCAGGAGCTCATCCAAAGCGGTGCCACAAGACTGGCAGTGTGCAAGGAGCCCTGACAAGGGTGAGCACCACTCCAAAGTGACTCCTACGCAAGGTAGAAGGTAAGATAACCCCCTACTCCAGCCCACCTGTGGCACCAGCAGTGGGCTGAAGGGAGACATCAACTCTGGCTATAGGCCCCACCCACCAGCAAAAGCTCAAGGGCCAACACAGGGGCCAACTTTGCAGTTTTGTGCTACTGCATCTCTCTGGTAAATGCCTGGTTTGACTCAACTTATGCCCACCATGGCCACAGAATGGCCCATTTTCAAAACAGTGACCAAATTCTGCACACAAAAGGCAAAGAGAGCCACTGTAGATGACAAAGCTAAAGGCAAATGCAGCTCAGCCATACAGAACTGCACATGCAACCCATATAGGAGACGTCCCTGAAGCGCTGAGTTCTGTGAAATTGGAACATTGCACTGCAAGGCATTCTTCTTCATAGGCCACTACTTTTCTTTTTTCTTTTAAGATTTATTTATTTATTTGAAAGAGAGCACATAGAGTGCAGAGGGACAGAAAGAGAGGGAGAAAGAGATTCCCAAACAGACTCCCTGCTGAGTACAAAGCCCCGCTCAATCTCACAACCCTGAGATCACAACCTGAGCTGAAACCAAGAGTAGATGCTTAACCAAATGAGCCACCCAGGCTCCCCTAAGGCCACTACTTTTAAGAGCAAGAGATATGGCAGACTTCCCTAAAATAAAAAAGGACACAGAGTTACACAAAATGAGGAGACAGAGGTCTATGTCCCAAATGAAAGAACAAGACAAAATCACAGCTAGACAGCTAAATGAAATGGAGATAAGTAATATACCTGATAGAGAATTTTAAGTAGTGGCCATAAAGATAATAGACTTGAGGAAAAAGTAGAGGAACTCAGTGATACCCTCAAGAAAGGGACAGAAAACATAAAAAAGAGCTAATCAGAGATGACAAAAAATACACTAGATGCAATAAATAGCAGACTAGAGGAAGTGGAAGAACAGATCAGGGACTTGCAGGAGAGAGTAATGGAAAACAGCAAGCTAACTGGACAGAGAAAAAAAAATAAAAATGAAAACAGATTAAGGGAACTCAGCAATACCATCAAACATAACATTTACATTATAGGGACCCCAGAGGAGAAGAGAGAGAAAAGGGGTTGAAATTCTATTTCAAGAAATCATAGCTAGAAACTCCCCAAATCTGTGGAAGGAAACAGAAATGCAGATCCAGGAGGTACAGAGATGCCACAAAAATTAACCCAAAGAAGTCTACACCAAGACATAGTAATTAAAATGGCAAAAAGCCAGCAAAAGGAGAATTTTAAAAGCAGCAAGAGAAAAGAAAACAGTTACATACAAGGGAAATCCTATAAGACTATCAGCAGATTCTGCAGCAGAAAGTTGTAGGCTAGAAAAGAGTGGCATGATATATTCAAAGGACTTAAAGAAAAAACCTGCAGCCAAGAATACTCTATCCAGCATAGAAATCACTTATAATAGAAAGAGAGAGAGCATTTCCCAAACAAAAGTTAAAGGAATTCATCACCACTAAACCAGCCCTATAACAAATATTAAAGGGGGCTCTGAGCAGAAAGGGAAGATCACAGGCAAGAGAAAGAAAAGAAGCAAAAAGGCTCTAAAATTAAATATACCTGTAAAAATCACTCAGGGGGCTCACAGAATAAAAGGATATAAAGTAGGCCACCATATACATAAAACAGGGCTGGGAAAGGAGTAAAAATTTAGTGCTAAAAGAATGGCTTCAAATTTAAGTGACCATCACCTAAACATAGACTGATAATATACAGAAGATGTTATATATAAACCTAATGGTCACCACAAATAAAAAATTGGTAATATACAAAAAATAAAGAGAAAGGAATCCAAGTATATCACAAAGAAAGGCAGCAGATCATGAGAGAACAGAGCAAGAGAACAAAGGAACAGAGAACTACAAAGACAACCATAAAACAAGTAATACAATGGCAATAAGTACATACCTGTCAATAGTTACTTTGAATATAAATGGACAGAATACTCCAATCAAAAGACAGGGTGAAAAAAAATAAACAAAAGACAGGGTGAAGGAATGGAAAAGAAAAATAAGGCCCATTTATATGCTGCCCAAAAGGGACCCATTTTAGACCTAAAGACACATGCAGACTGAAAGTACAGTAAAGATGGAAAAGCACTTCTACAAAAGGATGTGAAAAGAAAGGCATGGCAGGAAAACGTATGCTGGAAAAAATAGGCTTTAAATCAAAGACTAATAAAGGAAAAAGGACACTATATAACGATAAAGGAAACAATCCAAAAAAGAAGGTATAATAATTGTAAATATTTACACATCTAACATGGCAGCACCCAAATACATAAAGCAGCTAATAACAAACATAAAGGCAATAGTCAATAGTGATACAATAATGGTAGGGTACTTTAGCACCCAACTTACATCAATGGATAAATCATCCACACAGAAAAAGAAACAGAGGCTTTAAATGATACACTGGATCAAATGGATCTAACCAGATGGATCTAGACCAGATCTACTCAGAACGTTTCATCCTAGAATAGCAGAATACACACTTGTTTCAAATGCACATGGATTACCATCCAGAATGGATCACAAGTGAGGCCCCGAAACAAGTTTCAACAAATTCAAAAAGATTAAAGTTATACTATGCATTTTTTCTGACCACAGTGTTAGCACACCAGAAATCAAACACAAGAAAAAATCTGTAGAGAACACAAATACATGGAGGTTAAATAACATGCTATCAAACAATGAATAGGTCAATCAGAATATCAAAGAGGAAATAAAAAGTTACATGGAGACAAATGAAAATTAAAACACAATGGTCTAAAGTCTTTGAGATGAAGCAAAAGCTATTCTACAAGGGCAGTTTATAGCAATACAGGCCTCACTCAAGATGCAAGAAAATCTTAAATAAATAACCTAACCTTACATCTAATACAACTAGAAAAAGAAGAACAAACAAAACTCCAAACCAGCTGAAGGAAGAAAATAATAAAGATTCGAGCAGAAATAAATGAAATAGAAACAAAAAAGAAGAAGAAGAAAGAAGAAGAAGAAAAGGATAACCAGGTCAATGAAATCAGGACCTGGTTCTTTGAAAAGATCAACAAAATTGATAACTTTTACCCAGACTCATTAAAAAAGAGAGGTGTGTGTGGGGTGGCTCAAATAAATAAAACCATAAGTGAAAGAGGAGAAATAACAACCAATACCAAAGAAACAGAATTATAAGAAAACATTATGAAAAATTATATGCCAACAAATTGGGCAATCTAGAAGAAATAGGTAAGTTCCTAAAAACATAATCTTCCCAAACTCACTCAGGAACAAACAGAAAATTTGAACAGACCAATTACCAGCAATGAAAATAGAATCCGTAATCAAAAAACTCTGCAAACAAAAAATCCAGGACCAGACAGCTTCACTGGTGAATTCTACCAAACATTTTAAGAAGAGTTGTATATATTCTCTCAAACTATTCCAAAAAGAGAAGAGGAAGGAAAGCTTCTAGATTCACTTATGAGACTCCCACTACCCTGTTACCAAAGTCCGATAAAGACACTACAAAAAAGGGAATTGCAGGCCAATATCTCTGGTGAACACAGATGGAAAAATACTTAACAAAATGTCACCAAACCAAATCTAACAATACATTAAAAAAGTCATTCACCTTGGTCAAGTGGAATTCATTTTTGGGATGCAACATTGGTTCAATATTTGCAAATCAATCAACGTGAGACGACACACCAAAAGAAAGGATAAAAACCACATGATTATTAGATACAGAAAGAGCATTTGACAAAGTATAACATCCATTCATGATAAAAACCTCAACAAAGTAGGTTTAGGGTGAACATACCACAACATAATAAGGCCATATATAAAAAACCCATAGTTAACATCATATTCAATGGTGAAAAACTGAGAGCTTTTCTGTTAAGATCAGGAATTAGACAAGGATGTCCAGTGTCTCTACTTTTGTTCAACATAGTACTGGAAGTCCTAACCACAGCAATCAGACAAGAAAAAGGAATAAAAGGTATCTAAATTGGTAAGGAAGAGGTAAAACTTGGACAATTTGCAGATGACATGATACTATATACAGAAAACCCTAAATACTCTACAAAATAAACTACTAGAAATAATAAATGAATCTGGCAAAGTCACAGGATACAAAACCAATATACATAAAAATGATGCATTTCTCTATACTAATAATGTAGTAGCAGAAGGAGAAATTAAGAAAAATACTCCATTTGCAACTGCAGCCCAAAGCTGAATACCTAGGAATAGATTTAACCAAAGAGGTAAGTGACCTGTATTCTAAAACATTAATGAAAGAAACTGAAGATGACACAAACAAATGGGAAGGTATTTTATACTCATGGAGTAGAAGAATCAGTATTATTAAAATGTCTATATTACCCCCCCCCACAAAGCCATCTACAGATTTATTGCAATACTTTTCAAAATACCAACAGCATCTTTCACAGAACTAGAACAAGTAATCCTAAAATAAGTATGGAACCACAGAAGACTCTGAATAGCCAAAGCAGTCTTGAAAAAGAAGAACAAAACTGGAGGTATCACAATTCCAGATTTCATCAAAACTGTTTGTAAGAATCAAAACATTATGGTACTGGTACAACAACATAGATCCATGGAACAGAATGGAGCACCCAGAAATAAACCCATGTTTATAGGATCAGTTAATCTTCAACAAAGGAGGCAAGAATATGCAATTGGGAAAAGACAGTCTCTTTAACAAATAGTATTGGGAAAACTAGACAGCAACCTGAAACAGAAAGAAACTGGACCACTTTCTCATATTATACATAAAAATAAATTCAAAATGTATTAAAGACCTGAATGTGAGACTAGAAACCATAAAAATCCTAGAAGAGACAACAGGCAGTAATTTCTCTGGTAGCTGTAGCAACAGTTTTCTAGGTATATCTCCTGAGGCAACGAAAACAAAAGCAAATATAAACCATAGGGACTACAACAAAATGAAAAGCTTCTGCACAGCAAAGGAAACAATCAACAAAACTAAAAGACAACCTACTGAATGGGAGAAGATATTTGCAAATCATATATCTGATAATAGGTTAGTATTCAAATATATAAAGATCTTATACAACTCACCAAAACCTACAAATAATCCAATTTAAAACAGGGTAGATGACATGAACATGCAGTTTTCCAAAGAAGACATACAGATGGCCCACAGACACATGAAAAGATGCTCAACACCACTCATCATCAGGGAAATGCAAATGAAAACCACAATCACCTCACATCTGTCAGAATGTCTAAACATGTGTTGGTGAAGATGTGGAGAAAAAGGAATCCTCTTACACTATTGGTGGGAATACAATCTAGTTCAGCAACTGTGGAAAAACAGTATGGATGTTCCTCAAAAATTTAAAAATACAACTACCCTATAATCCAGCAATCCCAATACTGGGCATTTACCCAAAGAACGCAAAAACAAATTCAAAGGGATACACGCACCTCTATCTTTATTGCGGCATTATTTACAATAGATAAGATACAGAAGGAGCCCACGTATCCATCGACTGATGAATAGATACAGAAAATATGTGCACATACACAATAGAATAATATTCAGCCATAAAAAAATAATGAAATCTTGCCATTTGCAATGACATGGATGGAGCTATAGAGTATAAGGGTAAGTGAAATAAGTCAGAGAAAGAGAAATATCTTATGATTTCACTCATGTGGGAATTTAAGAAACAAAACAAATGAACAAAAAAATAAAGAGACAAACCAAGAAACAGACTCGTAACTACAGAAAACAAACTGATGGTTACTAGAGTGGAGGTGTATCGGAGGGTTCATGAAATAGGTGAAGGGGATTAAGAGTACACTTGTCATGATGTGCACCTGTAATGAACAGAATTGTTGAATCACTATATTGTGCACCTGAAACTGATATAACACTGTATGTTAACTGTACTAGAATTAAATTATTAAAAGGAATATTTACTGGTTGCACAGTTTGGGAGAACTAGACACCTACATTTACTGGAATATAAGACTTTATAGAACAGGGGTCCGTTAAGTATGACCCATGGGTCAAATATAGCCTACCTTTTGTATAGTCCTCAAGTTAAAAATAGTTTTTACATTTTTAAGTGGTTGGAAGAATTGTGCTCACCATTCTTACTTAACTAAGTGGCTTTGTAATTAGATTATGCTACAGACTTAAAAATATTTCAACCTAAAACTTCCAGGCAAAATAGTACTTATATTGTGATAAAGTAATTTCAATGATAACTATCATTTTTTGACTTGCAAGTAATGTCAGGCTGTTATACATTTCGTGAACTGTGAAGAAATAAAATGAGATCTCCATTCTACATAAATTCTTGCAGCAATATATTTTCTGATTGCAGTCCACAGTAGTGTTTTTCAACCTTGATGCAAGTGCAACAGAAATTTCCATATTCCAGTCTGTTTATGCAACTCAGATATTTTAATTGAAAGTGATTAATCTGTAATAAAATGACATGCTAAATGGCATTCTTTAAGTCTTTTAGTTAATATAACTCTAACAATGTCTTCTAGTTGGTGAATATGCTCAATTAAAACCATATGTCCATGGATTGACATTAGTAGGTAGCAGTATCTATCCAGGAGGAAGGAAATTTTTAAAAGTGAAATACATAAAATCTGATCAGGGATCAGCATTAAGAGATGAACATTTTGCAATAGTTTTTTTTTTTAAAATAAGGAACACCAACTTTCAGCCCTAATTTAAGTGATATGTTATTCCTCCAAGAGAGAATTCCATTATTTATATTTGTAGATTTGTATTATCAAAACTTCTCAATTACTGAATTTCTAATTTAGTTAATAAAGATTAATAGAAGTTTGTGGTTTTTGTTATATGCTAGCACTTATAGAATAACCTCAATTTTGCTTGTTGGTCTACAAGCCTATAATATTTACTATATGGACCTTTTCAGGAAAAGTTTGTTTATTCTGCATCTTAACCATGTATTAGAATTGAAAACTTGCCTATAAAATACTTTGGAAAATCTTAAGGAAATGATGTGACAATGTATGTCCAAAGATTGGCAATGACCGCATTACTTGTAACAATGAAAAACTGGAAGCAAATTTCACTGTACGTCCATTGAAATATTATTCAATGAAGAAATCTGTAATAATATAAAAATATACATAACTATATTCAATTAGTTAATTCTATTCAAGACTTTTACATCCATGTTCTTAAGAAAAGTCAATAACTTTACTTGGGTTCAACAGCTAATAGGCCTCACTGCTATTAAGGTTATCCTAGCCTTATAAAATAAGTTAGGTGGGTTTTTTCTATTTTCTCTTCTCTGGCAAAATTTGTATGATTCTTCACTGGAAATACAAAGATATACAATAAATTTATTTATTTATTTTAGTATTTTTTAAAAGGTTTTATTTATTTATTCATGAGAGACACAGGCAGAGGGAGAAGCAGGCTCCATGCAGAGAGCCCGAAGTGGGACTCCATTCCGGGTCTCCAGGATCACGCCCTAGGCTGAAGGCAGCGCTAAACCGCTGAGCCAACCGGGCTGCCCGATATACAATAAATTTATGAAGAAATTACCAACCATTATTGACCAACATAAACACCTGATTAAAATATAAGCACACCTGCTTATGGCTGAAAAGACTGTATATGATAAAGATCAATTCTGACCACAAATCTGTAAAGACCAGTGGAATTATAATTAAAATCACCTCAGAGGCTTCCATGGAATTTAACAAGTTGATTTAAAAATTCTTATGTCGGGACACCTGGGTGGCTCAGCGATTGACCGTCTGCCTTCGGCTCAGGGCGTGATCCCAGGGTCCTGGGATCAAGTCCGACATCAGGCTCCCTGCAGGGAGCCTGCTTCTCTCTCTGCCTGTGTGTCTCTCATGAATAAATAAATAAAACTTAAAAAAAAAAGAGTATCAAAGACATACCCTAAATTAAGGCTATATATAGCACTGTTATGCAGACATATAAACCAAAGAGAAAGAATCATCCCCATACAAATTCAGTTTTCTTTGTGAGTTACTAACTCTAGTACATTATGTTTAGCAGTGATGTAAGTGTTAGCTGTAAGATGTATGGCTCAAAAATTATTTCTGGAACATTTTCTCTGTCTTACTCTCTCATTTTTCCTTAATTCTATGATTTCTCTTTATTTTTTAATTGTTATAAAGAATTGGGAGTCATTAATTTGAAGACAGTAAGCCTCAGCAGTTGTTATTACATCTGTACCACAAAGGTTTTCGTTCCTTAATCTATTTAGAAACAGTCTATTTACTTGTTGATACCCTTGTGAGCCTCCTTGCTATTCATATATCTGAATGTGGTCTTTACCAAAGTGTAGTAGAAAATATATCCCTTTAACTCTATGCTCCTCAGTTTGACATAGTTATGAACCTTTAGGCTGTGATGCAAGACTCTTTAGGGTCTAATGTACAACATATCTACATCACTTGCCAATTGACTATCCTCTAGCTTCACTTATTTTTTAACTTTTGGATAGTTTTAGTGTTGGCATTTAATTTAAATGTTAGATAAGTGTTCACGTATCTCTGGGAAATGGTCATATTCTAAATGTCAAGAAAATAAAAGCCTCTTGGCTTTATATTTCATTTTCATGTCTTGTACCTGACTAGGTACATACTAGTACATACATGAATAAAGGATGTGGATCAAGCTGGTTGAGACTAACCCAGGCTAATGTACTGTTAAACCACCTATTAAGGCATTTCAGGAGGGCACCTTCAGGACTGCCATGTCCTTCTGCTCACCCTGAGTTCAATTTCAATCACTATTAATAAATAGTAATCAATAATTACTATTCATAATTATGAAATATTTAGATGCAGAGGTGAATTTACCACAAAATTAATGAAACTTAAGTTTCACTGCCTCTCATTTGTACATAGCCTTTCCAGTACCAAATTTTGTATTTGAAATTTTAAACTCTTCTCTTAAGAAGTACTCCTCAAACTGTACAAGCTTCAAGCTCTATAAAACATGGATCTGCCCCTGATACACAGCCATCAAGGTTCTCACAGTAGGTGGACTCTGTTACCACATGCTCTGTTTACAATCATGTGTCTTGGAAGCACAAGGCACAAGGAGACATTACAAGTTATATAGTCTTTTTTGTTTGTTTGTTTTGTTGATCTCTTTTTGGAAATTTATTGTATAAGATGAAAATGACATATAACAAGTCTAAATGGACACCATGGATGGCAACAGATTTGAAAAGTGTCATATTGATAAATCCCAAACGTTACTGCCACCCAACTAGGGTTACCTCATTGGTTGATGGTTTTATTATTAAAGTGTCACTATCCTGGAAGCAAGTTTTCAGAAAAATACTCAGAAGAATAAACTACTTAGTTTTTGTCATTCTCAGTAACAATTTTATAATTTACCATTTGCCAAATTGACTTAGATTAGTATCATCATTTAGCACTATTAAGTGTAATTGGCTTTCACTGCACAAAAGATGACAAACACTGATAGTCTTTGGCCATCATCCAGGTTTAAATATTTACACATATCTTGTCTGTGTCATCTAAGATCAAAAATAAAGAACTTGCTGTTACTAGGTTCTCACTATCTTTCACAAATGACTTTTGAATGTACTACTGCAATGAATGTGCAAATTTACAAGATATTTAAAACTAAAATCTTGAATAGACTTTCATCTTTATTTTTTTTAAAGATTTTATTTGTTTATTCATGAGACACACACACAGAGAGAGGCAGAGACTCAGGCAGAGGGAGAAGCAGATTCCTTGCAGGGAGCCCGATGTGGGACTCAATCCCGGAACCCTGGGATCATGCCCCGAGCCGAAGACTGATGCTCAACCACTGAGGTATCCAGGCATCCTCTGTTATTTATTTCTATTATGTATTACAATAACATTTCAGGGACGCCTGGGTGGCTCAGTGGTTGAGCATTTGCTTTTGGCTCAGGTCGTGATCCCCGGATCCTGGGATCAAGTCTCGCATTGGGCTCCCTGCATAGAGCCTCTTCTCCCTTTGCCTGTGTCTCTGTCCCTCTCTCTCTCTCTGTGTCTCTCCTGAATAAATAAAATCTTTTAAAACCAAAAAACCAAAAAACCAATAACACTTCAAACCAGACAAATCAGATCAGTAAGTTTTAAGAATCAGGAATAAAATACCATTTGTGATAACGTGTTAGTGCTTTGAAGTTCTTTATTTGCAAATCTGAGGAAAATTAACTTTTAAGATAAGGAAACATACTAAATAATGTATCAAAAAATTATATGGAAAAATATTTCAGTAATCAGCTCATATATATATATAATCTTTCTTATATAAATCATCTTTTTTATATAAATGAGAACAATGAATAAATCATCTTTCTTATATAAATCAGAACAATGAATAATCATTTTAAATGTGAAACTATGTGGAAATAATTTATATATATATATTTACCAAATGAATTTAATTCCAGGGCACATATTTTTATTTTAGGAAAAGTTACTGGAAATTGTCTGTTTTTGAGGTTTTCATAGAACTCATAAATAAAACCTACTGCTTCCTTTCAGGAGTTAATATTTTTGACTTGTATGAATTTTCTTTGGGGCTACTGGACTATTTGAATTCATTTTTTTAGAATGTTATTTTTAGAGATTTATATTTCTGTAGAAAATTATTCATATTTTCATGTTTATTGCACTAATGCATATACAGGCATACTTTGTATTATTGCTTCACTTTATTGCACATCATAAATACTGCCTTTTTTTTTAAACTGAACGTTTTGTGGTAACCCTGACTCAAGCAAGTTTATTGGCACCGTTTTTCCCACACTATTTACTCACTTTGGATCACTGTCATAGGTCAGTAATTCTCACAGTATTTTAAGCTTTCCATTATTATTGAATTTGTTATAGTGACCTCTGAACAGTGATCTTTGATGTTACTATTGATTGTTTTGGGGCACCATGAATTACACCCAAATCAGTGAACTTAACTGATAATTGTGTGTGTTCTGATTGCTCCACTTACGGCGCGTTTTTTGGTCTCTTTCCATCTCCTTGGGCTCCCTATTCCCTGAGATACAAAAATATTGAAATTGGGCCAATTAATAATCCTAACAATGACCTCTAAGAGGTTCAAGTAAAAGGAAGAGCTTTCACTTCGAGGCTAGAAATGATTTCATTTCAAAGGCTAGAAATGATTAAACTAAGTGAGGAAGGCACATCAAAAGCTAGGACAGGCTAAAACTAGGTTTCTGCACTAAAAAGTCAAGTTATAAATGCAAAGGGAAAGTTCTAGAAGGAAAAGAAAAGTGGTACTTCAGTGAACCCATGAATGACAAGAAAGCAAAACAGCCTTATGCTGATGTAAACAAACTTTAAGTGTCTACATAGAAGATTAAACCAGCCAGAGCTTCCCTTAAGCCAAAGCCTAATCCAGAGCAAGGCCCTAACTCTCTTCAATTCTGTGAAGGCTCAGAGAGGTCAATAAGCTGCAGAAGAAAAGTTTGAAGCTACCAGAGTTGGTTCATGAGGTTTAAGAAGCCATCTTCATAAAATAAAAGTTGAAGATGAAGCAGCAAGTTACCCAGAAGATCTAGCTAAGATCATTAATGGAGGTGACTATCCTAAACAACCGATTTTCAATATAGATGAAACAGCCTTCTGTTATTGGCAGATGCCATCCAGGACTTTCAGAGCTAGAGAGAAGTCAGTGCCTGGCTTCAAAGCTTCAAAGGACCGGCTGACCATCTTGTTAGGGGCTAATACAACTCGTGACTTTAAGGTAAGCCAGTGCTCATTTGCCATTCTGAAAATCCTAGGCCCTTAAGAATCATGGTAAATCTACTTGCCTCTGCTCTAGGAATGGAACAACACAGCCTGAATGAAAGCACCTTTTTTTACAACATGGTTTACTCAATATTTTTTTTAAATTTTATTTATTTATGATAGAGAGAGAGAGAGAGAGAGAGAGAGAGAGAGAGAAGCAGAGACATAGGTAGAGGGAGAAGCAGGCTCCATGCACCGGGAGCCCGACGTGGGATTCAATCCCGGGTCTCCAGGATTGCGCCCTGGGCCAAAGGCAGGCGCTAAACCGCTGCGCCACCCAGGGATCCCTGGTTTACTCAATATTTTAAGCTTGCTTTTGAGGGCTACTGTTCTGAAAAAAGTTTCCCTTCAAAATATTACTACTCACTGATGATGCACCTGGTTACCCAAGAGCTCTGGTGGAGATATACAATGAGACTCATGTTGCTTTCATGCCTGCTAACACAGCAGCCATTGTGTAGGCCATGGAACAAGGCTTTTGTTCCAACAAACATCTTTCAAGTTTTCTTATTAAATACATTTCCGGCTATAGCTGCCATATAGTGATTCCTCTAATGGATCTAGGCTAAGTAAACTGAAAACCTTCTGGAATACATTCACCATTCTAGATGCCATTAAGAACATTCATGATTTGTGGAAAGAGGTCAAAATCCCAACAAGAATAGGACTCTGAAGACACTGATACCAACTCTCATGGATGGCTTTGAGGGATTCAAGATTTCAGTAGGGGAAGTAACTGCATCTTTGGTGCAAATAACATAAGGACTAGAACCAGAAGTGGAGCCTGAAGATGTGACTGAATTGCTGCAATCTCATGATAAAACTTGAACCAATGAAAAATTGCTCTTTATGGGTGAGCAAAGAAAGTTTCCTGAGATGAACTCTACTGTGGGAAGATGCTGTGAAAACAATTTAGGGGAACCTGGGTGGCTTAGTGGTTGAGCATCTGCCTTCAGCTTAAGACATGATCCCAGGGTCCTGGGATCGAGTCCTGCTTTGGGCTCCCTGTGAGAGCCTGCTTCTCCCTCTGCCTATGTCTCTGCCTCTTCTTTTTGTGTCTCTCATGAATAAATAAATAAAATCTTTTTTTTAAAGAAAACTGTTTAAATACAATGAAAGATTTAGAATATTACCTAAACTTAGTCAAGAGAGCAGTAGCAAGGTAGGAAGGGATTAACTCTAATTTTGAAAGAAGTTCTACTGTGGGTAAAATGTTATCAAACAGCATTACATGCTACAGAGAAATTGTTTGTGAAAGGAAGAGCCCAATGATGCAGCAAACTGTACTGTTGTCTTCTTTTAAGAAACAGCCAGAGCCACCCTAACTTTCAGCAACCACTACCAGATGCCATCAACATCACGGCAAGACCCTCCACCAGCAAAAAGATTACAACTCACTGAAAGCTCAGATGATGGTTAGCGGTTTTTAGCCATAAAATATTTTTAAATTAAGGTATGTGTATTCATTTTTTAGATATCATGCTATTGTATACTTAAGAGACTACAATAAGGTATAATCCTAAGTTCTAAATACACTGGGAAACCAAAAAATTCACCTGACTTACAATATTGTAGTGGTCTGGATCTGAACCTGTATTATCTCCAAGATAATTATAATTATCATAATTTTAAAAAGTCTTCTGATCTTTCTGTAAACTACTATGGAGTTATCTCCAGGATCTGTGGAATTAAGAAAAAAAATCAAGTGGCCAAACAATGTATTTAGTGTGCTACTAAAACAGGGTTGAGTTTTAGTTATATATATCTAACTAAACATATATGCATATTTAGTTATATAAATATTTTCCATAAAAAGATGGATAAATTGTAATGAAAGCCTAAAGAGGAAGGAAAGGAACAATATGAAGAAGAGAGACTTAAGTTAGACTTCATTGAATGTACCATTTTTAAAGATCTGATTTCAAACCACTTTCATATAATGATAAAAGTTTTAAAGTATTCCTCAAACATGACAATCAAAATTAAATTAATGAATTATTATGTCAATTTGGTGGCATAATTACATAAAAAAGTATTTTCAAGTCAGTTTAAAATAGAGACACTTTACCTCCCGTGGCATATCTCTAAAACAAAAGGAACTACAATGAAATCTTAGAATATTTTCATTATTGTACTAGTAAGAATTTGTAGAAATCTTCTAAACTATTTTCTATAAATGTATAACAGAGGCCAGTGAAGTACAGCCTGTCAAATAAAATTTAATGAAAATAGCCATACTCAGTCTCACCAGAGGAAGATGGTGGAGTAGTAAGGGACTGGAATTCATCTAGATTGCTGTCAAATCATTCTGAATACCTACGAACTCAATCGAAGATCTAAGAAAAGAATTGATGCAATTCTACAAGTAGAAAAGCAACCACTTTTGCAAGATAGGAGGTGCAGAGAAGTAAATATGAGGTGATATACAGGAAGATATGCCTCGGAGAGACAATCTTTGTAAGTCGGCTACTGGAAAGTGATACAGCAGTGGAGCACAAAATTGGATCTTTGAGAAATCTGCTCCAGTGGGGAATGTCCCTGCCTGAAAGGTGCTCAGGTGCCTAAGCAAGGCAGAACCATAGGTGGGGCAGTGTGGTCTCAGGATCCCAGGGGTCACAGAAAGAACAGGGGTGACTAAGTGTGGCAGAGTTCTCAAGTGTCAGAGCAGGGAAGCCAGCTGCAAACAATGAGCCCAGGGGAGGGCTTTCAGGATAGTGTTGCCATAAACCTCAAACTGCAGCACAATCTGGTGACCAGTGTCTGAGAAGGGGCCCACCAAGAGGCAGAATGGTAGGGAGACTCCCCTCCCTGCCCCGGAAGGAGCTGCACAGGTGTGCACCTCAGGAGACTGTAAAGTTTGGAGACCCAAAGTGGGGTCATGTGCTTGAGATAAAAATGCTCTGTCACAGGCTGGGTGAACGGAGTGCAAATGGAAACCAGGGAGACAAGAGTGATTTGGCTGCTTTTCTGGGAGGGCTCCAGGAAGGGAGGGGGCAACTTTTCAGCTGCAGGGCTGGAGACTGGGGAACAGCCATTTTCATCCTCTAAAGCCAAGTGGAAAGCCTTCAGCAAACAAAAGCCACAGAGAGCAATCTGAAGCTGCTTACACTGGGCCTGGCAGCCTGGCAAGGGGGCTTCAATTCTGCCAGGAGAGAGATGCTCGAGAATCAGTGGAACAGGATGCTCCACCAGAAGATAAGCAGGAACATCCAGCTAATACCAAGTTTACTGATCACACAGAACTGCAAAACTCTAGCACTAAGGGAAAATAGTATACAGAATTCATGTTTTTTTCCTATGATTCTTTAGTTCTTCAATTTAAATTTTTTCTCCTTTTTCTTTTTCAACTAGTTTCTTATTTTATCAACTCTTTTTAAAAGTCTTTTTAAATTTTCATTTTTACACATATAATATATATATACATGTATATATACACATACATATATGTGTATATGTGTATTCTTCATTGTTGGCTTCCTTTCATTATATTCAATTTTATTTTTGTTTATATATGATTTTCTTTCTTTACAATTTGGGATCTAGTTTCTTGTGGCAAACACACCAAAATACCCAGGACCTAGTGTATTATTCTGTTCTACCTATTTGATTATATTCTATATTCTTTTCCTTTTTTGGTTTCTAAATGCTTCAGATTTGTTTAGTGTATATTTTGCTAGGGTCGTTGATATTTTTATATTTTGTTTCTTTGTTCACCTATTCCTCTCTACAAAATGACAAGATAGGAAAACTAACCCTGGAAAAAAGAAAAGAGGCAATACTAATCACCAGAGACTTAGTCAGTAGGAAAATAAGTAAGACGTTGGAGCAATAATTCAGAATAATAATTATAAAGATACTAGCTGGGCTTGAAGAAGGCATAGAAGGCCCTAGAGAATCCCTTTCTGGAGAAATAAAAGAACTAAAATCTAATCAAGTGAAATAAAAAAGGGTATTACTGCGATGCAATTAAAAAAATGGAGGCTTTAACTGCTGGGTTAAATGAGATGAACGAGAATCAGTAATACAGAAGGTAAAATGATGGAGAATAAAGAAAATGAGAGAGATAAACAACTGCTGGATGACAAGGGAAGGATTCGAGATATCAGCGATACCATAAAGTGAAATGATATTAGAATAATTGGGGTCTCAAAGGAAGAGGAAGGAGAGAGAGAGAGAGAGAGAGAGAGAGAGAGGGAGGGAGGCAGGCACAAGCTGAATTTGAGCAAATTATAGCTGAGAACTACTTCCCTAATCTGGGTAAGGAAACAGGCATTCAAGTCCTGGAGGCACAGAGAGCCTGTGCCTCAAAATCAATAAAAGTAAGCCAACACCTTGACATATATTATTGAACTTGCAAATTTCAGAGACAAAGAAAATCCTGAAAGCAGCTCAGGACAAGAGGTCCTTAACCTACAGAGGTAGAAACATAAGGCTGGCAGTAGACCTATCCACAGAGACTTGGCAGGCCAGAAAGGATATATTCTGGGTGCTGAGAAAAATAATGCAGTCAAGAGTACTGTATCCAGTAGGGCTGTCATTCAAAATAGAAGGAGAGATAAAGAGCTTCCAAGGACAAACAGAAACTAAAAGAATTTGTAATAACTAAACCAGCCCTGCAAGAAATATTAAAGAGGATCCTTTAAGTGAAGAGAGAGCCCAAAAGTAACATAGATCAGAAAGTAACAGAAACAGTGATTTGACTGCCAATATAATGGCACTAAATTCCTATCTTTCAAATGTTATTTTGAATGTATATGGGCTAAATGCTCCAATCAAAAGACACAAGGTGTCATAATGGATAAAAATGCAAGACCCATTGATATGCTGTCTTCAATTTTAGACCCAAAGACACCGCCAGATTCAAAGTGACGGGGTGGAGAACCATTTAACATGCTAATGGATATCAAAAGCAAGCAATCCTTATATCATACAAATTAGATTTTAAACCAAAGACTGTAATAAGAGATGAAGAAGGTCACTATAATTAAAGGGTCTATCCAATAAGAAGATCTAACAATTGTAAATATTTGTGCCTCTAACACAGGAGCAGCCAGTTGTATAAACTAATTAATAACAAAATTAAAGAAACACATTGCTAATAATACAATAATAGTAGGGGACTTTAGCACCCCACTCATAGCAATGATCTAAGCAGAAGATCAAGGAAACAAGGGCTTTGAATGACACACTGGACCTGATGGAACTTCACGGATATACTCAGAACATTTCATCCTAAAGCAACAGAATACTTATTCTTCTTGATTGCACATGGAACACTGTCCAGAATAGATCACATACTGGGTCACAAATCAGGTACCAAATACCTGGTACCAAAATACTGGAATTATTCTATTTTTCAGACCACAATGCTCTAAAATTTGAACTCAATCAGAACAGGAAATTTGGAAGGAAAACAAATGTACAGAGTTAAAGACCATCCTATTAAAGAATGAATGTGCCAAACGGGAACTTAAAGAATTTTAAAAATTTGTGGAAACAAATAAAAATGAAAACACAACTCTTCAAAACCTTTGGGATGCAGCAAAGGCAGTCCTAAGAGGGAAGTACATAAATACAAGCCTTTCTCAAAAAAACAAGAAAAGTCTCAAATATACTACCTAACCTTTACTGACAGGAGCAGGAGAAAGAACAACAAATAAAGCCTAAACCCAGCAGGAGAAGAGAATTAATTAAGATAAGAGCAGAAATTAATGAAATAGAAACCAAAAGAATAGCAGAACAGATCAATGAGGGGATCCCTGGGTGGCGCAGTGGTTTGGCGCCTGCCTTTGGCCCAGGGCGCGATCCTGGAGACCCGGGATTGAATCCCACATCGGGCTCCCAGTGCATGGAGCCTGCTTCTCCCTCTGCCTGTGTCTCTGCCTCTCTCTCTCTCTCCCTCTCTGTGACTATCATAAATAAATAAAAATTAAAAAAAAAAGAACAGATCAATGAAACTAGGAGCAGATTCTTTGAAATAATTAATAAGATCAATAAACCTCTAGCCAGACTTACCAAAAAGAAAAGAAAAAGGACCCAAGTTGATTAAACTCATGAGTGAAAGAGAAGACATCACAACCAACATCAAAGAAAAACAAACAATTGTAAGAATATATTATGAGCAACTATATGCCAACAAATTAGGCAACCTGGAAGAAATAGATGCATTCCTGTA
Source organism: Nyctereutes procyonoides (assembly GCF_905146905.1). NCBI lineage: Eukaryota > Metazoa > Chordata > Mammalia > Carnivora > Canidae > Nyctereutes > Nyctereutes procyonoides. The sequence continues at coordinate 64,068,054 of NW_026575049.1, forward strand.
AACATATAATATAAGCTACCAAAACTGAAACAGGAAGAAATAGAAAACCCAAGCAGATCCATAAACAGCATGGAAATTGAAGCAGTATCAAAAAATTTCCCAACAAACAAGAGTCCAGGGCTGGATGGTTTCCCAGGTGAATTCTACCAAACATTTAAGGAAGAATTAATACTTATTCTTCTGAGGCTGTTTCAAAAACATAGAAATAGAAGGAAAACTTCTACACTCTTTCACGAGGCCAGCATTACCTTGATACCAAAGCAAAGATCCCATCAAAAAGAATTAGAGACTAATATCTCTGATGAACACAGATGCAAAAATTCTCACCAAGATACTAGCCAATAGGACCCAGCAGTACATTAAAAGTGTTATTCACCACAATCAAGTGGGATTTATTCTTGAGCAGCAAGTGGTTCAACATCTACAAAGCAATGAGTCACACATAACAACAGTATGTTAATAAAAGAAAGGACAAGAACCATGTGATCCCCTCAATAGATGTAGAAAAAGCATTTCACAAAGTACAGCATCTTTTCTTGAAAGGAAGGAAATCTTTTCACAGTGTACAGATAGAGGGAACATACTTCCATATCATAAAAGTCATATATGAAGAGCGCACAGTGAATTTCATTCTCAATAGGGAAAAATCAAGAGTTATCCCCCTAAGGTCAGGAACATGACAAAGATACCCACTTTTACCACTGTTGTTCAGCACAGTACTGGAAGTTTTAGCCTTAGCCATCAAACAGTATATAAAATCAATACTCAGAAATCAGTTGCATTTCTTCTATACGCTAACAATGAAGAAAATGAAATTAAGGACTCGATCCCATTTACAAGCACACCCAAAACCATAAATATTTAGGGATAAGCCTAACTAAAGAAGTAAAGAATCTGTATTCAGAAAAATATAGAATATTCATGAAGGAAATTGAGGAAGACACAAAGAAAAAACGTTCCATTCTCATGGATTAGAAGAACAAATATTGTTACAATGTCTCTGCTTCCTAAAACAATCTATACGTTCGAAATACAATCAACATTTTTCACAAGAGCTGGAATAAATAATCTTAAAATTTGTATGGAATCAGAAGAGACACTGAATAGCCAAAAGAATGTTGAAAAAGAAAACTAAAACCAAAGGTGGCATCAGAATTCTGGACTTCTTGCTCTATTACAAAGCTGTAATCATCAAGAAGTATGGTATTGGCACAAAAATAGACACACTGATTAATGGAATGGAACAAAGAATCCAGAAATGGACCCTCAACTCTATGGTCAACTAATCTTCAATAAAGGAGGAAACGATATCCAATGGAAAAAAGACAGTCTCTTCAACAAATGGTGTTGAGGAAACTGAACAGCCATATGCAGAAGAATGAATCTGGACCATTTCCTCATACCATATGCAAAAATAGTCTCAAAATGGATGAAAGGCCTAAATGTAAGACAAAAATCCATCAAAATCATATATGAGAATACAGGCAGAAACCTCTTTGACCTCAGCCAGTAATTTTTGGTTGGACATGTCTCCCAAGACAAGGGAAACAAAGGCAAAAATGAAACATTGGGACTTTATCAAGATAAAAAGCTTTTGGGGATCCCTGGGTGGCGCAGCGGTTTAGTGCCTGTCTTTGGCCCAGGGCGCAATCCTGGAGACCCAGGATCGAATCCCACGTCGGGCTCCCGGTGCATGGAGCCTGCTTCTCCCTCTCCCTATGTCTCTGCCTCTCTCTCTCTCATTCTGTGTGACTATCATAAATAAATAAAAAAAAAAATTAAAAAAAAAAAAGATAAAAAGCTTTTGCACAACAAAGGAAACAGTCGACAAGACCAAAAAACAACCTACAGAATGGGAGAAGACATTTGCAAATGTTTTATCAGCTAATGAGTTAGTATCCATAATCTATAAAGAACTTATCAAACTCAACACCCAAAGAACAAATAATCCAGCAAGGATACAAACAGACATTTTTCCAAGATGACATACAGATGGTTAACAGATACATGGAAGAAATGCTCAACATCACTCAACATCAGGGAACTACAAATCAAAACCACAATGAGATACCACCTCACACCAGGGAGAATGGGGAACAGTAACAAGACAGGAAATAACAAATGTTGGTGAGGATGTGGAAAAAGGGGAACCCTCTTACACTGCTGGTGTAAGAGGATGCAAACTGGTACAGCCACTCTGAAAAACAGTATGGAGATTCTTCAGAAAGTTAAAAATAGAGCTACCTTATCACCCAACAATTGCAGTACTGGGTATTTACCCCAAAGACACAAATGTATCCAAAGGGGCACCTGCATCCCTATGTTTATAGCAGCAATGTCCACAATAACCAAAATATGTGAAGAGCCCAGATGTCTGTCCATCGATAGATGAATGGATAAAGAAGATATGGTATGTGTATACACACACACACACACAATGGAACACTACTCAGTCATCAAAAATAATGAAATATTGCCATTTTCAATGATGTGGATGGAACTAAGGGTATTATGCTAAGTGAAATATGTCAATCAGAGAAAGACAATTATCATATGATTTTATTCATATGTGGAATCTAACAAACAGAAGAGCATAGAGGAAGGGAGAGAAAAATAAAACAAGATGAAATCACAGGGAGACAAACCATAAGAGACTCTAAATCAGGAAACAACTGAGGGTTACTGGAGGGGAGTTGGGTGGGGGGATGGGGTAACTAGGTGATAGGCATTAAGAAGGGCACATGATGTAATGAGCATGGATGTTATATACAACTGATGAATCACTGAACTCTACTTCTGAAATTAAAAATACAATATATGTTAATGAAATGTAAATGAAATAAATTTAAAAAATAAAAATAAAATTCTCACCAGAGGTTTATTAGAGGGGGGAAGAAGCCATGCTCATTGTTTACATATTGCCTATGTCTGCTTTTAAGCTACAATGGCATAGCTGAACAATAACAGAGATTATGTGACCTACAAAGGCTAAAATATTTACAATTTAGCCCTTTGTAAAAGAAAAATTTGACTACTTTTATTCTGGCTCTCTCCTCTAGAAAACAATGACAAAGTCAGTAACAATAAGCTTGCTAGGACCCAGTCTGTACTCTAATAACCATTTGAAACTAAAAGATACCAAAACTACTTGGAGATATCATTGATACCAGACTATGGCAACTTATGATACAAGAAGGTAAGGAAGATATCCATGCTACTGGGATCATCTTCATAGTACCCAGAAATCAACTTAAAGGGATTTCCATGACTAATGATGACCAATAATATTGCCACCTATACACTCTTTAAAGGAATAAAACAAAGTCCATCACTTAGCAACAAAATTCATGAACTCCAGCTTCCAATGACGATATACTAGATATGAGATGTAGTACAAAAATGTGACCCTAACAAGGAGAAATACTGGTCACTTGAATCACACTTAGAAATGGGAGAAATATTGGAATTAACAGAAAAGAACTAAAACAGATATATATACACACACACACATTTATTTATACATACATATATATACACATAAAGATTTAAGGGAAAACAGAAAACATAATAAAAGAATCAGATGATATTAAAAAGAACCAAAGCAGATTGGTGGATTCCTGGGGTTGGGCAGGAGGTTAACTACAAAGAACTCCCTGGGGTGATGGAAATGTTCTTTACATAGATGTTCTATAAAACTTCTATATGGTGTTGATTATGTGACTATATATATTTATCCAAACTAATCAAATTGGAAATTTAAAATTGGTGAATATGGCTGTATATAAATTGTTCAATAGTATAATTTAAAAGCAGCATTTTCAAAGGACTGAAGCATATACAATATTTTTAAGTTAATGTATTAATAATAATGTACTAAAAAATAGAATTGGTAGCCCTTAGAGAATGCTAGGGAGACGATTTACTATTTTGAAATGTGGAAAACACAGATAAAGAATCCAGCACTTGCCTTTTCTTTCCTACAAGAACTGTACCTCAGATTAACTGAATAGCAGGGAGGAAGATGAAAGATTTTAATAATTGCAGCTAACAAATGAAGAAGGACCAATAGAATATCACCGCTTTGCAGCACTAATGAAATAACAGATGTAATGGCAGTAATCGAAGCTATATAGGCAGAAAGCTTCAGAAGAACTTTATAATGACTGGATTAGATCGATAAACCCTGAACCCACCAATCAACCTTAATATTACAAAAAAAGAGAAGACCTGACATTGTCAGTTGATACAGAGTATGTATGAAGCATCTTTGTCCAAAAAACAAAATAAACAGATAGTAATTTTCTTTTTCCTTTGTTCTTATGTTAAGCACTCCAAAGATAATGCAACTGGTACAATTCAAAATATGAGAAACCCTGCTTATTAGTTTATTCAAAAACGAAATTGCAAAACACATGAGGTACCTCACAAAAGTGAGGTAGCTAGAGTTCATATTAAAATAAACATCTGAGACACACCAACCAAATGTAATGTTGGACCCTGTTTGTGTCCTGAGATCCAAATACCATTTTATTTTATTTTTTTTAAATAAACTTTTTTTTTTAAATTTTTTTTGTTTTTATTTATTTATGATAGTCACAGAGAGAGAGAGAGAGAGGCAGAGACACAGGCAGAGGGAGAAGCAGGCTCCATGCACCGGGAGACCGATGTGGGATTCGATCCCGGGTCTCCAGGATCGCGCCCTGGGCCAAAGGCAGGCGCTAAACCGCTGCGCCACCCAGGGATCCCCCAAATACCATTTTAGATGTTTAAACACTTCCGGAGATAAGCCAATTTCCTTTCTCTGTAGTTTTGTCCTTCCAATTCTAATTTTGTTTTTGTTTTCTTCTTCTGCGCATCTTGATCCTGTTTTCCAAACTAGTATCATACAAGTCTTTTCTAGAAAATGGCTTTCATTTTTGCAAGAATTTCTACTTTTTAAATTTTCATTTAATATCTCCTTTTATCTTCTTTAATTTCATTTTTCTACATTCCTTGGATTTATTTGCCTTTCCTTACCCTTTTAGATGAAAGCACATATGATTCATTTCAAAAAGTTTTAAAATTAATGGATTTAAGGCTATAAATTTCTTTTGAGTATTAATGCTTGGCTGCAAGCCAAGATTTGATATATAGTATTTTTATTGTCATTCATTTTAAAAGTTTACATTTTCCACCTTTAGCCCAAGAGTTATTAAGAAGCATGCTGTTAACACCCAAAGCCACTAGAAGGAAGGGTATAATAAAGATTAGAGAAGAATTAAATGAAATAGAGACTAAAAAACAATAGAACTGATTAATGAAACTAGCTGCTGGTTCTTTGAAAAGATAAACAAAACTGATAAACCAGACTCACCAAGAAAAAGAGGACTCAAAATCAGAAATGGAGAAGTAACAATCAACACTACAGAAATACAAAGGATTATAAAAGAATGTTATGAAAAATCATGTACCAACAAATTAAAAAGCCTAGGAAAAAAATGGATAAATTGCTAGTAACATATAATCTCCCAAAACTGAAACAGGATGAAATGGAAAATTTGAACAGACCAATTACTAGCAATTGAATCAATAATCAAAAACTCTCAACAAACAAAAGTCCAGGACGAGATGATTTCACAAGTGAATTTTACCAAACATTTAAACATTCTTCTCAGACTATTCCAAACCTGCCCACCCCCCCCAGAAAAACAAAACAAAACAGAAGAGGGAGGAAAGCTTCCAAATTCATTTTGGTTTTGTATTAAAGATTTTATTTATTTATTTGTGAGAGACACACACAGAGAGAGAGAGGCAGAGACACAGGCAGAGGGAGAAGCAGGTTCCATGTAGGGAACCCAGTGTGTGCCTTGATCCTGGGCCTTCAGGATCAGGCCCTGGGCTGAAACGGCACTAAACCACTGAGCCACCTGGGCTGCCCTTCCAAATTCATTTTGTGAGGCCAGCATTACCCCAATACCAAGCCAGAAAAAAAGGCACTACAAAACAAAGGAAACTACAAACCAGTATTTCTGATGAATCTAGATGTAAAAATCCTCAACAAAATAGCACCAAACCAAATCCAACAACACATTTTTAAAAAAATCATTCACCATGATCAAGTGGGATTTATTCCTGGGTTGCAAGGGTGATTCGATGATCACATATCAATCAACATGATATATCACATCAATCTACAGATTTAATGCAATCCCTATCAAAATACTAACAAGACTTTTCATAGAACTAGGATAAATAATCAAAATTTGGATTTGTATGGAACTAAAAGACCCTGAATAGCCAAAGCAATTCTGAGAGGAAGAACAAAGCTAGAGGTACTAATACCAGATTTTAAGGTCTACTATAAAGCTGTAATAATCAAAACAGTACGGTAGTGGCACAGAAAAGAGACATAGATCCAAGAAACAGAATAGAGAGCCCAGAAATAAATTTATACTTTTATGCTCAATTTATCTATGACTAAGAATATAAGAATATATACAATGGGGAAAAGTCAGTCTTTTCAACAAATGGTGCTGGGAGAACTGGACAGGTATATGCAAAAGAATAAAACTGAACCACTTTCTAACACTATACACAAAAATAAACTGAAAGTGGATTAAAGACCTAAATGTAAGACTTAAAGCCATAAAAATCCTAGAATTGAACATAGGCAGTAACTTCTTTGATATCAGCCATAGAAACATTTTTCTAGATATTTCTTCTCAGGCAAGGGAAACAAAAGTAAAATTAAACTACTGGGACTACACCAAAATGAAAGCTTCTGCACAGTGAAGGAAACATCAACAGAATGAAAGGGGTGACCCTCGTGAATGAGAGAAGATATTTGCAAATGATATATCTGATAAGGGGTTAATATTCAAAATACATAAAGCACTTACACCATGCCAAAAAACCCCATAAAAAATCCAATTAAAAATGGGCAGAAGACCTGAATAGACATTTTCCCAAAGACAACATACAAATGGCCAACAGATACACAAAAAGATGTTCAACATCACTCATCCTCAGGGAAACACAAATCAAGAGTACAATGAGATATCACCTTTCACCTGTTAGAATGGTAGAATCAAAACAAAATAACAAGTGTTGGTGAGGATGTGGAGAAAAAGGAACCCTTGCTCACTGTTGGTAAGAATGCAAATTGGTGCAGCCACAACGGAAAACAGTATGGAGGTGCCTAAAAAATTGAAAAAAGAATTAGCATATGATCCAGTAATTCTACTACCAGGTATTTACCCAAAGAAAATGAAAACACTAATTCAGAAATATATATACACCCCTATATTTATTGCATTATTTATAATGTCCAAGATACGGGAGCAACCCAAGTATGAATCCAGAGATAAATGGATAAAGAAGATGTGTTTATATGTATTATGGAATATTAGCTTTAAAAAATGAAAAATTGCCATTAGTGACAACATAGATATAGCTGAAGGGTATAATGCTAAGTGAAATAAGTCAGACAGAAAGACAAATACTATATGATTTCACTCATGTGGAATCTAAAAAACAAAACAAATGAACACAGGAAAGAGAGACAAAAAACCCAAACACTTAGCTACAGAAAACAAATTGGTGATTGCTGGGGAGGGGGAAGTGAGGGTGACATAGATAAAGGGGATTAAGAGGGCATTAATCATGATGAGCACAGGATAGTGCTCAGAATTGTTCAGTCATTATACTGTACACCTGAAACTAATATAACATTGTATGTTAATTACACTTCAATTTAAGAAACAGTCTACTGCCAAATTTTGAGTAACATGTTCTATTTTAGCAGGGCAATCTTTGTGTGGTTTATTTTTACATTTATTGCTTGGAAGTCACTAAACATGGCCTCTATGATAGCAGCTTTTTCAATTTGTTGAGATGTCCTTGGTAGCTTGGATACGATCATTTGTGATTGATTTTGTCATTGTGTTAATAATGTGTATTCTTGTTTATTAAATGTATCTTCGTTAGCTCAAGTTTTCCAGTTATGTTATTCAAACCCTCAAGATCCCTACTGTTTATTCCCTTCTTAGTATATAGTTTTCTGAGAAATGTGTGCTAAAATCCTGCATTTTGTGTATTTTTTTTCCATTTTCCATTGAAGCTTTTTCTTTCCAAAAACAAAAACCTTTTGGAGCTCTGTAGTTAAATGAATAGTGCTATACCTATGTGATGCGTTACTTCTATTGTCAACTACATAATCATGAAGGATCTCTTTGTATTAGTTGCCTACTGCTGCATAACAAACTACCCCTAAAACTAACAGCTTAAAACAATAAACAGTGATTACGTCACAATCTCTGAAGGTCAAGAATATAGGACGACTTAACTGGATGATTCTGACTCAGTGCCTGTCATGAGGTTGCAGTCAAGATGCTGACCAGAGCTGTAGTCATCTGAAAGTTTGTGGGTGAAAGACCTACTTCTTAGATAGGTGGCTCACTCACATGTTTTTGGCAGGAGGTTTTTCACAAGATAGTTGGCACGTCACTGCACAGACCGCTCCATGAGGTTGCCTGAATGTCCTAATGACCTGGCAACTAGCTTCCTGCAGAGCAAGTGCTCAGAGGCAAAGGGATCAAAAAGGAAGCCACAACACATTATATTACCTAGTTCCACAAGTCATAACTGAAGTGAGTTACTAAGTCCAGCTCACATTTATGGGGATCACAGGGTAAGGTACCAACTTTTGAAAAGAGATATATTAAATCAAAGATCAAATATTGGAACTTATTTTTAAAGTACCTCACTCTTTTCCTTCTTTAATCTTTTTGGTTTCATATATTTTGTCTGATACTTAGTTCTGGCAGCATTTATTTGTGTGTCTTTTTCCATTTGAACTTTTCTATGTAACTTTGGGTTTGGAGGGTTTTTCTATATGTAAGATATATCTGTATACTTTAAAAATCCAATCTTATGGTCTCTGATTTTCAACAGGTAAACTTCATTCATTCACATTATAATTATTGACCATTCTTGACAGCTTTTTGTTTTCTATATACTATGTCATTAGTCATTTCCTTTTGATTATTTCCTATTTGTTTTTTTTAATAATTTATCGATCTTTCTTTCTTCTATTTGTCCTATTTACAAGTTCTAAGGTTATGCTACTTGTGTTAATCTGATAGTGCTGCCATAATAAAATACCACAGGCTGGGTGCTTTCAACAACAGAAATGTATCTTTTCACAATTTGGGAGGTTAGAATTCCAAGATCAAGCTGTTGACAGGTTTGGTTTTTCCTGAGGCCTCTCTCCTTGGCTTGCAGATAGCCACCTTCTTGCTGTAAACTCTCATGGCCTTTCCTCTGTGCACATGCATCCCTGGTGACTCTTCTTTTTTATAAAGACACCCTCATATTGCATTAGGGGTCCACTTTAATGGCCTATCTCCAAGTACAGTCACACTGAGCATTAGAGCTTCAACTTATGGATTTGGGAGGGCATGAGGACACAATTTATTCCATAACACCATCTACTCCTATTTTTCTTGTGTATAGTCTTAAATTCTTAATATACTCATTTCAACTTACTTTTCTAATAGTACCTGGGGTAATTAGTATTTATTTATTTTGACTTTTCTCCTCTCATGCACCCTACTGCACCCTGATTATTCATCCTTGCTTGCCAAGGAACATTTTTCCAATTCCTAGTTATCTCCTTCCATAGGCAATGGAGAACTTTTGGTGCTTTTTCCAACTTTGGGAGCAGTATTTTCTTGACATTCAGGTTTCTGCTTTTTCAATCTGATTTTGTCTGCTTTACAGCTTTCAGTGGATTCCTCACAGCTTCTGGTCCATCATGCATTCTTGTTTTGAATTCCAGTTATAAATTTTAAACACAAACACACACGTTTCATCATTTCTAGAGATTTGGCACAGGAGGGAGAGGTTGATATATGCACGCAATCCAGTGTCTTAAAACAGAAGAGGTTCGTTTCACTTAGAAGTTAATTCTTTAGAGTGAAGACTTCTGACTGGGAAAACTGAAATTGGAAGTCCAAATGGCTAAGTTTGAGTCAGTAGAAGCCAAAAACATCTACAGTCATAATACTTAAAATTACAATTATATTGTATGTAATAAATGGTAATTCTTGTTTCAGAAGTTAGCAGGTATAAAACTCCTCTATATAAAAACAGTGCCAAAGAAGCAATTTTGTGTCAACTTGATCACCAAGCAAGTGCCTAGGAGTGGCAGATGTAAGGCACACTACAGAAATCATGCCAATGAAAGACAAACTACCCAATAGTGTCATGCCAAGGGAAGGCACAGATGGCTGGAGAGCAGCAGCTATAGGTCTTTTTATAGCATTATCAAACGGCACACACTTGACATTCCAACTGGTCCTGTGCCAATGGCCAAGGTAATTAGGGATGCCAACATGAGAATGTTCAGAAGGCATACTCATCTTCATGCTATCCAACATGGGGCCAGAGAAACAAACTTGGGTGGCAAATGAGTGGTTTTATGCCACAGTAATAATTAGGTTGGAGATGTTACCTGAATTTTCAAAAGCGGAGTAAGATCCCAAAGACAAAAAATTAAAAGCAGCATTTCTGTGACCAACAGAAACAGACCCCCAAACCACACTGCTTCTACCTAGAAAAACATGGACAATAAAGAGTCCAGAGCTGTGACGAGACTCTTTCTTTCTTTAAAAAAAAAAAAAAAATCTTAAGCAATCTCTGAGTTATAGAGAAGTGTGAGATACAGGACGAGGATTTCTCTTTCTGAATTGTTTGAGAGGAAGTTGCCAACACACTTTTGAATACTTTAGTGCCTATTTCCTACTAATTAGGATATTCTCCTATATAACCACAATCAAGTCATCAAAATCGTAAGGTTAGCACTGATAACATTCTAGCTTAAATGACTGAAATTGGACCAATTGTTCCAGTAATGTTCTTCATATCACAAAGATCAATTTCTTGATGGATTTAGTTGTGATCTCTTTAGACTCCTTGACTATACATAATTCTGTAGTCTTTCTTTCATTTACATGAATTTGGCATTTTTTTGAATAGTATAGGTTAGTTTTATAATGTCCCTCAATTTGGGTTCAACTGTCATTTCCTCAGGATTAGGTGCCAGTTATGCCCTTTTTGGCAGGAATACCACAGAAGGGCTGTTGTGTTCTTACTGTAGTATATAAGATAGCAAATTAGTTTGATTTGTTCTATTATTAATGATGGTATTTTAATCACTTAATTAACATGATGTCTACCAGCTTTCTCCACTGTAAAGTTACTCTTTTTTCCTTTTGTAAATAACACATACTTCGTGAGGAAATATTTTGAACAATGTAAATACCTTGTATTTCAGGAAACTTTCAGTTATAGCATCCATTAATTATTCTTGCCCTACTCCATTATTTCTATGATGTCTGCCAAATTGTGATTTTGTCATTCTATCATTCCTTTTACATTTATTAGTTGAGTTTATTTATTTATGTACTTACTTGTACCATTATGGACTCATAAGAAACTTATACAACTGATTATAATCATCCCACATATTTTGATAAAATTCAATTCAAAATACTTCTTAAATTCTCTTGATTTCTTCTTTGACCTATGAGACTTTTAGAGAAATACTGTTTAATATGTAAATATATGGGGACTTTGTTGATAATTTGAATGTCATTGCATTGTAATTTAACCCCTTTGTTGTCATAGTTCAGTTTTCTAAAGTGTACTGTGCTTTATTTTATGGACCAGCACATAATCTATGTTTAGTGAATATTCCACGTGCATTTGAAAAGAATGCACATTCTCAAGTTGTTGAATATAGGTTTAAAAAAATGTCAGGTCAAATTGGTGGATAGGTTCATCTATTCTATATCCTTATGGATTTTTTTGTACTACTTATTCTGTGAATTACTACATTGTCTATTTTTCCTCTCTCTCTTTATATCTTGTATTAATTCCTTTGTTCTGAAATCTACTTTGGTACCTATGCTTTGCATGTTATATCCTTTTACAATTGTGTCATAATAGCTATAATGTTTCTCTTACAGACAGAATATAAGTAAGTCTTGCTTTTTATCCAGTTTGACAAACTCAAACTTAAAAACAAATCCAATCTATATTTTAATGGGAGTGCCCAGTTAATTTGAATTTAATATAATTATAAATGTTTAGATTTAAGTATACCATCTTGCTATTTGTTTTCTACCTTCCTTCTTGTCTTACTCTCTTTTGGGTTGAGTATTTTATACGTTTTTTTTTTTTTAATTTCCTCTATTGACTTTTTTAAGCTGCATATCCATATAAATTTTTGAGACAATCCTCTAGGCACTATAATACAGTGTTAATTTATCACAGTCTACTTAGAATTAATATTGTGCCACTTTTCACAAGTGTCTTAATTTCACCATTTTAAGGTAATTTTCACTGGATATAAAATTTTGTATTGTGAGTTATTTTTCAGTACATTAAAGATGTGATATTATCTTTTGGCATCATTTTTCTATTGAGAGGTCAGCCATAATTCATATTAGTTGGTCCTTCTACGTCCTTTTTTGTTTGTTTATTTTCTGGGTATTTTTAAGATTTTTCACTTCATCATTGTTTGTCAATAGTATGGATAAGCTGTGCCAATATGTGGTATGCATGAGTGTTGCTTTGTCTATTTGGAGTTCACTGAACTTCTTGGAACTATAGACTGTTTTCCACCAATGATATGTATTTTAGGCCACTTAATTTTGGTTTCATGAGTTATTTAGCCTTTACTAATTTTTTAAAGATTTATTTATCCATGAGAGACACAGAGAAAGAGGCAGAGACACAAGAGGCTCCCCACAGGGAGCCCGATGCGGGACTTGATCCCAGGACCTGGGATCATGTCCTGAGCTGAAGGCAGACGCTCAACTGCTAAGCCATCCAGGCGTCCCTTACTCTTTATTAAATTTTATAATATTTTCCCTTCCTTTTATTAAGAATGGATGATTTCAACTGATCTGTCTTGATTTCTTTCCATTGACCCTTTATTACAATCTTTTGCTAAACCTATCCAGGGAATTTTTCATTTCAGATTTTACATTTTTCAGTTCTAGAATTTCTTTTGCCCCCTTAAAAACAGTTTTCTTATCTCTGCTGAGAATCTCTATATATTCAAGCATTTATGTTCATCTTTTCCTTTCTTGACCTTAACACTTGCTCAAAAAAATTTTTCCCTTATTTTTCAATATCTGGGTCCTCTCAGGATCTGTTACCTTTAGCTTCTTTTCCTCTTCATTATACATCACATTTTCCTGGTTCTTTTCCTGGTTCATTACTAGACATTTGAAATGTCTAGTAATGTGTTATTGTGTGCTATGCATAGGGGACATCATATTATAAGGAGTTTGGGTAATACTGTCTTTCTTTAAAGGATGTTGATTTTTGTACTAGAAGGGCATTAAATTAGTGGTGGATTCTTCTGATCCTGTCAAGTTAGTTTTGTGATTTTTAATTTTTTTTAATTTTTATTTATTTATGATAGCCACACACACAGAGAGAGAGAGGCAGAGACATGGGCAGAGGGAGAAGCAGGCTCCGTGCACCGGGAGCCCAACGTGGGATTCGATCCCGGGTCTCCAGGATCGCGCCCTGGGCCAAAGGCAGGCGCTAAACCGCTGCGCCACCCAGGGATCCCAGTTTTGTGATTTTTAAAGGCAGATCTCTTTCAGTTTTGTACATAGTTCTGGGATATGACCTTTATCATCAAACACGGCATGTCTGGGGTTTCATACAAATGCCCAATGAGGTTGCTTCACTTTGACTGATCCAGAATTCCAGTGTCTCTCAGAATAATGAAGCCTCTCCATTTAGTTCTCAGTTTCACAGTAGTGACTCTTTGGTAGGCGTTGTGTTCTTGAGGCTTAGCTTTCCATTGACGATCAGAGGAACCACCTTGTAGACTTCTGAGTCTCTATTCTTCGCAGAGATTTTCCGATTCTGGTATCCTGCCCAACAAATTCTAGATCACTCATCATCTCTGAATTCTAAACTCTTAACTCTGGCTCTCCAGTTGAGAGACATCACTGGTCTCTGCTCTCAGAATTACAGAGAAAGACTTCTGTGTATTCCCCATTTTTTAAGAAGCAAAGTCTTGCAGGGCTTACTGTCCAATGTCTAAATAGAGTTGTCATATTTTACTCACTTTTATAGTAGTTTAGAGTGGGCAGGCAAGTCTGAAAACCAATTTGTCCATTAGCTGGAAGTGGAAAATCCTTTTCTCTTACCAGTAATATTTTAAAGGAGTTGAGCAAATATTGATTATATAACTATTCCTTTTTGCTTGAGTTTTGGTAGGAAATGAACCATAGGGATCAATGAGAAGGTAATTTTTTTTTTGAAGGACAGGAAATTGGGGACACACTTTAAAGAGTGTCATACCGGGGATCCCTGGGTGGCGCAGTGGTTTGGCGCCTGCCTTTGGCCCAGGGCGCGATCCTGGAGACCCGGGATCGAGTCCCACATTGTGCTCCCGGTGCATGGAGCCTGCTTCTCCCTCTGCCTGTGTCTCTGCCTCTCTCTCTCTCTCTCTCTGTGACTATCATAAATAAATAAAAATTAAAAAAAAAAAAAGAGTGTCATACCTATCAGTTCATATGTACTTTAAGGAAAAACTCTTCTTTGTATCTCCCAAGATGCAGATGGGTTCTCCAAGAGCAGACTTACAGTCTGGTAGATTGATCAATATCACGTTTGGCATATACCACACCTGTCTTTAAGAAAACTATCACTAAACATATGAAAGTATTCTTCCTGGAGCCAAGAATGAAAAATAGGGAAATGGGAAATTGGTGTTATTTTTCTGTGGTCCTTTCTATATTCACTGTACACTTCCTATTATTACAGATAAAGATTAATTCATCTTAATCTGGATGAATAATATTCTAAATAAAACTAGGGTTCTGTAAATCAAGCTAGATCTGATGTCATTCTGCAATAAACATTCTTACTGATAACTTTTGAATTCTGGTAAAGAATAAAAAGAAAAGAATAGTTTTTTGAATTTAGTTATGGGGAGTCATCAAGTCATAAATCACTGAGCTTTGAAAAAACTTCCAAATTTTTAGTTTATATTCGTAGTTTGGTATAAATAGAAATAGTGTGAACTTTAGAGTCAAACACACCTGAATTTGACTCACAATTCTAAGTTTTCCTTATAAACAGTTTTATCAACTATAAGGTAGGTATAATAATTCTATTGGTTAGGATTATTATGAAAATTAAATAAGGTAATTTATAAAATATATATGTTATATTGACATAATATACCATCATATAAGGCATTATCTGGTATAATGATCAAGAAAAGCTAATTGCTTTAATTTTGTGAGATGTAATGATTTTGTTGCTGATAATCATAAAGCACTTGGCACACCTTCAAGAAAGACAGACTATAAATTTAAGCAAGCATAAACACAAGTATCTTCTGCTATTATCAGAAGGAAAGATCTGCATTATTAACCTTATAAGATTAATACAATTTTTCATCAAGAAGGGCTGAGAATTTTTTTTTTACTTTTTTGAAAATAAGTTAAAATTCTAAAAATTTAGGTTTTTGTGTTTGGTTTTCTTTTTTTAGTGTTTTTACTATAATTAAACAATAAATCCTCATATATATCTTATAAAATTCCATTTGCTCCATTTTGGGTATAAAACAGATGTCATGCTTTAAAGTAGAATTTGTGAGATGTAAGGCTCTTAGTGATCAATAGTTCAAACCTAATAGCACACTGCAGGGGGTTATCCAGAATTGGAAAGCAGCTAGTGCCAATTTTTAACACTTCACTCACCTCCCAAAAATATTCCGCAGAATTTCTGATTCCAGTAATCCAGATAAGGATATATCAAACCAGTACTCTTGCTGAGAGCACTAGAACAGCTGGATAAAATAATTTTTAAAATTCTGTTTGAAGACACTGGAGAAGTACCAAGACAGCAAGTATTTGAAGGACCAAGATTCTAGACAGAAGTAAAGCCCAAAGAGGTAAGACTGATATTTGGTGCTGCTTTTGCTTTTCAAAGCATTTGCCAATATGTAATTGGCGGCCAAGGGGGTGAGAAACTTAACAGAAAGTAGTGTTTAGGGCAGCCCAGGTGGCTCAGCAGTTTAGCACCGCCTTCAGCCCAGGGCGTGATCCTGGAGACCCTGGATCGAGTCCCACGTCAGGCCCCCTGCATGAAGCCTGCTTCTCCCCCTGCCTGTGTCTCTGCCTATTTCTCTCTCTCTGATCTCTCATAAAGTAAATAAATAAAATCTTGAAAGAAAGAAAGAAAGAAAGAAATAAAGAGAGAGAGAGAGAGAGAAGAAAGAAAGAAAGAAAGAAAGAAAGAAAGAAGAAAGAAAGAAAGAAAGAAAGAAAGAAAAGAAAAGAAAAGAAAGAAAGAAAAGAAAAGAAAAGAAAAGAAAGAAAAGAAAAGAAGTGTTTAAGAAGTTGAGAAACTGCCACAGAGCTTTAGGTAAGAGTCAATGGACTAAGGCTACCAAGTTATACGCCAGGGTCTGCTGAACAAGCAGGGCTTCCAACTAGACTCCTGAGGGGCTACATTCTTGAAGTAAGTATAAAGTAGAAATAAGCCAGCTCTTAGACTGAAACTCATCTTCAAATAAACTCAATCCCAGAATGGATTAAGGTATCATTTAACCCCTACCCTAATGACCTGCCAGAAGCAAAAGTAAAAACATCATACATAGCCTCAAATTATCACATTTTTAAAATGCTATGTCCAACTTTCAATTAAAAAAAAGAACAAAGACATAAGACCAAATGACCTCAAAACAAGAACAGAAAGATCCACCAAAAGCACAGTAGTCAAGAGAAAAAATTAGAGGAAAAATGTAATTAATAAGCTAATACAAGGGAAAAATGGAATAACATAGTTAACATAAAAAAGAGCAAGGGTAGTTAGATAAAAGAATAGAATAGAATAGAATATAGAATAGGTGGGAAAATAGAAAAGAAAGAGAGTTGATTTATATAGAACACTGCATTCAACAGTGAACTGTAGACTGCACATTCTCTTCAATGTACATGGAAATCATGCAGCCCAGGTAGCTCAGCAGTTTAGTGCCACCTTCAGCCCAGAACGTGATCCCAGAGGTCCAGGATTGAGTTCCACATCTGGCTCCCTGCATGGAGCCTGCTTCTCCCTCTGCCTGTGTCTCTCTCTGTGTCTTTCATGATTAAATAAATAACAATCTTTAAAAAAATGTACACGGAAATCTTGCCACTGACCATATAATGAGCCGTAAGGGAATTTCAATAAATTTCAAAGGGTTGATATAATACAGAACAGGTTAAGGTGTGTGTGTGTGTGTGTGTGTGTGTGTGTGTGTTTCCCTAGAAAATGTTGTTTGAAATTAGGAAATAAACTTTTAAGAAACCTAAAGCAAAGAAGAATTCCCAACAGAATGTTAGAAATATGTTGAACTGAATGAAAATGAAAAATACATATAAAATTGTCAGAATGCAATCAAAGTCATGCTTAAATGGAAATTATACCCTTGAATGCATACATTAGGAAACAGAAGCTGAAAAATCCATGACTTAAGCATCTATCACAAATTAGCATAAGAACAACACATTTAAACAAACTTGGAAGACTTACACTATTGAATATAAATATTTATAAAGTAAGGCAGTTAAGGACCAAGTGTAGTAGTAGATATACACATTTATATGGGCATTTGATTGGTTTATTTTTATTGAATTACAGTTGACATTCAGTATTACATTATTTGCAGTTGTACAACATAGCAGTTCAACAAATCTATACATTATGCAATGATTACCATGGCAAGTGTAGTTGCCATTTGTCAAATACGTTATTACAATATTATTGACTCTATTCTCTATGTTGTACTTTTCATATTCCTAACTTATGTTTGTAAGGTTGTAGTTCTTAATCCCCTTCATGTACTTTGCCCATCCTCCTACACCCCTCTACTTTGATGACCACCATTTTGTTCTCTTTATTTATGAGCCTATTTGTTTCTTTTTGCTGTCTATTCACTTGTTTTTATTTTTAGCTTCCACATATAAGTGAAATAATATTGTATTTGTCTTTCTCTGTCTGACTTACTTCATTTAGCATAACATCCCCTAGGTCCATCATGTTGTCACAAATGACATGATTTCTTTTTTTATGGCTAATATTCCATTGTGTGTGTGTATAGATAGATAGATAGATAGATAGATAGATAGATAGATAGTACATGTTATTTATCCTTTCATCTATGGATGGATACTTGGGTTGCTTCTGTATCTTAGCTATTGTAAAGAATGCTGCAATACACATAGGGGTGCATATATCTTTTCCAATTAGAGTTTTCATTTTCTTTGGGTAAATATCCAGTAGCAGAATTATTGGATCATATGGTATTTCTTTTTTTTTTTTTTTTAATTTTTTGCTGAATCTCCACAGAGGTAGATTGTAGGGTTAAAAGTTAACATTAAAAATACAAATTCTGCAAAATAAAAAGAATTTTGGGGCACCTGGCTTAGTCAGTACAGCATGCAACTCTTGATCTGGGAAGGGGGTGTGACTTCAAGCCCCATGCTGGGTGTAGAAATTATTTAAAAACGAAACCTTAAAATTTTTTTCAAGACCTTGAGGCAGTAAGATTTTTAAAGTGGCACAAAGAGCACTAACAAGCCCCTGGCAACTACCATTTTATTCTATATTTCTATGAAATTGGGTCTTATTTATTAAGATTCCATATAGAACTGATGCCATACAGTATTTGTCTTTCTCTATCTGGCTTATTTTCCTTAGTGTAATGCCCTCCAGGTACATCAATGATATAGCAAATGCCAAGATTCCCTTCATCTGTCAATGGACACTTAGGTTGTTTCCACATCTTAGCTATTGTGAATAATGCTGCAGTAGACATGGATAGATACTTCTTCAAATACTGATTTGTTTCCTCTGGATCTTTACCCATAAGTGGGATTGCTGGGTCATGTAGTAGTTTTGTTTTGTTTTGTTTTGTTTTGTTTTTGAGGAACCTCCATATTGTTTTCCATAGTGGCTGTACCAATTTACACTCCAACAGTGAACAAGGGTTTCCTTTACTCCACATCATTGTCAACCTTTGTAATCTCTTTTTTGATAAAAGGCATCTTAACAGGTATGAGGTGTTATCAAATTGCGGTTTTGGTTTGAACCTCCCAGATGAATAGTGATGTTGAGTACCTTCTCATGTACTTGTTGGATGTTCTCTTTGGAAAAATGTATTTTCAGATCCTTTGTTTATTTTTCAATTGAATTATTTGGTTTGTTGTTGTTGTTGTTATTGAGTTGTATTAGTTCCTCCTATATTTGGATATTAACCCCTTATCAAATACATGATTTTCAAATATTTTCTCCCCTTCATAGATTGCCATTTCATTATTTTGACTATTTCCTTTGCTATGCAGAAGCTTTTTAGTTTAATGTAGTTCCACTTATTTTCTTTTTCTTTCTTTTTCTTTTTTTTAGGTAGACTCCATGCCCAATGTGAGCCTTGAACCCACAACCATGAGATCAAGACCTGAGCCAAGATTAAGAATAAGATACTCAACTGACTGAGCCACCCAGGCGCCCCTAGTCCCACTTGTATTTTAGTTTTTGTGGCCTATGCTTTTGTCTTATCCTCACCCTCCACCTCACCCCACCTCACCCCCCAAATTGCCAAGACTAATGTCAAGAAGCTTATTCTTGATGTTTTCTTCTAGGAGTTTTATGTTTTCAGGTCTTATATTTAAGTCTTGAATTAATTTTTAGTTAGTTTTTGTGAGGGGTGTAAGGTCCAGGTTCATTCTTTTGCATGTGGACATCCAATTTTCCCACCACTACTTATTGAAAAGACTATCCTCTCCCCATTGTGTGTTCTTGGTTGAAGACTAGTTGACTCTATACGCATGGGTTCAGTTCTGGACCCTTTATTCTATCCATTGATCTGCATGCCTGTTTTTATCACAGTACCAACCATAAAATGGAGTACAATGTAAATGTTAAAGAAATGATATAGATTTATGTTTACTGATATGGAAAACTGTGTTATATTGTTGAATTTAAAACCTCAAGTTAAAAACAAAAAGCATATATTCACATAGAAAGGTATTTTAAAGGATGTTCATTTCGTGGGAAAAATTAGAGAGGGTGACAAAATATGAGAGACGCCTAACTCTGGGAAACGAACAAGGAGTAGCAGAAGGGGAGGCAGGCAGGGGGATGGTGTGACTGGGTGATGGGCACTGAGGGGGGCACTTGATGGGATGAGCACTGGGTGTTATACTATATGTTGGCAAATCGAACTTTAATAAAATTAAAAAAAGGATGTTCATTTCTAGACTGGAAGAATTTAAGTGGCTTTTACTTTTGTTCTCTATATTTTATGGTATTGTTTACTTTCTATTATAGTATTATTTATCTTACAATAAAAATATTTTATTTTCATCTAAGGTATTGCTGAACTGTATTGATTTTGCTTACAAAATGTCCTGTCCTTTACATTTGTATAATTCAGGCTCTGTTTCAGCTCTTCATTATTTCTTACATGGTCATGTAATAATAATAATAATAATAATAATAATAATAATAATAGTTTTTTTTCTGTCTTAGCAGTAGTGACACATGGTATCTGTATACTACTTACCAGTTTATGAAGTCTTTCAGTACATTATCCCCACTAAAACCCCAAAACGTTACAAGTAAAGAAATATGAAGACAATCTACCTTACTAGAGTGAATTGTGGCAGAGGTGAAAAGGTAGAGATAAAGAGAAAGTCAGTGGGATCAAAAAATCTAAAAAGTATTCTAATTTCTGACACTGTGATCTCAATATGCACAAATATTAGTCAAAGAGTAAAACCATCTCTCTATATATGAATATGCCTGTTCAATTTGACAGACAAAATACAAAATACAGATGATAAATAACAGAAGGTTCATACTTTTGAAGGAATTACAAATATTTTTTTCATGATTACAAAGATTTTTTTCATAATTAATGAAAGCACAATATAATTGAATGATGGAAACTTAGAATTTGAACAACAAACTCATTCCAAAGACAAGTGACCTAAAGCCATAAATCCATTTTAACATCTAAACCATCAAAGCTTAATTTAAACTACAAAAATGTCTTCATTGTGCAGAAGATTCAGGGAAAAGAGACTTCCAGAATTTTGTTTGTTTTCAAGAAATTTGCTTAACTGTTTCTTTGATAACAGTGAAGTTTCTAATGGAGAATATGCTAGGAAACCAGAAAAGGAACATCTGATCTCACTGTGACATTGTGGTAAAAGATCTTATAAGAAACTGATACAGAGCACAAGGATCTGTAAGAAACTGGCCAATTTTACTGTTAGCTAATAAATGGATGACTAAAGTGTATGTGAATTTATAACCCCTTGCATCTGTGAACTGTGGTTAATTAAAAAATATAAGTGAGAACATTCATAATTTGTTACTTCACACTAAAATCTAAGGGACAAACTGAGCACATTCAAAATCTATGGCACATATTTTGCCTTATGTCCTAGCTTCTGTAGCTGTACTTCAGAGAATGGATTAAGAAGACATTAAAGCTTATTAGATAGAAAGGTGTCATCCCCTTATATCAAGGTACATGAAGAAAAAAGTTCAAGAATTATACATTCTTAGAAAACATAAAATATCCTTTGGGCCCTGGCAAGGAAAATGTCAACAAGTCAAAAGAGACTAGATGGCTATTGACCAGTTTCGTGAAGGCAAAGCTGCAAGCCAAGATGGAATAATGCTTTCCCACCATGTGTGTAAGGCACAAATGACACTAATCCTTTTTAATGGTCACAAAAGCTGACAACTTACTCAGCCTTAGAACTGAAGGCACAAAATCATCTTTGGGAATGACTCACCATAAACAGGTCACGAGCACCAATGTCAACAGCTAACAGAAATGCCTTTTCAAATCTCTGGTACCTGAAAGGAAAAAAAGAAATGTTATATGCTAGTTGTGAACAAACCACAAAGGAGAGAGCTGCTTGTTTAATATATTTATGTCTTATTGTTTTTGTTCTTCGTTGGGAAAAATATTTTCAAGCAATAGGGAATTTGCCTGCTGGGATTTTCTGCGTGTGAATGTTAATGCACTTAGAAGGAGCTGAGGCAAAGAGCCTATAGAGGCCTCCAATGCAACTTTCAAGGATAAGCTTAACCCAGAGTAGGTGCTGCTGAATACAGAGAAAGGCTGACCTAGGAAATAGGTCTCTCATAATTTTTAACTTTATCGTGTTTTATAGGAGAAAAGTATGGGGATATGGAGAATATAGCAGGATAAAGTAATTAACAAATCAAAGAATTATACTTTTGTGTTTCTTAGGTAAAAGGTGAGAAGTTGGATGTATTATTACAAAAGTCCTATTTGTGGGTTTTGGAGAAAATACATCCTAGGCTGTTCTAAAATGATGAAATAAATGGTTTCTAAATATTTTAAAGTATTTTCTAAATATGCAAAGTACTACTTTTCTACTCTTTTTTCACAATCATACTCTCTTTACCTGAAGTATAACTTTGATAATTCTTTTTGATGAAAGTTTAATTTTATACTAAGATGAAGCTACAATTTAATTACCTTTACAGAAAGTTTAAGATCTTGAGAGGAAAGCATGTCATGATCATATACTTTTGCATATAGTTTTAGAAAGAAAGGTCTTTTTTTTTAATTTTTTTTTGGTCTGAATGCTGAGATTTACACAGATATAACTGAGTTTTTCTGACTCCAAAAGCAAGCAGTTAAGTTCTTTGTTCTCTATTTTATATTGTGAAATATGATAGTATAAAAATAAAGATTTCAACTAAAACATACCAGAAATGTACATTAGTTATTACTACCAGATTACATAAATTTACTAATAAAATATCTATAATAAAGTCTAAACAAAAAATTAATGACTGTTATCCCCAATCTCCTCCTTTGCCTTCTTACTAACCTCTCCAGTATTTGCCTGAATCCCTTTCAACTAGGGAAGATCAGAAGGCAATTGTGATTATTTTTGTTTCAGGAAGCTTACTGACTCAATATATATTCAGTGGATGTGGAAGAAAAAGGAGAGAGGATTATAGCAAGTTGTATTACTTGTTCATACAGTCATTGCTGTTTAGTATATGATCCCACTACACTGAAACTTTTCTTTTTTTAAAAGATTTTATTTACTTATTCATGAGACACACACACACACACACAGAGAGAGAGAGAGAGAGAGAGAGAGAGGCAGAGACACAGGAAGAGGGAGAAGCAGGCTCCATGCAGGGAGCAGGACGTGGGACTTGATCCCATGTCTCCAGGATCACACCCTCGGCAGCAGGCACTGCACTAAACCACTGCGCCATGGGGGCTCCCCTGAAACTTTTCTGACAACAGTAATCATCCATCTTCTAATGATCAAACAAATGATAAGTTCTCTTGTTTGCCCTTTTGGCCACATGTGACCCTATAAATTTCACCTCCTTGAAACCCTCCCTTTCCTCACATTTGGAGATACCATTCTTTGTTTTCCAATTTCTGGCATTTCATCTTCTTAATCTCCTTTCCTAGTTTGTTTTTCTCTGCCTACTCCTTGAAATTGGTGTTCTATAATACTCTTTTATTTATACTCACTACTCTAGTCTCCCCAGTAACCTTACCCAGTCTCATGGCATTTATAATTATATCAGTGACTCAATAATCTCTAGGATCCCTATCTTTCCTGAGCTTGAAACTCTTGTTTCCAGGGACTTTGAATTTAAAATGTCTAACGTGTTCACTGATACATCAAGTTGGCAATTATATATAGGATAAATTAAAATTGGAGACAGTGAAATTAAGAGGGGCAAGATAGAATGTGTTTTTCTTTCTAGGTGAGAGGCAATGATGGACACTTTGATCAAAAGAAAGAACTGGCATTGGCATCTGGCAGCACGACCAACTAAAAATAGCAGAGGAAGCTCCCAACTAGACTGCCTATAAAACACATGTTAAAGTACACCATAGAAATCTAAAAAAATAAGAAAATCTCTCCAAGGGTCCCAGAGTCTCAATAAAAAAAAAATAACTAACTTAATGAAATCCCTCATTAAAACTAGAGTAAGGGGAGAGAGGCAAGATGAGGAGTCCTTGATTCACCTGGTCCACCAAATGTGCCTAGGTAACGTTCTGAACATTCTGAACACCTATGAATTCAACCTGAGGTGTAAAGAGAACAACTGGAATGCTATAGAGAGAAACATGATCACTTTTGACAAGGTAGGAAGGCAGAGAAGAAAGACAAGGGAGGGGAGCCGAGGAAAGCTGGGGCAGGAAAGCAGTGGAGTGGACAATTGGGACCTTTAGAACTCTGCACCTGAGTATAAACCAGCAAATCTTATATAAAACCCAGCATCGACCACAAAAACAGAAACAAGATGATAGGGGTGGGGGCAGAATGGAAAGGGAGAATAATGGTCTCACAGACTGAACCAACACGGTGTTCCACTTGGTTCTTTGTGTATTTGCTATATTTCTCTGACTGAAAAGTACTCAGTGGGGAAATAGGGCAGAGTTGTAGGAAGGGAAGTGAAGTCTCAATATTTCCAGAGACACAAAAGGAATAAGGGCACCTGGGAGAAAGCTCACTGCAAACCACAGTTGGATGATGGTAAAGGGCTGGAGCAACGCAAACTTCCCAAGACACCTGGGAGAAGCTGGCCGGTTTTGTGGGCCAGCACCTGAGCTCTCTTTACCCTAGAGCCTGGCAATGGACATAGGTGGCTGCCCTCCATTCCCTTTGGGAGAGGCAGACCCCAGGAGCAGGTCCAGTGGAGCTGGGCCCTCCATCAGATGGTGCCCCCTGCAGATGAAGCCTGCAATCCCCATTCCCTCTGGGACAGGCGGAAGCGGAGAGGGCATGGGACAGTGAGAACTCTGCTGCTGCTGGGCACACTTCCATTTGTGCAGATCAGTGCCCGGTGCCTGCCCCCAGGGGCATCTAGGCCAGTGCGCACTGGGAGACTACAGTTTGGTACTCATGGGGAGCTCTTGGCTCTGGGGTTGGAGATCTGGCTGCAGCCACTTTTCTTTTCATCTTTCACCTGGGAGAGGTAGAGCTGCTAGGAAACAAAGGCCTTACAGGGTAAACAGCTCACACTGAGCTGGGCACCAGGCAGGGGGCGGGCATCTTTGCCCAGGAACAGACACCTGAGAAGCAGTGCAGCAGGCCCCTCCCCCAGAAGACCTGCTGGAAGGACAAGGGAAGAGCAAGTTTACTGACCAAGCAGCACTGGAAAGCTTCAGGAATGAGGGAAGGTAGTATATAGAACTCGAAGTCTGTTTCCTTATGATTCACTTATCTTTCAGGTTAAAAATTTCCAATGTTTTTTCTCTTTTCCTGCCTCAACAATATTTTACTAACTCTTCATTTTTAAGCTTTTTCCTTTTATATTTCTACAATTACTTGTCTTAGATATATTCTTCATTTTTGGATTCCTTTCAACATATTCAATTTAATTTTGGTAGATATATGAGTTGTGGGGTTTTGTTTTTCTGTCTAGTTATGTTTTATAATGGTGGAAGTTAGTACCTTCTAACACATGGACCAAAATACACAAAGAACCAAGTGGAACACTGTGTTGGTTCAGTCTGTGAGACTATTATTTTCCCTTTTCATTCCACCCCCACCCCTATCATCTTGTTTCTGTTTTTGTGATCGATGCTGGGTTTCTATATAAGATTTGCTGGTTTATACAAATTTGGAATTTAACATCTTCTAATATACAGAATAAAATGCACCCAGAACCATGAGGATCATGCTCTAGGTCTACTTAGTGAGACTATATTCTGTATCCACCACCATTTCCTCACCACCCCTTTATAATTTTTTAAAATTTTTTTCATCTTGTTTATCACTTTCATGGTCCTTTTGTTTTATTTTGTTATGTTTTTCTTTTTATTTTTCTGGTCTCTGAATTCTTCAGAATTGTCAAAACTGTATTTTACTTAGGTCATGATTGATATTTTTGACTCTCCTCATGCACACAGCCATTCTGCACTGGACAAAATGACTAGAAGGGAGAATTCACCACAAAAGAAAGAACCAGAAGTAATACTCCCTGCTACGGACCTACTAGATGTGGATTTAAACACCATGTCAGAGATACAATTCAGAAATACAATTAATACTGGTGGCTCTGGAAAAAAAGCATAAAGGACTCGAGAGATTCTCTTACTGAAGAACTGAGATCTAATCAGGCCAAAATTAAAAATACTTTAAGAGATGTCATTTAAACTGGATACTCTGTCTGCTAGGGTTAATGAAGTGGGAGAGTGAGTGACATAGAAGACAAATCGATGGAAAGGAAGGAAGAGAGGAAAAAAGAGAAAAAAATTAACACAGGAAGAAAGTAATATTCATCATATTGGGATTCCAAAAGAGGTAGAGAGGACCACAAAGTATATTTGAACAAATCATAGCTGAGAACTTCCCTAATCTGGGGAAGAAACAGGTATTCAGATCCAAGAGATAGAGAGGACCCCCTCCTAAAATCAACAAAAACCAATCAATATACCAACATATAATAGTGAAGTCTGCAAATTTCAAAGGTAAAGAGAAAATTCTAAAGGTATTCTTCTCAAGTGCACATGGAACTTTCTCCAGAATAGACCACAGACTAGGTCATAAATCAGCTCTTAATCGATACTAAAAGAATGGGATTATCCCCTGCATATATTCAGACCACAATGCTTTGAAACTAGAACTCAGTCACAAGAAGAAATTTGGAAGAAACTCAAACACATGAAGGTTAAAGAGCATCCTACTAAAAGAACCAGGAAATTAGAGAAGAATCAAAAAGATTCATGGAAATTAATGAAAATGCAAGTACAACTGTTCAAAATCTGGGATCCCTGGGTGGCGCAGCGGTTTAGTGCCTGCCTTTGGCCCAGGGCGCGATCCTGGAGACCCGGGATCGAGTCCCACGTCGGGCTCTCGGTGCATGGAGCCTGCTTCTCCCTCTGCCTGTGTCTCTGCCTCTCTCTCTCTCTCTCTCTCTCTGTGTGTGTGTGACTGTCATAAATAAATAAAAATTCAAAATAAAAAAAAATAATAAAATAAAAATAAAACAAAATCTTTGGGATACAGCAAAAGCAGTCCCTAAGAGGGAAATATATCACAATACAAGCCTCCCTCACAACACTGGAAAAAACTCAAATACACAAGTTAACCTTGCACCTAAAGGAACTGGATAAAGAACAGCAAATACAACCTAAGCCAAGCAGAAGAAGAGAGTTAATAAAGATTAAAGCAAAACTCAATGAAACAGAGACCAGAAAAACTGTAGAACAGATCAACAAAACCAAGAGCTGGTTCTTTGCAAGAATTAACAAGTAGATAAACCCCTAGCCAGTCTTATTAAAAACAAAAGAGAAGAGACTCAAATTAATAAAATCATGAATGAAAGAGGAGAGATCACAACCAATATCAAGGAAATAAAACGATTTTAAAAATGTATTATAAGCAACTATATGCCAACAAATTAGGCAATCTAGAAGAAATGGAAGCATTTCCGGAAACCCACAAATTACCAAAACTGAAACAAGGAAGAAACAGAAACCTGAACAGGCCAATAACTAGTAAGGGAATTGAAGCAGTCATCAAAAACCCCCCAAGACACAAAAGTCCCGGGCCAGATGGCTTCCCAGAGGAATTTTACCAAACATTTAAAGAAGAAATAATATCTATTCTACTAAAGCTGTTTCAAAGGATAGAAATGGAGCAAATACTTCCAAATTCGTTCTATGAGGCCAGCATCACATTAATTCCAAAACCAGACAAAGACCCCAGCAAAAAGGAGGATTACAGACCAATATCCCTGATAAATATTGATGCAAAAATTCCCCCCATAGGATCCAACAGTATATTAAGAGGATTTTTCACCACAACCAAGTGGGAGTGATCCTGGAATGTAAAGTTGGTTCAACATTCGTAAAACATCAATCCCATTTACAATTGCACCCAAAACCATAAGGTACCTAGGAATAAACCTAACAAAAGAGGTAAAGGATCTATACCCTAAAAACTACAGAACACTTCTGAAAGAAATTCAGGAAGACACAAAGAGATGGAAAAATATTCCATGCTCATGGATTGGAAGAATTAATATTGTGAAAATATCTGTGCTACCCAAGGCAATTTACAGGTTCAATGCAATCCCTATAAAAATCCCATGGACTTTCTTCACAGAGTTGGAACAAATAATCTTAACATCCTTTCTTCATAAAAACCCTCAACAAAGTAGGGATAGAGGGAACATACACTTCAACATCATAAAGGCCATAGAGGAAAGTCCCACAGCGAGTATCATTCTCAAGGAGGTTAAACAGAGAGCTTTTCCCCTATGGTCAGGAACATAATAGGGATATGCATTCTCACCACTGTTGTTCAACATAGTACTAGAAGTCCTAGCCTCAGTGATTGCAGTGACAACAAAAAGAAATAAAAGGCATTCAAATTGGCAAAGAAGTCAAACCCTCCCTCTTCACAGATGACATGATACTGTATATAGAAAACTCAGAAGACTCTATTCCAAGATTGCTAGAACTCATACAGCAATTCAGCAGTGTGGCAGGATACAAAATCCATGCACAGAAATCAGTGGCATTTTTATACATTAACAATGAGACGGAAGAAAGAGAAATTAGGAATCAATCCCATTTACAATTGTAAATTGTAAAAATCATGAGATACCTAGGGATAATCCTAACCAAAGAGGTAAAAGATCCGTCTGAAAACTATATAGGACACTGATGAAAGAATTTGAGGAAGACATAAGGAGATGGAAAAATATTCCATGCTCATGGAATGGAAGAATAAATATTGTGAAAATGTCTATGCTACCCAGGGCAATTTACAAGTACAATGCAAGCTCTATCAAAATACCATGGGCTTTCTTTATAGAGCTGGAACAAATAATCTTAAGATTTGTGTGGAGCCAGAAAAGATCTCAAATAGCCAGAGGAATGTTGAAAAAGAAAAGCAAAGCTGGAGGCATCACAATGCCTGACATCAATCTATATTACAAAGCTGTGATCATCAAGACAGTATGGTACTGACACAAAAACAGACATAGAGATCTATAAAACAAAATAGAGAACCCAGAAATGGACTCTGAACTCTATGGTCAACTCATCTTCAACAAAGCAGGAAAGAATATCCAATGGAAAAAGGACAACCTCTTCAATAAATGGTGTTGGGAAAATCAAATAGTCATAAGCAGAAAAATAAAACTGGACCATTCTCTTACACCACACACAAAGGTAAACTCAAAATGCTTGAAAGATCTAAATGTGAGACAAGAATCCATTAAATACTAGAGGAGAACACAGGCAAAAACATTTTTGAAGTTGGCCACAGTAACTTCTTACTAGACACATCTATGAAGGCAAGGGAAACAAAAGCAAAAATGAATTGTTGGGACTTTATCAAGATAAAAAGCTTCTGCACAGTGAAGGAAACAGTCAACGAAACTAAAAGATAACCTACAGAATGGGAGAAGAGATTTGCAAATGACGTATCAGATAAAGGGCTAGTATCCAAGATCGATAAAGAACTTATCAAAACTCAACACCCAAGAAACAAAAAATCCAGTCATGAAATGGGCAGAAGACATGAACAGACATTTCTCCAGAGATGTACACGACAACAAGCACATGAAAAAATGCTCCGCTTGCCATCAGGGAAATACAAATCAAAACCACAATGAGATACCACCTCATACCAATAAGAATGTCTAAAATTAACAAGACAGGAAACAACGAAGGTTGTAGAGGATGTGGAGAAAGGGCAATCCTCTTACACTGTTGGTGGGAATGCAAGCTAGTACAGGTGGAAAGTTGGAAAACTGTGAAGTTCTTCAAGAAGTTAAAAGTAGAGCTACCCTATAACCCAGCAATTGCACTACTGGGTATTTACCCCAAAGATACAGATGTAGTGAAATGCTGGGACATCTGCACTGCAATGTTCATAGCAACAATGTC
Source organism: Nyctereutes procyonoides (assembly GCF_905146905.1). NCBI lineage: Eukaryota > Metazoa > Chordata > Mammalia > Carnivora > Canidae > Nyctereutes > Nyctereutes procyonoides. The sequence continues at coordinate 64,098,052 of NW_026575049.1, forward strand.
CACAACAGCCAAACTGTGTTAGTAGTCACGATGTCCTTCAACAAATGAATGGATAAAGATGTGTGGTCTATATATACAATGGAACATTACTCAGTCATTAGAAAGGACAAATAGCCATCATTTGTTTCCAAGTGGATGGAACTGGAGGGTATTATATTGAGTGAAATAAGTCAATTGAAGAAGGACAATCACCATATTGTTTCACTCATACGAGGAATAAGAAATAGTGAAAGGGACCATAAGGGAAAAGAGAGGAACTGAGTGGGGAAAAATTAGATGGAGACAAACCATAAGAGGCTTCTAACTCTGGGAAACAAAGCATTGTGGAAAGGGAGCTGGATCGAGAGATGGGATAGTTGGGTGACAGCACTGAGGAGGGCACTTGATGGACTGAGCACTGGGTGTTACATTGTATGCTGGCATATTAAATTTAAAATTTTTTAAAAATTTAAAAATGGAAAAAATAATAAAGATCCCTGGACAGAGAGCAAATACTAGGGGGGGCAGGGCCCGGGAGAAGCAAAATTATTCTAAGGGCCATCACATTCAAGAGACCGAGCCTTGAACAAGTCTCAAGGTAAAGGTGCTAAACTGAAGACTTCTGATTAAGCCAGGGGCTAAAATGTTCCCAGGATATAGGGTGCCTAATTTTGGCATAAAGAATTTAAAAAAAATCGCATCTGGATTAAAGCATTTTTTAAAGTAGGCTCTACAACCCCAAAACCTAGAGTCACATGCTCTACCACCTGAGTGAGCCAGGCAGGTGCCCCTGGATTAAAGCATTTTTGATAGAAAGCCCCAGGATTACCATCAATTAAAGTAAAACAAATAGGAGTTCACAATCAAAAATCACCAAATGCAAGGGCACCTGGGTGGCCCGGGAACTTAGGTGACTGACATGATTTCAGTTTGGGTCTTGATCTCAGGGTTGAGTTCAAGCCTTGTCTCAGGGTCCCTGCTCAGCAGGGAGTCTGCTTGGGATTCTCTTTTCTCTTGTGTGCTTTCTCCAAAATAAATAAATAAATAAATAAATCTTTTTTAAAAAAAAATCACCAAATACCACAAGCTATGATGATGGAAAATAATTTCACAGATTGTTTTTTCTTTTGGTATCTTATAGTTCCTTTATGCTTTCCTTACTTTTAAAAAATTTTTATTTAAATTCAATTTGGTTAACATATACTGTACTGTTAGTTTCAGAGGCAGAATTCAGTAATTCATCAGTTGCATACAACACCCAGTGCTCATTACATCATGTGCTCTCTTTAATGCCCATCACCCAGTTACCCCATCCCCCACACACCTCCAGCGACCCTCAGTTTGTTCCCAATAGTTGAGAGTCTCTTATGGTTTGCCTCCTTCTCCATTTTCCTCTTATTTTTCCTTCCCCTCCCCTATGTTCATGTTTTGTTTCTTAAATTCCACATATGAGTGAAATCATATGGTATTTGTCTTTCTCTGACTTATTTCGCTTAGCATAATACACTCTAGTTCCATCACGTCGTTGCAAATGGCAAGATTTCATTCTTTTTGATGGCTGAGTAACATCTCATTTATATATATACACCACATCTTTATCCATTCATCTCTCAATGGACATCTGGGCTCTTTCCATATTTTGGCTCTTGTGAACATCAACATGGGGTGCAGGTGCCCCTTTGAATCACTATGTTTGTATCCTTTGGATAAATATGTAGTACTGCAATTGCTGGGTCAGATGGTAGTTCTATTTTTAACTTTTTGAGGAACCTCCATACTGTTTTTCAAAGTGGCTGCACCAGCTTGCATTCCCATCAGCAGTGTGAGAGAGTTCCCCTTTCTCCGCATCCTTGCCAACATCTGCTGTTTCCTGAGTTGTTAATTTTAGCCATTCTGACGGTATAAGATGGTATCTCATTGTGGTTTTGATTTATATTTCCTTGATGCTGAGTGATGTCGAGCATTTTTTAATGTGTCTGTTGGCCATCTGTATGTCTTCTTTGGGGAAATGTCTGTTTATGTCTTCTGCCCATTTCATGACTGGATTTTTTGCTTTTTGGGTATTGAGTTTGATAAGCTCTTTATGGATTTTGGAGACTAGCTTTTTATCTGATAAGACATTTGCAAATATCTTTTCCCATTTCGAAGGTTGCCTTTTAGTTTTGTTGACTATTTCCTTTGCTGTGCAAAAGCTTTTTATCTTGATGAAATCCCAAGATTTCATGTTTGCTTTTGTTTCTTTTGTGCTTTCTTCACTCGGTTTCATTTTTTTTTCTTTGCTCTCCTTCAGATGGGTAATTTCAAAAGAGTTGTCTTCCACCTCTGATTCTTGCTTTCACTCAATCCTGTCTGCTATTAATGCTCTCTATTACATTTTTTCATTTCATCCATTGTATTCTGTACCTCCAGAGTCTTTTTGGTTCTCCTTCTTCTTCTTTTAATGATTTCTATCTTTGTAAAGTTCTCATTTTGTTTGTACATGGTTTTCCCTATCTTGTTGTCTTTGTTTTTCTGTAGTTCATCGAGCTTCCTTAAAAAAACAACTATTTTTAATTCTTTATTGAGCAAATCAGACCTTCATTTCTTTGGGGATATTTACTAGAAAATTGTGTTCCTCTGGTGGTATCATGTCTCCTTGATTTCTCATGATCCTTGAAGTCTGTATTGCTACTTTCCCATTTTAAGAAGTAGTCACCTTGTCCAGCCTTACCAACTATGTAGGGAATGAAATACCTTCTATTAGCTTTGTGGGGATTCTGAGTCTTTCTCAGAACTTTTCCATGTATACACCTGCTCCACACTTCTCTTCCCCCTTTGGGAGGAATTCTTAAGATTGTATGCCTTCTCTCTGTTCTGTAACCCTAGGCCAGATGCTGAGAGCCTCCTGTTTGCTTTCCTTAGGGAAGTCCTTGATGCTCAAGTTTGTGTGGTTTCTCTACAGAGTCAGGCCAGCTTTCTGTGTGTGATTAGTAGCCATTTGCAAAGTTTCCTCGTCACCCTGGACATGTGCATAGGGAGCTGGTCATGTGTTGGGGGCACATATGGAACATTGGGGGTACTTGATGCCAGTTTTGGGGATCCATAGAAAAGGTGTCCTCATGAGTTTTTGGGCAGCCTTCCTGGTAACAGTCTGCCATTCAGTTAGTAGGATCTGTGTCCCTTTGATGACCTCTGAGAGCTGTGATTGCTATTGTTCCTGCTGCTCCCCACCCTTAGTTACACAGCACACTTTAGTATTCTAAATGGGTGAGAAAGAAGTGTCTCTGGCAGCAACCTGCACAGCTTGGGAAACCAAGCACTTACTCACATGCTCTCACTTTGAGCCACTGGAGAAATTGTGGGCTGAGGAGGTCTCTCTTGGCATTGAGCTGTGCCAGCTTGGGGAAGGGATGACACACGTAACATGAAACCACTCTTCTTACCCTTATTCAATGCATCCAACCTGAAGATTTTTTTTTTCTCTTTGCTCCAGTGGTGTGTTAGAACTTTTCCACTGGACTCCCAGACTTCCGCAAAGGCATTCTTATTCATGGGTGATTATCTAAATTGGTGTCGCTTGGGGGTAAGATGATAAAAAAAACTTATTCTGTCATTTTGATGTCATTCTCATTCTAGAAGTTGTATAATTTCACCTTTTACATTTAGGGCTGTGATCCATTTCAGGTAATATTTGTGTTGGCATGAGGTAGAGGACAAGACTAATTTTTCCCCCATATGGATGTATAGTTTATGTGGCATTTTTGGAAAAGACCATCTAGTATATATTGAATTACCTTATTGATTTAGTAAAAAAAACAAAAACAAAAAACAGTTGTAGTAAGTTTTGAAATCAGGAAGTGTGTGTCCTCTTTCTTCTTTTTTAAGATTGTTTGGGCTATATGAGGCCCTTTGCAATTTCATGTAATTTGTAAACTTGCCTTTTCTATTTCTTTAAAAAAAAAAGCCTTTGGAATTTTGGTTGGAGTTGCATTGAATCTGTAGACTGCTTTGGAGAGTACTGCCATCTTAACAAGAATAAGTTATAAGTTTTCAGTGTATAAGACTTGGCCAGGTGTAGAATTCTTTTATATATAATTTACATATAAAATATATATAATATGTTATATAATTCTTTTCAACATATATATTGAAGTATTAACATAAAATGTTATATTAGTTTTGGGTTTATAATATAATGATTCTACAACTCCATACATTATTCAGTGCTCATGATGAAAAATGTACTCTTATCTCTCTTTTTATGTCTTTCACCCATCACCCCCCACCTGCCTTCCCTCTGGCAACCATCAGTGTGCTCTCTGTATTTTTCATCTTTTTCTTTGTTCATTTGTCTTATTTCTTAAATTCCATATATGAGTGAAATTATATAGCATTTGTCATTCTCCGACTGACTTATTTCACTTAGCATTATACCCTCTAGGTATGTATATCTGTCATCACAAATGTCAAGATCACATTCTTTTTTATGGCTAACAGTCCATGGCATATATAATATACATATCACATATTCTTCTTCCATTCATCTATCAATGGGCATCCAAATCTTGACTATTGTAAGTAATACTGCAGTAAACATAGGGGTGCATGTATCTTTTTTAATTAGTGTTTTCATTTCCTTTGGGTAAATACCCAGTAGTGGAATTACCTGAATCATTGATATTTCTATTTTTAATTTTTTAAGGAACCTCCATACTGTTTTCCATAGTGGCTGCACCAGTTTGCACTGCCACATAACACATAGGGTTCCTTTATCTCTACAATCTCAGCAACATTTGTTATTTCTTGTCTTTTTGGTACTAGCTATTCTGACAGGTGTAAGGCAATACCTCACTGTAGTCTTGATTTTGCAATTCCCTGATGATTAATTGATGCTGATATATTTTCATCTGTCTGTTAACCATCTGTATACCCTTTTTGGGAAAATGTCGATTCAAGTCCTTTGCTCATTTTAATCAGGTTATTGTTTTTTTGTTTTGTTTTGTTTTTGGTGTTATGTAAGTTCTTTATATGTTTTGTATATTACCCTCTTATCAGACACATCATTTGCAAATATTTTCCCTCTTCACTAGGTTGCCCTTTTGTTCTGTTGGTGTTCTCCTTTGCTGTGCAAATACTTTTTATTTTGGTGTAGTCCCAATAGTTTAACTTTTCTTTTGTTTCCCTTGCCTGAAGTGACATATGTACAATATTGTTTCTACAGCCTATGTGGAAGAATTTTACTGTCTATGTTTACTTCTATGAATTTTATGGTTTTTAGGTCTTACATTTAGGTCTTTAATCTACTTTATTTTTGTGTAAGGTGTAAGAAAGTGGTCCAGTTCATTCTGTTGCATGTAGCTTTCCAGTTTTCCCAGAACCATCTGTTGAAAAGACTATCTTTTCCCCATTGTCTCCTTTGTTGTAGATTAATTGATCATATAAGTGTAGGTTTACTTCTAGGCTGTTCTGTTCCATGGATCTATGTCCCTACTTTTGTGATACTCATGATTATCTCAGCTTTGTAGTATACATAGAAATCTGGAATTGTGATACCTCCAGCTCAGTTCTTTATCAAAATTGCTTTGACTAAGGATCTTTTGTGGTTCCATACAAATATAAGGATTATTTGTTCTAGTTCTATAAACAGTGCCATTGGAAGTTTGAGAAGGATTGTATTGAATGTGTAGGTTGTTTTGGTAGTATGGACATTTTAACAATATTGGTTCTTCTACTCCATAAGCATAAAATACCTTTCCATTTGTGCCATCTTCAATTTCTTAGTTTTCAGAATACAGGTCTTTCACCTCCTTGGTTAAGTTTATTCCTTGGTACAAATGCAAATGGCATTATTTTTTTAATTTCTCTGTTACTTTATTATTAGTGTATAGAAATGCAACAGATTTTGTATCCTGAAAGTTTACTGAATTCATTTATCAGTTCTAGTAGTTATTTGGTGGTCTTTAGGATGTTCTATAGATAGTATCATATTGTCTGCAAATAGTGGAAGCTTTACTTCTTCCTTACTCATTTGGATGACTTTTATTTCATTTTCTTGTCTGCGGCTGCAGCTAGGACTTCCAGTACTATGCTGAATAAAAGCGGTGAGAGTGGTCACCCTTGTCTTGTTCCTGATTTTAGAGAAACATATATGAAAAATCCACAGCTAACATCCTGAGTTGAGAGCTTTAACCTCTAAGATCAAGTGTAGATACAACAGGTACAACACATAGGTCCCTGGTATATGTGGTAGCCCTTCAAGGACCTTGTTCTCCAAATATTTTCTCCTCTGTCTTCTCTTTCCAGGCCTATTGGTTCAACTGCTGCTTTCCCCATTCTCCACCTCTTGCCTGAGACAGCTATGCATATTATATGTCTTTAAAAATGCTTTTGACATATGTGAATGCTTTTGCCAGAGATGCTGTTCCAGCCTGATGGAGGCAAAACAAAATGAAAACTCTGCAAGGGTCACTCTGGAAACCACAAGACTGGTCAAAATACAAAATGCACAGCCAGTTTTTTTTAGAACAAGGTCCATCATGGTCCTCTGGCACCAGCTAGGTAACACCAGGAATGCTAACCACTGTCCTCATGGCCACTATCATACTGGGGAATGGGGGATGGCAGACAGGTAAACAAAAATACAGTAATGTTTTCTTACCAATATTTAATATCCTCTGTCTTTATTACACATTCTCCTGATTGTTATGTTTTTAAATTAGATTCTAGAGTTAAAGTTAATTCTGTCAGTTTTGTTTGCTTAATGATTGCTTCAGTGGAAGGACTGATTCTTGGAGCTCCCTACTCTGTTTTCATGTCATCTCTCCCACTTCTATTTATAGACCTCAATGTGGCATTCATGAGAATATATCTCTCAGATCTCCTACTGCAGGGAGTATAACTGACTGACAGCCCCAGCTGCTGCATTTTGAAATGTATCATTGTATTTTCTTGTTAAGGCTACACTTTCCACAAGCTGCTCCTGGGCAGTGACTGCGGGTAGTTGAGATACCAAGGCAGTCCTGTTCCTGGGTGACATGGGATTCTTCAGATGGGCAACATTAGCTTCACGACTTCTGACAGCCTTAGAACTCTCTTTACAACTGCTCTGTGGTATGGCAGAGGCTGTGGATGGGCAATACTTACTAAGTAGACAATGGAATATGCTGATCACTACTAAGTTGTATTTATGCCGTAAGGAAGCATTATGAGAGACTGAGTGCTCTTGTCATTTCTTTCCTTTTTCTGAGTGTTATTTTCAAACAGTTAATAGCCAGGGAACCACTTTGGTAGATTACAGAGATCCTTCTCATCTGCATTTGAAAAGCAGACACAGTTGACAGGTGGGAGACCTAACAGAGTCACAGAGTTCTAGAGATATTTGGATATATCACCAAGACAAGTTCACTTTGCTAGTCAATATCCTGTTTAAAAACACCTGGGATCCTGATTTCTGGGTAGGCTTTGAGGGTGTTGACAGTGCAGAACCCTTGAATCTGAGCTAGCACTTCTACTGTGGTAGAAGATCCTGTAAAGACCTCTCCCCACAACCCAACAAATGTTCCCTCCCCTCAGAAAATGCCCCTTCTTCTCTCCTGGTTGCCAGCTGATAACTGGGTTTAAATTTCAGCACAATCCAGCTGGAAACATGCTAGATATGATAAACCAGGGGACTGCACATTTAAAGAGTTCCAAGATTTAGCCAGCATGTGCCAGTAAGAAAAAAGGGCTTGGAATGGAAGATAGGATAAATAAGAATTCATTAATGTGGGCGTACTCTTTCAGGATATGCAATTTAACATCCTCATCAAGGACTCCAGGGGGCTGGGATAAATTGCTATTGGAATGGCTCATAAAAGCCTGGGGGGAAACCCACAATGGTCAATACTCAATGAAGTGGAAATGCCTGGCAATGGCATATCATACAAAAGGAAAGAAAGTGGATAGTGGATGAGGGAAAGGATGAATGCTATTTACAGCCATGAGATGAAATGCAGTGACAATAGACAGAGTTTTATCTTACTAACTTCCCTTTTTGTCTTCAGTTTCCATGGAGTAGCTGCTCTCTGAACCTATGTGGAAAAAAAGATCTGTACAGTGGTATGCATGAGAACGCATCTCTGAGATCTCTGACTTCAGGGAAAAAAATAGATCAATAGCTTCAGCTCTTGTGATCTAAAATTCATCACTACACCTAAACTGAAGCTACATTCCCTCAAGCTGTACCCAAACAATGAATGATGAAGCAGGGATTCTCAGGCAGGTCCATTCCTGGGAGACATGGACCTGTCTTGTCATTGCCTTTGCCCAGCCTTGAGAAGTCTTGTTCTATGCAAGCACAGTTTAGGGAACTCCTAAATTGACGCTTATGCAGATTTCTGGAGCTCCTTCTCTGCACAGCATCTACCTCTCCAGTACACAAACCCACAAATTCCAGTTGTCTCATATTCCCTGAACTCCGACCAATGCAACAAACAGCCGTGTTCTGCTTGGGTTTCCCCTCCTTGCTCTCTAGTTAGAAAGTGCTCTCCTCCTCTCCCCTCCCCTTCCCCACCATTGGAAAACTGGGAGATTATAAGATTGGTCTCATTTGTTTTTCACTCTCAGGGATCAGAGTCCTGCACTGTCAATCACTTAATCTCTAAAAACAAATTTTAATACATTTTTTTCCAGTTTAATAGATGTCTCTGGTGATAGATCCGTCTGTTACCAGTTAATTATCACACCTGACAGAAGTCTCAGCAATAATATCTTCAATAAATGTTATAATCCCATCAACATCCACAGTAACAACAGTAGCAAAGTACCATTTATTGAGATCTTCTCTATACTAGTTACTATTCTAAGTACTTTCTATGTATTAACTCATGTAATGTTCACAACCCTATCAGATTGGTACTATTATCTTCCATTTAACAATGAGAAAATTCAAGCACAGAGAGATTAAGTAAAAGTTGCCATACACAATATAATCAGTTAAATTTTTAAAATTTGAGATAATGAATAATTCTTTAGTGTTAAGTATATCCCATATAATATTTGGGACTTACTTATACTGAACAGTTCTGAAATTCACATTTCACTGGGCATTCTTTATTTTTATTTCCTAAATAAATCTGGCACTTTAAACTTACTCAAGGTCCTATTGCTACCTGTATAGCAGTCTGGCTCCAAAACTTGCACCCTCTACCAGAGCACTGCTCTAATAGCACTAGAAAAAAAAAAATGAACTATGTGCTGTAGGCTTGTAGGTCCTTCTTCTTTAGATCAGGTTTCTGCTTCTTGGGTTCCTGAATTCCAGATTAGAAATGCCATCTTGTGTTTATTAAAAAGGAACGAACAAATGGCTTCCAGGTTTGGCTCTACAAAGAAATGAGCCAGCCCCTTGTTGGCTTCTACAGCCTGTTAGGAGCCCAGAATTCTATCACTTTGAACTCTACAAGCTTTCAAATTCATATCATTCAAAAGTTATCATCAGCTACATTGTCACCTATATTTACTTTTATAGGGTGTTTACAAAATATCTCTAATGCGCAAGTTCCCGTGCCAAAAGTCAAAAGGTTAGAAAAACTAACGATGTTAGTTCTTGACTTCAAGCAACTCACAGTATAGTAGAAGGAGCCATAAACACAGTAAAAGTAGCTATCACACTTATTAAGTACTTAATACATGCTAGTAACTTTTTTTTTAAGATTTTATTTATTTATTCATGATAGATGCAGAGAAAGAGAAAGAGAGGCAGAGACACAGGCAGAGGGAGAAGCAGGCTCCATGCTGGGAGCCCGAAGTGCGACTTGATCCCGGGTTCCAGCATCATGCCCTGGGCCAAAGGCAGGCGCTGAAACACTGAGCCACCCAGGGATCCCCCGATGCTAGTAACTTCTAATTTATTATTTATAATTTTGAAATGATGTCTGAGGTTTATAAATTCCTCATCTGTAAAATGGAAATAAGAGCTTATGAATCTAGTAAATAATGAAGCTGGATTTCAAACTTAGTTCTATTTGACTCTAGTGCTTGGGCTTTTCAAAAATTACTGAGAACAACTGCCACAACTGACTAAAACCTCAGTCTGCAAGTGCTACACTAGAACTGTAAATTAAGACTTAAGGGAGCATTCCTAACAAGTGCATCCTCCTCAATACTTAGTAGAGGGGCTGTTCATAATTACTGTTGCACCTAAAAGAGCTGGAGAAAAAACAGCAAATAGATCCTACACCCAGCAGAAGAAGGGATTTAATAAAGATTCGAGCAGAACTCAATGAAATAGAGACCAGAAGAACTGTGGAACAGATCAACAAAACCAGGAGTTGGTTTTTTGAAAGAATTAATAAGATAGATAAACCATTAGTCAACCCTATTAAAAAGAAGAGAGAAAAGACTCAAATTAATAAACTGTTCAGTCAGGATTTCTTAGAACAAATATGTCAACATATTCTGGTCCTAAGGACATCAAGACCTTCCATGATAGCTGAGTTCATGAAATACCAGTTAAACAGTGGTCCTATAAAACAAGCTGAGAGAGGGAGATATGTTTCTTAGAATCATTTCATAGAAACTTCATCTGAGTTTGCCTCCAGTTTCTCCTGCTGAATAAATAGGCCTGAATGCCTGCATGTTGAGTATAGGAATAAAAATTTGTGATTAATAAATCTGTCAAAAAATTTGGGATCCCTGGGTGGCGCAGCGGTTTGGCGCCTGCCTTTGGCCCAGGGCGCGATCCTGGAGACCCGGGATCGAATCCCACATCAGGCTCCCGGTGCATGGAGCCTGCTTCTCCCTCTGCCTGTGTCTCTGCCTCTCTCTCTCTCTGTGACTATCATAAATAAATAAATAAATAAATAAATAAATAAATAAATAAATCTGTCAAAAAATTTATATGCACTGGCTGTTTATGTTAACTTTTGTCTGTAAAAGTAGGACAGAAGTAACAATCTAGTTCAAAGTTCCTGATTTATTCTAGAACCATGAGTTTGTTAGAAGTGTCTTGTGCTTTACTAAAATTATAACTGATGGTTTTTGTGTTGGGTGTAAGTTTCAAAGGTAAAACTGGATCTCAGTTTAAGTGTATTTATTTGTTAGATCATAATGTACTAAAATTTTCCTATAATAATTTTGTTAACCTGAAAGCCACCTAAAATTTCCATCTTGTATTGTGTCAAATTAACAAGTATTCTCTACCCCATCTTTCTATATATAATTTGCAAAGATAAATTATTTCTGATTAATTTACTATTACAGTACAAAATAAGCCATGCAATGAAAGCAAATTATGAAAGTTTTATTAATATTTTTATTAATCAATCAATACTGACTGATAATTAGATTAGAAGCCTCTGGAAAGAAAGCTAAGTTGGTGTCTTTCCTTTTATCCTCTACATAAAAGGTACATAAACCTACACTAAATGACACATTTGAAGCCATTTGCCTTAGGAAGTCTTATTTTTATCCTTTGTAGGAAAAAAGTACATTTGGCAAGAGGGAGACTCATAAAAACTGTGACCAACTAGACCACCTGTGTGCCCTGTGGTTGCTCATTCACAGCAGCATGGCATTCCCCTCTGCTTGCATGAGTTGTAGGCTTTCTCAGATCACACTCAGAATAGGCTAGATCCCAGCCACGCTCTTCCAAAAGGCTGGAATGGGGGAATTTGTGGAATAAAGGATTCCCTCCCCTTAACCTGTGGGCTTCTCTTATACACAGACTATCTTTCTAACAGCTGTCTCTGAGTTATCCCACCCCCCACTTTGCACCACGCCCCAGCCATCAGTTCCAGGTGCAGGTTAAGACTTATAATGTGAGTAATTTACTGCTACCCTTCAGCTGCTCTAAGGTCTAAGCCTGTCTCTCTCTGCAGAGCATAGGGTATAGGACATGTTGAAGGTAGGGAACTGTGGTGGAATGGATACAATTCTGCCTGCCTGCTCCATTTTGGCCCTAAATTGGACTCTTACTTTTTGAACAAATTTATGTAAGTCATTGGAAGTCTCCTCGCGATTCACAAACATTTCTGAGGCACAGTGAGGCGACCTATAAGCATCTATGATACTCTCTTTACCTATACAAATACAAATAGCCAATCTGTGTACCTTTTTAGACATTTCCTCCCTCTCCCACTCTATAGCCAGAAATTTGGTTACAATAAAATACTGCTTTGAAAAAATGAAAATGGCTAAATATTTGTAGTTTAAAAAGATGCTAGAACAATGTTAAATATTTAACACTTTCTTGTGCTTCCTGTTTATCTTAAAGATAAAAACAATATAATCTCCTCTTCCAAATAATTTTATGGGATTACATGATAAATACATAGCAATAAATATGCTTCAGAAATTAATATGAATCTATTTTCAATGTTTAGTGCTGATAGCTTTTAACAGTATTATAACTTGATAGAATAGTAGTATACAAACTGAACAAATACTTAATTATATCATGAGATAAATAAATTAGGGGAATCATAGAAAGTTGTCCTCTAAAACAGAGCAGCTGGAAGCTTGATCATCATTCAATGTTCTAATTTAATCTGGGTTCAAAAGTAAAGAGGAGAGGAGACTGGAACCGGCGACTCCTATAGTCACTGACCTCTACTGTGGTCTCAATGCTTGTTTCTCCTTCCAATTTCTATGTTGAAAACCTAATTCCCAACATGATGGCATCTGGACCATTAAGTGTGGCCTTTGGTAGATGATTAGGTCATGAGGGCAGACCCTTATGAATGAAATTAATACCCTTAAAAAAAAGGCCTGAGAGAGCTCCCTTGCCCCTTTCACCTTGTGAGGACACAGTGAGAAGGCACTAACTAGGAAACAAGAAGAGGGCCTTCACCCAAATGTGACCATGCAGTACCCTTGATCCTGGACTTCCTAACCTCCAGAACTGTGAACAATAAATTTTTATTGTTTATAAGCCATCTAGTCTGTGGTATCTTGGTACAGTAGCCCGAAAGGACAAAGACAATCTCTGTGTGCAAGACCTTTTTCCTGGCCTCCAGTAAGACCAGGGACACACATACAGGGATGACACATTCTCCAAGCTTGAGGGTGTTAGCTCTATGCCTTGGAAACTTGTGTTCATTCCCTAAAATACAGTTAATTGGACATGAATTTACTGACTCCTGCTATATCCTAGTTGGTATCTAATGCTGGTTACATTAATGAAAAACTAGTAATGAATTAGCTACCTTTAAAGCAAATTTGTAAAGTACTTCTGTTTTTCAAATTCATCGTTATATTTGCATTCATTTAACATTTCAGTCCTGCTCCTATTTCCCAAAGTTTTTTAAAATTAGCAATCACAGTTTTTATTTGTAGAATAGCTTATGGATGTATAAGTGTTTTCTAGTAATTGTTTTATTGGCTACAACACTCTGAAGAGTTTGATTTCCATTTTACAGATAAAGAGCTCATCGAAGATCTCTTAGTCTTTGGTAAAACTGGGATGAAGAATCATATCCCTTGGTAGATATGATCTACTACACACAGCTTAGATGCAATTAAAGGAAGTCAAATTCTTCTCCACTTTCTTTGGTTACAACTCATTACACTCATCCCCCAAAGTTTTCTATGGTCTACCTCAGTCTCTACTTATTAGTCCTAGCAATACTTTCTAGCCCTCCAAAAAAAGCCCTTGTTGCGAGCATGTACTCTGCCTTGACAAATTTCATCTTCCTCTTTGGAATCACCATATCTGTTACTTATTCCCTTTCTTCATTCTTCCTTTTATCTTTATCCCTGTCTCTTCCTTCCTTCGACTATATTCTTTATTCCCTCTCCCTTCCTTCCTCTTTCCACCTTCCCTCTTTCCTTTCCCTTCCCTTCTTTTCTCTCCTTCTCCCTCCCTTTTTACATTCATATCTCAGCACCATACCCCCAATATTTGAATCTTGGCGTAATCCAACTATATCATTCTAGCTCCTCCATCTACATTTAAACATCCACAATGTCATCAAACAGTCTTGCAATATTTCCCACATGTTCACAAAATACAAACTTGCATTTCCAAAGAATTTCCATAAACTTTAAAAAAAATTTTCAAAATCCCAGTTGGAAAATAGACAAAGAACATGAAGAGAGATTTCACCAGAGCATATATGGCTGGGAAATTAACACATGAAAAGATCTTCAATATCATTAGTCATCAGGAAAATGCAAATGAAAACGACAATCACGAAGGAAGGGGGCAAGATGGCAGAAGAGTAGGGTCCCCAAGTCACCTGTCCCCACCAAATTACCTAGACAACTTCCAAATCATCCTGAAAACCTACTAATTTGGCCTGAGATTTAAAGAGAGAACAGCTGGAATGCTACAGTGAGAAGAGTTCATGCTTCTATCAAGGTAGGAAGACGGGGGAAAAAAAAAGAAAGAAAAAAGCATCCAAGGGGGAGGGGCCCCCAAGGAGCCGGGCTAAGGCCACGAGGTGAGTGCCCCCAGGACAGGAAAGCCCAGTCCAGGAGAAGCAGGTTCACCAATCTTCCCCAATGGAAAGGCGCTCGCAGGAAGTTGGAGCAGGATCCCAGGAGGGGCGGGGATGCCCTCAGGCTCACGGGGGCACTAACAGAGGACCTGTGCCCTGGGGGTGCCGCACCCCACGGTCGAGCTCCCTAAAGGGCTGTAGCGTGCAGGGCAGGGCCCCGGGAGCAGCCCGGGGGGCAGCTGGGAAGAAGCTCCGAGGAGGGGGCTGTGCGGCCTGGAGCTCAGGGCACTGGGGGACACAGCCCAGGATCCGGCGCTCCCCCCAGGACAGGCAGAGGCCAGGAGGGCACAGGACAATGAGGATGCTCCTGATGCTGGGAGGCCCCAAGCTGTGCAGATCAGCGGCCCCGCCCCCGGAGCATCCAGGCCCCTGCGGACTAGGAGCTGCGATAGTTCCTGCGGGAGCTGACTCCACCGCTGGAGAGCTGGCCGCCACCACTGTGGTTGTTCCTCCTGGGGCCTCACAGGATAAACAATTCCCACTGAGCCGTGCACCAGGCAGGGGGCTGAGCAGCTCCCCCAGGTACTCACACCTGAGAATCAGCACAGCAGGCCCCTTCCCCAGAAGACCAGCTAGAGGGATAGGGGAAAAGCAAGTTATTGACCAAACAGCACTGTAAAGTTTCAGGGGAAGATGAGGGATTTACAGTATACAGAATCAGACAATACTCCCCCTTGTTTTTTGTTTTCTATTTGCTTCCCCCACCCGTTTTTTTCTTTTCTTTTCTCTTTTTCTTTTCTTTTTTTTCTCTTCTCTCTTTTTCTCCTTTTCCCAGTACAACTGGTCTTTGGCCACTCTGCACTAAGCAAAATGACTAGAAGGAAAAACTCACCTCAAAAGAAAGAATCAGAAACTATCCTCTCTCCCACAGAGTTACAAAATTTGGATTACAATTCAATGTCAGAAAGCCAATTCAGGAGCACTATTATAAAGCTACTGGTGGTTCTAGAAAAAAGCATCAAAGATTCAAAAGACTTCATGACTGAATAATTTAGATCTAATCAGACCGAAATTAAAAATCAATTAAATGAGATGCAATCCAAACTAGAGGTCCTAATGACGAGGGTTAATGAGGTAGAAGAACGAGTGAGTGACATAGAAGACAACTTGATGGCAAGGAGGGAAACTGAGGAAAAAAGAAAAACAATTAAAAGATCATGAGGATAGGTTAAGGGAAATAAATGACAGCCTGCCTCAGAAGGAAAAATCTACGTTTAACTGGGGTTCCCGAGGGCGCCGAAAGGGATGGAGGTCCAGAATATGTATTTGAACAAATCATAGCTGAGAACTTCCCTAATTTGGGGAGGAAAACAGGCATTCAGATCCAGGAAATAGATTCCCCCCCCCTAAAATTAATAAAAACCGCTAAACACCTCGACATTTAATAGTGAAACTTGCAAATTCCGAAGATAAAGAGAAGATCCTTAAAGCAGCAAGAGACAAGAAATCTCTAACTTTTATGGGGAGAAATATTAGATTAACAGCAGACCTCTCCACAGAGACCTTGCAGGCCAGAAAGGGCTGACAGGATATATTCAGGGTCCTAAATGAGAAGAACATGCAGCCAAGAATACTCTATCCAGTAAGGCTCTCATTCAGAATAGAAGGAGAGAGAAAGAGCTTCCAAGATAGGCAGAAACTGAAAGAATATGTGACCACGAAGCCAGCTCTGCAAGAAATACTAAGGGGGATTCTGTAATAGAAGAAGTCCAAGGGAACAATCCACAAAAACAGGGACTGAATAGGTATCATGATGACACTAAATTCATATCTTTCAATAGTAACTTTGAAAGTGAATGGGCTTAATGACCCCATCAAAAGGCGCAGGGTTTCAGACTGGATAAAAAAGCAAGACCTATTTGCTGTCTACTAGAGACTCGTTTTAGACATAAGGATACCTACAGCCTGAAAATAAAAGGTTGGAAGACCATTTACCATTCAAATGGTCCTCAAAAGAAAGCAGGGGTAGCCATCCTTATATCAGATAAACCAAAGTTTATCCCGAAAACTGTAGTAAAAGATGAAGAGGGACACTATATCATACTTAAAGGATTTATCCAACAAGAGGACCTAACAATCATCAATATTTATGCCCGAATGTGGGAGCTGCCAAGTATATCAATTTTTTTTGACATTGGTACTAAGACATTTATTACATCATAAAAAGTCCATTGTCCTGTTTTTCCATATGTACATGTTCCTGTGCATAGTCCCTCTGTCCAGCCCCACCTGCCAACCCTCCATGGTGCCAATCAACTTTCCAAACTAACTAATCAATAAAAGAGGAAGAACTGGAGGAGATGGCCCAGCGCTGATGGGACTGGAGATGGGAGAGGGACACAAAGTGCAGAGTGGTTGGCTTGGCTTTCAATGCGTGACTACAGGCAGGAAGAGCACGAGGATGGGCACTACAGGGTTGGCTCACAGATGCCTCTCCAGGGCTGCCAGGTTGCAGGTGATATACCAGGGTGTTCTTAGGTTAGACCCCCCCAGGAATGGAGAGCAGAGGAAGAAGTTTCCCCAGCCTGATTATGGGTCTCAGGCTATAAAACTTCTCTTTTTCAGGTCTCCAGCCAGCCAAGTGGCAGCAACAGCAACTCAGGCTGGGCCTGAAAAGTTTGTGCCCTGGGGACAGTTGGAAGGGTGGCTAGGGACAGCCTGGTAGGAAGTACTGGTTCTGATCTCTGAGGGGCCTGCCTTAGTTGACCTCAGAGGTGGGCATTGGGTCTGTGGGGTCGGGTGTGGCCAGGAGGGGCACTGGTGAGGTGGCCTCAATGATAGCAGGGTTGAGGATGATCGGTAGAGTCATGGGTGGTATGCCCACCTGCAATGGGGAGGCCAAGGGCTGTCAAAGTTAAGACACACTTAGATAATAATACACTTATACTTGGTGACTCGAATGTAGTGCTTTCTACAATCTACTGGTCTTCTAAGCACAACATCTGCAAAGAAACAAGAGCTTTAAATGATACACTGGACCAGATGGATTTCACAGATATTTACAGAACTTTACATCCAAATGCAACTGAATACACATTCTTCTCAAGTGCACATGGAAATTTCTCCAGAATAAACCACATACTGGGTCACAAATCAGGTCTGAACCGATACCAAAAGATTGGGATCGTCCCCTGCATATTTTCAGACCATAATGCTTTGAAATTAGAACTAAATCACGAGAAGTTTGGAAGGATTTCAAACACGTGGAGGTTAAGGACCATGCTGCTAAAAGATGAAAGGGTAAACCAGGAAATTAGAGAAGAATTAAAAAGATTCATGGAAACTAATGTGAATGAAGATAAAACCGTTCAAAATCTTTGGGATACAGCAAAAGCAGTCTGAAGGGGTAATACATCTCAATACAAGCATCCATTCAAAAACTGGAAAGACCTCAAATACAAAAGCTAACCTTGCACCTAAAGGAGCTGGAGAAAAAACAGCAAATAGATCCTACACCTAGCGGAAGAAGAGATTTAATAAAGATTCGAGAACTCAATGAAATAGAGACCAGAAGAACTGTGGAACAGATCAACAAAACCAGGAGTTGGTTCTTTGAAAGAATTAATAAGATAGATAAACCATTAGTCAACTTTATTAAAAAGAAGAGAGAAAAGACTCAAATTAATAAAATCATGAATGAGAAAGGAGAGATCACTACCAACACCAAGGAAATACAAACGATTTTAAAAACATATTATGAGCAGCTATATGCCAATAAATTAGGCAATCTAGAAGAAATGGATGCATTTCTGGAAAACTACAACTACCAAAACTGGAACAGGAAGAAACAGAAAACCTGAACAGGCCAATAACCAGGGAGGAAATTGAAGCAGTCATCAAAAACCTCCCAAGACACAAAAGTCCAGGGCCAGATGGCTTCCCAGGGGAATTCTATCAAATGTTTAAAGAAGACACCATACCTATTCTACTAAAGCTGTTCAGAAAGATAGAAAGAGATGGAATACTTCCAAACTCGTTCTATGAGGCCAGCATCACCTTAATTCCAAAACCAGACAAAGACCCCACCAAAAAGGAGAATTATGACCAATATCCCTGATGAACATGGATGCAAAAATTCTCAACAATATACTAGCCAATAGGATCCAACAATACATTAAGATTAGTCACCATGACCAACTGGGATTTATCCCTGGGAAGCAAGATTGGTTCAACACTCGTAAAATAACCAACATAACTGACCACATCAACAAGAGAAAAAGCAAGAACCATATGATCATCTCAATAGACGCAGAGAAAGCATTTGACAAAATACAGCATCCATTCCTGATCAAAACTCTTCAGAGTGTAGGGATAGAGGGAACACTCCTCAGCATCTTAAAAGCCATCTACGAAAAGCCCACAGCAAATATCATTCTCAATGGGGAAGCACTGAGAGCCTTTCCCCTAAGATCAAGAACACTACAGGGATGTACACTCTCACCACTGCTATTCAGCATAGTACTAAAAGTCCTAGCCTCAGCAATCAGGCAACAAAAAGAAATAAAAGGCATTCAAATTGGCAAAGAAGTCAAACTCTCCCTCTTCGCAGATGACATGATACTCTACATAGAAAATGCAAAAGACTCCACCCCAAGATTGTTAGAACTCATACAGCAATTTGGCAGTGTGGCAGGATACAAAATCAATGCCCAGAAGTCAGTGGCATTTCTATACACTAACATAGAGACTGAAGAAAGAGAAATTAAACAGTCAATCCCAGTTACAATTGCACCCAAAAGCATAAAATACCTAGGAATAAGCCTAACCAAAGAGGTAAAAGATCTATACCCTAAAAACTATAGAACACTTCTGAAAGAAATTGAGGAAGACACAAAGAGATGGAAAAATATTCCATGCTCATGGATTGGAAAAATTAATATTGTGAAAATGTCAATGCTACCTAGTGCAATTTACACATTTAATGCAATCCCTACCAAAATACCATGGACTTTCTTCAGAGAGTTGGAACAAATCATCTTAAGATTTGTGTGGAATCAGAAAAGACCCCGAATAGGGCAGCCCCGGTGGCGCAGCGGTCTGGTGCTGCCTGCAGCCTGGGGTGTGATCTGGGGACCCGGGATCGAGTCCCACGTCAGGCTCCCTGCATGGAGCCTGCTTCTCCCTCTGCCTGTGTCTCTGCCTCTCTCTCTCATGTCTATGAATAAATAAATAAAATCTTAAAAAAAAAGACCCCAAATAGCTAGGGGAATTTTAAGAAAGAAAACCTTAGCTGGGGGCATCACAATGCCAGATTTCAGGTTGTACTACAAAGCTGTGGTCATCAAGACAGTGTGGTACTGGCACAACAGAATAGAGAATCCAGAAGTGGACCCTCAACTTTATGGTCAACTAATATTTGACAAAGCAGGAAAGATTATCCACTGGAAGAAAGACAGTCTCTTCAATAAATGGTGCTGGGAAAATTGGACATCCACATGCAGAAGAATGAAACTGGATCATTCTCTTACACCATACACAAAGATAAACTCAAAATGGATGAAAGATCTAAATGTGAGACAAGATTCCATCAAAATCCTAGAGGAGAACACAAGCAACACCCTTTTTGAACTTGGCCACAGTAACTTCTTGCAAGATACATCCATAAAGCAAGGGAAACAAAAGCAAAAATGAACTATTGGGACCTCATCAAGATAAGAAGCTTTTGAACAGCAAAAGAAACAGTCAACAAAACTAAAAGACAACCTACAGAATGGGAGAAGATATTCGCAAATGACGTATCAGTTAAAGGGCTAGTATCCAAGATCTATAAAGAACTTATTAAACTCAACAGCAAAGAAACAAACAATCCAATCATGAAATGGGCAAAAGACATGAAAAGAAACCTCACAGAGGAAGACACAGACATGGCCAACAAGCACATGAGAAAATGGTCTGTATCGCTGGCCATCAGGGAAATACAAATCAAAACCACAATGAGATACCACCTCACACCAGTGAGAATGGAGAAAATAAACAAGACAGGAAACAAATGTTGGAGAGGATGTGGAGAAAGGGGAGCCCTCTTGCACTGTTGGTGGGAATGTGAACTGGTGCAGCCACTCTGGAAAACTCTGAGGTTCCTCAGAGTTAAAAATAGATCTGCCCTACAACCTAGCAATTAAACTACTGGGGATTTACTCCAAAGATAACAGATGCAGTGAAACGCTAAGTACACCTGCACCCCAATGTTCATAGCAGCAATGTCCACAATAGCCAAACTGTGGAAGGAGCCTCGGTGTCCACTGAAAGATGAATGGATAAAGAAGATGTGGTCTATATATACAATAGAATATTACTCAGCCATTAGCAACGATAAATACCCACCATTTGCTTCGACGTGGATGGAACTGGAGGGTATTATGCTGAGTGAAATAAGTCAATTGGAGAAGAGCAAACATTATATGGTCTCATTCATTTGGGGAAAATAAAAAATAGTGAAGGGGAATAAAGGGGGAAGGAGAAAAAAGTGAGTGGGAAATATCAGAAAGGGAGACAGAACACGAGAGACTCCTAACTCTGGGAAATGAACAAGGGGTGGTGGAAAGGGAGGTGGGCAGGGGGTGGGGGTGACTGGGGGACGGGCACTGTGGGGGGCACCTGATGGCATGAGCACTGGGTGTTATTCTGTATGTTGGCCAATTGAACACCAATAAAAAATTTTTAAAAAAGAAAAAAATAATGGGTGAGCACTTCCCAAATTTGATGAAAGACATGAATATAAACATCCAAGAAGCTCAATGAACTCCATGTAAGGTTAATTCAAAGAGACCCATTCACACATTATAATCCAACTTTCAAAAGTCAAAGAATGTTGAACGTAGCAAGAAAGAATGAAATTACAGGTCGAAGGGTTTCTCAGTAAGAATATGAGTAGATTTCTTGTGAAAAACTTTGGAGTCCAGAAGACAGAAAAGATATATTCAAAGTACTAAAAGAAAAATATCAAAAAAAAAAAAAAGAAAAATATCAGTCAACCAACAGCTATATCTAACATAGCTGTCCTTCAAAACTGAGGGAGAAAGAAGTAAAACATTCCCAGATAAACAAAAGCTGAGGGAGTCTGCAACCACCAAACCTGTCTTCGAACAAATGCTCATAGGGATCCTGTTAGGTGAAATAAAAAGACACCAGATAGTAGCATGAAGCCATTTGGAGAAAGAAAGATCTCAATAAAAGTAAATAGGTGGGAAATTATAAAAGCCAGTATTATTTTAACAATAATTTATAACTGTACTTTTCATTTTCTATATGATACATTAAAAAGACAATTATTAATATGTCTAGTGTTACTATAACTTTAGTTTGTAATTCCTCATTCTGTTTTCTATGCAGTTTAGGAGACTAATGCATTGAAAATGATTGTTAGTATATATTTTGGGGGCATACAGTATATAAAGTTGTACAGTAGTTCCCCTTTATCTCTGGTTTTGCTTTCATGGTTTCAGGTAGAGATGGTCAACTGTGATCCAGAAGCCAGTGATCTTTTCTGGTGTATAATGCTACATTACAATGCCTGCATCATTCATCTCATTTTATCTTACCATGTAGTATTTTATTACCTCACATTATCACAAGAAGGGTGAGCTCAAAACAGTAAGATACTTAGAGAGAGACCACGTTCATATAACTTTTATTACAGTATACTGTTAAAATTGTTGTATTTTATTATTATTGTTAATCTATTACTATGCCTAATTTATAAATTAAACCTTATCACAAGTATGTACAGGAAAAAATACAGTATATATAGTGTTCAGTACTATCTGTGGTTTTAGATATCAGTTGGGGTCTTCGAACATATTCCCATAGATAAGGGGAGACTATAATTCTTTGTAATCAACAATTTCAAGGGGTGGGGAGACAGAACTGTAAAGAAACTGACTTTTTATGTTATTGAAGTTAAACCAGTATAAATATAAGAGTTATAATGTTATAACATTAAGAATAACATTAAGATGTTAAATGTTATCCCCATTATAACCACAATGAAAATAGGTATAGAATATACACAGAAAGAAATGAAAAGTGAATTCAAACATTTCTTTACAAAAAAATCAACTAAATACAAATGAAAACAGTAATGCAGGAAATGAGGGACAACAGCACTATAGCACATACAGAATATACAAATAGTACAAAGACAGAAGTAAGTCCCTCCTTATTAGTAATTACTCTAAATGTAATGGAATAAATTCTCCCATTAAAGACAGAGATTGGCAGGAAGGACAAAAACACATGACCAAACTATATGCTGTCTGCAAGAGACATATTTGAGACTCAAAGACACAAACAGGTTGAAAGTGAAAGGACAGAAAAGATATTCCATGCAAATAGTAACTAAAATAAAGTAGGGGTGGCTAAACTAATAATAGACAAAATAGACTTTAAATCAAAAAGGTTACAAGAGCCAAAGGAAATTATATAATAATAGAAGGTTTACCACAGCAAGAAGATAAACCCATTATGAACATTTATGAACCTAAAGACAGACTATCAAAATATATGAAGCAGGGATCCCTGGGTGGCGCAGCGGTTTAGCGCCTGCCTTTGGCCAGGGGCGCGATCCTGGAGATCCGGGATCGAATCCCACGTCGGGCTCCTGGTGCATGGTGCCTGCTTCTCCCTCTGCCTGTGTCTCTGCCTCTCTCTCTCTCTCTCTCTGTGTGACTATCATAAATAAATATTTAAAAACATATATATATATATGAAGCAGAAACCAATAGAATTGAAAGGAAAAATAGTTATAAATAATAGTTGGAGACTACAAGATCTCACAATAATGAACAGAATAACCAGACAAAAGATATGCAAGAAAACAAAAGACAAAATTTAGAAACTAAATCTAACAAACATATACAGAACTCTACCCAACAATATAAGCACTTTTTACAAGTGAGCATGGGATATTTTCCAGGATGAACCATATGTTAAGTCACGAATTAAGTCTCAATAGGTTTCAAAGGTAGATTTCATACAAATTCTCTGACCACAACCGGATAAAGTTAGAAATAAATCACAAAGTAAAACTGGAACATTCACACAATTGTGGAAATTAAACAATACACTTTCAAGCAACCAGTGGATCTGAAAAGAAATCACAAGGGAAATTAGAAAACATTTAGAGATGAATGAGAATGAAAACACAATATGCCAAAACAATGAGAGCAGTGCTAAGGGGGAAGTTTATAACTATAAACACTTATGTTAAAAAACAAGAAAAAGGGGATCCCTGGGTGGCTCAGTGGTTTAGTGCCTGCCTTTGGCCCAGGGCCTGATCCTGGAGACCCAGGATCGAGTCCCACATCAGGCTCCCTGCAGGGAGCCTGCTTGTCCCTCTGCCTGTGTCTCTGCCTCTCATGAATAAATAAAAAAAATGTTAAAAAAAAAAGAAAAACTTAACTTTACAATTTAAGAAATGTTCTAGAAAAAGAAGAACAAACTAAGCCCAAAACTAGCAGCGGGAAGGAAACAATTAAAATTAGAGCAGAAATAAATGAATAGAGAATAAAAAAATAATAGAGAAAAACAATGAAATGAAACGTTCTTCAAAAAGATGAACAAAATTGACAAACTTTAGCTGGATGGACTAGAGAAAAACAGAAGACTTGATTACCAAAATCAGAAATGAAAGTAAGAATATTACTACTGATGCTACAGAAATAAAAAGGATTATGAGAGTGCTATGAACAAAAAATGAAATAACTTACACGAAATGCACAAATTCCTTAGAAAACAAAGCCTGTCAAGACTAATATATGAAGAAACAGTCTTGAATAGATTTATCATTAGTAAGGAGGTTAAATTAGGAATCAAAAATAACCCAACAGAGGAAAGTCATGGACATGACAGCTTCACAGGTGAATTCTACCATACATTAAAATAACAACAATCTTTCTCAAATTTTTCCAAAAAAATTAACAGAAGGGATCACTTCCTAACTCATTCTTTAAGGCTAACATTACATAGATACCAAAGCCTGACAAAAACACTACAAGAAAACTACAGACCAATATACTGTATGAACAGTGACACAAAAAACTTCAACAAAATACTAGCAAACAGAATTTAATAGTATATTAAAAGGATCACACATAATGACAAAGTGGAATTTTCTGGAATGTAAGGATAGTTCGACATATAAAAAAATCAATGAATATATTATGCACATTAACAAAATGAAGGGGAAAAGCACATGATCGTTTGAATTGATTTGGAAAAAGCACCTGACAAAATTCAACACGTTTTCATGATAAAAATGCTCAACAAAATATAAATAGAGGGACCTGCCTCAACCTAATAAAAACCATATGTGAAAAGTCCCCACTAAATATCTTGCTAGATGGTAAAAGACTGAAAGCTTTTCTTTTAATATAGGAACAAGGCAAAGATGCCACTCAACAAAGTACAGAAATCTGAGCTACAGTAATTACAAAAGAAAAGGAAATAATGGGCATAAAAACTGGAAAGGAAGAAATATGGATATGATTTTATATGTGGAAAACCCTAAAGAGGGGCAGCCCGGGTGGCTCAACGTTTTAGCCCTGCCTTCAGTGCAGGGTGTGATCCTGGAGACCGGATCGAGTCCCACGCAGGGCTCCCTGTGTGGAGCCTGCTTCTCCCTCTGCCTGTGTCTCTGCCTCTCTACCTCTCTCTGTGTCTCTCATGAATCAATCAATCAATCAATCAATCTATCTATCTATCTTAAAAAAAAAAACACCTAAAGATTCTACCAAAAAACCTATTAGAACTAATAAATGAATTCAGCAAAGTAGCAAGATACAAGTCAACACCCAAAAATCAGTTGCATTTCTACATATCAACAATGAATAATCTGAAAAGGCAATAACAAAATCAGTTCCCTTTACGGTAATATCAAAAAAGAGTAAAATACTTAGGAATTCACTTAATCAAGGAGGTAAAAGATTTGTCCAGTGAAAACTACAAAACAATGCTGGAATATTAAAGAAGACAAGAACAAATGGAAACACATCCCATGGACATGGGTTAGAAGACAATACTGTTAAAATGCTGACACCACCCAAAGCAATCTGCAGATTCAATGAAATTCCTACTAAACCCCAATATTATTATTTATAAAAATAGAAAAACTCATCCTAAAACTCATGTAAAATCTCAAGGGACTTTGAATTGCCAAAACACTCTTGAAAAAGACAGCAAATTGAGGGATTTACACTTCTTGATTTCCACATACTACAAAGTAGTCAAGACCATGCAACATTGGTGTGGTATTGGTGTCCAGGCATATAGACCAATGGAACAGAATACAAAGCCCAGAAATAAGCCCACACATATATAATGAAATGATTTTGGGGAAGGATGCCAAGATTTTTTCAATGGAGAAAGGACAGTCTTTTCAACAAATGGTGCTTGAAAACTGGGTAGCCACAGGCAAAAGAACAAAGTTGGACCCTCATCCGACAAGCATGTATTGAAATTAACTGAAAATGGATCAGAACCTAAATGTAAGACAATAAGACTCCCAGAACGTAACATAGGATGAAAGCTTCACAGCATTTAATTTGATGATTTCTTCTTGGATAGGACACCAAAGATGTGGGTAACAAAAGAAAAAATAGGCAAACTTGTGGGAGAGCCAGACCTCAGTGGGTAGAAGAAACAATAAGGATAGGGACACACATAAATGGCAACAGCTTTATGCGTGTGGCAAAAGCCAATTGTTTCTGCCATCAGTCCGTCCTAAATATAGTACATGCTGAAAACAGTAATGATGGTAGACAGAAGGCCAGGCCTGCTAAGGTCATTTCTCCCATCCCCTGCAGCCCCCTAGTTAGTGCTCGCTCCTCTGAGGCCCATGCAGACAGTCACATACGCACTTCCCTACTTCCCTGCTGCCCCTCAAAATTGGTTTCTTGAGTTGTTTTTCCTTCCTTGTTTCCACACACTTTACGTTCTATGATAATTAAACTGAGAGCCAACCCAGACTCGGGGTTTTACCTCAGTGCCTACACTTCTTAGCAGTGCCTAATGGTGTAGCCTCTTCCGGCTTCTCTTTGTTCCAAGCTTTGGACTCTCAGTAATCATTTTGTCTCTCATTGGAATGCACCACGTGGCACAAACTGGATGCTATGAAAATTTAACAATTTTGGGTATCAAAAGACATTATTCAGAGTAAAAAAGGCAACCTACAGAGTGGGAAAAAATATTTGTAAATCATATATCTGTAAGGATTAATATCCAGAATATATAGAGAACTCCCAAAACTTAACAAAAATACAAACAACCCAATTCAAAAATAGGCAAAAGGTTTGAAACACATTTCTCCAGATATACAAATGGCCAGTAAGCACATGAAAAGATGCTCAACATCACTAATCATTAGGAGAATGTAAATCAAAACTGCAATGAGATACTACCTTACACACATTAGGAAGATCACATTAAACAACAGATAATAAGTTTGGGGAGGATGTGGAGAAATTAGAACCCTTGTGCACCAACCCTTGTGTTGGTAGGCATGCAAACTAGTACAGCCACATGGAAAACAGTATGGAGTTTCCTCAAAAAATTAAAAATAGGACTACTTTATGACCCAATAATCAATACTAGGTATTTACCCAAAGATTACAGAAACACCAATTCAAAAGGATATGTGCAATCCTATGTTTTTTGCAGCATTATTTACTATAGCCAAACTATGCTATGGAAGCAGCACAAGTTTCCATCAATAAGTGAATGGATAAAGAGGCGGGGTGTGTGTGTGTGTGTGTGTGTGTGTGTGTGTGTGTGTGTATTCAATTACATGGAATATTTAGACATCAAAAAGAATGAAATCTTGCCATTTGCAAATGACGTAGATGGAGCTAGAGAGTATTATCTTAACTGAAATAAGACAAAGACAAATATCATATGATTTCACTCATATGAAGAATTTAAGAAACAAAACAAATGAACAAATAGAAAAGAGAGACGCAAAAGAAGAAACATTTTTAATTACAAGAGAACTGATGATTATGGGGGGTGATGGGTGAAATAGGTGATGGGGATTGAAGAATACACTTTTCATGATGAGCACTAAGTGATGTATAAAATTGATGACTTACTATATGGTATACCTGAAACTAACAGAACACTGTATGGTAATTATGCGGGAATTTAACCCTTAAAAAACAGCATTTATTTAAAAAAACCTGATATTATCATTCTAAATCATGAAAGAAAAGCAACATTTTCATTGAAGTCACAATTAAGAGTATCTTATTGCCACTGTTATTTACTATATAAGAATGACAAGTATAAATAAAGGAAGGAGAAAATGATTATTTGTAGGCAAATGACTGCTTTGGATAGACAAATTGATCAACTGAAAAATTATTAGAACTTATTTTTAAATGTTCAGAGAGGTAATCTGCTAAAAATTAGTATACAAACATCAATAGTTTCTGATATACCAGAAATCATAAATTAGGAAGATTAATTTTAAAATGTCCTACCTATAATAGCAAAAAATACAATAATATACACAGGAGTAAACACGAAACATACGCAAATAAAAGTATCTGAGGATGTAAAGGAAAACTTGAATAAATGGAGAGAAATCTGTTACTGAATAAAAGAATTCAATATTATAAAGATGTTGATTCTTCCAAAAATTAACCCAATATTCATGCTATTCTAATCAAAATCCTCATGAGATTTTGTTGATTTAGAACTTAACAATGGGACCCTAGAGTTCACCTGAAATTTTAAAGATTTATTAAAAAGCAGAGACATTTTGAGTTCTTCATATTGTACAAAAAGTTATAGTAAAATAAATGGTATGGAGAGGGCATGGGGTTAGATTACTGGAAATAAACAGAGCCCATAAATTAAATGCTGATAAGACCAAGCAGGCAATAGACATATATTTAATGGGCCAGATATAACAAGCAAGAAGAACTGGTGGGGTCTGTGGCAAAAGGGAGAATATAAACCCATAATGGAGGGGACATGTGCTATTCCATTCTGAGTATTGTCTGAAAAATCCGGGTTCAGTATTAACAAATAATCAGTCGGGTTTGTTTGTCTGTTTAAGAGAAATCATAAATTAGGTTTTTTTTAAGATAGATAGATTCATTCATTCATTCATTCATTCATTCATTCATTCATGACAGACATAGAGAGAGAGAGAAAGAGAGGCGGAGACACAGGCAGAGGGAGAAGCAGGCTCCATGCAGGGAGCCCAACATGGGACTCGATCCTGGGTCTTCAGGATCATACCCTGGGCTGAAGGCGGCACCAAACTGCTGAGCCACCCGGGCTGCCCATAAAGTAGGTTTTTATGCAAGATCAATTTTTTCTCTTTATTAAATAAACTTTACCTTCAATGTGGGGCTTGAACTCACAATCCAAGATCAAGAACCAAATGCTTTGAGGTACCTGGGTGGTGCAGTGGGTTAAGCAAATGACTCTCAGTTTCAGCTCAGATTGTGAGCTCAGGGTTGTGGAATGGAGTCCTGCAATGGGCTCTGCACTCAGCAGTGTGGAGTCTGCTTAAGATTCTCTGGCCTCCGGCAGCCCTGGTGGCTCAGCGGTTTAGCGCCGCCTTCAGTCCAGGGCATGATCCTGGAGAGACCCAGGATCGAGTCCCATCTCAGGCTCCCTGCATGGAGCCTGCTTCTCCCTCTGCCTGTGTCTCTGCCTCTGTGTGTGTGTGTGTGTGTGTGTGTGTGTCTCATGAATAAATAAATAAAAATCTTAAAAAAAAAAGATTCTCTGTTCTCTCTACCTCTGCTCCTCCCCTGCTCTAAAATAAATAAATCTTAAAATAATAAAAACAGAACTGAAGAATTGCATGCTTTGCTGACTGAGCCACCCAGGTGCTCCTGCAATGTCAATTTTTAAATGTTGACCCAAATTCTTAAAGAGAGAGAGAGTGTGTGTGTGTGTGTGTGTGTGTGTGTGTGAACTCTGGTGGATGAGCATGACTCTGTAACTGCTGCTTAAAGTTATTCTTATTAGTATGGAGTAAAAGTCAGTTCACAAGTCATGAGAAAATTGTGAAAATGATGTTAGGACAAGTGCCCAGTGAGTTGAGAGAGAATACAGTTGGATCGATGTGTTCTTTCTTATGCCAAAATTACTTTCAGTGTTAGAGAATAAAATGTAGAACATAAAGTCATAAAGGTGATTGGAAAAAACTGAAGTAATTTTTTTATAATCCTGGGGAGAGAAGATCTAAAAGTTAAGAAACCATAAGGCAGAACATTGATATATTAATTAGCCTTATCAAACTCCTCTAGGAACAACAATAAAATGCATGTACTAGATTGAAAAATAAGTGGCAGTTTTTGAAAAAATATTTGCGACATATGAAAGATGATAATATCCAAAATTTTCTCAGAAATCCACTGAAAAGATAAAAGCTCCCATGTAATGGATAGACAAATTGAAAAAAAAATCACAAATGGCCAAGACATTTAGAAAGATCCACACATTTCCATAAAGATATATACATGAATAGCAGCATTTTTTATAATAAACTTAAACAAGACACAACAGAAATGTCACTGAACAGTACAATGGATAAATAAAATGTGCTATATTCCAACAGTATATGTCCTGAAAAGATAATACAATATTTGGTAATAAAAATGTAACTGCTACTGCCCCATATTACAACATATACTACTCTCACAAATATAATGTTGAGCACAAAAGGCAAACAGAAATTATACTATATAATTTCATTCATATAAAGTTCAAAAAGAAATAACACTAATCTGTGTTGTCAGAATTTAGAATACCAGTTACCTTTGGAAAAGAGAGAGGATAATTGGACAGTATCAACAGGGGGTTCAGAAGTGCTGGTAAAGTTCTCTTCCTCTACTGGGTTGGTAGTTATGTAGTTTATGACAAATATGGTAATTCCATGAGTTATCCACTTATAATTTGTTCATTTTTCTGAATATATGTTAATTCAATAAAAAGATTTTCAAAAAGCAATATATTTTAGGAAAAACAGCAAATAAGCAAAAAAATAACAGTGAACAAATCATTATATGCAGTTTCATTAATAAATCTATGTCTCATATCATATATAAGCATTCTTGGGACTGAACAGATAAAGAAGATGTGATTTATATGTATACAATGGAATATTATTCAAACATGAGAAAAAGGGAAATCCTACCATTGTAACAACATGGAATACCTGGAGGATAGTATGCTGAGTGAAATAAGAAAAATACTGCTCAGTATGATTTATACGCATAATCTAAATAAAAAGTCAAACTCATAGAAACAGAGGGTAAAAAAGTGGTTGCCAAAGGTTGCAGGGTAGGGCAAACAGGGAGAGGCTTATAAAAGGGTACTAAAACTTTCAGCTCTAAAAGGAATAAGGTCATGGATTTAATGTATAACATCATGACTATAGTTGATGATACTGCACTGTCTTAATTGAAATATACTAAATGAGTATAACTTAAATATACTCACCAAAAATAAATAAATAAATATGTGACTTGATGGAAGAATTAATTAGATGAGAGGAATCTTTTTTTACTGTTTTTTTAATTTAAATTCAATCAACAAATAGTGTATTATTAGTATCAGAAGTAGAGTTCAATGATTCATCAGTCTTATATAATACCCAGTGCTCATTACATCATGTGCCCTCCTTAATGTCCATCACCCAGTTACCCCATCACCCCACACCCCTCCCCGTCCAGCAACCCTTAGTTTGTTTCCTGTGATTAAGAGTCTCATGGTTTGTCCCCATCTCTGATTTCAGCTTGTTTTATTTTTCCCTCCCTTCCTCTGTGATCTTGTTTTGTTTCTTCAATTCCACATGTGAGTGCGATAATATAATTGTCTTTCTCTGACTGACTTATTTTGCTTGGTATAATACCCTCTAGTTCCATCTACGTCATTGTAGTGCTCTCACTAGAGCCTGCAAAGTTGGGAAAAGTTAAATGTTCAAGTGATTATATCAAGCAAATGGCAAGATTTCATTTTTTGACGACAGAGTAATATTCCATTGTGTGTGTGCATGTGCATGTGTATATACACATACACACACACACACACACACACATATATATATATATATATATATATATATCACACATATACATATATATATGTATAGACATTTGGGCCCTGGGCTCTGGGCTCTTTCCACAGTTTGGCAATTATGGACATTGCTCCAATAAACACTGGGGTGCAAGTGCCCCTTTGGATCACTACATTTGTATCTTTGGGGTAGATACGTAGTAGTGCAATTGCTGGGTCATAGGGTAGCTCTATTTTTAACTTTCTGAGGCACCTCCATACTATTTTCCAGAGTGGCTGCACCAGCTTGTATTCCCACTAACAATGTAAGAAGTTTCCCTTTTCTCTGTATTCTCACCAACACCTGTCAGTTTCCTGACTTGTTAATTTTAGCCATTATGACTGGTGTGAGGTGGTATCTTTTTTTCCAGTTCCTTTAGGTATAAGGTTAGGTTGTGTATTTGAGACCTTTCCTGTTCTTGAGAAAGGCTTGTATTGCTATATACTTTCCTCTTAGGACTGCCTTCACTGTACCCTAAAGGTTTTGAACAGTTGTATTTTCCTTTTCATTTGTTTCCATATATTTTTTAATTTCTTCTTTAATTTCCTGGTTGACCCATTCATTCTTTAGTAGGATGCTCTTTAACCTCCATGTGTTTGAGTTTCTTCCAAATTTCCACTTGTGGATGAGTTCAAGTTTCAAAGCATTGTGTCTGAAAATATACAGGGAATGATTCCAATCTTTTGGTACCAGGTGAGACCTGATTTGTGACGCAGTATGTGATCTATTCTGGAGAAATGTTCCATGTACACTCGAGAAGAATGTGTATTCTGTTGCATTAGATAGTATCTCATTGTGTTTTTGATTTGTGTTTCCCTGATGCTGAGTATTTTTTCATGTTTCTATTGGCCATTTGTATGTCTTCTTTTCCCACTCTGTCAGTTGTCTTTTGGTTTTGTTGATGTTTCCTTTCCTGTGCAAAATCTTTTTATTTTGATAAAGTCCCAATTGGTTCATTTTTTCTTGTGTTTCCCTTGCCTTTCGACATGTGTTTAACAAGATATTGCAGCAACCAGGGTAACAAAAGTTGCTGCCTGTGTTCTCCTCTAGGATTTTGGTTGATTCTTGTCTTACGTTTAGGTTCTTTCATTCATTTTGAGTCTATTTTTGTGTATGGTGTAAGAAAATGGTCCAGTTTCATTCTTCTGCATGTCGCTTCCACTATCAATACTATTGTACTATCTGCAACGTATAAAGAATTCTTAAAAACAAGACAAACAGCCCAGTTAAAAAAATAGGCAAAGGACTTGGATATTTCTCCAAAGAAGATATGAAAATGACTAAAAAGCACATAAAGAGATGTCCAACATTATTATCACTATAGAAATATAAATCAAACCAACAATGAAATACCACTTCATACCCACTTAGGATGGCTAGAATCAAGAAGTCAGATAACAAGTGTTGACAAGGATGTATAAATACTGGAACCCACATATACTGCTGGTGAGAATGTAAAATGATGCAAATATTTTGAAAAACAATTTGGTAGATCCTCAAGTGGCCAATATGGAGTTACCTTATAACTTCACAATTTCACTCCAAAGCATACCTAAGACAATTGAAAACATGTGCTCATAGAAAAATGTATACATAAGTGTTCACAGCACCATTATGCATATTGGCCCAAAAGTGGAAACAACTCAACTGTCCATCAATTGATGAACATATAAACAAAATGTAGTATATTCATATAATGGAATATTATAAAAAGGAATGAAATACTGATATATACTACAATATGGGTGAATGTTGAAAATATGCTAAGTGAATGAACAAATTATTCTATTTATTTTAAATGTTCACAATAGAAACCATCACAGAGGCAGAAAGTAGGTTACTGACTTCCAGGAAAAAGGGAGAGGGAAGACTGGGGAGTGACTCCTTAATGTACATGGAAATTCTTTTCAGGATAATGAAGTGTTTTGAATTAGATAATGGTGGCGGTCATATACTGAAAATCACTGAACTATATACATGAAAATGGTTAAAATGGTGAATTTTTATATTATATTAATTTCATCTTAATAAAAAAGTAATCTGAAATAACCAATCTAGGTAAATAAAAAAAGGAAACTAAAGAATGTTCAAATAATATACATAAAGGCAGAAAAAGTTAAATAAAAAAAAAGACAACAAAAATTACAGCCTTAAACCCTAAACATATCACTAATCACATTAAATGAAAATGGTCTAACTAGAACAACTAAAAGAAAGACCGGTATAGTCCATTTAAAAAACATGACCCAGAAGGTGTTAACATGGTGTAGTAGTAGTTGCGAGCCTGGGTTTACCATAACCTTGAACAAAGCTAGATCAACATCACATCATTTTGAACAACTAAAAAACAGATCTGAGGATTACAAAAACAATCTGCACAATTGGAGGGACAAAACATGGTAGATGTGAGGCTCAGAGATGTGAAGTGGGAGAAAGAAAAGCCAGGGTGCTACAAAGGGGAGAGAGCCCTTTAAGTGGAAACAAGTCAGGGAAAGAGAGTAGCACACAGGGCTCATGCAAGATGCCATGGTGTGGCTCACCTGGTTGTACTAGGAGAGAATGCTTGCTTCCTAGTGCACATTTGGAAGAGGACATATGGCCTCGCCAAGGACAAAAGGCCTATCTGGCATCACTGAGTGGCCATTCAACAGCAGGGAACAGAGGTGTGCACAGGGGGCAGATAACCTTTGTATCCTTTTCTCGGTTTTTGGATCAGGCTACTTTTCTTCTCTATTTTGTTTTTGTTTTTTTCTTTTGTTTTGTTTTCAAATCCGGCTTATATTAACAAACATATCAAAGCATACCTAATTAAGGGTCCAAACTCTCCCTACTACAAGAAAGGAGAACTCTGCAGAGGAATGAGCTGTGGACAAGAGCAGCAAAAACATATAACAGGGTGCATACAGCATACACCAGTAACACTTTCTAGAGCACTATGCCCTAGACAGTGTATGACTCCTTCTTCATATGGCATTACACTCAGGAGCAGGAAACATAACAAACTTTCATAACACACAAAAGACAGAAACCTAGATCTAATAGCAAGACAGAATTCTCCCAAGAAGAAAGATCAAGAAGAAATCACTGCCAGGGATTTCTGAACAAGAATTCAGAACAACAATCATAAGAATACTAGCTGTGCTTGAAATAAG
Organism: Nyctereutes procyonoides; assembly: GCF_905146905.1. Lineage (NCBI taxonomy): Eukaryota > Metazoa > Chordata > Mammalia > Carnivora > Canidae > Nyctereutes > Nyctereutes procyonoides. Next base: position 64,132,707 of record NW_026575049.1, read on the forward strand.
CATTGAAGACACCAGAGAATCCTTGCTGCAGAGTTAAAAAGACCTAAAAACTAGTCAGGCTGAAATACAAAATGCTGTAACAGATACAAAACCGACTTACAGGGCAGCCCTGGTGGCACAGCGATTTAGCGCCACCTGCAGCCCAGGGTGTGATCCTGGAGACCCAGGATCGAGTCCCGTGTTGGGTTCCCTGCATGGAGCCTGCTTCTCCCTCTGCCTGTGTCTCTGCCTCTCTCTCTCTCTGTGTGTGTGTGTGTGTGTCTCATGAATAAATAAATAAAATCTTAAAAAAAAAACCCGACTTACATGTAATCACAAGGATGGAAGATGCAGAGGAACAAATAGGTGATACAAAAGGTAAAGTTAGAGAAAATATTGAAGCCGAAAAGAAGAGGAAAAGAAAACTATTCGAACATGAATATAGACTTAGGAAATTCAGTGATTTCACAAAATGCAATAATACCCATATCATAGGAAGCCCCAGAATAAGAAGAGTGGGGAAAAAAGGACAGAGATTTATTTGAACAAATTATAACTGAAGAATTTACCTAATCTGGGGAAGAATACAGGTATTCCAGTCCACAAAGCATAGAGAACTCCCCTCAAAATCAACAAAAATAGGGCTCAGTGTCTGAGCATCTGCCTTTGGCTCAGGACATGACCCTGGGGTCCCAAGACTGAGTCCCGCATTGGGCTCCCTGTGGGGAGCCTGCTTCTCCTTCTGCCTATGTCTCTGCCTCTCTCTGTATGTCTCTCATGAATAAATAAAATCTTTTTAAAAAAATCAACAAAAATAGGTCAACACAAAGACATGTCATAGTGAAACTTGCAAATACAAGGATAAAGAGAGAATTTGGAAAGCAGTTAGAGACAAGAGGTCCTTAACCTACAAGGGTAGACACACAATGTTAGCAACAGATCTGTCCACAGAAACCTGGCATGCCAGAAGAAAGTGGCATGATATATTCAACATGTTAAATGGGAAAACTATGCAGCCAAGAATACTATATCCAGCAATACTGTCATTCAGAATAGAAGGAGAGATAAAGACTTTCTAAGACAAGAAAAACTAAAGAGTCTGTGAACACTAACCAGCTCTGCAAGAAATATTAAAGGGGACACTTGTGATGGGAAAGAGAGACCAAAAACAGCAAAGACTTAAAAGGAACAGCGACTTTAAAGGGAATACAAAGGAACTAAATTCGTATATATGAATAATGACTCTGAATTTAAATGGACTCAATGCTTTAAGCAAAAGATATAAGGTATCAGAATGGATTTAAAAAAAGCAAGATCCATCATTATGCTGCTTATAATAAAGTCATTTTAGACCCAAAGACATGGCCAGATTAAAAGTGAAGGGGCAGGGATCCCTGGGTGGCGCAGCGGTTTGGTGCCTGCCTTTGGCCCAGGGCGCGATCCTGGAGACCCGGGATCAAATCCCACGTCGGGCTCCCGGTGCATGGAGCCTGCTTCTCCCTCTGCCTGTGTCTCTGCTTCTCTCTCTCTCTGTGTGTGACTATCATAAATAAATAAAAATTTTAAAAAATTTAAAAAAATTTAAAAAAATTTAAAAAAATAATATAATTTAAAAAAAAGTGAAGGGGCAGAGAACCATCTATCATGTTAATGGACATCAAAAGAAATCTTGAATAGCCATATTTATATCAGACAAAGTAGATTTTAAGCCAAAGAGATAAAGAAGGGAACTATATCATAATAAAGGGGTCTATCCAACAAGAAGATCTAACTATTGCGAATATTTATGCCCCAACTTGGGACTAGCCAAATATAATTAATAACAAACTAAAGAAACTCATTGATAATAATACAATCGTAGTAGGGGATATTAACACCCCACTCACAACAATGGACAGATCATCTAAGCAGAAGATCAACAAGGAAATGATGGCTTTGAATGACACACTGGACCACAGGGACTCAACAGATATATTCAGAGCGTTTCATTCTAAAGCAGAATACACATCCATTTCAAGTGCACATGGAAACATTTCCAGAATAGGTCACATACTAGGTCACCAATCAGGCCTCAATCAATACAAAAACACTGAGATCATACTATGCATATTTTCACACCATAATACTATGAAACCTGAAGTTAACAAGAAAAAATTTGGAAAGACCACAAATACATAAGAGGATGAAGGATATCCTACTAAAGAATGAATGAGGTAACCAGTAAATTAAAGAAGAAATAACAAAATACATAGGATCAAAAGAAAATGAAAACATGACAGTAGAAACATTTGGGATGCAGCAAAGGGAAGTATATAGCAATATAGGCCTTTCTCAAGAAGCAAGAAAAGTCTCAAATAAACAACCTAACCTTATACCTAAAGGAGCTGGAAAAAGAACAGCAAATAAAGTGTAAAACTAACAGAATATGGGAAATTATTAAGATTAGATAAAAAATTAATGATATATAAATAAAAAAGAAAACTTGTAGAACAGATCAACAAAGCTAGGAGACGGTTCTTTGAAAGAATTAACAAAATTGATAACTCTCTAGCCAGACTTTTCAAAAAGAAAAGAGAAAGGACCCAAATAAATGACTTAAAGAGGAGAGATCATAAACAAAACCACAGAAATACAAACAACTATATGAGACAATTATGAGCAATTATATGCCAACAAATTGGGCAATCTGGAAGAAATGGATAAATTACTAGAAACATATAAACTATCAAAAATGAAACAGGAGGAAATAGAAAATTTGAACAGACTCATAACCAGCAAAGAAATTAAATCGGTAATCAAAATCTCCCAGCAAAGCAGACCCAAGGCCAGATGGCTTCTACCAAGCTTTTTAAAATGAACACCTAGTTTTTTGAAACTTTCCCAAAAAATAGCAATGGGAGGAAAACTTTCAAACTCTTTCTATGAGGCCAGCATTACCGTGATTTCAAAACCAAAGACTCCAGCAGAATTACAGACCAATATCCCTGATGAACATGAATGTAAAAATTCCAACACTACACTGAAAGGATTATTCACCACAATCAAATGGTATTTATTCCTGGGCTGCAGGGTGGTTCAACATTTATGAATCCATCAATGTGATATAAAACAACAATAATAGAAAGGATAAGAATCATATAATCCTCAATAGATGCAGAAAAAGCATTTGACAAAATACAACATCCTTTCTTCATAAAAACCCTCAACCAAGTAGGGATAGAGGGAACATACACCTCTACATCATAAAGGCCAGAGGAAAATCCCACAGAAACTATCATTCTCAAGGAAGTTAAACAGAAGGCTTTTCCCCTATGGTCAGGAACACAACAGGGATGTCCATTCTTACCACTGTTGTTCAACATAGTACTAGAAATCCTAGTCTCAGCAATCAGACAACAAAAAAAAGTAAGAGGCATCCAAATCCGCAAGAAAGAAGTCAAATTTCATTCTTCGCAGATAATGTGACACTCTATGTAGAAAACCCAAAAGAACCAAAAACTTGGTAGAACTGACATGTGAATTCAGCAAAGATACAGGATATAAAATCAACATACAGAATTCTGTTGCATTTCTATACAAATATAAAATGGAGTGGCAGAAAGAGAAATCAAGGAATCAGTCCCATTTACAACTATACCAAAAAATGTTAAGATACCTAGGAATAAACCTAACCAAAGAGGTAAAAGATCTGTATTCTGAAAACTACAAAACACTTATGAAAGAAATTGAAGAAGATACAAAGAAATGAAAAAACATTCCATGTTCATGGATTAAAAGAACAAATACTATTCAAATGTCTATATTACCCAAAGTAATCTACACATTCAATGCAACCTCGATCAAAATAACACCAGCATTTTTCACACTAGAACAAATAACTTTAATATTTGTACGGAACAAGAAAAAACCCCAAATAGCCAAAGTAACATTGAGAAAGCAAAGCAAAGCAGGAGGTATCATTATCCCAGACTTCAAGCTATATTACAAAGCTATAATCATCAAAATAGTATGGAACTGGTGCAAAAACAGACACATAGATCAATGGAACAGAATAGAAAACCCAGATATGGACCCTCAACTATGGTCAACTAATCTTTGACAAAGTAGGAAAAAATATCCAATGAAAAAAGATAAGTCTCTTAACAAATGGTGATGGGAAAAGTGGACAACAACATGCTGAAGAATGAAACTGGAACGTTTTCTTACACCTTACATAAAAATAAATTCAAAATGGATGAAAGCACTAAATATGAGAGGAAACCATCAGAAACCTAGACAAGAAGACAGGTAGCAACCTCTCTGACATCAGCTATAGCAACTGCTTCCTAGATGTGTCTCCTGAGGCAAGGGGAAAAAAGGTAACTATTGGGAGTTCATCAAGATAAAAAACTTCAACAGTGAAGGAAACAACCAACAAAACTTAAAAGCAAACAATGGAATGGGAGAAGATATTTGCAAATGATATATCTGATAAAGGGCTAGTATCCAGAATATATACACACATACATACATATATATGTATACATACATATATATGTATATACATACATACACATATACATACACACATATATACACATATATACATATAATCTACATATAAGAACTCCTCAAAATCAACACCCTAAAAATAAATAATCCAATTAAGAAATGGGTAGAAGACATGAATGACATTTCTCTATACAAATGACCAAAAAGCACAAGAAAAAATGTTCAGCATCACTCATCATCAGGGAAATATAAATCAAAACCACAATGACATACCACTTTACCCAGGTCAGAATGGCTAAAATTAACAACTCAGGAAACAACAGATGTTGGCTAGGATGCGAAGAAAAGGGAACCCTTTTTTGCACTCTTGGTGGGAATGCAAACTGGTGCGGCCACTCTGGAAAACAGTACTGAGGTTCCCCAAAAAGTTAAAAATAGAACTACCCTGTGATCCAGCAATTGCACTAAGTATTTATCCAAAGGATACAAAAATGCTGATTCAAATGCTGCACCCCAATGTTTATAGCAACACTATCACTGGCAGCCATATTATGGAAAGAGCCCAAATGTCCATTGACTGATGAATGGATAAAGAAGATGTGTTGTGTGTGTGTGTGTGTGTGTGTGTGTGTGTAATGTTCACACACACACACACACAATGGAATATTAGTCTGCCATCAAAAAAGAATGAAATCTTGCCATTTGCAATGATGTGAATGATACTAGAGTGTAACATGCTATGCATAGTAAGTCAGAGAAAGACAAATATATTATTTCACTCGTGTAGACTTTAAGAAACAAAAAATATGAACATAGGGGAAGGGAAGACAAAATAAAATACGTTAAAAACAGAGAAGGAGGCAAAGTATAAAAGACTCACCGGTAGAGAACAAACTGGGGGTTGCTGGAGGGGAAGCAGGTGTGGGGATGATCTTAATGAGTGATGGGCATTAAGGAGGGCACTTGTTGGGATGAGCACTGAATGTTATATGTAAGTGATCGATCCCTAAATTCTACTCCGGAAACCCAATACTACACTATATATTAACTAACTTAAATTTAAATAGATACATACATACTACATACTTAAATAAATAAAAATTAAAACATGACCCACTTACATATTTCCTCCAGGAAACTCACTTCGAATATAATATACATTAACACTTAAGGATGGAAAAAATATTATGCAAACACAAATAAAAATAAATAAGTTTCTATACTGACAATGATAAAGACTTAAGAGCAAAGAAAATTACCAGAGACAGAAAGATATTACATAATGGGTAAGTCATTCTACCATAAAGACAGTATATATCAAACCTCAAATCTGAAAATATGTGAGAAAAACTGATAAAACTGGAAAGAGAAAAAGATAAATCACAATTATGGTTGGAGACTCCAACACCCCTCTCTCAAAATGGATAGAACAACTAGACAGAAAATCAGTAAAGTCAAGTTATAATTCAATAGCACCATAAACCAGCTTGATCTGCTGACATTTATAGAACATTCCACCCCACAGCATCAGAGTATACATTCTTTCCTAGATATTCTGGTCATAAAATAAACCTTAAGATATGTAAAAGAAGTGAAAGCATATAGTGTGTTCTCTGACCACAATGGAATCAAACTAGAAATCAGTAACAGATAATAGGAAACTCTCCACTTACAAACAACATACCTCTAAATAATCAATGAGTTAAAGTCTCAATGTAAAATTTTAAAAATAAGACTTTAACTGAAAGTAAAAATACAACATATCAAAATGTGTGACACAGTGAAAGCAGTAATTAGAGGAAAATTTATAACACTAAATGCTCATATTGGAAAAGAGGAAAAGTCTAAAGTCAATAAGCTTCCTTGGTACTACAGTTATTGTGGTGATATACATTAAGTAATGTACAGAATTGTTGCATCACTGTGGTACACCTGAAACTGCTATAACATTGTATGTCAACTATACTTTGGTAATAAATTTTTTAAAAAATAATTAAACATTACCCATGGAAAAATAATCTAAGCTCCCACCACAAGAAACTTAAAAAAAGAGCAGAATAAACCCAAAGCAAGAAGGATAAAATCAATGAAATTGAAACAAAAAAAATAAGAGGAAAAAAAATCAGTGAAACAAAGCACTGTTTCTTCAACAAGATCAATAAAATTGATGAACCTCTATCTAACAAGACTGACAAAGAAAGAAGACACAAATTACTAATATCAAGAATGAAACAGATTATCACTATAGACCCTATGGACATCCAACAGTTAATAAGGGAATATTACAAACAATATACAAACATAAATTTGACAGTTTAGATGAAACTAATTCTTCAAGAAGTACAATCAAAACCTATCTAATATGAAACACAATCTGCATAGCTCTGTAACTTTAAGGAAATTGAATTCATAATTTAAAAAAACACTACAAAAGAAATCTCTAGGCCTAGATTTTTTTTTTCACTTGAGAGTATTTAATAAATTAACAAAATTTCTACATTATCCCTTCCAGAGAGCTTAAGCAGAAGCACTTCCCAAGGCCAAGAATCAAAACATATAAAGAACTTTCAAAATGTAACAGTAAAAAAAAATTAGAAAATGGGCAAAAGATATTGAGACACTTCATCAAAGAGGATCTACTACTGGCAAATAATTGTATGAAAATATATTCAACATCTCTATGCATTAGGGCATGGAAACTAATGCTACACTGAGATATCACTACATACCTCTTGGAATGTCTAAAATACAAAACAAGGCTAAAATGTGAGGATTAAATAAGATCATTTTTATAAAGCCCTCAGCTTTAACTAGTATACATTAAAATAATAGCCATTTACATAATAATACAAATCATTCATATAGGAAAATGTATGCATTCATCATCAGTAAAAAAAGAAATTAATATTAAAGTATATGGGGACAAAGGGTAAATGAGAGGTCTCTAGACTTTCCTCCCAATTGTACTCTGAATCTAACTGCTCTAAACTGCTCAAAAATGAAGTTTATTAATTACTAAAAAAAAAAACTTTAATAGAAAGAATATATAAAAAATTAAAGCAGAAAGATGCCAAATTCTACCTTTTTAAAAAAAATTTTATTTATTTACTTGAGAGAGAGAGAAGCAGACTCCTTACTGAACAGAAAGCCTGTTATGGGGGTTGATCCCAACACCTGGAGATGATGACCCAAGCCAAAGGCAGACATTTAACCAACTGAGCCACCCAAGAGCCCCTTGACTCTAAGAAGTCTTAAGATTCATCCATTCAATGATGCCTTACAAGCAGACCATCCCCACTCTTAGCTTGACCCCTACAATGAATCCAGTCTATTTCTCTCGTATTGGACAAAAGAGTTCCTAAGGCCATTACAGTAATTCTATTAAAATAGAATGGTTATTATCACAGCTTTCCAAAGAATCATGGTTTTCCTTAACAATGCAGTTTTTACCCATCATGATTTTTTAGATACAATATCTGAGAGAGAATGTGTGAGCAACATCAACAAAATCTAAGGACTTACTTCATTGGTATAGTTACATATAGGGAAGTAATGCTTTAAGGAATGCCAGATTGCCAAATGCAACACAGTATTAGTGTTTGGGCCACACCCCTACCTCACACCCCTAACTACAAAAGGGGAACCTTAAGAAGAGCCAAGTGTATAAAATTTGTTCATGAAATATCCTTCAATTTATCTATACCTATACTCTGCCAATTTTGTTTGGTATCCTAGTTTACTGATTTACAACGTTTTTTCAAACTGCTATTATGGTAGAGGTCCTTAACCCCTTGGCAGAAATCCAAAGTACCCTCATACCCACAGTTTTCCTTCCCAAGCAGCCCTAACTGGGCACGCATGAAAACCAGCAAATTCACGTATAAAAGTAATCTTTCTAGGTGCTTTTAGTTGAAGGCCTTGAGGTTTTTCTGTTCTTCCCTTCTGCTTATTTTCCCTTTTTGTTCTTTCAACTTTAAAAAACAAACAAAAAGTCTGTTCACATGTGTGTGGACCACTTTCTGAAGGCCACAATAAATTTTTAAAATCTGAGTACCATATCAAAGAGAGTAAAAGTTTCTTGGAATGCCACCATATGAAATCAACCCTCTTAGGATTTTTTCTTTAAAATTTCATGTACTGGGATCCCTGGGTGGCGCAGCAGTTTAGCACCTGCCTTTGGCCCAGGGCGCGATCCTGGAGACCTGGGTTCCAATCCCATGTCAGGCTCCTGGTGCATGGAGCCTGCTTCTCCCTCTGCCTATGTCTCTGCCTCTCTCTCTCTCTCTCTGCCTCTCTCTCTCTCTCTCTCTCTCTCTGTGACTATCATAAATAAAAAATAAATAAATAAATAAAATAAAATAAAATTTCATGTACTAAAAAAAATAAAAATAAAAAATAAAATTTCATGTACTAAATAATTGCAACTATGTAAATATATATACATTTGAAAAACAGAGTACAAGAAAAACAAAAAAAATTGTGTGAGTACAGTGGTGGAATTTCACTTGTTAAAAGTATCTTGGGACTGCAGCTTACTTAATGGGAAATGTTAATTACTAATTTTTTAGTGGTTATAGAGCTATTCAGATCTTCTATTTCTTTTTTAGTTTTCATTATTTTTTTCTAAAAAATTTCCATATCACCTAATTTTTCAAGTTTTTTGTAATGAAGTTGTTCATAGTAAACAGGGTTATTTCAATATTTAAAATCCTCTGATATGTCTATCATTAGGCCTCTTTTATATCCCTCATACTATTCACTATTTTTCTATTTTCTAATCTTGTCAAAAAAACACACAAATGCTTAGCTTTATTGATTATCATACCACTTTTTGTTATGTTAACTTCTGAACATACTTATTTCCTTTTCTACTTTCTTTGAGTATATTTTGTTGATATTTTTAAAATTTCTTACACTGTATAACTTTTTGAGTCTTTCTTCTTTTCCATCATAAACAGTTAACTTTATAACCCTGCTTCAGAACTCACCTCTGAATACCTCAAACTCAACATGTCCAAAACCAATCTCAGGACATTTTCCCACACACTTATTCTTTCTGTGTTCTTACAGTCTTGTCAATGGCAACTCCATTTTTCCAGTTGCTCTGGTCCAAACACTTGATGTCATCTTTGACTTCTCTTTCTAGCATATTCTTTATCCAGTCTGTCAGCAAATGCTGTCAGCAAAACCTTTAATATATCCAAAATCCAACCATTCTATCGTCATCCCTTTGCCAGCCTGCTCTGAATAGCCACTATTTCTCAGTCGTTATTACAATAGACTCCCAAATGCTCTCCTTGCCCTTATCTGACATAGCATCTGAAGGATCCATTCACAAGTTAATTCCAAATCATCTATTAACTTCCCCTACTATTCAAGAAAAAAAAAATCTCAATTCCTTACAATAGGCAACAAAGATTTATATTACCAAGCCACATGTTCCCTCTCTGACCCATTCTCCTATTAGCTTGCCTCTCCATTCACTGCTTCAGTGAAACTCCTGGGATTTAACTTATATTTATCTTCTTAGCAAGGCCTTCCTTGACAACTTTATTTAAAACTGCAGTCCACTCACTCCACCATTCAACACTCCCTAACCCCAGTAGCTTTGTTCATCTTTGTAGAATATATCATTAGCTAAAATATTATATATTTTACTTACTTTATGGTGCCATAGATTTTTGTATGTGTATCTGTTTTGTTCTTTGCTATAGTCCTAGTTCTAACAATAAGTGCTGCATGTGATGCTCAGAAATTAGTTACTGAGTAAAGACAACTAATCTTTTGAAATTTTCATGGCTATATGGCCTCGAACATGGTCAATTTTAAAAAAATGTTGTCTGTTCATGCAAAAAGTATTATCACCAACATTGTATATAGTATGCTACACATGTCCATTAAATCAAGCTTTTAATTATGTTGTTCTTTTAATTATGTTTTAATTATGTAATCTTACATTTCCTTACTGATATTTTGTTTGCTTAATCTATCAGTTACCACATGAAAGAAATTAAAATCTCCCAGCTATGGTGGTAGATTTATCAGTTTATTTCATGTGTACTTAAACTATGTTTTACACGTTTAGAATTGTTGTATCTTTCTAGTTAAACGATTTTTCTGCGAATACTGATTTCTAGTAATCCCTACTAATGATTTTGCTCTAAAGACTATTTCTGTAACATCACTAGCTCCTTTTTGGGTATTTACCTAGTATAATTTCTTCCATTCTCTAACTTTTAGACTTGTTTTACGTCTCTTGTAAAAATTTAGAAAACTCCGTTTCAAAAACCTTTGCAAATGAAAAATTTTGCTCACTTACATTGATTATTGATTTTTAAAACTGATTTCTACCACCTCATTGTGTTTTGCTTTCCATTTTTTAAAAATGCTTTTTTAATGTTTCTTCCCCCTGTATGCTGCACCCTCCCTCAATTCTTGCCTTCTTTTGGGGTGAATATTTCTTCCTCATCCAACATTTTCACTGTATATGTTTAAAAAATTATACACCCTATTTCTATTTTTTTAGTGATTACTCTAGAATATCTACCATGTATATTTCACTTAATAAAATCTAGTATTAATCAGTATCTCTATATTCCTCTTGAAAAGTATAAAGACCATAGAATGCTTTAACTTCTTCATTCATTTTCTAATTTATTTATTGTTATTGTCCGGGATTTTATCTTAATTTTTAAAACCACCTGAATTAGACATTAGTGTTTATGTTTCATACTATCAATTTTTGTGTTCCGACAAGTTTAATATTCTTTTTGGCCTACTATTCCTTCTTGCCATTCATACCCTCCCCTTCCTTATAGTTCAGAGAAGGTGTTACCTCTTCAATGGTACTAGATTGATGTGGGGAATCTCAGATCCAATCTCCCACTCTGCTTTGAGCCCTAGGCTTTGTCTCCTACACTCTGAATATACAGCCTTTGTAAACCAAGTTCCTCACTGCCAGGTGCCAGCACATGCCCTCAAGGGAAACTTTGAGTTTGCTTACTCTTGTGGAATCTAGCATCCTTGTCATTTTAACCTCTGAGCGTTTCCCTTCCTTTCCTGCCAGCTCAACCTTGCTTTAAGCAAATATTTTAGATATACTATCCAGCATTTTAGATGATCTGACCAGGAAGTTTTTCTCTTCAAATCATTTATCTTGTTCCCTAAGTATTCTGAGGTTACTGTTTTAGAATTCATATTCTTTGAATTGATTTCATATAATGGTTTTACTTACTGTGTATGCTCCATTAGTGAAGAGTGTAATTGAAAACCATTTAAAAATCAAATTGGTTAGCAACTGTTTTAGTCACAAAATTTTTTTGCCTATCATATATATTTATTGCATAAGCTAAGAACCATTTTGAAAGCTAAGAATAATTTCCAAAACACTAAGTATAACTGAACTCTAAATATTGACTCCAATATAATGCATATTTCCCCCCCAACACCTTATTATAAAAAATTTCAAACATCTAAGAAAGTTGAAAGAATATATTTACCACCTAGATTCTATCATTTTACAATATTGTTTTATCACATATCCATCCATCTCCCTTTTTACCTATCAATTAATCTTACTTTTTGTTGCAGTGCAAAAGAAAATTCAGACTTCAATAAATTCCGCCTCAAATATTTCACATAGTATTTTTATTTGTAGGCAATAAAGCTCTCTCAACATTTTGCTTACTATTTTATAAGAACCGAAAGCATGACTCTGTGCCATAATCACCTAATACCATTTAAATCAGATAACAGTAGTCTTCTAGTTAAGAGGGGAAATAAGTAGAATAAATTAATTTTAATCCTTTATATTTCCAAGGAGTACAATAAGCTTCATATGTGGCACATTCATTTGAAATGTCTGCCCTTTTATTTTATCAGTATCTAGGAGTTCCTATTATAGTTTCTATTTATTTATAATGAAAAGCTCTTACTTGTTAATATTTTCCTATTCAATAGTTCTGGAGGACTATTCAATTTTATGAAGACAGAGAAGTGAACAACCAACTTCTGAACTTAGCCTAGGTAGTTACATTTGCCTTCTGTGATCTATAATAAGAAATACATATTTGGCCTTTGTCCCATTCCTGGCACAGAGCTCCTAAAATCCTTGGAATTTCCTAACTGAAAGGAAAGTCTTTTGTTATTCGTAACAAGCCCTTTTCAGCCACACCTGAGTTTATATTACAGACTTTGTGAAAGCCTGTAGGATGGGGCTGATTGTCACTGGAATCAAGCACAAGATTAGAGGATTAGAAATTTCAGCCCCACCCCCAAACCTGGGGCTAGAGAAGAGGGGCCAGAGGTTGAATTATTACCAATGGCCAATTATTTAATCAATCATGCCTATGTAATGAAGCCTGCATAAATATCCAAAAGGACTGAGTTGAAAGAGCTTCCAAACTTGATGAACAGGTAGAGGTGCTGAGAGGGTGGCACTCCTGGAAAGGGAATCAGGTTTCACATCCTTTCCCATATAACTTGCCCTATATATCTCTTCATCTGGCTGTTCACTTGTATCCTTTAATACATCCTTTAAAATACCAGCAATAGTAAATAAACTGCGCGCCTGAGTTCTGTGAACCATGCTAGCAAATTATTGAACCTGAGGAAGGGGTAGCAGCAAACTCTCAATTGGTAGCCAAATTGGACAGAAGTTGTGGGTAACATGGGGACATACTGCTTGCAAATGGCAGCTGAAGTAGGGACACTTCTGTGGGACTGATCCCTTTACAAGTGGGGCTATGCTAACTCTCTTAGTGTCAGAATTGAACTGCATTATAGGACACCTAGTAGGTGTCAGAGAACTGGTCAATATGGGGAGAAAAAAAGCTCCTGCCTATCTGGTGTCAGAAGTGTGAATATGAGAGTAAAGGAAAGAACAGTGAATTTTTTTCTCTACATCTTCAATAGATAAGTTTTTTCCAGCTTAATGATTTTATGAATTAGACTGTATTATCTACTTAAAATTTTATCATAGTAAACATTTTATTTAGCTATCATATCAATATTGTAATCCCGCTTTCTATCCTCAATGTTAGGAGCAATGATTTAAATTTACAGGAAACATTTCTTTATGAAAATTTACCACTTTGAACACATAAAAAGAAGTGTCAAAAAAGGACATGAGAAATTCGTTTTAAAGTTTAGATTCAGGCAGCCCCGGTGGCTCAGCGGTTTAGTGCCGCCTTCAGCCGGGGCATGATCCTGGCAACCCGGAATCGAGTCCCATATCAGGCTCCCTGCATGGAGCCTGCTCCTCCCTCTGCCTGTGTCTCTGCCTCTCTCTCTCTGTGTCTCTCATGAATCAAAAAAAAAAATAATTAATTAATTAATTAATTAAATAAAATAAAAATAAAGTTTAGATTCATTTGGATTTGGAAGAAGACTGTCAAGATAATTTTTTTAACTTGCTAAAGATAAGAAGATCCATGGTCTTCCTCTAATGTCAAGATAAAAACAAAATTGTATGCAAAAGTATTTTAATAACCCACACAGATAATTGTCAATTGTCACAAATTCATACTATGACTTCACACTTTATATGCTCTATGAAATTAAAATCATGGTAATATTTTATTCCTTATCAATAGAGCCCAATCTGGACTCAAGCAATCTCGGTCCTCAGTTTTACCAATTAATAACTGGAGGTACATCCCTACTCTGCATGGTGCTCCTGGTTTTCATCTTTAATTTGAAATTCTTTGTGATGGTCTTTACTGTTTAGGACATATTCCATTATCTAATAACTTTTTTAGAGTATTAATATACTGGCTAGAAAAGGTACAGGTTGTAATTCAATTCTAGCACTTTGCAAATACAAAAAAGTATTTGGCCTGTTCCTCTCCCCTAAGCAGGAAAACTTCTTGGCAGCAGATTAAACAAAAGAATAATTCCAATTTAAGGTATCTCATTTAATTTCTTCTAAACTTACTCTGCTTTTTTCATGACATACATAGCCTGTCAAAAGAACTAATAAAAACACTCATTATCACTGAAATAATTGCAAAGCCTGCAAAAAAGAAAACGTGAAAAACCTAGTATATCCCAAGGAAAAATATTCAATTCCAGGTATAACCACACAGAAATGCTAGTGTCTAATAATAATGATAACAATAATAGTCACCTCATCAAAATACATTCCAAAACATAATTAGAATACTGCATTTGAAGAAAACTCAATGAACAAAACATTGCACATTAGTACACTGTATGAATATAAGCAGGATATGAGCATCCTAGGACCAGCAACATTATAAAATGTAAGACTTATGCTCAACTAAATCAATGCATAAAGTCAAAGAAGCCAAACATAGTGAGGCCACCAAGAATATGCCTCCAAAGATGTCTCATTCACATTAATCTTTTTGGGCTCTTCAGGCAGGAGGTGAATTCATTAGTTTTCCCCAGAAACAAGGAAAACAAAATATAGGCAGAGCAAAGAACGAAGCCCTAAGTCCAAATAGATGTGACATCAGCCCCAATATTTTTGGCATATATTCATATGTAAAAAACTGCCTTATTCAGAATGAAGAGTCTCTTGGAATATGCTAAAGTCATTCAGATAAAAAGGCCAGATTCAATCATAGATCATAATTCATGTAATAAATTAACATTTCTCAGCTTCTAAAAAAATTATTTTCCAAAGTCTTCACTGTTGTGTAGAGATCAAAGTGCCACTTAACAAATACCTTATTTGTCAAATGAGAATACCCTCTCACAGGGTTGTTAAGAAAAAAGGAGAGATTACACATGAAAATCCTTAAAAGAGTTAAAAAGAACTATAACAGATAAGTAAAATTAAAACTCTATATGCAACTCGATGCGATACTTCCTTTTGTTACATGAAGTTGATAATTCTATTGCTTCCTGTTATAAAGTACATCATATATAAAAGTATACAATATATATATTCAATTAAAAGAATGATATTATAATGGACCCCGATATATATCCCTCTCATATTAAAAAATGGAACATTACTAATATCTCAGAGGCTCCCGTGTGCCTATTCCTATCATATTTCTTTTAACCCACCCTATACTACCCTAAATTTTGTGCTAATCACTTCCTTGCTTTTATTTATAGTATTGACACATGTATATGTACCCCTAAACTATCTAGCTATCATTTATCTATATCCATCCATTCACCTTCCAGCCTTCCTTCCATCCATACATCCATCCGTTTTTTGAACTTTATATATATAATTGAATATGCTCATGTACTTATCCTTCAACTTCTATAGTGTTTTTCTCAGTGATTTCTTGATATTATTATATAATTTTTCATATAATCCCTAAGATTAAAGAGATATATGATACCTATTTAAAAAGCAGAGAAAATGAGGCACAGTGAAACTAGGAACTTGCCACATTATATGAGAAGACAATGGACAAATCTTTCAATGCTAATTCTGAAAGAAAAGCAAACCAATGACTGTCTCAGAGCTTGACAGCACATTCATGTTTTTAGTTTCATTTAAAACTAAAACGTTTCTCTAGTGCTAAGAGCACAACTAAGTTAATATTTTAAAACGGACTTTGCCCAAAAGAAATTGACTTTACATAGTTAGTATTGTTTGCTTTCATATTAAAGCGGAAGTTATATTCAAATGTACTGATGATGTAAAAGCCCTAAACAATATTCAAATGTATCCTTTAAAAGGAAAACAAGAATATCGAGAGAAGGTTCATTTTTTTCCCAGGAAATGGACTATTAGAAAACAGCCATATTATGGAATATTCTGATTAAAGAAAATGCTCATTAAATAGGTAGTCTGACGCTCATCAATTCCAAGATGTTGTTCACCTGAGCAAGTGATGGAAGAATCTTCTTGCATATTTGCTGATTTCGTCTCTATATTCCAATATGGTTGTATCCAGGAGTGGTCTTGTTGGAGCATAAAAGGTTCCAAGGCTTGCCTCAAGCTGTGCTGTGGAATTCAAACATAGCAGCACTAAAACAAGTGAAACTCCTTCAATTACAACAGAATACTCATGTTTGCAGTCAGTCAGGTTTTGCAAACTTGGATGAAATGTGAGCTTGTTGCAGGAAAGATGAAATTAAAATATGACAGCTGGTACAAAAACAAACCTGTGTATAAACTTTCACTTGAGGCAAAGCTGACAATGACTCTGAGCAACAAAAAGCTGTCAAAACTGAAGAAATCCATAATGAACCAACCTCTCACCACAAATGGGTAATTAAAACAGTGACTCATCAAAGTAACACAGTTTGAACTAGTATTTCCAGTAAAATCAAGTCACTGTGCTCAACATTTACTCTCTTTAATTGAAAGGAGAAAACTAACCTTTTTGCATTGGGGATTGAAGTATTAGAAATGTTTTTAAAGTAATGCAAACAAAAATAGCCCTATTGGAGTAATAATATCTTTCTAAGACAATTTCAAAGAAACAGTGAAAGTCCCCATACCTTCCCTAAATCTTGTCCTAAAAAACAAGATTGTTGGTTTTGTCCAAGTATGAAAGCTAATACCCCTGGGAGGGATGACATGCTAATCCATTCTTGGTCAACTGACACCTTCCTAGGAAAAAAGGATTGGAGAGCAAGTTTTGATAAACCAGAGGACTAGAGACTGGGAGAAAAAGGCGCATTTTGCCTACTTCATAATTTTACCACGCCATGCCTTTGGAGTTGTGTTTTCTCCCAGAAATACCTGGAAGTTATATAATTACAGTAATGGTGACAGTTGTATGACAACACCACAGTTCACAGTAAGACTCCATTGATTTTTATACTACTAACACTGGATTGAATAAACAATTCCTTATTTAGCAAAACTCTTTAGTTTTAGGCATATTTGGTTTGAAAGTATTAAATACCTCATCAGAGTAATTGCTATGGAGTTGGCTAAGCTGTTAGTAATTTCTTTTTTTTAAATCTCAACTCTAGACAGTAAAGTAAGATGAACTTTAGGGGTATTTTCTTTCAAAGCAGCAGTCAATTTAGATTAAAATTGAATACGGCAATGCTATTGTGAAAACAAGCCAGAGCCTCTTGCCATTGCTTGTTTTCCTGACAGCATGTTCAAATGTTCAAGCCTACATGGAATACTCATAACTCCCAGTACAGTTATAGATTCATTAGATAGCCCAGCTTGATGTTTAAGGCAGAAATGAAGATCTCAAAGATAACCACAACACAGCTACAAATAAAAGAGCTCACTGGGTTCCACTAATAAAAAGGAAAACAAATTACCACGTCAAATGTTAGATTCGGAGAGCATAAATCTCAAAAGAGAAGAATTCTGAGTGTCTTAGAAATGTATTTTGCAGTTGCTTGGGGAAAAACACATACACCTACTTAAAATGTACATATTCTGATAACCCGGCATCATGAAAGTGTTTTATTTTAACAGCCTAGTATCATACAAGCTTTTTTTTATTTCCCTATCTTACCAAATGGTTCCTTGAAAATATCCTTTATTAAAGCAAGAATCTGATAATGCCCATTTGTGAATTCCCTAGTACTCTTTCTTACAACACAAAATCACCAAGGTACCAGCAATTTCTCAGTGTCCTGAGCGACTGTCAATATTTTATCTTCTCTATAATTCTCCAACTATAAATTTAAGATCTCTGGTTTAGATTGCATATACCATAACAGACTTTCTTTATGGATTCTGCTTTTTTTTTTCCTACTAATGTACCTAATTTTGAGAGTGTACCAATATAAGAAATAAGTACTTGAGATAACTCCGTAGGCAGACATGTTGCAGTAATATCTAGTACCCTAACATATTGAAGTTACACTCTTCTTTTTAACTAATATGCATTGAGTACCTACAGTAGGCCCAGCACTGTCTGTGCTAGGCATTTTCTCACTGTAGAAATACTGGACCTTCCATAGATGGGTTGGACTACCTCCAAAAAGCACATTCAATTAACATTAAATAAATACTTGTTGTGGGGCTCCTGTGAGTTGGGACAAGTCCCATAATGTGAACTTCCTGAAGGAACATGCCCACTAAAATTACTACAATGAAGGTTATGTATAGAATTTTATCTAAACACTGTGTTTACTTTGGAAATGTAATAAAATGGAGTTAGAGAATCTATAAACATTCAAAGAAAATAGTAGGGGAAAAGCTCTCCAGCCTTTTGACATATTTCCTGTTTTCTCTATCTTGTAAATTATGTAGGAACAGTTTCTCATGGGCTAGGACTTCTCATCATTAATGTCAATGCATCTTGCAAAGATTTTAAAGAAACAAGTGCAAGAGCATTTAGGTACATTTTACATTAAGTAAATAACTCAAAATAAAAATAACATATGCTGGATAATTGACAAATATAAAAATGAATTTCATCATTGTATGTGGCACATTATTTTACCCCCTTTTTTAAAGCAGTATTCTATCTAAGGGGTGCCTGGCTGGCTCCAGTTGGTAGAACGTGCAACTCTTGATCACAGGGTCATGAGTTCAAGTCCCACACTGGGCATACAGCTTACTTAAAAAAAAAAAAAGACAAAACAGTGTCTTATCTTAGATCCTATGGGTATAATTACTTACTGAGGGAATGTAGAGAAATCTAAGCAGGCAGAAGGATATCAGAACTACCAGTTAGAATGAAAACAGGAGCAGCAGCCTGGACTACAATTCTCTTTCTCTCTTTCTTTCTCTCTCTCTCTCTCTCTCTCTCTCACACACACACACACACACACACACACACACACACAATCAGTGGTAAGGACTATTCTCTGGACAAAAGACTTGGGGTGGGAGAGAAAAATATCTATGTCTAAAGTGAAGGAAGAATAAGGACTTTTGTTTGGTTCTTTGTGTACCAGACCCTAGAGAATATATAAAATTCTTTTTTTTTTTAAGATTTATTCATTTATTTGAGAGAGGCAGTGCATGTATGAGAAGGGAAGGGAGTGGAGGGTGAAGGAGAGGGACAAGCAGACTCCGCACTGAATGAAGCCCAATCCCAGACTCCATCTCATGACCCTGAGATCATGACCTAGGCTGAAATCAAACCAGATAGTTAACCAACTGAGCCACCCAGGTGCCCCCAGAGTATATAAAATTCTTGATTAAAGTTTGAAATTTGAGCATATTCCACACATGAACTTAAACCGAAACGTACAATGACTGCATTGTGAGTTCCAACATAGGTATATAAAAAAAAGTTACTGTTTATGTTGACATTATATAGTAAACCAGCATATAATTTTTTTCCATATAGATACTTGACATCTGATCTTATCAGTTTTAATAGGGCATTAACAGTTTTATCTTTCAATCTCCAATAACGTAACTCAAAAAATCCTCAAAAGATAATTGACTCAATAAAATGTACTTCATGTATATACAAAATCAATTTACAAAATGTATATCATGTCTGACCTTCTCTCTCTGGAGTGAGTTTTTGTCTAAGAAGATGGTTTACAATGGCACTCATGCTGATAAAGCACTCGTGGCCCAGAGTGTCCCAGTTCATACTGCTCAGGATGTTTATTGCCTCGTAGATCTCATCACAGTGAATATACTGGAATATGATGTCTGTCAGGCCCAGCTGTCCTCGCGTGAAAATACCTGTCACAAAAAAGTAAAACCAAGTGATTCTTTTAAAAATAAAAAGTAGACTAATAAAAACAGAGTTAACATTTCCATAAAGGAAAAAAACAGTAATCATTTCTTACATTAAGTGCTAGAAATGTGGGATTCAGGAGGCTAAGAATAGTGATTCTGTGGTTAAATCTTCATTTTGAATTCCAGCTACCAACTCCATCTATCTTACGCCTATCATTGAGCATTAATTTATATTCCACATAATCAAACTACTTACACTAAAAACTAATAAACATGAGAAGAATTTTTAGGTAAACCACAAGAGCTAACTCTATTTTTCCTATCAGTTGTTTAGGCCTCTGTTGTATACATTTATTTTATTTTTTTTTCATTTTTATTTATTTATGATAGTCACACAGAGAGAGAGAGAGAGAGAGAGAGAGGCAGAGACACAGGCAGAGGGAGAAGCAGGCTCCATGCACCGGGAGCCCGACATGGGATTCGATCCCGGGTCTCCAGGATCACGCCCTGGGCCAAAGGCAGGCGCTAAACCGCTGCGCCACCCAGGGATCCCCTGTTGTATACATTTAAAGACAGGTTTTTGATGTGAACACAGTTCTTATTGACCAGCTTCATTAGTTCTAAGTTGTTTCTAGTTGTCAGCCCCATATACTTTGGTGTGGGTGCAGGTAAGTACAAATATCCATGACAAATATTATATAAATACTTTTAAGTCTATTTTTATTAATGAGTACTCTCAATTGATAGTTTTTTCATAGGTACCACATACCAATTTACCTTAAACTGGCATTTAAAAACTATTCTTTTCTAATGAAGTAAGAAATGATTTATCCTGCTAATCATGCCCGCCCTTCACAACTAATATTTACTTGAAATATTCAGGATCCCTGGGTGGCGCAGCGGTTTGGCGCCTGCCTTGGCCCAGGGCGCGATCCTGGAGACCCGGGATCAAATCCCACGTCGGGCTCCCGGTGCATGGAGCCTGCTTCTCCCTCTGCCTGTGTCTCTGCCTCTCTCTCTCTATCTGTGTGTGACTATCATAAATAAAAAAAAAAAAATTAAAAAAAAGAAATATTCTTGATACAATATAAACATATGTTTAACCTTCTAAAATGAAAGAAAATCCACTTCTAATCTGGTTTTTCTTTTTTTTAGATTTGATTTATTTATTCATGAGAGACACAAAGAGAGAGGCAGAAATACAGGCAGAGGGAGAAGCAGGCTCCCTGCTTCTGCCCTAGGCTGAAGGTAGAGGCTCACCACTGAACCACTCAGGTGTCCCTCCACTTCTAATCTTAGAGGAGTAAGACCACACACACACACACACACACACACACACACGATGGGTCATTCTAATTATTTTATCATTTTTTATATATGCTTGATCATTTGAAACTAATAATTTCTGTGTAATTAAACAACAGTAAATATTAGGGCTTAAAAGCAGGGTTTGATTTTTTTTTTGTAATCTTTCAAAAATGGCTGGCTATAAAACCTTTTACTTCAGCCAATGTTTGATAATTAGAGTAAGTCTATAAAAACTTCTGAGTATAAATAATCATAAAGCTAAATGAGAAAATGTATGTAAAATTATTTGTAAGCTGTAAAATATATAAAGTATTACTGCAATTCTTCTTTTTATTATTATCATCATCATTTAACTGGAATAGTTATAGGTTTTAGGATTTAAAAAGTATATTAGAGTTCATAAGAAAGATGCCAAAATTCTTATTTTTAACTTCAAGTCACATCAAAATGAGAATTTGTGCTGTATCTGACAGGATTCAACTTGATAGGGAATCTGGGGAATTGCCCTGACTATACTAAGCAATAAAACCTCACTATTCTTTTTGTGTTGGTAAAATCAATGAATGGTACTATCCAAAAGCTTTCATGAGCCTGCAGTTAGGCACTGGAAGCTCTCATAAATCAGGGTGGTTCCTTGGCAGTAGATATTAATATGTAGGAACTTGATAGGAAACCAAAAATATCTGAAATCTGTTGACTCCATTTATACCCTAAACAATAATTCTAGCAAGCGAAGGAAATGATCTGTCAAGAAAAAACCAAAAAAATAATCATAATCAAATTGTTCAAAAGGTTGATAAAGAGAAAAATCTTAAAAAGTAGCCAAAGAAAAGAACACACATACAAAGATATGAAAAATTGCAAACTTTGCTTCTGAAATCATGCAAGCCAGGAGACAACAGCAAGACTTTAAAAAACTGCTAAAATAAAAATGAATTAAACTAAAATTCTATACCTTTATAATAAAGAATTGAAAATTCATGAAAAACCATAATATCCTAAATGTACCTAATAACAGAAATAATAAAGCAAAAAGTGATAGAACTGAAAGGAGAAAAAGTCAAAAGCCATAGTTATAAATGGAGATTTTAGCATTTCTCTTTCACTAATTGAGAGAACACATAAACGAAATCAGTAAAGATAGAAAAACCTTGAAAAACACTAATAATGAATTTGATCTGACATATAAAATATTTAACCCAATAACAGCAAAATACACATTCTTTTTACATGTACACAGAATATCAACCAAGATGTGGCATATTTAGGGTGATAAAACAAGCCTCAATAAATTTAACTGTTTTGGGGAATCCCTGGGTGGCTCAGCAGTTTAGCGCCTGCCTTCAGCCCAGGGAGTGATCTTGGAGTCCTGGGATCGAGTCCCACATTGGGCTCCCTGCATGGAGCCTGCTTCTCCCTCTGCCTGTGTCTCTGCCTCTCTCTTTCTCTTTGTCTTTTATGAATGAATGAATGAATGAATGAATGAGCAAACAAATAAAATAAATAAATAAATAAATAAATAAATAAATAAATAAATAAATAAATTATATTTATTTATTTAACTGTTTTGAAATCCTACAGAGTAGGTTCTCTGACCACAACAGAATTAAATATCAATACAGAAATGTTTGGAAAATCTCCAAACATTTAGAAATTAGTCAACATTTTTTTAAATAAACTGATTTAGGGTCACCTGTGTGGCTCAGTTTGTTAAGTGTCCAACTTCAGCTCAGGTCATGGTCTCAGGGTCCTGGGATCAAGCCCCACACAAGGCTCCCTGTTCAGCAGGAAGTCTGCTTGTCCCTTCCCCTCCCCTAATGCCCTTCCCCCTACTGGTGCTCTCTCTGTCTTTCTCTCTCAGATAAATAAAATCTTAAACTAACAAACTATGATTTAAAGAAGAAATCACAGGGGTGCCTGGTTGACTTAGTCAGTAGAGCATACAACTCTTGATCTCAGGGTCATGAGTTCCAGCCCCACACGTTGGAGGTAGAGATTACTAAAAAAAATAAATAAAAATAAAGAAGAAATCACAAAGTAAATTTAAAAATATTTTGAAATTTCAGAATAAAAATTAAAATGTAACATCAAAATTTGTGAAGTACAGCTATAGCAGTACTTAGAGGGAAATTTCTAGCTTTAAATGTTTTAATTAGAAAAGAAGAAAGATCTAAAATCAACAATACAAGCTCTCATGTTAAGAACCTATGGAAAGAAGAGCAAATTACACCTAAAGTAAACTGAAGAGTGGAAATGATACAAATAAGAAATAGAAAATAAAGAAGAGCCAGTGAAATCAACAGCTGGCTCTTTGAAATGATCAGTAAAATTGACCAACCTCTGCCTAAATTGATTAAAAAAATAGAGTTGACACAACTTACCCAATCAAAAATAAAGACTATAGAACTACAGACATTAAAAAATAGTGTTTAATATGAATAACTTTACACAAATATAATTTAAATGAAATGGATTCCTTGTAAGATTCAAGCTCTCTAAGCTCTTTCAATAAGGAATAAATAACTTGAATGACTCTGTTATTTAAATTTGAATTCATAGTTAAAGGACCTTTATACACATACACATGCAGGCATGTGCCCCACACATACAAAACCTGCATGTCCAGATGCCTTCATTGGTGAATTCTCTCAAACATCAAGAGAAGAAATAATATCAACTCAACACAACTCAAAAATATAAAAGAGGGAGTACTTGTCAACTCATTTCATGATGTTAGCATTACACTAATATCAAAAAGGACAGAGACATTACGTGAAAAGAAAAGAAACTACATACCAATATCTCCCATAAACAGAAAAATCCTTAACAAAATATTAGCAAGTCCAGCAATATATTAAACAGATCATATATCATAAATGAGAGATTTATCCAACAAATGCAAGGCCACTGAAACATCTGGAAACTAATCAGTACAATTCAACATATGACCAGAAAAAGCATATAATCATTTCTAATGAGGCAAAAAAAAAAGCCCCTGAAAAAAATTCAATATACACTCAAGATAATGTGTCTCAGCCAACTAGGAATGGAATAGATTTTCTCAAGCTAATAACATAATATTTATAGTGAAAAAAACAAATGCTTTCTAAGATCAAAAACAAAGCAAGGATGTCCTCTCTTGCCACTTCTATTTAATACTATACTGGAGATCCTAGCTAGTATAATAAGGGAAGAAACCAAAATAAACGGCATACAGGTTAATAAATAAGATTGTAAAACTGTTTTTAATTGCCATTGTCATAGTCATCCCAGGAAGCTCTAAAGAATCTACAAAAACATTACAAAACAAAACAAAACAAAACATTATTACAACTAAGAAATGAGTTTAAAAGGGTTGCAGGAGGGCAGCCTGGGTGGCACAGCAGTTTAGCACCGCCTTCAGTCCAGGGTGTGATCCTGGAGACCTGGGATGAAGTCCCAAGTCAGGCTCCCTGCATGGAGCCTGCTTCTCCCTCTGCCTGTGTCTCTGCCTCTCTGCCCCCCCCCTTTCTCTCTCTCTCTCACTCTCTCTCATGAATGAATAAATAAATAAAGTTTAAAAAAAAAGGGGTTGCAGGATACATGGTCAATATTTTCAAGTTTTATTTCCATATAATCTCAATGAACAATTAAAATTGTAATTAGAAGTACTATTTACAGTAGCACCCAAAAACCTGAACAAAATATATGTAAGATCTTTACACTTAAAACTAAAACAACACAGCTGAGAGAAATTTTATGAGATCTGAAGAAATACAGAGGGATACTGTGTTCATAGACTGAGAGATTCAATATTGTTAAATTGTCATTCCACCCCAAATTCAACTACAGATTCAACATGCTCCAAATCAAAATCTCAAGTGTTTTTATGAAACTGACAAGTTCACTTTAAAATTGACACAGAGGGCAGCCCCGGTGGCGCAGGGTTTGGTGCCACCTGCAGCCTGGGGTGTGATCCTCGGGACCTGGGATCGAGTCCCACATCAGGCTCCCTGTGTGGAGCCTGCTTCTCCCTCTGCCTGTGTCTCTGCCTCTCTCTCTCTGTGTGTCTATGAATAAATAAATAAAATCTTTTAAAAAAAGGCCATTTAAAAAATAATAAAATAAAATAAAATTGACCTAGAAATTTAAAAGATTTAGAGTAGCCAAAACAATTTTGAAATAGAACGAAGCTGGAGAACAGTATTTGATTTCAACATTTACCGTAAAACTACAGTAATTAAGACAGTGTAGTATTCATATTTAAAACTTAATTTCAATCCATGCTTCACGCTATATGCATTAATTAACTTGAAACAGACCATGAACCTAATTCTAAGAGCTAAAATCACAAAACTCCTAGAAGAAAACACGGTTAGAAAATTACTTCATAGACAGTACATGAAAAATACAAGTCATAAAGAATTTAAGAATTGAATTTCATTAAAATTAAAAACTGCTACTCGAAACACAGTTAAGTAAATGAAAAGATAATTACAAGCTAGAAGAAAATATTCATAATACTAGTATCTTACAAAGAACTTATATTCAGAATATATAAAGACTTTTACATCTCAAAAATAAACAGTCCAACTAAATTTGGGCAAAAGATTTGAAGACATCAGAGAAGATATATGGCAAATAAACACATAAAAAGATGCTCAATTCCAACAGTCATCAGGGAAATGAAAATTAACACCATTACAAACCCATTAGAATGCCCCAAATTAAAAAGACCATTAATGCTAAGTGTTAGGATGTAGAGCAACTAGAACTCCAAAATATAGTGTTTCTTTTTCGGTTAAACATACATGTAGCCTATGGCCCAGTCATTCTACTCCTAGGTTTTTCCCAAGAGAAATTAAAATATACTTCGATATAAAGATGTGTACATGAAAGTACATGGCAATTTTATTGATATTAGCTTAAATCTGGAAACAACTCATGTCCATCAACATGTGGAACAATAAACAATTGTGGTTTATCTAAACAGCGGAATACTACTCAATAACATAAGGAAAATTTATAGATAAAACATATCAATATGGAATATTCTCACAGATGCTGAGTGAAAAAAGGCATTAGAAAAATACCTATTTTATGAGTCCTTTTCTATGAAATTCAGAAAAAGCAAATCTAATCAGTAATGACAGAAAGCAGGTCTGTGCTCTTCAGCTTTGAGGAAGATGAGGAATGGCTGCAAAGGGGTTTGAGAGAAGTTTTTGGTGATGGAAATCTATATCTTCTTGATTGTGGTAGTAATCATGAGGATATATACACTTGCCAAAACTCATTAAACTGTACATTTGGAATGGGTACATTTTATGTAAATTATACCCCAATAAATGTGACTTAAAAATCCATCATCATTCTAGTTTAAAGAAAGCAGAGTGCTATCTGGAGTAACAGTCCATTTCAAATGATAGGAGATCCAACTTTAAGATGAGTAGGCATCTAATAAATTACCTGACATTTTTTACAGCAATAAATTATCCCCAATTACTACTTGGGTAAATAGCCCACTGAAAATAACTCTTTTGAAGAAAACATACTTCTTAAAAAAACACTAAGAGAAACATCATACTACTTGTTTTTTTAGACAGAATGACAAACACACATGCACATGCACATACTGCCTTTGATTTTCAAAATCCTAGGAGAGGCTTTAATTATTTCTTGCTTGATATAATCATTTGAACATTTAATCTTTTCCCAACTTTGCGGTCTCTAGTGAGAGCACTACGCGGGCACTCCAGGTGGATGGAAAACTATCTAAACCATGGAAGGAGGGAGTGTAGAGCACATGCCTTGGATGGGGAGCTACACTCTTGCAAAAACAGCTGGGAGGGATGTGCCCTGAGAAGCAGACAAGGGTTTATCAATCACTGAAGAATTTCAGGCTGAAGAATCCATGACCAAATCTGCAGTTAGATTACTCTGGTGGCAGTTCAGGGGATTAACTATGGGGTGGGATGAGAAGATTGGAAGGTAGAAGATTACAGAAAGAGAGCTACTACTTGATCACTGCTTGAAAGCAGGGTACGGGGGATCCCTGGGTGGCTCAGTGGTTCGGCGCCTGCCTTTGGCCCGGGGTGTGATCCTGGAGTCCCAGGATCGAGTCCCGCGTCGGGCTCCTGACATGGAGCCTGCTTCTCTGCCTGTGTCTCTGCCTCTCTTTCTCTCTGTGTCTCTCATGAATAAATAAATAAAATGTTAAAAAATAAATAAATAAAATTAAAATAAAAAAAAAAACAGGGTAGGTCCAAATTAAGGTAACGACAGCAAGGCTGACTAGAGAGGTTTCTGACAGTATTTAGAAGGTAGAATTGAAAGGACTTGGTCACTAATATGGCATTAGGGGTGAGGGAGGATTCTAGGATGATTTCTCACTTGCCTGTGTCTCTGCCTCTCTTTCTCTGCCTGTGTCTGCCTGTGTCTCTGCCTCTCTTTCTCTCTGTGTCTCTCATGAATAAATAAATAAAATGTTAAAAAATAAATAAATAAAATTAAAATAAAAAAAAAAACAGGGTAGGTCCAAATTAAGGTAACGACAGCAAGGCTGACTAGAGAGGTTTCTGACAGTATTTAGAAGGTAGAATTGAAAGGACTTGGTCACTAATTATATGGCATTAGGGGTGAGGGAGGATTCTAGGATGATTTCTCACTTGGGATTCCATCTGAATAATTGTGCCATCCACCAAAATGGAGAATATAAGAGAAGAAACAGGTTTGGGGAGAAGGAAAATAAGAAAAAGCTCTTAATCTGTATAAATCAGGAGGAGAGCTAAAAATGGAAATTTTGGGAGCCTCAACATATTCATGAGTATACAGAAGGAGGACATGAAAAAGTGATGAAAAGGTGGATTTCGGGTCACAGAAGGCAGGTATGATGAGAATTCTGTGATGGTAGAAGTGGTCAGCAACTATTATTAAATGCTGAAAAGTCATCAAGTAAGATAAAAGAAATATATGTATCAAGTAGGAAGTCTCTGATGACCTTTCCAAAAGCAGTTCCAGGAGAACAATAAAGAACCAGGCCAGAACTTGATACTGTGAGGAACTAATGGGAAGTAAAGTAGCAGAAAAAGTCAGTGTTCACTATTACTTCAGTGATTGTAACTACGAAAAGAAGGAGAACATTTGATTAGTAACAGAGAAGAAACAATTTTAAGGAAGAGATGTTCATTTGTTTGTTTTATAGTGTGGCTTGGGCCTAATCTACAAAGCAAAATTCATGGGGGCTATGGGTTGGATGACAAAGTAAAGGTATCCATAGGAATGTAATGGGATCCAGACTGGAACTAGTGGTGGAACTGTTTTAGATAAGAGGAAGGGCTCCTTTTCCACTGAACTGAGAAGGAAACATTTATGTTCATGTAGATAAATGGTTGGTTAGGTGGGTGGGTAGGTAGATGGTGAAGAGCAGATAATGAAGTGCCAATTAAAAGGTAAGACTCTTTAATTGGGCAGGGAGCTGAGAGGGCAGGGAGCTGACCATGTGAGTTTAAGGAGAGCCAGTGAAAGTTGAAAAAGGTACTGACTGATGACAATGGAAAAGCTTTAATATCTCTGTAATATAATTAGGGACTCCTCTTTTGAAAATTAATCTCAGTCTACATATGTGGAAATATGGAACAATGATTGCCAAGCAAAGAAATCTGATTACATTTTGCTTTACATAAAACAGTACTTATTGGCTTCCATGTGGGAGGATGACACTTCTAGCTCCCTCCTGAGGAAGACATGCTCTTCAAATTCTTCTAACACTAGTGATGGCCTTTTAATCCCCAACACATTTGTGTGATGATTATAAGGATTTAGAATGGAAGTTCTAGCCTTGGAACAAAGTTTTCCTTCAACACTACACTGACCTATTCTCAAAGTCAAACTCCAAAAATCTTAGCATATTGGCACCAGCCACTGCCACGTTTACATATGACAGCATTCTATTTTAAACTATGATCTATGTCAGCTTCTTAAATTGTAAGCTACACCTTGCATGTCAAATTTTCCAAAGGCTTGCATAACAAGCTTATGAAAAAATCTCGTAAATGCTCCCTAGTGGAGAAACTGCACATGCAACTACCTGTTTATATATGCAGTAACTTGAATTATACATGAAAATTCCACATGGATGCCCAGAATCAGCACTGTGTTAATTCAAGAAGTATATTAAAATTTTTGGATGTATTTAGTAGCAGAACCTAAGAAAAATCTGTTCTTTAAACAGGGTTTTCTTTCAAAAAAAAAAAAAGATCTGTTAGTTGGAATCTACTGTTTCAAGGAATCTACTCTTCCTAGAAAAAATAAATAATCTGTAATAAATATTAATCTTACATTTTTTAAAATTCTGGGAAACTCCATATCTAGATCTTTTAAAGAGTCTGTAAGTCTGTACAATTTCCCCTATCCCATAAAACTTAAGAGTCATATTGAAAAATAAAAATTTAAATGATAAATGTCAGTTGCAGAAGTTATCACCTTTTCATTTGAATGCTTGACTTCTATTGGATAATTCTCTTCCAAGAGACCTTCTTGGGAAAAAGAGGTGACAGCCAACTCATTGCCTAATTGATTTAGGAACAGTGCCCAGGGAGACAGTCCAATTAAGTTTACAAGCTGGCAATTAGCAGGAAGCCCTCTAAATCCCTACACTGAGAGCCTGTTTACTTTAGTAAGAAGGCAAATGTGCTAGAGATAGGAAGAGAAAGCTGTGCTTTTTGCAAAGCTGTTGTGAGTAGGCCCACAAGGGAGGGCTGAAGAAAAGCTAGGTATATGTGGGCAGACAGCCTTTTGTTTGACAGGTAACTGGGTAATTTAGAGGGTGTGTGTGTGTGTATGCGTGTGTGTGTGTGTGTGTGTGTGTGTTTTAACAGACATGCAAAACATCTAACATCCACTTTAATGAGTGTTGTGTATGGAGATATACAACTGTTAAACATGTAGCCGGGCAAAGTAGAACTGGATTATCTTACAATAAATGAGATTCCAAACATTTTTTTTCTTGGGCAACATGACCATTATAAACAGATTTAGTTGCGGTTTTATTATGTGGAAAGAATATAGTCCTCACATTATATCTGCTATATCTTTCAGGTTAATCAAGTCATTTTCAACTAGATTTATTTCATGGGTTCAATTTCAGAGGTAGACATATTAGAAAAAAAAAGTAAACTGACAGCTATTTAACAAACATTACAATGTCTTTCAAAACTTAATTTTGTACCACAGAGCCAAATCATGTAATGGGTTTAAAAATATATTTACTTTTCTGTTTTCAAGTTGCAATAATATGAATTAAAATCTATTTTTAAAACCTAAGTGAGGTTCTCTCAAGAATGTTAAGTTATACAAAACTACCTAAAGAATATTATAGGGAAAAAAAAGAATATTATAGGGCATAATGCATAGCTGGTAATGTAAAACTGCAAAAGACCAATGAATCATACTAATACAATTTTGTATTAAAGTTTCCTGGTTGAGGGGCACCTGCTGGCTTACTCAATAGAGCATACGACCCTTCATCTTCAGGCTGTAAGTTCAAGCTCCACACTGGATGTAGAAATTACTTAAAAAAAAAAAAATTCTAAAAAAAAAAAAGTGGGATCCCTCGGTGACGCAGCAGTTTAGCACCTGCCTTTGGCCCAGGGCGTGATCCTGGAGACCCGGGATCAAATCCCACGTCGGGCTCCCGGTAAATGGAGCCTGCTTCTCCCTCTGCCTGTGTCTCTGACTCTCTCTCTTTCTCTGTGTGACTATCATAAATAAGTAAAAATTTAAAAAAATAAATAAAATAAAATAAAATAAAATAAAATAAAATAAAATAAAATAAAATAAAATAAAATAAAATGTTTCCTGGTTGAAATGGGCTACATTAATACATGATTTTCATAATATTGAAAAACTTTTTCAATATTTTTATCTAAAAGGAAACAGAAGAAGTTGTATAACCTTCTGTCCAAATTCTAACCAAACATTTGCTTTCTCTTCTTTTAAAACATTTGTCTTACACATCCAATCAGGGAAGCAATGGATACTTATCATCTAGAATAATTAATAGAAAAAGTATTACATTCCTACAACAAAGAACTTTTTAATGGCATATTAAGTACTTTCAAAATATTCATATATGTATTTATTTTGGAAAGTATCAAAAGTGTTAAGTTTTTTATGCATCACAATGGGCAATTAGTGCAGTTTCCAAACTCTTCACTATCTAATGTTCCTTAACATTTAGAAAATCATTCATAAAGCTTTCTTAAAGAAACTATATGAAGGCACCCGGCTGGGTCAGTTAAGAGAGCACATGACTCTTGATCTCAGAGTTGTGAGTCAGAGCCCCACATTGGGCATAAATATTACCTGAAAAAAAATTATATAAAATTTTTGAAAGGCAAGCCTTTATAGGATGACACAGAAAACTTCCATTTCTAGGATGGTTTTATTCTCTTAATCATAATGTTACCATCGTAAACATTTTATCTTAACTCACCAACTTTCTTGACTTACCAAGCTTAAACAAAAGCGCACCCAAAGGTCCTCTGTCAAACCTGAGGAAGAGGAGATCATAAATGTCCCCACGTTCTGGCTTCTCAGAAACCAATGGAGGAGCTATCCACTGCATTTGAACAAGACTGCTGGAAATGTCAAAGAATTTATTGAACTGCAGAGTCTTCCTGGGTGAGCGGTCTTCAGCCAAGAGCTGGATGTTAATAGGGGATAAAGCCATATCAAAAATTTGCAGCTCCCCTTGGTTGCTGCCAACTAGTAGAATGGCGCCACTTGGGTGGCAGCTTATTAATGAAGGCAAAAGTTCAGCCTGGGCTAAGAGAGTTACTCTACGGTGAGTTTCATAAAGAATTACTGAAGAATCTTCACAGCCCAGAATCAGTTTGTCTTCAGTAACATTCCTGCAGCAGCTAATAGCCTTTGATCTTAGTGGTATTCTGGTTACTGATATACACTGGATTTTGTTCCGAACATATTCATAGATGCAGCTGTCAGCCATGGGCTCTTTGTCTACACTGATGGAGCGCTCCACTGTCAACACTTGATAAGGCTGTTTGGTGCCAAAGCGAACATCCAGTGGATCCCATTCCGTGCGGATACAACTCAAAACCTGTAAGAAATGTATCAAGTATGTTCACAAAGACCTTGGTTCTTCTTTAGTGGTCACACACAGGCCTGCATATTAATCCAGCATCCTACTGAAGACCATCAATTATCACCCTAAACATCAGCCACATATAAGCGTGTATGTGCTATATATGTGTATATGTTATATCTCTCACATAGAATATATATGAATGTATATAGCACATATATAACACAGCTGCAGAAATTATAAGATTTCAACATTAACACTTTGTTTTTGAAAATCTGTAAATAACTTAAGGACAAAATGTTCAACATATAAAAGCTAATAAGGTGGCCCTTTAAGATAATATGGCTAGCAGAATATCTAAAAATATCAGAAGTTTAATTTTTTTTAAGATTTTATTTATTTATTCATGAGAGACACAGAGAGGGAGAGAGAGAGAGAGAGAGAGAGAGAGAGAGAGAGAGAGAGAGAGAGAGGCAGAGACACAGGCAGAGGGAGAGGAGAGGGAGAGGAGAAGCAGGCTCCATGCAGGGAGCCCGACGTGGGACTTGATCCTGGGACTCCAGGATCACGCCCTGGACTGAAGGCAGCGCTAAACTGCTGAGCCACTTGGGCTGCCCAACCCCCCCTTCCTATCTCAAAGCCAGCACTGTAACATAGCTATTTGTGCTTAAAAAATAAAACTTTGAATTTTGAAATAGTGTGACTCTCAAGAAATTGCTAAAATTGCTAAAAGCAAATTCCCTCTACTTTCCCCCCAATCTGCCCTAGTGATAATATCTTACATTACTGTAGTTCATTGTCAAATCCAGAAAAATGACCTTGGTACAATACTATTAACTCTGCCATAGGCCTTAGTTGAATATCATCATTCTTTACATGCACTTGTGTGTGTGTGTGTGTGTGTGTGTGTGTGTGTGTAGTTCTAGAATTTTATTATATGTGTAGAAACATGCTTTTTAATGTTTCTGCATCTGATTTTCAAGTTTTGGCAAAGTGCTAGAAAATCCCCTCTTTAGTAATACTCTCCAGGTTCTTGGCCTCCTACATTAAAAATAAAGTGAATGGCCTGTTGTTTTATTTCTTTATTCTGTCCCAGTGTTCTTTGTAGCCTTTTCTTTCTACAATAAAGATGATTTTAAAACTTCACTTCATCAGTATTGACAAATCATATTACTTAAACAGGTCTTAATTTTTTTGTTTTAAAACCAGTGCATTGGGCAACCCCAGGTGGTGCAGCGGTTTAGTGCCACCTTTGGCCCAGGGCCTGATTCTGGAGACCCAGATCGAGTCCCACCTCGGGCTCCCTGTGAGGAGCCTGCTTCTCCCTCTGCCTGGGTCTCTGCCTCTCTCTGTGTCTCTCATGAATAAATAAATAAAATCTTTAAAAAAAAATAAAACCAGTGCCTTATATTACTATATAACATTTCTTTCTGTTGGCCATTTGTCTACTTAATAACCTTCAGATCCTTTCTTTATAGAAAAATATTTCTATAAGACTCTTAACAGGGTTCTATTTTTTCCTTTGCCTACCCTACCCTACTAATTAAAAGTATTCTGATCAGTAATTTATCAACAATTTCAGAACTGGGAAGGATAGTGGGTGGGAAGGAGATTAGCTAAATTGTTTAAAGTCCTTTATTCATTCTTTTAAAAATTAAACTTCTGGGGATCCCTGGGTGGCTCAGCAGTTTAGCGCCACCTTCGGGCCCAGGGGGGTGATCCTGGAGTACCAGGATCCAGTCCCACGTCGGGCTCCCTGCATGGAGCCTGCTTCTCCCTCTCCCTCTGTGTCTCTGCCCCTCTCTCTCTCCCTCTCTGTGTCTCTCATGAATAAATACATAAAATCTTAAAAAAAATTAAACTTTTGATATTTTTAGATATTCTGCTAGCCATATTATCTTAAAGGGCCACCTTATTAGCTTTTATATGTTGAACATTTTGTCTTTAAGTTATTTACAGATTTTCAAAAACTAAGTGTAATGTGTTTTTGCCCCCCCACCCCGTCTATGAATAAATAAATAAATAAATCTTAAAAAAAGAGAGATAGGAAAGGGGGGACTGATGGAAGTTTTTTTAAAAATCTATCCTATACATTGTCATCTAACTAATCTTCCTAAAGTACGTGTTTTCACTCTCCTTCATTTTTTTAAAAAAAGATTTTATTTATTTATTCATGAGAGACACACATAGAGAGAGGCAGAGACACAGGCAGAGGGAGAAACAGACTCCCCACAAGGAGCCCAATATGGGACTTGATTTCGGATCCCAGGATCATGCCCTGAGCTGAAGGCAGATGATCAATTGCTGAGTCACACAGGCGTCCCCACTCTCACTCCTCTGTTCAAACCCTTCTAATGAATAAATTTGTATTCCCCTGCCTGGAATGCAAAATCCTATAGGACCCATACCTAATTCCTTCCCTCCCTCTCCCTCTCTTTCCTGCTCTTGTTTTTCTTTTTTGTCTAATAAATATTTGAATATGCCAGGTACTGGTCCTATGTCCTGGGGATACAGCAGTAGGTCCTCACTCCCAGAGAATGTGCATTCTAATGGCTTAAGACCAGGCAACAATTCACAAGCAACCATATATAGGATGTCAGCGATCCTAACCTTGTACTTCCTGAATACTGAGAAGAATAAAAACAAAGTAGGGGGAATGGAGAGTGACAGAAGTGAGAGGGAATGATACAGAAA
Source organism: Nyctereutes procyonoides (assembly GCF_905146905.1). NCBI lineage: Eukaryota > Metazoa > Chordata > Mammalia > Carnivora > Canidae > Nyctereutes > Nyctereutes procyonoides. The sequence continues at coordinate 64,167,821 of NW_026575049.1, forward strand.
ATCCAGGACAGGTCTCTCAGATAAGGGTGACCTGAAAGAAGTAAAGGGTGAGCCATGTAGCTGTTTGGCAGAAGAGAACTTTAGGCAGAGGAAACGAACACCCAGAGGTGGCGCCCTTGGCCTGATCAAGGGAAACAGCTAGAGAAGGAGGAGGAAGGAATAAAGTAGTGGGAATTAGGGGAAGGGAACAGATGATGTTTTAGGGACTTTGGCTTTTTCCCTAAATGAGATGAGAAGCCATAAGCAAAGAAGGGACATGATGTGACTTGCAAATTCTAGTGTTATCTTCTCCAGTCTCATTACTCTACATTCAAAGTAAAATCTGCCCTGCATTTTTACAGCTCTGTAAAAATGTTAAATTAATTTAACAAGGAGACCATTAGACTGAAGTGGCTCTAACGCCAGGGCCTACATAAGCAAAACCCAAGTCAAAGACTGTAAATGCCTCAAAGTTACAAAATCAAAATGCTAAGGATAACCAACCACCAACAGTCAACTAGGCTTTAAGCTATAGCCAATCAAATAACTTCCTCTCTTTGCTTCTGCACTTTCTCTACATAAGTTTTTCCACTGGCTCCCATTGGCAGAGTTCCTCCCATTGGCAGAGTTCACTTAGTTAGTCGCTGCCCAACTGGAATAAATTTTTGTTCAAATAAACTCTTAAAAGTTTAAATATGCCTCAGTTTATCTTTTAACAACTTCACTCATGTGCGTTGCCTAAAATCTACCCAGAAACTCAGTTTTTTTCCTACCAACCATACTCCCCGCCGAAGAACTAGACCAAATGCTGTTCTAGTTTCTGGATTCCTTCCAGCTGGATGGCATCCTTTCTTTTTTTTAATCTCACCTCCTCTCTACCTCCTTCCCCACTCTAACTTAGCCAATGACTTGCTTGAGACATTCAGCCTTTTATTTCTAATGTTTGGACAAATGCCCTTCTTTTTACTGTAAGCTTAAAAAAAAAAAAACCTGTCCCATCTATTTTATACTTCTTTTGTGCGTCCTATGCAACAGCTAGCCAAAAGCTATGCTGGTAGTGGGTATACAATAAACTTTAAAAATTACAAATTAAACATACACACATAATATAACGCTAGTTGAAATACCATACTTCCAGAAGACTTAAAGTTTTGTAAAGAAAGCCTCTGGGCAGAAAACTGAGAGGCCAACTGACTTTGAATAGGGTCTGTACTCCTACAGAGACAGTCTAAAAGGAAGAGCCAGCCTTGTCAGATGGCTCAAGTTAGGCTCAAGGTCCAAGGAGAAGGGGCTCAGGCTTCCTGATTTCCAAGAGTTTATGCCAACCCAATAAGCTCTGTGGTGTCACCAAGAGAAAGGTATGATACTGCAATTTAGAAGAAATCGATATATATGACTATTCAGATGACCAAAATATATTTCTCACACATATTTAGTTATTTTCCACAGTTCCTGGCTCACAGGTTCCAAAACTCTTAGAATTTCCTAAGGGGGGAGGAGACTCTTGTTATGTTGATGAGGTGACTTTTGTGAAGTACCTAAGGATGGGCATTGGTTGGTTGTCAAGGGAGCCAACCCTGTGTTTAGAGGGTTAGAACTTTCAGTCCCCCCACTAGATCTTCCAGAAGGAAGAGGGACTGGAGGATGAGTCAATACCAATGGCTAATGATTAAATTAATCATGCTTATGTAATGAAGCCAAAAGGGCAGGGTTTAGAGAGCTTCCAGGTTGGGAATCCCTGGTTTACAGCCAGTCAGTCAGAAGTATAGGTAAAAACATGGACTTGTGACTTGCATCTGAAGTCCAAGGAGGAGGCTGTGGGAACCTCCAATCTGTAGCTGGTAGCACAGGTAACAATCTGGGCTTGTGATTGGCATCTGAAGTAGGGGGTGGGGTGCAGTCTTCTAGGACCGAACTTTACCTGTGGGATCCTATGATACTATCTCGAGGTAAACAGTATCAGAATTAGGATATCTTGCTGGTAGCCAAGAACTGCTTGTTGGTAGGCGGGGGGAACCCTCCTATCCCACCAACAGAATTGGTACCAGAAACAATTTCACTGTCAATTCCAGAGAACTCTAAAATGCTAGTCAGGGTCAAAGGATCACCTGCTATCTTCTCCACTAAAAAGCTCAAATTCATTTAAGAAAAGAAAATGTCGGGGATCCCTGGGTGGCACAGCGGTTTGGCGCCTGCCTTTGGCCCAGGGCGCGATCCTGGAGACCCGGGATTGAATCCCACGTTGGGCTCCCAGTGCATGGAGCCTGCTTCTCCCTCTCCCTGTGTCTCTGCCTCCCTCTCTCTCTCTCTCTCTCTGTGACTATCATAAATAAATAAAAATTAAAAAAAATTTTTAAAAAAAAGAAAAGAAAATGTCTTCCATGGCATAAAGATACCATAAAAGTTTAAACATTAAAAAACACTTGAGTGTGCATAAGTTTCAATAAAGAGTAATCTCACCAAAAATAAGAAGCAAGAAAATAGGGTACTATGTTAATCACTTTTCATACATTGTTTCACTTAATGTTTGTAATACTCCAAAGTTTGGTATTACAATCTATGTTCCAGACATAAGGAAAATGAGGGTCAGACAGATGGTTTAAGTTGTCCTTGATCCCAAAGTTAGTAAGTGATACAGCTGTAGTTTCAAATCCAGGTCTGTCTGACTCTAAAAACCAAGGTCTCCACAAGACACTGCTTTGCAAGCAGAGGGAGTTAATAAATTTCCGTGAAGGTCCAGCTTTTCCTCAGTGGGACCAGAGGGCAAGAATGAGAAGAACCATGGGGCATTAGGAATCCCCACAGAGCAAAGGAATGAGAATTAGGTGCAGGAACTGAAGAGACAAATTATGCAAATGACAATGGAGTCTGTTAACCTGGGGGTGAAAAAGAGGCTTGTGCTGATGATCTGGGCAACTTTCCTAAGCATGATTGAAGAAGTTTGGAGTGCAAGGTTCTTAATAAACTGACTTCTTTTAAAGATGCTTCATTCTTGTATTGGTTGGGTTGTACTGAAAACAGCATACTTAGTAAGTGTAAATGTAAAAACATCCCTAAACGAATGAAATACAAACTAAACTATTTCCTCACCACAAAAATTAGACAAACACAAACATCACTGCCAGTTTTTGAATTTGTTTGTGCAGAAGATAAAAAGGAAAACTTTTAAGTTTTAAGTTTCTTCTGTGATGTTTCAATGAAATCTTCTGAAAATAGCATGTCATGAATAGAAAGGGTCCAGTTTATATGATTTTCAAAATATAATAAGATAACAACATTAAAATCTAAAATACCTGTAGGCTTGAAAGTATTTGACATACTTAGGTTCAGAATTTAATTCTCAGTTGGACTTGACCCTGTACAACAGCCAAAGAGCAAAGAAGCAGCACATAACAGAGACTGACTCGTTTTGGGGATAGAGAGTTCTGGAGTCTGGGGCAAGATAACCTCTTGGAACTGTAGTTTTCTCATCTGTAAGATGAGGATTTATTTACCTGTGCTGCAGGATTGCAGTATGATTTAAAAATAACATACCTAATATGCAGGGGACAGAGGAGACCACAATAAATAGTAGCTATCCTTGTTGTTCCTAAAGAGAAAGTCTTGGATTTTTTCACAAGAATAGCAGATGAAAAGAATGAGAGACACTGATCCTAAATAAAACCCAAATTTGGTTATTTAGAATTCATGACTGATACATAGTTGTAAACTATAAATGCCGAAGATAATTTTAAATATAGGAAAGATGTAACTTTGAGGTTAATATTAAAGTGATTTATTTATGATAAATAATCATAGTGCTGTGCTTGGCATATGGTAGTAACTCAATAAACAGACTGACTGAATATATTTTAAATAAGATATACAATGTTCATACTTAATTCCCAGATTTTAAATTCATTTAAAATCATACTAATTATGTAATTTTTAAAAATAGCCAATATTATCAAAATTTTAAAAATTCAGCCCATGAAAATAAGACATCTGTATATATACTGTCACAATAAATTTATCATGTACTATTATAAACAATAAGTGGAAGTATATAGTGACTTAAGTATATCTGCACAGAGAAATGTTTATAAATAATTTGACTGACATGGCACAAAACCTTATTGCAAAAGTTTAGGTCAATTAGGAATACTGAGATGATACTTGCATGTTACCTAATGTGATATTAATATTTCTAGTTGATAGCAAAAGTGGACTGAGATTCCAATCAGAATTCTGAAACATTTTGCATACAAGAAGTACAGAGAGGGATGCCTGGGTGGCTCAGCAGTTGAGCATTTGCTTTCAGCTCAGGGTATGATCCCAGGTCTGGGGATGGAGTCCCATACTGGGCTCCCTGCCAGAAGCCTGCTTCTCTCTCTATGTCTCTGCCTCTCTCTGTGTCTCTCATGAATAAATAAGCAAAATCTTAAAAAAAAAAAAAAAAAAAAAAGAAGAAGAAGAAGTAGAGAGAAACACATCATCAGCAATAAAGATGGACTCAACTCAGCTAAAATAAAGGAATAAGATGCAGGACAAGAAAATTCAGTCATTCAGGTTTTCTACAAAAATGCTAATGTGATGGACCAAGAGTATAAAAATGAAGTGTTATACCTGCATTGAAGTCATTAAAATACACCCTACTGACTGAGGAGCTATATGGAAGGAAAATGTGTCAATACATTTCTTAGGTATAAGATGCTCTGTTAGCAGATCATTTGAAATTAAGAAGCTGAAAACCACCAAATGCAATTATGCAGTTACTGCAAAATACCAAGAGAAAACAGACTTTTAAAATCCAAACTTGCATATACTAAGACATCTCTCATATTTATGCAGCTAGTTTTTCCTCTCTGAATGAACTTAATGTGAAGTACTAGTCAGGAGATAATCAGGCCAAGATATAATGCTAAGATAAAGGAATTTAAAAATATGTTATGTAATGAAGGGAGAAATGTTAAGTGACAATGCCCAGAAGAAAAAAGCACAAAGGAGAGAAAAGAATCCAAAAGCAGAGAACCTTGGCTGGTGATATTCATGTAAGCTAGCAAGATTAATTTGAAGTCTACTATCACCTTCTGTAAGGAATGTTCAGTGTTATCCTCTACAAACTTCACAATCAAGAATTCCTTTCTCGGGCAGCCCCGGTGGCGCAGCAGCCCGGGGTGTGATCCTGGAGACCCTGGATGAGTCCCGCATCAGGCACCCTGCGTGGAGCCTGCTTCTCCCTCTGCCTGTGTCTCTGCCTCTCTCTCTCTGTGTCTCTATGAATAAATAAATAAATAAAATCTTAAAAAAAAAAAAAAAAAGAATTCCTTTCTCTCATTGAGTTCTTGGTCTTTTTTTCTTTTTATGGAGGTCTGACATATAACATTATATTACTTTCAGGTGTCCATCATAATGATTCAATATTTGTATATACTGGGAAATGATAATTACAGTAAGCCTCGTTAACATCACCATAGTTACAAAGTTTTGTCTTGTGATAAGTACTTTTAAGATTTACTCTCTTAGCAACCTTGAGTTCTTGGTCTTAATCCTATCTTCAGGCATTCCCCAGATTAGGCGAATTCTGAAATCTAATAACTCTTTAAAGATTCTTCAAATATATATGCCAGAGGCTTCAGGAAGTGATCAGTAGAATTAAATGGGAATGGCTATGATAAAGAACATGGTAAAAAGTTTTAATACAGGCATAATGAAGAGGCAAACAATGAGATGGGTAAGAACAGTATAGATAATTAAGGGATGAAAAAATTAAGACTTTTATAATGTGTGGTGACCTACTTAAAGTCTGGAAATCTCTAGAAAAAGATCTCTGCTTTAATTCAAAGGAAATCTTCCTATTGGAAGATACAAAGAAAAGCAAAGAAACACAGGCAGTATGTTAGCTAAAGGCCAATTGTTCCAAGTGGCCACTTAAGAGAGATTGTGACACCAGACAAGAGATGGATGACCAGGCTCAAAGTTTTATTTTTTGTTGCTTGCTTTTCATTTTTTGTTTTTTAAAGAAAGAAATTGTAAGAGTTTAAAAATTCAAGCTAAGAAAGGCAGAAAAGATAAAGAAGGGTCCCAAAGGTCTTGGAATTTCCCAATTTCAAGGATAAACAAGCTGGTAGTTTCATTCCTAAAGTGAATTGTTTCGGTCAAGTTTAAATCAGTCAGCTTTAAGGCTGAAATTTGTTTAAAAAAAAAAAAAAAAGAGGGATCCCTGGGTGGCGCAGCGGTTTGGCGCCTGCCTTTGGCCCAGGGCGCGATCCTGGAGACCCGGGATCGAATCCCACGTCGGGCTTCCAGTGCATGGAGCCTGCTTCTCCCTCTGTCTGTGTCTCTGCCTCTCTCTCTCTCTCTGTGACTATAATAAATAAATAAATTAATTAAAAAAAAAAAGAAAAAAACACTGAGGTTATTTCATTTTATTCTTAAAAACGCTAAACTTGAAAAAAGTAGGACTGATCCAAAAGTCATCCAAAAAGGAACAGTACAGAGAAGGAAAAGCATAAGCAGTCAATATGAGTGATGCCCTCTCTGGAAGATATTTTAAAATTAAGAAAGCACAGAAAGCAGAAAAGCAATTACAGTGAGCTGGAGATAGGCTCAAGATTGCCATGTTTCAAGTTTAGCTATAGAGGAGTTGGTTCAAACTAAGCGTTTATCGGGCCACCAGGCTGGCTCAGTCAGCAGAGCATGCAACTCTTGATCTCAGGGTCGCGAGTTCAAGCTCCATGTTGGGCAGAGAGCTTACTTAAAAGAAGGAAAAAAAAAAAAACTAAGAGAGTTTAATATGACCATGAATATAGCATCCCTGATTCTGGCAAAGTGGTGATGGTGGCACTATAGTTTCTGAATCTCTCTAAATCTCCACATGAAAGAAACAGTTCAACTAAATATTAGCAAAACCAAAAACCCATGGATGACTAGATGAAAATTAGAAGAGAGAGAACATTGTATGCAATGACTTTATGCTCCAATAATGTAAATAAAGCATAATTATTTTAAAATGGAAGGAAAGAAGTGATAAAAACACAGGCAAAAAGTTTTCTAAATGTTCATAATTTATATTAGTAGTGGTAGTATTAGTATGATTATTCTCAGACTGTTAGGTGTATACTGTGAGAAAAAGTAAACAATTATGGGATACTATAATTTGTCCTCCATATCCCTGTAAACTAGGACTTTTGGTAGGAAAAAAAGGAGATAAAGATGTAATATAGACAAGGTTAAGTAAACGACCCTGTATCCTGAATTCTAGTCAGAAGTAATGATGTAAACTCATGTATAAAATCTCTAGCTCATTCTACTAAAGAAAACTAGAAACAATGACCAATCTAATAACAATGACACATTATTCCTAGCTCCCAAACTTGAGTTTAAAAATGACATTTTCCATTAAAAGAAACCAGAGCTATTGAAGAAATGGCTAATTCCAGGTCTGATGCAGAAAATGTATAAGATAAGCATGGAACATTTTGTCATTCCAAATAGCAGGGAGGCTACTCAAGACTACTGAGGTCATGACAAAGAGAGGAGCCAATTTGAAGAGGTTCCCAAATATAAGACAAGTTTGAGCTTTCAAAAGGATAATAACTATAATTTCTAAAAACCCATCAAGTCAAATATATTTAAAACCATCAATTAATAATGCTACTTAAAAAACAAAAACTAGTTGGTTACCTTCAGGGAATAAAGAATCAATTCATTATCTTGAAAATTAGCAAATAAAAGAAACTGACATTTATCCTGATTACACAATATGAATTCAACCACTGGGAAAATAAATAGGAGATGATTGGAAGTATCTTTTTATAAAAGTATCTCAATTAATTAATGAAAAAAGTAATAATAAAATTAGAATATCACTGTTTTGCAACCCTAATGAATTAACAGATCTAGCTAGGCACTGAGCATTAATAGCTGCTAACATTATTAAAAGAGAGATGACCAAGAAAGAACCTGACATTTTATGACTTCTGATAACAACAACACACTGCCCCATATAGTCTTGCCAAAACTGACTACCTTGTAAAACTTTCAAAAGATAAACATGTTGAACCACACTACGAATATGCAAATAAAATCCAGGCTATAGGAAACTGCAGTTTCAAAACATAAATTTTAAGGAAAACAAAGGGATGGAAGGAGTACTCGTAGGTTAAAAAAAGATACATTAAAGTGTTTTAAAAGGAGAACCTTAAACTGCGTTGTGGGGAGATGTATTAGGATGATAAAAACTATATGGGTATACAAGAAAGTGATGGAAAGTCATGATAGAGGTTACCTTTGGGGACAAGGCAGGGGTTGGAATCATGACAGTACAAAACAGTATTTCTGGGTGTCTGGCAAAGTTCCTCATCTTGACCTGAGTGTGGTTCTGGGGGTATTTCCTTTGTAATAGCTTATTAAACTATACAGTTATTTCATGTGGTTTTCTTTATGAGTGTTTTATAATAAAGAGATTTTTTAAAAAGCTATCATCCCTAGAGTATAAAATCTTTGATATTTGGTTGAAAGCTAACATAGTACATACATTTCTTTGGAAGCGATGTTTCTTAAGTATTTTGGCTTTTCAGTTGAATGCATTTATAAGAACTTCTAAATGCTTCTTTAATCAAATTATGCTATATTAAAAGTTGGTCATATCTTTACTTTTCCATTAGTCGCTGATCCTCTAAATCACTGCAAAAATGGTTTTTAAATTTTATATGAAAAAAGTTATCCTTATGGGGTTATATTTTCCTATGCCTGACAACAGTTTTTAAGGTTTAATAGCTCTGCTTATTTGTTTTTGATTAATTCCATAAACGAATTCAGGTGACCTCTTCTGAAGAATCTCTTGAAATTACCACTATACTCAGAAAGCTTCATCTAATCCATGCAGCTGAAAAGCTAAAATACTTGCTCAAATACAAAGGTAAAGAAAAAAGTTGTGTTGTCATCACATTTTTGACAAAGCGAATGAATTAAATGGTAATAACTTTCCAAAAAGCAAAGCATAAAGAGTATGTGGAATTTAAATAAAAATAATTACCGTGTTATATATAATAATCCACACATACACCATTAAAAACTGTTTTTAAATGAATTTACTGATAAAAAATTTTTTGTACACACTATTGTATATTTTTCAAAAGAAATTTTTTCCTAGACTACATAACTCTCTGCTTTATGCTTCTAATTAAGATATGTGCTGTTGTTTATAGCTCTGCGGTGTGAAATTAGACCAGGAGTTTTCTAATACCCATAAAATAAATTTAAAATATGTTCTTCCTCTGAAAGACAGATAATTCAGTCACAGAAAGCTTATTTCTGTGTTTCCTTTGTTTTCTTTTTTTTTTAGCTGCTTGGTAAGCCAATTTTCTACTTAGAATCTATTGTTAAAACTCTCATTTGGTTCAGTAGGTGGGCTTTATCCTTTCCATGGTCTGTTATGCAAAAATGATGGCTCTAATTTTTTTTTTTTTCAGTTTGCTATAAAGCAGTGTTTCTCAACTTGAATGCACATGAGAATCATCTAGGGAACCTGTTAAAGAATACCGGTGCCCCCCTCTCCTTCTGGATATTCTGATGTACCTGGTTTGAGTGGGCCCATTTATAAAACCTCTGCAAGTGACAGTAATGTGTTGTGTTGCAAAGGCTAGGAACCACTACTCTAGAATCTTGTCACTTTCCAACTAAAAGCTTATTATATTTTCTGATTTAATTTGGATGGGAAACGCTTTTTTAAAATTCTATAGTTTAACAGATACAAAGATTAAATTTCTTATCTATGAGGTTGCTACTTTTTTACTTTGAATTTTAGAGTTTAAGAGTTTATTGTATCTTTTATTCTGATGATTAGTTCAAGAAGACTATTGGTGGCCAGTGAAAAAAATTTAAAGACATATGCCTGAATATTACTTTTATAGACTAGTGGTTTTTGTTCATATTCTAAAAAACGTATTACAACTAATTCATAGCTAAAAATTATGTCTTCACATGTGAAAAAAGAAACAATTATTTTCCTAGAGATTTCTTCCAAAGACGTTCACCTTTTGCATATGTAAGTTCACATGAGGTTCTGTAAAAGTAATCTTCACAAATTTTTTCAACAGTTTAACTTTGATAGAATGACTGAAAGGGCCAAATCCAAGAAAAAGCTACATTTGCTAAAAAAAAAAAAAAAAAAGAAAGAAATTTCTGTATCTTAATATAGTAGGATTGAAAAGGGGGGCATTAACTATGCAATCAGTGGTGAATAACTAAAAATCATGTGCAAGTATCATATACAACTTTATGAAATCTATTCAAAAACACTTACACAAAATGGGTAATTTTCCAGAAATACAAATTAAAGAAAATGACTTCAAAAAAATCCCCCAGAATTCCTGGGAAAAAAGCAGCCCTTAAAAATGGAATCTGTTCTTTAAAAAATCTACCTTCCTTTAAGACACCACACCCAGGCAGTTTTATAGATTTTACCAAATGCTCAAATACCAGATAAATCTTTTGGGTTCAAAGAGGAGATACAGAAAAAGCTAGCCAAATCACTCTAGAGGGCTAGTACAACCTTCATACAAACTTAGAAAGGATAGTAAAAGCAAGTAATTTGTTTGCCAATCTCATATTTGAGCAAATTGTAAAGCCTCTTTAATGTTTCCTCCTTACTATCTCCCTAAGTAGAATCAATCATTCCCCACTGGCTCCTAGGATAGCTTACACACACTCTATCCACAGCATCATTTAATGCTTTAGTGCACTTACACGTTTTCATATTTGTCTCTCATTGGTGGACACCAGGATCCCTGCAGGAAGGGATATTTTTGTATTCATATCCCCTGAAATGAAATACAGTGTTTACTCCACGGTCACGCTCAATAGTTGTTGAATGATGTGGAAACAGAAGGAAGGGCCTTTCAGGTAGAAATGTCAGTAATGTGTACAGGCAGGACATGGAAAATAAGAAGCGGTGAGTTAACCACTTGGCTACAAACATAGTTTTGTATAAGGAAATAACGCTGGAAGGGTAGGTCAGGGCCAGTCAGGGTGGGCTGTCAGTGCTGAGGCTAAGTTTAGTTTCATATCTAATAAAGGCATTTGAGCAAGCACTGGCTAAATAAGATCTGTGCTTCAGAATCCAGATGAGCACCTTATAGAGCTGTCACAGATCTGGAGGTAACCTCTCTGGTTGAAATCCATCATCTTAAAAATAGAAAACTAATGTCAGAGGATGGATGATCTACCTAAGGGCAAAGAACACAGAATTAGCTAACAGCAGGCAGAAGCTTAGAGGGAGTAAATTTGACTAAGTTTACACAGTTAGTATGTATATGGTCCAACCAACAGGTAAACTAGGTTTGTCCAACTCCAAAGTCCATGATCTAGATGACACTAGGAGATAAGGTATGTAGACCATATGCATACCCTTTAGAACACTGCTAATTTCGTGTAATACGCTCATTTCAAATACAGGTAATTTATGTAAAGTATAACTAAATTATTTTTACCTTTATTATAAGGCAGAATATTTAATAGAATTCTAATTAGCTTTATTACAATCATTTTGATGAAGTCTTTTACTCAATTAGCTTCTGAACCCAAGATCAAGAAAGCAGTGGGCATGAAAAGCAAGTGAATAGGAACAAAGCACTTCTTAGCCTCACAAATCCACACTTAAAGCATTATAAGTGGTTTTAGTTACTACAACAAAATTGGAAAAGTTCCAGAAAAGGGTTAATTAATTAATTATAAATGACTCTGCAGTCTTAAAAGGCAGCCTGAAAGTTTGTAACACCAGAAGAGGCAGGTAGAGATAGAAAAAACCTGGACTTGTTCATTATATCTCAGAATTAAAGCCCAATAGATAATAGATTTAGAGGAAGCATAGAAACATACCACTGTCTTACTTGCCTTAAATCCCAATACACCCGTCACAAGTTGAAAATGCATTTAATACACCTAACCTACCGGACATCACAGCTTAGCCTCACCTAGCTTAAACATGCTCAGAAATTTAAATTAGCCTATACTAGTTGGGCAAAATCACTTAACACAAAGACTATTTTATAATAAATTACTGAATATCTCATACAATTTATCAAATAGTGTACTGAAAACAAAAATCAGAATGATTGTATGCATACAGAATGGTTATAAGGGTATCGGTTGTTTATCTTCATGATTGCCTGGCTAACTGGAAGTTGTGGCTGACTGCCACTGCCCAGCATCATGGGAAAGTATCCTATCACCTATCATAGACGAAAAAGATCTTTTGATCTTTGAAAAAGATCAAAATTCTAAAGTATGGCTTCTACTGAACATGAACTGCCTCCACATCATGGCAAAGTCAAAAATCCTAAGTCAAACCATGTATAATCTGGGACTATCTATATTTTACTCAGGCAAAAACTTGAAGAAACAGGAAGGTTGCTTTTGTTTTAAATTATAAAAACAGAATTCCATACTCAAAGTACTGGTCCAAGGTGAAATTACCAACATAATGAATGATGCTGGAACCACTGTCAGGAATAGGTGGAGTGAACTACTGTCATTGCCTCCTAGATTAACCCTTGTAGTGTTTCTGTTTGAGGCACAATTCTAGACTGAGAAGGCCATTGCTCTACAGCCGTCCTTATAAATTCTTGCCTCAGCCATGGTTTGGCACCACAGTCTTCCACAAAATAAGCACTTGACTGCTGATTCAATGACTGAAGTATAAAGAAGGTGATTGATAACATGGCTTTGGCAGGCTGGAAAGTATGGGCAAACAATAATGACAGTACTAATAACGATAATAAGAATCACAACAGTGGTCCATATTTGAGAGTTTACTATATGTAGGTATTGCTCTAAATGAATATATTAACATACTTATCTTCATTAACTCTATTTTTCAAATAATGAAAGCACAGTGCACAGAGGTTAATACCTTGCTCAAGGACAGAGAGCTAGGTAGTGGCATAGCTAGGATTTGAACCCAGAAGGCTGTGTTCTTAAATCATTGTGAGATTCAGGCCAGCCCTGGAATTGTCTGTTTACCCTATAGATATGATACTTTTAAGAACCCCCACTTTTATTCATAATTTCTTTCTTTGAGAATTTAGAAAAATAAATTCTAGGCTTAACAAAGTATTCATCCTTATTTCAGAATAGAAAAACTAATAATCCTATTTTATTTGCTCTTCAACAAAATGTATATATTTGCTTTATATTTACCTCCAGTCTTCCTTGAGCATAACCTAGGAGCAGCAGATTGGCTCTGTCCTTCTCAGGAGAAATGGGGGCCCAAGGCCAAGCATCATCACTGACCAATGGCCACCAGCAAACAACTATATCCTGAACACAATTGATAGCTAGACGACGCTCTGTTGTTCTGTTTACTGGGCCTGGTATCTCGTAATAGGAAATCTAATGATCAAGGAAAAAAAGCATATGAGAATCATTTTTTAATGCAAAATCCTCACAGTATTACAAAAATTAAAGCATCTGTAAATGTAGATAAATGCAAGTAAATATGCATGTTAAACATGTGCTTAAGGAGGTGTCAGAATTTACCAAATTCTTTTGACACATATATAAAAAAGACATATGTTCAAAATTCTCCCCATTTTTAGCAGAGGAAAGGAAAAGGAGAAATGTGAGTTAGGGAGGAATTGGCTGTAGCAATCCCAATCAATACCAAAATGTACAGTCATGGCTGCCTGACAGCATCGACCTACACATAGGATTTAAGACCAGCTATATTAAATGACAAGTTCAGTACTGCTGACCAAGAGTATCTCACTACTGTTTAAGACATAACACTTTAACAATGACTGACAACAATAAAAGGAAAAACAACTTGAGGAAACATCACTTTAAAGAATATATGAGACATATACACATATATTCTGCATAAAGGGATAAGCCATAGCATCATGCGTAAAAGTTTATGCAGCTTCTGAGAATTATGCTTCTCTTTCTTAGGAAGGATTTGTAGAATTTATTATTCAAACTATGTTATTTTGGAACATGGTTATTTGAAAACATAAGCACGGCACCATCTGGGTGACACATGCCAAGGAAATATAGATTGCACCGTATTTCTGCTTAAGGAATTAATGGAAGGTTGATAGCTTGGAAGGAAAAAAAAAAACTATCTTGCCATTGCTGGTCAGCAATAATCGAACCACTTTCTGGGGATTAAGCGCATGGCTAAGCCTACTGGACCAGACACTAGCAAAGGGCAGGGGGTCTTCTTATCAGAGAAATGCTTCTGGAGCCAGTCTCACTACATGACAGATTGCTTTCATATTCCTGTCTGCAAGGCAACAAAGGATGGCAGTAATGCGATAATGCCAGAGTGCAATGGGTGTTAAGAACCCGTTGCATTTATGTATTGTATTTAGTAAATAATCAGGCTCATCCAAATTGTGATCTCACCACTCAACCAAGGCCATTAAAATCAAGGTTAATGCTTTAATAATCCTCTGCTATTTTTTTTAATATGGTCAAAAGGAACCCTTTTCTATTTGCATGGCCATAATATTATTGACCTCTTCATCCTCTGAATGCACATCAAAAGGAACTGAAATCAAAGTAATTACCAGTGTTGTTCTCTCATGGTAAACATTTAACTCCTTGCACTGTCCCTTCCCTGTTAAATAAATTGAATTGGATTTTTAAAATGTAGACTGGAAAACTTGTTAAAGGTCAATCGTTTTTGATATTTACCCTGCAATTTTCTTTGCCAAAATTATTTCATTCTGAAAGAATTAAATTATGGTACAGCTGTAAAGAAAAGCAGAATTATAATATTCTACACTATTTCTTTGTTTTAAAATCCAAATGGGCAATGACAGACAATACAGATGTACTTTAGGCTTTGAAGTGCAAATTCTCATATTTATGCTCCCAATATCACTATTATAACTACTTATCTTCTTGAGATAAGTACCATAATGGAATTGCTAAGTCCTTACAAATAAATATACATTATTTGATGTCCTATTGCCATGTAAACATGTTACTTACGAATTTCTAGATGAGAAAATAGAGTTAAGAGACTGACACTTTCATTCCTCATAGTGCAAACCATGCATGTTAACTGAAATTTCCTATTTCCTGTGAGTTTTTAATGGCATTAGTATTCTATCATGATGGTCAACAGGGCAAGTAAAGTGAACAAGTTTCTTAAATTATCCTTCCAAAAGACAAATGGCAGTTTTTACTAAGTTTTTAAATACCTATATTTTAAATACTGAACCAGAAAGAAATCCTTGGGCTTTTCCAAAGGGAAGTAGGTCACTTCTCCAATGTATAGAAATGATGTAGAGTGCCCCTGTTCTCAAACACAAAGGCAGAAAGAATAAACAATTCTTTTAAAGTGAAGAGTCCATATAGTAAGTCTATTTTTCACACCTTCTCGTAAGAAAAGATGACATTCTGACAGTTTCCCTCTGATCTCATTAATGGGCAGCTACTATCCTTCAGCTAAGAAGACTATTAAGCTATCCATTATACCTAAGTTGAAAAAACATCATATAAAATTTGACATAATAGCATTGAAAACATAAAAAGTTTGAGTTAATGCATATTGGAGCATTTCATTAATTTATTTATCTTTTACATATTGGTGTATTTTAAAGACCAGTATTTGTAAATAAGCAACATTTCAAATAAATCTACAGCTGGCCAACCTGGAAAATAATATCCCATTAAGAATGCTAAGATCAGTTTTTTTTTTACTAATCAAAATATAATATATGAGTACCACTGACTTCAATTAAAGAAAATCAATATTATACAAAATGTAATGGAAGCTCCATAAAGTTGGCAAATAGAACCAAATTACAGTTTATTACCAGAATGAAAAACTCATTTAATATACTTTATCCCATGTTGAAAATCTTTTTACAAGACTAGATGTTTCTACCAAATAAATTTAAATCCTCCCCATACCACTACCACCTCAATCACAGTAAGAAATAATCCCAAAGGGCAAAAGGTTAGCCTGAATACTACTTTTTCAGAAACACACACAAAGTTTCAAGCCACAAAGCTGACTTCTAAAAATCTTTGCCCGTATTATGGATAGATACTCTGCGTATGGCATAAGTGTGCATCTTTTTTAAGGAAGCTGTATATCAGCTCTGTTCCCAGTGAACAGTGAACTGTCTCAAATCCACGTCACAGAGGCTGGATCAATCTTGCAAACACAAGTCATTGCTGAAAAGAGGCCTTGAACTGAAACAGCCTGGAAAATGTATTAGATACTCATCCTAGCAGAGTGTGTGCCTTCCAAGCAGTTAAAATGTAATGTGGCAAAACTTATATGAAACACATCATTTAAAATAAAAATCCTGCCTTAACAGATGTAAAATCCCTGATACAAGGAAACAAATTACCTGGAGTTAGTGAAGGGAGAGATATAAACATATGAAGGAGATTTTGTTTTGCATTTTTCTCTATTTATAGTTGGGTGTATGTGTATGTGGGGGGTGAGGGGTCTTCCCACTCCCTTGTTTATTACACTTTTTTATTAACCTCTGGAAGTGCCTTCTTTCTTCTTTCTTTTCTTGTGAAACGGAAGCCAGAAGGATAGCCAAGCTATCTTTGCCTAGAAAGGTGATATGAGGTCTTACAGAAAAATGAGAATAGTATATATACTGCCCTTAGCAAGAAAACCATTTTCAAATGTGTGACTTGTCTTTATTATCTATCTTTGATTTCCAAAAATACTACATAAATTGCTCCAAACATGCCATTATTAGACTCTCATGATGAGAGTAAACAAGAAAAGGTGGGAAAGCCAATATTTTCATTGAAACAACCATAATCATATAATTAACTCTGGTTTGTCTGAAATCTAGAAATATTCAAGAATAATGAGTATAATATCAATCAATGTGATACTCTAGTATGCCTTAATAATTAATAATACAACTCTATAAATTGAAATCTCTACCTTATAATCCAAAGCTGAGAGTTTTTCCAGTCTTTTGTTTGTATCAGGAGAACCCATCTTCTTGGTAAACTGAATAAAACATAGTTTGTTTTGTGCCAAAAATGATAGGATGATGAAACTGTCTGTGAGAAGAGCTAAAAAACAAATACAGATTTGATATCATAAAATACTAAATTAGAATAAAATAATGAATTGAGAAATGTTTTCACCAAAATATTATGAAAAGTTATTCTCATAAGATAAATAACAATTGAAATAACTAGTCTCCTAAATATCATTATTTTACAAGGATATTAAATATATCAGAAACAATAATCATAAATTTAGTCATGCATGGATTTGATACTTTTTTCCTTTTTTCCTAAGACCATTTTATGATACACTGATGTTTGGGGACAATAACCAAGTGAGATACATTTGGAACTAGAGCTAGAAAAGCATAAATTAAAGATTATTTCATATCTGAATGTAAAGATTTACTTTTATTTGTACTTAGCCTTTAATCCTGTATTTACATGATATAAACCACGTGAGAATAAATTCATTTTTTAGGGAATACAGATCAATGTTTTCCACCAATTTTATTCATTCATTCATTCATTCATTCATTTGTGAGTGCACATGCACACAAGCAGGGGATGGGGAAAGGGGAGAGAAGCAGACTCCCCACTAAGCAGGGAGCACAACACAGGGCTCCAATCCAAGACTCTGAGATCATGACCCAAGCAAAAGTCAGATGCTTAACTGACAAGTCATCCAGGCATCCCTGTATGTTTTATATTTTTAAATTTCTCATCAGTGAACCTTCTTTCATCAATGAATACAAGCTGAATGAAATAAAGGGTATTACGCTCAATATGCACATCACATAAGTTAATATCTAGTAATGAAGATTAGCAAAAATATTTCTACAGCTTTATTTCTAATGCACACAAGTAGGTAGACAATTAAAATTCATGAGTTACATAAAGGGCTATTAATGTTATAAATATTATTGATAAAAACTTAGTATAATAGGGATTTGTTTCATATATTTTTCTTTACTTCCATACCCCTGGCTATGCAAGCAGCAACGAAGAGTATATCTACACAATTACAGGAGAATCTGGAGAACTGCCAAGAAATCACATTGTTATCATGGTCTCATGAGAGTGTATTATTTTGGGTATAAATAAAAGAAACAAGTAAAAAGAGATATCTCAAAGACATGAATAGTGTTGGAAATCTCCTTTTAATTCTTAGAGAGGAGCATCAACACGACAAAATCATCACAGCCACTATTTTGTTTGCAGTGTGAACAGAGGGGTCAATTATTACACATATGAAAACGGAAACTCTTCCATAGGAAGCTTCCTTGACACCATGTTCCTGTAAGGAAGAAGAAATGGCATACTTACAATCCCATCCCCAGCTTATTATTGTCATGAATGTTGCTAATTATAGCCATCCTGCAAAGTGCTTTTCTGGAGGATGATGAAATTGTGTCCAATTTATTCAGAGGTAGCTAGTGAGAGCACATGGCAGAAGGAAGGTTTCTGTATTCTCACCTCTGTCCACTAGCTCACACTTTGTTTTGATTATTCAGTTAGGATAAAGAGAATTTTCAATCACTAATGATAATGCCACTTGTTTCTTAAACCTTTTTACCTTCAATAAAAGAATATGACCTTAAAAACCTCAGGAATCAGCACAGTATAGCAGAAAGAAAATGGGCTCTACAGCTAGAACCTGGGTTACAATCTCAGTTGTGTTATTTTCGAGCTGTTCCTTAGTATCTCATTTGTGGGCATGTTCCTTAGTGTCTTAGCTTCAATTTCTTTATTTATAAAATAGAAATAACTATACCATATAACGCTTTTTTGGTTAAATAAGTAGGTTGACATGGATCTTAGAGCCTTTTAGGGCTCAATAAATGTCAGTATCCTACCTTTTTAATAACTGGTTTAAAATATTTTTTCATGTGTTTTTTTAAAGAGTTATTTATTTGAGGAAGGGAGAGAGTGCATACCCACATGTGCACGGGAGGGTGAGGGTGGGAGAGGGACAATGGGAGAGGAAGAGAGAAATCCAAGCTAACTCTGACTCTGTGCCAAGCATGGAGCTCAACACAGGGCTTGACACCGGGCTTGATGTCTGACCTTGAACTCACAACCCAAGCCGAAACCTAAAGTTAGACATCCTACCAACTATACCACCCAGGTACCCCTTGATTATGTGCTTTGTAGCAATTATATACTGATTATGGTACACTTAAAAGGATCCAGCTTTATCTAGTATATTTGGCATTGGTTTTTGATATTTAGAAATATTGCCTAAATTTTCTCAAAAGTTAGTATTCATAGATTTTGGTAACAAAGGATCTTCCTACTAGCAAATTACAGATTTTTTTTTTTATTGGTGCCTGTATTGACATGTTTGGGTCATTCATTCAAAATTCATTTGAAAGTGAAAAATATTTGAAATGTCAATAGGGGATTAATTTTGAAAGAACACACACAAAAAACCCCACCCTGTTTTGAAAATATGTTCACATTTTTTAAATGAAAAAGTGAAAAATACTCAGAATATGAGCCCAGTGCTTGACAAAATTTTGGTATTAAATATTAGTCAAAACCTGTATTGGTCCCAGGGGTTGTAACTATGCTATTATAAGCGATTACTTGTGTTTGCAAGTCCCCAGTGGTAATAATTAGTGTACCTGTTGACACACTATTTCTCCTGCACCACTGTTTATGTAGGCAATTGATTTGCACATGGGGGTAATTACCATCACTGATGGAGTCAGAGATGAGCTTCCCCACCAGGCTTCTGTCAATCACCACTTTCTCCAGCTGTGGCCCAGAGAGGCTTAAGGACACCAGCACACCTGAACCAAAGAGGAGCTAAAACCAGGTAAAGGAGTCAGAGGGGGAGAGGAGATATACTGAGAATTAGAGTCTTTTAAAAAAAAATCTCTCTTCAAATATATAAATTATAAAGATATATATACATAGGCATCTACACCATGAAATTATAAAGAGTTTTTCTTCATCAGAAACAATCACTGCCATTCTGAGTTAAAAGATACAGGTGACTAAATGATGCCACACAATAAATGCAGTGAATAAAGCTTTGTGCAGAAACTGAATTTAGTCCATGATTATCAGTAGTCTAATCATCAAAACACTTAAAAAGCACCCATGTAGAAGTAACTGTTTTGCATTGCATTCAGAAATCTACTATGTTCTATTAAAGTATTTCGAAAGATTACTATTTATGTCAAATTAAGAGATTTCTGAAGGTTTGCTATACACCAAATATAAAAAGATGCTACATTAGACTATAAACAGTGAACGCTACAATTTATTTGGAATTTAAACCCCACTTCTACAAACAAAGATCTTGTCAGTTTATATTAAAATACATGTAAATCTAGGCAACTAAAGTAAAATGTCAAACTATAAAATTCATGAATAAATAATACATACCACAAACAATTTCTCAAAAAGAGATACACATAGTAAAATAGCTGGGCTTTACCAATACCAGTGTTCATCCAACCACCCAAGAAAAGATGACTGGATATCACCATTATGATGTTATACTGCTCCTTTCCATTTGTGGCAACATAATTCATTCATCTCCAAATGTTTAAAACTTCTGAAAGGACTATGCATATGCGTATGCTTGTTATCTATGAGATTATGAAATATCAACATTGGAAGAAATTGTTTCACCTTCAAGGCAACAGACTCAAGGCAGATGAATCATGCAATAGCATATGGTATAAAAAGAAAAAAACCAATTGTCAGTAAACTAATTATCAACATGCTAGCCAAACTCAAAGACAACTATGATTTTAAACAAAACAGGGGAATTCCCCACCTACCTAGGCATCATGTCCCAGCTAGAAAGGATGATTCTGTGTCAAGACATATTTAGACATGTGTGAAGGATGAGCAGCAAGAGGGACCAGGCTAATATAAAGAAAGACTATTACTTCCCCACTGCACAACAGATTCCAGGCATATGAATAGGAAAAGAAACTGAAGTGTCCCACATGACTTAATAGATTGTCCATTTAATGTCAAAGCCCCTAAAGGAGGCAGACGGCATGAAGATGTGATCATTTTTATTCATTTGGGAAACTAATAAGAACATTTGTTCCAAGAATTTCAAAATATTCACAAATTAATCCCTACTGAATTACATCCAGCCCTGCAATACACTTTGATGGCTAACACTGATATTTCCCTTTGGGAAATTCCCCCATAACATAGCACATGGTCTTTACTTTAAATTCTCCCTTCTCAGGCAGGCAGTTTTAGGGTCATCTTTCATACCTAGTTCCCCCCTATGTCACAGCTTTTTTCCCCCTCCCCCATTTATTCAAAACATGTCTAAGATCTGTTCCTTTTCTATTTATTTTTATCTACTAAAACTTTACATCTATAATCTTGAGCATCTCTTTTCTTAATTATCCACTGACTACCAGCTCTTTATGGATACTGGCTAGGCAACTTTTATCTTTGTTTCTTCAATGTCTAAAACAATACCAGGCATACACTAGGTGCTAATGAAATGTTTGAAGAAAAAAAATCATAATTTAACTCATTATAGGATCAGATTATTCATGGTCAGAAAGAAACTTAGTCTAATCTTCCACAAATATGGAAGTTCCTTCTGCAGCATCCCTTCAACCATCCCTCAAGTATTCAGTCCATGCTTGAATACATCCAGTGATTAGGAGTTCATTATCTTACTAATTGATTTAGAGATCATTCATTTTTTTCATTCAACAAAAACTGAATGTTGATTATATGGCAAGCACTAAACTAAGTTTAATGGCTCAAAAGAGAATAAAATATTATCCTCAAAATAGGTTAAAGGCAGGTTGAGAGGGGCAGAGATACAAGCAAATAAGTGTAATAAAGTGCTACTGCTGGTCCTATTATAGGAGTACATACTGGGGAGACTAGGGATATCGAATAGGGAGATGGTGACACTTGAGCTGAGGTAAAAATACTGCCTTCCAAGAACTTCCATAATAACCTGAATTTTTCAATAGCATATATTAAAATATTAAAAGATAGTAACAGTGTTAAGCATGGACTCTGAAATCGGAATGAAATCAGCATTGGTTCTACCTCTTACTAGCTATGGGACCTTGTGGAGTTACTTAACTTCTCTGTAACTTCATTTCCTCATCCAAAAAGATAGAGTAACATCTACATCATAGGATGAGCATTAAATAACTTTTTACAAACAGTATTTAGAATGCCTAGCACATAGTAAATGTTTGCAATTATTATTATTCGACCAATACTCGTATGATGTGTATTCACTATACTCTTTGCCATCTCTGAACACCTATTTTTGTCTTTCTAAAAATCTTGTGCCCAGACTGGACTCAATACTAAATAGGGTACACTAGACTCCAGGTGAGTTGTCACCAGTACTATCCTTTTGTCACCTTCCCCAGTTGCTATGATTTCATAAGGATATTGTTTCCAAGATATGTGCAAGTTCCTCCAGAACTGCAGAATTTAATTTGTCCAAGTCCCAAATTTCTTACTCCTTATTTTCTGCTCTTAGGCACCAGCATCATGAACTAACCCTCATCTCCTAATAGTAACTGCTGTTTCTATGTTTGAGCATTTGCTATCTCAGAAAGGTAATTCTAAAAGACCAGTCTTGTGGGATGGAGATATAAAGTGCAACCTGTGAGAGTAAGTAAAAGGTGGACTTAAGCTAGAAAGGATTCGAAGGGTAAGTGTCAAGGTACAGTAAGAAAGAAAGCATGCGTGCTGCAGTAGATACCACATGGAGATAGGAGCAATGATTTGGGAACTGTGAATCCTGCCCACTGAGTTTCAGCATTCCTTCAGAATCTTTGTTCAAAGGATACGTGCAGCCACTTATCCTTATATTCAATTCACTCATTCCACAAATATATATTTAGCATTTTGTAAAAGCCAGGCCCTATTCTAGGTACTGAAGACAACAGCAGTGAACATAACAAAGCCCTTGCCCTCCCTCACCTCAGGGAGCTTGCATTCTCATGTAGACACAAGGTACAGTCAAAGAACTTTGGTATAATGTCAGATGGCAATAAGAACTACAGAGAAGGGATCCCTGGGTGGCGCAGCGGTTTGGCGCCTGCCTTTGGCCCAGGGCGCGATCCTGGAGACCGGGATCGAATCCCACATCAGGCTCCCGGTGCATGGAGCCTGCTTCTCCCTCTGCCTGTGTCTCTGCCTCTCTCTCTCTCTCTCTCTATCATAAATAAAAAAAAAAGAACTACAGAGAAAAATAAAGCACAGTAAGGATGGGGATTTTAGGAGAATGCTGTTTTTAGGAGAATGACTAATAAAGAAAAAAAAAACCTCTCTAAGGAAATGACATTTGAGTACAGTCCCAAATGAAGTTATTGAACAAATCATAGCATTATTTGGAGAAAGGGAATCGAGGCAGAGAACTGCAAATGCAAAAACTCTAAGGTCAGAATGTGCCTGGAATGACTGAAGAAAGCTAGGGCAAAGTAGCTAAGGGGAAATGAGTGACAGTGATATATATTCATAGAGGATGGAATCAAAGAGGTAGCTATAGGGCCAGGTTAGGTTGATGAGAAATTACTGGATTTTAAGCAGCAGAGAATTATAATCTAATTTATGTTTTAAAGAGGGGTATGGGCAAAAGTAGAAGCTAGGAGACTATTAGGAGGCTATTGCAGTGGTCCAGGTGAGAGACGATAATGGCTTGGATAGAATGGCAATGCTAGAGGAAATGATATGTGGACAGATTTGAGACATATTTTAGAGGGAATCAACCAGGACCTGCAGAAGGACTGGATATGGCATACAAGAGAAAAACTCAAAAATATCTGGGCTGAGCAAGTGGATTTAATGAGATAGGCAAGACTCAAAGAAATACATATTTAGGGGGAATCAAAAGTTTGGTTTTGAACATGTTAGTTTATCGTGTCTGTGGATATATGAGTAGAGATATTGAGTAGACAACTAGAAATGAGTCTGAAGCTTAGGGTGATTTAAGGGCTGGAGATATATATTTAGGAGTCATCAAGAATATAAAGGTAGTGTTTAAAGTCATGGAACTGGATAAGCTGTCCTTAAAAAATGAGTTAGAGAGGTCATATGGTTGGGGCCACAATCCACTCTGACTCATATCCTCGTGAGAGGAGGAAGATAAAGCAGAAAGTTCGCTCTTTCTCCCTCTCTCTCCCCCTCCATGTCCACAAACAGAGGAAAGGCCATATAACGATATAGTAAGAAGACTGCTGTCTATAAGCCAGGGTGAGGGGCCTTAACAGAATGCAACCCTGACAGCACACTGATCTCTCTAGAGCCATGAGGAAAAAAAAATTTTCACTCAATCAATAAAAGTTGAAAGAGAAAGAGGCCCATGGTCTGAGGTTTGAAGCATTCCAATCTGTAGAGGTGTTAAAAGGTCACGTTAGCACTCTTATTGAGTTAGTCTGGGTACTCATTAGGATCAAGCTATGTGCATCATTATAGATCTCTAAATGTCTTGTGGCCTAGAGGTATCTCTGACACTAGATTTTGAAATAAGAAGATATAGATAAATAAGCTAATTAACATTTTTATAAAACAACCTGTGGGAAAGCATAAAGTTTCCAAGTACTGGTGCCAAAGATAGTCCTGGATATAGTAATGGAGATAACCAGAATCAGGAAAAAATTGTCTGAAGTTCAGGAAAAGAATATTCAGGTTCAGACAGGAAAGTGTTTCCACCTGTTTCCCAAAAAGGTTTGCTTTTAAACTCTCTAAAATAAAAATGGCCTACATAAGATTCGGCAGATCAAGAAGGAAAAGGGACACTAAGATATTGTCCTATCTTGGGATGCCCAGGTGGCTCAGTGGTTGGGCGTCTGCCTTTGGCTCAGGGCGTGATCCAGGGGTCCCAGGATCAAGTCCTGCATCGGGCTTCCTGCATGGAGCCTGCTTCTTCTTCCTCTGCTTGTGTTTCTGCCTCTTTCTCTCTGTGTCTCTCATGAATAAATAATTAAAATCTTAAAAAAAAAAGATATTGTCCTATCTTACTGCAAGGAATTGGAGAATTCTGACAGGTCAGAAAATGAAAAAGACGAGAGAAGTAAAGGAAAGCCACTACAGAGCAGATCTGAGCTTGAGAATAGATCCACAGGATCAATGGAAGGCCCATGAGATTTCCCAAAATTGTTCCAATTTTAACGTTCTTTGTGCAGAACATGACTAGGGCAAAATAAGAATGAAAACTTCTTTTCTCAGATGGCCTCGTAGACAGGAAGTATCTTTCTTATTATTTCTGCTTTGTACATGTTTTTTTCCATTGACTTTATCATCTCTCCTTCTCATTTTCTCCAATAAGCTCATACCAAAGAGGCTTTCTCTTTTAAAAAGTGGCAAATGATTCCCACAATCTTCAGATGGCTCTTCGAGTGATTTCTCCTAACCTTAGATTCAGTATTTAATTGGAGGTGAAATGGCACTGGGAAAAGAAAAAGAAAATTACATCAGATGATACTATTAATCCAAACAAAACATAAACAACCACAAGAACCTGAGTTTCATTTCATCCACTAGGTCAAGATGTGAGTGCCTCCCATATAATGCAACAACTATATAGAAGGGGATACAATGGTGAATAAGGAAGACACATGTTAGTAGAGTATATAAAGAATACAGGAGAAGACCTCGTTTCAGAGAGACATGGAGGTTTGGTTATGATTAATAGTTGCTTCCTAGAAGAGAGAGTTTAATACCCACAGAGAAGAGTGGGTCTCACACTTGGTCTCAAGTATTCAAGAAGAACTGGTACAATAATTGTGAATGAGATGTTTTATAATAGTGATCAAAAACAATCCCACTGAATTCAATATTCTCATTGGTTAAGAAAACTCTCCCCAAATCCATGTGATTATTATCACATCTGAGGAAAAAAATGAAAAGTAAAGGTATACAAGGTCAGTACTAAAAATCAACAATGAGTAACAGGCTCAATCCATGATCTGAAAATTAAGTTATGAACAGGCAGCAAAGACTGATCTCCAAAATCATTAGCAGATAGATGGGAGACAGCAGGACCTAAACACTACAATTTAGAGAGGCAATAAAGTATTAGGGCCACTGGAGTGAATTCCAGGGCTGAAGCAAATATTTAAGGTTTTATAGAGCCACTCTCATGGAGGTCCAGTGAATTTACATCACAATGGTACACAACACCTCACTCAATTCTGTCCCCAATCCAATCCATGGGATTAATTCTGGAGAAACTGAGAGCTATAGATAGTCAAACAATTTTACATTGTGGAAATCTTTAATGAAGAGTAGTGTCACTGATCATTTTAGCAGATAAACTGCTAAAAGAAAGATAACATGTCTTCTGTAATTTATTCCTTCTTTCAGCAAACATTTGAGTATAGAAGGAAATCATGCCTGACTAATCCATTAAAGTAGAGAAACAAAAGTGAATGCAGTTAAGACAAGGACGAAAAAAATTTAATTGACTCACCAGAGGGAACTGACTTAAGGACAAGAAACAAAAGGACAAGAAATAAATAGGCATTTTTCTGGATGGAGAAGTGTTAACAATGGGGTTTTCCAAAGATTTGTATGGTGTTACTCAATATATGGAATAGATACATGCCTAGAAATTTGCCCTGCTAGGTCTATTTCAATATAAGAAATCTCATTTTCTCACTTACTATGAGTAATGCTACTTTTTATTCCCTAATGTAATTTTCAAGCCACCTCTTTTATGTTTATGTATATTACATAAAGTGATGATTCCTAGAAAATATTTATAATCATGGTGAAATTCACACACACAAAACAAGTCAAAAATAAATGTCAGTAGTTTTATTTTATTTTTTAAAGATTTTATTTATTTATTCATGAGAGACACAGAGAGAGAGAGGCAGAGACACAGGCAGAGGGAGAAGCAGGCTCCATGCAGGGAGCCCAATGTGGGACTCGATCCCAGGACTCCAGGATCATGCCCTGGGCCGAAGGCAGGTGTCAAACCGCTGAGCTACCCAGGGATTCCCCTATTTGTCAGTAGTTTTAAAGATCAAAAGAGATAAAAGCAGTGGTGAAAAGTGAACAGGAAATCATATCAGATAGCACAGCACTTTTGTACAAAATTTTATAATTTACAGAGGACTTTTATACACATTATAATGTCTGTAAAATGCTAGTACAACTCTGGTACCTAATAAGTATAAAAGTTAAAAAAAAAATAGTAACAAGGCTAAGCTTCATACTTACTAACAATCAGGAGGGTAAAGCAACTAACCAAAGGTCTCATAATTATTTTTTTTTAAAGTCTCATAATTAGTGGGAAAGTAGACCAAGACATAGGACAGATCCGATATTCTCACACCACTGAAAACTAACATCCTTAACTCTAATTTCTCCATTTACCTCCATGTTATATCCCATCCAGTTTTCCTCTCTGTGGCTCTTTCTTCACTCTAAACCACTCTCCCTCTAAACCAGTGGTTCTCAACTGAGGTTGATTTTGACCACCAGGGGACATCTGGCAATGTCTGGAGACACTGAGGATCATAAGCTCCATATATGAGTCACTTCCACAGAGGCTCACCTGAGGAGAGGGTTCCTAAATGAGCTGCTGTGGAGGTGAACGTGTTTTTCCTACCTTCATCAAGCAGATTTGGGGGATCATCAAATTCTAATCAACATTTTCAATACATAAAGAAAGGGTAATGACTGAGGACCTGGTCAGGTATCTTAAATGGAGTGGTGAGCAGTGCACAGTTCAAATCAGGAGCCTGGAGGAAGTCTGTTCTGTATGTTTCTAGATGTTCAGGGCAATAAGTGATGACTAATGCCTGTTGTCAAGACAGAAAGAGCTCCAGGGCAAGTCAGAGAGCTACTGTAGCTTGATAGAAATATCCTGTAAGAACACCTCCTTGCTTTTGTTCTAATTTTCAGCTCACCAATCAACATTCTTATCTATAGTCTCTTGAGTAATTCAGCTATTAGGTGGGAATGCCCCCAAGCAAATGAACAAAATCTATGATGCCAGATATATCTGACACTATAAATTAATAAATTGCCATGCTAGTTAATAAATCAGCTGCTTCTGAGTTTGGTTTTTGTGAATGTTGTTAGTAGAAGAAAACAAATGGAGATAACATAAAAGATAAGTTTAATCAGAAGTTTCTGATACATTGTCTATGATACATTGTTGAAGTTGGAGGGGGAGGTGCAGAATTTCCAAAAGTTGCAGGCCTGCATAAATAGCATCGTCCCATTTTTTTAAGGAAAAAAAGTAGTGTGATATGTGTATTATATACATATGCATGTAGAAATTATCTGTATAAATACAAGAAAATGTCAGAAAAAATATGCCCAAAACCATTGATGCCAGGTATCTCAAAGAGGTGAAATTAGGAGCAAGAGGCATGAATTTTTACTTTTAGCCTCATAGACTTTTCAAAAATTGGGATTATGGATGGTTTTTTTAACTTCTTATATGTCTTCGGTGTTTTTCTATAAAGCTGTTTAAAAACAAAGCAGCAGCTCTTAAAATATCTAGTCACAAATACATCTCTTATTTCATGGTCTTACAGAGATGCCTTTATGCCACAAAATGCATTTCTAAGAAGTCAGAATTTAAATCATACTGAAAATGAACTACAATAGTGGCTCCTTACTAAAAGGATCAAATAGAAAACTGGAGTCCCTCTCCTCTGCAATTTCACTTACTTAAAAAAAAAAAAAAAACCAACATTCTCTTTTTTTCTTATACTGCCTTAATATTATTAAATTGTTCATCCATGTCCAACTCCCTTACTTATTAAAAAGAGTATTGTTCAAAACATGGTAAATCCAAATTATGGATTATTATGCACCTACTAAAAATAAGGAAGTAGATATAGATATTGAAAGGTATGTTATACACTGTTAAGTGAAGCAAGTTACAGAACAATATGTACAGAGTAATTCTACTTACTTTTTTTTTTAAGATTTTATTTATTTATTTATGAAAGACACAGAGAGAGAGGGGCAGAGATACAACACAGGCAGAGTTCGGAGAAGTAGGCTCCATGCAGGGAGCCCGATGTGGGACTTGACCCTGGGACTCCAGGATCACGCCGTGGGCCAAAGGCAGGCGCTAAACCACTGAACCACCCAGGAGTCCCTCCACTTACTTTAAAAACAAATGTATATGCATACATAAACACAGAGGAATGTTTGAAAATGCATGGAGGAAGGACATAAACCAAACTGCTGAAAGTGGTTATCATGGAGCGGGGAATGAACTTGGGGTCGGGGGGTACTTTTACTTTTTATATATACCTGTTTTTATTGTCTGCCAGTTTACAGTGATAAGGAGTCTTTTTAATTATTTTAAATTTTTTATTCTTTATTTGTTTATTTTAAACAGGCTCCACATTCAGCATGAGGCTTGAACTCACAACCCTGAGATCAAGAGTCACATGTTCTGCCAAATGAGCCAGACAGGTGTCCCTAATTATTTTTTATTTTAAAATATTAAAACTGGGAATAAAGATCATCACTGCATCTTTTTTCATTTCCCTTAGTTTGAATTTACCATTTTTAATTGCTCACCTTCACCCAACAGATTTCAAACTCACCAGTATTCTCCTGATTTTAATTTATCTAAAATCTACCATCTTAATAAAACATTTTGTTTATTCTCTTTGACTAGGAATAGCAGTTGCCCCTGAAACATTCTGCTTCTTCTCTGTAATAAAATGCTAATATAGTTCAAATCTAAAAGGGTATTTCCCAAGGCAGAGTCTGTGAAATATTAATCTTTGAAGATGTTCCAGAAAAGCTTGGAAATTTTACATAAACATCACTTCTTAAAGACTGACAAGAGCACTTCCTGAGTTAATTTAAACACACACATACACACACACACCCTTAACATGCAGTCAGAAAGAGAGAGAGAATCTTAAGCAGACTCCACGCCCAGCATGGAGCCCAACCTGGAGTTCAATCTCACCACCCTGAGATCATGACCTGAGCCAAAATCAAGAGTCCATCCAGCACACTTAACCGACTGAGCCACCCAGGAGCCCCAATTTTTAAAAGAGAGTATAGTAGGGGATAAAGTTAAAAAGGTAAGTAGAGGGATCCCTGGGTGGCGCAGCGGTTTAGGGCCTGCCTTTGGCCCGGGGCATGATCCTGGAAACCCAGGATCGAATCCCATGTTGGGCTCCCTGCATGGAGCCTGCTTCTCCCTCTGCCTGTGTCTCTGCCTCTCTCTCTCTCTCTCTGTGACTATCATGAATAAATAAATAAAATCTTTAAAAAAAAAAAAAAAGGTAAGTAGATTGGGAGGAGTTCAATCTAGACTTTAAGAGTAGTATGATGCTACAATTTTTAACATTCAATTTACTGGGGGCACTTGGGTGGCTCAGTCAATTGGGCATCTGCTTTCAGCTCAGGTTCTGATTTCCTGGGATTGAGCCCCACGTGGAGCTCCTTGTTCACAGGGAGCCTGCTTCTCCTTCTCCCTCTGCTGTTCCTCCTACATGTTCTCTCCCTCATGCATTCTCTCTCTCAAATAAACAAAATCTTTGAAAAGAAATAAAATTCAATTTACTGATTTAATTTTTAGAATGGATAATACATTCATGTACTTTTTTTTAAAGATTTTATTTATTTATTCATGAAAGACAGAGAGAGAGAGAGAGAGAGAGAGAGAGAGAGAGAGGCAGAGGAAGAAGCAGGCTCCATGCAGGGAGCCCAGTATAGGACTCGATCCCTGATTTTCAGGATCACGGCCTAAGCCAAAGGCAGTCGCCAAACCACTGAGCCACCCAGGGATCCCCAATTCATGTACTTCTAAAAGAAAACAACAAATTATACGGAGGTAACAGTTAAAAGTCTTGTTCCTAGGGCACTGTTGGTGGTTCAGTTGGTTAAGAGCCCAACTTTTGATTTCAGCTCAGGTCATGATCTCAGTGTTATGAGATTGAGCCCCATGTCACACTCTGTGCTCAGTGAGGAGTCTGCTTGAGATTCTCTCTCTCCTTCCTCTGTGCCCCCTCCCCATTCTCTCTGTCAAATACATAAATCTTTAAAAAAATATTTATTTATTTGAGAGATAGAGTATGAGTGAGACAGAGAACACAAGCAGGGTGAGGGACAGAGGTAGCAGCAGACTCCCTGCTGAGCAGGGAGCCCAACGTGGGGCTCAATCCCAGGACTCCATGATTATTAGCTGAAGGCAGACGCCCAACAGACTAAGCCACCCAGGCGCTCTATGAATAAATCTTAAAAAAAAAAAAAAAAGAAGTCTTGTTCCATTTCCTGTATCCCTCCCACCTATGCTCCCTTTCCCCTGCCCTGGTTAATCAGTTTTCAGTTTCCTATCTATTCTCCAGAGTTATAGGAGGGTTTTAAGCAGAAGAGTGACCAGTTTGCCTCTAAAAAATCATTTTGGCGACAGTGTGGAAGATAAACTGATGAGGAACAAACATTAGGAAGTGTTTAAGTAGCCTAGAAGAGAGATGAAGTGAGGTGGCTTTGACTAAAGTTATGAGCAAAGGGATGGAAGGCCTCCAGCAGATGTGAGAGAGATTTAGGAGATAAAATCAGTAGGAATAAGAGTTTAGTTAGATGTGTGTGTGGTGGAGGGAGTTAGGTAAAGAAGAAGATAATCTCTAAGATAAACAGGTGACTTCCACATTTCTGGTTTCTATAAGTGGATGGAAGGCAGAGCCATTCACTGAGACTGGAATGGCAAAAGAGGAATAGGTAAGGTGCTCTGAGCTCCATTTTAAAGATACTATGTTTACGAGTGCCTGGCTGGGGGGAATCCCTGGGTGGCTCAGCGGTTTAATGGTTTAACACCTGCCTTCGGCCCAGGGTGTGATCCTCAAGTCCACATCAGGCTCCCTGCATGGAGCCTGCTTCTCCCTCTGCTGTGTCTCTGCCTCTCTCTCTCATGAATAAATAAATAAAATCTTAAAAAAATAAAATAAAATAAAAAAAGGAGTGCCTGGCTGGCTCAGTTGGTAGAGCATGTGAACTCTTGATCTCAGTGTTATGAGTTGATGCCCCACATGGGGGATAAAGTTTACTTTTAAAAAATTAAAAAATTAATACACACACACACACACACACACACACACACTGTGTTTGAAATATCTTTGAGGTACCCAAGGGGAGACACCAACTAGGCAGCTAGATTTATGGATTTGGAGCAAAGAGGAAAGGTCTGAGCTCTATAAATCAGCCACTAAAGCTATAGATATAAATCTGATAATTCAGTAGTTCAGAGGAAAGAGGAGAAGGCTTAGAATTGGGCATGGAGGACCTCCAACACTCAAGGACACAGGAAAGGAGTATAGGCCTGAAAAGAAGACCAAGAATGCCAGAAAGGTAGAAAGAAAATTGGAAAAACAAAGTGTAAGGAGAATTAACAGAAAAAAGCACTTCAAGAACAAGGGAGTGGTGGGACACAAGGATGGCTCAGTCAGTTAACCAACCAACTTGTGATTTTTTGGCTCAGGTCATGATTTCAGGGTCATGATCTCAGGGTTGTGAGACTAAGCCCTGCATCAGGGGTTTAAGATTCTCTCTTCCTCTCCCTCTTCCCCTCTGTCTCTCTCTAAAACAAAACAAAAAACAAGGGAGTAGTCAATAGTGTTAAATCTTCCTTTATATTTAATATGATGCTCTAAAAAAAAAGTCTATTGCATTTCGTTTTTTGCAAACTTGTGGCAACTTTTTCATCATAATAATCAGGACAAAAGCACAAGTGGAGCTGGCTGAATGCTGAGTGAGCAATAAGGAAAAGGAGATGACAAATAGAGACAATTCTTTTGAGAAATTTGCTTTTGAAGGAAAGGGATAAGACCTGGTAGTGCTAGTGATGATTAAGACTTGTGGTTATTTGTTTAAAAAGAGAAGAGTTGCACTTATTTAAAAGCTAATTGGAAATCTCAGGGATCCCAAATAGCCAAAACGATTTTTAAAAAGAATAAAGTTAGAGAACCCACATTACCTGATTTCAAAATATATTATAAAGCCACAGTAATCTAAATAGTGTGATTCTGCCATAGAGACAGACCTATAGACCATGGAACAGAACAGAGAGCACAGAAATAAACCTTCACAAACATGGTCAAAGTGATCTTCAACAAGACACCTGAGACCATTCAAGGGGAAGGGATAGTCACTTCAACAAATGGTGTGGGAATAACTGGATATCCACATGCAAAAAGAACAAAGGTGGACTCTTACAGTATAAACAAAAATACCAAAATAGATTAAAGATCTACACTTAGACACAAAAGTATAAAATTCCTAGAAGAAACCAGAGGGAAACAGCTTCATGACATTGGATTTGACAACGATTTCTTGAATATAATACCAAAAGCAAAGACAACAAAAGCAAAAATAGGCAAATGGAACTACATCAAACTTTAAGATTTTAGTGTATCAAACAACATAATTAAAAGAGTAAAAAGGCAATCCACACAATGGGAGAAAATATTTGCAAATCATACATCTGATAAGGGGTTAACATCCAGAAGAAATTTTTTTAAAGTCCTATAAATCAATAACAAAAAATCAGATAACCCTTAAAAAAAAAAAGCAAAACACTTGAATAGGCATTTCTCCAAAGAAATGGCCAACAAAGCAAAGGAAATGATGTTCAACATCATTCATCATTAGAGAAATGCAAATCAAAACCACAATGAGATATCACCTCGGACCCATTAGGATAGCCACTATCAAAAAAACAAAAAAACAAAAAAAAAACAAAAAAAACAAGTGCTGGTGAGGATGTAGAGAAATTGAAACCCTGTATACCATGGCTAGGATTGTAAAATGGTGCAATTACTATGGAAGACAGTATGGGGTTTCCACAAAAAACTAAAAATAGAACAATCATCTGATTCAACAATCCAACTTGTGGTCACATATCCAAAAGGAGTGAAAGCAAGATCTTCAAAGAGATATTTTTACCCCATGTTCATAGCAGCATTATTCACAGTATTCAGGAGAAGGAAGCTACCCAAATGTCCATCAATGGACAAATAGATAAACAAAATGTGGTCTTAAAAAGGAAGGAATTCCTGTCACATGCCACAACATAGAGGAACCATGAGGATATTATGCTGAGTAAAAAAAGCCAGTCACAGAAAGACAAATACTGCATGATTCTACTTATATGAGGTATCTAAAATCATCAAACTCATAGAGGCAAAGTAGAATGGTGGTTGCCAGAGGCTGAGAGGAGGGGTAAAGGGGATTTGTTGTTTAAGGGATATTAGAGTTTGTTTCTCAGGGTGAAAAAGTTTTGAAGATTTGTTTCACAACAGTATGAATATATTTAATATTAATGAACTATATACTTAAAAATGGTTAAGATGGCAAATTTTATGTTATGTTTTAACACAATAAAAATATTTTTTAATTAAAAAAATTGAAATTGATTCGAAATATCCAGTTGACAGTAAGTTTAAAACATAGGTCTGTGCCAGAAACCAAACACTCTCTATATATGTTAACTTACTTACTTCTTATAATAAGCATAAGTTTTTATCTTCACTTTATAGTTAAATAACCTCTGGCAGAGAGAGGTGAAGTAGCTTCCCAAGGTCACACAGTTAGTAAAGCCAGTATTTGATACCAGGAAGAATAAAGCAGTTTGTGCTTTCCACTACACATAAAAGAAATGACAATCATGTGGGATGCTGAGAAGGCCAGAGGACGTGGGATCCAAAGTCTAGGCCAAGGGCTCCCAAACTTTCTCAGTTCATGGCAGCCTACAAGTCTCAGGAATCTTATGGTGCACCTAGGCCAAATGTAACTGCAGTTCCATTGAATAAATAGATCCCAACAGCTTAATAAGTATGAATGTCCCAACAACTTAGTAGCCATTTGAAAACATAATAACAGACATTGAAAAAAATTAATTCCAAATAACCACAATTACTTACCAAAAGGATGTGTGAACTAATGGAAGTTGGGCCCTATACAACTTCTCAAACCTTGAAATCAGATTGGACACCCTCGTACTTGCTCCTGTTCTATGTATCTACTTTTTATCACAGCAAATCCTGAAAAGCCAGCTTCATGGAGCTATGACATCCTTAAAAGAAATATAGTGTAAGCTCATGTTGAAACCCTGTATTACCTACAGCTACTCGTTTGTGTGGTATCTGACAGAAGTCTTGTGTTTTTCTTGAAATTTTTAAATATCCTGCAGGACTCCTGTGAATTCACTGCAGTCCCCAGGATGCCTAATTGCAGAGTTTGAGAACTGCAGATCTAGGTCAAAGTCATAGAAGCAGGGAGACTGGGCCTCAGGCAGGAGTAGGGTCTGTTATGGCAGAAGGATGCATACAGATATAAGGAGTTTTACTTATTTAGCATGCGGTGGCAACTGCGATCTCACAATTCAATCTAGGCTTCTACTTAGACCGAGGAGACAACCAAATGACAGGTATTTCACTGTGAAGAGCTACTGTGAATATTTTATATATAACACCATTTTATAAGCAGCATAGATATAACTACTTTTTATTTCATAATCATTTAAGTAGTATATCTACTTAATATGAATATACAGTTGTTAGGTTCTCAAATCCAACCTTAGATGCTTGGTTTATAAATGAACTTTTAAACTAATTGGTATATTCCGATTTGTGCATCCAATATAAAGTTCTAAATTTGAAACATTTTAGGCATTTGTATAAAAACTCAGTATAAGTATAAATGTAATGCATTAAATGTCTTCTCATTTCCTAGTTACGGTAGCAAAACTACTTTCCCTTTAAAAAGTTGATAAATGTTTGGTATTTCTACATTTCTATTTTGTTAAATATGAAAATCAACGAGACAGATTATTCAGATTTTGAACTCATTTAGCTTTATATATATTTACTATTAACTGCAACTGAATATATGAGGGAAATTCATAGTCCTGAACTAGCTCCCATTGGAGCAAAATACCTTGAGGCTTCCAAAACATTATTAGACATGAATGCCAAGGGCGGAGGCAGGGAAATTACAAGTTTCTTTAAAGAAATGCTTTAAAATGAAAACAATTAATAAAAGAAGAAAGAACCACTTATGAAAAGAACAGGAAGGAAATGTTAATTGATGATACAAAGATGCATTATTATAAGATTGAAAATTTACCGTGTCATAACCATGTTCCAAAACTGGGTTCACATCTTACTGTATTTTTAAGAATTAATATTTACTGTATCAGTGAATTGTCATAGATCATCAAACTTTGGATTAAGGTAATCAAGATACAATGTAAATTTTCTGTTTTTCCTGGAAAAGAATTAAATTTTTGCCTAAAAAAAAGAGTACTTATTAAGGCATGATATTAAATTGGCTGGCTGAACATGAAGATTACTCAGGCACAATGTTGTATATGTACAAATATAGAGATACATGTTCTGATTTTTAATGTAAATCTTTGTGGGTATAATGGTCACGGACATGCAGCACACAGAGCTCCTTCAGGAGGAATGGATGGAGACTGGGAACGGTGTCATAGGTGACTGACAAAAGCTACACTTTCTGTGGTGGCCACCAGCCAATATCTGAGCATGGTTGTGTGCTAACTCAACAGGGGGCTCCTCTAATGAGCAACTTTGGCTCAGGGACTCCCCATTTAGCCTGGCTGAAACTTTCCTAGCACCATTCTGCAGCCTGAGGCCCCTTCGGCCCAATCTTCTTTCATTCCTTCTCCCTTCACAGAGTTCAGACCAGCATCTCAGTCAAAAGGCCCTTCCCACCTACTTTACTCCCTTCCCCCTTTATCTTTCCACATCTCCCCCATAATCTCCTGCATTCCTAGTACATCTTCTATTTAACCTTTATTTATTTTTTTTAAGTGATCTCCATAAAGAGATCATGCCCAGCATGAGGCTTAAACTCAGGACCCCAAGATCAAGAATCACACGCTCTATCGACTGGAGCCAGCCAGGCACTCCCTAGTACAGCAGCTTGGGCATGTTTAAAAAAGATTTCAGTTAAAGGAATACAGGTATAAATTGTTAAAATATTGAAGAATACCTAGAATTAAAACAACTGTTCACTGTCTAATCCTGCCACAACCTCTCATCTCACTTGCAAATGAGACCATTTTTAACTCTTACGGTAGCACCTTCTGGTTCTATGCCCACATTTCTAAGCATGTTTTATCACTTAGGATTGCATTCAGGTGCATGTAAAGAAACAAACAAACAAAAAAAGGAAATAATTACTTACTAGAACGGGTTTGGTTTTCTTCACAGAACCAGAAATCTGCAGTTAGGCAGTCCATGACAGATAAGACAGGTCCATGATATCACCAGGTACCAGGCACCTACTTTCTATTCCCTCCCCCTTATTAAGTGGCTTCCTGTGAACATTACTCAGTAATTAATTCTCCCTTTTCCCTGCATCAGTTATTCCTCTCTCTATTGGATCATTCCCATTAGCATACCAACAAAAATAGATGTTATTTTTCCTATCTAAAAAAGAAGTAAAAACTTTTGACTCCACTTCTCCTTCAAGCTCCTGACCTATTTCTCCATTTTCTTTTGTAACATAACCCCTTCTTATGCTGTTAATTCCTAATTTCTCTACTCCCACTTTCTCTTAAATATATTCTGACCAGGTTCCTGTCCACACCATCTACTGAAATTGCTTTTACCAAGTCACTGATGATCTCCGTGCTATTCCATCCAATGGTCAATCTCAGGCATCTTGCTACTGGTTTCTTATGTTAACAGTAATACTTCACTTTCTTCTTGAAACCTGGTTTCCAGGATAAACACTACCTCCAGTGTGCTCTGGCTATTCTTTATCTCTCCCTTTCTCTATCTCCAATCCCCAAATGCCGGAGGATTCCAGGACTCAGCGCTTTAGCTTCCTCTAGTTCTGTATCTACACTCACTCCCTTGGTGATCTTCATCAACCTCTTGGCTTTAATATCCTCTGTGTGGCTGCCTCCCAAATTTATCTCTCCAGTCCAGACTTTTCTCTCAACTATTTGACTTCTCCACTTGAATATCTAATGGCCTTTCAAACTCTGATGTCCAAAAATGTCACTTCTAAAAAAAAGTCACTTCTGAGTCTTCCCCATTCAGTAAATGGCAATTCCATTCTTATAGCTGTACAGAAATTTTTTCTGTCTACCACATTTGATTCATCAGCAAATTCTGATGGCTCAAAACTCAAAATATACCCCAAATCTGGACACTTCGCACCGCTCAACCACTACCATCCAGTCAAGGCCACCGTTATTCACCTGGACCATAACAACAACCCTCCAACCCAACTCCCTGATCTCATCTTCGTTCTCTTCAATTTGTTCCTATCATAATACCCAAATGAAAAGTGAACTAGAACAAGTTACTCCTCTGCTCAAAACTTTTCAAGGGTTTTCCACCTCGCTTAGAATAAAAGCCAAGTCCTGTCAAAGACCTCGAAAGTCCTATATAACTAGTGTCTACTTTCCTCTATGATTTCAATTCCTGCTACTCTTCTTGCTCATTCCACTCTAGTCATATTGACTCTTTCCTGTTCTTCAAACGTGTCAGGTATACTCCCATCTCAGGCCTTTTGTATCTGCTATTCCCTCTACTTGGAACCCTCTCCTCAAGATATCTTCCATTGCTAACTCCTTCATGTCTTAATCACATGATATTTCAGTAAGGCCTTTACTGGTCAGGCCCATCATGCCCCCCCCCCCACACACACACATAACTCCCTATCTTTCCTGCTTTTCTTTTCTTATTTTTTTTAAAATTTTATTTATTTATTCATGGAAGACACCGAGAGAGAGAGAGAGAGAGAGAGAGAGAGGAGGGAGGCAGAGACACAGGCAGAGGGAGAAGCAGGCTTCTTGCAAGGAGCCTGATACGGGACTCGATCCCGTGTCTCCAGAATCACATCCTGGGCTGAAGGCGGTGCTAAACCGCTGAGCCACCCAGGCTGCCCCCTTGCTTTGCTTTTCTTTAACGGTTTTCACTTTCTTACATACTCTAAATTTCACTTATCAACATTTTCAAGGCTATCTCCCAATTGAAATGTAAACCACAGGAGAACAGGTATATTGGTCACTTTTGTCTATTTTGTTCACTGGTATCCCCAGCATTGAGAATACTATCTGGCATATAGTAGACATGAAATATATATATGCCTCGACTGAAAAAATGGTCAAAAGCAGGCCTCTGCCCCTCAGGCATATCTCAGATCCAGACTAGAGGAAAGCGAAAAGCAGAAACTAAAAAGGCACATCCAGGTGAGTCTGGTTCCTTTAATAAGCTTTCTTGTAAGTCCTACCAGTGACTTGTGGCCAGAGCTACTTCATTTGGCCACCTCTAGCTTCAAAAGGGAACAGGGTAACTGAGTGCTTTTAATTGGTCACATTGCCACTGGGAACGTCAGGGTCTGTTCATAAAGAAAAATGGATATTGAGCAAGCAACTAGCAATGTCTTCCATATGTTATTTCTTTATTACTTATTGATTTTCTATTATCTTGAATCAATATTTAATTTTCTTATACCATTTATATTTTTTTTAAGTTCTACTATATCAGATATTAGATTTATCAGTTCCTTTCCTTCCCTTCCTCCAACATTCCTAGCAGAACCTTCTGTCTCTTGCCCCGTTTTGGACTAGCTGCTCTCTACACCTAAGGCATAGTTACCATCCTAAGATTTCTCTTCATTTCTTTCTTATGTAAGAGTTTCCATTTTCTGAATCCTAAAAAATCTTGTTTCTTGGTTTATTCTATTGCTTTAGGGTAGCACATCTTCCAATAACTTCCTGAGAAAAGTGCCTGACAGGTAAATTTTTTTGAGAGCTAACAAGTCTGAAAATGTCCCTGCTTGAGTAACAATTTAGAATTCTACAGATAGAATTCTAGGCTAAAAATCACTTCCCTTCAGAATTGTGAAGGGATCACTGTCTTCTCTTTGTGTTGCTATTGGGAAGTCTGACTCCCATTCCTCTGTATGTGTCTTATTTTCTTTTCTACTCTGAAAGCTTTTTGGATCTTTTAACTTTTGGTTTTCTAAAATTCACAAGACAAGCCTTTGTATTGATCTTTTTCAGTCATGTTTTTTTTTTTTTTTTTTCCACACTAGAAAACAAGTCTCCAGTTCTGGGAATTTTTCTTTTATTATTTTTTTGTTTCTCCCTCTTGTTTCCTATTACTTTAGATATTAACCCTCTGACCTAATACTCTAATTTCTTTATCTTCTATTGCCTATTGTTTACTAATATGTCCTTTTGTCATTCTGTTCTGCAATACAGGGATATTTCAACTTTCTCTTTCAATTCTTCTATTAATTTTTCTATTTATGCTGTCATGTTTTTAATTCCCAAGAGCCCCTCCCCCTTTCCCAAGTATTCCATTTTTTAAAATAGTTTCCTAGTCTTGTTTCAAAGATGCAACATTTGCTCTTACATCTCTATGGGGATTAATTTTAAATCCCTGAATTTAATTCTGTTTATTGCACTGTTCCTGATTCTTTATCTTTAGTTTTTTAAACTCACACACAGATCTTGGATTTACAGATGGAGAATTTCTTCAAAAGTATCATAACCTCTAGCTTTCTGGTTATATTTTAAAGTATGTTTCTTTAAAATTTGGTTGGAAAAAATAAAAAATAAATAAAATTTTAAAAATTAGTTGGAAGCTTGTTATGGTAGACTTATTAACTAATAGCTCCACTATAAGGATATTGGTTAGCACATCTATCCTTTCAAAGGAAATTACCAAATAACAGTATCTATCGCCCTTGCTCTGAGTCAACAGGTTGGGGAGGGGTATGATCTATTTTTTTTAGAGAAGGATCTCTTGGGCAGCCCGGGTGGCAGAGGTTTAGCACTGCCTTCAGCCCAGGGTGTGATCCTGGAGACCCAGAATCGAGTCCCACATCAGATTCCCTGCATGGAGCCTGTTTTTCTCTTTCTTTCTTTTCTTTTTTCTTTCTTTCCTTTCTTTCTTTCTTTCTTTCTTTCTTTCTCTTTTCTTTTCTTCTCCTTTCCTTTCTTTCTTTCTTTTTCTTTCTTTCCTTTCTTTCTCTTTTATTTTCTTTCTTTCTTTCTCTTTCTTTCTCTCTCTCTCTCTCTGACTCTCATGAATAAATAAATAAAATCTTTAAAAAAGAGAGAGAGAAGGATCCCTTAAACAGGTTATACAGAGCCATATACCTCATGCCAGAGAGGGGAAAGCTGGGGAAAAGCTCACCATTCCAGATACAGACTCTCACTTATTCCCCTTATTCAGTCTAGCCACCTCCCTTCTACGGTGTTTTGTGTTTAGGATCATCAAGTCCAGAAACCCTCTGGGTTGGTGTTTTCAGAAAATAATTATCCTATTTCATTTGTTCTTTATACAAACTGCCTCTAGTTTTCCTGTTTTATCCTCCATCTTATGCCAGGCTAATCTTAATCTCTATGCCTTCTATTTAAACTCTTACTATTTTTTCACTAAGCTTTACTATCTTTTTACTTGGTATTCTACAACTTAGTACTCACTAGTGTCTTAGTGATTTTGTGTATCTATATTCCTTGACTAGGTTATACTGGGGACTCAGCCCACATCTTACACTTCCTTAGTGCATCCCATAATGGTGGCACTCAATAAATACAGTGTGATAAGTTTTATAGAAGTAATATGCTGTTTCTAATAGTTGTAACTTAAGGTCATGGTTTGTTAATTATGATTTTATGAGAAAAGCAAACTGATTTCCAATTTGATGAAAGGAAAGGTCAGGTAATGATGTATCAATTCTACAACTGAGGAAAGTATGATAAACTGAGTTCCATAAACTCACAATTTATCTGTAACAGGCTTAGAAAAAAATTTCTATTTTTACATAGCATGTCAAGTAATTCATTACAAGAACTAAAAAAGAAAACTATCTCTTCTTGACATTAAAAAAAAAAGATTTGTTTATTTATTTTAGAAAGAGAAAGCATGAGCAGCGGGAGGGGCAGAGGAAGACGGAGCGAGAGAATCCTTCGACTTCTCACTGAGTACAGAGCCGGATGCAGGGCTTAATCTCAGGACCCTAAAATCACAACCTGAGCAGAAACCAACAGTCAGCCACTTAATCAACTGTGCCACCCAGGCATTCCACTGGCATTTTAAAATTGTACCTGGAAATGTGGAACTGTTATAGAAAGAAACAGGGGTACAGCTAACTATATCATATACTTTTGTGGTTGACTGTACATATACGATTCAGATTATTTAATCTAAAATCAACATATGTAAAAAAAATAAAAAAATAAAATAAAATAAACATATGTGAGGTTACATCTATCTTAATAACACTGCTCTTATTTTTATTTTTTTTAAATATTTATTTATTTATTATTTATGATAGACATAGAGAAAGAGAGGCAGAGACACAGGAGGAGGGAGAAGCAGGCTCCATGCCAGGAGCCTGATGCGGGACTCGATCCCGGTACTCCAGGATTGCGCCCTGGGCCAAAGGCAGGCGCTAAACCACTGAGACACCCAGGGATCCCCGATAACACTGCTTTTAAATAATTATGCAATAACCTGTAAAATGAATGTGACTTAAAGCACAATAAATTAAGGAATTTAAAAATTCCACCATAGTGGTATACAATTTAATAGTCTCCTAATGCTGAAACTATTATTCCTCTTGTAAAATATTTATAAAATGAGTAGTTTGTAAAAAGGTTTAAGAAATTCAAAGTGG
The DNA here is from genome assembly GCF_905146905.1 of Nyctereutes procyonoides. NCBI lineage: Eukaryota > Metazoa > Chordata > Mammalia > Carnivora > Canidae > Nyctereutes > Nyctereutes procyonoides. Next base: position 64,210,418 of record NW_026575049.1, read on the forward strand.
AAATTATTAAACACTTTCTTAAAATAATTTTAGGAGAATAAAAAAATATGTGATAGCTACTTTAACTAAAACTCTAAATTATATTTCATACTTTTAATACATTTCAAATTAGGAATAGGCACAGTCTGAGGGCACCTGCATGGCTCAGTGGTTGTGTATCTGCCTTTGGCTCAGGTCGTGATCCCAGGTCCTGAGATCCTGCTTCTCCTTCTGCCTATGTCTCTGCCTCTCTTTCTGTCTCTCTCATGAATAAACAAATAAAATCTTACGGGAAAAAAAAAAAAAGGAAGAGGCACAGTCTGAAAAGCCAACTTTAAAAAACAGTTTTCATACAGAACATATACACAGGTAAGTTTTCATTTATAAACTTTTGAATTTGCAAGTGGAAGGAATTATTTTTAAATGGTACGATTTATAGTTCATTGGATCAACAACATGATCTAAGTGTTGGTTATGATGACAACTTATAAAAATCTCATTATTCAACAAAGGGAAAAATCCAAGCTCAAAATGTATCTCCTGAAGTATTGGTATTGTCTTGCTAATTCCTAAAAAACTGGACCTTTTGAAGAAATGAGGATCCCTTAAAAAGAAGACAACTAGGAAAAAGTCTGTAAGTCTTAAATCTGCCATTTTGGAGGGTGGGGTAAAAGATATACATTGGTTAAGGAGTGGCCACAATCAAAGAGTGAAAGTTCAGTTATGTTAGCACCAAGGTACTGAGGAAATTTAATTCACTCCCTTTTTTAAGAGTATCTTGTGGTCAGTAGTTGCCATTTTAGGGCTAAATATATGGGGAAAACCACTAATAGAAATTTAAGCCCATGTTATGTTTGGAGTTACCACACTGGATGGTGCACAATAGGAGGGCCCTTGAGTAGTTGAGGAATACTTAATTTGCAACTAACAAATAAGGTTAAAGATCCTTTTAAAAATTTAGCTTGAGCATCGAATTTTTAGTTTACTGTAATATTAGAGATTTTTAGGATAACACATATTACACACATATTTATAGAAGACTTAGTTCACTGTATCGTTTAGAAATTGAGAAAATGGATAAATAATGTTAGGAGGTCTCTCATAGGCCTTTAAGATGTGGGTACTAGCACTGAGGAGGGCATTTGATTGGATGAACACTGAGTGTTATATTATATGCTGGCAAATCAAACTTCAATTAAAAAAGAGAGAGAGAGAGAGAAGAAGAAGAAATCTGAGTGGGAAACAAACCATAAGAGAGTTTTAACTTTGGGAAACAAACAGGGTTGCTGAAGGGGAGGTGGGTGGGGGGAACGGAGTAACTAGGTGTTGGTCATTAAGGAAGGCTTGTGATATGATGATCACTGGGTGTTATATGCAACTGATGAATTATTTAAAACTATAATGTAATGATATAATGATGTATTATATGTAATGATGTATTATATGTTGGCTAATTGATTTTATTTTATTTTTTTTTAACATTTTATTTATTTATTCATAGAGACACAGAGAGAGAGAGAGAGAGAGGCAGAGACACAGGCAGAGGGAGAAGCAGGCTCCATTCAGGGAGCCCGACGTGGAACTCGATCCCGGGTCTCCAGGATCACACCCTGGGCTGCAAGCGGTGTTCAACCGCTAAGCCACCAGGGTTGCCCGTTAATTGATTTTAAATTTTTTAAAAATAAAAACATGTGGGGGACTAATCAGGATGATCAGGTGGAGGGCAAGTCATCTTATTAAAATATATAATCACATCAAGAATATGCTGGTAGTAAAAGGGCTATTTTAGGAATAATTTATCAATCATACAAATGAAGCACACAAATATGACAGACCGTAAAGAAAGATAAATTTCATTGGAAATATTAAAAGTGACACTGGTACAACAGCCTGAGAAACCACTATTGTCAGTTTGCTATAAATTATAGAAGTAGTTTTATATATATTCTATCATGAAAATTTCTTTTCTCCATTGAATTAATAGTGAAAGACATCCTTTGCCTTATTCCCCCTACATACAGATACATACAAACTTGCTTAAAAATCAAAAGGTAATAATGTCTATTTAAAAAGGATTGCCTATTGGGATGCTTCACTGCATATTTTAAGATGCCTGACATGTTCCAACTTACCCTGTGTGATGGTAAGGGTGGAGGCCACAAGACAGACCTCTTACTACGGGTAGTAGGCTTGCCCTCCAGTCAAATAATTTCAAGCCTGCTTTTAAGGTGAGTAATGGCATTGAGAAGTACAATCTGAGCTGTACTAAGTTTAAAACTTCCTGGAGCATATTTTGTATTTAATTTTAATGTTTGATTAAAACTTTAATGAAAATAAATTATGAATTTTTAAATAATCTCATCCTTTTGAATAGAATCCTAAGTCAAATTTAGAAAGTATTATGGTTCTAAAAATATTAATTCAGCCTTGCAGATAGTCCCTGGAAAAAAAATAATTTCTGCCACTTGAGTAAGTAACTAGTTAGTTACTTTTCATGAGTAAAAGCAGGCTAGATTAAACAAAAACTGAGGAAAAATTAGAGTCCATTAAAATGACAGTCTAAAAAAATAAAAATAAAAGGATAGTCTATGTTCCAATATTCAATTATGTTCATAATAACTACAAATTCAATGTATATTTATGGTTAAAGCCATGGGCCCAAACTTCAAACAATAATAGTTAGACCTAAAATAAATCATATTATAAACAAGTAAGAATTTAAATTCATATAGGAATATTAATTTCATAAAACAGTTGTAATTATTAGTAGTCCTAATGTAACTTCAATTACATGTATGAGTAGAATATGACTAGTGATTCTTTTAATCACAAACAAGTAAGGCAACTAGTATTTCTTAAGCTTATAAACAAAGCTAAGGCATTTGTCCATTATTTTCTGATCAATGGTCCCTAAATATTATGTCTAATTATTAAATCTAGACCCATTCAACACATAGCTCATGTTGTCTAGGTCCTAACTGTGCTGTCTAACAGAATTTTCTAAGATGGAAATGTTCTGTATTTATATTGTCCACATGACAACATGTGGCTACTGAGCACTTAAAATGTAGGTAGTGCAACTGAGGAACTGAATTTTTAACTTTATTTAATTAGTTTAAATTTATTTTTAAATAGCCACAGGTGACTGGTGGCTATGGCATTAAACAGCATAACTTAGAGGGTTCAAAGAATATGAGCAAATGTCTTGTTATGTTAGGTCTAACTATAGTACGCTTGTTGATTTCCATAAGCATGGTATTTACAAATGCTTACTCAAAGTAATATGCCAAAAAACCTTTTGTCCTGTGGTTTTATCTTCACTCAAAAATATGATTAAATCTATTCCAGGAAACATCCAATCAACATTAAAACAAATCTGAACAAAAAATACCGTCTGAAAAGACTTTTATTAGCTGACATATTAGCTGATGCTAGTTCATACTGTCAGCACAACTATACTGATTAATGAGGCAGCCTGGTGGCCTCTGTCAATCTGTCTAATGTTGGTTTTAGAATGACTAGAATTCAAACTCTGAAATATCCACTCCTAAAAAGTTTTTGTCCATTATCTATCATAACACAAGAATACCAATTACTGCATAGTTTTCAGCTCCATTGGTTAAACACTGCAAAAGTATGCCAAACCATTTTACCCGACAGACATATTTGTTCTTCCATTTGCTCAGCACACAGTGACTGTTTTGCATCAATTCCTGAAAGAAACAGAAAAGAGAGAGTGCAGTTGGCTATATACATTGTTGTTATCAGTTAGAGTGCTTCTGATTTGCAAGCACCAAGAAAAAAAAAAAAAAAAGATCAGCATGCCACACAAAGATGCAACTGTTTTGGAACTCCTCACTAGACAAAAGCAAAGCTATCATCACCAGGAGAGCTGATCCTTTATGAAAATTAAAACTGTTGAAAGATGTTTTAAAACAGATTTGTTTGTTGCCATTTTTGAAACTTTTGGAAAGATACCTCCAACTCCTTGAGTGAGTCTCGAAGTTTTTCTGGGCGTCTATTTTTGAGTGTCCACGGATAATCTCGTGCTGGCAAATGAAACATGTATTACAGTTAGTTAAACATGATTTAAAACGGAAACTCTGCTTAGCAGTGTGCCTAGGAGGATTAAAATAAAACACCTCCTTAATTGAGAGGAAGTGGGCTTCATTTCCATCATCAAATAACAGCCTTTTGAAAGGCTCTGTCATAGGAACAGGATTTTTACCACAAAACAACCTCGGTGATCATAATTTTATGAGGACAACCAATATGGCTCAGAGAATTCCTGAGAAAGTTTCCTAGTCCTGGAAATCTAGTACCTAATTGTAAATGACCAAACTCTTTACCAGAGAAGTAACTTTTTCATACAAATAATTAAAAGGTTCAATCCAAAAGAAATTCCAAATTCTATAAGTAACCCTCTCCAACCTGAAAATTCCTATGAGTGAATGGATATACCGAGGAAAGAAATAAAACACAAAATGTGATGCATAGAATATAAATTTAAAAGTAAGCATCACCTATTAAAACTTTTTTATCTAAAATGATCCTCTTGGGCAGCCTGGGTGGCTCAGTGGTTTAGTGCTGCCTTCAGCCCAGGGCGTGATCCTGGGGTCCCGGGATCGACTTCCACATCAGGCTCCCTGGATGGAGCCTGCTTCTCCCTCTGCCTGTGCCTCTGTCTTTCTCTCTCTCTCTCTCTCTCTCTCTGTGTGTGTGTGTCTCTCATGAATAAATAAATAAAATCTTTAAAAATAAATAAATAAATAAATAAATAAATAAATAAATAAATAAATAAATAAATAAATCCTCTTTAAAATGTATATGATTCAATAATGATAAGCCTGTCTTTTGTTTTAAATGCACTTAAATAAAAGATAAAATTATTCAGTAGAATCTCAATGTTAGCCTAAGACAAACTAAAAATAGTTTTATTAAAAGAACAAAATGTTAAATTCATTATAATGATATCTATTTCATCAAGAAAGTTGAATTCATTTAATTCTCCTAAAAAATACTTCTAAATAAGAGCTGTATGTATGCATTTATGTTCTGTGTATGTACTCATATAATATACAGTATATACAGACATTTAAACTTTACAATAGAATTACTATATATCTTATTTCAGCAAATTAATTTCATTCTATAAACCTAGTGTACGTGTAGAGCATATGTGCAAAGTTTTAAATTTATACTGCAGTTACTAATGCAGCATTTAAAAAAATTAAATGTGAGCTCACCCACTTAAAACAAGGGAACAGGTAGGACTTTCAGCTCTACCTGTATTCCAAATAAAACTTAAATTATATTTAATTTCAAGTCATTAAAACCACCTTTCATTGTAGCTGTATTATATATATATATATATATATATATACACACACTTATACATCTGAGAAAAGACTATAAAGAATAAAGTGCTAATAATGCTATTCATTACAAATTTTCTTTTTTAACAAATTTTATTTTCTTTGAATGGGTAAAACATTAACAATTTAGGCATGGCATATAACAAAATGTTATCAGAATTTAAGTCTGATACATTTCTTTTAAATACATTAAGTGACATAAATATGGTTCATCAAGAAAGTTTGTTTACACAGGTATCTCTCTTATCAAAACTGGATAGAGATTTCTTTTAAGATTTTATTTATTTTATTAATGAAAGACACACAGAGAGGCAGACCCAGGCAGAGGGAAAAGCAGGCTCCATGCAAGGAGCCCAATGTGGGACTCGATCCTGGGACTCCGAGATCACACCCTGAGCCAAAGCCAGACGCTCAACCTCTAAGCCACCCAGGTGTCCCAAAACTGGATAGAGATTTTAATGGTCTAAATTAGAAATGACTAACAAATGTAATTCTCACCCATGTTTATAGACCTAAACAATGGGAATTTATAATTATAAGAAATTTGGAAGGAATAACATTTCCTATTTGTGCAGAAAGCTTAAAATATTTTTAAGACCTAATCTTCAGGGATTATTAAAGTTCCAGTTTTATAATAATTCCAAAAAAGTAAAAATAAGCTTACATTCTGCCAGCTTCTGCTTTTCTTCTATGTTACCATGCTCTGTCAGTGATACTGTAGCAGGAGAGAGAAGGAAAGAAGAAAAATAACTGGAAATTATTTTAATTAAAATACTTTGTATTTTTAAATATGCATATATAATGTGTATTATGCACATTGTTAAGATTAATAAATTATGCTAAATTTTTTTAAAGGCAGTTGGAAGAAAACGTCATAATGTGGATGTTTTCATTTCATAGAGGTATTTCCTAAATTTGTAGTGAAAGGGCTTACACGGCACAACAGGTGGACCAATATCCTGAGCTCACAATCTCTTCGGATAGGGAAGAGAACTGCAACCGAGTCCAAAACAGAAGTTACTTCAGTCTGTCATCAGAACCATGAAGTTAGCCTATTAGCCACCAAGCTACACACACAGGATGCCCACAAAAGCCCCACTTCAACAGAGACCAAAACAGGAAGTAACTAGCTAGAAAGACCTTTTGGCCCATCATGAAACTTCTGGGATTAACAGGATTAATCAGATAAAGAAAATTGATCATTCACTCAGAAATGCCTATTTCAGATATCAGGTGAGGATCCGGGAGGCCAGCAACAGTGGGACCCACGCATTAACAATGCCCTCTACTGGAACACTGATAGATAAATGCAAACAGACTGTCCAGTTATCAGTTGGATCGGCAGTAAAATGAAAATTTTCATGTTCTTCTACAGCATTTTCTCAATATTGCTTTATTTTATATAGAACAGCTATCAACCTCAGCATTTTTCTAAAGAACTGAAGTGACTTTTTTTTTTAATTTTAGAATTTATCTAAAGGTCACATAAAGAGTTTTTAATGGTCAGTATTTTATAGTTTAGAATATTTCATTTATAAAAATTAGTTTAGTAGAATAGATACTTAACCTGGTGGGTCTTTCTTGTCGTAATACTGGTAGATCCCAATGTCTCTATCTATGGAAAAGAAGAAATAACATTAGATTATGGTAAAAAGTTTATTATATGGCAGGACTGGGGTGGGGTAGGCAAGGAGGACAGAAACAATCTTTTTGAAACTAGAAATAAGTAAGATAGTTCAAGAGTATCTGGACATGAGTTCATCTATTCTAGGGATATGCAGGAACTGGAAGTTTTATCAATCTAATTTAAAAAGATTATACAAAACTAGAAGAGCATGAGGAAAGAAGTAGTTAAAAAAAAAACTGAAATCAAGGAAGACCAACTTTTCTCTTTCACACTTCCTCTGATATTTTTCACAGGGTGCTACCAAAAGGAACTGCCACTAAGCAATGCCAAATGAAATTAGAGGATGGAAAAAAAAAAATGCCCTAACTGTTGGATTCTGAGCTGTTGTTTTCTTCTCTCTACTTTAGCTTAAATCTAATATGGTGCTTGGGGGAAATTTGCAGGAGAAAAAGAAAAAACTAGAGGAAAGTATGGTTAAGTTATCTGAAGCTTGTTTAGATGCAAAAAACCTTCCAAACTCATTCAAGGTGCTATCCTGGGGCCATGGAAGCAAAGCAAGGCTTACTAGATTTTGAGAGCACCAAGGACTCTGTCCTTGCAATTGAATTACAGCAAAACCAAATAATTGTGTCCATTTTATTCCTAGCTGTGAATAGTGAAATATTTTTCTCTTTGAAGTAACATTTATTTCCCTCCTTGCAAAATAATTCTAGTTACTAACAAAAGGATACAAGTTTCTAAAGAAGTGGAAGCAGTACAGGCTGCCCCCTAGTGACTGACTGCTCCAAACTTTCTCAAACTGAATGACGAAACTTCAAAAAAATGTATTACAGTTGTAATTTTTATTTTTTTAAGATTATCTAAGTAATCCTGCACCTAACGTAAGGCTCAAACTCACAACCCCAAAATCAAGAGTCACATGCTCCACTAACTGAGCCAGCCAGGCACCCCAATACAATTAACTTTTAAACAGAGTTTTTAAAAATAGTAAATCCTGTGTACTTATTAAAACTCCATTCTATTCATCATGCCATTAATTGGGACATACAATTTTTTTAAGGTTTCATTTATAAGTAATCTCTACACCTAACATGGGGCTCCAACTTACAAACCCCCAGGTCAAGGGTCACTACTAACTGAGCCAGCCAAAAATCCTGGGACATATCATTTTAAAGAATACAATCTCTTTCTATTGGTTAGATTAAAAATATTTGGGCAGCCCTGGTAACTCAGCGGTTTAGCGCTGCCTTCAGCCCAGACTGTGATCCTGGAGACCCGGGATCAAGTCCCACATTGGGCTCCCTGCATGGGGCCCACTTCTCCCTCTGCCTGTGTCTCTGCCTCTCTCTTTGTCTCTGTGTCTGTCATGAATAAATACGTAAAAATCTTTAAAAAAATTAAATTTAAAAAATAAAAATATTTAATAAGGGGTGACTGGGAAAGGTCATAAGTAGGGCTCCTAAAATACCAATAATATTTTATTTCTTAGGTGATGATTTTATGGGTATGTTCATTTTTTGATAGTTCAAAACATATTTTTATGATCTTATCCTTTTCGCATATGCTCTACTTCAATAAAAAGGTGAGTTAAAAAAAATCTAAGAACCATAAGCATTATGAACACATGCAATATTCTCTAGTGTAATATTCCATCACTAGATACAACCAAATATTTACAACTGTAGAACAGAACTATGAAGACCATAAAGGGCCCTGAATTCTTAAAAAAATTTTTTTTTTTTTTTTTACTTAACTAATCTTTACAGCCAACATGGGGCTTGAACCCTGAGATCAAGGGTCCCATGCTCTTCTGACTAAGCCAGACAGGCACCTCAAGGGCCCTGAATTCTGCGTACAAGTCTGATCTACTCCATCTGACCCAGGGTGGCCTGTCAAAACCCAGTCAGAGACTATGCTGGATGAGGAAGGTGTCCAGACAGTCAGCCTGATGGTATGTCAGAACCCTAACAGGGTGAGAAGGACATTCACATGGGGCAATGGCCATGACGGGTGTCAAAGTGAGGAAGACATCCACAAATGGAGGTAGCCCAAAAGGTTGTATCAGAACTCATGTGAAAGAAGAGGGCATCTATGTAGGGGAGGGTATGGTCAGAGACAGGAGGCTAAGTCCATAGAGAATGGATTAAGTAAGCAAAAGATATGGAAACCTCAGGTTTCTCACTATCTGAATAGAGAAATACAAATACAGAAAGGAAGAAAATTAGAATGAACCCTATGGTGGTAAATTAAAATCAGTTTTTAATATATAGAGATAGATGCAAAAATGAATGTGGATATAAATATGTATACATACATATATACACATACATTCCCTAGGCTCTGCCCACTGAGAGCCTGGTTAACAATGACACTCCAATAGCAGTAAGCACACTTAAAGAACACCCTGGCTTCTAGACACCTCTCCTCTAAAAGGAACAAAGCAGGGTGCCTAAGTGGCTCAGATGGTTAAGCATCAGACTCTCAATATCAGCTCCGCTCTTGATTTCAGAGTCGTGAGTTCAAGCCCCACGCTGGCCATAGGATTTACTTAAAAAAAATACTTCAAATCTCAAGCATAATGAAAGTATGTAACTGGGTTACTAACTTAATCTAAATGGCAAGAAAGGCTTTTCTAGATGACTTATTAAAGCTGAGCCCTTAAAAAAGGAGGATTTCATATGGGCTCAAAGACAAGAATCTTCCCAAAGAAAATATATAGGCCCTGCTAAAGATCCACTTGAGACTGAAGACCTTACTGCACCCTGAGGCCACTATGCACTACTGTGAGAGTATTCTCTAAAAACTATACACTGTCTGAATAGGAGAACTAGAGACAGAGGACTTTAGGACAGATGGAAGGGCAGGGAAGGATTTTACTAGGAATATAACAGAAGACTAGGGGTATAACGGAATCCAGATAAAACTGACCAGATTTCCAACTATGGAGTCCTAGCTGGGTAAGGAGATAACTGGTGAGGGGAATAACAGAGTAGGAAAAAATAAAGGGACTAAGAGATTGATGGACTGCCTTAGGCTCAGGGCATGATCCAAGAGTCCCTGGATCGAGTTCTGCATTAGGTTCCCCACAGGAAGCCTGCTTCTCCCTCTGCCTATGTCTCTGCCTCTCTCTCTCTCTCTCTCTCTCTCTCTCTCATGAATAAATAAATAAAATCTTAAAAGAGAGAGAGAGAGATTGATGATCTCAGAGAAGCATAAAACCTAAATAATATGGGAGTAAGGGAACAAGATGAAAAAAATAGGCAATTATGATTAGAGGGGAAAAAACTTCAATTTAAGATTCCAACTATACAATAATTCTGGCTTCATTATAAGAACAAATAATAATAAAATGCAAATCCTTGTTTTGGAGAATGTCAAAATAGCTAACAGTACAGTTTCATTAAGATTTAAATTTTCAGGGATCCCTGGGTGGCGCAGCGGTTCAGCGCCTGCCTTTGGCCCAAGGCGCGATCCTGGAGACTCGGGATCGAATCCCACGTCGGGCTCCCGGTGCATGGACCCTGCTTCTCCCTCTGCCTATGTCTCTGCCTCTCTCTCTCTCTCTCTCTCTGTGACTATCATAAATAAATAAAAATTTAAAAAAATAAATAAAATCTTTTAAAAAAAAAAGATTTAAATTTTCAGAAATGTATTTTGACTAAGGATTCTATTGTTTTTTTTTAATGCAAGACACAGAAACATAAAATATAACACAAAAAAGGACCTTAATCTCTTCAAGCTCACTTATTCCTTCCATAAGAAAATTATACCTATATGCAGTTGAATCTATCATACTTCTTTTTAATTTTAAGTAATCTCTATATTCAACATGAACGCACACTCCAAGATCAAGAGTCACATGTTCTACTGACTTCTTTTTAAAGAATATTTGCATTGATACCATTTTGAGCTTCCTAGAAAAATATCCCTAATTATAAATGATATTACCATTGTCTCTAGGGGTATAAAAAGACTGCTATTTTTGGCTTTCAATCTTTTTTAAATATCTAATTCAAACATGTGCAGGCCTTTAAAAAATTCAGGTATACTGCTAAAGTCATTCAACATGAACAACACTGTGACACTGTATCTTCTAGCCCTCAATATCTACCCCCTAAGGGACGCCTGGGTGGCTCAGTGGTTGAGCGTCTGCCTTCAGCTCAGGGCGTGATCGTGGTCCAGGGATCAAGCCCCACATCAGGCTCCTTGAGATGAGCCTGCTTCTCCCTCTGCCTGTGTCTCTGCCTTTCTCTGGGGTTCTCATGAATAAATAAATAAAATCTTAAAAAAAAATACCTACTCCCTAGAGATAACTATTTTCAATTATGAACTGTTTCTTCTCTATATTCCTTCATATTTGCAAATAGTATTCTCACTCTGTAATTTCTTGATTCTTCGGTTGTAGGTATTATCTATTGCCTATCCACTACGGAAATTGAGAATTCAGTTATCTTTTACCACTATGTTCCCCTCCCTATCTACTGACACTTACACTTCTCCCCATCCTCCCCATACAATTAGAGCACAATTTTTGGTTAAGTCCGCGCTAACAATGTTAATGAATATCTAAATTTTATTCACAACCAAACCATGGGGTAGGTACACTGTGACTGCATTTCCTTTTTTATACAATGTCCCTGACATTAAAAATTGCCTTGTTTTTTATTGCTTTAAAAATATATTAACACTAATTAATCTCCAATATACTCTAACATTATCAATGACCAATCAGTATAATTTTTTCATTAGCAACCTTTCCCCTCCAGCCTCATGATCCTGTACCATTCTGGACTAACTTCTGGGTCTGATGCACAGACACTGTCTATTTTCCTGTAAAGACAGGTGTGTCTTCCTCTGTCTTGGTTTAATTACCTTGTTTGGCAAGACACATACGTTCTGGCAGTTTAATGAGAAAAGGAAGGTGAATTTGGTGAGTATTTACATAGCTGAAAATGTTTTTTCTCACAAATGACTGACTAGTTGTCTAGGAAATAATTGTTGGAAATAATTTCTCTCTGAATTTTGAAGACATCATTCCATTGCCTCATAGCTTCCACTACTGGTGTCAAAAAGGCCAAGGGCAATCCCAATCCTTTGTATGTGATCCATTTGTTCTTTCTTTGCTATAAGGTCTCTGGGTTTTTTCTTTATGCTCAGTGTTCTGAAATTTCACACTGATGTGCCTTCATAGATACCTTTTCCATTCATTGTGTTCAGTACTTAAAGGCCCTTTCAACCTATAAACTCATTTTCTTAGTTTGAGGAAAATTTCTAGAAATATTTCTTTGATAATTTCTATTTTTTCTATAAATTATATTTCTATAATTTCTCTTTGCTGCTTTTCCCAGAATTAGCAATTGAGCTTAGAATTCCTATGTTGAGACTTTACTAGTCTTTTCTCTCCTGTTTTTTAATCTTCTCTTTTGTCACAGCTTTCATTTTTTTCTATCAGAATTATGTGTATTTCAACATAATTATGTTTCCTTGATTATAAAAATAATATATTATTGTATAAAATTTAGGAAATAAGCAAAAAAGTTAAATGTCCCATATTTCCAATCTTCAGAGATAGCTACTAATAATATTTTGTTGTCTCTCCTTAGAGTTTTTTCCTCTATGTATATTTTTTACTGTTATAAAAAAATATTGTTGTAACATTTCTGTTTCAAAATTATTTTAATTATTGGATAAATACAAATGATATGTAATGTAAAAAAATAAAAGATTAAAAACATTAAAAAATAGCAAATCTAAAAAAAAGAACATTACCTTTTTAAGCTTCCTGTGTACTCCTTCCTATTTCCATCCTACATCCTCTCTTCTCAGAGCTATATTAAAATTTTCTGTCTATAATCCTAATATTCTTTATAGTATTACCATATATATTTGGTATATTGTTTCTCCTAAAACAATACATTATTTAATTTTGCCTATTGTTTTTGAACTTCCTCTAAATGCAATCATACTGTTTGTACTCTTCGGCAACTTACTTTTAAAATTTTTTTGCCCAATATTATATTCCTGACATTTATCCATGCTGTTGCATGCAGCTGTAATGCATTCGTCTTCTCTGCTGCATAAATGTTATTTATCCATTTTCCTACTGGGTTGTTTCTAGGGTCCTGAATCATAAACAGTACTATTATGAACATTTTGTTACATGTCTCCTGGTACACAAGAGTCAGGGCTTTTGCTAGAATATATACCTAGGAGTGGAATTACTGGTCAATATGTAACATTCAGTAATTGTATCAGATAATGCCAAATTGTTTCCTGAGGTGGTTGAACCAGTTTATATTTTCAATAGCAGTAAAAATAAGCTCAATTTTTTCCTGTGTTGTTTTGGGGGTTTATTTTTTCTATTTTAGGAGAGAAATTTTTTTTTCTTTTGAGTTAAAAATTTTTTTCTGCTATTTTTTATTTCCAAGAGTTCAGAATAACTTTCCAGTGTTTTCTGAAACTTCTGGATTTTGTTTCTTGCTCTTCATATTTAAAAAGAGGCACTAGAAAACTGATTAGAAGTTCTGTGTACATGAATAGGGGTTGCTGACTGGTGGGCTTTACTGATCAGCCAAGGACCAGGGTGTTTCCCCCTCAAATGTCAATGTCAATAGGTCTTCTCTCCGGGGTCATACAGTTGCTCTAGGCCCTCAAACTCCTTTCTTGCAAAGTGTACAACTGGCTGCGACATATTTCAGAATCAAATGAGATTAAGAGGACTTCACCCATCAGTATGTAGGTTTCCAATTCATCCCCATTTTCACTTGAGCACCTATCCCCTGTCTTCTTCTCCTGGAGCTAATGTCTCCAAGTTTAGAGCCTCTCTAATTAAGCATTTCCACATGTATGAGAGGTGTCTCATACTTCTCAAGCAAATTTTCAAGTCCCTTTGTTGTCACCCTCCTGCTGCATCCTCATCCTTTTGGAGAATCTGGCATCTCAAATTTTTGTATCTTTCTAGAATTTTGAGACAAATTGGCTCTTTGGAATTCTCTTCTGTAGACATTTGATATTCTGATTTTTAAGCTTTGCTAATTTCTCCAGCCCTCCTATCTTCCAAAAATTGCCCAATTGCAATTGTCTCCTCTTGTATATTCTCTTCGTCCTTATAGGTTTATGTTTTCTTTATTTTAATTCATTTATTCTCATTTTAGAAGAATTTGGGGAGGAAGCAAATGTGTGTTAAATCTACCTTGTTGAACTGAAAATTCTATTCTTAACATTTTAAGCAAAGTAAACTTAGTGAAACTATAATTACATTTGCAAGGCAAACCATCTTCTTAGTAATGATGCTAAAGGCATATAAATAAAACATTCCTCCTAGAGTTGTTTCAGTTAACCAAAAAGGAGAGGATTTTTTAAAAGATTTAAAAGATTGAACATGTATGTATCTTAAGGGGAAACAAATATTAGGCCTATAAAATCAATTTTCACAACTGAAAATCTAACTCAAGCTGAAAAAATAACACTCAGAGTAACCAAAAAGAATTATTTTTCATTAAGTGTAAAAAAATAATGCAACTCTAGCTACACAATACAGGCTCTAACCTTTACTAATACTTACAACGTTTTAACTTATATTTGAAAAATATTGAAATTAACCCAGAGCTCATTTACCCCCAATGTGTAAGGTATTCTTCAAAGACCACAGGTGCAGTTCAGTCAAGCAGAAAGACATCTGATGGCAGAAGAAATCTCTGTTCTGTTTAAAAAATAGTTAAAAAGAGATGCCAATTAATTATCCTCTATTGTCAATAAAACCAAGACCCCCTAGGAAAACAACAGAATCATTTGACACTACTCATATTTGAGACCCGAGGTCCATTAGAATAAACATATCTTAACATATCCTTGGTTAACAATCCAGAAATAAACTCTAGAAAGAAGAAAAATACATTCTTCCTAAATGTAGTATGCCATCTCACTGAAAAATGTGGTAAGAAGAATCTATGTATTTGAATTTTCAGTAACTTGTTGGATTTTTTAAGGCTATGAGTATATTTAGAATTATTTAGTATTTAAGCATTTTTAAAAACATCTTTAAAAAAATGAAAGGAAACATCTGTTAGGTAATTATTAAATACAAACACATTTTGTGGTGTATTTTTAATATACAAAGCAAATATTTATGATCTTCCATATATAAACAAACTAATTAAAATGGAATTGGCAAGGAAAATATATACAGTTACTATTATAAGAAACATTTACTTAAACGTAAACTATGTAAAACCACATTAGCATTCAAATTAGTTTGTTAATCTGCATGTCATGATAGATCCAGATATTCTACTCAAATTACATTAAAAAAGAAAAAAAAAGAAAGAAAAAGATAACAAAACAGTGCATAAAATATTTCCTTCTAGTTTTATTTTTTTTAAGATTTTATTTATTTATTAGAGACAGAGAGAGTGAGAGAGAGAGAGAGAGAGAGGCAGAGACACAGGCAGAGACACAGGAAGAGGGAGAAGCAGGCTCCGTGCGAGGAGCCTGACGTGGGACTTGATCCCGGGTCTCCAGGATCGCCCTGAGCTGACCGCGGCGCTAAACCCCTGAGCCACCGGGGCTGCCCTACTTCTAGTTTTTTTTTTTTTCTTCTTCTAGTTTTAATATCAAGATATTATTGGATATTACTGATACTTTTTCATGAGGTAGTACCTCATTAATTTGGACTAATTGGAGAAAGGTCAATATGAATCAGAAAAAAAAGTCAACGTTTTATATTTGAAAGAAATTTATGTAATTTCCAAATGTTTGCTTAGAAATACATATAGTACTATACTGTATGAATAGTTTGCTATATATATTAGAAATATGTAAACTATTGATATTTTCTTCATAGAGATCCTAAAGGAATTACTCTTTCCAACAAATTTCTGAATAACGAAGAAAGCTCGAAAAATATTTTATGACATCTTTTAAACAGAGGAAATAGTCCTCAGCTTCTTTTTTTTTTTTAAAGATTTTTTTTTATTTAATTATTCATGATAGTCACACAGAGAGACACAGAGAGGCAGAGTCACAGGCAGAGGGAGAAGCAGGCTCCATGCACCGGTAGCCCGACGTGGGATTCGATCCTGGGTCTCCAGGATCGCGCCCTGGGCCAAAGGCAGGCGCCAAACCGCTGCGCCACCCAGGGATCCCAGTCCTCAGCTTCTTTAACATTAGGAGTGACTAAAAATATTTCCCATACTATTGATATGGGTGATAACCCAGAATTATTTTAGACATACTACAAACTTCTTTCATCCTTACCTTCACTTTTACATTTGATGTCAGGGTATTTACAATAATCAAGAAACAGATTCATGTTCAAATAACAAGATGCAGTGTGCCAATACTGAAATGGCAGCGCGAACAATGGGAGAGCATAAAGGCCAAACCTGCCTGGAACAGTGGGGCTCTGAGAAAGCCACAGAAAAGTTGTGAAATGTTAGCAGGACCTCAAAGAAGCATAGGATTTTACCAGTTAAATGATGATATAGAAAAGGATGATGATGATAACAGGCAACAGGCAATACTTGCTAAGTACCGACCTCATTACAAGTACTGTTCTTAACATTTTATATATATTAACTCATTTAATCCTCGTAGCTATCCTTTGAAGTAGTAGAATGAGGAAAATGAGGCACTGAGAAGCCACACAGTGAGAATGAGAACCATTACTCCTAGAATGAGGAAAATGAGGCACTGAGAAGCCACACAGACAGCAGGTAGTTAAGGCAGGCTTTGAATATAAGAAGACTGGCTCCAGAATCTGCGCTTGAAACCAGAACACTCTACAGTATTGGGCTATCTAAGAGGTGTGGGAGGGAGAACAGTTAGTAATGTGAGTAAAAGGATGGCATATCCCAGGAATCACAGTAGATTAAAATGCATGTAGAAAGTGATAGAAAAATGAAGCTGAAAAAGATAACAAGGAAACAGGCTATAAAGATAATAGAGATTTTTGGATTGATCTGAGTTCACTCTCCTCCTTGAACTTAAGTGCCTTGAAAGGTTAGCGATAAAACAAAGGACCCTTCAATCCCCAGATCAAACCTGCTGTAACCAGAAGCTGACTGCCACTGTATACAGATATGAGCAGAAGAGCTACTGGACCTCATTATTATGAAAGAGGATGAAGTTCCTTACCGGCAGGCATTAAAGAACAAGTGATATTAAGCCAATTATAAGTTTTTCAATTCAATTGAGCATTGTCTCAGAATTGTCTCCTCGGGAGTGACTCTAGTGATGCTACAATTACTCAAAATATTTCCAAAGCCATATTCTTTGGAATTGTTTTCAGTTAGTTTTATGAGGCTTATTTCAGGATTCTTACTTTACGGTTATACTTTTTTTAAAACCAAAATACTTACTGTATTAGAATATGTAAACTGTACCCTTCTCATTTTGATGGATGAAGCCTGGAATGTTTGTTTAAAGAAACATTTAATAAACTAAATAAATATTTATTTGCATTTAGTAAGCTTAATGTATAGATTCTAGATTCAAAATGCCTGGTTTCTTATTCTAACTTCTCAGTTTACTAGCTAACTGGGACAACTGACATAATTTAAGTTCTCCCAGATATAAAATGGGTATAATGAAGTATCAACCTCAGAACTATTTAAAGGGCACTTTTATTCAATTAATTTATTGTTACCATTGTTGTTGCTGCTACTGCTCAATATGTCTAGCATTATACAAATTTATATAGAAAAAAAACACAAGAAGTGTATTTCATACAATCTCTCACCTTAGATAGTAATTTCACAAGGTGAAAGGGATAAAAGAATAAGTACAAAGTACATTAGGGGTTTTATGAAGGGAAAACATCTCCTTGTGGAGGAGGAAAACATCTCCTTGTGGACCTAATTCAGGTACAAGAGGACATACCTGAATTAGGACATGCAAATGGATTAATATTTCACAAAGAACAGAGAGAGAATGTGATGAACAGAAGCATATTTCCTCTGATATTGAGGAACACAGTCACAAATTCAGACTACACTACAAAATAAAAATTCACATCCTTCAGTTTAGTGTTTACTCAGACACCAATAATTAGAATTTATCACAATGTGGGCAAAGACAAGGCTGAAATTTAGCTTAGAGTAGCTAAATAAAGAAGTTTTATTATGCAAATTCAATATGAAAAAAATTTATAGCTAAAGCCAAAATGGCCATACCTTTACTTATATATCAAAAGCAGACTGCATTTGAAACTGTTTTTCAATTTAAATCAATTCAATAACAAAGAATTTGTCAACTTTCCCCTCATAACAGAAATGGAGAGTAAGGAATAACTGTCTTTGTAATCCATACTAGCTATTTCTAAAAGGCAGGAGTGCTTTTAACTTGAAAACCAATAGATTCAGGGTACCTAGGTAGCTCAGTCAGTTAAGCGTCTGCCTTTAGCTCAGGTCATGATCTCAGGGTCCTGGGATCGAGTCCCACATGGGCTCCCTGCTCAGCGGGAAGTCTGCTTCTCTCTTTCCCTTACCCCCTCCCTCTGCCTGCCACTCCCCTGCTTATGTGCACATGCTCACGCTCTGTGTCAAATAAATAAAATCTAAAACAAAACAACTAAACAGATCCACTGCCCATATTTGTACTAAGTCTGAAAGTCCTAAAGTACTCAGAAATTACAGCATTTGGGGGAGAACGAGCAAACTGAGGTCCATGGAGAGCTTCAAATGTCAAATGCAAAGGCCAGGACCCTTTGTATTTGGGCGTAAAGAGAAATCCTGAGAATATTGCAGGTTTGAGTCTATGATCTGGCTTTGTCTTCCAGCTTAGTATCAAGGATTCATGTCTAGTCTCAATGGGGTGTGAAGGCTGAGAAAACTGCCCTATTCCTCAAAATGCTCTGATAGATAAACAACATTGCTCCAGTTTCCCACTAAAAAAAAAAGGAGAAAGGGGGAGAAAGACGTTTTGCTTTATAAAGGACTTCTTTATGGCCCCCAGAGGGAACATTTGGCAAAAGGGTAATGCAGTGGCTACAGGAGATAATACCCAGCAGAAAGAAAGCAGGACTGGCAGCCCTTTGGATTAACATACTCAGCAAGAGTGATGGAATCCAGATAAAATGGAATCACACTCAGCAAAGTAGACATGGTAGCCAAGGAGTAAGCCATAAAACCTGGAGAAATATCAGCAATAATCAGTTGATGGAACAAGGCTAGCAAATAATAGGTGAGGAAAGGGAGAAGAAAATAGTAAATGTCCACTAGTAAATGACTGTACTTGTTTATGAGCACATGTAGACTCCCCCCAAATATATTATAATTAAGGAGGAGGTTTTGCAGGAGTCATGCTATAACAGGCAAGCCAAAGACAGTCAAATGTGAGTTACTCCTCCTTCTTTTCCCTTGAACTTTAAATATTTGCTAGTAAGACCATATAAAACTAAAGAGAATTAGTGGAGTAAATAAAACAACCTTATAAAAAAATCTGTGATAATAACTACATGGGCATGATAAGAGGGGACCACAAGTCAATATACGTTTTAGTCCCCAAGATATCTTGCTATCTTTACACTGTGTAGGTTTTTAAAAAAAAATAACACAGATCTTTAAATCTTGCATCCTACTCAAGAATGCCACCAGTTAAAAAGAATGCTGGTAATTTCCTTGTTTGAAAAATCTGCCTGGAGGAAGTAGTCAAGACTGAGCTTGTATTATTTAAATATTGTATTAGCGCATAAATAGTTGTTTTGAAGGAGGGAAGAAAAGAATTTCAGAAGAATGCTGGATTCTGCATTGTGGGATTGGGGTGTGAGCAGGGATTAAAAAGGTAGAGAAATAGGGAGTGCCTAAAAAAGTTGGCTGAGAAATGCTGCCCCTGCTCAATGCCCTTGTGAATTTCTGGGAATAAAATCCAATGCATGATTTAGAACTAGAACAAAAGTAGCCGTTTAAGGGAAATATTAAAGAATGAGTGAATGAATAGAAAATATAGCAAAGAATTATCCAAATGAGAAGAACAGAAGGAAAAACCTAAACAACAAAATGCCCCTACTTTTTAATCTTAAAATAACTCTTACGTTTTTACAATTTTCTGTTTAATTTTGTACAGCAGCTGGTGACAATCCCAGATATCTCAGAAGGCCACACTGAATCTAAACTTCCAGTCTCCATAAGAGAGTAAGAAGCATGATTTAAATCAATCTTGACCTAAATCTGGATTATTCTTCTACACGGAGCAGAACCAATGATATCCCAAATTTTGAGGACAGAGATGAGAGTATCCTAAAAAGCCTTCTTTTTACTTACAATTTTAAAAAGTTTAAAGCCCTCCCCCCAAAACAGGTTATATTGTAAACAATATATATTTGCCTTCATAATTGTTATCATAGACTAAATTTTAAGAAAGTAACATGCAAAATAAAAAGTTGTGCTAAGATGTTGTAACCTGTTTTGCTTTTGATAATTTTCTTTTGAAAAATAAAAACTATGTTTTAGAGGTACAGATTTCTTGCCACTAAGTACATCTGCAAAAAAGTATACTTGTCTTCCCTGGTTTCTGAAGTCAGCTATTTTGGCTGCTTTGGGAAGGAAGCCTGAGGGCAAATAAAAACCCTAATGTAAAATATGATGGGAAAGGAAATTACAAATTTTAACAAAGAGAAGACACTGCTGTGGTTTAACAAAGATAAATGATACCTGGTGCCAACAAGATACTTAAAATAAATGTGTATCAGCACAATACCTCGGAGAGCCGAAGGGAGTCTGTTGAGCACAAACTTAGAGTGGATACTTGCTATTTATTACCAATAGACTTTCTGAGGAATATCTGGTCACCAATTCAAAACGTACAAAAATAAGGACAACTAAATATTAGCATAAATTTAAGATAAGCATTAGTTTACTTGTATTTGGTGTTTTAATCCTCAATAGGTAATTTTCAAATTACATAAAATACAATGTATTCGAGATGCCTGGATGGCTCAGCAGTCAAGCTCTGCCTTTGGCTCAGGTCATGATCCTGGAGTCTGGGGATCATCAAGTCCTGCATCAGCTCCACTAGGGAGCCTGCTTCTCCCTCTGCCTATGTCTCCACCTCTCTCTCTGTCTCTCTGTCATGAATAAATAAATAAAATCTTTAAAAAAAAATACAATGTATTCCCCTATAATCTCGTCAATGCCATCAACACAGAATTATATTAATACTTGTTAAGCATATGCATGAACATACTTAAGCAATGTCACATTATTGGAAATTAAGATCTTAAAAAATATTTTGAGGTATTCAACACCAAATCAAATGATTAAGCAATGATAAAAAAATTTGTGTAAAAGGACACAGGAGTCTCAAAAAAAAAAAAAAAAAGACCTCAAGTTTGGACTGAACCCACAACAGAAGACTAGAGTGTTAGAAACAGTGAGTCATTTGTACCTCAGAGTCCCATATTAATTATATAAATTATCAATTAAACTACATTAAATTAAATATCACCAATATTTTGAGCACTTTAGATGTATGACATTTTACCATGAATCCTAGATACAAAGATTTACAAAGTAGGGTCTCTACTATCAAACAGTTATAATCCAGTGCAGCAGATAAAATATCCAGAAAAAAAAAATACAAAGTTTCTGGTAAGTGCTAATTTAGCAACAAAGGGCCAGGGGTGCTCAGTAGATGCTCTAGTTTGATAATAAAGAAATGTTCTTATAAAGTAGAAGGGTGTTTGAGGATTGTTAGATTTTGAGAGAGGATGAGAGATAAGAATGAGGGAATAATATACAAAAGCACAGGTTTGCAAGCCTTATTTGAGAAATAATAAGCAATTGGTTTGGTACACAAATACAAGAGAGAAATCAGGGCCACACTAAGAAAGTCTGAATGCCATACTTAGCCACCAGGACTTCACATCTTATGTGCTTGGTAGCTTATGAGGAATAGTGACAAGTTTCTGATCTGGTAAGGGATTTCAGAAAAAGTAACAGATTAGAATTGTTGTTGGAAGATTCACTCTTCAGGTGGGAAAGGAGGAATGATACAAGTGACCTGTTTGAAAAGAAATACAGTAGCAGGTAACATTAATATTCAGTAACAAGAACTTGAATTGGGATGGTAGCAATTGGAATATAAATAAAAAGAATTAAAGTCACCCTTTGAAGAAAGAATCAACAGCATATGTGAGAAAGAAGGAAGTGAGAAAGACGGAAGAATCTGGAGTAACCACCAAGGAATGGGGATCTGGTTACTGCTCAGTGACCCTTGCCTTGAACATGGCTCCTCAGAGCAGGCCTGTCTCTCTCATCCTGTGCCAGGTAAAATGGTACCAGTACATTCTGCTCACGACTGCCTCAACTACTCAATCCACACACCTCAATCCTCTCAGCCACTGGCCTGGTTCCTCGGTCTCCTGTATTACTTTTCTCTTGCCCCTCAGTTTTTGTAACTCTGGCACTCCCTCTTCCTTAGACTGTGATTTAGCTTCTTTACTCTGGTGAAGGACTCACAAATATCATTTTTCTTAGCCACACTCACTTCACAAGAACCCCTTACACAGACCTGTTCCCACCTGGTTTATTTTAGTTTCAGGAAGAGGAGTTGGCTTAAAATATACATAGAAACAGGTTAAGCTAGAAAAGGAGCAAGTTTTGCCAATGCAGGTTAGCTGAGTTTTTGACACAGTGGAAATTTAAGGTATAAAAGTAGATATGGGTAGAAATGTCTAGCTGGTAGTTAGAAACACAGAAAAGGGAACTAGACTGCACCAAAAACTATTTTGGGATTTTCTGAATAGAAAGTTAAAAACCACTGAATAAGATCCCAAAAGAAAAATAAAGTCAAAGATAGATATTTTGGTAATTCCCCAAAAGAAAAACAATGAAAAAGAGATTAAGACAATATAATGTCAAAAAAAAAAAAAAAAAAAGACAACATAGTGTCAGGAAAAACAGGGAAGAGAAAACGGCATATGTGTTTTTTTAAATGGTTATATAGTGATGATCAAACTTGTTTCTGAATTTCAATGTAGAGATGACCTCAATACAGTTTAATGAGAAGTAATGTTTTATCAAGGACACACCGATTAAGTCTTCTAAAGAAGGTGTGGTTCCAATGCTCTGAACGCTGTAAGCCAAAACTGCCTCAATTTTAATCTGGCTATGACAAACTTTCCCCAAACCATTTAATCTCTCTGCCTCAATTTCCCCACTTACAAAAATAGGGATAATGATATTGACCTACATTTGTAACAATGTTGTAAGGATTAATTAATGCTGTATAATGCTTTGAAGATGAAAAGCACTGAACATTAGTTGGTATTGCATAAGTAATTGCCTATAATACTGAAATTTTATCCTTTAATTTTATTCAAACAGCAGTTATCACATAAATGTCCTAGCTCCCTTAGTGACATCTTCAAATATTATTATTAAATTATTATTTTAATGTATCTAGACCTTTTCTAGATTATATCATACATGTTATTTCACAGTATATCAAGATTTGATCAGTTCAGAAGTCTAGAACACCTTTTCAACCTAAACGTTAAGAACTAATATTCAGGACATATTTATTTGCTAATAAGCACCCAAGTATTTGCAAGTATTTAATAAATGCAAAAAGATAGTATTTTAACTTAGAAAATTTTAGATTTAACAACACTAACCAATTATATGGTAAAGGCAAAATACAAAAGCACAAAGCAATATTAAAAACAGTCTTTTAACAAAAAAAATAATAAATAAAAATAAAAACACTGTCTATAATGTCCTTATTTCTAAAACAACCTATACCACCTATAAGTGTACAAGAAAATGAAGAGAGAAACTTTTATTTTTTAAAAAAATTTTTTAAATTTTTATTTATTTATGATAGTCTCACACACACACAGAGAGAGAGAGAGAGAGAGAGGCAGAGACACAGGCAGAGGGAGAAGCAGGCTCCATGCACCGGGAGCCCGACGTGGGACTCGATCCCAGGTCTCCAGGACCGCGCCCTGGGCCAAAGGCAGGCGCTAAACAGCTGCGCCACTCAGGGATCCCCAAGAGAGAAACTTTAAAATCCATTAGACACTGTCTGGTCTTTTGTTTCCTCTTGGATTTTTAAATTATAATAGTAATGCATACTTACTGGTTTAAAAAAATGCAAATATAGAAATATTTGATTTTGAAATGACTATGGTCCCCTTTCCAGCTGCCCTCTCCACTCTGAACAGAGCAATTGCACAGCATGGCATGTGGTCTTCCAGATTTTCTTGATGTACTTCAGTATGTCCACATCCATACTTACTTGCTTTGTGTGTTTTTTTTAAGATTTATTTATTTATTTATGATAGACATAGAGAGAGAGAGAGAGAGAGAGAGAGAGAGAGAGAGAGAGGCGCAGAGACACAGGAGGAGGGAGAAGCAGGCTCCATGTCGGGAGCCTGACGCGGGACCCAATCCCGGGACTCCAGGATCGCGTCCTGGGCCAAAGGCAGGCGCCAAACCGCTGAGCCACCAGGGATCCCCTTGCTTTGTGTTTTTGTAAAGACAAGATTTTACTATACATTACATTTGCTTTTTCACTGAACACGACAGCATGGATATTCTCTGTCAGCATACACTGATTTACTTCATTGTTTTTAATAACTGCAAGATGTTCCACTGGATAGTGATAATTTACTTAACCATTTCCTTAATGTACAATCTGTTTCTACTTTTTGCCTTATGAATAATACCATGAAAACATCTTACATTTTGATAGGTAATGTCAAACTGGCCTCCAAGATGACTGTGCCAACTTGCATTTCTACCAATAACATGATTATCTTTTCCCCTATATTCTCAATAACATGGAGAATTATCAAAGTTTTACACTTTTGCCAATCTGGTAGGTGAAAATTAGATTCCTATAGTTTTTGGTTTCATTTTTCCATTTATTACAGATCTCAAACACCTTTTCATGTACTTTTAAACAATTTTGTTTCTTCTATAAATTACTTGTTCCTATCTTTGTCCATCTTTCTATTGAGTTCTTTATTCCTTTCTTTGAGTATTAATAATATCAATCCTTTGTTATGGAAATTGGACATATTCAGCCATTTTAAAAAAGTTTTCAACTATTTTATAGATGAAAAAATAAAAGAATATAGAATTCATGTTGTTTTCAAAATTGAGTGTAAGCTAACAGAAAGCTTTTTGAACTCCACTCAACTAATGCTTTGCACAAATGCCCTGGGCATAGGTGGTTCTTCACAGCTGCTCAAAATTGGTCAGATGATGCTATTTCTAGATGAAGCAAAAGGCAACAGATGCTTATGTTCCAGGAAAAACTATGCATCATTCTTCCTATAAGAATTTAGAGGAAAAAAAAAAAGAATTTAGAGGAAATTCTATGCCTAGAAAGAAAAGTAGGAGACCCTTCACTTTGTCAAAATATATTGTGGCAGGGATGACTGGGTAGCTCAGCAGTTAAAGCATCTGCCTTTGGCTCAGGTTGTGATCATGGAGACCCAGAATTGAGTCCCACGTCGGGCTCCCTGCATGAAGCCTGCTTCTCCCTCTGCCTCTGTCTCTGCCTCTCTCTCTTTCTGTGTCTCTCATGAATAAATAAACAAAATCTTTAAAAACATAAAATAAATTTAAAAATATATTGTGGCAAAAATCTTTATAAATCTCCTGTTATTAAAAAAAAATCTCCTGTTATGCTTAAATTTGGAAAATATTTCTCTAGGGTGTTGTTTAAATTATTTAATTCATTCAGTTAAAAAGATTTTGTCCATTTAACATTTTCCATACTGCAAGCAGTTTTGACATTTAGACAATTTATCAATGGCTTCTTTACTGTGGCCTGTTTCCTTTTCTTTCTACTCATTACATGAAACAAATTAAATTTCACTAATATTTAAAGATCAGTGTTGACCTTTGCATAGCCATTTTCTAGGTTCCTGTTAATACAAACATCTTGTTTGCTGATGCTCATTTTGAATATTTTGCTGCACACCATTTCCGTTATTCCAAAGAGATTTTTATCTAGTTGAAGTACATTTTTTCATGACCTTGCAAAATAACTGCAATGGCTTATACAAAGCATTTTGGGGGGGGGGAGAAAAAGGTATGTTTACGTATGCAAATAATAACAATAAAATAATCTTTGCCTACCACCACCTTTACCATATGTATTCACCTTTCTTATCTACAGAAATAAGGACTTAATTCTTCTCTTTAGGATGTATTTCAATCACAACAATAAAAAGACAAGGAAAATATAAATTTTGGCAATGTAATCATGATAATTAATCTAGATTATAATTCCATAAATATAGTCTATTGCTATACTTGGATAGAAAGAAATGGGACTCTGAGGAGAGAATAAACTGAATTTCAGGAATAATTCCTAAAGAGCTGAGTTAAAAATAAGAGAACACTGAAATGCTCTTATCTAAACCAATGCTAACTGCCGAAATAATTTGTCAATTTAGATTTACTGTTTTAAAAAGCATATAAATCAAAGACTGTGCAAAGCGAGCAAGAATGAAAAAAAGATAGAGATCCTTTCTCTTCAAATAGAAAAGACAGTGAAAAATTTTGAAGTGGCCTCCAGCTATACCACCTCAACCTTGTCAGATTTCACTTGTCAACACTTTGATGACAGATTGCCACCCCCTCCTCTAAAAAACAAACCCTAGTAACTGTTGAAAGAAATGGCCTCTTATAAAAAGTGGAATATCTCATGCAATTTGATAGTTGTATACTTTAAAATCTTTTTTCTCCCCCAAAAGAGACCTGAAAAACCTTCTTCTGTGGCTTTAAGCTAAAAAACCCTCCCAATGTAGGGACATAAAAAGAGTATAATATTTTTAAATACCTACTTGATGCATTTTATATTCATTATTTCATGTAATCCTCACAGGAGCCCTCTGAAATTAATGTACTAAAAATTGTGCATGTATTTACCTGCATGTGTATGGTGTGCATAAAAGAATTTTTCTGGGCAGGGAACAGCAGTTTGTTTCTTCAAGGAGTCCATTTGCCTCCCCTTCCCCAACCCAAATCAACCCTGATAGACTCTAAATCTCTTAATTTACAGATATGAAAACTGAGGTCTAGCGAGGTAAAGTAATTTGTACAAGTTCAGTTAGCTTGTTACAGGAACAGTTAAGGGCTAGAATTCCTGTCCACAGATTATCCGTGTGGTGCTCTTTCTACTTACCTCCCTTTGCCTAAATGCTATGCTAAATAGAGCCTTTTAGTTAAGCTTCTGCTTAAGCACCTGAGACAGGTGTCAATTTAGACTTGTATAATTAAACCATGGCGAAAGATACAGATGAAGCCTATTTTCTGGCCAAATTTAATTTATTTTGCTTAGAAAGCCCTTGGAGGAAGTTACTTGAATGACTATTTAAGGATTATTTTTAATTAGTATATCAATAGTTTGTAAGTAAACTGATACATCTAAAACATCTGATTAAAACTGGTATTTCTTAAGCACTAAAGAATCCTTACAGTATTTACTTAACAAACTTCACAAATACAAAAATAAGATCCAAAATAAATTATTAGTGTTTTAGAGCTGAAAGTTAAATACATTAAGGTCTTCTTTTTAAGTTACTGCATTATATCAGAGGTTTATTTCTATTTTTACTACCTTTATTTGATAGGGGCTCTCATTAAGTTCTCAGCTGCTCAATTTCTGTAAGTTCTTACTGAAATGTAAACAAGTCCTAAAAGCTCCCAGTTTATAAAAATTTTTCAGTGAATCCTTTTATGTTGTGATTGGATCTTCCTTCGCACTCTTTTCTTCCCTGATTGCTTATTTTCACCTTTATTAATGGTTTGTCACAGCGTTGTCACTTATATAATACTTTTAGTATTTTGTTTCACTGGTTGAATGGAAAACCAGAGTAACTTAGGAAAACAACAGCCTTCTCTTACTGAAATGAAGGCTGTGAATAACCCACTAACTTCCCCTGAGGAGGGATCAATTTCACCTTAATATATTTAAC
The DNA here is from genome assembly GCF_905146905.1 of Nyctereutes procyonoides. NCBI lineage: Eukaryota > Metazoa > Chordata > Mammalia > Carnivora > Canidae > Nyctereutes > Nyctereutes procyonoides. The sequence continues at coordinate 64,238,331 of NW_026575049.1, forward strand.
ACAGGCATACATCATCATGGCTTAAAATGTTAATAATTCCTAATGAGTAGAAAATTACTGATATTTAAAAATCAGTGCAATAAAACAAGGAATATTCTAAATTATGATATTTTACCCTAAAGCCCAAACAAATCATGAATTCATAAAAATGTTACCACGTTTTTCAGACTGGATCCTATCTTACCGAGAAGTAAACAGAATAATGTATTTGAAAATACGTGGCAAATGATAAGTGTTCAATAAATGTCAGCTTTCTTTTCCTGAATATTCAATATCCATAAAATATAGCCTGATTTCAAATATTAGAAAAGAAAAATATACTCATTATTTTAGAATTTCACTGGATATCATTTCATCTTCTAATTATTTTAGTTTCGTTCAACCTATATTTACAAAGCATCTACCAAGTGCCAAATTAGGCCAGGCATTGTGAAATGCCCAAGAGGGGTGCCTGGGTGGCTCAGTCGGCGGAGTATCTACCTTCAGCTGGAGTCATGGTCTTAGGGTCCTAGAATGAAGCCCCATGTTGGGCTCTCTGCTCAGTGGGGAGTCTACTTTTCCCTCCTTTCTCCTGCACGTGTGCGTTCTCTCTCTCTCACTCACTCTCTCTCTCTCTCTCTCAAATTAAAAAAAAAGAAAAAGAAACCCCCAAGAACTTGCACTTGAGGAGGTCATAACAGTGGGGCATAGGGTAATGGAGAGAGAAAAGCAATGAATACAATTACATCAGAGTATGGAAAATAAAATAGAACCATATCCAAGGAAGAAACTACAGAGACATTATTAATTCTAACAGCCTAACATGATCCCAGCCACAAAAATTAATTTTTAGAACCCGAGATCTCTTTTGAGAAAATGAATATCCAGCATATGACTAGGTCGCATCTACTGTATGATTCACATTAGATGGTTTCTGAAACTTCATGTATCTTATAATCAATGTATACAACATTTAATATAGTGCTGGTTTTTTATCAGAGTTTGATACTAAATCAATGGTAAATTAGAATCAAAGAAACATGGTATATGTATATACCATGGTATATGTATATGTCAATGCTTGATTGATTTCTTTTGGTAGCACAACCAGCTCCAATCAAGTTGGCAACACATACAAAAATTCTATATAGAGGACCATCTCAATAAAGATAGGGGATTGAGCACATATAGTTACCCTCATTCCCTTCCAAATCCACACTAAAAGGACAATAAACAATAAAAAGAAAACAAGCCAAAGAGAATTAGAAGACAACAAAATAGTTAGCAACAAAATTTTGGAGAGTAAAAAACCAGATGGACAAGAGGTAACTGACAATAGATTAAAAAAAAGTGGAAAACCAAGTACATATGGAAGGTAGATGGCAGATAGCTGAAGAGATCATGCACTGAGCCTCCAGAAAGTGAAGGCACCAAGTACTTTTAAAAGAATACCTGTGCTTATGACTGAAAACAAGGGATCTGTTTGAAATTCTATGTAAATAACACTTAAGACTTCTAGGTGCCTTCCTCTGCCAGCACAGCTGGGCAATCCCTCCTACCATAGAAGGAAACTGTAAACTGACTCTTGAAAGGTTTCATCAGAGCAACTACTTCAGAAACAAAACATTACTGACAGTAGGAGAGCCACTCTGAAAAGAGGGAAGAAAGAAACTCTTGGAAATAAAAATATAAGAGCCAAAATAAAGAATTCAAAATACGACTTGGAAAATAATGTTGAGGTTATCTCCTAGAAAGAAAAAAAGAAATGCATATTTACACACATGTGCTCATATGCACACACACACACACAGAAAAAGAATTTGGAGAATTGGTCAGATTAATCCTGAATTACATATATGGCTAAGGAAGAAAACAGAGGTAATGGAAAGAAGGGAAGAAATTGTCAAAGAAATAATACAAGAAAATTTCCCAGAACTGAAGTACATGAGCTACTAAGTTGAAAGAAATTGCCAAGTACTGAACACAATGATTTACAAAAGACTCACACCCCCAGCCAGACACATCATTAAGAAATCTCAAAACACTGAAAATAAACAAAAATCTTAGGTTTCCAGAGAAGTAAAAAGACAATGACAAAAACAGGTCACTTATAAAGGATCAAAGCATCAGACTTCTCAATAGCAACACTGGAAGCTAGAGGACAAAGGAGTACTACTGCTTTCAATTTCTGAAGGAAAATTATTTCCTACCTATAATTCTAAACATAGCCAAACTCTTGCATCAGTATGAAATTAGAATAAAGATGTTCAAAGAGGCAAAGTCTCAAAAATTAATTATTGTGTATTTTTTTACAGGAAATTACTGGAATATGTGTCCCACGAAAGGATACAATAAACCAAGAAAGAGGACATTACGGGATCCAGGAAATAAAGGATACAACACAAGAACAAGGAAAAAGGACTTCCAGAATAGCAATTAAGGGAAATACAAGGGTAACTGTATCTCAGGCAGACCAAAGGAGGATAGCAAACTCCAAGAAGAATATTGCTAAGAAAAGATCAAAGTAAGAGATTACCTGATGCATACAGATTTACTAAAAGATTTGCACTTCTAACTGGGGAAGTTGGGGATGAGGAAATAATAGGTCTATAAAAAACAAGCAAATCTGAAAAGTAAGGCAATTATAAACTGCAGAAAAAATCCAAAAAATTATACAAGAAAAATATAAACTTAGTATGTCACATTGCTAAATCTTGATTATATATGCTTAGAATACTGTAGACACATAACCAAACACTACATTATATCTGTGCTAGAATGGGGAGAAGTATGTATGGGAGGGGATAAGTGCTAAGGTGGAGGTTACGTTCTCTCCCAAAGTAAGAAGTTAGTATGTTCAAAACTAACATTTTCAAAATGAAGGAATAAGTATGCATGTTCTTACAAACATACAGGTAACATCGGAAAAATAACTAAAAAATTGGAAGTAGTTACCAAGGAGAGTGCTGAGAAATGCAAATGGCATTGTTAATGATGAACCTTATGGAACTCTGACCTTCTATACTATGTATGCGTGCCATTTTGACTTAAAAAGTTTCACACCTCTTCCTAAGTTTATTCAGAAGACACAAAGGCAGATGGAAAAAACAATGAACACTGAATAAATGCTTCATCTCTGGTGCTTCACTCACTCCTGCCTTTAGTGTCTTGGTAGGCATCCTTTATTCTGATTCAATTGATGGTCTGTTTAACCACTGTAATAGCAGCTAGTCACACTACTTCAACAGGCACTCTCCCTGAAAGAATATTTTCTATTAGAAATACAACTAGGATTTTTGGGGATAATTCACCACTTTGACTTTGCAACATTCCAGGATGTCATCTGGCACTTAAAAATGGGTGCAAAACTGCCGAGCTGCCCACAGTTAGCATTTATTATTAGAAGATGAATATTCTGTAGACTGTTAAGCTAACTTAAAGCATTAGGTAGACATTAAACACCCAACTCTAGCGATGGAGCTCAGGAATGAGTTCTATAATAAAAATAAAAATATTAGGAGCCAATTATGTAGTTGAAGCCATAAATGTGGATGGTGAAAAAAGAGTGGTAGCTAAAGGAGTTTCAAGACAAGGGGAGGGTTTATTTCTTAAGAGAGAAGAGACATAAACTATCAATTATTCTCATCACTCCTGCATTTGCAACCTCTTCTCCCATCTCCTCCCTTCCAGAGGAATTAGACAGGGCTAGGGCTGCAAAGAGCACAGCGTCAATACTTGGTTTTGGTGCCAACTCAGACTGCAGCTGTGTGTCTGTAAACAGTACAGTTCAGAATTTGTCACAGATGGTGCCAGCCAATAAGAAGGTGTCTAGGTATTCAAAGCAGAGTTTGCTATTTTCTCAGTAGTTAGTAAATATTATATGTCAGTTATTTTCTAACAAAGAAAATTTGGTGGTATACATATTTTAATTACAAAATATTTTTTAACAGTATAGCTCAATACATATGAGTGCATGGTGGATTTGGCATGAACACTGGTTTAACTATGCATCCCCTTCCATAAATATTCCAATGTACACTTATATGAGTTATTTCAAACATCAGTTTTATGGCATGACTTTGTTACAAATTATTCAATATGTGGCACACTCAAAAAACATTTTAAATTAAAGATATTCAATAAAAGGTTTATTTTTTAAAATTTTTTAACGAGTTTTTCTTATTTATTCATGACAGACACAAAGAGAGAGAGAGAGAGAGAGAGGCAGAGACAGAAGCAGGCTCCATGCAGGGAGCCCGATGTGGGACTCGATCCTGGGCCTCCAGGATTACACCCCGGGCTACAGGCGGTGCTAAACTGCTGCGCCACCAAGGGCTGCCCCAATAAAAGGTTTAATACAATGGTCAATTTCTGAAAACTAAATTTGCACTGTTAACCTCCTACATGTAAATCAGTGATTATGCTAATAAGGAAATATGTATAATTTTCCTTTAGAAATTGTACTGTTTTTAAACTTCAACAAGTTTGAACATCTCTAAGGTTTTAAAGTAACTTATCTTATGTTTGATCAAGAAGAAAGAAGTTTTCTTTTCAGCCAGAGTGTCTACTGTATGGTGAGTGTTTTATATGCATTTTCTTAGACCTTAAGAGCAACCATATGAGGTAGTATTTTCCTATTTTCCAAATTTCTTTAATCCCCAAGTCCATCATTTTTGTCAGTACATGCTTCTTTCATTGTAGGGTATTTAAAATCATTTTTTAAAAAGTTCTGAGTGCTCTGCCCCATGTTCCAGGTGCCACAGCTGCCCATGAGGCTGAGAACCTTCCTCTGCAGCTGCCTGTCACCCCGAGGCCGGGGGGGAAAGGGCACAGCCAGAACCATGCTGTGAAGACATTCAAACAGCCCATGAAGAAGAACCCTTTGGGGAGGGAGAGCTGGCCCCTTGGCAACAACCAGCACCCCCTTGCTAACCATATGCCTCCCGGGACTTAGATCCAGGCCAGCCATCAGATCACTGCACTCTCTTGAGAGATCCTGAGCCAGAACTGCCCATCTAAGCCACTGTTAAATATCTGATACAGACAAACTATGAGGATAACAAATGTTTATTTTTTTAAAGTTCTGATATCCTTTTATTAAATATATAAGCAATTATTTTGAATGTGGGCAACCTTTCCAGTCTTACCACCAACTCCTTTCCTTTCCCAACAAAATGGAGTACATTATGACTACAAAAGAAATATCCTCTGTTTTACTAAAAGGTAGGGAGAGGCTGAGGGAAAAGGTGACAGAGGAGGGAGAAAGGAAGAGAGGAGAAAGGAAAAAAAAACCCCACTCTTTCAAATCTCTCTTACTATCATTCACCACCTTCATGTTCTCTTTTACCTTCTTGGCTCAGATTTTTTTTTTTAATTTTTATTTTATTATTTATTTGAGAGAGAGAGAACATGAACAGGAGGTGTAAGAGAAGAGGGAGAGAGACACTCTCAAGCAGACTCTGTGCCGAGCACAGAGCCTGACCCGGTGCTCAAGCTCATGATTCAAGATCATGACCTGAGCCAAAACCAAGAATCAGAGGCTTAATGGACTGTGCCACCCAGGCTGCCCCTTGGCTCACCTTCTTCTAAAATATATCCTAATATATTTTAGAATATATAAATCTTCTTTGTATCCCAATTATTACCTCTTCAGTTTAGAACACCAGTTTATCTTGCCTGGAGCATATCATGCCTCTGACTGGTCCTGCATTTCAACTTTTGAGCCATAATCCATTTCCCATAGAAATATAAAATACTTTCAGAATTTTAATATATAATGTACAGTATATAATAGCTAATTTAAATTTTTTAAATATACAAAAATTAGACTATTTTATTTGTCTGAATCTCTTCAAAAACTTCTCATTCCATAGGTCTTAAAGTCTTTACATTGCCTTACATACCCCTATGTGAGTTGGCCCCTATCCTTTCTATGTAATCTTCTTTCACTTCCCCTAGAAAGACAAGTTGTGGTAAAACTGTGAAGACCTTTGAATAAAACACAGCAAATCTGAGCTTTATCCCATATGTCACTAATTTTCAGACATTTTTTCCTGGTAGACCACTTTTTCCTTCAATAAAATACTACACTAACTATAACATATAAAACTTGTAAAAATAGAGAGTCTGGCTGAAACAAGGTCCAGAGGCCCATCGCAATCATAAATACCAACAGTCCCCTAAGGCCACATGGCTACATATGGGGGGGGGGGGACAACCTTTATTTCTCAATTTCTAGTTACAATGCATTGCCTGCATTGACCTTCCATGGCTTAACTTCTCTCCCACATTTTGTCTTTCAACTCTAATATTTCTTTGACTTTATCTTCCAGATTACTATTTCAGTCTGTAGTTAGATCTATTACATTGTTTTGCTCTTCTGATATAGAGAAGACATACTCTTGAACAACACAGGTTTGAACTACTCAGGTCCACGTATACCAGACTTTTCAATAAACACAGTACAGTACTGTGAATATATTTTCTCCTCCTTATGATTTTAATATATTTTCTCTCTAGCTTACTTTACTGTAAGAATATATACGTACATGTAATATACATAGCATATAAAATATGTGTTAATCGACAGTGTGTGTTATCAGTAAGGTTTCCAGTCAACAACAGGCTATTAGTGATTAAGTTTCGAAGAGAGTCAAAAGTTATACTCAGATTTTCAACTGTGGGATCCCTGGGTGGCTCAGCGGTTTAGCGCCTGCCTTTGGCCCAGGGCACGATCCTGGAGTCCCGGGATAGAGTCCCACATCGGGCTCCTGGCATGGAGCCTGCTTCTCCCTCCTCCTGTGTCTCTGCCTCTCTCTCTCTATCATGAATAAATAAATAAATAAATCTTAAAAAAAAAAAGATTTTCAACTGTGCAGGAGGTCGGCATGCCTAGTCCTCACGCTGTTCAAAAGTCAATGATATATAGTTAATTTTTAAATTATTTTTTAATTTAATTTTATATTTTATTATAACATATTAATATTAAAATAGATTTTTTTAAATTTTAAGTAGGCTCCACACCCAATGTAGGGCTTAAACTCACAACCCTGAGATCAAGAGTTGCATGCTCTACTAACTGAACCAAATACCTATTTTATTTATTATTTGTCTTTTTGAAGATTTTATTTATTTAAGAGAGACAGAGCATGAGCCAGAGAGAGCACAAGCAGAAGCAGTCTCCTCAATAAGCAGGGAGACCAATGCAGGGCTCAATCCTAGAACCCTGGGACCATGATCTGAGCTGAAAGCAGACCCTTAATTAAGCGAGCCACCCAGGGGCCTTCCCTGTATTTTTTTAAAGCTTAAATCATATGTTTAATTTCAAAGATCATTTGCTCATTGCTTCTTTTGAATTGTTCCATTATCTTCTGGAATCTCTCAAAAATTATTGGTTAGAATATATTTTATATGTTCTTCTGTTCTTTGAATTAAATGTTTCATCCAAATCAGTGGTTTGTTCATCTTCGCTCTTCTTTTCCTGCATTGGTTTTCTTAAGTGTCTGATGATGATCCTTGGCTATCCATTCATATTTATGAACAAATCTAAGTTGATGAGTATACACACAGCTGGCCCAGGTTTTCTCTATAGCCATACAGATATTTCCCCCATTCAGTCTCTTTCCTGTACAGGAAGGCTGACTGCTGGTATATTAAGTGGCCAGAGCCACATTAAGATGTGTGGGTTAGCCTACAGAGGTAAGCTGAGAAGGCTCCAAGTGACAAAAACAGAAGAAAACAGTTTTACTCTGATTGTGAGTACTCTAACATATTTCCCCCTGGGCAGGACTGTCTTTCATTTTTCCTCCTGTATGCTTCTGTAACATAGATGAGTCCTCCCAAGTTACTTCACGTTCTACTCTTTTGTCATGTCCCTACAGCCACAGTGGAAGCCTTCCTCAGGTAGATAGTTTACCTTACAAATGGTTTTGAATTTCAGAAATAGACAAATGCTATCTTTAGTATGTGCATGTGTGTGTATGTATGTGTGTGTGGGTGGGTTTGTGTGTGTGTGTCAGAGAGAGAAAGGGAGAGAGGAAAGAATAGAGAATACATGTGTATGTGAATGATTTGAGGAGAAAGAACTGTGCAAGCAGAAATACTGTCTTCCTATTTAAGGCACATACCTTGAAATAATTACCCCTATTACCAAGAACTTGAAAGTTTTGAGGCTTTCCTTTCATGCACAGTTGCTCTCTGTGCCATTCTGGGTTGTCATTTTCCAGCCTTCAGGCTGTCAATTCCTCACAATTCCTGATGGCACCATTTCCTGTCTTCCAACAGTGTTGAGAATTTATCTTTTAATTCTTTGGTTCTATAGAATTTGGAAAAGAATGGGAAGTAATGGCATCTATTCAAAAAGTTATTTAGAACAGGAAAAGGCCCATAGAATATCTATAATTTAAAAGAAAGATATAGTGGACTAACAAAGGTTATAGACCAAATAAAATTCAAATGTCTTGTCATGACCTATCTAAGTTCATCACTTACCACTGTCCTCCTTAGCTCACTACGATCCAGAAACATGGGCTTTCTTTTTGTTTTTCAAAAAATATCAATCTTATTCCTATGAGTTTTTGTGCTCTTCTTTTATGTGGAAATCTGATTCTCATAATTCAGATCTCTGTGCATAGGTCACTTCTTCCTAAAAGTCTCTGCAATGATCACTATGTAAAATAGGACCAATCCCAGTTTCTTCCACATCATTCTTTTTGATTTTAACTTTACCAAGTTTATCCTATTCTAAGATAATCTTCAATATTTCTTTTACTTATCTGAGTACCTAACTAACGTAAGTGCTACATAAAGCTGCTTTGTAACATCTCACACTGTATCATAATATTCAATAAATATTTGATAAAGATCTGAGAAGACATAGCCATGATATAAGACCTCAGAAGTCAAGAGAGAAGAGGATAAAAATCAAAGTTAAAGTGTTAGCTATGAAAAGAAATTATATATTTCTGAGATTGATAGAAATGAAAGAAGGATAAATATTAAGATGTTCTGAGGTGTTGGGAGACAATTGTCCATAAATCTCTCAGGTTTCTGCAAAAGAGGTACTGAGGGCCCTTTGTTCTAGACGATCTCTTCAAGGATAACAAATAGCCCTGGAAAATAGAGGTAATGTTTCTTATGGAGCAAAGGGCAGGCATGCTTACTTCCCATTACAAAAAGTTTAGGTTCCCTAAGCTCTTCTGTAATACAACCCACTGCACGTACAGGTATCATCTGGCACTCTTTATGTCACACTAAAGAAACTGGGGATTAGAAAAAAAAATGCTAATACTTCACTCTATTGCTATGAATAAAAACTAACCTTCACACTGACCCAGGAATTTCATGTTTTCTACCAGCATCCATGAAACTGGCTAACTTAGTAGACTGCAAGTAAGGTAAAATCTCAGACTCTTTATGCTTCTTTTATGTGAGGTAGGGACCAAAAAAGTAAAACACTTTTACTTAATAGTGTAAAGCTTGATAACTTATTTTTTTCCTAATGAAGAATGAAGAGAGGTCTTCTGTTGAGTAAGACCAAGGGAATAGGGGGAGGCTCAATACAAGTGACTTTAGATAATAAAGTCACTGTGAGAAAAAGGAAAGAAAGCACACTGAAAATGAACAACCTCCACTCCATCCTGTCCTACCAGTTCACAAATACTCTTGATTTCTTTGCCTGATTTATATTAATTTCCTGATTTATATTAATCTTCTCCAGGGCTACAGTTTGATTTGGTTCTGGCCCTGTACTCCTTTTCTGGACTATTTCAGTAATCTCTCCAAAGAACCTCTTTTTGCCCCAACCTAACCTACTGATAGATTAATCTTATCAGATAACGAATCTTAAATCATTCTATTTACAAGACACTGAAAATTACAGTAATGGCATGATCACTTTAATTTTTTTAATAATGAAATGTACATACTAAAGTATAAACCATATAAGCTATTTAATGAATAAAATGAATATCCTTTACTCACCATTCAGTTTAAGAAACAGAACACTAGGGCAGCCCAGGTGGCTCAGCAGTTTAGCGCCCCCTTCAGCCCAGGGCGTGATCCTGGGGACTCGGGATCGAGTCCCACATGGAGATCCCTGCATGGAGTCTGCTTCTCCCTCTGCCTGTGTCTCTGCCTCTCTCTCTCTGTCTCTCGTGAATAAAAAAAATAAAAATAAAATAAAAAAAAGAATAGAAAAGAAACAGAACACAACCAGTACCGTAAAACACTCGCACCCCCTCCCCAAGTCACATCTCCCATTCTCTCCTCCAGACGTGACCTGCACCCTGAATTTTGGGTTACTTTCCTTTACCAAAAATATATCACTACCTATATATGTATCCCTAAAGAATATACTGTTGATGAATGGATAAACAAAATGTGATATATCTATACAATGAAGTATGCTACAGTCTTAAAAGGAATGAAATAATTCTGATTTCATTAAAATCCTCCTATGGCTTCCTATTGCCAAGAGCACAGAGCTTTTAGCATGTCAATCATGGCCTTCATAATCATTTCCCCGTTACCTTTCTAGTACTACCTCTAACACCAACCCTAGAACTGTAGCTAAATAACATACGACTTGTTACTTCTAAAACCTCATAGTCTCCTACCTTTTACTATGTTGCCGCTTTACCTGGAATATATTCCCTGTCATTCAGGAGCTTCTTTAAATGTGCTTTTCAGGTGCAACCTCTTCCATGAAACATTCCTGTTCCCTAGCCAGAGAGTCTTTCCTTCATCTGAAATCACACAGCACTTCATCTGAATTTCCCATATAGGGTGCATTTTCTACCATTATATTTCTACTCTCACTGCCTGATAACCTTTTTAATCACTTTCATCCATTGGTTTCAGTGACCCAGCACTCTCCCCATTTTCAACCTACCTCTCTCCAATTGCTGCTTCTTAGTATTTTTAACTGGTTCTTCCTCTGTCCATCTCTTAAATATTGGATTCCTCAGGATCCTACTCAAGAGTCCTCCGAGATCTCTTTATATCCTCCCTGCAAAACTCCTCATCTACTCCAAATACTACCTACATGCTGATGACTTTTAGTCACCAGCCCTCATTTCTCTCCTGAGCAGCTTGTTTATATATCCACCTCCTATTACCCATCTTCCACATTAACTTGAGGTTCACCATTATAAAACTGAATCCATATTCTTCCTTTTCTGAATCCTTCCATGATCTCAATCACATTAAATGGAAGCACTATCCACCTAGTTACTTAAGTTAGAAACTTGAGTGTTACCTTTATTACTATTTATTTCTTCCACAAACCCCACATCTTATCAATTACCAACTCTGTTGCTGTTACTAGTTAAAACTTCATAAATTCATCTAATCTAGTTCTTTTCATCTCTACTGCTACCAAAATAGTTTATGGCTCAAACACATCTCAACCAATTACCCAGAATGTCCTTACACTTTATATTCTTGTCTCTAATCTAACTTCTCCCAACCCACTCTCCATTCTGTCAGCAAAATCCTTCCAAACAGCAACAAGAATCATATCATTTCTCTGAAAAGCCTTAATGACTTTCTATCGCACTAAGGATGAAATTCCAATAACACCTAAGACCATGCATGAAATAGTCCTTGCTCACACCTCTGGCTTCATCTCTGAACACTGAAGTTCTAGAGTCCCATGAGACATGCCACATTCTCTAGCTCCTCTTTCCTTTGTACATACTTTATGTGAAATACACTTAGCTACCCCCACATCTTTTTCCCTTTTAACACTTCACCTCAGGCTAACCCTTATACATGTTATGCCTCAGGTTAGCCAAAACTTTCTCCAAGAAGCTTTCCCCAATACCAGACTCCACTAAGATTTGGTTAGATGGCCAAACCTAATTCCACTACAGGTACTTTCAGAGTACCCTGTATATTCCTCACTCACAGTACTCATCAACTTACATACTTAGATTTACCTATTTACTTGTCTGTGTCCCCCACAAGACTGAAATTGACTTGTGCCCTGATAGGTAATTTAATTACTCTTACAGAACATGGTAGGTGTTTTATAAATATTTGTTGTCAAATGAATGAATGTCTTATCTCTGCTAAATAAGAAGGTATGTCCCCCAATGGCAAAATCTGAGTATGATAAATCTGCAATCACTATATGCTATGCTCAAAGAAACAAGAATTTTAAAAATTTCCACAAAGGTCAAGTAAGGCTTAAATTTCAAAGAACATGATCTGCATTCAAAAGTTTAACTCAAAATGCTAAGAAGGAACCTCAATCCAGACTCCTGCCTTTAATCAAGTAAAATATAATCAATTTGTCAATTATATATGACCAAGTACTTATAAACTGTTAAAAACATTATTTAAAGTAACATGTGAAATTACAAAATTAGACATATGGAATCCCAAATAAGGTGTAAAAATAAAAACTGACTCTAAGAGGCATCCATATTGGTAAAGAAATTCAATCATCACTATTTGCAAATAACAGGTATATACAAAAGAAGGAAACTGGACCACCTCCTTACACCACGGGCAAAAATAAACTCAAGTGGACTAAAGACCTAAATATGAGACCTGAAACTATAAAAATCCTAGAAGAGAACACAGGCAGTAATGTCTCTAACATCAGCCATAGTAACATTTTTCTAGGCATGTCTCCTAAGGCAAAGGGAACAAAAGTAGGGCAGCTCCGGTGGCCTAGCGGTTTAGTGCTGCCTGCAGCCCAGGGTGTGATCCTGGAGACCCGGGATTGAGTCCCACGTCGGGCTTCCTGCAAGTAGTCTGCTTCTCCCTCTGTCTGTGTGTGTGTCTCTCTCTCTGAATAAATAAATAAATCTTTAAAAAAAAAAAAAGGAAACAAAAGTAAAAATAAACCACTGGGACTACATAAAAATAAAAAGTTTTCTTTGCACAAAGAAAGAAACCAAAGACAAAACAAAAAGGCAACCTACTGAATGGGAGAAGATATTTGCAAATATTTACTTACATATCCAGTAAGGGGTTTATATCCAAAACATAAAGAACTTATGCAACTCAACACTAAGAAAAACTCCAAGTAATCTAATTAAAAATGGTCAGAGAACCTGAAGAGACAGTTGTCCAAAGAAGAGACATAGATGGCCAACCAAATATGAAAAGATGGAAGAAAAAAAAATGGAAGATGCAAATCAAAACCATGAGATATCCCTAACTCCTGTCAGAATGGCATTTATCAAAAAGATAAAAAATAACAAATGTTGGTGATAAGGATGTGGAGAAAAGGGAACGCTCACACACTGTCAGTGGGAATGTAAACTGGTTTAGCCACTGTGGAAAACACAATGGAGGTTCCTCAAAAAATTAAAAATAGAAATACCATATTATCCAATAATTCCACTACTGAGTGTTTACTCCATACAAATCAAAAATACTAATTTGGAAGGATACATGTACCCCTATGTTTATTGCAGCATTATTTATGATAGTCAAGATCTGGAAGCAATCCAAGCATCCATCGATAGAAAATGGATAAGGAAGAAGGGCTGTGTGCATGTGTATGTGTGTGTACTTATATTTTATAGCCATAAAAAAAAAGATGAGATTGTGCCATTCGCAACAACATAGACCCAGAGGGTATTACGCTAAGTGAAATAGATGAAAAAAGACAAATACCATATGATTTCACTCATATGTAGAATCTGAAACAATAAACAAAAAACAGAATCACAGAAATGATGGTTCCCAGAGGGGAGGGAGTTTAGGAAGGATAGGCAAAATGGGTGAAAGAAAGTGGGAGATACAAATTTCCAGTTATGAAATGAATAAGTCATGGGAATAAAAGGATCAGCATAAGGAATATAATCAATGATATTTGTAATAGTGTTGTATGGTGACAGATGGTAGCTACACTGTGGTGAACATAGATAGCAGAAAGTATCACTAAAAAGCTACATCTGAATGTAATGATGTACTATATGTTGGCTAACTGAATTTAAACTTTAAAAAAAGTAGCATAAAGTATGAACTTGTGGAATCACTATGTTGTACACCTGAAACTAATGTAATACCATGTGCCAATGACACTCAAACTAATTCATTAAAAATAAAAATCAACTCACTACATATGAACTGGTTTACTAATATGCTAATGTAGAAAAATAAGACATTGAGAAATATGACTATCTGGTAGATATCACTGTAATCTACTTGAGTTTAGAGCTTTTCATCTTAACATACTTTAAACCATCACTTAAAAATTAAAAATTTTTGACAAATTGCTTTGGGTACTCAAAGGGAGAGAAATTCATGCAAGGTTGTCCAGCTATGAAGATGATTTCTATACCCCAACAATTTTAGCATATGTTACTGACATAAGTCTGTTTTAAATATACTACATCATCCTGTATATTTTCCTTATAGCTTAATACAAATCATCAAAATCACTAGTGTCAACACCTCCTTTAAAGGCATTCATTCATGTCTCATTCAAGGAAAATATTTTTAAAGCACATACTATTTTGACATGTATTTTCAAACTAACAAGATTTCAGCAATTTATTAAGGGTTTACAGTTTTTAAAGTAGTAAAGCTAGCAGAAAAGATGAAACTAGTCTGATAGAATTTCACTCTCCAATGGTTTTGAGAGTCAGAATCCTATCACTGCTAATGAAGTAACATTTAAGAAAAGTAAATTATTTATTCATGGAAATCAGTCACTTTTATTTTGTACTGAGATATATGAGGTGAGATGCAAAATAACTCTGTAGTTAGTGTAGATATTTTCAAACAATATAGACTTAGTCATTAGAATTCTTGGGCTGGAAGCACCTGGGTGGTTCAGTTGGTTAAGCAGCCGGATCGATTTCATTTCAGGTCATGATCTCAGATCCTGGCATGAAGCCCCACATCCAGCTCTGTGCTCAGCAGGGAGTCTGCTTGAGGACTCTCTCTCTCCCTATCCCCCTTGCCCACCCCTCCCCATGCTCTCTCTCTCAAATAAACAAATATAAAAAAAAATTCATGGACTTGTATCTATTTCCCAGACTCTTCTCAATTTTCCTCTTTGCAATTCCTAAACACAAGTCACCCAGAACTTATAAACTGCTAAAGAATATTGTTTAATCATCTGTTGCTGAAATATTTTTTAATTTTTATTTATTTATTAATGAGAGAGAGAGAGAGAGAGAGAGAGAGAGAGAGAGAGAGGCAGAGACACAGGCAGAGGGAGAAGCAGGCTCCATGCAGGGAGCCCGACGTGGGACTCGATCCTGGGTCTCCAGGATCAGGCTTTGGGCCGAAGACAGCGCTAAACCACTGAGCCACCCAGGCTGCCCTGTTGCTGAAATATTTAAAGGAAAACTATTTTTAGCAAAAAATAGTATTTGATAAGAGATGAAAATTTCCCAAATATATGCAATTATTATTTTTTTAATTTGTCTTTTCTTCTAAGACAGTGAACTCACAATTTACTCTTGTATGGAAGAAAACTGTTATCTCACTGCAGTTTTGCTAATTTTTGACAACTAAAACCCCTCTTTTCACTTGAAGTAAAAACTATACATATATAGCAAGGTAAAAGCAGTTAAAATTCTTTCACATTGCCAAAACTTCTATAACATATAGTTAGAATAAGCTAGTAAGTATGCTTAATAAAGTCTCCTCCACAAATGATGGTTAAAAATTATGTCTAGTAATACTTTGATTACTCCAAGTATTATCAAGCTAATTTTTAGTCACGCATTTCTTTCTAATAGTTGGAACTACTACAGGCAATCAGAGAATGAGAACCAACAATTTTAGTAAATAATGTCATTTATTGATAGATGAACAGATAGGTAGATAATAGCTAATAAATCACTTCTTCAGTGACTCAGGACATGCTTTGTATTCCCTATTTCTTTTTTTTTTCTTTAAGATTTTAATCATTTATTCATGAGAGACACACACAGAGAGAGCCAGAGACAGAGACAGAGGAAGAAGCAGGCTCCATGCAGGAAGCCCTATGCCAGACTCGATCCCAAGACTCGAGGATCATGCCCTGAGCTGAAGGCAGATGCTCAGCCGCTGAGCCACCCGGCGTCCCAGTATTCCCTATTTCTTAAATACTCTAAAAACTTCATTTTTATTGTTATTCTAAATAGAAGCAAGGCATTCTATTAAAAGGTTATGTTCCAGTAGCTTTGTAGTAAGTACTATTTTGAAAAGCAACTAAGTTTAAAAACAACTTGCCTTTAAAAATCTATATAGTAATTGTTTCTATATCACTATTTAAGGTGGCTTAAAGATGATGTGCACAATTGTATTCAATACAAAAACAAGTTTCCGATATTAAGAAATATTATTTAACTTACAAATTATTTTTATAAACAAGACAAATATTTATTTGACCTCTGTTAACATTCCTCTAAAACATCAAAATATTTGTTTTTCTTTTATAATGATGTTAAACTCCTATAAAGTTAGGTTACTAATAGCTAGTATAAACAAATTAATGAATTAAAAGAAGGTATAGAATTCAGAAAGTTTATCACATAAAATGTTCACTTCTAGAGCAACTAATTATATACATGCTCTGTTCAAGTAAAGCAAGTAGAGAAAGCAGCTTGCTGATATGAAAGCCTCCTCTGACGGTTCCCTGAGGAATAGACTTGGATGGTACTCGCAAGAGGGACCTCTAACCCTTCAGAAATAAAGGAATGTGAATAGTGGGCCAGAAAGCATGTAAGAGTGTCTTTTCTTTCTATTTATATGTCTCTATATGCGATTGTTTATTTTCAACAGAAAATAAAGAAAAGCAGGTTTCACTGTAACTATTTTTCTAATTAAAACATGAATAAATTCTGTGTTTCAGTTTTTAATTTATCCCATTTTGATTTCTTAAGCATTGAAACTCAAATAGGTTTCAGAAATGCTTCATCATTTTCCAAACTGCACCAAAGAGTTCTTACTGTCAGGATTTATAATTCAATATAGCATGTAATAAAGTAGGTAATAATCATACATGGTATTGTATTTTACATAATTCTTAAATGTATAATGTTGAAAAAACTTCAGGTTACTTTCATGTTGTTTTATAATATTCGTTTTTTTCAAAATCATCTAACATTATGAAATATATAGAACAAATGTTACAATATATAGCAAATATTTTATTTTGCATCAGTTGGTACTAAAGTAGCAAATGCTAGGTTTCTGCCCTTTTCTCATCCCTTCTCTGATCGACAAATACATTACTAAAAGGTTTAAAAGGGTAGAAGAATTTTATAAAAGCCAAGGTGAGTTAATAATTTCAAAGTAATGAGAACATGATCCAATATATGTTTTTTTAAACACCACTGTCAAATTTCTTTGGGCTAAATTTTTGGTCAGCATGTGAGAATTAGCCATAGCAATCCTATTACCCTAATGAGTATTCTATGTGTAACTCCCCACACATCAACATAGGTCTCGCACATTTTCTTGCAAATATCTAAATAAATATGTACATATATAACACAAAATCAAATTCTTTATAAAACTTTAACAAACTTATGTAACATACACAGATATGCATATTTACACATCAATAATATATATATATACTATACACACACACACACTTATATCTCTATACTCTACCAATCTTTTACATAGCTAGGAAGCTGAGTTATAGTCATTAAAAGGATTATCCAAAATAAATGCCTGCATAGCAGTATCTTGAACGGGGTCTGAATGAGCTATATATTTAACAGAGCATGTCAAATGTGAAGATTCCCATTCTTAAGACTATATGTATTACTTAAATGAAACTGTTTGAAGCCTGAATACCACATTCAATAATACAAGCCTGGGAAGGAAGTATTTTTTTTCTTCCTGAAGTGAATTTGATGCTTCTGAAAGACTGACAGATTTGGAAGAAAAAGTATAGCTTTAGACTAAATTAAGTATTCACAGAACAAACACTGCAGCTGCAAGAGCAATTCAAATTTCCTATCACCAATGTTTCAGTCCTCTTTTTAAAAGAATGATTTCTGAGGTCAGAGGTCACTCCCATTTTCATGGCTATTCAACCCCCTGGCTAATATAGCTAACATGGGTACCATTAAATAGGGACAACTATGATAATGGATATATCTGCAGGAACAGCAAGTCATTTTATAAAGGCTGCCAACTACTATAAAAATAGTGATTTTTCAATTCCATAAATTGTTTCTATAACATTTTATCTAAAACTGGCTTATGTGACTAAAATACTAATCTGTATTTTTTAAACAAAATATTAATTACATGTTACATTCCAAAAGTTTCAAAGGGGACTGTGAAAATAAATTTAAAATAAAAATATATAGCATCAAATGAGCCATGAGCAATGGCTCAGCTGGCTGGACTCTGATGTATGTGTATCTATGAACACATATACCCATTTCCCAAAAAGAAGGAAAATGACTTTATTCATAAGAATGAAACAATATTACCTCAAAAAAGAAATATCAAAGATTCAAAAGAGAAACACTAAAGGTGGCAGTCTTGAAGAGAAGTATTATAATGTTAACAAGAAAAAATTTCATAAAACATAAATCTAAATTTCTGAAAATGTTATAATCTTTGCATAGTACATGGAAATTTAGTTTTAAAATAAAGTCTCAGTACATTAAATGAAACTTAAAATCAGTTTTGTTTAACTGTATCTGATAGAGAATATGATTCAATTAGAAAAATAACATGTAAAAATGCAATATAGTTTGTATAATTCTGTCATTTATAGAAGTCTACTGACGTAGGCTATTTAAATTGATTCTGATTTTTCTGTGATTACTGGTGAATGTTTCAAAATGATAAGATAGTTTTATTTTTTGCTTCCTAAATAAAGATATTTAAATACAAATGTAACAGAAACATTATTCATTAAATTGGTAGAAGACATAAATGACTTTTTTTAATTCCAAAAAGAAGTGTATCTCAAGTTGGAAAAAAGCTTAAAAGGGGAAGGGGGGGGACTTTCAGAATTAAGACTTAAAACTTTAAATATCTATCTGTAGAGGAATATTTTCTTTTCTTCTCTTTAATATACACATAAATCAACAATCATTTTTCTTTTTTTTTAAGATTTTTATTTATTCATGAGAGACACAGAGAGGGAGAGAGAGAGGCAGAGACACAGGCAGAGAGAGAAGCGGGCTCCATGCAGGAGCCCGATACGGGACTCGATCCGGGGTCTCCAGAATAACGCCCTGGGCTGAAGGCAGCGCTAAACCGCTGAGCCACCCATGCTGCCCAACAATCATTTTTCATTTCAGAAACTCAATCCTCAATTTACTAATTTAATGACCTGAACCTACATGAGGATGCAAGGTTGTTGGGGTTTTTTTAATGGATAAAAGAAAACAAAATACACCAGGAGGAAAGCTACTTTTCAAGTTTTAACTGATCAACAATCACTTGGTAAGATGAAATATTACATATGACTGCTGAAATCCTATGGTATTTTAGAATTATTTAAATAGTACAGTGCAAGCCTATTTAGTTATAGTCGTAGAGCAATTCAATATTGAAATATTTATAGAAAACCAAATTGTATCACTTTTCTTTTTTGTTTTTTTTTTTTTTTTGTGGAGCTATTTTCTTTCTATGGTTAGTTGAGCTTAAAATGCAATGTAAACAGTACACAGATATTTTGAGGCCTTTGTAATCTAAATCACAAGATAGGCTCCATTTGCATCCCAGAACTAATAAAAGAGCAAGATTCATCCATGTATTTTAGTATTTAATAATTCCAAAGTTTCCTCAAACCAGAATTCTAATTTCATCCCCGTCTTCCAAAACACTAAAAAAACCTTCCAATACTTCATTATATGGTCCTTGCACAATTGCACCACCTAGTGTTCACCAGGCAATAAACCTACAAAGTTAGTAAAGCTTTCTCAGTATTTAGAAAACAAAAACCACCACCATTACCATCAAGACACCACAGTACTACATCAACCAACCAAACTTTCATTCGTTACCTTTGTTTGACTTATAAAATTGTAATAGATTGAGATGCATTAAAATGTTATATTTTGGGATTTAAATAATCTAAATGTATTCTGAGGTAGGATCACAATTCTGAAAATAATGTATTTCAAATGTGCTCAAACTGATTATATATTACCTCAAAAAGAATCACATTTTAAAATCTAGAGTGTGTTTCTATGGCAAAATTAACAAAGACAAATGAGAATGGTGAGTGGCTTCTTCATTATCAAAGGCAGTGACAAAGCTTCTCTTATATTCTACTTCTTTGGCTTCCTGAGGGTAACAGGGTAGGCTCTTGTTCCTGTTCTCCACCCAGAATTACATTTTAAAGACTATTTAACTATGTATAAGAAAGACACGCTACTAGGGAGCCTGGGTGCCACCAGTGGTTAAGCATCTTGACTCTTGGTTTCTTCGTTTTGGCTCAGGCCCTGATCTCAGGGTTTGGGATCAAGCCCCATGTTGGGTTCTGTGCTCAACATGGAGTTTGCTTTAGACTCCCTCTCCCTCTCTCTGCCCTTCCCTGCCCCTAGTTTCTTTCCCTCTCTTTTTCAAGTAAATATATAAATCTTTAAAAAAAAAAAAAGACATACTACTATATTTATACTACTATAATTACTTCCTCAGTAAATATTAGAGTTTTTGGAATTAGTGTT
This sequence comes from Nyctereutes procyonoides, assembly GCF_905146905.1. Taxonomy (NCBI): domain Eukaryota; kingdom Metazoa; phylum Chordata; class Mammalia; order Carnivora; family Canidae; genus Nyctereutes; species Nyctereutes procyonoides. The sequence continues at coordinate 64,258,919 of NW_026575049.1, forward strand.
CTTGTTATATTGTTGAGCAACAACTTCTTAAAATGTGCATCCATGGATGATAAATATCAGCTAAATTTCCAATATTAACCTCACACTTATTTAATAATATACATGATGATTATAAGTCATATTTCCTGCTCTACATGATAATCAAACATAAATGACAAACTGTTCACATGAATTACTATAATCAACACTGCCTTTATAGTCAAAACCAAACATTTTTAAGGTAAATTGAAGGGAGAGAAAGGGAAATCCATGTGGAACAGAAAGGTACTCTAAGGCCCTATCAAAGATATCAGTTCTATTATTTATACTTGGAGAGACAAACCTATTCCTTTTCTAGCAGCAGGGTGCCACGGTTGTAGATTACAGAATTCCCTGGCTGGTAAGTATACCAGTCCTCCAACTTGCCAACCTCCAGTGTTGAAAGCCAGGAGAGAGCCAAATACACTTTGGCTTAGAATAGTAGCTAGTGTTAAAGTGTGTTAAAATGTGCCTGTGTGTGTGTGCGTGTGTGTGTATGTGTGTGTGTGTGTGTGTGTGTGTGTGTGTGAGAGAAAGAGAGAGAGACAGGGAGGGGGGTGGGAAGGGAGAGGAAGACAGAGGCATGAAAATGGAGGGCTTCAATCCAAACTGAAAACTAGTCTAGGTTCCCCCACTTAAACAGGAGAAGTATTCAATCAAATCTTTGGATAGGGTCTATTTCCCTTTGTTCTCCAGCACTAGGCCTCTATCATCATTCATTTTCTTATCTCTTAAATCCATCCTGTGATAATCTACCCTTTCTTTTGTCTTTGGATATTTTAATTTTCAAATTCCCTAGTTGAAGGGCATGATCTATATACTTTGTCTAAAGCTGAACATAGATATGATCCAAGTGATATTCTTGGCCACAATATCAAGCAGAGCTCAGATCCACCTGAAAACATTTAAGTGTTTATGGAACACCTCATAATCCCTAAAGACTGAAAGTACATAAAAATATGACACCTCCAAGGCAAAAAAATGGGACACTGGTCTGCAAAGGTTTACTCGTCTAGCTCCTCAAGTTGCTTCTGACATATTCATTAGATCGCTATTACTTGGCATGAGAATTGGGCTCTATGGTAACAAATGCAAAAGTAATGAAATGTGGCTATGGCTCAAAAACTTTTTCTAACATATAAAACTTACTAAAAACTTTCCCTTTGCTATACTGTCCAGAGATCCCATGATCCTAGAGGCCAAATCATAATAAAGTCTCTCAAGATTCTGTAAGTCATGGCTTTTAAGATCCTGGGCCTAACCTAGAATCCCATGGCACCATAACCAATAAAATGTTATGAGATACTGTCTTCAGTGAAGCAGAATGATTATAAAGGATGCTTGTGAGAAGTTTAGCTTATAATTAGGTCAATAGAAAGAAGAGATGAGGGTGTTATTTATTCCAATTCCTCCTGCACAATAAATGAAAGTGGTTAATGCTAAAAAAAATGTTTTTATGCATAAGATATGTGGTAATAGATAATTCAGGACCTTAAATATAAACTCAGAGAAAAAGAGTAATGTAACTTTTAAATTCAAGAGAAAAGGCAGAATGTAGGCCTGTCCAAAGTAGGGAATGTAATAAATAACCATTCCCATTGTAAAGCTTGAACTCTGAAGTACTACATCTCAGTGTAAAAACAAAACAGAAGGAAACCCACCCAACCCCTCTAATCCCTAGAGGACATCAAAGAAAGTTGCTTGGGACTAAAGGGGAAGCCAAAGGATCCTGCTCCCAAGAAAGTGCAGCCTGAAGTCAGCCATCACATAGAAATACAGTCCAAATTCTCTTAACGTGGGTATTCAATGCATTTTAAGTTTTGAATTTAGTCCAAAGTGGTCCCAGATCAGTAACTGATTTGTACAGCAGAAGCAAACAAAATTCCTCTTGAAGGAATAAATACACACTTTCATTTCAGACCTCAAAGAGTTCCAATTAATTTTTCAAATAAAGAATGACATAATACAATATGAATAAGAATCAACAAAGGCAACAGAAAGCAGAAACAACTCAAAGAGATGTCAGAAATACTAGGCACAGGTAATAAAATACCTATCCTTATATTTAAATAAAAACCCAAGTTGAAAATACTGCAGAGAATAGTAAACTATTTTTTTAAAGGACAAATTTTAGAAAAAAATAAAACTCCACGAAATAAAAAAAAACTTAATTGAAATTAAAAATTCAATGGAAAAAATTAACAGAATAAATAGCTGGAGGGGTGCCTGGGTAGCTCAGTTCAGAGACTGACTCTTGATTTCAGCTCAGGTCATGATCTTGGGATCCTGGAATCAAGCCCTGTGTCGGGCTCAGTATCCAACATGGAGTCTGCTTGTCCCTCTCCCTCTGCTCCTATTCCCACTCTCTCTCTCTCTCTCAAATAAATAAATAAAATCTTTAAAAAAAAAAGTGGGGGGCACCTGGGCAGCTCAATGGTTGAGGGTCTGCCTTTGGCTCATGTCATGGGATTGAGTCCCGCATCCCCATGGGAAGCCTGCTTCTCCTACCTATGTCTTTATCTCTCTCTCTCTGTTTCTCATGATAAATAAATAAAACCTCTAAAAAAAAACCCCAAAAAACAAAAAACCTTAGACTACAAAGTGAGAAATTACTTAGTACGTCTGATTATTGCTCAGAAACAATAGGAGATTGGGACAGTGGCAAAATTTGAAGAAATACAAAGAAATTTCTCACACTGATAAAAAACAATAATCTACAGATTCAAAAAGCTCAACAAATCCAAAGCTGGATTTAAAAAGAAAAAAAAAAATTCATGCCCAGACACATCACTATGCAACTGCAGAAGGCCAAAGACAAAGCCAAGATCTTAAAAGCAGTTAGACAGATTGACTTAAAATAAGCAACAATTAGACTGACAGCTGACTTCAACAGCCATGAGAAACCATGTGGTAAAAGAAATTAAACTGTGATCCTAAAAATTTAAACTCAGTAATACTATCTTTCAAGAATTGGGGCAAAATAAAGCATTTTCAGACAAAAGATGAAAATCTGATATCAGCCAACTTTGAGAAAGGCAATTCTATGAATATACTTAAGGCAGAAGGAACGTAACCCGAGTAAATGGGGATCTGAGATGCAAAAAAGGAAAAAAGAAAGGTGAGAAACACGAGTATGAAACCCTGTGCTAAACTTATAATAATTTCTTTCGAGATTTCCAAAAAACATATTGAAATATAAATCAGCAGTAACCTGTAAGTCAGCAGGCAGGCAAAAAATAATTAAAAAGATCTTAAGTTGGGGTGACTGGGTGGCTCAGTTGACTGAGCATCCAACTCTTAATCTCAGCTCAGGTCTTGATCTCAGGGTGGTGAGTTTAGGCCCCATGCTGGGCTCCACACTGGGCATGGAGCCTATTAAAAAAAAAAAAGTTATAAGATTGTTTTATTATCTGAGAAGAAAATAGAGGTATTAACTGGCCTTCAATCTTAAAAAGTACAATATGTGTAATTTTTAGGGTACCCACTAAAAGAATATAAATATATAACTTCCAAACCAGTAGAAGGGGAATATGAAATGATTTTTTTTAAATCAACCAACAATGATAATACACACCTACTAGAATGGTGAAGATACAAAACACTGACAACATAAAATATAAAAATGTTAAGCAGTAAGAACTCTCAATCATTGCTGGTTGGAATACAGCCACATTGGAAGACTGTTTGGCAGTTTCTTACAAAATAAAATATACCCCTACCACATATGATCTAGCAATAACACTCCTTGGTATTTTACCCAAATGAAATGAAAACCCTTGCCCACACAAAAACCTGCACACAGATGTTTATAGCGGCTTTATTCAATATTGCCAAACTTGGAACCAAAATGTCCTTCAGTTAATAAATGGATAAACTGTGGTATGTCCAGACAATGGAATATTATTCAGCACTATAAAGAAATGAGCTAGCAAGTCATGAGAAGACATAAAGGAATGTTAGATGCTTATTCCTAAATGGAAGAGGCCAATCTGAAAAGGCTACATACTTTATGATTCCAACTATATGGCATTCTTAAAAAGGTAAAACTATGGAGATAATTAAAAAGATCAGTGGTTGTGAGGGGTTAGGGGAAGGGAGGGATGAATAAGGAAAGCACAGATTTTTAGGACAGTGAAATAATTCTGCATCATACTATAATAGTGGATAAGTTGGGATCCCTGGGTGGCGCAGTGGTTTAGTGCCTGCCTTTGGCCCAGGGCACGATCCTGGAGACCCGGGATCGAATCCCACGTTGGGCTCTCGGTGCATGGAGCCTGCTTCTCCCTCTGTCTATGTCTCTGCCTCTCTCTCTCTGTATGTGACTATCATAAATAAATAAAAATTAAATAAATAAATAAATTTAATAGCAGATAAGTCATTACATATTTGTCAAAACTCACAGAATGTACACCACATATGAATCCTAATGTAAACTATGAACTCTGGGTAATGATGTGTCAATGTAGGTTTATTTACTGCAACCAATGTACCATTCTGGTCTGGGAAGCTATGTGTCTCTGTGTGGGTAGTGAGGGGCAATGGGTATATGAGAACTTTCTGTACTTTCTGTTCAGTTTTGCTACAAACCTAAAATTGCTCTAAAAACTATTTTTTAAAAAAACAATCAATGCAAAAGAAAGCAAAAGAGGAAAGAAAAAATAGGTAAGACAAGAATCACAAAATAGGACTATGAATCTAAAAATATAAGCAATTACATCAAATATAAATGGATTAATGGCTCTAGCTAAAAGAGAGTACCAAACTGGGATAAAACAAAAATAGAAACAAAAACAAATAAGTGACATTTAAAAAAGATACACTTAAATATAAGGACACATAAAAATTCAACGTAAGAAAGAAAAAAAGATCTACAATGAAAATACTAACCAAACAATGACTGGTATGGTAATATTAAGTATACAAATAGTAAGACTAATTAAGATAAAAGGCATTACTAGAAATGAAGATGCTCAATACATAATACTAGAGGTTTAGTACACCTGAAAAAAATGTATAATGAGTATGCATCTGATAACAACTCCAAAATATACAAAACAAAACAGAATTAAAAGGACAAATAAATCTATTTTCTGATTGAATAATCAGAAAAAAAAATCTGGACTACAGAGGATTAAAAAAATACCAACAACAAACTTGTCTCAATGGACATACAGAGACTACTACATTCAAAGGCTGTAGAATATACCCTCTTTTCAAACTCAATTTGGAATTAAAAAATCAAATATAACAAAATAAGTCTACACAAATATTAAGGGATTTAGATCATAGAAAGCACATTCACTGATTACACTAGAAATCAACAAAAATGGAAGTACAATAAATTTCCATGTGTTAGAAATCAAGAAACACACTTCTGCATAACTATGAGTTAAAGAAAAAAGGCAATAGAAAAAAAAGTATTTTGAATTAAACATGGATGAACCTAGAGGACATTATGCTAAGTGAAATAAGCCAGACACAGAAAGACAAGTATCAATCACATGACCTCATTTTTATGTGGAATCTAAAAAAAAAAGTCAAACTCAGAAAGTAGAATGGTGGTTTATAAAGATTGGGAAGAGGGGGAAAAAGAGGAGATATTATCAAAGGATACAAACTTTGAGTTATAAGATGTTAAATTCTGGAGACCTAATGTACTACATGCAGACTACAGTTAATAATAAGGTACTGTGGGCAGCCCCGGTGGCCCAGCGGTTTGGCACTGCCTTCAGCCCAGGGCGTGATCCTGGAGACCTGGGATTAAGTCCCACATCGGGCTCCCTGCATGGAGCCTGCTTCTCCCTCTGCCTGTGTCTCTGCCTCTCTCTCTTTCTCTCTCTGTGTGTCTCTCATGAATAAATAAAATCTTTAAAAAAAATAATAAGGCACTGTATACTTGATATTTGCTAAAAGAGTGTATCTCAAATATTTTCACCACACACACACATACACAATAACTATGGTTGGTGATGGACATATCAACTAATTGTGATAATCATTTCACAATGTATACATATATCGAATCATGTTGTATATCTTAAATGTATACAATTTTTATTCATTGAAAGTAAATTAATAAACTTTTAAAAGAACTACAAAGTAAATTCAAAGTAATTAAAAGGAAATCGCAAAAATAGCAGAAATTAATAAATTCAGAAACAGTCAAGTATTTTATATTTTAATAGAAACTGAAAAAATTACTAGATCATTATCATAAAAGATGTTTTAAAACTATTCCCATAAACAGGTATTAGAAAGATTATAAAAACACCCCCAAGTGAGTACTAATCTAACCCAAGATTCTGATCTGTAGTTCTAAATGGTAAGGATCTGAAATATGGCAGTTAATTAAGCAGGAATGATGTTCTCTCTCAGTTCTTCCTTTCCTGCACAGTCTCCCAATGCTCCCCTCCATGCCAGACCTTTCTGCAGGACCTGCTGAGTGTCTTCTAAATCTGTCTTAAACATCCTCAAATGCACTGGAAGGTATGCTGTCTCTCCTCACCTACTCAAACTTCTGAAACGAGAACTCTGAATATAATGTTACTTATCAAGGACCAAAATTGAAGCCCTCATCTTCACCCAGCAAACTTGTCCATCTTTTTGTGGTTCCAGTTTTAATGAATGGCATTACCATTCACACTATTGCTCAAGGAAAAAACTTAGATTGTTATTTACTCTTTTTCCCTTGCTGTCCACATCCAATCAATCAGTATCTACTAAATTATACTTTATAAAGGACTTTCAAATTGATCTGAATCTCTTCTCTAAAATACCATCATTTAAGATTTCAAAAATCAAAACCCTAAAATCCATGATTTTTTATAAATAATACAAACCTTTCCTACTTCCGTAAGAAAAATTAGGTTAGCTTATTACATTTATTTATCCATCCATACTTAACTATGTTTAAGTCAAAAGGAAAAATAACATCCCAAATATACAAAGGTCCAACAAATTGGACAACCTAGAAAAAATGGATACATTCCTAGAAACACATAACCTCCCAAAACTGCATCAGTGAAGAAGAAAATTTGAACAGACCAGTTGGTAAGAGTGAAACTCAATCAGTGGCCAAAACCTCCCAACAAACAAAAGTCCAGGACCAGATGGATTCACAGGTAAATTCTACCAAACATTTAAAGAAGAGTTAATACTTTTCTTCTCAAACTATTCCAAAATACGGAAGAGGAAGAAAAGCTTCCAAATTCATTCTATGAGGCCAGCATTACCCTGATACCAAAACCACATAAAGACACTACAAAAAAAGACAACTACAGGCCAGAATCTCTGATGAACATAGGTGCAAAAATCCTCAACAAAATATTAGCAAATCGAATTCAGTGATACATTTAAAAAAAAAATCATTCACCACGACCAAGTCGGATTCATTCCAGAGATACAAAGGTGATTGGGTCAATATTCACAAGTTAATCAATGTGATACATCACATTAACAAGAGGAAGGATAAAAACCACATAATCATTTTAACTATGCTTAGTGTCTCCCTTATTTAAAAACGGAGAACAAAACCAAAACCCCTCTACTCCTATTTCCTTCTACTCCCAACTGAATTAGTTAATTCCTTCATTCAATTAATTCACTCATCCAAAATTTCTTGAACACTTGATATATTCTAGCCACTGTCCTAAGAAATGAAAAACAGACTTGTGCTAAACATATAGATTGCTATATATGTCCCTTATTTTAAAATATTGTATAGCATAGAAAAGACAAATCCAGTAGATCTCACTCTTGCAAAGGGAGGGCTCTGGGACATCAGATCAAGGGTGTCCTTACTATACTGCAGGTGAAAGTGAAACATGTGATCATAAAATAAAAATATTCATAGGTAAGATGGAAGAGAGCTAAGTGGTATTCACACTGCCCCATTACTTGAACCCAAGTCCTCCTAGTCCCTGTGGGATACAGAGGCTTAAACCACAAAACCAAACGTTACAGGATAGGACATGAAATCAAATTCCTTGGAGTACCCCTACTGGCATCCTTATCAGAACTGTCACCTATAAACCCTCAAACCCTGGTCTGCCAGACATTTCATATTTTCCTCTGAGAGTTTCTCTAGACTTCAGAAACACCTGGTTCTAAAGGCTATGAGTTCATATTCCATTGTCTTCCATATCAGAAGAGCCCTGTTCAAATAAAGACCCAACTACACGTTGGCCATCCAACCCAAACAATCAAATGAGATATAGAAATAGCATGGTGCCATGCCTAGGGTGCAATTGAGCCATCAGGCATTTCTCAAAGAATTCTAATAACTAGGGTGGGATTCAGATTCACCAAAGTGGCTTTGTCAAATTATACCCTAAAAGCTATGATATGAAATATATATTCAGGTACCTGGGTGACAGAGTTAGTTAAGCATTGACTCTTGGTTTTGGTCAGGTTGTGATCTCAGGATAGTGAGAATGAGCCCTGCATTGGGTTCCACACTTAACGTGGAGTCGGCTTCGGTTTATTTCTCCCTTTCCCTCTGCTCCTCCCCCTATATTCACTTTCTCTCTCTCTCTCTCTCTGTCTCTCTCTCTCAAATAAAATCTTTTAAAAAAAAATAAAAAGAGGGGATCCCTGGGTGGCTCAGCAGTTTAGCGCCTGCCTTTGGCCCAGGGCGTGATCCTGGAGTCCCAGGGATCAAGTCCCACATAGGGCTCCCTGCATGGAGCCTGCTTCTCCCTCTGCCTGTGCCTCTGCCTCTCTCTCTCTCTCTCTCTCTCTGTCTCTCATGAATAAATAAATAAATAAAATCTTTTAAAAAACAGAAATATTCATTTACCTTCAAACCCAGGAACCCTTTTAAGAATGTCAAAAATACAAAATGACATATGCCAATGCAATTCATTGCAACATCATCTATAATAAATAGCAAAGTAGCAGAACCAATTCAAATATCCATTGAAAGGGAAGTGGATGAATAAACCATGGTACCTCTACAAAGTGGAGTTCTATGCAGCTTTAAAAAGGAATATAAGGTATCTCTATATACTCCTGCAGTTTGATATCCAAGATACACTGATTAGTGAAAAAAGCACAGAACGTACAGTATCCTGCTTCTTACCTATGAAAGAGACACACAAATGCTTATTTTTTTAATGAAAGTATAAACCAAAAAGTTAAAAAAAAAAAAAAAGGTTGCCTAGAGAGTAAAAGAAAGACAGAGAGACATCAAGCTAAAGTAGAAAAGAACGAAGCTAGATTTCTCTATATGTCCCTTGTTTTATAGATTTGATTTGGGAACCATGCTATGGTTTACAAAACTACAAAATGTAATTAAATAAAAATGAAGGGGAAAAAGCCACCCCCCCCCAAAACCAAAAGCAAAATAAAGTTCAAACAAAAAGGAGGAGTTTGGGAAGATGATGGATGGAGTAGGATGAACCTAAGCTCACCCTATCCTTCACTTACAACTAGTTATCACTTGCATCCATGTAAATAAACCAGAGTGAACTGAAGGCTGGAAAAACAAACTCTACAAATAAATGTAGAGAAGAAGTTGCATCTGAGTGGTTAGGAAGAGCAGAAATAGGGGTCAAAAACTGTCCACAGGGGCAGCCCCGGTGGCCCAGAGGTTTAGCACCGCCTTCAGCCCAGGGTGTGATCCTGGAGACCTGGGATCGAGTCCCAAGTCAGGGTCCCCACACGGAGCCTGCTTCTCCCTCTGCTTATGTCTCTGCCAATCTCTCTGTCTCTCATGAATAAATAAATAAAACCTTTAAAAATTAAAAAAAAAAAAAAAACCAAAGACCAGATCAGTGAAACCAGGATCTAGTTCTTGGAGAAGAACAACAAAATCTATAAATCTTTAGCAGCACTCGTCAAACAAAAAGGAGAGAGAATTCAAATAAATAAAATCAGAGATGAGAGGGGAGAAATCACAACTGACACTACAAAATACAAAAATCGTAAGAGAATATTGTAAAAATTTATAGACCAACAAATTGTACAATTTAGAAGAAATGGATAAATTCCTAAAAACATATAACCTCCCAAAACTAAACCAGGAAGAGAAAATTTGAACCAGACTGATTGCCAGCAATGTAATTGAATTGATAATCAAAAAACTGCAAGGAAACAAAAAGTCCGGGGCCAGTTTCACAGGTAAATTCTACCAAACATTTAAAGAAGAGTTAACACTTGTATTTCTCACACTGTTCCAACAAATGGAAGAGGAAAGAAAACTTCCTAATTCATTCTATGAAGCCAGTATTACCCTGATACTAAAACCAGATAGACATTAACAACAACAAAACAAAAAAGAAACAAAGAAAGAAAGAAAGAAAGAAAGAAAGAAAGAAAGAAAGAAAGAAAATTACAGGCCAATATCTCTGATGAACACAGATGCAAAAATCCTCAAAAAGGTATTAGTAATTCAAATCCAACAATACATTTAAAAAAAAATCATTCACCATGATCAAGTGGGATTTATCTCTGAGATGCATGGGTGGCTCAATATTTACCAGTCAACCAATGTGATATATTGCACCAATAAAAAAAAGGAATGAAAACCATATGATCATTTCATAGATGCAGATGATATAACCCTCAACAAAATAGGATTAGAGGGAACATACATCAATGTGATAAAAGCCACATATGAAAAACCCATAGCAAACATCATACTTAATGTGGAAAAACTGAGAGCATTTCTCTTAAGGTCAGGAAAAAAAACAGATGTCCACCCTCACCACTATTATTTAACATGGTACTAGAAGTCCTAGCCACAGCTATCAGAGAAGAGGATGGAATAAAAGGCATCCAAATTGGTAAGAAAGAAGTAAAACTTTCACTATTTGCAAATGATATATAGAAAATCTGAACACCCCACCAAAAAACTACTAGAACTGATAAATGAATGCAGTAAGGTAGCAGGATACAAAATCAACGTACAGTAACCTGTGGGATTTTTACATACAAATAAGAAAGCAAAAGACAAATTAAGAAAGCAATCCCATTTACAATTACACCAAAGATGATAAAATACCTAGGACTAAAGTTAACCAAGGAGGTGAAAGACCTATACTGTGAAAACTATAAAACATTGATAAAAGATATTGAAGATAACACAGGTGGAAAGATATTCCATGCTTAAGTATTGGAAGAGCATGTTAAAATGTCCATACTACCCAAAGCAATCCACCAATTTAATGAAGTCCCTATCAAAATACCGACAACATTTTTCACAAAACTAGAATTGTTCAATCCTAGAATTTGTATGGAACCACAGAAGATCCCCAAAAGCCAAAGCAACCTTGGAAAGGAGTAACAAAGCTGGAGGTTTCACAATCCCAGATTTCAAGTTATATTACAAAGTTGTAGTAATCAAACTAGTATAGTACTGGCACAAAAATAGGCACACAGATCAATGGAATTGAAGAGAAAGCCCAGAAATAAACCCATGTTTATATGCTCAATTATTCTTTTTTTTTCTCAATTATTCTTTGACGAAGAAGTAAAGAATATGCAGTGGGGAAAAAACGGCAGTCTCTTCAACAAAGGGTTAGTTAAGTGAACGGGACAGCTACATGCAAAAGAATGAAAACTGGATCATCTTCTTACACCATACACAAAAATAAACTCAAAATGGATAAAGGACCTAAATGTGAGACCTGAAACTACAGAAATACTAGAAGAGAGCACAGGCAGTAATTTCTCTGACATCAGATGAGCAAATTTTTTCCAGATTTGTCTCTTGAAACAAGGAAAGCAAAAGCAAAAATTACTAGGACTACATCAAAGTAAAAAGCTTCTGCACAGCAAAGGAAACAATCAACAAACCTAAAGACAACTTACTGAATGGGAGAAAATATTTGCAAATGACATATCTGATAAAAGGTCAGTATCCAAAATATATGAAGAACTGATACAACTCAATACCAAACAACACAAATAATCCAATTTAAAAATGAGAAGACATAAACAGATATTTCTTCAAAGAAGATATGTCGATGGCCAACAGGCACATGAAAAGATGCTCAACATCACTCATCTTAAGGGAAATGTAAATCAAAACCACAATGAGGTATCATCTCACACCAGTCAGAATGGCTAAAATCAACAACACAAGGAACAACAACTGTTGGCGAGGATGTGGAGAAACAGAAACCTGTCAGAGGGAGTGCACTGGTGCAGCCACTATGGAAAACAGTATGAAAGTTCCTCAGAAAGTTAAAATTCAACTACCCTGTGATCCAGTAATCACACTACTGGGTATTTACTCAAAAAATACAAAACACACACACACACAAATGCAAAGGGATATGTGCACCCCTTTTTATTGCAGAATTATTTACCATAGCCAAATTATAGAAGCAGCCCAAGTGTCCATCAGAAGCTGAACGAATAAAGAGGGGGGTGCGCATATACCATGGGATATTATTCAACCATAAAAAAGAATGAAATCCTACCATTTGCAATAACATGTATGGAGCTAGAGTATTAATGCTAAGCAAAATAAACAAGTCAAGAAAAACAAATACTATGATTTCACAAACATATGTGAAATTTAAGAAACAAAACAAATGAGCAAAGAGGAAAAAAAGAGACAGACAAACCGAAAAACAGACTCTTTACTATAGAGAACAGATGGTTACCAGAAGATTGGTGGAGGGATGGGTGAAATAGGTGATGGGGATTAAAGAGTACATTATAATAATAAGCACTGAGTAATGTACAAGATTGTACACCTAAAACTAATATAACACTGTATATTAACTATACTACAATTAAAATAAAAAACTTAATTAAAAATTTTTAGGTAAAATAACAGATAAGAATGAAATGAAGTTCAAATACACCAAGAATTACTTTAAGTGATTTTAAAACACAGCAATATGCTATTCATCCCTAGCGGAATATCCTAAGGGAGGGAGAAAGGAGAAATGCCAAGAAATTACTGGTTTTGATAGTCAATGATATTGTTACACTAAAATCACGTTTGGATTAAGTAATTATGTTGATTATCATTTAGAACCACAATTTTCAGCATGAGAAAAAAATACAATAAATAAAATCAAAGAAGTTAAAAACCCTCTTAGTGAATTTGAGTCAGAATATCACTATGAAGTCATGATGTATTTCTCCCCTCAAAAATACATATTTCCTATCTCTATCCACTAAGAAGGCCTAGAAAAAAATAACCAATCCAATAACATGCACTTCTGCCCAAATTGTGGCCTCTATATATATTTCCAAAAGGACCAAGGCTTCTTGGAGAAAAAGTTAATTCCAGGTCTAGAAAAGAAAATCTACAAGATGGGCCTCAAATATCTTATTATACTTGAATACAAGGAAGCTCTCAAAGACTATGGCGATTGTGTCAAAATGGCTTAAAATTCACCTGAAGGAATTAACACTTTGGAAAATAGTTGGGTTGGACATTATTCTCTAAAACTGAACATTCATATACCATATGGCCTAGCATTTCTAACTTATAGGTATGTATTCCCCAAAACATGTACTAGAGATGTATAAGAATGTACCTGTCTTCAGAATACCAAAACTGGGAAACCCAAATGTCTATCCCCAAGATAATAAATGAATAAACTAAACAGAATACCATAAAGCAGTTAAAACAAATGAACCATAGTGACATGCAAAAATATGAATGAACCTCAGCAATATACTAAGCTGCAGACTGTTGCCAAAGACATTGCTTCCTCCACCCCCCACTGCCCCAAAGGTAAGTTTACAGATGCCTATTAATTATTTTTGAAAAGTGATAGTCAAAAGAGAAAAAAGGAGTTTCCCATACTGAAAGCTTTGGATATTTTAAAAAGCAGTCTGGTCAATAATCCAACTACTACAATGGCCACAAATGTTGGCCACAGTGCTCTTAGGTAACATGAAAGCAATTAAGTCCCAAAATGTAGTAAAAGCAAAACATGGGTATAATGCTTTGGGGTTCCATGAAAGCAATTAAGTCCCAAAATGTAGTAAAAGCCAAACATGGGTATAATGTTTTGGTTCCCTAAAAGCAACTACACACACGTGAATTATCTGTTCAAATCAGAGTCACCCAATTGAAAAGGGTAATGAATATTTTTTATAATCTAGATTTTTAGTTGCCTTTCTTTAATCCGTCCCCAACATATTCTTTCTTTCTTAACTCTTTTTAACCTAGTAAACAACTAAGCATGAGTACTTTTCGTTTTATTTAAAATAACATTTTATATTCTATATAGGTAAATGCTATATAGTTAAGTGCTGTACTATATTCTTCCAAAAGAAATTTTAGAAATTTCTTTCATTTGTGTCATATTTAATATGTATTTGGGCATTTTTAAATTAGAATGTTAAGAGACAATAATTTCCTTTATAAAAGATAAATTTTCTCAATTCATTCTTTTTTATGCTGTTTTTCCAGTTATTCCAAGAGAAAAAAAGTATACCTATGCCCAATTCACTTTGAAAAATCACTTTAATTTTAAACAAATTCCAAAAATAATAACATGTCATTTTTAAAACATTTTAGGTAATAACTGTTTAAAGGATAACTGTACATTAAAAAGTAATTCAACTAAGAAGACAGGTAGGCACTGTCAGAAAGACTGGCAAGTACAAATACAATATCTCCTCCTTGGAGTTTACAAATTAGTTGAGAAGACAGAAGAGTACAGATACTAACAAGAAAACAAAAATGCAGAAGATTTAAAGATTAAATGTCATAGAAAAGGCTTTAACAAACAAGCTATAAGATGTCTCAGTACAGGGAAATTACATGGACCTTGCAAGAAGACTCAAAATATCTTCCCAGAAGAAACAAACAAAAAAAAAAAAAAACCCGCAACGTATTTTGATAGATGAATAGCAAACATTCAGAAAGAACACAGGTGAGAAAATCACATGTAATTAGAACCGAAAAATTTTTTCCAGGGTAAAACAAATACAAATGTGTCAAGATGATTTCTACAGGGTAGTAAAGTTAAGGAAAGTAAGAAACATAGGTTACCACTAAACTACAGAAGAACACATATATCAGTTACAGGTGCAAAGTGAAATGTGACCTATGTAGGACTAAGGCAAGTGAAAGAGAAGCACCAAACAGGCTTTCACTAACACATGGGGGGTAAGCAATGAAAGTTTTAAAGCTTTGATTTCAGGGCACACTACCAGAAGGGGAGTAGGAAGTGGGGAGGGATAGAATGTATATAAAAAAAAAGAAGCTTGACTTAATTTTATAAGTTTTTCCCACATAACAACAAAATCACAAATGAATAATGTGAACTATTCAACTGTTAAATTCTATTTATGAAATATGATACTACTTTTTCTTTTGCTCTCTTTAAAGACTAGGCATTTATTTCAAAGTTGTGAAAGTATTTCCCCTATCTTGGTACATGTCAGAGCCAGTTATTTTTGCAGCTTTGAAGTTCCTTCAAGGTCTATCATCTGGTAAGGTCACGAGATAAATGCCTGAGGTGTTTCGTCCTCTAGGATGCTATTTCTCCTTAATGTATCTCTGTTTAGAAATGATTTATGTACTTTGGATGACAAGGTATTTTTTTAAGATAAAAAAAAAATCAAAAGTCTCATGTCAACCTTCTTATATTCAAGGCCCAAATGTTCATTCATCTATTTTGTATAAATACTCAAACTCACCTGTGCGTCAATTCGATCCTTTTAAAACTAAAAAACAAAGCAAAAAAAAAAAAAAACTTGGAATACCTGGGTGGCTCAGTTGGTTAAGCATTAGCCTTTGCTCAAGTCATGATCCCAGTATTTTGGGATCGAGCCCCCCATGGGCTCCCTTCCTCAGAGGGGAGTCTAGTTCTACCTCTCCCTCTGCCCCTCCCCTCTCTCATGTGCACACTCTCTGTCAAATAAATAAATAAAATATATTTTTAAAATTGAAATTAAATTAAATTTTCTTCCTCATAGGTAGAGCATTCAATGTAAATTATAGGGATACTCAACTTTTGAGGACAGCATTTCTTTAAAAATGTGAAATAACTTAAAACTAACAGAAAAGTAGCAAATTAGTACAAAGAACTCCTATACATTCTTGACCCAGCTCCCCCAATTGTTAACTTACCTCATTAAACTTACATTCACTCACATATACACAAATATTTTTCTAAACTATTCAAAACTATGTTGCCACATGATATCCTATTACCCCTTAATACTCCTATAAGTATATTCCCTCCAATCAAGGACACTATCCCACATAACCATAGTACAATCACCAAAATGAACAAATTTATTTCAATATGATTTTACCATTTAAACCAGAGACCAGAGAGGAGGGGCAAGATGGCGGAAGAGCAGGGTCCCCAAATCGCCTGTCCCCACCAAATTACCTAGATGACCTTTGAACCATCCTGAAAATTTACGAATTCGGCCTGAGATGTAAAGAGAGACCAGCTGGAACGCTACAGTGAGAAGAGTCCGCGCTTCTATCAAGGTAGGAAGACGGGGAAAGAGAAATAAAGGAACAAAAGGCCTCCGAGGGGGAGGGGCCCCGCGAGGAGCCGGGCTGAGGCCGGGGCGAGTGTCCCCAGGACAGGAGAGCCCCGTCCCCGTCCCGGAGGAGCAGGAGCTGCACCAACCTTCCCGGGCGGGCGGAAAGGGGCTCGCAGGGAGTTGGAGCAGGACCCAGGAGGGCGGGGATGCCCTCGGGCTCCCGGGGACACTAACAGACACCTGCGCCCCGGGAGAGTGCTCCGAGCTCCCTAAGGGCTGCAGCGCGCACGGAGGGACCGACCGGAGCAGCTCGGAGGGGCTCGGGAGCGGCTCCGGGAGGGAGCTGCGGGGCGGGAGCGCGAATCCAACAGCGCAGGCCCCGGAGCACAGGGCGCCGGGACACAGCCCAGGATCCGGCCTCCCCCGGGACAGGCAGAGGCCGGGAGGGCCCGAGACAGCGAGGACGCTCCTGCCCCGAGCTGAGCAGATCAGCGGCCCCGCCCCGGAGCCTCCAGGCCCTGCGGACGGAGAGCCGAGAGCCCCGAGCCCCATAGTTCCTGCGGAGGCTGAATCCAGGCTTCCAGAGTTGCCATAGCAACTGCTGCTGTTCCTCCTGGGGCCCGGCGGGGTAAACAACCCCCGCAGAGCCCTGCAGCAGGCAGGGGCAGAGCAGCTCCCCCAAGTGCTAACACCTGAAAATCAACGCAACAGGCCCCTCCCCCAGAAGACCAGCTAGAGGGACCAGTGATACTCCCCCGTGTTCCAATACAACTTGTTTCTGGCCACTCTGCACTGAGCAAAATGACTAGAAGGAAAACCTCAACTCAAAAGAAAGAATCAGAAACAGCCCTCTTTCCCACAGAGTTACAAAATCTGGATTACACTTCAATGTCAGAAAGCCAATTCAGAAGCACTATTCTACAGCTCCTGGTGGCTCTAGAAAAAAGCATTAAGGCCTCACGAGACTTCATGACTGCAGAATTTAGATCCAATCAGGCAGAAATTAAAAATCAATTGAATGAGATGCAATCCAAACTAGAAGTCCTAACGACGAGGGTTAACGAGGTGGAAGAACGAGTGAGTGACATAGAAGACAAGTTAATGGCAAAGAGGGAAACTGAGGAAAAAAGAGATAAACAATTGAAGGACCATGAAGACAGATTAAGGCAAATAAACGACAGCCTGAGGAAGAAAAACCTACGTTTAATTGGGGTTCCCGAGGGCGCCGAAAGGGACAGAGGGCCAGAATATGTATTTGAACAAATCCTAGCTGAAAACTTTCCCAATCTGGGAAGGGAAACAGGCATTCAGATCCAGGAAATAGAGAGATCCCCCCCTAAAATCAATAAAAACCGTTCAACACCTCGACATCTAATAGTGAAGCTTGCAAATTCCAAAGATAAAGAGAAGATCCTTAAAGCAGCAAGAGACAAGAAGTCCCTGACTTTCATGGGGAGGAATATTAGGGTAACAGCAGACCTCTCCACAGAGACGTGGCAGGCCAGAAAGGGCTGGCAGGATATATTCAGGGTCCTAAATGAGAAGAACATGCAACCAAGAATACTTTATCCAGCAAGGCTCTCATTCAAAATGGAAGGAGAGATAAAGAGCTTCCAAGACAGGCAGGAACTGAAAGAATATGTGACCTCCAAACCAGCTCTGCAAGAAATTTTAAGGGGGACTCTTAAAACTCCCCTTTAAGAAGAAGTTCAAGTAACTCTGAACGTGAATGGGCTTAATGACCCCATCAAAAGGCGCAGGGTTTCAGACTGGATAAAAAAGCAGGACCCATCTATTTGTTGTCTACAAGAGACTCATTTTAGACAGAAGGACACCTACAACCTGAAAATAAAAGGTTGGAGAACCATTTACCATTCAAATGGTTCTCAAAATATACCCTAAAAACTATAGAACACTTCTGAAAGAAATTGAGGAAGACACAAAGAGATGGAAAAATATTCCATGCTCATGGATTGGCAGAATTAATATTGTGAAAATGTCAATGTTACCCAGGGCAATTTACACGTATAATGCAATCCCTATCAAAATACCATGGACTTTCTTCAGAGACTTAGAACAAATTATTTTAAGATTTGTGTGGAATCAGAAAAGACCCCGAACAGCCAGGGGAATTTTAAAAAAGAAAACCATATCTGGGGGCATCACAATGCCAGATTTCAGGTTGTACTACAAAGCTGTGTTCATCAAGACAGTGTGGTACTGGCACAAAAACAGACATATAGATCAATGGAACAGAACAGAGAACCCAGAAGTGGACCCTGAACTTTATGGTCAACTAATATACGATAAAGGAGGAAAGACGATCCACTGGAAGAAAGACAGTCTCTTCAATAAATGGTGCTGGGAAAATTGGACATCCACATGCAGAAGAATGAAACTGGACCACTCTCTTGCACCATACACAAAGATAAACTCAAAATAGATGAAAGATCTAAATGTGAGACAAGATTCCATCAAAATCCCAGAGGAGAACTCAGGCAACACCCTTTTTGAACTTGGCCACAGTAACCGGAGAAGGACAGTGTATGTTCTCATTCATTTGGGGAATATGAATAATAGTGAAAGGGAATATAAGGGAAGGGAGAAGAAATGTGTGAGAAATATCAGAAAGGGAGACAGAACATAAAGACTTCTAACTCTGGGAAATGAACTAGGGGTGGTGGAGGGGGAGGAGGGCGGGGGGTGGGGGTGAATGGGTGACGGGCACTGAGGGGTACACTTGACGGGATGAGCACTGGGTGTTATTCTGTATGTTGGTAAATTGAACACCAATAAAAATTAATTTATAAAAAAAAAAAAAAAATAAACCAGAGACCAATTCAAATCTCACCAACTGTTGCAATAATGTCCAGGATACAATTCAGATTATGTTTTGCATTTCATTGTCAGGTCTGTGTAGATGACTTCAATTTAGAACGCATCTTCAGTTTTTTCCTTATCTTGATGATCTTGACATTTCTGAAGCATAAATGCTGCTAACTTTATAGAATGTTCTTCCATTGGGATTTTTCTAATGTTTCTTTGTCAAGATTAGATGTGGCTTACACATTTCTGGCAAGAATTTGACAGAACTGAAGCTTTCCTCTTCTAAGTTCATTATGAGGAGGCATACAATGTTGGCGTGTCCCATTACTGGGGTTGGTAAATTCTATCACTTATGAAGATACTACTTGCCTCAGTAAATAAGAATTTTGTTCTTATTTAAAAATAATTAGTATTTTACAGGGAGATATTTTGACTATGCAAATATCCAGCTTTTCATCAAACTTACACTCACTATAATAGTATCTACTGATAATTTTCCCTAAATAAATTATTGCTCTGAGAGCTGGCAAAGGTGATTCAATTTTTCTTTCTTCCAGGATTTTATTTAAATTCAATTTACTTAACAAGTATAGTATTGGTTACAGGAGTAGAATTAGTGATTCAACACGTACATACAACACCCAATGCTCATCACAACACATACTCTCCTTGATGCCTATCACTCATTTAGTTGATCAACCCCCCCACCTAACTCCCCTCTAGTGACCCTCAGTTTGTTCTCTACAGTTGAGTGTCTCAAGGTTTGGCTCCGTTTTTGTCTTTCTCTTCCCTTATGTTCATCTGTTTGTTTCTTAAATTCCACGAGTGAAATCATACGGTATCTGTCTTTAAGTGACTTACCTCACTTAGCATAATACTCTAGTTCCATCCACATCTTTGCAAATGGCAAGATTTCATTCATTTTGATGGCTGAGTAATATTTCATTACAAATATGGTGGTGATGAGTGGTGTTCAGCATTCTCTCATGAGTCTGTTAGCCATCTGTAAGTCTTTGGAGAAACATATATTCATGTCTTCTGCCCATTTCTTAACTGGATTATTTATTTTCTGGGTGTTGAATTTTGTAAGGTATTTATGGATTTTGGATACCAGCCCTTTATCTATCATTTGAAAATACCTTCTTCCATTCTGAAGTTTGCCTTTTAGTTTTTTTGTTTCCTTCACTGTGCAGAAAATTCTTATCTTGATGAAGTCCCAATAATTCATTGTTGCTTTTGTTTTCCTTGCCTCCAGAGACATGTTCAGTAAGAAGGTGCTACAGGCAAGGTCAGAGGTTGCCGCCTGTGTTCTCTTCTAGGATTTTGATGGTCTCCGGTCTCACATTGAGGTCTTTCATCCATTTTGAATTTATTTTTGTGTATGGTTTTAAAAAGTGGCCCAGGGACACCTGGGTGGCTCAGTGGTTTAGTGCCTGCCTTCGGCCGAGGGTGTAATTTGGAGTCCCAGGATCGAGTCCCACATCGGGCTCCCTGCATGGAGCCTGCTTCTCCCTCTGCCTATGTTTCTGCCTCTATCTCTCATGAATAAATAAATAAATAAAAATAAAAAGTGGTCCAATTTCCTTCTTCTGCATGTGGTTTCTTCCACTTTTTCCTATTTGTTGAAGAGACTTTTTTTCTATTGGATATTCTTTCCTGTTTTGTTGAAGATCAGTTGACCATATAATTGTGGGTCCATTTCTGGATTCTCTCTTCTATTCCATTGATCTATATATCTTTTTGTGCCAGTACCATATTGCCTTGATGATCACAGCTCCATATACAGCTTGAAGTCAGGAAATGTGATGTCTCCAGCTTTGTTTTTCTTTTTCAACAGTATTTTGGCTACTTAGGGTCTTTTCTGATTCTGTGTGAATACTAAAATTATTCTAGCTTTGTGAAAAATGTTGTTGCTATTTTGACAGGGATTCCACTGAATGTGTAGACTGCTCTGGGTACCATAGACACTTCAACCATATTTGTTCTTCCAATTCATTAGCATGAAATGTTTTTCTGGAGGAGGGGCAAGATGGTCGAAGAGTAGGGTCCCCAAATCACCTGTCCCCACCAAATTACCTAGATAACCTTCAAATCATCCTGAAAACCTACGAATTCGGCCTGAGATTTAAAGAGAGAACAGCTGGAATGCTACAGTGAGAAGAGTTCACGCTTCTATCAAGGTAGGAAGAAGGGGAAAACTAAATAAAGAAACAAAAGGCATCCAAGGGGGAGAGGCCCCGCGAGGAGCCGGGCTGAGGCCTGGGCGAGTGTCCCCAGGACAGGAGAGCCCCGTCCCGGAGAAGCAGGAGCTGCACCAATCTTCCTGGGTGGAAAGGCGCCCGAAGGGAGTTAGAGCAGGAACCCAGGAGAGCGGGGATGCCCTCGGGCTCCCTGGGACACTAACAGACACCTGCAGCCCGGGAGAGTGCGCCGAGCTCCCTAAGGGCTGCAGAGCGCACACGGCGGGACCTGGAGCAGCTCGGAGGGGCTCGGGCGGCGGCTCCGCAGAGAGGCGGTTGCGCGGCCGGGAGCGTGAATCCAACAGCGCAGGCCCCAGAACACAGGGCGCCGGGACACAGCCCAGGATCCGGCCTCCCCCGGGACAGGCAGAGGCCGGGAGGGCCCAAGACAGCAAGGACGCTCCTGCCCCGAGCTGAGCAGATCAGCGGCCCGCCCCGGAGCCTCCAGGCCCTGCAGACAAAGAGACCCGTAGTTACTGTGGGAGCTGAATCCAGGTTTCCAGAGCTGCCATAGCCACTGTGGCTGTTCCTCCTGGGGCCTCACGGGATAAACAACCCCCACTGAGCCCTGCACCAGGCAGGGAGCAGAGCAGCTCCCCCAAGTGCTAACACCTGAAAATCAGCACAGCAGGCCCCTCCCCGAGAAGACCAGCTGGACGGACAGTTCCAGGGGAAGTCAAGGGACTTAAAGTATACAGAATCAGAAGATACTCCCCCGTGTTTTTTTCTTTTCTTTTCGTTTTTTCTTTTTGATTTGATTGCTTCCCCCACCCCTTTTTTTCTAACTTTCTTTTTCTTTCTTTTTCTACTTTTTTCCTTTTTTTCTTCTTTTTCTTTTTTCTTTTTCTCTTTTCTTTCCTTCTCTCTCTCTCTTTTTCTCCTTTTCCCAATACAACTTGCTTTTGGCCACTCTGCACTGAGCAAAATGACTAGAAGGAAAACCTCACCTCAAAAGAAAGAGTCAGAAACAGTCCTCTCTCCCACAGAGTTACGAAATCTGGATTACAATTCAATGTCAGAAAGCCAGTTCAGAAGCACTATTATACAGCTACTGGTGGCTCTAGAAATAAGCATAAAGGACTCAAGAGACTTCATGACTGCAGAATTTAGAGCTAATCAGGCAGAAATTAAAAATCAATTGAATGAGATGCAATCCAAACTAGAAGTCCTAACGACGAGGGTTAACGAGGTGGAAGAACGAGTAAATGACATAGAAGACAAGCTGATGGCAAAGAGGGAAACTGAGGAAAAAAGAGACAAACAATTAAAAGACCATGAAGATAGATTAAAGGAAATAAACGACAGCCTGAGGAAGAAAAACCTACGTTTAATTGGGGTTCCTGAGGATGCCGAAAGGGACAGAGGGCCAGAATATGTATTTGAACAAATCCTAGCTGAATACTTTCCTAATCTGGGAAGGGAAACAGGCATTCAGATCCAGAAAATAGAGAGATTCCCCCCTAAAATCAATAAAAACCATTCAACACCTCGACATTTAATAGTGAAGCTTGCAAATTCCAAAGATAAGGAAAAGATCCTTAAAGCAGCAAGAGACAAGAAATCCCTGACTTTTATGGGGAGGAGTATTAGGGTAACAGCAGACCTCTCCACAGAGACCTGGCAGGCCAGAAAGGGCTGGCAGAATATATTCAGGGTCCTAAATGAGAAGAACATGCAACCAAGAATACTTTATCCAGCAAGGCTCTCATTCAAAATGGAAGGAGAGATAAAGAGCTTCCAAGACAGGCAGGAACTCAAAGAATATGTGACCTCCAAACCAGCTCTGCAAGAAATTTTAAGGGGGACTCTTAAAATTCCCATTTAAGAAGAAGTTCAGTGGAACAATCCACAAAAACAAGGACTGAATAGATATCACGGTGACACTAAACTCATATCTCTCGATAGTAACTGGACGTGAACGGGCTTAATGACCCCATCAAAAGGCGCAGGGTTTCAGACTGGATAAAAAAGCAGGACCCATCTATTTGCTGTCTACAAGAGACTCATTTTAGACAGAAGGACACCTACAGCCTGAAAATAAAAGGTTGGAGAACCATTTACCATTCGAATGGTTCTCAAAAGAAAGCAGGGGTAGCCATCCTTATATCAGATAAACTAAAATTTACCCCGAAGACTACAGTGAGGGATGAAGAGGGACACTATCTCATACTTAAAGGATCTATCCAACAAGAGGACTTAACAATCCTCAATATATATGCCCTGAATGTGGGAGCTGCCAAATATATAAACCAATTAATAACCAAAGTGAAGAAATACTTAGATAATAATACACTTATACTTGGTGACTTCAATCTAGCTCTTTCTATACTTGATAGGTCTTCTAAGCACAACATCTCCAAAGAAACGAGAGCTTTAAATGATATACTGGACCAGATGGATTTCACAGGTATCTACAGAACTTTACATCCAAACTCAACTGAATACACATTTTCTCAAGTGCACATGGAACTTTCTCCAGAATAGACCACATACTGGGTCACAAATCGGGTCTGAACCGATACCAAAAGATTGGGATTGTCCCCTGCATATTCTCAGACCATAATGCCTTGAAATTAGAACTAAATCACAACAAGAAGTTTGGAAGGACCTCAAACATGTGGAGGTTAAGGACCATCCTGCTAAAAGATGAAAGGGTCAACCAGGAAATTAAGGAAGAATTAAAAAGATTCAGGGAAACTAATGAGAATGAAGATACAACCGTTCAAAATCTTTGGGATGCAGCAAAAGCAGTCCTAAGGGGGAAATACATCGCAATACAAGCATGCATTCAAAAACTGGAAAGAACTCAAATACAAAAGCTAACCTTACACATAAAGGAGCTAGAGAAAAAACAGCAAATAGATCCTACACCCAGGAGAAGAAGAGAGTTAATAAAGATTCAAGCAGAACTCAACGAAATCGAGACCAGAAGAACTGTGGAACAGATCAACAGAACCAGGAGTTGGTTCTTTGAAAGAATTAATAAGATAGATAAACCATTAGCCAGCCTTATTAAAAAGAAGAGAGAGAAGACTCAAATTAATAAAATCATGAATGAGAAAGGAGAGATCACTACCAACACCAAGGAAATACAAACGATTTTAAAAACATATTATGAACAGCTCTACGCCAATAAATTAGGCAATCTAGAAGAAATGGACGCATTCCTGGAAAGCCACAAACTACCAAAACTGGAAAGGAAGAAAAAGAAAACCTGAACAGGCCAATAACCAGGGAAGAAATTGAAGCAGTCATCAAAAACCTCCCAAGACACAAAAGTCCAGGGCCAGATGGCTTCCCAGGGGAATTCTATCAAACGTTTAAAGAAGAAATCATACCTATTCTCCTAAAGCTGTTTGGAAAGATAGAAAGAGATGGAGTACTTCCAAATACGTTCTATGAGGCCAGCATCACCTTAATTCCCAAACCAGACAAAGACCCCACCAAAAAGGAGAATTACAGACCAATATCCCTGATGAACATGGATGCAAAAATTCTCAACAAGATACTAGCCAGTAGGATCCAACAATACATTAAGAAAATTATTCACCATGACCAAGTAGGATTTATCCCGGGGACACAAGGCTGGTTCAACACCCGTAAAACAATCAATGAGATTCATCATATCAGCAAGAGAAAAACCAAGAACCATATGATCCTCTCATTAGATGCAGAGAAAGCATTTGACAAAATACAGCATCCATTTCTGATCAAAACTCTTCAGAGTGTAGGGATAGAGGGAACATTCCTCGACATCTTAAAAGCCATCTACGAAAAGCCCACAGCAAATATCATTCTCAATGGGGAAGCACTGGGAGCCTTTCCCCTAAGATCGGGAACAAGACAGGGATGTCCACTCTCACCACTGCTATTCAGCATAGTACTGGAAGTCCTAGCCTCAGCAATCAGACAACAAAAAGACATTAAAGGCATTCAAATTGGCAAAGAAGAAGTCAAACTCTCCCTCTTCGCTGATGACATGATACTCTACATAGAAAACCCAAAAGACTCCACCCCAAGATTGCTAGAACTCGTACAGCAATTTGGTAGCGTGGCAGGATACAAAATCAATGCCCAGAAATCAATGGCATTTCTATACACTAACAATGAGACTGAAGAAAGAGAAATTAAGGAGTCAATCCCATTTACAATTGCACCCAAAAGCATAAGATACCTAGGAATAAACCTAACCAAAGAGGTAAAGGACCTATACCCTAAAAACTACAGAACACTTCTGAAAGAAATTGAGGAAGACACAAAGAGATGAAAAATATTCCATGCTCATGGATTGGAAGAATTAATATTGTGAAAATGTCAATGTTACCCAGAGCAATTTACACGTTTAATGCAATCCCTATCAAAATACCATGGACTTTCTTCAGAGAGTTAGAACAAATTATTTTAAGATTTGTGTGGAATCAGGAAAGACCCCGAATAGCCAGGGGAATTTTAAAAAAGAAAACCATATCTGGGGGCATCACAATGCCAGATTTCAGGTTGTACTACAAAGCTGTGGTCATCAAGACAGTGTGGTACTGGCACAAAAACAGACACATAGATCAATGGAACAGAATAGAGAACCCAGAAGTGGACCCTCAACTTTATGGTCAACTAATATTCGATAAAGGAGGAAAGACTATCCACTGGAAGAAAGACAGTCTCTTCAATAAATGGTGCTGGGAAAATTGGACATCCACATGCAGAAGAATGAAACTAGACCACTCTCTTGCACCATACACAAAGATAAACTCAATGGGATCCCTGGGTGGCGCAGCGGTTTGGCGCCTGCCTTTGGCCCAGGGCGCGATCCTGGAGACCCGGGATCGAGTCCCACGTCAGGCTCCCGGTGCATGGAGCCTGCTTCTCCCTCTGCCTGTGTCTCTGCCCTCTCTCTCTCTCTCTCTCTCTCTCTCTCTCTCTATCATAAATAAATAAAAAAAAAGATAAACTCAAAATGGATGAAAGATCTAAATGTGAGACAAGATTCCATCAAAATCCTAGAGGAGAACACAGGCAACACCCTTTTTGAACTTGGCCACAGTAACTTCCTGCAAGATACATCCACGAAGGCAAAAGAAACAAAAGCAAAAATGAACTATTGGGACTTCATCAAGATAAGAAGCTTTTGCACAGCAAAGGATACAGTCAACAAAACTAAAAGACAACCTACAGAATGGGAGAAGATATTTGCAAATGACGTGTCAGATAAAGAGCTAGTTTCCAAGATCTATAAAGAACGTATTAAACTCAACACCAAAGAAACAAACAATCCAATCATGAAACGGGCAAAAGACATGAAGAGAAATCTCACAGAGGAAGACATAGACATGGCCAACATGCACATGACAAAATGCTCTGCATCACTTGCCATCAGGGAGATACAGATCAAAACCACAATGAGATCCCACCTCCCACCAGTGAGAATGGGGAAAATTAACAAGGCAGGAAACCACAAATGTTGGAGAGGATGCGGAGAAAAGGGAACCCTCTTACACTGTTGGTGGGAATGTGAACTGGTGCAGCCACTCTGGAAAACTGTGTGGAGGTTCCTCAAAGAGTTAAAAATAGACCTGCCCTACGACCCAGCAATTGCACTGTTGGGGATTTACCCCAAAGATTCAGATGCAATGAAACGCCGGGACACCTGCACCCCGATGTTTCTAGCAGCCATGTCCACAATAGCCAAACTGTGGATGGAGCCTCGGTGTCCATCGAAAGATGAATGGATAAAGAAGATGTGGTTTATGCATACAATGGAATATTACTCAGCCATTAGAAACGACAAATACCCACCATTTGCTTCAACATGGATGGACCTGGAGGGTATTATGCTGAGTGAAGTAAGTCAATCGGAGAAGGACAAACAGTGTATGTTCTCATTCATTTGGGGAATATAAATAATAGTGAAAGGGAATATAAGGGAAGGGAGAAGAAATGTGTGGGAAATATCAGAAAGGGAGACAGAACATAAAGACTCCTAACTCTGAGAAACGAACTAGGGGTGGTGGAAGGGGAGGAGGGTGGGGGTGGGGCTGAATGGGTGACAGGCATGAGGGGGACACTTGACGGGATGAGCACTGGGTGTTATTCTGTATATTGGTAAATTGAACACCAATAAAAAATTAATTTATTAAAAAAATGAAATGTTTTTCTGCTTCTTTGTGTCTTCAATTTCTTTCATCAGTGTTTTACAATTTTCAGAATACAGGTTTATTCCTAGGTATCTTATGGGTTTGGGTACAATTGTAAATGGGATCCATTCCTTGATTTCTCTTTCGACTGCTTCATTTTGGTGCATAGAAATTTCTAGATTTCTGTATGTTGATTTTATATACCATGAATTTGCTGTCTTCATGTGTGAGTACTAGCAATTTTTTGGTTGGAGATTTTTCAGTTCTGTACAGAGAGTATCATGTCATCTGCAAAGAGTGAAATTTACTTCTTCCTTGCTGATTTAGATGCTTTTTCTTTCTTTTTGTTCTTTTGTTGTCTGATTGCTAGAACTTCAGTATTATGTTGAACAACAGTGATAAGACTGGACATCCCTATTGTGTTCCCGACTATAAGGGAAAAGCTCGCACTCTTTTCCCACTGAAGATGATAATAGCAATGGGTCTTTGTATGTGGCCTTTATGATGTTATTCTATCCCTACTTTCTTGAGAGTTTTTACCAAGAAGGGATGCTGTATTTTGTCAAGTGCTTTTTCTGTATCTATTGAGAGGATCAAATGATTCTTACCCTTTCTTTTATTAATGTGATATATCATGCTGATTGATTCATGGATATTGAACCATCCCTGCAAGCCAGAAATCCCATTTGATCATGTTAAATAATCCTTTTAAATATACTGTTGATTCAATTAGGTAGAATCTTATTGAGAATTTTTGGGTTCATGTTCATCAGTATTATTGGACTGTAATTCTCCTTTTTAGTGGGTCTTTTTTTGGTTTCAGAATCAAAGTAATACTGGCTCATAGGATGAGTTTGGAAGTTTTCCTTCCATTATATTTTTTTAGAACAGTTTCAGAAGAATACATATTATTTCTTCTTTAAATGCTTGATACAATTCACCTGGGAAGCCATCCAGCATGGACCTCTGTTTGTTGAGACATTCTTGATTACTGATTCAATTTCTTTACAGTTATTTCTTTAAAGTCTTCAAAGTTTGTATTTCTTCCTGTTTCAGTATTGGTAGTATATGTTTCTAGGAATGCATCCATTTCTTCCAGATTGCTCAATTTATTGTCATATGATTGCTCAAAATCTTCTATTATAATTGAATTTCTGCAGTGTTCATTGTGATCTCTCCTCTTTCCTTTGTGATTTCATTTACTTGGGTCCTTTCTCTTTTCTTTTTGCTAAGTCTGGCTAGAGGACTATCAATTTTGTTAATTTTTTCAAAGAACCAGCTCCTAGCTTTGTTGATCTATTCTGTTTTATGTCTACATCATTGATTTCAGCTCTAATCTTAATTATTTCCCTCCTTCTGCTAGTTTTAGGCTTTACTGGCTGTTCTTTTTCCATCTCCTTTATGTGTAAAGTTAAGTTGTGCATTTGAGACTTTTCTTGTTTCATGAGGAAGGCCAGTATTGCTATGTTACTTTCCTCTTAGGACTATCTTTGTCCTGTCCCAAAGGTTTTGGAATGTCAGGTTTTCACTTTCATTTGCTTCCATGTATTTTTTTTTATTTCTTTAATTTTCTGGTGAAACCATTCATTCCTTAGTAGGATGTCCTTTACTCTCCATGTATTTGTGGTCTTTCCAAAAAAAAAATTTTTTTTTGTGGTAGACTTCAAGTTTTATAGCATTGTGGTCTGAAAATATGCATGGTATGATATCAGTATTTTTGTACCAGTTGAGGACTGATTTGTCGACCCAGTACATGATCTACTCTGGAGAATGCTCCATGTGCACTCGAAGAGAATGTGTATTCTGCTGCTCTAGGATGAAACACGCTGAGTATATCTGTTAACTCTCTCTGGACCAGTGTGTCATTCTAAGCCATTGTTTCCTTGTTGATCTATTCATATTATCTGTCCATTGCTGTGAGTGGGGTGTTAAAATCCCCTATCATTATTGTATTATCATCAATGATTTCCCTTAAGCTTGTTATTATTTATATTTTGGGTGCTCCCAAGTTGGGGGCATAAGTAATCACAATTGTTAGATCTTGTTGGATGGATCCATTTATTATGATACAGTGCCCTTCTTCATCTCTTGTTATAGTCTCTGGTTTAAAATATACTTTGTCTGATGTAAGTATGGCTACTTCAGCTTTCTTTTGGTGTCCATTAGCAGGATAAATGGTTCTCCACATCCTCACTTTCAATCTGGAAGTGCTTTGGGCTTAAAATGAGTCTCTTCTTGGGCTCAGTCAGTGGAGCACCTACCTTTGGCTCAGGTCATGATCTCAGGGTTCTGGAATCGAGCCCTGCATTGAGCTCCCTGCTCAGACGGAGTCTGTTTCTCCGTCTCTGCATCATCCCCCATTCCTGCATTTTCTTGCTCACTCAAATAAACAAAATCTTTAAAAAATAAATATATAAAAATTAAAATAAAATGAGGCTCTTGTAAACAGCATGCCAGTGGGTCTTGGGTTTTTTATCCACTCGATACCCTGTCTTTTGATTGGAGCATCAAGTCAATTTATATTCAGAGTAATTATTGATATGAATTTAGTGCCATTGTATTACCTGTAAAATCACTGTTCCTGATGATTGTCTCTGTTCCTTTCTAGTCTTTGCTGCTTTTGGTCTCTCTTTGCCACTCAAAGGGTTCCCTTTAATATCTCTTGCAGAGCTCGCTTAATGTTCACAAATTCCCTTTAGTCTTTGTCTTGGAAACTCTTCATCTCTCCCATTCTGAATTACAGTCTTGCTAGATATAGTATTCTTGGCTGCATATTTTTTCCCATTTAGCATGTTAAATATTTCAAGTCACTCTCTCCCGGCCTGTCAGGTTTCTGTGGACAGGTCTGCTGCTCACCTAATGAGTCTACCCTTATAGGTTAAGGATCTTTTGTCCCTAGCTGCTTTTCAAATTCTCCTTGTATTCTGCAAGTTTCACACACATCTTAGTGTTAACCTGTTTTTGTTGATTTTGAGGGGAGTTCTCTGTGCTTCTTGGATTTGAATGCCTGTTTCCTTCCCCAGATTAGGCAAGTTCTCAGTTACAATTTGTTCAAATAAACTTTCTGCCACTTTTCCCCCCAGATTCTTCCCAGGAGGAGAGGCACTCAGCAGGGAAATTGGCAGAACCGCAGGAGGGGCAGCGGAGCCTCCAGTCTCCCGGAGTCATTAAGAGAGGAAGTGCACCCCGGGGGAGGAACAAAAAAGCAAACAAAAAAAGTATTAAGCTTGATTCCAAAAAAAAAGAAAAAAGAAAAAAAGAAGCCTGATTTAAAAAAACAAGAAAACAAAGAAACAAAAAACTATAAACCTGATTCTAAAGAAAGAAAAAAGAAAAATAAATAATAAATAATAAATAATAAGTAACAAATAAATGGCCCAGGCCTATATCCACTAGAATTAAATTGGTGCTTTAGGATACTCTATGATCAGTAGACCGGAAACATGCCTGTGCTGATGGTCTGGGGGACAGGCCCGCTGTACTGGCCCAAAGTCATACCTGCCCTAGTAAAGATGCCCCTGCTGGGTGCAGGGGAACATGGTTTGTGTAAATGACTCCAGACACCAGTGGGGGTGCTGTGTCTCTTTGAAGTCCCACTGTGCTGTGGGCCTGGGGTGTAAGACGGCATCACCCTCCCCTTCCCTCAGTGAGGTCCACGCTCAGTCGCCCCCACTGTTCAGGAGGCCCTCACAGAAAAGCCAACACTACCCTCCCTTTGTCCCAGGCTTCTGCCAAATCCGTACCCTGAACCTGTCCGTGCCTTGGCCATGGGTGCATCAGGCACTACCATTCTCGTGTGTTTTGTCTCTGGCATGCGGCAGGATTCAAAAGTCTAAATCTTTTAAAGGGCATGGCAAGGCTCGGACCCATTCCCCTCCTCCAGAGGAGAGCTTCACAGGACTGCTCCCAGTGATGTTCTGTTCCAGAAAAGCAGTCAAAAGGCTGAGCAAGTGCCTAGAGTCCATGGTGAAGTATACCAAAAAGCTGCAACTAGGTTATCTACCCTCTGCATGCACCTCTGTCCTCTGCTGTTGAATGGCCACTCAGCGATGCCCAGTGGGTCTTTTGTCCTTGGAGAGGCAGTATGTCCTCTTCCAAATGTACTCCAGGAAGGAAAACATTTTCTACCAATGGGATCCCCATACAACCACATCTTCTGCGAACCCAATTCATTGCTATTTTCCCCTCTTTTCCTCTCACCCTGCCTCTTCTCCATGATAAGGGCTCCCTTCCCTCTATTGCCCACAGCTTTTCTCTTACCCCATTCATATCTCCAAACCTCCCATTTGCCATTTCTCTCCCTCTAATTATGCAGATTGTTTTCTTAATCTTCATATTGATATATCCCAGTTGTTCAAAAGGATTTGGTGTTGATCTAGCTGTGTTCGAAGGATGAGGTAAGCTCAGGGTCCCTCTGCTACTCTGCTATCTTACTCCCCAATCCAAAGGTGATTTTCTAATTCCAACATTTTATCTAGATTAGTTGGTATTCTACTGTAAGGTAGTGCCCTCCATTCAATCCTATTTATTGTTCATTTACTTTATCAGTATATATTCATGGATTTCAGTTTATTCAATGAATTCAACTATCATTATTTACTTTGACATTCAAAGTGCCACTGATTCAACCGGAAGAGGTACTTTGAGCTGGCTCCTGTGTGCTTTTGACATGGTTTTATCATTCTTTCAACATTTAATTGCTTTCTGGTCAACAAGCCATTTCCCTAAGATGCCCTAATTTCTTTTTAGTGGAGAATGACATCTGGAACCAAGATCTGGGCACAAGTGTGCTCATTGCTTCTAAATCCTCTCAGTGAACAGAGCTAAGAAATATGTACAGGTACCATACACAAATACACTAACACACATATTGCCCACTGCTGGTTCAGTGACTGAATTTCATTTGTAATTCTCGTCTTAATATCATCCAAAGAATAAGGTTTGGATGATTACACAAGTTTTGAAATGACCTCACAAAAATATCTAATGGCAATAGAACAAGTGGCAGAAGAGAGCAAGCAAGAAGATATCCACTAGCTTGAGAAAACATCATGCAGAAACTGTCACATAAGCTAAAACCACAGTAACAGGTATTTTGTCTTGTTGAAAAATTTTGTTATTTAGAGGCGGGGCAAGAGGGCAGAAGAGTAGGGTCCTCACCTCACCTGGCCCCAACAACTAATACTTAGATAACTCAAATCATCCTGAACACCTACGGACTAGACCTGATATTTAAAGAGAGAACAGCCGGAACGCTACAGAGAAAAGGGTTTTCGCTTCTAGAAAGTTAAGAAGGCAGAAAAAAATAAAAAAGAATCAAGTGGGGGAGGGGCCCCCACAAGGAGCCGGGTTAAAGCCCGGCAGTGAGAGCTTCGGAGACAGGAAAGTCCAACCCTGGCTGGACAAGCCGTAACTTTAAAAGTCCGCATCGATTCTTCCCGGAGGGAAAGGTGCTTCGCAGGGAAATCGGGCAGAACCGCAGGAGGGGCGGTGGGGCCTCCAGTCTCCCCGGGTCACTAGGAGAGGAAGTGCGCCCCCGGCAAGCGCCCCACACACTGCAGCCGAGCTCCGTAAAGCGCTGGAGCGCCCGGCGGGGCCTCGGGGAATAGCCAGGTGGTCAGGCGGGGGCTCCGGGCAGAGGGCGCTGTGCCCTGCTGCCTTCGGGAGCCGCCCCGGGGAGCGCGACTCCAGCAGCGCAGGACCCAGACCCCAGGGCGCCAGGGGACACAGCCCAGATCCTGCGGTCCCCCTGGGATGCAGAGGCGGGGAGGGCACAGGGCAGCGAGGATGCTCCTGCCGCCAGGTGCCCCCAAGCTGTGCAGATCAGCGCACCCCGCCGCCCTGCAAGCACCTAGGCCAGTGTGGACTGGGAGCTACAGTAGTTACTAGGGGAGCTGACTCCAGAGCTGCAGACCTGGCCGCTGCCAGTGTCATTATTCCTCCTTGTGTCACCCTGTGCCCGGGAGAGGCAAGGCCGCCAGGGAACAGAGGCCTCATGGGGTCAACGGCTCCTGCTGAGCCCAGCACCCAGCAGGAGGCGGGCATCTCCCCAAGGTACAACCACCTGAGAATCAGCACAGCAGATGCTCCCCAAGAAGACCAGCTGGAAGGACAGGGGAAGAGCAAGTTCTTGATCAAGCAGCACTGGAAAGCTCTGGGGGAAGGTTGAGGGATTTATAGTATGCAGAACTAGAGGGAAGCCCCCCCCCCCCGTTTTTCCCTCTTTTTCCAGTACAATTCGTTTTTATATCAGACTAAAAATTTCCAATTTTTTTTCACTTTTCCCACCTTAACTACAATATTTTACCA
This sequence comes from Nyctereutes procyonoides, assembly GCF_905146905.1. Classification (NCBI taxonomy): domain Eukaryota; kingdom Metazoa; phylum Chordata; class Mammalia; order Carnivora; family Canidae; genus Nyctereutes; species Nyctereutes procyonoides. The sequence continues at coordinate 64,292,865 of NW_026575049.1, forward strand.
CCTCTTCATTTTTAAGTTTCTTCCTTTTTGACTCACATTTCTACAATTACATGTCTTAGATATATTTTCCACTTCTAGATTCCCTTCAACATACTCAATTATGGAAGATAAACAAGATATGGTTTTTGTTTTGTGTTTGTTTTCTCTGCCTCATTTTGTTATACAATGGCAGAAATTAATACCTGCTAAACATGACCAGCATGCGCCCAGAACCAAGTGGTATACTATGCTGGTTCATTCTGTGAGATTATATCCTCTCTTTATTCCCATTCTGCTCCCCTCTTTTATCTCATTTATGTTTTGGTGGTCAATGTTGGGGCTCTATACAAGTATTTCTGATTTATATAAATTTGGGACTGAGCATCTTCTAACATACAGAACTTAATACACTCAGAACCAAGAGGATCACCCACTAGGACCCCTCGGGTAGATGACATTCTCCCTCCAATACAACTTTGTCACCACCACCATCTCCCAGTCCCCCCCCCTTTTTTTCTTTCTTTTTTTACTCTCTTGCTTTTTGATCTATTTTCTCTTTTCATTTTTTTTTCTTCTTCATTGGGATTCCTGGCCTTTTATGTTTTACTCTTTGTTTTAAAATTTGTTTTTCACCTTAGAGGTCCTTTTGTTTTTATTTCGTTCTGATCTTTATTTTCATTTTCTGATCTCTGACCTTGGCAGAATCATGTAGGGTGAAATTTACTTAGGTCGTGGTTGATATTCTTGACTCAGCCTGCTCATACAGCTACTCTGCACTGAGCAAAATGACTAGAAGGAAGAACTCACCACAAAAGAAAGAATCAGAAACAGTACTCCCTGACATAGAGTTACAGACTTTGGATTACAATTCAATATCAGAAAGCCAGTTAAGAAGCACAATTATAAAGCTACTGGTGGCTCAGGAAAAAAACATAAGGGATTCAAGAGACTTCATGACTGTAGAATTTAGATCTAATCAGACCAAAATTAAAAATCAATTAAATGAGATGCAATCCAAACTGGAGGTCCTAATAACGAGGGTTAATGAGGTGGAAGAGTGAGCGACACAGAAGACAAATTGATGGCAAGGAAGGAAGCTGAGGAAAAAAAGACAAAAACAAAAGACCACGGGGAAAGGTTGAGGGAAATAAATGACAGCCTCAGAAGGAAGAATCTGCATATAACTGGAGTTCCAGAGAGGGCTAAGAGGGACAGAGGGCCAGATAGCATAATTTGGGGAGGGAAACAGGCATTCAGATCCAGGAGACAGAGAGGCCCTCACCACCAAAATCAATAAAAAAACTGTTCAACACCTCGACATTTAATAGTGAAACTTGCAAATTCCAAAGATAAAGAGAAGATCCTTAAAGCAGCAAGAGACAAGAGAACCCTCGCCTTTATGGGGAGAAGTATTAGGTTAACAGCAGACCTCTCCACAGAGACCTGGCAGGCCAGAAAGGGCTGGCAGGATATATTCAGGGTCCTAAATGAGAAGAAGCTGCAGCCAAGAATACTTTATCGAGCAAGGCTCTCATTCAGAATAGGAGAGATAAAGAGCTTCCAAGATAGGCAGAAACTGAAAGAATATGTGACCACCAAACCAGCTCTGCAAGAAATATTAAGGGGGACCCTGTAAGAGAAGGAGGGAGCCCAAAGAAATAATCCACAAAAACAGGGACTGAATAGGCATTACGATGACACTGAATTCATATCTTTCAATAGTTACTCTGAACGTGAATGGGCTAAATGTTCCCATCAAAAGACACAGGGTTTCAGACTGGATAAAAAAGCAAAACCCATCTTGTCTACAAGAAACTCATTTTAGACCTAAGGACACCCCCAGACTGAAAATGAAAGATTGAAGAACCATTTACCATTCAAATGATCCTCAAAAGAAAGTTGGAGTAGCAATCCTCATATCAGATAAATTAAAGTTTATCCCAAAGACTGTAGTAAGAGATGAAGAGGGACACTATATCATACTTAAAAGGTCTATCTGATAAGAAGACCCAACAATCATAAATATTTACGCCCCTAATGTGGGAGCTGCCAAGTATTTCAATCAATCAATAATCAAAGTAAAGACATACTTAGATAATACACTAACAGCAGGAGACTTCAACACGGCACTTTCTGCAAATGACAGATATTCTAAGCACAATTATCACCAAAGAAACAAGGGCTTTAAATGATACACTGGACCAGATGGATTTCACAGATATATACAGAACTTCCAGTCGAACGCAACTGAACACACATTCTTCTCAAGTGCACAAGGAACTCTCTCCAAAATAGACCATATACTGGGTCACAAATCAGGTCTCAACTGATACTAAAAGATTGGGATTGTCCCCTGCATATTTTCAGACCACAATGCTTTGAAACTAGAACTCAATCAGAAGAAGAAATTTGGAAGAAACTCAAATACGTGGAGTTTAAAGAGCATCCTACTAGAAGATGAATGGGTCAACCAGTAAATTAGAGAAGAATTAAAAAAAAATCATGGAAACTAATGAAAATGAAGATACAACTGTTCAAAATCTTTGGGATATAGCAAAAGCAGTCCTAAGAGGGAAAAACATCGCAATACAACCATCCCTCAAAAAAATTGGAAAAAACTCAAATATGCAAGCTAACCTCGCACCTAAAGGAACTGGAGAAAGAACAGCAAATAAAACCTACACCAAGAAGAAGAAGAGAGATAATAAAGATTCGAGCAGAACTCAATGAAATAGAGACCAGAAGAACTGTAGAACAGATCAACAAAACCAAGAGTTGGTTCTTCGAAAGAATAAGATAGATAAACCATTAGCCAGCCTTATTAAAAACAAAAGAGAAAAGACCCAAATTAATAAAATCATGAATTCAAGAGTAGAAATAACAACCAATACCAAGGAAATACAAAAATTTTAAAAACATATTATGAGCACTATATGCCAACAAATTAGGCAATCTAGAAGAAATGGATGCATTTCTGGAAAACCACAAATTACCAAAACTGGAATGGGAAGAAAGAGAAACCTGAACAGGCCAATAACCAGGGAGGAAACTGAAGCAGTCATCACAAACCTCCCAAGACACAAAAGTCCAAGGCCAGATGGCTTCCCAAGGGAATTCTATCAAATATTTAAAGAAGAAACAATACCTATTCTACTAAAGCTGTTCTGAAGGATAGAAGGGAACAGAATACTTTCAAACTCATTTTATGAGGCAAAGATCACCTTAATTCCAATACCAAAGACTCCACCAAAAAGGAGAATTATAGCCCATTATCCCTGATGAACACAGATGCAAAAATGCTCAACAAGATACTAGCCAATAGGATCCAACAATACATTAAGATTAGTCACCATGACCAACTGGGATTTATCTCTGGGATGCAAGGTTGGTTCAACACTCGTAAAACAACCAACATAATTGATCGCATCAACAAGAGAAAAAACAAGAATCATATGATCCTCTCAATAGATGCAGAGAAAGCATTTGACAAAATACAGCATCCATTCCTGATCAAAACTCTTCAAGTGCACATGGGATAGAGGGAACATTCCTCAGCATCTTAAAAGCCATCTATGAAAAGCCCACAGCATATATCATTCTCAATGGGGAAACACTGAGAGCCTTTCCCCTAAGATCAGGAACACTACAGGGATGTCCACTCTCACCACTGCTATTCAACATAGTACTAGAAATCCTAGCCTCAGCAATCAGATAACAAAAAGAAATAAAAACCTCGAATTGGCAAAGAAGAAGTCAAACTCTCCCTCATCGCAGATGACATGATACTGTACATAGAAAACCGAAAAGACTCCACCCCAAGATTGCTAGAACTCATACAGTAATTTGACAATGTGGAAGGATACAAAATTAATGCCCAGAAGTCAGTGGCATTTCTATACACTAACAACGAGACTGAAGAAAGAGAAATTAAGGAGTCAATCCCAGTTACAATTGCACCCAAAAGCATAAGATACCTAGGAATAAACCTAGCCAGAGAGGTAAAGGATCTATACCCTAAAAACTACAGAACACTTCTGAAAGAAATTGAGGAAGACACAAAGAGATGGAAAAATATTCCATGCTCATGGATTGGAAGAATTAATATTGTGAAAATGTCAATGCTACCCAGGGAAATTTACACGTTCAATGCAATCCCTACCAAAATACCATGGCCTTTCTTCAGAGAGTTGGAACAAATCATCTTAAGATTTGTGTGGAATCAGAAAAGATCCCGAACAGCCAGGGAAATTTTTAAAAAGAAAACCAGAGCCGGGGGCATCACAACGCTGGATTTCAAGTTATACTACAAAGCTGTGATCATCAAAACAGTGTGATACTGGTGCAAAAACAGACACATAGATCAATGGAACAGAACAGAGAACCCAGAATGGGCCCTCAACTCTATGATCAACTAATATTCGACAAAGCAGGAAAAACTATCCACTGGAAAAAGGAGAGCCTCTTCAACAAATGGTGCTGGGAAAATTGGACATCCACATGCAGAAGAATGAAACTAGACCATTCTCCTACACCAGACACAACGATAAACTCAAAATGGATGAAAGATCTAAATATGAGACAAGAATCAATCAAAATCCTAGAGGAGAACACAGGCAACACCCTTTTTGAACTTGGCCATGGGAACTTCTTGCAAAATACATCTATGAAGGCAAGGGAAACAAAAGCAAAAATGAACTACTGGAACTTAATCAAGATAAAAAGCTTCTGCACAGTAAAAGAAACAGTCAACAAAAAGACAACCTACAGAATGGGAGAAGATATTTGCAAATGACACATCAGATAAAGAGCTAATATCCAAGATCTATAGAATTTATTAAACTCAACAGCAAAGAAACAAACAATCCAAACATGAAATGGGCAAAAAACATGAAAAGAAATTTCAGTAAAGAAGATACACACATGGTCAACAAGCACATGAGAAAATGCTCTACATCGCTGGCCATCAGGGAAATACAAATCAAAACCACAACGAGATACCACTTCACACGAGTAAGAATGGTGAAAATTAACAGGACAAGAAACAATAAATGTTGGAGAGTATGTGGAGAAATGGGAACCCTCTTGCACTGCTGGTGGGAATGTGAACTGGTACAGCCACTTGGAAAACTGTGTGGAGGTTCTTCAAAGAGTTTAAAAATAGAGCTACCCTAGAACCCAGCAATTGCACTGCTGGGGATTTACCCCAAATATGCAGATGCAGTGAAAAACCAAGACACCTGCACCCCAATGTTTATAGCAGCAATGTCTACGATAGTCACACTGTGGAAGGAGCCTCAGTGTCCATTGAAAGATGAATGGATAAAGAAGCTGTGGTCTATATATATAGTGGAATATTACTTAGCCATTAGAAACAACAAATACCCACCATTTGCTTCAATGTGGATGGAACTAGAGGTTATTATCCTGAGTGAAGTCAGTCAATTGGAGAAGGACAATCGTCAATGGTTTCACTCAAACAGGGAATATAAAAAATAGTAAAAAGGATTATAGGGGAAAGGAGAGACAATGAGTGGGAAAAATCAGAGAGGGTGACAAAACATGAGAGACTCCTAACTCTGGGAAACATACAAAGGGTTGAGGAAGGGGAGGGGGGTTAGGGGATGGGATGACTGGGTGACAGGCACTGAAGGGGGCCCTTGACAGGATGAGCACTGGGTGTTATACTATATGTTGGCAAATCGAACTCCAATAAAAAAATATACCAAAAAAAAAGAGAAATATTCAGAAAATTAAAGAAATATCCAAACCCTGTAAGATGAATTATAGTAAGACATCTAGAAGCCACTGAAATAAATAGGGCATCAGTGGCTTTATTCGTGCCTAAATTCAATTTACGTCTGATTTGCTAACTTTGTGCCTTGTTCATTGTAAAGTCTCAAAATTTTTTTAAAGTATTCTATTGCTAAGTAACCTAAAAAGCAAGCAGGAAATCAGTATATAAAACCAAGAATCCCACATTAAACATCTATTTTAAGATTTTAGTCTTTTTTAAAAGTTTTTATTTGGGATCCCTGGGTGGCACAGCGGTTTGGCGCCTGCCTTTGGCCCAGGGCGCGATCCTGGAGACCCGGGATCGAATCCCGCGTCGGGCTCCCGGTGCATGGAGCCTGCTTGTCCCTCTGCCTGTGTCTCTGCCTCTCTCTCTCTCTCTCTCTCTCTCTGTGTGACTATCATAAATAAATAAAAAAATTTAAAAAAGAAGTTTTTTATTTATTCATTTAAATAATCTACACCCAACATGATGCTCAAACTCAAAACCTCAAGATCAAGTAGCATGCTCCTCTGAGAGCCAGTCAACTGCCCCAAATATCTTTTTTCAAAAAGAACTAAATTCTATCAGTTTATACAACTAAAGAGAAAAGTTGTAAATCTGGGCATATTGTAAAAAAAGAAAAACTACAAATACAATTCAAAAGTTAGCAAAAGAAGGTTGATAAAACAAAAACCAGAGCCATCTTTGACACTTCCCTCTCTCTCACCACTCACGGTTACAATTACAACCATCACCCAGTCTTGTCTATTCTATACCTTAAATATCTTGAATGTCTAGTTCTCTCCATCTCCACTGCCATCATCTGCTACCTCTAAAACTGATTATGGCCTCCCCAACTAATCTATATTTAATACTTTCTCTATGCTGCAGGCAGATCCTTTAAGATGTAAATGGATTCTGTCCGTCTCCCACCTCAAATCCATTGCAAGTCCCCTTTGTTGTCCTTTACTTGGCCTGCAAGTCCTTCCGTGTATCCTTCTAATTTTTACAGTTTCACCATTCTCACCTTGCTAAGTTTTAACCTCCCCGGCTTCCCTTAGGCCCCCAACACACTAGCATCTTTTCCACCTGAAAGTCCTGGCACTGATGACCCCCTGAAGGGAACACTCCTCTCTCTACTTTGCTTTTATTGTAGCTTAAATATCAGTTGCTAAAAGGGGCTTTCTCCAGTCCCTCCATCTCAAGGAGCCATTCCCTTGCTCTTACCCTCCTCATAGCCCATTGCACTAATAACAGATTTAAATTCAATATTTGTCTATTTATCTTATCTCTCTAACCCCCACTAAACTCTTTTAAGTTTCTTAAAGGCAAAAGACATCAGTTTTAGTGGCTGACTGGCCCGTGACTTAAACAATGCCGTGCATCAGGTAAATGCTTAAATTTTTAGAGTAAATAAGTAAATCTTTAATAAGTAAGCTGTCAAAGGACAGGACTGGGAATAAATTTAAGCGTATACATGTGTGTCCCATAGAAGATAATGACAAGGGGCAGCCCGGGTGGCTCAGCGGTTTAGCACTGCCTTCAGCCCGGGGCATGATCCTGAAGACCCGGGATCGAGTCCCACCGTCGGGCTCCCTGCATGGAGCCTGCTTCTCCCTCTGCCTATGTCTTTGCCTCTCTCTCTCTGTTCTGTGTCTGTCATGAATAAATAAAATCTTTGAAAAAAAAAAAAGAAGATAATGACAAGCTTTTTCCATTTCCATTATGGGTAGAATAACAATAGCTAATATTTATTAAATGTTCGCCATGTTTCAGGTATTTTACATACATTATTGATCCTTATAACAACCATATGAGGAGGACCTGAGGCCAAAGAGGTTAAATAACTTGCCCAAAATTACACAGGGGAGAGTTGAGAGTTTTGAAACTGGTTCAACCACTATGCTCTCTGGAACATAAAGAAACAAGTTAAACTATAATAGAATTATTTTTTTTAAGATTTTATTTATTTATTCATGAGAGACACAGGCAGAGGGAGAAGCAGGCTCCATGCAGGGAACCTAACGTGGGACTCAATTCCAGGTCTCCAGGATCACGCCCTGGGCTGAAGGCAGCGCTAAACCACTGAGCCACCCAGGCTGCCTTGTAATTTTTTTTTTTTTAAGATTTTATTTATTTATTCATGAGAGACATAGAGAGAGAGAGGCAGAGACACAGGCAGAGGGAGAAGCAGGCTCCCTGCAGGGAACCCGATGTGGGACTCAAACCCGGGACCCCAAGATCACACCCTGAGCCAAAGGCAGACACTCAACCACTGAGCCACCCAGGCATCCCAAACTATAATATAATTAGTTTAAATTAGAAGACAGGAAGAAGTCTCTGACTATGGAAACTACTACTAAGTAGATTTCTGAGATAGTTCTTCTCTGAAGAGCTTTAAAAATTCCATGAGACCTTCTCATGTGTACTGGGAGACATGTACAAAAATGTATATGGTAGCAATGTTTGAAATAGTTAAAAACAAAACAACCTAAAGGTAACTAATAGAATGAATAAAGTATACAGCAGACAACATGACTCTCAACTATATTGAGCAAAGGAACAAGCTGCAGAAAATATATGATTTCATTTATATAAAATTTTAAAATGATCAAAACTAAACACAACAGGATATAAATGAGAAATCTATGAATAAAAGCCATAGAATAACCCAAAACTCAGGGTGGTTATCTCTGATGGGAAGGGAGGGAATGAAATTGTGAAGGGACCTATAGGTGGTTCAGAAGCACTGGTAATGTTCCATTTCTTAAACTGGACAGGGAAGGGTGGACTTACATATTTTTTTCCTTTCTGCCTCATATATGTTATGAATTATTTCACATATATCTAGGTAGAGCTACACTATGTCATGCAAAGATCCAGCTGGATGGAGAAAAGCCCAAGGAAGCAATGTCAAAAAACAGATGGGAGGGCCCAAGGATTTTAAGTATTATCCTTCTGGAAAATGAACACAACCTGACTTCCTTCCTTCTTTATCTTTGGTGCTGGGGCCTATACCCAAATTCCTGATTATAAACATTTGCTAAGTCACATGGACAAGGCATACATGCACTGGAGCTATCACTGACATATAAAAACAAAAAGGCAGTTATAAAAAAAACTAATAGGGATCCCTGGATGGCGCAGTGGTTTAGCACCTGTCTTTGGCTCAGGGCGCGATCCTGGAGATCCGGGATCGAATCCCACGTCGGGCTCCCGGTGCATGGAGCCTGCTTGTCCCTCTGCCTATGTCTCTGCCTCTCTCTCTCTCTCTCTCTCTGTGTGTGTGTGTGACTATCATAAATAATAAATAAAAATAAAAAAATAAAAAAAACTAATAGTTTTATGTGATAACTAATACCCCCCAAACTCTCCACCTCCGCGGTACTTGTGTCTTCTGGTTGATGTGGTTAGCAAGCATATTTTCAGTTTATTCAGTGGTCCCTCAGAGTAGGTTACCTGACTTCAACACAGAAAGTACCGCTAATGAGCAGTTCAAAAGACCCTTCAGGCTTTTTCACATACCTTAAACCTCGAGTGTCTATACATAGTTATAACCATTCAAGGTAACAAAAGTAAAGGGATAACCATGTAGTATTGTGACTCTCTGCCCCTCTCTTAGTAGGGACATTTTTCACCACTTTAATATTCAGCAACTAAAACAAACCACAGAAATAACTGGGAGCTAAGACTAAGATCACAATTATCTACAGTTCTCATTTTCTTTCTTTTTTTTTTTTTTTTATTTATGATAGTCACAGAGAGAGAGAGAGGCAGAGACACAGGCAGAAGGAGAAGCAGGCTCCATGCACCGGGAGCCCGACGTGGGATTCGATCCCGGGTCTCCAGGATCGCGCCCTGGGCCAAAGGCAGGCGCCAAACCGCTGCGCCACCCAGGGATCCCCAGTTCTCATTTTCAAATTCTACTTTTACTAAAACATGATTAATCTCAAGGGCATTCAATATAACTTTATGTCCTCCCCCCCCCCCAAATAAGAGCCTGATTTTTCTCTTCCCCATGGCCTCTGAATCACAAAATTTTCCCTCATTTTTCCTAGTCCAGGGTATAAGAAGCACTTGTTTTCCAACCAGATTTATTGAAAGAAGGGGCCATCAAAGTAAAGGAAGCACTAAAGAACAAAATAAAGTCAAAGAATGGGAGAATTTGGGATAGGAATTATCCACCCCAGAGATTAATCATGGAAATATACTTAGATAGATGATCATTATCAAGTTTATATAGGAGAAAGTGAAATGTATATATTACATATGAGGAAAAGAGAATGCCAAGAATATCAGAAATAGGAACTGACATTTTCTAATATTTCATAATTTAACAAATACTTCACCTTTAATTTTATTCAAATATTGCATTTTATTTGCAATATGTCAGGCATGAAGCTTACTTAAGGTGTCATTTTTCTAAGGAAATATAGTAGTTAGAAGCACAAGCTCTAAAGTCAGGTATTTTGGGTTCAAAATTTGCCTCTGCCACTTACTAGCTACGATACCTTGGGCAAATATTTAAAACTACATTATTTAATACCTCAGTTATGGTAAAATGGAACTAATAATAGCAACTACCCTATTAAGGATGTTGTAATGAATAAATGTGATAATATATGTAAAGAGCTTAACACAAAGCTGATACATAGCACTCAATAAATGTTAAGAATAATTATTATTATTTACCAGAAAGTTTCTGGATTATTCAGTGCTTTTTACAGGCTACTAGTATTTTCAACCTTATTTAAAAATTATCGTTTGAAATCTAATCATTTAAATACAATCGTCATCCTTTTTTGAAATCTGGATTCAGCTGCATGCCAGCATACTGTAAACTGCTAAACTCATATTTTTAGCAATCCCTCTTTGCATTATTTTTTAGTGATTATTCTAAGGATTACAACATATATCCTTGACTTTTAACAGTCCACTAAGAGTTAATATTGTACTACTTCATGAAAATGCAGGAACCTTGCAATTTCCCTTCCTCAACATTATGCTATAATCATTGTAGATATTAGATCTGCATATGCCACAAGCCTCACAATACAGTATTATACTTTTTACCTTAAATGGTCACAGTGCTTTAAAGGAATTGGGGAATAATAAATACATTTACCCGCATACTTCCTATTTCTTGTGCTCTTTATTCCGCTGGAAAATCCAAGTTTCCATCTGGTATCACTTCCCTTCAACGTGAAGAACTTCCTTCAGCATGTCTTGTAATGCAGGTCTGCTGGCAATAGAATCTCATTTTTGTTTATGCAGTGTTATTCTCTCTTTCCAAGTGTTGACTCCCCTTCCATTTCTGCCTGCTTATGGTCACTCTCCAGTGCCTTCAGAGTTGTGGGGTTTTTGTATTTTGTCCAGAATTTATAATGATTTTCTGCAGGAGGATTAGTTCAATACGAGCTACTCCACTATTACTAGAAGCAGCTAATATTTTAAGATGCCAGAGAAGTTTTAAATATTCAAAGGATATTCTTGGGCATGTGGCTCTAAGGTAAAAGATGGATTACAATACTTCAAAATGATATATTCACAGTTATACTATTATGCCATATATTGATTCATGTGATCTGTTAGGTTACAATTCAGCAACCTAATTATTTCGGCATTGTTTCTATTTTTCCCCACATAAAATGAGAGATACTTCACTTTGTCCTATGTAAATTTGAAATGATCATATAATTAGAAACATAATCATGTACTTGATTGTTTCTTCTTCTAGAGTTTTATTTTGGCTTTTGTTTAACAACAGAAACCAAGTCCAGCTAACTTTAGCATAAAAGAAACTGATGGCAAAAAAAAAAAAAAAAAAAAAAGTAGATTATAGAATCAATGGAAGCCCAGAGAATCAGGCTGCAAAGGAAATCAAAGGAGGCAAAGTATGATGAAAATCCTAAGCCATAAACTCAGGCCCCGTAGCCCTGAGACCCACTGAATACTTAATCTCCATTCTCTACACACATACTGCTGAAACTACTCCATCATCTACATCATCTAATCTAACTATTTTAATATCCAGCACTCCCTTAAAAGTCAATGTCCTAAGCAAGACTACCTGATTGGCTCACAGTCTAACTGCTAGATATAGGTAGAGTTTATCTCATCATACTTAGTATTCCTCAAAATGAGAAGGGCATATAACTCTAAGTTCTAATATATTATTAATTTTAAAAGGAAAGTATAATGATTGGCAAAGCAGCAAGCATTGGAGCAAAATCATACAATATGAGGATTTCATAAATATAACATGCCATACTTGCTTCATTCATGGTTCAGTGCTTCTAATTATTTTGGAGTTAAAGTTACACCCAACTTAAAATGTGATATACAAAGCTCTCATTTATAAAGTAAAAAGACAAGGAGGAATTAATTCCATTAGAAGAGAATTCTTGCTTTTCAAAAGTATTCATTGTTAGATTCCTTCAAATAACTTGACTCCTCCATTACAATGAATGTTAGATTTATAAAAACCCTATTTTCTTCTACTTTCTGAAGCAGGACACAGGTTTAAATCATTCAAATTTTGCATTTACATCCAAAACATTTTATTGATTTACAGATGTGTGGACTTTTGAGCACCTGCCCTCACAGAATTTACAAGACTAAACTGAAATAGATAGGCATGAAACAATGTCTCTCTTGCAACTAATCAAATCAAATTAATATAAAATACCAAAGACGAAAACAGTACTGAACAGTTAGGGAAAAATTGTGAAAAGCTGAAATTTAATCAGTGTATTGACTAGTCAGGCATTTATTCGTCATTGACTAGACTTTTTTATAACTCTGTAGAGAGAGAAGCTAACTTGTAGAAATTGATAGTAATACAAACATGTCCATAGAAACGCAAATTGGTCCTGATTATTGTCCAGCAGATACTGATCAGTTTTATCTGTTCTGCATTCACTTGTACATTCATTTCAGCCTCCCTTATTTGACCATAAACATATGGTACTTTGAACTATAATAATATAATACCATTAATTAATGAATTAAATATAACTTTTGGTATATATTCATTTTATATGTGTATAAAAGTCATGATCACATTCTCTTTTGAAATGTATCCATTGATAGGGTGCCTGGCTGACTCAGTCAGCAGAGCATGTGACTCTTAATCTCAGTGTCCTGAGTTCAAGCCCCATACCATGTTGGGAACGGAGCCTACTTTTTTTTTTTTTTTTCCGGACCCTACTTTAAAAAAAAAAAAAAATAGTGTCCTTTGACAATAGTCTGTTAGGTAGAGGGCTAAAATGAAAAGATAAATGTACACAACTGCCACCAGTAATTCTATATTGTACAACCTTAAAATATATGGCAAAGAAGTCCTACTTAGAAGATAACTGCTGTAAAAAAAGACTTAGGACTACTGATATAATTATTTCTCCATATGACATAATAGAAATAGCCTACAAATGCACACTGTTCTCTACTATACAGTAGTATACACTATACAGTGTATCTATCAGCCTCAGTCTCTGCCTCTATATACACACACACTACATAAACAAACATACACTATGTATGTGTATATATATATATACACACATACCTTGTACAATATATAGTATATGTACTGTATATTAAAATATAGTATAAGAATATCTCATATAGTATACAGTATATACATAAAATTGTACTACTATACATATATAGCATATAGTTTGTGTGTATATGTACATATATAACCTATAGTTTGTGTGTATATGTACATATATAACCTATAGATAAAAACAATTAGAATGCTCCTAATATTAAATGATCATTTCCATCACTTAGAATAAGAATTAAAAAAAATAAAAAAATAAAAAATAAAATAAATAAAATATAAAGAATAAGAATTCAGAAAATAACTATGAATCCTAGACTCCTATTTTAACTTTTCACTGTTACATTACAGTTGTTCATAACAATGAAAAGCATGATTCATAATTTGGCATTGACAGTTTATTTTCTTTTTATAGGCAGACAGTTAAGTAATTTTATCTTTTCAGTCAGACATAGGTTAAATATCACTAGTTAACAGCTTTCTCATAATCAACTTATAATAAAAATCACATTTTCACAGCCAGGAAAGACCATGTTCTTTTAAAGCCTTCATTATAAGGTAGTTCCACAATTCAGTTTCAAACATTCTTAAAGCATTTAAAACAACAGTAACCAAAATGTTTTTAAAATCTTTTGGCAGATCTCTCTCTCTCTCTCTCTGTGTGACTATCATAAATAAATAAAAAATTAAAAAAATAAAAATAAAAAAATAAAATAAAAATAAAATCTTTTGGCAGGATCCCTGGGTGGCGCAGTGGTTTGGCGCCTGCCTTTGGCCCAGGGCGCGATCCTGGAGACCCGGGATCGAATCCCACATCGGGCTCCCGGTGCATGGAGCCTGCTTCTCCCTCTGCCTGTGTCTCTGCCTCTCTATCATAAATAAATTTAAAAAAATAAAAAAAATTAAAAAAAATCTTTTGGCAATGAGTTCTATTGAGTATGGCAACTTCATTCATTTTAAATACATATTTCAAACTCTTATTTAATTCTACCTAGAGAGTAATTTCAAAGTGATATTTCCTGAAGCCAAAACTCAGACTTCATGTCTCTAGAATAATCTTGCTTTGATGTAGTTTTATCTTCAGTAAGTCTATATGCCCTTCGCAAGCAGTTCTGGCTGGCCTGGGCTTGTTGTAAATAGTTGATTCCGTCAGGCAGCTTTTTAAAAAGTCAACACATTTAACAATTCATGCAATGTACAAGGAAAGTACTGTACCTTTTTTTTAAGATTTTATTTATTTATTCATGAGATACAGAGAGAGAGAGAGGCAGAGACACGGGCAGAGGGAGAAGCAGGCTCCATGCAAGGAGCCTGACGTGGGACTCGATCCTGGGACTCCAGGATCACGCCCTGAGCTAAAGGCAGGCACTAAACCACTGAGCCACCCAGGGATCCCAAGTATTGTACTTTAAAATAAAGATGTGTTTCCTCTTGTGAAATATAGTTAATCATTTGGGACAGTCTGCTTTAAAGAAATGGGATAGTTTTATGTTCTCTAGAAAAGAACTGAAAGGGTAGTTCATCTCACTTTTCCCATCCTTTATTCTATTTTGAGCAAAACCTAGAGATCAAATGTTTTATGTATGACAGAAAAAAGACACATATCATTAAAGGATGCAAACCTGCAAAATCATATAGGCCTGTGAGATTCCAAAAAACTGTTCTGAAAAAAAAAAACTGTTCTGTATTTTTAATATCTGAAAATAATCAAATAATTTTATGTTAAATGAAAATTTTCCAAGCTCCCTAGTATATCCCCTCTAAAATTTTAAACAAATATACTTAATATGAAAATAGCATTTTATCCAAATATCAAATATTATACTGAGTATTTGAATAGCAAACACAAACAGTTCTAATCCCAATCAGACTGTTGTGAAATGTTAATGTATTTAAATTTTTTAATTATACATGGAATTAACTGAAATAGTCTACTTTAAACAATTAGTTATTAATATTTCAGTCATATTAAATTACAAGAACACATGAACAAGTGAAACTCAATGCAGAAAATTTTCAGAAGCAAATTACACAATATGGGAAGTCAATTTTGGGCTTCTGGAAAATGTTAAGGGCAAACAGTCTAGTCTTAGATTTTCAAAGAACGTGCTAAATAGCTCTTTTAAGGAAAATACTAAATGATATCATTGTAGTAACACGAAAGTATAAGGAAATATACAATTATATTTATACCTCTTAATCAGGCTAAATTAATGAGGCACACTTAATTAACAAACATGCTTTCATAATACTTTCAGTGAATACCAGATATTAGATTATTGAATATCCTTGTCTAAGTTTTACACCAGCATTACAGAAACTAAATTAAAATAAATATCACATATTAATATTCTGAAAATAACTCAGAAAGTCAATCACTTAGCTTATATATTGCCTATAGACAGTGTAAGGCTCTGTTCTGAAAGGGTGAAGAACTAGGATGCAGATACATCTTGTAAACTATATCCATAATAGTGACTTAGGGAAAATGCCCTCTCCAACAACCCTATTACAAGGAGAGCTAGCCATAGGACATTCCATGAAAAGGAATGTGTTCTGAAAATCATGACTCCATACATACACCTGAGTGAGCTGGGAATGGGCACTTGACATAGTCCAAAGATTAAGCAAACTACGAGGGTTCTGGTGGGGGAGGCTCTGCCCAAGCAGCAACGGTGACAACTTCTCACGCCTCTCTCCCTCTCTCTCTTCTTCTCAGCAATTATGGATATAACCAGACAGTTAAGAGTAGGAAAAAAAGCAGAAATACTAAAAAGAAGTCAGGTTACTGGTAGGTCTGTGAACTCCCAGCTACATGGACAAGATAACCAAGAATTCTTGGTTCTTCTGAGAGTCTCAGAATGTCCTCCAAGGAGCCATGAGGCTTATATAATTGTTCTATTTGTTCCTGTTTGGGGAAAGGGAAAATAGGACTAAAATCTCACAGTCTGACTTTCCCTAGGTTCCCAGAGGTCTTGCCAAATTGCTCATATTTGTCCTTTTCCTCTCATTATGTGCATCCTTACAGTATAGCTTCAAAATGACAACACATCTGAGGTCATCTCTGTTCTTAAAAAACTAAGAATGCTAAATAGAAGATCTTTGGTTTTGATTTTAGCTCATTTCCTCATAGTAAGTCATGTCAAAGTAGAAAAAAAAGTCACTATAATTTACTTAAAGAAAAATAAACCCTTAAGATACCAATGTAATTCACTAAAAAAAAAAAATCAAGTCTATACTAACTAGATACATTAGATAGAGTGATACTGTGATATAATAAACATTTGGTGTTCATTCCTGATTCTCCAGCAAAAGAGTTTCTAAATCCCTAGCAGTTTCCTTAGTGTTAACAGTGCCTTTGGTAGTACAAATGAGATGATTCTTGCCTGAGGTGCTCCCAGATAGTTTGAGGATGGGCGCTGGTCATCAGAAAGATCACGCACGATTAAAGGGTGAAAACTTCCAGTCCCACCTCAGGACCTCCAAGGAGGCAAGAGAGGCTAGAAAATGAGTTCATCAATAACGGCCAGTGATTTTATCAATCATGCCTACATAATGAAATCTCCATAGTAACTACAGAGTTCAGAGAACTTTCAGGGTTTCTTTTTAACACATCAAGGTGCTGGGAGAGTGACATGCCCAGAGAAGGCATGCAAGTTCCATACCACTTCCCCCATGCCTTGTCCTATACATTTCTTTTGTTTGGCTGTTCCTGAGTTGTATCCTTTATAGTAAAACAGTAATAGTAAATAACCTATCTCCTGAGCCATTCTAACAAATTACTGAACCAAAGGAGCAATTGTGGAAACCTATGATTTATAGCCAATTGGTCAGAATTATGGGAGGTCTGGACTTATGATGGCTCTGAAACGGGGAGCAGTCCGTGTAACTGAGCCCTTAACCTATAGGGTCTTGCTAACTCCAGATAGTGTCAGAATTGAACTGACTTGTAGAACACAAAATTGGTGTCCACAGAGAACTGGATGATTGCTTGGTATAGAAAATACATACATTTGGTGTCAGAAGTGTTGGCAGTAAGAATAGATGATAGATTGATAAATGGATAAGGGAAAACAAACTCACAGCAGAATGACATCTAATAAATGTTGAAAATGACAGACTTTGAAAAGCATTTTACCATCTTAGGAATAACTGATTCAAGAAAAAATCATCATCAGAGCTAAAACTATTGGTTAAATTTTGATGAGAAAAAGGATTTTAACATACAAAGTATTTCACCACCGATTACTAATTACAAAGGGAAAAGAAAATGATCATGTGTTGAAGAAAAAAATGTTGGGATGCTTGGCTAGCAAGCAACTCTTGATCTCAGGGTTGTAAGTTGAAACCCCACAATGGGTGTAGAGATTACTTAAAATCTTCAAAAAAAGTTGGGGTGCCTGGGTGGTCACCTGTAAATTATGAAAGTTTTACCTTTTGCTTTACAATTTGGATACCTTTTATTTTTTTTAATTTTTTTCTTGCCTAATTGCTCCAGCAAGGACTTCTAATAAATACTATGTCAAATAAAAGTGATAAGAGTGGGCACCCTTGTCTTTTTCCTGATCTTAGAGGAAAAGCATCCAGCTTTTCACCACTGAGTACAATGTCAGATGTGGCTTTGTGATATGTGATCTTTACTATGTTGAGGTACATTCCATCTACACCTGCTTTATTCAGAGGTCTTATCATAAATGGATCTTGAATTCTGTCAAGTGTCTCTTTTCCCTACAACTATTGAAGTGATGAC
Source organism: Nyctereutes procyonoides (assembly GCF_905146905.1). Lineage (NCBI taxonomy): Eukaryota > Metazoa > Chordata > Mammalia > Carnivora > Canidae > Nyctereutes > Nyctereutes procyonoides. The sequence goes on from NW_026575049.1 coordinate 64,310,931, forward strand.
ATGATTTTTATCTTTCATTTTGTTAATGTAATATATCACAATGACTGATTTGCAGATGTTGAGCCACTGCTGCATTTCTAGAATAAATCCCACCCGATTATGGTGTATGATCTTTTTAATGTATTGCTGAACTCAGTTTGCTAATCTTGAGGATTTTTGCATCTATTTTCTTTAGGGATATTGGCCTATAATTTTTTTCTTTTTTCTTTCTTTTTTTTCTTTCTTTCTTTCTTTCTTTCTCTCTCTCTCTCTCTCTCTCTCTCTCTCTCTCTCTCTCTCTTTCTTCTTTTTTATGTATCCTTGTCTGGTTTCAGTATCAAGATAATGCTGGCCTCATAAAATGTGTTTAGTAGCAATCCCTCCTCTTCAACTTTTTGGATCAGTTTGAGAAGGACAGGCATTAAATCTTTTATGAATGTTTGGCAGAATTCACCAGTGAAGCCATGTAGTCCTGGGCTTTTGTTTGTTTGAAGGTTTTTGACTACTGGTTCAATCTTGCTGGTTAACGGTCTATTCAAATTTTTTTATTGCTTCATGATTCAGTCTTGGAAGATTATATGTTTCTACGCATTTATCCACTTTTTCTAGGTGAATATTTGGCCTTTGACCCTGGTTTTTGATATAGGACTCCTAAGTCCCTTGGAATTTTCTGGATGATAGGAATATTTTTTGTTCTAATGAAGTGGGCTCCTGGATCAAGACTGGTCACAGGAAAACCAAACCATGATTAAGACCTTGGAATTTTCATTCATATCTCCCCATTCTCTGGAGGGGGAAAGGGGCTAGAAATGTAGTTAATAATTTATCATGCCTACATGATGAAAACACAATAAAAATCTCAATATTGTCGAGATCAGAGAGCTTTCAGATTGATGCACATATCTGTGTACCCGGAGGATAATGCTTATCAGCTCCATAGAAATAAAAGCTCCTGTACTCATGACCCTCCCAGACTTTACCCTATCTGTTTATCTGGCTAACATCTGTATCATTTATCCTATCCTTTATTATATGAAACACTAGTACACATAAATAGATGTTTCCTTGAGTTCTGTGAGCTGCTCTGGCAAAACATCACATCTGCCTCTGATTTGCATTCAACGTGGACAGAAGTTATGGGTAACCTGGAGATGTACCACTTGCCTTTGGCACTAAAGTGAGGAGCTGTCTCAAGGGACTAGGGCCTTAACTGTGGACTCTGACACTATCTTCAGGTAGACAGTGTCAGAATTGAATAGAATTGTAGGACAGTCAGCTGGTGTAGCAGAATTATTTGCTGTAGGAAAAATCCCCATACATTTGATGACTACAAGTGTCAGAAGTGACCTGTTCCGTATAAATAGCAAAGGAGAAACACAGGAAGAAGATTGTTAAATTTTCTGAATTTTACATTGTTCGGTGGTTATGCAGAAGAACATCCCAATTCTTAGAAAATATTCACTGAAGAATATTGGAGTACAAAAGAGCATAATGTCTGCAACTTTAGTATCAAATGGTTCAGAAAAAAATATCATTTGGAGGGAAAGTAAAGAAAGAGGGAGAACAAGTATAATAAAGCAAATATGACTGGACATTAATTGGTAAATATAGATAAGAGATCTCAGAAGTTATTCTCACAATTTTTCAGCAAATTCAAATTATTTCAAAAAAAGATATTTAAAAATAGCTGAGCTTGCAAGAAAAAGTTCTTATTTCCCAAAAAGAAAGTACAACAAAGGGAACAATCAACAAAACTAAATGACAACCTCCTGAACGGGAGAGAATATTTGCAAATGGACTATCTGATGAAAGGTTAGTATCTGAAATACATAAAAAAAAAAAACTGATACAACTCAATGCCCCCAAAAACCAAATAGTCCAATTAAAAAATGGGCAGAAAACATGAACAGACATTTCTTCAAAGAAGACATAGAGGGATCCCTGGGTGGCACAGCGGTTTGGCGCCTGCCTTTGGCCCAGGGCGCGATCCTGGAGACCCGGGATCGAATCCCACATCGGGCTTCCGGTGCATGGAGCCTGCTTCTCCCTCTGCCTGTGTCTCTGCCTCTCTCTCTCTGTGACTATCATAAATAAATAAAAATTAAAAAAAAAAACATTGTTAAAAAAAAAAAGAAGACATAGAGACTGCCAACAGGCACATGAAAATATGCTTAACATCACTCATCATCAGGGACATGCAAATCAAAACTACAATCAGATATCGCTTCATACCTGTCAGAATGCCTAAAATAAAAAACACAAGAAACCACAAGTGTTAGAGAGGATGTGGAGAAATAGGAACACTTGTGTACAGTTGTTAAGAGTGCAAACTGGTGCAGCCACTGTGGAAAACATCATGGATATTCCTCAAAAAATGGAACTACTCTATAATTCAGTCATCATACTACTGGGTGTTTACTCAAAAAATACAAAAATACTAATTCAAAGGGATACACACATTCCTATATTTATTACAGCATTATTTACAATAACCCAACTATGGAAGTGGCCCAAGTATAGATGAATGAATAAAGCAGAAATGTTATGTATAGTCAATGGAATATTACTCAGCTACAAAAAGATGAAATACTGGCATTTCCAACAACACTATAGAGCTAGAAAATATAATGCTAAATAAAGTAATTCAGGGAAAAACAAATATCATATGATCTCACTTATGTGCGGAATTTAAGATATAAAACAAGCAAAGAAAAAAAGAGAGACATGACTAATAAAGAAATAGACTCTGGGACGCCTGGGTGGCTCAGTGGTTGAGCATCTGCCTTCAGCTCAGGGCATGATCCCAAGGTCCCGGGATCGAGTCCCACATCGGGCTCCCTGCATGGAGCCTGCTTCTCCCTCTGCCTGTGTCTCTGCCTGCCTCTCTCTCCGTGTCTCTCATGAATAAATAAAATCTTAAACAAAAAAATACTCTTAACTCTAGAGAACAGACTGATGATTGCCTGGGGGGAAGATGAGTGTGGGGGTGGCGGTGAAATAGGAGATGGGAGATTAAAGAGTACGCTTATCATGATGAAAAAAATAAAGTAAAATAATAAAAAAAAAAGAAAAAAAACATGCCAATACACTTCAAATCTCTAAGTTTTGGATTTATTATGTAAATTCTTTAACAACCTCATTTTACCAAAAGAGATTTTTTTTTTAATTTTTTTAACTTTTTTTTATTTATTTATGATAGTCACAGAGAGAGAGAGAGAGAGAGAGAGAGAGAGAGGCAGAGACACAGGCAGAGGGAGAAGCAGGCTCCATGCACCGGGAGCCCGACGTGGGACTCGATCCCGGGTCTCCAGGATCGCGCCCTGGGCCAAAGGCAGGCGCCAAACCGCTGCGCCACCCAGGGATCCCCCAAAAGAGATTTTAGTCACCACTATTCTACAGAACTTTCTTAACTAACAAGGTACCTCTTTAAGGAGCTGTCCTGTTCATAAGCCAGGCTCAGCCTGGTTATCAGGGATGGACAACACAGATCCTAAAGGGACGACCAGGCCAAGATGGCCTTAATCTTTAGTAATAAACATAACCTAGATTCCTACAGGGTCATATTTATAATTAATGAGGTTCCACCTTATGTAACAAACTCACCAGGGAAAAGGTGACTCTTCTGAAGATATCCAGCCAATTGGTTTGGAAAATTGTTTAAAAAGAATAAACTAAGTGCCCTCATTCCTTCCCATTCCTCTGGCAGATGATGGAGGGTTGGTAAAGCAGGAGAAATAAGAGGAAGAAAAACTGTAAAAACCGGGAGAAATAAAACAAAAAATTAAAATAAACATAACCTGGATCCGAAATTTTTTAAAAAATCAAAACAAGCAAAAATGACCTTTTAGTAAGAACAGTACTAATAACATAGCACCTATAACACAGAAAGCCACTTTGGACTACAAATCACTTTTCCAGAAACAATTAAAAGCAGAACGAACATAAAAATCGATTTAGGTCCAAAGAAGGGTTCTATTACCTCATGAAGGGCTTGTTTTTATTCTAACACTGACTAATAAAGGTACTGCCCAGCTGCCTAGTAAAGGGTATTTTTTATTCTCACTTGAGCTTATCCATTTGGAAAGCAATTTCCCCATTTGAGTTTGCAAGGAAATGTTAGATTGGAGGATTAGAATGTTCTTCGTTAGAAAATAATCCAATCCATCCCAGTGCTCAAGGCTGATGGAGCCTCCTGTTGGCGCATCAGTTTCCAAGGAGCTCTCCAGGCTGTACCAAGGACTAGCTGTTGGGTTGTGGATGAGGCCAAATCTCTCAAGAAAAGCACTCACCATTTCCAACAGCTCCCATCAAGAACAAGACAAACACGGAGAAAACCAGTACAATGCTTGGCCCATAGAAGAAGAAGAAGAAGAAGAGAAGAAGAAGAAGAAGAAAAACCAGCTGATCTTGCAAGAAAAGGGGTTCTTGTTTACCAAAAGGAGAATAGAAACTAAAAACAAAACCAGTAGGCATATTGAAGCTGTGTTAGGAGAAAGTATGATACAGAATAGGGGAAATCAGGAGTCCAGGAAACAACATGGGTTGAGGAAATAGTGCTGAAAGACTGGGGAGGACAATTTGGTTAAAATTCTCTGGAGAGAAAAAAAAAAAATTCTCTGGAGAGAAGACAGCCAATAGAAGGAGAACTACAGAGATCTTCAGAGGGTTCTCCTTGAGAATTTAGCTAATAACTGACAATATAGGAATATAAGAAAATTTCACAAGATCAGGGAAAGAAAGACCCAAAATGATTAAAGATAAATGTGGTAGGCACACATATGGTGCTAAGAATAGTGCCTGCTCCCACCAGCCTGATATAAAAATTTAGTAATTTACAGTAATTGTATAGAGTATCCAGAAAAGTCTTGCCTCAGGAATCAACAATTATTAGCCTTAGGCTGAACACTATACAGTTTTACCTAATAAATCTTAAAAGCAAGTCCTGAAAGATCCAACTGTTTCCAAGTAACTCAAATGCATCCCAGAATAAAGTTCAAAATTATTTATAGAGAAATGAAAATATCCAACACCCAAAAAATAATAATATTTATAGCATCTGGCATGCAATACAAAATTACCAAGCATCCAAAGAACATAAAAATATGATCCAGAATAAGAAGAAAACTCAATCTAAACCAACTCAGCTCTGACATTTATAATTAAGAGACTAGAACATTAAAGCAATCACAATATATTTCATAGATTCAAAATATTTAGCAGACATGAAAGATATGAAACAGACCCAAATCAGACTTCTAGAGATGAAAACTACAACATGTGAGATGAAAACTACAATAGAATTAACAGCAGTTACACACAGACAGAAGGAAGGAAGGAGTGACCTGGAGACACAGAAATAAAAACTTTACAAAACGAAACCTAGAAAGAAACATGAATTTAAAACATGAACAGAACATCAGTGAGCAGTGGGACTACTTCAATCAGCCTACTATACATATAATTTGCATCCTCAAAATAGTGACAGGAGGGAGATAAATGGACAACATACTTCAAGAAATAATAACCAAATTTCCCCAAATTTGTTGAAAACTACAAATTCATTAATCCAAGAATTTCAAAGAACCCAAGCATAATAAACATGAAAAAAACTAAACCAAGGAATATTGTAATAATATTATTAAAAACCAGTGATAAATAAAATACACACTTACATACAAAAAGAAAGATAAGATGACAGCAGATGACTTAAGAAACAAGACAAATTAAAAAAACACTGGACCACCATCTCTATAAAGTACTGAAAGAAAAACTGTCAACCTAGAATTTTATACCCAGTGAAAATATCTTTCAAAATAAAACGTAAAACAAAGACTTTCTTTTTTTTTTTAAGATTTTATTTATTTATTCATGAGAGACAGAGAGATAGGGAGAGACACAGGCAGAGGGAGAAGCAGGCTCCATGCAGGGAGCCTGATGTGGGACTCGATCCGGGAGCATGGAATCATACCCGGAGCCGAAGGCAGATGCTCAACCGCTGAGCCACCCAAGCTTCCCAAAAGAAAGACTTTTTCAATCATACAAAACTGAGAACATTTTTCATCATCCACTATGTGCTATAATAAATATTTTACAAAGAAACCCCTTTAGGCAGAAAAAAAAAATCACATCATATTAGAAATATGGATCCATACAATGAAAGTACTAAAAATAGGTACTATGTGAATAAATGTTAAATATTTTTCTCATTATTTAAATCTCCTTCAAAAGTAATTGTTTAAATAAAATTAACAATGCATTATGTGGCTCAAGCTTAATACAGAAATAAAGCATATAACAACTAAAGCAACAATGGCCAGGAAGGAAAAAACGCAAGTAACTTATTAAAATGTTCTTACACTATAAGTGAGGTGGTATAACACCACGTAAGGTAGATATGAGAAAAGGACGTATGCTATTAACCCCAAAGCAGTCACAAAAGCAACAAAACTCTTAACAGTAATAAGTCAACAAGAGATAAAATGTAATCAAAAAAATCTCAATCAAAAAAAAAGGGGGAAGTAAAAGGAGAGAAAGGAGAACAAAGAACATATGGGACAAACAAAAAACAAATGGCAAGATGATAAATTTAAACCTAACCTTGAAAACCTGAATGGGATTTACAGAAACTTAAATTTGTCTGTTAGGGTATAAGATTCATGAGATTTAAATATTTTTCAAAGGTGTTATTTCATAATAAAAGTAACACCTCTAAGCACTATAGACTTTTTATAAAGTATCATACAAGTGTGATCAAATGTATATGAATATTTTAAATATAAATACTAAAGATATACAAATGAATAAGTTAAACAAATACCTGTGTACCCCCATATCTTAAGAAGCAGATTATCAATACTCTGAAGATCACAGAACACTCTTCTACTCCCCATCAAAAAAGCCACTATCCACTATCATGATTTCTGAATTAATCATTCCTCTGGCTCTATAGGATTTTATCAGATATGTATAAAACCCTAAATAGGATTTTTACACATTTTTAAATGTTATAAAAATAGGGTCATACAGTATATATTATATGATTTGTTTTCACTCAACATTGTATTCTTGATGACCATCCACATTGGTATATGTAGTCATGGTCCATTCATTTTCAATATATTCATTCATTTTCCTATTAATGGACAAATGTGTAGAGTTCTGCTCTTCGAAACTGCTCAAGAACATTCATACATCTCCTGATTGAAATGGCTCTCTACAAGAGAATTGCTAAATTATATTTCCAGGCTTTAGGGTCACTTTTGTGTTATTATCCCCTTTTTATTAATAAACTGAGGCTTATAGAGACCAAGAAATTGTTCAAGATCACATAGCTAGGCAGTTAAGTTAAAAACCAATAAATTCTACTTAGAAAAAAAAAATCTCAAGGTTAGGTAGCTCATAGTCCTGGAAACAGTACTTATCAAAAAGAATCCTGAAGGATTATATTTTGTCTTGTTTTACATAAGAGTAGGTCCTAGCAACTGAGACCAGTCAATTCTACCTCTTGACCATTCACAGCAACTTGATTATATGATAATCACATGACTACAACTTTCATCCTGTTAAAATGTCCTGTATTTCATCATTCCTAAAAATCTAGTCAAATATTTTATGGTTAAATATGCTGGGATGTGTATAAATTGTACACACTTAAATAAGATATATTTAAAAACAATAATAAAGCAGCTCCCAATGTCACTATAATTTTAATTTAAATTATAAGCACTTTTATTTCTTCCACAACTAAAGTTGATTTGGGAATAACTGTTTAAGATCTGCCAAAGTGAATGTAGTAATCATTTTTAAAATGCTCTGTGGGTGCCTGGGTGGCTCAGTTGGTTAAGCATCTGACTTTGGCTCAGATCATGAACTTAGCAAGCCCAGAGTTGGCTCTGCATTCAGCAGGGAGTCTACTTGTCTCTCTCCCTTTGCCCCTCCCCTTTCCCGCTTGTGTTCTCGTTCTCTCTCTCTCTCTCTCTCTCTCCCCCCTCTCTCTTTCTCTAAGAAATAAATAAAATTGTTTTTAAAAGCTTTTTTAAATACTCTGTATTCACTTTAGAAGACATTTGAGAATATCTGCAAAAACTGTTTTGCCTCTCACCTAAACCAAATAATTTCCAAGATACCTATTATTCTTGCACTTAAAAGAGTACAACTCAAACTTTTTTTAATACCTAAGTTAACTAGTAGCTATTTAGATCTATATAATCCTTCAATTTAAAAAAATATATATATTTATGTGGAGAGGATTCTGGGAACATGGTGGAGTAGGAAACACCAGGAATCCATTAGATGAAAACTTGCAATTTCCAGAAGACCTGAATGGACAAATATGTTAGCTTCAGTCAATTTCAGCTTTCAGCAAGGTAGCAGCAGCAGACAGCTGTGCATGTGTTCCTGGAACAGCCTGCTCATAGCCCCCTAGAGATAGCTAGAATTAAAAGAACTGTCCTCCAAATATTAATAACTGATTACTGCTTCCGCTCATAAAGTGCAAAGAGGCAGACAGTCACTCTTATTGCATCTCCCTTCATTGTTGCAAGCCTCTTCCCCTCTGCTGAACTGACTTCTTAAGAATTTAAAAGGCCAAGATTCATTTTTTCCCTCTTCATTTTTTGCTTTTTTCCTCTTTGAGGAGCCAGGCATAAAAGAGTAGGACATCAAAAACACTACATATTCAAGGGAAATTAGAAAGTGAGCATGCATACACAGAGAAAGGCTCAGAAAAGACCTGAGCAGACACTAAGTTTATATTTCAATCTGATCATCAGCACACATATAGCCTAAATTTAAACAACAGCAGCAAACTCTGGGGAAAGCAGAATTCAATTCTCAGAGTTGCTATATTATTAAAATCAAATGTCTTGACAACAACAAGAAAAAAAATCACAAAGAGGAAAATATAGCCCATTCAATAAAAAAAAAAAAAAATTAAGAGAAACTGTCCCTAAAAGATGTGGTGGCAGACATACTAGACAAAAGGCTTTAAAACAACTGCCTTAAATATGTCCAAGAACCAAAGAAAGATGTAGAGAAAGTCAAGAAAATTATGTGTGAACAAAATGGAAATATCAATAACAAGACAGAAAAACTTAAAATAAACCAAAAAAATTAAATTATGGAGGTGAAAAGTACCATAATTGTAATGAAAAATTCACTAAATAGATTCGAAGGCCAACGTGAGCATAGATAAAAGAGAATCAGTGAACTTGAAAGTAGAACAAACCAAATTACTGAAGCTCAGGAACAAAACGAAAAAAAAGAAAATTAAGTGAAAAGAATCTAAGGGATCTGTGGAATACCACCAATCAAACCAACACATGCATCACAGGAGTCCCAGAAGCAGAAAATAAGGAGAAAAAAGGAAAGAGAATATTTGAATTTAATGGCTGAAAACGTCCCAAATTTGGAAAAAAAAAAAAAACACATGAAATAAACTTCCAAGAAATTCAACAAACTCCAAGTAAGATGAATTCAAAGAGACCCAAATAGACATGTATGTCTAATCAAACTTTGAAAAGACAGAAAATCTTGAAAGCAGCAAGAGAGCGAGTCATCACACACGGAACTCTTCATTAGATGATCTACAGATTTCTCATCAGAAACTTTGGAGGCTAGAAAACAGTGGGCAAATATATTCAAAGTGTCAATGAAAAAAACTAACAAGCAAGAATCCTGTATCTGGCAAAACTGTCCTTCAAAAGTGAAAGAGGAAAAAAAAGGAAAAAAGCAAAAGAGAAATTAAGATATTCTCAAACATACAAAAGCTGAGGGTATTCATGACTGCAAGACCTGCCCTGCAAGAAAGGTGAAAGGCAGTTCTGCAAGGTGAAGTAAAAATTGCAAGTTAAAGCCATATGTAGAAATAAAGATTCAATAAAGGTAAATACACTAGAAATTATAAAAGCCAGTATTACATAACAATGTTCTATAACTGCATTTTTTTCTATGTGACTTAAGAAAGTAATTCATTTAGGGGGAAAAAAAGCAATAATTAGTATATAAGCTAATATTACTATAATTTGGTTTGTAAATCCAAATCTTGTTTCCTATATAACTTAGAAGACTAATGCATTTAAAATTATTTATGTTTGGGGGCACACATTGTGACATCAAAAACTAAAACAGTGGGGCTAGAGCTATAAAGGAACAGACTTTTTATATGTTACTGAAGCTAAACCAGTATGAGTTTAGAGTGTTATGACTTTAGGATGTGAAATGTATTCCACATGATAACCACAAAGAAATTACACAATATACTCAAGAGAAATGAGAAAGGAATTTAATGTTTTACTACAAAAAAAAAAAAAAAATATATATATATATATAAAAGAAGACAAAATTGAAGGAAGTGAGGAACCAAAAGGCCATAGGACATACAGAAAACAAAGAGCACAATAACCAAAGTCTCTCATTAGTAACTACTTCATATATAAATGTATTAAACTCTACAAACGAAAGAGATTAAAAGAATGGATAAAAATATGTGCCCAACTATATGTTGTCTTCAGGAGACCCACTTAATTATAGAAACTCTACCCAAAAACAATGGCACACATACTGTTCTTAAATACACATGGGACATTTTCCAGGATACACCATATATTATGCCACAAATTAAGTCTCAATATACTTAAAAAGCTACTGTACAAACTCTATTCTCTGGCCACTATAAAATGAAGTTAGAAATCAGTAACTAAAATCAAACTAGAATATTCATAAAATTTTGAAATTTTAAGAATATTCTTGTAAAAAACATTTCGAAGAAGAAATCACAATAGAAGTTAGAAAACACTTAGAAACAAAAATAAAAACACAACTTGTGAACAATTATAGAACACAGCAAAACCAGTGCTAAGGGGAAAATTATAGCTATACATAACTTACATTTAAAAAAAAGATACCAAATCAACAACCTAACTTTACAACTCAAAGACCCAGAAAAAGGAGAACAAACTAAATCCAAAGCTAGCAGAAGTAAGGAAATAATAAAGATTAGGGCAGAGATTAAAAAAATAAAGAATAGAAAAGCAAAAGAGAAAATTAATGAAACAAAAAGTTGGCTCTTTGAAAAGATCAAACAGACACACTTTCAAACTAGACAGACGAAGTAAAAAGGAGAAAAGACTCAAATTACTCAAAGTAAAAATCAGAAATTAAAGGGTGGACATTAACATTAATTCTACAGAACTTAAAGGTATTATAAGGAACTACTATGAACAAATGCATGCCAAAAACTGGATAACGTAGATGAAACAGACAAATTCATAGAAACACAAAACCTACCAAGACTAAATCATGAAGAAAAAAAAAATCTGGATAGAACCAAAATTAGTAAGAAAATTTATTCAGTAATAAAAATCTCCCAATAAAGAAAAGTCCTGCAGCTGTCACAGGTGAGTTCTACCATTTACAGAAAAATGAATTAATTCTTCTCAAAGTGATCCAAAAAAGTTGAAAAAAATGAACTCTTTCTAACTCATTCTAAGAGGCCAGCATAATACTGGTACCAAAACCAGACAAAGACACACCAAGAAAATTAAAAATTAGTATCTCTTATGAACACCGATGTAAAAATGCTCAACAAAATAGCAGCAAAAGCAGTTTACAAAATTCAGTATCTTTTCATGATGACACTCAAATTAGATATAGAAACTACCTCAACATAGTATAAAAGCCATATATAAAAAATCCACAGCAAACATCATACTCAATGGTGAAAGACTTAGAAGCTTAGATTATCTTATTAGTGCTTTCTCTCTAACTTCAGGGACAAGGTAACATGGCTACTTTTCACCATCTCTATTCAACATATTACTGGAAATTCTACTTAGAGCAAAGGCAAAAAGAAAAGAAAGAATAAAACCATGCAAAAAGGAAAATGATCTGTTTGCAGATGAGATGATTTTATACTTAGAAAACCCTAAAGACTCCACAAAACAGCTGTCAGAACTAGTAACAAAGTAGTAGGATAGAGTCAAAAAGCAAACATCAGTTGCATTTCTATACACCAACAATGAACAATCTGAAAATGAAATCATAAAATCAATACCATTTACAACAGCATCAAAAACAATAAAATATTTAGGAATTAACTTAACCAAGGAAGTGAAAGGCTTGTTCAATGAAAACGAAATACTGCTGAAAGAAATTAAAGTCAACATAAATAAATGGGAACACATCCCATGTTCACAGTCTGGTGTACTCAATTTAGTTAAAATATCAATACCCAAAGCAATCTACAGATTTATTGCAATTGCAAGGACATACTGTGTGGAAACAGAAAAACTCACCTTAAAATTCATATCAAATCTCTATGGATGCCAAAGAGCCAAAATAATTGAGAAGGGGTGGGGAAGGAGAACACAAAACTGGAGGACCCATTTGTTCATTTCAAAACTTACTACAAAGCTACAGTAATTAAAACAGCATAGTTTTGGCATAAAGACAGATATATAGACAATGGAACAGAACAGAAAGCCCAGAAATGAAACCTGATGTATGTGGTCAAATGACTTTTGACAAGGGTGCTAAGACCATTAAGTGGGAAAAGGAGTCTTTTCAACAAATGGTGCTGGCAAAACTGGATATGCACAGGCAAAAAAACGAAGCTGGACCCTTCCGTAATGTCATATATAATAATTAATTCAAGGGGGGAGGGGCAAGACGGGGAAGAGTAGGGTCCCCAAGTCACCTGTCCTCACCAAATTACCTAGATAACCTTCAAATCATCCTGAAAACCTATGAATTCGGCCTGAGATTTAAAGAGAGAACAGCTGGAATGCTACAGTGAGAAGAGTTCACGCTTCTATCAAGGTAGGAAGACGGGGAAAAAGAAATAAAGAAACAAAAGGCCTCCGAGGGGGAGGGGCCCCGCGAGGAGCCGGGCTGAGGCCGGGGCGAGTGTCCCCAGGACAGGAGAGCCCCGTCCCGGAGGAGCAGGAGCTGCACCAACCTTCCCGGGCGGAAAGGGGCTCGCAGGGAGTTGGAGCAGGACCCAGGAGGGCGGGGATGCCCTCGGGCTCCCGGGGACACTAACAGACACCTGCGCCCCGGGAGAGTGCGCCGAGCTCCCTAAGGGCTGCAGAGCGCACACGGGACCTGGAGCAGCTCGGAGGGGCTCGGGCGGCGGCTCCGCGGAGGGGGCTGCGCGGCTCCGGGAGCAGCTCGGCGGCAGCGGCTCGGGCAGAGGAAGAGGCTCCGTGCGGAGGGGGCTGCACGGCTCTGGGAGCAGCTCGGAGGGGCTCGGGCGTCTCCATGGAGGGGGCTGTGGGGCGGGAACGCGAATCCAACAGCGCAGGCCGGATGCAGGCGGGAGCACAGGGCGCCGGGACACAGCCCAGGGTCCGGCCTCCCCCGGGACAGGCAAAGGCCGGGAGGGCCCAGGACAGCAAGGACGCTCCTGCCCCGAGCTGCTCAGATCAGCGGCCCGACCCCGGGAGCCTCCAGGCCCTGCGGACGGAGAGCTCAGTAGCTACTGCGGGAGCTGACTCCAGGGCTCCAGAGCTGGCCATCGCCACTGCGGCTGTTCGTCCTGGGGCCTCACGGGGTGAACAACCCCCACTGAGCCCTGCACCAGGCAGGGAGCAGAGCAGCTCCCCCAAGTGCTAACACCTGAAATCAGCACAACAGGCCCCTCCCCGAGAAGACCAGCTGGACGGACCAGTTCCAGGGGAAGTCAAGGGACTTAAAGTATACAGAATCAGAAGATACTCCCCCGTGTTTTTTTTTCTTTTCTTTTTTTTTCTTTTTGATTTGATTGCTTCCCCCACCCCCTTTTTTTTCCAACTTTCTTTTTCTACTCTTTTTTTCTCTTTTTTTCTTCTTTTTCTTTTTTCTTTTTCTCTTTTCTTTCCTTCCTCTCTCTCTTTCTCTCCTTTTCCCAATACAACTTGCTTTTGGCCACTCTGCACTGAGCAAAATGACTAGAAGGAAAACCTCACCTCAAAAGAAAGAATCAGAAACAGTCCTCTCTCCCACAGAGTTACAAAATCTGGATTACAATTCAATGTCAGAAAGCCAGTTCAGAAGCACTATTATACAGCTACTGGTGGCTCTAGAAATAAGCATTAAGGACTCACGAGACTTCATGACTGCAGAATTTAGATCCAATCAGGCAGAAATTAAAAATCAATTGAATGAGATGCAATCCAAACTAGAAGTCCTAACGACGAGGGTTAACGAGGTGGAAGAACGAGTGAGTGACATAGAAGACAAGCTGATGGCAAAGAGGGAAACTGAGGAAAAAAGAGACAAACAATTAAAAGACCATGAAGACAGATTAAAGGAAATAAACGACAGCCTGAGGAAGAAAAACCTACGTTTAATTGGGGTTCCTGAGGATGCCGAAAGGGACAGAGGGCCAGAATATGTATTTGAACAAATCCTAGCTGAATACTTTCCTAATCTGGGAAGGGAAACAGGCATTCAGATCCAGGAAATAGAGAGATTCCCCCCTAAAATCAATAAAAACCGTTCAACACCTCGACATCTAATAGTGAAGCTTGCAAATTCCAAAGATAAAGAGAAGATCCTTAAAGCAGCAAGAGACAAGAAATCCCTGACTTTCATGGGGAGGAATATTAGGGTAACAGCAGACCTCTCCACAGAGACCTGGCAGGCCAGAAAGGGCTGGCAGGATATATTCAGGGTCCTAAATGAGAAGAACATGCAACCAAGAATACTTTATCCAGCAAGGCTCTCATTCAAAATGGAAGGAGAGATAAAGAGCTTCCAAGACAGGCAGGAACTCAAAGAATATGTGACCTCCAAACCAGCTCTGCAAGAAATTTTAAGGGGGACTCTTAAAATTCCCATTTAAGAAGAAGTTCAGTGGAACAATCCACAAAAACAAGGACTGAATAGATATCACGGTGACACTAAACTCATATCTCTCGATAGTAACTCTGAACGTGAACGGGCTTAATGACCCCATCAAAAGGCGCAGGGTTTCAGACTGGATAAAAAAGCAGGACCCATCTATTTGCTGTCTACAAGAGACTCATTTTAGACAGAAGGACACCTACAGCCTGAAAATAAAAGGTTGGAGAACCATTTACCATTCGAATGGTTCTCAAAAGAAAGCAGGGGTAGCCATCCTTATATCAGATAAACTAAAATTTACCCCGAAGACGTAGTGAGAGATGAAGAGGGACACTATCTCATACTTAAAGGATCTATCCAACAAGAGGACTTAACAATCCTCAATATATATGCCCTGAATGTGGGAGCTGCCAAATACTTAAACCAATTAATAACCAAAGTGAAGAAATACTTAGATAATAATACACTTATACTTGGTGACTTCAATCTAGCTCTTTCTATACTTGATAGGTCTTCTAAGCACAACATCTCCAAAGAAACGAGAGCTTTAAATGATACACTGGACCAGATGGATTTCACAGATATCTACAGAACTTTACATCCAAACTCAACTGAATACACATTCTTCTCAAGTGCACATGGAACTTTCTCCAGAATAGACCACATACTGGGTCACAAATCGGGTCTGAACCGATACCAAAAGATTGGGATTGTCCCCTGCATATTCTCAGACCATAATGCCTTGAAATTAGAACTAAATCACAACAAGAAGTTTGGAAGGACCTCAAACATGTGGAGGTTAAGGACCATCCTGCTAAAAGATGAAAGGGTCAACCAGGAAATTAAGGAAGAATTAAAAAGATTCAGGGAAACTAATGAGAATGAAGATACAACCGTTCAAAATCTTTGGGATGCAGCAAAAGCAGTCCTGAGGGGGAAATACATCGCAATACAAGCATGCATTCAAAAACTGGAAAGAACTCAAATACAAAAGCTAACCTTACACATAAAGGAGCTAGAGAAAAAGCAGCAAATAGATCCTACACCCAGCAGAAGAAGAGAGTTAATTAAAGATTCAAGCAGAACTCAACGAAATCGAGACCAGAAGAACTGTGGAACAGATCAACAGAACCAGGAGTTGGTTCTTTGAAAGAATTAATAAGATAGATAAACCATTAGCCAGCCTTATTAAAAAGAAGAGAGAGAAGACTCAAATTAATAAAATCATGAATGAGAAAGGAGAGATCACTACCAACACCAAGGAAATACAAACGATTTTAAAAACATATTATGAACAGCTCTACGCCAATAAATTAGGCAATCTAGAAGAAATGGACGCATTCCTGGAAAGCCACAAACTACCAAAACTGGAAAGGAAGAAAAAGAAAACCTGAACAGGCCAATAACCAGGGAAGAAATTGAAGCAGTCATCAAAAACCTCCCAAGACACAAAAGTCCAGGGCCAGATGGCTTCCCAGGGGAATTCTATCAAACGTTTAAAGAAGAAATCATACCTATTCTCCTAAAGCTGTTTGGAAAGATAGAAAGAGATGGAGTACTTCCAAATACGTTCTATGAGGCCAGCATCACCTTAATTCCCAAACCAGACAAAGACCCCACCAAAAAGGAGAATTACAGACCAATATCCCTGATGAACATGGATGCAAAAATTCTCAACAAGATACTAGCCAGTAGGATCCAACAACACATTAAGAAAATTATTCACCATGACCAAGTAGGATTTATCCCGGGACACAAGGCTGGTTCAACACCCGTAAAACAATCAATGTGATTCATCATATCAGCAAGAGAAAAACCAAGAACCATATGATCCTCTCATTAGATGCAGAGAAAGCATTTGACAAAATACAGCATCCATTTCTGATCAAAACTCTTCAGAGTGTAGGGATAGAGGGAACATTCCTCGACATCTTAAAAGCCATCTACGAAAAGCCCACAGCAAATATCATTCTCAATGGGGAAGCACTGGGAGCCTTTCCCCTAAGATCGGGAACAAGACAGGGATGTCCACTCTCACCACTGCTATTCAGCATAGTACTGGAAGTCCTAGCCTCAGCAATCAGACAACAAAAAGACATTAAAGGCATTCAAATTGGCAAAGAAGAAGTCAAACTCTCCCTCTTCGCTGATGACATGATACTCTACATAGAAAACCCAAAAGACTCCACCCCAAGATTGCTAGAACTCGTACAGCAATTTGGTAGCGTGGCAGGATACAAAATCAATGCCCAGAAATCAATGGCATTTCTATACACTAACAATGAGACTGAAGAAAGAGAAATTAAGGAGTCAATCCCATTTACAATTGCACCCAAAAGCATAAGATACCTAGGAATAAACCTAACCAAAGAGGTAAAGGACCTATACCCTAAAAACTACAGAACACTTCTGAAAGAAATTGAGGAAGACACAAAGAGATGAAAAATATTCCATGCTCATGGATTGGAAGAATTAATATTGTGAAAATGTCAATGTTACCCAGAGCAATTTACACGTTTAATGCAATCCCTATCAAAATACCATGGACTTTCTTCAGAGAGTTAGAACAAATTATTTTAAGATTTGTGTGGAATCAGGAAAGACCCCGAATAGCCAGGGGAATTTTAAAAAAGAAAACCATATCTGGGGGCATCACAATGCCAGATTTCAGGTTGTACTACAAAGCTGTGGTCATCAAGACAGTGTGGTACTGGCACAAAAACAGACACATAGATCAATGGAACAGAATAGAGAACCCAGAAGTGGACCCTCAACTTTATGGTCAACTAATATTCGATAAAGGAGGAAAGACTATCCACTGGAAGAAAGACAGTCTCTTCAATAAATGGTGCTGGGAAAATTGGACATCCACATGCAGAAGAATGAAACTAGACCACTCTCTTGCACCATACACAAAGATAAACTCAATGGGATCCCTGGGTGGCGCAGCGGTTTGGCGCCTGCCTTTGGCCCAGGGCGCGATCCTGGAGACCCGGGATCGAGTCCCACGTCAGGCTCCCGGTGCATGGAGCCAGCTTCTCCCTCTGCCTGTGTCTCTGCCCCTCTCTCTCTCTCTCTCTCTCTCTCTCTATCATAAATAAATAAAAAAAAACAAAGATAAACTCAAAATGGATGAAAGATCTAAATGTGAGACAAGATTCCATCAAAATCCTAGAGGAGAACACAGGCAACACCCTTTTTGAACTTGGCCACAGTAACTTCCTGCAAGATACATCCACGAAGGCAAAAGAAACAAAAGCAAAAATGAACTATTGGGACTTCATCAAGATAAGAAGCTTTTGCACAGCAAAGGATACAGTCAACAAAACTAAAAGACAACCTACAGAATGGGAGAAGATATTTGCAAATGACGTGTCAGATAAAGAGCTAGTTTCCAAGATCTATAAAGAACGTATTAAACTCAACACCAAAGAAACAAACAATCCAATCATGAAACGGGCAAAAGACATGAAGAGAAATCTCACAGAGGAAGACATAGACATGGCCAACATGCACATGACAAAATGCTCTGCATCACTTGCCATCAGGGAGATACAGATCAAAACCACAATGAGATACCACCTCACACCAGTGAGAATGGGGAAAATTAACAAGGCAGGAAACCACAAATGTTGGAGAGGATGCGGAGAAAAGGGAACCCTCTTACACTGTTGGTGGGAATGTGAACTGGTGCAGCCACTCTGGAAAACTGTGTGGAGGTTCCTCAAAGAGTTAAAAATAGACCTGCCCTACGACCCAGCAATTGCACTCTTGGGGATTTACCCCAAAGATACAGATGCAATGAAACGCCGGGACACCTGCACCCCGATGTTCATAGCAACAAGTGGAAGAAGCCTCGGTGTCCATCGAAAGATGAATGGATAAAAAAGATGTGGTTTATACATACAATGGAATATTACTCAGCCATTAGAAATGACAAATACCCACCATTTGCTTCAACGTGGATGGAACTGGAGGGTATTATCCTGAGTGAAGTCAATCGGAGAAGGACAAACAGTGTATGTTCTCATTCATTTGGGGAATATAAATAATAGTGAAAGGGAATATAAGGGAAGGGAGAAGAAATGTGTGGGAAATATCAGAAAGGGAGACAGAACATAAAGACTCCTAACTCTGGGAAACGAACTACGGGTGGTGGAAGGGGAGGAGGGCAGGGGTGGGGGTGAATGGGTGACGGGCACTGGGGGGGCACTTGACTGGATGAGCACTGGGTGTTATTCTGTATGTTGGTAAATTGAACAGCAATAAAAAAGAAAGTTATAAATAAATAAATAAATAAATAAATAAATAAATAAATAAATAAATAAATAAATAAATAAAATAAAATAAAATTTAAAAAAATAATTAAAAAAAATAAAAATTAATTCAAAATGGATCCAGGGCAGCCCGGGTGGCTCAGAGGTTTAGCACCGCCTTCGGTCCAGGGCCTGATCCTGGAGACCCAGGATCAAGTCCCGCATCGGGCTCCCTGTGTGGAGCCTGCTTCTCCTTCTGTCTGTGTCTGTGCCTCTCTCTCTGTCTCCGTGTCTCTCATGAAGAAATAAATATACTTTAAAAAAAATTGATCAAGGATCTAAGTGAAGGCCCTAAACAATAAAATTCTTAAAAGAATATATAAGATGAAAGCCTCATGACATAGATTTGGTGATGATTTCTTGGATATGACACCAAATGTCCTAGTAACAAAAGAAAAAATAGACAAATGGAAGCACATGAAAAATTTCAAATCTTGTGCATCAAAAGGCACTATCCTTAGTGAAACAATGAATTGCTTAAAAAGTCATGAATTGGTACAGGAGCTATTCAATGTGCAAGAAAGTTCTATAGATTTTTTATGTAATCGAATAGGAAATATTCAGTGATACTGTTTCAGGTTCTGTTTTACAAATGACCTTTGAGCAACAACCATTGGTGTAATTTTAATTTATTATTAAAGATGAATATCCACAATTACCTGGATAGGTTTATAAGAAAAAACTAAAAAAAAGATACACAATCCACAGAGTAAATGGCAACCCACAAAATGTGTGAAAATATTTCAAATCATACATCTGGTAAGAGATTACTATCCAGAATCTATAAATTCTAAAACTCAACAAAAACAAAATCAGGGTATGTGGCTAGCTAACCTGATAGAGCATGTGACTCTTGATCTCGGGGTTTTGAGTCAAAGACCACACTGGATATGAAGATTACTTAAAAAATATGATCTTAAAAAAATACAATTCAAAAATGGGGAAAGATTTTAGTAGACATTTCTCCAAAGAAGACATATGAATGGTCAATCAGCACATGAAAAGATGTTCAAATCACTAGTTTATTAACAACTATGATTAAGGTATAATCTCTTACCCACTAGGATGGCTACTATAAAAAAAAAAAAAAAAAACACAAAACAGAAAATCTACATTGGTTGCCAAGGGTGTGGAGGAATCAGAAGCTCCTGCAATGCTGGTAGGAGTGTAAAATGGAGCAACTATAAATGGAAAGTAAAATGATAGTTTCTTAAAAATTAAAAACCATTATCATATGATCTAGCAATTGCACTTCTGAGTATTTACCTAAAAGAATTGAAATCAGGGCCTCAAAAAGATATTTGTACACTCATGTTTGCAGCAACACTATTTACAATAGCTAAAATGTGGAAGCAACCCAAGTGTGCATCAACAAATGAAGGGATAAGCACAATGCAGCATACACATACACTTACTTTTAAAATAATATTCTGCAATTTGCTACAACATGGCTAACCCTTGAGGACATCACGCTTAGTGAAATAAACCAGTAACGACAAAGTCAAATACTATGTGATTCCACTTAAGTGGAGGTACTTGGCTAGTCAAAATCACAAAGACAAAATTTGTAATAGTGGTTGTCATGGGCTGAGGGGTGGGTAAAATGGAGAGTTAATGTTTAATAGGATAGAATTTCAGCTTTACAAGATGGAATGTGTTATGGGGATGGATGATGATGATGACTGCCAAAAATTATAAAGATATTTAATACCACTTAACTGTATACTTAAAAATAGCTAAGATGATAAAACTCATGTGCATTTTACCACAGGAAAAAAAATAAAACTTTATAATAATTTGGTCTCTGATTTATTTCACAAGGTCTTAATCTTGCTTTTTAAAAAATCCTGTTAAAAATAAATAAATAAATAAATAAATAAATAAATAAATAAATAAATAAATAAACGATCCTGTTTTGGGGGTGCCTGGGTGGCTCAGTTAGTTAAGCATCTGCTTCAGGCTGGTCTTGATCCTGGAATCCTGAGATCTGCTCAGTAGGGACCCTGCTTCTCCCTCTGCCCCTCCTCCCACCCCTAGGCAAGCACTCTCTCTCTTGCTCGCTCGCTCTCTCATACTCTCTCAAAATCTTTAAAAAATAAAAAAATAAAAATAAAAGATCCTGTTTTTAATTACACTATTTTCTACTATGGCTCTTTATTAATTATACAGATGTTATGTAAAACACATATTTCTAAATATGCTAATACTTAAACCAACAGCAAAGGTATCTTAAGATTACTCCCTAAATATTACTTTGCTCATTTCAATGAAACGAAATCAGATTATAACAAAATTGCTATATAAAGAACTTTAACTGTAGTTCATTAAAGAAAACATTAAAATGAATGATTTTACCCAAGATCATACCAATTTTATATATGCTATAAATAAAATTAATGTGGTTAAATAATTTCATACTGTGTAAGTATAAAATCTTGTAAGCTCCAAAATACCTAGAGTACCAATGAACCAACATTCAATTTTAGGGATTTGAAACTTAATGCTCCTTCAATAGCTCTGTTGGATGTTGTTAGAATGGTATTTCAAATATTTTCTGTCAGTTGAATTAAACATTACCTAAATAATGCTGAGCTGGGGGAAAAAAAACATTAAAAACATCTCCAAATCTAGCATAACAGATTAATGCTCTATTGTTTGCTGCCTTAACAAAAGCAAATGCTTTTTTTTTTTTAATATTTTATTTATTTTTTTTTTATTTTTTTTTTTATTTATTTATGATAGTCATACAGAGAGAGAGAGAGGCAGAGACACAGGCAGAGGGAGAAGCAGGCTCCATGCACCGGGAGCCTGACGTGGGATTCGATCCCGGGTCTCCAGGATCGCGCCCTGGGCCAAAGGCAGGCGCCAAACCGCTGCGCCACCCAGGGATCCCATACAAAAGCAAGTGCTTATGATGAATTCAGAAACCACCTGGAGACTCAAACTCACAAAGAAACTGCAGTGACATATTGTGCTACTTGATATTATTACCAGAGATGGTTCTTCAAGAAGTCAAGGAAGACAATCTTATTATTAGTATAATTGGAAATGTGCTAATATGCCCACCAGAACAAAAATCCTCTCTTGCAACATATTACCTGTGAAAGATAATTTACAAACGAGTAAGTCCTAATGTGTTCCTTAATCTGACTTAGGACTGAACTGTAAACAGAACAAGGCCCATGAACTACCATAGAGCTGATGCTGTGTGTATATGGATTGGAAGTGGGGAGGGAGGTATACATGTCTATGGCCTTCTTGAAGTATGGAGATGTGCTATTTTGCTGTATGACTGCAGTGAGATTTCTGGTTAAGAAAACTCTCCCTTCAAAAATTCACCATAAATCAAGGGCAGAAACCATTAGATTTTAAGAATAACAACAGAGGAAAGCCCTTTTCCCTTACTGGTTACCAGAATTTACATAGTAGGATCATAGGAGATATTTTTGATAAACTTAGAAGCTAGGAAGGTGGGAGAGCCAGAGAGACCATGCTGTGTGCCATGCCATGAGTGCCACCCTGGCACTCTACGCCCAATCTTTAGTAGAAATTTAATGCAAACCACATTTTAAAGCAAATTACATAATGAAATATTTATTCCAACTACGATCAATTTTAGAAAATATTATTTTCTAGTTTGTTATGAAAATGTAAAATTAAATGCTAGTTGCTAGTACACCAACTTGTTTCTAGTAATTCATTTTCTTTCTTCATTAAATACATAGGAAAAGTCTGATAGTGAAGCAATTGGTTGAGATGTAAGAAGTCTAACAAAATTTATGTAGTTACTTCTAATTTGTACACATGATTCTTAAGCACTCTGCAGCTCAAAAGCTTTGGTATCTACTTACTGAAGGAATATATCTTTTATCATATTTCTCACTTCATAAATCATTTTTCATTTTAGGTCCACTATAAATCACTTTATTATAAATTAAGAAATGAAGAAATAGCATTATTGTTATTTTAATAAGTTATTTTAAACAATATTTTATCTCTGCATCATTTTAATTTTGAATTTATTAGTTTAATAATCTCTTTCTAATGAATTCCATAATTTATTTCTCAGTGGTTTTTATAGTATTCCTCAAAATGAGTATTAATGCATTAATTTAATTTAAAATGAAGTTATACAGACAGCCCGGGTGGCTCAGCGGTTTAGCGCTGCCTTCAGCCCAGGGTGTGATCCTGGAGACCCGGGATTGAGTCCCATGTCGGGCTCCCTGCATAGAGCCTGCTTCTCCTTCTGCCTGTGTCTTTGCCTCTGTGTGTGTGTGTGTCTCTCATGAATAAATAAAGTATTTTTTAAAAAAATGAAATTATACTTTTTCTTGAAAGTCAATCTTATTTGAGCTTCATCAGTTAGGTAACATGGCATTATTTTATCCAAAACTGCAAATTCAAATAAACCATCCCAAGGCTTTGAAATATTTAAACATATGTAAACATATAGTAAGATGAACTCATTTAATTAAAAATGTTATTTGGGGAAGGTCACAATGAAATCCTATTTAAATTTTTCCTAACACTTTCAGAGCATATTGAATTAATCAAGGTAACTAAATCAAAGAGGGACTGTATAATTTTGGGCAAACTTTAGTAAAGCTTTGAATGACTAAAGGGTAATAAATTCTTTTGGAAGTCAGGTGGTTTTCAATTTTTTTGTTTTCAAATTAAAGAAATGGTTTAAATGAGTTACATCACTGAAAATTTCTGATAACAAGCCACCATTGTGTTTTTGTTTTGCAAATAACATGGACAGGGTTCAAATAATTCCCCTTTTACGTGAATAAGTTTCTAAGCACTTATATCTATAACTCTGGAAAACAGGAATAAATCTGAAACAGAATCCAGTCTCATTCTAACCATAAATAATATTTATACACATGTATATAAACTAATCAGGGAAGAAAAATTCCATCCACTGAGATACATTCCATGAAATTTTTGCTTTTAATTTTTAGTATCTAAATTTATAACATATTTGTTTTCTCAAGTTATACATTATTAACAACTGTAATGATAAAAGGTTTATTATACTTACAGCCACAAATGACAAATTTAAAAAAAGTTTCAATTTATATTTATATTTGTGTGATAAAAACTGACAGTATGATCATAAAAAGGCTTTTTAGCACTAAAATGCATTATTTTTTATTAAATATAATTTAATAATTTATTCAATTTATTAAAGTAAGATAAAACTGTGTCAGTGAAGTATACTGGAAGTTTGAAATTAGCAATGTATAGAAACTTCAACTTCTGAGTGTCAAAGAAGAGGTATTTACCTTTTATTATTTTTTAAGTAGATGAGTGTAGGAGGATATTTAGATTCCACCTCATGTTTTCAAAAGAATGATCTAACAGTTTTGTTTAAAAATTCAATGCTCATAATACATCGGAAATTACAACCTTCACAATTGTATAAACATGATACATTTTAGATGGTAATTTTTATATTTTTTTGAGATTTTATTTATTTATTCATGAGAGACAGAGAGAAAGAGAGGCAGAGATACAGGCAGCAAGAGAAGCAGGCTCCTCACAGGGAGCCCAATGTGGGACTGGAACCCCAGTCTACAGGGTCACACCCTGGGCTGAAGATGGCGCTAAACCGCTGAGCCACCGGGGCCGCCCAGACATTAATTTTTAAATGTATGAGGGGGATATGCAGTTTGTCTTCTTAATGTTAGAAGATCTTAGACATGCTAAAAAGACTTGAACAAATCACAACCTTTGAAATTGAGTTTCTTAAACTATAAAATGAGAATAAAATTCACTCTACCTCAAGATTATACATATGTAATATTATACATATTCACCATCTGTGTGTTTTTTGTAAAATGTAAAACAATATAATTTTTGAGGGTCTAAAAAAAATAACACTCCCTTCATTTTGAGTTCTTTTTCGTATGAACTAGACAGACCAACAAAACATCACATGACAAATCCCAGCTGTAAGTCATGAAATCTTGATTCATTTTCAGGGGCTATATATTAAATTGATCTATAAATAACTAAATTCCTATGTGTCACAATTCTTTAAGATTAAATTTAGCCAAATATAAGAGGGTATTACAAAACCATACTTGGGAATTAAGACACTGAAATGTAAAAAGGGAACAAGGGACTTAGATGTAAAAGCAATGTTATGGAGAACCATCCTTACCCAGTTAATTCCATCTTTTGAGGACAGTTTGCAAAGCCCTATCTTAAAATAAGCATTCTGTAATACAAATTCTTAGGCCTGCAACAAGGTTGTGAAACCAGTAGGAATAAATATGTGCCCATTTTCTGGGCCTCCAGCTACAGTTCTCAGTAGTATCACTTAGAGGGAGCCAATTATATTCCCCAGGCAAACCAAGCATACTAGATAATGAATACACCATATTGAAATAAAAAACAATTTTCCAACATATATATTTTATAGTCAAAACTGTTCTTAATTCTGCCTATAGTTTAAGTCTGATAATTTAGCTAAATGATTTGGTATTCAAATGAATAGTAAGCTATTTACCAAAAATTGGTAATATATAAATTTTTATTAAAGTGTCAAATTATATCTGTGAAATTTTAGATATGCTCAGCATTTCACAAGTTCTTCCAATCATTTTCCAATATAATTTGCACTTAGAAAATTTCTGCTTAGCTAGAAAAGTTGGAAACTGACTAGGTTCATTAAGCCAAGATTATTTGTTAGTCTAAGCTTCCACAAGAGCAATTTCAAAGATGTTTCTCTTGTACCTATTGTGAGGAAGACACAACATGTTGTGTTCTATGAGGCATACATAGATGTTTAAGATATAGTCTCTGAACTCAAAGAAATTATCAGTCTAATAACTGATACAGAAACGTTGAGAGCATTGCACTATGAATACCACCTAAATTCTATAATTAACATTTTACTACACAGCATTTCCTGTAACTATATTTGCTTTATCTAAATTTTATTTTTTGGGGATCCCTGGGTGGCTCAGCGATTTAGAGCTTGCCTTTGGCCCAGGGCGTGATCCTGGAGTCCCAGGATCGAGTCCCACATTGGGCTCCCGGCATGGAGCCTGCCTCTCCCTCCTCCTGTGTCTCTGCCTCTCTATGTCTATCATAAATAAATAAATCTTTAAAAAATAATAAATAAATTTTATTTTTTATGGGCATAACTATTCATCTCTCTATACATCCATCAATCTGTCTTTTTAAAGATTTTATTTTTGGGCAGCCTGGGTGGCTCAGCGGTTTAGTACCGCTTTCAGCCCAGGGCATGATCCTGGAGACCCAGGATAGAGTCCCACGTCGGGCTCCCTGCATGGAGCCTGCTTCTCCCTCTGCTTGTGTCTCTGCCTCTCTCTCTCTCTCTCTCTCTCTCTCTCTCTCTCTGTGTGTCTCTCATGAATAAATAAATATTTAAAATAAATAATGATTTTATTTTTAAGTAATCCCTATGCCCAACATGGAGCTCGAACTCATAACTCCAAGATCAAAAGTCACATGCTCTGAGCCAGGCAGGGGCCCATAAAGCATTTCAAAGAAAGTTAAAGGCATAAATATGTTTCACACCTAAATACTTCACCACACCTAAAATTAGCCGGAGCTTATTATTTTTAGTTTTTTTCAGAGAAAATTTACAAATATGAAATGCACAAATCTTAAGTATTTCAACTGCAGATTTTACAAATGCTTACACTCTATAATCCAAACCCCTATCAAGATAAAGAACATTACTGTCACCTAAAAAGTTCCCTCTTGACCATTTGCAGCCAATTTCCACCCCAACTCCGATCTAGAGGGAACCACTATTAGTGATATTTTCCCACCATAGAGCAGTTTTACAGATAATTTTAAAACTCAAAATTTAAAACAAAGAGTGATCATTAGACTGAGGAATCAAAAAAGACTTCCTGTGGATGGAGAGATGTATTGACATATGATAAAAAGAACAAAACGCTTAACAATTGTAGAAATTAGGTGGTGGCTATAGGGGCGTGCCAGCTATCAATTTACTATCCTTCAGCTCCAAATCTACTTTTCTTTGCCCTGCTTGTGAAACTAGAAACATTTCTCCTTTTCCAGCTTTAGAGAGGGCAATGGTGTGACCCAATAATGTGCAAGCAGCAAAGAGACACCTCCCTTCTGAATTCAGGCCTCCATCATCTTCATCATTATCATATTATTATTATTATTTTGCATGAGAGCACAAGAGCCTTGCTGAGGACCAAGTTCCAGGTGTGGCCACAGCTCTAGCCTCCCTACTGACAGTGGGCAGTTTTCTAGACCATGTAGCAATGGTACACATGCCTTTTCTGAACAGATTTGCATACATGCTCTGGGAAGAAGCGCCCTGTCCTTCTTCCTCAACCTAGAAATATTAGGTGCTCTTTAACATAAGGCTTCTAGGACCCTTAGAGCTCTTTTATGCCTTTTAATATAACCACCCCTCTTTGTTCTAGATAACATTTCATCATATCAAATTTTCAAATAACCAGTAGAGTTCTGTCTCCTGACTAAACTCAGAGTCTGAGGGTTATTCACCGAACAGCTTTTCTGTATGTTTAAAAATGCTGGGGGAAGGGGAAAGCAAGAAGGCATATTTTAAAAGACTGGCAGGTTGTTAAAGCTGGATGATGGACTGAGAAAATTACACTACTGTCTCCTCATTTAAGTTTTAAATTTTCTCTAATACTTTTTAAAAAGGGGAGGAAAAGAAAGGCTTCATAATGGCCAAAGCTTTTAGAAAGAGGCTGGTGGAATGTATTTTTAAAAGGCAAAAACAGAGGATAAGATTCTAATTAAGGAAAAAGTACATATAACATGAAGGCAGAAAACCAAAGGACATGTTTTAGGAACAGCAAGTAGGTTGGCTAACATATAAGACGTAAAATGAAAATAAATGTGTTTGGTGAGATTTTTTTTTCCTCCCTTTCACTTCAGCATGTTAATTCTTTGCATCCAATTGCTTTTTTGGCCTATTCTCCTGTCCCTGCTCTACCCACACTTCCATATACTGTCCAAGGACTAGCTCTTCCCACTCTTTCTCACCTCTTATAAGCTATAAATTGATCCACTGCAGTCTTTTTGTATCTTAATTTCTTCAAACATGGGCCTAATTATATGTCTTTGGACACATTTATGACAAAATATAGACACGTCTGTGCTTATACAGTATTTTTTTATGTTTAAAGCCATTAGCAGTAACATAAACAAGTTTCCATAATATCTAGTGAGTAGAGGATAAGTAAAAGCATTAGTTGATTTTTTTATTATTTAAAAACTCATGTAACATTCTTTTTATAATTACAAAATGTATCTATATACACAAGAGTGAGTGTATGTGCATGCGTGTCAACAAACATAACATACATCTCTGGGAAGGGACTGGAAATGCTCTCTGCTAAACTGAGTGGTGAGTACAGTTGAACAAGTAATAAAATGAGTATCTAATATTTTCTCCACCCACCCATACATTTAAAGCACCCTTGGGCAAGTATTCAGTGACCTGTTCTTTCATCTTCATTGAAATGACAACTGTGGTGAAATCTGATTTACAAAAAGCATGTCTGTTTAATCCAAAGTTAAAATATTAAAAATTATAAAACCAGCTAGATACTAATAGGAAGAACTTAGAAAAGAGATAAAGAATACAAGCATATCCAAACAAAACATGTGACAATCCATTAAAAGCACATAAGAACATGGACTTGTTGTATACATTAAAGTATACAGATACCCTTCCCCTAAAGTCAGGAACACAGCAGGGATATCCACTACCACCACTGCTGTTCAACATAGTACTAGCCTCAATAATCAGACTAAATAAATAAATAAAAGGCATCAGAATTGGCAAAGAAGAAGTCAAGCTCTCATTCTTTGCAGATGACATGATACTCCATGTGGAAAACCCAAAAGACCCCACCCCAAAATTGCTAGAACTCATACAGGAATTCAGCAAAAGGGCAAGATATAAAATCAATGCACAGAAGTCAGTTGCATTTTTATGCACTAACAATGGGACAGAAGAAAGAGAAATTAAGGAGTTGACCCCAGGGGATCCCTGGGTGGCTCAGCGGTTTAGCGCCTGCCTTCGGCCCAGGGAGTAATACTGGAGTCCCAGAATCGAGTCCCACATCAGGCTTCCTGCATGGAGCCTGCTTCTCCCTCTGCGTGTGTCTCTGCCTCACTCTATTGTGAATAAATAAATATAATCTTAAAAAATAAAAAAATAAAGTGTTTACTTTTAACATTAAAAAAAAAGTTAAAAAAAAAAAAAGGTGGATGCTTGGGTGGCTCAGTGGTTTAACGCCTGCCTTTGACCCAGGGTATTATCCTGGAGTCCCGGGAACGAGTCCCACATCAGGATCCCTACATGGAGCCTGCTTCTCCCTCTGCCTGTGTCTCTGCCTGTCTCTCTCTCTACCATGAATAAATAAAATATTTTTTAAAAAGTTAAAAAAAAAGGAGTTAACCCCATTTACAATTGGACCAAAAACCGTAAGGTACCTAAGAATAAACCTAACCAAAAAAAATAAAGGATCTGAAAACTCAGAAAACTATAGAACACTCATGAAAGAAATTGTGGGAGACAAAAAGAAATGGAAAAATGCTCCATGCTCATGGATTGGAGGAACAAATATTGTTACAATGTCTATGCTACCTAGAGCAATCTACATATACAATGCAATTCCTATCAAAACACAATCAACATTTTTCACAGAGCTGGAACAAATAATCCTAAAATTTGAATGGAATCAGAAAAGACCCTAAATAGCCAAAGGTATGTTGAAAAAAAAAAAAAAAAAAACAAAGCAGGCAGCATCACAATTTAGGACTTCAAGTTATATTACAAAGCTGTAATGATCAAGACAGTATGGGCACAGATACATAGATAAACGAAACAGAATACAGAACCCAGAAATGGATCCTCAACCCTATGGTCAACTAATCTTCAACAAAGCAGGAAATGATATCCAATAGAAAAAAGACAATCTCTTCAAAAAATGGTGTTGGGAAAAATGGAAGCCACATGCAGAAGGATGAGACTGGACCATTTTCTTACACCATACACAAAAACAGACTCAAAATGGATGAAAGGACTAAATATGAGACAAGTATCCAACAAAATCCTAGAGAACACCTGCAACAACCTCTGTGACCTCGGCCACAGGAACTTCTTGTGAGACACTTCTCCAAAGGCAAGGGAAACAAAGGCAAAGATGAATTATTGGGACTTTATCAAGATGAAAAGTTTTTGTACAGCAAAGGAAACAGCTGACAAAACCAAAATAGAACAGACAGAAAAGGAAAAGATGGTTGCAAATGTCTTATCAGATAAAGGGTTAGTATCCAAAATCTATAAAGAACTTAAAATTCAACACCTAAAGAATAAATAATCCAGTCAAGAAATGGGCAGAAGACATGAACAGACATTTCTCAAAAGAAGACATACAAATGGCCAACAGACACATGAAAAAATGCTCAACATCACTTCACATCAGGGAAATACAAATCAAAACCACAATGAGATACCACCTGACACCTGTCAGAATTGCTAAAATTAACAAGTCAGGAAATGACCGATGTTGGCAAGGACGTGGGGAAAAGGGGAGCCCTCTTACACTATTGGTGGTAATGCAAGCTGATGTGGCCACTTTGGAAAACAGTATAGAAGTTCCTCAAAAAGGGATCCCTGGGTGGCGCAGCGGTTTGGCGCCTGCCTTTGGCCCAGGGCGCGATCCTGGAGACCCGGGATCGAATCCCACATCGGGCTCCCAGTGCATGGAGCCTGCTTCTCCCTCTGCCTGTGTCTCTGCCTCTCTCTTTCTCTCTCTCTCTGTGTGACTATCATAAATAAATAAATTAAAAAAAAAAAAAAGAAGTTCCTCAAAAAGCTGAAAATAGAGCTACCCTAGAGCCCAGCAATTGCACTACTGGGTATCTATTCTAAAGATACAAATGTAGTGATCTGAAGAGGCACTTGAACCCCAATGTTTGTAACAGCAATGTCCACAATAGCCAAACTATGGAAAGAGCCCGTCCATCTACAGATGGGAAAAAGATGTGAGATATATATAAATACACACACACACACACACACAACAGAATACTACTCAGCCCATCAAAAAAGAAAAAAGAAAAAAAGAAAGAAAGAAACCTTGCCATTTGCAACAACGTGGATGGACCTAGAGGGTATTATGCTAAGTGAAATAAGTCATTCAGAGAAAGACAATTATCATATGAATTTCACTCAAAGGTGGAATTTAAGAAACAAAACAGAAGACTATAGGGGAAGGGAGGGAAAAATAAAACAAGACAAAATCAGAGAGAGAGACAAACCACAAGAGACTCTTAATCATAGGAAACAAACTGAGCTTTGCTGGAGAGGAAGGGGGCGTGGGGATGAGGTACCTGGGTGATGACCATCAAGGAGAGCACATGACATAATGAGTACTGGGTATTAAGTAAGACTGATGAATCACTGAGCTCCACCACTGGAACTAATAATACATTATATGTTAACTAACTGAATTTAAAATTTTTTAAAGTACACAGATACCCCAACTAGGCTCCTTTCTCTCCTAACCCCCATTATTGGTAAGGTCTGAAGCCGACATTCTATTTCAAGCTTCTACATGTGTCCTATCCTCTTCCATCTGTTTAGAACGTGGCAGCAACACAGGTATTCCAAAACAGTAGAGAGCAGCAGACAGATGTATCACCCAGGCAATGACCTCTGCTTTCTCAACCCTTCCTGGACTCACTGATGCTAAGTCTGGTTCAAGATCCAGGATAATGCAATATCTGAAAACATTTTTTTTTTTCAAAAAGACACATCAAGACTGCTGAAGTCAGTTCTTCCCAAATTCAAAGGCAAGGGTCAAGACTAGAATTGAGTTACTTTCTTGCCTCTGACAGTACTTTTCCTGTGTAGTCAGGTATCACAAGCAGCTATGCACTCCATGGTAGGCCCAGGGGCGAAAGAATGCCCCCACAAAGATACACTGCAGCTGGCCTGTTGTGGGGGGATGCCTTGCTTTCACTAATTTCTAGCAGCTGTGCAAAATAACTTTCTGTGATAATGAAAATGTTTGATATTTTGGTCCCATGTGGTTATCAAACACTTGAAATATAGGTAGCATGACTGAGGAACTGGCTTTTTAATTTTATTTTTATTTAATTTTAATTAAATTTAATAGCCATATGATTCATAGCTACAGTCTTGGGTAAACAGTTCTAGAGCCTTAGTTTAAAAAAAGAAAAAATCAGGAACTTAAAGCACATAGGGTTGCAAATCGTCTTACTGCCTCTAACCTAGGCTGCCTGGCAAAAACATCCAGTTGTCTTCATTCAGGCAGCACCTCCTCTGCGAAGCCCTGGTACCTCAGTTACTCTTTATTACTACTTTATTACTACTACTACTTCATTACTATTAGCCAGGTCACACCATGTTGTCATTATGGGCTTCTGGGGGCTCTAAAAAGGCAGCAATCGTGTCATATTAATCTCTGAATTCCCATGACCTAATAGGGTGCCACATCTTCAGACTCTCGCCCTACATTTTCCTGGCCGATTTAAGACACTTTTTTTTTTAAGATTTTATTTATTTATTCATGAGAGACAAAGACAGAGAGAGAGGCAGAGACACAGGCAGAGGGAGAAGCAGGCTCCATGTCGGGAGCCTGATGTAGGACTCGATCCCAGGACTCCAGGATCACGCCCTGAGTGGAAGTCGGGCACTAAACCATTGAGCCACCCAGGGATCCCGCTTAAGCCAGTTTTTATCTAACCAATTGCACCTCTTTACTACTCTATCGTTTGAAATCTCATAATCCCATCCACAACGAATGAACATCTTAGAACTGGAGAAAACCCGGGTCATTGCATCTATATCAAAGGGCATGCGGGCGCTTTACCTCTGTATAGAATTCTTCAGTAGAAAACACCGTAAAACAGTGGAAATGGTGCATTTAGAAAATCAGGCGGGAAATAACCAGGAAGTAGTCAGACGTGGAATACGGAATTCAGGGCAAGACACACATTTGGGAGTTTTCTGACATAGAAGTAACCGTGCACTTGACATTTATGACCGTGCAACTAGAGACTTGTATCGCTTAGGGATTAAGCGCAGACAGAACAAAGGCACTCCAATGTTAAGGAGTCAGAGATTAAAAAATAATAATAAAATAAAAATGTGCAAAGGAAGACTGAAACGGGGCAACCGGTGACATAAGAGGAAAATCAGGAAAGTATGTGAAAAACAAGCGAATAAAGTGATTCAAGGAAAACAGAATCTCTCGGTTATGTCAAATGTTGATAAAGCAGGGCAGCCCGGGTGGCTCAGTGGTTGAACATCTGCCTTCGGCTCAGGTCGTGACCCTGGGGTCCCCGGATCGAGTCCGACGTCGGGCTCCCTGCGTGGAGCCTGCTTCTCCCTCTGCCTGTGTCTCTGCCTCTGCGTGTGTGTGTGTCTCAGGAAAAAGTAAATAAAATCTTTAAAAATGGGAAGCAAGGTGTTCTCCTCTTTCCCGCCATCGCAAACCCTCCAAAAAACGAAGAGGGTGAAGCCTGCACGGTTAACACCTGGCGCTCATTTACCAGCGACAGACAGCAACGCCCCTGACCCCGCTCCCTGCGCTCGTTCTCTCAACAGAGACGCTCTTCCACGCCTTCCTTTCAACACGCGCGTCCCGCCAGGCTCCCGGGCGCACACCGCCACCCGTGGGCGGCATCAACTTTAAACGAAAAAACCTCTGAAGCTGTTCTCCAGCTGAGATTCCGCCTGAAAACGCCTGGCGTCACGTACCCAGCGGCCACCCTTCACTTCGGAGATGCAGGCGTGGGCGTCTCCCAAGGGTCGGGACGGTTCCTACACGGCAGCCAGCTCCCCAGAGCGCAGGGCCCGGGGCGTCAACGTTCACGGAGGACGCAGAGAAAAAGTTAGGATGCGTGAGCTGTGAGGAGCCAGCCCAGGACGGGAAAGGGCTCGTTTTCCACAAGGCAAGCGCTCGCTCGATCACGGCTTTTTTTTTTTTTTTTTTTTTTTTTTTTTGTGGAAACTTTGAAAGAGCTGCATCTTCCTGAAGAGAGGGGGCGCGGGCTTCGGGGGGGCTCTACCCTGCGGAACGCTGCTGCCCTGACCGCGCCGACAGGGACCGGCGAGCTTGCGGGCACCCGGCCGGCAGGGCAGCCCCCGCCGCGCCGCCGCGCTCGGGACCCGAAGCCTCTCAGAGAACCCCCCGCCCGCCGCCCCCCTGCCCGAGCTCACCTGCTCTGGAAGCCGCGGAAGGGCGCGCAGCCAAGCCGCCTCCGAGGGGCGTCCCCGCGAGCCGCCCAGCTCCGCCCCGGACACTACTCAGAGCGGAGGGTCCCCCCGGCAACTAGGGAAGGACGACCCGGCAGGACCCGGCAGGACCCGGCAGGCCGCGGCGCGCGCGCTCCGCCTCGTCGCCCGCCGAGCGGCGACCGCCACCGGTCCCTCAGGTAGTCCCCGGCCGCCCGGCCGCGCGCGCGCTCTCCCGCCGCGTCGCTTAGCAACTTGCGAAGCCTTCCAGTCTCCGCGACGCGTCAATGCCGCCCGCCCCTCCAGGGCGTGACTGTTTTCTTAAAAAAGACTCTGTTTCCGGGTCGAGCCGATGGTACGCAGCGGAAGGTCTCTTTACCTCCCACGTTTAGCCTCGGGGGAGAGAGAAGTCTCCGGCGTACGAGGGGGCGAGGTAGCTAAAGGGTCCCTCTCGCCCCGCCTCCCACCAATTACTGGGCGCCAACAGGCGGGTCCTGCCGCCTGAGCACGCGTCTCCGCTCTTCGCCGTCCTCCAATCACAGCGGCCCACCCTCAGGGACTACTTTGCCATCAGCGGAGAGCGCAGGGAGAAGGGCGTGAGGCGACCCTGTGACGTCGGGAAGTGTAGTTCAACACTGAAGGGGACGCGCTGGAGGGGGCGCTAGAATCCGGGCAGCGTAAACTACAGTTCCCAGAGGGCGCTGCGGCGGGGAGCCGAGCATTTTCCCATCCAACCGCGCTCGCCCTCCCCGAGCCAGTTCCGCAGTAAAGGTGACCTGGCTCCGTGAGGCTCGTTTTGCAGGTGCTGAAATTGTCCGCGCACTTCTTAATCATGGTGAGTGCGGGCTCCTGCATCCTGCCTCCCGCCTCCCCCCACCCCCGACCTTCGCGCCCTGGTGTGGGGTTTCTTGCGCTTGAAGGACTTTTCGGGGCGGGGGGCGGTCGTGCGAAGCGCTGTCCTTCGAGCCCTTTGGAAAGCCTCGACTCCTCTTTTGGGGACTGTCGCAGTGACCTAGTAATTGGGAAGGGGCTGGTTTCCACCTGGGGGGGGGGGTGGGAGAGGAGGCTCTTACGGGGACTTGAAAGAAATTTGTCCTTGGAGAGGCTTGATGTCAGTCCTGCTGCGTGGCGTGCGTGCAGAGTAAGATACACGGTTGGATAAGGACGATGGTAAGGTTCGATAATGGGGAGGCGGGGGAGGTCGTAAGTTCTTTTTCTTTCTTGAACCCACAGTGTTTTTCGGGGCTTTTCTCACCAAGCCCTTGAAAGCAGAGGGCCCTCCGCAGTTGTAACGATTGTGCTTACCAGGCACTCCAGATTGATTGCGATCGCCGTTTTTGCAGAGATGTGTTTCCGCCATATCTGATTGCACAGTGTTATTTAAAACCTGTTCATTGATCTCCTCTGGCAATGTCGGGACGAGTGGCAGTGATGGCATCGCCAGCCAAGTAACTGGTGCCGATATTCTTTGCTGGTCTGTAGGTGATGAATTCTAGAGCCCCTACTGTTAACGTTACACAGTGTGACCGTCTTGTCGAGGTCCGGATGCCTACATCAGCGTGTCTTGTCTCTGATGAAAGGGGGCGGGGGTGGTGGCGAGGGGCCTCTGACGTTTGAAGAATCTGCTTGCTGCGTGAAGGTGACTTTTGACATCCAATAATAGATCATAAATGTCTTTTCGAATCTGTATTTATAGTTGAAGTCATTCTTACTCCGTTATCTCAAAAATACTGAAAGAGCTGGGAACTGTGGGGAAATCATTTGGATGAATTGGAAATTTTCCAGAACCTGAAAAGACATAATTTCCAGGCAAAGGAGATTAATGCCTCCTCTCTCTTTATAAGGGAGCAGCGGGGGACAGCTACTAATTCTCCGTAAATGTTAAACCTCGGTTTCCTACTTACAATTAGTCTTTAAATGATGGCTTTGGTTGTCTATGATTTAATGATCTTAGCAAAGAATGTGGGGGTACTTATCAGAGAACCTCAGATTTTATCATTTTAGACCTGGATGGGACCTTTTTGAAGATAATTTTGATAAATCTTCCCCACTTCAAATCTTTTTTTTTTTTCTTCCCCACTTCAAATCTTAAGATTGAGTTTATTGAAACCCAAAAAGAATGATTTGCTCAAGGTCATTTAACTGTTTGCTCCCAAGAGCCTTCCAGCTCGCTCTTACCATATTGTGCCATACAGACAATTACCACATCATTTTGAAAATTTATTTTCAGTAGCTGAGGTTCAGGAGGAAGATACAAGTTCATATTCCAAATACAAACTGAAGTATTTTATCAGTATTTATATAACCCAATAGCTTTACTCCCTGCAATTCAGAATATGGAATTCTCGAATTAGAAGGGAATTGGGGATTATTTACTCTAATTTGAAAAGGTAGCCCAGTGAGGTTAAATGATTTTCCCAAGGTCACAGGGAGAATCCTGGGTCGCCATTCGTACATTTTTTTGCTACGCAGTAGATATAACAGGCCTCACTCCTGGAAGGTCACTCGGGCACCAGATAACACAGAGATGTCCCTGAGAAAGAACACGCCGCCGGCAGTTTACCAAAACTGACAGCACTCTCAGGTGACTTGGAATCTCCCTGCCTCCTCAGGAGATCAGGTGAACAATCACTCAGTTTTAAAAGAGCCATCTTTTGTAAGATGTTCAAAGCACTTTTGTTTGTTTGTTTTTTAAAGAGGGAATAAGGAGGGACAGCAAGGATTAACGTTATGAAGGAATCTGAATGAATGTTTTTCATATTACAGAAATATATGTAAATTAGAAGGTAAAAAAGGAATGCCTGGGTCTTTCTGTAGAATAACAGAAGGAACCCTTAGAGTCAAGCTTTATAACTGAGCCTGGAGCACATGCGCAAAGCAGTCAGTCTGCGGGAAGGTCATTAGAGCCCTGCCAAGAGCAAAGACATTCCTTCTCTGGATCTTGGCAGACTGCCCAGATATCTAAGCAAAGAATAGCAACCTGTCTTCACACTGTAACATTGTAGAAAGTCAGCAGGAATCTCCCACCCTCCTGCTTTTCAACTGCAATGTTGCAAAGAGAAAAAAAAAAAAAAAACCAAATAGGTACATCCCTTCCCACTTCATAATCAAACATTCAGACATTGACTAGGCTTCATACCACTCTTGATAGATAGAATTGCCTATCTGTGAAAACCCGTTCTTAGACTTGGAAGAAGGAAACTGCTGAGATGGAAGGAGCAGCTGTTCATAGTTGGCCACAACCACTTCACCAAGGACTGGGATACTGGGAGCGCATTTTCTTAGCAACTAAAACTAATGCCTAAGATTGACTATAATATTATGCTCTAACCACGTACCTATAAGTTTTACACATAGTGCTACTCCCCTGCCCCGTCATTTCTTATCCTGCTTGCTTTACACTGAGGTAGCATGTGTTTACATTTTCCTTGTCTAACCCTTCTATTCGTTCAACAGATACTTGTTGAACACTATATGGGAACGCAGATTTGAGCCCGAGGTGGACTGCCCTCACAGCAAGGGGCGGGGGGCGGGGGGTAGTTAGTCTACAGACATGTAAGAAAACCACAGGTTATAAGAATCCTTAGAGGAAAATTTTACAGTGACAGAGACCCATAATTCTAGTATTTGCTACGTACTGTTCTTAAGGCTTTGTATGTTAACTCTCTCAATCCCTACAACTACCCCATTTGTTAGGTTGCTGCTATCATTGTCTCCATTTTACTGCGGGGAAACTGAATGCAGAGAGGATAAGTAACTTGTCAGAAACACACAGTTGTAAAGTTGTACAAAGTTAGGATTTGAACCCAGAACATCTGGCTCTAGAGGCTGTCTCTTTACTACACTGCCACTTGTAGCCCCCTCTTTTAGAAAATTGGGTTATCCTCTTGTTTCCTGTATGTGGTTCACTCATGGGTTCTCTGGCCAGATGCATAATAGAGTTTCAGTTGGGAAAGGTTTAATGAATGAACTGAGATAACAGTACATCAGTTGATTGATAAGACTATATTATTAAAGCTAGTGACATAGTTTTTGCTAATGATAGCTGGAATTATTGTGGTCGCTAAGCTTCCACCCTTGTCAGTGCAAGTATATAAATAAAATATCTCAATTTTCTTAAAGCATGTTAGGTTTGCTTCCAAACAATCCTTTTATGTTTCCAAATTTGGGGTAGTAATTTTACAAGATCCAGATATTCCTTCAGCAAGTATTTGAGCTCCAACTACGTGCCAGGCATTGTTGTAGGCAGAATACAACAGTATATAAAATCGACAAAGCCCCTGCCCTTAAGGAGCTTGCATTCTAAAGAGAAAGGAGGAATAATTTTTTCCTCCATTCCCTTTTCCTCACCTATTCTACTTCAAGGGAAGAAAGGAAAACAACAGTTAAAACATGTAAAGGCCAAATGATTACAAATAACCACATATGGTGACTTTTAGTGTTCTCTATAAACCTAAAGTCTATTTGGAAACATAAGAATGTACTATAAAAAAAAAGGATTTATTTGGGGAATTACCGTATTTTGTCTTTTTAAGGTTATGAGGTCTAGGGGAAAAGCTGGTGAAAATGAGGAAGAGACTCAGAAGGTCAGGGAATAACACTCCATAGTTTTCTGCTTTTTCCCCACTCACACCCTGATCACATCTGTGAGGAAGAAGTGCATACGTCGTCTGCTACGTACAGATTCCTTTCTCTTACAGCAGTTGACACTTCTTTCTTGAGATTTTTTTTTCCCTTTAATTTCTGTGGGTACCAAATTGCTAAAGGCTGCTGACCATTAGAGATGAGAGTTAGAAGGTCATATGACAAAGTCTCCTTCCATCCCAAAAACATGACTCACCTGGAAGAGGGAATTCTAAATATAAAGTCAAAGGCTTCTGTCCCCATTCATTTCAGTGGACCACTACTCTCTTGCAAGTAACAATAGAGGTGATTCAGTGAAAGTCCATTTACACAATATTGTCAAGGAAGGGAACAATTCACCCTGGTTGAATTTTTCCATCTGATGTATCCCTTAAGTTTCCAAACATTTTTGTTCATCTCTTTTTAATAAATATTTCTATCTTTTTAATTCTCTGAGCTTTTTTTTTTTTTTGATGACTTGGGATCATCACTTTGAATATTAGTTTTTATTTTTGTCCATATGTCTGTACTTTGTTCAGGATCTGTTGAGGTCTATGAGGCAACTTCTCTCTACTATAACAATTATGCTCTTTGTATTTCTCCTTCCTCTCTCTTTTTTTTTTATTTATATATTTTTAATTTTTTATTTATTTATGATAGTCACAGAAAGAGAGAGAGAGAGGCAGAGACACAGGCAGAGGGAGAAGCAGACTCCATGTACCGGGAGCCCGATGTGGGATTCGATCCAGGGTCTCCAGGATCGCGCCCTGGGCCAAAGGCAGGTGCCGAACCGCTGCGCCACCCAGGGATCCCATCCTTCCTCTCTTTTAAAATTAATTTTCCTGAGACGCCTGGGTGGCTCAACAGTTGAGCATCTGCCTTCCGCTCAGGGCATGATCCTGGTCTGGGGATCTAGTCCCGCATCGGGCTTCCTGCATGGAGCTTGCTTCTCTTTTTGCCTATTATGTGCCTCTCTCTATGCCTCTCACGAATAAATAAATAAATAAAATCTTTTTAAAAAGTTAATTCTCCCGTGGAATCGGGTTGTCAGCTGTCACTATATTTTGCCATAGTTATATAATACTAAAATTTATTATAATCCAGTATTCTCTTGTTTCTCTTTCTCCTTAAATAAAAGATAAAGACTTATTTATGTTTCTTCATTCAAGTAGTCCAGTTGAATCATGATTAGTTTTATTAAAACTTTCTGACTCATTGTAAATGGAAAATTTTAACACTGTCACTCCTCTTCCTGGTGTAAAGGATTCTATTGAGCAGATGGGGAGTGGGGGGATTTGCATAAGAGGAT
Source organism: Nyctereutes procyonoides (assembly GCF_905146905.1). Taxonomy (NCBI): domain Eukaryota; kingdom Metazoa; phylum Chordata; class Mammalia; order Carnivora; family Canidae; genus Nyctereutes; species Nyctereutes procyonoides. Next base: position 64,351,249 of record NW_026575049.1, read on the forward strand.
TTTTAAGGTTCTAGTGGCTGCCAGGGTTTCTATCACCATATAAGGCACAGCAACATTGTTAGGCCTATTTCAGTGGCAAAATAGCCTTTAAAAGATGGATAAGATTTTGTAAGTAAATCTAGGGTAACAGTGAGAGTTAAATAACACTGTATAAATATGTAACCAAAGGACACACTTTCCAGAAGTTGCTCAGCTGATTTGTGCATGTTCTTTTGCTGGTACAAGTCTGGAATAAGTTTGTCTCCTACTAAGCCAAATGTGAAGAGACTTTTAAATCTTACATTAACTTTTAATTTTAAAGTATGTAGTTATTATAGAAAAATCCTAGATATGTTTAGGGTGAAATAGCATTTTTAAATAAGGTGTTAATTAATGGGTCTCTTTCATTACAGTCTGAACCGATCAGAGTCCTCGTGACTGGAGCAGCTGGTCAAATTGCATATTCACTGCTGTACAGTATTGGAAATGGATCTGTCTTTGGTAAAGACCAGGTAGGGGAACTATCTATGTACCTCAAGTCCAAATAAGAATATTATCAGTAAACCCTGTATTAAGTTTCAACGAAATGTTTAAATGATAAGGAATGGGTCATCCCAATAAATGTACTGGGCACGCTGCTGTGAATGTAAGCTGGGATCTTATTTCAGTGTCCCCTTCCAAGCATTGAAAATGCTTTGCAAATCAACTATTCCGCACACTGTACTTAGTTGACTTGGTACAGCCAGGAGCTATCAGTCACTAGAAGATTTTCACTAGTAACCATGACTATTAGGGAGAGTCACGTGGGAGAGACAGTTGCTGAATTAGCGCTTCCTTGTTGATAAATGGTCTTTATACCCAAAATAGGCAGATCTGCTTTCTGGTTTAAAGAGGCACTACCTATTCCAGCAGGTCTGATCACACTAAAATCCTTTCTATGGGCGGCCCCAGTGGCTCAGCGGCTTAGCGCCACCTTCAGTCCGGGGTGTGATCCTGGAGACCTGGGATCCAGTCCCACATTGGGCTCCCTGCATGGAGCCTGCTTCTCCCTCTGCCTGTGTCTCTGCCTCTCTCTCTCTGTCTGTCTGTCATGAATAAATAAATAAAATATTTTAAATTAATTAATCCTTTCTAAAGTATCCATTTATTCCTTCTCTTCACCCATAGATCTCAAGATCTTCCTTCATGCTAGATAATGCTTAGCTTTCCACGAACTAAAATTAGATTTATAGCTGTGAAGAAGAGTAAGCTATGGCTGGGGCGCCTGAGTGGTGCAGTTGGTTGAGCATCTGTTGGTTTCAGCTCAGGTCATGAGATCAAGCCCCGTATTGGGCTCTGCGCTCAGAGTGATGTCTGCTTGAGATTCTCTCCCCTTCCCCAACCGCCTCTGAGCATGGGTGCATGCACACATGTTTTCACACACTCTCTCTTTCCCAAATAAATAAATAAAATCTTTTTTAAAAAGTAAGTGATGGCATGTCACTTCATTTTTTTATATGTATACTCCTTTAAAATGCAATAATGGTGAATCCTCTTCCTTTGTCTATTAGCAAACTCTTGTTGGTTTTATAGCATTCCTTTTTCAGAAAGTGGCATGATGTTAGATACCTGACCTAAAATAATTATAACTAATTAATGGCAATTTTACACAAATACACACCAAATAAAAACCTTCCAAGAGGCCTTTTTGTGACCAAATGACTTAACCTACACTGATACATGCTGTCCTTGCTATTTATTTGGCAGCCTATAATTCTTGTGCTATTGGATATCACTCCCATGATGGGTGTCCTAGATGGTGTCCTAATGGAACTACAAGACTGTGCCCTTCCCCTCCTGAAAGGTAAGTTTGGGGGGTGGAGGATAAAAGGATTCTATAGTATTTTATGTCTTTCAAAAAACAGGTTTAGATTTTTAACTAGCCTCTCAATTAGTATTTCATAAAAGTATTTTTTTTTTAACTACAACTATTTGGTAAGACATATATGAAGAATAAAGGGTAAAAACAAGAAATAGTGTTGGTTAAAAGACTATTGCTTTTTCTCCAACATGCTTCTACCTAATTTACCTTACTAATTGAGAATAATGTTGCACAAGGGTTATACACCTGAGATTGTCTACACTGTTGTTATTTAAAATCTGTTTAAACAGTAATAGTAGTGCCTAAATTGTGCAGCTCTAGATGATGTCTTCCATAGCCATATGTTGCCCCGAGGCTGAAAATTGTGTGGTCCCTCACATATAGTCCTAACCCACAGCCTGTCATCAGATTGAGATATAGTACAAATTGTCTTAATCATATGCTGCATGTTTGAAAAAAAAAAAACCCTGAGAGTTCTGCTAAGAGCCTTTAAGAATCATTGAACTATTATACAAATGTAAGACTTAAGTTTGATTGAAAGTCTCATTAAAATGTTAGGTCAACTTGTAAACTAATTTGAATATTTTTCTTTAGGTATACCTTCATTATGACCGTTTTCTTTTAATAAGGATTCATTATTAACACTACTTTCCTAAGTTTGCACAGATCAAAATATATACATACCCAACTGAAACCATGCTCAAAGGGGCGCCTAGGTGATGCAGTCGGTTAAGTGTCCAATTCTTGGTTCCAGTTTTGGGTCGTGGTCTCTAGCTCTCTGAGCTCTGCGTCCAGTTCTGTGCTCAGCTGGGAGTCTGCTTGAGATTCTCCCTCCCTCCTTCCTCTGCCCCTCCCCCACATGCATGCGCCCCGCACACACCTACACACTCACTTTCTTCCTAAAATAATAGGGGAATAAATTTTTAAAAAGAAATAAACCATGCTCAGAATTCATATGTCTGTTCAGTAAATGTTTACTAGAAGGGGTACTCTGTTGTCTGAATCATGGAGTTGCAAAGTTATGTAAGAGTGCATTACCCTGCCAAGCTATTCTGCTGGCTCTTGCTCCTCACCCTCTTGTTTCTTTTTTAAAACTGAAGCATAGTTGACAGCACATCTCACTCTGTTTCCAAATCAAGTTTGCTGCATTGTTGCATTTTTATTCCTTTCTCTGCTGAGTTCCTCTGCTCTCTCTAATGGGTCCAGGTTATAGTCCACTTGTCCTCGGTCAGCTGTGAATATGACAGGGAGGGAAGATTCTGCAAATAAGGATGCATGGTTGGGAAGAAGATTCCTCCCCATCAACTGATAATTTTTGGAGACCAGTTGGGGGCTTTACAGCAGCCTTATACGACACAAGTTGACCCCTAAAAACTTGCTGATGACAATGCTGAATCTCTGTTGTCTTAGTTCATTTGGGCTACTATAACAAAACTACCATAGGCTGAATGGCTTATAAACAACAAAAATTTAATTCTCATTGTTCTAGAGATTGGGCAATCCAAGATTCAGTTACCAGCTTAGTCCCATTCTGGTGAGAGGCCATTTCCTGGTTCATAGACGACCATCTTCTTCCTGTGTCCTCAAAAGGCGGAAGGGGTGACGAAGCCCTCTGAGACCTCCTTGATAAGGGCACTAATCTCACTCATGAGGGCTCTACCTTCATGACCTAATTATCTTCCACAGGCCCTTTTAATACTACCACACTGGGGTTTAGGTTTCAATATAAATTTTGTAAGGGACACAGACATTCATTCTGTAGCACTGGTCATGGCCTTTTTAATACTATCAATAAAGGAGGGTGATAATATACGTTCTTTGATTAAAGAATTAGCAGTTTATGTTTATTGGACTGGCACAGTAGAATAATGGTTGACCTCTGGACCAGCCTGGGCTGCAATTACAGGTTTGCTGATTTTTGATGGCAGCTAATTAATCTCTTTAAACCTCTTTGTTCTTTATACATAAAATATTAAGATTAAATTTGATACAACAAAATCCGTAGTGTTATTCCTGGCACAAAACTCCTCAGTAAACATTATTTTAAATTTGTGATTGATATCTTAGACCATAAAGTAATTACAACTTGAAGGTTAGGTAAATTAGTTTCTTTCATGTTATCTGTGGTAATTAGTGTGAATAACAAATGCTGCACAGAGTTGAAAGTTATCATGTTATACTTTGTACCATATCTGATCATAAAAAAAAAAAGCTGTAGAGTTTTCAAACTTGAAATAATTACTGAAATAGGAAAAGCAAAATGAATGTAATTTACATTTCTGCTAATATTATATTTGTTGATTATATTGTTTTTCCTTTCTTAGGCCCCTAAAACTTTTATCATTGTGATATATAAAAGTAAACATTTGCTACAAAATGAACAAATTACTGAGTAGATTCAGTGTGAAAAAGAAAACCTCAGGGGCTCTTGGGTGGTTCAATCAGTTAAGCATCTGCCTTTAGCTCAGGTCATGATCTCAGGGTCCTGGGATTGACACCCCACAATGGGCTCCCTGCTCAGCTGGCTTTCCCCTCCCCCTCTGCCTGCCATTCCCCCTGCTTATACTCTCTCTCTCTCTCTCTCTCTCTCTCTGGCAAATAAATAAAATCTTAAAAAATAAATAAATAAAAGAAAATCTCAGACTTTGGTGTTTCAATAGCTCTGAATGTTTATCGCCATTTTCACAGATGTCATCGCAACAGATAAAGAGGACGTTGCCTTCAAAGACCTGGATGTGGCCATTCTTGTGGGCTCCATGCCAAGAAGGGATGGAATGGAAAGGAAGGATTTACTCAAAGCAAATGTGAAAATCTTCAAATGCCAGGGTGCAGCCTTGGAGAAATATGCCAAGAAGTCAGTTAAGGTGACCAATACCCTATTTTCTGCGGTTTTCATCATTAGCATTTGAAACTTCTTCTTTGATCATTTAAATACAGACACAATTATTTGCTTTTATTTTTCCCCCCAGTTCTGTGGAAGATAGAGTCTTGCTTGATAAGCTTCCCTTTTCAGGGTTTTTTTCCCATATAGAATAGAAATCTTTATTTAGAGGTGCTCAAAAATATTTTGCCCGTTACTGTGATACAGAAATTTAATACTAACTTACAGACCTGTAGAGAAGACAGGAACCTTCTGGTGCCTTTTAGTTGTGTGGGAATATTTGTTCAGACATTAGGATTTGTGTGTGCGGTAGAGAGAGATGGCTGTGAGCTGCATTCTCAGCAGTGACGGGGTAGCTTCTGAAATGCTCAGATTTTCTCAATCCAGAAGAATTTTGATATGCTTGTCTCTTGAGGATTTGAGTTGGTATAACTTCCTCTTCTGTCTCTTTGCTGAAGCTACTTACTTCTTAATCTTACAATAAGGCCTCCTTTTTCCAATTAAATATCAGTTAACTAGGACTTAGTTGTCAGCAAAAAGGCTTGCTGGTTAGAGGTTTTATTAATTTCAGTAGACTTGTTCTTCCCAATCCTGTCTTTTTGTAATATTTGTAATATGCTTAGAGCTTATCATAAGTTTGACATTATTTCACAGTAAGTTTTTAGTTTTATTAAAGCATTTAAAACTTGAAAGAAAAAGTACATGTGTGCATTTTCCTATACTCTATTATAATGCAGTGTACCTGTACCTTCCAACGTAAAAAAACAAGTGGCCTGAAGTATTTTCTACTAAGGATTGATTGAATAGGTGTGGAATGGATAGGACCTGATAATCTGTATTTTAGCAAATCCCCAGTTAATTCTTAGGATTAGGCAAGTTAAAAAACTCTTTTCATTAATAAAGAAATCATTGTCCTAAACTGCTCAACTAGCATTTCTTTCTTGGACTACTTTTAGAAGAAAGAAAATTTTATGAATGAATTGATCTCTCAGAGCCTTAGATTACTTGGTGTGTGTGTATGTGGTAAATAGACAAATGCTCTGTCTCTGGACCCAAAATAAAATAGAAAGACCTGCGCCTTCCATCTTGGACACTGCCACCTGGAAAGCAACTTCTATACATGTTGGTAGCTTTATTAAAGACATGTTCAGTAAACACACCAGACACTAACAATGGGGTAGAAATAGTCTAGAAACTACAGTGGTAACTATATATATATATATATATATATATATATATATATATATATATATATATATATACTTAGCTCATAAAAGCTTGATACAAAGGCTACATGGTACACATTTATATCAGTCATATTCTAAGATAGTTTAGTTCATCAGTATACGGTCTGTAACTCTCTTGTGCCTCCCATAAATCCTAGGTTATCGTGGTGGGAAATCCAGCCAATACCAACTGCCTGACTGCCTCCAAGTCGGCACCGTCCATCCCCAAGGAGAACTTCAGTTGCTTGACTCGTTTGGATCACAACCGAGCCAAAGCTCAGGTAGAAAAATACCTTTTAAAATCTTGAATGTTCAACTTTAAAACCTTTTTATCTTACCTTTAAAGTAGCTGAATCTTAAACTTACTTTTTTGTTTTTCTTTAGGAGGAAGCTATTCTAATTTGTTAGAGAGTCTTTAAATCTAGTCTCTTAAGGAGGCTGAAATTATACTTAAATTTCTCAACTATATTTCATTTGCTAAGTATGCCAAAATACTGTTTCTAATGTCTTCTTACAGGGGTTAAAAAAATAAGTCATTCAGAGTGCTTGGGTGGCTTAGTCAATTAAGTGTCCAACTCTTGATTTTAGCTCCAGTCTTGATCTCAGGATCATGAGTTCAGCCCTGCCTTGGGTTCCATGCTGGGCATAGAGCCTACTTTTTTTTTTTTTCAAAGATTTTATTTATTTATTCATGAGAGACACAGAGAGAATGGCAGAGAGAATGGCAGAGACACAGGCAGAGGAAGAAGCAGGCTCCATGCAGGGAACCCGATGTGGGACTCGATCCTGGGACTCCAGGATCATGCCTTGGGCCAAGGCATGGCTCAACCGCTGAGCCACCCAGGCATCCCCGGAGCCTACTTTTTAAAAATAAATCAGGGACCCCTGGGTGGCGCAGCGGTTTGGCGCCTGCCTTTGGCCCAGGGCGTGATCCTGGAGACCCGGGATCGACTCCCACGTCGGGCTCCGGGTGCATGGAGCCTGCATCTCCCTCTGCCTGTGTCTGCCTCTCTCTCTCTCTGTGTGACTATCATAAATAAATTAAAAAAAATTTTTTTAAATAAATCAGGTATTATAGATAATTAATAGGACAAGACATAGTTTATTTATGTCGGATATGTAGAACATTATAAAAAGAATGATTTGAGCTTTTTGTGTGGTACTGCTTCCTTTTTTCCTATTGCTAAGCCATCAGATTCAGATTTTATACTGTTAATTTTATGTTTAATTTTATTTCTCTACCTTTTTAATATTCTATTTCCATGAAACTTTCTACTTTTCACTACTTAGCAACGAAATTTTAATTGTTCTCAAGTTCGCTTACCCCTTGGAGTTATAGATGAATATGCCAAGGGGTCAGTGACCAGGGTATTAACAGTAGCTTTTTGAAAATTGAAACACCATGGCCAATCAATCATTTGATGCCTGTCACATAGTAAAACTCAATAAAGGTTGGCTGTTCTTTGCAGTAATGATTTTTATTAGTAGTGTTATTATTAAGAGGGTTATGACTAAGAGCTGAGAAGAACCACACCTTATATGTCTCCTTGAATATTCAGGTTACTTAGAAGGTCATCGGATAAAACAAGCTTAAACTGCAAATATTTCCTGAGGGGCTTTAGGCTATGAACTGGATCTTTTTCCTTAGTTTTAAGCAGAGTCTAGTGAGCGGAAGGAATGGGGGTTAGTTTGAATGAGTGGAGGTAGGAGGTTTTGGTGCAACAAAAAAGTTGAGCCCTTGGTAGAGGCAGGGACTGGAAAATTCTGCTTTTAGAGATACTACTAAGTGACACTTTGTCCCAGTGCCTGAAACAGCTTTCCCTGTAGGGGCAAAAGTCTGAATGAGCAAAGAGAAAAGCAGTCTTGTTAGACTTTAACTTTTGGTGCATGTTCCAGTATGTCACTCTGGACGGTGAGAGCTTTTAGGAAGTTTTTGAAAAGGCAGTTTCTTCCTCCTGTAGAAGTTGTTCATCCGGTGAGAAAAATAACAAACTCAAAGACTAATTTCTTACATGAATGTTGCTAGTCTTAACAGAATTTATTTTGTAAATCAAAGGACCTAGCTACCTAATGACTATTAATCACCTACAGAACTGCCCTGTGTATTTGTAAACCAGAGCTGCATATGTGTGTTGACAGGGTATTTGGGCAGTAAAACTATTTAGCTGGTATGCAGTGGGGGGGGGGGACACAGAAAATTACTAGAGCTGGAGATTTAGTACAAAACTGTTGAACAGATCTACATGACAACAAGAAAGGTCTAAGGGAACAAGGAGGTGCAGTCCAGGATATGTGTTAATTTAGATTTGCTCTGACAGGAATGAAATTCAGAAACCACATCTGCAAAGTATTGGGCTTTGCTGTCCAGACAGAAGTGGATTGGCTAAAGAAAAGAGGAAGTAGGCAGCTGGACAAAGGAAGTAAAGGAGCTTCCTGTATGGAATAGAGGCCCAGAGGCAGTCTGTCTTCACCATACTTTGGAGTGCAGCAGTTGGGGCTGACATTCAGCAGTGATGTGTTCTAAGTTCTTGATAATAGACATCTTGGTATAGGTTGGCAGATTGAATTTAAGTTAAAAAAAAAAAAAGACCCCCCTTGGGTTACTTGCCTCAGGTAAATGTTCCTTTATGTCAGATACCAGCTAAGTAGAAGTAAGGGCAGTTCTTGTTGAGTCCTTGAAGGTCATGGCACACACAGAAAAGGATACCCATTGCACAGCACACCACCAAGGTGCTGTGCTCAACCACCAAGGAGATCAGTAGCTGGATTCTCTGGAAACCAACTATCCAACTACTCTGTGAAGACTGATTAGTACTTAATATTCCAAATACTTCCAGAACTCCAGATAAAGCAGGATTTAAATGAGTGATTTTAAATATCAAAAACAGAATTTTAAGTAAATTTTTAAAAATCATGTAACTGTTCTAGTATTTAAGAAACTAGTCTCAACTTAAAGAGTCATAGTGTGGGGCACCTGGGGAACTCATTTGGTTAAGCACTGTCTTCAGCTCAGGTCATGATCTCAAGATCCTGGGATCAAGCCCCGTTGTTGGGCTCCCTGCTCAGCAGGGAGTCTGCTTGTCCCTTCACACTCTGCACACGCACCCATCCCCAACTCACGCATATGCGTGAGTTTCTCAAAGAAATAAAATCTAAAAAATAAGGAGAGTCCTAGTGAAAGTAAACACCATTTGATTCTTACTTGACTGAATAAATCAGTGTAGAGATGACTCAAGTCATTACAGACATTTTAGGTATTGGCCTTTTTCATCAGTATCCTTTTTGTTTGGTTGGTTCCTTGCTTTGGTTTTAACTTTTTATTTTAGAGTAATTATAGACTCCGATGAAGTTACAAAAACATTACTGAAAATCCCACATCCCCATCACTCATTTCCCCCAGGTGTAGCATCTTCCTAACTCTAGAGCATTTTCAAAACTAGGAAATTGACTAAACTACACACAGCACTGTTACTAGACCCACTCAGATCTCTGCAGTTTTTACATTCATTTTTTTGTATTTCTTTAATCACATATATAGATTACTATGATCACCAAGGTCGAGCTACAGAATTGTCCCATCACCCGTAAGAGAGCCTGCCTCATTATAGTTACATGCTTCCTCTCCATTGCTAAGCCCTGACAATCGTGTATCTATTCTTCATCTCAATGAATTTTGTCATTTTGAGAACGTCACAAAAATAGAATCATGTAGTGAGTATGTGACCTTTTGAGCCTGGCTTTTTTCACTGTTTAATGCCTTCAGTACCCATCCAAGTTTATTCCTTTTTATTGTTTCTCCACTTTCTCCTATTTATTTATTTCATTTTATGGAGGTACCACAGTTTAACCATTCTTGAAGGACTTCGGCATTGTTTCCAATTTGGAGCTATCCTTATTGAGGGTTTTTTTTTTTTTTTTAATTATCAGAGTATGGGGGTACCTGGGTGGCTCAGCGGTTGGGCGTCTACCTTTGGCTCAGTTCATGATCCCCCATCAAGGGATCAAGTCCCACTTGGGCTCCCTGTAGGGAGCCTGCTTCTCCCTCTACCTATGTCTCTGCCTCTCACTGTGCATCTCATGAATAAATAAATAAAATCTTAAAAAAAAAAATTGTCAGGGTTTGTTCCCTTTGTTACATAGAACTTTGATGCAGTGCTAATTTATATATTGGTATATAATAAAAATTTCACCTAAATATGGAGAAATCCCCATATTCTAACCTTACTGTTCAGAAGTGCTACAGAGTCTCCAAGTATTAACAACAAAACAAAGGTCACATTTATATATTCAATCCATATTAACCTCTTTCTTGATGTTTTAGGTTTGATGAACCCACTATACTGTTAGTTAATCATAAACTCTGTTAAGCTTTAGGAAATCACCAGGCAATAACCTTTTTTTTATTTTTACAAATCAATAGAACTCTTGTGTGTTCTCTTGAAGTTTCAGAGGGTTTTTATCTTAAGGATGTTTGTCAGACAGGCACAATTTGAAATAAAAAGTATTTTTCTAAGTTATCTATTTGTTTCCTATTTAACTAGATTGCTCTTAAACTTGGTGTGACTTCTGATGATGTAAAGAATGTCATTATCTGGGGAAACCATTCCTCAACTCAGTATCCAGATGTCAGCCATGCCAAGGTGAAACTGCAAGGAAAGGAAGTTGGTGTTTATGATGCTCTGAAAGATGAAAGCTGGCTCAAGGGAGAGTTCATCACAGTAAGAAAAACCCCTCTTAACAGCCAAGCATAAAGAACTCTTGAGAGACACTCCACATTGCTGACCTGATTGTCCATTTGGTGGCGTGGTTCTCAAGGAGAACAGACCTTTCACAGTTGCTCTGATGACTACATACAAAGCCAGTCCTGATCCAGTCTGCTCTGATCTGTTATGCGGCAGTCAAGATTGTGGGAGGAAAAAACTAAAGTTCCTTCTCATCATCCAGTTAATCTTCATAAAGAGATCCATTTATTTGTGGGGAGTGTGGTAAACTTTCTGCATGGATTTGTAGGTTTTTTTTTTTTTCTCAAAAAGATTGGAGCTATAACTGGAATAGGTTGGTAAGGCCCACGCTGGGTAGTTGTTAGGATTTTGGATGGGAAGACATTAAAACTGTGGTTGCAGTCTTTCACCCCAGGATTAGCTTGGAAGTGATGAAAATTCTGTTCTCATGATCAAGTAATGCTGTCTCTGCCTGCCCCCACCCAGACCGTGCAGCAGCGTGGCGCCGCTGTCATCAAGGCTCGAAAGCTGTCCAGCGCAATGTCTGCTGCAAAAGCCATCTGTGACCATGTCAGAGACATCTGGTTTGGAACCCCAGAGGTGAGGACTCCATGATTTGCACAGGCCTCTGATGTTGTGATGTGAAAAGAACATAACCTTACAGTCAGGCAGGTTAGATCTATAGCCCAGATCAGCTGCCTACAAGCTGAATAATCTTGGGAAAATTACTTAACCATTCTCAACTATTTGGTTATAGTTTTACATGGCATTTACCTCACAGGGTTGTATGAGATCATACTGGAAAACACCTAGCCCACCTGATGGGCGTGACTTTTTTTTCTTAAAACTTATATTGAGCCATAGCTTCCTCATTTACAAAATGAGGATTATTTTCTCTGGCCTACTTCACACATGGATTGGAAGAGTGGAATGAAATAATACCCATGAAAGTGCCTGGTGATGCTTCCTTATACAATATTGAAGTTATGCACACACTAAGAAAGCATCGCCTGGTTTCGTTTTGTTAATTCGTGTGTCGTTCAGTTGCGTGAACTAATCCCTAAGCACCATGAGGATGTAAAATGTTTATTATTTTCAGGGAGAATTTGTGTCCATGGGCATTATCTCCGATGGCAACCCCTACGGTGTTCCTGATGATCTGCTGTACTCATTCCCTGTTACAATCAAGGTAGGGTACTTTGGAGTTACTTCCCTCTGTCCCATTCTGAGAAAATAGTTGTATATTTTTATTAATACTGGCATAATTCAGTCTAGAAAGTTGTTCCTTTACTAAATTAGACGTTTTCCTCAACTTTAAGATTGTACGAAACACAACTTCAGGTTACTAAAAGATGGAAATTAATCTGGAAAGCACGATTCACCTCTTGTCACTACACGCCCTGTGTCATTATGCCTCTGCTATAGGACATCTACCAATAATATCTTAACTTTTATTAGAACCATACTAAAGTCTTTTTTTTTAACATTTGCTAATTAAGTCCTCGTTTAAAGATTTCTTTTTCTAGATTCAGTGAGTTTTAAATTCAAGTGTTGAACCTTTATCAGAATCATTTGTTCGTTCAGACCCAGGCTTTGATTTGCTTCTCCAGAATCAGCCTTTAAAAACAGATACTCCAAAAAATAAAAATAAAAATAAAAACAGATACTCCACTAGCTTTAAGTTCAGTCTGCGTTGTCTCTTGCTATAAGATCAGGCCCAGTTTCATTGTTGTTTTTTTTTTAATTTGCAATTCTTTTCAAACAGAATAAAACCTGGAAGATTGTTGAAGGTCTCACTATTAATGATTTCTCCCGTGAGAAGATGGATCTAACTGCAAAGGAACTGGCGGAAGAAAAAGAAACTGCCTTTGAGTTTCTTTCTTCTGCCTGACTAGCCCATCATTTTGATGTTACTAAAGGCTCCAAAGCTGAAGAATCTAAATGTCATCTTTGACTCTAGTACCAAATGACAATAATGCTATACTTAAATTCCTTGTGAAAAACAACATGTTTGAAAGATTATGTGCTTCTTGGTATAAATTTGTGACAGTTTATCATGCTGTTAGTGCTGCATTCTAAATAAAATATATATTCAAATGAAGATGACTCAGGCTCTAATTTCCAGCTAACATTTATTTTTTTTTTTTTAAGATTTTATTTATTTATTCATGAGAGGCACAGGGAGAGAGAGAGAGGCAGGGACATAGGCAGAGGGAGAATCAGGCTCCATGCAGGGAGCCCAAGGCAGGACTGGATCCTGGGTCTCCAGGATCACACCTCGGGCCAAAGGTGGCGCTAAACCACTGAGCCATCTGGGCTGCCCTAACATTTCAATTCTATTCAGAAAACAAACTTGCATGTTTCTCAGCTTGGGATTGTGATTTTTTTTTTTTTTTAATTAAAGAAGAGAAAGGTAGTAAAGATAGAAATGTTACAAAGAAAAACCTATTCGAGGCATTACTTAGTTCCAGGCCTTGGCAGCAACTCGGTTTTTCCTTCTGCACAGGAGACCTCACCACAACCATGTTATGCCAGATCATCCGTCAGGCCGAGAAGCATCCGAGCTTGATCCCCCTCTTCATATTTACTGGGGCAGGAGGCACTGGAGCAGCACTGTATGTGTTGTGCTTGGCATTGTTCAATCCAGATGTTAGTTGGGATAGGAAGAATAACCCAGAACCTTGGAACAAATTGGGTCCCAATGATGAATACAAGTTCTACTCAGTGAATGTAGATTACAGCAAACTGGAGAAAGAAGGCCCAGACTTCTAAATGAAATGTTCACCATAAAGCTGCCTAGAATAAAGGTCTTCCAGAAGCCATCCGCACAATTTTCCACTTACCCAGGAAATATTTCCCCTCTAAATGCACGAAGTCATGTTGATGTATTGTGTTGGGGTTTACACTGAATAATAAATATCTGAAACTTGAAAAAAAAAATAATCTCTTCTTTTTTTAAGAACAGGAGGAAAGAGGGATCCCTGGGTGGCGCAGCGGTTTGGCGCCTGCCTTTGGCCCAGGACGCGATCCTGGAGACCCGGGATCGAATCCCACGTCGGGCTCCCGGTGCATGGAGCCTGCTTCTCCCTCTGCCTGTGTCTCTGCCTCTCTCTCTCTCTCTGTGACTATCATAAATAAATAAAAATAAAAAAATTAAAAAAAAAAAAAAAAGAACAGGAGGAAAGAGAGGGAGAGAACCTCGAGAAACAGGTGCCATGCCTAGTGCAGAGCCCGTCATGGGGCTTAGGCTCACGACCCTGAGATCAGGCCTGAGCCAAAATCAAGAGTCAGATGTTTTACTGACTGAGCCACCCAGGCCACCCCTCTAATATTTAAATAGGATAGGAAAATCCACCTTGTGATAATGAATCAATCTACTCCAGAATATATTTTTAAACATTACTTACATTAGGCTATTAAATACATTTTTTTAACATCTTAAAGGTTAGTTCATGCACTCTGGGTAATTTGATTTTAACATTATCTGTTAAGTTGCAGAAATAACTGTTAACAGTTTAATGCCATTGGATAAAATTAGAAGAATCATTTTTCATGATGGAAGGAAAAGGTAATAAATCTTCCCTTGATGTATTATCCTGTAGCAGATAAGGAATAATTTACATTTCATAACTGGTAAATGCCACAGAAATGTATGCTAAGGGGAATGTTCTCAATCTAAGCTTATTACCAGAAACAGTGTTGTTCAAAAAAATCAGTCTTTTTTTTTTCCACAATTCATGAGAAGAGACCTCTATCTTCTCATTTCTGTACTTAATTCATTGTACATAGTAGACACTCAATATCCTAAATCTCTCAGGGTCTAATCTAGTGCTCGCCATGGGTGTTTAAATACTTGGTTGGATTTGTAACATAAAACTGTCTATACATTTCATATTTCAGATACAGAAAAAAGAAGCTAGTGAGTGAAAAGTGGTTTTTTTTTTTTGTTTTTTTTTTTTTGTTTTTTTTTTTTAATTTATGATAGTCACATAGAATGAGAGAGAGAGAGGCAGAGACACAGGCAGAGGGAGAAGCAGGCTCCATGCACCGGGAGCCCGATGTGGGATTCGATCCCGGGTCTCCAGGATCACGCCCTGGGCCAAAGGCAGGCGCCAAACCGCTGCGCCACCCAGGGATCCCTGAAAAGTGGTTTTAGAACGGTTATTAATCAGTGCATAAAAACAAAATTCCATATGAATCAATTTTTAAAATTTTCTATAAAGGAAGTATGAATGTGTACCAGTTACTAAATCTTTCTCAGTTCCAAACACACCCTTCTATACACTTGCTTATGACACTGGGTCTGTGACTGCAAACATTTCTTTGCCAGCTACTCCTTGAGTTAAAAATCTGCCAAGAGGGGACACCTGGGTGGCTCAGTGGTTGAGCCTCTGCCTCTGGCTCAGGTCGGGATCCCACATCAGGCTCCCCACAGGGAGCCTGCTGCTCCCCCCACCTGTGTCTCTTCCTCTCTCTGTGTCATGAATAAATAACATCTTAAAAAAAAAAAAAAAAAAAACCTGCCAAGAAGTAGAGGGAGACCAGCAGGCTGAGGAGGAAGAAGGAACAGTCTATCTCTTCCCTGTTGGCTTCTCTTATCATTACCTTCAGTCCACTTGGTGAATAAGCCAGAAAAGAAGAAAAGTCAGAAATGTGTCTTTAAAAGAGCAATTAATTGGAAACATGAAGGCAAAATAACGTTCGTTTTTTAAATGTCAGGTGAAGGAAGAATGTACAAAAGTTGTAAGAGCTAGAACACATGACAGAACTGGAAGACATAGAAACAAAATTAACTCAATGATATGTCCACCTCTGTTTTGTCATCCATGCGTATAAATTGGCCTGTTATTTGATTCTCCAAATTAACTTCAACAACTTTGTAAAATCAGGGATCACTTAAATGAAACAGTAATAAGGCTTTGGAGAGCTCTGATAGATTACTTGTAGAAAGTTTCTCCCCAACTGATTTGAAGCACGGCTTTGTGTTTGAGTCTTCACCTTGTGAAGGTGATCACCTCTGTATGCCGCTTCTGCATGCTACTCCCTTCTGCCACCTTAACTAAGAGAACAAAGCACTTTATGGACTCCTCTCTTAGTGGACAGTCCAGGCCCAGGAAATCGTGCCCTTAAGAAGCACGATAATTTGTGAAAAGCCCAGACCTAGAACTTGAGGAGATGACACATGGGTGAATTACAGGGCAAAAGACATTACATCTTAAACCAATAAAGCTGCATTCAAAAATTTTCCAGAAAAGGTACGATCTGAGTTAAATAAACCTTAGGAGAGAATTGGCCTCTGCAGATCATGCCCCTGGTGATGTTTACTAAACAACAGAGAAAGCCTGCAACAGCTTTTTCAATTTTTTTTAAAAACATTTTTAATTATAAGAAAGCATACAGAACGGGGAGTGCCTATAATCCTACTACCAGTTAAATCATATTTTATACAAAATTAATAGGTGCTTGTCAGAAAATCAGTGAAATGACATTAAATGAAAACTAAAAGCCCCTTCTCCCATGGATAAATGCTTGGAAAAAGGGGATTTTGAGCAGGTCCCTGGGTGGTGGAGTACGCCTAAACTTCCAAGAAGAAAAAAAATACAAACCCATAGATATACTAAGAGGCTTTTTTTTTCCCCTTGAGTGAAGGCTGTATAGTGAAAAGAAACTTCTTGGACTTACCGAACTCCTACCTACCTAAAGCCTATTTTTGTCTCCTTGTCTATAATAGAGAAACATTTAATGCATAACCTAAGTATATATGTACTATTTATCTTCCTCTTTTTGTACATAAATTACACTAAGTACACTGTTCTGCACTTTGGTTTTTCTCCCTCAGTATGTTAGAACTATATTGATACCTATAGAGCTGCCTCATTCATTCGAACAGCTGTGGAGTATTCCATTAAATGGATATGGATATATCAGTTTTATGTAGTCAGTCACCGGTTGACCAACTTTTTTGTTCTTTCCAATCTTCTACTACTATAAAGATGCTGTGCTATTTTTGTAAGTAGGCTATTTCACACACACACACACACACAAGTATGTATACAGGATAAATTATTGAAAGAGTGGATTTTTTTTAATAGCATTGAATCTGATTATTTAAAAGCAGCAGCCTTCTGGGTCCTATAGTGTGTGTGTGTGTGTGTGTGTGTGTGTGTGTGTGTGTGTGTGTGTGTATTTTAAGATTTTATTTATTCGTGGAAGACACACAGAGAGAGAGGCAGAGACACAGGCAGAGGGAGGAGCAGGCTCCATGCAGGGAGCCTGACGTGGGACTGGATCCCGGGTCTCCAGCATCACGCCCTGGGCTGAAAACGGCACTAAATCACTGAGCCACCAGGGCTGCCCTACAGTAATATATTTAATAGTACATTTTAATTAGTTTCCTTCTAAACTCCTTTTATTTTTTTAATTTTTTAACAAGACCTTGATTAAACCAGTCACAATATTTCTCAAGGAATGTTGATCAGACACAAATCTAACAGAAGATAGCCTTTAGGTATATAAATTTAAAAAGTGGGCTATGAAAGACAAAAAGCAACAGAAGTAGGTTGGAAGGAAGAAACTGGAACAAGAACCTAAGATCTTTATGGCTTTTAAAGAACTTTAACAAAACTGGAAACCTATCCATGTTTTAATTTCTGAATATTGACTGATGACTACAAAGGTTACTGACTCAGCAGGAGTGTGTAGGCTTTGAGGTATTTTCCTATTAGTGTCACCTAATGGGTGACCGGTACTTTTTTATGGGTTGTATTGACAGTGTTAGCCATCCTGAGTTTTCATAAGATCTATAATGCCTACCATAGAGGATTAAATTAGATAACGTTTATATAGGCTGTTGACAACCCAGTAGGTGAAAAATAAATGTCACTTCTCTTCACTACATACACTGCACTTAGTTGTAGAAGGAAATCACTTGCTCCATTGCTAAGGTACCAGACTAATCTACTGGAAAATTATACAGGCTTGATTTCTTTTTTACATAAAAAAGAAAGTCTACCATGCAATTTTGAGTCCTTTATATATCCTTTATTTAGCTTGTAATAAGAAATATCAAAGAAAAATAATTTTAAGCTTCTTAGTGGCTTTAGTCTTGGTATTGCCAGTAGCACTGATTAGTGGACAGTTCTGCTTATCCTAACTGGAAAGACGTCATATTACCCTACTACCTTATTCTAGTATTCCATGCAAGTATCGTAGAAATACTTAAACACAGCATCTCACGCACAAAAGAAACAATTATGATAAGGGGAAAAGTATATGCCAATAAGGATCATAGCGATAATCTGAAAAGAAATCAATAAAATTACAATCCATAGAACGGTTTTAAAGCTAAAAGAAACCTTTGCTTTTATTGTTTTTTTAAAAGCATCTTTAGAGTCTAAATATTTTTGTTTGTAAAAAAACAAAATGCCTTTCTACAACAGCGCCGAAAGTGAAATTAGAGTGCAATTAAATGGAAAAACAAGTTTAGAAATGAATGCAAACCAGGAGCTTTTGCCATGTCTCTGCTCTGCTGGCAGGTCCTTTAGTGCAGAACGGAACTCTCGCAATTAGCACCTCACAAGGGAAGAAATTTTTAAGAACTCTCAACTAAGCCATTCATGCCACAGAATAAATTCTTGCACATTACTCTAGGGGGGAAATATCTACGTTGGCCATGCTTTTGTAATCCTAAGAGCTAATAATTAACCGTATTTTAATGTAACTGTTGGAGTGATAAAGTAGACCAGCTGCCTTTCAACTCAGCTATCAAACTCAAGATAGAATTTTGCAGAATTACCTTAAAGATGGGTTAAAAGTAAGATTAAAATGATTACATTGTGCTTTCAGATGAAATAATGACCTCCCTCCTCCATTTCATATGTATATACATATACATTTTTATTTCAACCTTTTATTGGGAAAATACAAACAACTATCTTGAAACCCAATGGCTTTTAAGCAAGACAACATAAAAATAATAAGAATAAAAAAAAGAAAGGTGGTTTGTTAAAATTCTTTCTCTGTACTGTTTGTTTTCTCTTATGGTTGTTTCATTTATTAAAAAAAATGCATTTTGCATTTCAACTACTAAATCCTTGAGGATTAAGACAGATTTAAATGAAAGAGGAGCTTATGTAAATACAACCACCTTTGAGTTGGAAATAGAAACAATTTTCTTTCTGTTCAGATACCAACGTCCTGTTGAGAAGAAGATTCTCCAAAATGCTCAAGCAAGTGCTTAGAATGAAAACTCAGCCAGCATGGAGTAGAGAACTGGAAGGCAGGGAGCGCGCTTTATTTCCTGGGGGGAGCCGCATCTTTGAACTTAATAGCCTAAGGGGAGGTACAATCTGCAACTTAGGTAGAAATGGACTTCATTGTCTTCCTGCAACACATCCAGCACAGTTGAGTGTAATCGCTAACTTATTAAGAATTTAATTGCCCAGGTGTCAGACCTATTTTTTTTCTGACTCTATTTACTGCAATTGTCAAATGATAAGTGATTATCTCCCATCTTCATCCTTTAGATGCTGATCTCTCGGCATGCTGGAGCAATTTCTCTTTCAATACCCTTGGGCTCTGGTTGACACAATTCTGCATGCCCTTGGTTCACTTTTGGAAGCAAAAGGACCACAGCCCTTAAAATGTGTTACTCTTGATAGAAGAGGGATAATCATTTGGTTTTAAATTGGCTGTAAATTGTATGTTGTGAGGAGGATCTATTTCAGCACTGATCCATGTTAAGACATAAAATTAAACGAAACCACTAGCAGATTTCCCAGGAGGATTTTCTTTATTCTCTGATCCTCTTTGATTTCTTGACCACTGACTCTTTCTCCATCCCATGTCAATCCACTGACCATATAGGGAACAAGAAAAAACAATGAAGGGCAGAGAAGCGTTTTAAACTGATATCAGTATGCTGGATAGTGGGTAACTCAGATTATCCACAAAAATTACCCAGCTTCCTTTAAAAGGACCAACAAGGAATTTCAAGACTTGAAATGCCCATTCTTCTTCACCTCTGTCTATCCACATCCCTCCTACCCCTCAAGATTTGGTTCAGTTATCACTGTCTCTGAAAACTCCAACCTGAAGTGATTCTTCTTCCTCAAAACCCCACTAAGATTTTCATTATAATTAACTTATTTGGGTACTTTTGCTGGCTCAGGTCATCTACCTTTGAACCTAAACTACTATCATTATACTTTTCCAAGGATCTATGTGCTATTTCACTAGAATTGTAAGCACCTGGAGAGCAGGATCTACATTTTATATTCTCTAACAGCTTAACACCATGCTTTAGACCTAATGGACTATTAATAATTATTGATTTAAAAATAAGCACCATGCCACTGGTTCACATGAAACACCCAGGAGTTAGCTAAATGACACATTTGGTGACTATTTCCATAAGTAGATAATTTTCCTGCTTTGATCGTGATTAATTCATTTTGTTTTCTAAAACTTTAGTCTCAGATACTGAATTTTTTTTCCATAAAAAGTATTCCAAGCAGACAACCTTCAGTTCAAAACCCAAAGCTCATTTATTCTTAACTTTCAAGATTGTCATGATCTAGAGGTCCCTGGGTGGCAAAGGTGATTGAGCTTCTGACTCTTGGTTTAGGCTCAGATCATGATCTCAGGGGCCTGGAATCGAGCCTCACATAGGGATCTGGGCTGGCTATGGAGCCTGCTTGGGACTCTCTCCATCTTCTCCTGGCCCTCCTGCTCGTGTTCTCTCTCTCTTTCTCAATAATAATATAATAATAATAATAATAATCTTAAAAAAAAAGATTGTCATGATCTAGAGTCATGATAGTCATAATACCCAAGAAGCATTAATCTCTTCAACAAATGGTGCTGGGAAAACTGGACAGCTGCATGCAAAAGATTGAAACTGGATCACTTCTTTACATCATAGCCAAAAATAAAATCAAAATGAATTAAGGATCTAAATTTGAGACCTGAAACCATAAAAATCCTAAAAGCAAACAAAGCTGTTGACATCAGCTATAGCAACTTCTTTCTAGATATGTGTCGTGAGGTAAGGGAAACAAAAGCAAAAATAAACTATTGGGACCTCGTCAAAATAAAAAGCCGGTTTCAGTTCAGGTCATGACCGAGACTCACATCGGGATTTGCACTCAGAGCAGAGTCTGCTTGAGATTCTCTGCATCCCTCTGCCCCTCCCCTTCCATGTTGTGTATAATGCTGAATGAAGTAAACGTAGGGGTGCATGTATCCCTTTGAATTAGTGTTTTTGTATTTTGTGGGTAAGTACTCAATAGTATGATTACTGGATCATAGGTTAGTTCTATTTTTAATTTTTTGAGGAACCTCCATACTGTCTTCCATAGCAGCGGCACTAGTTTGCATTCCCACCAACAGTACATGAAGGTTTCTTTTTCTCCACATTCTCACCGACAACTGTTGTTTCTTGTGTTGTGGCTTTTAGCCATGCTGACAGGTGTGAGGTGATATCTCATTATAGCTTTGATTCATATTTCCCTGATGATAAGGGGTATTAAACATCTTTTCATGTGTCTGTTGGCCATCTGTAGGTCTTTGTTTTATTTTATTTTATTTTATTTTATTTTATTTTATTTTAATTTTATTTTATTTATTCATGAGAAACACACAGAGAGAGGCAGAGACATAGCCAGAGGGAGAAGCAGGCTCAATCTGGGACTCAATCCCAGGACCCTAGCATCATGACCTGAGCCAAAGGCAGATGCTCAACAAATGGGCCACCCAGGTGCCCCTGTAGGTCTTCTTTGGAGAAATGTTTGTTCATGTCTTCTGCTCATTTCTTAGGGAGATTACTTGTGCTGTTTGGTGTTGAGTTGTATCAATTCTTTATAAATCTGGGATGCTAACACTTCATCAAGTACATCATTTTCAAATATCCTCTTCCACTCCGTAGGTTGCCTTTTAGTTTGGCTGGCTGTTTCCTTTGCTGTGCAGAAGCCTTATTTTGATCAAGTCCCAATAGTTTATTTTTGCTTTTGTTTCCCTTGCCTCAGGAGATGTATCTAGAAAGAAGTTGCTATATCCAATGTCAAAGAAGCTAAGTGCTTTTGTTCACTTCTAGGATTTTTATGATTTCAATTCTCACATTTATGTCCTTAGTTCATTTTGAATTTATTTTTGTCTATGATGTAAGGAAGTAGTCCAATTTCATTCTTTTGCATGTTGCTGTCCAGTTTTCCCAACACCATTTGTTAGAGACTGTCTCTTTCCCATTACCTATCCTTTTCTGCTTCATCAAAGATTAACTGACCAGATAGTTGTGAGTTCATTTCTGGGTTTTCTATTCTGTTCTATTGATCTATTTTTCTTCCACTACCATAGTGTTTTGATCACCATAGCTTTGTAGTATAACCTAAAATCTGGAATTGTGATGCTTCCCACTTTGCTTCTCTTTTTCAAGGTTGCCTTGACTATTCAGGGCCATTTATGGTTCCATACAAATCTTGGGATGGTTTGTTCTAGCTCTATGAAAAATGCTGGTAGTATTTGGATAGGGATTGCATTAAATGTATAGATTGCTTTGGGTAGTATAGACATTTTAACAATAGTTGTTCTTCCAATCCATGAGCATGGAATATTTTTTCCATTTCTTTGTGTCCTCTTCAATTTCTGTCATCAGTGTTTTATAGTTTTCAGAGTACAGGTCTTTCACCTTTTTGCTTGGGCTTATTCCTAGGTATCTTACTGTTTTTAGTGTATGGTTCATGGGATTGATTCCTTAATTTCTCTTTCTGCTGCTCCATTATTGGTGTATGGAAATGCGACAGATTTCTGTAGGTTGATTTTGTATCTGAATTCATTTGTTGCTGAACTCATTTATCAGTTCGAGCAGTTTTTGGTGGAGTCTTTCATGTTTTCTGTACAGATTATCATGTCATCTGCAAATATTGAAGCTTGACTTCTTCCTTGCCAATTTCGATGACTTTTATTTCTTTTCATTGTCTGATTGCCATGGTTAGGACTTCCAGTACTATGTTAAATAACAGTAGGGAGAGTGGACATCCTTGTCTTGTTCCTGACTGTAGAGGGAAAGCTCTCATTTTTTACCCATTGAGGATGATATTAGCTGCATGCTGAGCTATGTTCCCTCTAAATGTACTTTGTTAAGGGTTTTCATCATGAATGGATAAATGGATGTTTTACTTTGTGAAATGCTTTTTCTGCACCTCTTGAAATGATCATATGGTTCTTATCCTTTCTATTAACGCAGTATATCATGTTGATTGATTTGCAAATATTGAACCACCCTAGCAACCCAGGAATAAATCCCATCTGATCGTGGTGAGTTATTTTTTTAATGTAATGTTCAATTCAGTTTGCTAGTATTTTTTTTTAATTTTTTTTTATTTATTTACGATAGTCATACAGAGAGAGAGAGAGAGAGAGAGGCAGAGACACAGGCAGAGGGAGAAGCAGGCTCCATGCACCGGGAGCCTGACGTGGGATTCGATCCCGGGTCTCCAGGATCGCGCCCTGGGCCAAAGGCAGGCGCCAAACCGCTGCGCCACCCAGGGATCCCCAGTTTGCAAGTATTTTATTGAGAATTTTTGCATCCATGTTCATCAGGGATATTGGCCTATAAATCTCTTTTCTAGGGAAGTCTTTATCTGGTTTTGGAATCAGGGTAATGCTGGCCCCTTAGAATGAATTTGAAAGTTTTCCTTCCTTTTCTATCCTTTGAAATAGTTTGAGAAGAGTTATTAACTCTTCTTCTTTTTTTTTTTAGATTTTATTTATTTATTCATGGGAGACACACAGAAAGAGAGAAAGAGAGGTAGAGACATAGGCAGAGGGAGAAGCAGGCTCCGTGCAGGAGGCAGGATGTGGGACTCGATCCTGGGACTCCAGGATCTCGCCCTGAGCCAAAGGCAGATGCTCAACCACTGAGCCACTCAGGTGTCCCATTAACTCTTCTTTAAATGTTTGGTAGAGGGCAGCCCGGGTGGCTCAGCAGTTAGTGCCACTTTCAGCCCAGGGCGTGATCCTGGAGACCCAGGATCAAGTCGCACATGCGGCTCCCTGTATGGTGCCTGCTTCTCCCTCTACCTGTGTCTCTGCCTCTCTTTCTCTCTGTGTCTCTCATGAATGAATAAATAAAATCTTTTTAAAAAATTAAAAATAATAAATAAATAAATAAATAAATAAATAAATAAATGTTTGGTAGAATTGGCCTGTGAAGCCATCTAACCCTGGACTTTGTTTATTGGGAGTTTTTTGTTTCTGATTGAATTTCTTTGCTGGTTATGGGTCTGTTCAAGTTTTCTATTCCTGTTTCAGTGTTAGTAGCTTATATGTTTCTTGGATTTATCAATTTCTTCCAGTTGTTCAATTTGTTGACATATAGTTTTTCATAGTATACTCTTATAATTGTATTTCTGTGATGTTGGTTATTTCTCCTCTCTCACTTGTGATGTTAGTTATTTGGGTTCCTTCTTTTTTTCTGTTTGGTAAGTGGCTAGGGGTTTATCAACTTTATTAATTTTTTCAAAGAACCACTTCTGGCTTCACTAACCTGTTCTATTGTTTTTTTAGTTTCTATAACATTTATTTCTGTTTTAATCTTTATTATTTCCTTACTTCTGCTGGCTTTAGGCTTCATTTGTTGTTCTTTTTTAGATCCTTTAGGTACAATGTTATGTTGTTTATTTGACATTTTTCTTGCTTTCTGAGTTTGGCCCGTATTGCTATGTACTTCCCTCCTAGGACTACTTTTGCTGCATCCCAAAGGTTTTGGACCATTATATTTTCATTTTCTTTTGTTTCCGTGTATTTTTTTAATTTCTTCTTTGATTTTCTGGTTGACCCAGTCATTCTTTAGTAGCGTGTTGTTTAACCTCCATGTATTGTGATCTTTCCAATGTTTTGTTGTGGTTGACTTTTGAGTTCACAGCATTGTGGTCAGAAAAGGTGCATGGTGTGATTTCAATCTTTTTGTATTTGTTGACACCTGTTTTGTGACCTAATATGTAATCTATTCTGGAGAATGTTCCATGTTTACTTGAAAAAAATGTGTATGCTGCTGTTTTAGGATGGAATGTTCTGAATATATCTGTTAAGTTCATCTGATTCAATGTGTCATTCAAAGCATTTGCTTCCTTATTGATTTTCTGTTTAGATGATCTGTTGTTCATTGATATAAGTAAAGTGTTAAAGCCCCCTAATATTACTGTGGTATTATTAATTAGTTTCTTTGTGTTGTTATTGTTTTATATATTTGGGTGCTCCCATTTTGGGTACTCCCATGTTGGGTGCATAAATATTTACAATTGTTATATCTTTTTATTGGATTGTCCCCTTTGTGATTATACAATCTATATCCAATATAAGTATTGCTATTCTGGTTTTCTTTTCATATCCATTTGCATGACAAATGTTTATCCATCCCCTCACTTTCAATCTTCAGATGTCTATAAGTCTAAAATGAGTCTCTTGTAGGCAGCATGTAGATGGGTCTTGTTTTCTATCCATTCTGACACCCTATGTCTTGAAGTATTTAGTCCATTTACATTCAAAGTAATTATTGATAGATATGTATTTGTTGCCATTTTATTATACTTGTTTTGTCATTGTTTCTGGTGATTTTCTCTGATCCTTTCTTGTCTTTGTCACTTTTGGTCTCTCCTTTGCATTCAAAGAGTCCACGTTAGTATTTCTTGCACAGCTGGTTTAATGGTCACGAACTCCTTTAGTTTTTGTTTGTCTAGAAATCTCTTTATCTGTCTTTCTATTCTGAATGACAGTGTTGCTGGATAGAGTATTCTTGGCTGCAGATTTTTCCCACTCAGCACGTTGAATATATCATGCCACTTTCTTCTGGCTTATCAAGTTTCTGTTGAGAAATCTCTACCTAGCCTTACAAAATTGCCTTTGTAAGTTAAGGACTTCTTTTGTCTTGCTGCTTTTAGAAAATATTTTTTTTCTTTAACACTATATTTTGCAAATTTTGCAATTACAATATGTCTTGGTGTTAGCCTACTTTTATTGATTTTGGCGGGAGTTCTCTATGCCTCTTGGATGTGAATGTATGTTCCCTTCCCCAGATTAGGGAAGTTTTCTGCTATTACCTCTTTACATAAATTATCTGTCCCATTTTCTCTCTTCTTCTGGGACTCCTATAAGATGACTGTTACTACGTTTGATGGAGTCACTGAGTTCCCTAAGTCAGTTCTTGTGTTGCATAATTCTTCTTTCTCTCTTTTGTTCAGCTTCATTATTTTTCCATTATTTTGTCTTCAGGTCACTAATTCATTCCTCTGCTTATTCCAGTCTGCTGTTCATTGCATCAAGCCTACTATTTCCAAATTCATTTATTGCATTCTTCATCTCTGATTATTTTTTATTTCTTTTATCTCTGTGGTAAGGGTCTCACTGATGTCTTCTATTCTTTCCTCAAGCCCAGTGTGTATCCTTATGATTGTAACTTTAAATTCTCCATCAGGCATGTTACTTATATCTGTATTGCTTAGATCCTTGGCCATGGCCTTATCTTCTTTCATTTGGGGTAAATTCCCCTGTCTTGGCATTTTATCTAAGTCTCTGCCTTCTGGGGTAGCTCTGGTGGCCCAGCGGTTTAGCGCCGCCTTCAGCCCAGGGTGTGATCCTGGAGATCCGGAATCAAGTCCCACGTCAGACTCCTTGCATGGAGCCTGCTTCTCCCTCTGCCCATGTCTCTGCCTCTCTCTCTCTCTCTCTCTCTCTCTCTCTCTCTCTCTCTGTGTCTCTCATGAATAAATAAATAAAATCTTTTAAAAAAAGTCTCTGCCTTCTGTGTATTAGAAAACCCAGTTATGTCTCCTGCTTCTGAAAGTAATGGCCTTATGAAACAGAGGTCATGTAGTGCCCAGAGCCCGGCACTACAGGGAGTGTCTCCAGTACGTGCTGCATGCACTCTCCTATTATGTTTTGGCTGCTCTATCCTTCAGGCCTGTCTTGTGCAAAGGCTCTCTATGCCTGCTGTGGGCAATGTTTGGTTCCTGGCCTGAATGTGGTGAGTTTAACTATATATACTCTGGTCTGCTTGTGAAGTGAGACTTGACACCACTTCCACCAGAATGGAGGCCCTGCAGAACTTTCTGGTCAGGAGAAATGGTGTGGGCAGGGTTTTGTGCTGGTCCTCTGGGAGAGGGGCCTACTGCACTGGGACTTAGGCAAACTTGACTGAGAGGAGCAGTCCCACCAGAGCACAAGAGTGTGAGGCTTAGTGTAAGAAAGTTAGGCAGCTAGTGTCAGTGCTGTACTGCTTCCTGCAGGTAGATCTATGTCTCTGGCACCATTTCCCTCCCCTCAGTAGATGAGGGACAGGGGAAGGAAATGGTGCCAGCCAGCTTTCTTTGTTCCCAGAGAGGTGTCTCTGTGAACATTGCCCCTCAGGGATGCTCTCCAAGAAGAGCATATAATCTGCCCCCTGTGTGCCCCCAGGTGTTCTTCAAATCACTGTTTCCATGCCATCAGCATCCCTCTTCCCCCAGTTGTTTGCCTGCCTTCTCTCCAGTAGTAGGGGAGTGCTCTCAGGACTCCATCCCAGCCAACCCCACTGACCTTTAAAACTCCAGGTTTTAAGCTTCACTGGCTACAAGAACTCATGAAATTCAGCCTGTCTGATCTTCCAAGCCAATGGCTTTGGGGAAATGTTCTCCTTGTGTGTTCCCATTTGCTCCTCTCTCTCTCTCACCTTTTTTCCACAACCACAGCTCCCTCTCCTCCACAGAACTTGCAGTCAAATAATTCTGTATGCCTTTTCTCCCATTAATCTGCCTGTCTCAGTTTACTGCTCAGATCCAGCCAGAGAATCTAACAGGCTAGAGAGGAATTTTCCTCTCCTACACACACATATTGATATTAAACCCAAATTTTGATAGTGAACACTGCTTCTTGACAGTTCCACTTATGACTTTATAAACAGAAATGACAACAGAGCTTATCTTTAAATATCTATTTAAAAGACATAATATCAACTGAGGAAAAACTAAGATGGGATGTTAAAATTAGGGAGCATGATTTCAGTCTAAGATTCAAAAAAGATTGCTAAGCTTCTGTTCTGTTAGGGAATTCAGAGCTATAAGTTTAGGCTTCACCTGGTTTAGGGGAATTCAGCTTTTTCATACAGAGGAGCAATTCACAATTAACAATTCAGTACGTGGCCTAAGGATGTTGATAACTGACATTTGCAACAGCCGCCCATCTTTTTTTTTTTTTAAGGTTTTATTTATTTATTTGAGAGAGAGAGTGGGCCAGAAAGAGAGCATAGCAGGGGGAAGGGCTCAGGGATAGGGAGAAGCAGACTCCCTGGTGAGCAGGGAACCCAACCCTGGGCTTGATCCCAGGATCCTGAGATCATGACCTGAGCTGAAGGCAAATGCTTAACCGACTGAGCCACCCAGGCACTCCAACTGCCCACGTTTTTAATAGAAAGTCATAGAAGTCTGGGAGGAAGGCACATCTTACAGCAATTGGTTTAGCAATTAATTGGGTAAATTGGAGAACATCTAATTGCCTGCAAGATCTCTTCTAACAACCCAAATTCCAGACCAGAATACAGAACACTGCATCTCAGAGCCTCACCCTCACCTAGTCCAGTGGTCCCACACTTGGACTAAGCTACAAGTTTGAAAGAAAGAAGAAAAGAAAAGAAGAAAAAAGAAAGAAAGAAAAGAAAAGAAAAGAAAGAAAGAAAAGAAAAGAAGAAAGAAAGAAAAGAAAAGAAAAGAAAGAAAAGAAAGAAAAGAAAAGAAAGAAAGAGAACCCTCAGGACTTCTGCTTCCAGAAAAGTGGAGATGTTATTTTCTTTATTCCTCCCTCTAACTATAACTTAAAATCTAGGACATTATATATAAAGAAACATAAGAAGGCTATGAAAAGTTGAGAGAAGAAGGCAGACTTGCCAGGGAACTTGGGATCTCAAGAAACAACATGGTGGTAAGTTCCCAGAGTTTTCTTTTTGCCTTATATATCCCAGGATCACAACCTGGAATGTCAATAGATGCAGGCAAAAGAAAGGTCCTATATAAGCCTGTTCTCTTTAGCCAAAAGAGAAGGAAAGAGGCAGTCTAGCAAGAGAAAAACCACCTGGGCAATAACTGCTCTACTCCAGCCAAATGCTACATAAAAGAACTGTGGACCCACTAACCCACATCAGCAAATGCCCAGGGGGAATCCTAGAATTCCACTCACGCCATGCTGTAAAGAGGCATCTTAACCCCACTTCCGGGGTAGTATCAGAAAAAACTGAGTAGGATTCCAGGACTTTCATCCTTACAGATTTGGGCAGTTTGAGGCCATCTCCATGATATCAGTGGAAATTACACAGGGAGTCTGGACTTCAACACAGCAAGCAGTAATGGGGCACCCTTCCTTCACCTTCATATTATGGTGGTGTCAGAGGAGGGCTACTGAAGAACTTGTGTCACTAATAAGAAGACCAGTCCCCCTCTTGGTGCCAGTAGAGGCTACATGGGAAGCAATAATGAAGCACTCCTACCTTTCTCAACCAGGGAAATTGAGGCTTACTGGGGAGTTGGAACTCCTATTCTTATCCAGCAGTATTGAGAAGTCTCCCGCACCCTGGCTGGATGTCAACATAGGCTGAGGGATAAATCTAGATGTCTACCCACAGCTGACAGTAAAGAGGTAGTACCCCACCACTCTCTTCTTCTGCCCGAGTAATATCATAGAAAGTTAGCTAAAACAAAAGATGTAAATAAAATCTAGAGTAAGATTTAAAATCTCATAATATAATACTCAAAATGTCCAGATTTCAACTGAAAATCACTTATACCATGAGTCAGAAAGATCTCAAATTAAATGAGAAAGACAACACCAAGGTGACAGAAATGTTAGGATTATCTGACAAGTATTTTAAGATAGCCATTATAAAAATGCTTCAATGAGCAATTATGAGCAAGACTGAAATAAGTGAAAAATTAGAAAGTTTCAGCATCAGTTTTATATATATATATGTATAATTTATATATATGTACATACATATATAAATGATACCTATAGCAAGCACTAAAAACTCTAGCAAAGAGATACACTCAAAAAATTATAAATTAAGATAACTTTCTAAAAAATGTTCAAGTAATCCACAAGAGGGCAGGAAAAAGAAAACAGAAACAAATAAACAAGAAAACCCACAGAACAAATAGAAAATAGAAATAAAATGGTAGACTTAAACCACACTTTACTAATAATTAAATTAAATGAGTATGGCCAGATAAACCAATTAAAAGACAGAGGTTGACAGAATTAAAAAACAGAACCCAGGGTACCTGGCTGACTCAACTAATAAAACATGCAACTCTTAATCTCAGGATTGTGAGCTCAAGCCCCATATTAAGTGTAGAGACTTAGAAATAATAAAATATTTAAAATTTTAAAAAAATTTTAAAAACAGGACCCAATTATGTACTGCCTAAAAGAAACTCACTTCAAATATAATGATAGAGACAGGTTGAAATAAAAAAATTGCAAATATTAAAAAATGCAAAAACCGTGCAAATATTAATCAAAACAAAGCAGGGGTAAAATTAGCAGGATACAGAAGACCTCGACAACATCAAACAACATATCTAATTGACATTTATAGAGCATAGAGCACTGCACCCAATATCAGCAGAAAACACACTCTTTTCAAGTTTCCCTGATTATATTTCTAAGATAGATTGTATTCTGGGCACTATAATAAAACTAACCAAATTCAGAAAAATTGAAATCATAAAGAGTATATTCTCTGAGCACAATGGAATCAAATTAGAAATCAATAGTTGAAAGGTAATGAAAATCAGGACACCTGGATGGCACAGTCAGTTAAGCATCTGCCTTCGGCTTAGGTTGTCATCTCAGGGTCCTGAGATTGAGCCCCTCATGGGTTTAGTGAGGAGTCTGCTTCTCCCCTTCCCTCTGCCTGTCCCCACACCCCTGCTCATGCTCTCTCTCTCAAGTAAATAAAATCTTTTAAAAAAGGTAATGAAAATCTCCAAACACTTAGAAACAAATATAAATGAAAATACAACATATCAAAAATTGTTGGGCACAGCTGAAGCAATGCTGAGAGGAGAATGTATAGCTCTACGTGTGTGCAATAGAAAAAAAAGTCTCAAATCAGTTATCTTAATTCCCACCTCAAGAACATAGAAAAAGAAGAGAAAATAAAAAGCAGAAAGAAAATAGTAAATAGAAGAGTATAAATCAATGACATTGAAAATAGAAAACAATAGAGAAAAGCAGTAAAACAAAGAACTGATTCTGTGAAACTATTAATGAAATTGATAAACCTCTGGATTGATTGACAAGGAAAAACCAGAAGAGACAAATTACTGATATCAGTAATAAAACAAGGATATCCTGATAGACTCTGCAGCCATTAAAAGAATAACAAGTGAATACTATAAACAATGCTATATTCAGAATCTTGACAATTTAGGTGAAATGAACCAATTCCTTGAAAAAATATAAACTACCACAAGTCATTCAATATGCAATTAGATAATTTGAATCACCCTATAACTATTAAAGAAATGGAATTCATAATTTAAAAGCCTCCAAAATAGAAATTTCCAAGTCTAGATAGTTTAACTAGAGAACTCTTAAAAATGTTTAAAAGAATTAACACCAATTCTTTACATAATCTCTTCGAGAAATTACAAGATAAAGTAAATACTTCTCAATTCATCTTATGAAGCTAATATTACTCTGATAGCATAACCAGACAAAGACAAAAGGAAAAGAAAACCACAGATCAACATCTCTACTGAATAAAACGGAAAAAATACTTTACAAAATATTAACAAATTGCACTCAGCAGTATTTGAACCAACTGTGACCACGTGGAGTTTATTTCAGGGATCCAAGGGTGGTTAAATACTTGAAAATCAATCAATGTACTTACACTCTCATATTAACAAGCTAAAGTAGAAAAACTATGTAATCATATTAATTGATACAGAAAAAGCATTTGACAAAATTCATCACTCATTCGTGATTTAAAACTCTCAGGAAAAATAGAAATAAAGGGAAACTTGCTTAATTTGATAAAGGGCAAATTTTAAAAATCTACAGCTAACATACTCAATGGTGAAAGTATGCTTTCCGTTAAGGGCTGAATTATATGTTGCAGATGTTCAAGTCCTAATCCCCAATACTTCATAACTTGACTGTATTTGGAAATAGGGTTTTTAAGGAGTTAATTAAATTAAAGTGAGGCTGTTAGGTATCCTCATAAGCAGAAGAGACTAGAACACACAGAAGACAGGAGGGGTGTGCATGCACAGAGGAATGGCCATGTGAGAAGACAGCAAGAAGCCAGGCCAGCCATGTGCAATTCAAAGAGAGGGGCCTCAAAAGATATCAAACCTGCTAATACTTTGATCTTGGACCTCTAGCCTCCAGAATGTAAGAAAACAAAATTCTGTTGTTTAAGCCATTCTTATGGTATTTTGTTAATGGCAGCCCAAGCAAACTAATACACATTCCCTCTAGGAACAGGGATAAGGCAAGGAAGTCTGCTATCTCTACTGTTAACATACTAAAAGTTTTAGCCAGGGCAATAAGGCAAGAAAAAGAGATCAAATGCATACAGATTGATAAGAAGAAATAATAAAACCTCTCTCTTTACAGATGATATGAATGTCTACATAGTAACAGTAATCAAGACTAAGTAGTACTGGTGAGAAGTAAATACATATACAAATGGAACAGAATAAAAAACTCAGAAATAAATTTATGCAGATATGTCCACCTAATTTATTTTATTTTTATTTATTTATTTATTTAAGTAAACTCTATGCCCAATATTGGGCTTGAACTTATAACTTGGATATCAAGAGTTGCACACTCTACCAACTGAGTCAGCCAGGTACCCCTGCCCACTTAATTTTTTAGAGTTTCTTTCTTTCTTTCTTTTTCTTTCTTTCTTTCTTTCTTTCTTTCTCTCTTTCTTTCTTTCTTTCTTTCTTTCTTTCTTTCTCTTCCTTCCTTCCTTCCTTCCTTCCTTCTCTTTCTTTCTTTCTTTTTTTGAGATTTTATTTTTTCATGAGAGACACAGAGAGAGGTAAAGACACAGGCAGAGGGAGAAGTAGGCTCCCTGCAGGAAGCCTGATGCAGGACTCTGATCCCCGGACCCTGGGAATCACACATGTAAAACATAAAACTATAAAACTTTTAGGAAACAACAAAGTAGAAAATCTTCAGGATCTAGAACTAGGCAAAGTGTTCTTAGACTTAATCCATAATCAAGGTATTTACATCTCCCTGAAGTGTTGGGCCCTTTTCAGTCAGTCCTATCTCCTAAAGACCTACAACCATATGATTTTTGTTGCTATAGTTTTGTCTTTTCTGATGTCATAAAGAAAAAAGAACCAAACAACATGTAGCCTTTAATATGCCTTTAATGATCACAATGCTTTTGAGATTCATCCACTTTTTGCATCAATAAGGATGTCCTTTTTTATTCTTGGATTTTTGTCAGTGCTCTTTTACGCCCAGAACTGAACCCCAAACCCTGGAAATGGTTCACTCTGATGAACATAGAAATAATGACTGCTTTCTCCCTCAATTAGAACACTAGTCTTCTATAATTGCAATCAAAGATCACATTCGCTTTCTCAGCAGTCAGATTGCAAAGTTGTCTCATTTAGGCTATAGCCAACTAAAAATACCACATCATTTTCACACATACTGCTGTTCAGCAATTGATAGGATCCAAATGATGTTTGAGGCTCAAGTACAACATTTAACACTTAACTTATTTTCCTTATAGCATTTTTAAAAATTGAGATATACTCCATGTAACATAAAATTCACTAGGTTAATAATGTACACTTCAGTATGTTTACCATGTTGTACAACAATCACCACTAATTCTAGATTATTTATATTACTCCCCCAAAATAAACCCCATATCTATTAGCAATTAGTCTGTATTCTCCTTTTTTCCCATCTCTTATTAACCACTAATCTTTCTATATCTATGCATTTGTCCATTCTGGATATTTCATATAAATGGACTCACAAAATCTGTCTGGCTTCTTCTCTCTCTTTTTTTTTTTTTGTCTCGCTTCTTTCACTTAGCATGTCTTCAAGGTTCATCCACATTGTTGCATGAATAGTACTTCATTCCTTTCTGTGGCTGAATAATATTCCATTCTGTGCCTATGCCACATTTTACTTACTTATTCATCAACTAACATTTAGGTTTTTTCTACCTTTGGCTATTACGAAAAGTACTGCTATGAACATTTGTAGACAAGTCTTTATATTAATATATCTTCAATTCTGTCAAGTATAAACCTGGAAATGGAATTGCTGGGTCATATAACAACTCTTCAATTTTCTGAGGAACTGCCTGTTTTCCACAGAAATACTTAACATTTGCCCTTCTTAAATTTCATCATTCATTGAAATCATTCCCCTGATTAGCCAGCCTAGTAACTTGATTTTTTTTAAAAAAAGGAAAAAGTTGGGGATCCCTGGGTGGCTCAGTGGTTTAGCGCCTGCCTCTGGCCCAGGGTGTGATCCTGGAGTCCCAGGATCGAATCCCACATTGGGCTCCCTGCATGGAGCCTGCTTCTCCCTCTGCCTGTGTCTGCCTCTCTCTCTCTCTCTCTCTCTCTCTCATGAACAAATAAATAAAATCTTAAAAAAAATAAATAAA
The DNA here is from genome assembly GCF_905146905.1 of Nyctereutes procyonoides. Taxonomy (NCBI): domain Eukaryota; kingdom Metazoa; phylum Chordata; class Mammalia; order Carnivora; family Canidae; genus Nyctereutes; species Nyctereutes procyonoides. The sequence goes on from NW_026575049.1 coordinate 64,385,597, forward strand.
TAAAAAGGAAATAGTTAATCTGGCTGACTCCCTTTCCCAGGAAGTGTGGAGTCTGGAGTAGACCAGAGGTGACCAATTGCTGCAGGGCTTGGAGCAAAGGGCAAACAGATATGAGCCAGGGGAGACATGGGTTCAGAAACCAGTGAGACAAACCAGACGAGGCAACAAATAGAGAGGGCTTGTTTAGAGAGGCCCACATACCAAGTCTGAGGCAAAGGGGCTATGCAGGGCTCAGGAACGAGAAGCAAGGGCAGTAAGGGAGGGAAACTAGTAGGTGTGATCTACAGAGACTCTCTGAGACATTGATATGTAGAACGAAGACATAGCAAGGGCTGTGCTTCTTCTGTGGGTCCAGATTGAAGTATTAGGATATCCAGTTTGCATGTTAACTCTGAGACCTTTGCTCAAAGTAAAAAGGGATGGAATTTTCCCAGCTCTGTTAAGTACAATAGTTCTCAATCTTCTGTTTGAGTTAGTCGCCTGGAGGGCTGTTAAAATACAGATTGCTGGGACGCCTGGGTGGCTTAGTGGTTGAGCGTCAGCCTTCGGCTCAGGGCATGGTCCCTGAGTCCCGGGATCGAGTCCCACATGGGGTTCCTTGCATGGAGCCTTCTTGTCCTCCCACTGCCTATGTCTCTGCCTCTCTCTGTGTCTCTCACGAATAAATAAATAAAATCTTAAAAAAATATACAGATTGCTGACCCCATTCCCCAAGTTTACAATTTAGCAGGAGTGTGTCGAGGACCAAGAATTTGCATTTCTAACAAATTCTCCAGGTATGCTTATGCTTCCGGGGACACACTTTGGGAACCTCTGCCTTAGTGAACAGCTTTATCCCATCAGAAAGCATTCTGAAGAAGGGAGGTGGTTCCCACTATCACTCCCTTCAGTGAATTTATTTCTTAAATTTTTTTGTATATTTTTTTATTGGAGTTCAATTTGCCAACATATATAACACTCCATGCTCATCCTGTCAAGTGCCCCCTTCAGTGCCTGTCACCCAGTCACCCCATCCTCATTCCCCCTGACTCTTCCTCAACCCTTTGTCTGTTTCCCAGAGTTAGGAGTCTCTCATGGTTTGTCACCCTATCCGATTTTTCCCACTCATTTTCTCTTCTTTCCCCTACAATCCCTTTCACTATTTTTTATATTCCCACCAACAGTGTAAGAGGGTTCCCTTTTCTCCACATCCTCTCCAACATTTATTGTTTCCTGTCTTGTTAATTTTCGCCATTCTCACTGGTGTAAGGTGGTATCTCGTTGTGGTTTTGATTTATATTTCCCAGATGGCCAGTGATGCAGAGCATTTTCTCATGTGCTTGTTGGCCATGTATATGTCTTCTTTGGTAAAAATTTCTTTTCATGTCTTTTGCCCATTTCATGATTGGATTGTTTGTCTTTGCTGTTGAGTTTATTTTTATTTATTTATTTATTTATTTATTTATTTATTTATTTATTTATTATAGTCACAGAGAGAGAGAGAGAGAGAGAGAGAGAGAGGCAGAGACACAGGCAGAGAGAGAAGCAGGCTCCATGCACCGGGAGCCTGACATGGGATTTGATCCCGGGTCTCCAGGATCGCGCCCTGGGCCAAAGGCAGGTGCCAAACCACTGCGCCACCCAGGGATCCCCTGCTGTTGAGTTTAATAAATTCTTTATAGATCTTGGACACTAGCCCTTTATCTGATATGTCAGTGAATTTAGTACTGGATTTAGCCATAGCTACTCTCCTTGTCTTTATATGACTTGTATATTCATCTGACTTGGCTTTTTGGGGAGATAACTGCAGTGTAGGGAGAAGTGTCTCAGTATAACTGACACAGCTATAAGTAACAACAGGAGGGAGGGGACTAAAGTGAGGAGGATTCTGAACTGATGCTCTTACTTCCTGTGCTAATCCTTAGCCAGTTTGAGAGTTCCCTGGAGGTCCTTCTTTGTAACCATCAAACACTTTTAGCAACTGACCAGCTGCCAGAGTCTCCATGGTGCTGGAGGTTGAGAGAAAGGAACAGGTTGCCTTTGATAGTTTCCATGCATTGAGAGGTACAATGAAGTGGTGTTGGCAAATTCTGCAGTGGAAAGATAAATGATTACAATTATAGTATTGTTGGTAAGGAAGTGAGGTAACATAAGTACTTTTCAAATATCTTGCCAAGTGTGTTGGAAGCTGGAATGTGAGGACTTGGCAGTAGCCCAGTAGACTTAAGAATTACAGGGCTTTGGAAATTTCCTTCAAATACCAAGAGATAAATTTGGGACTACCATCAACACTCAGACAGAAAAACAATATGAATCCTTGGTTTCTTTCTGACCATGTGGAACACCGCTACCTATCACCTTAGACTGCTCACCCTACTAAAAGCTGAGACAAAAATTCTTCTATTTTTTAAAGCCACTCTACTTCTGAGTCTTAATTATAGCTACTTTGTCTTAGGTATATTATAAATGCATACTGTTAATGTATTTGAGGACAGAAGACATGAGATCATGAAAATAAAGGTAGTATATGATGAGTGCTAAGGCAGAGTAAGGAGAAATCGCTTTGGGCTAGAGATGTCCTAGAACATTTGTTTCAGTCAGGGTTCTCCAGAGAAACATATAAATAAATAAATAAATAAATAAATAAATAAATAAATAAATAAATAAATAAATAAATAAATAAGCAAGCTATACACATACAATATAAGTTATAAATATGTGTGTTTGGAGACTTTTAAGGAATTGGCTTATGCAATATGGAGGCTGGCAAGTCTAAAATCCCCTAGCACAAGCTGGCAGGCTGGAAGCATTAACTCAGTAATGTAGTTACTGAGTAATGTAGTTAATGCTACAGGCTTGAGGCAGAATTTCTTCTCCTATACACTTCAATTTTTACTGTTAAGGCCTTCACTGATTAGATGAGGCTTACCTACATTATCTTTACTTAGAATCAATTGATTGTGGATGCTAATCACATCTACAAACCACCTCCAAGGCAACATCTATATTAGTATTTGATTAAATAACTCAGAACTATAGCCTAGCCACGCTGACATGTAAAACTAACCATCATAATTTCTTGTAAGAAATGGTATTTGAGCTGAGCCTTGAAGAATCCATAAGATTTCAATGGGCACATGGCTTATATCAGGCTAATTTTCAAAAGCTTATTATCTGGCCATGTATTGCTGAAGGTATAACAACTTTCTTCGTGAGTATAAACTGCTTAATTTAATCTTTAGCTCCACACAGAAAGAGAGATTATTTAAACTCATAGTTTGGCTCAATTGGTGAGTTACATGCTGCAATTCTAAGAGGTCATTTGTTCAGATAATGCAATAATAAATTGTGCAAGCGGCCCTGATGGCTCCACACATGGACACTGGTATGACATTTGCAGAATTGCCTCTGTGAAGTTCTGAAGGGCAGAACATTAGCTCAGTGGAAGTTCCTCTGACAAATACACACACACATTCACACCCACATATACCTGCACAGAGAGTCAGGTTAACTTTGGAGCTTTGTACATCCAACAACTTGTATGGCATGCCCTCTGGGTGAAGATTGTCATAAGATTTGTGTAATTCATGAATCGTGAAATTCAAGGGCTTGAACTCTTACTGAGAAACAGAAAAGCCCGCAATGGAAACATCTCTCAATTCAAGCAAAGGTGTGTTTTTAATTGAGATAAATAAGGAATTGATTTGCTTGGAACCAGGAAACCAGGACTGTCTCTAGGTTTGCAAACAGGTAACTCTGTAGAAGGATCCCATCAGGTGACTCTCCTGTTGAAATGTATCACCACTGAAGCTTCATTTCCTTCAGTTAAGGTTTAATCACTATTAAAATATCTTAGACTTTCTGAGAAAAAGGTTTTGATAGAAAGGATTTTGAGACTGTAAGAACTTGAAGATAAAAGGATTCAGAAGTGCAAAGCAGTTAGCTCTGAAGATAAACCTTGCCAAATTTACTACAAGCTAAACTGTTTATAGCACCTTTTTAGAGAACCAAAGTCCGATTCAGTGTGGGCTATCAATTTTGGACTCGTTTGTCCTCAACCAAAATGTAGAGTATACAGGTGGATATAATACCTGATAAGGTATTTTGAATGTAAGACTGTGGCCCTTAAAAGAATAACTACTACAGACCTGCACTCCTCCTTGTCCCCCATCTTAAAAAACCTAGATAGTTTGACCAAAAAATGCAACAACTTTTTCATATATTGGATAATAGGCAATGCAGTACTAAGATGTCTAAGAGAAGGGAATAAAACAAGATGAACTCTATAATTGCCCTTTCTTTTGGAAGCAAACTCTCAGCAGTGGCTCAGGAAGGGGAACCCAAACAGAGCCTGGTAGTCTTCCTGAATTGAGGAGACAGGGATCCTGAATAATGGAGAAGAGGAAGTTTTGCAGAGAAACAGACCCAGAAATCTGCATAGAGATCCCTTTGAGACTTTGGCTATCAATCTGTACCTACAAAGGGTGAAACTCCCTGGGGCTGGGCAAAGAATTGGGAAAGAACAATTATGGGAAACTATAAGCCAAATAGTTACCAAAGCTCACACAGGACTGAGATTGAATCAGGTTTCCACCAGCCCAAGTGGAAAGACCTTGCTAAATATGTGGGGAATTTAGTAGAGACCCCAGATGGGTCAAATGTTAATAGTGGGACTGAACTTGATCTATAGTTAGGTTAATTTAGACATATCTAAAATAAAAAAAAAAATCCTAAGAAAATCTTCAAAGCAAGGTTGGAAAAGACCAAGCTAGTCCACAAACAACTTCCTGTCAGAACAAAGTCAAACAATATTTGCAGGAATAAAATAACATTCAGCATTCAGTCATGTGAAATTTAATTCCAACATTCAGTAAAAATTACTAGACATTCAATGGCCTGGGGAAAATAATCCATAGCCCAGAGAAAAATCATTTGATAGAAACAGATCCAGAAATGATAGATGATGGAGTTGGAAGACAAAAACTTCAAAATAACTATCAGAAATAATATAAATATATTCGCTGTTCTCTATGGGTCTGAGTAGCATTCCACATCTCCATTGACCCAAACAGAGCAGCTGCTTCACATTATAACTCTGATTTTGACTTGATTGGTGGTTGTTGTTGAAAAAAAGCCAAAACCCAAAAACCAACCAGTATGTGTTTCAAATGGCTTGGATAGAGTTGTCCTGCAATAGTGCAAGGAGAGTGTCCAAGATCCAGATGATTCCTGCTCTGAATAATCTCTGTTGGATGTCAGAATACATTCCTAGAAAAAGATAGAGTGGGGTAGTTTAAGAAAGTCCTTCCTGCAATGTGACAGCTGTTTCACAACCATGTACTTTTCTACTCCATTTCTGTAGTGGAGTAATCAGCCTGATGTACTGACTATGTAGAAAGATCATTTGGATCCAGGAGTGAGAGAAGGTAGCTGCCTAGGATGAACAGCAGAGAATATGAAAGAAAAAATAATTTAAAATAGAATTGAGTATTTTGATTGAATTAAGCATTTCAATCAAAAATTCCCTTAAAAATAATGCATATCTTTGGGGTACCGAGGTAGCTCAGTGGGTTAAGTGTATGCTTTTCAGCTCAAGTCATGATCTCAGCATCTGGCATTGAGCCCCACATAAGGCTCCTTGTTCAGTGGGAGCTTGCTTCTTCCTCTCCTTCTGGCCCTCCTCCCCACTCATGCTCTCTCCCGCTCTCTCAAATAAATAAATAAATAAAATCTTTAAAAGAAAGGCATATCCTTGTTTATTATGAAAACAAAACACTATGGAAATACATGTAACTTATTAGTTCCCAAAGTCGAGGATGATCTATACTTCCTTTGAATACCCAAATAATAATAATTTGCACCCCTCATCATATGTAATGGCAGGAAGTCCAGTGGTATGTTGGGTTCTCTGATCTGACTATTTCTGGGAATCCCGGGGAAATGCTGACATTGTTCCACGGTGTAAATGTGTGTGTTTGTGTATGATCATTTCAACTGACTGGATTGCTCCTGCCCACTTTTTCTCCCATTAGGCCTCTTTGCTATTTAACATTCAGCTGGACTGCTCCTGACATCTTCATCTCAAGTGGATGAGTCTCTTTACCAAAACAAGACTAGGTCTGATCACACATGACAGAAGAGTTCAAGACAATAGGAAAAAAAACTACAATGCTCATGAGAAAAAAAATTAAAACTGGATATAGTGGGCTGCATGGGCTCTCCAAAAAGACATGTGCTAATCCCTGGAAATTGTGAATGTTACCTTATTTGGAGAAAAAAAAAAAAGGTCTTTACAGAGTTGATTTTAAGTTAAGGATCACGAGAGGAAGAGTTTATTTCAGATTATCTAGATGGGCCCTAAATGTTCCCACATGTATTCTTATAAGAGAAAGGGAGATTAGACTGAAAAGCACAGGTGAGACAGACACACAAAGAAGGGGAGGCAACATAATCATGGAGAAAGAGGTTAGAGTGTTGTGGCCACAAGCCAAGGAATGCCTGCAGCCTCTAAATGCTAGAAGAGACAAGGTACAGTTTATCCTCTAGAGCCTTGGGAAAGAGGACATTTTGATTTTGGACTCTGGCCAACAGAACCATGTACGACTATGTTTCTGTCATTTTAAGTCATCCAGTTTGTGGTAATGTGTTACAGCAGCCACAGGAATCTAATATACAAGATACCACTCACTATGGACACATGAACTTCCACAGTCTCCCCAAGTGGCCATGTCCATCCTCAGTCCTTAGTCTGTAGCCACACTGTAGGACCAGCTCACTTCCTCATGGTGTACTTGGAGTCTAGGACCCCAATGTCTCTTTTATCCCCCAAAATAGAGATAATCCATCCATTTTAATAATCCAACCATTTTAATAACCTCTGTAAAAATGCAACTTTGGCCACAACACAGGCAGCAGAAGGATTATAGGAAGGTGAGTACCCAAGAGTGATTGTGTGCAGGGAACATGAGATGAAGACAGAAAATGAGATGAAGGCAAGAAGTGATGAGAGCCTGCTGTTGTTAGAGACCATTTTCCCATCTGCCCTTTATTAACCTACACGGAAGTCTGAATAATACCTTAGTAACACAGTATCATTTTTTTTAAGTTTAGTAGTTGAGCTTAGAACTCTTCACATAAGAATATATTCAAGTACAAATGATTACTGCATATGTTTTCCTTAACATCACTAAAAAGGACCATTTAACTACATTCATTTGATGAAATTAAATTCCATTTAGTGGAGGAAATCTAAATCTAAACTTAAATTAGGAAACACTATTATAATATCACATACCATTCTTTTAATTCATAGCACTTAACATTTGTAGTTACATATTCATTTATGTGAACATATGTAGCAAATATCCTCAAAACTAGGTGGCTTTAAAACAACACACGTTTATTATCTCACAGTTTCCATGGGTCAGCTTCTGTGGGTTCTTTGGGCACAGCTTAGTTGAATCTTCTGCTTCAGGGTCTCTCATAAAACTGTAATTAAGGTGTCAGCTGGGGATGTCACCTCATCTGAAGACTCAACTAAGGAAGATTTACTCCTAAGTTTATTCAACTGGTTGTTGGCAGGATTCACTTCCTCACAGACCGTTGAATTGAGGCCTTAATTCTTTATGAGCAGTTGGCTCCTTGCCACATGGGCCTTTCCATAGGGAATCTCCCAACATGCTAGAATGAAGAGGTCAGGAGGGACAGAGCCAGTAAGAAGAGGGTTAGCAAGACAGAACTCACAGTCTTTTGTAATCTAAACATGATGTCCCATCACTTTAGCTATATTCTATTCATAGAACCATACGTAAGTTGCTAAATTCAGTCCACACACAAGGGAAGTGACAAGGGCCTGGAGACTAGAAGGCGGGGATTTTGGGGGTCATCTTAGAAACCTGCCTACCACCAACAGTGTTCATTTAAAGTCTACCCTCCCTACCTCCTCAAATGGACTGTAAACTTTTTGAAACATTTGTTTGTTCATGACTGTTTACCTAGCACCAAGGACAATGCATGGCAAAGAATAGCGCTTAATACATGCTTATTAGAATAATGACACAATGAACATACTTACTAGCTATGGTTCCCTGATGTTTAAACAAGAGAAAAGGATAGTTATCATTTATGACGTGTATTTCTGTAATCATCTTAACACGCACATTTTCTGTTGTCATCCTAGATGCAAGGTGCCATGAAAATAAATAGCTACACACTGTTGTTTTATTTTGAAACATCTATGAAACAAACAAAATGGTCGGTGAAGTGATAGATGCCAAATACAATATGGGGCTAATGAACATTGCAGACAATGGGTGCTGTGGGAGAGCTATTACCAGGACTCTGTTAATGCTTCTCAGTGAGAATACATTGTTAGATCAATAGGACTTTGACAAATGGAAGCTGGTAAGGAGAACTTCCAGGTGGAAAAAAAAAAAACCCAACACTTAGACAAAGATTTCAAGGTAACAGTGTATGTGTTGTGCATAGGGATCCATAGTAGACCAGTAAGCGAGAGAGGAGGGTGCCTTTCGGAAGAACTTGGAAACAAGGCAGGAGGGGAAATACAGAATCTTAAAATGATGGAATTGTAGTGGAGCTTAGTGGTCATGTAACCTAACCCATTCACATTAAATAAGGGGAAAATGAAAAATGGCTTGTCCTCTGAGGCACAGGTCAATAGCAGAGTAGCAAGTACTAGAATACAAAGAGAACATACTTTAGTGTGAAATAGCTGGATTTGAAACCCAGCTCTGTCAGTCATCAGACTGACCTTAGGAAAATAGTTAACTTCACTGAACTTTAGTTTTCTCATCTGTGAAGTGATAACAATATTTCATACTACTTTAGGGGTCTTTCGAGGACTTAATTCAATAGTGGTGGGTTTGCCACATGGTCTGTATGTGTGTGCATGTGTGTGTGCGTGCACACACGTGTGTATTCATTCATATTCTGACAGGAAACACGAGATCTCTGGATTCAGAGAACGGACTGTTTTATTATTCACAGAGCACTTTGGCACTGGATCCCCAAGTGCCAAGTCCCACAGGGTAACGTGGTAAGAGCTTGATGTTACAATGCATGTGCAACAGGGTTGAACCACAGAAGAACCCAAAATTATTAGACTTGAGCTTATATAAGGCTTCTGGCATTTCTGCCCATTCTCTTATCAAGAGATGAACAGATAGATCCCATATCTTTGCTCTGGAATGTAAGCAAATGTTTCCAGGAAGGAGGGGTAAATGGCTCCAGTGAAAATTAATCTCTAAATCTCTCCAGAGCAATACTTTCTCTCTAATTCCCTAAGTATGTTGCCATTAAGTCATCCTTTAATGAAGTTTGGTGGCACTCTTTGTTCAGAAAGCCCAGAGAGTGTAGAAATGTGAAAATATTTGTGGAGAATTGCCTCTCAACAGTAGAGCCCAATACATGTGAGCTCCATTCATGAGTCCAAAAATAGTGCTATTTACCCTACTCCAAATGACTCTAAAATCTTTCTCCACAAATGCTGTTGTTGAGAAACCAAATGCTCACTGGCCACTATATACCCTAAGGTGAACACTCCACTGACTATTCCCTGTCCTATGTGCTTCCATTTGGTCATTTCCTCAACAATCTGTGAGCTGCTTTCTTGGGATTCTTTCACATACATAATTTCTGCAGATGAGAGATTCTGGAGAGCATCTTATATGTAGTGAGATAATATTTTTAACGATAAAATGATAGGTTCCCTGTACCCTGTCTTCTTCCCTCCCCCAATCTTGGCAGCTACATGGGATCACTATTTGGTGGGGAGGGTTATTATAGAGGAATTAGAGAGCAAAGATGCCAAGTTCTTCATAAACTCTAGTCCAGACTTGAAACAAATATTTGGAAACTACATTATCTTATAAAACAAGTTACACAATGTATGCAAGTTACACAATGTTCTCCTTCCCTATCTCAGGACTAGATATAGATCCCTGGAAGAGAAAGTAAGAGAAAAGAGCAATAGTGAACGCTGGTGTAGGTCGGCTCCCAGCCTGCCCCAGATTGAGGGATAGACAATAAAAAGAAATGCAATCTCCCATAAGGTGGTACCTGCATATTACAAATGAGAGATGATTAAACCAACAGAAAAACCAAAAGAAATGGAGAAAGAACTAAGGGGTAGACGTGGGTGGTTTCAAGATTTTAAAGGTGGGACTTAATAAGACTTGGTTAGAATCCAGAGTGATTCAGGTTTCTAAGTTGGTTCTTGTGTGACTAAAACAGTTGGAGGGGATTACAGTTTAACGTTGTAATGAAGGGCTTTTACCTTATATTCTGATAAAAAATATTAGTAACTTTTCTGCTATTATGGAACAACAAGAATGGGAATATAGTGTGGGGTTTTTTTCATTTTTTTCATTTTTTTAAATTTAAATTCCAGTTATTTAACATTAATTTCAGGTATGCTCGTATTTCTTTTTAAGTAAACTCTGCACCCAGTGTGGGGCTCAAATTTACAACCCCAAGATCAAGAGTCACATGATCTACTAAATGAGCCAGCTAGATGCCCCTGGAGTGTTTTAAGTTATTGACGTTGACTTCATGCATTTGTTGTTTTTTCATATTTTTAATAGAAACCTTTTTTTCCCCTAGTTTGGGAGGTTGGTAGGGCATGTGCCCCTATATCAAAACCCACCTAATACCTAGCCCTGGCTGTACTGAGGGTCATTTGAGCATCTAATAATCCTATTAAGTGATAAAGTTTCCAGAAATTTGAGATCATTGAATCATTACAATTTTTGTACATGTTTGTCTCAAGGACATTTTTAGAATATGCAATTGGAGAAGTTCAGGTGGAATTCCAAGTAAGAAGTAGAGGCTGAAGATTTGGGATTGGGAATCATCAGTATATGTGATCATTGCAACCAACATTATATCTATCAGAGTTCTCGTTACAAACAACAGAAACCGACCCTAGTTTAAATAGGAAAGTAATTTCTTAGAGATAATAGGGAGCTCACAGAATCTTCAGAAGGATGAGATACCAGACTTAGTACTTATGATGAGAAACAATTTCCAAATCACATTGCAGGGCTGGGCTCTGCCTCTGCAGCTGGTACCACCAAAACTGCCAACATGTGCCATTAGAAACTATCATCTGCCTCTGGATCCTGGAGGATCCACCTTTGCCAGAAGGGCTCCATGAGAGGCTCCTTCTTCCTTCACTGGCTCCCAGCTCAGTCAGGTATGGGTATAACTGAAATGTCTATGTCCTCGGTGCAAGAGAGGCTAGGAACATGACTCTCAATATGGCCTATATAGTAGGAGGCAGGATTTTTTTTACAGTGGGAAGATGATTAAGTGTGCGGTGTGGCCAGAAGGAATAAGAAATATCCACTACAAAAGTAGAAACTGAGATTATGAAAGAGAAAAGGTGGAAGGAGAAAAGATAATAATTATAGCAAATGTTTATAGAAGACTTCCATGTTTAGCACTCAATAAATAAATGAAACAGTTTATTCCTTAGAACAACTCTCTAAAGTAGGAACTATCTGCTTGCAGGTGGGGTGATCAAACCGATGCCCAAAGTCACCCAGTATGGAGAGCTGACTCTAGAACTTGTGTTTTTACTACTACACTATACTGCCTCTCAGTGGAGACCATGAAGATGGAATTCTAGGAAACAGACATTTGAGGAAGTGAAATGGATTGAGAAGAAATAAATGATCAGAGGGTTGGAGGAATCTCAAGGAGAATGCTCTTTCCAGCAGAAGCCCTAGAAGATTGTTTTAGGGAATGTTGGTTTTATTGGCTTCCTAGGGTCGCTGTAACAAAGTACCACAAACTGCGTAGCTTAAACAACAATTTATTATCTCACTTCTAGAGGTTAGAAGTCTGAGATGAAGCTGTTGGCAGTGTTGGTTCCTTCCGGGGTTGTGAGGAAGAATCTGTTCCATGCCTCTCTTAGAGCTTCTAGTATTTTGCTGGCATTCCTCGGCTTGTAGATGCATCACCCCAATATCTGCCTCCATGGGGCATACTCCCGATGTCTATTCATACAATCTTCTCTCTTTGTATCTGTTTCCAAATTTCCCCTTTTTATAACAACACCAGTCGTATTGAACTAGGGGCCCACCCTACTCCAGTAGGACCTCATTTTAAACCAATTACATCTGTAATGACCCCACTTCCAAATAAGATCATATGGTAAGATACAGGGGGTTAAAATTTCGACATAAAAATTTTGGAGGGGGACACAATTCAACTAGTAACAGTGGTGAACTATACGAATGCTGCTGAGAGCTCAAGAAGGTTGAAGACTACAAATAAACAATTGGATTTGGCAACTGGGATGTTATGGTGATTTGGCGAGAACAATTTAGTAGCATGATGCTGGCAGGCACAGATTATAAAGATATGGGAAAGGAGCTTAGGAGAGGACACAGAGGAAGCACACACAGACAATTCTCTACCTAAGTCTGATGTGCTAGGAAATGTATACCTCTCTCTATACAGGGAGGCAGACCTCTGTGTAGACTTTACCAAGGACCCAAAGGTATGAATGGAAATTTTATGGTGCTGTTATTTCCTATGTGTCAAGCCAGATCTTTAAGACTTGTAATTTAAAGTCAACTGGTTTTGGGCAGACATCTGCATAACATGTGGTGCTGTTGCCATAGTGATTGTCACTCTAAGAAATTCAGGGTAGGCTGTTTACACTGAAGCTTCTGTGTTCCCAAATGAAGACATAATTTTAGATACTAAGGACCTTTACATAGATTCCCTCCTGAATGTTAATGCTATTCAAATAAGTAATAGAACACTTCAAACATGCGCATTCCTTGAAAATGAAATGCCTTTCTTTCCTCTGTCTGGAGATACTCTTCTAAAATGCAAAAGCTCAAATAACTGCAATTCAAATAGAGTTTTTGAGCTGTGCAGCAGGAAGGAGTTAGGATTTAGAAGGCTGATTTCAGTGCCTGCTGTGTTTTCATTTCTCTTTGCTAGGGCCAGTTGCTGTATTTCAGAAATAGAGAAGCTCAGAAAGCAAAGATGTGTGACTAGAAACATGGAATTGGTTTCCTATGTATGTTGAAAACTGCGGTTTGAAAGAAATGCTTTATTCCTTTTCAAACTTCCCTACTGTTTCAGTGAATTCATTTCTTGCATGATCCTGCAGCACTGAATTTTGTGTTTCCGCCTTCAGGATGGAAATAGTTTAGTCCTGTGTGCTAATGCTTGATTCTCCCAGAGTGTGACCACCTGGCTGCCTGGACCTTTTGAAGTTACTGCTACAGCCAAGTGGCTCAGCACTGGGCATTTTCCATTCCATCCTATTTCCATTCCACCACTTTCATCTGGTTAACGTTGTGAGAGCCCATGCTGAGCATGTTGGAACCCTACCATGACACCTACCCCACACAGATAGGTCCACACTCTCCACTTCCCACAGACGTTCTCTGCTGGAGCATCATGGAAATCAACATTGGAATCTTGTCAAATTTCCCACTGATAGAGCCCAACAAAACCACAGAAAAGGGGTCTTAGTCACAATACAGATGCTTTTTGTTAAAACATTTTAGTAAGTTGATTTCATTTGCTGAGATACTTGACTCAAAAAGAAACCATCTCCAGGAAACATCCATACATGTTGATTAAAATGACAGGGCCCCCATCTTGATTGTGGAGATGATTTCCTGGGTGCATCCGTCGGTTAACACTTAACAAACTGTGTTTTAAGTGCAATTTATCATATTGTCCTACTGAGGTGTAAATGTGTGGGCTCCTGAGCAAACTTACCCTTCTGGTTTTTTTGGTGGTCTCTCACTGACATTGTTGTACCTCAGAATTTGGCCAGTGACCTTCACACACCCATTTATTCACAATGGGTTAGGCGGCAATGGACTTGCCTTCTAGGGCAGGACAAAGCTGGCAGGGGTCTTGTTGATAGGCAAGCACTTCACACTGCAAACAAAGTGACTGGAGAAGCCTAAACAAATAATTCAGGGACTTCTGACTCAGTAGATGGAGAACTGAAGTGATGTGTTGTTAACATTTTAACAATAATAGCTGATCGCTTGCAGGTTTGTCACTTCTCCTCATCTCAGTCACTTTTCAAGGGGTAGGTAGATTATGTACAACCGAAAGCAGTTCAGAAATTTTCTGGTGTTTCTCCCTGTTTTCATCTTGTCTTTCATGTTTTTCCAAAGCTGCATTAAACTTATTTTTCCTCCTTGGATGTCTTTTGCAGTGTAGCAGGGAGAATGACAAGATAGAAGGTAAATGTATAAGGACAAGTTCCCTTCATAAACCAGGGAGAAAAACTCCCGCTAATATGTTGCTATCCCTTTTGGGTTCCTGCTAATGAAGTCAAGAGGTCTTTAAGTTCTCCAGGCTTTAATATCCCAGCAAAGTAATCCAAGCCCCATACTGCACAGCTAGAAATCCCAATGCTTCTTACATGTTTCTTAGGCCTCTGAGGATGGTATTCACACTCTCTGGACTCTGTCCTAATCCCCACTTTTCTCTACCTGATTACTGCTTCTCCAGGATGCTGAACCCTCTCCCTGGTTCTCTTTGTTCTAAAGCTTGGATTCTCCCTAAGACAGTGGGCACTCACCCAAGTCTTCAGATAACTTGAGATGATTAACAAAAAAGCTTTAAAAAGTGTTTTCGTAAAAAGAGAAGCAACATATAGGTGGCCATTCCAGGGCAGAACAAGACACAAAGTGAGAAATCAGATGCCATCTTTGTTCCTCGAACCCATGCTCCCCTCCATCCCTGATCTTTGCTGGCTTTCCCTGGGCATCTCTCCCTAGGACTCTGGGGCAGTTTCTCTTGCATCCTCTCTCTCACCATTCCCCAGATTCAAAATTCCACTTCCAATATCCCCAGGAAAACTAAAAACAACACAATACAAACAAACAAAAAAAACTATAAAGATTTAACACAAAAATAATTTCTTTACCAAAAGAAACCAATCTTTCTGTACAACTGCCAACAGAAAAGTTTTAGCTCAAATGGTTCTAGTTTTTCTGGATTTGACTTCAGCACAAACTAAAGAACCATTCATAGTTCTCCATTCCCAGCCCAAGACAACAACTGTCTACTCCAGAAGATAATTCAGATGTGCACCTTTAGGGTATTGATAAAATCTGTGAAATTATACTTTTTATATGTAATGTAAATATACATTCATTGGCAGGACTCAAGATCCAGGTATCCGTGCTTCCCTCCCCTGCTGGCAATCCACAGATGTGGTAGGGATGGGATGGTAGATTTGTTTATCACACACCCTTCGACCCCCACAATCTTTCCAGGCAAACTGAGGAGTCTGGGCTCTTTCCTCCATTCTTTCCTCCTCCTTTCTATATACTCCTGTCTTATTCCTAGGCTTATTATATCTCTACTTGTTTCGTGAGAGATTCTAATAAGCAGGAGTCAGATTTAAATCTGATTTTGGTGTATCACTCATAAATTAGTGCTCGTATAATTTTAAGGACACTAATTATGCTTTTAACTTTCCTTTCCCAGGAGGGAAAGCACAGGCATTTGAAACTGCTGCCGGCATCATTTCAGGCAGATCCCAGTGACCTAAAAAGCTCAAAACTTGGCAGTTGTTAAGTAAACCTCTCCAGGGTGCATAGGTTGGCAACCTATTTGTTCTTTTCTGGTATGAAGTAGGATAACAGTGTCCCAAGAGTCACATCCAGAAAAAATATGAAGCGGAAAGATTTGATACTGGCTTCCCAAACTCTATATCCTTTCCCTTTGGAACTCCAGCAGATAAAACTATGAAATCTGGCAGGAAACAAATAGTAGCTGAAGCCTATATAGCACAAAATAATAAAAAGTCTAAATACAACACGAGTCTCCACTTGAATGCAATCTAAGCAATCTGATTCTTCCTCAGTGTTGAATTTTTTAACTTAAAGAATACATTCTCTTGTTACATACACTTACTCAAAAGCCCAGTGGTGTGCTTAAGCACTCTGGGTTGTCAGGACTTCTGTACTATACAACTCTAGTGAATCTATCATGGTCTTTCTGAATAGCTATCCCGGGAATCATCCAGTACACAGCCTCCATGACAGTATATGTGGAGCCCCTAGTTTGAATCCTGGTCTACTACATACCAGCTGTGTGAACTCAGGGACACTTTTATCTTCTCTAAGCATCGCATTCCTCACCTGTAAGAAGGGAATGCTAATGGTTCCTACCTCTTAGGATTGCTGTGAGGATTCAGTGAAGTAAACTAGCCAATGACATGACAATAATTGTTAGGTATCGTTGATAAAAATAACAAATGGGTATAAAGTTCTGATATGCTAAGATTCCCATTTCTCTGATATTCAGGCACTGAGAACACAATCTGTAACAGTGGTAAATGAGCATTTGCACAGGGCAGGAGCACATTGCTACCACCCATAGGAACGCAGTTTCTCAAAGGTCCTAACATGATGCAATTTTATAAATCTTGACCCCCTAGAAAGCTCTTTCAAAATGCCAGGCTTTCGTGTTCTAAGTCTTTCCCCCCACGCCTACTGTAGATCTGATGTCACTAAACACCCAGTGTACCCAACACACCACATGGCCTCTTTCCTTCTTTCTCCCAACTCAATGGCTGCCCAACATGGAGACTTTACATGAACTTTACATAGTTAGGACCTAGGGAAGGTGGGATCCTGGGATCTATTGTAGGGAGCTGTAAGTACTAGGACCAAGTACACTGGGAAGGGTGACTTCTGTTTGTTTGTTTGTTTGCCTCCTGCCTCCTTGAATGCCAGGTCTGGTTCCATGGGAGTAGCTACAGAGGCAGCAAAATCATAATGCAGCAGAAATGTTACAGGAATGTGAGTGCCCAAGAGTGAGTGTGTGTAGGGAGGAAGGATGGAGGGGACATGGTATAGAAAAACAGGGACTGAAAGAAAGTGAGATGGAGAATGTAAGTGATAAGAGCCCACAGTTGCTGGAGGCTGTGTTCCAATCTGCCCTTTATCAACCTACGTCAAGGTCTGGGATCTGGTCAGAAATGGCCCCCGAGGTAATTAATCACACTCACCTTTGGACTGAGTTAACACTGAAAATAACAAGAGTCAGCAATCTCTTATTACCTGGGGTAATGTGGACACATCTAAGGCAAAAGTGTGAAATGCAAGGGAGAATTGTGTAAGAAGTAGAAAAAAAGGAAGAAAAAAAAAGAGGACAACAGATCAGGAGAGGGGGAAAAGAAAGGTTAAATGTTATTGCTCCTGAGGAACTAACTAAAAGGCAGGGCTAATATGTTAATAAATGCATAAAGTATTATGTGGAAAAGGTAGTGAAAAAAAGGCAGAGCCTACTGCACAGCTGGGACTCTTAATTTTGTCCTCACTCAGGCCCAGCTTTGAGATTTTTCAGTAGACTAGAGTCATCCTCAGAGTGACCAGGAAGGTAGTTAGAATCCTCCTCCTTCTGTGGGTATTTGCCTCTCCCACCTGTGTGGCGGCCATGAGAATGTGCCCTCCAGGTCATCAGCTACTGCAGCTCCTGTGCTCTGAAATCCATCACCACATTTGTCCCAAGGCCATGCTTCCCATAGGCGGCTCCCAGTCAGTGACAGAATGCAGCAGGGATACCAAGGCGGGCCCACTTCTTGGAGAGACAGGAATCTTCTGATGACTACTTGGCTTAGGGACTCCCCAACAGCCTTGCCGAACCTTTCTTAGACTATGGCAGTCTGAGAGACTTTCACTCATCTTTTATTTCTTCTCTCCTCCTGGGGTGAAACTTGTTCATGAACCGATGGCTCTCCCAGCCTTGTCAGGCTTCCTCCTCACTTTCTTTCACAGATGGCCCCTTCTAAAAAATCCTCACATATTTAATCCCAGCTTAGCACCTGTTTCCCAAACTAACATAATCTCCAAGCACTAGCAGAAACAGGAAGTCCCAATTATCACTAATCATCTATAGTCAAGTGCCTTAAGCCAACGCCTGTTCAGTTATACTTAGATAATCTTCATTGTGCTCTGAAACGATATAAAAGCTTCAGGTTCAAGGTTCCCATGCTCAAATGGAGCGGCTCTGGCTTTGTCTGTGGGTGTGCCCCCAGTCCATCTCCATGGGGAGGTAGGATAACCATTTTTCCAGGCAAAAGGCTTGGTTTTACTAAGCCTTTCTAAATTCCATTAGAAAGGGGTCAACCTCAGCATCAACTTAATTTTTACATAATTATAGGGGTCCAATTAAGCAAGACATAGAGTAATTGCTGTCCATGTCTTCCTGGTGGCCTTGACCTTGAACTGACCCACCCAAGGGAAGAAGCCTATTTGGAGTAATATGTTGGGAACCTTGTTTGTCCAGCCATTCCTGCATATTCTAGACCTCATCATTAGATCCATGAAAAACTCAATACTTGTACAGCTTGTCTTGGACATACAAAGGAAAAACTGAGCTCATTATAATAAGGCTATGTCCTCAGTTTTGTTTTGTTTTTCTGAAAAGCATTACTTTCATGAGTTTGTAATTTCTAAATAAATTAGAGCATGTGAATAATAATCATATATTTGAGGATGTAGGCATAGTAATACTTGGCATAGGAAACATGCAAACCATAGTATTTTTTCTTGTTTAAAAAGTCTACCAAACACACAACCTTCTAAATAAGAAGGCTTATTTTATTTCCTTGAGAGTCTAAGATTTTTTTAATTTTTAAAATTGTGGTAAAATAGACATAACATAAAATCTTGTATTTTAACCTGTACTATTCTGTGACATTTATTACATTCTCAGTGTTGTGCAACCATCACCACCTACATAGTTCCAGAACATTTTCATCACTCCCAAAGGAAACCTTGTACCCACTAAGAACTTACATTCCCATTCCTTCCCCAGCCCAAGGCAACCACTAATCTGATTTCTGTCTTTATGGATTTGCTTATTCTGAATATTTAATATAAATGGAATCATACATTATGTGGCCTTTTGTGTCTGGCTTCTTTCATGTAATAAAATCTTTTCAGGGTTCATTCACACTACTGCATGTAAATGGTACTTCAATACTTTTTATAGCTGAATAATATTCCATGATATGCTCAGTTAATTCTCATTATTTGTGGATTCCATATTTGCAAACTTCCTGCTTGCTAAAATGTGTTTGTAATCTCCATATTCATGGTGTTTTATGGTCATTTGTAGACATGCATGTGCACAGAGCTGGGAATTTTGAGTGACCTGACATGTATGCTCCCAGCTAAGGCAGAACAAGGTGATACTCTGCTTTCTTGTTTCAGCTTTCAAACTGTGTCTTTTTCAACACCTATTTAGCTCCAGGTGTTTTGTATTTTTGTACCGTTTCTTGGCGATTTTGCCCTTTAAAATGGCCCCCAGATGTAGGGCTGTCAAGTGTTCCTATGCGCAAGAAGGCTGTGATGAGTCTTATGGAGGAAATATGTGTGTTAGATAAGCTTCCGTCAGGAAGGAGTTACAGCACTGTTGGCCAAGCTTGATGTCAATGAATGCACTATATTAAAGTGTCTTTAGAAAGAAACACGCTTAAGACAAGGTTATACATTGAATAGTTGATGAAAATGTTGTGACCAGAGGCTTGCTAAAAAACTGACCCTGAAAAAAAATAAAAAATAAAAAACTGACCCTGTATTCCTCTGGGAGCAATACTTCAATATTCACTAATTCAGTGTTCATGGTGACTTTATACAACATAATTACCTGGAATAATAAAATTTGTTTATTCATTTTGTTTATTCATTCTTTAGTTGATGGACATTTGGGTTGTTCCACTTTTTTGGCTCTTACGAGTAATGCTGATATGAATATTTGGGTACAAGTCTTTGTTTTAACACCTGTTTTTCCACATTTCTGGGGACATACAACCAGGTGTCCTCAGTCGCTAATCAGTACAAGCTCACAAAGATGTGCTGCTTAATAGTGAGGAGACTTAGGGAATAAAAGGCGGAGGAAGAGATACAGGATGTTAAGGACACAGGTTAGGCTCAGGGTGAAAATAGACTGAGCTTTGAGCTGCAGAGTAAAAGAGGTGATCAAAAGGAAGCCAGGACAAAAGCAAATCAAAATCAAGGGGGCCAGGGTGGTACCCAATCAAAGCATCAGGCAGATACTTAAGCTAATGGGCCAGGGGAGGCACCAGATGGAAACAGAGAAGAGATCAGAGCGCTAATGAAATGAGAACACTTTGCCACCATTTATCTGTAATGTCTATCGAAAGCCTTGTTTAAGCTGTGGTCATCAAGACAGTGTGGTACTGGCACAAAAACAGACACATAGATCAATGGAACAGAATAGAGAACCCAGAAGTGGACCCTCAACTTTATGGTCAACTAATATTTGATAAAGCAGGAAAGATTATCCACTGGAAGAAAGATAGTCTCTTCAATAAATGGTGCTGGGAAAATTGGACATCCACATGCAGAAGAATGAAACTAGACCACTCTCTTGCACCATGCACAAAGATAAACTCAAAATGGATGAAAGATCTAAATGTGAGACAAGATTCCATCAAAATTCTAGAGGAGAACACAGGCAACACCCTTTTTGAACTCGGCCACGGTAACTTCTTGCAAGATACAACCACGAAGGCAAAAGAAACAAAAGCAGAAATGAACTATTGAGACTTCATCAAGACAAGAAGCTTTTGCACAGCAAAGGATACAGTCAACAAAACTAAAAGACAACCTACCAAATGGGAGAAGATATTTGCAAATGACGTATCAGATAAAGGGCTAGTTTCCAAGATCTATAAAGAACTTATTAAACTCAACACCATAGAAACAAACAATCCAACCATGAAATGGGCAAAAGACATGAAGAGAAATCTCACAGAGGAAGACACAGACATGGCCAACATGCACATGAGAAAATGCTCTGCATCACTTGCCATTAGGGAGATACAGATCAAAACCACAATGAGATCCCACCTCCCACCAGTGAGAATGGGGAAAATTAACAAGGCAGGAAACCACAAATGTTGGAGAGGATGCGGAGAAAAGGGAACCCTCTTACACTGTTGGTGGGAATGTGAACTGGTGCAGCCACTCTGGAAAACTGTGTGGAGGTTCCTCAAAGAGTTAAAAATAGACCTGCCCTACGACCCAGCAATTGCACTGTTGGGGATTTACCCCAAAGATACAGATGCAATGAAACGCCGGGACACCTGCACCCCAATGTTCATAGCAACAATGTCCACAATAGCCAAACTGTGGAAGGAGCCTCGGTGTCCATCGAAAGATGAATGGATACAGAAGATGTGGTTTATGCATACAATGGAATATTACTCAGCCATTAGAAACGACAAATACCCACCATTTGCTTCAACGTGGATGGACCTGGAGGGTATTATGCTGAGTGAAGTAAGTCAATCGGAGGACAAACAGTGTATGTTCTCATTCATTTGGGGAATATAAATAATAGTGAAAGGGAATAGAAGGGAAGGGAGAAGAAATGGGTAGGAAATATCAGAAAGGGAGACAGAACATAAAGACTCCTAACTCTGGGAAACGAACTACGGGTGGTGGAAGGGGAGGGGGGGGGGTGAATGGCTGACGGGCACTGAGGGGGACACTTGATGGGATGAGCACTGGGTGTTATTCTGTATGTTGGCAAATTGAACACCAATAAAAAATAAATTTATTATTTAAAAAAAAAGAAAGCCTTGTTTAAGTCCTTCCTGTCTCAACAAACTTGGTTCCCACAACTGCTCCCCCAAACACAGGCAAAGCTCCATAAGGGCCTGGCTCTCAGCCTCACCATTGGAGTTAATCTTACCAAACTTCCTTCTAATTGTCCTCATGAATTTGTGTCATTTCTAATTCCAGTTGCAGTGGATTTTGCCTTTCTATTCTGTTCCTGTTGGATATGAGGCTGGGTCTGCTTTCTGGATTCCTAGGTCTGACTTGTTCCCTTAATACTCTTTTTCCTTCTCTATTTGCTTCATGTTCCCAAAGCTTCACATCAGCCCTGCCTTATTCCTAATGCCAGCACCGATTTTCAGAAAGCAATCCCACATCAGAGTCTTAGGGCCCCACGGGCTTGAATCCAGTAACTAAGAAATGTTTTCTACTTGTGGATAAAAAGTGTAATGGGATTGACTTTATATATTTACTTTTTTTTCTTTGGCTTCAAGTTTAACAGATTAATTTTTTTGTTTTATTCCCCCTCCATTAGGGTATAGATTTATATATAGTAATCAAAACTTCTCCAGGGACTTTTGGGAAATTTGACAAAGTAAGAGTTTAGGAGATGGAATGAAAAAGGCAGAAGAGTCCAACCATTTCTGAAAAAGAAAAGCTACAGAGGGGCATTGCCTTATATGATCTAAAAATGTATGGGATCCCTGGGTGGCGCAGCGGTTTGGCGCCTGCCTTTGGCCCAGGGCGCGATCCTGGCAACCTGGGATCGAATCCCACGTCGGGCTCCCGATGCATGGAGCCTGCTTCTCCCTCTGCCTGTGTCTCTGCCTCTCTCTCTCTCGCTGTGACTATCATAAATAAATAAAATTAAAAAAATGTAAAGAGTATTAATTACAGTAGTTTAAAATTTATGGATCAAGGTGCTATAACTGAATTCAATTTAGTTTCTGGACTTTTATTTTTCTTGATGGTAGAGAATGTTCAATACTGCCTCTTTATTTTAACTCATTCACTTTGGCCTAAAATGTAGTAAATATTCAATCAACTCTAAGATCTGGGGCCACCCAATTTCTTGCCAGGTGTGTATGTGATCTAACTTACCCTGAGAATTCATCAGACAACTTGGCATGGGCCAAGGACATCATGTTTTTTATGCCAGGCTTTGTCAGCATGAGACTATACCTGTCTCTCACCTGCACTGGTCTTGGGGGTCCTTTTGAACCCCAGTTGAAGCTTCTTTGTATCCTCTGGCTCTCATCACTTTTTCATCTCCATTGGGAGCTCAGGAGCTCTTTATGTCTTCTGGAACCACTCTGGAGTATGAGACTCTGTCAAGTGCTTCTTAGGCCCATCTGTCTACACACTTGCCCCAGCATGGCTCTTTTACCAGCCAGGTGGTGAGTTTCTAAGCATTCTGGCTGAACTCCCTGAACTTGGGGCTACTCTAAGAGTTCTACACTTTCCTTAGCTGGGATACCCTCAAAGCTTTCTGGGTGTTTCTATCACACTTTTCCCATCTGGGCTTTAACTCCAGGTAGGTGGCATATATACAGTGAAGGAAGTTACATACATAAAGTATATCATGTATATCATTCAGTGATACTTCGGAATGTTTTGCTGCAAGTGTCTGAAAACCTAACTACAGCTTAAACAAATAGGGGTTTACTTTTGTCATATGACACAAAATCTAAGGTAGATAATCCATGGCACTTACAGCTGCTCAGTGTAATCAAGGACTCAGGCTTTTTTCTCTCTGCTCTATCATTCTTAGTTCGTTAGCTTTCACTCTTATGGTCAGCAGATGGTCATACCTCCAGGCATCATGTTTCCATTTGGGAAAGGAAAAGGCCTCATCATCTGTTTTGTTTTTTGTGAAGGGGAGAACAATACTTTCCCAAATCTGCTTAGCAAACTTCTGCTTACATCTTTTTCGCCACAACTGTTTCACAAGGGCACCTCTAGCTGCAATAGAGACTGAAAATTGATAGAGCATTTACCTTTCCAGCCTTATTACAGAGGAAGGTAAAAGGGAAGGGGGCTGGAATTAATGTGAAGCAAGCCAGCCTGCATGTGGATAGGGTAAATTGGCTTTCTAAATATTCATTCCACCTACCTTTCAATGTACCATTTTGTATTGCAGAGACTAGAAAGGTAAAAACAACTTTTCCCAACTGGGATCCTGTATTATTTAGCTTTTGCTAATCAGATGCACTTATGCAAGATGTGGGAGGTAGGAGTGAGGTAAAAGTCACTTTGTTGTTTCTTCTGACCCTTTCTGTCAGCAAGCACAGTCAGGCAGCAAAACTACTGGCTTTTTTTGTGTCAACATTTTAGTGGCTAGCTAAATGCTAGCTTCATTGGTAGTGATGGACTTTTGTAGAGCATGCACATTTCAGAGATTCAGCATAGCTTCGAGGCTAGCAGTGAGGTGATGGCAGCAGTGACCTGATCTTTGGCACATGCTCCTCAAGCCAACAGTCCCAATGATGATTTCCTGCTGATGGCAGAAATGACACTCTGCCAGAGGCTTGTTCTGCAAATTATTTTTGCAGGTCTGGCCTGGAACTTAATCCTTCAACTCTACCTAAAATTTTTAGTTTCTAATTCCCTGTATTAACTATTTCTGCTTAAAATAGCTAGTTTAATTTTTGCAGTTGATCCTGGCTGATATAATCTGCCACAGCTCACCTCTCTAGGTTTCCAATACCCACACTTTATCTTTTTATCAAGTATATACTTCATTTAGACGGGTCATTCCTTCCCCCTGAGATTTCATCCAGTTCTTGCATTCAGTTTGAGTGATTTTTATCCCTCCCCGTCAGGTTCGTGTGTGGTTCCCTACAGAACTTCCCACGTTCCCAGCTACAATGTGTGGAGAAGCAGCAGGAGGACTACCATATAAACATGAAACCTGGAGCTGTCAATGGTCCATAGCACACACAGAATCCTATTGGGCAGGAATGGTGTTGACTCTTCACAAGGACAGTGGAATCAGCTCATGGTTGGACCATCTGTTTGTCAGTACTGTTCTATCCTCTGGAGGAATCTTCCCTTTATCCTCAATAGCCACATCTTATCTGGCCATTGAAGAGCATTCCATTCCTTTTTTTTTTTTTTTTTTTTGAGCATTCCATTCCTACACAGATTTTTGTAGTCCACCTATTGACGTGGATTCAGGAGTCCCAGGATTGCCTTTGAGGCTAAAGAGTCAGTCTTGGCTTCTGGACAACAAGGACTGGCATTTCTTTGAAGCTTCTGTGAACTTCTCTGGGAGGTTTTTGTCAATCTCATGAGTGACTAACCATAATCAAAGACTGATTTTGGCACAGTATTTAAGTCTGAAAATTTTTTAACCTGTAGGCTTATGTGCTCCGTTCTCTCCTTAGCTCTAAGCTAATCATGGCCATTGCCTTAGGGCACTTTCAATCAGCCTCCTCTAGGAGACACCAGATTTAATCACTTCTTTTTTCCTGGTGGTCCTTCCTCTCCTCTTCTCCCTGGTAGAGAACTTCTAAGGGAAATTGTATGAGGAAGGCCTGGGGCCCTAATCGTGTCTCCTGCTAAAGCTGTTCTTTTCTTGCCCTTAGGTAACGTTCTGCATCAATAATAGAAATTAGCTTTTTAACATCTATAAAGTTCCAAACTGTGAGAGTTGAAGGAATTTAGAGTAGGCAGCAGGCAGACCACTTCTCCAAGCAAAGCTGCATTTTCTTCCATCTCTTCTTCTAGACTGGCTACTCCTGGGCCAAATTCATCTCTATTTCAGGACTTTTTAGAAAGTGGCAAACATTCTGAGTAGGGTGTGTTTGGGGGTGGGAGGTAGGAGGTGCATAATTTGAATGGATCAAATTGGTTTTTTAAAAAACTAGAGTATTCTGAGCAAGTTTATTTTTCTTTATAAAATTTCTTCAACTAAAAAAATTTTTTTTCTTCAACTGAATAGATTTTCTTCCACTGAAAAGCATTTTTATTTTTTTTAATTTTTATTTATTTATGATAGTCACACACACACACACACAGAGAGAGAGAGAGAGGCAGAGACACAGGCAGAGGGAGAAGCAGGCTCCATGCACCGGGAGCCCGATGTGGGATTCGATCCCGGGTCTCCAGGATCGCGCCCTGGGCCAAAGGCAGGCGCTAAACCGCTGCGCCACCCAGGGATCCCCTGAAAAGCATTTTTAAAAGTCAAGTCTGGATGATGTCACCACAATGGTGGTGCAGGAGACCCCACTTTCCATCCCCCCAACAAAGATCAATAGTTAGAGAGCTATTCATGAACAAAAACAGTTCTGGGAAAGATCTGGAGTCCACTTAAGAAACTTTAGCAACACAGTAGAGCAGAAAATGGGTGAATAGGAGCACAAAACAGAAAGGAAAATAGCTTCATTTTGCCTATATCATCCCATCCCCCAAGCTTTCATTGCTCAGCGCCAGGAGGGAGCTCCCCAGCTGGAAACAGTTCCCCTTGTTGGAGAGGTAAAGTGGAGTGAACAATCACCTTTTCCAGCTTTTTGGTTAAATGAAGGACCCGTTTCAGTTTTACCCTACCAAGAGATGGGCAAAACTGAGATGTATGACAGCGAGGAACATGGAGGAAAAGCAGAGGCTACCAGTATCAGCCATTCATGAGGAGCAACTGCAGTTTTTAATGAACTCTTAGCAGAAGTGAAGAAACCCATGTTCAGTATAGCCACTGTGGACACTCCAAATTTTACCAGTTTTCATCCCACAGGTATTCATGTCAAAGACGTTAGCCATCTAAGTCCTTCCCAGCGTCCTTCTGACCCCCAACCCTGGCCAGAGCTCCAGACCCACACTGGCAACCCGCTCAGGCTTCTGCAGCTACATGAGTGCAAGACACCAGCCTAGGCCCTACAGTTGTACACCATCAATGTGTGCACACTCAGTACTAGCCCATCCAACTGAGCACCAGCGTGCTGACACCCTGACACAGGTCATCAGCCTCCTCTGATGTACAAACATGCATGGCAAGATCTTGTAGCCACAGAAGTATACAGTGACGTTGTTTCCTGTTACTAGTCTGTATCATGGGGCTATCTACAACTAATTCCTCCTGTTAGACCCTGCATGCCCCCAGTCTGACTCCCAACACCAGCCTCCAATGCTGTGTGCCCACGGCAAGACCCAGTAGCCACAGTAGTGCACACCAATACCCAGGACTCTCATAGCTGCCAGTGTGCCTACAGTCAGCCCTGGCCCTCTCTGCTGGCCTAACCCCCACCACTATGCATGTGTGTCTGCAAAAGGCCACTGCCACTATACATGTACCTACAGCTGCCTCCTATAGCTGAATGTGTGCACACCACAAGCTTTACTCACTAGCATTGCCTGCTCTCATCCCTGACTACTGGACCTGGAGGCTCTAGTGAGGGCCCCAGTAGACCTTGCAGCCACTGTAGGTCCCTCACAGCACTAGCCAAGGACCACACAGTTCTCTATGCTGTGAACCCCAGCAGCCTGAGCCAAAGAGCCATCATGCTTCCCCAGATCCAAAGTCACTGCAGTTCCCTGCACTTGGCACCTGGCAGCACTAAACCTAGAATCATAGCTTGCTCCAGCATGGCCCCACCCATGAGTGAAAATTCCTCTTAACCAAAATCAGTTCATAAATTCTGGAAGAAGTGACTACATCTTTAAATACACAGGTACCTATACAAGGCTACAGAGAGCACAAAGAATCAGGGAATCATGACACTACCCAAGGAACACAGTAAACTTTTAGTAACTGACCCCAAAGAAATGGAGATACATTAATTGCCTGACAAAGACTTCAAAATAATTATTCTAAAGATGCTCAGAGAGGGAAAGAGAGATCAACACCATGGTAACGTAAGTTCTTCCTCTTTTTCCTCTTCTCTGATTTACCACTAATCAGATATACATAACCAAAAAAAAAAAAAAAAAAGCACATGTGTACAGCATACCAGGACACCTGAATGATTCATTCATTGTGCACCCCAAAGTGGGTGGATTAGATTGTGGAAAAGGCAGTGGAGCAAGGGAAGTGGCAGTGGCCTGTGGCAGCCTTCTGGCAGCAAGCCAGTATAACCTCCCTGTCCCAGGAGGTGGAAGGTGAAGGTGGTGTGTGTGTGTGTGTGTGTATGATGTGGGAGCTGCCACTGGAGGGACCAGTTGTTCTGTCTGAGGAGAGATGGCAGTGACTGGGGGAAGGGAAAGGAAAGAGAAGTAGGCAAAGAGAAGTGAAGAAAATTATTTCCTGCTGTCTGCCCCAGAAGGCAAGAGGACAACCACATACCTCTGGGATATACTCCTTCCCCCAACTTGAGGATTCCCCTACAGGGTTGTGTGTACCCAAAATGCCAAGTGCTAAGTATACATGTCTCACACCACCACTGCACTTTTTGCCTTTTTTTTTTTTTTTTAATGTACTGGCTCCTAACCCTAGTGGCCAGTCAGCACCAGTAAGAGAAACCAAAAACTTGTGCTATTGCGCCACCTTCTGGAAAACAAAAGGAAGATTCCTAACTACCAACCTGTTGGAACTGTTAAAATCAAAGTAAACAAAACCTTGCTTAAAATAAGAAAGGCAGGGAACAAATGTGATGGCAGAGGCACTTCTCATCAAACACCATCGAAATCACAGTAACACAGTATCACAAAAAGAAAATGACAATTTTACATCAACTGAACTCAAAGACATGGAATATTGTGATCTAAATGACAAATAAATATTTTTAAATAGCTGTTATGAAGAAGTTCAACACACAAGAAAACCCAGAAAAGTAATGCAATAACCTTGGGAATAAAATTAAAGAACAGATGGAATACTTTACTAAAGACATTGAAATTCTAAAAATGAACCAAACAGAAATTCTGGAGCTGAAGAAATCAATAATGAGATGAATATATGAGAATGCAGTGGAAACAGAGCAGATCATATGGAAGAGAAAATTAGTAAGCTTGAGAATATGGAAATGATTCAGGTGGAAGACAGAACTGAGATTTTAAAACAGTGAAGAAACCCTGTAAGAACTACCTGACTCCATAAAAAAAGTCAACATAAGAATAATGGGTACCCTAGAAGGAAGAGAGGGAGAAGGGAGTAGAGGATGTATTTAAAGAAATAATAGCTGAGAAGTTCCCAAACCTGAAGAAGGAACTGGATATATAAGACCATGAAGCTAATAGAGCACCTTACTATCCCAAAGCAAAAGACCTTCTCCATGTCACATTGTATTAAAACTGTCACAAGTCAATGATAAAGTTTTAAAAGGAGATGGGGGTGGGGATGGGGGGAAGGAGAGTAACCTACAAAGGTATCCCCATTAGGCTATCAACAGATTTCTCATCAGAAGCTCAATAGCCCAGGAGAGAGTGGAATGACATTCAAAATATTGAAAGATAAAAATTGCCAGCCAAGAATATTTTATCCAGCAAAGTTACCCTTCATATATGAAGGAGTAATAAAGGCTTTTCCAGACAAACAAAATCTGAGGAGTCCATCACCCCTAGATGCCTTATAAGAAATATTGGAAGTAGCTCTTCAAGCTGAAATGAAAAAAAAAATAAACAAAAGTACACAAAACTCTGGTTAAGGTGATAAATAGAATTAGAATACTGCAATGCTTTTTTTTTTTTTAAAGAATGGCATATTAAACTCTTAACTACAGCATAAAGATTAAAGAGAAGAATCATGAAAAATAACAACATCTCTATTAGGGCAGGTCTGACTGTCAGCCAGCCCAGTGGGCCTCCCCCCACAGGTACCAAGTCTACTGATCATGGAATGCTCCAAAGTGTCAACTTCAGATCTGGTGGGAGTAGGAGAAGCCTTTTTTCTTTTCTATTCTTTTTTTTCTCCTTTTTTCTTTGGAATCAGAGTTATAGTTTTTTGTTCATTGGTTTGGGTTTTTGTTTGTTTCCTTTTCTTGTTTTGTTGATCAGGTTTTTTTTCTGTCTTTTTCTTTGGAATAAGCCTTATAGTTTTTTATTTATTTGCTTTTTTTTTTTTGTTCCTCTTCCTTTTCTCTTTTTTCAATCAAGCTTTTTCTTTTTTAAATCAGGCTTATTTTAACAAACAAATCAAAGCACACCTAGTTAAAGGTCCACACACTCCCCATTGCAAACAAGGAGGAACTGACCTGTGGGAAAGAATAGTAAAAACTCAACAGCAGAGTGCATACAACATACACTAGAAATACTTCCTGAAGTGTGAAGTCCTGAACAGTGTATATCCCCTTCTTATTATATCATTATTTTCAGGAGCAAGAAACATTACAAGCTTTCACAACACACAAAAGACAAAAACCTAAACAAAATAACAAGACAGAGTAATTCTCCCCCAAAGAAAGATCAAGAAGAAATCACAGCTAGGGATTTGCTCAAAACTGATCTGAGCAATATATCTGAACAATAATTTAGAGCAACAGTCATAAGAATACTATCTAGGCTTGAAAAAGGCATAGAGGACAACAGAGAAACTCTTGCTGCAGAGTTAAAAAGACCTAAAAACTAGTCAGACTGAAATAAAAAATGCTATAGCTGGGATATAGAACTGACTAGATGTAATCACAATGAAGATAGAAGAAGCAGAGGATCAAACAGGTGATACAGAAGATAAAATTATGGAAAATAAAGAAACTGAAAAGGGGAGGGAAATAAAACTATCAAATATAGACTTAGGGAACCCAGTGAATCCACAAAGTGCAATATCCATATCATAGGAAGCTCAGAAGAAGAGTGGAGAAAAAGGGGCAGAATGTTTATTTGAACAAATTATAACTGATAACTTCCCTAATCTGGGGAAGGAAACAGGCATTCAAGTCCAAGAAGCACAGAGAACTCCCCTCAAAATTAACAGAAACAGGTTAACACCAAGACATATGTGAAACCTGCAAAATACAAAGATAAAGAGAGAATTTGGAAAGCAGCTAGGCACAAAAGGTTCTTAACCTATAGGGGTGGACACATAAGGTTAGCAGCAGAGCTGTCCACAGAAGCCTGACAGGCCAGGAGAGAGCGATATGAAATATTCAATATGCTAAATGGGAAAAATATGCAGCCAAGAATACTATATCCAGCAAGACCGTAATTCAGAATAGGAGGGATGAAGAGTTTCCAAGACAAAGACTAAAGGGAGTTTGTGAACAGGAGGTGAGCTCTGTAAGAGATATTATAAGGAACCCTTTGAGTGGCAAAGAGAGACCAAAAGCAGCAAAGACTAAAAAAGAACGAGACAATCTACAGAAACAGCAACTTTACAGGTAATACAATGGCACTAAATTTTTATCTATCAATAATTACTCTGAATATAAATTGACTCAATGCTCCAATCAAAAGATGTACGGTACCAGAATGGATAAAAACAGATCTATTGATATGCTGCTTGCAAGAGACTCATTTTAGATCCAAAGACATCTTTGGATTGAAAGTGAAAGAGTGAAGAACCATCTATCATTCTAATGGGCATCAAAAGAAAGCGGGAGTAACCATATTTATATCAGACAAAGTAGATTTTAAACCAAAGACTATAACAAGAGATGCAGAAGGGCAGAATATCATAATAAAGGGGTCTATCCAACAAGATCTTAACAGTTTATATATTTATGCCCCCCAACTTGGGAGCACCCAAATATATAAATCAATTAATAACAAGCTTAAAGAAACTTATTGATAATAATACAATAATAGTAGGGGACTTTATCACCCCACAGATCATCTAAGTAGAAGATCAACAAGGCAACAATAGCTTTCAATGTCACACTGGACCAAAGGGACTTAACAGACATATTCAGAGCATTTCATCCTAAAGCAGGAGAATACACATTCTTTTTGAGCACACAGGGAACATTCTCCAGAATAGATCACATACTGGGTCGCAAATCAGGCCTCAACTGGTACAAAAAGATTGAAATCATACCATGTATAGTTTTAGACTACAACACTATGAGACTTGAACACAACAAGAAAGCTTGGAAAGACCATGAGTGCATGAAGTTAAAGGGCACCCTACTGAAGAAAGGAAATAATTAATATTAGAGCAGAAATAAATAGAAATTTTAAAAAACAGTGGAACAGATCAACAAAACTCAGAACTGGTTCTTTGAAAGAATTAGCAAAATTGGGGACATCTGGGTGGCTCAGCAGTTGAAGATCTGCCTTTGGCCCAGGGAGTGATCCCGGGGTCTCTGGATCGAGTACCGCATCAGGCCCCTGCATGGAGCCTGCTTCTCCCTCCACCTGAGTCTCCGCCTCTCTCTCTCTCTCTCTTTCTCTCATGAATAAATAAAATCTTAAAAAAAAAAAAAGAATTAGCAAAATTGAAAAAACCCTAGCCAGGCTATCAGAAAAAGAGAAAGGACCTAAATAAATAAAATCATGAAAAAAGGAGAGATCACTATCAACACCAAAGAAATACGAATAATTATATGCCAACTGATTGGGTAATCTAAAAGAAATGGATAAACTACCATTTATCCAACTACCAAAAACTGAAATAGGAAGAACTAGAAAATTGAACAGACCCATAACTAGCAAATAAATTGAATCAGTAATTAAAAATCTCCCAACAAACAAGAGTCCAGGGCCATGTGGCTACCAAGGGGAATTCTACCAAACGTTAGAGAAGAATTAATGCCTATTCTTCTGAAGCTATTCCAAAAAATAGAAATGGAGGAAAATTTCCGAACTCGTTCCAAGAGCCAGCATTATCTTGATTCTGAAACTAGACAAAGACCCCACTAAAAAGGAGAATTACAAACAAATATCCCTCATGAATATGGATGCAAAAATTCTGAACAAGATACTACCTAATGTAATCCAATAGTATATTAAAAGGATTAGTCACCATGATCAAGTGAGATTTATTCTTTGGCTGCAGGGATGGTTCAATATCTGCAAATGAAGCAATGTGATACACCACATTCATAAAAGAAAGGATAAGAACAATATGATCCTCTTAATAGATATAGAAAAAGCATTTGACAAAGTACAGTATCTTTTCTTGATAAAAAACTCTTCACCGTGTTGGGATAGAAGAAACATACCTCAATAACATAAAACCCATATATGAAAAACCCGCAGTAAATATTATCCTCAATGAAGAAAAACTAAGAGCTTTTCCCTTAAGTTCAGGAACACAAGGATGCCCACTTTCACCACTGTTGTTCAACATAGTGTTGGAGTCCTAATCTCAGTAATCAGACAACAAAAAGAAACAAAAGGCATTCAATTTGGCAGAGGGGAAGTCAAACTTTTACTCTTTGCAGAAGACATGATACTTTATGTAGAAACCCCAAAAGACTCCAACCAAAAAATTGCTAGAAATGATGCATAAATTCAGTAAAGGTGCAGGACATAAAGTCAATGTACAGAAATCTGTTGCATAGCTATATACCAAAATGAAGTGGCAGAAAGATAAATCAAGGAATCAATACCCTTTACAGTTGCATCAAAACCCATAAGATACCTAGGAATAAATATAACCAAAGAGGTAAAGGATCTGTGTGGGGAACCAGCTCCAGAGCTTATCTGAGAACTGAATCTTGTAGTTCTCAGCATACTGGAGATACGTGAGCTCCAGAGTCGGCACACTGACTCTTGACCACATTGTTCTCCAGATACACCTCCTTTAGTCAACAGCCTATGCTTTTACTTTTTGAAGTAAACATGGTTTTCTCTGCTTCCCAAAGTTAATCATTCCTATAGCCAATCTGCTAGCTCTCTTAATAAAAGCTGGAGGAGACAAAGTCTTGGGGTCTGAGTCTTGGTCCCCCTGTCCCCCAGATTAAAATTCAATGAGACTCCAAGTCTTTCTTCATATCGTCGCCTCTGACTATCCTGGCTCTGTGGCAGATCTGTACTCTGAAAATTGTAAAACACTAATGAAAGAAATGGAAGATGATACAAAGAAATTGAAAAACATCCCATGCTCTTGGACTAGAAGAACAAATATTGTTCAAACGTCTGTACTACCCAAAGCAATCTACACATTCAATGCAATCCCTATCAAAATACACCATCATTTTTCACACAGCTAGAGCACACAATCCTAAAATTTG
Organism: Nyctereutes procyonoides; assembly: GCF_905146905.1. Lineage (NCBI taxonomy): Eukaryota > Metazoa > Chordata > Mammalia > Carnivora > Canidae > Nyctereutes > Nyctereutes procyonoides. Next base: position 64,419,228 of record NW_026575049.1, read on the forward strand.
TGTGGAACCAGATAAGACCTCAAATAGCCAAAGGAAAGTTGAAAAAGAAAACCAAAGCTGGTGGCATCACAATTCCAGACTTCAAGTTGTATTACAAAAACTATTATCAAGACAGTATGGTACTGGCACAAAAACAGACACATATATCAATGGAACAGAAGAGAGAACCCAGAAATGGATACTCAACTATATAGTCAACTAATCTTTGGAAAAACGGGAAAGACTATCCAATGGAAAAGACAATCTCTTCAACAAATGGTATTGGGAAAAGTGGAAGCCACATGCAGAAGAATGAAACTGGACCACTTTTTAAGACCATATAAAAAATAAATTCAAAATGGATTAAAGACCTAAATGTGAGACAGGAAACCATGAAAATTCTAGGACAGAACATAGGCAGCAATCTGTTTGACCTTGGCCATGGCAACTTCTTACTGAACATGTTGGTGGAGGCAAGGGAAACAAAGCAGAAATGAACAATTGGGACTTCATCAAGATGGAAGGTTTCTGCACAGCAAAGGAAACAATCTACAAAACTTAAAGGAAATTTTGGAAAAGGAGAAGATATTTGCAATAACATTAGATTAAGGGCTAGTACCCAAAATCTATAAAGAGCTTACAAAACTCAACATCCAGAAAACAAATATCTAGTCAAGGAATGGGCAGAAGACATGAACAGACATTTCTCCAAAGAAAACATACATATGACCAACAGACACATGAAAGAATATGCAACTTAACATATCATCAGGGAAATACAAATCAAAACCACCAGGAGAAAAAAAAAAAACACTAGGAGATACCACCTCATAAATGTCAGAATGGCTAAAATTCACATCTCCGGAAACAACAGATGTTGGAGAGGATGCAGAGAAAGGGGAACCCTTTTATACTGTTGGTGGGAATGCAAGCTGGTACAGCCACTCTGGAAAACAATATGGACATTCTTCAAAAAGTTAAAAATAGAACCCAGTAATTGTACTCCTAGGTTAGAAAAATACAAATTCAAAGGGACACATGCACCCCAATGTTTATAGCAGCAGTACCAACAATAACCAAATTATGGAAAGAGCCTAAATGTCTATGGACTGATGAATGAATAAAAAAAGATGTGGTATGTTTTTTGTTTTTGTTTGTTTATAATAGAATATTACTAGCCATCAAAAAAGAATGAAATAGGGAGATCCCTGGGTGGCTCAGCCGTTTAGTGCCTGCCTTTGGCCCAGGGCGTGATCCTGGAGTCCCGGGATCAAGTCCCGCATCGGGCTCCTGGCATGGAGCCTGCTTCTCCCTCTGCCTGTGTCTCTACCTCTCTCTCTATGTCTATCATAAATAAATAAACAAATCTTAAAAAAAAGAATGAAATCTTGCCATTTGCAGTGATGTGGATGGAACTAAAATGTATTGTGCTAAGTGAAACAAATCAGAGAAAGATGAATGTCATGTGATTTCACTCATATGTGGAATTTAAGAAACAAAACAGATGAACATAGGGGAAGGGAAGACAAAATAAGATAAAAACAGAGAGGGAGGCAAAGCATAAGAAATTCTTAACTATAGAGAACAAACAGGGTTGCTGGAGGGTAGATGACCGAGGGGATAGGCTAGATAGTGATGGTCATTTAGGAGGGCATTTACTGGAATGAGCACTGGGTGTTAGATGTAAGTGATGAATCACTAAATTCTACTCCTGAAGACAATACTACACTATATGTTAACTAACTTTAATCTAAGTAAAATATTGGAAGAAAAAATAAAGATGATATTCCAAGCACACAGAAGTGAAAAGAAGGTAGGCATAGCAATACTCATATCAGACAAAATAGACCTTTAAGCCAAAAAGGGTAACAAAAACAAAGAGTCATTTTACAGTGATAAAAGGGTCAATATATTAAGAAGATACAGAAGCTGTAAATATATATACTTCCAACATCCAAGCACCAAAATATATTAAGCAATTAATAACAGATCTCAAGAGAGAAGTAGACATCAATACAGTAATTGCAGGAGATTTCAATATCCCACTAACAGTGTTGGATAGCTCATCCAGACAGAAAATCAAGAAGAAAACATGGGGATTGAATCACATTTTAGAACAGACTTCATGGACATATACAGAACATTCCATCCAACAGTAGCAGAACACACATTCTACTCAGGTGTCCATGGAACATTCTCCAGGATAGATCATATGATAGGCCACAAAATAAATCTTGGCAAATTTAAGAAGGCTGAAATCCTACCAATTCTATCCTATCTTCTCTGACCACAGTGGTATGACTGTACCAAGAACAACAAGAGGAATCAGCAATAAGAGGAAAGTGAGGAGGTCTAGGGATAATGGAAACTAAACGACTCACTTCTGAACAACCCTGGATCTCCCCAGGGCATAGTGGAGAGGCAGGAGATTTAAGTGCCCAGTCTGCATGAAAGATGTCTATTTGCTAATCTTAAAAGCTGTGGCCTAAAGGTCAGACTTTTAATTAATTTTTTAAAAAAAGATTTTGTTTATTTATTCATAGAGACACAGAGAGAGAGGCAGAGACACGGGCAGAAGGAGAAGCAGGCTCCACGCAGGAAGCCCCATGTGGGACTCGATCCCGGTCTCCAGGATCACACTCCAGGCTGGAGGTGGTGCCAAACCGCTGCGCCCCTGGGGCTGCCCTTAATTTAATTCACATCTAGCGGTTGAATACAATCCTCTCCAGAGACTAGGGAAGCTAGCAGGTGCCAACTTCATGCTCTCTCTGTGATTTACTCTAGGTTGCTGGTTTCTCTGAAAGAACCTTGTGTACATGTCTCTGGCACCCTGGATTTTGTACTGCCACCTAGAGGAGACATCCCTTGATAGACACAACTATGGTTGCCACCTCAGGGATCAATGCAAAGATGGCAGACAGAAATGCCCATCTCTCAGTCTTCCCCTCAAAGAGGTATATTTACATACTTTAAAGAAGTATGTATTTACATACATACTTCATTTATATAATGATGAAGGGATCAATCCAACAAGAGAATACAACATTTGCAAATATTTATACACTCAACATAGGAGCCCAGGAATATATAAAGCAAATATTAATAGATCTAAAGGAAGAAATAGACAACTGTACAATAATAGTTGGTGACTTCAAAACCTAATTTCTATTAATGGATAGATACATCCAGACAGAAAATCAGTAAGAAAACATTGGACTTAACACATGAGATCAGACTGACTTAATAAACATTTACAGAACATTTAACCCAAAAGCAGCAGAATGTATGGGCATATAGAAGATTGTCTGAGATAGATTATATGTTAGAATGCAAAATAAATCTTAATAAATTTTAGAAGGTTGAAATTATATCAAGCATTTCTTCTTACCACAATGGTATAAAGCTAGACATTAATACAAGAAGAAAACTGAAAAAAAAACCACAAAAATGTGGAGATTAAACAACATGCTATTAAACAACCAATGGGTCAAAGAATAAATCAAAAGAGAAATTTAAAAAAATTCTGAGACAAAGAAAATAGAAATACAATTATACCAAAACTTACGGGGTACAGCAAAAGTAGTTCTAAGGGGATATTTATGATGAAAATGTCTATATTAAGAAACAAAAATCTAAAATTTAAAAAACCTAACTTTATGCCTCAAGGAACTAGAAAAAAAAGATAAAATTACTGGAAGGAAGAAAATAACAAGAACTAGAGCAGAAATAAATGAAATAGGGAAAAGAAAAACAGAAAAGATCAACGAGACTAAGAGTTGTTTTTTTGAAATGATGATAAAAATTGACATTTAGCTAGACTTACCAAGAGAAAGAAAGGACTCAAATAAACTTAGAACTGAAAGAAGAGACTATAACTGATACTACAGAAATACAAAGGATCATAAAGGCCTACTAGGAATAATTATATGCCAACGAATTGGGACAACCCAGGAAAAATGGAGAAATTCCTAGAAACATAATATACCAAGAATGAGTCAAGAACAAATAGAAAGCCTAAACAGACCAATAAAAAATTAGAGGCTTGAAAGAGTAATCAAAAAAATCCAAACACGAACCTGGAAAGATGGCAAAGTAGGAGGATCTTAAATTCACCTCATCCCATGGATACACCTAGATTTACAAATACATCAGTGTAACTAACCCAGAAAATGAGCCAAAGACTGGTAGGATAGTTAATTGTAGAGAGGAGGCCCCCCAAAAATGATAGGAAGGTCAGAATCACAGTTGGGAACCACACTAATCTGTAAGACTAACCACAAATGGGAGGAACACAACAAAAACAGAGAAGGGATACCTGAGACACAGGGGACCTGCACTGAATAGAGTCCCTATGACATCTGGCTTTGAAACTCAGAGGGGCTTAACTATTCAAATTTTTACCATCAGTGGGGCTTAACTCTGAGAACTTTAAAAATCAGTAAGCTCAGCTCCAGGTGATAGGAAATTGAGCCTCCTCCCCCTGCCCTTTAAAGAGACAGCATAAAAAAAAAAAATCCCACGAAGACACAGAATAGAAGCAGCAGTGTGAAAGCACCTGGGGTATGTAGGAAGGAGATTTATTTACTTATCTCAGAATGTGTGCTGGAGACACAGAGATCTTTATCTAGGAGATGACTCCAAGAACAAAAGATCTGGTGGGCATCATTTCCCTTCTCTGTCTCCCAGCCTAGATACATGGACATCAGTGGGAACCAGTGCAGTTACTCACTACCTAGTTTGCTAACACCATGCACCTGGACCTGCCCCCCATCCCACTCCACTTGGCAGGAGTTCCTCCTAAGTGGTGTCTGGCCTGTCTCATTCTGCAAGCAGCCCTCCAGGGTCTAGTCACTCCAAAGTGACTCTTGCTCTGGGGAGAGGGGATGATAACTACACACATGAGTTTGACTGCAGCCCCAATCGTAGGCTGGGGACAGACATTGGATCTGACTGCCAACCCTGCACACCAACATAAACCTCACTGAGGGCAGCACAAACTACAAACTAAAGGAGAAACTACAGTGTCTCCGTAGTCTAGGGTCACTGCAATTCCAGCAGATGAAGGGCAGACATCTGCTCTGACGGCAGGCCCCACCCATATCTTAGGGGACATCAGAGGGAGAGTACCCTGAAGTTCAGTGTAACAGCAGTTTGGGCAAACAGGCTGAAGGCAGGCATCTGGTCTGATCTAATGACAAACCCAACATGGCCCTCGACTTGATCCTTACTAGCTCAGAGACCATACCTTGCCCCAACAAGCAAAGAGGGCCATTGTAGCCAACAGGAGAAGGCAAATGCAGTTCAATTGCAATAGTAGGGTACATGCAACAATATAAATAGACTCCTGAAGTGCCAGGCTCTGGTGAACAGGGAACACTGCTATAAGGCACTATAGGATCTCTTCTTCATAAGGCCACTACCTTCAATCAGGAGACAAAAGCTGACTTTCCTAACACATAGAAATAGACACAGAGAGTTAAGACAAATGAGACAGAGGAGTATGTCCCAAATGAAAGAACAGGACAAAATCACAGCAAGAGAGCTAAATGAAACAGAGCTAAGCCATATATATCTGACAGAGAATTTAAAATAATAGAAAGATATTTATGGACTTGAGAAGACTGGAGGAAGAATGGGTTCAAAATAATTTAACCATCAACTTGATATAGATGGCTGCATGCATATGATGTTATATATACAATCATAATGGTAATCACAGATCAAAAATACATATATTAAAAAGAGAGAAAGTAATTCAGGTATATCATGAAAGAAACACAGAAAATCATGAGAGAAGAAAGTAAAATAAGAAAGGAACAGAGAAGAATTACAAAAACAACCATAAAACAAGTAACAAAATGGCAGTAAGTATATACCTATCAATAATTACTTTGAATGTAAATGGACTAAATGTTCCAATCAAAAGACAGAGGGCAATTGAATGGATAAAAAGCAAGACCCTTTGATATGCTGCTTCCAAGAAGAGACTCATTTCAGACTCAAAGAGAATGCAGATTGAAGAGATGGAAAAACATCTATTATGCAAATAGCAGTAAAAAGAAAGCTGCAGTAATAATATTTACATTAGACAAAATAGACTTTAAATTTTTTTAAAAATTTATTTATGATAGTCACACACAGAGAGAGAGAGAGAGAGAGAGAGAGGCAGAGACATAGGCAGAGGGAGAAGCAGGCTCCATGCACCGGGAGCCCGACGTGGGATTTGATCCCGGGTCTCCAGGATCGTGCCCTGGGCCAAAGGCAGGCTTCAAACTGCTGCACCACCCAGGGATCCCCAAAATAGACTTTAAAACAAAGACTGCAATAAGAGACAAGGATACTAATACAATTATAAACAAAAGAATCCAACAAGAAGATGTAACAATTGTAAATATTTATGCATCCAACATGGGAGCACCTATATACGTAAAGCAGCTAATAACAAACATAGAGGAAGTAATAAATAGTAATATGAGAATAGGAGAAAATGTTAACACCTCATTTATAACAATGGATAAATCATCCACACCAGAAAATCAATAAGGAAACAGTGGCTTTGAATAACATATTAGACCACATGGATCTAACAAATATATTCATAACATTCCATACTAAAACAATAGAATACACATTCTTTTCAAGTGCACATGGAATATTCTTCAGAATAGATCACATATTAGGCCACAAAACAAGTCACAACAAATTTTAAAAGATTGAAGTCATACCAAGCATCTTTTCACAATGATATGAAATTAGAAATCAAACACAAGAAAAAAATCTGGAAAGAGCACAAAAACATGGAGGTTAAATAATATGCTGCTAAACAATGAATGGGTCAATCAAGAAATCAAAGAGGAAATTAAAAAATTACAGTGAGACAAATGAAAATGAAAACACAATGGCCCAAAATCTTTGGGATATAGCAAAAGCAGTTCTAAGAGGGAAGTTTATAGCAATACAGGCCTAACTCAAGAAGCAGGAAAAATCTTAAATAAGCAACCTAAACTTACACCTAAAGGAGCCTAAAGGAAGAACAAACAAAACCCCAAACAAATAGAAAGAGGGAAATAATAAAGATTAGAGCAGAAATAAATGATATAGAAATTTTAAAAATACAATAAAAACAGATCAATGAAACCAGGAACTGGTTCTTTGAAAAGATCAACAAAATTGATAAACATTTAGTGAGACTCATTTTAAAAAAAGAGAAAGGACTCAAATAAATAAAATCAGAAAAAAGAAGAGAAATAATAACTGACATTGCAGAAATACAAAGGATTGTGAGATAATATTATGAAAAATTGTATGCCAACCAATTGCACAACCTAGAAGAAAAGAATAAATTCCCTGAAACACATAACCTTCCAAAACTGAATCAAGAAGATATAGAACATTTGAACAGAACATCAAATATTTGAACTGAATATCAGATATTCAGATATAGAATATGTGAACATTACTTAGTAGCAATGAAATTGGATCAGTAATCAAAAAATTCCCAACAATTAAAAGTCTAGGACCAGATGGCCTCACAGATGAATTTTACCAAACATTTAAAGAAGAATTAATACCTATTCTTCTCAAACTATTCCAAAAAATAAAAGAAGGAAAGCTTCCAAATTTCATTCTATGAGGCTTACATTACCCTGATACCAAAACCAGATAAAGACACAAAAAAAGGAAATACAGGTCAATATCTCTGATTAACATAGATGCAAAAATCCTCAACAAAATATTAGAAACTCATTCGAATAATATATTTAAAAAATCATTCACCACAGTCAAATGGGATTTAGTCCCAGGATGCAAGGGTGGTTCAGTATTCACAAATCAATCAACATATCACATCAACAAGAGAAAGGATAAAAATCATATGGTCATTTGATTAGATGCAGAAAAAGCATTTGACAAAGTACAACATTTATTCATGATGAAAACCCTCAACAAAGTAGGTTTAGAGGGAACATACCTCAACATACTAATGGTCTTATATTAAAAAACCCACAGGTAACATCATACTCAATGGGGAAAACTGAGAGCTTTCCCCTAAGATCAGGAATAAGATAAGGATGTGCACCTTCATCACTTTCCTTCAATATAGTACTGGAAGTCCTAGCCACAGCAATCAGACAAGAAAAAGAAATAAAAGGCAACTAAATTGTTAAGGAAGAGGCAAATCTCTCACTATGCAGATGATGTGATATTGCTTGTAGAAAACCCCAAAGACTCCACCAAGAACTATTAGAATTGATAAATGAATGCAGTAAGATAGCAAGATACAAGCAAGATACAAAAGTAATGCACAGAAAATCTTGCATTTCTATAGACGAATAATGAAGTAGCAGAAAGAGCAATTAGGAAAACTATGTCATTTACAATTGCACCAAAAATAATTAAAATCTAGGAATAAACTTAACCAAGAAGGTAAAAGACCTGTACTCTGAAAACTATAAAACATTGATGAGAGAAATTGAAGATGACACAAATGGAAAGATATTCCATGCTTCAAATTAAAAGACCCAATATTTTTTAAATGTCCACACTACTCAAAGGCAATCTACAGATTTAATGTAATCTGTATCAAAATACCAACCGCATTTTTTACAGAACATTGAACGAACAATTCTAAAATTTGTGTGAAAACACAAAAGACCCTGAATAGCCAAAGCAATCTTGGAAAAGAAGGATAAAACTGGAAGTATTGCAATTCCAGATTTCAAGATATACTACAAAGCTGTAGGAATCAAAGTAGTATAGTACTGGCACAAAAACAGACACAGAGATCCATGGAATAGGAGAATATAAATATAACCCCATATAAACCCATGATTATATGGTCAACTAATTATTGCATTATTATATGAAATGGAAATTAAAAACAATTGCTTCAACAAATAGTGTTGGAAAATGTGGACAGTTACTTGCAAAAAGAATGCAACCAGACCACTTTCCTATACCGTATATAAAGATAAACTCAAAATGGATTAAAGACCTGAATGTGATACCTAAACTCTAAAATTGTAGAAGAAAATGTAGGCAATTATCTCTTTGATATCAGTTGTAGCAACATTTTTCTAAATATATCTTTCTTCTTTGGCAAGGGAAACAAAAAAGCAAATCAAACTATTGAGAATATAAATATACATATATATGCTTCTGCACACCAAAGGTGACAACCAACAAAACTAAAAGACAACCTACTGAATGGGAGAGGATATTTGCAAATCATATATCTGATAAGGTGTTTATATCTGGAAAGGCTGTGAGTTCTCCTGCTTCTGTCAGAATCACCAGCATATCTTTCACGAGTTTAGCCCTTTCCATAAGCAGTTATGAAAGAGGGTTTGTGGTAGTCACAAGCTGATTTTTTCCCCTCAATTTTTATTTCAAACAGGAGTAAAAAATATCTTATGTAGTAATAGCTGATTGAGCACAATTATTGATCGAGCATAGTGTTAAGTGTTTCATATGCATGCTTTTATTTAAGTTTCACAACACACTGATGAGGCAGGTACAATGAATACTCCCAAGTTATAGATGGAAAAAACACTGACACCGGGACAAAATTTCATGGGTTCATTCCCACTGACAAATACATAAGGTTGGAGGAATCACTGTGGTTGTTAATTTATATACTGATGGCAAGTAGCGATTCTTTAGAGGAATTACATATATCTTGAAGCATTAGTATACTTCATATTCTTAAATTTTTAGTTTAGAAAATTCCGCAACACTTACTGTTAACTTAATACAGCTCTTCTTTTTTTTTAAAGATTTTTATTTATTTATGATAGTCACACACACACACACACACACAGAGAGAGAGAGAGAGAGAGAGAGAGAGAGAGAGAGGCAGAGACATAGGCAGAGGGAGAAGCAGGCTCCATGCACCGGGAGCCCGACGTGGGATTCGATCCGGGGTCTCCAGGATCGCGCCCTGGGCCAAAGGCAGGCACTAAACCGCTGCGCTACCCAGGGATCCCTAATACAGCTCTTCTTAATACACATCTTAATATAGAAGTGTTTATAAAAACTGCATTTTTTCTGAGTATTTATTTACTTACTTGGTGACTTTTATACATTTTTAAAGTATTTGCTTAAAGGTTTAAAAGTTGTTTTGTTTTGTTTTTGTTTTGTTTTGTTTTTAATGTAAACATGTTTAATGAAGTGTTAAGACTCTGAAGGACTGTAGAGGAAATGCCTATGAAATAGTAGAAGAGCAAAAAGGCAGAGACCTAATCCAACAGAAAACACCACAGAATGAAAAGAAAAATCAACTATGAATCAGGAAGAGCAAAAATCATGTGAAACTTATCACAGACAAGTTCCAGGTGACAATATCAATAAGCAATAATCAGTTAGGAAAAGCCACGATCTTAGGGAATATGGATTATAAATTTGAAGACTACAACATGAAACATTAAGAAAGTAGTTAAACACGTCACATATATTCACTAAGCTGTGTGATGGAAAGGTTTTACCTAACCCTGGTGTGAGAGCATCTACAGGAGCTGTTTATGGGCAATGAAGCCATGAAAACTCTAGCTATCCTGCTAGAGTCCACTTAACACTGGCTTTGGCAATCAGAGACATCACTCTTGGTCCTTGGATTTTTTTCAGTCTGAGAAAAACATGACTTTACTCTGCTTGCCATAAAATAAATGAACATAAAAAAAAAGTAAGGCTGACTCAACATTTCCCCATTATTCTCTGTTACTTGTTGGCTTATTCAAAGTACTACTCAACTATTTGGTGTAATACAAGATAAAGACCTCCAGAAATTGCCAGGTTCTATTTAAACTTCCATGCCAAGAGGTCAACTTAATGTTATTAGCACAAGTACAATACAGAAGCAAGAATAAAAGTCGTAAAATATCATTACAAGGCGAGTGCTTAAAGAGATCAAGAATAGGGGCACCTGGGTGGGTCAGTGGTTGAGCATTTGCCTTTGGCTCAGGTCATGATCCTGGGATCCTGGGATGGAGTCCCACATCAGGCTCCTTGCAGGGAGTCTGCTTCTCTCTCTGACTATGTCTCTGCCTCTCTCTGTGTGTCTCTCATGAATAAATAAAATCTTAAAAACAAAAAGAGGAGGTGGGGCAAGATGGCGGAAGAGTAGAGTCCCCAAGTCACCTGTCCCCACCAACTTACCTAGATAACTTTCAAATCATCCTGAAAACCTATGAATTTGGCCTGAGATTTAAAGAGAGAACAGCTGGAATGCTACAGTGAGAAGAGTTCGCGCTTCTATCAAGGTAGGAAAATGGAAAAAAACAAAAAGAGGTCAAGAGTCAGTTACCTTAATTAACCTCTGAAAGTTTCCTATGGAGTAGGATGGAGAGGAAATTACTATAAAAGCATATTTAAACCTGTGAAACTCAGCTGCAAAGGTTAATTATCATAATTTCACAAATGAGGAAACTGAGACACAATGAGGTAAGTGATTTAAGTAGACTTAGGTATTTAGCTCCCATTTACCTTCTGGCTCTGTTGTCTTTTCACAGCATTCCAATTAATCCCACTCAGGAACAACGAAGGCCCTCTAAATTTTGGCAATACTCATTAAAAATATCAAGCCGATTGTTCTAAGGTAAGAATCATGGATATGTGTAAAATATATTTGTAATGATCCCATTGCAGAGTTGTTGAAGGCAAAAAGAGCAGAACTAATGTAAGTATTTGACAAAGATGGCAAGTTAAATTACATGGGGGAATGTCATGGTGGTAAGAAAAAAAGAATGCTACAAAAAAAAAATAGAGAAACATAATGCTTTGCCCAATATCAAATTGGGCAAAGATCAATATACATGCATAACCTTAAAAATAAATGTTTACCTGGCTCTATCACAAGCAACACCAACATCAACAATACTAGTTTCGCCCACAACCAAATCTCATATGGGTACCCTTAGTACCCAGATTTTAGTTTCTTATGCTAGTCTCTGTTAAAATGCACCAGGATTCTTATAGGATAGTTGACTTCATAATTTGGAGGCAGGAAAAGTTATGTTGCATTTGAAACATCAGGTTGTTGCCAGAAATCAAGGCTGCAAGCGTAGAACTGTGTAGAAGACCAAAGAAAGTATACAAGGGAACGTCCCCTGAACATTTTAATATTTAAGCAACAAAAAAGTGGTAACAATAATGATTAATTGAAACAAGTTAAAATCGTAAAAGGCTATGAGTTCATAGTTAATTAAAAGTGATAAAAAGTTTCCATACAAAAGGAGAATATATATAACATTTTGATATAACATATTAATTTTAAGAAGTAGAAAGGTATTGATCTATATGGATTTTCAAAAATTATATATTACAGTGAATATATATGAGTGTGTGTATATATATGTATAGGTATTTTTCTATCTTAGCAGCAGAAAGAAGTTTACAGGGGATCCCTGGGTGGCTCAGCGGTTGAGCTCCTGCCTTCGACCCGGGGTGTGATCCTGGAGTCCCGGGATCAAGTCCCACATCAGGCTCCCTGCATGGAGCCTACTTCTCCCTCTGCCTGTGTCTTTGCCTCTCTGTTTTGTTCTCTCTCTCTGTCTCTCATGAATAAATAAATAAAATCTTAAAAAAAATAAAACAAATACTTGCAACAATTACTTTAAAAAAGAAAAAAAAGAATTTTACAAAAACTTGAAAGAATAAAACAATTATCCCAAATATAGAATCTACTCATTTTCAATGAGTAGATTACTCATTACTCAATGTGATTTTCTCCATTATCCTATTGCCAAATTGCTCTCATTGCTTCTATCTGGAAAAATATTTTCTGCAGGTTTTGTTTGGGTCACAAATTCCTAGCTATACTTTATGGGAAGTACTTCATCCAAGTAGAGCTTGACTTTATCCATCAGAGAAAAACATATCCATAAACTTTTATATTTACATACATAAAACACCATTGACCAGCAGATGGCTCCACAGAGCAATAAAAGTTACTTGAAATGATTTAAGATTGATCTATGTGCAAATCATTAGTGCTAGAAATCTTTTTTTTAAAGATTTTATTTATTTATTCATGAGAGACAGAGGGATAGAGGAAGAGACACAGGCAGAGGGAGAAGCAGGCTCACCATGGGGAGCCTGATGTAGGACTCGATTCCAGGACCCCGGGATCATGACATAAGCCAAAGGCAGACATGCTCAATCAACTGCTGAGCCACCTAGGAGTCCCTGCTGGAAATGTTTTTTACATTGTTGTGTGTGTGTTTGTGATAGAGAATTGTCTTCTAATCATAACAATTTAAATGGTAAAGGACCTGAATGTGATACCTGAATCATAATAATCCTAGAAGAGAGTATACTCAGTAATTTCTCTGACATCAGTCATGATAACATCTTTCTAGGGATGTCTCCTGAGGCAAGGGAAATAAAAGTGAAATTGAACTATTGAGACATTAAAAAAAAAAGCTTCTGCACAGCAAAGGAGACAACTAACAAATAAAAGACAACCTACTGAATGGGAGAGGATGTTTGCAAATCACATATCTGATAAGGGGCTTATACCCAAAATATATAAAGAATTTGTATAATTCACACAAAGCCCCCAAATAATCCTATTTAAAAGTGGGCAGAGGACATAAATAGACATCTTCCCAAAGAAGATAGAGTGTCAACAGACACATGAAAAGATGCTCAACATCACTCATCATCAGGGAATGCAAATCAAAACCACAATGAGATATCACCACACACTTGTCAGAATGGCTAAAATAAAAAATACAAGAAACAACAAGTATTGGTGAGGATGTGGAGAAAAAGGAACCCTTGTGCACTGTTGGTGGGAATGCAAACTAGTGAGGCCACTCTGGAAGACAGTATGAAGGTTTCTCAAAAACTTAAAAATAGAACTACCCTATGGTCCAGAAATCACACTACTGGGTGTTTACTAAAGAATACAAAAACACTAATTTGAAGGGATCTACGCTCCCCTGTTTATTGCAGCATTATTTACAATAGCCAAGAAATGGATGTAACCTGTGTCCATTGATAGATGAATGAGTAAAGAATACATACATACAATTGAATAGGACTCAGTCATGAAAAAAGAATGAAATCTTGCCATTTGCAACAACATGGATGGATCTAGAGGGTACAATGCTAAGTGAAACAAGACAGAGAAAGACAAACACCATATGACTTCATTCATATGTAGAATTTAAGAAACAAAATAGATGCACAAAGGGGGAAAAAAGACAAATGAGAAAACAGACTGTTAACTGTAGAGAACAAACAGAGGGTTATCAGAGGGAAGTTGGAGGAGGGAGTGGGTGAAATAGGTGAAGGAGATTAAGAAGTACATTTATTGCAATAAGCACTGAGTAATGAACGTATAGAGTTGTTGAATCACTATATTGTACACCTGAAATTATATTGACACTGTATATTAACTATATTGAAATTAATTTTTAAAAAGTCAGTAATACAGAATACAAACTTCACTCTGAAAAATCTCTCCAGGAATAAATCATAATTTACATCTTAGAGATAAACGAATTTCCCTTAACATTTTTTTTTTAAGATTTACTTATTTGAGAGAGAAAGAGTACACATGAGTGGGGGGAGGAGCAGAGGGGAAGAAGCCCCAAGCACACTCCTCACTGAGCATGGAGCCCCACTTGGGGCTCAACCCTACAACCCCAACACCATGACCAGAGCCAAAACAAGAGTTGGATGCTTAACTGGCATAGCCACTCAGGTGCTCCTCCCTTAACATTCTTATGTACTACATATCACTTTATAATCATAGTTCCAGGAAAAAACAAAAAGTAGCCAGTGTTCTCTCTAGATTTTAATTGCAATCCACTGTGTTTCATTCATTCATTCAAAAGCTGATGTTTATTGAATACTTGCTTTGTGCTAGACAAGCTGTTTTAGGCATTTTACATGTAAATATGAATTCATTTAATTCTCAAAGAAATTCATTATAGATATCATTATTATGCGTACTATACAGATAAGGAAACTGAAGCACAGAGATTAAGGAGATCAAATTCAGACAGTTAACAAGCAATAAATGCAAGCTTTGGTAGTTTAGCTCCAATTTGGGTGGCCTTCCATGTACTTATTTATCAGAAAATATTTATTTTATTTATTTATTTTTTTAATAAATTAATTTTTATTGGTGTTCAATTTACCAACATACAGAATAACACCCAGTGCTCATCCCGTCAAGTGTCCCCTCAGTAACCGTCACCCATTCACCCCCACCCCCCGCCCTCCTCCCCCTCCACCACCCCTAGTTCATTTCCCAGAGTTAGAAGTCTTTATGTTCTGTCTCCCTTTCTGATATTTCCCACACATTTCTTCTCCCTTCCCTTATATTCCCTTTCACTATTATTCATATTCCCCAAATGAATGAGAACATACACTGTTTGTCCTTCTCCGATTGACTTACTTCACTCAGCATAATACCCTCCAGTTCCATCCACGTTGAAGCAAATGGTGGGTATTTGTCATTTCTAATGACTGAGTAATATTCCATTGTATACATAAACCACATCTTCTTTATCCATTCATCTTTCGATGGGCACCGAGGCACCTTCCACAGTTTGGCTATTGTGGACATGGCTGCTAGAAACATCGGGGTGCAGGTGTCCCGGCGTTTCATTGCATCTGAATCTTTGGGGTAAATCCCCAACAGTGCAATTGCTGGGTCGTAGGGCAGGTCTATTTTTAACTCTTTGAGGAACCTCCACACAGTTTTCCAGAGTGGCTGCACCAGTTCACATTCCCACCAACAGTGTAAGAGGTTTCCCTTTTCTCCGCATCCTCTCCAACATTTGTTGTTTCCTGCCTTGTTAATTTTCCCCATTCTCACTGGTGGGAGGTGGGATCTCATTGTGGTTTTGATCTGTATTTCCCTAATGGCAAGTGATGCAGAGCATTTTCTCATGTGCATGTTGGCCATGTCTATGTCTTCCTCTGTGAGATTTCTCTTCATGTCTTTTGCCCATTTCATGATTGGATTGTTTATTTCTTTGCTGTTGAGTTTAATAAGTTCTTTATAGATTTTGGAAACTAGCCCTTTATCTGATATGTTATTTGCAAATATCTTCTCCCATTTGGTAGGTTGTCTTTTAGTTTTGTTGACTGTATCCTTTGCTGTGCAAAAGCTTCTTATCTTGATGAAGTCCCAATAGTTCATTTTTGCTTTTGTTTCTTTTACTTTCGTGGATGTATCTTGCAAGAAGTTACTGTGGCCAAGTTCAAAAAGGGTGTTGCCTGTGTTCTCCTCTAGGATTTTGATGGAATCTTGTCTCACATTTAGATCTTTCATCCATTTTGAGTTTATCTTTGTGTATGGTGCAAGAGAGTGGTCTAGTTTCATTCTTCTGCATGTGGATGTCCAATTTTCCCAGCACCATTTATTGAAGAGACTGTCTTTCTTCCAGTGGATAGTCTTTCCTCCTTTATCGAATATTAGTTGACCATAAAGTTCAGGGTCCACTTCTGGGTTCTCTATTCTGTTCCATTGAGGGGCCATGGAGTGTGCTCTACTTTCTTAGATGTCATATGAAAATGTATGTGCAATTCTCATCTCAGGTAGGCTTAAAACTATGACGATAATGATATACATTGGTATGATGCTTTATAGCTTACAAAAGTATGTGCATATATCCATGCATATTAAGTAACTCTAAGAAAATACTGGAAAAGCTGGTATAAGCTAGTATGTAATGAAATACCGTATTAGTGGTATATACCATAATTTAGTAATATAGCCAAGCAAAAGAAAAGATGGCTGTGGGCTAGAGAAGACAGACATAATTTAATGAATGTGGTAGGTTTTGAGGTGGGCCTGGACAGGGGGGCATGATTTGGGAGGGCAGGGAGGAAGTGAGTAAGATGATATTCTGGCAGCCTCCAGGGTACAGAGGCATTGATCTAGGAGCCAATAAAGAGACCTGATCAGAAATAACTCAGGGCAGGTGAGAGGATTGTGGGAGAAAAGGTTGGAATAGTAGATGGGGACAGATTTTGAAGACTTTTGAATGTTATAGGAATGTTAGGGACAAAAAAGCAAGTAATTGGTAACAGCTCAGTACATTCCTGGAAGCTTATTTAGCTGCTAACTGTCATGATTGCTTTCAGAGGGGAACTATTAGAATTGAATACACTGTTAGAGTTGTTAAAGATTCTGCAATTGTTTAAGCCATTTATTGATTAATGGACCTTTTCAGAGCGACTTGATTTATGTTTCTATGCTAATACTGTTCCATAAAAATTAATGCTTTTTTTGCCTCATTTATGATAGTTTCATACTAATTTATCTTTGTGTATTTTTCCATTCTCTGAACATAATAGGTTTTATCATTCTGCCCTCCTCTCTCTCCCTCTATCTCAGCAAAGGTAACTGATAACAGCAACACTTATTAACACAGCATTAATGTGTGTGCACACACACACAAACACACACATATCCATTAATATATATGATTTTTAAAAGTTTTAGTCTCCATGACCACAAGATAACCAGTCATTCCCATCAATTGTGTGAAAAACATGAGAGGTGTAGCCCAGAGTCACTTAGAAAAGACTGGATCAATGAGTAGTGAAGGGATTTAATCAGAAACATAATTAGTTGATAACATTCCAGAAAATCCATCAACTTTTGAAAAGATTAACTTTTAAAAGATTATAGCAACAGTTTCAAGTATGGGCTGTTAAGACATATTATCATCTTTCCTTGATGTGGATTAACTTCCTTCTTCTTCCCTTTCATCCTGCCCTCAAGTGTTTTATTTTTATTTGAGAGAGAGAGAGAGAGCACTAGAGCAAGCAGGGGGCAGGGGCAGAGTGAGAGGGAGAAAGAAACTCAAGCAGACTCTGCACTGAAGTGTGGAGTGCAATGTAGGGCTTGATCTCAAGACTCTGAGATCAGGACCTGAGCTGAAACTAAGTCGGAGGCTTCAGTGACTACACCCCTGGTACTCCTCCCCTCGAGTGTTTTAGATGTAATTATTGTTTAAATGAAAGGATATTAAAACCATTTTTGATATAAGAATTTTGTCTAAAGTGGTAATACTCTTGGTAGCAGAAAATCACGACTTGGAAGCTTTTTTTTTTTTTTAGCTTTATTTTTTTTTTTATAAATTAATTTTTATTGGTGTTCAATTTACCAACATACAGAATAACACCCAGTGCTCATCCCGTCAAGTGTCCCCCTCCGTGCCCGTCACCCATTCACCCCCACCCCCCGCCCTCCTCCCCTTCCACCACCTCTAGTTCGTTTCCCAGAGTTAGGAGTCTTTATGTTCTGTGTCCCTTTCTGATATCTCCCACACATTTCTTCTCCCTTCCCTTATATTCCCCTTCACTATTATTCATATTCCCCAAATGAGTGAGAACATACACTGTTTGTCCTTCTCCGATTGACTTACTTCACTCAGCATAATACCCTCCAGTTCCATCCACCTTGGAAGCTTTTGAGGATACAGGAAACAATTTCATTTTATTGCCTCCATTTCTACGTGCTGAAAATGCATCAAAGCACAAAACCTTTGAGACTTGATTCCATTTACTAACAGAGCCTAATTGTACTAGCTAATTTGTACTAGAATTTCTTCACCTTTAATAGTGGGAAGTATAGAAAAGAAAGGGAGATGAAATTCAGAAAACTTGGTTCAAATCTACCAATTGTGTGAGAACCATAGTTGAAATGAACCAGCTGCATATTAGTTAACATTGTTGGAGAAAGAAAAGGGAAAAATGACCTTTCTGAGATGAATAGAAAGTAGATTTTTCAAGTTTAGCTATGAAGCCTAAAGATAAGAAAAGGCAGGAAAAACACTGCTTATATTGGGAAAGGTTCAACTTCCAACTGGGCAGAGGTTACAGAGTTCTGAAAAAGAGACAAAAAGAGGGGAAATAGTTCAGTAAAAAATAAGAAACAAGAACACAGACAAATCAGAATTGAAATTTTCAGAAACACCAAGAGAGTTGCAAATTCAAACTCAATAAATGAAAAGTGTAAACGATTTTGGCACTACCTTATTTCTTCGGCTTATCTTATTTCTCTTCTTTTCATTGATGTGAAAGTGGGAATGAGAAACTAAAAACAGAAGAGGGGTATGAAATAAAGGAGAAATGGAGAAAATGAAAAACTAGAGCCCTTACTTTCTCATTTCTGTCTCCTATACTTTATACATTTTTCCTTCTAAGACTACATATCCTTAATACATTTCATTTAAGCTACATCCTTTTCTTACTTTCTCATTAAATCAAAAATGGAAGAGAAGACTTAGGATTAGGGTTGCCAGATAAAATACAGGATGATCAGTTATATTTGAATTTCATATAAGCAATGAATACTTTTTTAGTATAAACGTATCCCAAATAATTCATGGAACATATTATGCTAAATAATTATTTGTTATCTTCTCAAAATTGAAATTTAATGGGGCATCCTGTGTTTTTATATGCTAAATTTGGTGGCAATAGGAAAGAGCCACTAATCTTAACAGAGATGAATATTCCTGTATTTAATCCAGTTTATCAATATCCCCCACTTAAATTTTTTCATTGAAGTACAACATACATACTAAAAGTGTACTAAAAGTACACTTACCTTGAGTGTACAGTTATTAAACTTGCACAAAATGAATACTTGAACTGGCACCCAGGTCAAAACCCAGTCTATGTTAACCAGCCACCTAGAAGCTTCCTTTGCATCTCTTCCCCCTACTAAGGATAATCACTTTCCTGACTTCTAACAGTATAGACTAATCTTGCCTATTTCGCCACTATTTCTATTTAGTGTCAATGGCCTCATCCCTGTATTTTAAGGTGTCTACCTACTTAGTAGAAACAGAAACCCCTGGCACCAGGTTAAATGTCCAGTTGATTGGAGATAATTGAGGTTACAGGAGAGCTCTCCTGTCTCCATGTATTAAGTAAATTCTGTAGGCAGTGTATTTATCCAGAGCCCCATAGGGGTAGCAAGTGGGCAGAACTTTCCAGGGAAGCTAGGAGATAATAATGGGAGAAATCCAGAAGTTATGAATCTTCTGGAATATAGTAGGTTATGAACTTTTGGTTAGAGAAGTTGAGGGGCAAGTAAGTAGTTTTGTTGGTGATACATTTGACAGAGAGATAGTAAGAACAGGCATTTGACATGTTTTCCCATGAACAGCTTCATGAAGGTGATCTAATGAGTCACTGTCCTCCCAAACAGTGTTCATCTGCTCTGGCATAGTTTTGGTGCATAAAGTGATTCTATGAAACCATGCAATACCTCTAAGTCTATAATTCTCTCAACCTGTAGAGAGGATGCTCTTCCCATTCTACCAGAATGCATCATAACCACCCCTGTTACTAAGGACAGGGAATCAGGACTCAGAAAAAGGTCCCGGGATGCCTGGGTGGCTCAGTAGGATGCCTGGGTGGCTCAGTGGTTAAGCATCTGCCTTTAGCCCAGAGCGTGATCCTGGAGTCCCAGGATCGAGTCCCACATTGGGCTCCCTGCGAGGAGCCTGCTTTTCCCTCTGCCTGGGTCTCTGCTTCCCTCTTTCTCTTTCTGTGTCTCTCATGAATAAATAAATAAAATCTTAAAAAGAAAAAGAAAAAGAAAAAGGTCTCTTTAGCTTGTTCCCTGTAGTGTTGGAAGGCCACAGGAATCAAGCTCTAAGAGAGAGCAGTAGCATCTCTAACAGAACTTTCATATGCACCGGACTAGAAAAGAGGGAGTCTCCAGGGACTCACTGAGTTCACGGAATATCTTTCAAGACTAACCTGGAACTGAACCCACAGGGCTGAGTAATTCTATGACAGCTGTTGAATGAAGAACTAGGAGTATATGACATGACTGGCCCAGGATCTTTCTCTAATCAGAATCTGAGGACAGGACTACTAGTGATTCAATCTGGGAAGGACCATCAGATATTTGACTGGGTGGTGCCATAAAGTCTGAGTAGTTTTTAAGCAGCAGCCTTCCGGGCAAAAGTGAGGTACTGATGTCATCTGCCTCTCCCACCAAGCTCAAAACAAAGAGGGCAAAATACGGTACTTCTATTTCCCATCACTGTATTCCTTTCCTTCCCTGCTTGGTGCATAGCCTGTCCTGTTAAAAATGCAATGGAAGAATGATGTCTGTTTGTAGTATTGCTCATAATACTAAAAAAGTAGAACACTCTACGTATTCAACAGTGGTACCTTGAATAAATTCATTATGCTGTGTCCCCAAATATGTAATCCTACTTAGTCTTTAAAATGATGTTGTGGAACAAAATGAAATAGCAGTCATAGTAGTGATAGCTAATACTATAAAGCCCTAAGTCAGTGTTCTAAGTTCTTGGCAAATGCGGACTCACTTAAATATTCACAACAACTCTGTGAAATAACGATTATTATCCCCATTTACCAATGAGGAATCTAAAGTACATGTTTTATTTAAAATACACATCCAAGGGTCACACATTAGTAAAACACAGAGCCAGGATTCAAATCTGGATAGGCTAGCTTCAGAGTCCATGCTGTTAACTCTTACATAATGACAAAGGAAAATGTTAATCATTCATCAGTAAGGGAGATAAACAACCTAAAAAGAGTTTGCAAAGTGTGATTCCAATTCTATACTAAATATTTTTTTAAAAAATCATAGGACCATATATGCAAGGAAAAATTATTATAAAGATACATGCCATAGTGTTAACAATGAGAGATCGGAGTGATCTATCTCCTTTTTTAAATAATATACTGAATATCTACATTTTCTATAATAAACTTATGACTTTTTTAATGAGTAAAAAAAATTCTTAAAATGATTTGTTTTGGCGAAATCAGCTCCACATTTGTGACCTTTATGCAAGGCCGTGTGGTATGAAGCCACATGGAGAGCAGTGACATCTTATGAAAGCTTTCATGGAACATGCCAATCATTTTGCCTCAGAGAAAAGTGAACTTCATACTTATTAATGCAAACAACCAGTGCAGGGTGCAAACACCCTGAGCAGATGTTAGAATGTAGGAGCTGACACAAACCTCAAGCTTCTCAAACCAACCTTGGTTGGTAGAGACTGAGGCTGAAGAGTTTAAGCCTTCTAGAAAGCGGTATTAACCTTAGGAAGCAGAACTCAGCAGGAAATTTCACAAGTCATTCACTGAGCAGATGTTAGAATGTAGAAGCTGGCACAAACCTCAAGCTTCCCAATCCAACCTCGGTTGGTAGAGATTGAGGCTGAAGAATTTAAGTCTTCTAGAAAACGGTATTAACCTTAGGAAGCAGAACTCAGCAGGAAATTTCACAAGTCATTTTAAATTTAGCCACAGACTAACATGTCAACAGCAAGAGGGCATTTGAGCAGATTTTTATCTTCTTGTGGCCATGAAAGTTTGCTAAGAGAAAGGCTTGTAAATGTATTGCAGCAAAGATTTATTTACATAGCTTGGGGGAGTTCAAAATTAGCTGGGATGGAGAAGAATCTCCTGCAGATGATGGCATGAACACACAGGCCTCTCTCCCAGGCTACACCCTCTGACAGGGCTGGGTTACATTCATTGTCTCCCTGTAGGTGCCTGTTGAGGGAACCCAGAGCTCTTGGACTTCCAGCCCAGTCTGGATTTCCTGAGGAACCAAGAGTCTTCCACCCAGCCCCATCATGGATTCACATCATGGCTCCTGTGAGGATAGAGAGTGGAGAGGGCTGGCAATCTGTAAGCAACATGGTTTTTCAGAACTTGACCTTTCCAATGGCTACTGCCAGGAACAGGGCCAGTGAGTCCTGCCAGTAGAGCAGCTACTCCTAACAGCTCCCCATCCCAGCTGGGTATCTTCCAGTATGTGTTGCTGATCCATTGTCTTAGGCCTCTCTCTCACTCACTGATGATATATTACCTGTAGAGGGCAGTTCAAAGCAGGGCTCTTAATGAGTTCTGGAACAATAGTACTCCACAGATTTTAAAGAAACTGAATGCCTTGGATTGCATTAGTGAAGCAAATTTACATTCTTTCACAGAATGTCACCATTTTAGCTGCTTTCTCAAGCAATTTGCAGGACTCTAGGAGTCCTATGTACAGATCAAATATGTACCTAAGTATGTAAACTAAAAGGAACTGTGTGATAACAGTTGGTACAATTACAAAGAAAGAACTGAAAGGATTCAAAGGGAAGGTTGTTTCCAGCTGAGGTAGTAAACAAAGCATTCTTTGAGGAGGTGGTCTTTGAGCTGGGCCTCAAAGATGGGCCCATATAGAAAGGAGGCAGGGGAGAGGGATGCCCTGACAGAGGGAAATGTCTGAACAAAAGTTTGGAGCTGTGAAAGAATGAGTTACAGCACAGCAAAGTGAGAGGTCCTGTTTTCTAGGACAAAGGTATCCTGTAGCAAGCCAAGACCTGAGAAAAGAACCGTATTTCCTTGGATCTAAGATGTGAAGATTGCCATCAATCATGAGAGGCACTCTGACTTCAGAATGTTTTAATATATTTTAAAAACATACCTTAGAATTGATGAAACACAGTTAGCTGGCCTCATATTATAGAAGGCCTTGAAAATCAGTGAAGAAGGGTAGATGCATGGTAAGAAATAGGAAGCCCCTAGCAGGGGTGTGATAGTACACAACAGTTAGGATAACTGGGCCTGTGGCAGCCAAATCTTCCTGAATGTCAAAGCAGTGTATTGAGAAGGTCAAAGGGGATATATAGGAAAGCTCTATTTTAGGGTTTTATATACAAGAAGTACAGATAGTTTCAGATATAGTTGAAAGCACTTTGAGAGAGGTGGCTTTCAAGCAAATGGACTGGTAGGATAGAGTGCTGTCATAATTTTGGTATAAAATGGAAGGATACTTTCCATCATGGTCATCTACTGGAAAGCTAGGAGCATATCAATTCATTTTCTCTTTACCAGAGATAGGAAAAGTTCTTGGGCCTTTCACATCATTGATGTGACACCCTGATTCCTATTTTGGTTTAATGGACTTCAAATCTCATGAGGGGCCAAACCAAGTCTTGTTTGCCATATGAGACTCGCACGTTTACCAAGAACTTGCCCTGGCAGGAAGGAAGGGTCCTGTGTGCCAGCTGAAAGCACATCACCTGATGATCTCTAATATAATGTGGAGCCTGGACCTACTTTACTAAGCAGCATTTCGGGGCATCATCCAAAAATATTACCTTTGAGTTATTACCTAGGCCCAAATTTATTTCTTGAGAATTGTAAAAAAATATCAAGAGTGGCTTAATATATTAAGAATTTTGTAATAATAATAAAAAAAGAATTTTGTAATAGTTCAAGAAGATAAACTGCTGAGAAATGAGTGAGAAATTGCTGAGAAATTGACTCTCATAAAAACAAGGATTTCTCCTGTTCTTGGAAAATGTTAATCAAACTTTAGGGGTCTAACTAGCTTAAAATTTTTAACATAAATTCTTCCGTGAGCCAAATTCTGTATATTTTTGAAGCCTGAAGTGTCAGGCTCTCTCCTGGCTGAGACCACCAATTATGTATGACTCAAAAATCCCACCGCAGGGACATTTTGTTTCTTCACAGGCATACTCATTACTCTCTTCTTGGGGAATTGTAAGCCTTCCTCAAGGAGGGGTTTTCCTGGATGAGTGGAAGGAGACGCCACAGAGCCTATCTCCTTAATCTGATCCTTTGCTGTCTGACCAGAGTGCATCTGCAGGATGCCACGCTGCCCTGCTTCCTTGTCCCCTTCTGACCTTCTCACTTAGAGTTGAATTAATCTCCAAGAGCATGTGACTCAGGCTGTGTAATGTCAGGGATCGGACTGAACTATTATAGACACAGTGGATTAGCAGCCATGGAGCAGTTCCTCTGACTCGGGCTGCCCAGGGTTTTCTGAGGATTCATTCTCTGGCAACCATGCTACTCAGACTGTAATAGCTTCATGCTTCCAAGGAGAAATTCCAAATTACAACATGGCAAGATCCACGAAGGATGAGCTCATTTTCCGGGTGCATGTTATCTCAACTATACTAACTTGAATAAAACCTCCAAGAAAGAGTAATGTTTTGTTTCTAATTTGTTCCATCTAATTCTGTTAGAGTTGTAATTCTGTTGCACACCATGAGCAGCACAGCTTGATTAAGCATGGGGGTGCAGGGATGGTAAATTGTGTCCATGTCCTGAGGTTAGACACCCTAGCATTGCTTTTAATTGGCACTGCAGGATGGGTGTGGGATGTTATTGGGTGCTCTGCTGCGTCTTCAATATCAGTGTCACAAAGGGAAGCATCTGTGGGACATTCAGAAAACTGAACGTAGGCATGGGTTTTTAAAAGGCCAGTCTATTTCTGAAATAGGCAAATTAGGTTAGTCTTTAATACCAATTTGGCCACAACAGAGTAAGTTTTTGGAAAAACAGAGGTCTCCCTATGCAATAATTAAATAGTAATTAATATGTCAACATTAGTCAAACACTCAAAGTGTGAATCCTTATGCTGACAGGAAGGAAGGGGTACAAGCCTGACTTTTGGCAACCAGAGACTTGTTTTTCAGATTTTTATCAGAATACAACTCATCAGAATTGGCTTCCTTGTTTAAAGCAATACTCTTAATTGGAGTTGAGGTTTGTTATAGTGGCAACATGGCCAAAGGGAAACAAGTCCATGATGACTGGAACATCTCAAAGAAACAACTGGCAAAAACTTACTGGATTTGGGGGCTGATCTAGGATACCTTTCTCTTATATTTTATGCAGATTATGCTTATTGTTGTTCAGAGTGTATTTTGGTTCTGTCTGTCTGGGCACAGAGGTCAGTCAGCTAACACACACCTTCACTGCCAATGACTATGTGCCCTTCAATTCTTCAGAGGATTCTCTGAGCTTCAGAGGGCTGTGTTCTCCCTAGTATGACAAGTTCATTTCACGAGCACTGTGGGTCTTCTCTTTCAGAAACAAAAGTAGGAAAATAGTTTGGCAGTTCCTCAAAAGGTTAAACACAGAATTACTGTATGGCCCAGCAATTTCACTCCTAAGGTATAGATGCAGAAGCATTGAAAACAGGTCCTCAAACAAACTCTTGCACATAAATATTCATAGTAGCAATATTCACAATAGCCAAAAGGTAAAAACAATCCATCAGGGGATGAATTGATAAACGAATTGTGGTATACACATACATTATTCAGTCATAGAAAAGGAATGAAGTACTGTTACATGGTACAATGTGGGTGAACCTTAAAAACATTGTGTTAAATGAAAGAAGTCAGATACAGAAGGTTACATATTATACAAGTCCATTTATATGACATATCTAGAATAGGTGAATTTATAGAGTCAGAAAGCAGACTGAGAGTTGCGAAAATCTGCAGGTAGTTAGGTATGGGATTTCTTTATGGAGTAACAAAAATATTTTGGAACTTGATATAGCTGGTAGTTGTACAATACTGCGAATGTACAAGATGTCAACGAATTGTTAACTTTAAAATGGCTAATGTTAAGTGAACTTCATCTTAATAAAAATCATTTAAAAATAAATATAAAACACACTTTAGTTCTCTGCATTAAGTATATTGCAACTCAGAAGGCTCTTCAATCCTAGGACTATGTGCCTCAGGTAGAGTAACAACTGTTTGTACCAGTTCCTGACAATGAGAAGCTACTTCAGCTACCTGTAACGTGCCAGATTCATAAAGAGAGGTTTGACAGTTCACCAAGGAGAGAAATGACACCTGGTCCTCATATTTGTTGGCAGCTGTTTTGCAATAGAAGAGCCATTCATTTCTCTGACAGCTACAGAGCACAAGATTAAATTTTTTCATGCTTTACAAAAAGGTATTTCAATAGAAAATTGATATACTGGTTTTTATGAAAAGAAGTCTTGCAACTGGTGATCTACAAAAGAAAAATGACCAATTTCTGCCCATATATTCTACTGCATTTAAATTCTCTGTGTAAAGATAAAGGCAAGAATTCTCTACTTCTCAGGGTCAGAGTGTGTCAGAATTGCCATTCATCATAAAATCAAAGAGGTAACAACACTAATTAAGTCTTTGGAAGATAAACCCAGTAAGAGCTAGGAAAAAATAAGACAGTGGTATATGAATTGAGCATTTGGGGGATGTCACACAGTGTGGTGATCATCTGTCCTCCCTTCCCAGAGGAAAGAAAGAGGAAGCCTACCTCCACAGGGGAGCTTCTATTCAGCAATGATAGTCCTTGCTGTAAGAATGAAAAGAGACTAAAATAAGACTCCAAGGGAAGCTACAAAGTTCCTTCAGGGGGCTTTTAAGACTCTGGGAAGCTGATAAATATGAGCGCTGAAGAGACAGTTCACTTTTCTGACTCTAGGATAGCAGGCAGCTACTTGTCTGGTACCTTAATAGACCTCTCTATCTGTATCTCATTTAATTCCTTCATGATTACTTGGTCTTTTTTCCCCTTTTCTTTAAATTGAAGTATTGTTGACACACAATGTTATATTAATTTCAGGCATGGAATATAGTGATTTGACAAGTCTCTAAGTTATCCTATGCTTACCACAAGTGTAGCTACCATCTATTACCATACAATGCTATTATAATACCATTGCAGTGCTCTATGCTGTGCCTGTCATCCTTGTGACTTACTCATTCTGTAAGTATAAGCCTATTCCTCTCACTCACCCATTTTGCTCATCTTCCCGTACCTATCCCCTCTGCCGCCTGCTGCCCTGCCTGGCCACCACCAGTCTGTTCTCTTTAGTTAGGGGTCTGTTTCTTCTTTTTTTTGTTCATTTGTTTTGTTTTTTAGATTCCACATGTAAATGAAATCATATGGCATTTGTTTTTCTCTGGCTTATTTCACTTAGTATAATGCCCTTTAGGTCCACCCATGTTGTTGGATATGGCAAGGTCTCATTCTTTTTTATGGCTGGGTAACACTTTCTTGTTGCCTTAATCTTAGGATAAGGAACAAAGTCATTATACTCTATGAAATAACTTTCAAACAGTTGAAGCTGACAGCAGTAAGTTCATACCTGTCCCAAATAAATTTTCCCCTTCTCTAGGTCAAAGAATCTTAGTTCTTGATCATTTTTGTGGCATTCTTATCATTATTTTAAAGCTCTTTACTATCCTCTGAAATCATCTATATGACTGGGTAGCCTAAGTTTAGAAAAGAAGCATAAATGCTATCTGAATAAATGTGCAAAAATAACAAAATGTATTTGAGTTATTCATATACTTGCTTCCAAGAATAGTCACAATTGTTTTATGGGGCCACCAAACCCCTTTTTGGGAGAGGCTGGGGTGTGCAGTGTGGGGCTGAGGAAAGGCAAGAGAATAAGGAGAGAAGCTCCCTTCCACTGCCCTATGAGAACTTGAAAATAAAAATTAGCCCTGGAACCAAGAATTCCTCAAATTAAATATTAAAGACTCAACTGGCTATATCTTACTCTTTTTCTATTTTTATATTTTACAAGGCTAAATGCAAAGAAACAACAAATGGCTTACTTATCCCACACAGCCAATCAGTAACAGAACTGGAGTTAGAATTTAAGAGTACCTTGCTGCCAATCTGGTGCTCAGTCTATTGAATTAGGAAGACTGCCCAAATTTGAAGGCCCAGTTAATATAATAAATATAATTCTGTAAATATTCACAGAAGCACTCTACCAAAATATCTTATAATCTCATCCTGGTAGTAATTTAATATTTTGATCAAACTGACATCTCCACACATCCTTAGTTAGGAGATGTCTTTTAAAGATTTATTATTGATTTATAAAGCAACAATGCAAAGCAAGTCTGCCAACTGAAATATTTAAATAACAAGTAACTTTCATTTGCATTTATTGCTTTTATGAGTTTTTATGGCCCAGAGTTTATAGTAGTAGCTGCAGTATGAAGTTTTTGGATAACTTTTTGGTGGAGGAAAAGGTCAGGATGTGGATCAGTCAAAATTACATGATATGCTCAGTTTTTAGGATTGTAGGTAAAATCTCAGGCCAAAGGCTAAACTTGCTCCTACACTTTTCACTTTTCACCTTTAAGGAGAATCATACTTGGGAGCAGCTAACAAAGTTCTTGGCTAAATCTGAGTCACTAAGAAAAACAAATGACCTGGGAAACAGGAATAAAGTATGATGAAATTTATTTTCAAGTGGAAAAATTGTAATTGGTTCATTTCGAAGGGAGAAAGAAGAATATCATTGTTGGGAGAGCAAAAGATAAACAAGAAAAATGAAGTGCAGAACTTGGACAAGAAACAAACAAAATGGCTTTATCTCAAATCCAAAATTTTCACAGGATAATATAAATCCCAAATATTCAGAACAAATTATTTTGGGTAAAAAGAGCTTCAGGATAAAGGAAAGCCATGGAATTTTAAGGCTCTGGCAAATACTTGCTTTCCATCACCATGAGGGACTATAGCTCCAAGTTAATCCTGGGGAGGCAGTGGTCTCTAGCTAGGCCTTTTAGAAGACCCTTTGGTCACTGGGTCATACCCCTATGCAACAATTACTTGGCTAATTGAAACACTTTGGGTGTGTCCTATTGGTAACAAGACTGGGCAACGGGAGCAAAAGCCATGTTGTACATGGAAGGGAGCAACCCAGATGGGCTGCAGAGTTATTAAGTCATTCATTCAAATAGATATCAAGATCTATTCCAGGGATTAAGCCAAGATGAAAACCAAGATGAGGAACAGATCTCAGAGCTAACAGCAGAGCTTAAGTCCACTGGCAACATTCAATTGGGATCTGAGGCAGTAGCCAGATATTTCAGACAAGAGCAAAGTACGGAGTGTTGGAGAAACAGGGAGAATTAAAAAACCTTCACCTAATACTTTGATTTCTAGCTTCAGTGCTTTTTTGGCCTACCCAATTGTAGTGGGTTGAATGGTAGCCCCTAAAAGATATGTTCATGTAGTAACCCCTGGAACTGTGAATGTGACCTTATCTGGAAAAGGGGTTTTGGGGCACCTGGGTGACTCAGTCAGTTAAGCATCCAACTGTTGGTTTCAGCTCAAGTCATGATCTCATGGATGGTGAGATCTAGCCCCATGTTAGACTCTGTGCTCCTTGGGGAGTCGGCTTAAAGATTCTCTTCCTCTGCCCCTTCCCCCATGCATATGTGTGAACTTTCTTTCTCTCTCAAATAAATAAATAAATCTTTTAAAAAAGAAGAGAAAAGGGGTCTTTGTAGATGTAATTAAGGATATTAAGGTGATATCATACTATGTTAGCAGGGTGAGTCCTAAATCCAATTACAAGTGTCTATGTAAGAGACAACAGAAGAGGGGCGTCTGGGTGGCTCAGTGGTTCAGCATCTGCCTTCAGCTTAGGTAATGATCTCAGGATCCTGTCACACGTTGGGCTCCCTGCATGGAGACTGCTTCTCCTCCCTCTGCCTATGTTTCTGCCTCTCTGTGTGTGTCTCTTGTGAATAAATGAATAAAATCTCTCTCCATGTCTCTCATGAATAAATAAAATCTTTGAGAGAGAGAGAGAGAGAGAGAGAGAGAGAGACAACAACAGAGGACAAAAAAAAAAAAAAAAAAGAGAAGAGGATAAACCATGTAAAGGCTTCCAGAATCACACCCCAGAATCACACCCTGAGCCAAGGCAGATGCTCAACCAGAAGTGTCCGAAGAGGCAAAGAATGGAGTTATGTAGCACAAGCCAAGGAATGCCTGGGCCACCAGATGTTGGAAGAGGCAAGGATTCTTCCCCAGAGCCACTGGAGGGGCTTCCACTTCCAGCCTCTACAATGGTGAGAGAAAACATTTCTGTTAGTTTTAAAGTCACTAAGTTTGTGGTCATTTGTTATGGCAGCCCTAAGAACTAGTATGCCAATCATACTGAGCTTCTCATGAAGGGGTATCTTAAAAGCCTTATATGACTTCTAACACTACCATCTACCTCTGCAGGTGGGTG
Organism: Nyctereutes procyonoides; assembly: GCF_905146905.1. Taxonomy (NCBI): domain Eukaryota; kingdom Metazoa; phylum Chordata; class Mammalia; order Carnivora; family Canidae; genus Nyctereutes; species Nyctereutes procyonoides. Next base: position 64,450,036 of record NW_026575049.1, read on the forward strand.
CACGCACATGCGCGTGTGTGCACGCGCGTGTGCGTGCGCACACACACACACTTCAACAGCCTCAAAGAAAAGTTCCTGAGGTGGCAGATGGGCCATAAGCATCAGGGTACTGAGCAGGAATATGCTCTCTCAATCTGTCTTCCCAGACTCCTGGCTGCTAAGGTTTTTCCAGTACCTATAGAAGTAGCAGAAATGGAGACACCTGGGTGGCTCAGCAGTTAAGCACATCTGCCTTTGGCTCAGGGTGTGCTCCTGGAGTACTAGGATTGAGTCCCTCATCTGGTTCCCTGCATGGAGCCTGCTTCTCCCTCTGCCTATGTTTCTGCCTCTCTCTTTCTGTGTTTCTCATGAATAAATAAATACAATCCTTAAAAATGTTTTAAAAAGTAGCAGAAATGGTGGAGATATATATATATATATATATATATATGTATATATATATATATACACATATATATATAGGGGAAAACAAATCATTACTTAATAATTGGGATTTATTTAAAGTATTACATTTTTCAAAACATGGGGTATAAAATTTAAAAGTTCCTCAGCCGCAAGAGATTTAGAGCCATAGTACTAATTTGGTTTTTTTGAAGATCTCTGGGGGTGATGACAGGATCTCCTAAAACCAGGTTTAAATTGTCCCAAGACAGAGCCACTCTATACAAGAACTGCTCCATGTATTTTTTTTACTGTTAAATGTATTTCTTTTTTTAAGATTTTATTTATTTATTCATGAAAGACACACACACAGAGAGGCAGAGACAGGCAGAGGGAGAAGCAGACTCCCTAGAGGGAGCCTCCTGAGGGACTTGATCCTAGGACCCCGGGATCATGAACCGAGCCAAAACAGACACTCAACCACCGAGCCACCCAGGCGTCCCTGTTGCATGTATTTCTTAAGTGAACTCTTGAGAATGAAAAGTGCCTGGTAACCTGGAACTTACTAAAAATCTATGAGTTTCTCTTGTATATCAAACACTTAGCCTTCAACTGATAAATTTACAATGTGAATTCCGATACCAAAACCATGGCTTAGTAACTCGAAAGCTAAAACATAAAGTTCCTGCAGGCTGGGATCTTTGTTTTGTTCACTGATACAGTCTAAGTACCAAGAACAGTGCCTGGCACAAAGGAGACACTCAGTGTTTATTGAATGAATTCAAGTATACTCAAAGCTCCATTTAAAGAAAATAAAAATATATACTATACAACCAAACATGCTGTAAGAGTCATAGATTAAAGGTATTAGTATAATTAGAATTAAGCACATATGTTTCTATAATATAAATACATTTTTTTAAAGATTGTATTTATTCCTGAGAGACACAAAGTGAGAGGCAGAGACATAGGCAGAGGGAGAAGCAGGCCCCCATGGAGAGCCTGATGTGGGACTCGATCCCAGGATCCTGGGATCACGCCCTGGGCTGAAGGCAGACGCTCAACCACTGAGCCACCCAGGCGCCCCTAAATACATTTTCAATTCTCAGTTATCAAGCTGATTACTGAAGGCCTGTTTGGTTCTGCTCTTCATGGAAGCTACAGACTATCATCAGTTGGGCCAAGACAGCAGGCAACAAGTATGTGTGGACTCTGATTGCATTCCAAAGTCAAAAGAAATTATATCTGGATAATTTGTCACTTGAGATGATTGCCACCTCTTCTCTTTTCTGTTAGCACTGGTAATTCTCTTTGTTGAAAGTATTGGGGTTAGAGGTAAAGTCAGGAACAGGGTCTAGTATTTTCGCACAACTAAAAAATGTTTAGATAAAATGTTATCCAGGAAAATAATAAGTCACTTCCCCCTTTTCTCAAAAGTGACAGAATTAAAACAGTTACTCTCTGATGGGTCTCCCTTTCGATGCTCATTCTAATTTTAGCTAATTGGTTTTGTGACTGTACTGATTATCTCTCCGTTGGTGATGGAACATAACCATACTCTCTATAGGACTGCTGGGTTGGCCTCCAGAAAGCAGAATAGTAACAAGCCTTATCCTAAAGTAATACAGCAGTGGATCTGGTGTTGGAGTTTCTCTCACAAAAGAATGGGGCTGCAGAACAACAGCAAGAATGTGTTTCCTGAGTCCCTCATGTGTCTGATACTGTATCAAAAGTTGCTAAGAGCATGAAGTCTAGGGTGAAATTGCCAGAGTTCAAACCCTGGTTCTGTGTCTTATTAGCCATGTGTTCTTAGGTGTGTTAGTTAACCTCTTTGTGCCACTTATAATAATCATAATCATAATATATTATACACCTATTATTATTATTATTACAATGAGAAGCAGAAATGATGTGACATGGATAGAACAAGATTAGACTGAAGAAAAACAAGTAATGTTATAGGTTTGGCAGGGTCAGTTCGTTCACATACACCTACTTATTCTGGCCCTTACATAGCCACACAGTTATTAAATGGCACTTAAAGCCACTTTAAATATTTTGCTAAAGTTAAAAAAAAGATTTTATTTATTTGTTTATTTATTTTAGAGAGAAAGAGTGTGCACATGTGCAAGCTAGGGGAGGAATAGACGGGAAGGGATAAGCGGACTTGGAGCAGATGAGGCTCTATCTCACATCCCCGAGATCATGACCTGAGCCAAAAATCAAGAGTCAGAAACTTAACCAATTGAGCCACCCAGGCACCCCTATGATAAAATTATTGAGGGTTTCACAAATCAATCAGGCATGGCTTTTTCCCTCAAGAAATGTATAGGCTAGGGCAAAGTTATAATTCAAGGTATTCATCTTTAAAAAATGCCACCAGAAAGGTAGAGATAAATTTTGAGTTCTGGAAAAGTATGATTACTTCTAGCTGGTTGAGGTCCAGATTCAGCTTGACCCAGTGGCAATCCCATCCCCACGCCTGAATTTACAATCTCTCAAATCAGACCAATTCACTCATATCACAGTCCACTGCTCCCCAAATTAAGGGAAGTTCACTCTACCAGAGTCAACAACACAGAGGATGCAGATTTGGTCATGGAAGAGGCCAGGTGTGGGGACTTCACTGCTACCCCAGAAATAGGACGTATGAAACCTTTTGCAAAGAGCCTGTTACATAATTTGATGGAACCAAATATGATTGGTTTTCCTCTAACCTTATTAGAACTGAATGCTAACCGTCTGAAAAAGAGAAAGTATCAGTTGGAATCAATTGTTCATAACTAAAGATATCATCCTATTTTTCAGTTTTTTAAATACTTAAATTATATGAACAGGGTAGGTGGCACCTATGCATGACATTCCCAATAAGTGAGAAGAGACTAGCAATGAATTAGATATATCAGAGAAAGTTAAAAGTAAACGAATTGTGTGTGTGTGTGTGTGTGTGTGTGTGTGTGTGTGTGTTTTAAGGCTTACACTTAGGTACTTTCTTGAGCTCCCTGTAGAGGACCAGTTACAGCCTACAATACTTAATAAAATGTTCTTTCCTGTGTATGGATGAATGCATCAGCCTGGGTGCTATTTAACACACATATGAGCATCTCCCTGCTCCTCTTCCTCTCCAGATGAACTTATCTAGGGACAATAAAACAGTCATTGCAGTCACTCCAGCTTTGTGGAGCTTGCCTTTCTTTTTACTCCTTCAGAAACTTTTAACACTTAAATATTATTCTATCTTATGTTTTTTAATTGTTTCCTGTAAGTATGTCAATTTTATACCACTTATGAAATTATAGGCTTCTTGAAGACAGAGACATGTTTTCGTAGGTGTTCTCTGTTGCTTAGGGTGAGGTCTATTGTAGGTGCTCAAAACATACTTTGGGATTCAACTTCCAGTCAAGATAGCATCATAAATTTACAATTTGAGATATACTTGAATAATACATGACAATAACAGCTAAAATGTAAAAAGAGAACACTTTGAATATACACTGGTACTTCAAAATACAGTAAACATTTTCATGTTCCAGACATGGATTAGCAACACAAAGTTGTTGTTTCAGGTCCAAAGTGGGCAGAACTGTTCAGGACTCAGGGCAGAGACAAGGGCAAGGAATGAAGATAGGAATGAGCCTCTCCTCCCTGTGAAGTTACCATCCCGGTTGCTGTCTGGGGTCTAGGCCTATATGATGCTGCTTTTCTAAGAAGGCAATAGGAAACAGATATGGTCTCACAGCAAGGACCTGGCCAATGACCAGCTGGCTCAGGAGCTAGATCTATGGTATCTCCAGATCACTATAGGACTCGAACACTGAGCTGCTACCATAGAACTGATAAAACATGTTGGCAAATGCATTTTAACTATTGACTATAAAGAAGAAATCTATCTTTGTGCCAAAAATAGGTGGAATTAAAATTCTCTATAATGATAAGGAAGATGGGGATAGGTGTTCAAAAAGAGTTAAAATGTGCTAAGATTCATTTCTTGTCAGGGAAGAAGATAGAGATATTAATTTCATGCTTTAGGCAAAAATCATAGTTAAGCATATTATAATTAAAGAGTAAGAATACAATCTATGTCCAAACTAGAAGAGGGAGTGAACAGAAAATGCAAATAAGATGGCAGAAATAGGTTCAAATATATCAGTATTCACAATAAATGTGAATGGATAAAATTCACCTATTATTTCATCAGATTGGTTTAAAAAATCAGATTATAAACTTTCTTAAGGTCATTCACTTGAAAACAAAACAGAGAAAGGTTGAAAAACAAGATAGAAAGAAAAAAATTATCCCAGGTAAATATAAACTAAAAGAAAACTAGTTTATCAATTATTAGCAGACAAAATATTTGATAAAACCTATTAATACTTAAAGGGAACAATCCATCATGGAGATACATCAGTCACAAGCTTATGTGCATAAAACAATATAGATCTGAAATTGATAACAATAAAAACTGAATTATAAGAAGAATGGAAAATTCAATCAGAGTCTTGACAGGGAAAAAATGTCATGCTCAGGTTGGTATATCTGAGATAATCATGAGATTATCAATTATCTCATCTTTTATCATGAGATAATTGAATGAATGGACCATTTACAGAGATGTATACAGGGTTGAAGGAACAAGAGGGAATGGTAAGGACCAAAGAACCAACAATAGTGGGAAGCCATGACTCCCCAAGAATCTGAGGGAATAGTATTGCTGGGGCTTTATAAGAGCTGGAGCTGGGGAGTGCGGGGCTGCCCAGAATGAGTTCCTATCTTTGAGGATGGCAGACCCCTGCTGTGGCAAGGAGGTGAGCCAAACCCACTGACCAAACCTAATCAGAAATTAGAGGGCAAGAGAGTGGGGCAGAGGACTAAGAATGGATTTTTTGTTTTTGAAATTTATCATCTATACTATCAGATCTTTGTTTACGAGCACCTATAACCATAGGGCAAATGGAGACTAATCAGCACAACAATCATTGTGAGAAATGTTCACATAACCTTATCAGAAACGGGTAGACTGGGGTACCTGGGTGGCTCAGTCAGTTGAGCGTCTGACCCTTGATTTTAGCTCAGGTTGTGATTGAGCCCTGCCTTGGGCTCTGCACTCAGCACAGAGTCTCCTTATCCCTCTGCCTCTCCCCCTGCTCACACACGCATTCTCTCTTTCAAATAAATAAATGAATCTTAAAAAAAAAAAAAAAGGAAACTGATAGACCAAGTGACCAAGAACAGTCAGATGTAGAAGATTTGTGCAATACAATTGGCAAGCTTCATTTGACAGAGGTGGTGTGTGTGTGTGGAGAGAGAAACACCTGCTCCCAAGCAGTAGTGAGTATACATTCTTTCTGAGCATATTTGCAATGAAATATTTACAAAAGTTTACCATACTGTATCATAAGATGATCAAATGCTAAATAATTGATATTACATGGAACACAAAGCAATTCAATTAGAAATCAGCCTTAAAAGATAGATTTATATGTGCTGATACAAAATGATCCTCAAGATATATTTCCAAGTGAAAGGAACAAGTGTAAAGCAGTATCTATATTATACTAACATTTGCATAAAATCATGTTTCTACTTATATATACACAGAGAATGTCTAGATACCTAAGAAACTATTAATAGTGGTTGCCTATGGGTTGAGAAGGTAATTTACTTTTTTCTTTTGGTATTCTAAATCTTTTATACCATATTTGTACCATTATGCTATATGTTGGTGAATTAAACTCCAATAAAATACTTTCCTCAAAAAAAATCTAGTTAAAAAATGCTGAATGGTCATGTTATATTCAATTTCTTTTTAGTTCATTCTCAAGGTAGATTCCCTAGCTAATTTTGTACATGTAGGATTTTAACACAAATGAAATAGCTACCATGGCTTACCCTATGCTATGTCAAATTTCCATTTAACCTCCTTCATTTATTTTTTACTACATAGAAAACATAATTCCAGTGTGTCTCTTTCCATTGACCCCTAAGTTGAGGTGACTTCTGAAAAAATAAAAGCTGAGCTCTTGAACATAAACAACATTCCTGTGACCTCTAAATGTACATGCTGTACTGTTGAGAATTCCTATTAGGAATGGTAATAATTTATAGGGCAGTTAAACAGAAACAATACAGAGGACAATTAAAATAATCAGAACAAGAACTTAAATATTTACACAACCTACTAAAATGAATCTCAAGAATGGGACACCTAAATTATTGTATATGTTTTTAAGACAAATTCCCCCTGGTTTGAAATAGTTGACTGACATCCTGGCATACCTGACGATCATTAATGCAGGGCCTGAAGTGTCAATAGCTGAGTAACATCTTATTTGACATTCCAAGTGATAATAGGGGAATTGAGCAGAAAGCCCTGAAGCAGTTCTTTAACAGACTTCTTTATATAGGGAAGACTCTTCATCGATGATCACTGCTTTTATAATCTATATACGGATTCAGATCCATGAGTCTAGGAGAGTTGGCATGAGTGCATACATAGAGCTGCCGCTCAATTCCTTGATTTATTTGTTTGCAAATCTATAAAATGACAATGAATGTTCACTTTGGCCCACTTCAGAGGCGGTCATAAGGGAGTCAGCTCTGCACTAAGCAGATGGGGTCAGAGGTGGTCAGCTCACACATATCTGACAGACCCGGGGCAGAACCCAGCAGCAAACTTCAGCTCTCCACTCTTACCTGGTGTGCAGGACTTGCGAGCTTGGCTAGGTTTCTGCTCAGATTTTCTTCATACCCTACCACATGAAGACCTTACTCTGAGCAACCCTTTCTAATCAAAACTTGGGAGTTCCAGCGGTTAATAGCATGGGTTTTGGAGTCAGGAAAGACCCAGATGGAAGACCCACTGTGCTTGCTACTCTACTTGCTCCCTCTTGATCACACTCTCATCCTCTACCCTCGTCCACTCAGCTTCCTGTCCTCTAGCTTCCTATTGGGTTTGGCCAGTGGGAGCCTTGATAGGAGACTGGTCGGGGAGAGAGAGTGGAGTGAGATTGTCCACAGCTGTATCCCTCCACAGACGATCACTGCTCCTCTCAAAGCAGCTTCTACACACACGGCTTTCTCCCTGCTACTCTCTGGGAGCTACTCTCTTCTTGATATTTTGATCAAGTACTAGCCCCATTTACTGTACTATTCCTCATGGTCCCCCACTCTGTATCCTCATTTCATTGCACTTTGTGAAACAGACCATCCCTCCTTGAATTTTCATCCTTCAAGTTTGCCAGCTGTTTCTGGTTGAAAGCCAGACCAATATGGCTTACTTCACTACTTATCAGCTGCACAGACTTGGGGAGATCATTGAACTCCTCTTAGCTTCAGTGTCCTTATAAACTATGAGGCAATGAATGTAGCACTTTGTTAAATGTACTTCTACTCACATCTACTCTCTAAGGAGCTAAGGACTTCCTGGTAGCTACACACAGTACCTAACTGGCTGGACCTCCCTGAAATTAAGATGATTTTACCTGTCTGACAATGAGTGTTCCCCGAAGCTCCTGCTGCTGTGTTTCACAGAAATCTCTCCTATGATTTCCAGATCTTTTTATCTATCTCCACTGAAATGTCTTGGAGGTACCCTAAAATCCACTCAGGCCCAAACACAACTCGTTCTTCCCTCCTCGACTTTACATGCTCTCTAGTTCAGTGACATCACCATCTATCTAGTTTTTAAAGTTAGCTATTTGGGAGTCATTCTTGAAAACCCTCCGTTTCCTATAACCAACAAGCAGCTATTCTTGTCAGTTTTGCCTCCTGGACTATCTCTGGAATTTGTCTATTGTGCCCTAAACCTGATGCCACAGCCATCATCCAGGCCAGCATTATTTCTCAGCAGGACCATTGTAAGAGCCTCCTCCAGGGCTCCCTGTGTCCCCTCTTGTCCTTTCTACTCCAGACTCCACAGACCAGCCAAACTGTTCTTCTAAAAATGTAAATCTAAAGACAAAACAAACTTTCACATCTAATAACTCCCTGCTCCTTTGACTCCAGCCACGATGGCTTCTCAGTTTCCTGATGTTGACATGCTTTTTTATATTTCTGGGCCTTCCCACAAGCCATTGCCTCTACCTAGAATGCTTTCTTTCTCCCACCCTTCATACCTGGCTGATTGCTGCTTACCCTACCCTGTATCACTTCCTCATAGAACTTTCCACTCTACCCTGGACCTGGTCAGGTTCTGCTATCACATACTCTCTTAGTATCTTGTTATTTCTTTGCAACCCTTATAATACTAATCGAAGAATTCTAGAACAGAAGCTCCATGCTGGAGTTCATCACTGGTTGTCCAGCCCCTCACACAGTACTTGCCAGGTAGCTATCATTCTTTAAATACCTGCCAAATTATGGATGAGTGAATTCATATTAATGCTGGTCTGGACTGTACCCAGGTTTACCATACCCTCCCCCACCCCAGTTGGAACTGTTGGTGAGCCACACCCTGGGCCAATTCATGCCCTCTGGGCCCACCCATTTGGGATGACTCACCACTGAGATCTCTCACACCTCCACCAAAGTTGAGGAAACATGGATTATAAATCCTTATAGAAAACATTCCTACTTTTCCCCTACTTTTTTTTTATGATTTATTTATTTATTCATGAGAGAGAGATTGAGAGGCAGAGACACAGGCAGAGGGAGAAGCAGGCTCTCTGAAGCCCAATGCAGGATTCGATCCTGAACCCCAGGATCAGGCCCTGAGCTCAAGGCAGATGCTCAACTGCTGAGCCACCCAGGCGTCCCTCCCCTACTCTTTTATTATTCCTATTATTATGAAAGTAATGTGCTCACTGAGAAAACCTGGCAAAGTTCAAAAACAAAGAAGGAGAAAAAAAAATCTCCCATAATCTCAACATCCAGGACACTGTCTGTTTTAAATGTCTGGTAAATTTGTGTGGCATTTCAGCAGATTCACTACCTATATTTCAACTTGAAATTCCTTTATCTCTAACTAACAACCCACACACCTACCACATGGTTTGTTATGCTCTGCCCAGTTTGAGAAAATTCTGTGAGGGATAAATAATAAACCCCAAAGTACCGCCTGCTGAGTAACAAAGGAAAAACACTTGAATAATGCATTTAGTTTGATGTCATTGTTCACTGCTAAACTGAAATTCTTCTCCATTAATATATTTACCTTTCATAATAAGAAAAACAATGGGCTACAAGTACTGTATTTCATCTATGTTCCAACTTTCCTTAAACTAATAGGCTTTAAAAGTGGTCTTAAACCTTTTTTTCATCTCCTCCTGCTTCTTAACTACTAAAGGGCAAAAATGCACTTTTTGAAAAAAACCCATCAATACTTTCACTGTAGGTCACTCTTTCTGGGGAATCTCTCCATTTGCCAGTTCTCCTGCCTCTACAGATCTTTACTAATCATTGATCCTGACTATGTTTCCATACATTAAAAAAAAAAATCATAATTCTTCTGTGACAGATTTAGTTTCAAAATATCATTAGTGATATTTGGGTATCTGCAAAGATTTAGAAGACAAGTATAGGACATTATAGGACAAAATTTAAGAGTAGCTTGAGGAAACTCCAGTGGAAAAGTGGGCAACGAGTTTTCTCGTTGGGAGCAATATGAGAAAGCTTTAACGCTAACCAATAATACTAACCTCTCTTGTTTAAGAAACTCAGTGAGAAGTTTGTTACTCAACAGTTACCCTGAAAAGTCTACCTCAGCCAGACAGACACATGTGGGCATGTGAATTGGTCTTGAAAAATCTGTGCATAGAGCAATTTGTTTTTGTATCTAGGGCTCTGGCTCTGAGCCTAGAAGAACTGTTTTCATACCCATTCACCTCTGGAATTTTTCATGATAACCTTGTAACATCTTTTTACTTGACAAGTAAATTGCTTCTATCTTGAAAGCAAGCACTTTAAAGAAGCTGAAGTTAAAAGACCCTCCCCCATCAGGAGTACAAATTTCAGAAAACAATAATGTGGATTCAGTATTATTTAGCAATCCATCATAATGAAACAGTACCTCTAGAAGAAGAGCTGAAGATAAAGTGAGTGAATCTTGTAACATCTAACTATGCACAGATATATAAGTAGCATAGAAAGGGAATAGAAAAAAGGAAGAAGTTAAAGGGTTGCTTTATCCAAGCAGCAGCACTATGGCTTTTGGGAATAAGGAAAAGCAGCTCCTAACCTACTTTAAGAGATGTAAACAACAACAAAATAGTCTTTCAGAAACCAGACCCACATGTGGAGCCATAGGGCTCCTATTCACAGGAACTGTGCTTGGCCAAACACCAGCACCTGGACTATAGCAAACTGAGGGATGGACCCCTCCACATTCTCAGGATTGGGTAAGTACAGGCTCATCCCTGAGAGTGTGTGCCTCCTTAAATGTTGAGCCCTGAGCACCTCACTCACCTCACCCTAGTTCAGGTGCTGCCATATGCTCCATGTGATACTTTTTTCAAAGTAATGCCTTATACTTTATTTCACTGAAGTCTTACAGCCACCCTAGGAATTGGCTATATGATCACGCACATTTTGCAGATGAGGAAATTGAAGCTCAGGGTTCAATGGTTTATCCAGTTACTCCACCAATAAGTAAGGTGTCAAGACTTACATGGAGGCCTTCTGACTTCATCCTTGGCAGTCTCCTACTCACTGCCCTACTTGTGCCACTTGGGAAAGTTTATCTCTGAATTCCAAGGGCATGCCTTCCAACACCATCAAGGAAATTTTCAATACACAGTCTCATGAACACAAACTGAAAATACTTTGAAGTCACAACAAACTTCCTATCTAGTCATCTAAACTCTATTTAGAACCAGCATCAAGAATTATATATTTGTAACAAAAAAATCCTTAATCTACATTCTGTAATACATAAACATACGTTGTATGGTTTTTGAACAAGACTCAATTATGCCCTTAAAAATTCCACTCTATATTATCCAAAATCATGATATTCTCCTACAATATACATAAACAAACGAACAACCACCTAAATAAAACACTGACACGAAGATGATACTAGCTCACTGTTGTCTAACCCAACACTGTCACAAAAGGAAATATCGGATTCTGGCTATACGTTGGTGGTTTTATTTAAATTATCTTGATATAATTTTATTAAAATACTAATCTAAAAATTTTTTAACCTAAAACCATCTCATAACATACTACACAAAATGATGAGATATTTTTAAAATTCCTAGGAAGTGGAGTTGTTCTGTGAAAAGCAGTTCTTGAATAAAAAATTTAAAAAAAAAAAGAGTAGATTCAATGCTTGTATTTTCCAAGTGAATAAATAGACCCAGCTAAGAGAAGTGGCCTGTTTAAGGTCACTCAGTAGCAGGGCCAGACTGTTTTCCTTGAACCTTGCTGCCACCTGATAACACAGCAGGCGATTTCACTTTTGTGAAGAAAACAAATTAGAAATATTGTGCAACTCAAATTCCTATTTCTCTAAAGATGTAGTAATAACTTCTGTCTACTGTTGAAAGCTCCCCCCACCCCCACCAGATTAAAGGGATATGAGGTTTATAACAAATTTCTGCACAAGAGGTTCCCTCTTCCATTTTGTGCATTGAGAAAGATTGCTATCAAACTATCAAAAAATAAAGATCACAGAGAGGAATTATAAATTTTGTCACAGAGAATTTGCTTTTTCTTTTTGTCCTATGCCTGATACCTACTCTGAAAGTATAACTTTCTTATAATCTGGAAACTCATCAAATATAGTCCATGCTTACTTGTCCAACTGGGAGTGCTTCCTTGACTGGCATTTGTTTGTGCACAGAGCAGATGAGAGAAAGACCCAATCCCTCAGGCAGGGAGCAGAAGAAGCAATTGAAGCTCAGTGTTTGTAGTAAAGAGGGGGGAATAGTGTTTGATGCTAGAAGAGAAGTAGAAAAGCAATGTGTACACACAGACATATGCATGTTTGTACCCCTGAGGAACACTTATATGTATTACCTTATTCAGTCTTTACAAGGACTTAGGAGATAGATACTATTGTTATCTTCAGGTTTTACATGAGGAAACTAACTTGTTCAAATGCTGACCCAAGATCATATGACTAGTACATGACAGAAACAGGATACAACCTGCAGGCTGTCAGACTGCAAAAGCCCACAGGAAGAAAATTTTCTCTCTTCTGTTTCTGGACAAACAAGGTAAAAAGGAAGAGAAATGGCCTATCTACATCAGGAACAAGCAATCTAAAATGACTAAAGTCCTTTAGAAGTACTGTCTGTCTTCTTTATAGTAAGTCTCCAGGAGACAGGTGACCACCATGGTAAGGCACATTCTTTATGGAACTGATTTAAGTGCAAGAAAAGGCACTGATAAAGGGGAAGAGAAAGAATGGGCAGTAACAAGAGAGTATTATTAAAAGAGCAAAACCAGAATGACTTACTAGTACTTATTATAGTTAAAAAATAAATTGTGACCAACTGTTGATGATTTCACTGCTACATTCCACAAGACCTTCAGACAGTTGCCTCGATCAACCTTAAATTGCAGTTTTCAATGGTATGTGGGAGAAAGGTGACCTAAGTCAAGTCAATGGAAGAAAAATATTAGCAGCATTTTAAATTTTTTTTTTTATTTACAATAGTCATACAGAGAGAGAGAGAGAGGCAGAGACACAGGCAGAGGGAGAAGCAGGCTCCATGCACCGGGAGCCTGACGTGGGATTCGATCCCGGGTCTCCAGGATCGCGCCCTGGGCCAAAGGCAGGCGCCAAACCGCTGCGCCACCCAGGGATCCCCTATTAGCAGCATTTTAAAAGACAAGAAGGAGACTTTACATCTTTGCATCTCAGACACAAGAAATACAGTTGTTGGGACGCCTGGGTGGCCCAGTGGTTGAGTGTCTGCCTTCGGCTCAGGGCATGATCCTGGGGTCTTGGGATCGATCCCACATCGAGCTCCCTTTGAGAAACCTGCTTCTCCCTCTGCCTGTGTCTTTGCCTCTCTCTGTGTGTCTCTCATGAATAAATAAATAATATCTTTAAAAAAGAAAGAAAGAAATACAGTTGTTTTTTTAATTGAGGTAAAATCCACGTAACATAAACTAACCATTAACTTTTAAAAATGTACAATTCATTGCATTGAGTATATTGACTTTGTTGAGCAACGATTACCTCTAACTGGATCCAAGACATTATTTTTAAGATTTTATTTATTTATTCATGAGAGACAGAGAGAAAGAGGCAGAGACAGGCAGAGAGAAACAGGCTCCATGCAGTGAGCCTGACGTGGGACTCCATCCTGGGTCTCCAAGATCACGCCCTGGGCTGAAGGCGGCGCTAAACCGCTGAGGCCCCCCCCCCCCCCGGGCTAACCCCCAAGACATTTTTCTTATCCCGAAAGTCAGTGTTATATCACAGTGATGCAGTTTTGCAGAAATACTGTGAGAAAAACCAGCAAAAGAGAAAAAAAAGTAAAACAAATGTTTCAGCGGTATGGCAAGAAAGTGAGAAGTAGCTACTTAATGAACTTAAGAGAAGCAAAGTATTTTTTTAAAAATCTTATTTTAAAAATGTTTTGCTAAGACCTTATAGTGTTTAATATATTGTGCTAAGGGATGGATAGTTTTAAAAAAATTTCTGGCAAAGTGAACTTTATCGTGGCCCTGAGGCCAGGGCTCTTCTCTCCAGGTCCTGCTAAAAGGCTCTTGTATTGTCCCCCCAACACCTCCATCACATTCAGATCCAGATGGAGAGCAGCCCAGGTGGGGGGACATTGTAGGTCTGCAGCACACCCTGAGGAAGGTCCATTCACAGACTCTCTCTCTGCACTGTGGCCAGTCCTTCCTGGCTCCTCATTTCTTGGATCCTGGCTTTTTAGGTCTGAGTGTGGGTTTGACCTTTTTCATAGGGCTGTTGTCTTTATGACTGAATCTCAGTGCTTCTCTGCTTTTTTTTTTTTCCATTTTTTTTTTCTTAGCAATGCGTATCTACTTCTGGGGGCACCTCTTGACTTGCTGGACAGGGGCCACCTCCTCCAGGAACACATCTACAATGACATCATCTTTCTCCTCCTTCTCCTCCCGAAATGTAATATTTCTGGCCACTCAGGAACACAGGTCCAGAGCCAGTCTGGAGCTGAAAACTGACTAGAAGAGAAAGCTCAAATGCCATCGTGATGACCAAGGGTAGCGACGGAGGCTTGAAGTGGGGCCATGGTGATGGGCTTGATCTTCTTGTCCTCTGGGCTTGACAGAGGCAGAATTCCAATGAGGTTCATTTCCTCTTTGACTGTCTCCCCAAAGCAGATCATACTAAACAACAGCTCAGAGTCCTGCTTTCCCTCCTTCTGGGGTTTGAAGGTCCAAGTCCACTTCTTTAGATCACAGGACCAGAGTGTGGAGGCTACACTACAACCTTTTTGTTGTGCTGTTATTGCTGCTGCATTTGGATGTGGGAGGTAGCAAAAATGAAAATAATCTAGCTTTCGTCTTCAAACAAGCTTGTAGTCTAATGACAAATTTAGACGTGTAATCAAATGGTATAGATAAGTGAAAGAAAAGGGAGTAGAGAGAGAAGAGTTACAATGCCAAAGAAAGGTCATAGGAAGACTCCTTGTTCTGTTTAAAGCAGAGTCTTGTACATGGACTGGTGATGATTTTTTCTTTAAGGCTACAAAGCGCAGAAAAGTGCCAGGTAAACTGCAGAATTAGGTAAGGATATTACACAGGCCTCTCCAGATAAAAGAGTAAAGAAAGGAGCTAAATAAGACTTCACATTTTTGTGTTTAGGGTATATAGATCCTGTCACAAGAAAGTGCAGGCCAAATCCAGAAACTTAGGAGGGAGATACAAAAAGAAATTGTTACTGAATTTACAGTTATAATAGCATCATTTAGGGAAAAAAGAAAAAAAGAGCATTTAAAATATATAAAAAATAACAAGATAAACAGGTAGGGATGCTAACAAAATAAAAGTGGGACATAAAGAGGATTGCAATAGCACTGAAAATGTAAATTATAGAATGGGCTCACAGTTTGAAAGGGAAGAAAAGGCAACAATTGGAGATCGAGTTTCATATTCCACCCCTCTGAGAGGAAACAGCAAATCCTGCCAGAGAAAGGTGATTTGTAAACATGGAAGTGGGATATCTTTTCACAAGATATGATGAAGGCTCATCAGTGAAATGTAAGGGTTGAGGATCTAAAGAGTATAATATAATAGGAAATTATCAAACACCTGTTAAAGGAGATATACATTTATAAAGGAATAAATAATAAAATCTGAGTATTGAAATAATCTTTTAGAGCTGACAGGAAATAAAAGAGTAAATATAATAAATACAGTTTTTATTAAGTATAAAACAGAAATAATTTGCAAAATGTTTTAACAAACAGTGGTTCTACAATAAAAATGATCAGGGTAGGATACCATTGCATGGGGTATAGCTGAATATTTTTGGAGCCACTTAGCGAAGATAAGGGGAAAGGAAGAGGTAAAATATAGTTTTAAAGAAAAAACATATAGTTTTAAAGAAAAAACAAACTTATTCAGAAGAAGGAGAAAAATGAAGGACAAATCACAATCTTGAAAACACTCAGAAAGGAGAAACATGAGGAACTACAGATATATAAAAAGTCAGAAGAATTGGACACATATGGGTAAAATATATTAGAAAGGGGAGAGTGAAGCAAATAGACCCAACAGAGGAATCCATAGTATTTATAAGACAGAGAATGTTCCTGTTTTCATCATGGATGAACAATTATAAATAGGTATAAAACATAAGTATGTTTAGAAATAAAATATGAGAATTAAATGAGTTAATGAGGATAAATGTGCTTGAACAATTACAAGCCAAAATACAAGTAAAAGGTTTTGTTTCACTGTAAGGTAGCAGTTGTGGGCTTTCATATTCAGCCCAGAAAGGAGGGAGAAACATTTAGCAGATCTCTTGCTCAGTTACCATAAAACCCAATGACCACTGAAAGCAAGTGTGCTAAAGACTGTGCCTCTCAATGACTACTGTCTCTTTACTCTTCAGTGCTGGCTAGATAAGACCTGGAAAACCCCCTTGTTGTATAATCTTCAACTGGTATTTTTAAAAATTGAGATATAATTCACATAACATTAACATTCAACCCTTTTTTAAAAGGGACTTCAATTCAGTGGTTCTTAGTATACTCACAAAGTTGGGCGATCATCACCACTCTCTACTTCCAAACATTTTCATCACCTCCTAAAGAAACCCCATATCCATCAGCAGTCCTCTTCTTTTCCCTTCCTTCAGCTGCTGGCAGACAATAATCTACCTTCTGCCTCCAAAGATTTGCCTGTTTTGGAAATTTCATACAGATGGAACCACAATAGGTGGCTTTGGTGTCTGGCTTCTTTTACTAAACATAAAGTTTTTAAGGTTCCTTCATGTTGTAGCATATGTATCAGCCCTTTTTCTTTTTTTAGAATTTATTTATTCATGAGAGATATGGAGAGACAGATGCAGAGACACAGGCAGAGGGAGAAGCAGGCTCCATGCAGGGAGCCTGATGTAGGACTCAATCCCAGGACTCCAGAATCACGCCCTGGGCTGAAGGCAGGTGCTCAGTCACTGAGCCACCCAAGCGTCCCAGTATGAGTCCTTTTAATGACTGAATAGTATTCCTTGTATAGGTATGCCACATTTGAAAAAAAATTTTTTGGTATACCACATTTTAACTATTCATTAATGGATAGACATTTGCAATTATTATTTTATTTTTATTTCCTCTAAGTTCTTCAAGTTTGTTGATATTTGGTAATTATTTTACATTCCAATAGATATATTTCAAGTATGCAATGTGGAATTCTTAAGATGAATTTCAAAATACAGAATTTGTCTACAAATTGACAATCACCCAAAGTATAGAAATAAATAAGGTGATTTATATATATACATATATGATATACATTATATATAATTATATAATAACTTATTATATTTTACATTATATATTTTATAGATATGTCATTTATATAAATATGTAATCACTTTAATTATATAATATATATATAATTTTTATATATAATGAGCACTGTTTGCGACTAGTCATCTGACTGCCCCCACTTAGGTGCAGATTTTCATTGAGTGGCTACTCTTTGTTCCCTCCTGCTCCAAAACCAAGGTCTTGATTTTTCTCAGTGGCCCATATGTAGCAGGGCTTCAAGTGAATTTTTCACCGCACCGGACTAAAGTTTTTATGTACCATCTGCAGAGTTAGTGTTGATCTTTCTCATAGAATTGCATCAGCTTTATCAAACATTTGAACATCACAGTACACAAATTCATGTGGACCTAAACCACCTCTGAAAGCTGACTACAGCACAATGCTTGAAGCAAGGAAGCTGGATATTAATTACTTGGTACACCCGTAGTTTAAGTTATTGTACCATTCTTGTTTTTCTTTTTTTCCTAATTTTTCTCACTAAAACCAGAGAAGCTAAGAAATTATGATACAGAGCTAGAGATAGATAGATACTTAGATAATAAATAAGTGAAGAAATATCACAATTTTAAAAAAATGCCCCATGAGTGGTTCTGATTGGATTGAAGGAGTCTGGATAAGTTTGAATTTCCATAACTCTGATATTATTTATTCATTGAACAAACCTTTGTGGAAAAACTACTGTGTGCCAGGTACGTGGGGGGTATAAATATGGAACAGATATTCTCTGACTTCATAAAACTGATTATCTAGTGAGGAAGATAAGATATGAACATAAATATCCACAATATAGAGTACAAAGTGATAACTGTTATGAAAGAGATGCAGATAAGTTGCCACAGGAGTTTAGAAATAAAAGAGTTTGCCTGCAGTTGAGAGAGAACAAGAAAAGTTGGGAGCAGAATCTTAGCCATAAATGTTAAATGTAGGTAGAATCTGAGCAGATGGAAGCAGAAAGCCGGAACCAGTAGGACAAAGGCATAGGGCCAGAACATCTATGGACATGTGAATAAAGAGCAGGAACCTTCAAAGTCTGTAGTAAAGGGAGTAATGAGCCACAAGGATGGGAAGCTAGGTTGAGTCAGACGTTACAGAGAGGACTTTGTACGCCAGAAGGAGTTCATCTTTTATATGGTGATAAACAGAGGGCTATTAAGGTTTTTGAGCAGGAAATTAATGGGAGAAGAGCGGTACTTGGGGTTAATCTGATAACCCATGTATAAAATCATTAAAAAGGGGAGGGAAGAGGCCAGGTATGAGTTGGAAGAAAGCATAAAGGAAAGAAACATTATGGAAATAGAATTGAATAAATGTTTCATCTTCCTGTTAGCAACTTGTATTTCAGGAAACTAAATTCTGTAAAGTGAATATAGAAACAACCCTTTGATTGACTGGTAACAATACTAGTCACTTATACTCAAAGGTACACAGACAATTACCCCTGCTCTCTATAAAGAAGAAATCTATAATGTCAATAACCTCTGAGAGTCTTCTCAAGGCAAAATTATCTTTCAAATACTTGATCCATCATTAGGATTCTGGAGGGATAGTTCTCTTAATCGAGGTTAAGGAATAAGGAGTTCTACTCATAAAACTCTGTGCTAGTCAAAGGACTCCATCCAATTTGCCTACCTCTGATTTGACCAGTAGTTAAACTGAGCCCCATTATGGGAACTGACTCATCCAGGGCAATATGCCTGATTAAGGCTTGCATCTACTGATCTCTGCTCCCACCTCCTACAATTCTACTGTGGATGCTCTGGGTTGGCTAAAACTGAAGTATCAAAAATAAGGTGACTCTTTTAGTTTGCTTGGGCTTAATAAGTTGGTTTCCAATAAATAACAATCAGAAAAAAAGTATAGCTCTACTAGAAAATTAAACATCTGCAGAGTATCGCTATCTAGTTGGAATTGCTGACATACCACATGCCTTGCTTGTTGTCTACATCATAAGACACCGAGTTAAATGCAGTATAGCAACGACTTGACTTTTTTTTGGAAAATTCTGGTTACTCAGGGGAAATTCCTTAGGTCTTACAGACACTTGTGGTCTCCAGACTCCCAAACATTTGTGGTGTGTGTGTGTGTGTGTATGTGTGTGTGTGTGTGTGTGTGTGTAGAATAACAAATATGTTTTTAATAGACTTTAATTTGGGACTTCAGAAAGTAACTGAAAATCTGCGGCCTGTAGTCATTACAGAAATGAAAGAAAAGGGCATCAATCTCTCAAAATTCTGGCAGGAAAGGAGTGGCTGTTTCCAATATCCTCTTTCCTTTGCAATAAGCTGTCCACTGGTGCCAGAGAACAGCTCATCAGCAATGCTGTTTCATTTTATAGGGATGTTTTGAGAGAGGGGGGAAAAATTAGGAATGTGTGATGTAATTTTTTAAACCTCATGTCCCAAAGCCTATAATAATCTTCTTGCTTTTTATTTTGAAAAAAGGAAACCAAATGTTCAAAATTTGATATTTGTGTCTACAGTGTTCACTGCAGGCATGTTAGGCATGTTACCTTAACTTTATCACAAGAAGCAACATATAGTTTCTTTAAATGTTGCCAAGACAGAAAAACAAAAAAACATCATAGATTCCCTTAAGAACTCATAGCACATAGCAACAACCACACATAGCAACAACCATAACTACAAAATCACATTTCCCTACCTCTGCTGGGGTTTCATCTTCTACATCCACTAGCTCAGGGTACCCAGGGATATCGTATGTGTGCTCCAAGAACAGTTCTCTCAGCTGCCAAATGGTGTTCACAACTCCTTGCCTGACATAAGCAGCTAGCTGCCACCAATCCTTCAAGCCATGTCATCACTGCCCACCCCAGGTACTGCCACCACGTTGCGGCTGCTGACATGTGCAACGAGGCCTCTGAGGCCCAAAGTCCAACCTCCAAGGCAGCAGAGAATGCTGGAGGTGCCAAATTATTCGTGCCACGGACAGGCTGCACTCCTCGTGTCCTAAGGAGATGAGCACAAAAACAACTCCTTTGGCCTTTACTAGATCTTATATTACAGCCACCCTGGAGTCACAGGGCTCAGGGACAGATTAGGGAGATGCTCAATAGCTATTTGTTGAAAGAATATGAATGAGTTCGCCAGGCTGGGCTGCAATCTGAGTGGCAGACACCATGATGCACTCAGACACGTTCAACCCTCTCTGTTGCCCTTAATGCAATTTCTGTACCTTGGTTCTTTCTCCCACTGGGATTAGTTCCTGGTGGCAACCTGACTTGTCTTATAAATGGAATTCCAGAAGGCATATCCCAGTCGGACTCCAGGCATGCCCAGATGGGTCTGAATCCTGAGGAGGATAAAATTTAGGTTCAACATACTATCCTTTATCTTAGAAAAAGGAAACACAGAATTGACATAGTTGTACAAATTCATTTGATTCTCATCAAGAATAAAATATAAATTGGTAGCCTATGGCTAAATCTGGCCAGAAGATCTTTTCTTTATTCTAATTCATCTAGAATTAGAATACATCTAGATCAGTGGTTCTCATACAGGAACATGGATCAGAACCAAGGTTGTTAAAATTCAGGTTACTGGGCTCCACCTCCAGAGTTTCTGACTCAGTAGATCTGGAGTGGAGCCTGATAGTTTGAATGTCTACCTATTTCTTGATCTGTCTGGTCTGAACTTACTGTGGTTCTCAGTTAGGGGTTAGGGACTCTATAATTTTTCCAGACTCCACCACCAGGCCCCACTGTATTTCATTTGGTCCACCTTATTCATTTGCATTACCTGCCTGGCCTTTGAGTTTGAAAGCTCTGTGAACCTTAATATTTCAGTTGAAACCTCTTTTCAGCCTGACTCACAGAGATGATTGTATTACTCATATTGTTTAACTTGTAGTACTTGGTGTCTCTATGGTCTTACAACAAAATGTTTCGTAAATGGTGTTTCTATTAGTCAGGTTCTATTATTATTAATTTGATATTATTATTATCATGGCTACTACTGACACTTGATCCTTCTTGAAATTAGCACCACCTCCTTCCCCATGCACATCGATTTGCTTGAGATCAACTAAATTCAGAAGTGGGAGATGAGAAAGGCTGGAATGCTTATGACAAATGAAAAGGCTATTTAGTTTTGTCTGTTTTTATTGTGTCACTTTTAGAAATAAATGACTATTTTCCAAACATATATGCATTTGCATTTTTTAATCTGTATCTTTGTTAAATATCAAATGACCCCCGAACATCAAATACTGATCATGGTCATTGCTATAAGCACAGTAATAAGTGAGGGCAATTTAAACCTGTTATAGAGAATAAACATTAATATTTTTTAATTTTTTATTTTTTTATACATTTTAATTTTTAACTTATTGAAATATAACATATAAACAGAAAGGTACATACATTGCTAACTGTGCAGCTCAGTGAATCTTCACAAACTGAACTCATGCATCTAACCAGCACCCAGAGCAAGAAATAAAGCATCACCACGCTCCAGAAACCCCCTCATGCGCCTTTCATAATTTTAACCCCAAGGGAACCACTCTCCTGACTTCTAACATCATAGTTTAATTTTTCCTATTTTTATAATTTATCAAATGGCCTATGTTGTGTGTGGCTGTTATGTTCACGAGATTCATTCATATTGTTGTATACAGTTGCCGTTTGTTCATTCTCATTTCTGTACAGTGTTCCATTATACAATACTACAATGTTTCCATTCCACTATTCATTAGCATTTGGGTCATTTACATTTTGAGGCTATTAAAAAAGTGCTTGCTACAACATTCTCGTATCTGTCTTTTGCTGCACGTATATATGCATTTCTGCCAAATGTATACCTAGGAGTAAAATGGCTGGGTTGTAGGGTATGTGTATCTTTAACTTTAGGAGATGCTACCAAACAGATTTCCAAAGTAGTTTTTAGCAATTCATATTTCCATTAGAAATATGTATGAAAATTTGAATTTCTCCACATTCCCACCAACACTCTGAATTTCACTTGTCATTTTAAAGAACCATAGGCCTGCCTAGATTTAAGTCATTGGTGTTCTTCATTTGGTTTGCATGAATCTCGAGTTCACTGTACAACTTCTATCACTTTCGAGGAATCAAGGCATAAATCTTTCTTTAATAAATGATGGGGCTTCACAACCAATTTGTAAATACATAACTTAAGTTAGTGAATTTGCTATCTAAGTGAATTTTCCTCCTGTCATGTATTATCTACTGTTTGTTTTTAAGCCACAAAGTATATTCTGTATGGGAAGATAGGATTATTATTCTCTGTATGCTGCTGTAATGTAAATGTAAATGTGAGGTATAACAAACAGTACTTCCCATGTACTGGCAGCTCTTTGTAAGGATTTTTCCAGAAGGTGATGCTCTTTCTTGAACCACAATTTCTATAAGTTCAAGACCTCGATCTAGGAAGTAAGAGATTTCTTGATATTGTCTGTCCACAGGGAAGAAAGTTGGTACTTTCTGGCCAAAGGTTAACTCTAAAGATCAGTAAAAAGTTTCTCATACCATGCAACCCCTCTTACTTTGCCGTAAGCTGATTCTTCAAAAACACTGAGACAAAGCACTAATAGGGATATCTTTGGTGGTGCCATCAAGGACTAGAGAACTAGTCTCAGTCCCCTAGGACCCTCTCTTTCTCCCTACCACCCCCACAGGTTGGTTTTCTCCCCAGAATCTCTGATAACCAAGTGTTATAAATACATTTTATTGAATTCTTCAACTGGGCAGGAAATGGCCTTAACAGAATCAAGGTTTATTATATTTCACTATACTTAATGTTTATTTCTTTTCTCTGTTTGCCTGCTTTGAGTGATTTCTGGCTTTGATACATTGCATCTTAAATTTTGTTAGCTCACCTGGGTAATTATAATATTTACATTTTTTCTTAATCTTTAAGGGCTTAATAGTATAACTTTTCTTTGTTTTTTCTTAAAGATTTTATTTATTTATTCATGAGAGACACAGAGAAAGAGGCAGAGACTTAGGCAGAGGGAGAAGCAGGCTCTGTGCAGGGAGCCTGATACGGGACTCGATCCTGGGACTCCAGGATCACACCCTGAGCTGAAGGCAGATGCTCAACCATTGAGTGCCCAGGCATGCCACTAGTGTAACTTTTCATTGCATATTTGTCATTTTTAACCAGAAACTAGGTAAGCAGAAAATCATTGTTTTGGATAATCTTATTAAAGAATAACAACTTCCAGGGCACCTGGGTGGTACAGTTGGTTAAACATCTGCCTTTGGTTCACATCGTAGTCCCAGGGTCCTGGGATGGAGCCCTGCTGAACAAGGAGCCTGCTTCTCCCTCTCCCTCTGCTGCTTCCCCTGCTTCTGCTCTCTCTCTGTCTGTTGAATAAATAAAAAAAAATTAAAAAAAAAACTTTTTTTAAAAAAGTAACAACTTCATTTTTTAAAAAAAAAGATACATACTGGGATCCCTGGGTGGCGCAGCGGTTTGGCGCCTGCCTTTGGCCCAGGGCGCGATCCTGGAGACCCGGGATCGAATCCCACGTCAGGCTCCCGGTGCATGGCGCCTGCTTCTCCCTCTGCCTGTGTCTCTGCCTCTCTCTCTGTATGACTATCGTAAATAAATAAAAAATAAATAAATAAAAAGATACATACTAAAAAAAAAAAGATACATACTCATTTAAAAAATTCAAGCAATTAAGAAAAGCACAACAAATAAAGCGATAAATACTTCTTACCACTCAGAAAAAAGCCATTACTAACCTTAGATGAATATTATTTCAGACATCTCTCTATGCCTATATACAGATGAAAGTTTAGACAAACAGAAAGATAAAAAAAATGATGCTATTAAAACTGGATCTTACGAGGTGCCTGCGTAGCTCAGTTGGTTAAGCGGGCTGCCTTCGGTTCAGATCATGATTCCAGGATCATGCCCCGCATCGGGCTTTCTGCTCAGTGGGGAATCTGCTTCTCCCTCTCCCTCTGCCTAGCACTCTCCCTGCTTGTGCTCTCTTTCCTTCTGTCAAATAAATAAAATCTTTAAAAAACCAAAACACCAGATCTTACAATCTGGCAGTCAATAAAAAATTATTAGAGTTACTTTTTATTTATTTATTTGTTTGTTTATTTCTTTATTTATTTATAGATTTTGTTTATTTATTCATGAGAGACAGGGAGAGAGAGAGGGAGGGAGGGAGGGAGGGAGAGGCAGAGACACAGGCAGAGGGAGAAGCAGGCTCCACGCAGGGAGCCCGATGTGGGACTCGATCCTGGTCTCCAGGATCAGGCCCTGGGTTGAAGGCGGCGCTAAACTGCTGAGCCACCTGGGCTGCCCTAGAGTTATTTAAACAAAAGAAAAGCAAGCCAAATAATATAGAATAACTATAGATAAATATTTCATCATATTTCAGGCATATTTTAGAGATTGTGATAACGTGTGCTCGAGCATGTCTCTGTCCTGATCTCTAACTCTTGGCCCAGAAGAATGTCTTGATTGCACATGCAGCAATATCAGCCTCCTCAATCCCTAATAGTTCATCTTATTAACATATGTATAACGTGTGTAACATATGTGTAATGTGTGTTTTTGTCAGTAGCCTGTGAAAAGATAAGATGGAAAGAGAAAGGGAAAGAAAGATAAGAAAGAAGGAAAGGGAGAGAGGGAAGGAGGGAGGAAAAGTTCTATTTCAATGTCTTTATTCTATTTTGTCATTTCAGTGGTCCTCAAAGTGCATGTAACTTGTAGATGATGCACACTAAGAATTATAGGGAGGACCAAGTGTTTTGTTAAACAGGTCCAGCCTTCCTGTGTCATGATGCAATAGCTCCAAAGGACCCGTAGGGTCACATCAGAGTTTATGGTGACCTGTCTGATCCAAATCCTTTCACTATTGACGTAGTTTGCACCAAAAGCCTAGTTTTGTTCAATTTATTTTATGCAGCCCTATTGTGATGAGGCTTTTATCTACAAAATTCTAATGAGATTATCTTTAGATTATCAACACAAAATTCCAGAGCAGTGGTAGCTAACAAAAAAGGCCCATACAAGATGACATAAAAACATTGTTGTATCATTTATTGTATGCTCTACACAGTGCCACGGACCATGACCTTGTGGAATGTCTGGATAATTACCAAGCAGCTTCAGGGAAGCTATACTCAGTCTTTGCATTAACCACACAGAACACAGTGTTATCAATTGCATCTCATTAACTGGACTCTAAAGAATTTAAGAATGCTATAATTGAAAACAAACTGAAAATTTAATAAGAAAGGCCAGGGTGACTGGGTGAATGAGAAAAGGGAACTAACATTTCCTAAGCTTTTATTTTTATGCTAAATAGGTTGTTTACATTCTTTGAATCTTCAAATAACCCCATGGAATTGGTATTGTTTGTAGCCTGTTACAGATGAGTACTCAGAGAGGTTGCTATTGAGAGGGCCTAGAATTTGCATCTCCATCTGTCCAACTCCAGTAGGTTTTCTCCTATGCTGTTCTCGCTTCCTGCAAGTTATATCCCAACAACATTTCGAGCTGTACACTAAATGGAGTTTGGTGGGAGGATGGTATGTGCAGCCTGTTACCTGGCTGCCCAATTTGATCATTCCTCGGAACACCAGACCCAACTACGTTAGTAAGATCGTCAATGTTCTTTCAGAGTCACACCTAACGCTGAATGGATTTGGTTACTGCTTGTCCTTGCCACCAGATACTGCCAGGGAAAGTGCAAGAACAGCTGCTGGAAAGACTTACTTAATTTCTTTGAATAGTTTGTGACATTATCTAAACTTTAAATTCTAGAGCAGTTTGTTGATACTGCAGTTGCTTTTTCCCTTAATATATCAAGATATACCTGGAAACAAGAGAAAAGGAGTTTTAGGAAATTATGTTGTTGGTACTGTGTAGACTTCTCAAATAATGTATATGAAATATAATCCCAGGTTATGAAGACTTGCATGACAGTTCACGGCATTAAGAGGGAGTGATGTTTGAAAGGTCATGTACTCAGTTGAGCAACTTGTTATCAAGTGATATTATTAGGGAAATTACATCGTAGCCCTTGTGATACTAAAAGCTTTTTTTTTTTAAATCATGAGCTGCTTAAAGGTAAACACTGTCTATGTGAATTTTTTATATTTCTTACAATTTTAATATCATGGAAAATTAAGTTAAACATTCATCACTGCTTATCACTCTTTGTGAGTCAAAAATTTCTTTCGAAAAAAAAATGCTTGGGTAGAAATCAGATAACTCAATGCAAAAAACAGAGGTAGTCTTGATTAAGTGTAATAAGCCACTTGATGGCAGGGACAACTGTAGATCATGTTCTGAAAAAAAAATCATTGATTTCTCTATTCTATCGGCACAATATGTTCCAGAAGGATGAATGACAGGGATACAGAGAGATAATAGAGAGAGAAAGTTATTTCTCATTTTATTCTAGAACTGGAGAAATGGAGACATAGAAGTGATCTGTTGAAGTTATAGTGCTCTTGGATGCATAACACTTTTATCTGCATTCACTTTCTCTCTAGACAGAACACCTACACTTTATTGATTAAGATTAAGGAGGCTGGGGCACCTGGGTGGCTCAGTTAGTTAGGTGTCCAACTCCTGATTTCGGCTCAGATCATGACCTCAGGGTTGTGAGATCAAGCCCTGTGTTGGGCTCACATGGAGCCTACTTAAAAAAAAAAAACAAAAACAAAACAAAACAAACAAAAAAAAAACGGATAAAGGAGTCTTCTTCCTAGTTTCTAATCTGTGCTCTAACCTGAAAGCTGTACTAGCCACATAGAACCTCCCTTCCTGCTCCTGGGCCTTCTTTTATGCTGGGCTGTGGTTGGAAATAGCACTTCATTCTTTTTTTGGTTTTAATTTGCTAAAATACTCAATTTACTAAAATTACTAAGACTTAGAACAAAACTATCTTAAAATTGCTGCCATCAAAGTGATTGGATACCATCGTGTGAATGACTATATTCTTTCATTGTTAGACTTTTCAGACTTCATTTAATGTTGAAAGAAATTAGTCAGACCAAATGGTGCACACAGGATCCATACTCACCCTAGAAGTCTCTCTCACATACTGAAGTAAATCATTAAGTTGTAATTGCTTTAAGAAAAAGAGAGAGAGAGAGAGAGAGAGAGAGAGAGAGAGAGAAACAAACTAAAAGAAAGCAGCTTATGTCCTAAAGAGAAATTAATTTACCACCTCATTATTTCCTAAGTATAGTTCTTCCAGTTTTTTTCCTCTTGAGAAATCTTCTGTATGATTCTCCCCTTTGGCTCCACAGCCTAAACAATCCAGAGAAAATCCTCTGATTATAGAAACTTCCCATGTGGTGAGATTTTAGGTCCCCCTTTCCCCTACCCACCCCCACATCCTGCACAAATAGTTTCACCATCTGTCTATAACACTTCCTGAAATTCCATCATTAAATATATGCCTTCAGTTAAATATGTAGCTGCTTATTTTAAAAATCATAATCGCTTCATTGAACATTCCCATAAACCTAACACAATTATTTCTATTGTTTTAACTATCTTTAATATTTTCAATGCTTCTGCAGATATTTTAAATCATATAGACAGTATGTGAATGCATGTTTGGTTCTGATTGTTCATTTGGTATTGTTTAATATATCCATATACCAATACAAGGAATATACTTATCACATTATTTTTAATGTCAATGTGCTCTACTTTGGTAATTTACAAAAACCAAGGAAATTGAATTATTTCAAGTTCTGCTTTCATAACTTTTTCTGCCTTAAACACTATTGTACACATTGGCTTGATTCTGACTTTTTAACATTATTTTCTTAAATAACTTTATTTTTAAAAATTTTTTTTAAAGATTTTATCTATTTATTCATGATAGACACACAGAGAGAAAGAGAGAGGCAGAGACAAAGGCAGAGGTAGAAGCAGGCTCCATGCAGGGAGCCCGACGTGGGACTCCATCCGGGGTCTCCAGGATCAATCATGCTCTGGGCTGAAGGCGGCGCTAAACCGCTGAGCCACCCGGGAATCCCTCTTAAATAACTTTAAATTTCTCAAAGTAAAAATCCTAAGTAAAAGAATGGCAGTACTTTAATATCTCATTTCACATTTCAAATATGATTAAACCCACTCCCCTGGAAGACTGTATATATTTACAATGCTAACAGGATATGAGTACCAGTCTCTCTCCAATGTTAGTTGATTAGTATCATTTTTTAATTAAAAATATATCCATCGTATTTATGTGTATGTTAAAACTCAAAATTGTTGATTTTGTATGTATTTTTCTTTAATAGGTAATGATTTTTCAACTGATATTTTATTATAGTCCTTTCATCTGGAAAGTCTGGAGACTGGATATTGATTTTATAGCTCTAATTAAGATCATACAGCAAAGAAGTAACAGAATTAAGATTTGAATTCAGGTGTATCTGACCTCAAATCACTCCACCATAAGAAGGAGGGATTGAGCTGGAGGGTTGGGGGGTAGGAAGTGGCTAATCATAAGTATAGGAATGTACTGTGTACATTCTATATATTAAATTATTTTTAATATTATGAGTTCTGGTTATGAAGTAGAACATTGTTAATATCTTAGAGCTCCATGTGAGTTCTAACCTACTGTCCAAGCTTTTGTGATTTCCTTCCTTTGCTTCTCTTTATAACTTCACTTTTTATGTATGCTTCCCTAAATTATATATCGGTTGGGTTTTATCTGCTTTCAAACATAATGCAAACGGAACCTACTGCCTGTATTCTTTATGACTTTTGTTTTTTTGGTCAACCTTAGAAGATTCATCTATATTGATACATATGGCTTAGTTTATTGATTTTTATTTCTGTCTAGTTGCAGTAGTTTTATATGCTGTTAACAGATCACCACAAATAGAGTGGTTTAAAACACCACACATTTATTATCTCAGTTTCCACAGGGTAAACATTCCACTTGTGACCTAAGTTAAGTGCTCTGCTCAGGGTCTCACAAGGCTGTTGCCCAGATGTCAGCCAGGCTGCATTCTCCTCTGTAGGCTTAACTGGGGGAAGGATCTGCTTCCAAGTGTTTTGGGGTTATTGGCAGAATCCATTTTCTTGAAGTTTTAAAACTCATGGCAGCTTGCTTTTTCAATGCCAGCAGGAGAGAAGAGTTTGCTGAAATACATATACATAGACATAGGAGTGCATGTGTGTATATACATACACCATACATACATACATACATACATGGAGACACACATACACACACACACGTACAAAACCATGGGAGTAATATCCCACTACTTTTGCCTATAATGTAACCTAATAAAAAGAATAACAGCCCATGACTTTTGTCAATTCTATTTGTTAGAAACAAGTCATAGGTTCTACCTGCGTTTAAGGAAATCATGGGGTGGGAGGGGGGCAATTTAGAATTGTGCTTACCACAATAGTAATTTAGTATTTATTATATGTATAAGCCACAGTTTCTTTATCCAATCTACCCTTGATGGATGTTTAGATTTTTTTTTCTAATTTTGGGCTGTAATGGTTAATTTTAACTTGGCTGAGCGATGGTGCCTAGATATTTGGATGTTTCTGTGGGGTGTTTTCAGATGAGATTTAAATTTACATTGGTGGACTTCGAATAAAGCAGAGTACCCTCCAGATCAGATTTAATCAGTTGAAAACCTGAATAAAACAAAAGGCTGACCTCCCCTGAGCAAGAGGGAACTCTCTGAGCAGACTGTCTTCCCACTGCATCTGCAACATGTACTCTTTCTGGTTTGCCAGCAGACTGCCTTTGGACTTGAACTCTTAATTCCTTCCTTAGTCTCTAGCCTGCTGGCCTTCCCCATCAGATTTTGGACTTACCAAGCCTCCAAAATGGCCTGAGCCAATTTCTTAAATAAATCTCTTTCTTCTCTCTCTCTCTCTCTCTCTCACTCTCTCTCTCAATGTTTTGTTGGTTTTGTTTCTCTGAAGAACCTTTGCTAATATAAGTGCTATTATTAACAATGCTTCTGCAAATGTTCTTCTGTGTATATCCTGATGAACATGAGGAGCAGTTACTGCAGCATATATCTAGGAGTGGAATGCCTGGGTTGTAAAGTATGCCTCTACTCATCTTTATGAGATAGTGCCAAACTATTTTTCAAAGTCTTTGTGCTCATTAATACTCCCACCAGCACAGCTGAGTTCCCATTAATGCAAATGCTCATCAACATATGGTATTGTCTATTTTTAAATTTCTGTCAGTCTGATGGGCATGAATTGGCATCTCATTGCATTTTATTGCTAACTGATTAGGTTGAACATGCTTTCATGAGTTTATAGGGCATTTAAGTTTCTTCTTTGGTGAAATGTTTGGTCAAGGCTCTTGCCCATTTATCTGCTGAATATTTTGTTATTTTTCTTACTGATTTGTAAGAGCTCTTATATATTCTAGATACAGATCTTAAATATCTTGTAGTTTGTGATTTGACTTTGTATTTTCTTTATGATGTGTTTTGATGATCAGAAGTTCTTATTTTTTTTTAGAGGGGCAAGGGGGAAGGCAGAGAAGAGAAGGAGAGAGAATCCTAAGCAAGCTCCACTCCCAGCACAGAGCCCCACGTGGGGCTCAGTTCCACAATCCTGAGATCATGACCTGAGTTGAAATCAAGAGTTGCACGCTTAACCCACTGAGCCACCCAATGGGTTAAAACACCCAGTGTTTTAATTCGCTATATTTGTGGTAAATTGTTAACAGCATATAAAACTACTGCAACTATACAGAAACAAAAATTAATAAACTAAGCTATATGTATCAATATAGATGAATCTTCTAAGTTCTTAATTTTATTTTTTTATTTTTTTTAAGTTCTTAATTTTAACGTAGTTTACATTTCAACTTTTTCCTCTCTGTTTCATTTTTTTGTTCTGTGTTTAAGAAATCCTCTGTATCCTGTCACCATGAAGATATTTTCCTATGTTATCTTTCAAAGGCTTTAACTTTGTTTCTGATTTTTTGGTCTTTGTTTCTTTCAGAAATGTATTTTTATTATTGTGTGGGATACAGAGTCAATGTAATATTTTCCCATATGGTTATCTTTATCCAATATTATTTATTGAAAAAATCCATCCTTTCCTGCCATTTGCAATACCTCTTCTGTCACATATTTACTATCTATACATGCCAGGATCTACTTCTGAGCTTTAATTCTACTTTATTGACCTATTTCTCTATCCAGCATCAAAACAATACTATCTTAAGAACTAATGCTTTATGTCTTGAAAACTGTAGGGCAAGTCCCCTAAACCTATTCATCTTCTTTAAGAGTGGCTTGGCTATTTTGGGTCCTTTGTATCTCCATATTAATTTTTAGAATATGACTTTAAAGCTCCACTTTTAAAAAGTCTATTGGAGGGGCACCTGGGTGGCTCAGTCAGTTAAGTATCTGAGTCTTGATTTTGGCTCAGATCGTGATCTCAGGGTTGTGTGATCATGTCCTGTGTCAGGCTGTGTCCTGGGCATGGAGCCGGCTTAAGATTCTCTCTCTTCCTCTCCCTCTGCCACTCCCCCACTCTCTCTCCCTCTCTTAAAAAAATCTATTGGAGATTTGAATGAGATTGCTTTGATCTTATAGATCATATTGGGGACAACAGATATCTTTACAATATAAAATCTTCTAGTCTGTTTTTTCATTTTTTTAAAAGATTTTATATATTTATTCATGAGAGACACATGAGAGAGAGAGAGAGAGAGGCAGAGACACAGGCAGAGGGAGAAGCAGGCTCCATGCAGGGAGCCTGATGTGGGGCTTGATCCCGGTACTCCAGGATCACAGCCTGGGCCAAAGGCAGGCACTAAACCGCTGAGCCATCCAGGGATCCCCTAATCTGTTTTTTCTTAAAAGTTTTGGTGTTAGATTAATACCTAGGTAATTCCTGGTTTTAAAAATATGTATGTGGTATACACACATATATATATATATGTATATACACAGAGATAACAGTAAATGGTGCTACTATACAGAAATATAATTTTTGTGTATTGAGTTGGTATCTGGAAACTTTTGTTAAATTCATAGTCATTAAAACTGTATTGGTTGTCCGTTATATGTCAGTAAAACTGGAAACATTTTATTGGTGGCTCATTTTGAATTTTTTACCTACAACATCATTTGAGAACAGTGATAGTATTCTCTCCCTTTCTAATTCTTATTTTTTTTAGATTTTATTTATATTATTTATTTATTCATGAGAGACACAGAGAGAGGCAGAGACATAGGCAGAGGGAGAAGCAGGCTCCCCTCAGGGAGCCTGATGCAGGACTCGACCCCAGGACTCCAGGATCACGCCCTGAGTTGAAGGCAGACGCTCAACAACTGAGCCATCCAGATGTCCCTCCCTTTCCAATTCTTATTCTGCTTATATTTTGTTCTTTTTTTTTCTTCAGTTACTAGTATGATGTTAAACAGAAGTGGGCATGTATGATGTTAAACAGAAGTGGGCATTCATGTCTTGTTCCCAATCTTAGAGAATATTATTTTAATAACTAACCATTAAATGTAATTTTTTTGAGTTTTATTTACTTTTAAATAAGGCTGGAAAAGCCTCTCCTATGCCTAGTTAGCTAGGAGTTTCTATCATAAATGAATGTCAAATTTTATCAAACACTTTTTTGCAACCATTGATGATCATACAAATTCTCTTCTTTAATTTGTTAATGTGGTGCATTGTACCAACGAACTTACTGGTATTAAACCAATCTTCAATTATCAGGATAAATCTCAGTTGGTCATAATATATTATCTTTTCTACCCATTGCTGGATATGTTTTAGAAATAGTTTATTCCTGGACACACTCCGAAGCTTATCTGTTTCTTTAGACATGGTAAACATTTTAATTTTATAGTTTGTGTCTGAAATATATGTGAACATATTTCTGGCAATATTTGTTTCTATTGTTTATCACTCTTAGTATTCTTTACTTGTGTGTTTTGCCACTTTTTTCTGGTTAGCTATTCATTTTATTTGAAATTTTACTTCTTGGAACTCTGAAATCTGAGACTATGGTAAGATTTGCCAGGTTGAATTTACATTTGATGCTGACCAGCCATATAGGGGCACTACAAATCTGGGACACTAATTTAGATTCTTAGCGTAAGGTTTTGGTAACATACAGTTCCTATGAATTTGTGCTACAAACCTGTGCGAGAGTCATCTTGTGATTCCAAATCCTTGGTGACATTTTTTTCCCTCTGCTCAATGCTAAGAGTGAAGACTATTCTCTTTGTAGACCCCAAGGACAGGAAAGGAGTAAGTTTATTTCTAGGTCATGCTTAAACTGAATGTTTAGAACTTTGATGTCTCAGCTTTATTGAGTTAGGGAGGAGCTTCTATCAAACTACTACCTTTGGAGAGCCCTGGTTTTTGTCTCTTGCTCTGTGGGTCTTTTGAGTCTATGATCACCAAAGTTCAAATTCATGCAATTTAGTCAATGCCTTGAAAGAGAAAATGGACTAAAATGCTACACTTGCTTCTCTGGGTTTCCTCCTTTTTGTCCCTGATCTTAGAATTCCTTACTTTCTTATAATTAATTGATATTTTAAATATTTAAAAATATATAATCTAGAAACTTTTTTTTGTTTTCTTAAAGAAGGACAAACCAGGTGCCTAGTTTGCCATATTACATGAAATAACTATGTTAAATGTTTAATATATTCCCATCCTATAGTTTCTGTTATCTTACCTTTGTGATTATTGTTTATAAACATGCTTTTTCAATGCAGATATCTTTTGGAGAGATAGTACTTTTAATTGTGAGCTTATCATGTGAAATAGTTTTTCAGATGTTTTTCTCTGTGACAATTCTGAAACAATGGGAGAAGTATATATTTTTAAGACAGAAGAGGTAAGAAAAGAGAAGTAACTTTGGAAAAACAGGCTGTGAGGGTACATTGCCTCTGGGCACTAGATGGTTAAGACACATAGAATGGATGAAAGATACAGTTCTTATTCTTTCTTTCTTCTTCTTCTTTTTTTTTTCTCACCTGATTGCAGTAGCTAGTACCTTTATTATAATGTTGAATAGGAGTTAGGAAGATGAGCTTCTACTCCTTGTTCCCAATTTTAAGGGGAAAACATCTAGTGTGTGATTTGTTAAGTGTTATATTAGCTGTGGGTTTTTTAGCTGGCTTTTATGAAATTGAGAAAGTTCCTTCTTATTCCTAGTTTGTGATAAGTGTTTTTATAAATGGGTAATAAATTTTGACCCATGCCTTTTCTGCATTAATTAGGATGATCTGGGCAGCCCTGGTGGCGCAGCAGTTTAGTGCCGCCTGCAGCCCAAGGTGTGATCCTGGAGACCCGGGATCGAGTCCCAGGTCGGGATCCCTGCATGGAGTCTGCTTCTCCCTCGGCCTGTGTGTGTGTCTCTGCATCTCTCTTTCTCTCTGTGTCTCTCATGAATAAATAAATAAAATCTTAAAAAAAAATAAGATGATCTAAGGGGTTTTTTCTCCTTCATTTTGTTAATGTGGTTATACTGATTGATTTTTGAGTGTTAAACCAACCTTACATTCTTGGACTATATCTTTTTTGGTCATGGTATGTTATTCCTGTTATATATTGCTGGATTCGATTAATAAATTTTTCAAGAATTTTTTAGGTCTGTATTCATGAGAGATATTGGTAGATAATTTTCTTTTCTTGTCATGTCTTTATGAAGTTTTAGGATTAGGATTAGGATGGTCTCATAAACAAGTAGGAAAGTCTTTCCTCTTCTCTATTTTTTGTAAGAAAGAGTTTGTATTAGATTAATGTTATTTATCCCATAATTGTTTGGTAGAAGTCACCAATGAAACCACCTGGATTGAGAGTTTTCTGTTTTGGAAAGTTTTTGACAATATATTTAATTTCTTTAACAGGTATAGGACTATCAGTATTTCTGTTTAATCTGTGTTGACTTTGATAAATTGCATTTTTCAAGAAATTTACCCATTTTATTTAAGTTGTCAGAATTTTGATACACATTTTTCATAATAATACCTTGTTATCGGGATCCCTGGGTGGCGCAGCGGTTTGGCGCCTGCCTTTGGCCCAGGGTGCGATCCTGGAGACCCGGGATCGAATCCCACATCGGGCTGCCGGTGCATGGAGCCTGCTTCTCCCTCTCCCTCTGCCTCTCTCTCTCTCTCTCTCTCTCTCTGTGACTATCATAAATAAATAAAAAGTAAAGAAAAAGAAAAATATTAAAAAAAAATACCTTGTTATCTTTTCAATGAAAGATTTGCAGTGATAATCTCCCTATTATTCTGATATTGGTGATTTATGTTGTATTTTTTTCCTTGATTTAAAAAAATTCACTTTTGTTGATATCTTCAAATTATCAGATTTTGGCTTTCTTACTTTTCTCTATTGTTTTTCTTTTTTTAGGTCTTTTCAAGGTTTTGCACTGAGAATACATTTCTTCACTCATGAATCAAATATATCAGTCT
This sequence comes from Nyctereutes procyonoides, assembly GCF_905146905.1. NCBI lineage: Eukaryota > Metazoa > Chordata > Mammalia > Carnivora > Canidae > Nyctereutes > Nyctereutes procyonoides. Next base: position 64,485,784 of record NW_026575049.1, read on the forward strand.
TATAAATAACTGAGAAGATCTCACCTCTCCTGTCTAGTTTCATGAAAGTAGGTAGTCTTAGATTAGATTTCCTAAAAGCAGAATCTGAGATAGGATTTGGGTGTATGTGGTTTATTGAGAGAGTATTCTTCAGAAAAAAAAAAAATCTGTAAGGGAGAGAGAGGAATGTGATAGGGAAGCAAAAAGAGCTGCCAAGTAAGGATATGGTATTACATAAGGTCTAGCCTTAGCCCAATCTACAGAGGGGAGAGTTCTGGATATAAACAGCACCATAGACCTGTCATTCCTTGTGACAACAGGGCTGGACTTTCATGCCATCATTTTATTTGGCCATTGATTGTGGGTTATCTATGGAGGGAGCATAATTTCCTAAATTGGCTCTTGTTGGTTGATGGCAATTCCCTAAAAGGGTCAGTTGTAAGCCATTACCAGCCACACTCACAGGAACTGAAGTCACAGGACTTCAAGCAAGTCAATCTGGGTGAGGTTATTAGTGCTAATACTTAATATATTGTATTGAGTGCATCTATGCCAGAGCTAGGCAAATAAAATAGGATTTGCAGGCAGGAAAAGTACTTTCAATATCTAATCATATAATTTTAAACCAATGAAATGGGGATCCCTGGGTGGCGCAGCGGTTTGGCGCCTGCCTTTGGCCCAGGGCGCGATCCTGGAGACCCGGGATCGAATCCCACATCGGGCTCCCGGTGCATGGAGCCTGCTTCTCCCTCTGCCTGTGTCTCTGCCTCTCTCTCTCTCTGTGTGACTATCATAAATAAATAAAAAAAAATTTAAACCAATGAAATGTTTTTGATAGTGTTTAAAGAACTATTCCATAGTGATCCTTGTGCAGCAGAATAATATCCTCATATATAAGTAACACTTAAAGAAAGAAATAGAATACAAAGTTGATGTATTAGTTGGGACATGCTGAACTATTGTAATATTTAGAACTACAAATTTAATGGCTCTAAATAAGTTCATTTCTCTCTATGTAGTCCAGATTGATGTTGGGGTGGAGAAACTAGAGAAGAAGTCTCTCCTCTATATAGTCATTCAGGAACCTGAGATGATTACAGCTCTGAACTCTTCAACATATGGTTTCCAAGATTGTGAGCATTGCCATTCAGCTGACTGGATGCATCTGTTATCTATTGCTGCAAAACAAACTTAGCAGCTTAAAACTACAATTTAATATTTATTATCTCATAGTCTGTGGGTCAGGAATTTGGAAGTGGCTTAGCTTAATAGTTCTGGATTGTCTTTGAGCCAGAGTTTGCAGTTAGATGCCTGTTGTAGTTACAGTCATATGGAGGCTTAACTATGGCTGAAGTATTTGCTTCCAATATGGCTCAATTAATGCCGGTTGTAGCCAGGAGGCTTTAGTTCCTTCCTACAGAGACCTCTCGATAGGGTTGTTTGAATGTCCTCATGACATGGCAGCTTGCTTCACTCAGAGAAAGTGATCTAAAGGGCAAGATGAGGAGGGCCCAGTTGACTCAGTGAATTGAGCTGTAGCTCTTGGTCTCAGGGTTGTGAGTTCAAATCCAACATTGGGTGTAGAGAACACTTTTAAAAAGGGAAGCAAGACGAAAGTTGCAATATCTTTTATGACTTAGACATGGAAATCACATTCTATCATTTCTGCAATATTCTGAGTTATATAGGTCAGTTATATTCAGTGAAGGAGGGGACTACATAAAGACATAAATACCAGGAGTCAGGAATCACTGGGTACCATCTTGCAGGCAGGCATCCTAGAGAAGCATGTGTGGGAGGTTTTTACAGGCCAAGACTACTCAAATTTCATTCAAGTGAACTTACTCACATGACTGTATCTAATAGCAGAAGGAGCAAGAACATGTTGTATAGCCGGCCAGACATGTATCTTTTTTTATAGTGGAAGAAGTGGGTGGGGCAGTATTTAGATGCACATCTGGCAGTTTCTGCTACAACTGGGAAAATGAATCAGGAAGAGAAAATATTCAAGAGATAAGTAACTAAAATAAAAGCAACAAAAGCTGATCTTAGCAAGTTTCCAACTATGTGTATCCATGCCAACATAATGTTTAAATTTTTTTTTCTGATTTCATGAAATTGTTCTTGCCAACAATATCTCACAGGCAAAACCTCTGAAATTCCAATAGGTTGTCTGAAAAGCCAACATCCTAATCTTGGCTTTAACAAATGTTTTCAATTTATTTTAAGTAAATGACAGTTTTAAGACCGTGCAAAAAATTACTAATGTCCATTAGTGAAACCCAAGACACATACACAATAAGGAAAATAGAATCTGTCTGCATACCCACTACCTAGAGAACTAGTAGCTTCAGAGCAAAATATCCTACTTCTTCTTTGAGAATCTCCCTTGGAGAAGGGTTTTCTATGCACTGATTTAGGTCACAGACCAGATAATTCTCATTGCATTCCCTGTATAAACAGTAAAACCTCAGATAGAAGATTAAGTGTTCAATCAAAAGGTGATTTCAACTAGCTTTGCTTAATGAGGAAGGAAGAATCTGTTTGTAACATGAACTGCAAATAGGGGAAATTTTTCTTCCTGCTTTGTACCAAACATTCTATTTTGGCTTTGAGTCACATCTTGCATCAATGAACTGGAATTCAGAATGTTAATGATTTGTCCTAAACACTTAACAACTTAGAACTAATTCTGCCCATATTTCCACAGAGGAATATATATATATATATATATATATATATATATATATGGGTTTTCTATGCACTGATTTAGGTCACAGACAAGATAATAATATGTATATATACATATATATATATATATATATCTTTTTTAAAGTAAGCTTGCTTGACTATACTGGTTAGAATGATAAAGGAGACTGTGTAAAAATGCTCTATCTCTGAATTTTTGTATGCTGTCTTGTTACTATAACAATTTAAGGAGGATATAGCCCCACTTTAGGGTCTGTCATCCTTTAATAATGGAGAATTACACAAATCAGATATCAAAATGTTTGTCACTGATTACCATTACTTTGTGACATCTTGGTTTATGATAAAAATAATACAAATACACATTATATGTCTTCTAGGGAATTTAACAATTGTGTCCCTGACCATATATATCCAAGAACATTTTCTAGTGTACTTACTACTCTGCTGTGCTCACCCCAAAGTCTCTCACAGGGGGCCTATACACCATTTAGTTGCAACAGTACGGGTATAAAATATAACTGGTTGTATGTGCAGTAGGAGTTGGGGGTGATATAGTGTGGACTGTTTTGTGCCTAGTTCAGCCCACAGAGGAAAAGTTTAGTTTGTCCTAACACACACACACACACACACACACACACACACACACACACACATATATATATATATATATACATAGAGACAGAGTGGGGAGTGGGGGGAGAAAGAGACTAATGCCCTGTGGCCCACTAACTGCTGAGTTACCCCACCCACGCACCCACCCAGTCACTAGCCACTAGACTAATGCACTGCTGCTCTCTGGTCAGGGATGAGGAGTCCTTCTTCCCACCCACAGTGGACAAGAGACTCCCAGATACACTAGATTCCTGGGTTGGGGGCAGGCCAGAGGCTCCCCATCCAACACACTGGCACTTTCAGTCCAGGATGGGGATGGCACTGTCAATTTCCATATGACCCCAACCTTCCTATACCTGCACCCAGGTCCCCACAGGGCCTTGCAGCAGCAACTACTGGGTGAAGGCAGTGAAGGGGAGGCTGGATGGGGCTCTGAAAATCAGAGAATAGGATGGTCAGTAGTGAAGAACACGTTTGGGAATGTGGTGGGAGGTAGGACTATGCATGAACCGAGGCTCCAGACCCCAGGCACATGCTGCACTGCCCCATCAGACTTCATTTACAAAATGCAAACTTGAATATGAAAGTATTAAGAACTTCAAGATGATGACCACAGAACATTAAACCATAAGCATGGAGCCCCTGTGAAGCTGCAACCCTGAGGGGTTGAGAGAACTTGAGAACTTAACATGGTAGGCAGATTTGAAGCTGATATCTACTCTGACGTATCAACTGATAGAACTCTGTTCCAGGAGGGCTTGATTATGACTCAACTCAGAGGATTTAGACATGAAAAAGATTTATTTTTCTCCAATCTTTGCTTTCTACAGAGCTCTGTGGAATCTCCCCATCTTGCCTTCTAGAACTTCTAGGACTTTCAGATTTCATGACTATTCATTTGGTTATTAAAATTCTGTCTTTTTGAACATAGAGACTCCTAACTCTGGGAAATGAACTGGGGGTGGTGGAGGGGGAGGAGGGTGGGGGGTGGGGGTGAATGGGTGACGGGCACTGAGGGGTACACTTGACGGGATGAGCACTGGGTGTTATTCTGTATGTTGGTAAATTGAACACCAATAAAAATTAATTTATAAAAAAAAAAAATAAAAAAATAAAATTCTGTCTTTTTAAAGACTTCAACCTCATTCTCAATTGAAATTTCATTTTCCCCTCTTTTCAGGGCAGAACTGACCTGGGGCCCTGATTATTAGAGAGTCTGGTTCTGAAATGTCTCTCCCTTCCCACTTCCAAAGCTAGACTTTGCGGTGTTGGGCAGGACAGGCAAGTGACCAGAAACAAACATCTCTTTCTCTCTTGGTAGATTATTGCTTCTTTCTGAATAACACTGGAGTTCTGAAGATATTTGTCAGTCACCCAAATTCTGCCTTCCTTGTGGGGTACATCTGTGAGTCCTCCTGAGGCAAAACTTGCCCACTGCAGGAATGCCTGACAGAGATAGCATGCCTCTTGCACAGACAGCCACTGCCTAGCCCCTCAGTGGTACATTACTGGGCTTCCTAGTGGGCTTTCTTATTCCTCTTCTTCCCATTGGACTTGGAGTTGGGGGTGCAGCACTTCCCCTTCTAACCAAAAGAGGATGAACTACAAGCTTGCTATTTTCATTGTAGTATCTTCCTAATATATCCAAAGGGCAGGTTGGGCAGGTGAGGTAATGATCAGGGATAAATCAGTTGGTTTGGCTTTTTTTTCAGGAGTCTCGGAAAAAGTGTGTTGTTGCTAGCTGTCTTATAATGTATATTAACCCATCTTGTTTTAGGCTGGGCCATCATTGCTAATTATTCCTGAGCAATAATACTAACCTTTTAAAAAAACATGTGCATCTAACAAATAGGGTTATTAGAAGTCTTAGCCTGGTTCTTCAGGACCATTGCAAGACTGCCACTTCTTTGCGGCCAAAGTTCAGTACAGAATTAAGATACTGGAAGTTGCCTTGAGTAGGGGCATCACGGACCAAATCAAGGTAACCAGCCTCAAACCAGGCCACTAAATCCAAGTGTCTGGGAAGAGAGTAAAGGCTGGTGTAGAAATCAGAATCTTTGGAGAGAACATGGGAGTGGTAACTGAGGGGAGCAAGGAAGTTGTAGAGGAGAATGGATGAGTTTTCCACAATGTTTTCTGTGGTCCTTGGCCCACTACTGTGGGCAGAATAAATGAATTAACAGCAGACAATTTGAAGATTGATATGAAATGATATTTGCACACTGAGGAGGGTAAGAAAGAATGCATTCATTACCCTTTTTAGATTAAAGCCAATATATTGGCCATTTCTGGTTTAACTCAAAGCTGGTCTGCATAAGAACTACATAAAACAGTGAAAATAGCATACAATTGTGGAAAACTTAATCCATGTATCAAAAAATACTTGTTGGGTTTCTTCAATGCGCCAGACCTATTATATATGGGGGATATAGTGGTGACTTTGACAAACAGGCTCGTGATACCTTGAAGTTCACCTTCATCTTCTGATCTAGATTTCTAATTTTTTTTTAAAGATTTTATTTCTTTGAGAAAGAGAGAGACAGAGAGCAAGAGCTGGGAGAGTGGCAGTTAGAGGGAGAGGGAGAAACAGATTCCCCACTGAGCAGGCTCCAGATGCAGGGCTTGATCCCACGACCCTGAGATTATGACCTGAGCTGAAGGCAGATACTTAACTGACAGAGCCACCCAGGTGCCCCTAGATTTCTGTATTTGAAACATGGTCATCTATATAACTAATGTGATTATTAGATCACACATTTTTGAGTAGGGAGTACACCTTATTCATCTTGGTATTCCTAGGACCTAGTAACCTGACACATAAAGGTACTCAAAAAATATTTGTTGACTGAATAAATGAATTCATTTGCAATGAGAATAGCAAAGCTTGTGAATTCAACTAAAATATATTGATTGTTGGGATCCCTAGGTGGCACAGCAGTTTGGCGCCTGCCTTTGGCCCAGGGCGCGATTCTGGAGACCCCGGATCGAATCCCACATCGGGCTCCCGGTGCATGGAGCCTGCTTCTCCCTCTGCCTATGTCTCTGCCTCTCTCTCTCTCTTTCTCTGTGTGTGACTATCATAAAATAAATTAAAAAAATTAAAAAAATATTGATTGTTAATTTAATATGACTAAAACTTCATGAAACCAAAATCTACCTCATATATTCTAAAATGCAACAAGAAAGTACTTTAACTAATGAAGTTGCATAATAAAATATCCTTATAAAGGACATATTCAGAAATTAGTTAGGAGTTATTTTTGTTATGTTATGGCTCTTCCTCTGTGCCAACAATTTGCTGCTAGAAGTTGTTTTCTAAAATGGAATCTTTAAGTAGTAGGTTAAATCCAGCTGGCTTCAAATGATAAGGGTTTGGGGGAAGGAGGGCAGATGGCCACATCTCTGAGGAATTTTATGATTCCAATGATGACCGATTGAAATTCCTAGACTCTTGTGAGAGAAATTCTATGCTCCCTGAGAATTACTGTTATTTTTTCAATTGAAGTAAAATTCACATAACATAAAATTAACCATTTTAAAGTATATAATTCAATGACATTTATATACTCACAATGCTGTGCAACCATCACCTGTATCCAGTTCCAAAACATCCCATCATTCCAAAAGGAAATCCCATACCCATTAGGCAGTGAATCTGAGAATTATTTAATCTTTGGCTCCATGTAATAAGTATTAATCCTATCTACTCTGCAATGGAGAGTAGATAACATGACATGTTAATATGACAATTATTTTCCTTTAAAAAGTATAAAAATAGTAATTTGATAATAGGGTTTCCTTGCCAGGCAGGGATGGTATGTGATCCCAAGCATAATGCCCTCCTGACCTCTGATTTGGAGGTTGTGGTATGGTCTGCCCTCCAGAGGGGCAGCAATTATATCTCCACACAGACCTCACGGCCTCTGAGAAAGCTGACCCTAGAAGACCAAAATGTCAACTGAAACTTGAAGAATATTTAAGGTTTTCAGATTTTAGTGATTTTGAATTATCAATAACCAGGCAATCAGGAAATGTGGTAAGTGGTTGAAAAAGTCCAAGTGTGGATTCAAAGTTTTTAAAAGGGCTGGAAGCTGGAAAAAAAAAAAAAGCCACAAACACTACACTGACAGCCTCCAGGAATTGCCTCTTCACAACCCTGACTCTATTGATGGAGAATGGGTGCTAGGAAGGGACACATGTATTTAGGGGAAAGAGTCTAGAGGAAGAGCTTTGGACCAGAAACAAAGTTTGAGTCACTAAAAGGGCCTGGTTTTTCTGATTCCAGTCTTATATGTGTAATTCAGATTCCTCTTCTAGCACAGATTCTCTTGGGGCTCATATTGGGGTGGGATCGGGTGTGGGACATGGTGAGTAAGAAGTTGAAAATGGAAAGAGCTGCTTAGCTGAAAAGGAGGAGTCCTGGATTAGACTAGGGCAGCTCATTCATTCAACAAATATGTGTGGGAAGAACTAAGTGTTGGGCATTTGTTAGACAAGGAGAGCATAACAGTAACCAAGATAGATATATAGATGTAGTCCCTGTCCTCAAGAAGTTTATAGTCTAGAGCTAGATATTTAAAGTAGGACTACAGAAATATTGATTATTATAAAGGCTAAAAAGGAATAGTTCAGTAGGCAATGGCAGTACTTAATGGGGGAATCTAACCTGGTCTAGAAGGGCGGAGAAGGCTTCCCTGAGGAAACATTTTAGCTGAAACCTAGAGTTGGGAAAGATGTGTAAACATGTTTTGTTTTGTTTTGTTTTGTTTTGTTTGATGTAGGAGGAGCTTCAATGGGTGCAAGTACAGGGGCTGGAGAAAGAAGCAGCAGGACACAGCTTCTGAAGGAGCTGGCGACTTCCCCACACTTGCCTAGTGGGTGTCCTGTTAGCAAGCACAGTCAGCCCCAGATGGGACAGAGTCTCCCCCAGTTGTAAAGCTAAGGGATGTGAACTGAGCCAGGACCTTGAGGGGCTTGGTGAAAGGATTAGGCAGGTTTCCTGTTTCTCCTCCTGCTAAATGCGTTAGGCCATTGATTTGGCCACATCACATGACTCAGGTTCCCATGTAACACTGTCCCAAAGATGTAAATTCAAGCTCCTTAGGAAATCCCAGGATTATTCTAGAAGCTAGATCAACTCTCCTACTGGGAGCCAAAAACTAAGGCATGTGATGCTGGCAGGACCAGTGTACTACCTGGTTAACACTTTCAGCTCAATTCAGGAGCACATGTGTTTATAGATTTGCATTAAAACACACACACACACACACACACACACACAACCCTCACAACAGTAATTCCTCAGTGGTAGGAAGGATGTGGTCACGTTTGTGCTTTCCCTAAAAGAAAAGCTTCACTAGGAATGAGTAGCCTGAAGAGTCATGAATCCCTCAGTAAAATCAGGGCCAGGTCTCCTAACAGACATTTGGGTAGAATTACTATGGGTGGGGAGGGCACCTCCAGCCATTCTCTGCTCCAGGACGCCAGAAAGTTGTCCTTGCTTAGAGCAGTGAGTTCCTGGCAGCTGGTACAGTACATCCTATGTGGTAGGGAATCAGTAAATATCTTTGTAATATATGAGTGGAGGCTGAGCACAGGGCAGGCACTAATACCAGAGTAGACCCCAGACAACCCAAAAGATTAGCATCTTCTATTCACAGAGACGTGAAAACCAGCAGTAAAAGCTGTGATTCTCATCCCTTCTCATCCCTGCACATCATGGGGATTAAAAAAAAGACCATAGACAGTTTTATTTCAGATATGTTTTTAAAACTGCATTTATAAAGAAATTAGGCTGGAAGTAAATATCCCCAAATATTAATTTTAGACATTAAGATTTTTTTACTCTTTGCACTTCACTTCTGTATTCCAAGGTAGGAATGTTACTAAAAAAAAAAAAAAAAAAAAAAGCTTTACTGAGGTAGAATTGGTATACAATAAACTGCATACGTTTAAGGTGTCAATATGATAAAGTTTTAACATACGAATACACCTGTGAAATCATCACAATCAAGATAATGAACATATGAATCATCCCTGAAAGTTTTCTTGTGTCCCTTTGTTCTACCCCTACCCCATCTCCAGGCAAGCACTGATCTGATAGCTAATACTATAGATTAGCTGGTGTTCTCTAGGATTTTATATAAATGGAATTATAAAATATATATTCTCTCTGGCTTTTTTCATTCAATTTAATTATTTCAAAATTCATTCATGCTGTGTGTATCAGTAGTTCATTTCTTTTTACTGGTGGGTAATATTTCAATGATATATATACATATATATCATTGTAATATTGAATGGAGATATATATATACATTCACCTATTGATGGACATTTGGGTTGTTTCTGATTTTTAGTTATTACAAACGATGCTACCGTGAACATTTATGTTCAAGTCTTTGTGGGGATGTATATTTTCATTTACTTGGATTAATACCTAGGACATGAGAGTATAAATACCCAGGTAGGTATATGGGAAACGTTTTAAGAAGCTGCCTGTTTTCCAAAATGCCTGTAACATTTTACATTCTCATTAGCAATACATGAGAGTTCCAGTTGTTCCATATCCTCTCCAACATTTGGTATGGTTAGTCTTTTGTATTTTAAATATTCTAGTGGGTGTACAGGTACATCACTATGATTTTAATTAGCATTTCCCTTATGATTAACAATGCTGAGTGTGTTTCCATGTGCTCATCTGCCAACTGAATATCTTCTTTGGTAAAAATGTCTTTTCATATCTTTCGTCCATATTTTTATTTGTGTGTTTGTGCATATAAATGTGTGTTCTTATTACTGAGTTGCAAGAGCTCTTTATTAATCTGGTTACAAGTCCTAATCTGATATGTGATTTGCAAATATTTTCCTTCAGTCTGTGGCTTCCTTTTTCATTCTCTTCATAGTGTCTTTCAGAGAGCAAAAGTTCTTAATTTTGAGGAAGTTCTATTTACCAATTTTTCTTAGTGGATAATCCTTTTGGTGTAGCATCTAAGAATCCTTGCCTGCCCCATAGACACCATGATTTTTTTCTTACAGAAGTTTTATAGTTTTAAGTTTTATATTTAGGTCTATGATCCACTTTTTAAAGATTTATTCATTTATTTGAGAAAGAGAGAGTGAGAGTGTGTTGTGGGGAGGGATAGAGGGAAAGAGAGAGAGAGAATCCTCAAGCAGACTCCTCACTGAGTGCAGAGCCTGATGTGGGCTTGATCCCAGGACCCTGAGATCATGGCCTGAGTCAAAATCAAGGGTCAGACACTAAAATGACTGCCACCCAGGTGCCCATCTATGATCCTTTTTGAGTTAATTTGTTTAATATGATGAGAGACACAAAGTTCTTTGTTTTGTATATAAATGTCACATTGTTCCAGCACCATTTGTTGAAAAACAAAAACCACCACATTTTCTTCAATAAAGTACCTTGTACTTTTGTTGAAGAATCAATGAACCATATATATGTATGGATCTATTCCTGGATTCTCTATTCTATTCCTTTGAACTACTTTATTATCTTGACACCAGTATCTTTAAATCTTGAAGTCATGTAGCATAGTCTTTCAACTTTGTGTTGTTTTTTCATAATTGTTTTGGCTGTTCTTGATTCTTTGCAATTCCACATGAATTCTGGAATTGACTTGTCAATTTCTACAGCTTGCTGAGATTTTCATGGAGGTTGCATTGAATTTATAGATCAATTTGGCAAGAGACATCTTAAAAATATCAAGTCTTCAATCACTTGGGTGTTTTTAAAAAATATTTATGCTTGGCTACTCCTGACCAACTTAATTAGAATCTTTGGGGATGGGAGATGGGTATTGCTTCTTTCTAAGAAATTCCCTGGGTGATTTTATGTGTGGCCAGGGTGCTGAACACTAAGACCTGACACATCTCTTAGTGGAATTATGCCTGCTTAGTACTCCAAACAGAATGAGCCATGTTGTATAACACAAGGAATGACTGAGGGAACCAGTGACACTCAACTTAAAGAAAACCTTTGGGGTGCCTGGTTGGCTCAGTCAGAAGAGCAGGTAATTCTTGATCCTGAGGTTGGGACTTCCTGGGAGAGGCCGTCATTGTAGTCCTGTAGACCAAATAACTCCTTGGTGGGATTCATTCATTCAACATCCATCAGGCATCTATTATGTACTAATAGAAAAGCTGTGGAAGCTTTTCAGCATCAGCAGAATTCTTGAAAAAATGGCTTAGCTAACTCTGAGTTTCTGATTCTACAAAACTTCTTTAATTTCAATTAAATTTTCATGAAATGGCAGCATTACATGGTTGGGCCACAGATATAGTATATATGAATTACTTTGTTGTAATTCATATTCAGAGTTGGGAAAAAAATGAAATAAATTGTGTAGATAGGTAACTAGTTCTGTGTGAGGGATATGAACACATAGGAGCATATAGCATTATGTAGGAGGGACAGTAGAAATGGTTATAACAGGAGCAATCTCACTGGGACAAGGAAGCTTAGAACCATGAAACTTCCATAGAATGAGTCTACTGTGTTGATCACATGAGCAGCACAATGATATTATATATAAAGTTTATATGGAGGTAAAGTAGCAGTAAAGTGTTTGACAGGTTTAAAAATAAATGCAATTAGTTTTTTTAAGGGCACATGGAATGTTAACCATGACTGACCATATTCTGAGCCATAGTCTAAAAAATCTTCAAATGATTAAAACCATCTAGAGCATAGTCTCTGATTATAATGGAATTAAGCTAGAGATCAATAATAAAAAGATAATTAGAAAGTTGCTAAGTAGAAATTAAGTAGTACTTTTCTAAATAACCAATGGGCCTAACAAGTAGCCACATACATACACACAAAAAAAAGGAAACTATTTTGAACTGAAATGAATATTAAAATTTTTTTTAAGATTTTATTTATTTATTCATTAGAGACACACACACAGAGAGAGAGGGAGAGAGGCAGAGACACAGGCAGAGGGAGAAGCAGGCTCTGTGCAGGGAGCCTGATGTGGGACTTGATCCCATGTCTCCAGGATCACGCCCTGAGCTGAAGGCAGCGCTAAACCGCTGAGCCACCTGGGCTGCCTGAATATTTTGTTTTGTATTATGGAAATGCAGTATATTGAAACTGAGATTCTAGTTTCATGGTACTCAGAGAAAAGAAGGCTAAAAATCATTTTACCAAGTGAGCAAATACCAAAATAAACCCAAAGGAAATGTCAGAGTGAATCATTTTGAAATTATTTGTATCCAACTACTTTTTACCGATAAAAATAGCAATTTCATTTTGGTCAGCCTAATAGAATGAAGGAAATAATAAAAAGCAAAACTTAACAAGTTACAATAAAATAGAAGCAAAGTTACAATGGTGAGAATCAAAACCAAAGTTAGTTCCTTATAAGACTAGTACAGAAATTCTTAAAATATAGTCTGGGGATACTTAGATGTCCCTGAGTTCAAGGGGTCCATGAGGTCAAAATTCTTTTTTTCTTTTTTAAGATTTTATTTATTTATTCATGAGAGACAAGAGAGAGAGAGGCAGAAACAGGCAGAGGGAGAAGCACACTCCATGCAGGGAGCCCGACACGAGACTCGATCCTGCGTCTCCAGGATCATGCCCTGGGCCGAAGTTGGCGCTAAACCGCTGTGCCACTGGGGCTGCCCAATTATTTCAATAATAATAGTAATAATGTGCTATTTTCCTTTTTTATCCTCATTCTCTCACAGGTATGAAGTTTTCCAGTGGCAACATGACAACATATTACAACAGGTTGAAAGCAAAAGTAGATAAGAGAATCCAGTTGTTTTTTTATTACGTATGATATTTATAGAGGATTTGAAATGTAAAGCAACATCATTCTTATCATTCAATTTTTTGTTTTGAAAAATATTGCTATTTTCATTAAAATAGAGATATTTTTATAAAACTGTTATTTTGTTAAAATGTAATAACTTTTAAATAAATATTTCTAAATGTTCATAATTTAAATTTCTAATATGGTAATGTTGGTACATATAGCCAATATAAACAAAAGTTCTGTAAGATCCTGAATGATCTTTTTAAGATTTTATTTATTTATTATTATTTATTTATTTGAGAGAGAGAGTGTGTGCATGCACCTGTATGCATGTACACAAGTGAGGGCAGAGACAGATGGGAAGGGAGAGGGAAACAATCCCAAGCAGACTCCACATTGAGTACACAGCCTGTTTCAGGGCTCGATCTCCTAACCCAGAGATCATGACCTGAGCTGAAACCAAGAGTCAGATAGTTAACTGACTGAGCCACCCAGGTGCCCTATAGTCCTCAACAATTTTTAAAAGTGTAAAGGATCCTGCAAATCACCGAACTAAAAATTGATTTATCACTGGGGTGTTGATCAAGGGAAAAATAAAAAATAAGGCACGAATTCTAATATCAGAAATAAAAAGGAGATATAGACATTAGGAAGTAGTAAGATATTATAAAAACCTTTATGCAAATTCATTTGAAATTTTAATGAATTGACAAATTCCTAGAAAAATCAACTAAAACTAACAAAAGGAAGTAGAAATATAAAAAATTCCATATCAACTTAAACATTTAACCTCTAATTTAAAACTCTTCTCACAGGCAGCTCTGGTGGCTCAGCGGTTTAGCGCTGCCTTCAGCCCAGGGCCTGATCCTGGAGACCCAGGATCAAGTCCCACATGAGGATTCCTGCATGGAGTCGGCTTCTCCCTCTGCCTGTGTCTCTGCCTCTCTCTCTCTCTCTGTGTCTCTCATGAATAAATAGATAAAATCTTTAAAAAGAAACAAAATAAAACTCTCCTCTGATATACTCCTTTGATATACTCAAAACCTCTAGATCCAGATGACTTTGCCAGTGAATTTTACCAAATAACTAAAGAAGAAATAATACCAATCTTCATGAACTCTTCGAGAGAATAGATTAAAAGAGGAAATGTGCCAACTTACTTAATGAGACCAACATAACCTGGTACCAAAACCTCAAAGGGACAATACAAGAAAGAAACATCACAGGCGAATCTCTTTCATGACAGATGCAAAAGTCCTCAATCAAATATTAGCAGATTTAATTTGGTCATAGATAATAGGGTAATATATCACAAAAACCTGAGTTTATTCCAGGGATGCAATGCTGGCCTAATATTTGAAAATCAATCAATATAATTCATAACAGAATTAAGATAGAATTAAGGACATCACTTAAATGCTCAATTCGATGATACAGAAAAAGCATCGCCATTAAAAAAGTCCAACAATTATTCATGATACAAAAATAAAGCCTCTTAACAAATTAGGTATACAAAGGAACTTCATTTATCTGACAAAAAATAGTTACAAACTACCTATAGAAAACATCACACTTAATTTGAGATCTTGAAAGCTTTTCTCCTGAGATTAGGAAAGAGGTAAAGATGCCCACCATCACCACTGTTATTCACTATTTTCCCAAAAAGCTTCACCAGTACAATGTCAAGAAAAATATATGATAGGTATAAGTATTGGGATGAGAGAAAAGTGATAAAAGTATCATTATTCACAGGCAATAACAACTGTATACACAGAAGATCCAACAGAATTTTCAAAGAAAACATTAGCATTGCATTTATATAATTTCACTCTTGTATATATATCCAATAAAAAGTGTAAATATGTGTAAAAGATACAAGTGTTTATAGCAGTATTATTTACAAGTCAGAAACTGGAAACAACCCAAAATGCCCATCAACAGTACAATGGAAAAATAAATTGAGATATATTAGTACAATGGATACTATCCAGCAACGGAGAAACAGACCAATGATAGATGCCAACAAGATGGCCAATCTCAAAAGCATTGTGTTGAATGAAAGAAGTTAGACATAAGAAGTGTGTATTGTATGATAATGTCTATATGACACTCAGAAACAGGTGAAACTAATTTATTGTGTTAGAAGTCAGAAGAATAATTATAATTCAGAAATCAGAAAATGTGACTATGGTATGGGGGGGATTTCTGGTGCTTTACTTTATTTCTTTTTTTTTATTTTTTTAATAAATTAATTTTTATTGGTGTTCAGTTTACCAACATACAGAATAACACCCAGTGCTCATCCCGTCAAGTGTCCCCCTCAGTGCCCGTCACCCATTCACCCCCACCCCCACTCTCCTCCCCCTCCACCACCCCTAGTTCATTTCCCAGAGTTAGAAGTCTTTATGCTCTGTCACCCTTTCTGATATTTCCCACACATTTCTTCTCCCTTACTTTATTTCTTGATCCAAGTGGAAATGACTTAGATATGTTCATTGCATAAAAATTCATCAAGCTGAATACCTATGAATGTTGTACTTTTTTGAATATATATTATATTATGTATATGTATTATGTTTCAGCAAAATAATTAATAAAGATGTTTGTACAAGACATTGAAGAAGAGTTTTTTTTTACCTGTTAATGCAAATGAATGAGTGTGAATAAGAAAGCTTTGAAAAATTCCAAGGCCAATGCAAAAATATTTTTGAGATAAATCAAACTGTACCAAAGGAGGAATCATAATAAATTATATAATTTAGCTCAATGTTATTATGGAAGAAAAAATACTTATTTTGTTTTAGCATTGGAAATTTAGATAAAAGTATGAGCATATTTAGAAGATAATAGTATAGAGAATTATAAATGTAATGAGTCACTATATATTCTAGGAACTATATAAAACATCACAGTAGAAACCTGGGAAAAGTTGAACCTCAAATTAAGAAGACCTCCCACTCTAATAAAAGTATGCTATGGCTAAATATAAAATAAACTAGACATAATTTTAGACGAGATCAGTGAAGTCCAGGAGATGGTAGGTCAGAAGTTACATAGAGCAAAAAATATTATAGAAATAACTTTCAAGGGCCACAAAATTGAATAGAAAACATTTTTTATGACATAAAATTGTTCAAAATCAATCTGAGAATCAATGGAATCAGGCCATCATCATGGAGCAAGTGTAAAATGAAGGAATAGTTACAGAAAGCATTTTTTTCTTTCATCTTTATTAAGAATATTTTAGGAAATGTCTTACTTCTGAACTCCACTATTCTCAGTATTTCAAACTCTTCTCTCCCCCCACTATCAAATCTCCTGAGGAAATCAGACTATTCCCATGATTTCTTTTCCCAAAATTTCAACCACCACCTACCTGTTTGATATCCTCCAATCTTTATCTCCAGCCACCCCTATTCTGAGTTCCAGATCTTTAACATTCTACTGCCTCAGATAATTCACACACAGCTCCCAATTGTCAAAAGCCAATTTTATGACATTTTCAGGCAAATCTGATCTTCCTTTTTTCTAAATTGCAGTTAGTGGTACTATTCTCCTAGTTGGTTAGTCTGGAATAATCTTAGTCATCTTCACCTCCTTCTTCTCCCTTAACCCCCACCACAAACCATCTGTTGCTTCTGTTGCTTCTACCTCCGAAATCACTCCCGGATCCCCACCTCTCAGCTTCTCCTACAACTGTCTCAAAGCAGGTCCCTTTTTATTATTTCCATAGATTATTCCAATAATTTCCTATCTCCCTAGGTTCTCTATTACAATGTCTATTTTCCACACTGCTACTGATATCATCTTATATTTATATAAGATATATATATATACAATCTATCTAAATCTATCTAAAATACAAATCACATTAGCCCCATGCTTTAAAACCTCCAATGGTTTCTAGGCCCTGCTTATAAATCTCTTAATCTGACAGATGTAGATGGCTCTGTTAGGTAACAGCCTTTGCAAAGACATGCTAACCCCCACTCAACTATCTCCCTTAACGTACAGATACATACCTATGAGCAAGCAACATAGAGAATTAGGGAGCACAATCTTGGGGTCATCTTCTGAGCCCTGAAGCAATATTTATCAAAAACTTTTCTAAAAGAAACCATGAATTAGTGCCTGAAAAAAATAAAGGTCATTAATCCTTCCTTATAGTCCAGATAGTCTAAAGCATACTCTTGCACGGATTAAGATCATCAGAGACCTAGATACCTATTCTTTGTTGAAATTGTCCCCTGAAAGTTAAGCTTCACTGAATAGCACCTAATCGTAATGTGATCAGCCCATACCGAACTACTATGACAAATTGCCCCTTGAAACTTGCTGTTCTTGTCCAGGAAACTGTTTCTCCCTCTTTATAAGGTCCCATGGGAGAAATTCATGTCTATTCTTTGTACTAATATGCCTCTTAAACAATTGGTTTGTTTGATCTTAAACACACTGAATTGCTGGAAAAGTTAGAGGCATTGTATAGATCATTATAGCATGCATTTACACTATCATTAGTGGCTCGAGTTTATGTCCCATCTTACTTTTATTTCTTCTACCTACTTTCAAAGTATATTATCTTGGATCATGGTAAACGATCTTAAAGTCATTCTGCAACAAGAGGGAAATAGAAGGAAATGACTAAACAAATACATAAGCATTCAAATAGATAGATAGTAATAAATAAGTAATAATAAATAAATAAATAAATAAATAAATACATCCCACTACCTCTCTTGTTTTATGCAGTATTGTCATAGCTGCACACCAAAACTATCTTTGAAGTTTTATAAATACTCAGATGACTAAAGCTCCTTTCCAGACTTACTGAATGAGGATCTTGAGGGAAAAGGCCTAGGAATTAATATTAAAAAATAAACACAGAATTATATAGGTTGCTCAATAAAAGAAATAACTGATCAATTGGACTTCATCAAATTAAGAACTTTTGGAAAGATACTGATAAGAGAATGAAAAGATAGGTCACAGACAGAAAATATTTGCAGATCACACATCAGATAAGAGACTAGTATTAAGAATACATAAAGAACTCTCAGAACTTAAGAATATAAGTAACCCAACACAAATGTAATGTGAACATAAGATTTGAATAACCATTTCACCAAAGAGGATATACAGATAGTAAATAAGCACATAAAAAGATATTCAACACCATAAGTCATTAGGGAAATGCTATTATAACTACAATGCAAGTTAAAACCATATCTATTAGAATATTTAAGATTTAAAAACTGATCATACCAAGTATTAGTGAGGGTGTGGAACAACTAGAACTCTCATACACTACTGGTGGGAATGTAAATGTTATAGACATTTTGGAAAACAGTTTGGCAATTCAATTTAAAAAATTAAACATCCATCTACTGTATTGAAAGCATATATCCATACAAAGAGTTATAGTTGAATGTACATAGCGTTTTATTTGTAAAATCTCAAACTGGAAATAACCCAAATGTCAATCAACAGGTGAATGAATGAACAAATTATGTTACATCCATATTGGAATATCACTCTGCAATAAAAGAAATACACAACTGATACACATAACATAAGTGATTCTGAAAATAATCATGCTGAATGAAGGAAGCCAGACAAAAAAGAATGTGTATATAAATTATTCCATTTATATAAAACTTAAATGAACACAAACTAATCTATAGTAATAGAAAACAGGTCAGGGGAAGACTAGAAATGAGGGAATAAAAAAGAGGGAAAGGGAAGAATTGCTGAGGAAACTTCTGGGGTGATAGAGATGGTCATTTTCTTGACTGTGATGATTTCATGTATGTACACATTTGTCAGAATTTATCAAATTATACATTCTAAGTATGTGCAATTATATGCAATTATACCTCAATAAAACTATTTTTAAAAAACATACAGTAAATATAGTACATATATAGATACTATAAACTATACATATAGACAGATACTATATAGATAGATAGATATTGAATCTATCTTTCGAGGGGTACAGAGATTATTAAGATAGCTAACAGTAAAATTCATAAGCAGGTTCAGGACTGAGTGACAAAATACATTTACATAAATCACCAGGCTCAGGCAGGCATCCTCCCAAGTATTTGAAAGACCTATAGAAACTGTGAAAATACTAGATCTGTTTTCCAAAGTGTGTAACCCATTGTATAAATGTCTACTTTATGGTAGGATGAATTGTTATTGCATCCAACCATAAAACATTTATACTTTTGAAAACAAACAAACTTATGTTTTAGAGGAAAACTTAGGGAATAATAGGTGTCAGAATAGATGTTTATTTACATTCCCACAATGAAAGATAGGATTTAAGTGTGCTTAGGTAATTATATTCTTTAAATAGGGAATGAGGCAAAATAAAATTTCTGAGAAATAAGGCATATGTTTGTCCTGGCATATTCTGATTTTGCAGGAGCCTCAGAGACAGTATGCTGCTGTTGCGGTAGACCTCTCACCTGAGGATAAACCATATCAATCTTGTAAGTGTGTATTTCCTTGGGGCTTGATGTTGATTAAGTACCTTGTGAGGAATTAATGGTAAATGCTTTCCATTTTTGAGTGCAAAAATGGGAGGCAACCTCACCAAAGTCTTTCAAATCACTTTCTCAGATAGACAGAAAACACTGCTGGAAAAAAAAATGTTTTTAGCTTCAATTTCTAATCCATGTGTGAGTATGGGCCTTTAAAGCTTAATCCAGTTTCATGATAAACAAAATCTGTATGTCTGAATTATCCTTTCGTTAACTTTTTCCGAAATACTCCAAGAACTAGTTCTTAGAATCAAGATATTGTCCTACCTAGTCTTTGACATAGTTTCTTAAATTCACCATTTTCTTAGTCGAGTTCTACGTTTATAAAGATAAATAACACAGAGTAGCTGCCCTTGAGTTGTTCACACTCTTTCCCTCAACTACCTATAACAGCTGTGTTCTAGACACCAAACAGTCTAGGAGTTTTGTATTCTTATTTCCAGCTCTGTGCCCATGCACTCAGCTTTTCAGCTATGCAGAGCTGTTTGCTTCTGTCTTGCAGAAGCCTCAAATGTGTCAAAGAGTGACTGGCAATCAATGACCTTTCCAATAGGAGGCCTGGCCCAACACACTGCTGTTTAGTAAATGAATGCTGCATCTCTTATTTTACCCAGAGAGAAACGTCCAAATGCCATAAAAAAGCTAGTGGAAAGGGTTCTCTTGTGGGTCATGGGAAACTATGGATGCCAGAGTACAATCTGGAAAGAAGAGATAGAAGGATTATTCTGCCCTTTAACAGAAGGATACCCTGCTGGTGAGCCAGGCTGAACATTATTATCCTCAATTATAAAGAAGAAGATATTTTCCTGTTACACGTTTTTCCTTCCAAGCACAGAACTCCCAAGGATATACTTGGCCTAATCAGAAGTAGGGGCTGAAGTATAACAAATCAAAGGCAGCTTCAGGAGGAGAATCACAGTGGTTGAATCAGCCCACAAAGTCTAATTCAAGACACCTGCTGTTTCGTTTACCAATAACAGCCTTCTCAGGACAACACATCTTTCTTTGTTTCCTAGCACTGATGGATAATGTATGCACAGCTTGTAAAACAACATTTATTAGGCTAACTAACTTCAGGCGGAATGCAAGTGATAAAGAAAATAAATAGCAAGGTAGGTGTAATGGAGCCTTTTTAGGCTCTAAAAAAAAAAAAAGAGCCAAATAAAACACAACAAAAACCAAACAACATGTGGGACCTGAAATCCAGACCAAGTTGTCATCTTACATTCCTCTCTTCACAAAGAAAATCATTTCAAAAAGAGATAGGCGTGCTACACACAGTTGGAGTTGAGCCACCATTGAAAAACTGGAGAATCAGGTCTGTTACAGAATTAGTTTGAGAAAAGTGGATTGTTTGCTGTGAGCCATTCTGTTTAATCAGTGCTATTTCCCTCTGTATTATTATTTCAGAGCTACATCCCTGAGGAGCATCACACTATCCCTCTGTTTCTTTCCTGTAGCATTTCCATATTTAATCCCAATCTAAATGCCAAGACTTCAACTGGCCCTGAAGTGCCATGCAGATATTTGCTGAGCATAGGCATTCCATGATCAACACATATTCAGCACCACACACGCCTGTCCGTGCAGCAGACATCGCATATATCAAATATGTGTACCCAGAAATGTTGGGATGGGATAGATGTGGGGTGATTTGGGAGAAGAAAGAGAAGGAAGGGATAGGGAATTACACTGAAGTGCCTGTAATATGCCAGGCACTCTACAAGATACTTTGTATACATTAGCCAAAGCTTAAAGCTTGCCTATCTCCTCTCCCTTCTTACCCAACCCAAGATTTTCCATTCAGTAAAGGATATGTTCCTACTGATGACATCATGCCCTAGGTATAAACATGCCAATTTATCCCAGGCACACCCAAGGGGTGAAAGGTAGGGAGAAGGTAAGCCCAAGGTCCAAGGAGAGGGGACATTTAACTCTGCCTGGTAGCAGTAAAAACTTATTCTTTTATGTAATTCTTATTCTTTATGTCATTCACTGTTGAGAGGTTGTCCAGGGGCAGTTTGTCATTTCACTCATTCCTTTAGCAATATTGAGTGCTTGCTCTAGACACTGTAGAGTCTAGGAAAACAGACATAGTCTCTGTCTTCAAGAAACATAGCTTTCTTGGGAGGCAGACAGACATGTCAACAACAGAAACAAAATGATCTGTGGGGTGAGTGTAGTAGTAGGAGCAGTTACAAGATAGAAGAGGAGAATAGAGGTGGGAGCAATCCCTCTGCTTGTGGGAACTAGGTAAGCTTCCTGGAGGCAGTGACATGTCCCTCACGTGAGTCATTAGTTCATTATTACTGGAACCATAGTGGCAGTGAGTAAAATTGCCACTTGCCCACATCCTGTTGAGGTTACTTTGGGTAGGCCCCAGGATTCTGACCTCTGTACCCTGGCTATAGCTCTCTGGAACAAGTGCTCTCTGGCCACCACAGGAGCAGAAAAAACTCTTTCTCTACCTTCTCATGTTCGTTGGCTGTGGGTCTGTAATTTAAAGTGACAACAGACAGATTAATGGGAAGAAAAAGGAGTTTATTAATGTGTGCAATGCTCCCACAGATAGGAAAACACTGTGATGAGTAACTGAAGGGGGAGGATAAAATTTGGGGCTTATATACCATCTCAATATGTGAAGACTATGGAGAGAGAGGCAGGTAGGGGAAAGCAAATGACCCTTTTTGAAAGATACATGAGTTCTCATGAGAAAATAAAACAAGAGATATAGAGCTTGTGATAATGTTTGTCATTATAGGCATGAGTGGTCTTCCTAGCTTCTATAGGGCCATAAAACTTCATTGCAGAAAAGATGTGAGATAGGTTTTATTCACATTCTTTCTGCTGAGGCTGGATCCACCCTGAAGAAGAATTTGTAGCAAGCTTTCTTTCCCAGAAATGGCTGCTTGTAGTCAGATAAGGGAAATTCTGAGGCTTTTTTTCTACACCTGTTGAATCTCATATGTCCTCAGCTTAAAATAGTATTTATACAAAAGTAGCCTATTTGGGGGCAGCATGCTTTGGTCCCCTTTACCACCTACCCCAAAGCAATAAATCCACAGGCATGAAGTCTGTGTGTGTGTGTGTGTGTGTGTGTGTGTGTGTGTGTGTTGTGTACGTGTAAAAAGAATCACTGGGAAATGCAGAGAGAATTGGATGGTTAGCCTGGAAAGCTCTTCCTTCACCTCTTCCTCATGTAAATTCATCCTTCAAACTACAGCCAAGTGTCGTTTCCCTTACACAAAGTCTGGCCTGACTTCCCTGACTAGGCCAAATCCTAGCACCAAATCCCCAGCACCATTTTACATTTGCAGTGCTGCTTTTATTTGCACAGCTTCTGTTTGTTGGATTAGCACCTAACTCCCTTCTTCTCTGTCTCCATGGGGGACATGACTATCTATGTCTTTTTCCTCAGCATTGTACACCCAGCATCTGACACTGAACTGGAGACAAAATGTATGGTCAATAAATATTTGTTAAGTGAATGAACAGAAGTAAGGAAGAATCAAAGCAGAGTGGGTCGTCACCTAAGCACCCAGGGATCAACAGGAAGGTCCCAGAAAGCACCTCTGAGGCAGCTAAAAGGGGCACTCAAAAGAAGACATAGAAATCCCAACGACAAACTTTGGCCCAAGACTTGTCTTAGATTGGCTGGCAGAGGGAATTTCTTTTGAAAATAATGAAATGTGCCTGCATTTGATAACAGAATCTGGGCATAAGAAAATATGGGTTCAAAAAAGTTCTGATCCTTTCTATAATAAGAGTCGTATAGATTAAAAAACGTAAGTGACAAATAGATGAAAGATGACTCTTCAAAGATGATTTTTTTTTTAAATTCTGAACTTCTGAAAGAAAAAGAACAACTCCATTTAAAAAAAAAATGAATCTTCTAGAGGGAAGCCCTGGCAAAGATCTTGCTGCGATAAGAAAAGACAGTGAAGTGAAGTAACGATTAACTCAAAATTTAGGCCCAATTACCCAAAACAAATGTTAGCAAACTGAAACATTTTAAGATTACTGCATTCTTACATACTGAAAATCATAGACCATATATGCAACTATATTATAGTACTTACATTCAAATCTCAGTGTTGAAATTGTACAAGGAACCAATGTTGTATTCAGACACAGACTTTAAAATAGGCAAACTTCCATGAATCTTGATGTTTGGAGTAGATTTCTTAGTCTCTGAGAGCCTCAGTTTCTTCATATACACTATGAACATAATTATGCTGCCTCTCAAACTTGTAAAGATTAAATGAGACAATGTATATAAAGAATCTGGCTGTGCTTAGGTTATTAGGGTTCAATAAGTGGTAATTATTGTTAAATTAATAAAACTATCTCTTTCAAGCATTTAAGAATATTTCTTAGGGACGCCTGCGTGGCTCAGCAGTTGAGCATCCTGCTTTGGCTCAGGGCATGATCCTGGAGTCCTGGGATCGAGTCCCACATCGGGCTTCTTGCATGAAGCCTGCTTCTGCCTCTGTCTCTGCCTCTCTCTCTTTCTCTGTGTGTCTCTCATTAATAAATAAATAAAATCTTTAAAAAGAAAAAAGAAAAGAATATTTCTTTAAAAAAATCTATTTGCCACCAGATTTGCTCTTCAACTTCATTGAATTGGTTTTTTTCTCATTTGTGAAAAGAATATTTAAATATATTCTCATTCTTCCTAGTCAACACTAGTGAAAATGTGTTCCCTAGGCACAGAGGAGAAAATATTTCCTTTTTCCTTTCCAGGTTCTTTTTCATATTGGAGGAATTGTTTCTTCCTTCCTCCCTTCTCCCCCCTCTGCTTCTTTTGTGCACACCTAAGCTGACTACTTAGCATGAGTTCACATTCATTGCTTCTCCCTCTCTCTGGTGTAGGGAGCTGAGCTCATTCATTATTGAAGAAGAGTGGAATGTCATTTTTTAGTAGGTATTTTGAAAGGATACTAAATTGGCACTTATAAATTAAGAATCTATAAATATTACATTATATACATTTATTATTCCATTTTAATATTTATAAAGTTCTTAATGCATCTTTACTGCAAATAATTTACTTTCCTAGAGTGCTATGTTTTAGGAAAGGTTTATCATATTCCTCTATTGTCCTTTTTTTTGCTTAAAATTAGGCATCTGGCAAATGCATATACTCTTCAACCTAACTGAAGCAAAAGCAAAGGAACTACTAGAATCTTAGATTCATTTCCTGTCCCTAATTTGAACCTTATAAGTTTTGATTTAGGCCATCTGGAGAAACTTGAATTGTTTATACTAAGTTTCTGTATGATTGTGTAGCAAGACAAAGACTTTTTTAAAAAAGAATACATCAAGATATGGTACCAATATACACATTTTTTTGAGAGGGAGAATGCATGGGCATGTGCAGAGGAGGGTCAGGGGGTTGGAGGGTGGGTGGTGAGGTGCAGAGGGAGAGAGAGGATTTTAAGCCAGATGCCAGGCTCTGTATCATGACCCTGAGATCATGACTTGAACTGAAATCAAGATTTGGACACTTAACCAACTGAGCCACCCAGGCACCTCTGGAATATCTTTAACCAACATATACATTTTTATTAGTAAAAACAGGGTACACATCAGTAACACAGCCTCATGTTTTGAAAACAAGATTAATTGTATTGACTTATGGGGTACCTGGGTTAAAGTCTGCCTTTGGCTCAGGTCATGATCCCAGAATCCTGGGCCTGAGCCCCATGTTGGGCTCTTTGCTCAGTGGGGAGCCTGCTTCACCCTCTCCTTCTCCCTCTGCCTGCCATTCTGCCTACTTGTGCTCATTCTCTCTCTTTCATCAAATAAATAAATAAAATCTTTTAAAAAATAATAATTATATTGACCTAGCTTTAGATAAGCGGTATGTGTTTGCCACAAATTCCTTAGTCTAAATTTTTATGTTCCCATTTCATTTTGTTTCTCTAGGCAATAGTCAATTAGGAAGAAAGTAAATATTTGAATAAAAAAATTCAGTCCCATTATGGAATGTCTTTAGGAGGATGCCTCCATGCAGTTTTGAAGAAAGGACCTAAATAAGCATCTTAATGCAAACCTTCAGGAATCCTGGATAAATTTTAATGTCAAGGATTTGTTTATGATACTGCTGGTGCCCAATGTGTATGTCAATTACACCTCCTTAGATCCCCACTTACATCCTCATCTCCGTGAAAATGCTGAACTTTAGCCTGCCAGCCTCTCACTTTGTTTTTCAATATGGTAAGCAAGTCACTGACTAGTCATTTAAATAACCAGAACTAAGATATGAGATTGTGTTTCATCAAGTAATACAGACTTGACATAAAGCCTTATTAGAGGAAAATAGTTCTCAAAAAAATTCAAATTGCATGCACTGATGTAATGACACAATATGAAAAAGAATGATTCATACTCTTAAGAGAGTAAAATTGTACAAACGTGAGCACCACAAGCACAGGGAATTTTATCTTTTGGGACTTGATATATTTCAAATGCCTAAAACAGTTTCTGGAATATAATAAGTGCTCAGTAAATATGTATTGAATGAATGAACAGTCAAGACAATATAGGTGAGGAAAGGGCACATAATTTCTAGTAGATCTCTGATCCATGATTGTCCTAGCCTTCTCCTATGAGTGCATCTGCCTTGAATTTTTTTTTTTAAATTACACCAACTAGAATTTCCTGGGATCCTAAGAAAAATAAACATGGAACAGGTAAGTTTAAACTGGGGAAAAATTATGGTGCCCATGACCTTACAGAAAATGGTGCTGGGAACTGAAAAAAAAAAAAAAAAAGAATTTAGAAGGATAGAGTACTCAAGATGTGACCCTAAGGGCAAAGATGTCTTCAGGTAAGAAAAAGCAGGCATCTTAAGGCAAACATTACCAACTAGGTAATTTTGCCCAGGGTAACCTGGATTCACACACCAGAAGAAAGGTGTGTTTAAGTAAGTGGATTACAAAAACAGACTGAGGAGTTCCTCTACCTACACCTATTGTTAAAACTATTGGACAAAAAAAAAAAAAAAAAAAGATGAAAGATGCATTCATTGGAGAGTTTGGAGGCTTATTTAAAAATAACACCACATCTATTAATTAAGGGCACTGAAATTTTGAAAAATCAAATATGTGACTTATTTTCATTGGCTCTTCTAGATTAGACTACTTAAAAAGAAGTA
Organism: Nyctereutes procyonoides; assembly: GCF_905146905.1. NCBI lineage: Eukaryota > Metazoa > Chordata > Mammalia > Carnivora > Canidae > Nyctereutes > Nyctereutes procyonoides. The sequence goes on from NW_026575049.1 coordinate 64,512,576, forward strand.
TTAAAACAAACATACATCAGAACAGCACTACCTAAAACTGGAGGTAAACTTGAGGTCTGACCATAATCTAACCTCTATCAATTAAAATGATAGCACATATAAATTATTGCTAACCCAAGATACTAAGGTAAAATGATTGGTAAAATTGGTTGCCAATATCATATCTCTTTCTCTTTTAACCTTAGATAGAACTCATGATATGTAGCAGTCTGTGGGTGTATGCTGCAACATTTTATAACCAGAATAATTACACAGTCCTTCAAAATACATGTGAAAACAAGTAGTATAATTTTCCAGTCCATGATGTTCCAGGAAAGTCAAGTTTCATTAAAAACAAAAATAAGCGATATGTCACTGATGGGTATGATTTGCAGGTCATTACCCAGGGCTCTTTCCAGTAAGGAGCTTGATCAGCAGATGTAATGGGAAACAGGAGAATTCTTCTTAGTAAATTGTCCAACTTCATATTTTTATACTTGAGAGAAACATATGTTTCAATACTTAGCAGACTGAGCAGTAGTGGGAGGCCTGTGAAAATTGTTTGCAGTCACAACGTGGAATACATCTTTAGGGCTTCTCTTACAATTCTTTTAAGGACTTCCTTTCTTCCTAATGCTAAATACAGATACAATCCTATTTTATTCACTTATACCATTATCTCTTAAAATCAGTATATTATCTAATGGGCATTTTTACTTTTACAAACAAAACTAAACTACCTCAGCTCAGTTGTTCAATTGTGCAACTGATTTTCTTTAAAAATTACTTTTTTTTGTTATTACTTTTTGTTACACCATTCTGCAAATGGATTTCAAAATGATGACTTAGATGCACACAAATGCTACCTACCTTGGCAACTCTCACGTTTTCAAATCTCCTTTCTTTTAATCCAGTCATACTGCCTTCTGCTTATGACACTGCAGACTTCAGTGTCACACACATATGTCTGAGGAGTGTGCCTATGATTCTGACCACTCAGACCTTAAACATAGATTCTCATGCAATAACCACAACAACAAATAGGGAAATAAAGACAAATGCAAAACAACAACAGTAACAACCAGTACAACACAACCAAAGCAAATAGCATGGGGCAGCGGTAGAGGAGGAGAGGGGATGTGGTGGGAAACGGAGGCCAATATGGGTGTATGACCCAGGATTCTAGCAGTTAGCTTTGGAATACTATGTCCCATTCTAGGGTTTATGCAAGAACAAATCACAGAATATGGAAACCTAATTCCTTGTTTATATTACCTCTTACATCTTCTTTCCCCAGAAAAAGGTGGGCCAGGCCAGGGGCAGAGATTAGGTCTGTTTTACAATTTTTTCTCTATTGGTAGATACAGATGTAGTGAAATGCCGGGACACCTGCACCCCAATGTTTATAGCAGCAATGTCCATAACAGACAAACTGTGGAAGGAGCCACAATGTCCTTTGACAGATGAATGGATAAAGAAGATGTGGTCTATATATACAATGGAATATTACTCAGCCATTAGAAAGGACAAATATCCACCATTTGCTTCGACATGGATGGAACTGGAGGGTATCATGCTGAATGAAGTAATCAATCGGAGAAGAACAACCATCATATGGTTTCACTCATACAAGGAATATAAGAAATAGTGAAAGGGATTATAAGGGAAAGGAGGGGAAATGAGTGGGAAAAATTAGAGAGGGAGACAAATCACGAGAGACTCCTAACTTCGGGAAATGAATAAAGGGTAGTGGAAGGGGAGGTGGGCAGGGGTATGGGGTAACTGGGTGACAGGCACTGAGGAGGGCACTTGGTGGGATGAGCACTGGGTGTTATATTATATGTCGGCAAATCAAACTTCAATAAAAAAAAAAGAAGTAAATCCTGTGAAACTAATGAAGTTTAAGCTGGGGAACTTTTGTTTTGTATGAGCCTAGGAGGGTCCTAGCAATATGTTCACATGTCAAATGATACTGTAATATTTGCAAAAGTAATATATTCTAACTGCAATCACCATTGAAGTAAAAGTATCCCCATTAGAGCTTCTTACACTTTCCTGCATGGAGTAGTGCTGGAATAACTGCAAGTAAATTTAACTAAGGGAAAGTTGAGTTGGAGATGCATCTGGTTTGGGTTTGGTGGGAATGTTCATGTGATTTGTATAGTTAAGTTTTTGCTAGCTATCTCAATGTAGGAATGGCTCCCAGGAATACCCCTAAATTATCCATGACTTCAAGTGTTCAAGACCCTAAGGCAAAGTAGCCAGAGGTTGTATCATGATTTAAACAGGTCCTATAGTGGCCAGTAGAGAAGTATATAAGTAATGGAGGAGAAGCTAAATTTGAAATATGGAACCAGAAGTTAGCCTGGGGGAAATTCTAGTCATTAGTTGTGCATAATTACAAGTGGAAGGTTTAATTCTCATCAATATTTAACAAAATAGAAGTTCTCTTCTGTACAGGATGAGCTTGACAATATGACTTATATAATTAAAAACATACTATACACTTTCTCCCATTTTAATGAATTGGGTAAAAGATTCATCATGCCTGTGTTCATGAGGAACAAACCTATAGCAGTATTACAAATGATAAGTGCAGATGAGTATGTAGTGTTCATGTATCTCAAAGTATTATCACATGAACACACTGATAAAAATTTAAATTGCTTGCTGATTTAATATAAAATACTGAACCAATAAAGATAATATAAAACTTAAGATACCACCACATTGAGGACACCAATAACAATTCAGAGCATTAAGATCACCCTCTGTATGAGAGGATTTGAAATTCCTCAAGTCTGACTGCTTACATAACTTGATAGGAAACTTAACAGGGGTTTTCCCAAATTCTAAAAATTCACATGACATTGTTAACAGTTTCAAATTTTATTTTTGATCAACCATGCTGGAGGTCTTTCCATTATTTCTATAGGAAAAATTTTACAAAACTATTGTTTTATGAAGAAACTATTGAAAAGTATATAAATGTAAAAATAGGGGAGAAGGATTACAGAGGTTTGTCACACAAGTTAATAAAGATACTATATTATTTTTTAGATATTTGTAATTTTAGTGGTATTTATCAGCTTTTAGAAGCTTAAATTTGTTATGATTTCTTTTCTCTAATTTCATACCTTTTTTAAAAAAAGATTTTATTTATTTATTCATGACAGATACAGAGAGAGAGAGAGAGAGAGAGAGAGAGAGAGGCGAGGCACAGGCAGAGGGAGAAGCAGGCTCCATGCAGGGAGCCTGACATGGGACTCGATCCCAGGTCTCCAGGATCACACCCCGGGCCAAAGGCAGCACTAAACCGTTGGGCTACTGGGGCTGCCCAATTTCATACCTTTAAAAAAAAAGATTTATTTATTTATTCTAGAAGAGGGAGAGGGGCAGAGGGAGAGTGAAAGAGAGAATCCTAAGCAGATTCCCTTTGAGTGCAGAGCCCAATGTGGGGCTTGATCCCATTATCTGGAGATCTCATGACCTGAGCTGAAACCAAGAGTTGGACACTCAACCGACTGAGCCACCCAGGCCCTTCATACCTTTTTTGATATGTAATCTAGTATTCTTTTTCTTAAAGAGGGCTCTCAGATTATATAAACTCAAGTCACACGAAAGATAGATCTGCTTCTTTTCAGTGCCTGGCTCAGAATTCGCACATTAGATGTTTTTTGAAAGAATATATAGGAATTATTGTCAACATAAAGGTGGTGACATGATACCTTGTGAAGGGAGGGCCAGCCAATACTCAGGTTCTTTAACCAGCCTTCAAAGCTAGACCAGTTTGAGAATGGTGGTAGTACCACACCTGCCAGTAGAGATCCTGAAAGATCCTGAACCCAGCTAGTGAGAAGCCAAGATGGCAGAGGCAGAGAAAATTAGCCTGGAGCCTGTCATATTGTTTCGCGGCCAAGAAACAATAGTTTTCCTTAAGCTTTCATTATTGATGGGCGCTGAAATTAATTAAAATAAATTCTTCCTATTCCCAAAGAATATGCAAATTAAGTTTCACATGTTTGGAAATGTATTCCTTTGAATTATGTTTCCTGTCTGAGGAAAATGGTTCCTCTTTCTTCCCTTTAAATGGAATAATGCAAATCATATGTGAGTGGGATTACAACAGGCCCCAAGATATCAATGTTTGGAAATGACTAAAATCTTTTCACACAGTCTCAAGTTAAAATACTTCACTTGAATAAAATGCATGTTGTAATCTGATATTGCTATTCACGTTCCTATTTGACAATATCCCCATTCCAAAACAGTGTTTAACCTCAAATTTTCTTGAGTGCTTCATTTCCATCAACTGCCAGAAGTCTAGGAAGCTCTATTAACCAAAGACAAAGTGAAATCTAGACACATGGTTAAGCTAACTGCTTCCCAATGGGGCTGCTTCTGAGGTACCAGCAACCTAGAACTAAACCCACCCAGAAGACCAAATGGGATTTGATGGGAGAGGTGTGGATTAGGCAGTTGTCTCTCAGGGTGCTGAGAGAAAGTGGCTCTGTGTTCTGATAATCAGATTATGAAAAAGGTAGAAATAACCCAGAGGAAAGCAGTTTGGAAGTCCAAGAAGACAGCATCAGGGAGTCCTGTCAGTAGCTAACAGAACTTTAGGCACCTGGCTGGTGTGCAGGGACAGATTCTAGTCCCTGGTGATAGTAGAAACTGGTAACAAAACAGGACTCTGGTTATTGAAGATATTAAGTCAGATAACAGCCACAGGGAAGCAAGGCAGGAACTCAGTTAACCAAACTGATGCACAAGTGGGTCTTGGAGGGTAAGGTGGGGACTTATAATCAGAACTTGGGCAAGTAATCAGAGCTGGGCTAGCAAGAAAGATATCCTGATGCTGAATCCCATAGCATTAGGCTACAGCCCTATAAATCTCCTGTGCTCGAGGTCTGGATTGGACAGCAAGGTGAGTGAGCTCATAGTGAGGACCAAGCAGCCTTTGCAGAGGGAAGAAGAGGACTGCAAAGACTGGGGACCAGGTAAGACCAGAATGATGAAAAGTAAAGGAAGGCCCTAACTCTGTACAGGGCTTTTGAAATAAGTCATCAAAAAAGAACATATACATAAAATTTAACAAGAGGATAACTTGAATCTTTTAGGCTACTTCTAATAAAAAGAAGGCCTCTTAGTAAGGGGAAGTATTTTTTACTAGGAGTAAGAAATAGAGCTTTGTTTTAAAGTATAGATTCTTTAGCTTTCCTTTACACATACTAAGGCATGAAATAAATTGTTAATACAGATTGTAATTAAGGACATTTTCTTTTTTTAAAATTCAGGAAGCATTAAGTTAGGACCAGAAAAAGCAACTTTCTCTTCTTAAACTCTGATTTAGCAATTATTTGATGTACATTCCTCACTTATTAAGCTGCTTGGCATATTTTATCTCTTGACTCACTGCCTGATGGGTTGTGCCAATTGTGGATGTCACTGGGATTCATCATGTACCATCACATATCATGGCTCAATTCCTGCCTTAGTATTCCAGTCCCTTGCTGGGTTAGAGCCTTATACCAAGGCCCAGTCCATTCAGCTGGGCAGCTGATCTGTGGATCTTGACTCTGAAAGACTGAATCCTATTCCCTATACCTTTATCTTCTGACTGGGATTCTTCTCTGAAGATATGGATGACCCTAAGTCATGGAAATGGTGCCTGCTTCTCTTGGAGTATTACTTACTGAACATCCACCTGAATAACACGACATTGGCACCTTCCCACCTCAGGTGTTAAAGAGGAGCTCCATAATGTGTTGTGTGGAATAAAAACAAACAAACATACAAACAAAACACAAAGATTTGGAACCTGACAGCACAGGGTTGATCTCAGCCTGTTACTTAATTGTAGATAAGTCATTGAGCTTCTCTAAGCCTATTTCCTCATCTGTAAAATGAGCGATTCCTACCCACAAAACAACTGTGAAAATTAAATGAGATAAATACTGTAAAACATCTACTATAGTGCCTACATATAAAAGCTGTTTCAAAGAGGATAGCTATTGTGATTACTAGGAAATATAAGAAAAATAAAATAAAATCAACTCATCCAACAAATGTTTATTAAGTGATTAGTTGCCAAGTTTTTTTGTTTTTTTTTTTTAAGCAGGCTCCACACTCACTGTGGAGCCCAATGCAGGGCTTGTGATCAAGACCTGAGCTGAGATCAAGAATCAGATGCTTAACTGACTGAGCCACCCTAGTGCCCCAGTAGCCAAGTATTTTACTGAGCTCTGGAATGAGGTATCAAGGGGAAGATGACATGGCCTTTTAGGTTCTAGGTATTTGCATCACCAGCATCTTCGCCATAGACATATTTGCCACAAGTATTTCACTACAAACATGTTAGCTGTATCTGTCATTGACTGTAAGGCAAATTTGCTTAAAAGATAAAAAAGTAATTGATTGACAGTTCAGTTTGACTGTTGTTGGTTTCATCAACTGGTTGACAATATGATTTCAGAGCTCCATTGAAGCAGTACTCCCATTTTTATGGGGTTAAATCTTAACCCTCATAAAGTTCTGTACCGTATCAAAGTTTTGAACTCACCTTTTATATGGATCTTTGGAACTTCTGTCAATGGACAGGTGACAATATATCAGGAACAAACAATAGCATAGAAGGTTTTCAAAATTCAAGACAATGTTGAGTTACAAATATGCATCCTAGTATTTGAAAACTGTCTTAATGAAGAAAAAAAACTTAGCAAAAAAAAAAAAGTGCAATGTTGCACAAGGAAACAAGGAGCCCATATATATATATACATATATATATTATATATAATGAATAAAAAACATTATATATATACATATATATGTACATTACATATATATATATATATATATATATATATATATATATATATATATATAATGAATAAAAGAACTTGAAGACAATGCTTAGGTGCAATCCACAACACAAATTCAGTCATTTTTGCAGTATTGCCATGAATCTACAGTACACATTTTGAATGTATTTAAATATTTTACATTTTGCAATTAGGTCTTTTTAATTTTGTTACTCATTTTTAAAGTTTCATCATGATCTTTTTTAAACAAATGTCCATTATTTTTTGTGATTTTATCTTTTATGGCAAAAGTGCCTTACAGTTAGTTAGTTGTGCAACAAAAATGTAGCAAAATGCCTGAGGCAAAAATGCTTGTGGCAAAAATGCTTGTGGCAAAAATATCAAACACGGGTCCCTCTAGTGGGGACAGAGGATAAGTAAATAGAAATTACCAACACAATGTGTTGTGGATAGTACAATGACAGGTGTCAGCTCAGCATGTTATGGATATTCATAGGAAGGGCATCTAAACTGGAAGAGATGATCATAAAAGAACACCCTAAAGAAAAGAGTAGATTAAAAGAAGGGGGGATAAAAGGTGTTCCTGGCAGAAGCTTGAAAGAGTATGGTGGATTTGGGAAACTGTAAGTAGACCATGAATATGGCTGGAATACAGATAGGGAGTAGGGAGGAGTCAGAGAGGGAAATGGAAAGGTAAGTGGGGTTCTCTCCTGATTGCCTTTGTGGCTAGCATAAGGAGTTTGGGATCAAACCTTAGGGCTGGGACAGGTTTTAACCAGAGGAGCAACATGAGCATATTTAGTTTTAGAAAAAGTACTCCAAAGATTTGAATAGCACTGAAAACAAGGGTAGAACCACCATTGGAAAAGCCTATGTACCACTCAAGAAGGAAGTTCCTCTCTTCTTATTTTTGTAATGTAAATGTCATGACAAAATGATTCCAAAGGTCTTCAGGCAATGAAAAAAAATTAAATAAAATGCCTTTTACTGTGAGCATCCTGAGTTTTTTTAAAAAAATTATACATTTTCAAAGATGATTAAAATGAAATTCTAAGATCCCTACATATGCTCCAAATCTATGTTCTTAACACTCTGTGCCCCGGGTGGTCACAGGTCTAACTGAAATGACTTTTGGGTGAGAGGGAGGGAGAAAGAGAATATTAAGCAGGCTCCACACCCAGTGTGGAGCCCAACATTCAGATCGATCTCATAACCCTGAGATCATGACCTGAGCTGAAATCAAGAGTCAGACTTTTAACCAACTTGAACCACCCAGGTGCCCCTGAAAATGACTTTATAAAAGGAAATTCTATTTAATGTAAAATGCTTAGTCTCCAAGGATTAGTGTAGAACTATATTTGCACCAAACCCTATGAGTGTTATTGACAATTTGAAATTCTTAAAATTCTCAATTTTGTAAAAATCCTTAGTACTTTCATAGTATATGAGTGTGTGGCATTTCCATTTCTAGGATGCTGGCAGGAAATTTAATTTTTGAGAAATGATTGTGAAAGAACTCAAGGACACAGAAGTAAGATTACAGGCATCTGCTGAATCATACATACATTAGAAATATCTGTCAAAAATGTCAGATATTGGCTGTTGAAACTTCTATTTCTCAAAGGGCCAAACTGGCCAGATCATATCAAAAAGGCACACTCCAACAAAAGTCCAGCTCTGAATTGCCCTGTTTTATGTTTGTACTTTGCGATTTATCTTTTATCCCTCAATATTAGTTTCCATTTGTGCAATAGACACTGAGGTTATCTCTTCAACATCCTATCTCCTGACATTGTGCATCAGCTATATGGTTTAAGGAACTGACCTGGGCAACTGAGGCAAGCCCTGATAAATCTGACTCAGTCAAGAAAATCTGATCTTTCTTGCCTATAATTAGTCTAGGAACCAACGCTTAAACCAGTCAGCATATGGCACTCCTTTACAAACAGGCTGGCTTAGGAATAGGCACATGACTGTGTATCTAGGCCAATGAGATATGCCAAGAGGATTGCTTGGAGGCTTCTGGGAAATGTTTTCTCACTCTTAAGTGAGATTCATTAGAAAAAATGGCATTTTTTGTTTTTTAAACTAAGAAGCATATAGGTTCAATTGTTGCTACCATCCTGTGACCACAGGAGATCATGTTAGTCTAGACCTAATATATTATCCTGAGTCCTTGATAACATTGTTGAACTAAGTTTCAGCCAAACCTGAAACTAAGTTTATCTCTGAATTTCGAATTGTGTGAACCAATAAAGTTCCTTACAGTTTAAGCCATCACTTTGAGTTGGGTTTCTGTTACTTGTAGCTAAAAGCATTCTAAGTGATGTAATTTCCTACCGCTTTTGCCTATCACCTTTGCTTCTAATCTCATGTACCAACTGGCTATCTTTCTTAGCTTTAAACATCAGCACTCTTTTATCTAGTCATTTAGAATGAATATTTTGGTTGTCTAGCTAATGTCTTCCTTCTCCCAGCTTCTTTCACTAGACATTATCATGCAGGATAAATTGTATGAACCTAGTGCATCCATGACAGGAGCTAGCCTGAGGACAAAGTGAATATGCTGAAAAAGATGAAACAGAAAAATGGGGGGAAAAATAAAACCTTGATAATGTCATTTAACTGCTGGAGTACATTATTTTCAGCCTTCTTATCATCTGACTAACAAATATTCTCATGTTTAAGATAATATGAGTTAAGGCATTCTGGTGTTTGAATTTGAAAACAACTGGGATGATAAAGAATTTGCTACCAAAATGTGGGATGCTTCAAATAACAAACCCCAAGTTATGGAATTGGATGAGTGGAAGTGGTGGACCAGGGGACAGTGATAATCCCACTATTTCAGACCAAGATAATGGTCACTCTTATTCTGTGGTAGAAAAACATTTCATTGAAGTATCACTCCGTATCAGAGACTTAGACTTTGAGACTTTAGTATTAGGGGAAATGGCAGGAAGAATGAGAATATTAGTATGTGTCGGCTACTTATTATGGCTTTCACTAAAAACCTATAACAGAGAGGGACGCTTAGGCTGAAAGCAGTAGTAGGAGATGAGCTTAGTTGTCAAAAAGTTTCTCCTAACGATGTTCTGTTAAATAATCTACATTGGACAAAGATAGCTAATTTTCTGTCAGATATTGGATTACAGATGGGACTTGTCTGCCTAAGTCCATTGTTTTCAATTTCACTGGGGTGCAGAGGTCATCAAAATGTGGACATGGGGAATAGACAGATCTCCGAGAGATGTCTGTGGCTAGAAGATTCTTCTCAGACCCAAACACTACATTTAGATGAGCCCTTTGACTATATTTACTGGTTTGTGGAATTGGCCAAAAGGAAAGAAATCAGGACTCACTAAGATTTTAAAAGAATTGACTGCCAAAGAAATTCTAAGCTTGGCCAATCCACAACAATGAACACTTCTGTGATAGTTCAGTCCCTAAGGCATTCACCAGTCTCCAAACTCACGCGAACAGGAAATGCTAAACCCTCCAATATCTGTCTCAAATGTGGCCACAAAAGACAATGAACAAGAAAGACGCTCCCAAAGGACAGAACCAAGGGCCATGGAGGGCAATGGATTTTCCTAGAAAACAAGAATCAGAGGCTACCAGATTCTGACTATCAGGATGGACAGGCTCTCCTTTCTAATAGGATCTGATATGGGCTATGGACCAATGTCCACTGACTGTTTTCCATTCTCTCCTTTCCAAATGACAGTTTTGAGTATAGTTATTCTGTTCCTTGTCCATTATTGTATATTGAAAATGGAGTGGAAAACGTATGTTAAAGCCATGAATCCCTGGCTCCCAAGGAGCCATCCAGACCTGGCAGAGAGCTCTTGGCCTTGGAGCTGGATATGGTTACTGAGTGAGACTCTGGGTTGCCTCCCACTGGGGAGATAACAAATGTGTCTCGTGTATGTATGGACATTTTTAAGACAGTATGAGTGGGAAGGTGGAGGTACAAAACTTGACTTATATATGATACTGTTATTGTTTATGGCGCATCCATTTCCCCTTCTTATTATTGAAAGAACTTACCCTCTTCTATGTGTTCATGTGCATCAGAAGAGACTGGTCTCATGCCCACTCCCAAGACTGGTCTAGGCCAATCATGATTCCCCTATTCCTCTTGCTGGTAACTCCTTTAGACATGGGTGTGCTAAGAAATGAAACGAGAATTTTGCCAAAAGACTTCTGGTAAAGATTTCTCTACTTTTTAAAAGAAACATAAGAAAGTCACAGTCTCTGTCTGTGTGCTGTACCTTATCAGTCAGGTTATGATACATGGACCTGCTGCAGTCATCTGATGACCATGAGGAGAGCTTCATACTAAGTACAAAACTGACATACTTAGGAGAGAAATACAATGGAAAGAAACAGGATCCTCCAGACACTGAATTGAGTAGTCTCATAGCTTCTTCACCTCAGGATTTCTTGTTCTTTGTAATAATAAATATCTTTGTTGTTTAAGTCTATTTAAATTTAGAATGTCTTTGACTTGCTATTCAAAGCATCCTCACTGATATAACACCTCTCCGTTTCACCCTTTGAGTGCTGTTTTCACCTGATTAATATTTCATAATGCAAACTTCCCTAGAGGCAGCTCATTGAAGGCAGAGGCTCGACACTAACCTAGACACTATATTCACATATACTTTTTGGAGCACAAATAATCTATTCAGTCATGCCACACAAATATTAATTCAGACCTTAGTCTTTCAGTATCTGTTATGGACTGAATTGTGTCCCCCTACCCAAATTCATATGTTGAAGTTCTAACCCCTAGTATCTCAGGATATGATCTTATTTAGAAATAAGGTCTTCACAGAGGTAATCAAGTTAAAATGAAGCCATTGGGGTGGATCCTACTCTAATATGAAAAGTGTAGTTATAAAAAAGAGGAAATTTGGACACAGATATGAATAAAAGGTAAATACTGTGAAGAGACATGGAGAAGATAGTCATCTATAAGCCAAAGAGAAAGACCTGGAGCATATCACTCCCTCACAGTCTACAAAAGGAACCAACTCTGTCAACACTTTAGTCCCAGACTTCTAGCCTCCAGAACCGTGGGACATTTCTGTTATTTAAGCCATTTAGTTTATGGTACTTTATTAGAGCAGCCTTAAGCAAACTAATACAGCCAGTGTCTGTGCCATTCCTTCTAGGATATAATGTATGTAAGTGTTGTATGTAACTTTTGAATTACTAAATTGTATACCTGGTACTAATATCACACTGTATGTTGACTAACTGGGATTTAATAAAAACTTTAAATTATAGATATAGACATAGATATGTAGATATAGATATAGAAGTACTTACTCCCTATTCTCAACAAGCTCAATAAAGCAACTGACTGGGTAGTCACATTTAAACTAATTAAGAGAGAAGTTATTCTCAAATGCTTTAGAAGAAACTGTTTGTTTTTTTCATGAGAGACACGGAAAGACAGACAGAGGCAGAGGGAGATGCAGGCTCCCTGCGAAGAGCCTGATGGGGGACTTGATTCCAGGACTCCAGGATCACGCCCTGAGCTGAAGGCAGATGCTCAACCACTGAGCCACCCAGGCATCCCTAAAATAAATTATTTGTAATTCAGCAAGTCATATGCCAATTGCAGACCATTCTTTGTGTGCATTAAAGTAGATTTCTGTTATAAATGTTCATGGTAAGTAACTGTTATGCTCATGAGAGGAATAAAGTATTACATTAATCTTAAAATATTAGACAATTAATTTGGATCAGCTTCTATAATTAATTTTAATTGGTAAGTTTTTATCTAAAAGATTTGCAATGAACAAATTTTTAACAGTTGCTGCAGACCATCAATAAAGTTCCCAGGATGTGGAGATTATCAAGGAAGGATAGTTTAAAAATATTAAAAGTATGGCCTTTGTCCTCTTTTAGGTAATCTAACAGCCATACTAAGAACAATGAAAAGATAATTATGCTTACAAAGTGAGGTGTAGGAAAAAGAAAATGTAGGTGATGAAAGGAAGATAGCACTAGGAAGCGGATAGCCATGGAAGGCTTTCTCTGTAGAAAGTGACAACTTTTGTGCTGGGTTTTAAAGTAAAGCACCCATCACTGGTCACTGTTCTATTTCTCTTCCCTGTTCAGAGCCAAGATTTAGATCTACATTTATTTTGCCAAGGAAACACCAGACTCTTCTTGCTACCAAGACTTAACAGCCAGTCCCTCTCCCTGCCAACATGCCTTGGGCCAAACCGTGGTGAGCCATAAAATTCTTATAGTCCAATTAATTTCAGATGCCTTTTCTTTTTTTTTTTTCAGATGCCTTTTCAAAAAAAATGTACAACTATTACCTAAGAAATAAGTGATCATGGCACAAAAAGATTTAAAATTTTATTTGAAGTCTATTTATCTTGAGCTCTTCTAAATTTGTCTTAATATTATAATTTACCACCTATTTACAGGAAGCCATAGAATAATTCCTCAACAGTTGAGTTTTTTTAAGAAACAGAATTAAAAGTAAATAACATATTTGACTTTAGATGAATATGCCATTTTTGAGCTACTCATGTGAAATTTCATGTAAAAGTAAGCTTATTTGTAAAAGAGAGAGAGAGAGAGACAAAGAGAAATAAATATTTAAAATGCCATTTTAATGTTCAAATGTTTCCTTTATCACAGAAGAAATCTCTGGTTAGGAGAATGAAGTAAAAACAAGTATCTTTATTTTGGCTTTGATTAGATTGCATCTATCATAATTATTTATTGAATTGAAATCTAAGGTATTTTTCTTCTAAGTATAGTAGTAATACTATATTTAATATCCGTAGAATGTTACATTTCTCAGTTGAAATGACACTAACCTTAGAATGATCCACTTTGAATTTTGGTAGGTCATCAGTGTTCCCAGATCCATCTATGATCTGAAATGTTTTAGAAGTGAGCAAATGTGTGTTTCTTACCTTTGCTTAATTAATATATCTACTAAGAATGTTTCTCATGTTAGAGTCTGCCAATACAAATAATAATTTTCTTCTTCTGGAATTTTTTCCTATTTCATAAATCAATGGCATTTCTAAAGAGAGAGTTTGGTAAAAGTGAACAAAGTGGCCAGGAAATCTAGCCTATGAGTATATTAATTAAGAAAGCTCACCAATATCTTATTGTTGTTGAATTCAAGAACAGAAACTGAATATAAAGGCAGGTAAACCATAGAGGGTTGGTGGTATCTTAGAAACAGACTCTTAGATTTGGAAGTGATCTCAAACATTATCAAGTTACAAATGAGATAACTGAGGCTCACTGAGACTTAGTGACTTATTCGAACGATAGAAAATTTACCCAAACTCTAACCAACTGAAACACTAGGTTTCATACTTGCACCTGTTCAGGAAGTGAATCCTTTTCACATGGTCATGACACAAAAAACTCAAGGTTTTCTCTTTGTAGTTAGATTTTCTTTTTTTTTTCTTTTTTTTATGTAGTTAGATCTTTTATAGCATTTCTAGAGACCCTGACATTTCGAAGGCCCACATCTTGAAATCTATGTATGGACTTGAACATAGGCACTTCAAAAAATGGGTCAAAAAGAGGCCATGCCTGCCAATTAGCATTTGTTTTTCAAAATAATGATGTTTACCATTAATTATCAATGGAAATTTATCAGCAGGCTCCTAAATGGAACTATGGCTCATGAGATTCTGACATTTTAACTCTGACATTTATTCCTTGAAAGAGACACCAACTGGGTAGCAAAAATTCCTGTGAGTGTGACTTATCAATTTCAAACACACAAGGAAAAAGAGTTTCTTATTTAATACCGAAAAAAATAATAAATTTGGTCATCAGATTTATTGCCTGCAATAAATTTGCACATTTATTGCAAACAATAAACATATGGAATATATGCTAAAAATAGAATGATATTTCTTTTTGGCAGAATTTGTATAGTGGAAACCAGAAAAGTATCATCTTTTCATACTATATTGTTGAGTAATATAGAACTAACATACCAAAAGTTGAAAAATTTGGCTCTTTGCTTAAGTAACTTTGAGTAGTGAGTCATATAACTTGCCAGCACTTGCCATCTGCTGTAGCCCCTACCTCTTTATTTATTCTGGGTGTTTGAAATGATTTTTTCTGGATACTTTTTAATAGCTCTTAATATAGAAATTACTATTCAAACATTACGCTTATTTTATTATGTTTCATTATGTTTATAAAGCAGATAATATCTTAGTCAGTTTAGACTGCTGTCAAAAATGCCATAGACTGGGCTTATAAACAACAGAAATTTATTTCTCACGGTTTTGGAGGCTGAGAATTTCCAGATCAAGGCACTAGCAGATTCAGTGTCTGGTGAGATGCTGCTTCCTGATTCATAGACAGTCATCTTTTCTCTGTGTTTGCATAAAGTGCAAGTAGGGAGGGACCTCTCTACTGTCTCTTTTATGAGGGCACTAATTCCATTTATGAGAGTTTTATCTTCATGGTCTAATCCTCTCTTAAAGGCCCTACCTCCAAATATCATCACACTGGGGATTAGGTTTCAATACAGGAATTTTGGCAGGACACAAACACTCAGTCTGTAGCAGACAATAAGAAAATAAAAGTAAGTTATTCCTAGCAATTCACTTTTTAATATTACTGAGGAGGTTATCACTCAGGCTTGAGCTCTCCCTTGATCTCATTCACCACATACTCAATTCAGTGTCAAGTATAGCCAAGGCACTTGCAGACATCCTTTGGGAATTTAAATTATTGAACACAAATACACATCATGTCAGTCATTAGTTTTAGGCGTGTACTTTAACATCACTGACAACTAAATGCCTTGCTTTTATACTTAATTTCACATTGTTCTTTCAATCTTTTACCGTTACACATTACCAGAAAATGACACATGATGAAGTGAAAAAATTGGCACTGAATTGAAATTTAATTGAAATAGCTGCCTTCAGGGGGAGTTTTCATTCACAACAGGTTTATCCTAGATGATACTGTACTTGGTATTTGATTGTGACTGACTATAAAATTTTATCTGGCTCAGTTCTCCCTTTCATACTCAGAGTAAGCTCATATCATATTTTCCCAAGCACATTAAGGAGAAGCATCTTTCTCAGTTCCTATTCCAGGCCTTTGGAGGCATAGAAATATTCTGGAGAACAAGCCAGATGCTCTCATCCCAACTCCATGTATGTGCCCTTACCCTTCTAAATGCAAGGTAGCCAGATCCCAAATTGCAAAATAATGCTAGCGAGCAGAGCTAGAGCGACTTAGCAGAATTCTTCAGAGCCATGGTAGAACAGCTCTCAGCCCCTAACCTCTTCTTCTTCAGGCCTATTTCTTTGTCATATATGACAAGAGCACATGCAGAGTATATGCCATCATGTCTCTGGTTGGAAACAGGAGCAAAAGGAAAGCTAGCCATGTCATATCAAACTGATCCAGTTTTATTCTCCCTTATAGAAGCAAAGGTATCAGGACTAACAATTCCAGTCAAGAATTAAATATATTTTTGTCAAAATTGCTTTCTGCTGGGAACCTATATATTCAGTGAGTACCCCACCAAACCCCATTTCGGATCATTGAATTTCAGAACTGGGAAGCATCTTAATGACTCCAATTAGAGTTAGGAAGTTAAAGATCAAAATATCACCTTTATTATTGAGAAGCCTGCTGGGGGAATGAGGGTTAGAGTTGAAAGCCAGATGAACTTGCTAATATTTCCTGACATACCCCACTGCACCTCTGCCCCCAAACCAAACTCTGAACAGAACTTGATACTGCCTCAGTCCTGTCCAGGGCAGAAAGTTTATGTGTTTTTTTAAAAAGGATTACTCAATTATAATCTGTGGATTCATGGCTGTCAGCTACTAATCAGGTGGATTTGAGGCCAGAGTGCTATTCTGGGGAAATCCTTCTGAAATAAAGGTAGAGGGAAAACACATCATTTCCCTCAGCATTATGATGGGCAAAGCCATAGGAAGTTTGGTGAATAGAATCCTCCATTTCATTTCAAAATAATTTGAGAACAGTCTAGTAAGAGTATACTGTAATTATTAATACAGAATCTGGTCTACTCTTAATAATATATAAAAGAGTTTTACTAACCTCTCCCAAACATACTAGCCAAAAAAATTAATAAAATATAAAGTACTGGGAAGCCTGGGTGGCTCAGCAGTTGAGGGTCTGCCTTTGGCTCAGGGTGTGATCCCAGAGTCCAGTAATCAAATTCCACATCAGGGTCCCCACATGGGGCCTGCTTCTCCCTCTGCCTATGTCTCTGCCTCTCTCTCTGTCTCTCATTAAAAAATAAATAAACTCTTAAAAAAATAAAATAAAATTTAAACCACTGTAGGGATTTTTCCTCTTAAAGTTTTATCACAAAAATTTATTTTAACGTCATATTGTGAATAATTTTAACAACAAACTTATTTTGAAGGAAATAATGCTGGATATAGAACTCTTCTATATGAAAGAAATTTAAGCTTAAAACTAAGATGAGTTTTGCTTGCAGTTTAATTCTAAATGATAAGACTTTTAAAATAAAAACTTAAATCTCAGAAAATGACATTACACTGGATTGGTGAAGTTCACAAATAAATAAAAGCCATCTATCTGAAAGCAATCAAACCAACAAAGGCAGTCAGTAACAGGTTCATATATTAGGTGTCTAATTATTTATTGAATTATTACAAAGAGTTATTATATAAAACCTGAGGAATTGGCTTTTTATCTCTGAACATTTAACTCATTCAGGGCTCATCATTTTAATAAAATATATAAGGTCACACCTGTGAACTTACATGTTATGGTCTTTAATAGAAATGCTATTTATAACAGGAATTTACTGAAATGAAGCTGGCAGGATATTGAAAAAATCATTTGAGTTGCTCAAATTATTAAAAAGAGTATTTTACCTACAATTTTTAAAAATTTAATTCTATCATAAGAAATATTTTTCTTTAAATGAAATTTTTCGTCTACCATATACTTTAGACTTTGATGAGACTCCACTCTACAACATTTGACTAATCAATCTAGTAAATAGAATGGGTAATTTAAAAAAGTGATATGTAAAATAGCACCAAAAGACCAGGGAAACTGCAAATACAAAATTACTTTTATAATTTATTGAGCATCCTAATTTGAGGTTCTCTACTACCTTGATGTGTTCTCTTCTATTCTCTTCTGGATAATCTTATCCACATTCATGTTTTCAAATACCATCTTATATGTTAAGATGGTACATGGGTACTATGACTACAACAGAAAGTGAGATAGGGAAAGCTTCAGAGAGGAAATAATGATGGAGTAGATGTCTAGGGGAAGAAATGACAGAAGAGAAACAAGTAGGCTGACACTGCAGGGAGAAAGAACAGTGTGAGTCAATTTCCTGAGTGTGAATCAGCTTGCCAAATAGTTAGTTCCCTTAAACACTGGCCCTAGCTCACAGTAAGTAGGAAATGGCCAGAAACCAGGCGAGAGCCAGATCAGGGAGGGTCTGATTTGTCTATTTGGGAATCCAAATGTATTCCATAGTTCTTATTCCTATGTGCAGCAATAAGGAGACATGAAAGGCCTTTTTAAGCAAAGGAAAAACAGGATCAGATTTGGATTTAACAGGGAAGAACGAAGTTTCTATTTTAATCCCTCCTGCCTTCTAAATAATATGAATTAAATTTGTTCTGTTGAGCCCCTGAAGAGATTTGGTTGTACACATTTGTAAGTGGAAAGCTAGAGAACTAGGTGAACTGCTAGAGGGAGAACAAATTCCTTAAAACAAGGCAGTGTCTCCATAGGTTCTGTAAAGTACTAACTCACAAATACTTTGAGTGGTTGGCTTTCTGTTTGTTTTGGTAGAAACTCGGCTTCACTTTCAAGATCATTCCCAGAGATAATACTCACTAAACAGATCTTGAGGAGAGGAAACCATGAGAATGTTTTGACAAACAGACTATAAGGTAACTCCCCATGATCTTTGCTTCTTGGTGTTCATATCTCTGGTGTTTACAATCCTTGAGTATGGGAAGAACCTGTAACTTGCTTATAATGAATGGAATATAGCAAAGGTGGTGGGCTGTCATTCCCATGACCACATTGGTCTATCTTGTTTAGTAAACTCACTCCAGGGACTTTCCTTGCTGGTTTAATGAAGTCAGCAGACATGTTGGGAAAGTTCACATGGTGAGGGACCTCTAGGAGCTGAGGGCAACCTCCAGCCAATAGCCAGAAAAAAGTGGGGTTCTGAGTCATACAACTGCAAACAAATGGATTTTACCAACAACCTGAGTAAGCTTGGAAGCAGAGTCTGTCCCAGTCAAGCCTCCTGTTGACACTTTATAGTCTTGTGAGACCCTAAGCAGAGGGACCCAGCTAACCTGGGCCAGGCTTCTGACTGTGAAATTATAAATGTATATGTTAAGTCCCTAAAATTTGTGGTGATTTGTTAAACAACAATAGAAAACTAATACAAATATCACAATTCCCCAACCTGTCTCCCATTTCACCAAATTCATAGATATTTCATAGTCTGAGCTCTGAGTTATAAAAATTGTAGGGAAATCACTTTCTAAAGCTGCAAAAAGGATGGATTAAAGGAGTAGGAGAACACAGGCAGGATGTAAGGGTAATAGCCCAAGTGAGAAATGGTGAGAGCCAGAGCCAAATTATGAAAAATAGGAGAAGAAATGTAATGAGTCCATCTAGAACATGATAAATTCAAGATGTCTATAGAACTTCCAAGTGATGATATCTAGTTGCTTTGGTACTAACTTTGAGATATACTAGTTTTTATCTAGAAAAACACATTTTCCTGGACATAGCCCTTCAAAACTTGAGAGCCTTTTCAGCCCTCACCATGTATTCTACACTTCATGGAGCAACTAGATGCTCCCCAAACAGGACACACATATTCACATTTCTGTATCTTTGTTCATGTTGTTCCCTTTGAGTGAAATGTACTTCCTAATTATGTTTATTTATGAAAATCCAACTCACCTTTCAAAATCCAATGAAAATGTCAATAAGCTTTGTTAGAATGTATGCTTTCTCAAAGGCAGAGCTCTTTGTTTTGTTTGCAGTTATATCTTAAACTATACTATAGTTTACTATATTATACTATAGAATAATATCTGGCACCTAGTAGGCACACAATAAATATGTCTTGAGTAAATGGATGAATGTCTTAGAATTAGCCGTTCCTAATTGTCTCCCCATGACAGAGCAAGTATTAGTATATTCCACATGCTTAACAAATGTTTACTGATAAGTAGTACAACTAAAAACCTCTTCGAATGTTTCTGAGAAAATAAAGAAAAGAAAATGTAAACTGCAATCATGGGGATCCCTGGATGGCTCAGTGGTTTAGCGCCTGCCTTTGGCCGGGGCGACCTGGGATCAAATCCTACATCAGGCTCCCTGCACGAAGCCTGCTTCTTCCTCTGCCTGTGTCTCTGCGTCTCTCTCTCTCTGTGTCTCTCATGAATAAATAAATAAAATATTTTAAAAATAAATAAACTGCGATCACTTGTCAATTCATTCAACAAATGGTCAACAAATGGTTACTGCACACATAGTATATACAAGAGACTATATCAGCAATATAGTATTACCCTAAAGTCATTCTCAACCCCTTCTCCCTTGCCTCCTTCTAATTACAGAAGTGGAAGTAGATGCTGGTTCTCCCAGGGTCTTTTACAGCTAAAGATAGTCATGTGACACCGTTATGGTCATTAAAATGCAAGGGGAAAAATAATTGAATAGGTGATTGAGAAAGATGCATCTTTCTCGGCAAAAAAAAAGAGTCAAGTAGAAAGTTCTGTTCGTGGGGTGCCTGGTTGGCTCAGTCAGTTAAGCTGCTGACTCTTGGCTTAGGCTCAAGTCATCATCTCAGGGTTCTGGGCTTGAGCCCCTTGAAGAGCTTTGCGCTCAGCAGAGTCTGTTTGGGGATTCTCTCTCCCTCTTTCTCTGCCCCTCCCCCTGCTCACACATTCTCTCCCTATATATAAAATAAATAGATCTTTAACAATAAAAAAGGAAGCTCTGTGCATAGCGTGTCCTGCTTTCTGCCTTTGAAAATGGTTATGGTGCTTAGAGCTATTGCATCCAACTTGTGACTACAAAGAAAAGGCAAAGGGAACACAGAGATACTAACCTAAGCGCTTATATTAAACTGCTAAGCCAATGCCAGCAAGCACCTAATTCTGGATTTCGTCTTATGTTAGGCAAATAAACCCTCTTGCTTAAGATCTATTAGTCTGTTATTCTGTTGCTTATAGCTCAAAATATTCCCAAATTAATAGAGAAGTTTAAAAAATCTGGATAATAATATAATCTGGCAAATAATGCTACACGTGAAATAGGTTTAAAATGCCTAGTTGATTTTGAAATTGTAGTGTTGAAAGTAGCACTTATGTATCTTTTAAAAATATACAACATAAGTGACACTATCTAGCATTTGGCTATGTTGTCATAGTCCTCACTGTCTCTCAGGATGTAAACATTATCCTGTGGATAGTTGTGTCAAAAATGAAGAAATTATGATTTCAATAGAGTAGTTTGTCAACTCTGAATTCAGAGGTAGGCCTATTAAAATTAAAAGGATAGGATCTAGTTTAAAAATGGGAAATTAGTACTAATGAAATTTTCAAATTTATCCACCCAAAAGTTTCCAAAAATTATATTCCAAAATAATGAGACTGTCTCTGCCCTTTTCAGAAAAGTTAAGCAAGACTTTTGATTTATAGACATTGCAAAACACAGGTGGTAATAAAAGAGCACATTGCATAATTGTATTCCTATAAAAACTCCAAGCCATTTTGTAGGATCATTTTTACACTGCTTTTCTAATAAGTACAATGAGAACTCTGTTTTTCTCTGTTACACTTGCCAAGTGTCCTCAGAGCCTGAGCAGTGTTTTAAATTGCTTTTATAAATGAATAGTGTAGCCAATCACCGGTTCCTAGAATTGCTGAATAAATGAAGCAAATATTCAATAAAAAACTACCAGTGTAATGAATAATAATCCTGGAGACTTTTCAATAGATTAAAAAAATGAATCATTTATTAAAACTATTTCTAAGAAATTTCATTAACAGGAAGTGTTCTGCATTAGCAGAATTACTCTACTATGAAGAGTAGTTATCAACATCTTCCTTCTTACTTTTTATTCACAGGCACTATTTACTCAGGAAACACTTACAAGGTTAAGGAAGCATTGAGCTGGGTCTGGAGTTGCATGATACACAGATGAAGGAGACAGAGTCCCTCCCCTCCAAAACAGCTTTTGCTGTAGAGTAGCGGCAGCCACATAGGCTAAAAGCCTCTCAACCATGTTCCAGTAGTTCTGCTAAGTTTGGGCCTATTAGAATCTAAGGGTGGAAGAGTAGCTTAGATAGATGACTTTATTTGTTCACTTACTTAGGAGCTGCTTTTAATCCCATACTAATAGAAGTGTCCCTGTTAACCATGCCCATAATGAGACGAATGTACCAAGTTTAGCATGGGTGACAGCTGCAAGCACCTATGCAAATTATCGTGACCAAACAAAAGAACCGACACAATTGCATAAAGCTGTCTTTGGTTTTGTTTTTTACTCAAATCACATATTGCTGCTGTTTTAAGAGATCAAGTCAATGTTTCCTGATGTGAAACTTGTTTGTTTCTTGATAGTCTCTTGAGAAACATGAGGATACTTATTAGAATTCTATATCTTATCTCTTGGCAGTATTGCATTTTCATTCATACAACATTTTATTTTTTTTAAAGATTTTATTTATTTATTCATGAGAGACAGAGAGAGACAGAGGCAGAGACACAGGCAAAGGGAGAAGCAAGCTCCATGCAGGGTGCCCAACGTGGGACTCAATCCCAGGACTCCAGGATCACGCCCTGGGTGGAAGGCAGGCGCCAAACCACTGAGCCACCCAGGGCCCCCATACAACATTTTAAAGTCAGTTGTAAGCAGGTTGACCAATTCTTACAGAAATTCCTGCCAGAATTAATGTTATTATGGGTGATTATCACTAAAAAAGAAAACTAATCAGATCTTATAGTAAGATAATTAGAACCAGAATTCAAAAACTGAAGCTGAAAACACCCACAAAAAGCCTTATACAAAAATATTCATAGCAGCTTTTTTTGGTAATAGCCAAAAAAACAAACAAACAAACAACAACAACAACAACAAAACAAACCCCAGCCCAAAACAAAACAAAAAACAAACAAAAAGAAAAGAAAGAAAAAGAATTCAAATGTCCATTATTAGCTCACTGGGTAAATAAAACTGTGATACATGGTGGTGGGTTGAATAGTGGCTCCCAAAAAGATATGTCCACTTGGAACCTGGGAATGTGACTTTATTTGGTAAAAAAAGGATCTTTGCAGATAAAATTCAGGCTCTTAAGATGGGATCATCCTTGATTAATGTGGATACTAAATCCAATGACACTGTCCATCTAAAAAGACATAAAAGAAGAAAGTCATAGAGACACAGAGGGAAAGGCCATATGAAGACAGAGGCAAAGATAAGTTGTAGTCGTATGCTGAGGGCCACAAGGAACCCCCAGAAGCTGGAGGAATCCAAGAAGGATTAGCCCCTGGAGTATTCAGAGGGAGCATGGCCCTACCAACACCTTGATTTCAGACTTATGACCTCCAGAGCTGTGAGAGAATAAATCTTTGTGGTTTTAAGCTATGAAGTTTGTGGTAATTTCTTAGGACAGTTCTAAGAACCTAATAAGTATAATCATACAATGGAATACTGCTCAGCTATAAAGAAGAATTAACTACTAATCCCCTCAGCAACATAGATGACTCTTACAAAGTAGTTGGGTGAAAGATGCCATATAGTCAGACAGAAAGACACAGTATATTCATTTTCATGAAGTTCAAGAATAGGCAAACTTAATCTATGGGAATAAAAACCAGAGGAATAGTAGACTTCTTGGGGTCAGGGTGGGAGCTGACTGAAAGAGGCATGAAGGCACTTTCTGGGTAAATGGAAATGTTCTACATCTTGATTGGGATACTGGTTACATAGGTGAGTAAAACTCATCAAAAAGTACGCTTATGAGCTGCTACATTTTATTCAACATAAATTAGATCTTAATAAAAAAATACTGAGAAAAAAACACACAACAACAAACAGCAATGAGGACTGAAATTATGCACCAAGTCAGGGGTTGGCAAACTATAGCCTATGGGCCAAACCTGACCTGCTGCCAATAAAATTTTATTGGAGCACAGCCAGGCCCAATCATTTACATATTTTCTAGGGCTGCTTTCATCCTACAAAGTCAGAGTTGAGTAGTGGTGACAGAGACCGTATGGCCCGCAAAGCTGAACATATTTACTGTCTAGCCCTTTAGAGCAAGTTTGCCAACCCCTGCACTAAAATTATAGTCTATAACTATGCCTGTAACTATGGAGGCCCTTTCTTGTTTAACATTCTTGTATAACTCTCATTATACTCAAAGACATAAATTAGCAATGTTTGCTAAGTAAGATGCTTGAAATGTCTTCACCCTAGGCACCTAGGTGAGACTGTGAGCTCAATCTTAGGATTCTTAGTACATCAGTTCATTTTTCTTTCACTTGCTGTTTTTCAGCACAATAGTTCAGTACTACACTCTCCAAAGTCATGACATATTACCCATATATGTGTTAACTTAATGGCCTCACCTGTGAGGCATGCTAAGAACTGAAGGAGTCCAGAAATGTCACTCCAAAATATGCCACTCTGGCATATTGATATTTTTTAATTAAAGGCACTTGAAAAACAGCAAATATGAGAAAAACCTTCTTTTTCTTGAAAGTGGGAGATGAAATTCGTATATGAAAGATGCCTCCCTATACCACAAAGAACATAATATCATCAAGGACAAGAAGTTAAGACCAAGAGAATGCTATACACACATTGTGAAAATAATTATTCTCTTCTGTTAGCCTCCACATATAGTCTTTTTCCCATAGTTGCCTCTCTTTATTCAACCTAATATAAAAGTGAGTAGGTTTTGCCACTTGTTTGGATTTTCTCTTTTTATGAAGGCTCCCATATCACGTAAAACTTGTATTAAATAAATCCATATGCTTTTCTCCTGCTGATCTGTCTTATGTCAATTTAATTCTCAGGCCCAGTCAAAAAGAACCCTAAAATGGTGAAGGTAGAAGTTTGCCTCACTTAAAGAACTTGACAGTTTATTACAGAGAAATGAAAGACAAAATTGGCAATGGATGGGGCCAGGGCTGAGAGGACTTAGCCAGCAGATGTAGTGATCCCAAGCAGCTATGGCTCAGTGCTTGAGAAAGGCCTAGCTAACTTGTTTGGATTCTTGCAAACATAATCATCAAAAGGGTCTAATCCAAAGGTCTAGGGACTCTAGGGTAAAATTTTATGAGCTTAGGAAGTAAAAACTATCAGCCAGATAGGGCTTTTCATTGCATTTAGAATAAAAACCTAAATCCTTAAAATGGTCTCCAAGGCCCTGAGTAATATGTCATTGCCTACCTCTCAGCCTTTCTTCTTCCTTCCTTCTACAACTTCTTTTAACAGTAGGAACATGATCAATGTTGACTTTCAGAAGATTTCTCTGGCAGCAGTAGAGGAGAGCCTGAAAATGAAGAGAACAGTTAGGAACTACAAGGATGGCTTAAGCAATAAAGAATCATTTCATGAATGTCTGAATTAGGAGAGTGACAGTGGGAATGAAGAAATGATGGATTCTGGCATAAATAAAACATTTTATTATTCACTCGATGAAACTCTATATAGCAATGAAAAAAAACCTCCTTTAAATTAGGTGTTAGAATTCAAAAAACCTCCTTCAAATTAGAGTTCATTATATGCACCGTAATTTCTGGTACGTTACCAATGGATAGGAGTTCCTCAGAACCTTCATAGGTCAGGTGGCTGGAGTTTCCCGTAGGTAGAAAATATTAAGCTGTCTGCTCTCCTAGCTCCATGGTTCTCAAACTTGAGCATATATTCTAATCTCCTAGAGATCTTATTAAAACACATCTTCCTGGGTTCCACCCCTAGAGTTTCTGATTTATAGGCCTCTAGTGAAAATTTGCATTTCTAATGAGTTCTAACAAGTTCCTAGGTGATGCCATTGCTATAGGTCTAAGAACAACATTTTGAGAACCACTTTCTAGCCCAAATCAGACAAACTGGCAAAGTGAGACCCCCTGAAATGGTTGGAGAGAGCTTCTTTGTGTCTGGCTATCCAAGCACAGGAGAGAAGCACTCTTTTCTAAGGTACTTAGAAGAAGAGTGGACTCCATCTACCCATGCAGGCCCCTTTTTCTCAAAGGGATTTGGCTTTCCCAAGTTATAGGCCACATAGTATCTTCTCTTAAGGTGGCCCCAGAAACACAGATAATCAACAAGGGCCTCTGATGGCTGCTTTTAATTACTGAGTTGCTCCAGTAGGAATTAGGGGGAAAAAAGAAGGAAAGGGGTTGGGGGGGTCAGGAACATGTGTTTGAGCCATTTTCTTTCCAGAAACTCCTGTGAGAATTTAAAGAGATAAAAAAGCAATAGTGCCTGAGACAGTAACAGCACTCAATAGATGTTAGCTGTTATTGTTGTGACTTCAACTTTTTTGAGGTAGGTGTTTGCAAAGATGGCTTTGTCATAACAGAGCATGTGGGAAAAGCCAGTTTATCGGAGAGGTGATTAGCTTAGTTAGGCACATTTTAATGTCTGCATTTTCATATTTATAAATTTTAATGGCATGGCTCTAAGGTGAAAATTGAGGAATTTTATAAAACAGAGCTAACAAGTTATATAAAAAATAGAGAAGACAGCAGAAAGACTCTGGAGATTCCTTAGGGAAATGGAGTTGTGACCCCATTTGAGGCCTCACTAGCTAGAGGGTATACCCTAATGTTAGCTAGCAGCTGGCTGGCTCATGGAGACTAGTTTTTGAGGGCAGGCAGCAAACACATGTTAAGCTTGTGATGTGATTTGGCAGAAAGTCTTGACAAACTTCTCTCATTCTTTAAACACATGGTTCCAAAGTTTCTAAACAAAGTGCAGTGTGAACTTTGACTTTGTGTCCCCTGGTGTGGGTAGGGAGGGGCAGATTTTGCAATGCCTTATTAAATATGTCAGGGTTTTGCCTGCTGCAAAAAAAACCATGTACTCTCTTCAGGCAAGTTACTTTTTGATACATGCCTATACTTTAATATTTGTATCTCAACAATCCATTCCAAAGTATTTCTATGCTTCATATAGTTTCAAATTACCCTGAGACATTTACATGAGTTCTATGAATTATACACACCTTAAAGTAAAAAAAAAAATCGCAAAACCCATATAAATTTAACTAAATTTATTACAAATTATAGGAATATATTTATTTGAAAAACTTCAGCGACTATTTTGTCGTTTGTTTTTTTAAGGTCAAATTATGACCCTGTAACTTTAGAAAATCTACATAGTTAATGTACTTAACAGTGAAAATGCAATTGTTAGACCCATTCCATATGATTCAGTTAAATGCAATTCAACATTCATTTACTGTGTGACTGGTAGGTTCAGGGGACATTTAGGAGAATAAATAATGAAGTCCCTGTCCTTAAGGAGTTCATAGTCTTTTGGTCATGTGTTTCTTTGTTTCTTTGTCACTCTCTCCCACTAATTATGATTGTTTAGTCCCTAGAGGAAGACGTAACTGCCAGGCAGTCTGAACATGTTGTCACTGAGGAAGTGAACTTCGGTTGGTTTTTGAAAGATACTAAGAATTGTGGTGGGGAGGTGAGGAGAGGAGGGCAGGGAATTCTAAACAGAAGTAACAAAACAAGGGCAAAAAACACTGACTTAAAAAATAATTTGTTGAGATTGACAAGCAGCTCTATAGGGCTATAGTACCTGTGTTCATTTCAAGAGGGGTGCAAATGAGGGTAAAAAAGTTAGGTGGGGCCAGATGGTAAAAGGTTCTTTTTTGTGCTCTAAGGAGTTTTGATTTTATGTAGGTGGCTGGAAGCCATGGAAGCTTTGTAGGCAGCAAAGCTAACAAGATTCGATTTGTGTTTTGGCAACAACTTTAGGGGCAACATTATAGAGAGTGGACCATAGTGAAGTACCTCAACAAAGTCATGTTAGGATTTGGTCACAAAAGCCCTCAGGAGGCAGAACTGTTTATTGTGTTACCAAGTGTTTAATTTGGCAGTAGCCTTAAATTGTTTTTATTATTTTTAAAAAGATTTATTTATTTTTAGAGATAGGGAGCATGCGAGCTGGGGGTAGGGGTGGGCAGAAGGAGAGAGAGTCTTAAGCAGACTCCTCACTGAGTCTGGAGCCCAATGCAGGGCCCGATCTCATCATCCTGAGACCATGACCTGAACTGAAATCAACAGTTGGACTTGTGCCCAAGCCACATGTCTGGCTCCATGCTCAGCATGGAGTCTGCTTTAGACTGTCTCTCGCTCTCCCTTAGCCCCTCCTCCGCTCCGTGCTCTCTCATGTTCTCTCTCTCGAATAAATAAATAAATCTTTAAATTCCAGTTAGTTAATATACAACATAATATTGGTTTCAGATGTAGAATTTAGTGATTCCTCACTTACATACAACACTCAATGCTCATCACAAGTGCCCCCCTTAATGTCCGTCTCCCATTTAACCCATCCCTCTGCCCACCTCCCCTCCAGGAACCCTCAGTCTGTTCTTCATAGTTAAGAGTCTGGTTTCTGGTTTGCATCTCTTTTTTTTCCCTCTACATACATCTGTTTCATTTCTTGAATTCCACATATGGTGAAATCATTCAATATTTGTCTTTCTCTAACTGACTTACTTCGCTTAGCATAATACACTCTAGTTTCACATTGTTGCAAATGGCAAGATTTCATTCTTTTTGGTGGGTAATATTCCATTGTGTGTAATACATGCATACATATATACACATATACCTACACACACACACATAGACACACACACATCTTCTTTATTCATTCTTCAGTCAATGGGCCTTTGGGCTCTTTCCGTAAGTTGGCTATTATTGATAATGCTGCTATAAACATCAAGGTGCATATATCCCTTAGAATCAGTATTTTTGTAGACTTTAGGTAAATACCTAGCAGTGCAATTGCTGGTTTGTAGCGTGGTTCTATTTTTAACTTTCTGAGGTGCCTCCATACCATTTTCTAGAGTTGTTATACCAGTTTACATCCCCACCAACAGTGTAAGAGTGTTCCCCTTTCTTCACATCCTCACCAACACTTGTTTCCTGTGTTGTTAATTTTAGCCATTCTGATTGGTGTGATATTTCATTGTAGTTTTGATTTGTATTTCCCTAATGGTGAGAGATGTCAACTATCTTTCCATGTGTCTGCTAGACATCTGTATGACTTCGTTGGAAAAATGTCTATTCATATCTTCTGTCCATTTTTTAACAGGGTTATTTGTTTTTTGGGTTTTGAGTTTTATAAGTTCTTTATATATTTTGGATACTAACCCTTTATCAGATATGTCATTTGCAAATATTTTCTTACATTCTGAAAGTTGCCTTTTAGTTTTGTTGATTGTTTCCTTCACTGTGTGGAAGCTTTTCATCTTGATGAAATCTCAATGGTTTATTTTTGTTTTTATTTCCCTTGCCTCAGGAGACATATCTAGCAAGAAGTTTCTGTAGCTGATATCAAAGAAGTTACTGTCTGTGTTCTCTAAGATTTTGATGGTTTTCCTATTCCATGCTTAGGTCTTTCATCGATTTTGAATTTATTTTCGTGTATGGTGTAAGAAAGTAGTCTGGGGCGCTTTGGTGGGTCAGTTGGTTAAGTGTCTGACTCTTGATTTTGGCTGAGGTCATGATCACAGGGTCATGAGATTGAGCCCCACGTCAGGCTCTGTGCTCAGCATGGAGTGTTTGTGAGATTTCTCGCTCCCTCCCTCTCTCCCTCTGCCCCTCCCCATGCTTCCACACTGCCTCTCCCTACTAAATATATTTTTTTAATAGTCCAATTTCATTCTTTTGCATGTTGTTGTTCACTTTTTCCCAACACCATTTTTTTCATTGAATATTCTTTCCTGCTTTGTTGAAGGTTAGTTGACCAATAGTTGTGGGTTTATTTCTAGATTTTCTATTCTGTTCCATTGATCTATGTGTCTGTTTTTGTGCGAATACCATACTGTCTTGATCACTAGAGCTTTGCAATAGAACTTGAAGTCTGAAATTATGGTGTCTCTAGCTTTGCTTTCCTTTTTCATGATTGTTTTGGCTATTTGGGGTCTTTTGTGGTTCCATACAAATTTTAAGATTGTTTGTTCTAGCTTTGTGAAAAATGCTATTGTTATTTTGATAGGGACTGCATTAAATGTGTAGACTGCTTTGGGTAGTATGGACATTTTAACAATATTTGTTCTTCTAATCCTATGAGCATGGAACATTTTTCAATTTCTTGTGCCATATTCAAATTCTTTCATCAGTGTTTTATAGTTTTCAGAGTACATGTCTTTTAGCTCTTTGTTTCCTAGATACTTTATGGGTTTTGATACAATTGTACATGGGATCAATTCCTTGGAGAAATCAAATATTAATTGAAAGTAGCTCTTATTTCACATAGGTTCTCAAAATGAGTCATAGAAGAAAGTACTCAGTCAGATCAGCTTTTGTTATATTAATTTACCTCATGGAGGAGGCACCAGAGTGGCTCAGTGGTTGAGCATCTGCCTTTGGCTCAGGGTATGGTCCCGGGGTCCCGGGATTCAGTCCTGCATCGGGCTCCCCACAGGGAGTCTGCTTCTCCCTCTGCCTATGTCTCTGCCCCTCTTTCTGTTTCTCATGAATAAATAAATAAATAAATAAATAAATAAATAAATAAATAAATAAATAAATAAAATCTTAAAAAAATAACTTGCCTTATGGAATGTATAAAAAAAAAACACCAAGAAACCCTACTAAATTTAATTAAATCTTTTAAAAGATAGCATAAAATATACTCATCAGAAACTCTGATACCATTTTTTTTGTCTTAAACATGGAACCAAATTACAAACAAACCTCACTTAAAATGAATTGCTTTTATTTTCCCCTATTTTTTAAGGTAAAATTGGTATTTGCTTCAGGTATACATTATAATTCGATATTTCTATACACCATACAAATGATATTTGATCACCACCATAAGTCCAATTACCAGGCATCACCATACAATAGACCTCCTTCAGCCATTTCACCTACCCCCCAAACATCCTTCCCCTTTTATAACTACCCACCTGCATCTGTGAATTTGTCTTTTAAGTTGAGACTATGCTCAAAGTGGGGCTTGAACTTATAACCTTGAGATCAAGAGTCATATGCTCTACCAACTGAACCAGCCAGGGACCTGTTTTGTTTTTCAGGTGCTGCATATAAGTGAAATGATATAGTACTTGTCTTTCTCTGTCTGACTTATTTCATTTAGCATAAAACTGTTAGGATCCATCTATGTTGTTGCAAATGGCAAGATTTCCTTCTCTTTTATGGCTATGTAGCATTCTGTTGTATGTGTGTGTATATATATATGTATATATGTATGTATGTGTATACATATGTACATATGTGTATTGCCATCTTTTTTATTCATTCATCCATCAATGGACACTTAAGTTGTTTCCATACATTGGCTATTGTAAATAATGCTGCAATGAACATATGGTGCACGCATCTTTTAGAATTAGTGTTTTTGTATTTTTTTTGATAAATACCAGAAGTGGAATAGCTGAACTGTATGGTAGTTCTATTTTCAATATTTTGAGGAATCTCCATACTATTTTTCTGGAATAACTGCACCAATCTACATTCCCACCAACCGTGTACAAAGGTTCTCTTCTTCACATCCTCTCTAACACTTATTTCTTATCTTTTTGATAATAACCATTCTGACAGTTATGAAGTAATAACTCATCCTGGTTTTGATTTGCATTTCCCTTATAATTAGTGATGTTAAGTATCTTTTCATGTGCTTCTTGGTCATTTGTACATCTTCTTTGGAAAAATGTCTATTCAGATCCTCTGCCTATTTTTTAGTCAGGTTGTTTTATGTTTTTGTGAGTTCTTTATATATGTGGATATTAACCCCTTACTGGTTATATGATTTGTAAATATTTTCTCCCAATAAGTGTCTTGCCTTTTTGTTTTGTTGATGGTTTCCTTTGTTGTGCAGATACTTTTTAGTTTCATGTAGTCCTATTATTTGTTTGTTTCCCTTGCCTTTGGAGTTGGATCCAATTAAAAAAATTGCTAAGATAGTATTAAGGAGCTTACTGCCTATATTTGCTTCTAGAAATTATATGGCTTCAGGTTGTACATTCAAGTCTTTAATCTATCTTTAGTTAATTTTTGTGTATGGTGTAAGATAGTAATCTAGTTTAAGTCTTTTGCATATGACTATCCAATTTTCCCAAAACCACTTATTGAAGAGATTGTCCTTTCCCCATTGTATAGTCTTGGCTTCAATTTCTCCCCTTAGATCTGTTAATATTTGTTTATATTGGTGCTCCTTTGTTGGGTGCATAAATATTTACAAATGCTATATCCTCTTGTTAGATTAATCCCTTTATCACTATGTAATGCCCTTCCTTGACTTTTATTACAGTCTTTGTTTTAAAGTCTATTTTATCACTATAAGTGATAAAGTCTATTTTATCACTATTATATCACAATAGCAACTTTCTTTTTGCTTCTATTTGCATAGAATATCTTTTTTCCATCCCTTCACTTTCAGTCTGGGATGTCCTTAGATTTGAAATGAGTCTCTTCTAAACAACTTATAGATGGGTCTTGTTTTGTTGTTGTTGCTGTTGTTTTTTTTTTCACAGAGAGAGAAAGAGAGAGAGGCAGAGACATAGGCAGAGGGAGAAGCAGGCTCCATGCACCGGGAGCCCAACGTGGGATTCGATCCCGGGTCTCCTGGATCGCGCCCTGTGCCAAAGGCAGGCGCCAAACCGCTGCGCCACCCAGGGATCCCTGTTGTTGTTGTTGTTGTTTTACCCATTGAGGCACTCTATGTCTTTTGACTGGAGAAATTAGTCCATTTACATTTCAAATAATTATTGTCAGGCATGTACTGACTGCTATCTTGTTGACTGTTTTCTGGATGTTTTTGTTGTTCCTCTCTGTCATTTCTTTTCTCTTATTCTTGTCCCTTGGAGTTAATTGATTTTCTTTAGTGTTAAGTTTCAATTCCTCTCTCATTGTCTTTTATGTGTGCACTATAGATTTTTGGTTTGTAGTTACCCTGAGGGTCACATAACAGTCTTCCTATAAAATAGTCTATCTTTTTTTTTTAAGATTTTATTTATTTATTCATGAGAGATACAGAGAGAGAGGCAGAGACATAGGCAGAGGGAGAAGCAGGCTCCATGCAGGGAACCTGATGTGGGACTTGATCCTGGGTCTCCAGGATCACACCCTCAGCTGAAGGCAGCGCTAAACCACTGAGCCACCCGGGCTGCCCAAAATAGTCTATCTTAATATAGTAGCCTCTGTGTATAATAGTCTCTACATTTTTACTCCCCCACCAGATGTGTTTATTTTGTTTTTTATGTCATATTTACATCTTTTTTTTGCAACACTTAACTAAGTATTACAGTTAATTTTGCTACTTTTGTCTTTTAACCTCCATATTAGCATTTTTCGTGGTTAATCCACTACCTTTATTATATATATTTGCTTGTGCCAGCAAGATTTGTACTTTTATATATTTTCTTGCTATTTGTTAGCGCCTTTTGTTTTTTCATCTTAAATAAGGCCCTTTAGTATTTCCTATAAGGCCAGTTTAGTGGAGATGAACAACTGTTGTTTTGTTTGCCTGAGAAACTCTTTATCTCTCTTTCAATTCTGAATGATAACCTTGCCAGGAAAAGTATTCCTGGTTGGAAATTTTTTCCTTTCAACCCATGAGTATATCATGCTCCTTCTGGCCTGCAAAGTTGCTGCTGAAAAGTCATACCCTATAGTCTTATGGGGTTTCCCTTGTATGTTACAAGTTGTTTTTCTCTTGATACTTTTAATATTCTAACTTTTGGCATTTTAATTATAATGTGTCTTGGTATAGATCTGTTTGTGTTCATCTTATTTGGAAACTCTGTGCTTCCTAGAGCTGGATGTCTGTTTTCTTCCTCAGGTTAAGGAGGTTTTCAGTCATTATTTTTTAAAATAAGCTTTCTATTCCCGCCCCCCCCCTTCCTGCTTAACCCCTGTAATGCAAATGTTATTCTGCTTGATGTTGTCCCACAAGTCCCTCAAGTTATCTTCACTTTAAAAAATTCTTTTCTCTTCTAATCAGCTGCTTTGATTAGGTGATTTCCACTGCCCTGTCTTCAAGGTCACTGATCTGTTTTTCTACTTTGTCTAGTCTGCTTTGAGTTCCTTTAGTGTATTTTTTAGTTTAGCTATTGTATTCTTCAGCTCTGTAACTACTATACTTTATTATGTTTTCTATCTCTTTGATGACATTCTATGTTCATCCATTCTTCTCCCAAGTTCAGTGAGCATCTTTATTAATGTTACTTTGAACTCTTTATCAGGTAGATTACTTATCTCTGTTTCATTAAGGTCTTTTGTCATGTTCTCTTGTTTGGGACATATTCTCTGTCTTCTCATTTTGCTTCACTCTGTGGTTGTTCTCTGTATTAGATGAAACAGCTACTTTCTTGAAAGAGTGGCCTTACTTTGGAGGTGAACTTTATCACCCAACCTTGCCCTAGCTTTTGGTTGATCTTTGTAACTGTCTAAATAGCCTAATTTGCTCTTGATAGGTTCCAGTTGCTAAGGGTGTGCCAATACCTATCAGTGCTCCAAAGGGAGAGGTCTCAGAAAGTGCCTAGTTTCAGGCTAACTGTAAGCCAGATCTCTAGGCAACAGTTTTTAAGGTATATAAGCATGTATAGTCTTGTGGTTCCACAATTGTAAAATTTGCTGAGTTCCAGACCAGATCTAAAGGAGTCCCCTGGGTTGCAAAAAGGCATGGCTTTCAATGTGTAGAAAAGATCCTTTATGGGAGGTATTAGCAAAATGGCAAAGTCAAAGGATAGCAATAATATGGTATCTCTCTGCCCATGCTTCCTGGGTGAATTTCTGTAGCTTCTGGATGTGTGACAAACCTGAAGACCACTCCTCAGGCTGAAGCTCTTTGGAACAAAAAAATAGGCCTTTTTCACATGAAGACTGGAGATGTATTTCAGTCTTTTCATGCAGTGCCCTGGGAATAGTAGCCTGCCAAGGACTATCTCTAATTTTTCAGATCTGTGGAGTCCAAAACTGTGATCTCCTCTCCCCCAGGGCCAGGCACTGTAGGGGCATCTCTTTATGTGTCTGCCCACTGTGGCAGGGCAGGCCATGGCTGTAGCACACTGGAATGAGGTGCTTGAACTGCCAGGCCAGGATATGGCATAATAGGCCATGGCTGTGGCTGTGGCGGCAGGAGCTTCCATTAGACCTTGCAAGCTACAGAAGAAGTGTGAAAATGGCACAGTACTGGCACCAACAAAGTAGAAGAATGCAAAAATGGCACCCATGAATACTTCAGTCTCTGGAGAAAGTCCCAACAGGTTCTGCCTCTCTAGCAGATGCTTTAAGATTAACAAATGAGTCTCTTTTGCATACAGTCTAGGAACCTTTCAAACTGTTGCTTTTGTATGGGTCCCAGGGTGAGTGGGGCTATGGGCAAACCCTTTAAGAGCAGATTTTCCATTTCCGATAGCCCTCTGGTTCTCCTGGAAGTGAGCCCTATTGGTTTTCAAGACCAGATGCTTTAGGGACCTTCTTTCTGGTACAGTTCCTAAGGGTTGGGAATGTTGGGCACAAATCCCTCGCTCCTCAGGGACAAGCTCTGTATTAAGAGATCCCTCCCAACTATGGGTCTCTGCACCTAGGTTGGAGAGTTTCTTGCAAGACTGCTTCTCTGCCTCTCTTACTTATCTTGGTGTGTCCTTTTTATCCTTTGTTGTGGAGGTGCTTTTCACCTAGCTTCCAGGTCCTTATCACAGGGAATTGTTCCACACAGAGCCAAAGATTTATTCATTGTCTTTATGGGAGGAGGTGAGTTCAGGATCCTTCTATGCTGCCATCTTGAATTTCCTTCTATTTCCCCGCACACTTTTATTTTGTAAAGTTTCAAATCTATTTTACTGTATGTAAGCTACACCTCAATTTTTAAAATTTCATTAAAGAAAAGTATTAAAAAGTTTCACTCTCAGAAAAACTTTTCCAAACTATATAAAAGTCTGGCATAATGAAACTAGAAACTCTCTCTTTCAAGAACCAATTAAAAGTAAGTTATAGACTACTTAAACATGTTACTTATCCCCCTAAACACATCAGCAAAACTTAAGAGGTATTCTGATAACCAAATTTTGTTATACTCAATCGACTCTTTCAAAAGCCACCATGGATCAAAGAAAGATATACATGTGAAATGTAGAATGGGTAAGTTGAAATTAAATCTTCATTATATGTGATCAAAAATGAAGGTGAAAGAGCAGCGAATTAGTGGGGGAGAAAAAAGAATTATTCAATAAAATAAAATCTTAAAAATTAAATCTTAATTTTACATGATATAACAAAAAGTCTAAACAGACTAATTAAGAACTATAGGTTAAAAAAATCTTATTATTAAAAGAGAAAATAGGGGCATCCAGGTGGTTCAGTTGGTTAAGCATCAGACTTTTGACTTTAGCTCAGGTCATGACCTTAGGGTCATGAAATAGAGCCCCATATCAAACTCTGCAGTCAGCATGGAGCCTCCTTGAGATTCTCTCTCTCTCTCTCTCCCTCTGCCCCTCCACCTCCTTCTCTCTAAAATAAATAAATACATCTAAAAAAACAAAAAAGAGAAAATAATCATTTATGTAATTATTTGCTTTTATATTTACAGTTTGCTTGATCTTGAATAAAACAAAGACTTGCCATAGTTTTTCTATGATTACCTTACTCCATTGTACATGTTATCATCCTTAATATTTTAGCTGCATCTTATTTTTGTATTCTCTCCTTTATCAAGGTGTGGATTAATTTTTTCTTTCTTCTTGCCACTGTGTCTCCTGAACTTCCCATGAATGTTACCAACTCAAAATTTTTACATGTCCTAGAATTGCAGCTTGGAAAGCAATTCCTTCAGATATATTTTTGGCTTCCTTCCTCAACTGGCCCAAGTCTTTGATCAAATTATTTCCTGGTGTCAGCTTCAAATTTTCTATCTCCTGCCCTCCTTTATTTTTTTTTCATATAATTTATTACTACACATTTTATTAAATATTTATTTGTTCATCATCTTCCTCCTTTCCCCAAGAATATATATTAGGAAGGGCAGAAACTCAGTTTTATTCACTGATATGTCCCTAGTAGCTAGAACAGTACCTAGAACAGTAGGTACTTAAGTATTTGTTGATTTAATGAATTAGTGGCCTCTCCTACATGTCTTATTCTTTCCTTTTTTATGCAGATGAGTTCTTTTCTGTGTATCTATGCAGATGGGCCAAATATGGCTGCCCCCAGAATGACACTCTTATTCTCCCAAGTGACCAACAAAAAATTATCAGTATTTCTGAGTTCCAACTCCAAATTCCTAGGAGAGAAAAATCTCACTGGTACAGGTTGGGTCAGTAGTCTTTCTTTGGTCCAGTTAGGCATATACAGTTAGGTGGCAGGTCAAAATGTGCACAAGGCCACAGAGGTCTTACCTCAGTGGAATAGAAGCTTTTAGAAAAGGGAGGGTCTGGGTAAGCAAGTACTCACATATATTTGCTGTAAGGGCAAACTGAGGAAAATTGAAAGCCACCATAGAAATGCAAGCAATTACAGTGTTCATTGTCAGATAAAACACTATTATATAGAATCAATAAAGTAATATGTTAATTTAAAATCATCTTTAGCATTGGCTTATAGTGTAACAATATTTTAACATTTCGATTTTTCTTGCTTTATCTTCTTCTTACTTAATTCATTGCCTAGACTTCTAATACCTTAAACTCTTGCCCCTGCCCCAGCCTTCCCTCCCTTGAGCCTTAAGTAATCTTCAAAACTTATTGTTAACTTTTCCTTTCTTAAGTAATGGAAGATTGCCTTTTTGTTTCTCAAAATATTGCCTAATATTTGCTTTCATTAGGAAATAAACCACTTTATGTTACAGAAGCTTATGAGTTTGTATTTTTTTATGTATTAAAAAGAAAAAATCCTCCAAAAGATACATATTTTAAATTATTATGATAAAAGTAATACATGTATGAGTTAAAAAAATTCAAACAGATGAGTAGAAAAAGGAAAGATAAAAATGTAGCCCAACGATTGTCCACAGCCTAGTTCTGCTTCCTAGAGCACTTTGTTGACCAGGACACAAGTAGGAAATACATTTTACACACACACACACACACACACACACACACACACACACACACA
Source organism: Nyctereutes procyonoides (assembly GCF_905146905.1). NCBI lineage: Eukaryota > Metazoa > Chordata > Mammalia > Carnivora > Canidae > Nyctereutes > Nyctereutes procyonoides. Next base: position 64,550,747 of record NW_026575049.1, read on the forward strand.
AAGTTGAGAAAAGTTTCATCAATTTTATTACACTTACTAGTGCAATGCAACTTAATATTTCCTTTTTTTTTAATTTTTTTAGATTTATTTATGATAGTCACACACACAGAGAGAGAGAGAGGCAGAGACACAGGCAGAGGGAGAAGCAAGCTCCATGCACCGGGAGCCCGACGTGGGACTCGATCCCAGGTCTCCAGGATCGCGCCCTGGGCCAAAGGCAGGCGCCAAACCGCTGCGCCACCCAGGGATCCCCTTTTTTCTTATTTTTTAATGTAGGTTGTAACCCACTAAATTCATTCCCACAATTTGAAAAAAAAAGTACCCTAAAGGTAGCTATATCAAACTGTTTAGTATTTCTGATAGTTATCTCCATAATTGAAAACAATATGTACATACTACCACTTTTTTTGGGTCAACTCCTGACATTTTTTTTATTGACTCCACACTGAAAATGAACAATGAGAATTTAGGTCAATTATATTTCTCTTCATTTTTCTTCCCTTGGTCTTATCTTTGAAACTTTTATTATATTACATTAAGTTCTACTTGTTACTTTATTAAAGAACACACTCAAACCTTTAATTTATGATCCACTCTTCTGAAAGTGTCCCTTGACTACTTTATTATGTAAGATTAATATATTTTGCATTCTTTCACTTCCCTCCACTTAACCAACTTCCATTAGCTTCTATCACTTTTTACATTGTCATTATTTATATTTACTTTGTTAGAATAATCAAGTCTTCCATATTTTATCTTTAAATTTAATTTGAAAAATGAAGGGTTTCTTTTTCAGCATTACAATTTTTAAAATCCTATTCACTGCCGAATCAAGTAGTATGAATAAACTCATGAAAAGGGAATCATAAACCATGCTACTAAATGTTCTAGATGTAATGTCAAACTCATGAAAAGGGAATCATAAACCATGCTACTAAATGTTCTAAGTGTAATGTCAAATGGATTCTCTTTGTTATACGTCCACTGATTACTCATAATAATGTCACATTTTAGTTTGTTTCATCTTTGGGCCATGGCTTATACAATATTTTGCCTTTACTAAAGATTCCAGTTGTCTTTCTTTGGTGTTGATGGAGAAGCATATGTCACCCTATCATTATGATTACTAATGTTTTTATCATGCTATTTCATAAAATTAATATACTTTTTTTTCTTAAAGATACTCTTCTAGATCCTTCTTTCTACTATTTCTGATCCTTCTTTCTACTACTTTCTGTTCTACTATTATCGATTATGTCGAAGCCCTAAATATTTGTGGTTCCTAAAATATCCTACTACTAAGTTTCCACATTTCTGTCTTGAGTTCTTTTCTCATTTTGCTGGAACATTTCCTTAGGCATTTTTTCCCCCTGAAAAGGCGCAGGAGGCCAAAAAAAAAAAAAAGATATTCCTAATTTGTCCTCATCCTTGAATGTTTTGTTCATAGAATTGTAGGTTCAGAGATATTTTCTCTCAGAACTTTGAAAGTATTGCTTTATTGTCTTCTAAAAATCAATGTTGCTGAGAAGATAAATGGCAAACTTCAATCTACTTCAATTTCCCCATCATTCTACTGCTCTTGTAATGGTAACTGGCAATCTACTCAGCTGACTCTTTTCTGTCCTTAGTTTAACTGAACCCTATTACTCACTTTTCTGAAACTCACTTCTCTGGGTTTTATACCACACACCTATCCTAGTTTTCTTGAATAATTGGCTCCGCTTGCTCATTCTTCTTCACATGTTTTTTCCTTTCTCTATATGACCTCTAAATGCCAGAGTTCTTTTACCCTCTGTCTATTCCCTATGTATTTTCCCTACATAGTCTTATCCATTCTTAGGGCTTTAAAAACTATTTGCTGACAATTCCTAAATTTATATCAGTAGGCTAGAATTCCTTTCTAAGCTCCAGATTCACATCTTTAAATATCTACTTAACATCTCTCTTGTATGTCTCCTAGGCATTTCAAACTTAACATGACCAAAATGGCTCTCTAAATCTGGATCTGCCTCAGCCTTTACCAACTCAATAAATGGCCCTGTGATAAACTGTCCTCTACACTCTTCCCTTTCGTTCACTCCTCATGACTCCTTCCTCCTCAACAAATCCATCACCAATTCCTGTTCTTTCCACCTTCAGACTATATCTCTATACACTTTTTAAAAAGTAAATTAGATCATGTCAATTCTCTGTCTTAAATGACTGAATTGCTTTTCATAGCATTTAGGGTAAGTCCAAAGCCTTTATAGCCAGCTCTACGTGACTGATTTCTTCCTATTTCTCCAAAATTATTTCTTGTCTCTTGCTATGTTCTACTCACTTATTTCCTCACTCCATCTTCCTGTCCTCTCTTAGAATACACAACGCTCCTTCTATCTCAGAGCCTCTGTACTTGCTGTGCTATCTAGCATACATTCTCTATAGGTCTTTATATGGCTGAATTTTTCATCTTTCAGATTTTAGCTTAAATGCTCAGGGCTTCCATGTTAACCTACACAAAAAGGTAAACTTCTGGAGGGTTAATGGTGTCAATTGGAATTTAGCCTCCATTGGTAGAAGTCTAAATGCTACCTTTCAGAATGGCTTTCCTTGACCACATTACCATATTAACGTTCCCTGTTATTCTGGATCACAGCATTCTATTTCATTCATAGCTTTTCATTCAATCTGTAATTATTTAATAATTATTAATAATTATAATTATTTCATTCAATCTGTAATTATTTAATAATTAATAATAATTATTATTTTATTTATTGGTTTATAGCCTGTCAGCCCCACTTAGTAAACTTTTCTGTTAGGTTCACTATTATAAACCTGCAGCCTACTAGTTCCTGGTTCATGGTAGTGTTCAATGAATATTTTTTGAACGAAAAAATGAATGAAAGTATGCTCTAAAACTTCATAAAAGAATGTGAAAAATAAAAATGGTTTCAGTTTAGTTTTTCCTGGCCTGGGCACATTTCATCTGAAAAGTCATTTCTCTTCACATTTTCTTTTACCATTTATTTAATTATTTCTACCCCTTGAATTTTTCTGTTCTATTTCATGGAACTTCTCTGATATATCATAGGACTTGAGTGGGACTTATCCCTTTGCCCTAGAGTTGATGATATGTCAAACTGAGTGCCAAGAGGTGTTAAGTATCTCATTTTAAAGAGAAAGCCTCAATAATTAGAGCTTTGCTACTCCCAACCAGTACCCAAATCCCTCTTCCCCATTTATCCTGTGTCTATGACTAGATGATTGAGGAAGGATAGAGAAAAAAGAAATTGTCAGCATTTTTGTGGGCAAGAGTGCAGCATCTTTTCCAAGGGGAGCAGGGGAGTCTATTTCCTTCCTCCTAAACTAAGTGAGGTATGATGACTGAAAATCACTTCTCACCTCAAATGTTGGCTATCTTTGAAGGAGAGGGAAGAGTGAAAATACAGACATACTTCCCTCTCCACTGCAGGTTCCTGGAGTCACAAGTAAAAGCTCAGCCAAAATGATTGGAGAATGGGGAGATAAGATTTAAGTGGGATATTAAATTGAAATTTCAAACTGAACTATGGGTGTCTTGAAAGCCAAAAGTAATCAGTGTTGTCAAGAGGCAGGAAAGGGCAATTTGACAGGTCATGACTGAAGAAAGTGTTTGATATACCACATTATAATTTCTCTCTCATATTGTCTATTGTTTTGTCTCTTTGTTCCAGGAATTCCTTGAACTTTACCTTTCAGCCCTTCTATCAAATGGTTTACTTTTAGCAATTACATTTTTAATTCCTAAGCATTATCTCTTGTACTCTGATTATTGCTTTTCTATAGCTTGTTCTTATTTTATGTTTATAGTGTCCTTAATTCTCTGAACTAGTCTTCATGTCTTTCATATTTAAACTTTCTGTTTTATCATTGTCCTTCTCTTTGGTGCAATTGATTTTCCTCAAATATCTAATAATTCTTGATTTTCCGTATCCATGAATGAGGGACTAGGCTGATGAACATTGGTGCTGGAATGTGGGTTTTCTTTGTTGTTAGGTAGATATATACTTTAAACATGACTTTTATTTTTATTACACAAGTACTTGTTCATTGCAGAATAGTGTATAAAAATAATTTTAAAAAGAAAGGTTACCCATGATCTTACCACCCAGAGGTAACCATTAACATTCTGGTGTATTTTTATCCAGTCTTAGATAACAAGCAAGCAAGCAAACTTTTTTTAAACAAAGGTTTGTAAAAACTGGCCTTACTACATATATTTTTTAGCTTGTTTTCCCCCACTTAGGATATAAGGGATATATTTCCATGATAATATATATATTACCAAATGTATTTATAATTTATTCACTGGTTAGTGACATTTGAGTTGTATCTTCATTTTTACTATTAAAACAATGCAAGAAATATCCTTGGAAACTTGGAAGTATCCAATATATCTTTAAAGCAGTATTTTTAAAATTATGTTAAAAATGTATTTTAAAATCAAAACCTATCTTTTTCCACTTAAAGACATTCAAGATCTCTGAAAAGCAGATCTCTTAAGTTTAATGGTATTGATTTTTCTCTTTCTTTTTTTGAAGAAATGGAAAGAGAGATGAGGGGGAGGAGGAGGGAGAAAGAGAAAATCTTAAGCAGCTCCACACCCAGTGCAGAGCCTGACATGGTGGCTTGACCTCATAATTCCGAGATCATGACCTAAGCCAAAATCAAAAGTTGGACAACTTAACCTACTGAGCCATGCAGGTGCCCCATAGGGATACTGATTTAATCAGAAAGTGATCAGAAGAAATTTCTTCCTCAGAAAGGTTTGGGGAATAGAGTTTCAAGGTGAGAAATGAGTGGGCTGAAAAATACAGTCCCAATGTGCAAAGATTAAGAGCAGTTCTGGGGGTAAACAAAGAATAAATGAATATGGTTTTATTCTTCTTTGACGCCACATTAATGAGTTATCAGTCATCTCTGCTGTGTAGTAATAAATAGTATTGGATTTGACTCAGTTGGGCGACTGATTCTTCTATGGTCTTCTCTGAATCACTTGTGGCTGGTTTGACTCATTAAGGCAGTCTGACTACTGCTGGAGAGCCTAAGATGGGCTCCAACATGTCTGGCAGTTAGTCCTGGTTGGTCTAGGGAGTCTCAACTAGAAAAGCTCTACTTTAGGTGGCTTGCCATTTTCCAGTCGGCTAGAAATGGCTTTGTCACATGGTAGTCTCAGGGCAACATACCAATGGGGAGATTAGAAGTTGAAAAGCTTCTTGGGGCTAAGGTTAAATGTCACACGCTATCACTTCTGCTTCATTCTATTGGTCAAAGTAAGTCACTAGGCCAACTGAGACTCAAGGTGTGTTGGGAAGAAAAGTCTGCACCTCTTAATGGGAGGAGTGACAAAATCACCTTGCAAAGGAGTGGGACACAGGGATGGAAGGAACTGTGGCCATCTTTGTTAACACTATCACAACAGAATTTGTTTTGAAATGCTCCCTTTAGTGTTCTAAAGGTAAATTTATAAGTTGACCATTTGTCATCCAAAATATTGATACCTAAAGAAATAATGAGGAACAACCAATATATACCTATATAGCACTCTACAGCTTTTAAATTATTTCATAAATATCTCATTTGAAGTTCATTCAACAAATTTCTTTTGAGTGCCAACCACTGTGATATGCTCTGGGGATATAAGATAGATAAAGTTCCTTGCATCTACGTAGGGAAAATATATATTTAATATGTAATAACAAGGAATAATAACTTGACATTATGTCATGGCAATACAGGAAATCATTAATTGAAATCATCATCATCACTCATACTCTGTGCCAACAGTCAGTGAGATGATATGATAACTCTGTAAGAGGCAAGACAGGTTACTAGGTGTTATTCTCATTTCGGTGAGGAAACCAAGTCTTACAGAGCTAATCAAGTAATTAATCCAAGTTTTTTGGGTTCTAAGTGGCAGAACTAAAAAAAAAAAACAGGCTATTTTCCAGTCTTTTTTTTTCCAGTATACTCTTCTGCCTCCTTAAGAAACCAATATGAGTACCTGAAATGGAAAAAATACCAATAAATTAAAACAAACACCTTTTATTTTGTATGGATTCTTCACAAAGGACCTCAGTGTTTACAGCGTTAGGCATTGATCATGTAATGTGTAACACACCTAATCTAGTGCACCTACCTAAACAACAGGCAATTCTGTTTACTTCCTAAATCTCTTTGGATCCTAGGGTGTTATCATTTGGTTGCACTAGGTTGAGAAAAAGCCATTTTAAAAATAATACCTGAAGGGGTTCTTTCAAATGACTAAAGACAACAGAAGATTAGACGAGAATGACTAAACCGAATTACCACTCCATAATGAACTATACCATATCCAGTGCACTAAGCAGTGAACTTAATCAGGAATATATACATCTCGGCCTCCAATTCTTTTTGGAATAAGAAAGGATGTAAGTGATTGATAAATATATGGACATATGTAATAAATACCAACACACACACACACACACATATATGCACACACAAAGATTTCAGTAATTACCAGTGTGATTTTAGCATTGTTTTATTCCTTCTCACTAGGAAACTGGTAAAACCCTCAAGCTAACATGGCTTATACAAAGTTTTGGTATATTTGGATCCTTATTTTTCTTTAATTATCCTGGTACTCCATCTGTGGCTTTATCTGGTCTCCACCTCCTGCTTATCTTTGTTATGTATCAAACAGTTTAAAGTCTCTAAATCTATCTGTGATGCTCCAAATCCAGACAGTAGTGTTCAATGTTTATTTCTATTATTCCAATAATCTCAGTTTTTGTTACCATAAAGATCCGTGCAAAGCCAAGACTTCAGTATGTTTGCAAACCTCTAATGTTTTCTTTATTAAACACTGGTTGAAAGTCACTGATAATTGAGAACGGCCTGTCTCTCCCAGCACTGTTCTGTGCTCCAAAATCTCATTTTCTTGGTGTGCTGCACAGCAGTGGTGGGAGGGGTAATATAAACCAGAATTTTCTAATTCAGTGCTTTGAATGGCTTATAGCTGTGAAGCATGATGTTGAGCTTTTAAGGCCTGGCGCAGGCAGTTGGGACCCCCCAGGGCTGGTTGCCTCCAGCTGCTAGCAGCCTTTATCAGAGGGTGGTCCAAGAAGAACAGAGTCTCTACAGGTGGAGTGGATGATGAAAAACATTCAGTAGTTCCACAGGCCACTCATCCAAGGTGAATAGCAGTATGCTCAGCAGTTGGCTGCTGAAGCAGATGTCCAGATGGCATAGTACCTCCTTGGCTGTGTTTAGCACAGCACAGCAAGCATGTAGCTCCTGGATGGTGCAACTTTGGTGGCTCTGAAACTCTGACTTCACAGACATCAGATACTGCTGATTGTTTGCAGCTGAGATGCTCTTTCAGTGGCATCCAAACTAGTTTTGGTCTTACTGATCCAACAATGTGTGTGTGTGTTACAAATCAAAGCTTCATCATTATTTGAAAATAATTTGCTAGGAAAAAGTACAGCTGAACCAAAAATCCACTTGCCTTATCACATCAAATTTCATTATTGTGTTTATCAGTAAAAAGAACTGTTAGACTCCTTGAATATAATTTCAACCACTATACATTTTTTATGGTTTCTAAAGAAATGGTTAAAAAATTTTGCTTAACTCTATTAATGCATCAACATTTCTCATGAATAGTGACTGTGTTAGTTTCCTCTGGTTGCTAAAACAAATGACCACAAACTGAGTGGTTTATAACAATATATGTTTATTCTCTTACAGTTCTGGAAGCCTGAAGTCTGAAATGGGTTGTTTCTCTGGAATCAAGGTGTCAGCAGGGGCACATTACATCTACAGACTCTAGAGGAAAATCATTTCCTCGTCTTTTTCATCTTCTGTAGGCTGTTTCCATTGCTTTGCTCATGGCCTTGAATCATGTTGCCTTTTCTCCCCCTGCCTCCATTATCACATCACTTTTTTCTTGTCTGTTTTAAAATCTCCTTCTACCTATGCTTTATTATTTTTTATATAACCTCTACTTCCAACGTGGGGCTTTACCTCATGACCCCAAGATCAAGAGTCACAAGCTCTACTAACTGAGTCAGCCAGGGGCCCCTTTCTGCCTCATTTTATAAAGACACTAGTGAATACATTTAGGGCCTAACCAAGTAATCAAAGGATAATCTCTCCATCTGAAAATCCTGAAAGTCCCTGTTACCATAGTCACAGGTACAAGGGGTTAAGAACTGGTTATCTTTGAGGACCACTATTCAGTCTACCATAGTGACTATCAAGAAATTTGAAGAGAATATAATCTGAAAGCCTTGATCAAAGACTATGTGTAGCTTTTTCAAGCATAAAGCCTGACTCAAAAGTTATGTTCACTTTTGAGTTCACAGGTGAGTTCAAATTTCTCATTCAAAAATTTGAAAACATTTTATCTCAGAGTTTTATACAAGTTCAGTAGCTAATAATTCCCCTATTACTTTGCACTTACTTTTATTTTCATGCTTTTATTATTATTATTATTTATTTATTTTTTGCTTTTATTATTTAAAAAGCAATTAACCTATCACCAAGTCCAATATGATGCCCACAAATTCCCTCTAGGTTATCTCAGGATGTCATACAAATATTATCATTTTCTCTCTGTGCTGTGGATGAGGAAGAAGTTAGGAAATAATAGCTCTGCAAAGTTTAGGAAGCTAATACAAAGGAGAAAATAAAGCCAAGGTTTTAAATAAGCAAAGTCTATAACTCTTATAAAAGAAGTCAAACATATACTGCCTAAAATCCAGGAACCAAAAAAATGGCAATATAAGCATTTAGAAATAGGTGTATATAACTGTCAGAAGAAAAATGGTTGCCTCTGGCGTGCACAGACGGAGTGAAGAGAGGTAGGGCAACAGAGTACTGCTATTCATTATGGACATTCTGGCACTGGTTAGATATAAATATTTTTAAAGAGGTACATCCTTACTGGAATGCTTTTTTAAAAATTCAACTAAAAATGGTACCAGCACTTAACATTAATTTTTTCTGTGGTCTTTTCTCTAAATGACATTCCTCCTTCTTTCCACTCTAGAGAGGGGAAAACATTGTTACTTTTAATTCCCTAATCCTATTTCCCATTTAATGACGTATAGTCACCCAATTATTTAGGTCTCATCCAAAGAACAGTCCTGAGGATTTTCTCATTTTCTCTTTAATACTACGAGTGGTGGGTGTGAAATGCTTAAAATAAATTCCCCAAGACTAAGTTAGGGAACAGTAGTTCTTTATCCTTTCCTTTCCAGTGGTGGCACTGGCAGGAAATTTAATAAGCTAGACCAGGGACAGAGATGTTTGGAAAACCATCAAAAGACATTCGATGGAAGGCACAACAGGGAATCTTTAATATGGTTGAAAGAGGATGAAAAAATAGGATTAAACGGAATACTTTTCTATTTCACCGCTCTTCTGTATGAGGATTTCAAAGTCAATAAGTAGCCTCCTCATCTATACATATATCACTACAGCAAAGCAGAATGTTTATTTTGTCTTATGATTTAGAAGCAATGTATTATTACTTAGCGAGTCTTTTTATATTTCTGAATTATGATTACATGATGATCTATGTTTATTAAAAATCCTGAGAGAATATAGGTTTTTTTTTTTAATGGTTATCTACTCATTAAAGAAATGACTCCTTTGCCTCTATCATCAAGGGGGGGTCTGGAGATGCAGTTTGGCACATGAGAGAGATACAACCATTTCATGGGCATCACCATTTCTCACCGACACTCTCCTCTGGGCAACATGCAGAACAGGAGAAGCAGGAGACAACACAGTAAGGACGTGCCCTCTATGCAACTCTCAAAGGAGAATCTAGAGGGGAATTATTGATAAATGTGAACAAGATAATACATGTTGTAGTTAAACCACATTCTTCTGAGCCTGATGACTTTCAAAACTACTTAGAAGATTTATCAACTCTTATCAACTTAGATAATTATCTGTAATGTAAGACAACCTTATTTTTTAAAGCATCTTAAGTTATTTGAAATAACTGCTACTGTTATGATATAAAAGTTAAATAATCTGCAAATGTAATTTAAAAATCATAGTATGAATAAGTGGAAGGATATGTCATAATTTAAATTCACAACTTGTTTCAACAAACTTCCTGATTCATTAACCACAGCATGTTGGCAACAGGAAAGAATGAAGTCTTTCTCTTCCTCAAGTAATTGGAAATACCATTCATTTTTTTAGTCTACTCATTCATTAGCAGTTTGTCTCATCGATATTATTTGATACCTTCTTCCAGTTAACCCTGTTTGGTTACCTTTTGACTCAAAATGAAATGTCCTATTGTTAGATCTAGTCGGTACATGGTAATTTCTGACTAACAGTGGCCCCTTTTCCCTTCTTCATGTGGGTGGCCTAGGATTTAGATAGGTACAGATAGGAGCCAATATTGAATCTGGGCAACAGTCTAGTATATAATTGCTGCCTGGTTTCTTGGCTAAACACTTGGGGCAGTACAGAGAAATTTTTATGTCTCTGACATGTTCTCCTAAACTGCCTTGCTTTATTTTCTTGCGTGTAGGGTATGGAAGTAGGATAGACAAGAAAAAAATAATAGACCACACACATGGCTGGTCTGTACAGTTATTTCATACTTTAGTAATTTCAAAACCACCTCTTATTGGATAATGCTCATGTTGGGAGTTAGCAAAACTTACTGTAAAGCCATCAGGACATTGCATTTACTGCTATTATACTTTGGCCCAAGTTCACATTCTAGGTAGAAATAACTATAACTTAGAAATTCTTTACCTCTAAATAGAAGTTAAATTTTAGAATCTTATTGGTGGCACTAAACTGGCTATTCAGTATACACTCATTGACTGAATGCTTGGTATGGACCAGATACTGTGCCGAGCACTAAATCTAAAAAGGCATTTCATTCCAACTTACTCCTGCACACACAGTCCTTCCCAGGCCCCCATCTTTATCCTCCTTTAGAATACCCCCAAGTTTCTGCAAAGGTTTAGCCTGCAAATCTATCTATCCATATTACAGATTTCTAATGACAGATGTATCAATATCATGCACTTTGAAGGTAAACTCCACAGTAGTATGTCCTTTAAAAAAGGATTAAATACACAAACACATCCCAGAGAAAGTGATTTTTTCAGGCATTAAGATGTATAAGTATACAGAGAAGTAGGCAATTGCCTTTTAAGCAGACTTGCAAGTGCTCCATTGCCATGACCTTTCTCCCCTATCCTCACCTGATCTGTCAAGTGAGGTCGTTTCTAGTGGCTCTGAGGGAGTGGGAGGCTCTTTTACAGAACGTTTGGAGGTTCAAAACTTGAGTTTAAATCACTGTATAAAGAAATTCCATTTTACAGGGCACTATTTGAAAGTAATACTTGGGAATAGAGCTTCTAGGGTGCTACTTCTCCAAGAACCAGTCTTTGGGCAATTATGGACATAACCGTTGAAGACAGGCAGTTACTTTACCATTTGGAGATTTTTTGAGGCAGCAAATGTACAATATCCCTTGGCACTATATCTCAATATCTAATCATTCATAAATCAAGATATCATTCCTAGGTATTACCAAATCTCCTTGCTGTAATGAAAACGCACATTCTCTCCTTAACCTTCTGTAAAGTTGGAAAATAACTGATCCTCCCACTGACAAAAGAAAAAAAAAAACCTTATATAAATGAAAGACTCTTCATTGCCCTTTATCTTTTGCAGGCTAAGCAAACCTACGGGCCCAAATGTTTTGGTGGCATCTTATTTTGGTGTTACCACTGATTGATAAATCCTAATTGGTGCCTATAATTTCTCTACCTCACACAACAGAGGTGGAGATTCTGATTAAGATTGTATCTCCGGGATCCCTGGGTGGCACAGTGGTTTAGCGCCTGCCTTTGGCCCAGGGCGTGATCCTGGAGACCCGGGATCAAATCCCACGTCGGGCTCCCGGTGCATGGAGCCTGCTTCTCCCTCTGCCTATGTCTCTGCCTCTCTCTCTCTCTGTGACTATCATAAATAAATAAAAAATTTAAAAAAAAAGATTGTGTCTCCAAGTGCTCTTATTAAGATGTAGGTACCTGGGTTTTATTTTTTATTATTTTTAAAAAATATTTTTTAAGATTGTATTTATTTATTCATGAGACACACACACACACACACACACACAGAGAGAGAGAGAGAGAGAGAGAGAGAGAGAGAGAGAGAGAGAGGCAGAGACCCAGGCAGAGGGAGAAGTAGGCTCCATGCGGGGAGCCCAACGTGGGACACTCCCTGGGCTGAAGGCGGCGCTAAACCGCTGAGCCACCTGGGCTGCCCTTATTTTTTAAGATTTTATTTATTCATGAGGGAGAGAGAGAGAGACAGAGACACACACACACAGGCAAAGGGAGAAGCAGGGTCCCTGCGGGGGGAGCCTGATGCGGGACTCGATCCCACAACCGGGGATCATGACCTGAGCCGAAGGCTCCGACCAAAGCCTTCCAAATGGAGGGGAAGGGGAGGTGTTTGGGAGAAAGTGGGGGCTTGGGATGTCAGATGTTCCACCACTGCAACCCAGGTGCCCCGATATGAGGGTTTTTTTTTTTTTTTTTGATATTTACTTGGTTTTATTTGGGGAAATTGGTTTTCTAGCCGAGAGGTCAACCCTTTTGTATTTCACATAAGAAACCTATCAGCAAGATACCTTGTGTTGCTCTGTAGCATGACCCATCACCGGCCTCGTCTGTGTCACTTCTCAAATGACACTTCCATATGAATATGTGGCACTAAAGAACATGAAGGTTTTGTTTAGGGATGAATCATCATTAGAAAATTCACACTTTACCTTGGTTGATTAGTGTGGTCCAAAGCCTCAAACTCCTAGATTTACTTGGTTTATCGGAGGCCCCTAAGGGAGCGCTGACAATTGATCTGTCCTGACGCAGGCTGACGGGGTCGTGGGGTCTGAGACACACCCTCTGAGTCCTACAGGTGTGGGCCATACCAGGTGTGCCTTAGCGGGCGCCGGGCGGGGCCCCTCTGGCCGCCACACCACCGCCACACGTTCTCTCAACATCTTCCTTCCTTGTGGACTTCGAGAATATCAGAGGTGAGCATCTCTGGGGTCACAGCCATTTCCACTTGAGTCAGGAAAGGAAATCTGCCTATGGCAGCAGAAATCCCGGCGGGAGTAGGTAGTGTGTGTGTGTGTGTGGGGGGGGGGAGCTCCGGTGGCGGAGCCTCCATCCCGCACTTTTCCGACTCCCCAAGTCCCTCCTTCTGTCAGCGGGTCCCACACATCCCCCTGCTTACTCCTTAACGCACCTGCACCCTCCCCAGGCCACAGGGAGCGAGGACAGCAGGAATCTACAGTGAAGGGCCTGGGCTCGCTCAGGTGGCTGCCCCGGGGGCGTTCCGGCTCCAGCCGCCGTTTAGATACCGATCTTCAATCCCAGGTAAACCGGGATATTTCTGAAGGACTGTTAAAAAAAATTTTTTTTTTTTTAAAAAAAACCCACTCGTGCTGAAGTATCTCCAGGAGGCGGGGAATTCTACCCGGTGAGACACCCCCTGCCCCGCCGCCGCACGTGCGGCTCCCTCAGGCGCCTCCCGGGGTCCGGCTCCGCGCGCCCACCTCCGCGGGGCTCCCTCGGGCCGCAGACGCCCCGCCCCCTGCCACCTCCGCGCGTCTCATTGGCCAGGCCTTGCGTCCGCCTCGGCTCCTGATTGGCGGTTGCTCCTGCCTGTAGGAGCCGCGGGGACATTTCCGCATTGAAGCGGGGGGGCCCTCCCCCCGCTCCCAAATGGAGGGGGAGGGGAGGTGTTTGGGAGAAAGTGGGGGCTTGGGGTGTCAGAAGCCGGCAGCCAGGTGGGCGCAAGGGGGCCGGCGGCTGGGCGGCGACCGCTGGCGAGGAGTTCAAGTTGTGTGTGTGTGTGTGTGAGGGGAGAGGGGGAGAGAAAAGGGTGCCTCAGAGGTGACATTCTCTCAGCCTGCGAGCCTTCCTCCCGGGGCGCCATAAACGCCCCCCAGTTTCTCAGCTGCTGAAAGAAGCGGAAGGTGGGTCTCGCGGCGGCGGTGTGGAGAGGGGCGGGGAAGGGCTTCCCACGACCCCTCGGGCGGGTGTGTTTCCCTCCGGGAGCTGCGTTAAGCTCCGCTCCGCGACCGGCTGTGTGGCCCGGGAGGCCGAATTTGGGGTGCGGGGCCCTCCCGCGCTCCTGCCCCCCCCTCCCCTCGCGGGCGGCCCCCGCGCGTTTGCAGCGGGGAGGGGGGAGGGGGCCTTCCCCCCCCCCTCCCGGAGGACGCGCCGGGGCCGGTGTCGCCGCTCTCCGCTGCAAGGGGGCGACCTGGAGGCCCCGGGCCGCCGGCGGGCGCGCGGGATCTCGCCGCCTCCGGGTCCCGGGGCGTCCGGGGACTGCTAACAAATGGTGGCGTCACCCCCTCTTCGCGGACTCCCCCCGCCTCCCCGGACCCTGCTCGGGCGCCCGCAGCTGTCGCCCGGGGTTTCCCGGGGACCTGGCCGGAGGCTGGACGGCCGCGAGGGGGAGGGGACGGGGGGTGCGGCCGGGCGGGCGTTTGCCGCCGTCCTGCCCAGGAGGGCGTGGGGACGGGCGGGGGGGTGGGCGGCGAAATAGCCGTCGTAGATCCTCCTCTTTCATTGATGAAATTTAAGTTCGTGTGGTGATTTTTTTTTTTTTTTTAAACCTTTTCCGGGAGTCTCCAGCTGGCCCTGGTGTGTGTCAGGAGCGCGGTGTAGACAGGAGTTCCAGGCAGGCTCAGTCACACGAAGTTCCTGTCTTTTCTGAAGTGGAGGAGGTTTTCCTGGTGTTTGTTTGGTTTGGGCTTTTCTTTTCTTTTTTTTTTTTTTTTTTGAGGTAATTTTAATCGCTTTGAATAAATAACTCTCCCTTAAGTGACTGGCCGTAGGAAGGGGAGAAAGAGCACGGCGGTGAGTTAAAGCCGGGGAGGAAGAGACCTGCCCCATAGCGTGGCTCCTCTAGAAATTAACACACATATACATACATCATCAGAGTGTTTTACTAGATCCCTAAAATGTCGAGATATGTGCAAGGTAAGACACCCTTCTTTTTTTTTTTTTTGTCTCCCGGGTTGCTTCCGTCGGGGTGGTGGTGGTGGTGGTGGTTTGGAAGTGGAAATGGTCCTTTGAGATCCTGTCAGCGAAACCCTTTTCCTCAAATTGACATTTGAGCTGCTGTGAGCTGCTCGGGTTGGCATTTCGGGTACGGAGAGTTCATCCCCGTGGGCCCTGCCCGGATTCAGTTCTGCGTCCCCGAAATCAGGTTAGTGGCACTCGGGCTTGCTAGGATAGTGGCGGTACATGACGGTAAAACAGGCTTTTTTTGGCTGCCGATCGACCGGTCTCCTCTTTTTCCTGGTGGAAGTCAAGGTAACCGACCGGGAAGGGGAGCTGGGAGGGTTGCGGGGAAGGTTAGGTGGGTTTTGCCAGGACTGTTGGGGGAGCTTTAGTGTTCTCTGCTTCTCCTCCCGCTTGTATGTGAGTGTGGACGTGGTTGGAGTCTCAGATTCAGTTCTTGCGAAACCGGGAGTCGCTTGGAGGAGCTGGAGGTCATTTTCAGTAAGAGAATCGACTTTGCTGCATTGCTGCTTATTTTCCCCTCTTTGAAAATCTGGGGAGATTCTTCAGGTTGCTTTGAATCTTGAAAATTGCCCTCTAGATTTTACACGTGTAATTAAAAAGGTTCGCGAATGCCTCTGAACGGAGTTAAGCATTCACACTGCTTCTCTCTCTCTCTCTCTCTCTCTGTCTCTCTCTCTCTCTGTGTGTGTGTGTGTGTGTAGATTGTAAACAGTGGGATTGGTGCTGCCTTAAACCTGCCACTCACTAGTTTTTAGCATAGGATTTGCCTAGTGCTATTGCAAGTAATAAACCCTTTTCTTTCAGACCCCGGACTGTTAAAAGCTTCAGCTATCTTGCCCAACACAGTTTTTAAAAAAATTGTCAGTTATGGCCATTTTTAACCCTAGAAATAAAAATGCCCTAGTAAGTTTTATATCCCTTTTTTCTTTTTTTTTAAAATCTATTTATTCATAAGAGAGAGAGAGAGAGAGAGAGAGAGAGAGGCAGAGACATCGGCAGAGGGAGAAGCAGGCTCCATGTAGGGAGCCCGATGTGGGATTCGATCCTGGGACTCCAGGATCACACCCCAGCCAAAGGCAGGCGCTAAACCACTGAGCCACCCAAGCATCCCTTTATATTCCTTTCTTAACCCTTCTTTGAGTTTTGTATAATAAAGAGTATTTTCACTGCCTGTCTTATTATGGAAACAGATGGGACAACTTACGCCTGCATTTAGCACTGAGCTCAGAAATGTCACTTGTCATCAGACTTTCAAATTCATGTTATAAGTTACATGCGGTGAGAGAGGCTTTTTATATTCCGATTGAACAACTGTCTTAAGAATGGAAAAGCAGAGGTAACTGTTAATTTGCCGGTTTTGTAACAGCAACAGCAAAATTACCAGAAAGCTGTTTTTGTTGTTGTTTGCTTTTTTTTTTTTTTTTTTTTGCAAGAATATGTTAGGGAAAAGTGGGCAAGTCACTTCTTTTTAAAGTTAAGACGATTACACTTGTGGTATTCCTTACAGTTACGCGTTAGAATAGCTTGCAGAGGTGGTGTGTGTTGACTGATTTCACAGCCTTTGCTGTTACTTTGAATCTCCTGAAGAGAGTCATTAAGTGGTGATAGCTAAGAATTGCTATGTGTATTTCTTTCCCTTGCCATCTGCTTTTTAAGAAAATAAGCTTTTTATCTTGGAAAACTTTTAGATTTATAGAAAAGTTCCACATTTGTCAAAACTAAGAAATTATAGGTACAGAACTATTAACTAAACTGCAGAGTTATTCAGGCCACTGTTCCATGATTCAATCCAATACTGCATTTAGTTGCCATCCACTTTTGCTTTAAATGGTAGTTTTCCTTTTAAGTTATTTTGCACAAAAGGGCAATATCGTCCCTTCCAAATTTAACATGATTGTGTTCCTGTTTATCGTTTAAATTTTGTATAGCAGGTGTAAACCCTCTATACATTTAATTAACGCCTGCTATTACAAATGATAAACCTAATTGGCTAATGATTCAGGTGTCTCTACTGATCACTTTTCAAGTGTAAGGTTTGGGATTTTTGTCTTGGAATTTTTTTGTACCAGATCAAATTGTTTAATCTTTGCTCTATCATCTATCGATATTTCCACTCAGTGACAGTTAGCTCGTGCCATAGGAGAAAGTTTGAACCAATATTAGGCCTCTGTTTTCACATGTTGTCTCATGTAAGCTTCACAAGAGCCCGTAAGAAGATTTTTATCATGACCTTACAGCTGAGGAAATTTAAGTATCTTGTCCAAAGGTTACAGCTAAGTAAGCGTTGAAAGTCATATATAAATGTGTCGAAAACCCTTGTCATTTCTAATACTTTTTGTTGCTTCTTACATTAAAAACTTACCCAAATGGCTTGTTTCTCCAACTGGACTGTCCATTCCCTGTGGACAAAGATAATATATCTGTGGGGAAATACAATGTCTTGAACTGGTGGAGGTTCCAGAAGAATTTGTCATGGATGCCAAATGAGAAACTCAGCATTTTCCATGTATTTAGTAGGTTCGCCTACATTTTTATTTTCAGTTGTAGTTTTTTTTTTATAACACCATTTAGATTATATAAATGTTATGAAAGATAGAAGGGTTTGGATTTAGGTTTGAATCCTGCCGACAGGTGATCTTAGATACATAACTTTTCTGAACCTCAGTTTCTACTTACATAAATATTGGGTATTAATACGTTGCTATGGGGTTATTGGGAAGCTGAAATGAGATGAATTAAATGAATGTCCTAGTCCCAGATGGCCAGTGAGTTTTGCTTTTCCTTCTTAAAATGATATTAGTCATACGGATAACGTTGCCACCATAAGTATAACCACATGTCATCAACAGAAGTAAATAGAAACGAGGCAGGTATGACAGTTCTTTATTTTCCTATTCTAAGTTTGGTGTTTAGTCTTCCAGCACTTGGGAGTTGATACATTAAAAAAAAAAAAAAAGTGCAGGGGTTGGAGGGGGGAAGCTTGCAAGGTGATATGAATACAAAATCGGTGACAGTGTTTGTTTCTGTCCAGTTCAGCAAAACAATTTTTGAATGCTTACAATGTGCAGTACACTGTATTGAGATTTCATGGGTATCCCTTACAGTAGGCACTTGAAATTCAGAACATCTAGGTATTATACCTGTGTGTTATATGCGCATGTTTTTGAATTCCTGAACGAGACTTGGGGTTGCTATTCTTGGCATGAATCTTCCCCGAGAACTAAGCAATGTACTTTGTAGGAAAACTGGGCATCTCTGTTCTCAAGCCCTGGGACCAATAAGTCATTAAATAGAAATGTTCGGTTGATAAAAATGCTTAGTGTTGATAGGCAAGAACACTCTCAGTATATATTCCTTGGCCAAAAGAAGGTTCAACATTCTTTGGGCATGTGCCAAGTCTGTGTTCCTCAGGCACTTAAATATCTTTTTTACAGGAAGACTCTTCTTTCCTGGATCTAGGACATAATTCCCTAGGTGTCATTCTGCCCTCAGGTCACCTTCTGCCTGCACTTGTGAAATTACTTCCTATTTGCTAGTATTCTCCACTCCAGGGGTTGTCGCAGGGCCCTCAATTATTTTAAATAAATGTGAATATTAGCTAAGTGAGAAGGAATTCCCTGTTACAGTTGGAGGTGCTAGGGGTCTTCAGCTGATGTGAGTTTTTTGCCAGGTTTGTCAGTGGATGCCATTCGGGATTTTGCTTTTGAAAAGTTTTAAGAGCTATGGGATAATATAACTCCACATGATTTAAAGTTTATAAATGGTGCAGGAACTATTGTCATCTAGCCAGCTAAGACCATGTTATATACTTTTACCATATATTAGAGAAATTTTTAAAAAAATTGTTCTTGATAAGCCGTTATCTATCTAAATTATATAAAAATGTCCACTAATATTCTTAAATTGAGGTACTTTCTTATATTTCAGCGGAAGCCATTTGAGTATCTCTGTGTCATTTAAAAAATATTTGAGGCCCATCGACTTTCCCATTTGTTGGAATTCTCTTTTTTTGGCTTTTTTTGGGGGATTCCTGTTTGGTGGATGGCAGCTATCCAGAGGAGGATTAGCTGAGCTAATTTTAACTGGAGGGGTCTCAGATGAGTATAGGAATGAGATGCATTCTGGGGCCTGGCTGTGGAGGTTGGGCCTTGGCCTGCTTCTTCCCAAATCCTCAAACTAAATTTAGCTTATTGCTGATTATTGAGATGACTAGGATGCTTTTAGCCCAGGGGGATTGTGACAGATTTTAGACAGTAGTAGAGGGGGCAAAGTAATGACTAAGGCACACTCTTCGTTTTTTAAAGAGATGGCTTAGAATTCATTATGTTGCTAGAGGGAGGGGGACTTAGTTAAATTAGAATCACAGTTATAAATAGAAAATTAAAAGAAACTCAAGATAGTTGAGCTGATGAAAACTTTGTTTTCCATCATGAACTTTGTAATCTCTATGGATAAATTGCCTTTGTTCTTTATTACTGGGTCTTTCTTCTAGTAAGATGGATGATTTTCATTTGTGAAAGCCTCCTGAAAAAAGAAATTGATAAGGAACATTGGAGAAATAAGAAATCTTAACTGTTACATTTCTTGGAAGTGCCATTTTAATATTCTGAAGATAAATTGAAAAATAACTTTATGAGGAAATTAAAATGTTAATTTTTGACAATAGGTGTTTTCTTGTGATGTTGCTTCACAGAGACTTTTCCCTGCATATGTGTGTTATTTTTCTTCATAGAAAATTATAACTTTAAAATAATGAGGTACTTAATTTGTGTGAGGAACATTAGTTGGTCTAATAATGAAAATGCCCTAGGTAAAAGAATAATATACTGTGGTTTTCTATTTCCACCAAATTGTATTTGGTACTTTTATGTGTAAGTGCGGGTATTAGGAATTCTCAGAAAGTCTGATATATATATTGAAAAGTTAATATAAATAAATATTTGAAAGTGAAACTAGCTCTGGATTATCTGTAAAAAAAAAAAAAAAGAATAATTAAGAGTGGACTGTACTAACTTTCCATAATGTGATTTCTCTTGATAACCAGAATTTATGCCAGTGGAGAAAATCCCAGGATTATTAATAGAATAAATTAGGGGGAGATCCTTTGAGGGTTTGCGATTTAGTGAATGAGAAAGTATGATTCACTTACCACCATTCTGATTGCTTGGAATCTCTTGAGAAGCTTGACTTTTTCTAAAGACTTTTTCTAAAGTCTAAAGACTCTTTCTAAAGAAAGACTTTTTCTATAGACTGTGTCCTTTTGACACAGCCTATGTCTTCTAAACTATCATATTTTGAACTTGGTGTAATAGTGTTTGCATTGTGGACATCTTTGTCTTGGGTGATTTAATGGGTTGTTCCAGGCACAACGACATTTAATTGAAACCATATCTCTTAGGCCTCTAAAATTCTTCTACCAGGCATGCATCTTTCTATTAATAGCTTATTAAATTCTTTGAAAGTTGGCTTGCTAAGCCATTAAAAGAAAATTAAACTTTATGTGTTTGATTGGGTTTAAGTGTGAGAAAGGGGATAATACTCTATTTGAAAACTGTTTCCCAGTTATTGGTGATGCAGACATCTCCTTTAGTTTGTTGCAAAGTAATTGTTGAGGGCTCAATTTCTGCCTCTGCCAGTAGTCCCATTGTTTATTTTTTTTCAGCCATTGCCAAATGAAATCGATTGTGCCCCCAAACCATTTTGACAATTAAGGATTGTTTTTGAGAACCATGGAGAAATTGGCTATGTTGTTGTAGTTAACTTCCACAAACAACAAAATGTTTTGTTTTCCAAAACATTTCTAGATATTTGTTATTTTTTCCTATGCAAATCAAGAGAATTCCGTTTCTCTGTGATTTTACTTGTATCTTTGAAAAAAATTTTCAAAAAAAAAATGAAAAAAATTTTCATTGTATTCATGTACATGAAATAGTCCTATTATATTTAGTCTACTTTTTAAATATTAGTCACCAAAGTGTAAAAAATACCGTTCTAGGGGATATTCCCTTTAATAGTAACTTCATAGCTCTTTGACCACAAAGGCTTGCAGACAAGGTGTTGGTAGTTTGCTTTCCTCTGGTTGCTGCCCTGGCAAAGGCTGATGTGATGTTTCATTTATGTTTAAACCCTGCTTAGAATTTTAAAACTTTCAAAGAGTTCAGGAAAATGGAATAATACAATTCTATGCACTCTTTTAGGTTCACTTATGCCAGTGATAAAATGCTTAGCCTTGGTAATGAAATATTTAGAGAGTGCAGAAAAACTTTCTTCGATTTTTCATTGCCCAGAAAACAAACAGTATAGAGGGAAAAGGTGGAGAGCATAAAATGATGCTTACTCCAGGGGCACCTGGGTGGCTCAGTGGTTGAGCGTCTGCTCAGGTCGTGATCCTGGGATCAAGTCCTGCATCAGGCTCCAGCAGGGAACCTGCTTCTCCCTCTGCCTATGTCTCTGCCTCTTTCTTCGTCTCTCATGAATAAATAAATAAAATCTTTTTTTTAAAAATGGATGCTTATTTTGGTATTTAGTTTTAGTCTCACCTAATAACCTCACATTATAGACATAGTTGGATTTTGCATCTTGTCATTCAGGCATACTCCTGGAGGTGACAAACCATGTAAAAGTACTGGAACCAAGAAAGGGGAGACCTTCCTCAGAAAGGAGAAGCAGGGCACCAGGATTTGGATTCCAGCTTGGCACTGCTACTGTGTCCTTAGGCACGTCAGTGTCTCTGGGGCCCTGTTTCATCTCAAAGATAAGAGAATAGGACTCACTGACCTTAAAGCTTTTCCAAGCTTAGAAGTTTTATCTAAATGTACATATATCAAATTACAGGGGAAGCCTGCCAAATAATTTTTTGTGCTTGATGATGAGTTTATGTTGTATCTCTTTTCCTTCCTCTTTCAACAAATGAGTGTTCTAGGCCCCTTGGCATACCTTCTTGTATCTGTTATTAATGCTAGGTAATATTAACCAGTTGACACATCTCTTCTGAAAGTTCTGTTTTCTAGAAGTGATATTTTCTTTTTTTTTCTTAAGACTTTAAGAGCTACTCTATTGTTTGAAAGCAAAGTTAATATTAATTATTACTGATAAATCTGATTTATGTGTAAATTCTAACAGTTAAAACCAGTTTTTAAAGTAAGCAATGCATGATCAGCAAAAATCTTGATTAGCAAGTAGCTCTGCATATTCAGTGCTGGAATAGTTCTCAGAAAACTGGTATCTTTTACCTTTATCAGAAAACATTTATTAAGCATTCAAATGTATGTAACACTGAATCATTTGAAAATCTATGTAAATATAGGGGTGCCTAGGTGGCTCAGTGGCTGACTCTTGGTTTCGGTTCAGGTCATGATCTCAGGATCATGAGATCCAAGCCCTGCTTCCAGATCCACTCTCAGTGGGGAGTCTGCTTGTGATTATCTCTCCTCCTGCAACTCCCTTTCCTTCTGCCTGCCCCATTCATAATTTCTCTCTTTAAAAACAAATAAATAAATCTTTAAAAAAAAAACCTATATAAATGTAAATAATCCTACTATAGTTTTAGTCTAAACTCAATATTAACTTTAATACTAAAAGATTATATAAAATCAACTATTGATTTTTCTTATTGAATGACATGGACTATATTCTTCCTAAATTAAGCTAAATCTAAATATATAAATTGGTCCAAGTTTATTTAATTTCTAAAGTTAGTGAAAACATTATGTTGGTGTTTATATAAGATAATAAAAATTGGAAAGAAATTTAGAGGTCATTTTCTCTAGATTGGCTATCAGTTTGGAATTTCTTTGGCAACATGCTGATAATTGGTTGATAAATCAATGTCTTAATCCTTGGGGCCTTCAACTGCTCAAGACACAGTCCATATTTTGTTTAGCCCTACTTCTCCATGACTTAAATCCTGGCTATTATCAGGCCCCACCTCCATTAGACTAGATTCGACCTTCTTAATGTATTTCTATCACATATCAGTATCTTAATAGGCTCTTACTAATTATTTAATAAACATTACTTGAATATTTACTATGTTTCAAGCTCTGTATTAGGGGGAATACAGTCCAAACAAACTAGACATGATCTATTCCAACAGAAATTATAACTTGTTGGAAAAGATAGACATTGAATAAACAATAAAAAGCATGATATTATAAAGGAGAATTAGAAGAATTTACCATGTGAGCATGTAGTGGGCAACCATACTTAGTTTTGAAAGATTTTTAGAGGAGATTACATTTGAACTGAGTTCTGACAAATGATATATATTAGTGGCTCCTTAAGCCACTAATATGAAAATATAAGTCTTGATCTCTTATTTACACATTATCAGGTGCCTGCACTATGTCAGGTGCTGAGGTAGGTGTTGGAAAAACATTTTTCAAGGCTAACATCCTCGAAGTGTCGCAGACAGACATCTAAGCAAAGAAGTAAACTTTAGGGGGTGTTTGATATAGTAAAAAGGCAGGAGTGATTAAAACCTTCACATTAAAGGAGTTGTAATAGAAAGGAAGGCCTCTTTGCGTATTCAGAAGCTACCACCTAGAACACACAACATCACCCCCAAAATAGCAGAAGCTACTCAAGTTGCAGAGTTTGAACTTTTGGGGGCTGAGGCATTTCCTGGAGGCTAGGATGATTCTCATGATTTGGGAATTCATGCTGGGCCACTGATTTCTAATTTTTTCCTTCTCATTTCTGCCTACCCTGCTCTAAATATGTTGAATGACACTTGAGATGTATGTTTTGAGACAATCTTATAATTATTAGAATGCTTTTAATTTCATGGAACAGAAATGTACAAACACTGTTGGCTTGAAAAATGAGGAGATTCACATGAATCTTGAAGTAGGATGTTCCAGAGTTGGCTCATTGAGTATGAAGACTACATCAGTCTTTTCTTCCTTCTCCTCTGCTTTCTTAAGCCTATCGTGCTCATTCTTAAGTTAGCTTACCATAAGGTCATTAAATGGCAGAAGAAACTGCAGGTGAGGGGTAGGCACATATGTCTGGGGGTGGAGCAGGTACTATTTCTTTCCATGAGGAGCACCTTTCTCCTAAGTCCTTTGGCAGACTATACCCTTGTGGCTCACTGGCCAGAATCCTATTATTTCATGCTTAATCCAATCTCTGGGAGGGCTTTAGACCAGTCTGGGCCAGGCTCCATCTCTGAAGCACATGGCCTTAGGGCAGACAGTAGGTGACAATAACACTGTGTAGGGAGAGGAAGGATGTGCATGGCTGCTACAAATGGATTTAGTGGAGTATAATTTAGATCAGAGCTACTCAAAACAATACAGGTAGCATGCGCTTAGTAGAAATGCATATTCTCCCCACCCCAGACCCACCCCCAGAGTCAGAATCCTGAGAGCTTGCCCAGGAATCTATGTTTTAACAAGCCCTCCAGGTGATTGGTATGCACATTAAAGTTTTAGAAGCACTACTGAAATATCACAAATGAACTAAGAAATTGCAACCTTTAGGCAATCTGCTTTGTTGCTTTCGTTAACTTTGGCTATTCAAAAAGTTATTTCAACTTGGCTTTTTAAGACAGATCTAAGGAATTCATATTTATTTTTCCAAATACAAATCGCATCAATAAAGAAAAGAAATGATATGATTGGGGTTGCAGCTTAGGGAGACCAATCAGTTCTGCTTGGTACCATCAGATTAGAGTGACACATGGGCAGCAGACTGGTTAGAAAGCTGTCCTCATGACCAGGAGAGTGATAATGAGAGGGAAATTAAGGTAGCAGCGGTAGGAATGAGAAGCAATGAATGGAATTGTGGCAATTAAAGTATATAGTATTGGATTAGATGTTATGTGAGGGGGAAAGAGCAGAGAGCCAACTGTGCTGAGGTGTTTGCAGGTCACCTGGCACTGACCAAGAGAATGTTCATATCATGGAGAGCAGGGCAGTGAATTTAGATGACTTGGACATGTTGAGTTTGAGGTACCCAACCTGAGGATCTAGGTGGAAAAAAGTCTACTAGACTGTAGGGAATGTGAGACTGGAGCTCAGGAAAAAAGATCAGGATGTGAGGCCCATATTTGAGAATTATCAGTAATGAGATTGGTAAGGGAATAATTAAGGGGAAAAGTAGTCTGAGGACAGAATTGTAGGAAACTCAGGGAGTGGAAGAAAGAGCCAGTTATTCGATATTGAGGCCGGTCACAGAGGTAGCAAAAGGTATGGAGTAATATTGGATAATAGAATTCAAAGAAGAAAAGCTTTTCTAGGAGGAGTATTCACAAATAAGTTTAAGGACCACAATGAGAGCCAAAAAGAGGATGGTTAGCTTTAAGTGGTCATAAATCTACTCTGTATATGTCTTCAACTTTATCCATGGTTATTTCCAGTTATCAATACATTCTTAGGGTTTTAAACTTACTGTTTAAGTTAAGTCCGCCCTTATCTGCCATTTCACTTACCTGCAGTCAGCTGAGGTCTAGAAGCAGATGATCCTCCTCCTGACGTATCGTCCCAAGGTCAATACAGGTATACCCCAGAGATATTTCAGGTTTGGTTCTGGACCACAGCAGTAAAACAAATATTGGAATAAAGGGAGAATCAAATGAGGGGTTTTGTTGTTATTTCCCAGTACATTTAAAAGTTATGTTTAGGGGTACCCGGCTGGCCCAGTGGTTGAGTGTCTGCCTTCGGCTCAGGGTGTGATCATGGGGTCCTGGGATCGAGTCCCATATCAGGCTTCTTGTAGGATCCTGCTCCTCCCTCTGCCTATGTCTCTGCCCCTCTCTCTGTCTCTCATGAATAAATAAATAAAAATATTTTAAAAAGTTATGTTTAGGGCAGCCCTGGTGGCGCAGCGGTTTGGCGCCGCCTGCAGCCTGGGGTGTGATTCTGGAGACCCGGGATCGAGTCCCACATCGGGCTCCCTGCATGGAGCCTGCTTCTCCCTCTCCCTGTGTCTCTGCCTCTCTCTCTCTGTGTGTCTATGAATAAATAAATAAAATCTTAAAAATAAAAAGTTATGTTTATCCTATGCTGTAGTCTATTAAGTGTGCAATAGTATTATGGCTAAAAAAAGTGTACATATCTTAATTAAAAATATTTTGCAGCTAAATCATTAGATGCTACTGATCACCTACACTTTCAGTGCGTCCTAATCACTGGTCACAGATTCCCATAACATAGATAACAATAGTGAAAAAATTTGAAATATTGTGAAATTACCAAAATGTCATACAGAGACACAAAAGTGAGCAAATGCCGTTGGAAAAATGGTGCTGATAGACTTGCTCAATTCAGGGTTACCACAGACCTTCAGTTAAAAAAAGCAATATCTGCAAAGTGCAATAAAACAAAGTATACCTGCAGTAGCCTAATGCTCTACCACAATGCCTACCTATATCATTCATTTCATCTCATCATGTAAGCATTTTATCTTCTCACATCTCAAGGCAGACTACAGTACAATATTTTGAGACCACATTCATGTAACTTCTATTCTCGTACATTACAATTATCCTATTGTTAATCTCTTAGCATGCCTAATTTATAAATTAAACATTCTCATACTTCTGTATGTACAGGGAAACACATGCTATATATAGGGGTCTGTACTACCTGTGATTTCAGGCCACCCAGTGGGAGTCTTGGAATACATCCCCTGCAGATGAGTTGAGAACTCTACCATATTTACATCACAAATCATTTCCTGATTGAAGATTAAGTGAGCTCTCCAGTTCTCTGACTTTGGGTTCCTCTCATTGTGGGTTTCCAAGGAAGGTTGGGACTGATAGATCTAATGAGTGGTAGTGGATGGGGAGGTGACCTGAGGAGAGCTTCTAACCTCTCTGTTGCTCATGTATTCCTTCTGTAGTCTTTCCCTGGCCTGTGCTTTGTCCTTTAGAATGTGAAGTTGTTTTGTTTGTGCCGATGTCAGGGAAGGGTATTATATATATGTATAAGAGATACATAATCTATACCTTAGTTGATGAAATGAAACACCTGAATTAAAACAACCACTTGTTAGATTGAGTGTCTCCTACTTGATTCTGTTGCTTTTGTTGCTTTCCTCTTCTTCTTCTTCTTCTCCTTCTTCTTCTTCTTCTTCTTCTTTTTTTTTTTTTTTGGCTCCCAGTTAGATAGGGGAAAGTCCATGATGTTGAAATTTTAGTTCTTCTGAGCAAGGAAGAATTAGGAAATAAAGATGGCAGGAAAAAAAAACTTCTTAAAAAAAAGTTTACTGCTTGTTCTATCCCAAATTGACTATTAAGTCAACCAGGACAATTCTAGTGACCCCATGTGGAGGGGAGTTTCCTATCTGTTCCATTGGGTGTAAGAAGACATTCTGATAGAAATATTTTTGGAGTGTTATTTTTGATTTTGTGCCAAGGATTAAAGAGAGTCAGACTAGGAGGAAAAAATGAGCAGGGTATTTCCACCCCACTGTCGTGTGATGGGACTCAGAATAAATTGGCTCTGCTTCTGAGCTCCAGCATTAGCTGGTTCTATGACCTTGGATAACTCATTTAACTATTTCAGCCTCAGTTTCTTCATCTGTAAAATGTTGAGGGTAGATAAAATGCTCCTTTTCATCTCTAAAAATATTTTAAGACCAAGGTATTGAAATGTTTTTTTTTAAATTTCATAGCTGTTGTTTTTTTCATTTTCCTTTTTATTTTTTATTTTTTGAGAGTGAGCCAGTGTGCACACAAGCAGGTGTTGGGGGAGGCAGGCAGAATGAGAGAGAGAGAATTTTAGGCAGGCTCCATGTCCCACACAAAGCCCAATGCAGGGCTTGATCTCACAAGCCTGAGATCATGACCTAAACTGAAACCAAGAGTTGGTTGCTTAACTGACTGAGCTACCCAGGCACCCCAGTAATGAAATGTTTGATTCCTAATCCACTCTTTGTCCAAAGTTGAGCAGTTCCCTATTGCTAGGAAGTGAGAAGGGATAAAACATTTTGGGAGGTTAGGAATCTTGTATTATTCAGGAGATTCTTTAATTGATCTTCCATTAGAAACACAACTGTCATTGCCAGAAGTGTAATGAGAATCTTAAGTCTAACAAAACTTTTAAAATCTGTACTTCTTTTCCTACCAGAAATTCCAGACCTTTCTTAGAAAACTCAGGAATGGATAAGGAAGTCACTGCTAAGGGAAATGGTTTCTAGCTCTGTGCCTCCCAGTCTGTGTCAGGTGTTTAGGATAGACTTTCTTCTTGATTAAGCATAAGTCCTTATTCTTGCATATTCTTTAATCCTTAAAAGCCCTTCTTTATTGTTTAGTCCCTAAGAAAATAAAACTTCATAGTAGCACTGCCCAGAGGAAAGAGAAGGAAAAAGCAGTGGAATGGGGTGGAAGAGGTGATAGGCTCTTTATTTTTTTCTGTGCGTATGTGTGATAGGCTCTTTATAACGTTCTTTGTTGTATTAACTGTTCGTATTTGTAGTGGCTAGAAGGAATACAAATTGTTCTTTGTTTGCATTTGGTGCTATATCAAAGAAATGGGAGGAATAAAGGTTAGGGATATTTGTTACAACTTGAGTTTGAATCTGTGTCTGGGTTTTTTTTGTTTTTTGTTTTTGTTTTGTTTTATTCTAAGGGTTGAACTCCCTGCAGCTGGCATAATATCACATGTAGTGTTAAATGTGTCTTTCAGCCAGCCTTTTTAGGTTGGCTCTGTAGGGAGGATTGTGACATGGTTTCTATGTGTTTTGACCTTAAATCATGTAGATTGATAGGCAGTTGTTCTGCAGAGGGACTCTTTAAGCTTGATGGGATGTTTGTTCAATTAATTTTTTATTTTTTTTATCGTTTTCATGTAGACAAATCTCAAGAAGCCACTATAGTTATTTTTAAACCTTGCAGTTACATTTGTTGTTACCTCATTTTGGCATTTGCCCAGAATATAAGTTAAATTTCCATTGCTAATTTTTAGGAATGTGACTGAGAATGCTGGCTTTCAGGATCTAACTTCAGCAACAAAGCAGCAAGTCTGTAGATGTCTACGATCCCAACAAAAACTTAAAAAAAAAAATCATTATAAAGTTCTTGATCTATTTTAATCCATGTGTGACACAGAATCAAAGAATTCATGTGTTCCTTGATTTAGAGGTTTTATATTTAGTGGATTTTTCTTCCAAATTCTTTCTTAAATATTAATATGGGCGTTGGCTTAAAGATTGGGGGAGAGATATCCCAGGTATACCTGGGGCAGGAGATTTGGGGCAGGGGGATTTTAAACTGTGACATATTTTAGAATACAATTAAGTCAGCCAAGGGATGAACTCATATAGTTAATGTCATGTTGACTCTAGTTTAAAATGTTCTGCAGGAGTTTTTAGTTACCTATCATAGTTATGCAAACATGCTCATCCATTGTCATGAATTTTTACATAGGATAATCAAGTTGCCTCTTACTAGTGGAAACATACATTTAGGTTATTTATGGAACACACAGGTGTGTTTCTTAGCTCAAAGAAGTTATTTATGGACCACTGTTTGGGTCACTTAAAATTTTTACTGGAGTCTATAAACTTAGTTGTGTTGTGGTTTATGCCTATAAAAAGAGCACCATTAAAAAATGGCTATTTTAGGATTAGATTATGTGCTCTCACCAAATTTCTTTTTTTTTTCCTTCTTGGGTTTAAACATGACAGAAAACAGATTTAAAAAGGTTTTTGAAGAGCTTGAAGGTTAAATAGCCCATTTGTTAACACTTTTAGGTATTTGGGAGAAGGAGAAGCTGTCTACATTAAATAAATTGCTTTAAGAGTTACATAATTTACTAATTTCTGCTCTCAAAACTATCCTAAAAATATTATGTTGGCTTTAATTCTGTTTAAATGTTTTCTTCTGTCCAGATAACAAAATAATTTATGGTGGGGATGCCTGGTGGCTCAGTTGATTAAACATGGGACTCGATTTTGGCCCAGGTCATGATCTCAAGGTCCTGGGATTGAGCCCCAGGTTGGGCGGCATGCTCAGTTTAGAATCTTCTTGAGATTCTCCCTTCTTCTTCCCCTCCTCTTTTCCTCTCCCCTTAGTCTTGCCTCTGAAATACATAAATCTTTAAAAAAATAATTACGGTGTGTAGGAGGTAGTATTTTTAGTTTTATTGAAATATGATTCTACTAAATCAACATTTGTAGGATTGATTAGTTGTCAAAAACATGTTTGAACATAAACGTCAAAACTACGTTTATAAAATGACTTAGTTACTGAAGAAAAAGGGTAAGGTGAACAATATAGTCTGATTATCCCTTATTTAGATAGGTAATTACTATCTAGATGGTTAAAGCATGTAAAAGAACCTGTGTTGGCATTTTTCTTCCAAGGTAGTTAGACCTGGGATGTTTTCTTTTTCTCTACTTTTCTGTTTCTGTTTTCATCTATCAGGCATTTCTGTCACCATTAGTGAGTCACCTTTATTGAGATCCATCTGTCACAGAGATGTCCAGCTATGCCAAAAGCCCTGATAGTCTTGTCTGACACAGATAAACACTGTAAAGTCTTGGCTGAAATTGAGGACAAGAAGCAGGGAAGCAGCCCCTGCATCTTTTTAAGTGAAAATTTTGACCATAGAGTTGCCAGTATCTCTCAAGTTTTTCTTTAGTAAGGGATGTGAAACTGGAGTGGCTTCCCTTCTAAAATGGAAAGAATTCCTTAATTTTTTCATGTGGCCTGGAGGGGAAGGGATTTTTTGCTTCTGTGAAGTTGCTAAACCCCTTCGGTTCTCTTATCGGGCAGCAGTTCCATAAGGGAAATTTCCGTAAAATATACCCTTATTCCAGTTCTCATTTTTCTCCAGCTTTGATGGCTAAGAGGGAAACATTAGTAGAGATGGAACTATACACACAAATGAAGATTAATCCTTTTAGTCCCACCTGCCCCTTCTTCCCAAAAGTCTTTATTAGTGTTTTAGATATACTAGGAATGCATATAGGTGTACCAAATTTGAGGCCGTATGATTATATAGTCCTAATTAGTTGACACTACCGAAATCCTTCAAGTGGATGATAGCACCATAGGATTGAGCCCTTCTCATTTGCTGGCACACTAGAAATAAATCATTTATAGCTTACCAGCTGTTTGAATGGCTGTCTGATTTTTCTGTTGGTGGTTTTATGTTTTTAAGATCTTAGCAAAGCCATGTCTCAAGATGGTGCTTCTCAGTTTCAAGAAGTCATTCGACAAGAGCTAGAATTATCTGTGAAGAAGGAACTAGAAAAAATACTTACCACAGCACCATCACATGAGTTTGAGGTAAGGATTTTACAATGTTTTTTGCTTCCATCCACCTGCATACTGAGTTGCTATTGCTGCTGTTGATCATCCAGCCTGAAATACAAAATATAAGAGCAATAAAAACATTAGGATTACTTAACACTTAAGGATTTTCAACATTTGCCCATTGTTAAGCCATTGTCCTTTCTTTTTTTTTAATTTTAGGAAGTTTCTAAAGTATAAAAGAATCAGAACAAAATTTTATTTGTCCTGTGTTCTAATATCATTGGGTAGAAAAGCTTAGAATTGTGAGAAGTTTATCAACCATATATCCTGCTGCATGCATTTTTCCAGAGAGCCAATTCTAATAGAACCATGCTACTTTGTCAGCTATAATAGCAGTTTCCCAGCATAGACAGGTATTTTTACTTTTTATACTTATAAATCAATAGATCATCCTTTTCATTTTCATATTTTAGTTTGTACTTAATGTTTTGAGTTTAGTTGTGTTTTATTCCTTTTTCCTTAGGTAAAGATTAATTTTCACTTAAAAGAGGTAGAGAAAGATATTGACAAATAAATATAGAGAACCTATTGAAATTCTCATGGACCAAATAGTGTTCAGGTTACATGATACTGGTGGGAAATTTGGAAGATTATTTGCTTGCATTCCTTTAAGTGTGGTTCTTAGCTTTTCTTCCTCTTTTAAGTGGGGGGTATAAAAAGTCTCTGCTGTACTTCATGTTCTCATAGTATAAGAATTTCATTGAAAGGTGTTTTAAGTGTATAATATGTATCTATATTTATTAAATAGTAGGCATTTTGCTAGTTGTAACAAGAACTTCTATTTTCATAGCACACTAAAAAAGACCTTGATGGATTTCGGAAGCTATTTCATAGATTTTTGCAAGAAAAGGGGCCTTCTGTGGATTGGGGAAAAATACAGAGACCTCCAGAAGATTCGGTAAGTTTTAGATAAATTGTAGGAAAATTTAAGGTAATTCAAGGCCTGGGTTTAAATTTGGGGGTGAGGTACTGTGGAGATACTATAAGAACCATATTTTAGACATAGACAGGAATTGCTTTGCATTCTCTTCCCTCATGCCGAAACTACAGAGATAGCCTACTGCTTTCCTTCCTGTTTGTTAGTCCTATCTTTTCAGTCCTGCAGGGGATTTATGAAAGTTTAATCTCCCTGTAACACTACCTCATAACTTAACATCCCTGAATATGAGGCAATTCTTTTGCAAAGTACCAAACACACAGTAAGAGCTTCATTTATGTTCCTTCTCTCTCCCAAACCATCTGATTTCTCACAGCCTATAGTGTCTTGTACAGATGCTATGTCATCTACTTAAAGCTCTCCTCATGCTTTCAACCCATCTTTATAGCCCTGTTTCCCCTGCCTGCATTTCACAGGTTGTATTTTCCTGCTTCTAGACTTTTGTATGTCATTTCCTTGGAATACTTTGGTCTGTTTACCTATCAAAATCCTGCTCATTCCAAATGCCTCCATCTCTGTCTTCAACCCCTAGCATAAATCTGCTTTGAAGAAGTGTAGTGCAGTAGTATTATAGGCACAAATCCTAGTTTTACTACTTATGAGCTTTATGTAAAATGAGAATAATATCAAGTGACTTAGGTATTTTACAGGGTTGCCATGAGGCTTTATTAAGAAACATATGTGGAAACATGTTAAACCATGAAGCATTTTTCAGGTACTAGTGGTAGTACATGTGGCACTTAGCTGGCTTGAGTACTAGTTGATTGTATGTGTGTATTTTCTTCATGCTAGACCTTGAAGTCAGGGGACCATGCGTCCTGAGCAAATGTTTGTTGAGTGGATGATCTAAATGCATTTATTGTCTAGAGAATACGTTTTGGTAAAGTATTGACTTTTCTTTCTCCTTTGACATCTGCTGCTTTGTAGTACTTTTCATTGCAGGTAGAAGAGACTTGGTAGAGTGGAGCAATTGTATGTAGATAGTTTATATCTTAAATGTCTATAATCTTTTTTTAGAATTTATTTTATTTATTTATTTGAGAGGGAGAAAGAGCAGTAAAGAGAGAGCAGGAGCAGGGGGAGATGCAGACTCCCTGCCGAGCTGGGAGCCCGATATGGGGCTGGATCCTGGGACTCAGTGACCATGACTTGAGCCAAAGGCAGACACTTAACTAACTGAGCTACTCAGGCACCCCTTAAATGTATACAGTCTTAGGTAATCCAATACTGGCTTTAAAACAATGCTGTTGAAAGCAGAGGTTTGTAAAGTACTGCCTGAAGGCTGTTCCACTGACCGTTTGTAAAGTTTTATTGGAACATAACCATGCATTCATTTATATACCATTTATTGTGGCTTAAGCTAATGGAGACTCTTGTATTTTTTTGCTGGGAAAATCTTACAGTTCCTGGTTAGGAGTGCTTTTATTTCCAGTATGTGGAAAATGCTTTTCAGTTCTTAAACTTGTTAAAATTCTGAATTATATGCTCAGTGTAAAAAATAAATAAATAAAATAAATAAATAAATCCCACCTAACAAAGGAGTCTCTCATTTTTGATATTGAAATTAAAAATCTACTTCCATATATTGCTTTCCAATTACTCTGTGTGTGTGTATGTGTGTGTGTATGTATCTATGTGCCTGTCTGTGTTTAAGGTCTGTTTTGGACTTTGATTCCTTGGCTTTAGTGAATGAATTATGATTTATTTTTCTGGTTTTAGTGTAGAATTAATAATATTTTCTCCTGAAAAACAAAAAAGAATAGAAGTCTTTAGGATAGTTAGTTTTTTAAAAAGGGGCTATTTGTAAATTCAGTCGGATTTTTAAAAATGTCTGGGAATAAGCCTAAAGTTATAACAAAAATTTAGGCAAGTGTATTTCTCTCCTTTTAAGTAACTATGATTTTTGCCTAGAAATGTATTCCTAACTGAAATAACTTAATTTTTCTAATTAATGATAGACCTGGGTGTAAAAGTGTAATTCTTGCTTGTATACTTGGACTTTGTTTTTTTCCTATATAAACTTAACCATTTGATGATAGAGCCTACCTTGAAAGAAAGAACACAGATTTGTTACTTTCAGTTTAAGGTTCAAGATTCTGCTTTGCCAGTGAGAAATCTACCTATCTGTTTTTATTTTATTTTATTTTACTTATTTATTTGAGAGAGAGAAGAAAGAGCAGTGGCAGAGGCAGAGTTTCTTTATTTTGAGAGAGGACTGTGATATAAAGAAGGGTTTCTTGAAATAGGCATTGCAGGGTACAGAAAGAAGGGAGGGAGGGAGGGACCAGAACCACCTAGGGATTTTTCCAGTTCAGTACTACCATCCCCAACAAGGTTCTCACAGACACTTTCAAGAGGCTGTGTGCCTATAGTGATAATTACTGAGAGTAATGCAGAGTTGATAGGGAAAAAGAATTAAGTAAATAGAATTCTGGCTTAATTTGATTTGTGAAGTCTTCTCTCTGTTTATAAAAGTATAAGTCTTCATTAAAAATTTTGAAACCTAGGTTTTAAGCATCTTTAAGAAAATACTTATAATCCCATATGCCCTTAGTGTTGAAGGTTTCAGAGTACAGAGGCAAAAGATAAGTTTGCTCTTTTATGTCCTGAGCTTCTTGAGGCCACAGATGTTACTCTGTATGTTAACAACTTTTGCAAATAGTTCTGAGATTATAGATCATGAGACTATGTTGTTCACCTTGCTTCCCTACATTTTTCTAGCTCCCTTTTTCCTTATCCCCTTACCTGCAGATTTTCTCTTTTGTCATAGAGATTATACACAAATCAATTTTCCTCTCAAAACACAACTTTCCTTAGTACACACAGGTTTTTGATTTTTAAATGCAGGTTATACTTTAGCCTTCTAACCAAAAAAGAAAGTATTGTGGGAGAATAATTATTTAGAGTAATATTTCTCATGTCAGCCTTGCATCAAAGCTGTGCTCATAAACATTGTCATTATAGGGTATCTCTGTTTTTGTATAGGAGTTAGCCAACTACCAGTTGGCCATCTTGTTTTATGAAGTTTTATTGGAACACAGCCTATAGCTACTGTCATGTGACAATGTGGAGTTGAAGAGTGAGAATTGAGGCCATGTGGTCTATACAACCTAACAGAATTCTGTCCTGGGCCTTCATGGAAAATTTTTGCTGAGCCTGTTTTAATATACTTATTCATAGAAGTTCTTCAGTAGTTTTCTTTACTTCTTTGGCGTCCAGGAAACTGACATGAAGTCCCCTTTTCAGTTCAGATGATTAATTTTAAGATAAAAATATTTTTAAAAATTTTATTAGACTGAAGGATATTCTTATAAGTAGGCATTGAAATTTTATGTTGTCATTTTACTTTAAATTTTTCTTATTTTTTCTTTTAAAAAAATTTAAATGCAATTAACATATAGTGTATTATTAGTTTCAGAGGTAGAGTTCAGTGACTCCTCAGTCTCCCAAGTGCTCATTACATCATGCACATTTTACTCTTGCCTACTATGTTAAATACTTCATTTTAGTTCTGGTCAGTAAGCATGTACATGTGTTTTTTTTTTTTTTAATCAAAACAACTTTTTGTTGAAGTGTAGTTGACACATAATGTTACATTACTTTCAGGTGTACAATATAGTGATTCTTGACATTTTTATACATTTTGCAATGCTCACCGCTCACTGCAAGTGTAGCTACATTCTGTCCCCATGCAGAACTACTATAATACCATTGCCTGTATTCAATGTGGTGTACCTTTTATTCCTATAACTTACTCATTGTATAACTGGAAGCCTGTATCTCCCGCTCGGCTCCCCTTTGGCAACCATGAGTTTGTTCTGCACATACACGTTCTTCTGAAATGCCTATTGAGTACAGGGGCGCCTCACTGGCTCAGTTGGTAGAGCATCTGACTCTTGATCCCAGGGTCATGAGTTTGATCCCCACACTAGGCATGAAGCCTAATTTAAAAAAAAAAATAAATAAGGAGTCCATATTTTATTGAATTATAGCTAAGAAAAAAGAACCCAATTTATGGAGTTATGGTATAGATAATGCTCTGCCTTTGTTTTCTGAATATTAACTATATAAATGTTATAATCAAAGTATATCTTGACATTCAGCTATATAAATAAGAGAAAGTCTTATGTATTAAGGTGTTTTGGATTAGAGCAAGGAAGGACCAATTGGCATATACAGTTTCATTTGACCATTTTATTGTTTTCTAGAGAGTCTGTGAATATCTCATTCCTGACCAAGCTTAATGTTTGAGTTTATATGTTGGATGTAGAAGCGTGGGAACTAGATAAAGAAACAAGAAGTTTTTTTTTAATTTAGATAGGAAGACAAGGTCCCTGGTTGACTTGATTGTCATTGTTCTTGTTTTAAAGTCTCCAAAAGGGCGGGGATTTATTTGTGAATGGGGAAGAGTTATATGGGCTCAGCTCTTTTTTTTTTTTTTTAATGCAGAGAATTGGCATATAGAATATCCTATAATGTGACTTTAGCTTCAACAGATTTTTTTGTTGTGCTCCATAAAATAGAGATCTTTTCTTAGTCTATCAGTAAAAACATTAAAATGTGTATGTTTAAATGATAAGGCATCCAGGAAAGTTAGTATATGTGTGCAGAGTAAAAATACATAATGTTTTTTTTTTTTTGGAAGATGAATCATATTGTGCAGCTAATGTTTGCACATCCTTTTTGAAGGACTTACTGGAGATAGTTTGGCTAAAGATTCAACATGATATGACACAAGACGGTTTGCTTTGAGTATCCTATGTCAAGTGAAAGTTTTCCAACTGTAGTCAGCAAGTGATATAGCCATTAGAGACTTGTTTTATGTGTTTACAAAGAAAAATAAGATCTTGAATGTCAAAGTACTCCACAAAAAGGAAATAGTGATATTTAAGAAAATGGTCCCAAGAATATGGCTGGATACCAAAGAATCTATCTTTTCCTTGATAAAAAAAAAGTTTTAAACTGGTAATATATAGAACTACTAATCTAAACAAACATATTTATACTAATTTAGCAAGTACTGCTAAAGCACTAATTCCCTACCTTTTGATTCTAGGATGAAATCAACAGTATTTAACTCCCCCTG
Organism: Nyctereutes procyonoides; assembly: GCF_905146905.1. Lineage (NCBI taxonomy): Eukaryota > Metazoa > Chordata > Mammalia > Carnivora > Canidae > Nyctereutes > Nyctereutes procyonoides. The sequence goes on from NW_026575049.1 coordinate 64,588,138, forward strand.
CCCTGCCCACCCCGGGCTACCTTCCTTCACATGCCTTCATATAATAGGGGCTCTTTATTTCTGGAAGGAAACGTGACTAAGAAGGCTGATCTTGGGCCTGTAATTCTTAATTTCATTTTGGTTACTTATTTATTTCATTACCGAACTACTAATGATAAATATGTGGCCATTTTATTTTATTTTTTTTTTAAATTTTTTTTAAAATTTATTTACGATAGTCATACAGAGAGAGAGAGAGAGGCAGAGACACAGGCAGAGGGAGAAGCAGGCTCCATGCACCGGGAGCCTGACGTGGGATTCGATCCCGGGTCTCCAGGATCGCACCCTGGGCCAAAGGCAGGTGCCAAACCGCTGCGCCACCCAGGGATCCCTATGTGGCCATTTTAAAATTGATTCCATGATTGGCATTGAGAGACTCCAGGTAATTGTGTTGCACCAGGGTCTTTAACCACTGCCCTTGTGTCCAGAGCAGAGGACAATCCAGTCCCATAGTATTGAGTTTCTTGGGAAAATCATAACATAAGTATAGATGGTAGTACTGCCCTGGGAACATGCCATTACCCCCTGTTCAACCCGTACCTACAGAGATTCTTTTTGGACCTTGGCTCATGTTTTTTAAGGCCTAATGCAGATAATTTTATTTATTACTGTCTCCAAGATTATCTTTTATGTAGACATTTTATATAATCAGATGAGAAGAATATATCTGTGAGGTTCTCCTATTTCACACTTTCTTTTTTTTTTTTAAATATCCCTTTTTTTTTATTTTTTTTTTAATTTTTTTTTAATTTAATTATGATAGTCACAGAGAGAGAGAGAGAGAGAGAGGCAGAGACACAGGCAGAGGGAGAAGCAGGCTCCATGCATCGGGAGCCCGACGTGGGACTCGATCCCGGGTCTCCAGGATCGTGCCCTGGGCCAAAGGCAGGCGCTAAACCGCTGCGCCACCCAGGGATCCCTATTTCACACTTTCAACTCTGGTACAACTGTAAGGGAATTTACATTTATTTCCTATATGATAGCCCTGAACCTGCAAGACTAGTTCTGGGAGAGTTTTTATATTAAACAAGATGGATGGACCAAGCCTACCTACAATCCTTTCTGCCCTGTAATTCCTTGGGGACATTTTACAGTTCAAACCCATGTTGACCTTTGAACAACATTGGTTTAAACTCTGTGGGTCCAGTTATGCATGAGGTTTTTTTTTTTTTTTTACAATACTGTAAATATATTTTCTTTTCCCTATGATTTTTTTCTCTAGCTTATTTTCTTATAAGAATAAAATATATAATACATATACAAAATAAGTGTTAATCTACTGCTTATATTATTGATAAGGCTTCCAGTTAAGAGTTAGGTTATTAGTGGGTAAGTTTTGGGGGAGTTAAAAGTTAATACACAGATTTTTGACTGCATGGGGTGTTGGTACTCCAACCTCTCATATTGTTTAAAGGTTAACTGCAATTCATTTTCCTTATTTTATTTATTTTATTATTTTTTTAACTTTTTTTAAAATTTTTATTTTTTTATGATAGTCACAGAGAGAGAGAGAGAGAGAGAGGCAGAGACATAGGCAGAGGGAGAAGCAGGCTCCATGCACCGGGAGCCCGATGTGGGATTCGATCCCGGGTCTCCAGGATCGCGCCCTGGGCCAAAGGCAGGCGCTAAACCGCTGCGCCACCCAGGGTTCCCCATTTTCCTTATTTTAAATGAGATGTGGATAGCAGACTCTGCTTGTCCCATTGTGTAGTCAAGATGAAACTGGAATGTTTACCAGGCATCTCACCCTGGGAAGTCTTTGCAAGGATTGTAGACCCTTCATAGATATTTTGAAATTATAGGTGAAACTGCATAAATACATATTTTTTTTAGGATAGATTTCCTGGCTTCCCTCAGATTCTCAGAGGTTCATGACCTATAAAGGTTAAGAATTTCTCTCTCTCTTTCCCCCCCATCTTTATTTTTATTTATTTATTTTTTAAGATTTTATTTATTCATGAGAGACTGAGAGAGAGGCAGAGACATAGGCAGAGGGAAAAGCAGGCTCCACGCAGGGAGCCTGACGTGGGACTCGATCCCTGGGGTCTCCAGGATCAGGCCCTGGACTGAAGGCGGCACTAAACCGCTGAGCCACACGGGCTGTCCTCTCTCTTTCTCTTTAATGCAGAACTGTCTAGAATCTCATTGAAGAAACTCTTAGTGGCCTCTGCCAGTCACTAGCTGAGGCTACAAAAATAAGTCTTCTTTTCTCTTCTGCAGTTTGGCCTCGAGTTTGTGGAGGAAAAGGCCAACTACAGAATAGTGTGATAAAGCAGTCCATTGGATGCTGTGGAAGGATCTAACTTGCATGAAGGCTCAGGAAAGACATCCTGGTGTTAAGGTGGTCTCCTGGGTAACCTCAGGGTAGAACGTCTCTGAGGATGGGAGGAAAATTTAAGAGGAAAAAAAGCTTTGAGAAAAATAGGGGTGTCGTAATAATAGGCTTATAGCATGTAGCTAGTCTTCTGGTTGTGGAGCATATGGGGGGCTATGTCTGATGTCTGCCTCTCCAAGTCTAGAGCCAGATGACAAGTCTCTGTATCTGCCTCTTTAATTGTGGCTCCTGTTTATTGGCTGAGGTTCTCAGCCAGTGGATTCTGCTGGAGAGATGTCAGAAACTTCAATTTCCATTTAAGAGAGACATTAATAGTGAAAGATTGAAACACAATTTAAAAAACATGCTTCACTATATACCTCAAACAATTTGTTTATATTTTTCAGCATTGTAAAACATAAACCCCCAAATAGTTTAAAATTAGATGCTTATTCTTGTTTTTGTGTTTTATTGCAATTTTGATAAACCTTATAAGATTAATCAGCATTTTAGCTGGGTTTTTTTTTTTTTTTTTGAATGGCTTTTCTTTTTGAGGGTTTATTGAGGTGTGATTTACATATAATAAACTACTCTTTTTAGTGGTGTGAGTTTTGGCAAATGCATACAGTCATGTAACTACCATCAAAATAAAAAATTAGAACTTTTCCATCATTCCCAACAGTTCCTTTTTGCCACGTTAAAATATACTATTTCTTAAACCCTTGCAGGATTCCAGGGCACTCTACCTTTTTTCTTGAAAGCACAAGCTGAGCAAATATATATCTTTCTAAATTATTGCCTTTTCTTTCATTCATACTTCTCACAAGGAAGCCGGTCAGCCTAGTTCCACCTTCAGCGGGTTTTTCTCTTAGCCTTTATCCACTACTCATACCTGTACCTTAATCTTCTATAGAGATTTCTTTTTATAGCCTCTGGCCTTTCCCTTTTCCTCACCTTCATTCTTCCAGAGCTGCTCCAACAATGTGAATCACATATTTAAACTAACAGGGTACTCAACACTGCTTTAATCATTGGCTATTTAGTATCACAGAATTTAAAGCTAGTATAGGGCATACACAGGATGATGTTAAGAGGCTGGCTTCAGTTTTATTTTTTAGAAAATTTGGAGTTATCATGGTTACTTTGAAGCATTTTTGTCCACAGACTATAACAGGAGGATTGGGTTTTAAGAAATGTACAAGTTTGATTTTAGTGAAGAGCAATCCTAGTCACATAAGTAGGTTGGGATGGATTTTGAACCTCTTATTATCTCTTCTATTTGGATGTGGGCCAAATGCCCTACAAGGTTAACTACTACTTTCATGACTTCAACTGATTTCTCTAAAAGGGTTATGAATATAGACCTGTTTGTAGCATTTTAATTTTTCTTTTACTATCTGCATATATCACTTTTTCCCCCAAGTTTTTATTTAGATTCCAGTTAGTTAACCTACAGGATAATATTAGTTTCAGGCGTAGAATTTAGTGGTTCCTCACTTACATACAATGCCCAGTGCTCATCATAACAAGTGCTATCCTTAATACCCATCACCCACTTAACCCATCCCCCTCCACATTCCTACTTCCCCTCCAGCAACCTGCAGTTTGTTCTTTATAGTTAATAATATATGTTTTCTGGTCTGCCTCTCTCTCTCCCCACCCTCATGTTCATCTGTTTTATTAAATTCCACATATGAGTGAAATCACATGGTTGTCTTTCTCTTACTGACTTATTACACGTAGCATAATACTCCCTAGCTCCATCCACGTTGTTACAAATGGCAAGATTTCATTCTTCTTGTTGGCTGAGTAGTATTTTGTGTGTGTGTGTGTGTGTGTGTGTGTGTGTGTATGTGTATCCTGTGTTAATTTTAGCCATCCTGACTGGTGTGAGTTTTAATTTGTATTTCCCTATTGCTGAGTGATGGTGACCATATTTCTTTGTGTCTGTTAGCCATCTGTATGTCCTTGGAAAAAATGTCTATTCATATCTTCCTATTTTTTAACTGGGTTGTTTTTTGGGTGTTGAGTTCTGTAAGTTCTTTATATATTTTGGGTACTAACCTTTATCAGATGTCATTTGCAAATATCTTCTACCATTTAAAGGTTACCTTTTAGTTTTGTTGTTTCCTTCCCTGTACAGAAGCTTTTTATCTTGATAAATAACCAGTAATTTATTTTTGCTTTTGTTTCCCTTGCCTTGAGAGACCTATCTAGCAAGAAGTTGCTACGGCTCATGTCAGAGGTTATGTTCTCCTCTAGAATTTTGATGGTTTCCTATCTCATATTAGGTCTTTCATCATTTTAAATTTATTTTTGTGTATGGTATAAGAAAGTAGTCCAGCTTCATTCTTTTGCATGTTGTCCAATCTTCTCAACACTATTTGTTGAAGAGATGGTCTTTTTTTCCATTGGATATTATTTCCTGCTTTGTCCAAGATTAGTTGATCATATAATTATGGGTTCATTTCTGGGTTTTCTATTCTGTTCTGTTGATCTATATGTCTTCTTTTGCCAGTACCATACTGTCTTGATGATTACAACTTTGTAATATAGCTTGAAGTCTGGAATTGTGACACTGCCAGCTTTGCTTTTGTTTTTTCAAGACTGCTTTGGCTATTTGAGGTCTTTTGTGGTTTCATACAAATTTTAGGAGTATTTGTTCTAGCTCTGTGAAAAATGCTGTTGATATTTTGATAGGGATTGCATTAAACGTGTAGATTGCTTTGGGTAGTATGGACATTGAACAATATTTGTTCGTCCTTTTGCATGGTAAATGTTTTTTCATCCCTTCACTTTAAATCTGCAACTGTCTTTAGGTCTAAAATGAATCTCTTGTAGGCAGCACATAGATGGATCTTGTTTTTTATCCATTCTGACATGTTTTTTTGTCTTTTGATTGGAGCGTTTACCCCATTTGTACCCAGAGTAAATTTTGATATATATTTGTTGATATTTTATTACTTGTTCTGTCATTGTTTCTGGAGATTTTTTTTCTGTTCCTTTCTAGTCTTAGTCACTTTTGGTCTTTCCTTCCCACTCAGAGTCCCCTTTAACATTTCTTGCAGGGCTGGTTTAGTGGTCACAAACTTTTAGTTTTTGTTTGTCTGGGAAACTCTTTATCTCTCCTATTCTGAACAAACATCCTTACAAGATAGAGTATTCTTGGCTGCAGGTTTTTCCCATTCGGCACATTGAATATATCTCTTCTGGCTTGCCATGTTTCTGTGGAGAGTTCTGCTGCTAATCTCATGTGTCTTCCCTTGTAAGTTATGGACTTCCTTTGTCTTACTGCTTTTAGGATTTTTTTCTTTATCAATATATTTTACAAATTTAACTACAATATGTCTTGGTGTTAGCCTGCTTTTTGTTAATTTTGATGGGGGTTCTCTGTGCCTCCTGGATTTAGGTATTTGTTTCTTTCCCCAGGTTAGGTAAGTTTTCAGCTATAATTTCCTCAAATAAACCTTCTCTTTCTTCTTCTTCTGGGACTCCTATGATACAGATGTTACTACATTTGATGGAATCACTGAGTTCCCTAAGTCTACTCTCATGATCTATCATTCTTTCCTTTATTCAGCTATATTTTTCCATAATTCTATCTACTATATCACTTACTCATTCCTCTGCTTCTTCCATCCTTGTGGTCATTATATCCAGTCAGTCTCAAATCTCAGATACTGCATTTTTCATTTTTGCCTGATATTTTTTAGCTCTTTAAAAAAAAGATTTTTTTAAAAGGTTTTATTTATTTATTCATGAGAGACAGAGAGGCAGAGATAGAGGCAGAGGGAGAAGCGGGGAGCCTGATATGGAACTTGATCTCAGGACCCTGGGATCAGGCCCTGAACCAACCACTGAGCCACCCAGGCATCCCATGTTTTTTGTAGCTCTTTTATCTCTATGGTAGGGGTTTCCCTGATAACCTCCATGCTTTTCTCAAGCCCAAAGAGTATCTTTATGATTTTCTCTTTACAGCTGTGACCTTTTTTTGTTCTTACTTTTGGGGTAAATTCCTCCATCTTGGCATTTTGTCTAGGTCTCTGTCATCTTCTGTGTTAGATATCTTGTTATGTGTCCTGCTTCTGTGAGTAATGGCTTTATGAAGAAGAGGTCATATAGTTTCCAGGGCCTCGTGCTTCACAAAGTCTCTGTATGTGCTGTGTGTACTCTGCTGTTGTAGTTTGGTTGCTCTGTCCCTTGGGTCAGTCATCTGCAGAGGCTCTTCTTGCCTGAAGTGGACAGTGTTTGGACCTTGGCCAGAATGTGGCAAGTTTTTACTATGTGTGCTCTAAACTGCTTGTTAAATGAGACCTGGTACTATTTCCACTAGAACTGAAGCTTTGCAGAACTGTAGTGAGTAGAAGTGGTGTGTGTGGGGGTTTGTGCTGGTTTTCTGGGGGAAGGGGCCTGCTGCACTGGTCCTTAGGCACACCTGTCTGAAAAAAGCAGTACCAGCAGAGCACAGGGGGATGGGACCTACTGTAAGCAGTTTAGGCATCCAGTGTTGGTGCTGTGCTGTTTACTGGAATTGGTTTATGCTGAGGGGCAGGGGAAGAAAATGGTGCCAGCCTGTTCCTTTTCCCTAGAGAGGGAAGTCTGTGCTTGTTGCTCTTAGGGAAGCCCTCCCAGAAGAGCGAATAATTGAATAATTATTATCCCCTCTTGCATAACAGGTGTTTTTCAGATTGCTGTTTTTTTACTGTGTATGTCTCTGGGTTGCTTGTCTGCCTAGAGCAATGCAATATACTTTGAGTTCTATTGCAGCCAAGCCTGTGGACTTCTAAAACTTCACTCTTTAGGGTTCTGGTGTGGTGGGGACCTGCACTGGTCTCCTGGGTGAGGGTCTTGTTGTGCTGGGACCAATGCACTTTTGACCTAGAAGGGTAATTATACCAGAGCGTGGGGGGGGGGGATTTGTGGCAACGCAGGCTAGACAGCCATTGTTTGGCTTAGCCACCCTCAGCAGTTGTCTCTGTGCCTATGCTGAGGGTCAAAGGAGTGAAGTGGTATCTGTGGGCTCTTTTTTTTTTTATTTTTTAAAAATTTTTATTTATTTGTGATAGTCACCGAGAGGGGGGGGGGGGGCAGAGACACAGGCAGAGGGAGAAGCAGGCTCCATGCACCAGGAGCCCGACATGGGATTAGATCCCAGGTCTCCAGGATCGCGCCCTGGGCCAAAGGCAGGCGCTAAACTGCTGCACCACCCAGGGATCCCCATCTGTGGGCTCTTTTGTCCCCAGAGAGGCAATGGCACCTCTCACAGATGCACTCCAAGAAGAGGGAGCAATCTTTCCACCAAATGTCCTAAGTGATCCTCAGATCACGCAGTCTGCCCCCAGGTTGCTTGCCTGCCTTCTCTCCAGGAGTAGGGCAGTGCCCTTAGGTTGCTATTCCAGCCAAGCCCATGAACCTCCAGAACTCCACTCTCTGAGCCCCACTGGTTGCAAAACTGAAGAAAATGAGAAAATCAGCTCCTTTTGTTTTTCCCAACCACTGGCTTAGGGGGAAATGTTTCCTTGTGCATTGCCCTGTGCACTCCTACTCCTCTCTTGCTTTCTCTGACCAGGCCCCTCCCCTCTGCAGCACCAGCACCAGAGATCTGATTGTTCCCTAGACTACATCTCTGCACTTCCTTCCTTGATGTGGTCTTCTCCCTCTCTATTTGTGCACCTTGTTCTACAGTTCTCAGGTTGATTTTCTTGGGTACCCAGAATGATTTGATAGTTACCTAGCTGTGTTTGAGTGACTAGGAGAGCCTAGGGTCCTCCATCCTCTTAGCTCCCCCTGTCTGTATATATTAGTTTTGCCCTTTGCAGTTAAAAAATACCCCAAAGTCTTAGAACTTCCTAGAATTTCTATAAGAAATTGTAGATTATAGTCAGTTGTAGTTGGCACCTTCTCTTCATAGTTAACTCCTACGTTGTGGAATCACTTGCTATCTGTAACTATCATTTTTTGTTTGATTCTTATTGTCATCTGAGTTTTCTGCTAATTATTTTATTGTCATCTCTTTACTGGGTTTAAAGTACGCAGTTGTAATGAGAGTATTACCATTTTACATCTTTTCAGAATTGTGGAAGTTGCTACAGTTTTTAATGGGAGGTCAGTAGGTATGGGACTTTGAGAGGCAGATATCAGAACTTAAAAATAATGCTGTAAGTAGATACACATATAAGAATTGAATAAGTGAGAGGTGATTTATAATATGTGTTTTTAAATAACTTTTTAGGGCAGCCCCAGTGGCCCAGTGGTTTAGTGCCACCTTCAGCCCAGGGTGTGATCCTGGATACCTGGGATCGAGTCTCATGTCGGGCTCCCTGCATGGAGCCTGCTTCTCGTCTGCTTATGTCTCCGCCCCCCCCCCCCATGTCTCTCATGAATAAATAGATAAAATATTTTAAAAAGTAGCTTTTTAGTTTTAGAATAGTTTGATTTATAGAAAAGTTGCAAAGAAACACTGTTTTTAACTAGAAACATTATATAGCTATCCAAGCTGGGTTTTGTTACCTATATCCTATTTTTAAACTTCCTGCTGAGTCAAAAGAAGTACAAAATAATTGCTGAAAGTGCTGATGGAGTTTTTGTCCCACGTTGAAAACGGAAAATAAATAAAAGATAGCTGAGAAGAAACATGGAAATGCCAGAAGGGAACCTATGACTAGACTAAATATGGAGAATGGTGGTGGAAGTATACCATTAAGCAAAGATTTATGTTTATAGACAGGTGTGTTTAAGACAAGTGTCTTCATTTCACATAGTCCTAAAGCCTTCAGGAGACTGGAAAGTTTTCTGTTTTTCTTTTAAACAGCATGAAACAAATACCAAGCCAAAAGTTTTTGTTTTTTAATGAATCAAAGCTTTAAGTACTTTTCATTTTTAAAAAATTCATAAAAACCTACATATGCAAAGCTCTGTATAGCTCAAATTTATCATCAAATTTATCATCAGTGTTGGGGTGATTTTATATTGCATGTTGTACTGAATCCTATATATTTGTGATCTCATTTAATATTCACAAAAGACCTGGAAGACAGGCCACTATTGTGCTCATTTTCCGAAAAAGGAAACAGAAGTTCAGAGTTAGTAATTTGCCTAAGAGGAAGAACCCTGATTGGAACCAGGTAGTCCAACAACCTGGTTCATTGGTATCTATTAGTAACAGTAATGGAGCTCTTCAGGAAATATAGAATCTCTAGAGCACAGAATGTCTTTATCTTTAGAATATAGAATGTGGTGTTCTTTATGTGCTTATCAGCAATATAATAGCAATATTAAAATAATAACAATAGAAATACAGCAGTAATGGTAAACATTTATTCATTAATGTGCCAAGCATTGTTCTCAGTTCTTTGCATGATCCTCAACTCTGGGAGCTTACAGTGTTAACTTTGTTTCACAGTGGAAAACTCTGAGAGTAAGAGGGATTGAGTTGTCCACACAACTTTACTTAGCTAATAAATGAGTGGCAGAACCAGAATTTAGATTAGGTCCAGATCTGTCTGAGCTCAGACCCTTAACCACCAGGGTGTTACAGAATAATCATCAGGTGCCATCAGTCAAAGTTATGAAGGTCTTTAAAGCATGGCTTTCCCATCATTTTTCCATTCCTTGAGAAGAACTGTTGAGTAGGCTCCACTACTTCCCTTAGAGCTAAAATACCTTCACTTCTCTTTGAGGTTCTTCTGGCAACACATTTAACAAATACTTACTGAAGAGCTACTGTGTAGTGGGCATTGGTCCAGGGGCTGGGATACAAGTAAACAAGATAAACAAGGGCCTAATACTCATTGCATGTCATTCTAGTGGGAGAGAGAAAACAAAATGCATACATAAATGAGGTAATTTAAAGATTAACTTCCTATTGCTGCTTCCCTGGCCCAGGCTTACTCTTAGCAGTCACATCTCCCTGGCTGAAGTCTTTGTCTGGCTTACCTATAGGCACTACATGAAGCTATTAAAGTCTCCTTTATTCATATCTTTTATTATGCAAATTTATCAAATGTGCTATTTTAACAATGAGAAATGAAAAAATAAAAGAGTCACTTCTTTTAAAGAGCACAGTGCTGCCCTTCTTCTCCTGTACAGTGATATACATTAGGAAGTTAAGAGGATAAATAGAGGTTGTTTAGCTGGGAGGGAGGCACTTCTGCTGCTTCAGGTTCTGCCCAGCTGCCTTGAGGACTAACTACACAAGCCTTCAGTAGCAAATTAGTTTAGAATTTTTGGTTTAGTAGGGAAGATGTTTACACAAAGGTATGTTTATGGTACAATGGGATAATAGCTGAGGGTAATTCTGAAGGCACTTCACTAACCAGCTTCCACCTAACCAACTAGAGAAATTAACTGATGTTCTCCATTTTCTTTGAATACTTGGGTGTACTCTGTATTGTAAGTTCTTTTCTCACTAGTGAAATAGCTTGTTCACTAAAAGTTAATTTATTTATTCCCAAACCTGTTAATACTAGTTGTAATTATTGTATGGCATAATGTAATTAAATTTTTTGTAAACTAATGGAATGGGTTTAAGATAGTTATTAATGAAAATTGAGTTGAATGCTTTGGGGGAGAAGCAATTGTTAAATTAGGTGTGGGCAAGACAAGTATGAAAGATTAAGAAAATTGCATAAATCTAGAATGATCTTCTGTATGCAGATTGTTTTACAAATGACTATGTCCTTGGTCCACTTAAAGAACTGAAACTGGAAATCAACACATGGTATATTTTTTGGTGTGCTTTACATAAGGTGATATACCTCTAGTCAGTATATCTATACCGTATCTAAGGAAAAGACCTTTGTGAATGAATGAACAAAAAGTTGATATAGTTTATATATTTAAAACATTTTCATGATTCTATATTTGGACTTATTTATTAAATTAAAAATTTAAACCTCTCCAAAATGTTTTAAATAAATGGGTTTCTGGTATTTGTACCAAGTGTAGAAGGAAAAGGAGCAGCTGGGAAGTTGGGAAGTTCGGGATGAAGAGGTGATGTTAGAACTGAGGATTGAGGGACACCTGGGTGGTTCAGCAGTTGAATGTCTGCCTTTGGCTCAGGGCATGATCCTGGAGTCCTGGGATTGAGTCCCACATCAGGCTCCCTGCATGGAGCCTGCTTCTCCCTCTGCCTGTGTCTCTGCCTCTCTCTCTCTCTCTCTCTCTCATGAATAAATAAATAAAATCTTTTTTTAAAAAAAAAAAAGGAACTTGAGGTATAAGTGTTTGCCCAAAAAGTCAGGTGGATATTTCAGGTTTAAGAGAATAAAATGTGCAAAGGCCCAAAGGGACAAAAGAGTGGAAGGTGCTCTAAGAACTACAGTTTCTGTAGTACTGCTGGCAAATAAGAATGGAAATGAGTGAGAGATGAAAGTAGACAAGGTAGACTTACCTTGTATACAGAATATGTCAGCAGTTCATTGTCAGGAGGGATCAATTTGGCTGAACTAAGAAGATGATACAGAAGATGGGAGATAACAGGAGATGGGAGGTCCTTAGCCTAATAGTAGGCAGTTGGAATCAGTTTTTAGGAGGCAAGTGAGAGTGAGTTTTTAGGTGGCTGTTCTTTAAGTTCTTGTATCCTAAATTCCATATTACATAGTGAATTCAGACTACTTAAAGTTCTCGGTCATCATTACAGAAATGGCTCTCTTTAATTTTGTTTTTGTTTTTAGCTACTTTTTATTAGGGTTAACTGACCCTCTTGCAGCTTAGTTTCTATACGTTGATATGTATTGAGCAAACTTGTATAGTTTAAAATATCTCATGATCTTGGGCTAGAATATTCTCAATCATATGCTTAGTCAGTAGGTATTTGAGCAGTTACCTTATGCTTCGTATCAATCACTAATATATTCCATTACAAAACCAACTACACAAGTGTACTGAATTTATTCTCTTTCAGTGTATTAACACTTTTTTCTCCCCTGTTTAGCAGTAATGTCAGTGAAGTCAAGAATACAGGCTCCTGAGCTTTAAATGCCAGATTCATTATTTGTAGCCACATAACATTGGACAGGTTATTTAACTGCATTTAAGCCTTAATTTCCTTCCTCATATGAAGTAGACATAATAAAAGTATGATTTTAGTAAGGATTATTGAGAATGTATGCAAAGCATTTACTATATGCCAGGCCCTCTGATAAAGATTCCATAAATGTTTATTATTGCTGTATATTCAACAAATATTTATTAAGTAACTTGTTGGTGTCAGGTGCTATCTTGGATACAGTACAAACAACAGAACTGTATTAAGATGATGGACAGAATCCTTTTTAAAAATTCTGTAACTTTCTTCTTTAACCTTTAGGATTTCAGGAGGTCTGTACTCTGTCAAGCCAGTGAGAATAAACAACGTAATGTCCTCCATAATAAAGATGATTAGCTGCACCATTCTGTTAGATGAGTTTTATTGAAGATCCACATAGTGAAAGCCCTAGGGTGTATGTGGAATTGTATTTAACCAGCAACTCCATCCATGACTTTTTATCTACTAAACTCAAGATACATGTGAGGGGTTGGCCTCATCTCAGAGGACTATCATAGCTATTAAAAGAATCAGGTGCCCATTCTCGTACTATGTGGAACTGTAGGTACCTAAAGGGGTGTGTGTTAACTGTGGGGTGTAAAGTTTAATGAGCTGGGGAAACTTTACAGAATGTTGCTGGCATTGGATTCTCAAAGCTTAGGTGACAAAGTAGGATGGGTGGCTGATAACCATTTAGGATTTGTTTTTTGATCATATATCATGAAGCAAGGCTTTTTCAAACACTTTGGAAATCAGATGTTTTTTCTTTGTTTTTTGATGGTGGGAAATAATGACTCAAACTCATCACTTTGAAGGAAATATATTAGGAAGAGTTGACAGGAACCTGAGGGTGGGAAGTTTGTACAGTTGTTTCAGTTTTTGTTATTTCTGGAGATTCTCTTATATTTGTACATGTAGGTTGATGGTAATTTTCTCTAGTATAAGAATCCTGGGGGAATTAAGATGCCAGAGGAATAGGGAACCCTCATTTCATCTTGTCCCTGGAATTCAGCTAAGATATCAAATCATTCTGAACTCCCGTGAAATCAACCAGAGATCTGAGAAAAGAATTCCTGCAATTCTACGAATAGAAAAGCAACCATTTTTGCAAGGTAGGAGGTGCAGAGACATGAATCTGAGGTGATATATGGGAAGATAAACCACGGGGGGGGGGGGGAGTCTTTTAAGCCAGGTACTGGAAAGTGTTAGAAGTAGTGGAGCACAAAATCAATGTTTAGAAGTCTGCCTGAAAGGTGCTCAGGAAGCAGGGCGGAATCCCAGGTGGGACAGTGTGGTCTCCGGATCCCTGGAGTCACAGAAAGAACAGGGATGCCTGAGTGTGACAGACTTTACCAACCATTGGAGCAGGGAAACTGGCTGAAAACAGTAAATTCCGTTCAGTGTTGCCATAAGCCTTAAGCCACTGCACGGCCACGTGACGGCTCTCTGAGCAGAGGCCCAGCAAGTGACTGAACCGCACGGAGACCCCCAGGAGGAGCTGTATGGGTGAGTACCTTAGGAGTCTAAAGTTTAAAGACTTGAAATGGGTTTGAGTGCCTCAGATAAAAATGCCCAGTCACAGGCTGGGTGAACACAGAGCTCAGAAGGAAACCAGGGAGACAAGAGCAATTGACTCCTTTTTTGTGAGAGTGCACTGAAGAGTGGGGACACATGTTTTCAGCTCAGGGAGTAGAGATCAGGGCACTGCCATTTTCATCCTCCAAATTGGTGCTGAAAGCCTTCAGGGAACAAAAGACACAGAGCTATCCAGAGCCCCTTACACTGAACCATAGTGTAAGGGGGCAAAGGCCATGTAATTCCACGCAGGCTTAGACACCTGAGAATCAGCACAACAGGCCTCTCCCACAGAAGACCAGCAGGAACATCTGGCAAATACCAAGTTTACCAATCATAAAGAACTGCAAACTCCAGTTTTTTGGGGAAAACAGTATATAGCATTTGTAGTTTTTTCTTCTTTAATCTTTCAGTTTAAAATATTTTTTCCTTTCCAGCTGTTTTATCAATTATTTTCTTAAGTCTTTTAATTTTCATTTTTACATTTATGTTTATATATATATATATATTTTCAATTTTGGCTTCCTTTCATAGTATTCAACTTTGTGTGTGTGTGTGTGTGTGTGTGTGTGTGTGTGTATTTAATTTATATATATAAATAAATTTTTCTTGCTTTCCTATTTTGGGATCTAGTTTCTTCTAACAAACAGACCAAAATATATACCAAGATCTAGTTTATCATTCTGTTCACCTTCTGTTTGATTTTATTTTCTCTGTCTCTTTTTTTTTTTTTTTTTTTTTTGTGGGAAAGGGAGTTTCTGTTCTCTTCTGATTTGTTTAGTGTATATTTTTCTGGTGGTGTTGCTATTTTTGTATTTTCTCTCTTCTTCATCTAGTCTTTTCTTGACATAATGACAAGACCGAAGAACTCACCCTAAAAGAGAGAACAAGCGGCAGTACTTCCAGGGATTTAATCAATATGGACATAAGTAAGATGTCAGAACTAGAATTCAAAACAGGGATTATAAAGATACTAGCTGGGCTTGAAAAAAGCATAGAAGACAGTAGATAATCCCTTACTGGAGAAATAAAATCTAATCAGGTTGAAATAAAAAAGGCAATTACTGAGATGCAATAAAAAATGGAGGCTCTTACTGCTAGGATAAATGAGGCAGAAGAGAGTAGAAGACAAAATGATGGAGATTAAAGCTGAGAGAAAGAAAGAAATACTCCTGGATCATGACAGGAGGAGCCAATTAAATCAATTAATAACAAAATTAAAGAAACACAATAATGATACAATAATAGTAGGGGCCTTTAACACCACACTCACACAATGGACAGATTATCTAAGCAGAAGATCAACAAGGAAACAAGGGCTTTGAATGACATACTGGACCAGATGGACCAAAATGTATTCAAAGATGTATCCAAAGCATTTCATCCTAAAGCAACAGAATACACATTCTCCTTGAATACACATGGAACATTCTTCAGAATAGATCATATAGAGGGTCACAAATCGGATCTCAACTGGTACCAAAAGATTGAGATTATTCCCTCTATATTTCAGACCATAATGCTTTAAAACTTGAACTCAGTCACAAGAGAAAATTTAGAAGGAACACAAATACATGGAGGTTAAAGAGCATCCTCTTAAAAAATGAAGTCAACGAGGAAATTAAAGAACAATGAAAAAAATTCATGGAAACAAAGGAAAATGAGAACGCAACTCTTCAAAACCTTTGTGATGCAGCAACAGTGGTCCTAAGAGGGAAGTATATAGCAATACAAGCCTTTCTCAAGAAACAAGAAAAGTCTCAAATACATGACTTAACCCTTCACCTACAGGAGCTGGAGAAAGAACAGTAAATAAAGCCTAAACCTAGCAGGAGAAGAGGATTAATAAAGATCAGAGCAGAAGTCAATGAAATAGAAACAAGCACAGTAGAACAGATCAATGAACCTGGGAGCTGGTTCTTTGAAAGAATTTATAAGGTGGATAAACCCCTAGCCAGTCTTATCAAAAATAAAAGAGAAAGGACTCAAACAAAATCATAAATGAAATCAGAGAGATCACAGTCAACACTGAAGAAATACAATTATAAGAACATATTATGAGGGATCCCTGGGTGGTGCAGTGGTTTGGCACCTGCCTTTGGCCCAGGGCGCGATCCTGGAGACCCGGGATCGAATCCCACGTCGGGCTCCCGGTGCATGGAGCCTGCTTCTCCCTCTGCCTGTGTCTCTGCCTCTCTCTCTCTCTCTCTCTGTGTGCCTATCATAAATAAATAAAATTTTTTTTAAAAAAAACATTATGAGCAACTATATGCCAACAAATTAGGCAATCTGGAAGAAATGGGTATATTCCTAGAAACATATAAACTAACAAAACTGAAATAGGAAGAAATAGGAAATTGAACAGACCCATAACCAACAAAGAAATTGAATCAGTCATCAAAAATCTCCCAACAAACAAGAGTCCAGGACCAGATGGCCTTCCAGGGGAATTCTACCAAACATTTAAAGAATTAATACCGTGGGACCCCTGGGTGGCTCAGCGGTTTGGTGCCTGCCTTTGGCCCAGGGCATGATCCTGGGGTCCCAGGATCAAGTTCCCCGTTGGGCTCCTGGCGTGGAACCTGCTTCTCCCTCTGCCTGTGTCTCTGCCTCTCTCTCTCTCTCTCTCTCTCTCTCTCTCTACCATAAATAAATAAAATATTTTTTTTAAAAGAATACCTATTCTTCTGAGGCTGTTTTAGAAAATAGAAATGGAAGGAAAACTTCTAAACTCTGTGAGGTCAGCATTAACTTGATCCAAAACCAGACAAAGACTTCACAAAAAAGAATTACAGACCAATATCCCTGATGAACATGGATGCAAAAATTTTCACCAAGATACTGGCCAATAAGATCCAATAGTACATTAAGGGGATTGTTCACCATCCCCAAGTGGGATTTATCCTTGGGCTGCAAGGGTGGTTCAACATCTGCAAATCTACCAATGTGATACAACACATTAATAAAAGGGTAAAAACCATATGATCCTCTCAATAAATGCAGAAAATGCATTTGACAAAATACAACATCCCTTCTTGATTAAAAGTCTCCATAGTGTAGGGGTAGAGGGAACATATCTCAATATCATAAAAGCCATGTACAAAAAGCCCACAGCAAATATCATTATCAACTTTCAAAAGCTTTCAGCTTTCCTACTAAGGTCAGGAACAGAACAGGGATGTCCACTCTCACCACTGTTGTTTAACATAGTACTAGAAGTCGTAGCCTAGCAATCAGACAACGAAAAGAGATAAAAGGCATCTGAATTGGCAACAAAGTCAAACTCTGACTCTTCATATATGATGTGATGTGGAAAACCCAAAAGACTCCTCCCAAAAATTGCTAGAACACATATAGGAATTCAGCAAAGTGAGAGGATATAAAATCAATGCACAGAAAAAAGTTGCATTTCTAGACACTAACAATGAGACAGAAGAAAGAGAAATCAATCCATTTATGTTTGCACCCAAAACCATAAGATACCTAAATAAACCTAACCAAAGAAAGAAAGGATCTGTACTCTGAAAACTATAGAACAATTATAAAAGAAATTGAGAGAAGATACATAGAAATGGAAAAACATCCCATGCCTGTTTGGAGGATTGGAAGAATATTGTTAAAATGTCTGTGCTACCCAGAGCAATGTATACATTCAGCACAATCCTTATCAAATATCATCAATATTTTTCACAGAGTTGGAAAAAATAATTCTGAACATTTCTATGGAACCAGAAAATACCCAAAATAGCCAAAGGTAAGTTGGTATCACATTATGGTGGTGGCGGCATCACAATTCCAACAACAAATGTTGGTGAGAAAGTGAAGAAAGGGGAGCCCTCTTACACTGCTGGTGACAATGCAAGCTGGTGCAGCCACTCTGGAAAACTGTGGAGGTTCCTCAAAAGGTTAAAATTAAAAGTAGAGCTTACCCTATGACCCATCAATTGTCACTAGTAGGTATCTACCCAAAGGATACAAACACAGTGATCCAAAGGGGCACCTGCACCCCCGTGTTGATAGCAGCCGTGTCCACAATAACCAAACTATGGAAAGAGCCAGATGTCCATCTACAGATGAATGAATAAAGATGTGTGTAAAAAAAAAAAAAAAAGATGTGGTGTGTACACACACACACACACACACACACACACTGGAATATTACTCAGCCATCAAAAAAATGAAATCTTACCGTTTGCAATGACATGGATGAAACTAGAGGCCTTAAGCTAAATAAGTCAATCAAAGAAAGACATATAACTTCACTCATATGTGGAATTTGAGAAACAGGAGCATAGGGGGAAGGAAGGGAACAATAAAATAAGATGAAATCAGAGAGGGAGACAAACCATAAGAGACTCTTCACCTGCTAGAGGGGAGGTGGGTGGGGTGATGGGCTAAAGGGGTGATGGGCATTAAGGAAGGCTCGTGATGTGATGAGCACTGGGCATTGTTATATGCACTGATGAATCACTAAACTCTACCTCTGAAACTAATACACGATATGTTAATGAATTGAACTTAAGTTTAAAAATCCTGTGATGAATATATTTATACATAAATCTTTGCATCTCTGATTTATTTTGAAGAATAACGAGAATTGGCCTTTTTTCAGAGGATATGAACTTCCTAAAGTTTCTTGTTAGGTATTTCAAATTGCTTTTCAGAAAAGTATACCAGTTTGCCCCTTTCTATTAATTTATTGGCTCAGCATTTTTTTGAGTGCCAGTTAAATAGTAGAGGACCATACCGACAAAGCCCTACCCTCATCTCATTTCTAGATTACAGTCTAGTGATGGAGTGGACAATACAGGATGTATAAGGTAATTTCCAATAGTGATGTGTGACATGAAGAAAAAGATGAGACAGGATACAGAGAATAAGCAGTAGAGATGCTATTTTAGATAGGGTAGGTGGAGATGGGAAAGGCCTCTCTGAATTAATATTGAGTAAAGATCTATACCTATTTTATTGCCAGTTTCACTACAGTTATTAAAACATTGAAATATTATTGCTGTAAAGAATATTTGCTGGTGAAGATGAAAAATATCTTTAAAGTTTTATTTTTTTGATTATTAGGTTGGATTTTTCCATTGGCTATTTGTATTATTGCTTAAAATATTTAATATAGAACTATCCTTTTCCTTATAGTAATTCCTATGATTCTTATCTTTATATAACAAAAAGGCATGGTATTTAAGTTTGGGCAACATGAGACTTAGGGTGAAAATAAGTGACTTTTATGATTGTCACTCCTGGTAATAGTTCTTGCTGAGATTTTTACTAGGGCTAACATTAGTCCCTGAGGTAGCAGATTGTGTTGAAGGATACTGAGCATAAGTTTCAGGCTTGATGCTGATGAGAGTAACTGTGTAGAGAACAATGCTGGTGCCAAGATTCCTGACTTGGTCTTTGAAAGGATGTGTTTGCTTATCCCCTCTTAAAATTTTTGCCTTTGGACATGAGGATTCAGCTTATTCTCTCTACAATTGGAAAAATTGTTCTCATGTTTTCCTGTCCACAGTTTTATTTACTTTAGAATAATTAAAAATAATTTTGAAAAACCCCAAAGATGTAGGAGCTAATGACATTATTAATAGCTAGCTTGATTTGATAGTTTTCCTTGTGTTTTTATAATTTATAAGCAGAAGAAGACAAAATAATTTTCTTAGGAAATGTACTTTTCCAGGCTGTTTATTATGTGATTGTTTTATTTGCTTACTTATCACAGAGGGATTGTTTTATAATTACTAATATGGCCTATAAACATTATTTATGCAAAGTCTTAGATTTAGGTTTTCTTTATCAAAATTATATATGATGTATGCTGATCCAGTACTTCTTCCTTGAATTAAAATAATGGGGGTTTGTAATCTGGTTTCTATTTAATGGTTAAACCACTTTTGATTTAAACTTAGCATTAAAAAGAAAAAAATTCCAAGAACAGATTTCACTTATTAATATTAATCTCTATTTGTTCCATTCATTTACTCACAGATATGTGAGTGCCACCAAGAAGCCTGACAGGTGAAGGTGACAAATACGGTGCAGGGGGGCATTACCCGGCATTTCCTTTCCTTGTGGAGTTTACAGTCGTGGAACACATAGGAAGTGTGAGGAGACAATATGGAGACACTGTAATAATTGCTATTAACAGAAGCTGGTAGTACTTGAAATTAGGAGTTGTGTCCGATCCACTCCTGGGGGTATGAGGGCCATAAAAGGCTTCTAAAGGAAGTGATATTTTTGCTCTGTGGTCCTTGGACACCTTGATGGGGTATACATGTGTGCCCACCACATAACACCCACAAAAAGCACTTAAAAGTTTCTTAATGCTTTTAGTTATGAAATACACATAAAATGTACCATTTATCTTGATTATTTTTTTAATCTTTTTTTATCTTGATCATTTCTAAGTGTATGCATTAGTGGTAGTAAATATATTCATATGGTTGTGCAACCAATCTCCACAACTTTTTCATCCTGAAAAATTGAAATTCTGTACCCATTCTCCTCCCCCCCGCCCAACTTGTGCCAACCACCATTTTGTTTTCTGTCTCTATAAATTTAACTACTCTAACTACTTTATATAAGTGGTAAGAGACATTTTTAATCTTAGGTTTTCTTTCTGTTGTTTTGAAAATTGCCTGAGTTCTGCTACCAATGACATGTCCTTGCTTTTGCTTTAGGAGATAAAAAACCTGGGTGATTGTTATATGATAGTGTTCTTGCCAAATAGGAGACAAATAGGAGATAAAAAACCTGGGTGATTGTTATATGATAGTGTTCTTGCCAGTGGAAGCACAGAGCCAGTGTAGCCTAAAGGAGATCCTGCCTCTACGGCCAACCTGAGAAGGTGTCGGGTAGTATGGAACCATTTTAGGAGAAGCAAAGTTTTAAAAGGCAGAAATATTATCAAAACTTGTATTTTTCTCACCTCAGAAAATTGTTTTAAACTGGGGTTTGGCAGGCCCTTTCTGTAAAAGACTCAATAGTAAATATTTTAGACTTTGTTGGCATGCATTCTCTGTCATGGTTACTCAGCTCAGCAACAGTAGCACGAAAGCAGCCATAGAAATGTAAACTAATGAGAGTGGCTGTGTTCCAATAACAATTTATGAGACAGGTGGCAGACTCGATTGTTCCAAAGACTATAGTTTTTTTTTTTAAGATTTTATTTATTCATGAGAGACAGAGAGAAAGAGAGAGAGGTGGAGACACAGACAGAGAGAGAAGCAGGCTCCATGCAGGAAGCCTGATGTGGGACTCGATCCTGGGTCTCCAGGATCAGGCCCTGGGCTGAAGGCAGCACTAAACCGTTGAGCCACCCGGGCTGCCCCCAAAGACTATAGTTTTTGAACCCTGTCGTAAAGACTCGGGCTTAAACATAACTGGAGAGAGAGACTTTGGGTAAAGCCCATACCTGGGAGATCATTAAGCTGGTTTGTGATTTGGAGCAGAAAGAGAAATTCAGTACCATATTTTATCAAATTTGTGCCATTGGGTATAAGGTGCACCTTTTGGGTACCTCTAAGAAAGAAAAATAGGGCAACCAATTGGTTTTAAGATCCCATTGAGTATATGCTACATCCTCATCTCAGAAATGTTAATATATGGAGTGGGAGTAGAAAGAGTGTCTGAGTCAATGGTGCATTGATAATTCTAGCCAACGTTGGTGCTCTTACTGTGGGCTATACATTTTGCTTGGCACTTCACATGCATTATCTCATTTATCCTCATAAAAAATCAATGAAGTAGATGAAAAAGGCTTAGAGCAGCTAAATTACTGGCCATAATAAACAGTCGAGTCTAAGATTCAGACCCAAGCAGCCTGGCATTAAAGCCTGTGCTCTCAGCCACTGTGTACTGTACTGCCTCATTCAGCTCTGCAGTAGTCTTTATCAGATGGTACCATTCATGCTGGAATTGTTATAGTTCATTATAATGATTTGAATCAGGTCATGGAGGAAACAGCTCCATCATGTCCTTGCAATTTCATACATTTCTCAGTTCAGCCAACAACTGGTTTTCATCCATTATGTGTCCTGCTGGTGCCCTGAGAGAATTACTATGAATTCTTTCTGAAAATGTTTTTAAAATGATAAAATTCTCAAGAAGCCAAGCAAAATTTGTATCGGAAGAGAAGTCTTGGTGCACAGATAGCATCTGTGATGCCAACCAGCACTTCTAGATGTACTGCTGCCGAGGAGAGTGAGCACCACATACCACTGTAACTCTTCTGCCTCTGTGAGCTTTGTATTGAAGATGCTGTGATCCTGCATGAGTGATGCAGACTTCACCAAAGAGGACCTTATTGACTTTTGAAGACTAAGGAAATATCATGAGCCACCTAGTTCTCAGATTCTTGGAGAATTTAGGTGTTTCTATTACAAGCCTACATTCAGCTGACAGAGCAAGCTGTGAGAAGTTGCCTTGTAGAGAGCTGAGGTTTTCAGTACTTGTGATCATAAAAAAGAAATGTCAGAATAGAATGGCAATTAAAGATGGATCCATGTAATCTTCTCATACCTTATCACAGTGTCAGCTTCTTATTCAAGCCAAACAGAAGCCTTCTCGTTGAAATTCAGTTTTGAGAGAGTTAAAGTTTATTTTTGCTTTATTTGTGTTAAACTTTCATCGTGAAATACAGCATCTATAAGGATTATTTTTATACTGGGCAAATGAAATTCCACAGGAGTGAGGTAAATTATATACAAAAAGTTTTGTTTTTTAGTGGGCGGGAGGGGGTGGTATTTGCACTTGTCTGAGAATCCATGCCTGATAGCTCATAAGGCCTGAGAATTTCTGGTCTGAACTGAGATGTGGAGGATAAAGGCGATTGGTGAAGTGAAGTTGCATGAGGGGGGAAAATGCAGAGGCCTACAAACAAGAGATACGGCATGTTAACTCACTGCTCCATGTTCCTGGAGCACAGCGTGTCAGGGAGAACAGGAGAGGGAAAAGTGCAAGGCACAGAGGTCCACATCATCAAGCATCTCACAAACCATGTCTTCCAGTTAGAATTAGATTCAACTACATTTAATAGTGAAACTCAGAATAAGAAATCTAGAGAGAGGCAATTCAGAGCTAGTATGGCAGCATGGTGCTCATCAGGAACCTGGGCTTCCCAGTCTTGCCACTTTTGCTATCTTTAGCATATCTCCTCATGGTCCCAGATGGCTGCTGGAATGAACTCTAGTCAGCATGTCTCTGTTCCAAACAGGAGGAAGGAGGAAGAAGGGCATGGCCCCTGCACTTTCATAGAAACTTCCTGGAAATCTTTCACTTCCACTTAATCACAACTTTGGCACAAATAGTTGCAAGGAAGATTGGGAAATGCGATCTTTTATTGGGGATGGTGGTGTGCCCAGCTGAAAATCAGGCTTATTTAAAGTGGAAGGGGAAAAGTGATGTTGGAGTAGGCAGCTAATAATCTCTGCCATGCCATGTCATATTTTGTGAATGCTGTAATTAGGAGAGAAACATGTTCAAATGTTCTTTTCTAAAAGATTGCTACCTGCAAGGTGAAGGAGGATTGGAGATCATAGAGCCCACCATTGCAATGACACAGGTGAGAGGTGAGTGGGATGCTGACTGGAAGCAGGGACAGTTTCAAGAGGCTCACAGGTCTTGGTCGCTGATTGGATGTGAACAGTCTGGTTTAGCAGCTGAGTTTGTCTTTGTTCCATAGAGACAGCAGTGAATGAATGAAGCCATGGGATTGGAGCAGATTGCCTGGGGAAAGGAGATCCACCTAGAATGGGTTTGAAAAAGGCAGAAAGAGGAGGAAAATAGAATGTAGTGTTTCAGGAGTCAAGAAGAGAGCATTTCAAGGTAGAAGGGGTGGGCAGTTACATCAGATGCCACTTAGTGCACAAGAGAATTGATGTCACTGATCGGATTTCACAATTAAGAGGATGTGGATGAACCATGGAGAAGACCAGATTGCAGTGGGTGAGTGAGTGACAGGTAAGGAAACAGGTGAGTGCAGCACCTTTTCCAGGAAGTCCTGCCTCTAAGAAGAGGGAGAAGAAAGGGATGTGGGTGTAGAAAAGTATGAGCGAGTAAATGCACTGCTGTTTTCTCTCTTGGTTTTTAGATGGCAGGTGTTGAATATGTTTATTTTAATGGAAAGGAATAGAGAGGGAGAAGCTGCCAGAGACCGGATGATGGTCAACATAGATTCTTGAGATGGGCCCTGGCAGAGAGCTTGCCTTAGGGTGGAGGACAGCCTCCTGTAATCAGAAGCGAGGAGGGAAGAAGCAAAGATGGGGGTGCAGGTTCTGAGCATCTGGTGGCAGGAAGTTAAGGTTGTTCCCATCTATGCTGGTTTTTATTCGCCCTATGAAATAGGGTTTGAACTCCTCTTGGTGGCTGAGGGGCTGTTGGTGAGTTTGCTGGTGGACCATGTGATAATGTACACGATGTGTCCGTTTTTCCTTAGTGGAAAAAAAAAAAAAACCCTGTGGTTTAGCTATGTCATTAATGTGTGGGAGCTTTCAGATGACCCAGATCTTAGTCATTATCTTTAGAAATGTGAAACGAAGAGACAATATGTGAAAGTGCCTTAGCACTGAACTTGGCACACAGACACCATGCAGAAAGGGTTTGTGAATAAGCTTATGTTCTTAGACTATTTCCTGTACATATGGAACATCATTCCAAACTTGCTTTACTATTTACATGGTTCATTTTCTTTCAGGCAAATTTACTTTTGTTGAAAAAAAAAAAAAGATCTTTCAGAGTGCAATAATCATACCCTTGTGAACCATAACAGGGCAGGTACTGTTAGCTTGTTTTGGATATTTGGCACTGCCTCCAGGAATAGCACAAATATGCTACCAAGAACTGGGTTATACTATTGGTAATGGGAACAGTGTGTCCATGACTGTGTGATGAATTCAGCTTTTCTTCTAACTGGAAACTAAGTTGTGAACAGACTTGGCAAGGATCGGATTATGGTAGACTGTTTTTAAAAGATCTTTAAAAAATATTTCAGTTTCTGCAGAAAACTAGATTGACATCCTATAGGGAAGAATTTCGTTTAAGTCACGCTCTTCAGTACATTGCCAACTACTTTCTTTTGTTCACTGCCCAGAGGAGATTAGGTATTTGACCAATTCTTTTCTCCCAGGAGGAGGGAGCATGAGTGGCCCAGCCTTCTGTGTGTGTCTTGCAGGGAGCCTTATGGGGTTTGCTCCACCTCACCTGTGGTGGTTGCCCTACTGTGTATTTAGTTGCAGTAAAGGTCTTCTTACAACTCTGACCTCTCTTCATGTCTGGGAGAAAGAGAAATGAGAGGAGCAGGATTGAGAGCATAAAAATCGCTCTCTTGATTGATTAAAGTGCTCAAGTCAGAGTAACATCGAGGCCGTGTCTGGCAGTGCGTGGTACTCTCTGTTGTCTCCAAACACCATCCATCTTTGCATGAGTAGATGTCTTTGTGCATTCTCCTGGGGCAGCCGAGAAGAGGAAAGTGAGGGGCTGGTCTAAAAATGTCTCTGTGACTTAGGTGTATCCGATGTAACTTCAGCTGTTGCCAAGCAACTTTCTAACACAGATCCCCTTGGTTTGTGGAACTAAACAGAGCTCTGTGGGATTGCTTGCTGAGGTCCCTGGGTGAGGGTGTGGACAGCACCACCAACAGAAAGAACTTGTGTTGGCATAAAGGTGATTTATGTGATGGAGAGCTCTGCTTACTGCCTAATTTAACCTGTAATAAACTTTAGATAGTGTCCTGGCTTCTTGGAATCTAATGGTTGTACCTTTCTTTGCACATGTGTGTGTGTTTGTTTCTGTGAGGGTGGGGTGAATATAAATCACGAAACATAAGTGAAAAAAGTCCAATGAAGGTTTCCAGCAGTAACACTTAAGCTAACCATTCTGGACATCTCTTCCCTCGTCACAACTGTTACTTCAGACCTTGTGACTCTTCTTCCCTTTCCCTTCGTAGTTCTGCTCCATCCTCTTAATCAAGTTCCTCCGTGAAGCCTGTTTTTAATTAGCTGCTTTAAAGATGATAGAGCAAGACGAGGGGTGTTACTAAAAGCACCTCACGAAGAACCATAGTTCCTTGACATTTATAGAGGTACCGTGACTCCTTGCCCACTCATCGTGGGGTGGAGGGTTCTAAATGTGGCACTTCACAGAGAATTCTGGCCACTTAACTGGATGGTAAACAAGTCTTTCTACTTGTGAGTTGCCTGGGCTTGTGCCCAAAAGTCTTTATTAACTCGATTTTGGAACTCGATGTAATGTAGGAATCAGCTCATTTTATTTCATACCAAATCTTTGAAAAGTAATTCAGAATTACATTTAAAATTTAAACTCAAGTCCTTAAGATACCACGCTTGGGGAGATTTGAATTAAAAGTATAGTTGATACATCTTTGTCTGAAAATAAAATGGCTTAGTATTAAAATCACTGTGAGGCCTGACACTTCTATCACTATCCTAGAGAGGTTTTGGGATACAAGAAATAATTTATTTAGCCTCAAAATATTCAGTCATTAAAGAATTATCTTCTTAAAGTATTCTAATAAAATGCATGTTTTTAAGTTTGTTGTGAACAAAATGAACTTTTTCTGTAAATACTTTTCATGAACTTCATATTCTTTATGGTGTGTGGATGAAAGATGATTTATCTTGAATATATATGATTTTCGAGTTTTTTTTTTCTCCTGGTGAAACTTTAGGCATAAGATGACATTTGGTTTTTAATTCATCTTCACAGAAAGTGGAAAATTCCTGTTAGTGTTTTTTCTTAAAGACTCATGATCGAAAGGGAAATAAATAGCTAAAAATTAAACATGGGTCCTAAAACTCACTTTAATGCTATGCCTATTAGTATACCATGCATTTCTTTAAAGGTTAGAATTAAGTTATAATTCAGTTTACATTATTCACTTGATATTGCTGTGTAAATCTGTATAAACATGTGTTGATTCAAAAAGGAAATTCTGTTCTTCCTAAAGATATCCTACATATTTAATTTTTATATTTACTGTCAGTTTCCCAATTTAAATTTAACTGAATATTTGTAGACATTGTTGTACACAAAACAAACAGCTTATAAAATGTAGCATTTTTTACTCTTATAGTAATCATTTATATTAGACTGGAACAACATTCACATTACATGAAATTTGAGGTTAACCCCAAGTTACATCTAGAATGTTTACCTCAAGTTGAAACAGATTATCCAAATATTGACATTAATCCTAATGGCATGCCTTGTTTGAATTGCTGATGTTGCTAAGATGATGAGATATGGGAAGGGTTGGCATTCAGCCTTCGAGAGGGTTAAGCTAAAGCTGAATACAGATTATTCGGTCAAATTCTGAGACTGAAGTTGAACATCATTGTGTCTTAGTAAAAAGCTCTCAACTATGCATTGTTGTATAAATGGGATGTTGATTACTGAAGACCAGGAAAACTAGGGTTTAGCTTATCTTTTTATGTGTTTAGTCGAATGTCTTGTGATATCAGTGTTAATAAAGTGGAAAAAAGATTACACTGAACAAAAAAATCCTGGCAGAGTTATATTAAAGTGAAAAACGTAATTCTCATTCCTTGGTTGATTTTTTTTTTTATAGACCATCCAGAACTGCACATGCCGCAAGCCAATGTGTGTTGATTTACAGTAATATTAAACAAAATGAAAAGTTTAGTTCCTTAGTTTGCATTAGCCACATTTCGAGTACTCAGCAGCTACATGTGGCCAGCACAAATAAGACATTTCCATAATTGCAGAAAGTTCTGTTGGACAGCACTAGGTCTAGTGAGTGACTGAAAAAAGTGCCATCCTCTTGATGTTTTGACTACATAATTATCAAGAAATCTTTTTATATTTATATTTCCGTAGGTTTTCCCTTGAAGTGATAAGGCTAAGATAGGCTGCTTATCCCTTAGAGATACTAGGAAATTTAGAACACAGGTGTTGAATTATGTCCGAAACCCAAGTCCTGCTGTTCTGCATTGTTTTCACATGTATCTGAAGAGCAGCATTTTCTTAAATTTATACTTTTAGACCTGTGGTTTTGCTTGTAGTAGTCTTTTCATCCTTTAGCTTTTTTAATTCAAAGTTAGGATGTACTGTTTGATAAATGTAAGTAAAAAGAATCCGTTTTCTGATTACTAAACTGAGACTTCAGAACTTGTATCCTATTCCACTTTTAATATCTGCAGATGGAACACATAACTTTTATAAGACTCAATTTGTCATAGATTTGTCAACCTGTATTCCAGTCCTTCATACCAGGTCCCCTCTTCCCAGATATGTTGCATACACACAAATAAACTTTAAATATGGACCTTTTCTTGGAAAAGCTGCATTAATTTGGAATATTCTCAAACATATAAGTTGCATTTTAAAAGGCATACTGAAAAAAAAATAAAAGGCATACTGAATGATTCTTGAGGCCATTATGCAAAGTGAAATAAGTCATTCACAAACAGACACTGTATAATTCCACTTGTATGAGGTCCTGTATGAGGTCCCTAGAGAGTAGTCAGACTCAGAGGC
Organism: Nyctereutes procyonoides; assembly: GCF_905146905.1. NCBI lineage: Eukaryota > Metazoa > Chordata > Mammalia > Carnivora > Canidae > Nyctereutes > Nyctereutes procyonoides. Next base: position 64,616,613 of record NW_026575049.1, read on the forward strand.
AGAAGATTAGAAGCATGGTTGCTGGGAGCTGGGTGGAGGGGAGAATGGGGACATGTTTTTTAAAGAATATAGTTCCAGTGTTGCAAAATGAAAATAATTCTGGAGATTGGCTGCCCAACATGAATACACATAATACTTGAACTGTAGACTTAAAAATGGTTAGGATGCCAAATTTTATGCTACTACAATTAAAAAAAAAATAGTGTCTGTCACAAAGCCATTTCTCCCAACTTGGTGGTTTTGAGAATGTCTTGTCTATTCTTTGCCCTTTGCATTTTTCATACACACTTTAAGTTGACTTGTCAGCTTCCACATAGAAAACTGTTAAGATTTTGATTAGGATTGCATTGATCAGTTTGGGAAGAAATGACATCTTTACATTAGTAAGCCATCTAGTTTATAAACATGATAAATACATCCCTAAATTTATTTGTCTTTCAATTTTTCTCAAAAACATTTTATAAAGTATTCAGTGTAGAATGCTTGCATATCTTTTTTTAGATTTGTTCCTAGAAATTTGTTATTTTTGACAGTGTAGTAAAAAGTAACTTTTTAAACAATTGTTTCTAATTCTTTATATTTGTAGAAATGGCTCATCTTTTTAAACCATCTTTAAATGTTTCTAAGCATACAATTTGTTCGTGTTAAGTACATTCACAGAACTCTTTGGTCTTACACAATGAAAACTGTTCCCATTAAACAATTCACCATGCCTCCCTGCCCCAATCCTTGGTAATTACCCTTCTACTCTCTATCCGTAGGGTCTGACTGTTCTAGGTACCAATTATAAGTTGAATCATACAAGTATTTGCATTTTTTTTTAAGACTGATTTATTTTGGGATCCCTGGGTGGCGCAGCGGTTTGGCGCCTGCCTTTGGCCCAGGGCGCCATCCTGGAGACCTGGGATCGAATCCCACATCGGGCTCCCAGTGCATGGAGCCTGCTTCTCCCTCTGCCTATATCTCTGCCTCTCTCTCTTTCTCTGTCTGTGACTATCATAAAAAAAAAAAAAAGACTGATTTATTTTACTGTAACAATATTCTCAAGGTTCGTTCATGTTGTAGTATATGTCAGAATTTCTTCCCCTTTTTAAGGCTGAATAATTTTCTGTTGTATGTATATGCCACATTTTGTTTTATCCATTTTATCCATTCATCTGTTGGTGGATGTTTGAGTTGCTTCACTTTTTGGCTATTTTGAATAAATGCTGCTATGAAGGTGAATAAACAAATGTCTCTTTGAGAACTTGCTTTCAGTTCTTTGAGGTATGTATCCAGAGGTGAACTTGGTAGATCTTGTGGTATTCTATTTAAAACTTTTCTAGGAATCACCATACTTTATTATTTTTATTTTTATTTTTAAAATATTTTATTTATGTATAGAAGAGAGAGAGAGAGAGGCAGAGACACAGGCAGAGGGAAGCAAGCTCCATGCAGGGAGCCCCATGTGGGACTTGATCCCGGGACTCCAGGATCACGCCCTGGGCCAAAGACAGGTGCCAAACTGCTGAGCCACCCAAGGGTCCCCTATACTTTCTTTAATTGCACATCATTTTACATTCCCACCAGCAGAGCCCAGGGATTCTAAAAGTAGTTGTTAGGTTTTTAAAATATTGACCATGTATCTTCAGTGTTGCTATGCTCACATTATTCTAATAATGTGTAGGGTCTTTGGACTTTCTATATATAAAACCATCTGTGAATAATGACAGTTTTGTTTCTTTTAATGGTATATAAATTGAATTCTAGATGGCAGTGAAAAGTGAATGTATTATAGCTTCATGCACTAATGTGAATTATTCTTAGGTAAAACATTGAATTAAAGAAGCCAAAGTTTAGAGACAAAATTAAGTAAAATATTATCAATATGGGTACATACATGGGGGTAAAACTAGACAGAGTCAAGGTGGTGGTTACCACTAGGGGTGGAAGAGGAATGTAGCCAGGGATCGACTCAAGGAGGCTTCTAAGTTACAGCAGTATTCTTTTATTTAGGTTATTCTTTCAACTGTATATATTTTATAAACTTATATGTGTGATGTTTCATAATGAAAATCTTTAAGGTGAAATTGGAAAATGTAGGCCTGTCTCACCATATGTAGAAGAAAAATTCTTTATTGTTTTTTTAAAGGTATATTAAAGGAAGCATTAAATATGTAAAAATACTTCTAAATTAATAATTTTACCTACAATGAATGCATGAACCTCAGGAGTTTCAGTTAAATTGATTTCCACACCTTGAGCCCTCTGTAAATATCAGATTCTTTTTTGGAAGTCAAAAGTAACTGCTAAATAGAAATTCTTGGCTTTTAAAAGATAATTGGAAAATAATTGGCTTGGTTCCATTTGCTAACACTTTTGAGTAAATGTAATGTGCCCGAGAAATTCTCCCAATCTAATAATAGGCTGTTTGAAGCCATTATATCACAGTGGCATTCCTTTTAGTGACTGGTTGATTTCAACAGCTCTGGTGATGAAAGGATTATAAGCTGCCATGTTATATTAGGGTGACAAGCTCCAGCTCTGTTATCTCCTCTTAGTTTTCTAGTAGTATAACATTTAAATTGGGACTTTTTCTCCCAAACAATATTACCAGTTTCTTTGACATGCTGAAGAAACGGTGTTCATGGCAATGGAGTCAAAACATCCTTCAAGGAATGCCAGCTGGGCCACGGGCACTTTGTGTGCTGGATATCCAAGTTATTATCATCCATGTATTGTCCTCACCTGGACCAAGTTCTGCCAGGGAAGCAACTAGTATAATCTTTGTTCTTTCCTGCCCCCCCCCTTTTCCCTTGGTGGTTAGCATCCCAGTATTTACGCAGCAGGCAGTGATGGCCATGGTGCCCACAAGTCTGTCACCAGCCCTTTCAAGCTTGAATGACTCCTGAAGACTGCTTAGTGGCACTTACCAGGAAGATTGGCAATCCTACCATATTAGGAAATACTTTAGAGTGAGAGTGAGTGATAACTAGGGGTGGTAGTCAGTGGAGAGTCTTAGAGAAGAGTGTTTCTTATTTCTCAGCATTTACACAAAGCAGAAAGTGCATTCATTTGCAGTTAGCAATTAACAGAGTGTCTTGCAGGGTAGAGGAAATGAGTCCCAGACTAGTTTGTGTGGAAAGAACTGCTTAGAGCAAAAACTGTGTGGGCAGCAGTAGACATACATACGACACGTTATGTGTGTTTGACCAATTATAAAGGGATTTTTGCCTCCACAACCTAATCGTTGGATTGTGAGCCCATCAGCTCCTTTCCTAATTACAGACTTCATCCACCACCCATCCACACAGCCCCTACAGGTAGAAAAAAAAAAAAACCCTCATAGTATTGACTATATGGATGTATTTCTTCAATCCCCTCAGTTGCTGTCTGTCGTACATTGTGATGAAGGGTACATTTGATGATGTATTGCATTAAAGAAGGATAATGCAAAAAAAAAAGTCCCATAGAAGGTTAGAGAATATACTGTGATCTTTTCAAAAGCTTTCATTCTTGCTATAAGATCTTTAGACTTGCTTGTGCTTCTGCTCTGAACAAAAGAATTTGGGCTCCCACTATGTGGCTGTTCCTATTCTAGGAGGAAGAAGTTGCAGAGTAATGCTCTGTGCTTCCAGAAATAGACAAGGGTGCAGGGAAGAGGGGGTTCTCTCCAACCCAGGTCTTGCCTTTCTTACCCCAGCAGGGTATTTAGTAGAGTATTGAGAACACAATTTTCCAGTATGATCTTCCATGCAGTGATGCCTGACAGATTCATAAGGAATTCTATCCTTGTCACATACCTAGAAGTATGACCACAACCCCATGCCGCCTTCTTCCTCTGAAGGGCAGACTTACTGGTGAATGGAAGAGAAAGCAAATAACATTTTGATTTTGGGTTTTGCCTCCTTTGGGAGAAGGAATAACTTATGATCATATATGTACTTCACCAGAACTGAAATAGATCCGTACTACACCAGAAATATTTACAGATTTGATGAGTTTTGTAATACCCCATTTACTATATTGGTGCAACTTGGGAATTCTAAGTTTTTAAAGGTATTCCAAGTAACTTAGATGTTATCACCAGCCAGACAAGTGTTTGTAGACTGTAATTTTTCCCTTCTGGACTCCATTGTAATGGAAGTGAACCACTAAACTACTTTGTGCTAGAGAAGTTGCCAGTAAGTAAGTACTTGATTTTGTATCGGAAGGACTTGTGACACTAAAGGAAATGCAGTTAAAACTTCCCGTGGAGAAAAGCAAAGCTCTTTAAGGACACACGAAAATAATTGAGATTGATTGGATTTTAATTCTCTCATAAAGCTATTTGAATTGTGTAACTTTTTTTTTTTTTTAAATTTCAGATTCAACCCTATGAAAAGATAAAGGCCAGGGGCTTACCTGATAATATATCTTCTGTGCTGAACAAGCTGGTGGTGGTGAAACTCAACGGTGGTTTGGGAACCAGCATGGGCTGCAAAGGCCCCAAAAGTCTGATCGGTGTGAGGAATGAGAATACCTTTTTGGATCTGACCGTTCAGCAAATTGAAGTGAGTGACATTCAGCCTTTTCCATGAACCACTAAAATCAGTTTTAGGTCATTAGAAATATTACCGTATAAAATAACAGATGTGGATTTGAGCTAGTCAAGAAGCTTGCTATCCTTAGTTTCCTTATTAGTATATAAAAAGGTTTGGTGTTCCCAAGGGCAGATCTTTAAGGTGAGTACAATAAAAGCTTTTGGTCTTTAAATAGCATTTGTGGTTGTTGAAATCTCTGGATCTTTTTGGATTCTCCTTTGATCTCCCTCTCCTCTCCTGCCTTTCTTTCTAGTGGCGCAGCCTTCATCATAGCTGGGGTGATCTGGCTTTATTAACCCCTTCTGGGAGGGGGGCGGAGAATTTCCGTATCTGGTTGGCGGCCACGGATGCTAAGAACCGTCCTTGGTTGCTCTCTTAGGAATAGTCATTAGTCGTGGACCACAAGTTCGCCAGGGCCAGTCTTGTTCATCTCTTTATTTCTAGTGTCCAGTACGGTGCTGGCTAACCACACCAGTAACACTAGCAGCAGCAGCAGCGACTGACATTTATCTAGCATGTACTGCACACTGAGTATTATTCTGAGCTTTTTTCATGAACTGAGTCATTTGTTCCTTTCAACAACTCTGTAAGATAAGTACTTTTACTGTCATCTCCATTTTACAGGAGAGGAAATCAAGGCACAGAGAGAGGTTGATTTACTTGCCCAAGATTCCCTGTGTAAACACAGGATTGTCTGACTTCTGAGAACCTGTTTTCTTCACAGTTCTTGACATTAATCCTGAGACTAGGAAACCAGGTCTTTGTAACATCTACTTTCATCCCCACTGTGCTCTGGGCACAGGGTAAATGCTTAGTCAGCATCTGCCTGTCCAGGAAGGCCACAAGGCCCTGGCGGGCGCTCCAGAGTCAGACTGTGTGTGGAGGCCGGGGGGCTGGTGGGTAGGGGGGGTTCTTGGCTCTGCTGTTGACCTGCCGCCGCTCTGGGCCTTAGTTTAGCCATCCATATATGCAGACAATAGTTTCTGTCTCATAGGGTTGTGATTTAATGACTAAGACCATGGTAAGCTGCTTAGCAAAGTGTCTGGCTTATGCTAAATATTTATATTTGGCTACATGTAGGTGATGGTTTTGGATACTTTGTGATGAACTATTACCAGTTTTATAATTTTAAGTGAAAGAAAAGTAGGTCTGGGTAATCTGATTGTTATTTTCCTCCCTAGCATTTGAACAAAACCTACAATACAGATGTTCCTCTTGTTCTAATGAACTCTTTTAACACGGATGAAGATACAAAAAAAATACTACAGAAGTACAATCATTGTCGTGTGAAAATCTACACTTTTAATCAAAGCAGGTACAATAAGTAAAAAAAAAAAAAAAAAATTCTGGAGGGTGTTCCTCCTGGGAAACAAAGACTTCTTTGTCTTGTTTTAAACAGAGTAGCCTCAAGATGTGCATGTACCGAAACCTCAGGTTTGCAAATGTTCAGTGTCTTTCAAGGCTGCACACTTGTTCATAGATGGGTGATTGTTATAATCACTCTGTGATTCTGTAACTTCCAGCTCCTAAGGGAGAGTCTGCTTGTTCCACGTCCAGAATACTTAAGGATGCCCTAGGTCTCTGCTCTTTGGGGGCATATTTGGGCTCCACGTGGGTCTATGAAAATTTTTATATGTTCTACAGTATTGATAACCTTCTTTCATATGGGAAGAAGTTTATTCAACATCCTGAATAGGCTTGGGGGAAATTTAATAAATGCTGGAAAAAAATCTTCTACTTTGAGGAAAGAAAAGTAAGTACAGGCATACTTTGATTGCACTTTAGTTGCACCTTTTAGATACTGCATTTTTTTTTTTACAAGTTGAAGATCTGTGGCAACCCTGCAGTGAGCCAAGTAAGTCTACTGGTATTGGTGCCACTTTTCCAATAGCATTTGCTCACTTTGTGTCTGTGTCACACATTTTGGTATTCTCACAATATTTCAAACTTGTCCTTTATTATTGTATTTGTTATGGGGATCTGTGATCAGTGATTATGCTTTGCTGGAAGCCCAGATGATGGTTAGCATTTTTAGCAATGAAGTACTTTTTAAAATCAAGGCATGTACATTTTTTTAGACATAACGCTACTCCACACTTGATAGACTACAGTATAGTGTAAGCAGAACTTTTAGATGCCCTGGGAAACCTAAACATTCATTCGACTCACTTTATTGCGGTGGTTGGAATAGAACCTGCACGTCTCCAGGTGGCCTGTAGAAAGGAATTCAAATGACAGATTCTAATAAAGCCCATGCACCTGGGGAAGGAAGTCTTCCATCAAAGACTGAATATGGGTCTATATGAACTTGTACAGAACAGATGTTTCTAAAAGTGGTATTGTTGTTTTAAACTATTTTTTCATGGACACTTTGTAAGTTGCAGGTGCTCTGCCTCCATCTTGTGGTCCCTGGTCTGTTACGGAGTTCGCTCCTCTGTTTCCCTCGCTCCCCACCGCCAGCCCTGGCACATGTTTTTGCTAGTGGTCGGGAGCAGGTGTCCCTGAGCACTGATCTGCTGTTGATTTTCTGGGAAAGAAAGAGCACCCCCCCCACCCGAATATATCTGTTTGTAGAAATGGTCATATTTTTCCAAATAGATCTAGAGGGAAAAGAACAATTCCATGACCAAATAAGTTTGAGAAATTTACTTAATGTAGCTCTCGTCTTGTAGAGCCATAAAAATCTCTGTATATCCTAAAAATACGAGGTGTCCTCCCATCTGTATAGCGATGGAAATCTTTTTTTGCAGCAAATATAATGATCTAGGAGGCTGATTGTTGGACAACACAGATAAGAGATTTTCTTAAATGGTTTTGCCTCTGATTAAACTGTTGAAAGACTGAAGAGGAGGGAAGTTTTATTTAACTTTAAATTCACTGTTTTACTTGAAGGTCTGGATTGCTTTACAGAATTGGTACTGAAAAAGACTTTGTTTTTGTTTGTTTTTTTTAAAGGTACCCAAGGATTAATAAAGAATCTTTACTGCCTGTAGCAAAGGATGTCTCATACTCAGGGGAAAATACAGAAGCTTGGTACCCTCCAGGTCATGGTGATATTTATGCCAGTTTCTACAACTCTGGTTTGCTCGACACCCTTATAGGAGAAGGCAAAGAGTATATTTTTGTGTCAAACATAGATAATCTGGGTGCCACTGTGGATCTTTATATTCTTAATCATCTAATGAACCCACCCAATGGAAAACCCTGTGAATTTGTCATGGAAGTCACAAATAAAACACGTGCAGATGTAAAGGTAAATATTGAGAGGAAGCAGTTTGGGGATTCACATCTTCACACTGCATAGGTTCTGTAGTTCAGAATTTTTTTTTTTATTGGAAAGTTTCAGTGGTAAAACATATTCATCCACTTAATAACATCATATAAGACAGAGTGAGATAGTATTCCATAGAGTACCCTAAGTTCCACCTGACATAACTGTGTATAAATTGAGATTGAACAGTATTGTTGAATAATCTATATGGGTGATTTTAACTGAAAATAGTTCCATGTATATTTACAAGATAAGTGAAAACACTTTCAGTGTTTGCTCAAACCTTTAATATTCTTCTAGTCTGGTGCTTATGTGCATTTATTTAATTTTTCCTTTAGAGAAAATTTATTATTTCTGTTTCTACCTATGCATTTCTATATATATGTTTTATCACTCTAATATCTCTGCAGTTGCAAAAAAAAATTTCTTAACTTTGTTTAGTGGTCATGAAATGGTACAGAAGGTTTTACTACTTGGCCCCAAGGAGTAGGAGAATGGGCAGTGTGAGAATACTAACATGGTCATTCCCTAGACTGGGTTCTATATGCCTCTTGCAAACGAGTGAATGTTCCTCTCCCGGCACTGCTGAGGCCTCATGACTCAGAGGTCACTTCTCACCCATTTGTATCTTCCCTTTTCTTCACTTATTGTAGAGCCAATCAGAGCAGGGTCTGAGGTAGTAGGACTAGTGGGTTAGTAATGGATGGTGGTTTGGGAACTGGAGGGAATGGCTCTTCCCCTAGACCTTCAAAAAGTGAGGCAGACCCTGATGTACTCTCAGGGTTTTTATTATGGACAAGAGGGCAGGCATACTGTATAGGATGACAACCTGAATATTTCCTTTGGTTCTACCATTATATGTCTATTGCTGTGTGTCCCTGATGGAATCCATGCCAAAACTTTTTATTTCTGGGGGATTTTATCAATGTCTTTTCTCTACCACTTCCATAGACTGGCAGTAGTGTGGCACGGCTGAGATTGGGAGAGATGTGGAGGTACTCAAACACTCCTCTCTGCCTTTCTAGGGTGGGACGCTCACCCAGTATGAAGGCAAGTTGAGACTCGTGGAAATCGCTCAAGTGCCAAAAGCTCATGTGGATGAGTTCAAGTCTGTATCAAAATTCAAAATATTCAACACAAACAACCTCTGGATCTCTCTTGCAGCAGTTAAGAGACTGCAGGAGCAAAATGCTATTGATATGGAAATCATCGTGAATCCCAAGGTAAGCCTGAGGTGCAGCTCTTGTCTCCCTGGTTCCTGAGATCACAGTAGGTAGGCTGCGCACAGATCCCACTACCCACTCTCTGGCCCATCTATTCACTGGTTCCTCCTTTGTGCCTCGTAAGTCACTCCAGCTCCTGGCCCTGTGTTTCAGGGTCCACACCCATCTCTTTAGTGTGCTAAGCCTTGGCACTCATTGCTCTGACACTTCAAGGCCTTTGGGCCTCAGGCATCTTGCATGAGTTTTGTGCAAACCTTCAGTTCTATATCGTAAAATGGAAACGTTACTAAACAGGAGTTATGATGCTGAACAAAAGACCATGTATGTCTAAGCACCTGGCATGTGGTAGGTACTTGCTTAAATGTCACTTGTTAGGATCCTGTCTCCTTCCCAAACATTAACTAGCCCACAAGGAACTAAGTTGTTAAAACCTCTTTCTCTTCTCCCCTTGGCCCCTTTTCTTTCTTACAGACTTTGGATGGAGGCCTGAACGTCATTCAGTTAGAAACTGCAGTAGGGGCTGCCATTAAAAGTTTTGAGAACTCGCTCGGTATTAATGTTCCTCGGAGCCGTTTTCTACCTGTCAAAACCACATCAGATCTCTTGCTTGTGATGTCAAACCTCTATAGCCTTAATGCGGGATCTTTGACGATGAGTGAAAAGCGGGAATTTCCTACAGTACCCTTGGTTAAATTAGGCAGTTCTTTTACCAAGGTATGTAGTTAGAGATATGGTACACATGTGGATTTGTGGTGCTTAAATGTCTAAGTATAAAAATGACTGGAATGATATGAATTGGGGTCTAATTACAGTCTCGCCTGCTGACCTGTTACATTCCTCTGTCTTTGATTTTGATCTCTTAAAGGGAATCAACCATAGAGGATAAAGACGTAACTCACTTTTGAAATTTGGTTGCCAAAGAGTAGGAAAAAATGTTTAATTTGGGGACATTTTACTTTATGTCTCTTGTAAAACCATTTACTGCTTTCAGCAGTGGGAGAATGTAAATTCCGGTTTAACAAACACTGAGCCCCTACCATGTGCTGGGCAGTGTTCTAGGTGCTGGATAGTTAGCAGTAAGTAAAATGGACTAAAATCCTTGCCTTCATGAATATTCTAGCGGGGTAAGAATGATAATAAGCAAATGTATAGTATGGCACATGGTAGAAAATGCTATGGAGAAAGAGCGGGAGTAGGGAATGTGTGGGTGGTGTGGCAGGGTACAATTTTACACTGGGTGGCCAGAGACGGTCTCACAGAGAAATTGCGTGTACCATGTGGGCATCTGGGATGAAGAGCATTCCAGGCGGGGGAGTGGCAAGTATAGGAGGACCTGACCCTAGCATGCGAAGATGGAATTCAGAACACTGCATCACATGAAATACTGTGAGGTTAATGGAGGGGGACCCAGTGAGCCTGTGCAGCTGGTGTGGAGTCCTGCGAGGCCCTCCCGGCATATTCTGGTCCTGGTTGAAGTTTCGTGCCACCTGGTGTGGAAGCAGGTTCTGCCTCATATGTTCGCTGGGTAAGATTCTGGGTCCTGTGGCTGCTGCAATTTCCAGGCATCTTAGGACTCTCCCTGTTTTGGTGCTGAGCTGGGAAAATGCTGGTGGAACAAAGACCCACCGTCTTCCTGCAGCCCGAGAGGGTACCACCAGCCATTTTTCTACCTCACCTTACCCCTCCCTTCGCTTCCTAGCCTCCACAGTACCCTGCAGGACATCAGGACTTTAGCTGCCCTATTTTGAGAACAGGGGCTGAGTGGGCGCTGGCAAGTTGCTCTGGGGAAGAATGTGTGTTAGAGACTTTACAGAACATAATATGGCAGGTGCAGAGTAAGCAAGGGAGACATGGAGGGGACGGAGAGGGGAACAGTCCCAATGTGTAGAACCTTGCAACTGGATATTGGGAATGTGGGTGGCTTTTCCCCCTTCTGGTGGATGAGAAACCATCAGAGTTGTGAGCTAAGGGGCTAAGTGACCGATCTGGCGAGCGAGGGTAGAATCAGAGCGTAATCCTGGCAAGAGGAAATGGTGGCTTTGACCATGGTGATGACAGTGGAAATACCGAAAAAACGACCTTGAGATATTGTGAAAGTTATACCTACAGGATTTGCTGTTGGACTAGATGGGAGTGTAGGAGAGAGAAGGTTGATTCCAGGGCTTTTAGCCTATGCAACTGCTGACATTTATGGAGATGGGGGAAGTAGGTTTAGGTCTAGAGGGGAGCAGGATGGGGAGTTAAGTTTTGGAGATACTGTATTGGTTAGACCTTCAAATTTATTTTCTTTCTAGATCAGAGGAGAGATGTGGAAGAGACAGGTAAATTTGAGAGTCCTCTGTGTATAGCTGGTATTTAAAGCCATGAGATAGGGGTCACCTAGGGAAGAGGTGTCCAAGAACTGAGCCCTAAGGTAGTCTGAGTTAGAGGATGGGGATGAGGTGCAGGAAACAGCAAAGTTTGCTGAGGAGCTGAGTAGAAAACCATAAACGTGTGTGTCCTGAAAGCCCCAAATTAAGAAAATGTCTCAAGAAAGACAGAGTGATCATCTGTGTCAAGTGCTGCTGCTAATTTAAGAGGAATGGTTCAAGAGCAATGAGAATTCACCAGTAGAATTATCAGTACAGAGGTTCCAGAGCCTGACGGGAAAGGATTTAACAGGGAATAAGAGAAATTAGAGATACAAAGGTGAACAACTAATTCAAGAATTTTGCCCTTAAAGAAAAGCAGAACAAAACAATTGGCAGCCATAGATAGAAAGGGATATAAGATTTGAAAGATTTTTGTTTGCTTTTTAAAGATGGAAGAATTTTGGGGATGTTTATGCACGGACTGGAACTGATGCAGTCAGCGGGAGAAGGAATCACTGGCCAACATCTCTGACTGGGCCCTAAGGAGGCCTGGCCTTCAGCTGGAGGAACTGTCCAAGCCCAGTACTGGGTACTAGGAAGGGACAGAGTAGCGGGCTGGGGGCAAGTGGGTTATGGGAGGAACCGGTGGAACTTTTCAGATTGCTCCTAATTTTCTTAGCAAAATAGGGAACAAGGCCTCTAAGACGATTTCTAGTGCCTACAAATCTAAGGAAATAAGAGGCAAAAGATCTGCATCATTTGTAATGATAATCTGTGCTGTTGCTGTGCATGAGATACTCCACTTCTTCTGAATCCTGCCTATCGCATAAAGCCCCGCTCGTCTACCTAGCTTCAGTGACGAGCTCTTTCTAACTAACCTCCAGATTATTTGAACTACTCATTGGGCTTTTAGCATGTTGGTTATCTTCTTACTGATACCCAGTCTGCTCAGTGGTGTATAAATTGCTTGATTGTAGGGACGGACCATGCTGCACAGGATCTAGCATATAGCAAGTGCTTAATAAAAGGCTCTTCCCCTGGAGGGCCAGAGCTCGGCCATACACAGGATGTTTTCACAGTTTAGTTAAACTAGTTTGTTAATTTAATCCCGGTGTTTTTGTGTTAACCCATTTTTGAAACAATTTGCTTCTTTCAGGTTCAGGATTATCTGAGAAGGTTTGAAAGTATACCAGATATGCTTGAATTGGATCACCTCACAGTTTCAGGAGATGTGACATTTGGCAAGAATGTTTCACTAAAGGTGTGTTGTTCTGATGAAAATTACAGTTCTTACAGCTTTACAAAACAGGTTTCATGTTCTATTCCTAAATTTACCTTTATTTTAAAGAATACCTCTTAGACTATACTAGGTGTTTAGAAGACATAAATACATTGTTAAAATGAAATAGCTACCACAGTATTTAGTATTAGTACTGTCTTCCATAGATATACAACATAGTTAAAATACAATCACAATTGTATATAGGAACTCTGGAATATAGCATTCAAATGGATAGCAAACACTAGTAAATAATGTAACTAGTACCAATTTACTGAAATGACAGTCTTTAAAATAGAATCACTGTTAAAATAACATTAGCTCACCAAAGATGACTGTTTGAATCTGAATGAAAGCAGAAAAAAAATGACAACTTCACTTATACTGAATATCATCTATTCCCATTAATCGGTTGTCATCAGTATAAAGAGATTCATTCATATATTGTAGTACTTGGGTACTTTGCAGAATATCGTCTAACCTAAGAAACAGGAAGGACTACAGGTATAAATATTAAAGCTCAGAGCCGAAGATACAACAGCTTTTTCCTATTAAAAAAAAAAATCCCATACCTAGATTACATGTGTTCTTCCTTAAATAAAGATCTTGGAAAAACAAAAAGGTGTGTGTGTGTGTGCACAGTTGACTCTTGAAAAACATGAGAGTTTGGGGAGGTGACCCCCATGTAGTCAAAAATCCATGTATAACTTTTGAGTCTCCCAAAATGTAACTATTAATAGCCTCTTGTTGACTGGAAGTCTTACTGATAACAGTTGATTAACACATAGTTCGCAGGCCGTACATGTTATATACAGTAGTCTTACAATAGAGGAAGCTAGAGAAAAGTTTAAGAAAATCATTCACGGTACCATATATTCACTGAAAAAAATGTAAGTGGACCCAGACAGTTCTTTTTTTTTTTTTTTTTTTTAAAAGAAAATTCTTTTTTTTTTTTTTTTTTATTTATTTATGATAGTCACACAGCGAGAGAGAGAGAGAGAGAGAGAGGCAGAGACACAGGCAGAGGGAGAAGCAGGCTCCATGCACTGGGAGCCCGACGTGGGATTCGATCCCGGGTCTCCAGGATCGCGCCCTGGGCCAAAGGCAGGCGCCAAACCGCTGCGCCACCCAGAGATCCCGACCCAGACAGTTCTAACATGCTGTTCCAGGGTCAGCTGTACAGACCTCTGCATACGTGTATATACACACCTGGACGTAGACAGAACGTTATTGCTGATGTTGTGTGTATACACACGCACGTGGAACTTCACTGCTGATACTGCCTCATCTAAACAGACTTAAGACATGAAGAATATTACAGTAAACTGTTTTTAAAATCAAAAACCCAAACCTCTATGTAAATATAAACTAAGCACCTCAGTATCTTTATGTGAAGGCGGATGATGCTGGTGACCTTGCAGACAGATCTTTAAAGGCCTGTCATGCTGTGGCACAGGGTCCACTTCTCACTGCGGGTAGGACCGCCTCGGATCCAGAGGTGGCGTTATCTAGAACTACTGCCAGGATTCTTAGAGGGACACTGTATACAGTTTTCCTTAACATGTTACAACTGCTCCGTTGTAAATGGAGTTCTACATAAATTTGGTAATTTTAAGAAAATCCGTTGGATTTCAGCTGCAGTTTTAAGTATACTTTCTTCTGTTTTGTCTTCCTCATCATGTAGGGAACAGTTATCATCATTGCAAATCATGGTGACCGAATTGACATCCCACCTGGAGCAGTATTAGAGAACAAGATTGTATCGGGGAACCTCCGTATCTTGGACCACTGAGAGGAAAAATACTGTGTACACTTCATACTAATTATGGGCTAAACAGTTTCTTACAATGAAATGTTCTCTAGGATTCTAAAGTTGGCAGGTACTTTACTGTGTTACTGTACCCTGCGGTGTTAATTTTTAAAGTAGAGTTTTTTTGCAATATGCTTTTAGTTGAAGAAAAGCACAGATGGAAGCAATATTTTTTCTTCTCTGAAGAGGACCCTGAAAGTTAGTTCATTGTAAAGTGCAATACTGTTTAATCTTAAAACTGGGGCAGCTCTGCTGGAACATCTTTTAACAGAGGCCTCAGTGATGGTCACTTTGAATTGCTTGTGATTTCAAAAATAAAGCTGTGAGGCAATCCATGTGCACACGTACACTTTCAATGCTAACTTTATGAAATGGCCAAAAAAAAAAAAAAAAAAGGTTTACTCTTGAGAAACAGTTACTGGATCAGTTGGAAGGTCTGCTCTTGAAATATGTAAGTACTCACTGGCCAGTTACCTAACACATCTAGTTTTTGCATTTCTAAGAATCTCCACCACATCATTCTTTCCATAGGAATGAAACCTGAAGGTATTTAGTCCCTTTCCTCTGGTCCTCAAGCTGGGATGCCTGCCATGCTTTCCACAGACTCCCGTTTATTAAAACAAAGGGATGTTTCTTTCCCAGCTGCAGGGATGGGGTGGGTAGAGGTAGGTACTTCTTTTACACCCTTGTTC
The DNA here is from genome assembly GCF_905146905.1 of Nyctereutes procyonoides. Lineage (NCBI taxonomy): Eukaryota > Metazoa > Chordata > Mammalia > Carnivora > Canidae > Nyctereutes > Nyctereutes procyonoides. The sequence continues at coordinate 64,631,801 of NW_026575049.1, forward strand.
TCTGGTGTGGTGGGTGGAGGTATGACTTTATAAAAAGTCCCCTTTCCTTGAAGCTTTCTTCTTGCGATTGAAAATATTCACAGATAACCTTTCAAGTCCGCTCTGCTGGTAGCTTAATTTGTGGCTTTTCTCTAAGGAGTAATTATATTTTCTAATTCTTCCATACTTGTTTTTGAGTAGGCTGCTTGTAATTTAAAGTTTACTGTATACTATTAAAAAAAAGTTGCCTTATAAAGTCTGGTAATTTTTTACAGCTTTATTTTAGACAGTTGAAGAACCAGTGACATACCTTAGTAATGATAAAACAGGCTTTACTTTTAGGAAATGAAGGAGCACAAAATAAGACTGTTATCTCATTGTACATAATCCCCACAAGTTTAGGCACTCTGACAGGGTTAGGCAAGATTCCCGGGATGAGGTGAGGCACAGGCACTTTCATTTGTAGAGTGCTGCTGATTCTAATTTTGAAGGTAGGTATTATAAAATCTTTAAATAACTTACTCATCACCCTATATTTCTGGCCCCGACACAGCAGCCTATATTTTATTTTAAAAGTTCTATTTCTCCCTGGTCTTTGTTCATATACACGTCGAAAGTAACTTAAAAACAAGAACCCGAGGGGGCCATACTTTGCATGTTATCTAAATGTTAAAATGAGAACTCATAAATAGGCAGAGTATATGAAAATGTATTCTTACCATCTGCTAGAAATAAAAAGGCAAAAAAAACCACCCCCACAAACCAACCCTTCATAGATACGTTTATAAAAATACAGCTATTAAACTGCAGCCTTTCATATACCACTTCTGAAAAGTATTTAAGTTAGTAGTTGAATAAATAAATGCCAATATCTTATTCTTTAATTATTACTGTGATCAGACTTTCAAGTATTTAGACTATTCTGGAAGGCTTTACCCAGCTGACATAAAGTGGTGGTAGAAAGATTAAATATGCGACACACAAGGCCTGAAACCTGACATTGGTCACTAAAACAAAAACTGAATTCCTAAATCCAAGCAATCAAAAGATGTTTATTTTTTATAGAAAGATCTGTAAAAAAATAATTTTTCAAACAGCTTTACTTTCATAGAGAAAACTTTCTACAGAGGTTGACTAAGATTTTAATATTTTAAATTGTACCATCATTAAATAAGGTGGGACACCGTATGAATTTCATTGCACTGGAAGAAATGCAAAGCATTTTTTAATATAAAGTATACAGAGCATTCTAGTCAACTACAGCTGTGTTACAGCTATGTGTTCTTTTGGATTTGGTCCAAAGAAACCTGAGTCTGTTTCCAGAGAGAATGAAAAATGTTATAGACACCTGATCAGTTACTCCTCACTGAAGGAAGCATAAAAATGGCATTCCTTGTAGACCCCATTGAATCCCAGTTTCCCAACACTGATAATTTCCTTTTCCCCTTCCCCTGTCCCAGTTCACTTTGGGTTCGAGGTCCAGTTCTTGAATCACAGGCATCCATATTTTCTTCATAAACATACACATCCCATGGTCAGATGAGCTACCCCGTTTTCCAGTATGTCATCACCTCTTCTGTTCCCAGATCTCGGACATATTTAGGTCCAAATCTTTAAGACCTTTTAAGGCTTGAAGATTTCCAGTGTAAAAAGCTACATCTGCTGTGACCAACCTAAACATTGGAGATAAAACTATTTTTAATCTCATACTTTCTACCGCATAATTAAAGAAGCAATGCTCATAGAGTCAGTCTTATCCTAGCTGCTAGACTATTATTTAAAATTCTGTTTTCCTAGGGACCAAATGTCAATATTATTTCTTAGCAGGATTCCTGCTATCATATAGAGTGCTCTATTTCATTTCAACAGTAAATATCTTGAAGGACTAAACCAGTGCAGGCCGGACTTGGTTTCATAATTCTGCCCAATAAAACATCATAAAATAACAATACGTTAAGATGTTTCTTTGATCACTTGTCAGCAGACTATACAGTTGACCCTTGAACATCACGGGTTTGAATTGCACAGGTCTACTTATGCAGATTTTTTTCAACATGGTACAGCATGAAATGTACTTTTATGATTTTCAAAAACTTTTCTCCAGCTTTATTACAAGAACATAGTATATAACATAAAAATGTGTTAACTGTTGATGCTAACGATAAGGCTTCTGGCCAACAGTGTGTATTATTAGATTCTTGGGAAGTCAAAAATTACATGCAGTTTTTCCTAACCCCTGCATTATTCAAGGATCAACTGTACATGTATATGACCAATGAAATCAGGTAAAAGAAAGACAAGGCTTCCTGAGTGACATCCAAAGAAGTTCATGCTGGGACTCCTGCGTATGTATTACAAGATATAAAACTTGATACTGACAATACAGCAACACTAGATGAGAAAACAAAGTCACACCTTTGTGTACTGAACTGTCCCATCCACGGCTATACTTGAGAGGACATTCCAGGAAAGAACACTCAGATAAACAGGTATCACAGCTCCAAGCATGTAAAATAGGGACCAGTCTGAGTAGATGTATGTATTGGCACATATGGGCCGTGGAGGAACGAAGAGACTTCGACTTAATAGTTTGTAAAAGGAGCGGAAATCCCGCCTCAGTACTTTAATGAACACCTACGTCATGGACTGTGGGACCCTCTGCAGCAAAGGGATTGGAAGCACCCGGTACCACGGCCCAATTTATAAATGCCTTTGGCCGTATGCACTGGATGCTTCACCTCTTATCACATGGCAGAGTTTACTAAGGACCACATTTTTCATTTAAAACTCATCTAATCTGAGTACTTTAAAAAGATTAGAAATTACACTTGTGATAATATGGTCAGTTAAATACACTGAAACTGACAGCAACAGCTCAAAAAAGAACAAAGCCTTTATAAGGCAAGGTCCTCACATTAAAAACTAAGCGTAAAATTAGCATAAATCTTCATTTAAACATATTTCTAGAGTTCTATCAAAGTTGAAAATTATTGTTTGACATAAAAGCAGAGATTTGCAACATTCATAACAAAGGGTTAGTTTGACTAGTGCGTACACAAAAATCTAAGATCAAGAAAAATAATACCCATGAGAAAAATGGGCAAAGAAAGTGAACAGGAAAAGTCAGAGAACATGTGAATGACTAATAAACTTATGAAAAGAGGACAAACATTAGAAAATGCAAATCAAAACAAGATACTGCTGGCAACGAAGGACTTAAAAATCTAACAGCAAATGTTGGCAACACAGAGGCCACTTTGGAGAATATTCTGGCAATACCTAGTAGAGTGAAAATGTACATATGCTCTGATCAACTTGGATATGACCCATAAAGAAATGGTCACACCAGTAGACATGTTTATAGATCTTCACACGGCGTAGTTGTAATGGAAAAAAATAGTGAACTAGAAATGTCTCATTTGGGGCAATGGCTACCTTCAATATGGTAGATTCCTGTGGAAGAATAAAAAGCAGTAAAAATTGGACAATTCCTACCTATCAAAAGATAAACCAGTAATAATGCTGAATAGAAAAAAGGAGCATATGTACAATATACCACATAAGTAAATTAAGTTTATAAAACAGTGCTACCTACTTTTTTTTAAGGTATAGAGATAATGCAAAGGACTTAAGGAATACAGACCAAACTTATTGGAAATATTAACTAGGGTTGGGAGAAAAAGAATGGGACCGGAGAAAGGGATGCTTCAGTTTCATTTGGAATGTCGTTCTTTTTTTTCCTTAATATTTGAGAGTGAGTGAGAGAGAGAGAGAGCATGTGCCGGGGAGAGGGACAAGGGAGGGAGGGGAGCAGACTCCCCACTGAGCTGGGAGCCCGATGCAGGGCTCCATCCCAGGATCCTGGGATCGTGACCTGAGCCCAAGACAGATGTTTAACCAACCAAGCCACCCAGACACCCCTTGTTTTCTTTTTTAACGTAAACATTTTTTTCCAGTGAAAATGAAAACTGTTAATGATCAATTCTAAGCAGCAATACAACTATTATTATTCTATGTCTGTATTTTAAAAATGCCTTAAAATACATTTTAAAAATCTCATCAAAAAACTTGGTTTAGGGAGAAAGAGGGATAAGGAGTAACTGCTTAATGGGTAGAAGATTTCCTCTTGGCTTTTATTTTTTTTTGACTGTCGAACCTATTTTATCATGTGACTGGAAAAACGAACTAGAATTCACTTGTGAATGCACGAACTGCTACTGCATTGTTAAAGGTAAAATGGTTAATTTGATGTCAATTTCATCTTAAAAAAAAAAAAAAAGCCACGCTTTTGAGAGCCATTTCAAGAACAAAAATTCCTTTTAAGCAGATAGTTTCCTATGCCTTTGGCTAGAGTCTAGATGTTAATTTTCAGGGAATTCCATCTATAAAGGGATCACTCAGAGGCATAAATTGCCTTATAGAGAATTAGTGTCTTTAAAAGTATGTGACAGTGAAGATCTCTAAGGTGGGTATGACCCCCAAATAGCTGTATTAACAAAGAAAATAATATGTAATGAGTTAGCTTGGATGCTTCAGAACTATTGGTCAGAAAAACTAACCAACCAACACGGATTTAGCTATGGGAATAAAAGTAGAAGGTTATAATGAAGTGGGACTTAAAAATATTAGTTTTTAAAAAAGTTTCTGAGAGGTATCTGGTGTTCATAAAATGTCCTTGAACTTTTTCTGTGGTCTTGAAATTTTTGAAAATAACAATTCTTAAAAAAAAAGAAAGAGAAGAACCAGGTATTAAGGGAGAGAATCAGATTTTTACATAAAAAAAAAAATTCAGCATGACCATCAGACTCAACTGAAGCTTCCAAGTATTTCTTGCAAAATCAATTCAATATATTTGTTTTGTTGGACAGGGCCAATTTCTGACTCCAAAATACGATTTTTCATTTGTTCCTATAAACTTGAAATTTAAGCCTGAAACTTAACAGGGAATAAAGTATTTGATTCCTTGAATATCCACAGAACAGATAACACTAAAGAAATCATATTAAGGTGTAGCTTCATGATCAGTGCTTTTGCATTTTGTCCCCATTATCTTTATCTATGTTGCTCTTCACAAAAATCTTGCAACAGTACTTTTTGCCATCATCCCTATTTTCAAATCTAGGAAAATGAAAGTACAGAGAGAGTAAGCAATTTACCTAAAGTCACAGAGCTGTTAAGTAGCAGCACTTTACCCATTTCGGATTCTGAGTTGTTTTCTTATATAACTACACTATTTCACCGATAATACATGTAATTTGTCCAAAAGCTTACAATAAAATGGACATACATACACTTGTGCTTTATTTTTTTGTCACCCAATGAAAGAGTTAAAGCAAATTTTATCATTCTCATTTTATAATTAAGGCAGAAGTTAAGTGGACCTTCTCACTATCACATAGCAACAAAGTAGGACTTTGAGTCCTGTCTGCAAACGGGGAAACTACTGGGTAACACAGAAGGTGCAACTGACCCACACTGCCTCAAAACAGATGTGTAAGTTAAGTAACTGACCATTTCTAAAACACGTTAATCTACACAGACAGATATAGATACCCTCTCCGGAAAGAAAGAAAAGGAAAAAAGTTGCTGATTTCACCACTGTGGGGGCACATAGTAAAAATATGTCACAAACATACCCATTTTGAGGTCCTCCATCATTTATCACATTTAAATGAGATAACTGCTTTTTCAAGTGGAGTTTATAACTTGCATTAATTCTTAAAAATAACATCTGGAAAAGAAATAAAATGGTTTCTTAAAACTCTACTGAAATAGAAGACACAAGCATCTGAGTTACCAGTATCAAATCAATATTATGTGGAGAAAGTATTTTTTAAAAAATCTTTGCTTTGGCATACACTTGTAAGAAGCTCCTCTTAGGTATTTAGTTGCTATTTTAGTATAATTTTTCCTCCATTTTTGGAGAAAAGCTCATTTTCCCCTTATCAGCAGAACTTCTTTTAGAGACATAACTTATCACTGCCTTTCTGCCCCTTAGAAGTCCTCTAGGCTATATAAGGGGGACTGACCAAGACAGGTAAAAAGAAATGGAGAATTCTGTAATATATTAAATAGGAATGTGATAGAAAAATAAAGTTACAATGGTAGAGGCAAAGATACTTTCATCCTTCCAAACTGGTAAAATTACTTGAAAGTATTTTATTGCTCCTGCATGCACATTTTTGTTGCAATGACCCAAAACTTCTGTGGGAAATAGAGTTACTCTCTGTAAACGATTTTGTGGAGTAACATATATCTTCTGTGGGGGAAAATATATATAAAGTCATCTATGGAAGTTTTGTAGAATTACTGGTATTCAAGTGACAATACTGACATAAAATCTAATTCTTACTCAGCTTTGACAAGAGCTCCCTTTAAATTATGATGCAGATAAAAAAACACATGGAATACCCGGATGCCCAGCTCCCTGACCTGGCCATAATTAGAACTCAAGATGACCAATCCAGAAGGTCAGAATCAGAGGTGGGAGATCTTACACTTGGAATGAGAAGGATGGCTTGACTACGAAGAAATGAGGAAGAAAAAAGAGACCCAAGTGGGTGCTCCATATCTTATGGCTCCTTCTCAGTCCTCAGTGAGCCCTCAAAGGAGTTGGATGATACTTAATCATGAGTTTGGAATGATTAATGAAAATCTAGGGAAGCATGAAGAAAAACAGTAATAGCTACTATAGGATGGAAGTCTGAGGTGGTATGGGAAAGGAGACCTAGCAGAAGAAAGAGTAGACAAGAGACACTAAGAAAGTTCCTTTTCGCTCCCAAAAATACCATTTCCATGTACTCAACCAATTAGAGGTAAACTCAAATAACAAATTTATCTGAATAGCAAAAATCCCAGTGAAAAGTCATTAGTCATACAACTAGGCTTGTAGTCTAACACTGTATCATTCTACAGCTCGGCTTGAATGAGATAATCTGGTATAGAGGGAACACGCTAAGGTGGGTAAAGATGATTGGAAAAAAAAAAAGAAATACTGGAAACTTCTAAGTACCAGGAGAAGGGAACCAAGCAAGTGGGGGTGGGGTGGGGGTGGGGTAGGAATGTTGGTGAACAGTGAAGAGAATTCTGTGTAACACTTTTATAGGGAAGATCGTAGGGACAAAGGATGGATACTTCAGAGGTGAGAAGTGCCAAAGGCTACCCATTTTGCTGTTTTCCTTTATGCCTACTACAGATCACTTGTGCTGATCTAACAACTATTAATGAGGTATACTGATTGAGTTACTTTATGTGTTCTCTTATTAATTCCATCACTAATTCCGCCACTATCCCATTTGGATTATAATAACATCAGCATATTTGTTGATAAATGCCAACTCTAATTTTCAAACTAATAATATAATGAATGATGGAAGTAGAATCTGAGATCTCTGATAGTCAATGGACAAATGAAAAATCTGCTTTTTATAATTGCTGACATAGAGCAGAACAATATTGCCCTGGCCTGTTGGAGCTAGGGGCACTTTGAAATCAGAAATTTTCATCCACATTCCACAGGTCAATTAGTGAAAAAACTAATAATCATATTGGAATATGAACTAGGCTTAACTGCACCAAAAGTATGTAAAAACACTCCAATTCTGTATGCATATGTTATATATAAAAAAGCAGTTTTAGGAATTACTACTCACTTGTGTTTGTTCTTCTGGAAGAAGATCAAATATAGCTTCATGCATTTTTGCCATTTGCTTACAAATATTCCTGAAACAGGCAGAAGGAACGGGAGCTTTCACCTCATACTGGCAGGGAAAAATAATGAGAATTATGTTCATATCCTCTGGATTGTTTAATGTTCCCACTGTTCCCTCAGACGTAGGTTTTCAGCCCTTACATGCCTAACTCTGATATTGCTGAAGCTTACACTTCAACTATGATGTGTGCTACTCATGCAAATCTCAAGAACTTTTCATTAAATATCCTAATCTACTTTGAGAAAGCCGGCATAATTTAGTGGCTAAGAACATAGGCTACTTCCCTTAAGATTGACTACTTCGGTTCAAATCCCAGCTCTCCAAATTCTTAGCTATGTGACAATGGGCAAGTTAAAGTTACTTCATTCTCTATCTCAAAGGGCTTGCTGTGAGGACTCAAAAAGATGGCTCATAAGGATACACAACAGTGCTTGATACAAAATATGTACACAAAAAATGTTAGCTACCAATCTGGCTCAATATATAAAGATATATATCTTTAGGCCCTCCAAATGAACAGATTATTTTTAAACATAATTTTCAGAATGTGTCAACATGATCAGATCTGAAATCAATAGGACTCTGGTAGGATTAAAATTTTTTCTTTTGTAGGTAGGCCAATATACAGTAATCATATTTAGCCTCACTGTGGTAAAGAAAGACTTTTCAGCAATGATCTAGACTGAAAATTTAAACAGGTAAATTCATTTTACTATCCTTAAATTTGGAACAATACACCAATATCATCCATATAACCATCTCTGGCCCACAGTTTATAATTCACAAATTATATACTATTTTAATTTACAAGACTTATCTGGGCTAAATAATTTATTTTTAAAGATTTTATTTATTCATGAGAGATACAAAAAGAGAGAGAGGAGAGACACAGGCAGAGGGAGAAGCAGGCTCCCTCCATGCAGGGAGCCCGACATGGGACTCGATCCTGGGATTCCAGGATCACACCCTGAGCCAAAGGCAGGTGCCAGACTACTGAGCCACCCAGGGATCCCTGGGCTAAATAATTTAATGTACTAATCTTACAGAGTTTATTAAAATGATGAGTTCCAATATAATGCTCTTAGAACCATGTAGAAGTCACCATGTGAGTGCACCAAAATAAGAAAAGTTGTGATCACCTAGCGTTTTACCTTGCCTCAGCCTGAAATATATAAAATACCCCTTTATCTTTTATTAATAACACTTTTAAGATATAATTCACACACCATAAAATTCACCCTTTTAAAGTGTACAATTAACTGGTTTTTAGTAAATTCATACAACCATCACTATTAATTTCTGAACTTTTTCATCACCCCAAAAGAAACCCATAACCATCAGCAGTTACTCCCTATGCCCCACCCTCCCTGGCTCCTGGCAACTACTAATTTCCATGAATGTAATCATACAATATATGGCTTTTTGTGACTGGCTTCTTTCACTTAGCAGAATGCTTTCAACAGTCTTCCAAGTTGTTAACACGCATCAATACTTCATCCTTCATGGGGCAGCATGATATTCTACTGTATGAATATACCATAATTTATCTCATCATCAGCTGATGGACATTTGGGTTCTTTCCACTTTCTGGCTATTATGAATAATAATGCTATGGACATTCATGTACTGGTTTCTGTGTGAACAAATGTTTTTTAATTCTCTGGGGTGTATACTTAGAAGTGGAATTACTGGGTCATATGGTAACTTTAATCTTTGAGAAAATGCCAAAATTTTTTCCAAAGTAGCTATAACCTTTTACAGTCCTATTCAGCAGTGTATGAGGGCTCCAATTTCTCCACATCCTCCACCAATACTTGTTATTGTCTGTCTTTTTTATTTAGACATCCTAGTGGGTATGAAGTAGTTATTTCATTGTGGTAATGTCCCCATATCTAACTACCATCCTGTACTGGGTTGAACAGTATCCCCCCCCCCCCAAATTCATGTTCACTTAGAATCTTGTAAGGTCATACTGGTTAGAGTGGGCCCTAAATCCACTGACTGGTGTCTTTATAAAAAGGAGAAGGAAATTTAGACACAGACACACAGAAGGAAAATGGCCACATGAAGACAGAGGCAGAAATCGGAATGATGCATCTACAAGCCAGAGAATGCCAACAATTGATGGCAAGCACCAGAAGCTAGAAAGACTCTCTGCTACGGCCTTCAGAGGGAGCATGGCTGACAATACTTTGATTTAAGACTTCTTGCCTCCAGAACCATGAGAGAATACATTTCTGTGGTTTTAAAGCCGCTCAGTCTTTGGTAATTTGTAATGGCAGCTCCAGGTAAGTAGTACACCCCCTAAAACCTTCCTTCACCCCTGCCTCCCCTAGAGATACTATCCTTTCCATCTTACCTTCACCATCATATTTCTCCAGTCACCAAAACTTGATACTGTACTTCTTTATTCTCAACCCTTAAAATTTGGTTCTTGCCACTACCCAAAGCACTTTCCTCCACTATTAGCAACAATCTTCTGAAATGTCTTTCTGCAAAAATCACTGAAGACATCTTAACTTCTAAATTTAGTAATTTCCCTAGGCATTCTTCTTCCTCATTGCTCTGCAGTATTCACACACCTCACACTTGAAACATGGTCCTTGGTCCTCATGGAATGAAATGCTTTCCTGATTCCTCCCCTCCTGACCTTCCTCGTCTTATGTCTCCTAAGTGCAAAGCTTCCTCAATTTTACTCCTCCTTATTGTCTCCTCTTTCTCTCTTATCAATCTCAACCTAACAACTTCTAATATATCTCTAGTCCTGAACCATTTTATTAAGTCACACATTTCCTAAATGTTCCATACCATCCCTGAGTTTACCATGAGCTTTCCCAAACCCGCTCCTCTTTCATGTTTCAATTACTATTGCTGGTATTACAATCCTCCTGCTCACACAGACTGGAAATCTCCCACTCAGTTTTTATTCCTCAGTGGCTAAGGGCCATCAAATGGACTTTCAGATTATTTTGCACATTCCTACTGCAGGTCAGAGTTTCTCAACCTCTACACTACTGACATTTTGGATTACCTTGTTTTTTGTTGTTTGGGCTATCCTGTGTATTATATATAGGATATTCAGTAGCATTCTTGACCTCTCTTCTCTAGCTACCAGTATCATCCCACTCCCCAAACTGTGACAACCAAAAATGTTTCCAACACTTCTGAAAGTCCTCAGAGGACAAAGCTATCTCAGTTAAGAAACACTGCCCTAGGTAAGGTCTTCAAGATTCTCACCTGAAAAAAATGTAGTCACATTTTAATGAGTCCAAATATAAGGTCAACAAACATTTAATAAAACTGACTAGTACACAGTAAGCTCTGGATACATATTTTCTTAGATGTGTGTATATATGAACATGTGTGTGTGTGTGTATGTAGGTATGTAGGTGTATGAGTGTGTGTATGTGTGTGTGAATGTGTATGACTGAATGAATGCATCAGATACTATGCCGGCTAGTGTACAAGGATGAATCAGAGACAGAGATCTCTGGGGAGCTGACAACCTAAAAGCTGATTGGCAGTCCAGAAAGTGGATCCCGCATGCCACAAGAACCCGGGTGAAGGAAACATAGGCAACAGCATAGATGGCTTCCAGAGCAGCACACCTGAGCTGCTGAGTCTTCAAATGAAAAAAATTAAGTGAAAGCATTCCAAACAAAGGACACGCCATATCACCTCAAATCCACTGTACATGCTATCTGATAAATCCTTCTAAAGTGCAATTCTAATCATGTGATTTGTTAACTTAAAAACTTTTGGGTTCTACTTCCACAGAGAGAGCACACAGAAACTGTCTCACTTTGGCAGAGCATAGGAAGAAGAGGTGACTACCTCAGACAGAAAACTAACATTTTCACAAATTCCCAATGGCCATATATGGACTAGCATATGTTTACAGTAAGTGAGAACTCTGGCCACAGCGCAGTCTGCACTCACTCACAAATTCTTCTCCACAGGTCTCCAGGTACTCACAAGCAACACTGAGGTCAGAACTGGAGACCACAGAGTCACTCTCAGTAGTAACACAGGCAAGCAGGAGGTAACTGGCTGCCACTAGAGAAAAGGAACAAGTGCTGCCCACCTCCCTGCACCCTCCTTTTATACAAAGCAAAAGCCTAAAGTCATGGAGAAAGGGCACCAAATTCTTTTATCCCCTGGGCTGTGAGGATAAAAACAAAAAAATACTTCTAAGCCCAGGATCAAAAACTAATCAAAGCAGAGGTTGGCTACCACTGGAGGAGGGGTGGGAACACTGAGAAGGCTTTACTTCTAAGTCTGATTCCAAGACTTATAATAATGCTATGGTAGTTACAACATTAAGACAAGGTATTGCTGTAAGACAGACTTACAGATCAATGGAACGGAAGAGAAAATCTGAAAATAGACCCACACAAAAACAGCCAATTGATTTTCAACAAAGATGCCAATGGAGAAAGGACAGTCTTTTCAACAAAAGGTGTCACAACTATCCAGAAAAAAGAATATATAAAAATCAACTAGAAATGGATCACAGATATATACATAAAACCTGAAACAATAAACCTTTCAGAAGAAAACACTGAGAACTATCTTTGTGACTTGGGTTATACAAAAATTCCTTAGTATAGGACATAAGAACCATGAACAATAAAAGAAAAAACTGGTAAATGAATTCATCAAAATTTAAAAACTGTTCTTAAGACACTGTTAAGAAAATGAAAAGATAAGTGACAGACTGGGAGAAAACACTTAGGAAATACATATTTGATAAAGGACTTATATCTAGAATATATAGAGAACACTTAAAACTCAATAACCCAATCTTTAAAAGTTACCTAAAAGTTTAAACACTCTACCAAAGACTTGGGTGGAAACGAATATATGAAAAGGTACTCAACATCTAAGTTATTATGTAAACTAAAACCACAATGAGATACTATTCCATACAGACACATTAAAAAACAAACAGACATACAATAGAAAGCACTGGTGAAGGTGAAGAGCATCTAAACTCTCATATATCACAAGGAGGGGGAAAAATGGTATAGTCCCTTTGGAAAAAAAAATTGGCAGTTTAAATGAAGTGTCATAAAGTTTTACATTTCTATACAACCATCAATCTATTCGAAGGTATTACACAAAGAAATGGAACATGTGCCCACATAAAGATGTGCACGTGAATGTTCATAGCAGTATTCATAAATGCCAAAGACCAGAGAGAATCCAAAGGTCTATCCACTGATAAATGGATGACTAAACAGTGATACATCCATACAGTGGATACTACTCTGTAATAAAAAGGAACAAACCACTAACACATACTATGAATTTCAAAAGCATTATGCTAAATGAAAGGAGCCTGGGACAACAAGCTACATTCTAATTCCATTTAAAGGACATTCTGGAAAAAACAAACTACATAGATGAAAATCAGATCAGTTGTCAAAGTTTTGTGATGTGGGGAGAGAACTGACTACAGAAGTGCTCCAGAGAATGTTTAACAGTGATGCAGCTGTTGCGTATCTTGATTGTGGTAGTTCTACCAACACATAGGTTAAAGTTAGCCAACTGTATACTTAGAAAGAGTGAATTTTATGGAATGCAAGTTATAGCCCTACAAGCCGGACCTAAATTGTTTAGCTTTCCACTGGAAGTCAAAACTCTTCATTTGCCTTTCCACCATACCTCCCATTCCTTGGTTCATTCACCCTAATACATTAGCTAAGTGGAATAACTTGCCTTTGTTATTAACAACATCAGCAAAAGCATTAGCAGCCAACATTTACTGGAAACTTGCTATAGTCAGACATATGATAAAAAAAAAAGGCACTCCATATAAATATTATCTCATTAATCATCACTATAACCTTATAAGGCTCTATTATTTTTCCCATTTAAAGACAGAAACTGAGGCTTGAGGAGATTAATTTACCCAAGGTGCTTCAGTGGCTATTCTGGGACAAACACTGAATGTGAACTTAGGTCTATTGGACTCCAAAACCCTTCCTCTTGATTCCTAACTGCTATTACCTCAGAGCATCTCATTAGCTCAACTTTATTTGCCCTGATCATGCCTATGTTTGTTTAAAAGCAAAACTTACGTGCATGCCTCATCCATGAGGTTTCCCAGATCTCCCTCCTCAGCTGGTAATCAGCTCTTCAAAAAGCATTAAAAGCTCTAATAGCACAAAATCAATTCTGTACTTATGGCTCTTGACATACTCTACCCTCCTGTTATAATTATCGATATGCTTCTCCTATTAGATATTTTACTATTTGAGGGACAACACTGAAGATTTCTTCACCCTATGTGTCCCACGTACCTCACACAGTTCAACTTCCTGAATGAATAAAGGAATGAATGAATGAATAAATTATGGCTGGGACATTAGTTTAGCCAGTAGTACAATTAGATGTTAATGTTTCATTCTATCCAAGCAATGGTACCATTACTTATTAGCTTTTTAGAATCAGCCTCTATTACTGCGTTATCCTTCTTTCCCTATATTAAATTTTCAGATAAGAAAACAAAAAGCTACAATTAAGAGGTTAACCCAAACCAAATACTGTCTGTTATCTTGGGATGAATTAAAAACAGAGCTAAACTCCCGGGCAACCCATGAAAACCACCAGGATAGGGAGTGGCAAAGAGAGACTTGCTAATACTGGGAGAACGTAATAGGTCAAGGTAACAGGAGACGTAGGAAGTTGAAGTAGGAAGATAGTAGTGAAGAGTGAAGGGTAAGGCAAAGTGACTAGGCCTGATTAAGTGGCATTTTTCTAAAGATACCTTCCAGGATGGGGACTCACTGGAAACCACTGCTTCTTTTAATGGCCCATTTGGAATGGGAAGCAAACAAGAAACAGATACTGAAATTGATGATCTATGAGGGAAATAACAGAGCACCTTAGACTCTGGCACTTCAGGCTGGAAAATAAGAACACACCTTATGACAATTATTTCTCTATTCTCATCTTTGTTCTCTCAATTCTGTCTCTGAAAGACTTTCAGACTAAAACCTAGTTTGAAGAAGGTACATATTTGTCAATGCAGCTAATATAAAAAACTTCTATATACGGTTTCTATCATTCTTAAAATAATCTCCTCCTTCCCCGTTCCAACCCCTTAGGAGATGATTATCCATTATTCAGGCAATCTGAACATTTTATTGAGTTTTTCTAAACCCTAAATTATTTGATTGTTTAGACAACTGTGAAAAGGCATGGTACCTTTAATCAATGCCTAATAATTTCCATAAATCATTACCTTAGATAATAGCTTGTCAAATAAGCTATCCATTATCGCTACAAGCTTAGCTGATATTTCAGCTATGTGGTCATGGTAGTCCTGTAACGAGAAAGAACATTATATTTTAAAGTCCCTGTGTCACATCTAAAAAATACTTAACAATTATGAAATTCCAAAAAAAAAAAATTATGAAATTCCAGTAGAAAATAGAAGGAAAAGTACCTTAGTGATATGATCAAAATGCCTAAGCATGCTATATTGCTTAGGCTGCAGCCGAGCTTCAAAATGAGCCCGGATCACAGGAATGTAGTGCACAATTAACTGCAAACAACGTGAAGAAAGAGCTGAAGATCCCAGTAGTGAATATATCAGGGAGAAACAAAACAAGATATTAGTGGAGTTTAATTAAATATCAAGTTAAATTAAAAATGTCAATTATTTTCATATACTTTATTTCATAAATGAAGAACACACTGGCAGAAAGCAGCAACATTATTTCACTTTGTTTAACAAAATGATTTGTGGGGCGCCTGGATGGCTTAGTCAGTTGGGCAATCTGACTCTCAGTTTCAGCTCCCGTCATAATCCTATGGTCGTGGGATAGAGCCCCATATTGGGCTCCACGCTCAGTGTGGAGTCTGTTTCAGATACTTTCTCTTTCCCCCTATGCCCCTCCCCACTCACATGCTCTCTATCACTCAAATAAATAAAAATCTTTTTAAAAAATGATATGGAACTGAACGATGTAGTAAATATGCTGCTCTCCCCAATGAACTCAAGTTGTTAGTATTACAGACATGAGGAAGCTAATGGGACAACTGATTCTCTTCTGACATCCAGATACCTTTCACCTCAAAGCACCTCATATGTATTATATCTTAACATTTTCTATAGTGATGCAACTTCCAAATAGTGGAAATTCCTCATAACATTTCCCTAGACGTTAATTTTTCAGTAATACACAGAAGAGTGAAGTAGCATTTACTACTTTTAGAGCCTTTAATTAGAGTCATAAAACATCAGGTATAATAAAAACACACAAAAATAAATAAAAATAAAAACACAATGAGCATGGTGACCTCATTGTAAAATCTCAGCATGTGAATTAAGAGCAAGAATCCATACCCAAATTTTTTGTCGTTATTGTTTTTAGTCCAACAACTTGCAGTGCACCAGCTCCAAGAACTAACTGGCAACTTCTTGAATTGAAGTACTAACAAAGGAAGGAGAAAAAAAAAGCCCAACAAATTATTAAAAACTGTTCTATATATGCTGGCGTTGTGTTTACAGTTCTAAAAATACATTCCTCTTTTCTCTCATTCAAGGACCAAATGAATTTTCTAGTAGAAGCAATTAGGATCTATTTATGTAATGACAAAAAAAGGGGGAGGGGTGTTCCTAAATGATATTTATTGTCTGGTAGGAAAAAAGTGGAATTCTAAAAAACAATTGTTCAGAAATTAATCTTTAATCTGCATTCATAAACTAGTTCAGTTTCACTAAAACAGCACACTATATGTTAATTATACTTCAATTAAAAAAAACTAGTTCAGTTTCAGTCATTCTTATTGGAGAGTCTTATTTTCAAAAGGGTAACAAAATCTTTCTGGACTTAAATATGACAACTCAATTTGGGGGCAGAATTAATTGAGTAGACATTTGAAAAAAAGCCTTTTTTTTATGCTAGCAGTTAAAAATATCTGTTAAAATGAAATGGCTGAATAAGATTATCACCACATTTTCATTTTACATCAATGGTTCTGAAAGAATGATTTAAGAAAAATCTCTAACCTTAGTGAGATGAATTTTGTAAAGTTCAGTGAATTCCTTCCATGCACATTTGAAACCAGTCCAGGTTTTTTGACCTAAGTGGCCTCAGTCATGTTCAGCACCTAACGAACAAATCATCTCCTGTCTCCAATGTCATTAACAACTCTATGGGTATAATGAGGAATCACTAAAAGTGAAGTGAGAAGGAAGCAGACGGCCTTCTTCCAGTAACATGTTGTGATGCAACCACAATCAAATGTCACAAAATTAATGTCTTAAAGATAACTTAACCCTGAAACGTCTTAGTTTGAAGGTTAGTCATACTCTAATGAGTTACTTCTTCCAACTATTTTTCCATCACAGAGTGAAATCATACACACCTTCAATAAATCTGACAGACGTGTGAGCATGTCAGTAGTAACAGATGGGATATTGTCCACACACTGGCAATATTCAAGGATAATTCTTATCAAGAGCAATACAGTTCTGTAAGAAAAGAAAGATGACCCAATAAGCACTCAAAACAAGAAAGTTAAAATGATTCAACACATAAAAGTCAATACTGATCTTGATAACTATGAAATTATGTGTTTTACCTATAAACGCAGCAGAGTAGGGACTAAGGTGAGGCAAGACAGATTCCTAGGGTGCAAAATTAAGGGCACTCATTTTCAGGGTCATGAAATTACAGGTAGAATGAGTACCTTAAGTTTTATGCATTGGCACATCACTCTCTGTGTGGCATTCCTAATAAGTAAGTCTCTTCAATAAGGCATCCTGGGGTATCCTGGGGCATGGAGCCTGCTTAGGATTCTCTATCTCCCTCTCCCTTTGCTCACCTCCCTCAAAAAAATATATGAGAGAGCAAGTATCCCATTCCTTGGCATTTCAGAAACACTGACAAAAAGCCTACCCAATGTTGCTGGTTATATAGTAGGTGCTCAATCATGAACTGCTGAATTAACAATGGGAACCTAGTCTTGATTTTCTTGGTGAGATGAAAGAGAAACTGTGGCTTCAAAGAACAATGGTATCTCCTAAACAGTTACTGGTAAGTCACAAAAGGTTTTCCTAACATGAGAAAGTTACCTGAACATGTCATAAACTGAAAAGGGACACTACTGGGAGGTTAAATAAGATTGAGGTTAAGGTGAATAGAGCCATTATGGGACCTCCAAGTTCAATGAGATGCTCAGAAATGAGTGATCCACGTAAAATAGTTTTATAAAAGTCTGAAGAAAAAAAAAGTCTGAAGAAAAAAAAAGTCTGAAGGATATCAGAAAGTAATGATTCAAGAAAGTGCCTAGCCCTTATCACAGCTAAATTGTCAGACCATGTATTATTCTCCAAGCATATTTCTAGTGTCTGCTCTACTGGGCAGGGGTCCACTGTTTATCTTTTGTAATATTCTCTCAGAAGATAAAATATTCTCCCCTTAGCTAGGGAGCCAAATTTTTTGGGGAGTGGTCTTTTTGTCTGAAGAGCCAGAGGGGTACCACTTCCATCAAGCAAGAGTAACAAGATAAAGGATAGTTAAGGAGAGAAGTCATAATTGTTTATAAGATTTGAAATCGTTAATCTAAAATTTTCAATTCACATCAAGGGGAATTAGAAGACTTATGTTTTAAAATAACTGACTTAATAATAAAGAAAAATGTGTTACTCACCCAACGACAGCATACTGTTGTCCCTCAACAATGAGAACTTCAGCTGGTTTCCTTTCTTCTGTAGCTAGAGAGTTAAGCAAATAACCATGAGAGACATAGGAACAAGATGAAAGAAATTATTAGAGAAAAAAATTTAAACTAGGAAAAAACTACAAAAGATTTTAGGGCCCAATTTAGGGCCCAGTAGGGCCTAAAACTATCTTATTTCTGAAAACAAATGTTGACTTCTTGAGAAGCAATTTGGCACAGAATAAAATATATTAAGTTTGGAATCAGAGAAATTTGGATTTGAGTTCCAGTACTACTGGTTACTGGATGCATGACTTGTGTCAGTTAGCTAACTTCTTTGAGTCTCAACATCTGTGTCCATTAAACATGGATAACAGTATTTATCATTCTATTGTTAACAACAGAATTCAGGACTACAAACCGCCTATCCTCGGTCTGGCACATGATAGGTGATCAGTAAGTGGTAAGGAAAAAAATATTAGTTTGAAAAGGCAGAACTAGAATTTCAACTGGTTATCTTTATTATAATTCTTAGAATACAAGCTAATTCTTATATTCAATGGCAAGAGTATATCTTTAATTTATATTTATATATAATATATATTCAATTTTCAATTTTACTACAGAAATTACGGTATTTTCAGCATGTGGTTTTTCTTATTATAAAACAAAATTCAGCATGTTGAGGTAAAAAGAACAGGTGACTGGATTACTGTCCTGAATCAGCCAAATCAATTAGATTATCATGAGAGAGTCATCATGCTTCCCTCAGCTTCAAGTCCCTTTGACTTGGCATTAAATATCTACCTTCCTTATTTCTTTAAAGGAAAGAAATTCAGTGATACAATTTCTAACTACAATTCATTCTGTATGTCGGATTAAATTTTTGAGGACAGGGATAGTGTCTTAATCAATTCTCCACATTGCAGAGAATCGGCAGAGCACAATAATGTAGAGAAGGGTACTAAAGTTAATCTGCCTGAATTTGGAGCCCAGCTCTACCACTTACTAGCTCTGTAACCTTAGGCAAATTGCCTAATCTCTTTGTGCCTCAGTTTCCATATATGTCAAATGGGAATATAACAGTATCAAGTTCATGGATCTATAAATGAGATAACAATGTATTTAGAACAAACTGTGTAGCATCAAGTAAGCATTCAATTAAATATTAATTGTTATCCATTAAATTGCATTTCCCCATGCCTAACCAAGCAGCTAGTAACTCATTAATGGATGGTGGATGAATGAATAATAACCAAGGATCCTTAACTGGTAAAAACTAGTAAAATGTTAATGGACTTCTAATAGCATGTACTTTCTTCTTGCTCAGAGGGGGGAAAAACTGGGACAGAAGTAAGGTATATAAAAGAAACCTCTTATTGTCAGTATCCTCCAAAGAGAAAGTAAAAATAAACAGTTCACTTTGAAACACACACACACACAAACCCCACAGTTAATTTTTTAATTAAAATGAGAGAGTGATTAAGTTATGTTTGCATAAGAGTGAATTCATGTAACACTTTGAGCTATTCAGGGAGAGAAAATATGTCATAGTCATCTAGCACAGCACCTCACAAAGTGAGAAGTCATCAAATACAGCCTGAAAGAGTAAATGAGAGATAAATCTTATAATTTTATTCTTGTGATATAAAATAATCAGTGTTTTATTTTTTCCTTCAATCTTTGCCACTTGAATACTTTTGCTTTGCTATCATGTGATCAGTTAAAAGACTGTGACCACAATCCAACACTGTCACCTACTAAACAATAATCATGAGGCAATAGAAATCTACTTAATTCATTCAATTCTTCCCTCTGTCCTGTATGAATTACTCTACTTTACACCTGTTCTTAATCCCACCTCTCTTGTCACAGGGTTAGAAGAGATAGCCTTTCACCTCAACCCTAGATTTAATTCCAGGAGCCCTGCCTCACACTCAGTACATGCCACTCTTCTGTTTATTCTTCTTCCTCTTTCTGTTAAACATAAAAATATAATTCAGTTTCTCTCAATTCCCTGAGTGGATTAAAGTAATTACCTAATTATTCTCTTAGGTCTCTAATGCTACTTCACCACTCACTTTCCCTTCACAACCAAACTTGTCAAAAAAGGAGGCTAGATTTGTTTGCCAGTCCTCACCTTCCAAGTTACTCAGTACTCAACTACCAACTGACTCTGTCACTCTACTGAATTATTAAAATTGCAAATGATCTCCTACATGTCAAACTAGTAGTCACTATTTGTCTTTCACTCAGTCTTTCTCTTGTAGTACAGGCGCATTTTGTGCAAATGTTGATATACACAGTTTAAAAATATTTCTATGTAAAAATATTAAGCTTTTATTAAATGCATCTACATACTCCATTGAAAATATCTGATAATTGACTGGTTGCCTCAGTCAGAGCATGTACCTCTTGATCATGAATTCAAGTCCCATGATGGGCATGGGTTCTACTTAAAATCAAAAAATTTAATTTGTATTTTTTATTTTTTAGAATACAAAACGTTTTTTTTTAAGATTTTATTTATTTATTTATTCATGAGAGACACGGGGGGGGGGGCGGGGGAGGGGGGCAGAGACATATAGGCAGAAGGAGAAGCAGGCTCCACGCAGGGAGCCCGATGTGCAACTTGATCCCAGGACTCCAAGATCATGCCCTGGGCCAAAGGCAGACGCTCAACCACTGAGCCACCCACGCGTCCCGAATACAAAACTTTCAAAAAACTATTGGACAATCTTATAATTTCAAATCTGGTATTACAGGGTAAATTGTACATAAGCTTACATTATTATTACCTGACAACTCCACATTAATTGGCATGCAAAAGTATCTTTCAGTCATTATATTTCTTTCATATGAAACCCAACAGTCATTTGATACCAATGACAATTCTTTTCTTGAAACTCATTTTTTAAGAATCTGGATTTCCTCCTATCTCTCTGGCCCTTCCTTCTGAGTCTCCTTCATAGTTTTCTTTTTCTACAGTTCTTTACATTTTGGTTTTCTCTATTATATCACTACTGCATTACTTATGGTTGCTAATCCACATTTTTTTCCATTAGGGTTAGCCCTTTTAAAGGAGTATTATAGGGCAGCCCCAGTGCAGTGGTTTAGTGCCGCCTGCAGCCCAGGGTGTGATCCTGGAGGCCTGGGATCGAGTCCCACGTCAGGTTCCCTGCATGGAGCCTGCTTCTTCCTCTGCCTGTGTCTCTGCCTCTCTCTCTCTCTCTCTCTCTCTCTCTCTCTCTCTGAATAAACAAATAAATAATATTTTTTAAAAAAATAAAATAAAGGAGGATTATAACTGTTATCTCTGTTTTAATATTTGACACATAGTAGAAGCTTACTAGTGTTCATATCTTTCAACATGGTACAGTGAGCATAGCCATTAAATTATATAAAGCTGGTTTCAAATCTCAGCTCATCATTTGTACAAAATTCCTTAATCCCTGGAAGCCTTAAACCTCCTCATTGTTAAACAAGGTTAACAATAACATCTTCATCATAAGTTGTTGTGCTCATAAACTGGAATAATGCATGTAAAAGCACTTGGCCCAGTGTCTGGCATATGGTTAACATTCAATACATATCTGAAATTATTATTACAAATTACTACATATAACTATTCCAGTCAATTACTTACTAAGCTAGCATTATTAGTTCTAGGCTTTTCAAGAAGCACTGTCAATTCAAGAAATGTTAAGCATTCCTATAAAATGAATAAACAGTATAAAATCAGAAAAGAGTGTGTGAAAGAATACACATACCCCCTGACTTTTTTTCAGGTAAAGCAATCTTTCCACCTGATATAGAATCAACAAGATCCTGAAATTCTGCAGGAACATCAGCTTGCTTCCAGCGCTCATTGTCTAGGAGGAGGCTATTCAAAAGAGGAAAAAAAGAAGATAAACTTTAACAATATTTCAATACCATCTTCTTTGATTGAAAAGAAAAAGCTGAGTACATATGACTTTTTATTGTCATATCTTTTAGTAATAATAAAGACACTACATGTATCGTAGTTAAATTCAAGTAGACCTCATATTTACATTTTACACAATAATGGTCATTAGCTGTTAATAGTACTAAGATTTCTAAAATAAATGTATACCTTAATAAATTGAAATAATTCATAATTTCATAATCATTCAATATGAGTACTTTCAGAAAATATTTCTTTTTATATTTCTTAGTCTAACCAAAAAGAATTGTGAAACATAATTAAGTTCCCACTGAGTAGGAAAGGAAAAGTCAATCTATTGAGGATTTTTCTGATTAGTACTTTAATGAAAATAAACATTTTTTTTAAATAAACATTCTAAAAATAAAATAAAATAAAATAAACATTCTAAATCCACTTTGAAAAGCCAAGAAATATGATTTTAATTCCACAATCTGCCTTTAATGAAAAAGAAAAAAGTTTTTCAGGGATCTGGTTAGCCAATCAATTAAATATAAATCATGTTTTGTAAAGAAAAGGGAAAAAACTGAACAGAATGAACATGGTAATGATACCTGAGCTTAGTTTTTCTCTCTTCATGAAATCTGTTTACAAATTTATTAGCTTGGCTCTGAAGTGCTCCAAGTAATGACATACTTTTTCTTCCACAGATCTGTTCAGTATCTAAAATGAATGTTTCCATTAATCTAGAAAGTGTTATGAATTCCGTGGAATTTAGCTTCTCAAGAAAACCATCCTAAATTTTAAAGATAACACAAAAATCATGACAGAGAGTTAGGTATAACACCAAATAAGAATAAGCTATAAAACCAATTTAGTTTAACATGTTAATTATATTATTTTAATAATACATATTAATGCATAAACATTACCTTAAAATCATTTTTAATGAAGTTTCTCAATACTTCAGTTCCAGAAATTGAACATAAAAAGCTTAAAATGCCTAAATTTTACACTGATCTCTTTATAATATAGTAGCTCAAATAAATTCAAGTCATGCTATAAAATGTTCACAATATTGGATTTCAACCATTTTCATTAATATAGTGGCTATACACACATATATGTAATATGTACATATATAAAATAGCATATTCAAATTAATTAAGGCATTAAATTTAAAAATTAGTCTTTCAATCATTTTTTTTTAAGAATAATAAATTTTCTTATTTCTTTTATTTGGATTATTTTACATTTCAACATCTTCCTAATAGGCCACACCAGTATCATTAACCTTATTAAATATTAAAAATATAATATGCATTATAGGCAACATAGGGACACAAGCAAGGATATGATGCTAGATCTTCAAAATAATTATACTTTGCATAAAATATCTAAAATTTCATCAAAGAACTAACCTTTGCTCTTGACATGAGAAATTTAACAGCTCGATCATGGCATATATCTGAGGCACTATACAATAATTCCTGGATATTATTTGCCAGTTTTTCTAGCTCTAAATCAGTTAATTTCATGTCTTCATTGACCCTGAAAATGACAAAAGAGATTAAGTCACGGAAATTGTGAGTATATTGTTCTCGATGGGTAGCATACCAATAAAAACCAAAAAGTTGTAAATTCACATCTGACAAAAAATTCTGTGATATATCAAATGCTTTTTGTGTGTTTGGTGAAACATCACTTAAACAAGCTCAGATAATACAAATATTTTACCCTAATATTATATAAAAATAATTTTCTCCATCTATGCATGGGTGCCCAGGATGACACACTGGAAGGAGGAAGGAGAGATGTTAGTTCATGACAAACAGGCACTCTTTTTTTTTTTTTACCTAGAATTATGAATGATTGTTAATACTCAGTTCAACTGAGCTAATATTTCCTGAACATTTATTGTGTTTAAGTGCTAGGTACATGAGGGGACACAATAGGTGGCTGTCCTTAAGGAACAGTTCTGTGGGACCTGGTATCAAAATAGCACTGGACTCTTTATGTGGAAGTAATAAATATGAGTTCAGAAAGATAAACATATGGGAAAACAGAAAAAAGACTCATATTATTATACACAAAAATAAATTCCAGATGGATTGTACATCTAAATGTGATGAGGGTGGCAACAAAGCTTCTAGAAGATAAGAAAATATGATCAGGGCCTTAGGATAGTTTGGAAAGATTTCTTAAATAAGACAAAGAAGGGCAGTCCAGGTGGCTCAGCGGTTTAGCGCTGCCTTCAGCCCAGGGGGTGATCCTGGAGACCCGGGATGGAGTCCACGTCAAGTCAGGCTCCCTGCATGGAGCCTGCTTCTCCCTCTGCCTGTGTCTTTGCCTCTTTCTCTCTCTGTGTTTCTTGTGAATAAATAAATAAAATCTTTAAAAAAAAAATAAGACAAAGAAAAAAAAAAGCAAAAACCACAAAGGAAAAGAATGAATCACAGGATTACATTAAAACTAGGAACTTTTGTTCATCAAAAACCCCAGTAAGACTAGAAAATTCTTATAATCTGGACAACCAACAAAAGGATTGTGTTGAGACTACATAAAAAACTCCCATAAATCAATAGGTAAAAGAGAAACCAATAGGGAAGTGGGCAAAGAACTTGAATTGGTTCTTCACAGAAGAGGACATCCAAACAGCCAATGAATATATGAAAAACGATCTCTTACCAATCATCAGGAAAATAAAAATTAAGACTAATATACCTGCAACATATCCACCAGAATGGCAAACATGTGAAAGACTGACAGTATCAAGACTAAATGAAGATGTGTAGTGACAGGAGCTCTTTCACATTGCTGATGGGATTGCACATTGACCATTCACATACCTTATTCATAGAATATTCAACAGAAATGCTTATAACATGTGCACCAAAGACACTTAGAAGAATGTTCACAACAATCAAAATGCAAATAACTCAAATTGAATTTATGGTAGGATAAATACATTGTGGTATAGTCAGAAAGTGAAATATTCTGCACACAAATTAAAATAAATTACTGTTATATGCAAAAACTTAGAAGAACATCACAAACATAATAATGCTGAATGAAAGAGATTTGAGATAAAAGAATATGATTTCATTTATGGTTCCATTTATATAAAGTTTAAAGGCAAGAAAAAAGAACCATTTTTCATGGATTCCTTTGGTAAAGAGTAAAAACGTAGTCACAAGAGAGGTTTCTAGAGAGCTGGTGATGTTCCATTTCTTAACTTGGATGATGATTACACCAGTGTATTCACTTTGTGGTATTTGAGGTGAAAACAGATAACCGATGTATTGGCCTATATGTGCATTATGCTCCAATTAAAAAGTTAAAACAAAAAAGGCAGGTACCAGCTCTTTCTCCTCTCCATCCTATTGTTAGGAATACAGATTTGATTATAAAAGCTGAAGCTGCCTCTTTAGAAACAGATGGAAGCTACAAAACGAGGATGGCAGAGCTGCCTTAGTGATTGTGGACCTCTTACCTCTGAACTGTTGTATCAAAGATACTAATTCTATGCTACAGAGGTTTTTTTTTTAATATATTTTTTTAATTTTTATTTATTTATGATAGTCACACACACACAGAGAGAGAGAGAGAGAGAGAGAGAGAGAGAGAGAGAGGCAGAGACACAGGCAGAGGGAGAAGCAGGCTCCATGCACCGGGAGCCTGATGTGGGATTCGATCCCGGGTCTCCAGGATTGCGCCCTAGGCCAAAGGCAGGCGCTAAACTGCTGCACCACCCAGGGATCCCCTATGCTACAGAGGTTTTTACACCTTTTGTAATAGTTTCAGACTGCACCCTAACCAATAAATGTGAAATATTAGACTGAACAGAGAAAAAATATTTGTATTAATATGTAGTTCAGGGTTTTCTTTTTGGTGGGGATAGGAGTATGATAGCTGACTTTATGCTAAACTGTAACCTTTATAAGCTCCTGGGACATAAGCTGACTTCTATAAAAATGAAAAAAAGTACATACCAAATTCTTGTTATTCTTAATAACTAAATCCAAACTGTGTTCTTGGAACTGAAAGATTTTATTAGCTTTGTTTTGCTTTGCTCTATACAAAAGATTACTGGGACAACAGGTGAATTTTACATTTGGTTAGATGGTAATAATCTATCAATGTTTTCTTGATTCTAATTGGCATATGGTAGTTATTTAAGAAAGTATTCTTGTATTTTAGGAAATATACACTGAAGAATATGGAGATAATGGGACATCATGTCTGCAATCTTTTGCCAAATGATTCAGAAGAAAGTATTAACATGAGAGACAAGAAGAGAAGGGAGCAAGAAAGAGGAAGGGAGAGACAAGGCAATGCAGTAAACTGTTAAGAAATGAGAAATCAAGGTAAAGGATATATGACTTCTTTTGTACAACTCTAGCAACTTTTCTGTAAATTTGAAATTATTTCAAAATAAGTTTTAAAAAGTCATGTTTGAAAAGATGGTGTGATCCACTTGCAAATTCACATCTTTGGCAAAAAATGGTCAATCGAACAGATCTTCACTATACACAAAATACAAAGGTATCATAGTAGAAGAAAGAAAAATAAACAAGGTAATGCTTATCTGATTTCCAAGACAAGTTCCACCACTAGTAACTTTAAGTAAGTGGACTAAACTCTCTGAAATAAGGCATTTAATTAAATGGTTCCTTTCCAGCCTTAAAATTCTGCAGTTCTCAATTACTTCCAATGCTCACCTCTTTACATTCCATACATTTTCAAAAAGATATGTTTCATAAAGTTAATTTATTTTTGTTAAATTAAATTCCAATACTGAAGTTCATATGGTTCTTTCAATAAACTGTCTTGTTGAAACCATTAATAAGATGACTCAAAGTCATGTAAAGTTCGCAGCAGTCACTATACTCACATAATATCCACACCTCCTGGAGTAGCAGATGATGATGTCTGCTCTTTGCTGGATGAAGAATCAGTAGTACATTCTGGTTCGGATACCGAATCACTGCTGCAGGGCTCACTATTTGGAGATGCATTTCTTTGAGAGGTAGTATCAATTGCTATAGGTGTTAATTCACTCTCATTGAATGCATCACTTATAAACATGCCTTCATGGGTTAAATAAGCCACCTCTGTGTCCAGTGAATTGTCTTTTGTAACATTCTTCTGTTGTGAAATCTCCTCCAATTCTCTGGTCCTTCGGTTTTTGTCGAGAACTGAGAGAACAACACTGTGAATGATATTTAACGTTGCCTGTAAGAAAACAGGATACATTTTTAAAGGATTTAAAATAACACATATCTAAAGTTCCCAAAAGTGCATTCTGCACATTTACTTTTGAATATCTTATAAATGAGCACCAATGTTATGCATATTAGAATTTCTACCAATTTTTTATCACACAGTAAAGGTGACTGTGAAAAACAAGAGAAAGCTTAGTAATAGAATTCTGTATTTTAAGTGATTTTGTAAGTTGAAATTTCCCTAAAATATATTGCATACATACTAAATAGTTTAAATAGCCTACACTAAACAAAACATAACTTGCCTATCATATATCTGGTATAGAGTTAAATAGCCAGAATATATAAAGAACTCTTATAACAAAAAAAAATCTGATTAAAAAATGGGCAGAAAAAAAAATATTTCTCCAAAGAAGACACGCAAATGGCAGATTAGCACATGAAAAGATGTTTAACATCACTAATCATTAGAAAAATGCAAATTAGGGATTCCTGGGTGGCTCACTGGCAGAGCTCTGCCTTTGGCTTGGTGCATGACCCTGAGGTCCTGGGATATAGTCCTGCATCAGGTTTCCTACAGAAAGCCTGCTCTGCCTATGTCTCTACCTCTCTCTTGGTGTATCTCACAAATAAATAAATGCAATCTTTAACAGTAAAGAAGATGCAAATCAAAACTAAAATGAGAGACCACCTCACACCCATTAGAGTGATATTATAAAAAAAAAAACAGGTGTTAGAATATGGAGATATTGGAACCACTGTATACTGGTAGATTAAATAACAACTTCAAATAGTTTGTTCTTGTAATATAGTAAACACTTATAAACAATATTTTCTTTCTCTCTCTTTTTTAAAGATTTATTTATTTGAGAAGAGAGGGAGAAAGTGTATGGGGGAAGGGTGGAGAGAGTGTATGGGGGAAGGAAGGGGTGGGGGGAGGGAGGGAGAGGGGGGAGAGAGAGAGAGAGAGAGAGAGAGAGAGAGAGAGAGAGAAAATCCCAAGCAGACTCCACACTGAGCGTGGAGCCTGATGCAGGGCTCAATCCCACAACTCCAAGATCATGACCTGAGCCAAAATCAAAAGTCAGACACTCAACCAACTGTGCCACTCAGGTGCCCCCAAAACCACCTTTCCTGATCACAAAAGTTATACATCCCTTTGTGGAAAATTTAGGAAAAATAAACAAAAAATAATAATAAATTTAAATTATACTGTCAAAAGATAACTACCAAAAAGACAAACTCTTTGTTACACAAAGATAAAAAGATAAATCTTTTTAAAATAGCTGAGCTCATACTATGTAAATAGGTCTATATTTTGCCTTTTTACTTAATGTTATAATATACACATTTTTTTTTTACAACATTGAAAATCCTCAGCTGCATGATAGTCCATAGTAATGAATATATCAAGCACAATTTACCATTCCTCTACTGTTAGACATCTGGGTTCTTTCCAATTTGTAATTATTTAAAAATTCTCAATTAAAAATGAACAGCTTGCAATTAACACTACTTTTCATTGAAATCATACCCTTACAGAATCACAAACTTTTTTCAAAGAAAAAAGTACCATATTTATAGATTATATATCATCTTCAGAGATGTTTTACAGAAGTATTAGCTTATGGGGTCTAAATGTGAAAATGAGAAATGACAACTATCACAAATCACTGTTCCCATACTCTACATATATCAATAAAAATTTGGCTTAATTTAACTGATACAAAACCTAAAAGTGAAATAGCTATTTAAAAAATCACTGGCAAAAGATATGAAGCAATAGAAGTACCATCCAAAAATGAATGGGATAAAGCAGATGTAGTGCACACGTGCGCACACACACGGATATTAGTCAACCATAAAAGACTGAAATCTTGCCATTTGCAACAACATGGATGAATCTAGAGGGCAAAATGCTAAGTGAAGTCAGTCAGAGAAAGGCAAATATATGATTTCACTCATATATGGAATATAAAAAACAAAACAAAGAACAAAAGAGACAAAAAACCAGACTCTCAAATATAGAGAACTGGTGGTTGCCAGAGGGAAGGTGGGTAGGGGGTGGGTGAAAAAGGTGAGGGGGATTAAGGGTACACTTATCATGGTGAACACTGAGTAATGTATAGAATTGTTGAATCATTATAATGTACACCTGGAACTAATATAATACTGCATGTTAATTATATTTAAATTTAAAAATTACTGGCAAAATGTTAGCCAATTCTATAATTTGCAGTGTAAGAGTTCTATACATCACAGACATGCAATAACAGAAGAGTATGTGATACAGTCATGGTGGGAATATAAGAAAAAGTGAACACATGGCCTAGTGTTTGAGCAATCCACAGATACAGTTTTGTTCTCTATCACTCTCAGTAGGTGGGGTCCACATTTTGGCAGAAGTCTAAATTAAGTGAATCACATCTTAAAAAAAACTTTCCCACTCAGATATACATGACTTAACATCACTCCAATATTGATAAGGAAAAGTCATGTCACAGATAAGTACCAAAGTCCCCCAGACCATTTAACAAGATACTTAAGAGATGATAGGGGGAAAAAAAAAAAAAAGAGATGATAGGGATGTTAACTAACACATGTAACACAATAGTGCCATCTGATAATCCAAAAAATGTTAAATTTCACAAACAGCCTGTTACATTCAGTAATTCCTAATGACCGTCTTATTAAAACACAGCTATGTCATCTTGGTAATTCTAATCAAAATGTATTATTAGTCTATGACATCCTTTCTTCTGAAAAATGCTGTGTGGCATGTGTTTTTTTCCTTATACTGAGTGGCTTAAAATTAAGTGATTTGACTACTGAGAATAATTAAATGTAATGTATAATCCTCGACTGGCTTTCAGATTAAAAAGTGAAATAAAAACCTAAAATGAAGGACATAAGTAAAGCAATTTAAATTTGAACTATATGTTAAAAAATACCATTATAGCAACATCAACTATTTCTAGAAAAAATAAGTGGTTTGGAACAGATTTTTGAGTGTTTTATAATATTGTACCTCTAGATAATCCAGAGAGATTCAAGAATCACAAAATCACAAGAGGAAATATTACTGTATAATATTTAATGCAAAGCAAGCATTATATTTTTAATATAAAACAAATCATTAAAAATTAGAGTATCAAAGTACTCTGAAGCACTTCAAATCTTACTTGAAACCAAGCTTCTTTAGAAAAATTACAAAAACAAATTGTGTTTTTCTTCTAACTTTTTTCTGTATGTATGTTATACATCTAGAAAGTAGACTTACTTTTAGGGATATTCTGGACAAACTGATAATCACATAGGCTTACCTTAACTCTTTGTAGGAAAATTGTAAACTTAGAGAAAATATCCTTTAGTAAATCAAACCACTGAGGAAAATTCAACATTCTCATCTGATCTGCAAGCCTAAGGGAAAAAAAAAATTCAACAAAAACAATGACTGTCTTTGGGCAGCTAGAATTTATTTTTTATTTTTATTTTTAAGATTTTGTTCATTTATTCATGAGAGACAGAGAGAGAGAGAGAGAGAGAGAGAGAGAGAGAGAGAGAGGCAGAGACAAAGCAGAGGGACAACCAGGCTCAAGGCAAGGAGCCTGAGGGGGGACTCAATCCCGGGACTCCAGGATCATGCCCTGGGGCGAAGGCAGGCACCAAACCGCTGAGCCACCCAGGGATCCCCTAGAATTTATTCTCAAAAGATGATTCTATACTTAAGACATAGGAATTTATCTATTTAAGTTGAGAAAGTTTCATAGGGAAGAAAATTATAAATAACTGACTCTCCATGTCCATAGGGCTTTTAACAGAATCTAAATAACTTAATTTTTCCAACTACTAGTGACACCAGCATTGTTACAGTTGCTTCAACTAATTCTGAAACAGCGTTTTCGCTAGATAACAATGTGGAAATTAAAACTCCTCAATTCTTATTCTTTGAGTTTGGCCTGGAGAAGTTTCACAATTATCCATATTGCTATTTATACCTTGGTCCAGTTAATAAAGTTTAGGGATCTATATGAAATAGAAATTCATAGAATCTATCACTTATCTTCTCAAAATGAACGAATAGGAATTTCAGGGGTGAAAACAAAAAATTACAGTTAGGCAATTCAAAATCACATACTCAAATTTCTCAAAGCCAATTAGAAGCTAGGCTTTAATTACAGAGCTAAATAATTTAAACTTAATACTGCTATTCCTCTAAAATGGATTATCTTCAATTTCCCTCCTCCATATCTACATTGTCCTTTCCATCCTCTTTCTACCCTGAGAGGCTGACCTGCTGGGCTTGGCCAATGAGGAGCACTGGAAAGAGCAAAGGTACTATAACTCCATTTCCCTCCCTGAGAGGCTATCTCAAGATGATTGCCTCTCACACTGACAATCACTTCAACTATTAGTCTTTTTTTTCTTCAACTAAGTGTCCTCCTTCTGAATCCTACTAATTTTTCTCATCCCTTGTCCCTTAAAGGTCCTGAGCTGTCACTTGTGATTTTCCTACACTCTACCCAAACCTGAGTAAATAATTCCTTAACTAAATCCTCCTTAAATTATTCTAATGTGTCATCTTTTCCCTAACTGATAACCCCCAACCTAATATTTATACTTACTTCATAACAATATCTGTGTCAATTTCTTCTATTTGTGATACTTTATTAATCACACACTGCAAAATTTAAGAAAAAAATTTGATTAATGTCTTTAAAATTTTAAGTACTAAATGGTTCATTTGTATATTAAAAATGACCTCAATGACTATGAAGATCATTTTACTAGATTTCTCTTATGGCTTTTACATATACCTCAAGGTGTATAAAAAACTGCAGGATTATACCCTTACCTTTTAAATAATTATTCCAGGGTATGCTTGAACTGTATTAATTTAAATCCCCTACTATTTAAAACTATTCAAAAAACATACATCAAACACACAACACCCAGAACTATAATTCTTAGGAACAAGGTAAAAAAACCCATATAAAAATTTCAAAAGAAATTCATTTGGGGGGTTATGTTTTCTTGCAATATACTCAATAGTTTTTTTAAAAGATGCTTAGCCCTCAGGAGAATCCTGGGAATTATGACATAGGAGTTTTTTAAAAAATTGTTTAGAAGTATAACCTACATACAGAAAAATTAGACAAATTATGTTCACAGCTCAATAATTTTTTACAAAGGAGTACACTTGTGTAATGAGAACTCATGAAATTGAACACTGCCAGTAAGCTCCTCTTGCTCCCCTCCTAGTCACTACTTCCTCCCAAAAGATAATACTACTTTGATTTCTAATACCATAGATTAATTCTATGTTTGAATTTTACAAAGGTGTAATCATACAATGTATACCCCTTTATATCTATTTTCTTTGGCTACGTTATGTATGTGATAATCATCTATGCTGCTTCATGTAATTTATTCATTCTCATTAGTACTCAATTGTATAAATATACCACAATTCTATTGATCTTTTCTGATGACAGAATTTGGGTTTTTCAAAAAAACAAAAGAATCTGGGCTTTTCGAGTTTTTTATTACCAATAGTAACACCATGCATGATATTTGGTGCTGTCTTTGGTGAATTTATGTATGCATTTCTGTTAGGTAAATACCTAGAAGCAAAATTGCTGAGTCTTTTTTTTTTTCTTAAGATTTAATTTATTCATTCATGGGGTGGGGGGGCAGAGACACAGGCAGAGGGAAGAGCAGGCTCCATGCAAGGAGCCCTATGCGGGACTTGATCCCGGGTCTCCAGGATCACGCCCTGGATGTGAAGGCAAGCATTAAACTGCTGAGCCACCCAGGGATCCCAAGAATGGTTTAGTCTTAATATATGTGTATAGTTAGTGCTAGTAGCTATTGTCAACAATTTTTGAAAGTGGTTATAACAATTTTAAAATACAGTGTTTCAGTCAATGTTTGAAAGAGGTAAAAGATGGGGTGATTATAATTTCTTTTTTGCTTATTTTATTTAAATTAAAAACTCAGAAACAAACATTCAACCTAATGACAATGATCAGTTATGCCTAATAGATATATTTAAAATTGCTTTTTCATATTTAGAAAAACTGAAGTTTAACTAATGATATTCATCTGAGTAAAAAGGCAAAACAAAGATGAGGAAAGACTGAAAAAACACAGATTTTAGTTTACAATTATCATTTGAGAGATGAGGATAAGAGGAAATAAATCTTTACCTACTGCTGGTAGGTTGTATTTGGTAAAATCTTTTTAGAAAGCAATTCAGCTTTATCAAACAATTTAAAAATACTTTCCACTCTGACCAATAATTCAATTTCTAGGAATTAGCTGTAAGAAAACAGTCATAACTAAGGAAAAACAAACAAAACTTTATACCAAAGATGTGTGTCACAGTGTTCTATAACACCAAACTGAAAACAACTTATATATTCAACATGGAGGAAGGCATAATATAATGATGGAGTTTTATACAACCATCAAAAATGATGTTTCTGAAGGCTGAAATGAAAAAATGCTTATGTTATGATTCTAATTGAAATATATATATATCCATATATACAATTCAAAACCATATATACAGTATGATAGCAGAGGTGAAAAACATCAGTAACAATTTACACTCAGAAATATTAAAGTGATAATCTTTTGGCTGGTAAGACTTTTTTCTTCTATTCTTCCATATTTTGAGTTTTTAAATGAGAAAATGTTACTATTATAACTGCCTATATTATCACTAGGATCATGTAAAAATAAACTTATTTAAAAGATTCTAGACCAAAATATATCAAATAAAAACGTATAATTACCTGTTTAATGATATTCTTTGCTGTAATAATCATTTCTTCACTATAGATTTCTAAAAAATTAAGTTTTCTTTGTTTTAAAAGTCCAAATACAAGAGATACAAGCCTTTCCTATTAAAATAAAAGTACAAAATTTCACAATTTAAATATGAAATAATCTCACTCAGAAGTAGAACTATTTAACATCATGGGTTTTATTATTTAATCTTCAAATCCCTATCCTGCAAATGGTATTTTCTAGAAGCCTAAAAAAAAAAACCAAAAAAACAAAAAAACCCTAAAACCCTTCCATAGCAATCTTGTCATCAGATTATTGGAGTCACTGTTTTAATACAGGTCAATCTTAATTCACTGTAGTGGATCAAATGAAGCTGGTTTGGGGGCAAAACAATATAAGCACATTTTGGCCTAGTTTCAATAAGTAGCTAGAAAATATCCTTCTCAAACCCCGATGATGTATAAATACTCCATGAGCCCCGTACTTTTTAGTTAGTGATCAAGAAGACTGAAATGATGACCTGGACTATTTGTGGGGGATTAACTACTAACAAATATAAACATCTCTTTAGTTAGGCTGCTGTCAGGGCTTCTGGATTCTTTACTAGTTCTTGGCAGTAAGCAGCACTGAAAAGTTAGCAGATAAGAGAAGCATGGATTTGATGTATTTATACATATGCATGTATAAAACATGATTATAAGGGGTTCGGTGACTATATATGACTGATAAGTTACTATATAATAATGATCACTTTTATAAAAGACATACACCAATACATGGATACATATGGATATGTTAGTTCATCCTATATCTAGATTTTAAACTTTATTTGTAAGCTATATATGACCTCATTTTAAATCCAATTTCTAATTAAGCTATAAAATTACTTTATTCTCTAACTTCACAGGATAATGAACAATTATGGTGCTTGCTAAAGTCACACAGTTAGTAGAGGACTTCATAGAAGTCTGACTGAGCTTGAAATTTAAGATAATTTTGCTGACTATAATCTGAGAAGAATGTGCTCTAAACTAAGACTGTTAGGAATTAACACTAAGCAACATCAATTTCATCCACAGTTCAAAACATATACCTCAAAAAAATAACAAAACAAAACAGAACACATACCTCTTCTAAAATTTGACAATCATCTTCCAGTGGTCTGTTTAAATCACTGTGAGAATAAGTAGAAAATTCTGCAATCATCATTTTATCTATCAGTTTTTCTAATTCACAAAGTTGTGATCCCAAATGCCTACAAAGGAAGAGGAAAACATAACATTTATTCATTAAAAACCCAATTCATTCCACAATCAAGAAAACTAGTAGGCAAAACTTTTCTAGCTGACAGCATTTGTGCAATAATGTGATACTTGAGTAAAATGGAGTCTTTTAACTTAACAAAAAAAATAACTGTGATAGTTTCATATCATCTCCCAAATTCTTTTTTTCTTTACATGCTTAGCCTCCAAACACTTATATGTATTATAGGAAACATGATTCTAGAAATTTCATGACTGCTTTTTTGCTGCTTCTCACAGACAAACTATTCAGGTATTCTAAATCCTTTCCTAATTGACCATTTACTGAATAGCAATGTCAGCAGCTCCCCAGCCATTCACTTATCCCATAAATACAAGTGGCCCTGCTGGGGTGGATTTAAATACCTGAAGGACTACAGGGACAGATTGACTCAATTCAATCTGTTATGAACAGTCTGAGTTACTGGGCAATTCCCCTCAGGTCATTACCCCGAAAAGTCATTCGGACACAAGACAGGAAATATAAAAATACTAAGCAAGAGTCTATCCTTCGAACTTTTTCTCATAAAATATAAGGTTCCTTTTTAATCCCTCTAATATTTACAGATCCTACATAAGCTTGGAGTAAGGACTCTAATCAGATGGTCAAAGTTGTGAGGGTGGTAAAGGCAAATACTACTAATGGGATTTGGAAGCTTTTCCCTAGAGAAAGCATACAGTATCCAAAGGACAAGAATGATCCCATTTAAAAAAAAAAAAATGATCCCATTAAGTCCCTGTTCATGGGGGCTCTTAGGATCACTATCTTCATATACTAAAGGATCTTTACCATACAGTCTAATAGCTTCATAAAAACAATGGGTAATACAGTCAGTCCAAAGTATTTAAAAAATTAAGTGAAATAGGCCAATGAGAAATTTGTTTATACATAATAAAAAAATTTTTAAAGCTCTATTCTTTGGTGCATTTTCAAAACATGTATATTTAAATGTCTAAATTTAAAATTTATCTTAAATTATTATTATTGAATAGAAAACATTTAAAAACATATATACTCCAACCAGAGACCATATTTTTAGAAATTAGCTTAAAACATGTGACCTAAAAATAAATAAATTAATTAAATAAATAAAACATGTGACCTTTAAATCCCTTGTTCTTTATGTAAACAACATTTGGTAAGAAATGATAAATTTGAAAACATCTGATGTGAAATAATGTATAAATTTGCAATATGAAAATTTTACAATATGAAATTATATTTCTTACAGCTAATTAGAAGACTAAGAAGATTCTCATAAATGGCACCAACATTTCACAATAATCTAATTTTGAACATATTCACTAGTACAAACTTGTATTGGCAGTGTCTAGCAAAAGTATACAGGTAATTAACCTTTGACCTAGGAATTTCATTTCTCACTATCTGTCTCAAAGATACACTCATAAAAATACAAAAGAACATACATTCATTGCAGCACTGTTTGAAACTACAAAGGAATAGAAACCACCCAAATGTTGACCTATGGGGGTTAGTTAACTGTATCATAACAGACACTAATGTACTGTTAAAAGAATTGAGGACTACCAATTAACATATATTGCTACAGAGCAGTTTCTCAATCTTTTTTTTTCCATTGTTGCCCCAAGAATCCTTTTTAGACATTTTTATTCCTAATCACCCCGCACGTACACTTAATATCACAGATATACTGTATATCTGTTTATGTACCTTGGCCCTTTGGAGGGCCACAAGCCATTATTAATATCCAATTTTTTTTCACCCTTAAAAGAATCAATTCTTGCTCCCTTAGGATGATATCCCCTCATTGAGAAGACACACTGTAAAGTGACCTCCAGGGTATACTGTAAGGTGATAATAGCAAGGTAATGCAAAGTAATACAGTATACTAATGCTTATCTAAGATGAGGGACAGATAGATGGCTGGATGGATGACGGATAAATATAAATTAAAACTTCTAAAAATGGTGACTTATAGGGTAGGTAGGAAGGAAGGAACCAGAGAGAAGTTAAATTTCTTTGAACATCCTTTGTTTCAGAGATCTGACTTTGGAACCACGTAACTGCTCATGGACATGTTATAGCACAACATTGCATTTAAAAATTTCAACCCTGAGGGCGCCTGGGTGGCTCAGTCCATTAAGCACCTGCCTTTGGCTCAGGTCATGATCCCAGGGTCCTGGGATGGAGCCCCACATTGGGCTCCCTGCTCAGCAGAGAGCCTGCTTCTCTCTCTGACCCTCCCCTCACTCATGGCAGTGCTCTATCTTAAATAAATAAAATCTTTAAAAAAAATTAATTTAACTGCACATCAAGTTAGCAGCAAATGTATACAAAGAGGAATTATTTCAAGTGACTTTAAAATATAGAAATGTATCTATTTATATATACAGTATATCTTAAGTGAACTTAAGGAGGCTCCTACAAAAGACATAACAATCTGAACGTTGACAAAAACAAAAACAGCAAAAAACTTAAATACTTCAAGTATATGTAAATTCACATGTTTATAAAAATATATTTTTAAAAAATCAGTTACCTTTGGAAGATGCTAGATTTTCAATTCATCATTTTTAAAACTGCTAAGTAAGAAAAAGGCATCTAGAATTTATCCTGCCTCTCCTTGTAAGAATTGTCCTTCAGTGTTACCAAATTGCTATGGAGAAATACCACTTTATAGAAATATTCCAATTAATAAATGAATAAGGAAGTATAGAACTAGATTATTATTATTTGTAACTCATAATGAGATGATAAATCTAAGCAGTGATCATCAAATGGCTGCTAATATCATAAAAGGAGAGACAACCAAATAATATGCCCTTTTTTTTTTGGATTTGGAATCTGATCTTTTACTTAAATATAAATGCCTTACTGAAATGTTACAATAATATCTCTTTTTTTTTGCCGAGATAAAATAAGTGTATTTTATTAGTTTCAAGGGTAGAATTTAGTGATCCATCAGTTGCATACAATACACTGTGCTTATTACATCAAGTGCCCTCTTTAATGCCCATCACCAATTATCCCTTTCCCCCATCTGCCTTCCCCAGAAATATGTCTCTTGGCTAAAATTAAAATACACACCACTACCTATTAGGTGTTCCTGCTAAAAAGTAAACCTTCACTCTAATCAAGCATTTTAAGTCTAACTACCAATTTACAGAAAATATAGGCAAAGGATTAAAAAAAACACCAATGACTGTAAGACATAATAGAATGTTGTAAAATTTCATTAGAGCATATAAACAAAATGTTCTGGGAGTTCAGAATTCACAAAAACAGTTGATACAGAAAATAATATCATGGTCAAAAAATATAGAAAGAATGAGAAAAAAGAAAACATGCATAAGCATTTTTTTTACTGCCACTATTCTATGCTATTAGCTTCATATTATACAGAAGAATCATTCACAAATAAGGACATTCACATTCCTCTTAGAGATTACCAATTGTAGCAAATAGACTACAGGAAGATTTGGGAATGAAAGTTCCCTTTAAAAACATTAGAAAGAACGTTGGAGCTAAAAGCAAAACTTGGACAAAGAGCTCTCAAATGGAAACACTGTTACCAAATTAATCCCACAGAGTCCCTCCACTGCTACTAACAAAAAGTTTTTTTAAGATTTTGTTTATTTATTCATGAGACTCACAGAGAGAGAGGCAGAGACAGGCAGAGGGAGAAGCAGGCTCCATGCAAGGAGCCCGATGTGGGATCCGATCCCGGGACCCCAGGATCACGCCCTGGGCTGCAGGTGGTGCTAAACCATTGAGCCACCTGGGCTGCCCGACAAAAAGATTTCCTATTTTAAGACCCTATGCTTTTCTAAGATTTGCCTCCACAAAAATGACTAAAATTTGGTTTCTAGTATAAAAGAAA
This sequence comes from Nyctereutes procyonoides, assembly GCF_905146905.1. Lineage (NCBI taxonomy): Eukaryota > Metazoa > Chordata > Mammalia > Carnivora > Canidae > Nyctereutes > Nyctereutes procyonoides. Next base: position 64,671,257 of record NW_026575049.1, read on the forward strand.
AAGAAAAATGTGTGAAATTCAAGCACCAATGTCTTTTAACTCCTCCTGGGAAGGCATAATCATTTTAATAAACTAAGAACACAGTTTACGTCACTAATGCTTTTGAGTAGACAAGAGACAGAAAATACACATTATCTTAATTGATCAAAAATATAAAGGGTTCAAAACTAATTCTTACGCTTCCAAATAAAACTATGGGCCTTAAAAATATTTGTGAAGCTACAAAATAAGAAACTAATGTTAATAATAGTGTTAAAGTCAAGAAAGTAAATCATCAACATAAGATTTGACAGTAATTAAAACAAAACTGGGTTATTTCAACTGTAAGTATTCTTGATTAGAAAAACATTTTTCTTTTAGAATACTTTCATCTTTGGAAATTATTTACATATGAAGATGTTTATCAAAGTCAGAGACTCAACATAAGTTCTGATACCAAACTTTTATATAGTTATAACCAACTGGAACTGACATTTGATAAGCAGCTTTACGGAACTGTTTCATTGGAAGAATAAACACTCTTTATACACATGTGTAGGTTCTAAAAAAATAATAAAATAGAAAGATACTTGAGTAAAATGTAGACAATGAAAATATTTGAAAGTCTTTTTAAAAATCATATATACTTTATGAAAACTTTGTCCCTTAAGGTACAAACAAAAAAAGTTAAGATTGAAAGTAAAGGCAAACTCTTCCTTTGGCTCAAAATAAATAAAAGATTATAAAATTTTCATCCTGTCTTCCAATAAGTCATAATGTACTGGCAATAATAATCAACAGGGTTCTTAAATATTTTCCAGACAGCTTTGGATAACTATACTTTTCATCAGTATTATTGGACATAAACTGAAGAGTCAAGGAACATTAAGTAGAATGAAATATGATCTTGGGGATAAAAATTATAAGAGTTTAGAATTTGTTTTTAGCAGGCAGGCAGCATTCAATATTTGATTTATTTCTCAGCGCTGTCCTACTCAGAGGATAAAAGTACTCTATAGAATCAGCTTCAAATATTTATCAACATTCATAGTATTATACAGTGAAAGATACAACATCTGTCATTACAGAAGTCAATTTTTCTAAAGTAGTGATAAAATTAGTGCTATTTACTTTAAAAATATATTCCAGGGTGCCTGGGTGGCTCAGTCAGTTAAGCACTGGACTCTTTGTTTCAGTTTATGTCATGATCTAATAAGGGTCATCAGACTGAGCCCCACGTAGGGCCCTGCATTCAGCGCAGAGTCTATTTGTCCTTCTCCCTCCCGTCTCTCCCCTTGCTCTGTCTCTAATAAGTAAATAAAATCTTAAAAAATAAAAATAGGGACACCAGGGTGGCTCAACTGGCTAAGAGTCTGCCTTTGGCTCAGGTCATGATTACAGGTCCTGAGATTAAACCCAGAATAGGGATCCCTGCTTAGTGGGGAGTCCACTTCTCCCTCTCCCTCTGCTCCTCTTCCCCCTCCACCCCACTTGTGCTCTCTCTCAAATAAATGAATAAAATATTAAAAAATAAAAAAAAATAAAAATATATTCTATTCAGACATTCAGAAACAGAAATATTTAAAATTTCAGAGTGAAAGGGAAACTAAAAATCATTTTGTCCATGCTAGGAAATCCAAAGTAGGCTTCAAAGAACTATGATCCACCCAAAAATGATTGCAAAATTTTAGGTACCGGTATGTCTTTATGGAAAGAAGATCTAATTAGCAGTGTTCAATAGATTCTCAAAGAGGTTTGTGACTCAGACATTTTCTTTAGACATTCAAGTCTAGATTAGGTTCCTTCCCTAAGGTTAGAGCTCCGTGACAATCCGTACATTCATCATCATACAGTATTGCACAGCATGATGACTACCCAGTAATTTCTGTCTCCTTTATTCTGCCAAATAAATTGTAGAAACAGAGCAGAGAGCATCTCTGCTTTGTTCATGGCAATATTCTCAGTAATGTGCATGGTGTCTCACATGTAAAGGTGATCAATAACCATGTCTTGAAGGAATGAATCAATCATTTATGTCATTAAATTTGGGCCACCTTTCAAAAAAATGTGTTCTAGGTAAATATTCCAATACCTATCCCTAGTCAATAAGAACTTATAATTCAGTTACATTTCTCCTGAAGCTAACTTTTCCAGAATATATTAAATATATATTAAGTTACAGAATACATCTTCCATACAAACTTTTTAATAGTCACTTAATAGAGTAAGGTTTGGATAGATTTCCCAGCAAACAGGGGCTTCTACAAGTACATTGCAAGCCTGCTTAACTGAATGAAACTCTGATGGTCTGTACTTGGTTTATCCATAAATTAAATATTTTGACATGATCTCACAGAAAATAGTTAAAACCCTAATATTAAAAACATTTTCAAAATAAGAACTTGGGAAAAATTGGGTCTTTTCCATTACCTTATAGAATTTTTTGCAATGTGATAAACAGACTGCAAATCAGAAATGAATTTTAATAATTACCACATAATTATATATAAATGTAATAATTGCATTATTAAATAAATATTAAACTTAAAATCTATTCAAGAACTTTTAAAATGAACTTACTTTTATTTTTTTTAAAGATTTTATTTATTCATGAGAGACACAGAGAGAGAGAGGCAGAGACATAGGCAGAGGGAAAGCAGATTCCCTGTGGAGAGCCGATGCGGAACTCAATTCCAGGACCCCAGGATCACGCCCTGAGCCAAAGGCAAATGCTCAACCACTGAGCCACCCAGGTGCCCAAAATGAACTTAATTTTAGATATACTGGTATTCCTTCCTGCACCTTGATCTACTAACTTGACACAAAACTATTTCAACATTTTCAAAATGTTATTTTCAAAGTTGTGACCGGCCTTTCATAGGTACCATCTACCAAAAATTTAATTTTGTTTCTCCATCCAAATGTTTATGTAAATATTGTTCATTACAGTTTTTGTTGTGCTATGACTAAAATATCACAATGATAACATTACTAAACAGATCTGGAAGAAAAAATATTCATGTAACTTTCATCCATACAAACTTCCTCAGCTAACATTACACACTAAAATTTATCCTTTACGAACTTCTAACATTATTTCTAAAAGCTTAAAGGACATACCGGAAGCTGTGAATGCCCTGAAGTTCCTGCTGTAGAACCTCTTGTGTTGTTGCTATTAAGTCCAATGCTCCAACAAATTCAGAAGTGGATAACAACACCTGTACTGTAGGCTGAGTCTGGTGTACAGTGGCCATTAACTTGAGTTTATTGTACACTTTCACACAATTGTTTCTGGTAAGTGCCAGTCTTAAAATGTGTAGTGATCCTTCACACATTACTTTATCAATCTGTGCAATCTTATCTCGAAGCATCTTTACAGCCTGGGAAGTTTTCTTGAGGTAGTCCTGCAATTCGTGTTGAGAGGTCATTGCATGAAAAAATGCTTCGGAACGTAGAGAGATCTGGTGAGCAATGTTTACTTCCACAATATCCAGATAATGGCTCAGCTTAAGAAGGAAGAAAAAAAAAATATCATGTGGAGTATTCTAAGATTATCTTCTTTGACTATCCAAATACTTCCTGAAAATGATACAAGATTCCTACATGTATTTTAAATGCCATTATATGAACTACTGGATTATAAGGTTCTTGACATCAGGCATAATAAAATGGAAAGGAGATGAAAGGTAACATGACACAGCATTCATCTTAGCTTCAGTTTTTAAGTCAGACAGACCTGGGTTCAAATTTTAGTTTTGCCACTTACTAACCAGATGACTTTATTCGAATTACTTAGTATGTCTTAGTCTCAGTTTCTTCATCTATAAAATAAGAATACTTATACCTGTATTCTAAGACTGTTAAAAGTAGAAAATTACATATATAAAATACCAGTGCCTGGTACATAGAAGGAGGTCAATAAATGGTTAACTATAATAAACTTTTAGTCAGATGCATGCTGTGTGATGGTGTAGTGGTTAAGGAGATCATTCTATCTCAGACTTCTAAAATAGATCACCATCTTAGATGACTGTGGGGTACTTTTTCTTTCTTGAAAGTAGTTGGTTTGGAGGGCAGTAATAGCAGGAGCAAAGAAAGAAGGTAAATCTGCTTCTTGCACTCTTTTGTCTCATATTTATTAATCTTTGGGTTGCTAAAAAGCAATATGGGGACAAAGCTACTTGAGTACATTACAAGCTAAAGTGGACTCAATTTTCAGAATAGGAAATGGAGAATGAGTAACTCCTTCAGGATACTGCTACTCAGGACGCAGTTCATACAACTGCTGCCAGTTTGTGAACTATTTAACCAGTTCATGATAAAAGGAATTTGCTGGAAAGTAAATCAACTACATCAAGCCCAATAGTGATTTTTCATAGAAAGACTTTGTTTTTCCATAGAAAGACTTCCTTTAAAAAAAAAAAAAAGATTTTATTTATTCATGATAGACATAGAGAGAGAGAGAGGTAGAGACACAGGCAGAGGGAGAAGCAGGCTCCATGCCGGGAGCTCATCGTGGGACTCGATCCCGGGACTACCAGGATTGCGCCCTGGGCCAAAGGCAGGCGCCAAACCACTGAGGCACCCAGGGATCCCCCAAAACACTTTCTTAATAAAGGAAGCAGTGCAATGATTTACATTCTAGTGCAAACTCCTTAATTCATCATAGACCAGGACTTTGGGTAGCACTTCAATAGAATACAAATTATCTAATCCTCTTTGTAGCATTCCCTCTCTTTAAACATAGTAAGATAAAAACAGCTATTTATCAATCATAAAGTGAATCTGAAAGTGTTCTCTTGGAATCCTTTCTTCCATTCCTTTTATAAGAAGAGAGTAGAACGAAAAGGAGCCAGGATAGAAATATAACAAATCTGATACTGTAACTTACCAAAATATAAAATTCCATTACTTTAAACATTTAGCATGAGACAACTGTTTAATTTGAATTTCAAAGATTTCTGCAAGTTATCAATATTCCATTGATCTATTCCTTTCAACGGCATATTTTCATAATTCATTTTCTATTAAAGTTCTATAAAGGGAACAACTTTTAGTCTTCCTAAAAGAATTTAGCAAGTATTAGTATGTAGGATGAGATTTTTATTGGCTTTTGTTGTTTTTCTCTCTTAAGGTATTACTTTAACAGGGAACATATTGGAATGTGAAAAAGCAATGTGGGAGTGAGCCTGTGCCCATAAACCCATAATTTTCATCAGAATCTGTTCTTACTCAAGGAAAATACTTATAGGTAAAAATGCTGCCAAAGGAAAAATGACTTCACTTTTATTTTCAACTGTGAAAAAAGGAGTACTCAGGATCCTTTCCCTACATTTCTTCTCCTCAAACTAATTTTTTCTTTAGTTACTAGACCACATTTATTGAATAATCTTCCGAAGACAAGTTTTCAGACTGCCAAGAGATGTCACTAGCCTGAAACAAAATGCTTTCTTCTTAGTTTAAGAACCAGTTTTAGAACAGCTCTAAACTGCTGAGAAAGAACAGGAATCAAAAGATCTTTACTTCCTATTCAAGTTTTAAAAGATTCTTGATAGGAGTTAAGCTATGTTTAAAACTGTACATTTTAAATGACTTTTAAGATGTTGACTTCTCACTTACAAAATATTGTAAAATTAAAAAAAAACTTCTGACTAATAACATGCAAAATATTAGGCTTTGCAAAGCTAAAAATATACTATTGTATTTTTAATACAATACTGTATTTTGTAACTATCATATTTTTTCTTCAAAATAATCATTCTTACAATGTGGGGAAAAGGAAAAATGGTACCTTAGCAAAAGTTGACTTTCTATACTTCAAGTCATAAAGAATACAAAATTAGCCAATATATTATTTGGGATAAATGTAAGCAATTAAACGTTATCTAATATAACTTTTAAGCTGAAATTCTATCAACTATTTCACATAAGAAGCACTGCAACAATTATCTTTCCCTTTTTCACCAGTATAACTTGTTTTCCATTGAATCAAAATGCTTTCACTTTATCAGTTAAGATATGAAGGCAATAATAGTAACAATGAAATTAAAAGCAATAGCCCTTACTAAATAACTAAATCAGAACTCACATAAAAGGTACTACTTAACTAAAATAAAGTTTTCTACATGAAAAAAGTATAAAAGAAATTACCTTTTCTTGTAGCAACTTTGAGGAAGCTGCATCACGATTTCCTTTTCCACCAGCAGTATTAAAATGAGACCATGGTAAAACTGAATTAAAAGTTAAGGAATCGTCCAAGGCAAAATCTGGTTTCATAAAAATCTATTAAAAAATGTATTTTCCTCAATTAGATAAACATTTTTCATATCCATTAACTCTTCAAACATCATAAGACCATTAAATAATGATTAACTTGGATCTGAAGCATAAACAGCAAAAGCAAGTGATGATAGGTTGATTTACACAAACAAAAATCTGTATAAAAAAAAGTATAGCGTTTCACCACACTAAAAATACTCATGAAAAGATAGAAAAATGTTTTTTGTCTTTACCAATGGAGGTGGTCATTCCATCACTATGTAACCAAATTCACTAATGCGGTCCAACTAGGCACACACCCAAGGGAGATATCCTACTTATCCCAAAATTTGTTATTATTTCCCACTGAGAGTTTTTTTTAAATGTCAAATATCAAACTCTATTTATATTTCTATTTTTTCCTGCTTAAAATGCTTTCAAAATTAGTTTTATAGATAGACATATATTAAATTTTAAAACCAAAACAAATTCAATTTTATGAAAAGGTCATTGTTTTTCCTTTACATACTGTAACTATTTAGGCACTAAGTCCTACCCATTATGCTTTCTAAATAATACTTGAATCCTCTCTCTCCTCTATGTCTAGAGTATTTCATCAATGCAGCCCTTCATTATCTCTGGATTACAGTAAATAGCTATCTACTGATGTCCTCCTTCAATCTATCCCCTATACTAGTGTCAGATATACTTTTAAAATGCAAGTATAACTGAATTAACTTCTGTTTAAATCTCTCAATGGATTCCTATGACCTAAGGACCAAACTCTTCAGAATGGCATCAAAGGCCCTTCATTTTTTTTGAACTTCCTCACCAATTTGTATTTTGCCACTTCCACTATTACAAGTTACATTCTAGCAATACTCAACTTCCATACCCTCTTATGCTTAATTATCTTTGTACATACTTTCAGCCTAGAATATCTTTCCTGACTATTTTCCTAGAAAATACAACCCAATCAAAAGGGCAAACATTATCTCTGTATGCTTACCCCATTTCTGAACACATCAACCACCCCATCTCTTAACACAAGTACATATGCCACATATATTTATATATCTCATATTTCACAAAAATTATTTATTGACTATATGTATCACTCCCTGGAGACTGGATTTATAGCTAATTAATCTTTGTATCTCCAGTACCTAGCATAAGGCCTAAACATGGTTTGACTTACTTAATTTCTATGCTATATTTTATTAGATGTACTGATCCATTTTACCTATGGAAATTCAGCAAGATGGCCAATTATCTTCAGTTGGGAAGAAATGTATTCATGTAAATTTGCCATTTAAGTAAGGTGAAAGATTAGATATGGGGAGTTGAGGGAAAGTCTTCCAGGCTAAAGGAAAAGTACAAGTAAAGAAGAGACCCAGCAAAATAGTTTAACTGAAGTAAAAAAATGTATAAAGATCAATAAGCAAAAGTTGAGTTTGACTATGATGGAAATCAATAATCAAGGGCCTTAAATGACACTTTGAATTTTATTTTGTAGGAATCAAAGTACTTTAAAAATGTCTACCCTCTCCTTTTTGTTTCTGTTGTCTGTGTCTTCTCACCTTAAAGAGTAGTTATCATAGACCTCTTGGAGAATCTGATTAATGCCATGAATCTGATTAATTAACTCTATGGGGGGAGGGGCGGGGGCAAAGAGAAAACACCTATGACACATCTCTATAAAATTTTTCATACAAAGGAAATATCTCTTAATAATTTGAAGGGGTAGCAACATCAACAAAATTCTTTTTCAGAATGGAGACTTAAACATAATTGTAGATTTAGGTAATAAAGAAATTGATGACGGTAAAAGAAAGAAGAAAAGTGATGCACAAAGTGCCAGAACAGGCAAAGTGGTTAGTGTCAGAAGGTCAAATGAAAGCTTCTTATAAGGCAAAATTAAAGATATATAAGATTATAAAAAATTAAATATATTAAAAGCAGTATTCTCATTTATTAAGCTCTGTTACCTTAGGTACTTGCTCCAGATCTGTCCTGGATTTATCTATGAAAAAAAAAAAAAAGAGAGAGAAAAAATATTATTCTTTAAACTTGTTTTCATTTTATTCCATAAAATATATTTTGATCAGATTCTGTACTATGTCACAATTATGTAATCACTTAAATCCCTCAACAAACGTCAAGCCTAGTGTTAAAGCACTGAAAAAATTCCTATGTTTCAAGTAATTTTAATCAATTGTATGGTAGCAAGCAAACGAAATACATTTCAAGTCTTTTTTAAATGGACACAGAAAGCTTGATGCTATCTTAAGTTTGGTGAAATTAAGTTTGGCATATGGTTTTTAAAAATGAATTACAAAAAAATAAAATAAAATAAAATAAAATGAATTCTAATTTTAATTAGAATATAGGAATATTCTAATAAAGGAATACGGCTCTTACTGTTCAAAATACCATCCCACCCAGTATGATCAAAGATTTTGATACCATATTAGGATATTAGTACCCTATTAATTTTCTTCTTAGACATCTTAGTTTGTATCATCTACAAAACTGCAAATGAACCTACTTTACCTTTATTTCACCAACTCAATCTCAGAGGAAGTACCCTCCTTTCCAAAACTAACCTTCCTGGGTTGGACTCCAGGCCCTCCTGCCTCTTCTGTGAGCTCACTTCATCAATCACCCTGCCTCTTTCTGTATCTTCAATCTCTTCCCTTCTAATAACTCTTTCTCTTTGCATATATTCATGCTCAGTTCTCTCCCATCAAAACAAATAGGAAGGAACGGAGGGAGGGAGGGAAGGATTGATCAATTAAACCCAGCGGCCTGGACTAGGCGGATGCAAGGGAGGCCCTCCAGTACAAAACTTAAGGAAGCATTCACTCTCGGTTATGCAAATGCCTCTCCTGCATCGAAGTTCCCAAATTAAGATTTTGTTTGATATTTATGCTATGCTACAAATATCACATATTTATCTACATATTATCTACAAATAGCATATATTCATACCATGAGTATGTAAGAGAGTCCTGTCAAAGGTATCTTTAGGAGGACAAATATTCTTGCATCTCTCATGAATCTTCTCTCTCTATAAAAAAAAAATAACAAAATCAATGCTATGTAGCAATATGAATATTCAAAGCATCAAAATGTTTCATAAAAGAATATGCCAAATTAGTTCTACATTTTTAATGTGAAATCACTAGCCTCCTGAAATTAAACACAAATAACAAGTATGTTTAATAAACCAATATGAACTCTATGAATACGTACATGCTTATACTCATCCCATTTTATATAATTATAATAAAATCTCTATAAATTTGGAATGAAGTGGGAATGCAAATGAAAAATCCTTATTTATATAACAGAAATCAACTGAAAATAATTTTTTAAAACAAGCAAGAAAATGTGAAAATCTATATAAGACAGAAAGGCTATTGGTTGATACTTTCTGAGAGAGAGAGAGAGGGGAGAGAAAAAGAAAGAAACCCTACTCTAATTTCAGATTAGATGATCACTAACAATTCTATCTTTTCAGAGATACCATAAATAGGACACATGGGAAAGTGGGGCATGTAAAGGAAAAAATACTAAGCTAGTAGTGTTCCGAGTTCTGAAGGCAATTGTGGCAGAACCTACAGGACTGTCTCCCAACGTGGCTGTACTATTTTGCAGTCATTGTGGGTCAATTACCCACGATGAATATAAGTTCCTATCAGTCCATATTCTTGCCAGCATTTGGTCACTGTTTTGAGTTTTTGCAATTCTGATAGAATGCTTAGCAGTATCTCATTGTTGTTTTAATTTGCAATTCCCTAATGACATACAATGTTAAACTTTTCATACGCTCATTTGCCATCTTTATGTCTTCTTTCATGAGATGCCTGTTCAGATCTTTTGCACATTTTTTTTATTATGACAAAATACACACAATATAAAACTTACCACTTAAAACTATTAGTGATGTTGACTACTTTTCCACATGCTTATTGGTCATCTGTACATCTTCTTTGGAAAAATGTTCATTCAAGTTCTTTTCCCATTTTTTTAGTTGAGTTATTTCTTATTGTTGATTAAAAGTCAACAAACTCTTAAAAGGAGTTATTTGTATATTTTTGGATACCTATCCTTTATCATACATGTGTTTTGCAAATATTTTCTCCCAGTGTCTAGCCTATATACATTCTTTTACGGTATCTTTCAAAGAGTGGAAGGTTTTAATTTTAACAAAGTCTAACTTGTCAATTTTGTGTTTCATGGATTGTGCTTTTGATGCCACTATCTAAAAAATCATCACCAAATTCAAAGTTATGTATTTTCTCCTATGTGAGCTTCTAGTTTTACAGTTTTACATTTAGATCTACAATCTATTTTCTGCTTATTTATGTGAAAGGTGTGGGTAATCTATGTCTAGATTTTTTTTTCTTTTTTCCCTGCAGGTGGATATCTAGTTGTTCCAGTACCATTTACTCAAAAGACTACTGAATGACCTTTGAACCTGTGTCAAAAATCAGTTGACTGTATTTGTGTGGGTCTATTTTTGAGCTCTCTACTCTGTTTATCTACAAAACAAGCTGTTAGAATTTTAACTGGGATGCATTGAATCTATAGCTATAGAGCAAGCTGGGAAGAACAGACATGTTGACAATATTGAGTCTTCATATCTATATACATGGACTCTCTCTCCATTTATTTAGATCTTCATTGATTCCTTTCATCAGTTTTGTAGTTATCCTCATACAGGTCTTGCAAATATTTTGTTAAGATTTATACCAAAGTATTTCATTTTCTTTGGTGCTAATATAAATGGCACTGTGTTAATTTCAAATTCTAACTGGACATCACTAGCACACAATAAAGCAATTCACTTTTGTAATATAAACCTTGTATCCTGCAAACTTGTTATAACTGCTTATTAGTTCCAGAAGTTTCTTTTCTGATTCTTTGGGATTTTCTACATAGACAATCATGGTATCTGTGAACAATTTTATTTCCTCCTTCCCAGTGTATATATCTTTCATTTCCTTTTCTTATCTCATTGCATAGTTAGAATCTCCAGAGTGATGTTCAAAAGGAGCAGTGAGAAGGAACATCCTTACTTTGTTCCTGATCTTGGTGGGAAAGCATCTAGTTTCTCACAATTAGTTGTAGGGTTTTTACAGATGTTCTTTATCAAGTTGAAGCTTCCCTATATTCCTAGTTTGCTAAGAGTTTTTATCATGAATGGGTACTGAGTTTTTTCAATGTTTTCTCCACATCTATTGATATGAACATATGATTTTTCTTCTTTAGCCTATTAATGTATGGATTACACAAAGTGCTTTTTGAATATTGGATCAGCCTTGCATATCTGGAATAAATCTCAGTTATGGTATAAAATTCATTTCACACATTATTGGGTTTGATTTTCCAATATTTTGTTAAGGATTTCTGCATCCATGTTCATAAGGTATAGTAGTCTATAGTCTTTTTTTTAATAATATCTTTGTCTAATGTCAATGTTAGGTTAATGCTGCCTAAGAATAAGTTAGAAAGTATCCCCTTTGCTTCTACTTTCTGGAACAGGTAATAAAGAACTGGTATAACTTCTTGCTTGAATGGTATAATTCAACAGTGAACCCATCTGGCCCTGGTGTTTTCTATTTTGAAAGGTTATTATTGATTATTATTATTGATTCAATTTCTTTAGTAAGTATAGTCTTATTCGGAGTATCTATTTCTCACGTGTAAGTTCTGGAAGTTTGTGTCTTCCAAGGAATTGATCTATTTCATCTAGGTTATGGAATTTGTAAGCATAGAGCTGTTCATAATACTCTTTTATTATCTTTTTAATGTCCATGAGATCATTAGCGGTGTGTCCTCATTCATTTCTAATATAGCAATTTAGGTCTTCTTTTTTCCTTAAATGACCTGGCTAGACAGCTACCAATTTATTGATCTTCTCAAAGAACCAGCTTTCAGTTTGGATTTTCTCTACTAATTTCTTGTTTTCAGTTTTACTGATTTCTGGTATAATTTTTATTATTTCTTTTCTTCTGTTTTTGTTGTTCTGTTTTGTTTAGTATAGTTAACACAATATTACATTAGTACACAGGTACATATGTACATAGGTGCCTAACATAGTGATTCACCTTCTTCTTAGTTTGGATTTAACATGTTCTTTTTCTGGTCTTCTGCGGCAAAAGCTTAGATTATTAATTTTAGATTTTTTCTTTCCTAATCTATGCATAATGCTACTAAACTTCCCTCTAAGCAATATTTTCACTAACCCACACATTTTGATAAGTTTCTATCAACATTTCCTTAAGCTCACTGATTCTTTCCTCTATCATTTCAAGTCTATTGATGAATTAAAAAAAAAAAAGATTTTATTTATCTTTTCATGAGAAACACAGAGAGGCAGAGGCATAGGAGTAGGGAGAAGCAGACTCCCTGCAGGGAGCCTGATGCAAGACTCAATCCCAGGAACCCAGGATCAAGACCAAAGGCAGATGCTCAACAACTGAGCCAACCAGGTGCTCCAAAACTTTGCAAACTTAAATAAAGTCTGAGACATGCAGTCCTTTCTGTTGTATTCCCTTATTATTATACAGGTGCCCTATTGATATGGTGGTAAAATGTGGGAGGAGGCAAAGCACTCTACAGACCTAGGATTAGGTAGCTTTTCTTTAGTGAGTTTGTGCCCCTGGGCTATGGTCTTTGAAAAGTTTTTAAATTGCTGATTTTCAGTTTGTTCAGATTTTTTTCTTGTGAGAATGGGAGTAGAAGCTTCCAAGTTTCCTACATGCTGAACCAGAAGTATTTTTAATGTTTTAGGAAACCACTAAACTGTTTTCCAAAAGGGTTATACCACTTTAAATTCCCACCAATGGTATATATAAGAGTTCTAGTTATTCTACCAGGACTGATAATAGGGTGAGGCAAGCCTGGAGTACAATACTTAAAGAGGTACCTACTCTTAAATGAATAACAAGCCTTCTTAAACTAAGCACTTTTTCAGTTCTTACTTAGAACTGAGTTTAAAGCAACATATTAAGACTCTCTGCTAGACCTAGCATGCTCTATTAAATTTTCTGTGGTAAATGAAAGACACAGAAACAGTTCTACTCTGCTCATTTCTTAAACCTCACAAATCTGTTTTCTATTGGCCTAACTGAACAATTTTCTCCTTGGTAGGTAAGGTGGATTTCATGATGAATCTTAGCACCATTAGAAAAGTGTATTTTGAAAAATCACTACAGTAAGAGAAATATATGTACATATATCTAAGTAAAGAATTAAATACAACCCAGGACAATAGAATGTATATAGATAGAAAATAATACTGTAAGCTCATCAAAGATTACTGGCCAAAAATCTACAATTAATCAAACTAAAGATCTTTCTTTTCCTTTTGATTAGGTATTACCTGAGAGATTTCCTGTTGATACACTGTAAAATGTTCCTTGCTGATCTGTGGGAGGTAGAATGAAGGTATGACTTCAGTGTCCACAAAGTCCAATCCCCATGTTTTTGTGAAGAAGTCAGATTCTCTTTTTGCTAATCTAGGATCATTTAATGCTGCTGGGAGGTTTACTTTGGAATGATATACAGTCCATCTATGTTGATCTGTAACTAGAGATGGGGCAACACATAAACTATTTGAATCACCTGCAAAAAGTAAACAAGAGAACTCTGTGAACTAAGTTCTACATTTGAAAGTACATCCTAGAAAAAGAAAAATGCTTAGTTCCTACTCTACAAATAGAAATTCTTCTGCAACAAACATTTTAATGAAAATCAGTCTGATTAATAACCTTCAGCTTTCACCAAGGGAAGAAAAGCATGTATAAAATGAAGAATATGCAAAATTTGAGTTGTCATTGCAGGGTGGGGTGAATGGTAAAGAAAATCTTTCATTAATTTCTTTCCTTAATGTACAATTTCTCTTTCCTTTTTCAATTTCCTCTTCTATCTTTCTATTGTATATCTTGTATCCTTTACTACTCCAGATTTTTCACAAATACACCTTTCTTTTATTGTAGTATGGCAGACACACTGGACTCTTATACCCTTTGTTTGGCTTATAAATAGATGACAGAAATGCTGCTGTGGCATTAACCATAGAGGAAAGAAATATTATAGTTGATCCTTGTTATTCATGATAGTTTTGTTCTATAATGTAACAATTAGCAAATACTGAACAATTGCTCCTAGGGGAAATACAGGGTTAGGTACCTTCAAGCCTCTGGTCACAAAATTCTCATCAACTGATCAATAAGTAATCTTATTTTGTGTGTTTCTGTTTAAAGACACCTTATTGAAAATAAAAAATAAAATAAAAATAAAAAATAAAAAATAAAGACACCTTATTTAATATATATCGTTCATTCATTAACACTGAACTCACAACTCACACTGAATGAATTTTCTTCATAAGGCACATACACTGCAGTCTTTCTGTACTTAGAAACACTAGAAAGCCCTTCAGCACTACGTTTGAGAACCATTTTAAACAGCAAAATCACCAATAAAAATCTCAAAAGTGCAAAAAAAATGTGGCATTAATAGACCACAGAAAGGACACTTGTTTATAGCATGAGCGCTAAAACAAGAAGGCAGAGTGCTATCTTGTTCAACCTTAGCTAGGGACATGTGCATCAGGCAATTCAAGTTTTTCATTTCTCTGTGTATGACTGCAAATGACCAAAAAAGTACCACAAGTATTGATTTTGGAGTTATAAATAAGTTTTAGGGAGTAGGCAAATTTCCAAACATGGAATTCAAATAATGAAACTTCACTATACTACGACTAACTAAAAAACTTTAAATCTTAAGCTTCATTTTCAAAACTTTTTTTTAAAGCAATTTACGCAAGTAACTTCTATGGAAATGCATGAAGAGAACTATATTCCAATTTCCCAAAAAGCTTACTTCCAAATAATTGACCTCTTTAGTTTTAAAACTATAAAATTTACTCTTTTAAATACTGCTGACCCTTGAACAATGGGAGGGTTAGAGCACAGATCACCCCCTCCATGTAAGTCAAAAATCCACATATAACTTTAACTCTCCCCAAACTTTACTAATAGCCTATTGTTGACTGAAAGCCCTACCAATAACATAAATAGTCAATTAACACATATTCTGTATGTTATATATATTATATACTGTATTCTTACAAGAAAGTAAGCTCAAGGAAAGAAAATGTTACGAAGAAAACCGTAAAGAAGAGAAAATAGTTATAGTACTCTACTGTATTACAAAAAAAAAAAAAAAAAGACCTGCATATAAGTGGACCCATGCAATTCAAACCTGTGTTGTTCAAGGAGGGTCAACTTGAACCATCAGATTCTATATAGATCTATATATAACGATATATAGATTCTATATATCTATATATATATTCTATATATCTATATATATATTCTATATATCGATCTATATATAGATTCTATATAGAATCTGACTACTCTCTAAAAATAATACAGATCCTCAGTTTAAAAGGAAGGAAGGAAGGAAGGAAGGAAGGAAGGAAGGAAGGAAGGAAGGAAGGAAGGAAGGAAGGAAGAAAGGAAAAAGAAAGAAAGAAAGAAAGAAAGAAAGAAAGAAAGAAAGAAAGAAAGAAAGAAAGAAAGAAAGAAAGAAAGAAAGGCATTACCTGTGGGTTCCTTAGGACATACGTCTGGCAGTGACTGCACAGGTCGAATGTGTTTTGTTGGATCTACCTCTTTTTTAAAGAAAACATCACTGCTGCTTCCTTGAGGCACTGGTGAAGAACTGTGGCTTGAAGCCATTGCATAAAATCACCACTCAACTGAAAACAAGTAACAAGTAATCATCAAGACACTTAACATAATCAAAGTTCATCTATAAGTATGATGCATGCCTCAAATTTTCTTTAAAAAAGACCCCTTATCCAAAATCCCTCAAGCTGTAAGTACACAATTTAAATACTATTAACTGTAAGAGTCACTCGTAATAGTTTACTAAGAAAGTTGTTTGTCCTTGTTTGAAAACTATTCTCCTCGAAGTGAAATATCCTTAGTCTTTTATCCCACGTACAAATTATCCCACGTACAGCTGTAACTAATATATATTAGAGATGAAAACACCCATTCATTCAACAAATATACAGTAATTATGCATTATAGCAAAATGGGTAAGTGAATGAGTTTTTGAAGTCTGACTGCCTGGGTTCTTTCACTTAATAGCAGAATAATCTTTTTTTTTTTAATAGCAGAATAATCTTAAGGAAATTTATTTAACCTTTGTGTCTCCGACCTCATCTGTAAAAATGGAGATGAAAAGAGATCCCATTTCATAAACATTTTGTAAGATTACAAGAAATGGATATATGTAAAGCATTTAAAACAATGCTCATCTCCACTAAGTGTTATACTATATGTGGGCAAATTGAATTTAAGTAATATATTTAAATTTAAAAAATCATCTACAATAAAAAATAAAACAATGCTCATATCAAAGTTAGTGTTCACAAAAGCTAATTATCATAATTATCACTATGTGGACTGTCACTATATTAAATGATTATAAAAGAAGTGTGATTCTTCATGGTGCCTACAATTACATTAAGTAATCAAAACAATCAAAACACTTAGGAAAACACAAGTTAACCTATGTCTACATTTTTTCGTAAGTCCCAAAAGAATTTGTGGGGCAAGCCAACATAATATAAGCTACAGTGCCAGGTAGAACTTTACAAATGAAGCAGTACATAACCTGGATACTGAAGAACATGTATTGTTTTATTATTGGAGGGTAGATAATCTTATATCGCAGGGTATTATCTATCAAATAGCACGTATTCAGTAAACATTTTTCAATGAAGAAATAAATAAGCATAATCAGAAGTTTATAGCTGAAAGGGAACTTAGAGATCACCTTGTCTAAGTGTAAGCCCTGAAAGACTAGGTAGCTTACAAAGATACGTGTATTTCAACAAATTAAAAAAAATAATAAAAAGAAAAGAAAGGCCTAGTAAGGAAATCTGGTGAATAGAATAAGAATATGAAATAAAGAGCAGAGACATAAGGCTAATAAGAACGATGACAAAAAAGTTCATCTAACTTCCCTCTAGTTTATCAGAAAGCTAAAACTTACATTTCCCAGACTTCTTTGAATATCTGTCACAGTCCTCCTAATGCAAAGGAAACACATCCAATTACACCACTCACTGAGACCATAAGAAACAAGCTGTTAAGAAAATGCACAAAGATAAATAACTTCCCTCAAGGTCCCTGACCAGAAAGCAAACGCTACCATAAAAAAAAGGGACATGGAATAATCCTAAAATGATGTGGAAACTGACATGGTTAGAGTAAAATGTTTGCATTGGTAAGTACTGACAAATCATATTTTATTTACACACACACACACACACACACACACACACACACACAGAGTATGGTTAGACAAATTAGTCAGAGAGCTTTGGCTTGCAAGGCATCACTGACCTGTAGAAGTTACACCCATTCACATTAAGTATATGACTGTTTTTGTATAAAAGCATCATATATTTGAAAGAGAAAAAATAAAGAATAGGAAATATTGTATAATACATAATCCTGTATATTAAATGTTCAGTAGGACAATTCTAAATTTAACATTAAATCTAACCTTTTAATTAATTTCATCAAACAAAATGGCTAAACTAAAAACATTTTGACATATTAAAGAGGGTAGCTACAAATATCTGGAAAATGTATTTATGCTGAATGCCCATTGCTTGATGTCAGATAAATTAAATATTGATTCCAACAATAGCACACTACAATCTCAATTTATTCTATTTACCATCATGTCATTTTAACAGCAAGGAAAAATCCTAAGTGCCATCTCAGCCAGAAATACTTGAGGAGATGGGGACTTGTACAAAAACATTTCTATTTCTAGACTCCTATAAATTACTTCAGTATCTGGGCGAGGGCGGGAGCAGGGGAGGGACACCTTATTTATTCATTAAAAATTTTGAATTGGGGATCCCTGGGTGGCGCAGCGGTTTGGCGCCTGCCTTTGGCCCAGGGCGTGATCCTGGAGACCCGGGATCGAATCCCACGTTGGGCTCCCAGTGCATGGAGCCTATTTCTCTCTCTGCTTCTCTCTCTCTCTCTCTCTCTCTCTCTCTCTGTGTGTGTTACTATCATAAATAAAAAAAAAATTTTTGAATTGGGAAACATGCAGATTTTCTGTTTTTTTCCTACACCTCTCCTAATTCTTAGGAAAAGAGGGAAAATCTCTAGCTATAAAGAGATTATGTAAAATTAGGGGACTGTCTACATAGGTGAGTCCCAATTTTAAACCATTTGACTCTCCATTTCCTTCAACTATCCTGAGTTAAGATTTCCCCACAGTAAGAACTAAAATTTGTATTAATGACCACATAAATATGGTAGATACTTGGTATGTGCAATCATTGTTAAAAAAACATTATGGGTTTATTCATAAGGCATGGATGCATAACAAATACAGCAAATCCCCATGGCCTCTAAACTAATTTCAGAAAAAAAAAAAATCTTTCCTTGAAAGGCTAAAGAACAAAAATAATAAGGCATCTTAGTAAGAAAGTTTCTCTAAGAATAGTCTATCCAGGAAAAAAAAATAGCAAAAATAAAAACAAAAAACATAGAATACAGGGAAAAGGAAAGCTCTAAGAACCAAATGCAGGTAACCGATGATTTCCAATACCTTCGCTTGTAACAACTAGAAACAAATTTGGCATGTAATCAGTCGTCCCATAATAAGAATCTATAAATCACTCTACAATTCTTCATCTGATCATCTTTTCATAATTTTAACAATACCATACTCAACTGTTTTCTTGAATCCTTTGGTTTCTCACATTTAGTCACCGTTTATGTATTTCTATTTTTTGCAATAATCATACTGAAATTTTGGTCTTTATATAGGTCTTCTCTATTAGACTATGAACTTCTTGATGTTTCCATTTTCCTATGTATTCTATGTGCCTAAAGCAGTTCCTGGCGCACAAACAGTATATAATGAATACTTTAAAGATGAATGAAATGGGTGGTGTGTAGAACAGATCAGAAGAGAAATGTTAGACAGTTTCTCATAATCCTTTAGTGAATAGATAAGAGCATGGGTATGAGATGATAAGTAGAATACTTATGAAATCTTTTGTAAAACTAAAATGGTGTAAAGTGAAGAAACGGTTACCATTAATTTATACGGAAAAATGTTTGTTTTAGGCTGTTCCCTGAACGTAGAATACCCTACGTTCAAGGAACAAGTGAAAAGTATACTTATCCCCACAAAGAAACCATGGTTCATTGAAGAAATACCTGAGTCCAGACCTGGAGCAAAGAAAGAACATGTTGATCCTTGGGAACTCTTGTGTCAGAAAGCAAGTAAATGCTCAAAGACAGACCAGAAGAATTGTCAAAAGAACAAAGGACCAAGTTAAAGAGGCTCCAAGAGGCTCCCACTGGCCACATGGGGGAAAATCTGAGCAAAAAAAAAAAAAAGAAAAGAAAAGAAAAGAAAGCTACCTGAGCATAATCTACTGGATAAATAAAAAATAATGAATACAGAGTAATACTTAGGGGAAAACAAAGAAATGAGGAAAAGGGGATGGAGTGGGATTAAAGAAAGGAAAGTTCTTCTTTGCAGAAGAAAGCCAGTAATAAATGTAGAAAGAATAACTGAATGAGAAAATCATGATTTTGTAATCCCAATGTAAAAACTAATTGAGGCAAAGATCATCAACATATGCTAAAGTTATTAGGTGAAAAGTTGTTCAGAAACAGAAAACTCACCTAGTGCCAAAGTGTTACCCCCCAGAGATTACTTAGCAATGCAAAGGGGGAATGAATCTTTTTTTTTAAGATTTTATTTATTTATTCATGAGAGACAGAGAGAGATAGAGAGAGAGGCAGAGACACAGGCAGAGAGAGAAGCAGGCTCCATGCAGGGAACCTGATGTGGGACTCGATCCCAGGACTTGATCCCGGGACTCCAAGATCACCCCCTGGGCCGAAGGCAGGAGCTCAACCGCTAAGCCACTCAGGGATCCCCAGGAATGAATCTTTAGTATCTGGCTGTCACTACCTAACTAAGTCATCAAACTTGGCATCATTAATAACAGTAAAACAACTTAATATTAAGTGATTCATGAAATTATAAATGTGATCACCTATGAAGCATTTCTCACCAAAAATGCTTAACCCAATCTAATTAAGCCTCTAAACCAGGGGTTAAGCTTTTCTGCCCTGAGGATTCCTTGGCAATCTGGTGAAGTCTACAGACCCCTTCCCAGAATAATGTCTGTAATGTATAAAATACATTGGATTACAATGGACAACTATACTGAGATAAATTTTTTTAAATACAATATATAGGGGGATCCCTGGGTGGCGCAGCAGTTTGGCGCCTGCCTTTGGCCCAGGGCGCGATCCTGGAGACCCGGGATCGAATCCCACATCGGGCTCCCGGTGCATGGAGCCTGCTTCTCCCTCTGCCTGTGTCTCTGCCTCTCTCTCTCTCTCTCTGTGACTATCATAAATAAATAAAAAAAATTTAAAAAAATAAATAAATACTATATATAGTAATTTTTTGCTTCTCAATTAATGCAAACCTATCTTAATTTCTAAGCAATAAGTGAAATATTTCAAGGTACCTATAACAAATTAATGCAACATGAAAATAGTTGAAATTTCTACCAATGACAAAGTTACAGGTAGTACTAATACCCCTGTGAAGGATTACCTACACTCATAATTAAAGGAAATGCTAAAATCCAGTTAAAGCACGGTTTCTCAACCATGGCATCATTCAGACTTTGAGCTGAATAATTCTTTGTTATTGAGTGTTGTCCCCCTATACATTGTAGGATCTTTAGATGTATCCCTGGCCTCTATCCACTTGATGCCAATAGCACCCTCTCCTCCTTCTCCACACAAAGTTATGACAACCAAATATGTATCCAGACAAAGTCAAACATCCTGGGGTGGGGGAAAAGAGGGGAGAGGATAAAATCACCCCAGCTGAGAGCCACCAGTTAAAATAAAGATAATCATCAGATAAATTAACATATGGACTGATTGAAGGTACTAGTACCAATTCTTAAAATAAGTATTAATAAAGGTTCATTTCTTTTTTTCCTTAGATAAAAGAAATGAATAATCCTTAAGCTGGGTGAAACCTTACACAGGACTTTGGACTTGATCCACAAGACTGGTAAATCATTATAAACTTTAATCCATCACTCTAGGAGATTATCAGTATGCAGGGCCAAAAACAGAATCTAAGAGGATTTAAACATTTCTTAAGAAAGAAATGAGAGATATAGGGGCACCTGGATGGCTTGGTTGGTTAAGCATCTGACTCTTAATTTTGGATTACATCATGATCTCAGGGTTGTGAGATTGATCCCCAAGTAGGGCTCTGTGCTCAGCAGACCTCTGCCTTTCTCCCTCTCTCTCTGCCCTCCCTACCATGCGTGTGTGCACACGTGCATGCTCTCTTCCATAAATAAATAAATAAATCCTGAAACAGCAGAGCACCTGGGTAGCTCAGTCGGTTAGGCGTCAAACTCTTTGATTTCAGCTGGGGTTGTGGTCTCAGGGTTGTGAGATCAAGCCCCAAGTTAGGCTCCACATATGGGCTCTCCCTTTGCCTCTGCCCCCCGCCTTCGTGCGCTCTTTGTTTTTTGTTTCTCTTTCTCTGTCTCAAAAAAAATAAGATCTTAAAAAAAAATGTAGGAAAAGTTTGAAAAGTTTGTGATAAAGAAGAAACATCCAAGAAAGTGAGAGAAAAATCAATTCAGAATTCACAAATAAAAGGGAAAAAAAAAACATCATTTAGATTTGGCAATTAGGCAGTGACCAGTCACATCAGAAACAATGTCAAGTCCAAGAGTGGGTGTGGAGGCCAGACTGCAGATGTTGGAGTAGAACCCACAATTATATGGTCAACTAATCCTTGACAAAGTAGAAAAGAATATCCAATGGAAAAAAGGCATTCTCTTCAACACATGATGTTGGAAAAAAATTGGACAGCAACATGCAGAAAGAAGAAACTGGATCATATACAAAAACAAATTCAAAATGAAAGACCTAAATGTGAGACAGGAATCCATCAAAATCCTAGAGAACACAAGCAGCAACTTTTTGGACCTCAGCCACAGCAACCTCTTACTAGATGTTTTTAAAGGAAAGGGAAGGCCAGCCCGGATGGCCCAGCGGTTTAGCGCTGCCTTCAGTCCAGGACGTGATCCTGGGGACCCGGGATTGAGTCCCACATTGGGCTCCCTGCATGGAGCCTGCTTCTCCCTCTTCCTGTGTCTCTGCCTCTCTCTCTCTGTGTGTCTCATGAATAAATAAATAAAATCTTTAAAGGGAAGCAAAATGAATTACTGGGACTTCATCAAGATAGAAAGCTTCAACAGCAAAGGAAACAATCAACAAAACTAAAAGGTAACCCATGGAATGGGAGAAGATATTTGCAAGTGGCATATCAGATGAAGGCCTAGTATCTAAAATCTATAAAAAAAACTTATCAAATTCAACACACCCCAAAAAGGAGTCCAGTTAAGCAAAGGGCAGAAGACATGAATAGATATTTTCCCAAAGAAGACATACAAATAGCTAACAAACACATGAAAAAATGCTTAATATCACTATCAGGGAAATACAAATCAAAACAAGGAGATACCACTTCACACCAGTCAGAATGACTAAAATTAACCACTCAGGAAACAACAGATGTTGGCAAGGGTAAGGAGAAAGGGGAACCCTCTTACACTGTTAGTGAGAATGCAAACTGGTACAGCCACTCTAGAAAACAGCATGGAGGTTCCTCAAAAAGTTAAAAATAGAACTACCCTACAACCCAGCAATTGCACTACTAGGTGTTTATCCAAAGGATACAATCACAGTTATTCAAAGGGGTATATGCACCCTAATGTTTATAGCAGCAATGTCCACTATAGCCAAAACATGGGAAGAGCCCAAATATCCATCAACTGATGAACAGATAAAGAAGATGTCTCACTCACACACACACTAGGATATTACTCAGCCATCAAAAAGAATGAAATCTTGCCATGCCATCTGCAATGACATGGATGGAACCAGAAGGTATTATGTTAAGCAAAATAAGTCAGAGAAAGACAAATACCCTATGATTTCACTCATATGTAGAATTTAAGAAACAAAACAGATGAACAAACATAGGGGAAGGGAAGGATAATGAAAATAAGACAAAGAGGGAGGCAAACCATAAGAGACTTTTAAATATAGGGACAAACTGAGGGTTGGTGGAGAGGAAGTGGGGTAACTGGGTGATGGGCATTAAGGAGGGCACTTGATGTAATGAGCACTGGGTGTTATATGCAACGGATGAATCACTAAATTCTACCCCTGAAACTAACACTACACTATATGTGAATTAACTTGAATTTAAATCAAATCCTGAAAGGAAAAAAAAAAAAAAGCTGAAGTGGAATTGGTAGGGAGATTAAGAAACAAAGGCTATACTTTCAAGAGACTCAATTATGAGATTACACAACAGAACAAAATAGTAAAATAATAATAGTAAAATGCCATTTGATATAAAAACTACATAGCTCTAGATACACATAATATATGAAAAGGTATACAACAAAACATTATCTGCTTAGTGGCATAACAAGCCTCTCCTGACCACTGTATCTAAGCACATCCTCTCCCTTCCCTTCCACTGCTCCTCACTAGCATGATACTTTGTGATCTTTGTAGTATTTGTTTAAATTATAACCAATTATTTACCTGTTAATCTTCTGTCTCCCTCACTATACTGAAAACCTATACTTGCTTCATTCACCTTCCTATACCACATTTAGCAAAGTCTAAGCAATTGGTAAAATGCATGAAACTTCAATGAATAGGGATGCCTGGGTGTCTCAGTTAGTCAAGCATCTGCGTTCAACTCAGGTCATAAACCAGGGGTCCCTGGATCGAGTCCAGCACTGGGCTCCCTGCTCAGCAGGGAGTCCGCTTCTTCCTCTCCCCTTGCCCCTCCCTCTGCTCCTGCTTTCTCTCTCTCTCAATTAATTAAATTAATTAAAAATTTTTAAAAAGTTCAAGGGACGCCTGGGTAGCTCAGTGGTTAAGTGTCTGCCTTCAGCTCAGGGCGTGACCCTGGAGTCCCAGGATCAAATCCCACATCGGGCTTCCTGCATAGAGCCTGCTTCTCCCTCTGCCTGTGTCTCTGCTTCTTTCCTCCTCTGTGTCTCTCATGAATAAATAAATAAAATCTTTTTTAAATTTTTAAATCAAATTAAATTTTTAAAAAGTTCAATGAATGGATGAACAAAGGAATTAATATCAGGGATAAAGAGGTAATAAGCACAAATAAGCCACTAACAATGTCCTATCTAAAAACATACGAAGTCAACATTATCTTGTTTGTAGGACATTACCTGACTTTCTAAAATTTTATTCTAGAGTCTCTACATTCTTGTAACACAGTATATAAAGTATACTTAAGAAAATTGGCCATAAAGTGAATTAGATATCGAACACTTATTAGTTGTGTGACCTTGACAACTTTCTTACCTTCCCAAGTCTCAGTTTCCTTATTTGTAAATGGGACAGCAACGGTATCTTTCTCATAGGAATGTTGTAAAACTTAAATATAACTTACATAACCTATGTAAACTCATCGCACAATACTTGGCACATAGTAGACATTCAATAAAAAAACTGCAACTACTACTATTTACTATTATCAACATCTTAAGTATTAACATTTGGACTGGGCCATAGAAAGTTTTAAAATCAATTTAAACCTTAGGTTCCTGAGCCTCCTCTATTAGTGTCCTTTGCTTGACTGCTCCTAGTTTGTGGAGAGAGGAGGCAATGAAGTTATATAGGCACATATAATTTTTTTTAAGATTTTATTTATTCATGAGAGAGAGAGAGAGAGAGAGAGAGAGGCAGAGACACAGGCAGAGGGAGAAGCAGGCTCCATGCAGGGAGCCCCATGTGGGATTCAATCCTGGGACTCCAGGATCACGCCCTGGGCTGAAGGCAGGCACTAAACCGCTGAGCCACCCAGGGATCCCGGGCACATATAATTTACTATCAACAAAGTAGCCCAAGAATAGAACAGTCGTCCTCAAAGCCATACACATAAAAGGAGAGAAAAAAGAATACTGGAAAATGATGTTGAAACTAGAAAATAGGTGGCCTAGAAGAGAAGCAAGTTTGATGACAAATACTATGTGAGAGAGAAAGGATGAGGGAGGGAAGGCAGAGGCAGATGATTTGGAAAACATCTGAATAAAGGTCAAAGTTGAATCCATGGGAGCAGATAAAAATTGTAATCTTGAGTTGGAGGGGACTTTTTTTTAAAAGATTTTATTTATTTATTTGAGAGAGACAGAGAGACAGAAATAGCAACAGAGAACATAGGCAGGGAGCAGAGGGAGAAGCAGACTCCCCACTGAGCAGGGAGCCCAACAGAGGGTTCTATCCTAGGACCCTGGGATCATGATGTGAGAAGGCAGATGCTGAACCAACTGAGCCATCCAGGTGCCCCAGGGAGGGACTTTAAAAGAACATCTGGCTCAACTTTCTAACTAATTAATGAGTCCTTTCTACAAGGGGCCTTTTTTGGTCTCCATTTGAAAACCTTTAATAGTGGAGAACGACTTCTTCGAAAGCAGATTATTACTGTACAACTATAATTGCTTTAGGAAAAAAAATTCTCTCCTGTAGTGTACAGAATCCTGCCTCCCTGAATTTTCACTCGCTTTTCCCAGTTCAATTACATTGCAGGAATAAAAGAGAATACTTCTAGTCATAGGAAAGTAATACACAAAGAGAAAGTGCAAAAAGTGTGTGTGTGGGGGGGGAGGTAGCGGCTAATAAGAGCTCAGAGAAAGGGGTAGGGCAAATACATTTACAGGGAATGGAAGAAAGAAGTCAGAAATACCCATCCTTACAGAAGCAAGGGAGAAGTGTCCAGGAGGAAAGTGTGAACAGTAGTGTCAACAAGATCCAGAGAGAGAAGTCAAGGAGGTTACTGATTTAGAACAGTATTAGGACAGTAGTTAGGACAGAAGCTGTACCTCAAAAGGTTAATTAAGTGATGAAGTAATAAAGGCAACAAGATCAACATCTCTTTGGTGGTGAAAGAAGTGACTAAGATTTGAGCAAGAATTTTTTTTAGCCAAAGGAGACCTGAGTATATCTGTAGGCAAACAGCAAGAAACCAACTGAAGGGATAAGAAAAGGTACTGGAGAGAGAAAATGGAGAGAGAAAGAAGAGTTAGATATACATGGGGATTAAGGGTATGGCAGTGAAGGCAGAGAGAGAATAATGACACCTAGGGACTGTGAGGCACCTTACACTATGCCCTACCTCGAGAAAGACAGGACTCTGTCAGGCAACAGTGAGAAAATGAGCAAGGCAGTAACAGAAAAAGTGCACTCCATCCCACTTCTCTAATTCCCTTATAGGGGGCGGGGAGTGGAATCAGTTGAGACTTGGGTACACTCCCACCCAAGTTCTAAAGTCCGAAGGTTAAAAGTGAAAACATGTTATCAGTGAAAGAAGGAAAGATGGCAAGGGAGAGGGAAGCAACAGAAAGGAGAATTACATTATTACTAATATTTGACTAAACACTATACATTTCATAATTGCTTGTTTTCATTCTGATTATTTTGTTGGTCTAACAATCTAAAAAAACATGTCTGAATGAATCAGTGATCCGCATTATGTGGATGAAGAAACAGGTTCAAAAGTAATTTGGTTTCAGACTATTTAGCTAATTAATTGTGAAGATGGGATTTGCACTCAGATCTTCTGATTCTAAATTGCATGCCTGTCTCTACACCATATTGCCTCTCCAAAAAACCAAAATCTAAATTATTTCACTATATTGCCTCTCATCCATTTCAGACATCCAGAACTTTCCTCTCTTCTTTTTCTCATCAGATCCAATAACAATTATTTACACTAACAAATATTTACGTCCATCTTATATGAAAAATAAATGGTAGCAATAATAATCATCTGTGATAAGATTTTTTTAAGACTCGACTTTAACTTTTTTTAATTTATTTAAGTAATCTCTACACCCAACGTGGGGCTCAAACTCACAACCCTGAGATCAAGTAAGAATTGATTTTTTTTTTAGGAAAGTTTTAGGTTCAAAGAATTTTATAAGACCTGGATGGCTAGAAAACTGCTCCTTAAGGAAAAAGACAAATTTTCATCAGTATAATCTACTATTATTTTTCTTAGCAAAGGGATAACTCTTGAGCTGCAACTTGGCTACTGTGAGCCATCATTTTAATACTTTCAACAGGAAATATGTTGTGAATTTTAAGGAATTAATGAACTTTTTAAAAAGATTTTATTTATTTATATGAAAGAGAGCATGCACAAAGCAGGGGGAGAGGCAGAGAGGGGGGGGGGAGAAGCAGACTCCCTGCTGAGCATGCTCCCCACCCTGCACAGGGCCTGTGGCAGGTAGTGGGGTAAGTATGAACACCAATATGGGTGAGGCTTGATCCCAAGACCCAGAGATCATGACCCCAGCCTAAGTCAGAAACTTAGCCAACTGAGCCACCCAGATACCCCCCAAGTAATTAAATAACTCATTAGTGAGCTTTTATAACATATGTATTTATAATTTGAGAAGATATAAAGTGGGAAATTTTTTTACACTTTTTTACACATATTGCCATTTTACATAATAGCAATATGGTGTAGAGACAGAGCTCTCTAGCTCTGTCACATTTTGTGATACAATTCTGGGTCTGAGTTTAGTAAAAAAGAAAAAAAAGTCAATACTCAATTCTTTTTTTTTTTTTTTTAAAGCAAACGAACAAATAATGGCAAACTGATATACTGATACATGCAAGGGAAAAAGCCATACTGTAATATCCTACCAAAGATCAATTTGACAGAAATCAGTCGAGACTATTTTTTAAATCAGTAATTTAAGATACCTCAAATACCTCACATTCTAAGAAGCACTTTTCAAAATACTTTTGGAATTTTAAGAGCCAACTTCTGGTAAATGTTATAGATAGGATTCCTTGATACAACCTACACACAAATAGCAATATACTTCTACACCATTCAAGATTCATCACCTGACAAAATCTAGTTTAATTATAATTTTTAAGTACTTAAAAACTTTTAAATTATTTATCACAAAGATCTCAATAATAAAGTTAAAATTTAAACATAAACATCTGGGCTTTCAAGAAATACCCACAAATTAAGGTTGCCACATAAATAAGTACTTGTCTACTTATTTTGGGTATTAAAGGAGCACAGAAGAAGCTAAAGTGAACCCAGAAAATAAAAACAAAGTCAAAACCAGAACATAAGAACACAGTTGTACTATTTGCCTTTTCTTTACATTCTCATTTGACATTATAAGGCCCAGGGTCCTGTAGGAAATTGAATACGTGTGCTTCCTGACATTGCTCATTTACTTTTAATTTAGTGACAAGAAGGAACAATGAGAAAGAATCATGACTAGAAAGAATACTATTTATAATATTAAATTTAAATATTTTTAAATGGCAATAATTGAATGATAAAACCAAACTGTGATAAAAAAAATTTTTTTTCAATGGAAACCAAATATAACTTAGATGCTTTATCTTACTCCTTTTGGGACCATTGATACGACTATATTATTAGTGAAATTTTTGCCAAAAATCAATCAGATTAGAATGTTAGTACTCTGTTCTTGGTGTCATATTCAAAGATTAGCAAATAAACCCTATATCATTCAAAGTTACTGGTAATATATATGTCTTAAATACGTAAACCATTAGACATATCAAAAATGCCTACACAAGAAGAGTAAATTTAAAATAAAATCTGTATAACTTACCCTACCTTAAAAATATGTGCTAGAAGAAATTATATTTTAATCTATTCCTAAGAACAAAAATGACAGTTGGATTTATTCCCTGTCAATTACTTCAAGAGTCTCCCTTGCATGTTCAATTCTGTCCTCCCTCATCCAATTTCAATCTATCTTTGCTTCGTTCCTGGCTGCAGAACACCAGAGAAAATTTATATAGAACATCAGATTATAAATGTATAAATTCTAACCTCAGATAAAGCCCTACTCAGCAGTCTTTTCACTGATTTATCCTCAAACACTGCTCTTTCCCCAACCCCACAGTATTTATAACCTCCATCACCCTGCTCATGTCCCCTAGTTTACCCTCATCAATCCCACGCTCAAAAAGTAACTGTGTTTTTACCTCACAACAAAAGAAAAAGAGTCCTCAGATAGAACTTCTTCCCTCCATATCCAATTGTACCTAATCCTCACAACTCTTAACTTCTGGGGTACAATACAGGTGTCTACGCTTGTCCAGAGTTAAGCCCCTAACCAGCAGTTCCTAATCTCATTTCTTCCCACTTCATCTGAGACCCTATTCTATTAATTATTCCCTGACTCTCCTATCTTCAATCTCATCAGCCCACCAAAAAAAAAGTGCTAAATAAAGTCCTTTCTCTGTATTTCCTCAGGCTACTACTTCTTGCCTCCCCTTCACTGGCAAATCTCTATTCGTTCTTTGATTTATCTCCTTAGCAACCTACCTTCCAACTTCACCACTCACTTGGCTCTGGAAAAGGTGAGGAATGACCTGATTTCCAAATTTAATTGCCTATTCTCAGTCTTTATCTAATCTGACCTCACTGCCCTCAAAAACCAATAAAAGTAGACAGCATAAAACAGAAAAATCACCTTGTAATCCTCCAGTGCAATGACTGATTCAAGCAAGGATCATTAATGGATGGTAAAAGCACTGGTCTAAAAGGCTATTAGGAAAAGGATATTTACATGGCCACAAATTATCACCCTATCAATTATTTATTAATTAAATAGTAGAGAGATCTATCAGTTCCCACCCTTACCAAGTGATCAAAGCTGGAATCACCAAGAAGGTGACAGCCTGCCATTATATGCCTCCTGATGTGATAAAGTGGTAGGAATACACTTTATCTACATGATATTTTTGCCAGAAATATCTAACCAGAATCTAACCATGAAGAAACAGACTAATTCAGAATATGGAATATACTCGAGCACAAATGCCTTCACTTTTCAAAGGATAAACCAAAGAAGAGAAGGAGGCACTGGGCCTCAGTCCAGATGGGGTAGACTAAAGAGGCATACCAGTCGGGTGCAATGCATGAACCCTGACTGAATATTGCATTAGCAGAGAGAAAAAAAGCCATAAAAATTTTGGGGGGGACAAATGGAGAAATTTAGGCATGGACTGTATGTTTAATAATGTTATTGAGTAACTGGATATTTTTAGGTGTCATAATAATACTGTGATTGTGTAAGAGAAAGTCCCTATAATTGGGAAATGTATGCTTAAGTATTTAGGCGTAAAGCATCAGAAATCTACAGCCTGCTTTTAGATTTAGCAAAGGGAAATGTGTATGGGAGGGGGAGGTTTATATATGTAAACTCACTCCACTATTAGGTGCTCACTCCACTATTCTTTTGATTTTTCTGTAGGTTAAAATTTTTTCAATAAAAATAATGAATCAATGAAGGCTTACCAAGAACTGACAATAATTAGAAATGAGCCAAACAAATGGGGAGGAAGTGTGTGACAAAAATACTCCAGGAATAGAGAATATATGTGCAAAGTCTTGGAGGGGAAAAAACAGCCTTCTGCCAGAAACCAGAAGTAATTCAGTATGTCTGAGAAAATTAGGGGTGCCTGAGTGGCTCAGTCAACTAAGCATCTGATTCTTGATTTTCGCACAGGTCATAATCTCAGGGTTATGAGATTGAGCCCGTCAGGCTCCTGGCTCAGCGTGGAAGCTGCTTGAGACACACTCTCTCTCTCTCTCTCTCTCTCTCTCTGCTCTCCCCCTCCTCATGCACATATACTTGCTCTGTCTTAAATAAAATCTTTTTTTTAATGAGAAAATTATATATTTGGGGGAAGAGGGGAGTTGGGGAGAGTCACAGGCTAGAGAGGTAAATTGGGAAAAGAACTTAAATGAATTTATAAATCTATTAAAAGAATAGGGAATGCGAATTTCATCCTAAAGATAAAGTCACAGAAATAATTTATGATGAGAAGAGATATAATCAGATTTGCCCTTTAGAAAAATCACTGATTATAGCAAAGAGAATGGAATGGAGAAGACCAAGACTAGAAGAGTCCAGATAGGAAACTTGCAGTAATCTCAGTGGGAGAAGATAGTAGTAGCTTGAACTCAGATAACGGTAGTAGAGATAGAGAAAACCAAAGAGATTCCAGATCTTTCTCCAGTTCTAACCTCTTTTCAGTGTCCTAGAACCATATTTATAACTGCCTACTGGGCATCTTCACCTACAAGTCTCAAAGATGAAAACTGAATATTTCCAAAACTTAAATTCATTATTTACTATCTTCATCTGACTCCACTTGCCAAAAGTTTACTCCTTCTCTAGCTCAATTAATGGCAACATAGTCTGTTAGTTTCCTAAATTAGAGACCCTAGAGCCAACTTGACTCCCTGATCTCTACATTCTTTAATTTCTATACCAATGTGGACTGTCCTATGGATTCTATCTCCAAAATTAATCACACACCCATCCCTTGCTCTCCATTCCAATTGTCAGTAATCTAGTTCAGGATTTTATTTGCAGATTAAACTGCTATGAGAATCTCCTACCAAAAGTCATTCATTGGTCCTAACCTCACTCAACTTTAGAATCATCTTTCTAAAATTCAGATCTGATTAGGCCCCTCTCCTTAAGTATTCTTTGATACACATCTATCAAGTCCAAAAACTTTTTACAACCTGTTCTAATCTACCCCTCAGTCTAGCCAAACTGAAACAACATCATCAACAACAAGACATTAACCTTCTTGACATATTTACATAATTTCAAAGTTTTACTTTATTCACTCCATATCATAAAATGTGATGCATACCACAATATTCATACCCAAACACCAACTTCCTGTGAGTCAAAAAGCCAACTATTTGATTATAAAATTCTCCAAATCAATAACACTTTTTGCCATGAAAATTCCCTTCTTAAATCCAATTTGTTTACAATAAAAACAAAAAAACAAATATCGCCACATAATGTTTTCTTAATACTGTCTCCAACTATTCTAACCTAATGCTACCCTAGAAAAATCTCATTCAATAGCTCCAGTTCTGTTTCTTCAAGTCTTAATTTTGCATGATTGTAAAGCTGACCAGTTAAAAAAATTGTAAGAGATTACATTTTTCCCCATTCATTTCATGTTTAGTTAATTCAACTCTAAACACTAGAGCACATCTATGGACTACTGGACATGTAGAAAAATCAAAGCATCTCGTTTTGTGCAAAAAGATGTTGAAAAATAACAGAAAAAGAAACAAATCTAGAAAGAGCTTAAGATCTTACAGTGAATAGACTTTAAAACTCTATTCAGTTAAAGCCTCATATCTGAAGAGCAATTACTAGGGGCAGAGTACCCCCTAATTATAAAACAAGACAGAAAGAATTATTCCCAACAAGGGAATTAATCCAGATAACTAGAGCTTACTCTTGAAAAGGCTAAAACTTTTTGTACAAATATGTCACTTCTGAAAATTTTAATTCTGAAATGAATTATATATTTTCATAACTTTTCAAATAGCATATTTTAAAAACGGGTAACTCTTTCTTGTTAACTTATATTCGCCCGTATTATACCGTATTTACAGTGATATTTTCAGGTGCTACTGAAAGAAGTCAATTTCCTCTTATAGGGAAGGATTTGAAATTTTGGTGATAATACTAGTTCTTTTACTAGTTTGTTACCAATATATTTTTAGAATTTCTCTCTTCTTTCTAGAGATACTATCTGCAGTCACTGTTCTCTGCCTTGCTTTGCTGTCTGTATTCCTAACTTTGGTACTCTCTATATCCTATTCTAATTTGATTCTTCTGAAACAAGTAACTTTTTAAAATTTAGGTATAATTGACAAATAACATATTATATTAGTTCCAGGTGTAGGAACTAATTCTTACACGGTGTTTTATAGTTGACGTAGCACCTAAACACACCTTACCTTATTTAATTTTCACAATCACATTATAATACAGGAATTATCACTATTCCTATTTCATAGATGAGAGTCTAATCAAGGCTCAGAAAGACTGAGAATAATAAATTTATCTAAGTAATAAGGCAGGTAAGTAGCAAAAGTGACCCCCAACTGTCAGTCTTTTTTTCTTTCATCACTAAACTAACTAAGCTTGTTAAAAACAAATTAAATGAAAAATAAAACCAAACTAAATGAGTCAAAATTGGGGCCTACAAGAATGAGAAAAAAAAGTTGCAATTCATATATGAGTTCGGAATCTTTTTGGACATTCACAATGTACATTAGTAATTCATAAAAAATTAGTTTACTACTTCTCTCTTTTGGCAGTTGAAGCTACCAGAAAAACAAAACCAAAAACCTTCTATATAAAAAAAATACTACTATATCTATTGCAATTTCAAAAACCTTTGCACCAGTAACTCACAATTCAAAACACAATAATAGTTCAAATCTGCAGTAAAAGAAGGCTTTTGCATTTTCAGGGAAAAAAATTTTTTCTTCAGAATTTGAGATACCTAAACAGACTAAAGAATATCTGCATTGTGCATAATTAGATTGTTTTCTACTTCTCCCTTAACGGCCTTCCACTTTATTCCACTTCAAAGAGAGAGTCTTGGGGAGGACTTAAAGGGTTAATCTAATGTACTAAACAGTACTCAGTGAGACCTATTTTCCCACCTGGTGGGAGATGAGAACACTAGTTCAGGCACTTACTGGAATAATGCAAACCACAGGTTTAAAGCAATACTACCACCATTTGGGTGGATACTTCTTTGTTGAATGGGGAGGGTGGGATGACACAGGATATATCTGGTGCATTGTGAAGTTTGGCAACATTCCTGCCTAGATGACAATGGCACCCCACCTTCAGTTGTGACATCGAAAAAAGAAAAACGTTTCTAGACACTGCCAAATGTCTCTTGGAGGGCAAATTCGCCCTGTATGAGAACCATTAGTTTGGATGTTAGGGCCGTGGGTCTTTGGAAAAGGAGGCCTATAACCAACCTTGTTAATCTTAGTTTTTTTTAATTAATTTTATTTTTAAAATTTGAATTTTTAAAAACAGAACAGTAACAGTACAAGGAGACACCTAAATAATATACAGTATATGCCATCCTTCTTTAAGTTAAAGCATTTTTAGAGAATTTTATTAAGATGGATTTCATCTATGTGGATACATTAGTCTCCCCACAATCCTCCATCCCCAAATGGGGAAATGTCCAGTTCTTCTCCAACGCTGCTAGTAAAATGTCAAACATATGCACACATAAGAGAACCCGACATTTCTAACTAGCAAATCCCCATGTCTTGCCTTACTTGGCCACACTGTGGGTCTTAAGCCACAATCCTAGAGATTCAGGCTTCCACTCCAGATTTCTTCATATGGTTCCTGCCATCTATTCGTGAAGCAAGCAGGAAGTAAGCTGATGACCTTTAAGGTTTTTTTCTAATCCTGATATCCTAATATTCAATGGCAAAAATAGTCCAACTTCTACTTGACTCCCAGCTAATCAGACTACCTCTTGAGATCACTGAAATCATTCATGCTAACTTTTTTCTTTCTCTATACTTTATGCTGAATATAACCAAATAATCAGTTGTTTAGAACATGGATTATTAACACCAGTGATCAGCTGCTTATTCTGACTCAAAGTATTTTAAACATGTAAGTTGATTTTAAAAGAAACGCCTCAAAAAGCTATGAGCTGATATCATCATGAATAAATCACAATAAGCAAATATTAAGATGGAAAATACATTAGTGGTTGCTAGGACAGAGGTCAGGTGGGGAGATGAAGGGAGTACAGTTAATGAATAGGTTTCTTTTTCAGGTAAAATTAGGTAAGGATGATGGTTTCACAACTCTGTGAATATCCTATAAATCATTTAATTTTACATTTTAAGTGAGTGTGCTTCAAAGTTGTTTGTAAAAAGCTAAAGCAGGAAAAAATTGCATTCAACTTCCATTGATAGGAAAAGGAATGTGATTAAGAACAAATTCTGCAAACTTTGCCGTTTCATGAGTTATGTAAGATCTGATTATAATTCTGACATAAAAACTGGATAAATTTTAACTTTTCCAGAAAGCATGCAAAAATTTAATCATCTTTTCCCAGTAAACTTTGGATAATCGAAAAACAACAAAGAACACTGCAGAAAGCCAAATGCTAGAGGGACAAGACCTCTACAACAACAAAATACAGGAGTATAGTCAACAAAACATGGAAAGTCTTTATAGTTCTGTGATGCATTCTTTACAAAGAAAACCCTTACAACATTTTTCACTCCCTCTGTAAAAACGATCCTCAGACTGTATAATGTATGTCCTGGGAAAGAATTCTGAAGTTATCCGCATAATTTAAAAACAGCCGAGATCACAGTAAAACTGCAAACATCTAACCCCCCAGATCACAACTATCAATCACCCAAAACCTGCATCTATTGGTCATTTTTACCAAAACCTATCATCAGCAATGATGACCACCAGGAACCACCAAGTAATACCCATTTCTAGGAAATAAGGCTCTGAGATACAGTCAAATCCCATCATTCGTCTGTTCCACCACAACCGCTTAGAAATCAAGGCTCCCTGAGTACTTTTTCCAATCAGAACTCTCCACCAGATTTATAAAAGTCCACCTGAACGTCTATCAAAGTCTGCAGTTCAAGTTACCACCAAAACGCGCTTCTCAGCACGCTGTATCGGGATATCATCTGCCTTGTAAGCATTTACTATCAAGACTGCCCTGGGGTTTGAGAAATCAAACACAGAGGCAATTAAAAACAACACGAAACAAAAAAAAAAAAAAAGGGACCAAACAATTTAATTCTTCGAAAGTAAGGAGAGCCTCACTCAATAAAGGCCTAAATAAACAAATAAATAAAGCTGGTTAAAAGTGAATTGAAACAAAACTTGCAACCCCGGGGCCCGTCAAAATTCTAAAAATAACCACCCTGCGCGCTACACACGGGCCGAGCAAGTGGTTTATTATAATAAAGGGCCCCCGAAAGTTCTCCCGTCCACGACGGGAGCAGGCAGGGGAGGAGGCCTGCTTTTTGTACCGATGCCCAGATGGAAAGAAGCAGAACTGAAGAAAATCAATTACTGAACAAATGATGGCGAGCTGATGGCCAAACTGCAAAAACACCGAGTTGTGTATGGGGGGGGGGGAGGGGGTTCGCCTTGCTTTTCTTCCTTAGAAAAACGATTTAAAAAAAAAAATTTTTTTTTACATGTAAATTATTCCAGCAGGCTCCAAAGGGGGGGGTTAAGTAAGGGCCCGGCTGGAACAAGAAAGGGAAAGTTTGGGGGCGGCTTCCAAGGAGGGCGGCGGAAGTTCCAAAGCCCGGATCCCAGAGAGGGGCGGGGGGGGGGGGGTCGCGGCGATGTCGGCCGCCGACCGCCCGACCTGAGGTGGGGAGCACCAGAGCGGCGGCGAGGAGGAGGAGGAGGAGGAAGAGGAGGAAGGGGGGGAGCGAGGGCGGAATGGAAGCTCCGGCGCCCGTCAGTTGTGACCGAAACTCTTTCCGCCCCGGGCCTGGGGGACCAGGGGGTGGGGTCTCGGGTCGTCCCCCCGCGGGAGCCGGGGCGGGGGGCGCCGCGCGGGGGGGGGGGCCGCCACCTACCTGCGGGGCCCGGGCAGCCGCCCCAGAGCGCGGCCTAGCGCATCGCCGCCGCCTCCAGCCCTCCGCTCGCGCCGAGGCTGCTCCGCGGCCGCCGCCGCCCGGAGCCCCGCCGGGCCCGAGCCCGAGCCCGGCCTCCCGCCCCCGCCCCGCGCCGCGCCGCGCCGCGCCGGCGGGCCCGTCAGCCGGGGGAGCACAGGGCCGCGCCCCCGAGCGCTGCTCCGTCGCGGGTGAGAGGCGGCCGCGGCGGCTCCCTCACGTCTCTCCCGGGTGTCCTGTCAGCCAGCAGTTTCCCCCGGGTCCGCAGCGCCGCCTCCGCCGCTGCCGCCACCGCCTCTCCCACATCCCCGGCCTCCGGAGGAGCCGCCGCCGCGCCGCGACCACCGCCCCCGGCGCGCCCGCCGCCTGCTCCGCCGCTCGCCCTCGGCCCGCGGACCGCTCGGCCCGGCCGGGTCCCGGACAGCGCGCCGGAGGCCGCCGGAGGCCGCCGCAGCCCCCGGCCCACAATCCACCGCGCAGGCGCCTCCGCCGGGGCGGGAGGGCCGCGGCCCGGGCCGCGGCGGGGGGGGCGCGGGGGCGGCCGCGGGGCTCCCGGGAGCGGGAAGCGCCCCGCGCGGGCCCGCGGAGCCCTCCACGCAGACACGGACGCCCGCGCCCGGCCCCGCGCTGCCCCGCGGCCCTTCCCCCGCCCGCCTTTCCGCGGGAGCAGCCCCGGGGCCGGCCGCCCGCCCCCCAGCCCAGCCGACTCCCGCCGCCCCGAACGCCTCCCAGGACCTCGTCCAGCAGATACTTTTCCCAACCTCCCACCTCGCCTCTCAAGGCCAACGCTGTTTACAGAGTTTCCCAAATAAAGGTCCTTGGAAGGTCAAAGGTCACCCTCCCCCCCCCAACACTCCCCCACCCCCCACCCGGACTCGGAAAACCGTGCACTGTGCCCTCGGAGGGACGCCCTCCCCCGCCCGCCGGGTCCTTCTTTAAGTTTCGCCCTGGTCGCAGGCCTCCGCGCGCAGCCACCCATCGTCACCCTACGCGGGCACCCAGACCGGTGACTTCTCTGGGACTGAGATCCCGAGATACCTTCTGGCTGTGATTGTGAACAGTGATACCACTCAGCCTGGCGTCCGAGGGCTTGCAATTCTAACCGAGCAAAAGAGCAACCTGCACGAGAGGACATGTCTCAGAACATATATATATACACATATATACACACACACACACATATATATATATATATATATTTTTTTTTTTTTTTAGAAGAGAAAAAGGGGGCCTCAACCATGGGCGGCTTCTGTCTTCGTTTCAGGAGGACTTCTGAACATTTTGCAACTACTCCTTGCCTTAAAATATCTGCCAAAGTTGCAGGCCTTTGTTTTGTTTTGTTGTTTTGTTGTTGTTGGTTTTTTTTTTCTTTTTTTAGTTGCAGGTGTTTATAAGCCAACCTGTTTTTTTTTTTGTGTGTGTTGTTGTTTTTTTTTTTTTTTTTTTTTTAAGCCAACCTGTTTTATCAAAAGTGAAAATGTAGCGCTTAACAACTGGGGATTAAAAAAAAAAAAAAAAAAAAAAAGGTTGGTGCAAAATTTCACTTCCAAGAAGTCACTTTGAAAACTGCAAACACAGCTTTGTGAAGTATTTTACCCACTAAGGAGCTAAAGCTGGGGGAAGGGAGGACATAGGCGAAGAATGTGACAGAAATAGCTGAGAGGAAATTCTTTATGTTTTCCTGAATTCAACTCATTCTCTACAATTTTGTAATGAGAGGAAAATATCAACCCCCTCCCACATGAAATAAATTTAACTATAAACTAATAAAGAAATCCTTCTAAATCCCTGATCTCATATAAAACCAGATGAGTTTTTATTATGAAAATATTAAGGAAAGCCTCTCCAAATTTCATCCGAGGCCAGAGAAGAAAATGACTTCAGTTTCAGTCTAGAATCAATTTTTAGATTATACTAAGAAATGGACTTAGCAATTTCCCATATTTTGAATCTGTATCAGGAAGTCAACAATATGAAAGTTGCCAAAGTCTGCAGTTTGGCCTTTAAAAAGCTTATTTGTGTTTGTATAACACACAAACCTCACCTTGTTTCAAAAAAAAAGATTCCAGGTTGTTCTAGTTGGCACTTGAATTAAGTAATTATCGTGAGGTATCTCCCAGACAAGACAGACTGGTTTGATTTCCTCATTATCCATCTGTAGATAGCATGTCATAGGAAGAAAATACACAGTGAGTATTTTGCTTAATTCTTTCAGGGATATAACAAGGTATTTACTTTTAGTTTGCCACAGAACAATTCATAATCGTGAATGTAAACAAAGAAGTAAATGCTGATGTTAAAGTTTGTCAAAAAACAAAACAAAACAAAACCCTGTTAATTGGACAAGTAATTTAATTTAAAGTTAGATGAAGGGGATCCCTGGGTGGCTCAGTAGTTTAGCGCCTGCCTTGGGCCCAGGGTGTGATCCTGGAGTCCTGGGATCCAGTCCCGGGATTGAGTTCCACATTGGAGTCTGCTTCCTTCTCTCTCTCTCTCTCTCTCTGTCTCTCATGAATAAATAAAATCTTTTAAAAAATAAAATAAAGTTAGATGAATTTCCATTTAATTAATATGTTCATTTGTCATCTCTTGAATTGCTTCATTAGAAATGATTTATTTCATTGAGTCAATCATTAGAAAAGCCAAACCACAAATAAATGTGTAGAGATGCATTATTAGTATTCATTTCCAGAAAACACAGATGACAGAAAATTAAGATAAACTGATAGAAATCATGATTGCCCTCAATAAAAGCAAATATGAAGAAGGTTTTTAGCTATCCTATTACTAACACTGTATTTGGCATAGTATTTATAAGACCTATTAAGAATTATGAATGGTTATGGTCATTAGGGTGACATATTCTCATTAGAGGAAGAATGGGCAAATTTTCTAATGCTGTAACACCTCTAAAAGGTCTGTGCTTATATTTACTGTATGTTCAGTGCATATGTGTGGGTGGCAGTAGTGAGGTTAACGTGTCTATTCGATCAGTAAACACCGTTTTTAATGACTCGTTTGACAGAAACTATACATTCACATGCCAATATATAAATATAGAAGGGAAAGGGGCCACTGGTAGAAGGAACAATCAGAAAAATCATTTTGTAGTTTAGTTAGACATAAGCACTAGCTTTTCTTTTTTCCCACAATAACACACCTTAAATCTATCAAGTAGAAACCCACTCAAGTCCTCTAAACCTACTCTATAGTTAATTATGTATAATTACATCATGTGTTTGGCATAAATTATCCTTGATAAGCAAAATATACATACATTCATGAACTGAAAGTATGCTGATCGTCTTATCACAGTTTCATTTTTTGGTCCCGTGCCCTGAATTATATTATCCATCATATTTAAGCTATTTTAAAATGTTACAATGTTATAAAATCACACTTGATAGCAATAGTATTGGAACCTGAAACTATGTTTTACTATGTCTATAGTAGTCCCTATGTCTAAGGACTATCTTAATGTAGGAAACTTTCTAACTTACACTGAGTATGATGTAAGACATTAAAACTCTATGTGGATCTAAGCACCACTAGATATTTTACATTTCATGTGGTAATAATACACTCAATAATTTTTGGGAGTTAATATAAAAGTTTTTGACATACCATTATCTGTATCTCCTAAATCCGTTGCTTGATTACACTGAAAACAATTATTTAACTCTGTTACATTTCTCTTTGATACTCCAAATTTCTGGTTGATTGTCATAATAATATCAACTACCATTTACTGAGAATTTACTGAGCTCCAAGCATAGGGAAAACCAAGGCAGCATGGTGTGTTGGTTTTCTATTGCTGTGTTAAAATTAGCAAAACGTAGCATTTTAAAATAACACATACTTATTATGTTACATTTTCTGTGAGTCAGGAGTCTACACAGAGTGTAGCTTGGCCTTCTACTCAGGATCTCATATGTCTTCGATCAAAGGATGTCAGTCTGTGTTTTCATCTGGAGGTTTGACTGGGGAGCAGTCTGCTTCCAAGGTCATTCACGTTGGTAACGAAATTCCTTTTCTTGCAGTTTTAGGACTGAGAGCCCTGGCTTCTTGCTGGCTCTAGGCTGCCTTCAGCTCCTAGAGTCCACCTGCAGTCCATTTTCATGTAAATTTTCTCAATATGTCTGCTTCAGAGGAGAGAAGAGCGTCTCTAAACACTCTAAAGTGAGTGGGCTAGCAAGAAAGAGTGATAGTCTATCACCTTTACCATGTTCTATTGTTTAGAAGCAAGTCAGAAGGTTTGCCCACACTTGAGGAGAGGAGATTACACAAAGATGGAAACACCAAGAGGTAGAAATCATGGTGGCTACCCTAGAATCTGCCTGCTACCCACAGTGATTAACTCCACAGGCTTTGGAATTTAGCTCACCTTTGACACTTGAGCTATGCGATTTTGATCTCAGTTTCTAGTCCTTTATTTCTTCATCTGACAAGTAAGAGTAATGACCTCTTCACATTTCCTTTCTATCCTTTGATTGAAGACATTTTTCCCCATGTAAAATGGGGATAACAATAGAGTTATCGTAAGGATTAAATAAGCATTTTAATATGTTAACCGATAACATGAAAAGCTCAATAAGCACCGTTACTTTCCTTTTTCCTTCTCTCCTTTTTATTTTGATCTTGGTCTAACAGAAGTCCCATTCACATTTCTACTTTCAACTGTTACATCTTTAGCTTATGTCTTGTGCATGTGTGTGTGCATGTGTATACCTGTATCTAGGGCCATGCAAAACCAACTCTAGTATCAATGCCTTTAAAAACAGGACTGTATTGCAAGTGTTATCTCCAACTTGAACTGAGCAAAATTTTTAATGATAAATCCATGACAGTACAAAGGTAACTATTAGACGTAGAATCTTTGAGAGTTTAGAGACATCAGCAAGAGAAGAGTATGTGAAACTAGTAATTCCTAATTCATACCTGAAGCCTTTTTTATACTTCTACCTGGAACAGGAGTCAACCACACAGCATATCTAGTCCATGAGTCATGAGTCATGTTACTATTGGAAAATAGTGAAAAAGTTGTTGAGCGATTAGAGGGGCATAGCAATCAGAAATACGGGCATATCCCGATAAACATAAAATTATTTCCAAATTGGACCATTTCCCTAGAGGAGAATTGTGTGTGTGTGTGTATATATATGTATACACACACACACACACACACACACACATACATACATATATGTGTGTCCATATATATACAATTATATATATATGGTTGCCATTATATAGTCAGTTATATATAGTTACCTAGAATTTTATATTATATATAAATGTATATATACCATTTTATTAGTCCCAATATCATATTTTTTCTTATGTTACTTTATATAGTATTTGGTTCTTCTATTGTCTCATTGGGTTCTTTTATCTATAGAGGCCTTGTCTAATAAACCAAATTATAAATATTTCCAGAAAAGGATTTTCTGTTGTTGCTGCTTTTGTACTTTAAAAACTATCCCTGCAAGGGGTGCCTGGGTGGGTTAATCAGTTGAGGGTCTGACTCTTGATTTCAGCTCAGGTCACGATTTCAGGGTTGTAAGATCAAGCCCCACCTGGGGCTCTGTGTTGAGCATGGAACCTGCTTAAGATTCTCTCTTTCCCTCTCCCTTGCCCCTCTCCCCCCTCAAAACAAAACAAAACAAACCAAATCTATCCCTGCAGAATCTGGGACAATATACTACATACTTTCAGCAAATGTTTGTTGAATAAAAAACAAATGTGAATTACTTCCCCTTAGTAAATGATATTTGGTATAATGAATCTGAATAATTCATTAAATTAATGTATGACCTTAAAATCATACTTAACTCATAGCCCATATCTACTATGTCAGCAAATCCTATTAGTTATACCTTCAAAACATATCTCAAACTAAACATTTCTTCCCACTCACATTGTATCTACCCTGGACCAAGCCGTCTTGCCTACAGGGCCCCTACACTCTAGATCACTCCTTACAGGAAGGACCATTCAGAGACTGTGGAGTGAATAATACTTCTTAGAGTTCTGCAGTGTTTAGTACAATGATCCTA
The DNA here is from genome assembly GCF_905146905.1 of Nyctereutes procyonoides. Taxonomy (NCBI): domain Eukaryota; kingdom Metazoa; phylum Chordata; class Mammalia; order Carnivora; family Canidae; genus Nyctereutes; species Nyctereutes procyonoides. Next base: position 64,714,282 of record NW_026575049.1, read on the forward strand.
CCTGCCTGAATTATTGCAAAAGTCTCCTAGCCTTTGTCCCCCACCAGTCTATTCTTTCTTTTTTTTTTTTTAAGACTTCTATTTATTTATGCATGAGAGACATAGAGAGAGGCAGAAACACAGGCAGAGGGAGAAGCAGGCTCCATGCAGGGAGCCCGACGCAGGACTCGATCCCAGGACTCCAGGATCGCTCCCTGGGCCAAAGGCAGGCGCCAAACCGCTGAGCCACCCAGGGATCCCCCCCTATTCTTAACATAATAGTCAACTTGATACTTTAATACGTGGGTCAGATCATGTCACCCTCCTGCTTAAAACTCTCCAGTGGTCCTGTCTCATTCATAGTAAAATGACAAAGTCCTTACAAGGTCCTAGATGATGTCATCCCAATCTTTCCTCTCTGACTTTATCTCCTCCTGCTCTCTCCATTTCTTACTCTCCTCTAGTCTTATTGGGCTCCTCCTGGGACATGCCAGGCAGGCTACGGCCTCAGAGCATTGACACTCTTCCCTCTGCCTGGAATGATTTTCCCCCAGATGTCCAAATGGATAACTCTCTCACCATTTTCAGGTCTTTATTCAAATTTTGCCTTCTCTTTTTTATTTTTTTAAAAGATTTTATTTATTTATTCATGAGAGACACAGATAGAGAGACAGGCAGAGCCACAGAGGAGAAGCAGGCTCCATGCAGGAAGCCCAATGTGGGACTTGATCCTGGGACTCCAGGATCACGCGCTGGGCCAAAGGCAGGTGCCAAACTGCTGAGCCACTCCAGGATCCCCCAAATTTTACCTTCTCAAGGAGACATACCGTGACACCCATATTTCTCATTGCAACACCATGCCCAATATGCTTTTTTTTTTAAGATTTTATTTATTTATTCATGAGAAACACACACAGAATGAGAGAGAGAGAAGCAGAGACACAGGCAGAGGGAGAAGCAGTCTCCATGCAGGGAGCCCGACGTGGGACTCCATCCCAGGTCTCCAGGATCACACCCTGGGCGGAAGGCAGCGCTAAACTGCTGAGCCACCGGGGCTGCCCCCAATATGCTTTTTTTCTACTCATTTTTCTACTTAGTCTTTATTATCATCTAATCCCCTCCCTACATTTTATTTGTTGTCTCTTTCCCCCACAGGAATGTAAGCTTCATGAGAGTAGAGTTTTGTCTGTTTTGTTGACCACTTTATCCCCCAACACCTGGAACAATGCCTGGTACAAGGTAAGAGAGCTCAATAGATACTTGTTAACATAATGAATGGAAGAGCTGGATAGACTAGTGCTTAGAAACATAAACCACTCTTTCTTTACACTAAGCAGAATCAATACCCAATTAGTCTTATGTCTGAACATAAGTTTCCACTGATATGTTATAGGGCTCAAGATTTTTGTAAGTCACATTAACCTATTAGATTTATGATAAAGATGATAGTCTGAACTTGTTTTATAATTGGAATATTTTAAGTAGGGGCACCTGGTTGGCTCAGTGGTTGAGCATCTGCCTTTGGCTCAGGACATGATCCTGGGGTCCCGGAGTAATGGGGTCCCATAAGTAATGACTGATATTATTTTTAAAATATGCAGTTCTACACTGAAGTAGAACTATAAGGACAGATGTTTAAGCATTTATTAGGGAAAAATATTAATTTAAAACTTCTCTAGGAAAAGGAGAAATTTCATCTGGGAAAATTATGGGCAATTTAGAAGCCATATATATTTCCCGAGAAATAGAAGTCATAGTTGGCCTCTCAAGGGGTTTCCTCAAGAACCACCTTCTACATTGAGTTGTTTAGTGTCTCAACACCAGCCATCACAGAAACGACCTCTTAAGCGCAGGAATACAAATTCTTACACCACTATGTATTATCTTTATATTTATTTAATTTGAGAGAACCTGTGCATGTGCACATGTGCAATGAGCAGGGGAGGGGCAGAGAGAGAGAGAGAGAGAGAGAGAATCACAAGCAGGCTCCAAACTCAGCACAGAGTGTGACACAGGGCTCAGTCCCATGACCCTGAGGATCAGAATCTGAGCTAAAACCAATAGTTGGACATTTAACTGACTGAGCCAACCAGGTGCCCTTACTATTTAATATTCTTAAGTATAAGGGGACAAGTCAAATATTTTACAACCAAAATAAACAGAGAGAGGGAAAAAAAAAACTGGGTCTCCTGAAACCAGGACAATTTCACAATATAATCCAAAGTAAAAATCAACATAGGGGGCACCTGAGTGGCTCAGTTGGTTAAGTACCTGACACTTGGTCAGACTCACATTTGACTCAGACTCACATTTGGTTCATGTCATGATCTCATGGGTCATAAGATCGTGCCCCATGTCACGCTTCTCACTCAGCAGAGGGTCTGCTTGAGATTCTCTCTTCCTCTCCTTCTGTCCCTCCCCCACTCACACTCTTTCCCTCTCTCTCAAATAAATAAATCTTTAAAAGAAATAGATCAACATAACAATGGATTGCAATTACATAATGGACTTTCCTTGGATACCAAAATATATTAGAATGGCCATTTAATTCTAATGCCATGGGATCTCTGGGTGGCGCAGCGGTTTGGCGCCTACCTTTGGCCCAGGGCGTGATCCTGGAGACCCGGGATCGAATCCCACGTCAGGCTCCCGGTGCATGGAGCCTGCTTCTCCCTCTGCCTGTGTCTCTGCCTCTCTCGCTCTCTCGCTCTCTGTATGACTATCATGAATAAATTTAAAAAAAAAATTTTTTTTTAAATAATTATAATTCTAATGCCATTGTCTGGTCTTTTTGGTTCCCAGTCTACCAGGAAGTAAAATATATGTTTTCTCAGATTATTCTCTTCTATGAATTGTTAACAAAAAGTTCTCAGTCAGAATATGATTTCAATCTAGACATCTTATTTCCAAAAATCTAACTTTAATTCAGAAAAGTATTTTTCCCTTCCATGCTTTTAAGGTTCTATATAAAACAAAAATAATAAACTTGAAGAAAGAAAACATAATTGAAGTAAAAGATTTTTGGAACAGAAGAGGCCTCTCATTGGCAATAAAATGGAGGTCCAAATGGGTGAAACAGATAATGGTTTAGAGGTGGCAACTGATTTCAGATCAGAAGCCAGGTTTTAAGGTCTTCCGGTCCCATTTTATTTTATTATTTTATTTACTCAACCACTGAGCCACCCAGGTGCCCCTCCCCCCCAGTCCCATGGTACTTTGTCCCATAGTATTCCTTGGGAATGCTACAGCAATGAATTACCATAAAATTGAAAAATTATATTAACTGGAATTGCTTATTATTTGAATCCAAAATATATCATGTTCCCTCTCTCTTCCAAAGAAAAGCTAAGGCTTACTCTAAAATATGAAATATGAAGGTTCTCATTACTCATTTAAAAAAAAACATCTTGTACAAAAGATTTTCCTTGGTAATAAGCATTTAACAACCTCAGAGATAAACAATGTAGATTAATTTATTATGTTAAGTACTCATTATTAGTTCACAAATCCAAGAGACAGTTCCCATATTCAGTTGCAAGAATGCAGTATTTTAGACAATGTATAGCTTATTTTTGTGTATTCTTCTTTTATAAATATGCAAGAGCCTATTTCCATTCTTCTAAGTTTATCCTAACTTTACTCTGTAGTTCAGTATACTTAGCAAAAGAAATGGTAAAGTGAGCAAAAAGGACACATTTACAAAACATAAGTATTTTTGTGTCTATTACAAAGTGAAAGTCAGACTACAGTTTTTTTCCCCATAGATCCCTACAACAAGCATATATCAAATCAGTGAGCAAACAAAAAGCTTGTACAAATGTCTTTATGATTACACTGGCTTACTGATCCGTGCCAATGAGTGCTGCTTTAATTCCAGGTGGTCAGCATATCTCTCTGGTTAATGGCATCCAGAGGGAAATTGCTTTCCTCTCTGGTTGACTCTTTACTGCCTGCCTGGGCTGCCTGCATGCCTCAATATGTTAGAGGTTATCTCAGTTACTCATTACTTGCCCCTGATGATGTTAATTTGTGTCAAAATCATAATTCCTTTTAATTATGTGCCCAATATTCTGATTCTGATTCTAAATCTCTTCCTATAATGAAGAGGTAGGAAAAATGTTTCTATATCAATATTCTCTAACCCCCTGCACTCATCCATATTCTCTAGTAGACACCCAGACATTCCATTCACATTCAATGAATATTTATCAAGACGTTTCTGGGTCCTAGATGCTAGCCTTAAGCAAGACTGATTCAGTTCATGCTCTCATAGCACTGACTTTCTGGGTTGGAATGGAGAGGGAGTGTACGAGAGAGACATTAAGCAAACAATTATATGAATTTCTCAATAAGAGTTGGAATATGTGTCAAGGAAAGGCAAAAGAAGCTATAAGAGCCTGTAAAAGTGAGTGTAATTTAATATTAGGTGAACAGAGAATTCTTGCCCAAGGAAGCAGGGTTTCAGGTGAAAAATGAATAGGAATTGGACACAGAAGGGGAATAGTGGTCATGAAGAGTTCCAGGCAGTAGAAACGGCCAGCAGAAAGACGGCATGAAGGAGCTAGGTAACAGAGAAAAAACCAATATGGCTGGCATGCAATGAGCAAAAGTAGAACAAAGCCAGATCATAGAGGGAGTCATAGGTCATGTTGAAGTTTAAGTTTTATTGCAAGCTATGTCAGGGCTTTGAGTAAGGAGATGACTCAAGCATGGTTTTAAAAGATGAGTTTGACTACTCTGTGGAGAATGAGTTTCTGGAGGTAACCAAGAGAAGGTGGCATGAACAGCTAGAGGGTATGTCTATTGGACTGAATGTGTTCCTCTGCCTGCAATTCATATGTAGAAGCCTCAAACTCCAATGTGGTGGTATTGGGAGGCAGGACCTGTAGGCAGTAATTAGGTTTGGATAAGATCATGAGCATGAAGTCTCCATGATGGGATTAGTGTTCTTATAAAAAGGAGAGAGAGGGGTTACTCTTTCTCTACCATGTGAGGACACAGCAAAAAGGTGGCCATCTGGAGTTCTCAAATTCCATAACTGTAAGAAATTACTGTCTGTTTTTTGAGCTACCCAGTCTATGGACTGTGGTATAGCAGCCCGAACTAAGATAGTGTCCAAATGGCCCAGGTGTTGGGTTAAGGTGGTAGTGCTAAAGATAAAGAACAGTACAGTTTGAGAGGTATCCTAGGAGACACAACTTAAAGTATTCAGTGACTGGTTGGACATAGGCACTAAGAAATAGGTAGATGTCTGGGATGATTCCTACTTAGGCTCCTGACATGAGCAACTAGGAGGATGGTGGAACCACTTAATGAGGTAGGAAACATTGGAGGTTAAAAAGGTTTGGCACCATAAGTTCAGTAATTGATGTGTCCAACTAGGATGTCTAGGTTATAGCTACCTGGAAATATCAAGGTACCATGTACCTGGAGATATATGGATGGGCTGGAATTCAGAAGGGAGGCCTGAAGGTATAAATTCAAAGCTTGTCAACATGAAGTTAATAATTGAAGGGATGGAAGTGTATGAGATCTCTGAGTGTATAGAGAGAGGAGAAGAAAAGAGAAAGGAAAAGAAGATAAAGAAAGGCAAAAGGGCTTGCAACTGGCCACAGAGCCATACAACAAGCATGTATCAGCATATATCAAATCAATGAGCAAGCAAAACATTTGTGTAAATACCCTTGTGTTTATGATTAAACTAGGTCACTGATGTGTATCAGTGAGCGCTGCCTCGATTCCAGGTGGTCATATATATTTCTCTGGTCAACAGACTAAGTCCTGAGACAAAGAAAAGCAACCAGGGAAAACTAGAAAAAGGAGCCAGAGAGCAAGAAAGACAGGAGACCATAGGGTCACAGAAACAAAGGAAGTAAAAAATTTTTAAAGTTAGGAGTAGTCAACTATGGCAAATAGGATGTGTGCTGTCAATTAGATTTAGCAGCATGAAGGTCACTTCTGATCCTAGTAAAGTAAGTTTGGTAGATGGTAGAATTAGAAGCAGATTGTGATGAGTTGAGGACTGTTATATGGAGAAAAACAAAAGATGAACCCAACTGTTGCTAGAAGCTTGTTGTTAAAAAGAGAAAGAGAGAGAGAAGATGAAATGGTAGATAGAAACAGATGTGAGGGAGGATTGTCCTAATATGGTAGATACATGAACATGTTTGAATTTCCATAAGTGTTCTTCAAAAAAAAAAATTAACTCCTCTAAGCATAATTGTTTTTCTCCCAAATATTTATTTGCTCATGGTATTCTGTGGATTAAGAGATCTAATATAATTTAAATTTCAGTTTTAAAAAGAATCTGGCTTGTGGGGGGGGAGAGAATAATTTATTGCTATGTATTGCCATCATGTCATTTAAAAAAATCCATGGTTAGGGGTGCCTGAGTGGCTCAGTGGTTGAGTGTCTGCCTTTGGCTCAGGGCGTGATCCTGGAGTCCCAGGATGGAGCCCCACATTGAGCTCTTGGAAGGAGGCCTGCTTCTCTTTCTGCCTCTGTCTCTGCCTTTCTCTGTGTGTCTCTCATGAATAAATAAATAAAATGTTAAAAAAAAAAAAGTCCATCGTTAAGGATGACTTAAGACATGGTGAGATTTAGAAACTCAAATGCTCAAGCAAGAAGCAATCCCCAAACTCCCCCCTCCGCAGCCACCAATTTTGCTATCATCCATTTATTCATGTAAAAATATTTATTGAAAATCTACTATGTCTCATAATCTATCTTAAGCACTGGAAATACAATGATACAGGGCAGCCTGGGTGGCTCAGTAGTTTAGTGCTGTCTTCAGGCATGATCCTGGAGACCTGGGATCGAGTCCCACGTCTGGCTCCCTGCATGGAGCCTGCTTCTCCCTCTGCCTATGTCTCTGCCTCTCTCTCTCTCTGTCTCATGAATAAATAAAATCTTTAAAAGAAAAAGGAAATACAATGATACAAATCATGAGCAAGCCCATTTTCACTACTTCTTTTTAGCATTGTACTGGAGGTTCTAACCAGTGTAAAGTTAAAAAAAATACATTTTAACCATATAAAAATTGGGAAGAAATAAAACTTACTATATTTAGGGAACATAACTGTGTATCCAGGAAATCTCAATGAATCTATAGATATATGAGTAGAATTAATTAACCGGTAAGGCTGCTGAATACAAAATGTGGTAGGCAGAATTTTAAGTTGTCCCCCAAGCTTCTAGCTCCCGCAGTGTACATGCCCTATGTAATCCTCTCCCTTTAAGTGTGGGTGGACCTGTGAAAATGATGAGCCCTCACTTGCATAATTAAGTTATAGTATATGGCAAAGGTGAAGGAACTTTGCAGATATAATTAAGAGCATTTGAACCTGAGTTAATTAAAAGCGAGATCATCCTGATGGCCCTACATAATCAGGTAAGTTCTTTTAAAAGACAATTTAAAGGTCAAAGATGTCCTAAGTCAGAGATATTTGGAGCAAAAGAAATGGTCTCCTGCTTTAAAGAAACAAAATGCCATATTTCAGAGAGAGCTATGTGGCAGGAAATTCCAGTGGCTCCTCAGAGTGGGGGATGATAGCTAGTATGAAAGAGGAACCTCAGTCCTACAGCTACAAGGAATTGAATTACAATAATAATCAGTGAGCTTGGAAGAGGACCCTCCACCTGAAATGAGGTGATGAAGGCACGGTGATTTTAGCCTAATGAGACTCTCAGCAGAATATCTAGCTAACTAGAATCTGGTATCTAGACTGTCTCATTGAAACTGTGGGATAATGAATTTGTTTTCTAAAATGTTTTAAAGTTTATGATAGTTTCTTATGCAGCAACAGAAAACCAATATATTAATTCACAATACACAAATTCAATAGTTTTTATATGGATAAGTAACAAAATTAAAAAAGCAATGTTACCTACCACTCATAATTGCACAAATTCCTCCATCCAGAAGGAAATGGAGTCATTTAACTGAAACATATAAAAAAAATAAGGATGAGGAAGACGTGGTTCTCCAGAAAAAGAAACAAAACAAAACTGGGGCCGCATTACAGAAGAGGAAATAAATGTGGGGTGAAAACTCAGCAAATGTCCACTAAGGTCTCCTGCAAGTGAAAACTCAGATTTGTTACTTTGTGTTAGGTCAACTTCCTTTTAATCTCTTTCATTTGAACACACATGCTTCAGGGATTTGACCTGTTTCTTCCACTGCTAATGCAATTGCAAACAGACTCTTTTTCCCTTTTGTCAGCTTAGAAATGTGGTACTCTCTCTCACATCTCTGTTTCTCTGGCTTGGAAATAAGCCCAAAAGATGTATTCCTTTGAATCAATGCTTTTGTATGTTTGGGGTAAACACCCTACGTTTATAGCAACATTACTTATAGTCAAATTATGGAAGTCAAATTATGGAAGCATCCCAAATGTCCATTGATAGATGAATGGAAAAAAAAAAAAAAAGATGTGGTTAAGGTACCTGGGTGGTGCAATCGGTTGACCATGTGACTCTTGCTCTCAGCTCAGGTCTTGATCTCAGGGTGGTGAGTTCAAGTCCCATGTTGTGCTCCGCACTGGGCATGGAGTCTACTTAAAAAATAAACAAAAAAAGAAGATGTGATATATATGTATATACAATGGAATATTATCCCGCCATAAAAATTAATGAAATCCTGCCATTTGCAACAGTATGGATGGAGCTACAGAATATAATGTTAAGTGAAATTAATCAGAGAAAGACAAATATTGTATTATTTCGGTCATATGTGATATTTAAGAAACAAAAAAAATGAGTAAAGGGGAAAAAAGAGACAGCTACATCAAGAAACAGACTTTTAACTATAGAGAACAAACTGATGGTAACCAGAAGAGGCTGGCGGGGAGGGTGAAATAGATGATGAAAATTAAGGAGTGTGCTTGGAATGAGCACAGGGTATGAATGGAATTGTTGAATCACTATTTTGTACACCTGAAACTAATATAATACTATGTGTTAATTAATTATATTGGGAGTAAAATAATGAAGAAAATAAGACCCAAACAACCAAACAAAAAAATAACAGCAAAAATCCATTTAGAGTTTTAAATGTTTCTGCTAGAAGCTACAAAGTAATATCAAGATTGATAAAAATAATTGAACCTTGGAAAATGAGTTGTATTTCAATCCACCTCTAAGAGGTTCCTTTCAGGTGCCTCAGGGGCTGCCTCCCTGGTAAGCTTTCTTTACCATCGTCTTCTCTGGTCTGAATTACTCAGCTTCTCTGATTTTGTTCCCTTACACTGTATTGTAATTTTATGTTTACTTACCTGTCTTTCCCATTGCCTCATAAGTTTCTTAAGGACAGGGCTTTGGCCATTATCTCTGTACCTCTGTATCACGAGTACAAAGCTCATTGTCTGGGACATACACGGTGGAGGGTCAATAAATGTTTTCTAAATTAGTCTTTCATATTTCAATTGCATTTAATCCTGATAACAGCCTTGTGAGATAGAGATCACTAACCCTCTGCTTGGAGAGGTAGGGTAAGTGACTTGCTCAAGATCACACAAAATAGATGGAATCAGGATTTGAGCTTGAATCTCTCTAACACCAAAGGTTGTGCTCTTGGTCAATGACTTGGATGAAAATTGTTCTTTTATTTGGAATAAGGTTCAAACTGTAGTTTGCAAAAGTTTTCCATTATTGGATCCTACCTGCCTTTCTAAACCTTTCTATCATTGACCTTCATGCATCTTTCCTCAATACCCTTAAACAGACTTAGGTTTCCCTCCGTCTATGCAAATCATATTCCTTCTTCAAGAACAGCTCAGATGTCATCATATCATTTACTAAATGTTCCCTTATTAGTTAGCCAGAAGTGACACCTTCCTCTTCCTCTCAACTGTCATTTATTTCCTGAACCATGGATATGACATTTATGACATACTAGCTCCTGTTCCAACTATTAGTGAACCTCTTAGTTTCCATATTAGACTCCTACACCATGACTTGTCTTCTCCTTGGCCCCTAGTATAGTGACGTCCATGTGGTAAACTTAAAAAAAAATTTGCTTATTGACTTAATGCTGGTAGAGGTGCCTTTTTTATATGCTACCCATTTTCCTTGCTGTCTAGAGGTTATGACTGTGCAAATCATTGTTAAATCTGCCCTTATATCCCATATCCTCCTCATATCCCCTAGCCTCAAAGGAATCTCAAAGGGATCTTATGCATTCAGAACCACCAGCTATTAAGTTGGCAAACTGAAGGACAGAAGGGGCTTTTGATAGCTATTAACAATATAGTTTCACAAATATTTTGAAGATATGGCTCGTAAACAATATTTAGTTTAGAAGGACTAGTGACTAAGAAAAGAAAAATAAGGAAATTTATTTTGGGTGTTTCTAAGGCTGATGTAATTTGGTCTGCTAATAGTAAAATTTCAAATTAACCAGACCCAATTAACTGGCATTAACTGCCTTTTCCATTCACACACGCATAGGCAGAGAGAGAGAGAGAGAGAGAGAGAGAGAGAGAGAGAGAGAGAGAGAGAAAGGATTTGTCCTTTGTAGGAAGAGACAAATGATACCACCAAATGACAACAGTAACAATATGTTGTCAAGGGTGCATTCAAAACAGCAACTAGCAGCATGTGTCTTCCTCTCAATAACAGGATAGCTTCCAGAAATGAAGCAATTCAAAATTCTGAATCGTACAGTAAGATACAAGGGTTTCACCAGAAAATTCACTTACCTAGCACCTGTGCTTTTCCACAAATTGTGTATAGTTAAGCAGTGTTACATCATAAGACTATAGTGAGCTACCTAGGAGCTTGTAAGTATAATATTCCTTAAAACAAGCAACTTTACAAATTTGTTTAAGGAAAGAATTATAACAACTAAACTAACTAGCAATGTCAAAAAGAGACCAGAAACCTCAAGGTGCAGCTGGAGCAAAAGACCCTGGTATGCCTTGTTTTCTGCTAAATTGCAAGCTTCTTCAGCGATCAAATTTCAAGTTTCACTGCAGCAAGGGACTCAACTGTGATTATTTAGGCTGCAAAAGTGAAACGAATATAAAGGGACATGATTGAAGTACTGAAAATTGCAATTACAGATGGCCCATGAAAATTAGTCTGTTCATCCTTTTAATCTGGTTGAATGATACAGGAACAAGAGAATTTAAAAAGAAGTTTAATATTAATGGAAATACCAGAGAATTAAATGATTTCATGCGGCACTTTTAAAGAGGTACTATTCACAGTGGCAAAGGAGGGAATGGAGAAAAAGGTTGATATAAGATGAATTCTTTTTTTTAAACTGAGTAATCACACATATTAACACTGAATGACAACCTCAACAAAATCAAGTTTCCAGTGATTAGAGCACAAGAACTTGCAGGCTAACACTGGAGATCCTGCTGGAAAAACACATTCATGCGTATCATAACAGTAACCTCTAAAGTAAGATTGGCAGCAAATTAGTGTGGTGAGCAAAGCAGGCAATATGACAAATCCATTCAAATGATGATGATAAGATAGCTGGTGTGTTCGTGGCTATTTCCCATAATTATGAAAAAAACCAAACACTCAGTTTTCTTTTTGTTTTGTTTTTCTCTGTTTTTTTTTTTTTTTTTTTTTTTGGCCTCCCTTCCCGGAGCCCTTTCCAACCCTCTCTACCCCCAAGTCTATATATCCAAATTCCAGAAGTGATCTCTGACCTCGCTACTGAGAAAAAGCAAGCGTCTACTCTTCATCCCTCTTCCACACCTCAAGCCACACAGGTCATTTTTCGCTTTGTAACAGAGGTATGAATGTGTGGTTTGTTTCCCCTACTAGACCTTAAAAGCATAAGATTCATGATTTGTCTCTGCATTTTCTACATTATCATTTCTTTCTTAAATATAGTAAGCAAACAAATATTTGTAAATATTATGAACGTGTTTCATGAACGAGATAGTAAGGATGGAGTTGCATTGATGTAGCTTTGTCTTATCCATATTCTCTTTGACCAATGTCTCATTTTTTTTCAAAGGCTAAAGATGCAATTCTTATAACTTCATGGGCTAAGCATTGCCAGTGTTCAGATAGCACACAATGGATATATTCCAAAATCTTCACATGAATTGATTTTCTGAATTTAATTATATTTTATTGCCAGAGGAATCTTGCTGCTTAGAGGAACCATGTATAGGATCCTTTTGAAATACTTACCTCCTCCTAATTTAAGTATTTTGTTATGATTTTAACACAAAGGGATAATTTAACATTTTTTAAATAGTTCTCTACACAAAATGATAGTCACTCTTTTGGTGCATAGCATTATAAATTTTGACAAATGCCTAGTCACATAATCAAGAGACAGAACAGTGCCATCATTCAGAAAATTATCTCATGTTGTCCCTTTGTTAGCCCATCCCCTCACCCAAAATCCTTGGCAACCACCCATCTGTTCTCTGTTCTAATAGTTTTGTCTTTTCCAGAACGTCACATAAATGGAATCAGATAATATATAGCCTTTCGAGTCTGGCATCTTTCGCTTAGCATAATGCATTTGAGATTCATCCATATTGTTGATGTATCAGTAGTTCATTTCTTTTAATTGCTGAGTTGTCTTCCAAGGTAGAGAGGTATCACAGTTGAAGGATATTTGAGTTGTTTCCAGGCTTGGGCTATTACGAATAAATCTTTTATAAATACTCGCAAAGAGGTTTTTGTGCGAATATATACTTTCATACTTTCATTTCTCTTGGATAAATATCTAGGAGTGGGATTACTTGGTCATATGGTAAATGTATATCTTCATAAAAACTGCCAAACTGTTTTCCAAAGTTGCTGCATTTGCATCCCCATCTACAATATATGAGAATTGCTCTGCATCCTAACCAGCGTTAGGTATTATAGGCTGTGTTTTTATTTTTTTTAATTTATTTTAAAGATTTTATTTATTTATTTTAAAGTAAACTCTACACTCAACACGGGGCTCAAACTCAGGACTCCGATATCAAGAGTCCCGTACTCTACTGACTGAGCCAGCCAGGCATCTCCAGCAGCTTTGTTTTTAAAAGCCATTCTAGTGAGTGTGTAGTGGTATCTTATTGTGGTTTTAATCTGTCTTTTCCTAATGACCAGAGAGGTTGTGCATCTTTGCAGGTACTCATTTGCTATCTGTGTATCTTCTTTGGTGAAGTATCTGTTGACATTTTTTGTTCATTAAAGAAATTCAGCTTCTTATGTTTTGCTTTTACTAAATAATCTTGAAAGTTACATATTAATTTTGTAGAAAAAAGGAAGAAAATTAAAATCACCCATGAATCCACACTAACAGATAATGATTTTCAAATTTTGGTATGTGTATTGCCAGACTGTTTTTTTTATGTAGGTACACATGTTACAGACATGTAACCTGAATTTCTTGGTTGCAACAGCCTACATATACAAACTAGGTCAGTACGTAGTGATAACTCAAATGTTACTCACATCCTTTTCTACACTTTGATCACAAAATGTTTAAGACAAGGGAATGGAGAATTCTTTGATGGAGAAACTAACCTCAGAAAAATATTTTTATACTCTGGGATTTTATAAATAGCCAATAAAAAGACCAAGTGTATCAAATGATCACCATAAGAGAAGTCCCCCATTTGACATGTTCCCTTTTACCCCAGGAAGGGCTTTCAATTTGCTTTCTTAGTTGATTTTTCTTACAAAAAGAACAGAGACCCAAGAATCACCAGACAATTAAGAAAACTAAACAATATCAAAGGTAACAAACAAATGAAAAAGGAACTCGAAACAAACATGATGCAGGATGCAGGGGGAAAAAAACCACCTTTCTAAAAAAGCATTTGAAAATTAAAAGATATAGGGCACCTGCCTGGCTCAGTGGTAGAGTATGCAACTTTTGATCTCAGGGCCTTGAGTACAAGCTCCACATTGGGCATAGAGATTACTTTAAAAAAAAAAGGAAAGGAAAAAAGAAAATTAAAAACATAACCATTGAAATAAAAAAAAATCCAAAAAAGATCAGGCGAACATTGACGATACCTTCCAGAACTTCAAACAAAAAGACTAAGAGAAGGAAAATACGGGGGAAAGGCAGGAAACTTACCAAATATCAAACAGAAATTCCATTTCAGCTAGAGTTCCATAGACTATAAGAATGAAGAAGAAAAAAATTACAAATTCTAAGGAAAATTATCTGATCTGAAGAGCATGAATCTCCAGCCCAATGAATGAAAAAAGGCCTATAACCAGGACATGAGTATGAACAGAGCACCGAGAACAAAGATCATAAGAACTTCCAAAGAGGAGAAAACTTACTACATCAAAATGAGGGGGAAACAGGGCAGCCTGGGTGGCTCAGCGGTTTAGCACCACCTTCAGCCCAGGACGTGATCCTGGAGTCCTGGAATTGAGTCCCATGTCAGGCTCCCTGCGTGGGGCCTGTTTCTCCCTCTGCCTGGGTCTCTCTCTCTGTGTCTCTAATAAATAAATAAAATCTTTTTAAAAAATGAGGGGGAAACAGACACACACAACCTTAAAAAATAAAGAGAACGGGAAACAATAATTTCAGGCTTCTCAATAACATCACTTAATTCTAGAATGCAGTGGAATATTACCTTCAACATTCTGAAGTGAAATTGTGTTTCACTAAGAATTTTATATCCAACCAGCAATATAGTATGAAGGTAGAATAAAGACATTTTCAGAGATTCAAGGTCTCAAAACTTCACGTCTTATGTACCCTTTCTGGGGAAATTACTATTTTCAAAATAAGAGAGGCAATGGAGAAAGAAGACAAAGAGCCCAGGAAATGGCAGAGCTACGCTAGAGGATGAAAGGAAGTCCTAGAGTGACAACCATGCCTCAAAGCCTAGGGTGCAGCCAGTGCTGATTAGATCAGGGGACAGAGGGCCAGATGGTTACTTTACCTGGGGTGAGCATAGCATAACGTATAGACGGGTCATATCACTCTGCTGTATACCTGATATAACACTGTGTGTCAACTATACTTCAAAATGAAAAAAAAAAAAAAAGGACAGGGTTTTTTTTTTGAGAAAAAAATAGAACTGATAAATCGTTTCATGGTTTTGCATTTGTAGGTTTGAAAAAATATATTGCTAACCGTTTGACATTTGAAAGTCTTTATATTCATAATTATGTAAATATTGACTACCAAATTAATCAAAACATTTTTGCTTTGTGATGTTTTCACCAGAAAGTCTCGCTATGTGACATTTAAAGATTATGGTAGAACTAAAATGGGAAGAGGTGGGGAAAAGGGAAATGAAAGTGGTAAGAGTGAAAGAGCGAAATCCTCAACTACCATAACAGGATGTCAATAGATTATGTTTTTGGATGATAGATAAAAAAATACCTGAATGACAAAGACCTAAATGAGAGACCTGAAATCATAAAAATTCTAGGAGAGAACACAGGCAATAATTTCTCTGACACTGGCCGTACTGACATTTGTCTAGATATGTCTCCTAAGGGGAGGGAAGCAAAAGCAAAAATAAACTAGTGAGACCACATCAAAATAAAATGCTTTTGCACAGCAAAGGAAACCATCTAGAAAACAAAAAGGCCACCTTCTGAATGGGAGAAGATATTTGTGAGTGATATATCTTATACGGGGTTAATGTCTAAAATACATAAAAAACTTCTATATCCCAACACCGAAAAAACAATCCAATAAAGAGGAGACAGACGACCTGAACAGACATTTTTCCAAAGAAGACATACAGATGGCCAACAGACACGTGAAAAGATGCTCAACAGCACTAGTTGTTAGGGAAACGCAAGGAAATGCAAAAACCACAAGAGGGATATTACCTTACACCTGTCAGAATGGCCAAAATTAAAAACACAAGAAACAACAGGTGTTGGTGAGCATGTGGAGAAAAAAGAACCCCCAGGCACTATTGGTGGGAATGTAAATTGGTACTGTCTTGTGGAAAAGAGTATGGAGTTTCCAAAAAAAATTAAACATAGAAATACCATGCAATCCAATAATACCATTCCTTTGGTATTTACCCAAAGGAAATAGAAACACTAATTTGGAAAGATATATGCACCCCTACGTTTACTGTAGACGTATTTACGGTAGCCAAGATATGGAAGCAACCTAAGTGTCCATTGAATAAACGGATAGATGAGGAAAATGTGAGATTTTATATATATATATATATATATATACACACACACACACACACCCTCACACACAATGGAACATTATGTAGCCTTTAAAAGGATGAGATTGTGCCATTTGGGACAACCTGGAATGGCCCTACAGGGTCTTATGTTAAGTGAACTAGGTCATACTGAGAAAGACAAATACCATGTGATTTCATTCATAAATGGAATCTAAAAAGAACAAAGGAATAAACAAAAGCAGAATCAGACCTATAAATACAGAGAACAAACTGGCAGTTACTTGAGGAGAGGGGTGGAGGGGGGTGGGCAAAATGGGGGAATGGAAGTGGGAGACACAAGCTTCCAGTTATAATCTCTGGAATGAACAAGCCACAGAAATAAAAGGCTCCATATAGGGAATATAGTCAATGATATTGTAATAGTTTGTATGGCGACAGATGGTAGCTACACTTGTGGTGAGTGCAGCATAATGTGTAAACTTGTTGGATCACTATGCTATATACCTGAAGCTAACTAACTAACATTGTATGTCAATTATACTCAGAAAAAGAAAAGGAAAAGGGGAAGAAATAGCTGAATGAACAAATTAAACACAAAGAGGTAAATAGATAAAATAGCTAGATGTTGAAAGTGGTGGCCTCTCAAGAGCAGTATAGGTAGGAGATGGAAAAGGGGCTGCACATTGTCCTTATATGTCTTTTAAAATAATTTTTTTAGTACCATGTACATATATGACTTTGATGGAGAATTAAATAAAGAATATTTATATACATTCTTCAGGTAGAATTGGAGTTGGTGCCTCAAAAGGCCTGACACTTTTTAGTGCTATGTACTGTAAAGTTGTCTTCCAGAAGTTGTAATCACTTATACAGACACCAGCCTATATGACAAGTATGCATCTCTTTACGTGTTTGCCAAACCAAGTTATTTTTTAAAAAAATCTTTGCCAGTTGGGTAGGAGAAAAAGTCTGGCCATTACTTGAAGTACATTTTCTTTAAGTGGGTGCTACTTAACAATTGAGGCTAAATGGCATTTTCTCAGTTTGCCTTCTGGTGAGTTCCTGGGTTATTATGTAATGAAATTATTAATGTTCTACATGAGCTTCTATCTTAACATCTGGATCCTAGATCCACAGGGGCTACAAAAATTACCTTTGTTGTAAAAATCTCAGAAAAAATAACATATCCCAAACTGGGTTATTTCTCTGCCCAAACAAGTGCCTCCCCCAACTCCCTATTTCTGTTAATGTCCTTAGTAATTTTAGAGCCTTTTCTTCATATTTATTTATTTTTTTAAAAAAGATTTTATTTATTCATGAAAGACACACAGAGAGAGAAGCAGGCTCCATGCAGAAAGCCCGATGTGAGACCCGATCCTGAGACTCCAGGATGACACCCTGGGCAGAAGGCAGACGCTCAACCGCTGAGCCCCACAGGTGTTCCGCCTTTTCTTCATATTTAATCAGTCATATAATTAATCAACTTTGACTCTACATAGACTCTTATACCTGTTGCCCCCTTTCCATGCCCAATCTTTTTAAAAATGTTTTTTTCTTACATTTTTATTTTAATTCCAGTTAGCTAACATACAGTGTTATATCCGTTTCAGGTGTACAATAGAGTGATTCAATACTTCCATACATCACCCAGGGGGCACCATGGCAAGTACACACCCACTCTTAAATGTTGCTTTTGCTTCCAGGAGAATTTTGATAGCTATTTCCCAATTACCCTTCCAAAGTATTTTAGATAAACTTAGATTTCCACCAATAGTGGAAAGGAACCGTGTCCTCAAACTGTCAACATTTGGCACTAACAAACCCTTTGATTTTTATCAACCCAATAGGTGAAAAATAGATGATACCTGTTATTTTGATTTGTATTATTTATGTATGTGGCTATAACATGATTTCTGCTTACACCTCCATTATTAGCATTAGGTCACATAGATGGGCTCAGTGCCAGGGGGTGAGCAAAGCCAGCATTTTACTTTATAGTTTTTATGATGGAAAGAAGGTGCTGGAATGGATGTGGAAGCTTCAGGGTTTTTTTTTATTTATGGCTTTTGGGTTTTGTGTTGTTCTCTTCATGAAGATTAAAATTTCATTCATGATTTTAAAAAAATTTTTAGTATAAAAGCATTCAAATACACAAAAGTAGGGAGGATGCAATAAAGGACTTTCATGCATCCATCCTACAGTTTAACATTATTAAATTTTACATTTTGTTTCATCTACCCATACCTAATTATTTTTCTGAAGCTTTCCTAAAAAAAAAAAAAAAACCAACTCAGGTATCATGGGATTTTACTCATAATACTTGGTTTCTCTAACAAGTAAAGATTTTTATTAATGTTATTAATGTTTATTAATCAATATTATTGGTTTTTTCTTTTTCTTTTTTTTTTTTAAATTTTTTAAATTTATTTATGATAGTCACACACACACAGAGAGAGAGGGAGAGAGAGGCAGAGACACAGGCAGAGGGAGAAGCAGGCTCCATGCACCGGGAGCCCGACGTGGGATTCGATCCCGGGTCTCCAGGATCGCGCCCTGGGCCAAAGGCAGGCGCCAAACCGCTGCGCCACCCAGGGATCCCTTATTGTTTTTTTCTATTGAGGTGTATCACATCAACTAATTTTCACAAAATGAAAACACATAATTATATCTCATGTCAAGAAAGAGAGCCTTACCAATACTCCAGAAGCCCCTTTTTGTCTTTTCCAGATTACTGCTATAGGTGAAGAAAAGGTTTTCCTCAACCCTCTTAGGGTCTCTGGCTGGGTCTGAAAATTAAACTTCCAAAGACAGATTAACAGGAGAAAAGCAAACACATTTATTTAATATAAGTTTTACAGAAGAACCTTCATCAGGAAATGAGGACCACCCAAAAAACCAGAGCTGTGTATTTTTATGCTAGGTTGGATGGATAGTGGACTGTTATGGAGGATTGATTAAAGTGTACGAGGTAATTACAGCAAACTGGGGGAACTTGGCAAGGCCTGTCTGTTAGGATACTTCTTAGTGTCTCTTTATCCTCCAAGAGAAGGATGAGTCTACCTCTCGCATGACTTTTTTTAATTTTTTTAAAAATTTTTATTTATTTATGATAGTCACACAGAATGAGAGAGAGAGAGAGGCAGAGACATAGGCAGAGGGAGAAGCAGGCTCCATGCACTGGGAGCCCAATGTGGGATCCGATCCCGGGTCTCCAGGATCGCGCCCTGGGCCAAAGGCAGGCGCCAAACCGCTGCGCCACCCAGGGATCCCTCTCGCATGACTTTTATGACCTGTTTCAGAGGAGAAGGGGGAGTGATGAAGTGAAGAGGAGGAGTCAGAATTACCTTCCTGCTCAGTCTTTTCTCAAACTCTTTCAGCTTAAGATATTCAATATGCCAAGATGCCATCTTTTGGGGTAGTGTGTCCTAAACCCTACCACTACCCCGCTGCCATAGTTAACCACCAAATGAAGTAACCATACTTCATTTCACGTTTCCTGCTTTTGAACTTAAATACAGAGAATTACATTATGAACTCTAAGTATGTAAATGGTGTATTGTTTGGTGTCTGGCTTACTTCACTCATCATCATGCTTCTAAGATTCAACCGTGGAGCATATAGCAGCAGTTAGTTCTCAGCACTACAGAGTATTTCACTGAGCTTTAGGATTTTTGAAGAAAGTGCAGGGCTCAAGGACGTAGCCCTGTAAACCATCAGTTTTTATTCTTTTCTCATCCTTTCTCCTACCAAAGACTTGCCAGGACTGTGAAGAATGGATAAAGGTACATAGAACTGGAAGGATCGAGGAAATAATAAGCCTTTTAACAACAGAGATTTTATGTAGGGCACTATGAGCTGACTTGCAAAAATAGTGCCGTTGAGTGGTGAAGAACAAATGCTCTTATAATCAGAGAGAGGTGCCAATTCCTTCTGGGCACCATTCATATGGATGAGTTTGCTTTGTTGCCCTCCAGTTTTGGAATGTCTATTGGTTTGCCCTCCTCTTTGCACTCCTGACACAGGGACAGGAAGGCAGGTAGGGTTGTGTATAGATTCCCTTGTATAGAGGAAGCAGTTGTTCAGTGGCCTTGGAAAAGCCCAAATGCTGATGTGTTACAGCAGGTGGCAGCCTTTCCCCAGGAGAGGGAAAACGGGAATACCCAGGCTTACCTAATGAAGATCGGTTTTGGTTTTTATAGCTTCTGTTTGATTAAAGGTCAGGTGATTTATCTAGAACCTGAAGCTAAGCTTGGCCTCATAACAGAGAAGAGAAGCAGGGACCCTGGAAGCTGGAAAAGGAGTTGTGAGCTCACCTCTGGGTGAGCCAGTGGCTCTGAATTATTCAGTGGCTGCCTTCAGGGAGCCTACTCAAGGTCTGACTCAACACTGGTGATGGGTGAAGGGTGTCAGTCTGAGCCTCAGAAAGCAGGGCAGTGGCGAATTGACCCGACGACACAGAATCCGAGATCAAGAATTACCCTGCTGTGTACTGGGAGGGTGGGCAGTTGTCAGCAGAAATACCTACCCCCTTTTCATTCCAGATCTGTAAAGCAGAAATTCATTCATTCATTTATTTTTTTTTAAAGCAAGCTCTATGCTCAATGTGGGGTTTGATAAATCAGCCTTTTAAACTAAACTGCCAAGTATTTTTTTTTAAAGATTATGAAGTTCTTCTCATGCAAGTTTACCAAATGCTTATGGAAGGGTGCCTGAGTGGCTCAATCAGTTGGGTGTTGGACTCTTGGTTTGGGCATGGGTTGTGGTCTCGGGGTGATGGGACTGGCCTGTCTCGGGCTCCGAGCTTGGCAGGGAGTCTGCTTCTCTCTCTCCCCGCCGCCCACGTGCTCGCTCTAAAATAAATAAATAAATCTTTAAAACAAAAACAAAAACCCCAAAGTGCTTATGGAAAGCCAGACTTGGTGGAGAAGCTTGGCATTGGGAAATGTATCCAGTTTGTTTTTACTTTATTAATGGTGGGACTGTAATTTATCATTTATCAAGAACATAGTACTTAGAAAATGACGTCATTCAAAACTTAATGGGAATGAGGAGACATTCACTAGGGTCCCTACAGATGGATTTGCTTCAGGCAACTGAAGTGATCAGGCAAGAGTAGGAACAGACAGAAATCATGGGACTAGCTGTGACTATTCAATTAAAATTAAGCTAAATTAAAACTAAAAATTCAACCCCCTCAATTTGACTCAGATGTGAAGTGGTTGCACTGGCCACATCTCCGGAGCTCAGTAGCTACATTTGGCTAATGGCTGTCATATTGGACGGCACAGACTATGGACCATTTCTATGATCACAGAAAGTTCTACCAAACAGCACTAAATGGGAGTCAAAAAGCAGGGAGTGGTGCCAAAGGAAAATGTGGGTGGTTAAAAACAAACCCTCCCTGTAATACTAAGTAGCATAATAATGATTCCAAAGTGTGGCAGGAGTTTCTAAACAGAGTATTTCATATAATCCCCATGGCAATCCACAGCCCCAACAATAATGCTACCGACAGTTGTAGAAACCTTACAGCAGGCCAAGCACTAAGAACTCTGGTGTAAGCTCGCTGCTCTTTCCAGAAGCTGGTGAGGCTGGTATGGTCGTCGCTGTTTAAGAGATGAAGAGACTGTGGCAAAGGGCTTCATGACTTCTCCACTGTTGCCTGGCTTTGAAGGAAGAGCTGGGATCCAAACTCAAGTTTTTCAGGGTTGTGATAATTAGAATGAAGGTGTGGAAAGTGCCTAACACACTCCATGTGTGAGCACACTTTGCCTCTAAGCCACGTTCTCCTCAGGCAGGCCCAGCTCTTGGAGTCTGTCACATAATTGTCTTTCTGGCTACAGAAGGCGTCATGCCAGGTCTGATAGAGAAACAATGATCCCCTGTTAGCCAGGATATGAGCCACTTCCTGCCCTCTAGAGCAGAAGCTGCCGTCTGCACAAAGGAAGCTGGTTTCTCGGAAGCTCACCTTTGAAAATTTTGAAGTAAAATATTCTCGTTTAAGACAAAAACGAATCTTAGGACCATAGGATAGGAAAATACTATTTTCTGCAAGTGATGAGATTATGAGAAATCGCCTCTTTTTGGTCAGCTGTATTTTGCAACATTTCTATGTGAATATGTGTGATAAGATTTGAAAAGTCCCAAAGCCAAATACTGGCTTTTAAAAGTTCCAAGTCAGATACCATATCATAAAATTTGTTAATTAACAATATTTTAGGCTATTTTTTTAAAGTACTCTCTACACCCAACGTGGGGCTTGAGCTTACAACCTTAAGAGCAATAGTCCGCTGCTCCACTGACTCAGCCAGCCGAGGCACCCCATTAGGCTCTTGATAATATAGCAAATACTTTTTTTTTTTTAAATTTTATTTATTTATGATAGGCACACAGTGAGAGAGAGAGAGGCAGAGACACAGGCAGAGGGAGAAGCAGGCTCCATGCACCTGGAGCCCGACGTGGAATTCGATCCCAGGTCTCCAGGATTGCGCCCTGGGCCAAAGGCAGGCGCTAAACCGCTGTGCCACCCAGGGATCCCTATAGCAAATACTTTAATACTAAAAGCCGATAGAAATCTTTTAGTTGGATGCTAAATACTTTGATCAATAGCAGGGGAAGTGTGGAACTTAATCATAAGGTTGGAAAGGGCAGGAAACAATGAACAGGTACTCACAGCTGCTCTGCAGATGGGACTCGCTGTTTTGCATCCCGTGGCCCTGTAGATAGCTGCCTTATGTCCTCCAGGTCAAGACGAAGCAATAGTCAGGTCAACAAAACAGGGATAGTCTATAAATCACCCTATCATTTTTATCATTCATTGGCACCAAATGATCTCTAAAAGGGAATACGGTTGGTAAGAAGGAAGAATGAGAAGGGGGAGCTTTCCAAGCTATGGCATCGATGGTCTCCTTCTCAGGTGGGACTCCTTATGTCAAAACATTGTTACTGAGCATGTTGTGGGGGAGGGAAAAAAAAGACTCCGAGGTCCTTAATTGCTAAGGTTCTTTTCTTCTGTAAAGTTCTAAGACTTTGTGGCCTTACTTTAGTAGTGTATCTACACATACTAGTCATATTCTTTCACGTGTGCATACATTTTAAGGTTTCCTTTAATTAAATTTGGCATCCTGCCGAAGGCTATCTTGATATACTTCTAGTTAAGCTCACAGGTGGGTCCACTGTGTAGTGACAGCCAAATGAAATGGTAGGAAAAAAAAGTGTTTCACATAACTAAGTATCCTGATGGAATACATCTTATAGAATTATCCCCTCTAATGGCAAAAAAAAAAAAAGAGTTTTTAAGTACAAATGATAACTCTGAGGCAGGATCAAGTGATAGTGTGGGCACTACAGAACCAGGAATTCACCCTCCTTCCCTCACTTCCCCACCTCGCAGGCTCCCATTGGATTGGAAAGCTGATCCTCCTTAACTGGAGAGTGTCATTTAAGTTAGGTGGCTACAGCTTTAAAGCCAACCCAACCCTGCCCCCCTCCCAAAAGAAACAAAAACCACTCCCCAAGAAACCAAAAGACATGTGAATTTACAGCAACCAACTGTCTAGGAAGGCAGTTGAAAATGAGAAAGAATGAACTGAAAAAGGGGCAGATTCATTCTGCAGGTGGTGCATGCGGTCCCTTCTCCGAAACACAAATACTCCGGCTCGTTTGCTCTCGTTCCCTTCAAGAAGATGGACTTGGCAGGTTTAAGAAAGAAAAGCCCTGGAATCAAACCAGGCTCCTTTGTGTTTCCTGTTTGATTGAAAGCATTCTGAAGCAAACAGAATCTTGAGATCAATTTACTTAAAAAATTTTTAGAGCTACCCATATATGTATGTGCATCTTCTAGCGCCTGCAGATGCCGGACAATTCCCTTTGCCAACTGAATTGCCTTTGCAGATGCCTTCGAGCTTCCTGTTTCTTTCCTCTCTTCTCTTTTTCAGAGGTAAATAATATCTCAATTCTTTTTTGCTGGATGGAAAGAACCAAGCTAAGGTCACGGACGGGTCTGATACTGCAATATGTTCATCATGGGTTTTGCACTGCACTTCTAGTTTCATAAATAAGTCTGCATTTAGGCTTTGGTTTATAGAATTCAGTTTACAGGTGTATCCTCTACGCTACTCTCAGCCCCTGGCTTTTCATGGATGCACGCTTTGCTCAAATGTCCCGAGACCTGGAAAGACACGCTAGATGGATGAGCTACTCTCACAGCTACTTACCTGGATTGCCTAGAGAAGCAAAGATCACATCTCATTTGGGGAATGAAAAACTTCAAGAAATACAGGATTTAGAGTCTCCTGTTTTTTTCTTTTGGGCTTTAAGTGCAAAGACTTGAGTTAGTCACCCTCAGTAGCTCACGGTACACAATCATCCACATGAGGCCTTTTCTTGTTTTACGTTATTTTCTTTGTTCTATTTCATATTTTCATTTCCCCACTTCATCTCCAGCATCAGCAGCCACTCTAACGTATTTAATATGTGCTTGGAAATGCATGTATCCCCGAGTTACATTTCATAATGTTGTCTTATGAATGTATGTGTTTTCAGTCTGTATTATTCAACGGTTCTTGTTCTGCTTATTGCTTTAAGATGGGGCGCAGAGAGAGAGGCAGAGAATCTTAAGCAGGCTCCACGCCCAGCCCAGAGCCTGATGTGGGACTCAATCTCACTACCCTACCTAGGATCATGCCCTGACCCAAATTCAAGAGTTGGACACTGAACCAACTGAGCCACCCAGGTGCCCATTTATTGCTTTTTTTTTTCTTTACACAATGCTGTTTTTAAGTCCTTTCCATGTTCCTTTATGTGCATTTTGAGCTGCTGCATGAGTTTCTGTATTATGTATCTAATACTTTTAACATATCCAGTCCTCCAGTGATAGATACCCAGACTGCCTCCGACACCTTGTGCCTCAGACAAGCCTGTGCTAGACACCTTCACACATGTCTCCTTATGAACCTGGGTGAAGGGGGGTTTCTGTGTCACCCACAGCATGTGCACATGTATGCGAATGCATGTGCACACACAATACTCACATCTAATGACAGTCATGCCAGCAGCACACGAAGGGCCTTATTTCCCCACATCTTTGCCAAGACCACCAAGTCATTGCCCAACTCTCTAATTTCTACAAATCTATTGGGTGTGAGGGCAGCGAGTCTTAATATGCGGTTCTCTGTTTAGGCATAACATTGACTTCTCTTCCACCTTTCCTGGTCGTTTGCCTTTCCACTCCCGAGAACTGGCTACTCACATGCTCTGTCGATGTTTTGACAAAATATTTTGCTTGACCAAACTACTCAGTCTCCTGAAACCATCTCCTGGGCTCATATGTGCACTTCCTTGCAAAATCCAGTTTTAGCAAGAACTCTCTCATCGCTGACATGTGATCATCCTGGACATCTGAGCAGGTCCCTCAACCTCCACCGCCCTCAGGTGATGTCCTCCTGGCCTGCCCTCAGCAAGAATCCTGTGAGGTGGGGATTAGCCAGCCGTTCCCTTCCCTTCCCTTCCCCTGATGTTTCCTCTTAGTAGTTTCATCCGTTGACCCCCACCCCTCCTGCCCCTTGGCTACCGACTCCCACCTGGCCTGCTGCATTCCCGGTTGAGCCCCGTTCTGCCTACTGTAGAACCCGCTGCGGCCATCCTGAATAGAGTCTCCTCACCGTTTTTTCCCAAGTGTCATTGAGAGTTTTTTTTCAACAGTTTCTACTGGGTACTTGGATTTGTTGGCACTCCTTATATACGCTAGGCTCTTAAAAACGTTTTTATTTAAATTTCAGTTGGTGAGCAGACAAGCGTAATATTAGTTTTAGGTGTACAATAGAGTGATTCAAACTTCCATCCAACACCCCGTGCGCATCACACGTGCCCTCCTGAATCCCCATCACTTGTCTCACCCTTCCCTCCCCCACCTCCCCTCTGCTAACAATCTCTAGCGTTGAGTCTGTTTTTTGGTTTCTCTCTCTTTTTCCCTTTACTCATTTATTTTGTTTCTTAATTCCACATGAGTGAAATCATATATATGCTAGGTTTTAATTCTTTGTTGATTTGAAATATCTTCTAAATATTTTCCATTTGTCCTCTGCCTAAGTTTGTCTACAATAGCCTTCGCTGAACATAAGTCCTTAATTTTGGTTTGGTCAAATCTGCCAACATTTTGGATTATGGCTTGTGCTTTTTGGGTCTGATTGACTGAGTTCTTCCCATCCCAAAGTCTCAAATATATTCTACATGTTCTTCTATCAGTGTTATCATTTTATAGCTTTTTAAGGGGTCACAAGGTACTAAAGGATGTGTAGTCATTATTAGAGAGTACCCCTAACTTTGGGCCACCTGGTAGGAGCTTACCAAAGAAAGGAAAGATTCTTTGTCCATCTCAAGTCCTCCTTCTCTGGTGGTTAACTGAACGACTGTTCTGGTGCAGGCTGGTGGCCATAGTGGCTAGAGAGCCCTTTCTGCTCTGGGCTCCAGCGAGTCAGCTGCATCCCCCCACTCCCTTGTCCTGGCCACCGTCACCTCATGCCTGGACTTCTGTCCTAGCTTCCTGACACTGGCCTCCTCGCTTGTACGCTGGGCTTCTTCCTTTCTATTCACAGCCCTCTTGTCAGAGTAGCAGAGCTCAGAGCAGTGCTGGCACATGGCAAGTACCCGGTGAGTGGTGGCTATTATTACTCTTACCACCGTCATCATTGTTACAGACTTTGGCGCTTAATAAAATAGAAGCGAGAAATGCATCCAGCAGTGGTAGTACGTGTTATACTATAGTTAAATGCAATCCAGAAAAATCTGTGTTGCTTCAACCGTAGTTTTTACCAATCTTTTTGCTTCATTAAGTTTAGGCTAACAGTCCATCTTTGGTCACTCAGCATCTATTACAATCGCAAGATCATCACCCTGAATACTGTACAAGATGTGAGAAGCTGGAGATTCATCTCTGCAGGTTCTAGAAAATGTCTTGAATCTTTTTTTTAATTGTTTTTTTAATCTTTTTTTTTTAATTCAGCCTCTGATTTGCCTTTTTTTTCATAGAAGTCAAGTGTACTGTATCAAAGTCCAGTTAGATGACCGAAACCATACAATAATTTGAACAGGGAAAGTTTAATATTAATTATATTAACTGAAAATGGGATTAACTACTATGAAGTAAAGAAGATTCTAAAGAATACATGAATAGCAAGTATGGGGAGCCATACTCGCTTTTTTTCATTATTGCTCCCCTAAAGAGATTTTTCTATATCTTTTTTATTTCCCCTTGGTGCCTCCCTTCCATTAAATTTTAATACTGCAGATTCACTATATATCTGTTTGTTCTGTGGTCCTTTGAAGGGCCACACACACCAGCGCAATACCTGAAATTATTTCACACCCACCCCCAGAACCATGTTTTACCCCCCACCTCTGGAGGATGCCTGTTCGAGGGCCAGGGCTGCATACCCAAGGAAGGGACACATTTGGAAAAGCCATTTCTCCCCACAAGCCTGAGATATGGACCTCATTGGGGAGGGTGTAGCGAAGTGCTGGAAGTCAGGTGGGGAAATAAGAAATCACCTACTGGGGTGCCTGTGAGACCTGTGGGGGTGCTGAGCACAGCTGGAAGGAGAAGGAAAACCACATCAGAACAAGGAAGAAAAGCACTTGCCTCCTGCCGTGGTTCTCCAGTGCTCTTTACCGACAGACCCTCATGCCAGCTACAAAGGAGAAATGTCTACAGGTTTGGCTGCAGCATCACAAAGCAGAGCAGTGAAGGTAGGTTTGAAGCTGAAAAGAAATAGTTAACTCGAATATGTCAAAAGAATTCCTTTTTTTTTTTTTTTAGATTTTATTTATTCATGAGAGACAGAGAGAGGCAGAGACACAGGCAGAGGAAGAAGCAGGCTCCCTGCTGGGAACCTCATGTGGGATTCGATCCCAGGACCTGGGATCATGCCCTGAGCCACAGGCAGACACTCAACCACTGAGCCACCCAGGTGCCCCAAGAAATTCTTCCTTTAAAAAAAACCTTTTAGGATCCCTGGGTGGCGCAGCGGTTTGGCGCCTGCCTTTGGCCCAGGGCGCGATCCTGGAGACCCGGGATCGAATCCCATGTCGGGCTCCCGGTGCATGGAGCCTGCTTCTCCCTCTGCCTGTGTCTCTGCCTCTCTCTCTCTCTCTGTATGACTATCGTAAATAAATAAAAAAATTAAAAAAAAAATTTTAAAAAAAATAAATAAAAAATAAAAAAAAACTTTTATTTATTAAGTCATACCCTACTTCAACGTGGGGCTCAAACTCACAATCCCAAGATCAAGAGTCAGATGTGCTACTGACTGAACCAGCCAGGTGTCCATCCCCAAAAGAAATTCTTTTAAATTAAGGGTTCTAATTAAGTTCTAGCTAATCGACGTTTTATGATGCCAGGGTTTTACCACGTTGTAGTGTATACACGTAAAAAAAACCACCCAGGAATTTGTAAAAATACAGGGTCTATCACAGCAAAGCAGTTTATTAATATTACACGTTGTCATTTATGTGTGAATGTATGTCTTTGACCCACAATCAGTGGTATTTACAATTCGAGTTATTTTCTTGGGAATGGAAGTGATTGTCTGATTTGTTTACGTTCTTTCTCCAAACAATTCAGCCACAGAATGTTGACCAGCTGACACCAGTCCTGTCTTTTCGACAATAACATTTCTCAGGGTAATTCAGTGGACATTTTGATTTAAATCTGTTGTGAGGTTGGCAAATGCATCAATTCATCGGAACCTGATTATTCTTAGGGGAACAGATGATTTGTTTCTGAATCACAAAGCTAAGGTCTAAACCTCAGAGCAGAGGTTACAAATCATTGTAACAAGGAAGCCTGGCTTAGCCAGCTGGACTTCCCTACTCACCATATACTGCACCACCTAAGGGTAATGTCTGCAGCCAAAAGACAGCAAAGAGAGCTAGTCAATGTCTCTAACCTTGTTTGAAATCTGCCCCAGACTAACTGCCTATAAGCCTCTAGCTGCATAGCCTATAGATGTCTTAAGTCATACTTGTAGTTTGCATTTGGCTGGGTATGCGAATCAAGCTCTCTAGCTAGAATGCAGTTTCATTACCTATAAAGTGAAAAAGTTGGTAAAGATTATGTGAGTGGTATGTTGAATAAGCACAAATTTCTGACCTAAACCAAAATGCAACCTTCTTTATTCTTGTCCCCACTGTGACTTAACATATATATATATATATATATATATATAAAGTCAGATGGTGGTCGAGGGAGGGAGCAAGGCCATTTTTCTCTGCTCTGGGATGAAAATTCTGGGAGGCCCTTAAATTTTCCACTGCTCTGATGTCATGGGCTGTCAATTTCTGTTATAAACACAGTCTCCACACAGAAGTTAGATAAGTCTGAGATATTAAACCACCAAATCCGATTTTAAGGACGCATCTTTTCTTCTCCAGCCCACAGCAGCTTCACTCTGAAAGCTTGCAGTGGGAAAGGGGAGGGGTGGCTCTTCCTCAGAACCTCTTGTCAAGAGAATGGAAGCATCATTAAGCTAGATATTTCCTATTTGCTCCTGAGACCCACTCTCTACCATTGCCTATCTTCCTCTCTGTCCAGGGAGGCTGGCCCTATATAAATGTGTTCCCTTTCCCTTTAGCTCCCAGTTGAGTTTTGCCAAGGTGGGGGAGCCCTGACGGAAGACCAGAGGAAGGGACAAGAGGGAGGTCAAGGCGTTTATCTGTTGGCTTTTTCCCAATGGGTTTGCCTCCTATTTGGCTGCATCAAGGTCATTGTTCCTCTTCCTGTGGTCTGCTCCAAACAGCTCTCTCTTTCCAAGCCTTGAAAATCACCCCTTTAGGGCCAAAGGGCACCAACCACTCTGCAGCTTCTAACTCCTACTCTTAGACTATCCCGTGGGTTTCCATTATACCCCAGCAGCCCTTTGTAAATTGTCTCTTTGAAAAGAAACTCTCCTCAAATTATCCTAATTTAAGTGTGCCATCTGTTTCCTGTTGAGACCCTAACTGGAAAAAAAAATCCATCAAAATTCATATTGCATAGCAACACTTAAAGTCTTAAAAAATCCATTTTCCCAGATTAACTCACTTCACAAAACTCACTCTCAAATCATTTGCCCCATGATATTATCATCCAAAGTAGTTTAACAACTACTGTACTGTACAAGGTCCATTCTATGTTCAGAAGAGCCAGAGTTGGTGCTTCTAGTCTCCTCCAATGCATCTCTGCCTTTCTCTCTCAGGCTCTCTTATTGGCAATCTCTCCCAGTGAAGGGAACATGGCTCTAATTAGTTCCAGTATCTTCAAGGATCAGTCTACCCTATTTCTAGGAATATATGTATTTTAAAAGAGAACTCCAGGATAAAAAGAGAGGCTCTAAAGGTAGAAATTTCAGACTTTGACACTAGGGTAGGAGAAGGATTTTGACCTCATCTATCCTGACATGAGGAGGCCTTTCTTCTATCTTTGTTCTAACACATATCACCTAGAGCAGAACTTTAAAGTCCCTGCTTCAGGTTCTCTGCAGCTGTTCAAGACTTTCCAGTGTATCAGTTTTTCAAAATGCGTAGCCTCTATCAAGGAGAGCCTGGTTTTTCAGTTTTGAAAGTATAAGAGATACCTAAAGATTGTTGGTAATCGTTTCATAGTGTGCCTGAGAAATCATTCATGTTGCCTCTTTTTGTACATCTTGCCTCTGATCAGCCCTGCCTCTTCAGCCATACTTAAAATGAAAGAAATCAAGTAAACAACTTCCAGCAATCAGAGACCCTAAAATAGCAGGCAGCCCGCAGCAGGTTAGGCCCACACCAGCACACATGTAATCACTCAAATTTCTTACCTGGCAAACAAGGCCAACAATTTATACTTTGATCTGACTTGATTATTTGAAAAAAAACACTTTTCTGTGACATAAATATAGATGCCAGTTCTGTCTTGCAATCACTTTTCTTACTAGAAAGCCAC
Source organism: Nyctereutes procyonoides (assembly GCF_905146905.1). Taxonomy (NCBI): domain Eukaryota; kingdom Metazoa; phylum Chordata; class Mammalia; order Carnivora; family Canidae; genus Nyctereutes; species Nyctereutes procyonoides. Next base: position 64,745,314 of record NW_026575049.1, read on the forward strand.
ATTAATCTTATGATTCCCTTACAAAGAAATCAGTAGAATAGGATGATTTCTTATAAATGGTAAGCTAATAAAAAAGGTATCCACTAGGGCTTGTGGAGTTAAAAAAATATATATTGTCTCTTTTCTTTTCCCCTCTGATTGAAATTAGCTGGTTTCAGTCCATAAATATTTACTATGTGCCAGGCACTGTTGACTGCAAAAAATGACGGTGCTGAAGAAGGCAAACCAAGTCCTTGCCTGTGGTGTTGCATTCTAAGTGAGGAGAGGGAGATAGGTACTAAACACATAAATAAACACAATTTCAGGAACTAAGTACCATGAAAAGATAAAATAGGGTAAATAGGGCAGAGGGAACCTGAGGTGTGATGTGGTTACTTGGTGACATCCGAGTGGAGACCTGAGGGCTGAGAAGGGGGCAGCAGTGTGGCCACCTAGGGAGGAGCTCTGCTAGCAAAGAAGCAAAGGATCTGCAGTAGAAATGAATCTGGTGTGGGGCGTCTGGGTGGCTCAGTCAGTTAAGGTCATGCTCTCAGGGTCCTGGGATTGAGCCCTACACCATATCTCTATTCCTGGATTCTGTTGTGATGGTTTGTTGATTGGACCCATGTGTCACATGCCTAAGCTCCCAACTAATGGTTTTGATTGGGCTCCCTGCCAAAACGGGAAGTCTGCTTCTCCGTCTCCCTTTGCCCCTCCTGCCTCCCACTCGTGCTCTCTTTGTCTCTCTCAATTAAATAAATACGGTCTTAAAAAAAAAAAAAGAACTGAACCTGGTGTAGTTGAGGGCAGGAAGATGGGCAGTGTGGCTGGAGCAGAGTGAGAGGGACAGCTTAGAAGGGGATGAGGAGATGAGACTGAAGAAGGAGGCAGAGCCAGAGCCAGGTCAAAGGCTGATGGGAAGCTATTGGAGGGTTGAAAGCAGGGAAGCTGGTAAGTGATATAATCTACTTTATATTTAAAAAACACGGGATCCCTGGGTGGTGCAGCGGTTTGGCGCCTGCCTTTGGCCCAGGGCGCGATCCTGGAGACCCGGGATCGAATCCCACATCAGGCTCCCGGTGCATGGAGCCTGCTTCTCCCTCTGCCTGTGTCTTTGCCTCTCTCTCTGTGTGTGTGACTATCATAAAAAAAAAAAAACAAAAACAAAAACAAAAAAACATAAGTCTGCTTCATGGAGAATGGGTTGCAGGAGGTTAAACATAGAAGTGGGGAGCCAATGGCAGGGAGGAGATATTTGCAGGCATTGGTGGCTTGGCCTAGGGTATCAGCAGAGAGGACATGCTGGCCCTTACAGTGCTTCTGTGAAAATTAGGAAATCCCCCCTTCCCTTTAGTGGCTCCCAATACCAGGTGGATTAACTGTGGGGTCTGGAGAAGAGAAGAAGCCAGATGACTAAGGTTTGCACCTGCATAATTGGGTGGACTGTGGTAGAATCACTAGTTCAGTTTTGGTCACATTCACTTAAAGGACCAGGAAGTGGGTGCACCCATTTCACAACATGCAAGCTTAGTAGCAACTGCCACACTGACATTGGAAAAGTCAAGTAGTTTGGCTGTGGAGGGAAGTTACCACTTCTATCAGCACCGGAAACCTTATGCTGACGTAATGGAAATAGCATTTGTGAGGTACGCAACCAATTTATGTTGCCTTCCCAGTCAGCCCTTGTCCCCATGGTGCCCCCACCCAACTGAGTCAATGGCATGCATTGAGTCACAGAGAGAAAAAAAACAGTCAAGAGTGGGTTAAGTCACCATTTCGTTTGTGTTTCAAAAATAGGATTTTAAAAAATCCACCGCAAGACAATAGTTTGAAATCAAGTGCTTTTGACTAGCAAAAGCCAGACTGTGTTGAAAGGAAAAAAGAAATGTAATTGTATATACCAGGGAGGCAGAGCTTGGAGGACTGGCCCTGAACAGATCGTAGATCATGCCAGGAAGAACACAGGATGTGATGTCAGAGTCATTTCCCCACGAGAGGGAAAGAAAGATAAAGTTGAAGCAGCAGGCAGGAAGTTGGAAGATTCAGAGGGAATAAGCACAGGGTTGCCCGGGGTGAGCGGTGAGGGAGTCCTGAGCTGAAGGGTGTCTACCCTGTTTTCCATTTGGAACCAAGCCAACTACACGGAAGTGGGAGTGCTCTGGTCAGGCAACAAGAGGCCTTGTGATGGTGCTTCCAGTTCACAGGGGCCTGGTGTGGTTTTCTTAGGAGAGAAGGGCGAAGGCGAACAGGATGAATGGGCTGGCGGAGGCCGGCCTTGGGCTAAGAAGGTACGAGAGTCTTTACCCCTGAGGGCCGTGGCAAGGGCTGTGGCTGTCAGTAGATGGGATCAATGTAGGCCCATAGCCTGGAGAGAAGAATCTTCTCACTGAAGGAAGCTGCCAAGGCCTGGGTGTCGGCAGACAGATGTTCCCTGTGCCCAACCTGCAGCTTCCCTTCTACCTGGGATGAAGGACAAACCCTGAGGAAGGATTGAGTGCTTTCCCAAGGCGGGCTGTTTCAAAGCTAAAGACACTGAGCCATCCTTAATCAGCAACAATCCAGTGCTTTCCCCTACACCAGGAATGGGGGCTTTTTAGCAAGAAGTCATTATAGACAGTGAAGTGTTGGTATATCTCATCTTAGTGCATATATTTCAAGATTGCTCCATTCGGATTAGGATTACTGAATGAAGAGAGCTCAGCTTGATGCACCTCAGCCCATCATGGGGAGAGGGAGAGAAAGGAAAGAAGAGGGCAAAGGGTAGACTCTCAACATTGGTTGCCTCCAGGGAAGGGAACTGGGGACAGAAGAGTGAGAAAGACATATTTTTTTACTGTATACTTTTTGGACCTTTTGCATTTGTACCAGGCATTGACTTTTTTTCTTTTTAAAAATTTGTATTTATGAGAGAGAGAGAGAGAGAGAGAGAGAGAGAGAGAGACATGCAGAGACATAGTCAGAGGAAGAAGCAGGCTCCCTACTGGGAGCCCGATGCAGGACTTGATCCCAGGACCCCAGGATCACAACCTGAGCCAAAAGCAGATGCTCAGCCACTGAGCCACCCAGGTGTCCCAAGGATTAACTTTCAAAAAATAAATTAAAATGGGGAAAAAAAGTTTCTGAAAACAGAAAAAATGCAGGGGCACCTGGCTGGCTCAGTAGGTAGAGCATTGACAACCCTAACAGTTTGAGCTCCATGTTGGGTATAGAGATTACTAAAAAATAAAAATAAAAATAAACAGCAAAAAAAAATATACAGATGCACGGAATCTGATAGTGAATGCTTGACAATTAAGTGTTTTTCCTCTGGCCAGGAATCTTCTCTGTGCTCCGTGTGGTTATTCCTCTCATGTGCACTGAAGTTGGTTTTGTAGGCTGTCCATCTTGCCTCTCCAGCTTGCCTTTGCCACCTGTGCTTTGTATCTCAAACACATACCATATGCACCCAGGTGGTAGGCCATCCTTTCTAAAGGGGAAAACAATCCTACTGACCCAGTCTTGCCTGCCATCCTGGGTTGAAGCATGGAAAGGATTGAGGAGGGGTATTTGTCTCCACACTGGACATTTCTATTCCTTTAGCATCAAACAGCAGTGTGGAAGTAGTGGAGCAAATTCGGGCACTGGGGTCAAACTCACCAGAACTGAGCCCCGCCAGCTTTGGTTTCTTGGGTGAGTCTTGCATTTCTTCTTCCACACAGTGGACTTGATACAAACCTCCGTGGCCTACCCTCACGCAATGCTACAACCATTCTGATTATTCCCAACCCCCAGGCCAACAGCATGGAGAGTAATTTTTTTAAAATCTTGCATCTGCCCAGATTCTGCATACCCCGTCTTCCCATTTTTCTTGGTTTCTGCCTAAATCATAAGCCCCTCCATTCATCTGTCATATCTGTTACTCTCATCTACATCCTACCCTGTACTTTTACTCTCTTGACCCAACCTGCCTCTGCTTTCCTCTCTTATTAATGTTTTAGATTGCAAGTAACAGTCAGCTTAAGTCTAACTGGTTTAGACCCTAAGGGTGTTCAGTGGCTCAACTAACTGAAGATTCAGTGGTGGCCAGGCTCTTGGGGTTGGTTGCAGTTCAGTTACCACGTTTCTGTCTTTCTACTGAACCACCCTTAGGATCGGCTTCATTCTGGGACCAGGCTGTCCTACTGGCTATAGGCTGGATGTCAGCAGCAATTGAGCCCACATGCCTCCCCATTATGTCTGGAGGGACTGAAAGGGAGTGAGTCTCTAAGCATCAAACAAAAACCCTGACCTTCCGTTAATTGGACAGCGTGAAGCAATCGTGGTGAGTAGGAGATTGCCCTGTGCTAAACTCACTCGGCTCTAGATTAAGCTGTCCACCTCTGAGCCAGTCACAGTGGCAAGGGAGCCAGGATTACCATGATTAATTTAGGCCAGTGGTTCTCAACTGTGAGCAGAAATGCCTCCTTAGGAACATTTGGAAAGGTTATGATGAGGGGTGCCACTGACTTCTGCCCCCCTTCTATTGTACCTACCTTGATAAACCCTATTAATATCTCCTATGGTCTGGGTTCAAGGCTTTAAAATGTTAACTGGGCACAGGTCACCGATAATAAAGTCTATTTGTCAGTGTCCCTTGCAACTAGATGTTCCATGTCCTATGGCCAATGAGTATAAATATTAGTAGCACAGGGGCTTCTCCTGAGCCTTCCTTCTTCTTGCTGACTGGAGCGCAAGCCAAAAGGATGGCGTTGGAGAAATTGCTGGATCAGGACATGGAAGTCAAATCCTGAGGATAGTAAAACTAGGAGCTAGAAAGACTCTTGATTCTTGCTTGACACCTTGGTGCTCTAGTCTAGCCTTATTAGTCTACCTGGGTTTTTATGTAAGAGAGCAATTGACATCTTTCATGTTTACTGTTATTTGGGCTTTTCCATCACTTGTAACCAAACAGAACTAATATAACAAAGTTGGATCATTCTAACTTCCCCACACCAATCCCGGGGGCTCTACATGCTGGTGGTCAAATTATATGACTACGCAGATCGCTGCCAATACCTAGTACCTTCTCCAACCTCACCTGGGCCCTCAGTGCTGCTTAGCTGTGTGTCCAATTCTCTCCAGTAGCCACTTCAAACCTCCTTCATTCTCTTCAGACTTTTCCTTCTTCTCCCATTTCCCTCTCAGCAGTTGACCTCTCCTTATTACAGAAGGAAAATACAAAAAAACCATTAGATAGGAACTTGTCCCCTCCATCACTCACCTCCAAGATTACTCATACCTGCACTCTTTTTTTTTTTTTCCTTTCCTCCAATTACAGTGAGATTAGTTTTTGAAAGCTAATTCCTCCTCTGTGCTAGGGATCCAGTCTCTTCCATCGTACTCAGGGACTACCTTACTACTATCCAGTATCTTCCTCCCTTATTTCACCGGCTCCTTCCTTTCAGTTTCAAGCATCCTCAAATAGTTCTCATCTACAAAACCAACAAAGAAAAACTTCCCTTCAACCTTGCATCCCTGTCCAGTTTTCTCTTCTTTCCTGTTCCCCCTCCACCCTCTTTACTCCCTTCACTTCTCTTCCTTCCCATCTCCCCCATCGACAGTCAAACTCCTTGACTTTTCCAGGTCTCCACTTCTTCATCCCTCAGGATCTTCTCAAACCACCAGAGCATGGTTTCTGTTTCCACCACTCTGCAAATATGCTGTTGCCAAGATCACCAACACCTTTCCTGTAGCCAAATCAATGGCTATTTCTCAGTCTTCAGCTTATTTTGCACTCAGTAATGTGACTCTATAGACCACCCCTTCTTAATGCATTTTCTTCTCTTGGCTTCCATATCATTTATCTCTTCTGGTTTTGTATTTTTTTTTTTCAATGACATCTCTTTCTCAGCCTTTGTTATTTTTTTCCCCTTCTTTTACTTTATCACTTAAGCGTTAATCTTTCTGTCTGTCTAGATCATGGCTTCTTGGAAGTTTCACTCCCTTATAGGACCTCAGGCTGGTGATCCCAAATCGTCATTTCTGTCTCCAAGGTGGATCTCATTTTGGGGCTTCAGAGTCATAAATTCAACAATCAACAGAGCAGCATCACTGATATGATACCTTATGGTGATCTTGAACTACATTCATCCCTCACCCTCAGACCTGCTATTCTGTTATTCCAATATGGTAAATGAACAACCATCTGTCTAATTGCCCAAGATGGTCATGGGTCCTCTTTAATCAATCACAAAGTCTTGCCAAGTTTACTCCTCAATATGTTAAATGTTTCAGATCCATCCACTTATCTCCATTCTCACAGCTACTTCCCTCATGTGGTTCCCCATTGTCTCTCACTTGGGCTATTCTAAAACTTGCTCTGCTTCCAATCTTGCATACCCATTCTCCACAGTATAGCCGAGTGATCTTTCAAAAGTACAGATCTGGGTTCGGCATTCCCTGATTCCCTATGGCCGTTAGGATAAAGCTCAATGCCTTGGCTTTCTTACAAAAGCTGTTGGATAGGTCTCCAGCCTGTATCTTTGGCCTCTTCTCCTGCTATTTCCCTCCTTTTATTCTCCACTTAGCCACATTCAACTTCAGTTCCTAAATACATGCTCCTTTCTATTGGTGCTGAGCCTCTGAACAGGCTGAGGTGTTCCCTCTGCGGGGAATCCTATTCCCACTGCCCTCACCTGCCATCCTCCCTCATCCTTGGCTGCCTCCTCCTTCTTTCAGGTCTGTGATTGTTATCACTTTCATCTAGAGAGCCTTCTCTAACCTCTCTAGGAGGTTCCATATACCTCCTATGTGCTCTCTGCCAACCACAAAGACTGAGATCTTTATTTCTGTCATAGCACTTATACATCATATTCTGTTTATTTATCCACTTCCTTTTACTAGATTTTCAGCGTTGTGAAGGTAAGGACCATGTCTATTTTATTCATCTTTACATCCCCAGTGTTCCTCACTTACTGGATGCTCAATATATTTTTAGTGAATACATGAACCCAAAGTAGGTATTCAGTATTCAATATCTGTGTCCCTTTCTCAGTGACTAAACTGATCTGACTAGTTAGGCAATTAAGAGATCTTCATTGAAACAATTCTCATGGAGAGTGAAAAGACAGAATAATTCTCTTTAGATGTTTTTATTTAAGGTTTTTTTTAATTACTAAGTTTAACAAAGCTCTGTAAATTGTGATGCTCATTCAGAGACAAAAGATCAAATTAAAATCAACTCTTGCTTTCCAATTAAGCTGTCAACAGGCTTCCTTCTTTGAGGTTTCCCGAGGAGTTCCACAGGACAAGGAGAGAAAAGGTGTATCTAACTGTCAGCAAAGACTCTCATTACTTTCCTATTCCACTCAGGAGTGGAGTTCTTCTCTCCTATCTTGTGATCTCAAGGTTGCTAGAAAATTAAAAATAGCCTTCATCACTCATGAAGGGTGAAGGGTCCATTTCTGCTCAAATATTCAATGAATATTTAACTGAATGCTGACTCTATGTTGGTTACCCTCTTGTCACAATCTCAAGTTTTATGAAAGATCAAACTTTTGTCTTCTGCAAGTATTTTATTCTCTTGAAGATCTCCCTTCACTCTAATATGAAAGGCCTCCTGGCCTTCAAGAAGCAGAATGAAATCAGAGAAATAGTTTCAGTCACAGTCATCCAAGTCCAAATCACATTACAGGCTTAAGACACCAAAAAGAATTTTGCTCTGAGCTGTTTTTCTAACCATATTGATCATGATGCATTGCACTACTCACATGCTTGGATCCAGTCATTCCAGATGGTCCCTAACTCATACTGGTTTGACTTAACAGTTTTTTGACTTTATGATAGTTCAAAAGTGATACACATTCAAGAGAAACTGTACTTTGAATTTTAAATTTGGATCTTTTTCCAGGCTAGCGATGGGCAGTTTGGTGTTCTCTTGGGACACTGGGCAGCAGCATTGAGCCACAGTTCCCTGTCAGCCATGCAATTAGGAGGGTAAACAACCAATACACTTACAACCACGCTGTACCCATACAATTATTCCATACTTTCAGTAAAGTATTCAGTAATTTATAAGGGTAAGATATCCAAGACTTTATTATAAAATAGGTTTTGTTAGATGATTTCATCCAACTCTAGGCCCCTGTAAGTGTTCTGAGCACATTTAAGGTAGGCGAGGCTAAGCTATTGATGTTCAGTAGTATTCAATACATTTTCAGCTTAAGACATTTTCAACTTCTGATGGGTTTATTGGAATGCAACCCCATTGAAAGCCGAGGGAGATCTGTATCTATCAGTCCCTGATATATGTTTGCTGGTCATAAAATAGTTTTTCTCCATGAGAAAATAATTGGTTCAGAAAGGACCAGAAATTTAAGAGTTATTAATAAATCAATTCCACTATCTCCAACTTCACTTAGAGAACTGACCTCCTATAATTCTCCCAAAAATATGGTATCACCTTGTTAGCACCTTTATAAGTTGAGTTTGCTTAGATACACTACTAGAAAACAAAAAGCAAATGCTGGCATTTCAGAAATGCTGTTAGCTGGAAATAAAGCATGCAAACAGAAGCAAATGAAAGAGGGCCTTTAAAGTCACTGTGTGTTTGCCAGCCAGGAAGATGATGTCATTGCATAAGATTCCATTTTGTATAATTATACCTAGTTTTCCAAATAAAGACTTCTATCACCTTTCCACAGAAAGAGAAACTGTAAAAAAGCAAAGTCACAAATAGATTTTCGGGGAATGTTCTCATTTGTTTGTGTGTAAATCTTCCCTAGTGAATCCTGGGTCCTGTGATTACAGGTGTACTTACAAATCAAACCAAGGATATTTCAGAATCCAGAGCGTTGACTGGTAGCTCAAAGGATCAGTCATTATGAGTAACAATAATGGCATAAATCAAATTTATGTAATATTCTCAGGAAAAATTTAAACTACTACATGTTATACCAATTCTTTCATTCATGTCTCTCCCATTCTGTAGTATATTTCATGGGTGAGCAGGCTTAATTCATCATAATGAAGAAATACACAAAAATGTTAAGATCAATTATCTATTCAAATTCCCATCACAACCAAACATTTCTGCAGATCAAAAAGATATTCAAATTGGTGTCACAGATCAACATATAACTAAACTGCAAGACAGGCTCATCGGGACAGTTCCTTAGAGTCTGTTAAGAGGTTTCAAATGTTGCATCAGTCCACTGAACTGTGTCCCTTCAAACTAGACCCTTTCAAAGTCTTTAGCTAAGAATAATTTGGAATATCCTTTCCACTAGCCATTGAATGATTTAAAAAATACTTAAACTGAAGATGATTTCATCATTTCTTTAAGATTCTCTGGTTTTGTTATATTTCAAAGAGACTTACTGAGCTCTTCAACTGAAGTTTTATTAGTCTGGGACCATCTGCTCTGACAAGTCTAATTCCACACCAAGAACCAGCACCAAAGTCCTAAGGGACTAAGATGAGGTAAAATGGGCATGAATTCATTGATGCCAGAGTTGGATTATCATGTTCCCATAGGTTAGCAGGTAATGAGATTCTTAACCACAATAGAGCCAAGGATCTAAACATAAAAGTATGTTACAAAATTACAGGAAATGCTGACTTCAGGATAACTGGATCCTCTCTAAAGGGGGACTCCTTATCTCAGTATTTTCAAACTCCCCTCACTCAGTCTCTAGTTTATTTACAGCGAATAACTGCTCATTGTTACCTACTCTGATAAAAGAACATCTAAAGACTGGTGTCTGGGGCCAGACTGGATTAAGGCTTGGACGCATGCCTTGTCTGAAGATTTCCTTGTGTTTATGAAATTCCACCCAGACATTTTCAATGGTCCTTTTGTATTTAAAGAGGAATTAAAACACTTTGGTAAATAAATATAGCATATTTGAAGTCAGTAGTAATAATGAAACCATAAAAGCACCTTTAAACAAACTCTTGGTTGTAAACTCTCAACCCTTTAAACTCCTATGGCAAAATGCCAAAGTGGTAAAACAGTCTTTTAGTGCTTCTCTGCAAAAGGCCACGTCTCAAGAGTAGGTTTCTTTGACTTTCATTTCATCGCATCACAGGTATCACTTCATAGTTATAGTGATTGCCTCTGCAACTAAATACCAACTTTGCATAGTACATCTCATTCAGGAACTCCTGCCATAATTGAGTTCTTTGAATAAAATCAATCAAAAAATAATTAACATTTGCATTCCTGCAGTGGGACTGATATAGAAATTACACTAATGAACTTGTTAGAATTTACACACTCAAGTGAACACTATTTCTTTCAAAAAAGTCATCTTGAGGAGTTATACTCATTCCAAAATTGGAAGCAGCTGTTTGGTGGGTGTGGGTGTGAGACAGAGGGGCAGAGAGCTCCAAGAAACTGCCAATCTCTTGATGTTACGATTCCTTCCTATAATTTCTGCACCTGGACATGTGGATAATTACTATGGCTTCTCATGGAGGGGGATGCACAATAAATTCTCAAATCACTGACCCTATCCCTAATCCCTATTTACACTCAGCTTTGGAAGTAATTACTTCAGGGATCCTAAGACCATAGTGGGAAATTCCTCCCGTTACTGCTCCTCACCTGCCCCTGAGCCCATCCCTGCTGTGAGTTCTTACATACTGCAGATCTCTGATAGCCATTTTGTGGGAAATTCCTTATTTTGTCCTTGTCCAGCTAGCTCAATTCAACTACTGTCTCTTTACCTAGGGATCTGTAACTCATGATTCAAGCTTTGGACAACTTTATGGGCACGTAGGATTCAGGTTATTCAATTATATCACGAATTAAAAAAGATTTCGAGTTGCTTGGCAATATAGTAATTTTAACATTTCAAGGAGACATTACAATCACTATTTCAAATAACTCATTTTCCAAAGATCACTTGACAAAGTAGGTAATTCAAAGTGAGCAACATCTGAATGTGTTCCATTCCCACAGAGGTGTGATGCGCAAAACAATTGTGCTAACTTCACAAAAACAGAAAAAGTGACAGAGCCCTGTCTTTGAGTGAGCGCCCCCCCACCCCCCTTAGCTGAATGATTCACCCAGAGTACCAAAGGGCTGAAACTACAGCACAAGGCTTAAATTCTCACTTCCTACTCTTGCCTTTGATTTTTTTTCTTTTTTTTTAAATTTTTTATTTATTTATGATAGTCACAGAGAGAGAGAGGCAGAGACACAGGCAGAGGGAGAAGCAGGCTCCATGCACCGGGAGCCCGATGTGGGATCCGATCCCGGGTCTCCAGGATCGCGCCCTGGGCCAAAGGCAGGCGCTAAACCGCTGCGCCACCCAGGGATCCCTTGCCTTTGATTTTCAAACTAGGCATACTTTTAGTTGAAAGAATTCTGAAGCAGATCATCCCCTACAATTGGGAGTCATTGTTTATAACACAATGACAGTTGATGTTCAACTCCATTGGCACTTTTTATTTTAAAATAGAAACTATTAAAGTGCAACATAGTTATCTCTGCTTCAACAAACAAAACTTGGGAATTTAACTGAATCTTGATGACTCAAGTCCCTGAATTAAGTGGACAGGGAAAGAGGTTCCAGTACCAGATGTATCAGTTAGTAGCCACTTTGCCTCACTAAGGCCTTGGTTTCTCAACTGTAACGTGACTGCCACGATCCTTTCTAGTTTCATATTCTGTATTTTTACTCATAGTTACACAGTAATATGATATACGGAACTGCAGGAAATTCCAAGGTGAACAGATCTTAATTTTCCCTTTCAATCTTGGATTGCTTTTTGTGCCTTTCCTACCAATGATAGGCTCTCAAGTCTGCATGACATACTTTTGGGCTGTAATCTATTCCTTCTCTTTTCTCCAGGAGAATTCTTTTTGTTCTCTTCTGGCATCATCCATGGGTTTCATCTTGTTGCCGGATCACCTACTTATTGTCATTTTTTGCAATGTCTCCACGTTTGTTTTCCATTTTTATCTTTTCAGCCAAGAAAAACTGTTTTTTGATCAAATGGCTTCTGTAACCTTCATTCTTTTTGACTTTTTGTTAATGCTCTTACTTAGATAGCCTAATGGTTCAGAGTTCTAATAGTTTCCTACAATTATGTAAGAAATAATTTTTCAGCGTTTACCATGTGCCAGGCACCATGACAGCTTAACTAGGGAAAGAATTCCTTCAGTGGGTTCTATCATTAAAGCAGGGAATGAGCAGATAGGATACCAAAAGCACAGGCAACAAAAGCAAAAATGAGTAAGTGGGACTATATCAAACTGAAAAGTTTTTGCATAGGAAAGGAAACAACAGAATGAAAAGGCAACCTGTGGAATGGGAGACTTTATTTGCAAACCATATCTGATAAGGGCTTAATTTCCATAACACAGAAGACACTCATATGACTCAATAGTAATAATAATAATAATAATAATAATAATAATAATAAAACCCCCCCACAAAACAAAACCTAATAAGTCGACTAAAAAATGGGCTAAGGACTTGAATAGCTATTTCTCTTAAGATATACAAATGGCCAACAGGTATATAAAATATGTTCAATGTCACTAATCATCAGGGAAATCCAAATCAAAACACAGTGAGATGTCATTTCACATCTGTCAGGTTGGCTATTTTCCAAAAACTAAAGACAATAAAGTGTTGGCAAGGATGTAGAGACATTGGAACCCTTGCACACTGTTCGTAGGAATGCAAAATGGTGCAGCCACTATGGAAAATAAAAAATAAAAAAGAATTCCTCAAGAAATTAAAAATGTAACTACCATTTGATCCAGCAATCCCATTTCTGGGTAGTTACCCAAAAGAACTGAAATCAGGATTTTGAAGAGATATTAGCACTCCCATGTTCATTGAGGCATTATTCACAAGAGCCACAATGTGTAAACAACATCAAAGTCCAACAGGTGAATTGGTAAAGAAAACATGGTATATACATACTCTGGAATACAATTCAGCCTTAAAAAACGAAAATTTTTGCAATATGCAACATGGATGAATGAAACCTTAAGGACATTATGTCAGTGAAAAAAGCCAGTCACATAAAGACAATATACTGCGTGAGTCTACCAATATGAAGGAATGGCACTATTTCCTGGATGTGCATTTCTCTGGTTGCAGGACTAGAAATGATTATGTTTCTCCATCATCAAATTTGCTACCTTCTAAGCAGCTGCCTGTATCTTATAGCTGATCCCGCTCCCCTTATTGAATAACCTGCTAAACACCTTTGTGCTAAATTGATTTGTGACTCACGTTTAGCAAATTTGTAGGTCTTCATTAAATCCATTCATGTACTCACACCACTTCTGGTTCTGACTTTGTTATAATACCAAACCTTTTTTTCGTTGCTTTCTTTTTAAAAACTTTGCTACTGATGTTTTAATCTTATTTATAATTTTGGTTAGCTACCTTAAATCATTTTTTAAAAACTATGAAAGAAATAGACTTCAAATCCCACTCAACAAAAAAGGGGCAGGGAGCAAATATGGTGGCTGCATACACAGAAATAGAGCAAGACTTCCAAGGTTCAAATTCTACCTCCTGTAGTCATGAGCCATGTGAACCTTGGGCAAGTTACTAGATAATACTGTACCTAGTTTTGTCATTAAATGTAGATAAGAATTCCTACCTCACAGAACTGTTTTCGGCTTTAAATAATATACTTAAAATTGTGCATTTAGAACAGTGCCTGTTCTAAATACTCAAATGTTAGTCGTGAGGAATTTATTTTATGCTGTGGCTTAACTATCACATACATAGCTGAGTTTACAATCTAATGTCAACCTAAACAGACAAGCATTCCCATCATATTGTCTAACAGAATGTTTAAATGGATGTGATGCTTTACAATTACTAGGAAGAATCTGATCTTATTTACTCCATTTTCTGCTGACAATATTATCAAATACAGGCATATTTCTTTAAGGGAGGCTGGATACTGAAATCTGGGCTTATAGGTTCAAGAACTCTGTGTTTTCTGTAAACATCTGAATATTCAAAAGATTTTTTATTAAACATTTTATTTATTTATTCATGAGAAACACAGGGGTGGGGGAGAGAGAGGCAGAGACACAAAGAGAGGGAGAAGCAGGCTCCATGCAGGGAGCCCAATGTGGGACTTGATCCCGGACTCCAGGATCACACCCTGGGCCGAAGGCAGGTGCTAAACTGCTGAGCCACCCAGGGATCCCCAAGAATATTAAAAAAGATTTTTTTTCAAAAGATTTTTTTTAAAATTTTTATTTATTTATGATAGTCACACACACACACAGAGAGAGAGAGGCAGAGACATAGGTAGAGGGAAAAGCAGGCTCCATGCACCGGGAGCCCGATGTGGGATTCGATCCTGGGTCTCCAGGATCGCGCCCTGGGCCAAAGGCAGGCGCCAAACCGCTGCGCCACCCAGGGATCCCCTCAAAAGATTTTTAAAAACAAAACACAACTTGTGCTTTGCCACTGCCAGAAAAAATTTGAAGCAGCAAAATATTAAGATTCAAATACGTTTTTTTTTTTAAAGGAAGAGCTACACAAAAAGATGTACATGAAGAGGAAGAAAAACTGTATCAGAAATTATTGGCTAAAGGAAGTTACTATAGTTGAAAACAGAACCACATTTCCTCAAAGGGCAGCCAAAGCAAAGAGAGAAATGTGAGAGGTGTCCCAACTCTATTTAATGAAAGGAAGTTTGCCATTAATTAGGAGAAACACTTTTTGTTTCTAAGCTAACATAGCATGTATGGAGAACTTTGTTCATGGTGGTTAAGAACTTTGAAAGCAGGTTTAAAAAAAGGCAGCGACAGTTCACCTTTGGCAAATACCTTGTCTAATGGAGTCTCAAACTGATGTCCAAGGTTTTCCTGATTCTATAAGCAGTACGCCCCTCCTCCCCCCTTTTCTTCTCATAATCTCCATTCTAAACAGCAATTCTATTTTTCCAGTTGTCCAGGCTAATTGGGCGAAGTCATTACTAATTCCTCTCCTTTCATACCCTATATCTGATCTGCCAGCAAATATTGTCAGCTTTGCCTTCAAATATACCCAGATTCCGGTCACTTTTCAAACCTGCTCCACTGCCACCACTTTGATCTATGCCACCATCATTTCTTTCCAGAGTTACTGCTATGGTCTAACTGGTTTCCTCATTATCACTTCAGTCTGTTTGCATCAACTAAAACCTAAGTTGGATCATGTCACTTTCCTACTCAAAATCCTCCCTATAGCCCCCATCTCACTCAGGATAAAAGCCAAGCCTCAGGAGGCAGTCCATGGTCTAGTTTCATCCCTTTACCTCTTTGGCCATACCTATTACTCCTCCCTCTTATACTACATAGCTACGCTTCCATTCTATTACGGAAATATTCCAAGCATACTTTTACTTTAAGACTCTTGCAATTGCTACTCCCTTTGCCTAAATGTTCTCCTCCTAAGTGCAGCTTTCCCTTGCCCTCCCCCCTTTAATATCGCAAACATTCCACACACATCACCCATGGCATTTTGTATCTCCTTTATTTGTCCCTTCAGCACTGTTCACTACCCATCAAGCTGTATCTTTTATTTTCTTACTCATTTCTATCTTCCCCACTAAAACATAAGCCCCAAGAAGGCAGGGATTCTTTTTCCTGTTAAATCACCCAAAGTGGTTTGGTGCAGAGCAGGTATTGAAATATCTGTTGAAATAATGCATAGATAAAATTTGAGGGCATGGTCTTAAAGTATACATATTTATGAAAGTGGAAGTGGGAGACAGAATAATATAGTTCAGTAAGCAGTATTTTGGTGATCTCATTTGCTACACGCTACAGGGTTAATGCTTGGATCATAAACACAAAAGAATGGATCATAGATCTTTTAGCCAGTGTCCCTAAAGTGGGATGGCACAAGATGATCCATTAGGATGAGGGGCCGAAGTGTTTAAATTTATAAGGTAAATATAATTCTAAGAAACAATGGATGGATTTTCACTAGTGCCCTCACTCACTCAGTCTACGTGTCAGAAGATCATGCATCACACATGGTTCTTGACGTATCCTGAGGGAAGAGTAGGAGTATTCATGTTAGATGTAATTATATATTTATTTACATTATTACATATTCCTTTTTTTCATTATTACATGTTCCTATCCCATTTTACATGTACCAGAATATTTTTAAAATGATGGAAGTAAGCAATTATAGCTTCAAGATGATAGCCTGGAAAAGGATTTCTCCTTCTGGATATTTACCCTGTCTCACTTCATGACCCTAACATGTTAGATGAAGGAAAATTCCCTAACATAAATTAAGGAACATTTAGATAAGTAAGATCACTTTGATAAAAGAGTTAAGCCATAAATATTATCTTTCTTTTGAGTATATTTGGGAGACCTAAATAGAACTTTTTCTCCTTGACCAGAATACTGATATCCCCCCTTAATACCACTGAGTAACTAAGTGTTCTATTAGGTATTAGCAAAATGACAGAACCAATATTCAAAATGCTTGGATAAAAAAACACCTCATCACTTAAATTACCTGAGTTTTCAAAACTTAAATTTTGACAGAAAATGAACCAGACTTTTCACAGTTGGGAGGAGGGAATTCAGGCACTTTGGGAAGAACATGAACCTTTTACGGTCACCGAAGCACTATTTAAAGAGTCTAGTATTCAACTTGCAAAAAGCCAAATCTCTAGTAGGACTTAACTAAAGCTTTAATTATTCAACCACTGAACAAAGTTCCTTATTAATAAGAGATGCTTTCCCAAGAGAACCAGAGATTTAAAGTGTTACATTAAATACAAATTCTTCATCTATTTCAAGTGAGTATTTGTGAAGTGGGGGGGGTAGATTTGTCCCCAAGTTTTCATTTCTGGTTTCCCATTCTCAGTTATGCAAAAACGAATTCACAGAGACAAATTCAAGTAACTATTTTGAAAAGTATTTACTTAGTTTGAATAAATTAATTGCAAATAAAAATTAGCTACAATATATAGCCTGAATAGAAATGACTAGAACAAGTACAACACAGGACTTGATTTCCTTGCATTAGTCACAAAGCATGTGACTATCTAGAAAACTTCAAAATCAATTATATTTCTTTGAAAAGGGGGTAACAGCAGTTACTGATACATCACAACTAGTAAACTTATAATACAGGTTTCCTGACATGCATTTCCTGAGTGAACCCAAATGATCATTTTAAAAACAAGGAAATTTTGACAAGTTGAATTAAAGTAAAATAGTTCATGGCTTCTAAGCAACAGATTTTTTTTTTAAACCAAAAGAAAATTCAGAACAGCATAGTAATAGTTACGATAAATTAAAGCTATACTACCACATACGAAAATTTGCTAGAGGCAATTATAACACAACTTTTGAACTAAAGGAAAACAAATCAAAAGATTAAAAAAAAAAAGATTCTCTCTAGTCTAAAAGTGTACTGATTTCTACAAGTGTCACAAAGGGTTTGATGTAGTGCAACTGTCTATACTTCCCTTGTGGTGCATTTAAAAAAAAAAAAAGGGCAGGGAGGGAGTGAAGAAACGTTTTCTTGCTTCTTTAAGTGAAGAACTTATTGGAATTAGAGAACAAACATACCATGCAGGTATGTTCTACTCGGCTGTCACTGGTGCTCATCTGCCAACCAAACATTCTCTTGAGTCACACGGTGGCAACTCTCTTTAGGATTCAAAGCCCACAAAGTTAAGGCGGGTCTGCTAGGTTAAAAAAGGGGGGGGCACTATTGTCATTGAACCCTTTATATCTCTCTAGATTTCTTAATGCCTGGATAAGACCACACGCAGAATAATCAATTAATTATTTCTTTTTATAAAAGCAAATCAAGTCACTCTCTTCCTTGTTAATGTATGCTTTTTCTCATGAGAATGATTTTTTTTTTCTAGAAACAGTGAACAGATGAACCACAGTTTATATCTAAAAAATAAACTTGCCAAATGTTGCTGATACTAAAAACAGATTAGTTATCATGGGAGAAAAATAGATAATCTAGATTAAATTGCATATTCAAAGGAGCATATAAAATGTTTTTAGCATTAAGTTTTGTTATATACTACACTTGAGAGAAACATTAAGAAAAAAACTTTCCTGATTATATTCAATGTGGTTAAAAACAAACAGCTCTTACACAATAATTAATATGAATTTGGTTTTACAAAGTATTCTAATTTACCAAATTCCATATTTAGAAGAGGGTGGGGAGAGAGGCTGTCTTGTCCTTTCTAAGCTTGCAAATCCTTGAGCTATGCTCACTAAACTACCGTTCACACCGAGAGTGTGACACCATCGTTACCATGCTACTCTATCAAGAACATTCTAAGATATTTTCTATAATAAAGATAAATAGAAAAAAGTTAATATACATGTTGCTGTATTTTACAATGTTTGCAACAAACTGTAAACTAACATAGTTTGAACCAACAGTACCCTCAGTTATATAAAACAATTTTTCAACACTGAGGATGGGTGATTCAAAAACACTAAAAGGAAGGCAACAAATTAGACTATGTCTTTTTATCCTCAAAATATATTTTCAAAACTCAGAATTCATAAGTCTGGTACTTTCAGAAATTCTTTTTCTTGAGTTTCCCAGATTTTCTGATCAGAAATTGTTACTATTTATTATAAATGTTTAAAAAAATTCTTCATCTTAATGCAAATGACCAGAGCAGAGAAACTGTGACATGGACAACAGGTTGGAAAACCCAACTCACTTAGCTTATAAATTTATAATGTAGTCCTGGAGGACAACTGTCTGTTAGTCTAGAGGTCCTTGGAAAATAAGTCTGATGTAGCCTTGTTCACCAGCCAACTGATGTGCACAAAAGGGGCAGGCTGCATGAAAAGTATGAGTACCATGAGGAAGCGGGATCTGGGACCAATAGGCAGTTGTCTTTTCTGAACACACATGCCCACATGGGCTGAATGCATGGGTTGGAGGGCCGGCGTCCACATAAAATCCAGCTTCACATCCAAGCCACAGAGGGACATAGGGACCAATAGACCTACACATGGGACATTCACGATCTTTTCCATCACGTTCTTCTTTGTTTCCCCAGTTATGATAGCCATGCACATGGCCGCAGTTTAGGTATACCCATGGCTGTTTTTCATCGACAACATCTTTCCTCTTCATACTAGGAAATGCTAGTGTGTTGAACCCTACAGGGCACTGAGGTCGTGCTGCATTGATTTCCTGTCTTAAAGCTTCTAAATGCTTCACTGTAGGAGTGTGGGAAAGGCCTTCTGCAGTACGCCACAGCAATGTTGCACCGCAGAGGTCAATTAATGAGCCATCTTGTAACTGATTGGTTTCAATTTCCACCTAGAGGAAATAAGAATCGAAAAACACATTCACCATTTTGTTTTCAATTTTTACATGAGAGTTTTGGTCTTACATGCTCCTTACTCAAGAATTGAGATTTCCTATGATTGTTACTAAATATAAGAATGGCAGTCATGAAAAATGTAAGTTTGAAAATCAAAGATAAAATACTGAATAGGAACATGTATCTTTTTAACTTTACAGTGAAGATAGTTTATGACTAAAACATCTAGCTACTCAGTAAGTCTAATATTTCCAATATACAACACGGTCAAAGAGATATAAATAGAAAATACACAGTGCTATTTAATTTAGGAAAGCTTAGGTTTTAAAATATATTAACATAATATGAAAGAACAAATTTTTAAAGTGTCTTGATTGAAACATTAAGATATTATCCTCTAGTTTAATTTTTAGTTGTCAGTGTTCGATAGCCTTAAGTACTCTATGTCAGCAAGAGATTTTAAGAGTTTTTGGAAATAGATAATGCATTCAGTCCAACCTATCCTATGTGTTTACTGTAGCTAAATAAGAAGCTCCATCTCAATACTTACCATTTTTCCTCTCTGCTGAGCTGATCTGGTTTCCCGCAGGCTAAATACATTTCCACACACTGATATTTCTCTCCATATTCCAGGCTTGGAGTCTTCTGTGAACCCATTACGTGGATGCATAACAAGAACGCCATTAGTGGTTAAACCATCCATCTGCCCATCTGACGTCTTCCATTTGGCAGCCTTCTCCTAGTAGCAATTAGAATAGTGAGCTTCCATTTCTTTTTGTAATTTGGAAACAGAAGTGGTTATAATATAATGCATCATTTAGGAAAAAAGCTTTTTACCCCAAGAAAGATGTTTTTTGATGAGTCAAATCCTGCAGCATAAATCCGTGCTGTAAAGGGGGGATTCCGTTCACATATGATTCTACAGGCAAATCTTGATATAGTGCTTTGCACTGACTGTGTATCAGAATTACTTTGGCTTCCAGGAACTGTGTCAGTTACTACAAAATCAATGGGACTTTCAGTCGACCGACCAATCTAAAGGAAAAAAGAAATGTCTATAAACCTACTGGAAGGAACACAATGGAAAAATCCATTCAAGAAAGATACAAGAAGGTGAAATCAGTAAGCCTCTGAAATTTCTAAAGCTCAAACTTATACTTAACTCTGAGAGCATCTACACCCTGGAAACCTAATCTGTCATACTTGTTCTGACATGATAATCATTTAGAGCATAGAAGTGGGAACTTACCATCCAGAATATATGAAACGCTCAGGGAATGCAGAGTTTAGCATGGCTGAGATTTCTAGATGGCTGGAGACTTTAATTTTAACCCCTTTGGAGGGAAATATGCCTACCATGTATTACTCTACCTTCTTCAACAGAATATAGTGAACACACAAGTAAATCATTTATGATGACTCCAAGACATTGAACTATAAATACCATTTATATTATACTGAATGCAGTGATGTTTCAGGTGCTATAAAGGTGTACAAGAGGGATCCCTGGGTGGCGCAGCGGTTTGGCGCCTGCCTTTGGCCCAGGGCGCGATCCTGGAGACCCGGGATCGAATCCCACGTCGGGCTCCCGGTGCATGGAGCCTGCTTCTCCCTCTGCCTGTGTCTCTGCCTCTCTTTCTCTCTCTCTCTCTCTCTCTCTATCATAAATAAATAAAAAATAAAAAAAAAATTAAAAAAAAAAAAAGGTGTACAAGAATGTTGATCCTTA
Organism: Nyctereutes procyonoides; assembly: GCF_905146905.1. Classification (NCBI taxonomy): domain Eukaryota; kingdom Metazoa; phylum Chordata; class Mammalia; order Carnivora; family Canidae; genus Nyctereutes; species Nyctereutes procyonoides. The sequence goes on from NW_026575049.1 coordinate 64,766,306, forward strand.
CATTATGGGCTTATATAGCTTTGCTTTGAGGCCTTATGCATACTTTATAGATATTTTTGTGTGTTTTCTGTCAAGTGGTCAACTCTCATTTCTTGCTATTAGACATATTTGGCTCTAGCAGCATACCCCTCCTCTAATCAGCCACTATTATTCTGCTAGGGGTTGAGAAATAATTAAAAAAAAAATAGACTTCAAAGAATAGTATTTCAAAAGGTTCTTGGTAAGATCCTAAAGGATTCTCCAGGGAGCAAAGAAAAGGAATTTTAGTACATGGCTTATGTGGCCTTTATTTTATATACCTGGATGTCCTTTTTATTTTCTTCCTGTTTCTTGGCCATTATTTTAGAGACAAGGTTCCCAGATAAGAGTTTTGATATATGGGTCAGTAAATTAAAACATCTTCAGAGGTACCAGCTAGAAAATAAACTAATTTTCATTTTGAAAGATGAAAGTTGAGAGGAAAAATAGAAATAGATGACAGAACTGATTGTCTTGGGGTTTTATTTTATTTTTTTAAAAGATTTTAATCATTTATTCATGAGAGACATACACACACACACAGAAGTAGAGACACAGGCAGAGGGATAAGCAGGCTCCATGCAGGGAGCCTGATGTGGGACTGGATCCTGGGTCTCCAGGATTACACCCTGGGCTGAAGGTGCCACTATACCGCTGAACCACCTGGGCTGCCCTGTCTTAGGGTTTTAAAGTAAACATTTAAAAATGAAAGAAAAAAGGAAATCTGGAATAGAGGAGAGTGTCACAGGATTTTAAAGTAAACATTTAAAACTGAGTTCAGGGATCCCTGGGTGGCGCAGTGGTTTAGCGCCTGCCTTTGGCCCAGGGCGCGATCCTGGAGACCTGGGATCGAATCCCACGTCGGGCTCCCGGTGCATGGAGCCTGCTTCTCCCTCTGCCTGTGTCTCTGCCTCTCTCTCTCTCACTGTGTGCCTATCATAAATAAATAAAAATAAAAAAATAAAATAAAAAAAATAAAACTGAGTTCATTCATATATTTGTTATAAAGTAATATAAAACTGAAGTAGATATTTAGAAAAAAACACTGACCCTCTACAAAGATGATGACACTTCAAAGACATTCTTTGCATAGCTGAGTCTTAAGAATTCCTCATTACCACACACTTTTGGAGAAAATCCTTTTAGCATTTTTGTCCTATCATCAAGCATGTCTTTCTTATTTGGATGGTTTTAGAAGAAAACTGGTTAGTTAACAAACTTAAGACTGGATGTCCCTTTTCCTGCTTTTTAAGATAACATCTAAAGAAAATGGTCTCAGAAACTTTTGAAACTAAAAATATTTCTAAAAATAAAAGGTTCTTTTAGATCCAAAAAATGCAGGCCCAGGAATGGATTGAGGATTGATATTTAGAATCAAGATATTCAGAAGTGGCACTTAATTGGGAGGAGAGATTGTTCCAGAAGAGCTGATACTTGAGCTGAGTCTTAGAGATTTAAGATATCAAAGCAATATTGGTTAAGATAGGTAAGAAGGAAGAAACCTTAAGTATCCATTAAGAGAAAAAGCCTACGTGATCATGATCAAGGTGCCAAAATGTAACTGTGTTAAGATAAATTTTAACAATTCTTCCTCTAACTGCTACAATTAGCTTTAAAAATATAGAGCTCATGTCATTCCCTCCCACTCTCATTAAAAACCCTAATGGTTCCTTCCTCACAGACTATCCAAACTTCTTAGTTTCTTATTTCTATAATAATTAGAAATTGACTTCACAATTTGCTTCCTACCGATCCAGCTTAGTTTCCTATCATTGCCATTCACATGAAAAGTATATTCTAACCCCAAGCAGCCCGTAAATCTTCTACTACACCACTGTGTACTTTGTGATCTCTTTTGTCAGAATGCCTCTCTACTGGCTAGACTGACAAAATCATACTCACTTGGATGACAAAAAAAAAAAGAAGAAAAGTCTGGATAAAAAGTCACTACGGTGACATCTTCCCTCATCCTCTTCAACCCAATCAGAAACTTGTACTTCACATTTAGATTGCCAGTGTAACACCTATGAATATAACCAAATTATAATGTCTCTTTTATTTACTTCATAGTGTCAACCAAATGCAGAGAGTTGGAGTTTAAATAGCTAATGAACTGAACAATAAATGTTCAGTTTGGAAGGAAGGCAGGCAATCCCAGAATGACTATAAAATCAGTTCCTCAAAGACTGGCTAATTTATCAGGGTAGTTTCCGATATATCTCCAATTTTTTGATGTAGAAATGTTTGGATTTTCCATCAGTGTGATGCTTTGTAGAAGGAGTATCAAGACTACAATTTAGGAAAAACTTTCCTTTATGAAAAGGAAAAAACTGAAAATGCTGCAACTTATCTAAGGAACCTTCATAAGATAGTAAAGACACTGTTCTATAATTCAGAATGCCTGTTTTTTTTTTTAAAGATTTTATTTATTTATTTATTCATGAGAAACAGAGAGAGAGAGAGAGAGAGAGAGAGGGGCAGAGGGAGAAGCAGGCTCCATGCAGGGATCCCGATGCGGTACTTGATCCTGGGACTCCAGGATAATGCCCTGGGCTGAAGGTAGACGCTAAATCGCTGAGCCACCCAGGGATCCCCAAGAATGCCTGTTATTTTTTTTTAAGTTAAAAATTCCTTAATTTTTTATTCCTGGTACCACTACCACAATTTACAGGGCAATATACCTGATGTAATGAAAAGAAAAAGACAAAGCTACAACAGATAAAAGACCTCAGGAATGTACATCTAATTGACACTACATTGCATTAATCAATAGCTGCACTTTTTGCAAACTGTGGCTATGACAGTCCTGAACAAGAAGGGTTTCCTGTTTAAGCTGCAGTAACTTTTCTGACTATGGATCATCGTTCCTCCTGTGGCAGATTTTTACAGTTCCTCTAATGCATTTGGGACGACTGTCTCAAAGTAACCTGCAGCTTTCCTGACAATTCCTTGCTCTCTCTCCTGCTAAGAACTGTAGCCCTTTTCTTCTGAAATTTTTTTAGGAAGGTTCATCTTCTGCTACCATATCCACCACTTCCACCACCAGATCCATAACCACCACCATAGGGACTGCCCGAGCTTCTTCCACCAAAACTGCCCCCTTTCATGGGTCCATAATTTGATTGCTGTTGTCCACTATAATTTCCAAAATCATTATAGTTCCCAGCACCACCATAGTTACCTCCAAAATTTTCTCCTTCATTGTAACCATCGTATCCTCTACCACCACCACCACCATATCCGCCTCCTTGGTTTCCATATCCTGGTCCACCACCACCATAGCCTCCTCTACTACTATAACCAGAACCACCACCGTAGTTGCCACCATCACCTCCAAATCCATTATATCCACCATCACCTCCTCCATAACTACCTCTGCTGCCACCACCTCCACCATCATAGCCTCCTCTTCCACCAAAGTTTCTACCACGGCCAAAATTACCACCACCTCCAAAGTTTCCTCCACGACCCATGAAGTTGCCAGATCCGCCTCCATGACCTCTTTGCGATCCAGCAGACTGCATTCTCTTGTTTAGAAAGGGCCTTTTTCACTTCACAATTATGCCCATTAATAGTGTGGTATTTCTGAACAACAATTTTATCAACTGTATCATGATCATCAAAAGTTACAAAAGCAAATCCTCTCTTTTTTCCACTCTGTTGGTCTTCCATAACTTCTATGGTTTCAATTTTGCCATACTTTTCAAAGTAGTCTCTCAAATTATATTATTCTGTATCTTCTTTAATACCACCAATAAAAATTTTCTTCACTGTTAGATGGGGACCAGGCTTTACAGAATCCTCTCCAGAAACAGCTCTCTTTGGTTCCACTACAAGCCCATCAACCTTGTGTGGTCGGGCACACATTGCTGCATCCACCACCTCTTCAACACAAGAGTAAGTCACAAAACCAAAACCCCTGGAACGTCTTGTTTGGGGGTCTCTCATTACCACACAATCTGTAAGTGTGCCTGCCCCATTTTTCAAAATGTTCTCTTAAACTATCATTCGTAGTTTCAAAGCTCAAACCACCAATAAACAGTTTTCTCAACTGCTCGGGTTCCTTTGGATCATGGCTCTCCTCCCCCGGGCGGTGGCGGCGATGGCCGGAGTCAGGTTGGGGGTGACCGGGCGGTGGTTTTACCTCCATTTTGAGACTGGACTTGCCTCTTCCAACTCGAGTTCAATATCAAGAATGCCTGTTTTAATTTCAATTCTGCCCTACTAATTTCATAACCTTTAATTCACAAGATTTCAGTAACTTTAATGACAAAAAATAAGGGGTAAATAAACGAATTCAAGATATTTTCTGAAACTAAAGTTCTAGTCTGGAATCAAACATCTAAGTAGCATCTTGATTTTTTAAAAAACTAATTAAGCATATTTATTTTATCCGGTTGTTAGTGAACTAAAATGTAGAAAATCATCCTAAAGCTTTTGTTAGGTTCTCATTAAGATCCCAACCTTCAACTTCATTAAGGGTGTTATTTATTTTAAAATTCTTTTGGCAAAAGCAAGAAAGACATAAATATATATCCATATTCTGATATTAACTACTATAGAGACACTACACTAAAAAGTTCAGTATTCTCCTAGAAGGGCTAGAGGAGAACAAGTGACTTCAATAAAATATTTTGCTATTGATTATAATTAAAGACATCTCCAGGACTTTTCCTGTTCAATCTTGCAAAATAAAGAAAAATTGAAAAAAGTCACTGGGACAGTAATTGTAAAGAGTAACATTATCAGGTACTTTATGCTCTATTTGTTTTCAAACAGTCCAGGACTTTACAAAACCAAATAAGGGAGAAGACATCATGGATTTTGTTTACATCTTTGGGTTTGATTGTTCTATCAAGTATATAAAAACATCAGTACTTGATTGGTACAAAAATGAGAGGGAAAAAAAAGTTTTATGCATTAGTAACTTGGAGCAAATATGAGTTGAAAAACAGGTTTGATCACAAACATAATATAGACAATTAGAAACTGCCTATACATTTTGCTACCTAGAGAGGAAGGTGGAAAATAGTGGCAAAAACCAGTTGTAAATATGTGCAGGATATTTCTTGCTTCCTTTTTTGGGATAATAGCTAACTAAACTATTATTATAACTACTATTATTAATAGTTGGCCCAGCTTTGAGCACTTTACACGTACTAACACATCTAAGCCTCCTAAATGTCATATGAGGGAAGAAGCTCTATTACCTGAACTTCACAGGAGGAAACTGAGGCATAGAGTGGCTAAGTAATGTTTACCAGGGCCCATTTTTTAATCATGCTATGCTGACTTCTATATATGAGATTTAGAAATACATATTTTAGTGAAATACATGATTAAAATATGATAATTATGAATCTGACCACAGCAAAAGTCACTGACAATAGGTTTTCGACTTTTTTTTTTTTTAAGAAAAAAAATCCAGATGTTATAATACCTGAAACATATCAGTGTTGCTGTCATGAGTATATTCAACCACCACTGTCTGTGCCCGAGATAAGGTATATGATATGCTGTGCTGGTCCTTGTTGCTTATTGCCTAAGGAAGAGAAGATTAATAGCAACATTAGCAGGTAGGCCAATCAAATCAAATTCAAAAGAGAAAAGTAATCTATCACGTGTTTGACATATTTTCTCCTGAAATTTAAGGTATAAATCAATAATTCTTTGTAACCTCAACTGTGAGTAGTTAGTTGAGTGGGATGTACAAGAATACTTTGAAAATGTTGTAGAGTAAGAACATAAAATTTCACTGTATAAAAACATTGTAAAATCTGGGTCTCCCTTATAAATATTTTAAATCATAAAGTAATCAAAATCAAACCCCATGTAGAAACTGAAAATAGTACTTAACCATGCTCTAAAAAGGAGAAAATATAGAATTCTGCAAGATAAGAATCTTGGTTTTAAAGTAACTCAAAGAATTATAAATAAGTTACCAAAAAGCAGAGTTAACTGGTTTTCTTAACATTCTTTGACTCTGTAAGGTGACAAGTATTTGCAATATGCTAGGCTAGATTTGGAAAAATTCATAGAATGATTAAACATTACCAAAGGAAATGGACAGAATGCTTACGACTATACTTCTGACTTATTCCAAACTAAAAACATTGCTAAAAAGAACTTTTCAGTTTTGTTTTCAGGCGTTTTCTATGTATAGGAGTTGAAGATAATATCAGAAAGGGGGAAAACCTGCACAAAGGAAGTGGAAACAGGTTGTATAAAGGGAAAACAGGTATAAAGACACAAAAGAATGATTATACACAGCAAAGAAGCTAAAATTCAAAAAATGTTTCTTAATTAGAACACTGGCATTATGAAACCTTACTTAGTTTCAATTTGTAGTTAATCTATAATAGATAAAGCCTTACAATAACAGCTTTGAAATTAATTAAGGCTGTGAAAATTTCAAATATTTAAAGAGAAAAAAACAAAACACCTGGGTACCAACTACCCAACTTTATCAAAGCATAATAATGCCATTTTTGCTTCTGGTTTCTTAAAAGAAATTTAATTCAACAGACAATACCAAGGCTGCTTACATGTTTTTTTCACTTCCCTCTCTTCATAGGGGTATCCAACCTCATTAATGCAGGGCAGATCATTTACATGCACCTTAACGTTTTTAAAATAAACATTATATAATTGTTTTGCGGATTTTAAAACCTATAATTACTTTAACTCAGCAAAAAGCAATGAGTTTTCAAACAAATAATTGCCTGAATATTGAAAGTGAATTCTTAATGGCTAAAGAGATTTTAAAAAGACAGGTTTCTGTGTACTTTGAGATTGTAATCTCCGTTTTTTTTTTTTAAGCTATTAAACCTACTCGGAGATTAAGAATAAGAACTATGTCTAATTAAGTTTTGACTGGACTGAAAGGCAGGGTTTAATCTTGTCCCAGATGACTGCCAGAATAGGATATTTTAGAAGTAAGGGTTATAAATATTTTCTTTCTGCTAGTGGTTCTCAAACAGAGGTAGTATTAGCTGTGTAAGGGGCACTTGGAAATAGGTAGGTGCATTTTCTGACTATGATTTGAAGGCTTGAATGGCATTAGTGGTTGGGGAAAAGAATATTAAATGTCCTGCAATATATGAGACAATATCCTGCAAAAAGAACTGGCATACCCAAAATGCAAGAGAACTGCTACAGGGGCAATTCTGGCATAAAGCTCCTCAGGTTGGATCAGTTAGCTTTCACTTCCTTTCACTACCTGGTTAGCACAACCCTTCTTTGCAAAGGAGCAAAAAGAAACACTTAAAAGAAACTGTCCCTTTTCTACATTCACTGGGTCTCAAATAGTAATAGAGGAGGTCTCATCAAGACATGAGGACTGTTCTAGTCACCATACTGTATACAAAACAAATTCAATTAACTTCAGGGACTGAAGCTAAAACTAGTCACCATGTGCCAATTTCTCTGTCTCTTGTTTAACTTACAAAGATATACCTCAGATGGTATATTAATGCACATCCTGGGGCTGCTTAGCTAAAGATACAATTACTTCCAGAAGCTGAGCCACTCTTTGTAATTTTTATTCACTCAACACAGTATCAAATACAGTCTGTGTTATACAATTGGAAGCAGAGGAATTCAGAGAAATACAAAGATCCCCCTAATTGTCTATCACTCCAGGAAAAACCTGAGGGTCCTGAAATGATGGCTCAGGTTCTGGAGATTCTGGTAGGGAAAGAAAAAGGAGCTAAGAGCATTAGGTATACTGGGAGACTGAGAAGTTATACTGTAGATCTAGTTGGGTATTTGCTTCTGTAGTTTTGATTCAATTTAATAGTTACTGATGTCCGTTTTGTTCAAGGCACTAAGCTAAAAGCTGTAAGGGTTATAAAACAAGCAAACAAAAAATAAGAGCATACACAGAATCTTTGATAAAGGTCTCTTGTAAGAACCATACAATTAAATCTTTAGTTTAAAAAAATCACCTCATCCAAACAACGCTTCTCGTACCTGAGTACACTTATTATATATACTACATTCCTTGCTCAGCCCAGACAAGGCTCCTCTAGTAACAGTGGAAACTCCCTACTTCTCAGGGTAGACAGCCATACAATTCTAAATATTAGGTAAAGTCTTGGTTCCAACCCAACTTTTTTTTAATATGAAAAGGGAATGTTTCCTTCTAATTTCCACCCACTGATACTGGCTTGTCATTAAAAACATATATAAAAATAAAAATCTGATGCCCTTCCATATATGGCAGCCCTTCAAATATTGTCTCCAAAATGTCTGTTCCCATCAAAACAAAAGGAAACTTCTGGTACAGAATGTGAAGGGAATGCTAGAGAACATGTACGAGTCTTTCAATTTTTCTAAGTTAAATTATTTAGTTTGTGTTTGTTTTTTACCTTTGCAGCCTGAGGAGTACAAGCAATATGTACAGTGCTGGGCTTCACCCCATTTGCCTTAGGTCTTTTAAACAAAGCAAACCTACTTTTCCTTCTTCCTCTATCGCCGTTTGGGAGAGATCCATTATACCTGATGGGGGAAAAAAGTTTGGGTGATCTCTTGTAAGTACCACACAATTCTAAAAATTATGCTTTGCCTTATAATAAAGATCAATCCCCAATTAATCATTTATTAGCACACTATATACGTATCTCAAAGTATCTCCCTTCAGTAACTGCTGATCCCCAGACCAGCTGTCTGAGTATGAAACAAAATGAAATTCTGGTTACATTCCAAGTCACAAAGAAATATTTTTTGGATTATAAATAGCCTTAAATTATCTGTACTCTTCTTCCTTCTTTTATTTAATATAATCAAGAGCTGATTAATGGCATATCTGATTCCTTGTGACTCATTCATGTGCTAATACAACCTTTAAAAGTATAGTATGAATTGTCTAAAACAATCTCCTTTAATTGTAACCTAATTACTTTAAATAGTTTAACTTTTGAAATAAGGAATTTTTAGACTTGTTTGATAAGTCTGATAAGTCTCAGTACTTGCATGTACACATACAGATTCACATTATGTTGGCAAGATCTATCCAACTGAGATGCCTGCTAAGCAGTGATTGAACATATTTTTGTTGTTTGGATCTTATAACCATTTCTCCATGATAACATATACATGTCCTGAAAATATGCAAGCAAGTGAGGACTGAATAGGAAAGAAGTTCAAAACAAAATATTTGGGTGTTTACTATGTATTAGGCATTACTGTATTCTCTACCATGTAGCATCTCATTTAATCCATTCTCATGAAAACTCTTGGGATGGGTATCACTCAACTTTACAGGTTAGGAATTTAAGTTATTCCTCAGAGGAATAAAATTTCTTAGAGGCTTAGAGAAATTAAATCATTTTCTGAAGGGTCACATAAGTGACAATAGAAAAAGCAGAAATGAATCCATTTGTCATGCTTTTTAAAATTCTTTACTGCTTCATTTTGACATGGGCAGTAGCTTAATAATAATCTCTCCTCATTCACTGTCCCCTGCCCCCTGAAGAAATCTTTGGTTTCCTGGTCTCTCATAAATAGCTGGTCAATCTCTGAGGGTAAAGGAGGCAGGGACCACGGACAGTTCTGAGGTTGGAGGAGAATGTGATTGTAAAATGGCCTACAAAGTAGCTGACAAGGAAGAGAAGGGACTTTACTCACACTGCTATATATACAGAAATTATACTGACTATAAAAAATAAAACACACTGCTTTCTGTTGGAGAAAGCTCTTGCTAATCCTGCTAGCCTTGGTAAGAGTTCAGAATAGTGCCCCTTAGTTAATACATTACTAAATTCTAGGCTGTGTGTTGCCACCAGCCCCACTGTGGGTTCCTAACTGTTCTATCTGCCTAGTTACATGATTTGTTCCTCTTGTGGGGTTGTATTCTATTCGCAAACATTGTGTTTCTATAGCTTAAAACTCTATTCTAAAGTAGTGACAAGACCAAACTGACCACCTTATCCAGCTTTATTTCTCCTAGAGGGCTGGAAAGAATTATTATTTGTATTTTAAGACACCAAGTGCCGGATACAGAGACAACCACTATTGCTAAGGACTAACTAAGACACTGCTGGGAGAAGAAAGGCAGTTTATATACTAAATTTTAAATTCTAGGCTTCAAATGACTCAGATTTCCTGGTAGAAGAACTTAACTTTGAATAATTTTTGGTAGTTAAAAGCTGTTAGTCATTAATACATTAAGATATACATAATTTCAAAGTTTAACACTGTAGTTACTATATAAGTTTCTAATCTTTTAAGCTGTTTTTGAGAAAAAAGATTTTTAGGTCTCAAAGGGCCTTAAATGGTCTTATCTATCATTTTACAGAAGAGGAAACCGAGATCCAGAATGTTTAAGTGACTTGACCAAGGTCATATAACTAGCAATGTTGGATTAGCACTGGAATCTAGCATTCCTGACTTCCAGTCAAGCTCATTAACACCGTATTATCTTCTTACTCGCTCCTCTGAAAAATGGACACTTTCTCACTTTAAACAACATGTGCCGATCTGATTCTAAAACATGTTGTAATGTATAGAGCTGTTTTCTAGACAGAAGAAAAGAAACAGCAGGGGTAAAGTAAAATTTGCAATTTCTAGTTTCTGAGATCTCTAGCTAATAAGACTAATATTGTGTTTCTGTTTTGACAGCTACTGTTTAGACTAAATAAACTGAAATATGGAATCATCTGTTCCTCATACTTTAAATTGTGTATCTGTAATTTGTATGGATAAGAGTGCTTCAGAAGCAACCAAGTAGTGAGATCCTGGGCTTCAGGGTCATCAGATTGTTAGCCTTTACAGCTCTATCAGAAGAATAGGACCATAAGCACAAAGCAACAACTACCTCAGAAGGACAGAGACAAATAAATACTGACCTACATGAATGACCTAAATGGGGAAGAGATTTTGGTAAAGTCAGCTGAGGCAAACTTTTCTATAAGATGGGATAGGGAAGAAAACAGAACAATTATATGACTTTAGACAATTAGACTTAACATTTTTCATCTTTAATAAGCGTTGTCCTTTCTGTGGGTAAAGGTGAGGAGGCAAAGTTTATGCATGCATATGAGAGCACTTATAAGAGATGGCATAAAAATGAAGATTAAAAGAGTTTCTTGATTTAATATTATCAACATTACTTAGAAGTAATACTATCCTGTAGCTTTAATCATTTTTGGAAATAGGTAGGATACACAATCTAAAAAGTAGTTTTAATGTAGATGTCAAAGTTACTATACATCATTCAATTTGTGTGTCATCAGATGGGGAAAACTTACCCTAAGACAATGAGTTCACCATACTTTACTGGTGCTTTGGATGGATGATTTTCTTGATCAGGAGAAAACATGAGCTTGGCTGTCTTTCTCAAATCTTTGTTCACTGGTCAGGAGCCTAGGACACCTTTTGCATTATCTCCTAAAGGAAAAAAAGTTTTCATTAATAATGTAAACAATGAATTTCAGTTTAAATAAAGATGTTATTTTCTAGCAGTCTTGTAAACACAGTATTATGCAAAGTTATCATATAATATACAAAGCATGTGACATTTTCCCCAATAGTAGTTATATATTTGGTCCAACTATTTAAATAGTTTAAAAATGCTGGTAACTTCTATTTGTAGGTAAGATGGTAACTTACCTACAAATTTGGTAACTTCTACTTGTAGGAAGATGGTGTAGGAGTATTTTTTCCTATTATTTCCACTAACTACAACTATAGACTCTGGACATTATATATAAAACACAAGAAGAGTATGAAAAGTAGAGATAAGTTAGACTAGATATGTACACTGGGGCACAAGGAATGACACAGTTCTGAGTTCTCTGGGTTTTTTTTATGCTTAATATATCCCAGATTTAGAGCTGATTAACCCAGCAGCCTGGAAATGTCAACTGGCAGGGACATAAAAAAAAAGCCACCCCAAAAGTTTTGTTCTCTCTAGTTAAAGGAATGAGAAAGGGGCAGCCTTAGCAAGACAGAGGACTTTAACAATAACCACTCTACTGCAGCCAAACACCACAGAAAACACTGGCCCTACCACTGCCCACACAAGCAAAAGCCAAGTAGGGAGCCTTAAACATGCACTTCGTGAGGCCATAATGAAGAAGCCTAACTCCCTGCCTCCCAACCAAGGTATTGTCAGGGCAGCAGAGTAGAAGGCCAAGACTTTCACCATGCTGGTTGGTAACATGCCCTCACCTCTACTCTAGCAGTATCAGGGGAGCCTGAACTTTCACCCTCATTTGGCCGTAACAAGGATTCCCTTCCCTTGAGACTCAGTGAAGGCTGAGTAGGGAATCTGGACTTCTCTATCTATCTGGCAATAATAAGGAAGCAGCCACTATTCCCCAGAAAAAGACAGAGGAAATAGTCAGTTTATATAACATCCAGAGTATTAGAACATAACGCCAAAATGTCCAGATTTTCTTTTTCTTTTTTTAATGTCCAGGTTTTCACAGAAGACCATTTATTGTATTAAGAACTAGAAAATTAAAAAAAAAGAAGAAGAACTAGAAGATTTAAGAAAATAGAAAAATATAATGAATAAATACCAAAATTGAGGTGACAGAGGTATCAGAATTACCTGACAGGGATTTTAAACTTATCATGATAAAAATGAAGAATGTTTTAATAAGCAATTGCAAACATATTTGGGACAAACAAAAAAAGTCTTGACAGAAAAACAAAAATTTAAGGATGAAAAAAAATTTAAGGATGGGTTTACTAGCAGAATAAAAGGAACATAAAGAATCAGTGAGCTGGAAGAGAGAAATTTCCTAATCTGAACAATAGAGGGAAAACAGACAAAAAAAAAGAAAGAAAGAAAGAAAGAAAGAAAGAAAGAAAGAAAGAAAAGAAAAGAAAAGAAAAGAAAAGAAAAGAAAAGAAAAGAAAAGAAAAGAAAAGAAAGTAAAGAAAAGGTAGATCTCATGGACCTGTGGAACCTCAGCAAAAGATCTAACATTTGTATCACTGGAACCCAAGGAGACAGGAAAGACACTTGCAGCTGAAAATGTACTCAAAGAAATAATGGCTAAAAACACCAATTTGGAAAGAGAAACCACACAACCACAGATTTAAGAAGCTAAACAAACCACACAGAACATAAACCTGAAGAAATCCATGCCAAAATACATCATAGAAGCAAGAAGAAGGTAGCATATTTTTTTCAAGTGCTGAAAGAAAAGAACTGTCAACTCAGAATTCTATACCTAGCAAAAACAGAGGACAAATCAAAACAATCTCAGGTGAGGGGAAATTAAAGAGAATTTGTCACCAGCAGATCTACTCTAATGGCCAGAGGAAATTCATTAAGAAGAAAAACGATAAAAGAAAAGAAACCTGGTACATCAGAAAAGAAGAAAGAACACGGTAAGTAAAATACAGGTAAATACAATAAGCTTTCCTTTTCTTGAATTTCTACATTACGTCTGAAAGTCAAAGCAAAAATTATCAACACTGTCTGATGTGGTTTCAAATGTATGTAAAGGAATATTTAAGAAAATTATATACAGCACACCTGGGCATTTATCCTAGAGAAATGAAGACTTATGTTACAAAACCTGTACATGAATGTTTATAGCAGCCTTATTCATAATAGCCCCAAACTGGAAACAATCCAGATGTTCTTTACTGAGTGAATGATTAAACCGTAGTACATCTGTGTTGTGGAACAGTACTCAGCAATAAAAAGGAACAAACTACTGGTATATGAAATAATATTGATAAATTTCTAGAGAATGATGCTAACTAAAAAAAAAAAAAAAAAAAAAAAAAAAAGCCAACCCTCGGGATGCCTGAGTGGCTCAGCAATTGAGCACCTGCTTTCGGCCCAGGGCGTGATCCTGGAGTCCCTGGACTGAGTCCCACATCCAGCTCCCTGCAGGGATCCTGCTTCTCTCTCTGCCTATGTCTCTGCCTCTCTCTCTCTCTGTCTCTCTCATGAATAAATAAATAAAATCTTAAAAAAAGCCAACCTCAACAGGTTTTTACATAAATTATTTTATTTATGTAACATTTTTGAAATGACAGAATTATAGAAATGGGTAACAGATAAATGCTTGCTAGGAGTTAAGGAAGGGGTGGGAGAAATAGAAAAGTGGGTATGGCTACAAAAGGAAAACTGAAAGGACCCCCCCGTGGTGATGGAAATGTTCTGTATTTTTACCAAAGTCAATATTCTGGCTGTGATATTTTATTATAGTTTTGCAAGATATTACCATGGTGGGAAACTGCATAAAGGGTACACAGAATCTCTTTGTATTATTTATCACCACATATGAATCTACAATGATCTCAAATTAACAAAGCTTAATTAATAAATATAAATTCGGTGGGGGGCAGAGGGTGGGGGGCGCTCAGCGCTAGGGGGTGGGGGGCACTTGGGGCTGTGAGAGCCTTGGTCCTTCTGGGCCCTGGGGCCCTGCCCACCCGCCTGGGCTCCCTACCCCCCCAAAAAAGAAATATAAATTCAACACACATATGAAAAACAAGACTAATGCTTCTGATAAGCCAGAAAAAACACTACAATAAACAATCCCCATAATATTATCATGTCTATTTCATCAGCAGTTTAATGGACCAGTTATTTCATATATCTATTATCTGCGTGGTCTTCCTGTTAGACCTGTTACAAAGGTTTTTCACAACAAAACTCTTACGAGCCAACTCATGACAGTCTCCTGATTTTATACTTCCACCAACAGGTTTTATAGGAATCCCATGAATGAAAAATGCCTATTTGTCTTTTTCTATACCAGTAGAGTGAAATGCAGCCTCTATAGCAGCACTTTTGGAGAGAAGGCAACACAGGTATTTGTAGCCCATAAGTAAGAACAAGTAAAAGGAGAAGGCTTAGCCATTTTGACCCTCTTCTATCCCTGTACCTGCCACACACATTTAGACCAGCAATTCAAACACTAGTTTTTAAATTTTTAAAAATTTAATTATTTTAAATAAATACCTTTTTTAAAAAACCGTACTTCCTCCATTCAAATACTCTATAAAATCCTCACTTCCCCAGATGAATTTCTCCCCAGGGAAATGTTTTATTTCAGTAAAATATACTGATCATATCCTCCATGTAGAAAAAGAAATAATATGAAGCTAACTAAAACCTTCAATAATATGAAGCTAACTAAAACCTTCGTAAAACTTTAAGAGTTTTAAGACAAATTAATTCAAATTAACCAAAGAACAATTTTGGTTCCAAATAATAAGACCTTCTGATCTATATTAAATCAGACTTTAATATACGAACAAGAATTCATACCCTTTATTTTCCTTCCAAAGAAGCAACCTATTACAAAAAGCTAAGCAAAGCTTAATTAGAAGCTTTAACTGTACTTTTCTTATTAGACAATTAAGGTACTGCCATCAAACAGAAAACATTGCTTTGATAATTTCTGACCAGGAACAGCAAAAATTAAAAATTTAGTAACAAGAATTAAATTTAAAGTTTAAATTAAATTTTAATAACATGGCTTTCTTTTGATTTGGACTCCTATTTAGAGCTATTTCTATTATTAGGAAGTGATAATTTTCCATCTATAGTAGTAAAATATTCCTTTTAAAAACACTTATTTAAAGAGGTAAGTCAATTTAAGTAGTATTAAATAGTGTAAGTACACAGACATGGCCAAAATCTGAAAGTGATATATGCGAATGCCCGCATTTGGCTGACACTAGTGTATAGCATGGATAGCAAATATTAGCCTATGTTCTAGTTCTAGCTATCTTTGAACAAAGCAATGTTCCCTCATCTCTAAAAATGGTGGGACTAAAGTAGAATAAAGAGAATTTTGGAGCTGTAAAAAATATGAGACCATCTGGTTCTAACATAAGAATTTATAAGTAATATACATATAGGACTATAGATTTAGTACCATTGCTTCTACAGCAAAAGAAACAATTTTTAGCTTTGAAAAGTAACTAGAGTAGGGGTAACATATATCCACCATTCTATACTTCCTAGAGCCCTTGACCAAATTAGCCAAGAAAAACAACAGACTTCCAATTATACTTATTCTTACTCTGCTTATATCCCTCAGAAGGCCTGATTTGGGGATATTTTGTCAGTGATATCAAAGTTTCAATCACAGGAACACACTCAAACTTGGCTCCTATTTCTGGATCTAATAATCTGAAACCTATAATAAAATACTTTATTAGTACTGTTTATATACCTAAATGACCCAAGATAAACAGTTTTCTTAAATTCAAAATGGCATATAACCAATGATAATACAACTGGCATTCTTAAAGTATGAATAACATATGCTATGACAGCTACTTCTCCTGGAACATTTCAGTGCAATTCCAATATATGTTGATAGGTGACTGTTGCAAAGAAGTTGTTAGAATCTTTACATGTTCTGAAAAGCCATGATTTTCACAATGGTTTAGGATCTAACAATGCCAAGTTGCTAGACAGTGTTCTTGTACTCTGTGTATATTCTCTAGATTTAAAATCTGAATATAGAATTCTTCAAAATTAATTCCTAAAGTCATTCCTAAATTCACTTGAGAATGTGAAATGGGTATCTATATAAAGTATACTCTAATGCCTCAATTACGGGCTACACCAGGTGATACTCAATTAAGTTAGTTGGTCTAACTGCATGTATTCGGTTCTATACCAATGTGATGATCTAAAAAAAAGAACATTAAATAGCACCATTAATTCTGAGACTGGAAAAAAATGACAAAAAAATCTTGCTAAGATAATAAGGCTATTTTCTATAATACCTATTATTTTAAAACTGCTTGATCCTTAGAAAGTAAACATGTTCTCATCGACAGGGACCTTCCCAAGTTAAACAAACTGTTTTAAAGAAACACATTCTAGAACAGTGTTATTTTCTGTGTAGGCTGGGAAAACATAAAAATTGAGCCATAATATATATGTTTCTTTGAAGGAGTCTCATTAATTTGATAAAACATTCTAATCATTTGTTGTTTAAAGGCCAGTGAAGTATAATTGTTTTCATATCAACTCTTCCCAAAGGAATGACGGTCTACAACATATAATTGTCAGTTTCACTTAAAGGAAAACTGGGAAATCAATCTTTGTTCAAATTACTCCCTCAACATAACACATTTTATGATATTGCAAACAGCCTTTTGCATACCACCTACTAAATACAAGTTCAAAATTCCTGCCCTGAAAAATAAAAAGTAGCAAAACAAATACTAAACAAAGAACAAAACCAATCTTACGTAGATATTTACCTAAACTTTTGAACACTTCTATTTTGGTGGGGAAGAGAGTAGGCATAAAGGGATGCTGAGAAAAAAAAAAAGGAAAATGTTTTAAAACATGAAATGCTTCTTTATGGTGAAAAATGGTGTGGACTGCATATATTATCTCTGATGAAACAGATTCCCATCTACACTAGAGTTCCCCTTTGGTTGATTTCAAAAGGATGACTCAAACAGAACTGTGTTGGTATATTTGTGGTGGAGCCATTTTATGAAACCAATTAAACTGATGATTGAAGGGAGGTGAATTTATAGCAGCTTTTTGATAAGAGGGAAAATCTAATCACCTTCTTCCTTCTTTCACAATCAGCAGGATTAATAAACAGCATTCTTCCATAAAAGGAAAGAAAGGATAGAAGAAACAATGAAGTCAACAGGAATATGAGGTTACTACTGCCCTTCAGTCACTTTAAGCTTTTTAATACAGGAATGGAGGAAGTGACATCCCTGCTCCCCTTCCCAAAATACAGGCACCCTCTGTGTGAACATTTGGTTTTCCCCAGAGGACAGCCAAATGACATGCTGATACTCTACCACTTAAGGGACACCGTATTTGCATCCTGATTGGAAAACAGTTAAAATCTTTCACGTGGGCAGTATTTGTTTCTCTAAACTAGGGCTTCTCAGCTTTGGCACTACTGACATTTTGACATTGTGGGATGGCTGGCCTGTTCACTGCAGGAGGTTCAGTATCACTCCTGGCCTTTACACCCCTTAGATGCCAGGAGCATCCTTAGTTGTCATGATAAAAAAATGTCACCTTCCCACCCTTCACCCTATAGAGAACCACTCTTCTAACCTCAAATTGAGGATGACAGTTTGTTTTTAGGAGGGGAATTTCCTCTATTTTTGGCATAGTGCTTGGCACATAGTAAGATATTTAATAAATGTTTGCTTTCTTATGTCACCATATTACTGTCTTAAATGGTTATTACTAAGCCTTATGTTGTTAGTAAAGGCAGTAGCTTAGAAGGTAGCAGTAGTTTCAGTATTTTGTTAGAATTGGTAAAAGTGGTTGGAAATGAAAACTGAAGAACTATCATCTTACCTTGATAGTGATTAATTATTAATATTTCTGTGCACTTAAAATATTTTAATATTGTAGCAATGTCTCTTAAGTGGTTGAAAGAACCCTTTCCTTCAACTGGAGCTGGGGTGGCCACAGAAATAATTTTATAGGCCTCTACTCGGTAGTCTGACTTTAGAGAAGGGCTAATCTGTGAAGGCCAGATAAGCAAATATCTTCTTGACCTAGGGGACTCAAATCTAGAGAAATTAAAAGTAAGCTTTGGAAAGCATAGGGGAATCTTTTTAAATCAAAGAGGGTGTCAACTTGAATCAACCTTGGATTAAAGTCTATCTTGCACTTGCACAGAATGTTAATTAGCAAAGAGCTTTCACATAAGGTTATTTTATTTGACCCTCACAATAGCCCTGTGAATTAGATAGGAAAGTCTTATTAACTCCATTTTCCAGATAAGAGAACTGAGTGTGTTAGTCAGAAAGGCGACTGACTGGGTTCAAGGCCAAACAGGTAATATCTGGCAAAGCCAGAACTGAAACCCATATATTAATTCAACATATATTAACTCATTTAATTTCTATCAGAACTAATATCAAGTATATTTATCCTCACTTTTATAAATGGAGACACTGTGGCTCCTAGAAGTTAAGCAGTCTGGGTTTTCTGATACCATCAATAAAATCCCACACAAGACAGGGTGGAGCTATTTCCTAAATAAGAATAAGCGGCCCTACTATGGGCCCATTTAGGAAGGAGACTAGAAAGTATATCTGGGTAAAATAAACTGAACAAGTTACAACACTCCAGTATAGACTAGTAAAAACTATGCAACTATGACTAGTGTTTTTGGAGAATGTTTGAAACTGTCACTTCCTCACTCTTCACTATATTTGTCAATCCTGTTTCCTGGTAGCAACCAACAATAAAAACTTCAGTAAATGAAGTGGACTTTGCATGGTTGTTTAAAAAATAGAACGGGAGAAAGGAGCCCAAGGTGAAAAGCAGGGTATTACACTAAGGCAAATTCCTGATACCATCGGAAAGAAAAACACATATTAGAAGTGAGTGAAGACAGCTTATGGACAGAAGCTTTCATGCACTCCCTAAAAAGTAATAACCAAGAAAAAACTGTAGGGCAGTATTCCTGATTGGCTGACTTCAAATGATCACTTAATTCCCTACACCTAGAAATGTATTTTAAAAGACACAAAACAAATAAGCCTTCAAACATTTTTATTGTCTTGGCCCATACTTGGCCTGTGTGCAACCCTTTCAGATTACCAAAGTTCCTAAAATGAGAGTATGCTTCTCAGAAAACAAGACCAGAAATCCCCTTAGGTTTAACCACTAAAATCCCAAACAAAAGTCTGCAGAAAGCAGCAAATTCAGTGGGATTTGACAGCTATTTGGAACAAAAACACTGGATAAAAGTATATTCATGGAAAATTCTATCATTTTCTAAAGTCAGCACCCAACACTGGCAGTCAACTCATGCTTATGCTACCTTTTTTTTTTTTCATAGTGGCTAACACATACTGGGTTCTGTCTCTGTGCCAAGCACTGTTCTAAGCACTTTACATGTATTAACTGATTTAATCCTAGAACAACCTTATGGGGGTAGGAACTATTACAACTCTTACTTTATAGATAAGAAAGCTAAGTTACAACTCAAACTAGCTAGCTCGCTGGAACTGCTGAAATAGCTGAGTTTAAAAGGACATTGTAAGGGGGGAGTACAGAGGAGAGAACTAAGGTGGTAAACCAAATTAAACAACAAACAAAAAAATTTCCCCAACTATTCCTACTATAAAATATTAAAGAGAGTTTACATGCTACATGTCACATGCTATATTGTCCTAATGGGCATAAACTAATACTGACTAGCCATTTAAATTTTCTCAGTAATTCAATGAATTTTTTAAAGCTGAATTTAGAAGTCCCTCGGATAAAATTTAAACACAGAAAAAATGAATAAAATGGTTTCTTTTCCAACCACTTTAAATGTATACTATGAGATTAAAACATGGAACTCTGAGTCTATGGTCATGTTTTTATATTCCAGGAGTAAACCATATTAATCTTATGTAGGTTATGGGCCCTTCCAAAAAAAGAGTATTATGTAATAATTATTTCCAACAGTTAAATTACTCCCAGAAAGAGAATATTTCTCTAGTCCTTATTTTTATTGAAACAGTGACCAAGCTATATGAATTTTTAAAAAGGCAACACGGGCACCTGGGTGGCTGTGGCTGAGTCTGTTCAGCAGCAAGATTTAAAGTTGGCCTCCTTTCAGCCTTCTCACAACCTAAAGGTAAATATTTCTATGTTGTGCTGGTCCTACCAAGTCAAGATGCCTCCCAGGCCTCCTGTCCTTTCTTTGATGGGAAACTGCCCATCCACATAGCCCCCATGGTCATGAAGGTTGTTACTACAAGCGTGGCCACTCAACAAACTGATAACAGAACCAAAGTGATTCATTCCCCACACCGATCAGAATTTTGGAAACTATGTTTCACGGATTTTTCTTTAAAAGAAAAAAAAGTTATGACAGAGAAGGACAATTTTACTATTAATATCATTAAGTGGCTTTATTAGAAAACACCCTGTATAAGCAATAATACCATAGCTTCTGAATTAATGTATTTACATTTATTTTTCTTTATAAAGTCAGGGTTATAATAGTGTCTTCCTCATTTGGTTGTTCTGAAGATTAAGTCAGTTAATACATGTGAATTCAGTTAATATATGTACATTTACATGAAATTGAAATCTTTACAGTGTTTGAATTTGAGTTCTGTCCACCTACACATATGAAAGCTCATCTTAAATAGTTTATGAAAAGGAATAGAAGGGCAGCTAGGAGGAAGAAGAGTTAGGAAAAAGCCAGCATCAAACTGTAATTCCGCTATATTTCATTCAAACAAAATCTTGAAAAGCTAGAAAGTCAAGGACTTTCCTGAATTATTCACTAAATTATTTCATTATGATAGTGTTTTCTTCAGAGTAGTTGAGACATTATGAAAGTCTAAACTGTGGCTGCCTAGGACCAAGCCTAAGAATTCTGGCCCTTGATAGTCATGAGGGCTACATCTAAGGCCCTTCATGAATTCTCAAATCTGTAAAACCTAGCCTGTAGCACATGATTTTCTCTACTACCTATAAAATGGTGACAATATTTTCCACACTTCATAGAATTTGTCACCAGGGCTGAGTGAGAACAAAGCTGCTTTAAGATTTGGATGTTGGGCCATCTGCTTGGTTCACTATGTACGTAAGTAAAAGACTTTGGGGTCTCTTAAAATTACTCAAACTGTGAAGGTTTATATCAGGGATTTTCAAGGACCTAATGTAATGTAACATTTTTTTTTAAAAAGGCACTTGCTAAATACCCAGTATGTATTTAGTTAGGCATAAAGTAGGTCTAATACTACTTAATACTGTTCCATCACTTTAGATTTATTCTCTCAGAGACTCATCTTTATTTCTTAGTATCTAAACAAATGTTTATGATCTATTCTTTGTAGATAACTAGAACTTTCATGATGTCAAAGTTTTCTACTACTTGTTATATGTAACATGCCCTGAAATACAATCAAGGCCTCAAAAACTATTGCAATTAGTTTCAAGGTTGAATGTTGTATAAATGTTTGATTTTCAATAGGGGAAAAACAGTATACCTAAGTCAAGTCAGAGGTAGTATATGTAGTCCCTGCTCTTATAGGGAAGTTAACTTTAAGTCTTTTATAGTTTCATAATTCCATTATAAATTCTATTAAAAAGGAATGGAAAAAGGAAAATGTAGTTGAAAATTCAAATTACAAATGAATCTCCAACACTGTTTCTAACAGTGAGGTCAGCTACTTATAGAAAGAGGCCATTATTAAAAGGTGACAACTATTATTAATCTCACTAACAAAACATTCATCTTATGAGGATTTTAGTTTTCTCTTTGGTTCATGAAAAGCCCTCAAAGTAACAGCTGATCTTTCTTTGACCAAATCATAATGTTTTCCCCATAAATTTTTATAGCAGTAATTTAGAGACGTTGTGTGTGGGAGGCTAAGAAGATCTATTTTTTAGCAGAGTGAATATTTTAAATCACTCAGTGTGATATTCCTACTTAACCCTTTTCATTAGGAAAATGATACATATATATAGCTCAGGTATTCTTACAAATTTCCTCTATCTAATTATTGCTATATTATCACATTACAAATATCCCAATTATGCAAAATTACTATGATCAATTTATCCTCCTAATTAGCAACTTTTCTCTTGTTTCTTCCATTTTATACATGTGAGTACAAAATGAGCAATACTTCCCCCTCACAAACAGATCAGAAAATTTGACACACATTATTGGGCAACATGTTAGTATTCTAGCAAACATTCCGTTTTTAATAAATTTCCTATAAAAAGAAAAGTAAATGATAATTTTATATTATCATATATGTTTTAGAAAAGAATACTGGGAACTTATGATTGTTCATTTTATAGTAGAAAAAGTCTTCTCTCATCAAACATCAGATAAAAAAATTATTAAATCTCTTCCCATCGTATCAGAGGAAGAACAACAGAACATTCAGGGTAGGAACATTACTTAAAATCCGTATAAAGCAAGACTCAGAATTAAAAAAAAACTTGGTAATTTTTCCCTACCTTGTGAAAATGTCTACATAGTAAATTATAGTTATCTCAAAGGCCTAGATCTCTGAGAGGACCTCAAGAAGAGATTTATGGTCAAAAACTAAGATTCTGAATAAGCTGTCAATGGCTAACCAAAGTACAACGACAGCACTATCATTTTGGCTTCCAAACAATTTTCTTCAGAAAGCAACACCATTCACAAATTTAATAATTCAAAAGAAAACAAAGGACAACATTAAGTTCTAAAGGATGTAAAAGAAAAACACTACATATTTTAGCTTGGATTAGAAAAATATTACATATGAAGAATTCTCATGTTTCTGTTGACCAACAATCAACAGGCAATAAACACCTGTAGATATTTTTCTTTAAGAGTGATGGAGGTGAGATTAACAGTGTAAAGCCTCCTTAAAACCACAAAAACCTTGAAGCTAGAGATTTATTCAACCCTTTCCCTAAGACAGATGGAAATGTAATTTCATACATAACTTCTAAAGCTGAACGTGAAAAAATTAAACACAAGCAATCTGATGATGATTCAAATCGTTCCACTTGCAACCTGAACCACTGACAATGTGACACTTAAAAGTAAGCTACAGAATACCTACCTCTTTATTCCATTGCTATCAGCATAAGCTAGATAAACAATCTTCTCACCAGCAGATAAAATCCAGACAGTTTTAAAGCATCTCCCAATTACACTTGCAATCACACACTGATAGCTGTCTGCTCAGTGTTCTTTCACTTAAGCACCTCATAATGTGTGTGGGTGGGCCTGTGTTACGCAAAACAGGTAAACACTATATAATTCTAAATTCTATTGGCTCAAGGGAGAACTCCCTTCTCCCTTACGTTCTCCCTAAGGAAGCCTGTAACCCAAAAGGGAAGAAACGGAAGTAAGAGGGAAGCACAGAACAGTTTTTAACACAGGCTTGATTTCAAGTTATGGAATAAGGTACCTGAAAAGGCAGTTATTCTATTTCATAAAAGGCTGACTGAATTAACTATATAAATCCTCTAGAAATGTCAGAGGTATAACTAAAATACTGAACTACCTACTCTATTTTTAACAGATTAAAATAATGTTAAGAAACGTTCCATTAAAAAAAAAAAAACAGAAGAATCAATCCAATCCACCTAGAAAGAAAGTGTTCATTTAGCATTATCTAATGAATCAGACTTTTTTGGTCTTGCTACAAAACACATTATCCAGGCATAAGAATAGGTAAACATTCCATCACATGACTGATCGTGATTTTTTATTTCTAGCTTTGTATTTTAAAATAAATTAAGATTCGTTTGGTGCTCATGGAGAATTGATAGCAATACCCAGCAGTGAGTTGGGATTATTTAAGGTTCATCAAATAGTTACTGAATGCACCCTACTTACCACTTCAGCTGCTCTTGTAAACTTCATTTGAAGAGTTAACTTCCTGCAACTCCAAATTCCCCCATTCTTCTTAAGAAATGTGTTTTCTTAAGGAGAAGGGTTGTGCATGGAACTCATCTATTCCTTTACAGAGTCAAAGGTGAACCTGCTTTGTGCTTAATTACATTTAAGTTTTTTTTTAAAGCATGCTAATTAAGTCACAAGGGTAAGGGCTGGTTCATACCTGTTCAATGAGCTCCATATGCAAACCATCTGTACTCTCTACCCATTAAACTCTTGCCCAACTCTAGTCTAGGGGTTAATATTCCCTTATACAAAAATGCTTTTGGCTGGCCTAGGTCTAATAACATTGTCACCTAACACCCTGGGACAAAATACACCCCCCTCCCCATGTTATAGCTGCAATTTTACTTCTGTTGCTTCCCAGCATTCCATATCTGTGTCGTATCCCCTGAAGCTGTTCTTCAGTAAATCTGCATAATGTTTCTTTGGCCCATTCTGCTGGCAGCAGGCCCACTTGGTTACTCTGAGGTAAATTTGCTCCGGTATTCTGCTTTCGTCTAACCAGTGTAGATGCATGTCCAGTTCAGGAAACACATCTGTAAAAATGACCTCGGCATATTCTAAGATTTTGCTATTTGGTGATCCTGCCTTGTCATGTGATTCTAGGCTGATGAAACTGCTTAAGAAGCCGGACATGACAGGTCCAATACTCATGTAGTTGTGGCTGTGCCTTAAACTTGAGCCTACAACAAAACCTGAGGACCTGCCAATTTTTAGATCTACATTCCAACTCCCTTAATTTTGGATGTGTGTTTTTTGTTCAACAACTAAGGTAACTGAGATATCAACAGCTCACATGCTATCATCATGAACTATCTTAATGATTAAATGTCAAGCATTAAGAGCATAAAAGTTCCTTATGTACTTCAAGCTTTGTGTTTATACCAAATAGTCTCCTGAGGGAATACGGTTTTCTTAAAAAACTCTAAGAAAACATTAAAGACAAAACCTCCATATTTTCTACATGATTATGGCGAGTTATTTTTATAATGAGACAAAGAACCCATATTCATAAGGGAGAGAAGGGCTAGAATTAAATCTCCAAGTTCTTTCCCAGTCTGAATTCTTTTTTCTTTTCTATTTATTAAAGTCTTGTTTATTTAAATGATCTCTACACCCATTGTGGGGCTGGAACTCACGACTCCAAGATCAAGAGTTGGATGCTCTACTGACTGAGCCAGCCAGGTGCCCCTACTTTTTGCTTTTCACATGTACTTTATTTTAATAATGTCTGCTTATAATATCATGTAGACCAATCAAGTAAGAAAACAAAACTTTAAGCAGTTTTCTTGGTTGGTGGGAATCAAAGTTCCCAAATGTTGGCAAATGGACCTGAATCTCAGTGACCTTCCGCCTACTCTTCTTCCATATTTAGCTTGGCTTACAGGTAGGTGTCTTAAACTTCCTCGTCTCTTATCTATAGTGTCTGAACTTCTAGTAAATATCCCAATTGAGCTTCGGGACCAATGATAAACTTTTAGTCCCCTGAAAACTTCTAAGAATCATTCTAGAAAAAGACTAAACCAAACAAAGTACACTTACCCCACAATTTCTAGGCCTTCTCAGAAGTTTCTTTTCTTATGGTCCTATTTTTCTTGTTAGTTGTAGTCTAGGTTTTGATTTCACCTTTGGACACAACTAACCTCTGAGAGCGTGCTTCTTCTCTAATCTCTGAAAACTTCCACAGATGTAATCAAGGACTCATTCCTCACAGTCCCTTTACCTCTAGCCACACCCACAGCAGGTGTGTTATTTCATCCTTTAGTTCTGCCTCACTGGTGATGCATAGGTCATGTTCTTCTAATATATACGCAAGCTCATACAGATAGCATTGGCTATAATGTCTTTACTGAGTATCTACATGTTCCTGGTTTTTTACTTGCCAAATCCATCCATCTCCAATCCTTTTGGAAAAAGGAATACTGGGGCCTAAGATTTTTTCAACAAGGGTGGAGAAGGAAGAAAGAAGAAGGGGGTGGGGGAAGGGGCAAAGGGGCAGGGGGTGGAGTAAAAGAAAGTCACTGGTATTAATGCAACATATAATCACATTCTAAAGCTGGAAAGAGACTTAAAGAATATCCTTCCTATTCAACTTGCACAATTTTCCTTTCAATACCCTCATTTATAGATGAGAAAAATCTATATCCAGAGAGGATAGGTTATTTGATGAAGTTGTAGGGCTAAACAGTGGAGCTAGCTAGCAGATCTTGTGACTTCTGTTAGTCTGTTCCATAGTTTTGGAGGCAAAGCCACAAGCACTAAAGAACAGAACTGTCAGCCAACAAATAACTCATACCTTGTACTGTGCAAGTATTATCATAGGAGATAGCCAAGTATTCACCTTTAGCTCTATTATTTGCTGTGTTGGTTGTTATAATTTATATCATAAAGAGAAAGCTGAAAATTAGATAAATAAAAGTTTGATGACCGGCATACCGTGGAGATTTGTTTCTCTTTGCTCACCAGAGGAGCTATGTCTCACTGAACTGTCTTGTTCACTCTCCCACTGTGTGGGCTTTTGCTAACCTGGAAGTCTCCTTAAACGAACCAAAGAAACCCAGATGTCAAAAGTACTGCCATAGATAATCCACAGAATGGGAAAAGTATTTGCAAATCACTTATATGATATAGATATATTTATATGCAGATATATAAAAAACTCTTGCACTTAAATGATAAAAATATAAACCCAATAAAAAATCGGTAAAGGATCTAAACAGACATTTCTCTAAAAAAGAGATATACAAGTGAGCATTAAGTTCATGAAAAAATACCCCACTCACTAGCCGTTAGGGAAACGTAAATCAGAACTACAATGATGGATGTGTGGGTGGCTCAGTGGTTGAGTGTCTGCCTTCAGCTCACGGTGTGATCCTGGAGTCCTGGGATCAAGTTCCGCATCAGGCTCCCCAGAGGGACCCTGCTTCTCCCTCTGCCCATGTCTTTGCCTCTGTCTCTCTCACAAATAAATAAAATCTTAAAACACACACACACAATAAAATACCACTTCACGGCCACTAGGATTACCAGAGTCAAAGACAGATAATAAATGTTGGCAAGGATGTGGAAAAGTTGGAATCCTTGATCACTGCTGGTAGAAAGGTAAAATAGTGCAGCTGTCATTTTGGAAAACAGTCTGGCAGTTCCTTAAAAGATTAAACATAAATTTATCATACGACCCAGGAATTCTACTCTAGGTATGTATCCAAGAGAAATGATAACATATGTCCACACACAGACTTGTACATGAATGTTCATAGCAGCATTATCATACAGTCAGAAAGTTGAACAACCCAAATGTCATCCATCAATTGATGAACAAACAAAATGTGGTATGTTCATACACAGGATATTTGGCAATAAAACAAGATAAAGATCTGTTAAAATCTTTAGTAAAAGGCGAAAGATTTATACGATCTGAAGAGAAACCAGAGTATAAGATCTGTTAAAATCAAACACAAATGGTGACCAGACTTGAAAACTCCCTGAGCAGTCATATAAGCAAAGTTTAATTTAGCTTATTATGCAAGGTAAGTGAAGTTATCTTAACCTGGGTCACTTCTAAAAATCATAAGCAAAATTGTTCCTCCAAATTGATAAGGTGACCAATAACCAATTCTCTTTCCTTTAAGAAAATTCCAATATTGCAAGTAATCACCATAAAGAATAAACATTCATGCCTTCACACTATCTAAGCTACTTTATATGCTTCTGAGCTTTATATACCTCTGAGTGTCCTTCCACGTTTTCATTTGAGTGCTCCTCATCTGCAAACTGTCTTTTTGGTGTGTACTCAATATATTTCTATTAATTTCTACTTAAGTGACTGATTTTACTTTTTTTTTTAATGAACCTTTGACAGTACTGATACATGTTACAACATGGATGAACCTTGAAAACATCATGTTCAATAAAAGAAGCCACTCACAAAGGACTACATATTTATATGATTCCATTTATATGAAATTTCCAGAATAGGCAAATCCAGGGGCAGAAAGGATGATAGGTAGTTGACTAGGGTGAGGGTAGGGAATTGGAGTTTGAGGAGTGATGGCTAAAGGCTATGGGGTGTCTTTTTCAGCTGATAAAAATGTTCTAAAATTGATTGTGATGATGGCTGCACAACTCTTGTGACTATAAAAAGTAGTGAGGTATATACACTTTAAAGTATGGTATATAAATTATATCTCAATAAAGTTATGAGAAATAATGAAGAAACAAAATACCACCACATTAAAAAAAAAAACCCTGCCATAAACTAGAAATTACTGAATATTGGAGTACGTCTGGAATTCAAATATTCATCTTTTGAAGAATATAAGATCAGAAGAACTTATGCAACTTTAGAACTTGCAGAAGTTAAAAAATTCTATTTTAACTCCAATTACTTGTTGAACCAGAGAAGTTGAGGGAAGTAATCATTTGAACATTCTACAAGTTTTCACAAACCAAGCTTAAGATTTTTCCAAACCAAATCTTTCTGTACTAGAAATCACAAAATTCACAATTAGGTTTGGAACTTCTAATCTCATATTGTTTCAGTCTAGCTTTAACTGCACACATGAATTTTTTGGTTTATGTTTCGCTGTCATTTTACATCACCTTCGATGAAGGCAAATGAGCACGGTGTTTCCTCCAACACCAATCAATTAATCAATTCTCTGACGTCAAGTGGGTGCCCAAACAATTTAATTCAATTGACACTACCTATTTGGGGTTAACTCAGATCCCAGAAGTTAAAGGTCCCAAAAGACCATCCCATTTCTAATGCCAGTCGCAAATCCCAGGCTATCTCTACTTCTAATAGGCTATAAACTGGGGGTTTCCATGCCCCACTCCACATGTTCCATAATTTACTAATATGACTCACACAACTCATGAATACACTTCACTTACATTTACCAGTTTATTATAAATGGAAATATTAGCTACAAATATTAGCTTATAGTCCTATTTGGCTAAATAGCTAAAAATAGTTTAAAAACTATCATTTCTAGGTTACCAGATGATGGTATCTCTACACAACAAGATTATAAAGAGCTACCCCACTTCCAACATTCTAGATTGGTTATTTTCCATTAAATGCTTATTAAATGACTTTTTTTCTACTAACAACAGCAATTGTAGGCTTCCCTTGCAGCTTAATTAACTTAGATGTTTGAGTAGTTTTCAAACTGGGGGCTGTGATTCCCCTTCATTTCTTTTTTAAGTAGGCTCCATGTCCAGTGTGGAGCCCAATGCAGGGCTTGAACTCAGACTGAGATTAAGACCTGAGTGGAGATCAAGAGTTGGGACATTTAACCCAGAGCCACTAGGGTTCCCCCTCCTTACTTTGAATTTGGTGCATCTAGAGTAACTAGTAATGCAATTACTAATCTAACAAATTATCAGTGAGCATTCACTATAATGCCAGAAGCTATGGAAGTATTCAAACCAATGCAAAAGGTGTAATTCTCTATACTACCACTTATTTCCTTATTGTTAGGGAAAAAAAGGTATAAATCAATCAGCCCAGCTGTAATCAGCATAGGACAGGTACTACATTAAAGTAAAAGACTATAGGTACGATAAGACCTCAAAGAAAAGTATTAGCACTTTAGTGGAGGAGGATCCAGAGAAATCTTCATAGGAGGTGTATTTGAGTTGGGCCTTATGAGACAGACTAGATTTTGATAAGCAGAGAAATGGCAGTTCAGGTGGAAGAAACGGATGCATCAAGACAAAAAAAAAAAAAAAACAAGGAGTAAAAACTATATTTTTTATATATTATATATTGTGTGCTCAAAAAAGGGTAAGTAGATTCCCTGGCGTGAAGGGACCAGGTAGGAGACCAATAAACAGTAAGTCTATGGAAATCAAGGAGCCTCTGTAAGCTCAGTCACTCCTGGCAAGCACTGAATAAATGCCTAATAACTCAATGAGACAGCTCAAAGGCAAAGAAATGCCACATATAGTGGGCCTTAAGGGTCAGGATCAAGGGAATGAACTTTATTCTGGAGTTTAACCTTTAAACAAGGTTTCAGAGAGAGGAAGAAAACAAACGTGTTATCTACTGGGTAGTAGGTATTAAGAACTTCAAATATGTTAAACTCAAACTCTGCAACTGTCTTATAACAGATGAGGAAAACAGGCTCAATAATTTGCTCAAGGTCATTGAAACTGAGTGGTAAAAGTTGTGATCTGAACTTAAGCCCCTGTCCTTTCCACCATTCTACACAGCAAAGGTCAATCAATCAAACCATGGCCAGAAGTTGTCTGCCAAAAAAAATCTATAATAAAAATAATGTATTATGTCAAATTTATATTTTTAGTCTGGACTATCACCACAATATGGAAAAATGGGTTTTTGCCAATTTGGGTGGAATTTTGGGTACTGTGACCCAAAATTTAAGCTGCAGTAGCACACATTAAATTCACTTTGGGGATTCTTAAAGAGTCATCTCAAAGAGTCATCTTTCAGAATAGAGTAAACCAATATAAGAAGTTAATCTGAATACGGAGAGGGAAATATATGCCATATGCATTAAGACAAAAATGGGTGAAGTAAGCTATGGAAAGCCCCAAAGGCACAGGTACCATGGCCCTTTTTTTTCTAGTTACTGATTCTCCTCACATGTTAATTTTTTACTATTTAGGAAAATCTACATTGATGAATATAGGGGCTTGTATGGGGTCCCTCAGCATTTGTGTACTGTTGTGTATTGTTCAACTTCTTCCAGGGAGAAGGCTGTTTTCCTAAGGAAGGTTGTTACCAACCAGAGGGATGGGTTTGTATCTATTTTTTCTCAGAGTAAATGGATCAAGAACAAGCCAGTAATGTTGCTCCTTGAGTGAGATGAGTTACCTAGATGCTTCTGCAATGCAAATACATAAAAAGACTAAGAAACCGTATATGCAGCTAGAAGATGCTCATGAAACTATCTGAAACCACCCAGATCGAAACTGCTCACATAAAACCTCTGTTTGATGTTGGACATGGTCTTCATACTTTTAAGTGCTCAGCACCAGGACAAATATGACTAAGTCTGAATTTACTTAAAGGAATTTCTCGAGAAGCTAGGTGGGGTAGGCTGGAAGAAAACCAAAGAAATCACTCACCAATTAGGACATTTAGTATTTGTATATCAAAAAACAAAACTTCTTTTTAAAAAATTCAGTTCAGTGCAATTACTGATTCCCCTTTACAGCCTCATCATAGAGAAAATCTCTTTATATTTTTTTCAACAATGGACAGACTACCAAGACCAGAAAAATATTCTCTTAAGACATATTAATTTGCAAAAGGCTAAGTTGTTAATAACCCTTTTGCTGATGCTTATTAAACAAAACAACACAACATAGAATGAAAGCATAAAACCCATCAAATTCCATGCCAGTAAGGGTGATCTGAAAAATTTTCAGAGGCATGATTCTGTATACACTTGGGAGACTATGCTTTAATAGGTTACAACATCACAGCAATATTTACTAAGTAATGTTCAGTCAGGTTTAAGATTTTATTTATTTATTTATTTATTTATTTATTTATTTATTTATTTATTTATTTATTTATGAGAGACAGAGAGAGAGAGAGAGACAAAGAGAGACAGAGAGAGACAGACAGGGAGAGGGAGAAGCAGGCTCCACAGGCAGGGAGCCGGACATGGGACTCGATCCCGGTTCTCCAGGATCACGCCTTGGACTGAAGGCGGCGCTAAACCACTGAGCCACTGGGGCTGCCCAGTGAGTCAGTTTTTTAACATTGGTGAATATGGCTTCAATTGACAGGTGGATGTCTCTGAAACTTTGCGATGCTAAAAATATACTCATTTAATGCTCTTTTAACTGTTTTTCTCAAATTCTATTTCCAATGAGCCCCTGACTGCAACAACTGCAATTGTGCTAATCACAGTTCTATTCCTTGTCAAAGGATTATTGTACCTGAAATTGGAACTAATCTGGAAAATCTAGGCTTTTGCCACAGTTAACATTTGAAAGTCAGAATTTAGCTTCCCTCTAACTACATCTGTTAGGACTGACCACTAGGTAGGAGTAGATCCTTTTTCCAGAAAAGTTCTCCACCTTAGTTGACTGCCTTTTTTCCATCAGTTATCTCAAATAAAAACAGACTCTTCCCACTCATATTATTTAGAAACTATATTCTATATTCTAGGTACCTGAAAAGATGGTATGCTCTTAAACTGAGTTTCCTTTTAAGTAATTTCAGCTCAAGCTAAGGTTGAGCCACGAAAAAAATATCAACCAGTTTTCTTCACTCAAAACTGAGAACCTATTTGTACCAAAATTGAGATAGAAAAGTGGGTGTGTGGGGAGGGGAGGAGCATAGTTTTAAAGCCCAGAAAGATAACACTGTCCTATTCTGCAATTTCTAAAATTGAAGTTATTAGTTCAGCAAACATTTACAGGGTGTCTACCATGGGTCAGCTCTTGTGCTAGGAGTTGCACATACAAAGATTAAATGAGCAATATTCCTCTCTTAAAGGAACTATTAAAATCAGGACACTTTTTTTGCTGCTAGAATTTTTTCTGAGATATGCTTTTTAAATCATTTAATAATAGTCCTCCAAGCAAAGTTATATATATGAGACACACTTCTATGCTTTCAAAACTGAGAGATCGGATTTGCAAATGTACTTTTTTTTAAAGTACTGTAGGGGCGCTGGGGTAGCTTAGTTGGTTGCGTGTCCGACTCTTGATTTTGGCTCAGGTCATGAGTTTAGGATTATGAGACTGAATCTGTGTCTGCTCTGACTGTGGAATCTGCTTGGGATTCTCTCTCTCCTGCCTGTCCACCTGCATGCACTTGCGTATGCCCTCTCTCACAAAAATAAATAAATAAGGGCACCTGGGTGGCTAAGTGGTTGAGCATCTCCTTTTGGCTCGGGTCCTGGGATTGAGTCCTGCATCAGGCTCCCCACAAGGACTCTGCTTCTCCCTATGCCTATGTCTCTGCCTCTTTCTCTGTGTCCCTCATGAATAAATAAAATATTTTTTAAAAAGCCCCAAATAAATAAATAAATATATTTTAATTGCCATCATCATTTCTTTCTTTTCCTCTCACTAAAGAAAAATCTTTTTACAGGACCTCAAAAAATTTCTTAAATTTTACATTTTTAAACAGAGTTACAGACTGAGCTAAAGTAATGTGACATCTATAATGAATTTTTTAAAAAACTCTTTATTTGCTTATATATTGTCATCTTTAATTATTTGTCCTAATAATGACTCATGCTTTTATTAGAGTTTTATTGTTAGTAAAGACCGTATGTTTAAATTTCTACATGTATTTTTTTTTTAAGATTTTATTTATTTAGTCATGAGAGACACAGAGAGAGGCAGAGACAGGCAGAGGGAGAAGCAGTCTCCCCACAAGGAGCCCAAAGTGGGACTCGATCCTGGATCCGGGGATCATGCTCTGAGCCGGAGGCAGAAGCTCAACCGCTGAGCCACCCAGGCGTTCCATTCTATACATATCTTTAAATTTCATATAGCTTACAATTCTCAGCAAGGATATCCTCTCTTAATATTTTCACATTAACATTTGTCCAAAAATTGGGTTTTATGTAAGCTAAAAATTATTTTTCATAATAGAAATAAAAAAGATTCTAATTAACATAGTTCTTTCTCTTCGAAGGCCCTGGCACAGATATAAAATTGCTGATATTTGATCAATAAGTTTGATGGATTTTTTTTTTAACCTTTGACCTAAACTGGTCTACCACTATATTTACTGAGCCAAATATCCACAAGGACAAACGGCAAAGCTTCCTATTCATTCCAGCAAAATCAATTAGGTTACTCACATTTACTGAACACTTGCCAAAAGCCCCTCCCCCTGCTTTTTGGTATCAATAAAAAGCATTCTTATAATAAAGGTTTATTTTGTTTTGGAAAAAAGCCAGGGTTCTTAAATTCACTGTTACTTTGCAACTCCTGCTTCACTTGCCTTCTACATTGTGTAGGTGGAGGAAAGAAACCAAGACATTCAGAACAAAATGTGAAGTCAAGGGAAATTTTTAGACAGCAATAAATTGTGAAATGACTTAAACTTACTGTCAGAACAATCTTTTGTAGAGAAACATAAATGTAGGAACTTTAACATACCCTTGGCATTCAATGAAAAAATACTAGGCTCAGAATACCATAAATTCAATTTTTGTTTAAAATAGTTTGGGTTCTTTTTTATGTAACTCAATAAACTGCAATTAAAATTATATTTGAATAGATTTTGTTTAATTGCTCCTCTTAGGGCTTCAAAAAAAGACAACTATTTACTAATCTATAAATTACTCTTTTTTTGTGAATATGAAAATGTTCTTCAGTAAACATTTAAAGTATTTATAAACTTTCCAAGACTATTCATTTAAAGTCATGCTGTATTTTGAAGAGTCCACTTTAAATGAATGTTGTATTTGTAAAACACAATACATATATAAACCCAAATTAATATTGTAGATTCTAGAAGATAGAGTACAGACTACAATTGCTAATCTATATACAACCAAGGAATTTCTTTAATGACTAATGTTAGAAGATTAACCTAGAACTTCTAAGGCAATGTATGTACTATTTTTTCTTCGAATCATTGATTACTTCTTAACAATATAATTTTTATTAGAAATGATTTTCAACTTTTATTTGTACTACAAAGAGTTATTGTGGTGGCTGAAATAGCTTCCCATTTGATGTGTCCCAATAAACTCCGTTACTTTTTTTTAAAACCATGTGTCTTTAGGATCCACCATAACTCAAATTCTCCCAACTTTTCCCCAGATTTAAAAATGATGTATCAGGGATCCCTGGATGCCTCAGTAGTTTATGCCTGCCTTCGGCCCAGGGCGTGGTCCTGGGGTCCCGGGATCGAGTCCCACGTCGGGCCTGCTTCTCCCTCTGCCTGCGTCTCTGCCTCTTTCTGTTGTCTCTCATGAATAAATTAATAAAAAATCTTAAAAAGAATAAAAATGATATCACATATTCTTGACAAAAAACATGAAACTGAATATAATAAATGCTAAGTAAATAACTGTCATTTTGGGATCCCTGGGTGGCGCAGCGGTTTGGCGCCTGCCTTTGGCCCAGGGCGTGATCCTGGAGACCCGGGATCGAGTCCCACGTCGGGCTCCCGGTGCATGGAGCCTGCTTCTCCCTCTGCCTGTGTCTCTGCCTCTCTCTCTCTCTCTGTGTGTGTGACTATCATGAATAAATAAAAATTAAAAAAAAATTTAAAAAAAAATAAAAAATAAAAGAAAAAACCCTAAAATTTCCTCAATACTATAGAATTGTATTGTAAAGTCTTATTGGGATATTTGTACTCATTCATATATATATTAATGTAACATAAGAAATGGAAGGAGCTAGGGATCCCTGGGTGGCGCAGCGGTTTGGCGCCTGCCTTTGGCCCAGGGCGCGATCCTGGAGACCTGGGATCGAATCCCATGTTGGGCTCCCGGTGCATGGAGCCTGCTTCTCCCTCTGCCTATGTCTCTGCCTCCCTCTCTCTCTCTCTGTGTGTGACTATCATAAATAAATTAAAAAAAATTAAAAAAAAAGAAATGGAAGGAGCTATCTAAATGATATTAGAGATTGAAATGTAAATGATTTTCTACTTCATTTCATATTTTTGATATTAAAAAAATAAAAGTATAATAGGTACTTTATTTTCCTTTTCAGTTATAACTGAGTTTCCATTTTCAGACTAAAATCAGTTACAGTAATGAAAGCATTTGTTAGTGTCCCTCATCACCCCTTATTGTTCCTCCTCTCCCAAAGGCCCTGAGTATCTCTAGGAGAGAACCTTAGATTTCATAGTTCTTTATGAACTTGCTGGTCTAAAATCCCAGTTGGCTTAAGGCATTAAGGAAGTATTCACCTAGAAAAACATGTGGATCTATAAAGACACTGTTATATATCATAAAACTACTTATCAGCAAATGTGGTTACTATAGCTAATAGGAAAATTAATAGTACGGTTATTTGTTAAAATAGCACCAAATTTTAAAATTTTGATATTCTCAAAACTCTTCAAAGGTGACAAGTCTTAGCAATTCCCATTTATATATTGCTCTAAAACAGTAATTTGGAAGTGAAGTCATACAAATTCCAAATTAGCAGTGAATACTAAATTAAAAAAAAAAACAGAGGAAAAAAAAAACAAGATGGAGAGAAAGACAAACCATAAGAGACTCTTAACCACAGGAAACAAACAGGGACCCTGAGGGGGGGGGATGGGGTAACTGGGTGATGGACATTAAGAAAGCATGTGATGTAATGAGTACTGGGTATTATATAAGACTGATGAATCACTAACTTCTACCTTTGAAACCAATAATACATTATATGTTAATTTAACTTAAATAAAATTCAAAAAGTAATTAAAAAAAATCAAACTGGTCTTCCTTAGTTGAGCCCTAACTCTTAAAATGGAAAAGATATAACAAGAGTTAAGGACATCTATTTTCTGCCTCCCAGCAGACATTCACCCTTCCTGTAATATAATGGTGTCTTTATTTCCGTCTTGGAAATTATAATTTATGTATATCTGGTTGACATAGTTGACTATGTCCTCAACCTCAATGGCTGGGTATATAGCTCACTCCTAGACAATCCCGGCTTCATGTTCCTGTGGCCACAAAGAAAGTGGGCCAGTCTGAGCCAATAAGATGCAGTGAGACTTTTGCTGGGGCTTCTAGGAAAAAGATGGTCACTCTTTCCAGATACAGAGGATACTGCAGGGATTTAAGGGCTGAAGGGATTAAAGTTATCTTCTACTCAGGTAGGGCTGGAGAATAAAGCCAAGAAGGAGGAAGCAGTGCCAGGAAAAGCACAGAAATTGAGTCTCAACATTAAAGCCTTGGGTGGAGCTATCCTTGAAGCCATACCTATCCTGGTCCAGTCCACACAAATCAATAAACCTTTTCCCCTCTTAGGCCTGTTTGAGTGCAGTTTTCTGTCACAATAGAGTCTTAACTGACATAACTATTTTAAGTGTGTTTGTTTACCCAAGACTAAATACACTAGGCCACAGAATTCAGTTCCAAAAACATGGTAAAACAGACTCTTCATAAATGATTGTTTATTTTTTTTATTTTTATTTTTTTATTTATGATAGTCACACACACAGAGAGAGAGGCAGAGACATAGGCAGAGGGAGAAGCAGGCTCCATGCACCGGGAGCCCGACGTGGGATTTGATCCTGGGTCTCCAGGATCGCGCCCTGAGCCAAAGGCAGGCTCCAAACCACTGCGCCACCCAGGGATCCCAAATGATTGTTTTTTAAAGTCCACTCTCCTTCTCAAGATCCTCTCCTTGCCAAGTTCAAAGGCTACAGAAGACTTTATACCTTGTGCCTTTATATTAAGACAAAGGAATTTCTTTTTTTTTTTTTTTGCCACAAAGAAATAAGAATTAAAAACCAACAATGGAAAAAAGAATAAGCAATGGGGAAGTGGGGAAGTAAATCATCTACAGAAACTGTAATTAATAACCAGATGTATTTTTTTTTATTAGAGGCCTAAATGAGAGTCAGGGACTAAAACTTATTTAATTAAGCAGATTCAACTACATACAGAATCTAATATACAAAGGCCTTAAAATACTAAAATCAAAGATCCTATTCAAAAAGAGGCTGATAAAATTAAAAGGAAAACTTTTCCTTGGGGAATTGAAATATCTATGGCTTTTAAAAATAGGCAAATAACTACATAATTTCAAAAGAGGTAATATTTAATCATAACCACAAAAATTACTGATTTTAAGCATACTATGTGAATATGACATGCTTCCAAGTCATTCTGAAAATATTTAGCAAAAAAATATTTAATAGAGTAAGTAATTCACAACAACTAAAAAACACTTTCGAGTAATATATAAAATTTGTACTCCTACTTTCTAGGGATTTTGGTGACTAAACTGCTAACAAGAAAAAGAAAAAACAATGCATGCAGAATAAAATGGAATTAAGATGTATATTCTTGTGTTTCTCATACCATATTCAAGTGAGCTTTTAACTGTATACTTATCTTTTACATTTTAAACAAAGTAGGAGTACTAGAATGATTATAATACTCATATGGTCACAATATCATTAATATGGAGACTGTGTGCAAGAGTATGAGACACACTATTATTAGTTGAGATGAAGTAAAATAGAGTAGTTAAGGGAATTCTGGAGTCAGACTGTCTATGTTGACTCCTGGCACTGTCATTTTTAATAGTTGTAAGTCTTGGACCAACCTTACTGAGGTTCAATTTCCTTATCTGTAAACCTTAGATAATAAGCAATAATGTTAACATGTATGCAGTACTTATCATAAGTGACAGTTATTTTTAAATGAACTTTAGTGAATAATTGTTTTACTCCTAATGTTCTTGGGAGATAAATAATATCATCTCTCTTTTACAGATGAGAAAACTGAGGTCCAGATCAGTAAATTACCAGAGGTCATACAGCTAGTAAGTGGTAGGGTTGGCACTTTGGATAGAAACCTGAGAAGTTTTGGTTAAGAGTCAATACTTGTAAACATAACAGTCTATTACCTTTCAATAATATAATATTACTAACCCCAAAAGAGGTGTTTTGAGAATTAAACCAAGTACCTAGCACATTGTAGTATTTCAATAAAGAATTACTGTTATAGCTCTTTTGATAGCTGATTCCTTTTTACTTGGATATTTATATTGTCAGTTGCTAAAGAGAATTTGGTGGGGGAGAACAACAACCCTGGAAATTAATTTTTATGAAGAGTAATAAATCACTCTTCAAACCTTCTGTAGCCAGGGACTTTGAGGCTCCCATAAATTTGCCACTGAGCATGGGAATTTGAGGTACCTTTGAGATATCCATGGACATTAGAAGCAATTGTATATACAGGTCTGGAGCTTGGGCTGGAAATATAAGCCTGGAAGTCTTTGATATACAGATGAAATTACCTAGGGAATGAGTATAGAGTATGAGAAGAAAGCCTAAGATTAAGCCTTGAGGAGTTCAAAAATTTAGGAATCTGAAAGAAGTAGCACCTCCTGAAGGAGATTTTAAAAAGCAACAGCATGAAACTGCTGATCCATGGTATATAGTATCCTGGAAGTGAAGAATGCTTAAAAAAGTAGGAATTAGTCAGCAATGTCAAATGTCCCTAGAAGTCAAGTAAGATAAATATTGAAAAAAGTATCACTCAATTTAGTAATATGGAGATAGCAAGTGATCTCCATAGCTATTTCAAAGGAATAATGGGATTTCATTTTATTTTAAACACAATTATGTATCTTTTTTATCAAGAACAGCAAGCAAACACTGGAGATATGTTGATAATTGAGTCTCCCTTCTTCCTCCCTCCAGCCTCCATATTGCCCATCCAAGGAAGGCTGTAATGGTGAGATATTCCACAATGAAACTATAGTCACTGGAATCTTCCTGATTGTAATTATGCACAGTATTGGACACTAGATAAACAAGGAAAACCAAGACTCAGTTCTTGTCCTTAAGAAATGTATGTAAAACAATTTAATGCCAATGTAATATGGTAAAAGTAGTGTCTGGGCCCTATAGAAGCAAATAATACTCATCCCAGTTACGGCAGTAGGGTCAGACTGCTTTATACAAGAAACATATCCACTCCTTCATTTTTCTGAGCAGCTCCTATGCACTGGATCCCTGGAACACAAATAAACTAAGATCTCTGGATTCACACAGCTCACAAATTAGCAAAATGTGTCCAGATATGTCAAAAGAGAAATTCTAATATAATGTGATCGGTGCTATAACAACAGTATTAGCCGAATGTTAATCAATGACAGTAAAATGTTAAAAAAAAAAAAAGAAGAAAAAAGAGAGAGAGAGAGAGACCCTAACCAAAACATGGAGAAGTTGGAGAAAATTCTATAGAAGAATAAAATTCAAGATGGGCTTTGAAGGATGAAAGTCCTCAATGAGAGATGTTTATTCTATGTAATAGCATATGCAAAAGTTCAAAACTGTTTTGAAAACAATGAGAATTTCATTATGACTTATGTACAGTAATGAAAGGAAGGAAGTGAGAGAAGCTAGAGGTAGATGAGGGATGAGTCCTTATAAGGACTTTATAAGCCAAGATAGAATTTGGAGCAGATCTTTAAAAAATAGAAAAAAGATGTATTTATTTATCTGAGACAGAGAGAGAGTGCACGCATACACAAGCAGAGGGTGGAGGAGTGGACGTGGGGGCCAGGCAGAGGGAGAAGGGGATAGTCTTAAGCAGACTCCACCCTAAGCACAGAACTTGATCTCACCACCCTGAGATCATGACCTGAGCTGAAACCAAGAGTCAGATGCTTAACAGGCTATACTACGTAGAACAGATCTTATAGGAAATGGGAGACCCAGAATGGACTAACATAACTATGTTTTTTTTCAGACTCCTTAGCCTGACAAACTAGATTCATGATTCTGTCCCTTGCTCTAAGGTATCCCATCCCTAATCTATTTCCATAAATGGCACCACTTAAACCCAGTAATTGCTCATACCAGAAACCTGGAAATCCTTAATAGCTCCTTCTCCCTCATTTTCTATATTGTCTGCCACGATGTCCTACCATTTCACTTTTAAAACATACTCAGCGTCTTTGCTCATGCTGTACCCTCAACTTAGAATGATATTCTGCTCTTTGCCTAGCTGGCTCCTCTTTCTGGAGACAGTAGCTTAAATGTTAATTCCTTAGAAAGTGTTCTCTGATCATCCAATATACAATATCAGGTTCCCATCTGGTATTCTCTCTCAGCACCCAGTTCTGCATTTATTTGTATATTTACTTGTTTTTAATATCTACTCTCCTTCCTAGTCTGTGATTTTAATTAGGAACTGTCTCATCCTGTCCTCTCACCACATACTCAGTGCCTGTACAATAGAAGTATTCAAGACAGACTGGTTGTAAAAAAACAAACAAACAAAACACACACACATTTTTTAGGAAAATAACTTTGAAAGCACTATGGAGGATATGTGAGGAGGAAGAGGAGGATGTGAAAAACATGAGGAGACTAGAACCAACAAAATCAGATAAAAAGAGCCCAGGTGAAAAGATAAAGAGCCAGGCAAAGGGAATGTAGAAATGAGGAAAGAGAAAAGCAGTACTTGAGAAATCAAGGCACAACTGACAAGTTCCTGGCTTGGGCAATGTATAGTGAAACCTTAACTTCCACCAGGATTGAAGGAGACAGAACAGATATTGAAAGAATGAAGATAGCTTCTTGACAACGCTAAGTCTGAAGAAAATGGATTAATAGGTCTAGTGGGCACTTGAAAACTTAAATGTGGCACACAGATCCTGGGTTGGGGAACAGTTCTTTTCCTCTCTTTTTCCACTTCTACAAATCAAGACTCCAGTATGAATAAAAACAACTGTCAATTTTTGATCACCTACGTTATGCTTGACATTGTGCTGAGGGTTTTATGTATTATTTCTATTCCTCTCAACAAGATTAAGTAAGTCAACTGCCCAAGGCAATAGAGCTGTTAATCAGTGGTGGAAGGATTTAAATCCAGTTTTCTTTATATCAAAGCCTCTTAAAAATATTTTATTTATTTATTCATGAGAGACACACACACACACACACACACAGAGAGAGAGAGAGAGAGGCAGCGACATAGGCAGAGGGAGAAGTAGGCTCCATGCAGGAAGCCCGATGTGGGACTCTATCCCAG
The DNA here is from genome assembly GCF_905146905.1 of Nyctereutes procyonoides. NCBI lineage: Eukaryota > Metazoa > Chordata > Mammalia > Carnivora > Canidae > Nyctereutes > Nyctereutes procyonoides. Next base: position 64,808,355 of record NW_026575049.1, read on the forward strand.
GTCCTCAGGATCACACCCCAGAGCCCCAGGCAGACGCTCAACCGCTGAGCCACCCAGGCGTCCCTATCAAAGCCTCTTTGAATACTACCTTACCTATTATTATTCTAACTTGAATGACCATCTATGAAGTTGGTTCTGGAAAGTGAAAAACAGCAAAACTAAAGGAGCTATCAGACTGAAAAGATAGGGAATGAACCTAGAGAAACGAGGCTTCAAAAACAAGTTTAATGAAATTTCATGTGAAAGAGTCTGAGAAAAAGAAGTGGAGTTAAGATTTAAAGACCCAGCCAGAAGAACATCAAACCATCGTAACACTTTTCTAAAATATGTTCCATGGTATACAGCAGTAACACATTTGAGAGCTTGTTAAAACTGTAGAATCTCAAGGCTCATCTGGACTTATGGAATCAGAAAATGCATCTTAGTATGATTCCCAAATAATCTGCATAATACATTAATGTCTGAGAAGCAATGGTCTGATCCTACTACCTAGACGAAGATACCAACCAGGTTAAAAAACAGTTTGCAGAGCTAAAAGTCAGGCCTCTTGACTCTCAGGCTAGTATTCATTCTGCTTCACCATGTGCCCTTCAAATAGACACATCACTTTGAATCTCAGTAACCTGATGTTTTGCCATTGAAACATTTAGGAGTTGAAATGAGTTTAAATCAAGTCACCACTAACCATTTTATTTTTTTTAATTAAAAATTTTTTTTTCCACTAACCATTTTAAATGCTTCCACTCCACTTGGAATTTTAAATGTTCCCATGAATTTTCTCCAGTTTTTTTTTCTTTAAGATTTATTTAGGGATCCCTGGGTGGCGCAGCGGTTTGGCGCCTGCCTTTGGCCCAGGGCGCGATCCTGGAGACCCGGGATCGAATCCCACATCGGGCTCCCGGTGCATGGAGCCTGCTTCTCCCTCTGCCTGTGTCTCTGCCTCTCTCTCTCTGTGACTATCATAAAAAAATAAAAGTTAAAAAAAAAACCTATAAAAAAAAAAAAAGATTTATTTATTTTGAGGGGACGGAGGAGAAATAGCATGAGCAGGGGGAGGGGCAGAGAGAAAGGGCAAGAAATGGACTCACTGCTGAGCACAGAGCCAAGCTAGATCTCAGGACCCTGAGATCATAACCTGAGCTGAAACCAAGAGCCGGACGCTTAACCAACTGAGCCACCCAGGTGCCCCTTCCAATATTTGTTTTTAACATCACGATATGTCTTTGCCCATTGGGGATATTCTAACAGAATACCATAGACTGGATGGCTTATAAAAAACAGATTTATGTCTCACAGTACTGAAGACTGGGAAGTCCAAGATCAACACTGGCAGATTAGGTGATGAGGAGGGCTCTCTTGCTGGCTCATAGATGGTCATCTTTTCACAGTATCCTTACATTGGCAGAAGGAGTGAGGGATATCTAAGGTCTTTTATAAGGTCATCAATCTCATTCATGAAGGCTCTGCCCTCATGACGGAATCCCCTCCCAGAAGTCCTCCCTCCAAATACCATCGTATTAGGAATTAGGTTTTAATACGTGAATTTTGTGGGGGATACAAACATTCAGTCTATGGTACTACATGAAATACAAACATGCTATCTCTGACCACAAAGAATTCTTAATTCACAGAATAAGTGAATTACCATCTCTCCAACTCTGTTCAATGTGAAAAAAACAGTAAAGACTCAAAAAAAAAAAAACTTTCTACTGGCAAGTCATTTAAAATCATGGAATTGTGGAGTTGGAAGAGATGACAGATTTCATCTAGAATGCCAACTATCTAGCTGCTGACAATACAGTACCAAAAAAGGGGTCAGGTATTATGTATATCTGCATGGGTTGGTTCCAAAGAGGGCTATCATAGAGTTGCTAACCTTGTAAAGATAAGGAAAGTTAAGACCTAGAGAGGTTAAATGAAATATATGAGGCACTCACTAAATAAATGGATCAGAACTCCAGGTCTCATGACTTCTGGTATACTGGTTTTTATCCTGCTTTTCCTCTCTGATACATTTATTCAATAAAAAAATATAAAAACCTTTTCATGTAATAGCAAAAATCAACCAATTAAAATTTAACTGAGAATAAACAAGTCTTCAATAAGTCCTATAACAAAGACATACATGTAAGTACCTTCAAAGTTTTAAATGAAGCCCACAATCTCTAGGTTGTATCATTGTGATCAATGAATGATCTCTGACTCAGATTGTTTTCTGACAATTTTACTTCATGGTGAGTTTTTCCATGTGACAATTCTTCTTTAGAGTTTAGCCATGATGACTCAGGGCACCTAGATGCTACGAAAGAGCTTTCAATTTAAGAAGTAGGAGGAGAATGAGGGGGCATATTGAATCATTAACAGCCTACTCAGTTCTGAAATCCAGCAAATCCTTTTTGGAAGCCATTTTAAAGGCAGCTTCAGGAGGCAAATTCTGGCTAAAGCCTTTAAAGACTGGTCTTTAAGAGCTCAACTACATACAAATAAATTGGTATACCATTTCTAAAAGAGACACAACCAAGGAGTTTTAACAAAATGTGAATTTCTTTTTGTTAACTATACGTTATGAATTTTTTAAAAAAGGTCTGGTGTCACTGAAGTCACATACATGATCTAGACTGAACAGTTCAAGAGCAAAACTCAAAATTCATTGCTCCTTTGGTGAACTTAGTTCAGACTTAGTTCAGAGACTGAATCATGCCATTTTAAATTTTTTTTATTTATTTATGATAGTTACACACACACACACACACACACACACACAGAGAGAGAGAGGCAGAGACATAGGCAGAGGGAGAAGCAGGCTCCATGCACCGGGAGCCCGACGTGGGATTCGATCCCCGGTCTCCAGGATCGCGCCCTGGGCCAAAGGCAGGCGCCAAACCGCTGCGCCACCCAGGGATCCCAATCATGCCATTTTAAATGAAAATTACAGTAAAGCAGTTAAGTAAATCTAAAAAACTTTCAGATACATGAAGTTTGTCTATATTACTGTGGTTTCTAATTAGAAGCAACCACTACTTTATGAAACAAACACACATTTAACACATTTCTCACAAAAGATAAACGTAATTAGTTTTGTAATTTGGATGTTTTGGTCCTTTGTCAAATTTAAAGAATAGTAGTAAGAAACAAATGAAAGAAAAATCCATTATGTTAACAGTAGTCTAAATTAAAGAAAATCAGCTTTTAGTGCTTCTAGTACATGCAGTTCATTAAATCTGGCATAGACCCAGAGGAACATGAAGTACTGTGGGTATCATCTGCCAAAACCCAGGAATCCAACACTCAGGTTTTGAGGAACCAACAAAATACCTCCAGTTGTCTTCAGTTATCGTTAAAAAATAAAATTAAACTTTATGAGGCCTTCTAAAGATTAAGCCAATTGACAGGCTGCACACTACAATGAGCATCTAACCAGCAAAAAAATCAGGGCCAGTCATCTTATAATTTATTCCATGAAAGGATGAAGAAGTTATAAACTTCTTTACCACATTACTGATCTTTCTACCCTTTCCTCTTAATTGTCAAAAAAGCACCTTATCAGAAGTCCGGACAGTTTTTTTCCAAGGCCATTTATGATTAACCATTATTACAGTGATGGTGAAGTCCCTGATTGATGTTTTTAGAAAAGACAACATACACCAAGAGTTGAAAATGGTGTTTGAAATTCTACGAGGCTGTTAATTCTGTCAAATTTTGCTAGTTTAGGTTTCATTCTGGATGGATGCAGAACTAACTCATGAGGCTTTCAAATCAATGAGTTTACTACTATTTCCTATATTATTCAGTTAAAAAATACTGTATCCTTTGGGTCACAGAGTTATCTCTTAGAGCCTAACTGATAGAATATACCATCTCTCCTCTAGAACACACACCAAAAAATGGGTGGCAAGAAAAGGTAAAAAAGAAGGTAAGCAGGTAAAAGACACAAATAGGACAGATGTTATATCTGTCATCTACCTGTTACTACTTTAAGGCCCTTCATTCATTCCAAGCCCACTCTCCAAGTATAAAAAATAGCAGGCATGTAGAAAACATGGTGGAAGGGCAATAGGCACTAAAGCAAGCAAAGGGGCATAAACAGAGCCAGTGACAAAAATGAAGAGATGAGAGAGAGATGAAGTGAGAGCTACAGAGATGTGGAATACAAATACCTTTCAAAGCGCAAGTTGAAAAGAAAATCCTGGAACCTGATGCAGCAAAAACCTACAGAGTTTAAGTAATAGAGTGAATTTTTTTTTTAAAGGTTTATTTAGTTGAGAGAGAGAGAGAGAGCTTGCAAGTGCATGTGCATGCATGAGCAGGGGGTGGAGCAGAGGGAGGGAGAGGGGTGAAAGGGAGAGAGACGGGGAGAGAGGGGGGAGAGAATGAGAGAGAGACAGAGACAAGCAGACTCCTCACTGAGCATGGAGCCCAGACTCAGGGCTTGATCTCATGACCATGAGATCATGACCTGAGACAAAATCAAGAGTCAGACGCTTAACCTACTGAGCCACCCTGGCACTCCTAGAGAGTGAATTTTCAAATAATTCTTCATTAGTGTTACTTATTATCACCATCATTATTAACATTATTATCATCATTGCTATTATTTCCCAAAATAAATACAGGCTTTATCATGGTCACAAAGTTTAAGTCAACATGAAATTTAAGATGTCCCTTTTGCAAAGCAAGTTTTTTTCTTGAAATGGAAGCTGTATTATTATTATTACTATTTTCTATTTAATAAATTGAGTCTTAGCTCATTAAGTTATGGACACTTAAGCAGATCCAACTTACCAGACTTATCCATGGTCAAGTTTACTATTTTGTGAGAGCCAATTTTTTTCTTTCCTTCCTTCTCTTCCCCTCCCCCTCTTTCTCTTCCTCCTCCATTATAAGCTATTTATTTATTCCACAAAAATGGAAATAAAAACAGATTCGTAATCCTACCACCAAATCAACAGACTGAAAGCTAGTTCTAAAATGAGCCACACATCAGAATGGTCCCACCATAGAATTTCAAAGTCTTTCATGAAAAACTATTATTCTTTTTATTGCATTTTACAGAGCAATCAAAGATAGTTTGTAAAGACCTTCAGAGATAATGGAAAGCCCACGAATTAAACATGGGTTCTCTGTTCCAGGCCAATAGGCTAGTGTTTAAAATACATTACATAATCCAGCATAGCATCCAAATCCTGATAGTATGAAAAAAGGTTCTATCTATATGTAAACCTCTGCATATACATATATATGTGTGTGTGTGTACACACACACACACACACACACACACACACTAAAAGGACCAAAAACTCTGACTGAATTTAAAAAATTAAAGAATTTTATAAAAATGTTTAAAACAGGGAGCTTTGTCAAATATTCCTTATACTGATCCATACTTATATTCTTAGTGGTCACTTTATGCAATTTATTTTATTATTTATATTCTTAGTGGTCACTTTATGCAATATTTTATTATTACTTTTTTTAAGATTTTATTTTTTTTAAGTAATCTCTACACCCACCACGGGGCTCAAACTTAACCCCAAGATCAAAAGTCGCATGCTCTACTGACTGAGTCAGCCAGGCACCCCTGCAATTTATATAATAAAGGTCACAAATTCTACTTAATGCCATTAAATCCTACATATTATTGATTAAAAATACAAAACCATTGTGCTCTTCTATTATGTGTAATTAACTAGAAAAAAATTTTTTTAATTCAATGTTATTGACAAAGTAAAAATCCCTGAAATAAGTTTAGTTTCTCAGGTTGAAAAACTTATCCTTACAAAAAATGAAAATCATTTATCATTTAAATCATTTAGTGCAAAATCATTTGAAACTAGTCATCTCCAAATGTATATCGTTCTATGAATAGATTTTAAAAATCTATATTCATGGAGGGTTTTTTTTTGAGGGGGCCTTTCAAATATTTGGAAGATGAGATCAATTTTTCTATAATAATAAAGATTTAAACACAGTTCTCTATTATGGCAAATCATCATGTTCTGGAAGCAACCACTAATCTGAGAATTGAAGCATGAATTTAAGACCTGAGAGCCAGATTAGTCTCAAACACTAAATGTGTGTTAGTCTTTCAATTCCCCAAGTGTATGCCATAGCAACAAGAAAGTTATACAACTTCATTACATTATAAATGCCATCTCTTCAGTCTTGAATGCATAACACAAAACTTATCTGCAATGATGGTCTTGAGTACTTAATTTTTAAGAAGTGTGCACAGCTTTGTGTGTATACGTTTTAATGCATCAGACAAAACCTAAATATCTAAATGAGTATAATAGTCTCTTCCGTATTAGTCATTCTCAGAAGTTAGATCCTTATTCCAAATGATGCTGCAATTGTCCACAACATTAATAAAACTCCTTTTCAGTCTATGGGTAGATCTGATTTTTAAAAATAGTAATTGCCTTCTCAGAGTGGATATGGATTTTAGAAACAGCCTGAAGTTATTTCCTATTTTCTTTCTGTCCCAAATTCTTTTTGAGTCATATCTGATAAATGAAATGAGATGTCATATGGCTAATACCCTCTTTTTCCTTAAAAACAAGGAGCAAATATAAGGTACTGAGCTATTTTCATGTGTGGCTCCTAAACTGGCTTACAAGGCAATTACCAAAAAAAGGTAGTTCCAAAAATATTTTGAGTAATGCTAGTATCCTTGAAATAAGTATATAGCTTCCAGGGTGACCAAAGTAGACTTATTTTAGTTAAATGTATAAAATAAATGTCCTTACTTTAAAGCAAGATGGATAACCACCCAGGCCCTATAAAATCTGGTGTCCCAGCCCTCCCTTTACCTTTCTTATCCAATCTGCTGTTCCTTCACTCTAACCCAGCCACATTTGTCTTATAGTTTCTTGTATTCTAGTCAAGATTCTCTACCTCAGAGCCATCATACTTGCTGTTTTCTTCGCCTGTGTCCTGTCCCAGGATTATCTGCAAGGCTTACTCCTTCACCTCCTTCCTTCAAGTCTTCACTCAAATACCTTCTCAATGAGGTCTATTCTGCATCCTCCTCCTATTACAACCCACCTGTTCCTTCTTCCCCTTCTCTGCTTTATTTTCTTGTGTGTGTGTGTAAAAGTGTTCATTACAGAAATTTCAAACATATACAAAAGTAGAGAGAATATGAGAAATCTAAGGTATGCATCATCTACCATTGACAATTATCAATATATGGCCAATCTTGTTTCATCTATGCTCCTCTCCTGTCCAAATTATTTTAGAGCAATAATCCAGACATGACATTTTAATTCATAAATACGTTAGACTCTAAAAGGACTCTTGTTTAAAACTCATAGTACATTATCACACCTACAAAAATTAACAATTTCTTTTAATCAGACATCCAATGTCCAAATTTCGCCAATTTTTCATAAACATCTTTTTATATTTAGTTTTGCTCAAAGCAGGATCTAACTAAGGTCTATACATTGCATTTGGTGGATATGCTTCTGAAGTCTCTTTAAATCTTAGAGCTTCCTCTCCTTTTCTTATTTCTTGTTATTTACTTCCTGAAGAAATGAGGTCATTTCTCCTTAAAACATGAAATACTTTATTTTATTGCCTGTGTTTGTTATTAGAATGTAAACACCATAAAGCAGAGCTTTTAGTTTTAGTCTGTATGACTATATGAGTGCCTGACACATAAAAGACATCCAATAAATACTTAATGAATGAATATTTGGCATTCATGACAAAAGTCCATTGCCCACCCAATAGCAGAAACTGCCCATCATGGGATCCCTGGGTGGCGCAGCGGTTTGGTGCCTGCCTTTGGCCCAGGGCCCGATCCTGGAGACCTGGGATCGAATCCCACGTCGGGCTCCCAGTGCATGGAGCCTGCTTCTCCCTCTGCCTATGTCTCTGCCTCTCTCTCTCTCTCTGTGTGTGACTATCATAAATAAATAAATAAATAAATAAACAAACAAACAAACAAACAAACAAACTGCCCATCACCATATCCTTTCCTACTGAGTCTGAACTGGGACTACCAGTTTTCTAAATATAGTACAGGGAGCCCCCACCAAGTAACCAGATTTGGTACCCAAGGTGAAATCTATTCACTATCCCTGCTTTATCTCCCCCTCTTCAAAGTAAGCGTACTTCTATCACCAAAACAGATTCAATTCACCCTGTATGTTGAAATTTAGCAGAAGTTTAGCATAATAAATAACTGACTGTATTTCCTGTCAAGTATGCATAAACATTTCCTAGCTTATTTTAGACAATTTAGGGGAGAAAGCAAATTGCAGCCAAAAAATGATAGAAACAGAAACTGCAGAAGATGGTGGGAAACTAGGGGTAATACGTATTTTTAGAATTAGCAACATCCCAAGGGGTTCATTATAAAAGAAAAATCAGTAATAAATTCTTTGAAAAGGAAGTAAATCACATGTGTATTGAATTTAGAACTTTTTTTTAAACTACATGAATAGTCAAGATTAAGTGGGGAATGACAAATGTCCAAATTTTCCAATTTACAGGCAACAGCAACATATTCTATTTTCCTGTAAACAGCATTTTGAGGTGTATTAAAGTTTTACAGGGGTAACACGAGGAATACCATGTAGAGTTCTATTCTCTAAAACAGAATTTACTGCAGCAAAAACAAAACAAAAAATGAAAATAAAGCATCGTGTACACATTCTGAAAAAAATAATCACATCTTCTTAGACTCATTTACAATTCATTTCTCTTAAATTACTTGACAAAGCTCTTTTCCTTTAAGTTTACTTCAGAAGGAAGCTATGATAATTGAAAGCCTCCAATCTGATGTTCATATTTTTTGATACTTATTTCTATTTAAAAAGGAAAAAAATCTCACAAATTCCTTGATATTCTCTCAAGAAATCACATGCTTCCTTCTTTAATACTTGCAAATTAATTCAGCAACAACAGAAATTATGTAAGACCTACTAAGCGTAACACGTGAGGCAATTATTTTCAACCTTTGGCAGGAAAATTAGAAGTGGTCTTTCGACATAATGTAAGAAAAAAGCTAGTGGCATAACTTGACATATCTAGTTCTTTCAGTGGTCAATATTTCTTGTTCTGAGGTTCCCACACATTAGCGTGGGGAACATCTTCTCTGCCAGAGGTCAAACTTAAGGAAAAGCAATGATAATCCTCCCCCACTTACCACATGTGTAAAAAAAATAAAAAAATAAAAAAAAAAATCTCAACAAAAATCCCCAAATCCCTTGAAAGAATGATTTCTGTTTACTTTTCCTGTGTAATATATTTAGAGAGAATCTGGAAAAGATGGCTAGAAATCTATAAACAGAAAGTGCTAAGTGGAATTCACTGTTTATAGACTTTAGCTAGAATTTTGTCCCTTATATAATGTTGCCAGGAATCTTTTATATTGTACTCTTTAAAAACATCTTCATCAGGTTTCCTTTTCTGTTGATTTTCCTCCTCCTTCTTTCCTCTGGCTCTTAAACTTGTTTCATTCTCTTCAATTAAATGGCATAAATGCAACTTTTGGAATAACTGATTTTTCCAAAGAAACTCCTGGAACTATCTTAGTGCCATCAAATATACCTGTCATTTTGAAATTTTAATATATTATATACTGTATAGTTAAAATATATGTAATAAAATTATCCACAGAAATCCTTCTGATTTAATAAATACTAGGCTAGGTCTATATTGATGTGGAATGGTAAGATGTATATATGTAAGAATGTTAGAAAAACAATTTTCAATTCTAAGCCTGGGCTCAAAATCTTTATCAGCTCCAGAATTTTCCGTCTGCAAACAGTTGTTCACAAGCAGGATTACTATAGTCCTTCTCATCTGACCCATTGGACAACAACAGTAAGACATATTCTGAATGACAAGACTCTGAACATATCAGTGACATTATTACAACCTGAAAAGAAGCTGAAATGAAGTCAAACAGCAACATACAGAGGCTTCCCCTTGAAACATGCCTGACTAGCATTTGCTGTATTAGACTTAGTTCCTTGATCTGTGCTTTTCAGTCATTTCTTTAAGCAGTCCCAAAGACATCAGGAAACCTGCGGTGCCAGCCTTTGCCAGTCAACACTAACTTCTGCCTTTGGACTCTAGTGATTGAGCAAAGATGTTGTGTTAGTAGTTTCCTTTGAGTACAAATATCTCCGGTTTGAAAAGCTACAGGAAAAGTTCAATATAACCAAAAAACTGCAAGGTCACCTAAATGACAATTTTAAGGAGAGCACAGATTCTTCCCCTTTACCCCAAAACTGTCATTCAGGCACAATTTCTAGCTTTTTTTTTTTTTTAAGTCGACAAATACTGCTATTATTGCATTACAACATCTCTAACACATTAATAAAAACCTAGGTGACACTTTTCTCTTTAAAAGGTGTAAATATATTAGATGAGGCATAAAAAACCACTCCACTACATGCAACTTTCCAAACACTTAACTGTTCTACTTCCAAATGTTTGTTTTAAACTCAAGATCTCTTTAAACATACTACAGGAAGGGGACAGGTTAGAGGACTGGAGAGAAATATGAAAATAACAAATGTCTCACTTTTCCTTTTCTGATGGAACCACCAGAATCTAAAATGTGTGGGTGGGGGGGGGACAACGATATTATACAAAGGTGAATTCAAGAGGAATTCGGATAAGTGAAAGTACTCACTGTTACTACAGTTTTGATCACATTCAACTCAGAAAGTAACTACTAGAAATGATGCTTGATTTAAATTTTTGGTACCCTCCAGTTTGGTTCAACTACCAAAACGAATAAACTTGTCCTCAGAGTTACGCATTTTCCTCCAGAAGAGGTTGTTGGTGCGAATAAGGAAACAAAAGGAATTGGTACGATACATTTGTACAATAAAAGGACAATGTTTTGAGAGATGTAAATCTGATCGCTCCGAGGAAACATTTCCTGTTTAAAAGAAAACATCATAGGCTGAAACAGAAGAACTGAAAAACTGAACCTTCTCCACGATTCAAAAGATCTAAATCCACACTACAATGCAGATTAAAAACAAACAAACAAAAAACAAAACAAAACAAAAATCACCTTACATCTCTTCTCAGTTACCCTACACATTCAATGTAGAAAGACAAAGCCAGTTTCTGAAACAAAAGATCAGCTGCTACGAAAACAAAATAACACTCCGCAGAGGAGGAAAAGTACACAGCCTTTGAACCAAAACAGACAGATGACCTTTTCATACACTTAAAGCTTCAGTCCTTGGCACAGCCAGCACCTTATGGATAAAATGCTCACTCCATTATTTGCTAACATACTGTCTGAGGACTACACGATGGGAAGGCTGTGGATAAACCCAAGGCACATTTCCTGGTGTGTGATTAAAATCTGTCAAATCTACATTAAAACAAAACAAAAACAAAAACAAAACCATCTCTGCCCTCCCGCCCCCCATCATTGCTCTCTTGCCTCATGAGACCCCCTGAATGTACAAAACTAAAAGTACGTGGGGAGGGGAGTGTAGCATTTTGCAGGCTTCTCCACGCTCCAGGGAGGCATTTCTCACGAGTCCTTTGAGGTTTTAGGATTCAGATACTATGCGACCAGAATTGCTGTCTGAGCTACCTCACAATTTACCCAGACTTCTTTTAGACTTGAGTTAACCTGTTAACTAAAAGGAGCATCTTGAACTTTTCCACGGGGGCGCCTTTGGAGAACGAGTTCTGGCTCATAAAGCCTTTTCGGGTCCTCAGACCCTCGGCGCGCGGCGGCAGATCCAGAGTGTCCATCGGGTAGAGGGCTCTTTCCGGGACTCAGTTTACCCACCGAACGAAAAACGGGCGTATCAACGTCGTTTCGTGAGGGGGGAGACCCCCCCCCCCACACACACACACAGACACACACACACACACACACACACACACAGACACACACACACACACAGAGGCGTAATTAATCAGTGTCTTTGAACGCTCTGAGATCCGGAGATGAAAGGAGACGCCGGAGAGACGCGCGGAGACGATGACAAGAATCACAACAATAAAAAGAATGACTAACTTGGAAGTCTGCGTTATGTAAGGAAGGAGAAAGAAGTTAGCAGATGCGCACGAACAAAAGAGGAGCCCACCGCCCCCTTTGTTTCTCTTTCCTTTCTCTCCTCCTCCTCCCCGCGGCCCGCGCGGCGCGGCGCCGGGGGGCGCGGGGGGCGCGGGGCTCCCGGGCGGAGGGGGAGGGCGCGTCGGGCCGGCTCCTCACAAAGGCGCTTCCTCCCGCGAGGGCGCGGGATGCGGGCGCCGCGAACTCCGCTCCCGGCCGCGTCGAGCGCGGGGGCGCGCGGGGGCGCGCAGGCGGGCGGGCGGGGAGGGAGAGCGGGCGCGGGTGGCCCCCCGGGCCGCCGCTGAGGAAGTTGCGCGCCCGCCTCGCCCGCGCGCCGGGCCGGCCCCGTCACCATCCCTCCCGCCCGCCCGCGCGCCGCCGCCGCCACACTCACCGGACGATCGCTGGCGGCCGCGAGCCCAGCACGGCCCCGGGGGCCGGAGCGAGGGGGCCGAGCGTGCGTACGCGAGCGGCGCGAGCCGACAGCCCGGCGTTCGGCCGCCGCCTCCCTCGCCAGCCGGCCGAGCCCCGCGAGGGAAGTTGGCCGCGGAGCCGAGCGCCGAGGAGCCGCGCGCTCAGGCACACGCAGAGGCGCGGGGCCCGCTTTGTGGTGCGCTCCCGGAGGGCTGAGGCAAACCCGAACGCGCGGCGCGGCGGCGGCGGCGGCTGCTGCGGCTGCTGGTGGAGGCGGCGGCCGCGGCGGCGCCCCCCGACGGTCCCTCCGCCTCACACCGCCTCTGGGTCACTGACACACACTCGGAGGGAGGGGAGGGGACTAGCCGGAAGGCGGGGCAGGAGGGACGGGACGGGGGGGGCAGGGCCACAGCGGGAGGCGGTGACGCGGCGCCGAGGGGTCTCTTGGGAGTTGTAGTCCTCCAACGCAAGGAACGGAGGGCTCCATCGTGGCGGTGGAGGCTTCCCGGCTCTCTCTGCACTGCGCATGCTCAGGGCGAGAGGGTCGGCCCCCACTGTTGCTATGGTCACCGACACTCGGAGGGAGGGACCGCGTTCCTCGCTGCTGCTGGCTGAACAAGGCCCTTCTCGTCCTAAGGTACGGCGAGGGATCCCGCCCCCAGCTACTCCTTCCCTACTTTGCTCCACCCCCCCAGCTCCTAGTTTCACCACTCACAAGTGCCCGGTGAGGTCGGACTTCCTGTCGATATTTTTTGGCATTTCCCTGCTACTTAATTTTCTTTCAAAATTCCGAATCACAGATACCCATTTTCCCCTCCCTTCCCTCAAAAGAGTCCTCTCTGCTTTAGATTCAACTTTTTTTTTTTTTTTTACCTAAGACTTGTAGAAAGGTAGTTGCTTCCAGTAACTTAACAATGAAGTGATAAAACGATTAGGAACATCACCTTGTTAATTTTTTTTTCCACTTCGTCACATCAGACTTTAAGACCAGCAAAGGTAAAAGAGTTCAGGGTTAATATTGGTATTTTTTTACTTGCTCAGCGTAAAATGACCCAGGTTTGTTTATTTTAAAGCCTACGATTTTTAAAGAAATATACATAAGTTCAAACGATGCGTGGGACGTGGAAGATTGTTTACTGTACATATGTTGGCAAACTTTCATTTGGCAGTAACTGAAGTCTGAACCAAAGTCTGAGTATGCTGTTGGGCTGGTCAGCTAAGTCTACACCCATACAGGCAGGCACCGAGGTGTGGATTGGTGGTGGAGGGGGGTGGTAAAAGGCAGGACACAGTTACTGGATCTCTAAAGGTCTAAAGGTAACCTGTCCCAGCCTCCTGTATTCCTTCCCTGCCTAGCTGGAAACCCATACATACCCTGGAAGAAAAAGATTAATGCTTATAAATCAGAAAAACATGTAGTGGAAGAAAAACAGAGGTTTTCAAATAGAATCTCAAGATCAAAAATCCTTATTTTTGTAGACCACATAATTATTCATTCAAGAAAAAACACACTTATTTAATATACTATGTCCCAGTATACTTTGTTGGTTCTCGGAAATAGAGATGCAAAAATATAAAAGAAACATTTCTTGTTTTCAAAGTGCTTGCTGTGCATAGAGGAGACAGGTAAATAAAGGGACTCAGTGTGATAAATACTATAACAGGAAAGCACACCAGGTGCTCTAATGCACAGCTGCCCCAGACTCAAGTAAGGTCAGATGCTTCCAAGAACATTTGAACTTGAAGATGGCTGTGAGTTAGGGTGTTTTGAGTATTTTGGTGGAGGAGGGGAAGAGAGAAGTGAGTTGGGAGCATGGGGGGTGGAGTTGGAAGGCAGGAAGAGCAAAGTGCTAGAGGCATGAGACTGTGCAGTATTCTGGCTTGGCAGAGTTCAGCATTGTTGGTAGAACAGGATTGAAGGAGTGGTGAGAGAAGACACAGAAAAAGAATGAAGAACCTTATACAATATGCTAAGGAATGTGGACTCTTTTCTAGAAGCAATGGAAACTCATGCCAGGACTGTAAGCAGATGAAATTTTCATAAGATACGTATTTTAGAAATGCATTTTCTGCATTTAAAAAAAGATAAGAGCCCGAACTAAGGCATCAGCGGTGGCAGGAGACTAAACTGAAGGTAATCAGACACTATTTAAGAAAGAAAATTAATAGAACCTAGTGAGCAGTTGCCTGTGTTTGGGGGTAAAAGGTGAAGGAAGGTTATCAATTATGATGCTTTTGGTTGCAAGCAGCAAAAACCCGACTCTAACTGGCTTAACCAATCAATATTACCTGTCTAGGTAGAAAGTCCAGTGAAAAGGTGGGCTTCAAAGCTGAATGATTCAACAATTCAAAGATGTCATGTTTCTCTCTTGTTTCATTGCTTTTCCTTCCTTAGTATTAGCCTATGGTCAAATGACAGTGGTTTTAAGAAATTCCTGTGGTTTTAAGTTTCACCATCTAGGTACATGAAAAGAAAAAAAAAAAGAAATTTTTGAAAACTGTTTTAGAAAGGAGAGAAAACTACCTTTCCGCAGAACCAGCCTCAAGAACTGGTTCATTTTTCTATGCATGACCAGGGAATGACATGAGACTAATTATCTAAGGATAAAGACCTATGCCCTGCCCCCAGCCCCAAAGGAGTTAGATTCCCCCAAGTTGTGATGGGGAGGTGTGGATATCCCAATGAACACAGGGGTGATTGCCCAGAAAAAGAAGAATGAAGGCTGGCAAGCGGGGGGGGGGGGGGGATCCATAATATGTATTACAAGGAAGGAGAAGGATGAGATTTATGAGCCATTGATTCCATTAACTGAGTCAGGAAATACAGAAGATTGAACAGCTTTTGAGGGGGAATTTGATGAATTCGCTTTGGATATGTTGAGTTTGAGATAATTATGGACATCTCTGTGAAGAAGTGGAGTAGGCAGTTATATATATACATATATTATATATATATGACTCTAGTGCTCTGAAGAAAGATCTGGACAGCAGAAGATACAGTTGGAATATACCATCATATAGACGGTAGTCAAAATTATAGGAATGGATGAAATAACCCACAGGGAGTATGTACATCAGAAAAGGAAGAATCAATAATAGCATCCTGGGGAACACCAGCACTTAATGCGTAGGCAGGTAGATCATGAAAATGCCTAGGAACTAGCAAGAGACCTAGAACATATAAAGAAATAGGAAAATGTAATCTATAACCAGGAGAAAAGTCAGTCAACATAAACAAAGCCAGAAATGAAAAAGTGCACAATATTAAAAGTTATTATGAATATGCTCCATATACTGAAAGAGAAATTAGAGATATAAAAGAATGGAATTTCAATGGACATAAAAATTTCACTGAGTGAGATTAATACTCAAGCAGGTTAGACACTCTGAAGAAAAGATTAGTAAACTTGGAGACATAGCAGTAGAATCTAGCCAAAAACTAAAAAAAATTAAACAACAATGAAAATGAAAAAAAAAATGAAAAACTGCCTCAGTGATCTGTAGGATAATACCAAGTTTTCTAGTTTTTGTGCAACTGGAGTTCCAGATGAGAGAGAGGTGAGAAAGGGTGACAGAAAAAATATTTGAAGTAATATAGCTAAAAATTGGACAAAAATTATAAACCCAGAGATTCAAGAAGTTCAATAAGCCCTAAGCAGGGTAAGCACACGCACTCAAAAACCACTAAAAAAGACATCGTCATCAAACTGTTGAAATCTTGCGGTAAGAAGAAAATATCAAAAGCAGCCAGTGGAAGGAAAGGCACATTATGTATAGAGAAACAAAGACGAAAATTCAATAAACTTCTGATCAGAAACTATGCAAGTCAAAAGACAATGAAAGGGCATTTAAAAAAGTGCTGAAAGAAAAAAAATTCTGTCACATAGAATCCTATATTTAGAAAAAATATCTTTCAATAATGAAAGCTAAAGAAAGCAAAAGCTGAGAGAATGTTGCCAGTTACACTGCACCACAAGAAATGTTAAAGCAACTTTTTCAGCATTAAAACACACACACACACACACACACACACAGAAGCTTGAGTTTGTATTAAAGAATGAAGAGTCCTGGAAATGGTAACTATATAAGTAAATACAAAAGGCTTTGCCCCTCTCATATAGAAATTCTTAAAAAAATAACTGACTACTTAAACAAAAATACGATACTGTTTTATAGAGTTCATAACATATGTAGAAGTAAAATGCTTGACAATAATAGTTCAAAGGATGGAAAGGAGAAATGGAATTACATTGTTAGAATTTACATTGTATGTGAAATGTACTATTATTTGAAGGTAAATTGTGATAAATTAAAAATGTACATTTTAGGGATCCCTGGGTGGCGCAGCGGTTTGGCGCCTGCCTTTGGCCCAGGGCGCGATCCTGGAGACCCGGGATCGAATCCCACGTCGGGCTCCCGGTGCATGGAGCCTGCTTCTCCCTCTGCCTGTGTCTCTGCCTCTCTCTCTCTCTCTCTCTCTCTCTGTGACTATCATAAATAAATAAATTTAAAAAAAATGTACATTCTAAATCTTAGAACACCCATCAAAATAAAACAAACAGGTCTAGCTAATAGGTCAACAGTGGGGATAAAATGAAATCCTAAAAAGGTATGTGTGAATGTAGAATCAGAAATACAAAGAAATCTGTGTCCTTAATGACCATAGAGCTGACATAGCTTCTAGAACACAGGTTTCTATCTCTTGACCTCTTTTAAGTGATTGAGAAATAAACTTCTTTCTAATTCATAGGCATTGTTATTTTATATTCTATGTTATGTACGTAATCAGAATAGCTGCCTGCTTATATTAGTTATGGACATTCTATGTCCATTCTATGTTATGGACATAATCAGAATAGCTACCTGCTTATACTAGTTTCATGAAGTAAAGTATATTTCCCAGAATCAGGCAAAACCACACGTTGCTCAAGGTTTGGTCTCATTGGCAGCAACTTCAACATAATTCTGGAGTTCGTGTAATTGTCATTAAAATTACGAGTATAGTTTATCTTTTGTATGAACATCGTTTACCATTAGTTCAATCTGTTTTTCTTGAAAGAGGAAATACATGTAGAGTCCTTGGAATAGAGAAAATGCTCAGTCAATATACACTACTTTGAAACAGCCTCCATAATAAGGTTGAGATACCCTAATTTATTTATTTTTTAAAAGATTTTATTTATTTATTTGAGAGAGAGAGAGACTACGAGCAGAGGGGAAGTGCAGAGGAAAAAGTAGATTCCTCACTAAGCAGGAAGCCCAACATGGGGACTCGATCCCAGGACGCCGGGATCATGACCTGAGCCAAAGGCAGATGCTTAACGATCTGAGCCACCCAGGTGCCCTGAGATACCCCAATTTAGGTATATTGTGGGGTTTGTACTCCAAAGTTAGGTAGAAAATAAAAGTGGCATTCATTTATCTATGAAAATCAGTGAACCTCTCTTTGAAATTGTGTTCACCGTACTCTTCTGTATAGTTCTTCAAAATTGGCAGTGCAAAACTTCAATCACAGGAAATGAGTGCACCTTCACTCACCCTCTACTCAGTCTATGTGTCTAGTTTAATATTTAACAGTTCTTTGACCAAAGCAGCTATCCTTTTTTGCTTATCTGCACTTTCAAATTTGGTATATTCAAATATCTAGTCATTTCAGTAAAAAATGACTAATAATTAAGGTTTTGTTAAATCTCTTAAATTCTAAAAACTTCTTGATCTTAGGAATTTGCTCAGTAAATTCCAGTGTTTCCTCCACCATCTGACTACATAAAAATCAACTAGAACGATGTTTCTACTCTTCCTCCAAACATACATGAAAATGATATTTAGAATATGAATATAAGGAAAAATCATAATGTTAATACCTTTCTCCAAAACATCATGCAATTAATCTAATTTGCTAGAAAATGATGTAGAGGGAATTGGATACACCAATCTTTTCTTATGACTTGAAAAAAACTGTTGCAAACTTATTTTTCTCTTTTTACTGCAAATGTTTCATCTGCAGCACATGAACATACCTTTGCATATTTTGTCCACAAATTTCTCATATTTTATACTGGCAAATGATTATATCCCATTCATGGATGTTAAAAGTTGGGCTTTTTTTTTTATTAGAAATGCAGGCAGACTTCTTTTAGAGATCTGGGAGACCGTAGACTACATTTGAATTCTTGCTGAGACGCTCAGATTTGAGAGTAATAATATTGTGTGTTTGCATTTTAATATTCAGGTATTATGTAGGTTGTCTCTTAAAATTTCTATCTTCCAATAGTCTTCCCTAAAATAAAATTATTCTCTTTTAATGTTCTTAAAGTCTCCAAATAGCTCACAGTCAACATGGAACATGTTCCTATTTTAAACCTGTGAATGGCACACAATTTGAAGGCCTGGGCTTTCACTCAAAAGATTTGTAGGCCCCAAATGCTGTCTCTGACATTTTAGATATATTTGGAAAATGTCAAAGACAAGCTAGTTAAGATTTTAATTTTTTAAAGAAGTATGCTTATACACCAAAGAATGCAGCCTGTATATTTTCAGTATTAGGCCAATCAACACATATGCAAACAGTTATTTTGGAACTTTTAAAAAATACTAAATAATGAAAGAAGTGGAAAACTCATGGAGAGAAGATTTAGATTGTGTTACCATCCCTATTGATTTTTCTGCTCATGGAATAATTACTTGTACTTTTATACCTCACGTTTCATGCATTAATTCTTTCATCAAATACTCATTGAGCATAGTGCCAAGCTATGGATGTAAAGATTAATTAGTCATGTTTCCAACCCTTGGAAAGCTTATAAGCAAGTGCATAGATAAGTACAACAAAATTTTATAACCATTTTTCTAGAAGTATGTTTAGGAAATAGTGGGAACGTAGACAAGGGAATAATCAGTTTTACATGAGAACGCAGTCAGAAAACACTTCAAAGAGGAGATGGTGGTTGAGCTAAGTCCTGAAACGTGTCCAGGTGACCAAGGACATTTTAGTAGAGCTTGCACTATGAGAAAAAACATGGAAGATGAAATAGCATGACCTACTTGGAGAACAACAGGCAATTTGGGCCAGATCATAGGGTATGAGGTGAGCACCCTGAATCATGAAGTTAGGTAAATTTTCTGGGATCAGATCACAGAAGTCCTTTTATGCCATGCCATGCCAAGGAGTTTGCAATGAGAAACTGTTGAAAGAATTTAAACAGAAGAGTGATACCAATCATATTTGTGTTTGAGCAAGGTGACCAGTTTAAAGAATATGTATTAATTCAGGTGAGAGATGATGGACACACTAAGTAGCTGTGGGGAATGGAAAGAAGAGAACAGATACCAAAGACATTTGGGAGATAGAATGGGACTTAATTGCTGATTGGATGTGGGAGGCGAGGGAAAGAGGAGACAAGGATAATTTTGAGGTTTCTAGCTGTGTAACTGGACATTACACATTGAAGCTATTCGTTAATAGTGAACACCAGAGGTGAAGCAACTTAGTGGAAAATAATGAACTTCATTTTGGACAACAGAACTGGAAGTGAATGTGATGATACCCAGAAGGCATGAGATAAATATTGAGTACTGATGCCACTGAACACCGAACCTGGGAATGGATAAGAGCCCTAGGGAAAGGGGTGCATGGGTGGCTCTGTTCGTTGAGTGTCTAACTCTTGATTTTGGCTAGGTCATGATCTCAGGGTCATGAGATTGAACCCTGCTTTGGGCTCTGCTCAGCAGGGAGTCTGCTTCTCTCTCTTTCCTTCTCCCTCTGCCCCTCTATCCCCCTCTCAAATAAAGAAATAAAAAATAAAAATAAAAATAAAAAAATAAATCTTTAAAGAAAGATCATCCAGTGAGTGTGTAGAGTAATACCAATAACAACAGTTAACATTTATTGCATTATTAAGATCTTATTTGTACCAGTGTCCTGCTCTATGTTACCTCATTCAATCTTTGACAAACTCTATGAGGTTAAGTACTCCTGATTGTTAATTTTATGTGTCAACTTGACTGGACCAGATATTTGGTTAAACATTATTTCTGGATGTGTCTCTGAAGGTGTTTTTGGATGATACTAACATTTGAATCATTGGACTAAGTAAAGCGAATTGCACTGTGGGCCTCATCTGATCAGTTGAATAGAACAAAAAGGCTGACCCTTCCACAAATAAGGAGGAATTTCCTACTGCCTGACTGCCTTGAGCTTGGATATTGGCTTTCAGCTATTTGAAAGTCCTGGTGTTAGCAGGGGTCCCAGTTCTAACCTCCGCACTACCAGTACATCTCCTGTCCCTCCATAGGCATTAAAACCCTGGCCTCAGGCCCATAAGGCCTAGATTTAAGTCTGACTTTGAGTCCCTTTCTCCTGACACAACATTTTTTTCCCTCTGGCAATAGGATTTCTCTCAAGCCCAGGATGTCTATGTATTTGTATCAGAAAAGATGGCTGCAATGAGCTCAATCTGCCATGTTGTGAGAGCCTAGTTTTTATTCATTTTTGAAAATGATTTCAAATACTTTGCCATAATTACCTATATTCTTATTTTCTAAAAATCTTTTTACCAATACCTTTAAGAACGTATCTGACTTGTTCAAGTACAAAAGAAATACACTGACCATGAAGCATTACCATCTCTGAAATAGTAGTATGTAGACACAGTTAGGGAATACTGGGGAGCCAGGCTAGGGTGTGGAAGAGGTTTAGGGTAAATAGCCATATTTAAAGTTGGCAAGTTATAGGACTCTAACTTCATGATGTTCACTTTAATTCTCCTTGTTTCACCCCCCAAGCTAGGTTGGTGCCCCATAACCCAATCTTTCTTTGGTAGTTTTCTCTAGTTCTCTGACTTATGTTGGTAAGTAAAATAGTAAATTACTCTCTAAACTCACCAATTTTTGTTTTGGTTTAACATCTCTTTGTAGACCTGAGTACAGGAATCCTGGACTTTGCCAATAAAAATTTCCTACTTAAGTTCTGCCCTTCTCAGTATTAATGTCTCATAACTAGATCTCCTGAACTGCTACTGCTCTAATATTTTCTCAGATAATTCCCCCATTCAGTTTCACATGCTGCCTTAAGCATCTGTGTCTCCTGCTTGTCCTGCCTCCACAGTTACCTCTCGGAGATCAGTTTCTTCACAACCCCACCCCGCTGTGTCACTGTTTAAAACTCCCAGCCTCCCAACCTGAGTCACCGCACGCCCCCTTCTAGTGTTACCAGCCGGGGCTCCTACCTCCAGCCTGTCTCTTCTCTGATAAAATCAGCATTGCATGTTAGCAGAGACACACCATTCCATCCATTTGACCAGACTTGGCAGCCTGGAGTTTTTCAGTTTATGAGAGTATGTTTTTAATGCAGCATTTATAGATCTTAGAAAATTTCAAAGTATACAGAAAAACAGAGAATAGTCCAATGAATCCCATGTATCCATCATCCAGCTTGAAGAATTTTCAACTTCTGGTCAACCTTGTTTGGTCTCTATCCTCACCACACCCACTGATTTATTTCAAAACAAATCCCAGATGCCATATAATTTTATCTCTATATCCATATGTGTCTTTTAAAAACTGAGTGTTTTATTTTATTTTTTAAAAGATTTTTTTATTAATTTGAGATAGAGAGGGTACAAGCAGGGAGGAGGGTCAGAGGGAGAGGGAGAAGCAGACTCCTCACTCATGCAGGAAGCCTGATGTGGGGGCTCAATCCCAGGACCCCAATGTCATGACCTAAGCCAAAGGCAGATGCTACTGAGCCACCCAGGCACCCCTAGATATCTTTATTTTAAAAACAAAACTATAACTTGATTATCACACCTAAAAATAACCCCCTGAATATTTTCTTAATATCCTCAAATATCCAGTTTTTAAGAATTGAGATACAAAAATCCATTAGTTGTTATTATCTCTTGTCTCTCTTTTTAAAAAAGTTGCATATTATGAAAATTTTCAAACACATACAAAGTAAGCAATATAATATACATACACAACACCTAGCTTTAATCATGACCATCAGTCTTTTTTCTTGTATCATCTATACCTCTACCCACTCTCCAATTTCCATTCCATTATTTTTTAACAGTGTTTGTACATATATTTAAACATACAAATCTTAGTTGTATAGTTTTGACAAATGGATATACCAATGTAACCCATATCCCTATCATCACATAGGAATTTACATCTCCCTAGATGGTCCCCTTGTGCCTCTTACCCCTTCACAGGCAACTTCTATGTTGATTTTTATTTTAACCTTAGATTAGTGCCTGTTCTAGGCCTTTATCCTCTTTTATGTTTAGCTTCTTCTCAGTACAATGTCTGTGAGATTCAGTCTACTTCATATAATTGCTGTCACTACTACAGTATGTTTATCCTTTCTCCTGTTGATGGACATTTGGTTAATGAAGGTTTTTGTTATTGAGAATAAAGCTGCTATGAACATTCTTCCATAAGTCTACCAGTGCTTAAACTTTTTTTAAAGGTCTAAGTGGTGTGTGTGTGTGTGTGTGTGTGTGTGTGTGTGTGTGTGTGTAGGAGCAGGGAGTTGGTTATTGTTGAGGAATCCAGGTCATTTGTCCAGTAGAATATCTAGTCAGGATTCTGCTGATTGCATCCACTTATGTTTTACATATTCCTCTGTCCCTTGAATTTTCTGTAAATTGATAATTAGATCTAGAGGCATAAAAGATTCAAGTTCAATTTTGTCAAGACTGTTTCAAAGGTGTTGTTGTGCACTTCCATTAGAAGATCACAGTGATGAGTATTCTTTTATTTGACACTGTAACTTTGGGATAGGTTTCTAGAAATGAGATTGTTGGAATAAAGGGTAAATGTATATAAACTTTCACTAGATTTAACTTATGAGATTTTCAGGTATGTATTATAAACTATAATATGCTGTTCACTGAGGTATTGGTTGTGGTAATTTTGCTACGTAGAAATACACATACACACACAGTTGAATCTCATTATTTGTAGTAGTTATGATCTATAAAGTTGCTGCAAACACTGAATTAGTAAGTACTGAACCATGCCTCCTAGAGAAAAATACAAGGTTAAGATCCTGTGAGCATCTGGTCACAACATTTTAGTCAACTGAGCAATAGATAACCTTATTTTATGTGTACTTCTGCTTAAAGACAACTTATTTAATATATATTGTTGATTCATTAATATTGAGCTCACAGTCAACAGCACTATAACTCATGCCCAAATGAAATTTATCTAACACACGTATTTTCTCTGAGGGCAACAGCACAGCCTTCCTTTGCTTAGAAACATTAGACAGCAGCTCAGCACTATGTTTGTGGGCCCTTTTAAACATTGAAATCACACACACACAAACAAAAGCAGAAGACATAAAAATTTGAACAACCTGGTGCTAAATGGACCACAAAATGGACACTTATTTACAGTGTGAGATCTAAGACAAGAAGGCAGAACATTACCTTGTTCAGCCTCAGCTAGGTATGTGGGTGCCAAGAGACTCAAATTTTGGGGGACTCGTGGCATGTCCATGAATGACCTGCGAAAGCACTATGAGTATTAATATGGGAATTACAAGTATTTTTAGTGAGTAGGCAAAATCACAAATACGTACTCCATGAAGAATGAGAATCAACTCTATACATAAAACAGGATTAGCATCTGTTTCCAACCCCCCAGAAATTGGGCAGCTAAAAAGAAGAATAAACATATTCTTTTCAGCAGGCTCAATGGGACTATATTCCCATGAGAGCTAGGCTTGATGGAGGTATCCTGTCTCAAAAACGTGTAGACTGAAGCATAACCATAACTCACTGTGATAGGAGATGTAGGTAAATTGGGTTTTAGATATGCTAACATTTTTACTAAGAAAGAACCCTCCTTAGGTGAGAAAAATATCATATATAGCAGTGGAAATGGCGTGAGGTTTAGAAAGTATGGAAGTGTCTAAGAAAACTAGCTTAAAATCTGACCTGAAAGAAAGAAAAGACTGAGGACTTAGTACAGAATAAATGCAAAGAATATAGTTCTAAGATGTTTCACTGAATGGGGAGTGAGAGACATACTACCTAATGAGGATGTCTGGTGATGAGAAGAATCAATTTACCTGGGAGCTAAGAAGTAATAGAAAATCCTTTGCCTCACTAATGAGTAGTTGTTCTGACTTGGACTTGAGGGTATATGTATGCGAAGCCATGGTGAAAAAGGACCAAGTGATTCCAGAATATGGTTTAAAAAAAATTATCTTGTTCTAGGTATGAACCTTAGAGAGCAATTTGTAAAGAGTTTGATTTATTAATTAATATCAGATCACTATAATAATAATAAATAAAACAATGCCTGGTGGTTTACATATCGAGATAGATATTCTGCTCCCAAGTCCTCCGTAAATTATAGACTCACATTTGGCTCTCCACATATTGAGCAAAAGCTGGTATAAAAATTATCAGAGGAGTGCCTGGGTGGCTTAGTCTGTTAAGTGTCTGCCTTTGGCTGGGGTCATGATCCTGGGGTCCTGGGATCAAGCCCTGCATTGGGCTCCCTGCTCAGTGGGGGACCTACTTCTCCCTCTCCTTCTGCTGCTCTCTCTGCTTGTACTCTCACTCTCTCTCTCCCTCTCTCTGTCAAATTAACAAATGAAATCTTTAAAAAAAAAGAGAGAGATAATTATCAGAGACACTAGAGCCAACACATAGGATAACAGCCATATTTTTCAAATATACCATGACAATTACTCTCCCACCTCTTATCCCTAATACTATTCTATTGAGAGGCAACAACAGAAAATATACCACTAGATTTTTGCTTCAGACTTACCCTTAAAATTTCTCTAGGTTAGATATCGGGCTGAAGATATTTCTTGAAGTCGAGTCACAGAGACATTCTAGTGCTTGACCACAACACTTATATCTATGGTGAGACTCCAGCCTCCTTCCCAGCCCCAACAAGGATTCCCATAAAACTCTCCTATAATTCTCTTTCCTAAGACGCTCTTATAAATAGCATGTCCTAAATCATGGACACTAGCCTAGGTTTCCCTTTTTGCTTATTGGACATCTTGCCTGCACTCACTAGTTTCTCTCTGGCTTTAAGAATTTCAAAGGCCATCTCCAGGAGGTAGGAAAAAAAATTCTTTGAGGTAGAGGTGGAGATGGTACTAGAAAAGCCCATTTGGATTATATACTTTTAAAGAAAGTGACTTAGATAATATGAAGATTATCAACACAGTAACAAACACCTACATTTTAGTTTCTTACTGACCAGACTTAACAATATTTAGGGAAATCATGAGAAGCAATTCTTACTCCCAGAAGCCTAGAATTCAGGAAAGCTCTGCTTTTGCAGAGTCAGAGTCAGAGTCATTTTGCTGACTGAGAAAAATAAAAAGGAATTTGGTAGAAACTTTTGTTATATATATATATATATATATATATATATATATATATATATATGACATATATATGTGACACATATATATGTGACATTCATATATATATAAAGTAGTAGGATTGATATGAAATAAAAATATTTTCATAATTTCAGGTTCAGTTTGAACTTTTGTTTACTTAATTTCTGAATTTCATTGTTCAATTAGAATCATACAATAACATGAGATTATTTTGCTATCCAAAGCAATTTGTTGCTATTCATTCCTCAACAATAGCTCTCTACCCTCATCTTTTACTCTCCAATTCCAAATTCCAATATTATTCAACTGGAAGGTTAGACTGAGTGAGGAGTTGAAGACAAACAGGTGATACTTAACACAAAGCAATGAAATACATAATGTAAGCATTCCATTTTGAAATAAGTTAGATGTTAAGAAATATAGCTGCTATGAATTTTTACTGATGACATGCCTGTTGTGACCTAGGCTATTGATATGGTTGGCCAAGCATGAATAGAAGACAAACATTTCTATACCTGAACTCAGGCAAACTGGTTAACTTAGAAGAAACTTCAAGTCTATATTTATCAATGGAGCAGAGAAAATGGAATCAAATGACACAGGAAGAAAAAAAGGAAAAAAAGATAGCTATATGGTAAAAATCCCAATTATCTTGGGATCATTTTTCCAGAAATCAAAATAGGACCCATTAGCCCAAAGGTAAAACTTCTGAGCTGCTAAAAAAAAAAAAAAAAAAAAAAAAAAAAAAAAAGTAAAAAAAAACTGTATACTACAGTTCACAAACTTTATGTAGAAAATGTTCTAATATTAAATTTATCTAAATAAACTTGATATTTCACTCCCCTAGTCACAGAAAATTAGAAGCAATAAATTTTTTTAACCCTCAGTTATTATAGACTCTAACATTTATTGTGTGTTTACTGTGTGTGAGGAATAGTTACATAAATAGTTAATTTAATCCTATAAGGTATGTATTATTATTCCCCTCATTTCACAGACAAGGAGACAGAGGTAGAGAGAGGTTGTTAAATTTGCCCGACATGACACAGTAAAAACCAGGAGGGTCAGGATTCAAATACAAGCATTTTACCAGAGACTACACTTTGAGGCATTAGTGGCAGACATCAGGGACTGTAAATACAGTGATGAACAGGTGAGGAGGCTCCTGTTGTCAAGGTCTACAAGGGCCGGGGACCTGGAAGAGGCATGAGCTGGTAGGAGCAAGAACTGATGCTGATAGCACAAGAAGGCAGAGGTGTTGAGGGTTGGGAGCGCCAGACCCTTTACAGTTATTGTTTAATTCATTCTTTGCAACCATTCTGTAACTTAGAAGCAGCCCTTTCTCAGATGAAGAAATTGAGTTTGCGGAGCATTAAATAAATTCCCCCCAAATTGCATAATTTAGTAAATAGTGGACCTGGGATTTGAATCCAGGTCTGTCTGACATGAAGGCTTAATTTCTTTCTCCTGTACCTCACTACTCTAACAAAACCTTAGAAACAGAGGAACTTAAAAAGTATTTTGTCTGCAATTCTGTATAAAAGGAAAAAGCCCTGAACACACTACACCAGCCTGTGAAAGTTTTGTTGAATTCATAAAGTGGTTCAATGTGAAAATGGTGCAATAAAATATGTACAATTAAGACCCTAATAATCAAGAACCAGTGACATTATGTAGATTACTCTCTGTTTAAGAAAACAGGAAAAAGCTCTCCGGAGGTGCTCGTGAGCCCAGAAGCCATGTCTTACCCCGCTGATGATTACGAGTCCGAGGCTGCTTATGATCCCTATGCTTACCCAGGCGACTATGATATGCACACAGGAGACCCAAAGCAGGATCTGGCTTATGAACGTCAGTATGAACAGCAGACCTATCAGGTGATCCCCGAAGTGATCAAAAACTTCATCCAGTATTTTCACAAAACCGTCTCGGATTTGATTGACCAGAAGGTGTATGAGCTGCAGGCTAGTCGTGTGTCCAGCGATGTCATTGATCAGAAAGTATATGAGATCCAGGACATCTATGAGAACAGCTGGACCAAGTTGACTGAAAGGTTCTTCAAGAATACACCTTGGCCTGAGGCTGAAGCCATAGCTCCACAGGTTGGCAACGATGCCGTCTTCCTGATTTTGTACAAAGAATTATATTACAGGCACATATATGCCAAAGTCAGTGGGGGCCCCTCCTTGGAGCAGAGGTTTGAATCCTACTACAACTACTGCAATCTCTTCAACTACATTCTTAATGCTGATGGTCCTGCTCCCCTTGAACTACCTAACCAGTGGCTTTGGGATATCATTGATGAGTTCATCTATCAGTTTCAGTCATTCAGCCAGTACCGCTGTAAGACTGCCAAGAAGTCAGAGGAAGAGATTGACTTCCTTCGCTCCAATCCCAAAATCTGGAATGTTCACAGTGTCCTCAATGTCCTCCACTCCCTGGTCGACAAATCCAACATTAACCGGCAATTGGAGGTGTACACAAGTGGTGGTGACCCCGAGAGTGTGGCTGGCGAGTATGGACGGCACTCCCTTTACAAGATGCTTGGGTATTTCAGCCTGGTGGGGCTTCTGCGTCTGCACTCCCTTTTAGGGGATTACTACCAGGCCATCAAGGTGCTGGAGAATATTGAACTAAATAAGAAGAGTATGTATTCTCGTGTGCCTGAGTGCCAGGTCACCACATACTACTATCTCGGTTTTGCATATTTGATGATGCGTCGCTACCAGGATGCCATCCGGGTATTTGCCAATATCCTCCTCTACATCCAAAGGACCAAGAGCATGTTTCAAAGGACTACATACAAGTATGAGATGATTAACAAGCAAAATGAGCAGATGCACGCGCTGCTGGCCATCGCCCTCACCATGTACCCCATGCGAATCGATGAGAGCATTCACCTGCAGCTGCGGGAGAAATATGGGGATAAGATGCTACGCATGCAGAAGGGTGACCCACAGGTCTATGAGGAACTTTTCAGCTACTCGTGCCCTAAATTCCTGTCACCTGTGGTGCCCAACTATGATAATGTGCACCCCAACTACCACAAGGAGCCCTTCCTGCAGCAGCTGAAGGTGTTTTCTGATGAAGTGCAGCAGCAGGCCCAGCTCTCCACCATCCGTAGCTTCCTCAAGCTGTACACTACCATGCCTGTGGCCAAGCTGGCCGGCTTCCTGGACCTCACAGAGCAGGAGTTCAGGATCCAGCTCCTTGTCTTCAAGCATAAGATGAAGAACCTGGTGTGGACCAGTGGCATCTCTGCCCTTGATGGTGAATTTCAGTCGGCATCCGAAGTTGACTTCTACATTGATAAGGACATGATCCACATTGCAGACACCAAGGTCGCCAGGCGCTATGGGGATTTCTTCATCCGGCAGATTCACAAATTTGAGGAGCTCAATCGAACTCTGAAGAAGATGGGACAGAGACCCTGAGGACATTCACACTCTTTGTTAGGAACTCATTTTAAGGTCTTTGTAGGTGGGGCCTCTTTTTGTCTCCATGAAGCCTTTGCCTAGATCAGCCATCAGCAATTCAGCTGAGTTGAAGTTTATTTGGATTAAGGACTGAAGTATTTTAAATAAGTCTCAGTAAAAGATCTTCTTTGGAGCCAGAAAAAAAAAAAAAAAAGAAAACAGGAAAAAGTCTTGCATATTTTAAAAAGCCTAAAAATAGATATGGTTAAAATAAAACGTGCATTTAAAGGGACAAGCTTCAAGAATCTGGAAAATTCTCCTCTGTGGAATACCTCTTTTCTAATGACGCCAGATAAAGAAAGTTTCCTATATTGAGAAATAGTACAAATAGACATATTAAATAAAGGTTAACACTATTTTGTGTCATAGGACCCAACAAAAATAGTCCCAACACTTTAATAGCAACTTGGATTATGTGTTAATACTGAATGATACAGTATCTAAAATGTGTTTCTACAAGTTGTAAGAAATTGTAATTTATCAGGGATTCAAGCTATTAGGAAAGTAAAACAATTGGATTTCTCCTCATTCTATACTTCTGTGAGACAAAAGGACACAGATGTTCTTCAAAGACCTATGAACTTAAAATTCAAATATTCAGCACCAAATAAGCCAAGGGTTTACTTTAAAGAGCAACATATATGGTATGTCTTACATACAATATTGAACTGTATTTCCTATACTTTCTCTACAGTGCTGTGTTGATGATTGTTTTCATGACAACAATCATGACCCATAGTGTGCCCTCTAAGCTACAAAAAGACAAAAAAAGCTAAAAACTACATTCAATGTAATTTGAAAACAATACATTCAATTACCACCTTTAAAAAATGAGCCAACTATTGCGTATCTAAAATCTTTCAGATAACCCAAATGCTAATTAGAAAATTTCATTATCCAGTTTATTCATTAAAACACCTGAAAAAATATTTATGAAAAATATTCCTAGAAATATAAGAAAATATTTTCATCTACTGCACATTACTTTTATTGACTTGCATGTTCTTTTAAAGTTCTATGCCCTGCTTAGGTGTTGGATGTATTTTTAATGAAAAATTTTAATAATTTCAAAATAGCTATTAAGAAATTTTCAGTTGGTTAATGATCATAGACAACATTCAAACAAAAAATACCATTTGTTACTGAATAGCTTTAACATTTTACTTGGGTTGCAAGAAAACTTTGTATGGGAGATAATTACTTAATTTAGATGTATATATTTGTTCACTCAGAAGTGATGCTTTGTCAATGACAAAAACATAATTATGCATAAAGTTAGTTTTGTTCAAACCTTTTTTGCTAACTTTTAAAAAGATTTTATTTATTTATTTGACAGAGTGCAAAAGAGAGAGCATAAATGGGGAGCAGGAGAGGGAGGAACAGGCTCCTTATTGAGCTAGGAGCCAGATACAGGCTCCATCCCAGGACTCCAGGACCACGACCTGAGCTGAAGTAGACGTTTAACCAACTGAACCACCAGGTACCCATCCTTTTACTAATTTTTTTTTAAATCAAAGAAATGTATGTAGTTTAAAGTAGAAGAGAAAGGAAAATATTTTCTTCCTGGGCAAATTCACGGTAGGTGGAGGATGTGTAGCTATAACTACTTTCTGTAAAGTTTCTAAGATAGTTCCAAGTTTCAATTTAAAAATCATGTTAAACCATTCATTTTGATTTTTGTTTCAAAGTGTTTAGACACCATAGAGGGTAATGATCTGATATTTTTGGGAAAATCTTACTTTGACTTTGTTTCTAAATGATCCTTAGGAACATTAAAGAGTTTCTGTAGGTGGGTCCCACACTCATTGAAGACTTAGAGCATTTAATTAATAAAGGGTAACTGATTGTGAATAGGTCTTCTGATGGGCTTTAGAAATTTTATGAAATATGATCTGAATTTATAACATCATAGAGAGATCTCTTTATGAAGCTTTATTATGCCAGAGACACTCTGAAAATTCTTTCTTCCAGTTTAAGGCTTCAAATAGCACATATATACTGATTAGTCTGTAATTTGGAAAGAGTCAGTCTATTACTAGGACAGCATTTCAACCATGTAAGAGACTATATTTCCCTTTTTAAAAACATTTACCCTTATTTTATTTTCTAAGAAATCATTTAAATATTGAATCAGTATGACAGGCCTTGTCAAAGCAACAATTGAGCAATTGGCGTAGAATAGTAAAGTACTATTACCTAGATGAGGCTCAGATAGTAGATTCATTAAAAGAACACATTGTCCTGTTTTCTTCCTCTTTAAAGGAAGCATTCTAGCAGTAGCAGTGTAAAGACAGGAAGTACCTATTCCTTGCTTACTAAAAGAAAATGTTGAAAGGGAATCTTATCTCCACCTGCTTGACAGCTTCTCAGAAACGACCAGTCTTTTAATTTCCTTTCCTTTTTCTCTTTACAACTTTTAATTGGTTCACATGTTCCAGACCTCAGGGGACAATGTGATTTCTCATTTTTAATGTGGCATATCCTCAATATCCTAATGCCCACACACAGTGAGTGTGATACTGGTGGCTCCTAAGACATACTTGTTTCTGTGTCATACTTGTGTGACATATCTTTTGGGATGGTTATGACATACTTCTTCCCAAATAAAGATTTTAAATTTACTGTTTTGGGAGATTAATGCATATAGTGGCACAGAAAGTAATATATTAGTGTCATTATTATTACCAATTATTACTCAGAAGGTGCTTTTTGATGACAAGTTCACACACATGTACCAAACAGAAGAGCTCTAATGACCATCTACATAATCATATAAATTAAATCTAAAAACTGCCACAAAAAGCCCAAAACTCATTTTGTATCAGGAGACTGGAAATGGTAGAGTATTTCTGTTTGTATTTGATTTCCTGGTGCTCTGTCTTTATATAACTAAGAAATGATGCAAATCCATATAATCATGGCCAACAGCCAAATCTTCCACAAGTACTTGTGAGTGTATGTGGATGTTCATGAAAATATATTTCAAAGATTTCTATCTTGCTAATTTATAAACTTTTATGTCTAGACAGAAACAAATACAGGGCAACTTTTGAGCATTATTTCTGATGTGTATGATAATAATTTGCACAAACCATTTAGACAGACTAAAAACATATGAAATAAATGTGATGCTTCTAAAAAGACTTCTCTGATTTTCACTCCGGAGAAAATAATTTGCTGTTTTACCTTACTGTTTTTTTCCTTGTGACTCAAGGGAATCCATGACTCTAATATGTTTTTCTTGTAGGTATTTAAAATAACATACTATTAAAGTGGATAGTATTTTCAAATTTAGTTAAATAGGGAAATAGTTAAGATTGTAACTTTCAGACAATACTCCTCCTTAAAATTTAGACAATACTCTTCTTTGACATTTTAGTGAGCTCCAAAGTTCATAAGTTACTTTGCCCTTTATTTAGTAGAATATCACCCAACATGTAATGGGAAAATAAAAACTTACATATCACAATATTATCATTGTATATATTTATGATATACGACACACTGTATTATGTGATTTACCAAATTAATCTGTAAAAGAGTGTGTGGCCACTATTAGTTGCTTTAAACTGTCAAATGAACTAGACGTTGATTTTTAAACCTCAAGAGAGCATTAATGGTTTACTAAATTTTCTCAACTGAAGTTCATCATCCGAGCAGAGCAAGACCTTTTTTCATCATTCATCGGTCAAAAGTCATTCTTCTGGCATATTCCTCTACTCTCTACGTGTTCGCCAGAGTGAGATTCAACTGCAGCTCTTGTGGCCCCCATCTTACCACCCATCTGTCTTGCTCAGCTCTCAGAACTGCTTCTCTTTGATGTACCTCTGATATCTCCAGAGAGCCTCCCTACTGGCTCTCTCCTCAAAATGCCCCCCAGGACCCTACACCCTTCTTTAGCTATATTTTCTCTCCTTTTCTTCCCATCCAAGCTTCTTGAGAAGGGGCTCTAGTCAGTCCCTACATTTTCTTGTCTCTCATTCAATCTTTTTATTCTCTCTTTTTTCTTTTAATAAAATATACATAACATAAAACTTGCCATTTTAACTTTCAAGTGCATAGGTCTGTGGCATGAAGCACATTGACATCGCTCTACAACCATCACCACCATCCATCTCCAGAACCTTTTCACTTCCCAAACTGAAACTCTATACCTGTTAAACAATAATTTTCTATTCCTCCTCCTCCCTGCTCGCGGCCCCTGGAAACCCCCATTCTACTTTCTGTCTTTATGAATTTGATGACTCTGTGTACCTCATATAAGGGGAATCCCGTAGTATTTATGCTTATGTGACTGACATTTCATTGAGCATAACATCCTTAAGCTCAGTCATGTTTCCTTTATTGTCTTTGTTTTATCTTTTCCATGCCATTGAACTGCTCCTTGCCAAGGTCACCAGTGACCCCCAACTTACTTGATACTCTGGAAAATTGTCTTTTTTTAAATCTTTCAGTGGCATTCAACTGCACTTGAAGCTTCTTTACAATCTCCCCTCTTTTCAATTCCAAGACCTCCCTCTCTCCTGTTTTCTTCCTACGTTCCTAGCACTTCTGTGTTTGCTCCTCTTTACCTCAAATAATGTTTTTCTTCTGTGTCCTGTGTACATTTTAGAACATACTTTTCCATTCCTGTAATTTCTATTGCCATCCATATGTGGACTCTGACTCTTTGTTGTCATCAACCTAGATTTCTCTCCTGAACTCCAGAGGAGCGCAAACATCTATTGATGGAGATCCCCACATGAATGCTACACCTGCAAAATGTTTAAATCCATGCTTCCCTCTGGATTTATATCAACAATAGCTGGTACCATCCTCTGAGTTACTCTTGACTTTAAAATTTTTCCTACCCACAACATTTAATTGATTTCATAAGTTTTCTCAGTTTTTCCCACTCCATATCTTTGCAATAACCTTAATATTCACTTGTATCTATCCTCACTGCTACTGCTACTTGGCAATTCAAGTATTAGTCTTCTCTCTGGGATCACTGTTACAGCTTCCTAATGAGTCTGCTTCTTTTCCTTCAGTTTCATTCCCATCTGGTATATTCTCCACCTATTGTCAGAATGATTTCTACAAAGCAAATATGATTATATCACTCCCTGAATAAAAGTCTTGAATGCCTTCCCATTGCCTTCAGGAAGAAGAGTGCCATATTCTGCAGGATCTGGCCTCTCCATCTAAACCTCAGTACTTGCTGCTTTCCCTTATGCATTATTTGTTCCCAAGGGCATGATAAACTGTCCTAAATGTACTCTCCCCAGGCTGCCTTATCTACATAGGTGCCGTTCTCCTGGATAACTCTTATTGTCCTTTAGGACTCTACTCCAGGGCCATCTTCTCTAGAAAACCTTCCATGAAGGTGGGTATGGTGGATCCAGTAGTGTACTGCTTGGATTCTTTTAAGGCCTCGGGACTGAATTGTTCATTCCCTGACCACTGAGAGTATAAGTACAGATAGATCACAGCTAAATTTCATTTTGCAGCTTGACCGTGGTTGAAGAGAGCCACTTCCTTAAGGCCATGCCTTCCTTCCTATGGGCAACCCATATGTAATGACTACTTGATCTGGAAATATAGAAGCCTAGTTACATTGTCCCAGTTGGGACTATTCTGCAGGCCACCCTAGCCCTATAATCCTCCCATGAAAAGGCTGAGAACTTTGTTGTGACTGCATCAGAGACCAACTTCTTCTGTTCAATTCAGTTTCTTTCACTTCTCCTGCAAGTGATTGATCCTGAAAGCTAGCCTCCTGTGCACAGATCTCCATCTTAGAGTCCATTTCACAGGGAACTAAGTAGCAACACTGAGTTAGGATCCTCAACGTCACTTGCTTATTTCTATCATAACACTTATCCCCCTATATCATCATAATTGTCTGTTTACTTGTGGGGCTCTGCCTAAGTACAATGAGCAACTTGAGGACAGAGAGTCACCATCTTGTCTTTTTTATCTTCACTTCCTTTTTATCCTTATTTATTAAATCTTCTTGAATAAATAAATGAGTAAATAAATGTATGAGATCACCATCTTCAAAATCCTTCGGGATTTTTCTAAAATCGATTCAATCCTTCCTGACCTTTATTTCCTTTAGGAATAGCTCCAGAAAATCTGGATTGTCTCTTCCAGGATGTATTTGAAGTTTGCTGCTGCTTGTGTTTAATAAAATTGAGAGAAGCATGGATTTGAAGATCTAGATTTAGATGCCTGGATTGAATTCTTAGTCATCATAGCTGTGTGACTTTGGGCAAATCATATAACCTCTTCATGTCTCAATTTGATCAGCTGGACAATTGTAATTCTAGCCCATAAATACTGCTTGGTGGTAAATAAATTAGGTAATATCTGTATGAAATGATGGCACGTGGTAGATACTCAATAAATTTTAGCCCCACACCCCTTTTTTCCTTTTTAGATTAAACTTATTCTTCCTATAATAATTTGCAAAGAAATAAATTACAGTAGTTTGGTCCTACTGAGATGATCTCAGTAGCTCTCATTATCTTCTCACCCCACTCCCCTGCCTTTCATGGAACATGGCAAAAATCCATCATTCTCTTCTCTGCTACTGTACTTATTGTAGAAGGGGAAAAAAGCATCTACTGAAAGCCTTTGAAAGCATCTACCTGTGGAAGGAGCCTTGGTGTCCATCGAAGGATGAATGGATAAAGTAGATGTGGTATATATATATACAATGGAATATTACTTAGCCATTAGAAACGATGAATACCCACCATTTGTTTCAAAGTGGATGAAACTAGAAGGTATTATGCTGAGTGAAAGAGGTCAATCGGAGAGGGACAAACATTGTATGGTTTCACTTATTTGGGGAATATAGAAAATAGTGAAAGGGATTATAGAGGAAAGGAGAGAAAATGAGTGGGAAATATCAGAGAGGGTGACAAAACATGAGAGACTCCTAACTCTGGGAAACCAATAAGGGGTAGTGGAAGGGGAGGTGGGCGGGGGGATGGGTGGCTGGGTGGCAGGCACTGAGGGGGGTACTTGAGGGATGAGCACTGGGTGTTATACTATATGTTGGCAAATCGAATTCCAATAAAAAAAATACAAAAAAATAAAATTCAAATTCCAAAAAATAAATAAATGAAAAATAAAAAGAAAAGAAAAGAAAATTCCATTTCACATATAAATATTGTCTTTTCTTTTGTCTGTACATTTATACCTATTTAAAATATACTGTATATAGCAGAAAATTGACTATTAATACCATATATAAATATATATTTATGAATTTTGTTTTCTAGGTCACTTCTGTTTGTTACTGATAAATCTCTAAACTCTAAGTCATACAAATGAATATAGTTGAAGAGATTTATTTATTTTTATTTATTTATTTATTTATTTTTTAGTTGAAGAGATTTAAAGCTGAATTCAAATCTGCCTCATGTAATTCCAACAGTTTCAAAGCCAATTTAGTTTTGATTAGATAATACTTACTCTTGGTGACAGGTGTTGAGTATAAAAGAAACTAAATTGAGTTTTAAAAATGCTGATAGAAGAAGTCAGTGTAAGTAAATATGGAACATCATAATGACATTTTTAACACTTTATTGTGTGGTGTTAATAGTTTGGCTATAGGCAGTAGCTTTGGGGCAAAAGGTAGATACCGATTTTCATAAAATTGCAGGCTTAACAATGAGAAGAAAGTTTGTGAATCCCAAGAGAGGTTAAGATTGTTTCATTCTAAAAGGTAGTTTGACAAGACTGACTTGAGATCAGAGACAGCTATAATTTGTGTGCTTTCTTATGGTGTGCTGTGTTTATGATAAATAAAAGATACTTCTCTATTTAAAAAAAGCATCTACTCAACAATGCAAGTCCCTGCTTGCTACAATTTTTGTTAAATTTATTGTGAAGCATCAAATTTGCTAGTGACTAGAGAGGTGTGACTAGGTGTGTCTGACAGTGAATCAAAGGTGAGTTAAATGACTTGAATGGAACACTATCTGATAGGCTTCAGTGAAGCGTAGGAAGGGCTAAAATGATTAACATAAAGCACCAAGAAAAGGTTAAAGTTATAGTAGCAGGGTATCCCATATTTAGGTACCTGATTCACTCAATATTTCTAGTTTTCTTCTTCCCAGTACTTGGAAAATCACATTTCTTGGTTTCCTTGTCACTAATTGGACCATGTGATAAGCTCTGGCCAATTACTGGGACAGAAGTGTCACATCACATGTAGGTAGAAGTATCTGAGTCAGTGATCAGTTCTCAGCTTGAAATCTGGAATTTTGAAGAACACATGCCCTGAATAGTCTTTTAGATCTGGAGCAAATTCTGCAAAAAGTGAAATAACCTTTCATTGTATTAAACTGCTGAGGTATTCATGTTACACACTACCTTAACCATTTGGTTCAAATGTAACCATTTCTGGCCAACTTCACTGGGGCTCAAGAGAACTCAGGATAAATTTGAATAAACAAAACATCCCAGGAAAAATAACCATGGCCAGCTGTTTCAGAAAATAGAACTGAAAGGTTGTTCACAATTCTTTTGCCCGCATCTACTCTACTGTTCTATGCTAGAGTAACTTAGCTCTTCCCTTTCAATATGCTCTCTTCTGTGTATCTCCTTCTCTCACTTCCAACAGCCAGTTGTCTTTCTCAGCATCACTGCGTGTCCACATCCCTGAATCATTCATCTTACAAGGAGATAGAATTCAGTTGGTCCAAGGTCTGCAACCATCACAAAGTCCTCTTGAACCAGACTACATAGGCTTCTGGGCAGTCTACAAATAGGCTTTTCTTGAAGTAGATGCCGTCCCCATTGTTCAATTAGCAACAACCATGAGATTGGATCATGAGATACAAAACATGGCCACCCATGCTTAAAGAAAAGGAACTGTGGATTGGAGACTGTTTTGGCTTGCCCAGTAAACTGGGATACAGATGCTTCGGGCCAGTGACAGGATAGTACTCCCTTGTTGTGCCTACTGGACATTGAACTGGTTTCACAAATGTCTTGGTCTTGATCTGGAAATTGACCTGGGACTTCCGGGCCAGGACAAAATTTTTATTGAGCTGATCGATGAGTCTTCCTGGATGAGTCCGAAAAAGTGGATCCAATGACCCTGGGTCAAATGCAGGAAATCTCTGGCTTATTAGATAATTTTAATCAAGAACTAGATATTTAATTTTGAGAGTGTTTTTGGTTGGTAGTAGGCACAAAAGGCAATGGTTGTTTTAGAGCAATGTAATAATCAGTGATTTAAAAATGGTTTTGTTGTCTACATATAAATTAGGAACCATTTCATTTCACCCTGAGCATTTGGTTAACTTATTCATAAATGTGAAATAACAGCTTCCCTTTGCTCTTAACATCACCATCTTACCTGCCACAGTTTCTTATGAATGCTCTTATTAATGTATGATAGTCTCTATTTGGAGTGTATTTATTTACTTTCTTAAAGTGTTTATTTCATTTTTTTTGTTTATTTCATTTTAAATTGCACTCCTTAACCTGTCCCTATTGTTTAATGTTCCCCTGAGGAACCTTCTTATCTTTCCCAGGGTACTCCCATTGCCCTCTCAAATGGTGTCAACGCCCTCACTGTCCTCCACTGCACTCTGAATCAAAGCCTTCATTGCCTCTTTGAGGTGATCTCAGTTGAGAATAAGAGGAAATTAGCCAATTAAACTATTAACTAAGCTAAGAATTTCTGATAGTTAAGTGACAAAATAAAAACAATGCAAACAAGGTTTTTGATCAGAGCTGTCTTCCTGCCATTCTCTAAATAATTGCAGTTAGGCTCTTTCAGCTTTCTTTTGATACTGCAAACAGAATAGAGGTCTCCAATACTAGCTTTTGGTCAGAGGTAATAATACAGGATAAAGATGGTGAACTCAATAGTTTTTGAGAAACCATTATCACATTTCAAGGAATTTTAAAGGCTGTCATTTATAAAATGCATTCCTATTTCAGGAATGTTAAACTGTGAGCAAGGTGTGCCATAAATTCTACCAAAATGTGGCATTGGGTTGGTACACTGTGGGGAAACAGCAGGGGAGTGGAGTGAGTGGTGAAATTTAATTGAGACTAGGTTCAAGCTCCAATTGTGCCCCTTACTAGCTATGAGACCCTCAGCAAAGTGTTTAACTTCTTTGAGCCTGAACATCCTCATCTGAAAGCTGGAGATAATATTAGCTACGGGGTTATTAGATGTTTTACATAAGCTATTGTACATGAACTATCTTGACACATAGCAGGTTCTCAGTGGGTGTTAACTGAATTTGAATCTGCTTTTTAAGCACCCTGTGGCCTCGAGGAAAGAAAATCTGTCCTATCAAAAGGATTGATAGAGAACTCTCTGGTTGGGAGAGAAAAGGCTTCATCTGTCAATGCTTGATCCGCTTTGGACTATTTTTGACTTGATAATAATTTGCTTGTTATTCCTTGATTCATTGATTCCTTCATTCAATTGTTATTTTAGTGGTCCCTACTTTTTGTCAGGCAATAGGGTTTAAAAAGATGAATAAGACATGGTGGTTTCCACAGATTGTAGAACCTCGTAGAGAAAGAAAGGTATGTAACCAAATAACTGAGAACGATTAAACTATTTATTCATTAAAAATTTGCAACCCTTTCCATTAAAGAAACAATTAAAAAAATAAGATAGAGTCCCCAAATCTTCTATGATTTGTAAATTATTATAGAAGTATGGGTGATTCAAACTATATCAAAAACAAAATTTCCTCTTTCAACTTTTCCCTTTTGTTAGAGTTAATTTTGACATTGGCATCAGGACACATTTTGTTTATCTTTCGCTCTCACACTACATCTGTTACCTTCTCTGTTAGGCAAGTATAGAAAGTAAATCACCAGGCAAGAAACAATAAGCTCAGCATATATTTGAAACCAAGCAAGAATCTGAAACCAAGTTGGTAGACATAATTTTAGTTCTACCTGTGTTCATAATGCTTTGCATACGGAATACTGTATCTATAGAACTTTTAGCGGTTTTTTGGCCAGGCAGCATGGCACAGTGGGAAAATATAGGCATAGAATAAGTTTAAATTTTGGCTTTACCACTTATTAATTGTATGGGAAAGTCTTTTAACCTCATTGACTCTATTTCCTTATTTGTGAAAATGAGTGATAGTAATACTTATAATAGGATTATAGTGAACATATATGCCCACACATATGACTTCAACAAATATAAGTTATTACTAAAACCTTAAGACAAAAAAGAAAGTATATTTTGAGTCCTTGGATAACTGTACAAAGTACTCAAATGCTTTAATATAAATCGTATATATTAGAGGCAGAATTTGACTTGATTATATTAAGCTGGCAAATGGTTATTAAGGTTGTTTAAACTTGGGACACCTACTGTGACAAGGTCATTACAAGGTGTAAATGCCTAGCTAGAGTGGTGAACTCTGGGAACCAGGCTGGACATAGATTGGAGCCAGTCAAGATGGGAGTGTGGAGTGGGAGATTAAGCTCTGCCTATTTGAGGAGAAATATCCACATATTTGGAGTTCTTTTGTAAGGAAGAATTGTCTTCTTCTTAGTTAATTTATTAGTTAATTAATTTTTATTCATTCATTTATATTAGTATGGAGTCATGCATATTTTATATTTTAGGTAAAAAGCTATGTTCTTTATTTTGCTGTTTAAATTGCTCCAACTTTGTCCATGGGGAACTCTTTCAGGTTGTTTCCTGTGCCTCTTTGATGTGTTCTGACCCTTTGTTTTTCTGAGCACTTCTTTGCTTTTGGGGATTATAAAGTGCTCTAGGCTCATCTTGTTTTTTCTCTCTGCTCCAGTTGTAAAATCAGCCATCTCTCCAAAGAGCCCCGGTTCCTTTTGTTAGGGAATGGTATATAGAAACCAAAATCTGGGTCCTGTGTGTGCTTAATAAATATTTTCTGAGCATTTCTATCAGCTTGGCACAGTTCTGGGTGCTAGAGATACAACAGCAAAGTTCTCTGGATCTCATAGAATTTATATTCTAATAGATCATGAAATACTATGAACAAAATGATACCATGTTCATGATGCTATGAACAAAACATCTAGAATAATATTTGACTTATAACAGGGATTCAATAAATGTCAATAACTCCTTCCCACTCTCCCTCACTATACTTGCTCTAAAGTTGTTCAAACCCCATTTTTAGGGATTGGAGCTAACTGGGCTGTGCCGAGGGCTAGAGTCTCATGCAAGAGTGGGTGTAGAGATTACTGCTGTTGCTGGGCTACATGACACATATGTTCTTCAAAGCATGTTTGAAGTGTTCCTGTGATGGCAAATCAATGTCTATAATCGAGGATACCCAAGAGGTACAGCCAGG
Organism: Nyctereutes procyonoides; assembly: GCF_905146905.1. Taxonomy (NCBI): domain Eukaryota; kingdom Metazoa; phylum Chordata; class Mammalia; order Carnivora; family Canidae; genus Nyctereutes; species Nyctereutes procyonoides. The sequence continues at coordinate 64,850,001 of NW_026575049.1, forward strand.
AGATGAGGCCAAAAGCTCAGAAATATCAGTTGACTGAAACCAACTGTGGAAGCTGAGTACAAGTTGAATCCATTAAGAAAAGATCCTGACTAGTCTATGAATGAGATATGGGACCTGGGTCTTTCCTGGGTCCTGCCTCCTTGGAATAGGAACACTTTATTGCTCATAAGCCTAGGCAAGGCAAACATGCTTGATCTCTGAATGTCCATATACCTGCTTTGCAACCTCCTCTTATTTTCTGTCCACCACTCCCCTGCTGCCCTGCCATGTATTCCAGGGTTCAGATAGAAGAAACCTTAGTGTAGGTATACTGTTGGCACTGCAATGGCCATGCTATCTCCCAGAGTCATAATGCAGAGACTGGAGTAAGCTGTTAATAGCTGCTCCCAGAGTTGAGGCTTACTTAAGGGAACACCATGTTTCTCTGCTTTCTACCTTTGTGTTTAAGTTCCCTTGGTGCTGGGTGAATGGGAAGTTGCTACCTGGGAGGGTCTATGGTAAGGAGTAGGAACCCATGGTTTCACTGGATATCCAGATTGTGAACAGAAGGAGAGGCAGAGGTTAGTACCAGGGAAGTGGCCAAGCAGAATCCTGCCTCAGGCTATAGACAGGAAAGTAACCCACAAGGCTAGAATCTGGGAAGGCTGGGAACTTGTAAAGAAAAAAAAGTGTGAGGGGGGTAGACAAAAAGGTATAGGACAAAGGCTGAAGGTGTTAGGGCTCTATATGCCCAGGTACATGTGGTAATGACTGCTGAATGGGTGAGCTGGATGGGTTCAGATGGTTTTCCAGGCCCTTCCCCAGAAGCTCCAGAAGACTAAGATTGCCCCTTATTTCCCAGTGATAGCAAATAATCAATAATTATTTATTATAATGATAATTATAAGATAATTACCTTAGTAATTATTTATAATAGTAAATACTATATAAATAACAAATGGAAATTTGCCTTCTGATGCCATTTTGAGGTTGTGGTACTTTTTAGTAGGCAAAATTCACCCAAATCCAGTGAAATGAATTCCAGCACCTTAAAAATTTTTGAAAAAATATGTTGATGCGAGCCTGCCCTTGTTAACCTCATCTTGAGGCCAGAAGAGGGCATGCAGTTGTAAAAGCAAGTTTGGTATCCTTGTCCCTTTACAGCCTGGTTCCTTGACTGGATACTATAATATCATGGAACCTAGAGGAAAACAAGGCTAAAAGGAAATAAGGGATGGTGTTAGGGCAAGATTATCCCATCTTCTATCACTCTCCTCTCATAAAACCTGTTCTCCTGGCACAGTCTTGCCAAAAACATGCTGACCAATGCTTAGGGTACAAGTCAGGAGCAATGCATGGGCAATCATGCAGGATAATGGTGGGGACGAGATGATTTGTCCTCAAAGTCAGACATAATGTCCTCTCACCTCTGTGCACATCAGGACACTTGCAGAGCACTGTCTGTACCCCGAACGGGATACTTTAGAAGTCTTAGCTGCTTCGAAGTAGAAAACAAAACCCAAACAAGATTTTAAATTAATTTCTATGCCTCCTTGGCAGCTATCATGTTAAACACAGTAAATATCTGGGGTAAACCTAGTAGTCACAGAGGAAAATGATATCTCACACTTCTATTTTGTAATTATTGCACAAAGTTTGCCACATCCCTCATGTTGAATATCACATAGTTAAATTGATTATCACTCCAGTTGAACATGATGATCTCTAATTAAATTGTTAGTCATTGTTCTGTTGCATAAAAATATTTGGTTTCTCAACTTACAAAGTCTGTAACAAAGGTTGCTGACTTGCAAGTTGATATTTACCAATGACTTATGCAAGGTTGTAAAAAATTAATTAGCAAAGGCTAAAGAAAAGAGTGAATAGTTTGAGACATTATCAGGTCCTCTGTTTAAAGAAAAAAAAACAACAACAACAACCACCTTTAGAAACGTTAGATTCAGTTTCTAATAGAATAAACCAAAAGAGCATTTGCTTCCTTAACAACTAAGCTCTAGAACTCTGCAGTCCTCTGGCATATATTAACCATGCTTAAAATTCCCTCTCTGTGCTGCAGAGGCCATATTGACAGAGCAAATAAAGCTGAGAAGGTGGCTATCCTATCCCCCTTAATGTTTTTCCTCTGCACTTTCCTTTCCCTCTCTCCATTGCCTGCTATCTCGTTCTCATCGTTCTCCAACCCCCTCCACGCTTCCTTATGTTCCCTTCTAGCCATGTTACCTCCATTTCCCTGCCTCCTACTTTTTTTATGTTTAAGATTTTATTTATTTATTCATGAGAGACACACAGAGGCAGAGACACAGGCAGAGGGAGGCTTTCTGCAGGGAGCCTGATACGGGACTCGATCCTAGGACCCCAAGATCATAACCAGAGCCAAAGGCAGATGCTCAACCACTGAACCACTCAGATGCCCCTCCGTCCCTCCTACTTTATAGTCTTCTTTTCTTTCTTCCCTTCCTTTTCCTTCCTCCTTCTATGCAGTGCTGCATAGTAGTTATTAAGAGCATGGGCTCCGGAAGCAGATTAAGGCTTCCAATTCTGGCTCCTTCATGCACTGAGTGACCTTGGGTGAGCTATTTAATCTTGCCCTGATGCCACTACCTTGGATCAGTCAAGAGTTGATTAGGGAAACAGAACTGCTAGTGTGGGAGGCCCCGCGAAAGTGAAGATCAGAGGGGTCACTCATCAGTCCCTCTGAGATGACAGGCATGACCAACTGCTGGAATGGACCTGTGAGTAGGGAGATGTGAAGAAGTCCATGGGGAACTGCTGCCTCGGAAGGTTTGCTTGCAAGCATCTGGTCATGAATGCTGTGTTTCATCAGCAGGGCCAGAGGTCCTCGAAAGAGCAAGACGTGGATTGGAGGAGAACCTACTGGCATCTCTATGTCTGCCACTGCTGCATCTAGCCACGATGGCCTGCGGAGAGTAATGGCGGCTGCTTTACTTCTGCATTCCGTATCTCACATGAATTCCACTTTTGGCCAAATCAAACCCAGAACCATATAGGGAAGTGGCTTTTTGGGAACCTAGGTCTAACCTAGCCAGGTTTTTGCAGTACAAATCACCATATGAGTCATTTTCAAAATGCAGTTATTAAGAGTTCAGAACCCATGAAGATGTTGTGAAAAGTAGATGAGACCAAAAACATAAAAGGAAAGCACTTATCACAGTGTCTGGCACATTGTGAACACCCAATAAATAAATTCTCCTTTGTTTTCAATCCATTTCCTCTTACGTTTATCTTCTACCTAAGCACTACTACCAGATTTCTCACTGTCATTGGCATTGTATCACCAATGTTCAGGATTATTAGTAAATGATGTGGGAAGTGTTACAATAAAATAGATATTATTTATTGAGTATTTAGTAGGTTACATCCACGGCACCTTTGTATGCATCAACACATATGATGCTTACAACAACCTTATGAGCTAGGTACCATCGCCATTCACATTAAAAGTTGAGGAAATTGAAGTAAAAAGATTATTTACTTGGCCCAAACCTCACAGGATTTAAACACAGTACCTGTTTGTTTACAGTGGAATAATGTAAGCCCAACCATTTTAAATACTCTGTTCCCATTAGAAGTGGGAATACCACCTGTAGGAGAATTATCTTCAGGCATACAGCACCTTCAAAACTTGCAAAGGAGGGAATCCCTGGGTGGCTCAGCAGTTTAGTGCCTGCCTTCGGCCCAGGGCATGATTCTGGGGTCCCAGGATCGAGTCCCGCATCAGGCTCCCTGCCTGGAGCCTGCTTCTCCCTCTGCCTGTGTCTCTGCCTCTCTCTGTGTCTCTCATGAATAAATAAGTAAAGTCTTAAAAATAAAAACTTGGAAAGGATCTCAGAATTCCCTTTCTGTGGATATTGTTTCACACAAAATTGGGGCAAATTCTAAATCTGCTCACTATGGTGGAGACTACCACACCAGTGGCCAGAAAGGACTTGGTATGTGGCAATGTTGGGTGAAGCAGCTTGGATCAAGCCAACAGAAGGCTGAGGGATTTGAGAGATGGAAAAAAGTTAGTTTGTAATTAGATATAATTTTACAACCTAAAACTTGAAATACTTGTTCTAAATGGACTCTCTGGCCCTTTTTAAAGCATAGCCTTGTGACTTTTATTGGAATGCAAAGTCCCTTAAATTACCCCAGCAAATAACTCTGGCTTCTGCCCTAAACTCAAGTAGAGACTTCAAATCTGCACCTCCACAGATTGTCAATGGGCTTGGGCTATCTCATATATATTTTTAAAAATTTAAATGTTTTTGGATGGGACTTATCACAGTTCCCATTCATCCCTCATGTTTTTTGTTTTTTTTCTCAAGATTTTGCTTATTTATTCATGAGAGACACACAGAGAGAGGCAGAAACATAGGTAGAGGGAGAAGCAGGCTCCCTCTGGGTAGCCTGATGTGGGACCCAATCCCAGGACCCTAGGATCACAACTTGAGCCAAAGGCAAATGCTCAACCACTGAACAACCCACGTGCCCCTCACTCATCCCTCCTTATCTGTCAACTAGCCTTACTTTACTCATCAACAGTTATATCTCTTGACTTAGAAGACGTTGAGTGTCTGATTCCTGCAAAGTTAACAGTCTCTAAGAAGACAGATTTCAAAGGAGTTGGCTGGTCTTGGATTTCCACTGAAAATCAGCAGAGATGAGGGGCACGAATCCTCTCAATTCTTTTTTCTACTCATCCGGTCTCTCACCTCTGAACCCATTCTTTGAAGCTCCTTGTCCATAAACTTGCTGTGTGGCATTCTGACAACCCCTAGGTTACCTTCTAAAAAATAAGACCTGAGTTCCCAGTGGTGGAACCATACAATTTCACCTTTGCCAAACATAACATGCATTTTGTAAACAAAAGGTTTTGAGATGTAAAGGCTAAGAGTGAAGCAGAAAATCTGAGACTATTTGTAGGTAGACACAGGTGCAATCCCTACAAGTGCGCCTGGAAAAAGTTAATTGTGTACTTTTCAGTTCTAGGGCTTAAAGTGTTAAAGTGTGCTATTAGGGAAATAGTTGGTTTCCTATGGTTTGGAACACCTGTAGTATGAAAATTTGAAGTTATCAGAATACGATAAATGATAGTGTATTAGCTATGTTGACAAGCGTGTTTGGCATTGAGGTTGTTGTCTGTCAAAAATAGTGCAAGTATTCATTGCATTTATTAACTGTCACTGAAACCTGGGACATGATAATGATGGTGTGGTAAAATGTATTTGGTTCAAAAGCTGGTTTTGGCATTTTATGATACGGATTGACAAAAGTTTGTGATATATAATTTAAAACGTGGGTGTAGTTAAGGTAACCATAGTATTTATTGGAGAGCACCTTTTATTTTTTAATTTATTTTTTATTGGTGTTCAATTTGCCAACATATAGAATAATACCCAGTGCTCATCCCATCCAGTGCCCCCCTCAGTGCCCGTCACCAGTCACCCCCATCCCCCACCCACCTCCCTTTCTACCACCCCTGGTTCGTTTCCCAGAGTTAGGAGTCTCTCATGTTCTGGAGAGCACCCTTTAAATAAAGATATGGAGAAAAATGGGACTATATAGAGTCTAGCTTGTTAAAAGGAGGCAAAGAACCTGTTTCTTTGTTACAAGAGACAAAGTTTCCTAGAAATTTGCATATTTCTCCCAGTGTACTGGTTTCCTGGTTTGTGTCCCTGAATCTGAGCATCATATCATCTTCACCAGTCTCTTATCTTCACTTGTATCATTACTAAAGATGCTTTTGCTTGTATGGGTATTTAAATCAAATTACTTTTAATTAAGTATAAATGTTATAGTTTTGTTATTCTATGCCCTGGCAACTTTCAGTCCCTGCTCTTAGAGACAAAATATTTGCTTGTAGTGTATGAAATGAGATGGCTGTAAGTACAGTCTTATGTTTTTAAAAATGCATAATAGTTGAAATAAAAAAAATCTTAGTAAATGTGTTGAATATTATTCATTTGGAATGCAATACCAGTTTAACACATAATTACAATTTCAGAATGTGGTGCAATCATGTCCTTAACATAATTAAGTAAATTAATACAAATCCAAATTCCCCGTACACTAATGATGACTTCTAGAGCACATTATGTCTTTCCCATCTTTATTCTCAGTATGTACATAAAGACCTAGCCTGTATAATAAATGCACTGTTAGAACAGTGGATTTTCTCAATTTCAAGGATTCTTTTGAGTACTCAGGAAAGTATGTAGAACCATAGGTGCCTGGACTTTTATAAATCAGAGCAGCCAAATGATTTGTCAATAATTTGGAAGAAAAAGAGGTAAAGATTATGCTCAATCTAGTGGAGAACAACAGTCTTATAGGAAAGGGGTTTAAGTCATTCAGTTAATACTAACAATAGCAGCACTAATAATGAACTGATTGAGCCTGGAAGAATAATACTCCCCTTGGACCAGAATTATAGCATTACTTGGGCTGTGCCCACTAGAACTTTCTACAATGATGGAAATACTCTATAATCTGCACTGATCAAGTATAATTTGTGCTTTCCAATAGCCACTAGTTGTGTGTGACTATTGAGCATTGGAAATGTAGCTGGTGCAACTGAGGAACTGGATTTTTAGTTTTATTAATTTTAATTAATTTAAGGTTAAATTAAAATAGCTATGTGTGGCTCGTGTCTGCAGTATGGAGAGTGAGGTTCTAAAGTGTTACGGATAAAGCCTCTTTGAGCAATTTCTTTACTCATTTATTGATGTACACATTTGTATATATGTTTACATTAATTAATTCTACCAATATTTTTTGAGCTTTCTTTGCTTCAGGTACTGGGAATATAATTGTGTATAAAACTAACCCAGATGCTACCTTCATGGAGTTTATAATGTCTCATGGAATAGATGAACACCAATCAAATAATCACACAGCTGGTGGGAATTAGGAGAACATGAAGGTTGTAAGATTATCCCATGTGGACGACTTCTGTGAGGAAATCCAAGCTTTTTAATTTCTTTAAAGTCTTCTTATTTCCCCCCAAGGAAGTGACCTCTGACCTGGGATCTGAAAGTTGTTTGGCCTATGAAAGGAATAGATTTTATCAGTTGACACTACTGAGATCAAGCAGGGTTGGTAGAAAGACATTTCGATTACATGGGTAAATAAAATCACTGTTTCTCTTTAGAAAGAAGAAGAAAAATATCAGGAGCCTGGTGTTCTAAGAAACATTATAGCTGTCAGAATTGCCAACTGTTGATCAGAGGATATCCAGGGAGTTTCCAAGTCATTTTGTCTCATTGTATAAAGGGAGAGACCCTCTGGAGAGCTTCTTTCTCTTTTATTAAAATAACGTGTAGAAAACACATGCAAAAACAGTTGTGCACACACCTGGGTACAATTAAGAAGTTAGAGGTCACGTGAATTACATTTCCTTAAAGAAATATTTTAGTATTCTTGGAAACCTATACTGCTACTGAATGGTAAGTTTCTGTTACAGACAAACTATATCTCTTGCAAATATGCCATATGAAACAGTACTGATTTTTTCCATTTGAATATTCCCCAGTGCCCTAGGATGGTTATCCATGAAATAGATGATTTGAAGCTTCAGGAAATAAAGCTAACCAAAAGGAGCATAAATAGTGGTCACAAGAATCTAGTTTGCATATATAATTCCAATCTCCCTAAAAGTTCTGGTTGATAATCTAATTTAACCATGAAATGATAAATGATAATTTGAGAATAATTATGTACTCTTAAATGAGAAGCCACTAAAGTATGGCAGCACAGAATTAAAGTAGCATGTGACACTCTCTGATTTTACTTGCTGTAATTTTAATTTGGGGTTTGGAGTCAGGGTGGCAATGCCTCTTCAGAACAACCTGATCCTGGTAAAATATCCAGATAAAATCTAAGAGAAATACACTCTATCATCTTCAAAAGGGTATAAAGTTCTATCTACCACTTCCCCTAGTGCCATATTTTATAATAAATCTGTCCAGTTTTATGGAATGCTGCCAGATGGCTGAGCTCTGTCCTTCCCCCCACCCTTTGCTCAATGTGCCTGAGAGCATCTGAATTAGGCTAGGGGCATACCTTCATCAAAATTATATTGCATTTAATTAACAGAAATCACTATATAACACACCTATGGAACATTCTGAGGATGTGTGCTATATAGAGCCTTGGAGAACTCTTGGGTCAATGCGGTACTTAATGTCTTTATTTCACCTACAAATACTGACACATATCCCTCCCTGAGCCTACATGTAAGATCTTCATGAGTAATCAGAGGGATGGGATACTGCCTCAAAATTCAAGTCTGCAGATACCCTGAAGCCCCTGTGCTTTATCAATTGTGTTTTCAATTTTCTATAAAACCCACACAGACTGCTTTCATCAGGATATGTGCTCATTCTCTCCTGAGAGGTAGGCACTGGTTCTAGGGAATTCCCTAGGTTGTTATTACCCTACATTGACTCTTAGTTTTATATGAAGGAGTTCCTGTTGCTCAGGTTTCTGTGTGTGGAGGGAGACACAAGGAAGCCTAATGGTTAGGGGTGGAGACTTCCCTTCATTTTACCAGTGGTCATTAATGGCCTACCTGTCCAGTCCTCCAGGCCCAAACCATTATGTTATACATTTTGTACCCATTTACATGGGTACCCATGTATATACATTTTGTACCCATTACGTAAGCAAATGACATGGGGAATACTTTAACTTTTTCTAATGCAAAATTTCAAATACACACAGAAGTAGATACACTAGTGTGAAGAAGCTCCGCACACTCCCAACACTGAGCTTCCACATGACTAAGTCATGGCTGGTCTTACTTTATCTGCACCCCGACCTACTCACCCCTTTCTGAATTATTTTGAAGCAAATTCATGAATAGTTTGCACATAGATAAAGCAATTAATAGAGGAGGCCACTCTCTCCCTAAAGCCAGCTTTGAGCTTTCTCTTTCCAGTAGGAAGAAACTGCCATCCTTGAGACTAGTGTATCTCTTTCTTCTAGCACTTATTACTTCTTATCTGGAATTATTGGTCTTTAGTACATCCTATCTTTCCTATTGAACTTATAGTTCCTTAAAAGCAGGACTTAGGACTAATTTATTTAACATTCACTAAATATTTGTTGAATTAAAGAAGAAATATATAAAGATGGGTCACAATGACTACAATTCAAATTCAGCCCAAGATAAATCCACATCCAGCACTGGGAATCGAAGAAACAGATACTACTTTACTCTGTACTTCATCTGGCTTGTCTATGGATCTTAAGTATAGACCTGAGTTTCTTCCGAATGCCAATACAACTTTTAGGCAAAATATGTTTATCTTGAATTGAATGATAAAGGAGATAAATATGGTAGAAGATGTATTTGTTATTTATAATAATGTAGATAACAGAAGTGGTTTCACATAGCTATGTATTAATACAAACTTGAAAATGGCAATCCACATTTTGCATGAAATAGCGAAAGAGATTTAGGAAGGACGATTTTCTTCTATGGAGGAAGAAAATGGACTTTGGAGTCAGGCAGACCTGACTACAAATCCCAGCCTTGAGCAGGTTATTAACCTCTCTGACCTTTAGCTTCCTAATCTATACAAATGGAAGAATTTTTCCTTGCCTCACAGGATTGTGAAGGATTAAATGAGATAGGATATGTGAAATCTTCTAGCACTGTCTGTCATATGGTTGGCACTTTTATGTGTTGGTAATAATACTAGCAATCACTTATTGAGAACTTACTATATGATGCTAGCACTGGATTAAGCAGGATACAGGTATTATTCTAATTAATCTTCAGAGTAACTTTGAGGACAGTGTTGATATTTTTGCTTTTTAACAAAATATATATATTTATTTATTTGAGAGAGAGAGAGAGAGAGCACAAGAGGCAGAGGGAGAGGGAGAGAGAATCTCAAGCAGACTCCTTGCTGAGTGTGGAGGCCTATGGGGGCTTTATTTCACAACCCTGAGATCATGACCTGAGCTGAAATCAAGAATTGGCCACTTAACTGGCTATGTCACCCAGGTGAAACTTTGCACAGGATAGGGCTTTTCTTAAAATTTTAAGGAAAATGTCATTTCTTTCAATCCGTTATCAACATTGTGATCATATATCACAGAAACTGAGAAATGTGCAGCTTTAACTGGGAATTTTTGAAAGTGGTAGAGTTAATAACAGAAAAATGAACAATTGAAAACCAAATTCATTTTTATTTTAAATATAAGAATGTGATCTGATAGAAAATTAATACATTTAAGGGATGCAAAATATACAGAGACTTTTTTGTAACACTAATTTTAGTGATGTAGGAGGAAAATACACCTAAAGGCACAACTTCCAGAAGACACTAACAGAAATAACAGCATCAAACAAGTATAAAATTCACAAAATTTTGAAGGTCTTAAGAAATCAATACTAGTAAAGTGTTTAGAATAGTGCATGATACATAAGGAACGTGGAACAGGCGTTTGTTGGATAACATGAAGGATGAGGCGTAAAACACCTCATTTATTAAGTCACACAGAATCTGAGGCAGTGTCCAGTGCTTATTAATTAGTCTTAAGAAGACATTAGCACATCACCAAGAGGGTATACATTTTCTTCTTCTCCTTCTTATTAGAAATTCTGGCATTTCTTAAGTTTATTAGTTCCATTGGTTATTCCAATACAAAAGCCTAGAAGGGCTTCCATTAAAATATGCAGATTGGCTATTGCAAGCTGCTGTTACTGTCCTCTTTCAATACAAATACTTAAAGGATTTGCTCTTCCAGAAAATGCAGCCTAGCCCAAAAACCGGTCTTTAAGGTTGAGCTGGAGTGGCTGGTCCCTACAAGTTTCCACATTCTGAACACAGATTTACTGTAGTAAAGAAATATCTAAGTCAAGTGTCTGAAGAACAGGGTGTGATTTAGCTAAAATTGCCAATTTTGTTACAGCATGTTTGGAAAAGTTGCCCCCGAACCGGCTGTCACGAGTATTTCTTAAATTAAAATAATTCCCACTGAATCTTTTGAAAGTAAACAGTTGATGTCCAAGAATCTCCCAGAATAAGCCATTGTAAAGTCTCATCAGGACAGGAAACTTTGTGGCAGTTACCTCTGCATGCTCAGGGCCTGGCACCTGGCAGATGCCATAAATCTGTGTTGCCCGTGGAATGAAGAGAAATTATTTATGCCACAGGTCAGCCATGCCAGGAGCCTGGCTTCATGCTTCATCTTACCATTAAAGCTCTTCCTACATAGGCTTTAAAACTCCTGGATGTTACAGTAAACATTGCTCAAATAGGTTTTGGATCATAACCTCAATAGGGCCCAAGTCATGTGTGGCAAAGATAAGCCTGTTCTACTATTGACCCATCCTAAAACTCTCTATGGATTTGGATGCTGGCAGAGTTAAAGCAGACCCCAAGATGGTCTCAAGTGGACAAATGTTGAATAGAACAATTGCTGCCTCCAGCTGCTTTTGACAAATACTTGGTGGGGTGGGGAGCAGAGGAGGACAGTATGTTTTCTATTCATGGACAGGCTCTTTGCTTTTTTATCCTGTAGGCTTTGTTAACAATGATAGTTAATACTGCAGGGTCCTTGAGGTTGGGCACACAGGTCAGATACCCTATATCCACTGGGTACTCATATAAGGGGAAAGAGGAAGGAGCAAGCCACTTGCCTTTAATAGAAATAGTGTGTGGTGCCCTGGCAGTCCTCTGCCAGTCTGCTTTGCCTTGAGTGTGGGCTAGGCAACTCCCCACCAAGAGGTCCTCAGAGGAGAAAGGCGGGAGGGGAGGGGCAGTGTGGTAGATGAGCCACCAGACTGAAACATAAGTCCAAATATACCCACCTTCTCCATACCTCATCTGCCAAGCATTTGAGGAATTAAGTTGCTCCTGCACTGTTGGTGTGCCTCAGTTTCCCCCAAGTTTAGTTATGGGCAGAGTATACACTATACCCTAGGGGCTGTTGCTTGCAGCAGGAGATAATGCTCTTGTATGCATCACTAAGCACAGCATGAAATTAGTCCCCAAAGGGAGGAGGCATGACCAATGTGTGTCATCTGTTCAGACTTTCTGTGTGACTCCAGCCAGGGGAGGGATGTGGATACCAGGAACACAGGATTCGGGGAGACAAAGGAGCTTGGAGGAAACCAGGGCTCCAGGCTAACCCCACAGTATAAAAATCACAGGGTGGGTGTGGGAAGGAGGGCTAGTGGGAGGCAGTGAAGTAAGAGTGAGGGAGGGGGAAATCTTTACAAGCTGCCTGTGAGAGCTCTTGTGAGCTGGCTCAGCCACCCACCAGCAGTGTGACCTTGTGTAAGTTAACCTTTCTGGGCTTCACAGTCTTCATTTGTAAAGTGGGGGTAATGACAGCACCTACATCATCAGGTTGTTAAGAAGTAGAAATTGATACATGAAAAACATATAGGTCTATACCTGGCCAAAAAAAATATAAATAAATAAACCCAAAAACCCCAAAAATTAAAAAGGTCAATAAATATTAGCTCTTATTATCTGTAGCTCAGGTTTGGTTTTTTGATATGGTTTGACTTGTTTATCTACGGTTTATACCAAGGCAGCTATTTGGGAGCATGGAGGTTTCACTGGGTATCACTTCAGAGTTTGAATAGAATCAGGTACGCCTTAAGGTTGGTGATCTTTAAGAAATGTCCTTAAGAAATGTAATGCTTAAAGGAGCATTACACCTGCCATTAAGTGTGAATTATTTGGCTAATTCCATGTTACAAATAACAAAAAAGAATGGAAAAAAGAGGCTTTCTTTACATCTGTACTCATCTGATAACAGAACATTTAGTGACTCACTCTCACTTGCTTAAAAAAGGCAATTAAAGAACTTCACAAAAGAAACAGTGCACATCTCAAGAGGGGTTCTTTTGCAGGAATATATTCTCATTAGGTCCTTGATCAGTCTGCATCTGGGGTTCGGGAATGAGGGCCGGCTTGAGGCAGATCTCTGTAGAGATGTACAACAGGATCTGATTAAAAGCCCATGAGAAGAGAGATGCTGTGAGCTTTCAAGTAACTACACAGATCTGAAATTCAGTGTGTGATCTAGGCCAGGACAAGTCTTTGAGAAACACAGGGGAGACGTTATTGTAAAAGTGGTATGTGGCCTGGGCCAGTAGGAGAAAGGGGAATAACAATGTAAAGAAGAAATCTTGGGGTTTAAATGTAAATTTGAACCGTGGAGTGAGGGGGCAAGTCAATAATAACCTTCTAGGTTAATCTTCACTATCTCCTTACCATGGGAATCAAAACACTTGATACAAGGTCATTTCAGATATAAACCAGGAATAACATGGAGGCATAATTATTATATCCTAAACATCAATCCCACAGCAAACATTCTTATAGACTGAACTAGTTTGGGTCAGGAAAAAAAAATCTTTGGTGTGTCTTCACTGGAGTCTACCTTCATAGTGTAACCTGGGGGAGGGTCTAATGCTGGAGTGACTAAAAGTCATTATTCTTTAGGGTTTCTTCTATAATTAGTCTGTGATTAGTAGGTCTCTGGTGGAAGTTAACCCTGAGAAAAAGTGTTACTGGGAACCTGGGTTTTAATATGGGGTTTTGCAAGCTCATAGAATATGCAGTGGCCTAAGGAGCAGAATGTGCTTAATCGGAGTTGTTACCAGATTGTTTGCGTTCAACGTTAGTTTACCTCTTATAAAAAAAAAAAAAGCAATATGTTTTTCAGGACAAATATTATGAATATTTCATAAATAGGACAAATTAAAGTTATATAGGACAAATTAAAGTTATACATTAAATTGCTATAGTTTGGAGAGAAGGAAAGAATTAAAAGGGAAAGAGAAAATTGAACTTGATACTTTGCAAGTTTAGAATCAGAATCTTGGAGGTTGGATTGTGCCCATCAGTGATAGTGTGATCCTGTATAGGCAACCTAGTTTCCTGTGTAGGTATCTGAGCAAATAACTTAATCTTTCTGCTATAGATTATGAATACCTAATCAATATCTACATAGTAAAAAAATAAAGAAGTGATTGCTGATTATTCGATTTAGGTGATCAGTGAAGATAGCAGAACCAGCCACGTCTGAGATTTTTTGTTCTTGACTTGACTTGCCTGCCTTGATTACTTAGGTGGCTTTAATTAGCTACCTAAGTGTAGACCTCCTTCCATTTTTTATCAGCAAATATGACTGCAAAGTTGTTTTCTTTGCCTGTGAATATGAGCAATGTTTATATTAAGCAGATCTGAATGAAAGATTTTAAAGATGACTAAAAACTAGAGAGTAGAATATTTTCATTTCCTGAGCCCTCCACTTTGTACTTCCTTCTATCACCCAAAGGACAGTGGGCTCCCCACTCCCTTGGGCCACCTGCCTAGCTTAGGGGCTCTCAGATTTGACTCACTTTAGACGCATGTAGAGGGCTTGTTAAAGCAGATGGCTGGGCCCAACCTCCAGAGTTTCTGATTCATGGGTCTAGAGTAGGACCGAGAATTTGCATCTCTAACCAAGTTGCCAATGAATGCTGATGTTGCCCATCTTGGGACCATACTTTGAAAACCACAAAGGAAATTGGCCTCCTGTAAGCTCCTGAATTGCCCCATAACATTTTCTCACCGCTCCCCACCCCCCAAGCCTTTATCTTTGCCTTGGGCCAATGCTTCTATCCCTGCATGTGCCCAGTGGGATCCCTGGCCTCCAGCTGTTCCCTCTATGTGGGCCCTGCTGGGGGTCCATGTGAAAGGGGCCTAACTTCCCCCACACTCCCTCTTAATACAAGACTTGTGTGTTTTTTAATGGAAGCATAGAAGTGACTAGAGGGAATTTACAAACAGAAGAGGATGATACGAAACTGAAGGGAAGTGTGATTGTCCTAGTAGTCGATTCCTTAGAGTTTTTTCATTATCATCCCCTAAGGAGACTTTTTTGACCTTTTTTTCTTCTCCCTGCACCCCGTACCATCCCTCATCCCTGCCCATGAAATTGAACCACTACAATACACTGTACATCTGTTTATTTGTCGAAGCCTTTTGAATGGCTACAAACCACTGTAGTATCTAAGATTTTACACCAAAATTTTATATCCACCAAGGACCAGTTTTGCCCCCTTGGGGTGATACCACTCCTGTGGAATATGCATGTTCTAGCAGAGTAAGGTAAAGTCACTGAAACAATTTAAACTAAGTTTTCTTTGCAGACACAGTTTAGTTCTTCACCTTGCCCTAGGGTTTCAAAGACTCTCTTGTCTCTTTTCTCTGAGAGGGGCTCATTCTTCCATTTTCCTAGTATTTCCAGCCTGCTTTTCCTCTTTTGAGGAAAACCCATTCCCATTTCTCTTCCTCAAGTCTAAAAAGTGTGAGATGGAAAGAGAAAACATTAAATCCACCTAAGAAAGTGATAACCCTATGTTTTCCTTCTTAGTTCTCTACCACCTGGCCTCAGGGGTGAAACTCTGCCAAAGGGGGAAATTTGATTTGAACTCACTACCAGATGCTTCCTTTTGCCTGACCAGGTAGTCTAATGATGCCACTACAGCATTTCCCAAGGTCTGAGTCACTCAGTTAAGAACAGCCCTATTGGAACTTTAATAGGACAGCCAATAGCAGGCCCTAGCCCTCCTAAAAGGCTCTCTCTCCAGTTTCTTCACTGCTGGGTGTGTAGACATTTCCTTTTCTCCCTGCAGGCTCTGGGTGGGTGAATAGGAGAGCATCTCTCCTTTCCATCCCTCTTCCCCATAATGCGCACACGCGCGCGCACACACACACACACACCACAAACACATGCATAAGTGCAGGTGCAAAAATTCTCAGAGACTGAATAGCCTAAATTCAAACTAAGAGCAAGAACTGCCCCCCCCTTTCTCTTCTAAATACAATGTATATGTCCAAATCCCTGTGCCCGCAAGGGAGATAGAATTTTACATTTTTTATGCAGAACACTTTCAGTTCCTTTCTCCTGTTGCCAGATAATGCCCTAACTCCTACTGTGAGAAGCTCACTAGAACATCTTGCCAAGCAACAGAACCCCCTGCTCCAACTAGAACTCAGAAATTAAAGCTTTTTTTTAACTTGGGACCATTATTTATTTTACTGAGCTCAACACAGAAAAGGGAAGTTTAGGTCTTGTTATCGTTCCATCCAAACAGCTGGAGAGATATTATCAGGTGGTGGTGCTGGGAAAGTATTGTTCCACTAGTCACATTAAAAAAAAAAAAAAAAAGAAAATCTGTTTTATTGGGATGGGATGTATATTTTTATGCTTCTTCTAAATGGAAAATGGGAGAAATGTCACTTAAATCACTGGATAAGATTTTACATGTAGCCCAGGTGATGGGTTGGCAGCCAACATGCAAAAAAAAGCATATGGCAGATGGTTGGGTTGAAAACCACACTTCTGGTAGACTGGAGATGGCGGGTCCAGTACAATGGTCATCACCTGCCTAATTAGTGACTCCTACTTCCTAGCTCCAAAAGGACTGTTAGAAGTACCCTAAAGAGCTTGTTAGAGGTGTGAGATCCAGAGGGATAAACTGGTTTGTCCAGGGTCAGCCAGATGAAAAGGAAAGGAACTAGAGATCAGACCCAAGTTCCTCTCATTCTTGCCTTGATGGTTCTTTCCATCACATCATTGCTGCTTCCCATGGTGCCTTCTTCTTATTCCTTTGTTGTAACGTTGGATTCTGGTTTCTTCACTGATACTAGTGAGATATGTAAAGTCTCACAGAAGTTTTGAAAGGTTTGTCTAGGTTTAGATTCCAATTTTCTAAAGAACTGAAGGAAACAGGATGACCTTTCTGGCTTCTGAAGGTAAGGGTAAGGAGAGACCACAAAGGAGGCCCAGAGTTTTAGGAGGCTTCTCTACATTTTCAGAAGCCTTACAGTGAGAACTCCAAAACATTTCCCTATGTTTATCACATGACCAGAATGGAAACCAAGAAGGGAAAAAAGGAAGCTAAGGGTGAGGCCTAGACAAAGATTTCCCTTTCCTTCTCAGGTTCCTCTTCTTAGCACATGATGCTGTAGAGGCAAGATTCAGTGACATCAGCATCTTCGTTAAAAAAGAAGACAGAAGTGGAGGGTATGTGAGAAGGGAATTAGCAGCCTGAAGGCACTCAACCCAGCAACGTAACATGGGCATCCAACACAACAGCTAACTTAGTGGAAGCACCATCTGAATGTGGCCTCAGTTGCAGGTTTGGGCCTGGATTAGTTAATTTGGGTCTGTAATTTGACCTAATTCACATCAATTATAAATATTAAGGATTGATTATGTGCCAGATAAGTGTTGTGGGGAACAGGAAGGCAAACATGGCATGGACCCTGCGTTTATTATCTAGAAGGAGGTGGAAGGGCTGTATACAAACCACTAAGATACAAGACAGAATGTGACTATGCTGTTAAAGAGGTAAAAACAAAGTTCTCTGGGAGCCCTGGGCTATGGGTGCAAAGAACTTTGGGCCAATATCTTGTACATCCGGGGTAACCTTTAGGTTTGGAGAAGGATGGTGTAGAGGGCCCAGTAGGGAGTGAGTGGCAGTGGTCGGGAGGGGGAGGGAGAGGGGGGATTTAGTAATAAAGAGGTTATCGATTGCAGAAGCAACTACTTTAGCAAGCTATTTGTGGTCACTGAGGCCAATTTTCAATTTTAGTCTATATATTTGCATCCCCATTTTGGTGAGGTCTCTCTTCCTACTCAGTCTTGTAAACAGCCAATCCATTGTTCTTTTCACTTGGGTAGGTAAGCAACTGAGGGATAGCATGTGCAAATTCAGGGGTTTGGAGAAAAACACAACTATGTTAGTGGTTCTGTTACCCTGAATTGACGATGGAAAATCAGTAGGCAACCTGTGAAAATCATTGCTAATGTTTTCCTTCTGAACTATCAAAACATAAAATTCTATACTGGTCTTTGGAACATGATAGATAGGATAAACATCTATCTTAGACAAGGAACACAGCAGTTTTCTAAGTCGCTGGTGCTTTGTTATTTGAGTAAGATCTATATTAGTAACAACAACAACAAAAATAAAACCAAACCATGAGATCCTGAATACTTTCTGGCTATTCCAATTTCAGCATACGTGGGTCTAGAAATAAAGCTCAAGCATGCCCAGGATAGGGAGCTTGAAATTTTGGGTGGCAGAAATGGTTAAGAGATCACCAAAAATTCATCCTCTTCCTTCCTTAGTGAAGTTGTTGTGGGAGGTGGCCTTTCAGACAGAAGCTACATTTTTCAGCATGCCCCATCTCTCTAGCTCCTTGCATCCGGGTGGTCATCAATAAATGTGACAGAAGGGATATGTATCTCCTCTAGGGCCAGGCTTTTAAAAAGTGAGTGGAGCTCCTTCTCATTCTTTCTTCCCCATCTGCTGGCTGGATACAGATGGTGGAATCACATGATGGAAATAGCCTGAGTCTGAATGATCACAAGGAGGAAAGCTGCCTACAAACCAGGAACACTTGTACTGAACTGTTATGTGAGTGAGAAACAGAATTCTATTGTTTGATAGATTTTATTGCTCCCAACTATCTGCTGCTCTAGGGCAGGGGTCTATGGTGGCAAGTCTCCCCGGAGAAAAGGTGTGCTTCCTGCTCATTGATATTGGACTTGGCCCTATGACTTGCTTTGGCTTGTGAAACGTCAGCAGAATTGATATAGACCACATGTGAGCAGAAGCGTCAAGAGTTGCGGCATGACTCCACCATTATTCTTTGTCCTGCCCTGAGAACAGCATGTGTCACATAGAGGCCGTTTCTTCAGGCTGGAGGCTTCAGTCTGGGTTCCAGATGAAGAAGACATATGGGGCAGAGCTGCAACTAACACATAGTCAACAAAGCGAAAAATAAGCCTTTGCTGTTGATTTGGCGATTGTTTGTCACGGAAGAATAACCTAGCAAAGGCTGCCTAGTATATTGTGCTAACACGTTGACCTTTTGATAGTTATCTAGTATAGCATTAGTGTTACCCTAACTAATATGCTCTGAAATGGAAAGAGCTGAGTGTGTGGTAAACTGGAGAAGATAAAACACATTCTTTTAAAGGATGGTTAAATATGAAATACTCTAATGGAATTAAAAGTCTTGTTAAATATTAATTGACAATTCACAATCAGGTGAAACTGCAAACCAATAAATTAATTTTCAAGCACAAATTGGATAACAAATCATTAAGCCAGTGGGACCACCTTCTGGCTCCACTCAGCTGTCTGACTCCTCCTGCCAATGGAAAGTTTTGGAAGACTCTGAAGAGGTAGTTTGAGGCCCAAAGAAAGAGATGATCTCACAAAGGTTCCTATGTTCCCTCCAACCCCAGGATCACCTCCCTCTGCCTGTTCCTCCTCCTTGATGGAATGTTAGAGGAGAGAGATGCCAGAGGGGACTGATAGGTTAGAAACAAGAGGAGAGAGATGCCAGAGGGGACTGATAGGATAGAAACAAAGGAACATTTCAACTTCTCATTTTTGCATGAGGCTGGACCCTTCACATGGCTGGTCTCTTTGTATGAGGTTATTAAAAAAAAAAAAAAAAGAATCATTTTGGAGATCCAAGGCCCTCAGAGATAGACAGGCTGGATTGGTGTGTGGGGACAGGGCATTATGGAAAGAGGTGGAGAGGAAATCTTGTGACAGAGCACCTCAGGCAAGTTATCCTATCATCTCTTGCTTAACAGGACTCTTGAGAGGTTAGGCTCTTGAGAAGTGAGTAATTTAAAAACATAAAAATGAATTGTGTCATCAGGAAAAAAATGAAATATGCTCCAGTAGGTTGAAAAAGTCATCATTTTTGTTTATCTCATCATTATGACCAGGGAATTTATTTCCACAAATGATAAGTTTGTAGAAAATAATGAAGGCATAAAAATAATTATTTACCACCTAGACAACAAGGTCCACTGGTGATGTCTGACTGAGTTGCAGAAGGCAGTAGGTTGCAACCATTAGCTCTGCCATTCTCCATGCTCTCCACTGCATCTCTCCACTACAGCTCTCCACTACATCTGCCACGGGAATGTGGGATGGGAGGTCCTGTCACACTTAGTGCTATGTGCTACTCAGGTCTTTTGAAAATCTGGTTGGCCCTGTCTCATCATCCTCTGGTTGTGGACTCACTCAGGTGGTATTGATCATTCATTCAACATATTATGTTTGGCAGATAACTTCCATTTTCACCCTGGTAGCCTCTTGGTGATGTTAGTGAAAGTGTTGTGTAATCTTGTGATTTATAAGAAATATATATACTTGACCAAAATATATTTGTCATATACATTTAGTCTTTGTCTGTGGTTTCTAGCTCACAGTTTCTAAAACCCCTAGAATTTCCTAAGTGATGAGAACAACAAAGGTGTCTTGTTAGGTTAATGATGTGATTTCTGGATCTTACCTAAAGATGGAGGCTGGTTGCCATCTGAGCCAACCACATGATTAGAGAGTTAGAATTTAAAGTCCCTTCTGACCTGGGATGAAAGAGGGGCTGGAGGTTGAATCAATTCCCCAATGGCCAATGATTTCATTAATGCCTATATAATGAAGCCTCCATAAAAACCCAGAAGAACTGGGTTTGGAGAGCTTCTGGATTGGTGAACACATGGAGGTGCTGAGAGAGTGGTGTCCCTGGAGAGGGTGCGGAGGCTCCGCCTCCTTCCCCCCTACTTTGATCTATGCGTCTCTTCCATTTGGCTGTTCCTGAATTATGTCCTCTTATAATAAACATTATTAAAAACACATATCTGAGTTCTGTGAGCCACGCTATCGAATTAATTGAACCCAAGAAAGTGGTCATGGGAACCTCTGATTTATAGCCAGTCAATCAAAAGCACAGGTGACAACTTGGGCTCATGACTACATCTGAGGTGGGGGAAAGGGTGGTCTTATGAGACTGAACTTCTCACTTGTGGAATCTGATGCTATCTCTGGGTACGTAGTGTCAGGACTGAACTGGATTCTTAGACACCAGCAAGTTGTCTGAGAATTGTTTGTTGATGTGGGGGGAAACCCCCTCCTCCGTTGGAAATTGAGTCTCAGAACTATTTCATGTGTTCGAAACAGGAAAGGTGAATGGTGACCAGGACCAGACACATGATATTATGTCACATGACATGAGCCACCAGCAACCCTCCCAACTGCACCATCAGCTCAAACGCAAATGTTTTGGTGGATGGTTTAACTTTATTCTTCCAAAACTAGTCTTAACTTTTACATTTTATTAAAAAATTAAATTAACACTATCTAAACACTCATGCCAGATGTTTATAAGATTGGTGGCATTGGATATGAATGAGTGCAGTGTTATTTCTCTTAAAGATGTGTTTGCAGCTCTGTTCATGGATTACACTATGTAAAGTCACATAAATGAAAGGTGTTTATAATATATTATAATATAATATAATATGACATATATTGTTTTTATATGTCTGGATATAGTTTTTCAATAAAAGAATGTTTTCAGCCCATGTAAAAAATTAAATGTGTGAAAGTTAGGAGGTTGGTGTATTGTGTGAGTTGGAACTTTGGCAGCAGTGTGTAATCTGGGAATGGTTGAGACCTAGAGTTTAATTGCAATGCTTAGGATTGCGGGGTTCAGTGAATAAAATGGATATAAAATAATTAGGTAATAACTTTTGCTTCTTCCTTTCACCTGATTGTTAATAAAGAGTAAAGTCCATCTTATCTGTACTAAAAATAGATTGAAAGGTATGAAAATAGATCAGCAAAAAACGTATTTAGAAAAAGAAGGCAAACCTTGGTGTTAACAAAGCACAAGTATTGTGACCTAAACCTTGCATTTTGTTGAAAGTACTTTTATATTTTTATTACTACTACTTCTAGTCTGACCTTTTCATTTTTCCCAGAAGAGCAAAATGGAGTTAGAAGTGAGGGAAGTGGAAGGACAGGGGGCCATAAAAGTGATGGAACACCCAGAAGGAATATAAGAAACTAAATATTGATCTTCGTTCTCTCAGTGCGGACTCTCGTGTTTCTCAGGATGTCATTACAGCTATGGTGGCATTGGTTAATCTGATCTGCTATTCAGCTGTGGTCCTGCTCAGCACTGAAAGAACACTTTGTTCATGGGCTTCAGCTGACAACCAGAGAGTTTTCTAAAGTAAGGGTTATAGTGAGAACATTCCTCTCCATGTGTTATGTAAGATATTTGGGGCATGCAGGACTCTGAGGCAATGAATAAAACTTGCTTTAAAAACAGACACAACTAAAAAAAAATGACACAATTTATACATTCAAATTAGTATTATCCTTCAAGGAGTCACACTGGGAGACATACTTATTCTAGCAAAGACACTATAGCTCAGAGCATTTTGGAGCTTTTTATTTTAGAGTTGCCTTTATAAGCAAGGGTAGGGGTTGTGAATCACATAGAACCATTTAGTGTTTCATCTCAATTTTTAGCCGTGTCACAGAAGGTTGATTACTTATTTTTCTCCTCCATAGACTTAACTCAAAATAACTTGGAATATTAAAAAAAATCAGATCTATTCAGTTATTCATTCACTTATTGACTCATTTAGTCTATAAATAGCCACTGACTGCCCCGTGTGCCAGGCTCTGTGTTAGTTTGCTGAGGATTCCATGATGCACAAGTTGGAAATTGTCCTTGCTCTGCTGGAGCTGATGTAATTGGAAAGACAGACCAAAACCACCCCCATAATAACCTGCTAACAAATTAAAGAAAAGACTTGCCAGTTGGGTAAATGGTATAAAGGAAACAGATAAGGAGCTGAACTGGAGACGTAACAAGTAGAAACCAGGTTGTTAGATGGGAAAAGTGACGTCAAAGCACAAATTCGGCCTTAAAGGTGTACAGTTGTCACCAATGGGAGTATTCAAATATGTAAGCTCTAAGCTTTAATCTTGGAGGACAAATTTGAAACCTGACTGGACTGAGCAGAGCCCACTGGTCCCATAGCAAAGCTTCTTTCCGTAGGATATGAGAACGTGATCCTAATCAGCAAAGGGGCCTCAAAAATGATAACAGTTGCTACAAAAAATCCGTGATATTAGATAGATTGTATCTCACTTGGCAGCCCACTTTTTTTGTTTGTTTGTTTTTCGGGTTTTTTGTTTTGTTTTGTTTTTTTTTTTGCTTTGGGCTTAAACACACACACACACACACACATGCACACACAATTTCTTTTCTCCCAGTTGGTAAAGCCATCTTGACTGTACTGTCTGTAAAGCCCTCGGATCTACAATCCTTCGTCTAGTGAGGACCTCAGAGTCCCCTGGGAGATGTCCCAGAGGCCCTCATGACTATAGAAGGGGCATACTTTATGCTGTGTTTGTTACTTGCAGGCCAAAGTGGGATGATATCAGCACCGTTAGGTTCTCAAACTCCTTCTCTAGGAGGATGCCATCAGTCCTGAGAAAGATTATGAGGCTGTGGGCAGCCCCGGTGGCTCAGTGGTTTAGTGCCACCTTCAGCTTGGGGTGTGATCCTGGAGACCCGGGATCGAGTCCCACATCGGGTTCCCAGCATGGAGCCTGCTTCTCCCTCTGCCTGTGTCTCTGCCTCTGTCTGTCATGAATAAATAAATAAAATCTTAAAAAAAAAAAAAAGATTATGAGGCTGTGCCCTGGCTTCATGGGAAAGCGTGCTAAGAACCATTCATGATGTCTGCGATAGGCATGGGATGAGGTCACATAATGTCAGTTTGCTCATTACGACGAGGAAGTTTGATCATTAGGTTAAGGTGGTGTCTAATAAATTTCTCCATTATGTAGGTATCTTTCCCCTTTGTAATGAAGGCATGCCTTGTGAGATGATATTTTGAGACCATGTGACTGCCCAGCATTTCACTGCCAGATGACTTGCCCAAGTTTGTAGCTCTAAGTCACAGAATTCTGACTCCCCGTCCCAAGTACTTTTTCTCCACCATGCTTGTTACATTCGTTAGCGCAGGAATATTTCAAGCAGGGCATGAAGACAGGGTTTCTAAAGACTAAGAATATCTACGTATTCTCTAGACCTTTATTGTTACTAAATGTGTTGAATAATAATGGTTTCATTAGAAGCTCCTATTTTGTGAGAAATAATTAGATGTCCCTTAATGTGGCTAAGGAAGAAATGGCAATATGGCTAAGTAAATGAATTATTACTATTACTATTCAAAAGAAAGAGACAGATGTTGTGGCCAATTCTCCTGCTCTCAAATACTCTTAAACAGGTTTCTTTTGCTCTTCCTCTTCTCTTTGAACAGTAGTGTGGATTTGTTGGATAGAAGGTTCTGTGCTGAGCATGAGTAACCATATCTTTCCTTTGAATCAACTATAACCCTAAATCAGGTATTTCATTTTTTAAAACCACACAGTGGTGGCTTTTATATTAGTTGAATCCCTGTTTTGACATTCTAAACACCAGGAGCTCTCCCAAAGACTTGCTGTGGCAGGGTAGTCCATGGGGTGATTATATAGGGATAACAGGACTGAAACAGTTCATAATTTAATGAGTTTTTGGATTTCTTATTTCCAGAATTAAAAAAGAACCTCTATGAATGTCAAATTCAGTAATTATCAAACTGAACAGAATTTGGCTCTATGTAACCAACTGGCATACTCTCCATAGATAACAACATGATTTGATATTTATAAAGGGCCTATTTCCCACCCCCGCCCCCCAGCTCAGACATCAGAAAGTCATTAAATATAAAGCCTTACATAATTCTGTGAAAAAACCCCTCACTTCTCTGGAGCTTTCCTAACCTCTAAATTAGACATTTCAAAAGAGATATTCTTTTGGTACAGGTTTTTTTCAGCTTTCCCTGAAACAGAGTGGCTAGTTACAGCCCAGCCCACAAACTGCCTCAGATTTAATGAAATTTAATGGATAATAATCATTGTCATCATAAATGCAAAGCCCCCTTGATGTTAGAGTGACAAGCGATTAAATTCTGGGGAGGGGAATGAGAGAAGGAAGTGGCCCCGGTCAGGCAGCTTCCTTCTGGTATTAGGTGTACACATTTGGGTGGATTTGGATTAGAAACATGAGAAAGCATAATTTTTGCCTTTAATTAAAAATTTGTTTCCAGCAGTTCCCTTGCCTAACACCTGAAGAAATACAGAGATGGATAACAATAATAGCTCATATTCATGTTCTAGGTGTTTCACACGAATATCATTTAATCCTCATAAGCAATCCTTTACACAGGTACAATTATTATTTTCCTTCTTTAAAAGATGAAGGAATGGGGGCCCAGAAAGTTGATGCAACACCCTGTAGGGTGATCCATCTTGCAAACCCAAACAAACAGCAGGACTGCAGAGTCAGAGACAGGCCACACCACTTCCCAAACTCTGCTGCCTCTCCACCAAAGGGGAGTGGGGAGATTTATAGTGCTTTTCATAGGAGGAATGCTAAGCACTTCTCTTGAATGTAATGATTACTTCCCATGGCAATCCTTTGATGCAGCTTATAAACCAAGAACTGGCGTTCCATCAATTGGGAAATTGACTTGTGTAAGACATTCCCTGTGCTCCTGGGAGATCCAGGCGGAAAAGTAAAGAGGCTCTTACCTTCACTCCTGGGAGTTCACCAATGGCTAGGACTCTCATCATGAAAGACAAATAGCATTCTTCCCAGCTGGAGTGTACTCATCCAATACTTGTTCTGCATTTCTCCCCAGGGACCAACATTCCTGGCAGAGAAAATGAAACCAGGATAATAACCATTGTAGAGATTATGAAATTGCTTCTTATCTGCATTCATACTCCAACCCTTTTTTAGTGCTTTCATACACCACTCCAAACTGATAGAATTATTTTCTTTATGACTCATAGATATATTTTGCTTCTCCATTTTTATCCTCTTTACTTTCAAGGAGATTAGATGATGAAGTAAGATTCACCCTGTAGCTCTCCGTGGGATTTTATTTAACCCCAACACATGGTCTGTGGACTGAAAAAAAATAAATTATGCTCATGTCTTACACTATCATATATATGTACTTATTAAAGGTTTACAAAAACATAACCTAATTATAGAATTTCTTAATTTAACAATCATTTATTGAATTCTTTCTAGGTGTAAAGCACTGCAATAGGTGCTGAAGATACAAGAGTAAGTAAGACATCATCCCTACCCTAAAGATGCTTATACTCATATGTGACATTGTGTGACTGTTAGTCTAGACTTGCTGGGCTGTCTTGATTGACATCTGTTTCCCCAGTGTGATTATAAATAGCACCGCCTTTTGCTCTAAAAAGTATCCAAGTTTGGGTAATAAATTACAGATACCCTATAATAATATTTCCCACTAGATGATGTTTTTGAACTACTTGTAATTCTTAGCTATAAATAAAAAGCACAAACAGCGAAGGCCCCCAAAATGTACTGACATGCTGTCTTCATTTCAGAATCACTATTTCTGTCACCGTGTGTCAGGTGAAGTAAGTTCACTGGGAAAGTGTGGCATTTGGGTTTACATTATTTTTTAAAATGCAACTACTAAAAAGAATAAAAATAAAAAAATAAAATGCAACTACTGTTCACCCTATATCAGGAGGATGGAAAACGTTGGCTAGAAAATGTAAGAAGACAAGAGCACATTATAGCAAATGGAGGTAATACCATGTATCATACCCTCAACTCCGATTTTGGTAGGAGCCTAAAGTGGACAGGATACGAGGGTTTTTGGCAGCAAGGGGTATGTCACGTGGAACCAGCAAAGCAAAGGTTGGAGGCATTTAGGGTCAAGAGCCTCCGATCTTAGAATTCAAGTTGGCATCTGCCTCCCCCTCCCTTGGACTCTTTGGTCTCTACCCCATTTCGAAAGGTACCAAACTCATTGGTTTTTAAAGCTACTTGCAATGTGCTTTTGTGAAAGGTTGGTGTCTGTAGAACTTCTAATTACATATAATTCTGTGTACTCTTGTCTGAATATGTATATGTATGTATTTTGATATTGAAGACAAGCTATTTTTAGTTTCCTTTTGGGTATGTTTGGAGAAACTCTTAACTGTTGCTATGCTGCTATGGAAACAGTATCCATGTATACTGACATGTTTACAATTGTTTAAAACACTATAAACTTTCCAGGGCAAAGGCAAACAGCTTACTTCCATCAAAGTTGCTCCATGCTTTCCTTTTTTATTAGTGTATTTATTACTCTCAGACCCATGTTGGAATCTGTTTCATTTGTGCCTCTGCTAAAGGGCCATTTATTTTTTATTTTATTTTTTTGCTGATGTGCATCATTTAATTGATTTCACATTCATAACTACAGTAGAGCTGAGAGCAGATGAAAATTTTCCCCTGAAATCAAAAATATGCCCTAGTCTCATTAGAACTGTGAATTGAATACCTCCTAGGCTCCCAAATGAAAAATGGAATAATACCTATTGAGGGTATGTTGATGATCTCTCTAGAATTTGCAAGCATAGGAGACTTTGATAGTCGTTTGAATGTTACTATTGTAATTATTATTTGTGTATACAGAATGAATTTAAAGACTATTCTAATTGCTTAGAAACATGCAAACCCAAAGCCAGGAGTTTTCTGGCTTATTCCAAGCATGGGGAAAAGTAGGTGGCTGAGAATGTTTACAACTTTTGGAAAGAGAATCTTAACAAAGCCACATGAATTGAAGTGAGTAAGAACCATGTTTGTTTGAAGGTACCAGGAAAATGATTTTTGGCAGGGTGGTTTTCTAGGAGTCAAAAAATATTTGAAAGTACAATCTGTAATTGTGAATCATACAGTCCTGACTATGTAAAAGGCCCACACTTTAGTAGAGCACAATATCATCCAGGACTTTAAGCCCAGAGTACTTTCTCCTTTAAAAACTCCTTTTTATCAAAATTTGGTACCTATTTTGGGTAAGTGTACAGTAAAGGAAATTTTAGCTGTCACGAAGGAGACTACTTGCCTCTCTCTTTTACTAAAATCTCATTTTTGTCATCGTCCTGAATCATTTTAAGTCACAGATCAAAAACACACCACAGAGAAGTCCTATGGGAAGGGGATGATTTGTGAAGACTTGATCAACTTGGGCCTCAGTTGCACGTGGATTCAGGGAGTCATGGAGCCAACAGTCTCCCACCCCCGCTCCCTGGGTCCCCTTCTTGCACTGTTTATATATTCTGCCACAGCTCAGCAGTGGATATTCCATTCTAAGCCCTTCATTGAACAAGGTTTATGTGATTTTTTTTTTCCCCTTCCCTGTGGGAAGGATTTCTCCCTGCCTCTGGGAGCTTAGCAGCAGCTAAGAAATGTGACCCCGAGGTCACATTCAGATTAGAACTCAGTAAAACCTGATGGGAAACTCTCGCAGTATGACAGCTGTGGCTTGATAGCCTACCATGGGGAGGAGGCAAGAGGGAGGGAGGGTTTACAGGAGGTCCTAACTGGAAGTGAATCTGGCTTAGCAGCAGCTCATGTCAAGAGGCTAAGAATTGTGCCATTAATTCCCCTGCGTTGGGAGCCTTGGGTATCAAGTGACTCCGGCAACTGGGAACCTTCAGGGTTACCCTCAGGATCAGGATGAAAAGGAGGAAGGTGGGCAGGAGCAGCAGTGTGGCTTGACACAGAGTCCTCCCCTGGCACATGCTAATTGTCTCATTCTGTTTAGATTTCTCTGAAGAAGCAGATTTCCGTTTCTGTTCTGTTGCCTCTAAGGGGATTTCCCAAATTAACCTTCTCTAAGCTTTCTTGAGGGACTGTTTTTGAGGCCTGGTGGGGAATTTCCCTCTTCTGACCAAACTGTTGTCTGGAGAGATTATTGCTGATCTTCATCTGGGGATTTTCTCACAGGCTTTTTGCTGCTTCCTGTTTCCCAAGAGTCTTTGTTCCCTGGGAACTTAAGAGTTATGGAGAGAAAGGGGGCAAACAGGTTTTAGGAAAAAGGGAAGGAGGGTGTATCCGACACAGTGGTGCTGTTCTCCCCATCCCCAGGTCTTTGTTGTAGTGATACTGGATTTGAAGATCAGGCCCAGGGACCTTGCTGACGGCTTGGGACTGATTATACTCCACAATCCACAGGAACTGGGGTTGGACGGCGTGATCACAAACTCCATTAGTGACTGGTTTATTAGAATACCTCTCCTGTATTGGGGTGGACTGAAACTCCCATATTAAAAGAAACTATTAAAGAATCATGACTCCTGATACTTAAGGATAGTGCTCTACCGTTCTTGAGTGCTTTCCATGAATCATGCACCATATTAGGGGCCTTATATACATTTCTCATGTGATTCTGGCCACAACCCAGGGAAGTAGACCTCATGAAGATTTTGTTTAGCAGATGAGCAAACCAAGGCTTGGAGAGGTTAGGTAACTTAGCCAGTTTTGTGGGCTGGTGTTAGGAGAGGTCCAATTCTGTGGGACCCCAAAGCCTGTGCTGTCGTCTTTCAGCTATACATCTCACCCAAATTTGGGATTTGTTTCTTAGCCTTTTAGGTGCTATTACCAGGAAAGTGGTGGGAAGGACCCTGAGAAGAAACAGTCCCCAAGAACAAAGGGTGAGAATATTTTAGGGGGCGGTATTGTTGTTTGTTAGCTTAGCTCTCTGCAACCTGCCCGGCCCTTTGGCTGTATGTTCATCATTTTCTCATCAGCTGGAAGGAAGTGCTGACCAGGGAGGTAGTAGGAATCAATATATAAAAGAAGCTCCAGTCAAACCAATTAATTAGTTCTTTCTCTTAGAGAACGCTTCTCTCCAACCACTGCTTTCACGTTGCTACTTCCTACTCTAGCTTTGTACATTTTATCAAGGCTCTTAGAAATAATTACCCCGAAGATAGGTCCTGGAATATCTCTGACTCTGCTCTAGCCCAGGGAAAATAATGTTCTAGAGTTGCTCTACCTTTTGATTCTTGATTGCTCTGAAGCCAGATCAGTGTCCATGTGTGCATGGGATCAGTGTGTGTGTGTGGGTGTGTGTTCTTGTGGTACCGTGTTCTCAAGGCAATATGTAATTAGCCACAGTTAGCCATGGTTGACTTTTGCAAGGTTCTCCGTGTAGTTTCAGTTCCATCAGAGAAGTCATTAGCACAGGTGAGGGTGTTGAGGGCGGCACCAGGACTGATACGGCAGTTCCTGGAAGTTCCCATGGAGAAGGAGATGCACCTGCTGCATCGTCTCCCTTTACCCACTGCACACTTTGCTGCAGATCCTCCTGTCCCAGATCTACCTAGGAGGGCTCCTAACCATATCTTCTTCATCTGTTCAATAGTGAACAGACAGTTGAGAGCTAACTGGCTGCCAAGTGATTTACCTGCATTAAATGACTTGATCCTTATCTGTGAAGTTAGGAAAAATGATTCTTATTAATTTTACCAATGAGGAAACCATGACCCTGGCTGGTTAATAATTGGCCCTAGCTCATAAACTGAGGGGCTGAGATTCAAATACTGGACTGATTCCTAGTTGAGGCTTTATTGAGGGAGGATGTAGTAAACCTTATTTATTTTTTAATCACTAGGAAAATATAGCATAGCCTTGAAACATCAAACACACAGGCTATGTTATTATTTTAAGTAATAGGTAGTAGAAAGGAAACAAGATCCTAATCAGCATGATGCCAGTGCTGAGAAAGGACGATGGCATGGCCCAGAGGCCTCTGGCCTGACAGGAAGTGGTATTTGGTAAAGCTGCCCCTCCTTTGAGCTGAGGGATCCATAGCTTCCTTGTGGTCATTGTTGCCAGGGCATCTTCACAGGGGCTCTGCAATTTCAGGGGGCTAAGTAAACTATGCTTGCCACACTTAGATTCTCATTCCATTTACTTGGGAAAAAACAAACAAAAAAACAGATCTCCCCAAATTCAGTGCTTTACAACTCGTCCTAATTAAGGAGGCAAGAATCTAAGTTATACTGTTCATTCCCAGACCCTGATACATATTATAATTCAAATCCCCTTTCCTTTCAAGGGCAAAGAGTCACTGCCCTTCGCATCATTCTCCTGCAGAACAGCAGAGGAAGACAGGATCAGAGACCATCATGGCAGCTGGTGAGAGGGAAGCTCTGCTTCCCAAACCACTATGACGTGTGCCTCTCGTGTATCACGTGGGGTCCAGGCTGAAAGATGTGATGGGCAGGAACCTCAAGAAAAGCATAGCCGTGCCTTAGTAGCAAGACAGTCCCATCCATCAGGAGCCTCTCAAAGCTCTAATCTTGACCACAACTCCCTTAGCTCCATATCTTAATCAATTTCAGGCCCTTGAATATTAATATAAAACCAAGCAAAGCAAAAATACCCCCCAGATATTCTCTCTTCAACTTAGATATAACCTCATGGCTGTTGCTTCATGACCAAGGAAAATGGTGTGGTGGTACTGCTGGTTGGCAACAAACACAATTACCCCTCTTCAGACTACACCAAGTCACAGGCAGGTGAAGGGAAGCTGCCAGCCTGTTGCTACCTGTTTACCAACAGCAATCTTGTACCTCAGAGGGCTCTCACTTGGTATGATGGGGGAGATCCGCAGTGTCAAAACAAGCTCTCATTACATGAAATCTGGGCTCTAGAAAAATCTTGTGTTAACCCTTACCTAAATTTAGCACCTTCTTCTGTTTCCATTTCTATGGATTAAAATGCATAATGGAGCCAAGCATCCAGTGGCAACTTACATATTATTTAAATTTGCTGTAATTCTTGACTCCATCATTTCTTAGTTTTTCTTAAAAGATAAAGATGCTTTTATTTTCAATAGACTCCTGCTCCCATCCCTGATGGCCCTGTGGGCAAAATTTCTCATTCCCCAATGAATGAGAGAGAGAAAACCCTTTATATTTTTGATCATGGAAGTAATGTGGTTTATATGCTTACCTGTATACTTGCTGCCTACATCCATCAAGTCGTTGGTTTTGTTGTTGTAACGCAGGTGCACCAGGCTGGCTGGTCCTGGAGTTTCTCCACCTGGCAGGTCAGCATGACCTGAGCACAGCAGCACTCCAAGCACTGGAGTTTCTACTGCATGGAGTCCTATTTGCCCCATAGCAACTGCGCTGCATGGGAGTACATGGCCCTGCATCCTGCTGATGTTGCCTTTCCAGATGCTCCACCGTGGGAGCTACTGCCTCCTGGATAAAACCCTGTTCTGTGCCCACCTCTGAGGTGCCCAGGTGGACTGAGGAGGGTGACCCTCCTCCTTCATAGCACCTTCTCAGATCATCACGCCCTAGTGCCAATGCTTTCCGTCACCCTGCCGTAGTGCAACTGGGAAGTTGCTAGCTTAGCAAAGACAGCAATACAATCCTCACAGTATTTTAGGATACCTGTAATTCTGAAGCTTTGGTAGTTATTAATAGTCATAAAAATTGCTATTCTCTGTACATTCTTTTCTTAATATAGCAAATATTATTTCAAACATTTATTCTTTTTTTTTAAATTTTTATTTATTTATGATAGTCACAGAGAGAGAGAGAGAGAGGCAGAGACACAGGCAGAGGGAGAAGCAGGCTCCATGCACCGGGAGCCCGACGTGGGATTCGATCCCGGGTCTCCAGGATCGCGCCCTGGGCCAAAGGCAGGCGCCAAACCGCTGCGCCACCCAGGGATCCCTCAAACATTTATTCTTATAAAATGGAACTACTTACATAGCTAGGTGAGTTGAAATGATTCATGTTAGTGAAAAGACATAAGACAAAAATATTCCTTTTACTTAGAGATGATCCTCACCTATGATTGTGGATGCAATATTCAGTATTGTCTTTTCTTTTGGGGGATGCTTTCAAAGCTCCTTAAATCAGGTTTTAAAAAATGAGTTTCAGAATATTGTCTGTGACTTAGGTATCATAGTATGGCTTAGACAGTGACAGTGGTTTGAATGTGGTAAAGAGCAGAACAGCAAAGAATGCCTACTGTCCCCATACCTCCAAAAGAAAGGAAACCATTAAAACACACACACACACACACACACACACACACACACACACACACACACGTGCACTCATACAGAGCCCTTTGGGTTTGAAGTTAGCCTTAGTTAATAAAACAAAACACCAATATCACACTCAGAATTGCTTACCAGAGTTAGATCTGACTTCAGAGATACAGTCTGAAGTCTGATACACTTTAGTGCCCTCCCCCCATCTTCTCAATACCCCCAGTGCCCGCACACCAACTCACTCCCTTTTCCCTTGTACTATTGGAAGTGAGGGATTGGATGCAAGGAGACTTTCCCAAGGTCCTGGGTATAAGTAGCAAAGGGAGCTGTCCTGCTGCTTCATCGCAATATTCCATCTGAGATGAATGGTTGCATTTTGAGAAGGGATGGGAGTAAGAAACACCAAAACATATATCACTTGGAGAAGGCCTCCTTGGCATAAAGACTCTTTTATAGTGGAGGTGATTTTATAATCTCTGAAATGTCCTTGTACAGAACACAGTATTAACAGTTTGTTAAATAACTCCATAGTAAATAACTGCATTTAGGACACATTTGTCTGCTTAAAAGAAAACAAGCCAGGACATTCACTTGGTAATTATTAGTTTTTCATGTTTTTAAATTAAATTTAATTTATTTAAAAAATTGTAATTTCAGTATAGTTACCATATAGTGTTATATTAGTTTCAAGTATACAATATGATTCAACAATTCTATGCATTACTCAGTTCTCATCACAATAAATGTACTCTTAATCCCCATTATCTACTCTACCTCTCCCCCTCACTTCCCCTCTGGTAACCATCAGTTTTTCTCTATAGTTAAGAGTCTGGTTTTCTTGTTTTGTCTCTTTTTTATTCTGTTCAGTTTTGTTTGCTTGTTTGTTTTTTAAATTCCACATATGAGTGAAATCATATGGTATTTGTCTTTTTCTGACTTATTTCACTTAGGATTATACTGCCTAGATCCATCCATGTTGCTGGAAATAGCAAGATTTCATTCTATTTTATGGCTCAGTGATGTCCCATCATACCCTCACATCATATCACATCACATCACATCACATCACATCACATCACATCACATCACATCACATCTTCTTTATCCACTCATCTATCAATAGATGCTTGGGCTGCTTCCATGATTTGGCTATTGTGAAAAAAAATTGGCTATTATGAAAATGCTGTAATAAACATAGGGATGCATATTTCAAATTAGTGTTTTTCTATCCTTTGGGTAAATACTCAGCAGCAGAATTACTGGATCATAGGGTGGTTCTATTTTTAATTTTCTGAGGAACCTCCATACTCTTTTCCACAGTGGCCACACCAGTTTGCGTTCCCACCAGCAGTGCACAAGCATTCCTTTTACTCTACATCTTCACCAACACTTGTTGTTTCTTGTGTAATTTTTCATATTTGCACATGAAGAAAACACTTAAGAAAAATGGGGGCTATAGCCCGAATTCTTTGTTCTCTTTTAAGCAAAATTTTTCTGAAGGGGTATTTATATTTACTGCCTCTAGTTTTTCCCTTATCACCTCTTAAATTCATTCTCCCACGAACACTCCATTGAAACCGCTGTCCCCAAAGATACCAGGGACCTACCCTCCCCATAGGTCAGTTCTCATTCCACAGCTTAGGTATGTGTCAGGAGCATTTGACAGAGCTGACTACTACTCCCTCTTCTTTGAAACAATGTCTTCACTTGGCTTCCAGGACACACCCTTTCTTGGTTTTCCTCCTCCACACTGGGTATTCCTTCAGTCTCCTTGTCTGGCCCCTCTTCTTTTCTCTGACTTCATAGTCTTGGAGGGCCACCAGGCTCTTTCTCTTTGGGCCTCTTCTCTTCCTTGCTTGCTCCCTTGGTGATCTCACCCGGTTTCATGGCCTTAAATATTATCTATGAGCTGTGAAATGTGTATCTCCAACTCAGATGTCTCTCCTAAACTCCAGAACTTTATCCAATTACCTACTCAATGTTTGAAACCTAACAAGTCCAAACTTGAACTCTCATTCTTCTTTTAAAGCCTGCTCTACCCCCTCAGTTGATGACGACTCTATCCCTAATTAGTTCAGACCAAAAACTTTAGAGTCATCCTTGTCTACTCTCTTTCTTTCTTCACATCCAAATTACGCTGGTTCCTACTTCAATATACCTGGAATCCAACCACTTTTCACCACCTCCACTGCTACTTCCCTAGTCTGAACCACCGTCACGTCTCTCTTGGATTATTGTAATCACTTCCTAACCAGCCTCTCTGCTTCTACCTTTTCCCCCTCACTTCTATAACAGTCTAGCTGCCAGAATGAAGTCAGAGAGATACTCAAAAATGCAAGTCAGATCATGTCACTCCTCTGCTCAGAACCTCACAATGATGCCTGTTTCACTCAGAGTAGATGTAAGTCCTTACAAACGTCTATGCAACCCGGAAGACCTGCCCCCCTATTACCTCCTGCTAACTTCACCTTCACTCATCCCACTCCAGCCATACTGGTCTCCTTGTTCTTCAAATACCCAGTCATGTTTGTTCTCTCAGCCTGGAATAGTTTTCCCAAGAGAGTCACATGGCCCACTCCCTTACCCTCATTTGTTTGCTCCATTGCTGCCTTCTCAATGGGACCTACCTTGCCACCTATTTAAACTGGATTTGCCTTCCTTCTCCATACCTAGCATTCCTGGGCCTCTTACCCTGCCCTAATATTTCCTTTTCTATAATCTTTATCCCTTCCAATATCTATTGAAATTCCTGATTATGTTTATGGTTTATTTTCTGCTTCCTACTTACAATGTAATCTCCATAAGGTACCCCTGTTTGTTTTGTTTACTGATCCATCCTAAGCACCAGATCATTGTCTGACATGTGGTAGGAAATCAATACATATTTTTGAATTAATAACAGTTCAAATCTTCAGAGACTGGAATGACAGAAATGAGAAAAGTCTGTAAAGATCCTATCTCTGTCGATTCAGTGATTTTAAAAGGGATTTTTATCTCTTACTTCCTGATGACAGAAACGAGTATACGACTTTGTAAATTCACATATTAAAAGCACCCACAACAGTTTGTTCACTTCAACTGTTGCTTTTGAAGAACTTGATAAGCATCTTGTCCTGCCATCCCTTCTTTTGTGGTAAAGCCTCCCGTTAAATACTCAAATAACCTAGATACTTGTGCTCTGAAGGCATCAGAAAGGCATTTAGATTAGGGGTAGAATTCATCAGGTTTCCTGGTCAAAACAACACCTCAATATTTATTCAATAGCACCTTTGTTGGATCTACTCCTAGCCCTGCCCGGATAGTCTTCCTGGTGACATTCATAGCACTGTTGGGCGCTTTGAATTTATGTGATCTTCACCCTCAGCTGAAAGTGGGCAGGTTTCTTCCAGCAAGTTGGTTTGTGGGTAAAACCACTGACACCACCGGCCCGGGTCTGATGACCACCAGAGCTGCTAACGCGTCTACGTTAATACTTCCCTCTCTGAGACATTTCAAGAAGTACTTTTCTCGGCAATATGAGGTAGACTACATGTGCTAATGACAAAATTTCGGAGGCTGCTCAAGAGTGTTTTCTGGTAGGCCTAACTGATGACATCATGGGTGCTTACTGAATGTCACATGCTTGGCAAAGAGGTTAGCAAGGGTCATTCATCTCACCGTCCTTTCCATCAGGAGACCTAAAACAGTATAAGCTGTGTTCTCTAGTTTTCACCTGTGACCTTTTTTTCCTACTCCAGGGAAGCCTTAAATGGATTTACTGTAATAACTGTTATGCATATGATAGAATTTATTATGATTACATAATTAATTTTTGTTTTGAAAGGGCGACTGATTTATAATGGCAGTTCTGTTACTTAAAGTAACTTTGATCAAAATTCATCACTCAATTTTTAACACTAGGGTTTGAAATCTCCAATGTGTTTTTTATTAAAAGCATTAGAGGAGTATAATACAATTATAGGAATATGATAATATTATAGGAAGTTTGAATGATTTTAAAAATTACTTGTAATTCCATCTAATTGTTATGATCATTTGTAAATATTTTCTGTTAATCATTTTCTATAAACATGCTGATTATTCCTATAACTGAAATGAGTATCACTGTCAGCGGATGGTGGTGGAAATCCTTTGAGATGGGGACCCTTGCTGATCATTGTGTGTATACCCGTAATGTAGCACAGGGCCGGGTATAGAGAGGTACTTGAAAAATTATTGCCAGAATAATGAATTAGTAAGGGAGTTTGCTGAGGAACAAAGACATGATTAAGTATAACTAACATTGGATTGATTATTTTGTTGATTCACATTGAGAGGCCCAAATCCCAACCCTTGGCAAACATCAGTTGTTCTATGACTTTCTTTTCTGCCTGGATCTCTAGGAGCAGCACAGGAAAAAGGAAATAGTCCTTTGGCTCCTCTTCTCTTGTTTGAAAACAATAGCATTCATTCATTTTACTTCTCTACCCTTTGTCTGCAGATTACTTAGGTCTAAACTGGCCTTAAATCTCTGAAACAGACTGATCCCTCCCTGATCCTAAAATAAAATTGCAAATCAAATTTAGAGTTTGATGTAAAAGCTTGAGAGACACAGGTTTGTTGCTAATTTAGATTACAAATGTCATAAAAAATAGAAACCAAAAAGGTTAGGTAATTTCTAAATTAAACACTCTTTCTTAGAATAATTACTGTGTTACGGCATCTGTGTACTTTGGTAGAATTTGAATAACACTTTATTGCTCCGAATAATGTTCTATTCTTGTCACCTAATAATAGTTGAGTACATGCTCCTGTACTCTGTGACTGCAGGAAGGGTGTTGCCCTGAACACTGACACACCCTCTGCAGCAAGGCTTGGTTTTGCTGGAACTTTCCAGGTACTAAAAATCCCTTTCTCTACTTTCCATTCATTCACATGCAAGAGAACTGAGCTTTACTATTTTTTCTAAATCCAAATAGAAAGAGTCAGGTTCACGCAGTCACCATTAAGGACTGACCAGGGTTGCCTGGAGAATATTGTTTGAATCTTCTTTCCATAAGAAACTGGCTTAAAAAGCATAGGCCCACCAATCAGGATTTGAAAGGCAAGTTACAAATCCTTTGATGGAGTTTTTCAGGCTATCACTGAAGCAATAGAACTGGGAACAGTTTTTTTTTTTTTTTTAGTTGACCAAATACACCTGGTCATTAGGGACATTTCCATTTTGGTAATTTAGCCAGTAGAAGTTCTTGGGCTTAAATAACAGTTTTTCAGAATTTTATGTTTCTAAGTCTGAGTCTGAATTTAAGGAATGCTAGTCTGTCTCCTTTTATACCACAACAGCTATAGAATTCCACAGAATATTTTCTAAAATAACGTGAATGGGTTGTCATAGTCTGGAAGATAATTCTTCGCTAGAACACAGAACTATCTTTATTTGAAGGCCATACGTGGCATAAGCAAACAATGGCTGTGTTCTGTGTGTTTTTTCTGTTACCTTAATGCATTTAAATTTCAATTATGGGAGTACAAGACGTGAGTTGTATTATTTAACTCTCCTTTAAGTTCCTTAATGATGACTGTTTTATTTTTCTTTCTGAGTTCAAAGTAAATCCTTTTAGCTTGAAAGTCTTATGTATTCTAAAAATGAATTCACTATGCAGAGACTATGATCACTCTGCTATTTGTCACTTACTACATGTTCTCCTTTCTTCTGTAGTATTAGAACCTCTGATTTGTAGAACAGACATGTAGCAGTCCAGGAAAAAAAAAAAGGCTACTTTGCAATTTGCCTTGTAAAGGAGTAGGTCAAAGTATTATGTAGCAAGTTCTGGAGCTTTCCTTATATGGTAGTTGTTGTGTACCTCTTGTCCCTTCCTCATCCCTTCCTCCATCCTGCTGCTACAACTGTGGACACACTAACAGGAACTCTAGCTGCCATTTTGGATCATGAAGACAAGGGTGACATAGCTGATGAGTGAATAGAAGTGCCATATCAACTTTCTTACCTTTCCCACTTGATATAAAAGAAAGAGAAACTATCCTGTTTAAGTGACTGCTCTTTGGGGTCTGTTTTTCTCAAATGAAAAATAATCCTAATGTACACAATCGCCTGTACTAGAAAGTATTGGATTATTTATTTAATCTGACATAAAGAAATGAACATACTATAGCGGACAGCTGTTGGCTCATCTTTGCAACACTGTTTTCCAGTTCCAGCCCCCTCTCTAACCACCATCTACTTGGTTCTAGTGAGAGTTTCCAATTCCAGAGCATGATCTTACCTTTGATTGAGGAAGCTCCCCTGACCCACTCTGGGCCAATGAAAATCTTTCTCTAGGAGCTAAAAAATATGATAGAGAAAAGGAGATTAGTTTCTTTCAGTTATAAGACCATAGTAATAAATATCTGAGTTATTGGCAGCTCTATTTTCCACCACGTTTTGGGAGAAGTGGAAGAAACAGGCTTGATGAGAAAGAACAGTGAATCAGAGTCAAAGAGGGAAGTAGAGATATAGAAGTGGAAGGTTGGGATGATTCCTTGGCTTCCCATACTTTGCCAATGCCTGTTACTTGCATACTTAACATCTACTCTCTATTTTTCTTTTCTAGACAATACTAATCATGTTCTAGATCCACTCATCCTTAAAAGAGGTTGCCAACTGGTCTAAGACAACATGTGCGTGGCAGTTCTCTGGCAACTGTATTGATCCAGTGATGGGCTTGATCCTGAATTGGCCCAATCTGTTTAAAAATGTATATTCTATATCTAGGGGGGAAGTTACTCTTTCTCCTGCTGGAGATAAACAAGGAAGCACATAGTCCTAATTGCCATTGTCAGCAACCTTGCCACCCTAAGGGAGACCATCCTAGGATGAGGGCAATACTGAAGATGGCAGCAAAAATAATTCCAAAAAACCCCAAGGCTTTGATAGCATTTTGAGCCCACTCTGGACTGAATCAAATATATTAGATAATAAATGATCTATTATAGAATTCAGAGGTAACCAAACTTTTTCTTAAAGGGCCAGATAGCAAATATTTTAAGATTTGCAAGCTATGAAGTTTTTGTTGCAACTAATCCACTCTGCCATGGTAGCTCTAAAGCAGCCCTACCTGATACATATATGAGTGACTATGAATGTGTTCCAGCAAGACAGCTGTCCAGCCTATGGGTTGTCACTTGCTGGCCACTGTTATAAGCTAGCGTGAGTTAATTTTCCATTGCTTGTTGCCAAAATTACCATGTATGATACACAGGTTCTAGTCCATTTCTGAAAGCTGGCTGCATCTTGCCTTTGGAGTCTATGAGGACCTCCAGTGTCCAGAGCTGGTGGCCAAAATACTTAACAAAAGCTACAGTCTGAACACCAACCACTCACATAAACATAGGATGACATTCTAGGGTGAATTGGCTGGATATCATTCTGTCATTATTGTTCTATCAAGTCCCCTTTATGACTTAAACCAGCCAGAGTTTATTTCTGTTATTTGTAAACAAAAGCATCCTCACTATTCTTTTTAGATTTTCATTTGGGGTACTCCTTTAATCATTTTACTCATTTTTAGTTGAGATACTGATCAGTTTTCTGTTATTTCTTTCTTTTTTCTTTCTTTCTTCCTTTCTTTTCATTCCCCATTTCTTTTTGTTTGTTTTTTAAAATTTTTATTTTATTTTAAGTAGGCTCCACACCCAGCATGGGCTTGAATTCACAATCCTGAGATCAAGAGTTACACACTCTACTGACTGAGCCAGCCAGGCACCCCTGATTCTCCATTTCTTTTCTTTTCTTTTCTTTTCTTTTCTTTCTTTTTTTTTGAAAGATTTTATTTATTCATGAGAGACACAGAGAAAGAGAGAGGCAGAGACACAGGCAGAGGGAGAAGCAGGCCCTATGCAGGGAGCCCGACATGGGACTCGATCCCAGGTCTCCAGGATCAGGCCCTGGAATGAAGGCAGCGCTAAACTGCTGAGCCACCCCGGGCTGCCCTGATTCTCCATTTCTTAAGTTCATTATGTCAGTGCCAAGATTATAATACTGATTCTTTTAAAACTGGGTAGTTGAAAACTTTACATGATAATGAGCTCTTTTTTTTTTTTAATTCCTGTAGGCCTTATGATCAATAACACAGGATCTAGCGCCTGACACATGAGGTGTGACTATAAAGTATCAGAAAGATTTTAGCACACACACCACTGCTCAGACACCCAATTTTGTTAAACACAGTTGCAACAGGAAGTTATATTCCAATAATGCCTCCATTTCTCCAAGTGTCTTTGGAATTCCTCCAATCTCCCTCACTTTATTGTAATATCTGCTGTTGATGGAGATTTGTCACATTGTCACCAGGCTTGCAGGCTTGCTCTGGATTCCTGCCATTTGCAAAAAAAAAAAAAAAAAAAAAAAAAAAAAATCAGATCTATCTTAAATATTTGGAATCATTAAGTATTTTCTTTTTCCCTTTCCTTGCTCACATAATTATTAAACACTGAGCTATGCCTAATATGTACCCATCACTCTTCTACGTGCTGAGGACATAAAGTCCTTATTATCAACGTGATTGTAGTTTAAGAGAGGAAAAAGTATGTAAATAAGTTATAATGTAACCCAAATTTGTCCAGGCTTCATTAGTCCATGAGTACAAATATGATCCTCCTAAGAGGAAATAGCCCAGATTTTTGCAGGCTTTTCCCCATTTTCATTTCTAAGAACTTAGCCCCCTGCCAGAGTTTTCACATGGTCTCCCACACTGACTCCTTATGCTTTCCCATTTCAGCACTTGCCTGTTGAGATCTATTGCTTTCCAGACTCAGGGATGCCAAGTGTCTGGCATTTTTCTTTTCTTGCTTTTTGACTTTTATTTAATGGTGGAGGAAAACAACAAAACAATGCTACTTGCTGTACTAGTTTAAAGCTTTTCATATTGTTGGGTTTTTTTAAGATTTTATTTATTTATCCACAGAGAGAGAGAGAGAGAGAGGCAGAGACATAGGCAGAGGGAGAAGCAGGCTCCCTGTGGGGAGCCTGATGCGGGACTTGATCCCAGGACCCTGTGATCACGACCTGAGCCAAAGGCAGACGCTTAATCACTGAGCCACCCAGGTGCCCTTCACATTGTTTTCAAAAAATTCTAGAAAACAACCTCACAGAAGATACACCTCTGTAGTAGGCAGCCTGATGGGCAGCCAGTGTCTCTAGAACAGTTCAGAATTAGGGAATTCTTATTGCTTTCCAGTGTGACCTGCTCTGAAGAGAAGAGTCTAGTTTAACCCAGTAAGCAAATGTAGAACTAAAAGATAGGAGGAAAATGGGCCAGAAGAGTGACTGAGACCATATTTTCTTCTCAAGCTCAGCTGGCTGTGCCTCCTTTTTATTAGGGGTAGATTTTGAAAGAACATAGGTTTCTGTAGATGCCACCTCCTGGTCAGCACACAACAGGAATAAGCTCCCAGAGGGCAGGAGCTTTGTCCATTTCATTCAGTGGTATATTCTTTGGGCCTAGAACAGCACCACTTACTATCAGCTTGACATGTGAACATTGAATGAATGAATGCCAAAATATAGTTAGTTCTCAGTCCATGCTTCACTGCAATCCAGTTGTCTATAATCCATGCGGAAATGGGGAGAATGCCCCTCCCTTTTGCTCTGAGTGTTACGTTTGTTTTCTGGGGACTGATGCAGAGGGATCTGGACCCCTTCTCTTCCAAAGTCCTAGACTATCACAGTCTGTTTCAAATTCCCTCTCAGCTCTGTTCTCTAAGAACTCAGGCCTTGTTCTTAGGTCATTGGTGGGAAATATAGACATATTGGAACCCTAACTATGGCCTAGATTCAAACTCAATTTCCAGACTGAATTATAATACAGAGTAATAAGAGTGACATTACATGCACTTACAAGGATGTAGCAAAGGAGACAAGAAAGCGAAGAGAGCAGGAAATCAGAGGGAGGAGGACAGAAGGTATAGAAAAGATGATAGCTAAAACTTTGCCTGCCTTTTGTTTGCCCTGAAAATTTTGTCTTTGTAACCTGATTGTAACCTCCTCCTCCTTGTTTCATAAATTTCCTCTTTCAAGGTACACAGTAAGTGTTAGTTAAATATGTTGACTGGTTGACAAAAAGAGATTTAAGGCTCTAGTGGAGTCCCATTGCTTTTCCCCGAATATTTGCTTTCGTTATTGATTGCTCTGTGGTCACACCAGGCTATGGGATACTGGATAATGAGTCCTCAATACACCCTCATTTGTTCAAGTCAATAACTAGTTAGAGATTATGCACTGTGCCAAGCACAGTGCTGCATGGAAAGCCACAGAGCTTAATAAGGTATAGCTCTAAAGAACCATGCAGTGTAGCAGCAGAGATAAAGCTTGTCAAATAACTGTAATGTAAAGTACAAAGAGTTCCATCGCGCACGAGAAGATCACTTAACTTGTGATGAGAATATCGAGGGAGCAACAGAACTCCAATTTGCAAGTTCTGAGAAAGTTCCACAGAGGAGCTCTGTGAGGAATATATGAAGAATTTGAACCAATGGAGATGGATGGGGGGGAAGCTTGTAGGCAGTAGGAACTCCATGAACAAATATGCAGAGGTGAAATTCAATCTATAAGGACCACATATCATAGGTGTTTGCAGTATTTTCTCTCATCCTTTATCAGTTATGTGTCAGTCTCTTAAAACATAACCACAGAATAATGGCACGGTGTGGTTTTTTTTTTTTGAGTTTGCACTGATGGAGAGGATTTCACCGAACACTGCTGCTGGCAGTATTTTAAACAAAGGTTAAAGTACCATGCTGCATGTGTATCGTTCTGTCCAATTCCACACGCAAAGTAGATGGCTATTAGACGTTTGTTCTAACCTTGGTCCTGTCTGCCTTATAAATGCTAAAGAGTAGCTGAAATTGAGAATTCTATCACATTAAAGGAATCTTTGCCTATAATTTGTTTATAACACACTCTTTTTTTTTTTTTTATAACACACTCTTGACTAATGGTCAAGCTCAAGCTCCCTGTTCCCTAGGGCTATGCTCCAAGTGCACACACATTCCAGAACGATTAGCCTTTCCCCTGTTGCTGCTAAGAGCCCTAAAAGCCATGGAAATCAATACATAAAATAATTAATCACTGACAGATTAAAACTTTTGATTGATTTCCTCTGAAATGGGAATTTGCATTCCCCTCCTTCCAAGATCTTTGTTTTTTTTAATAAACAACTAGGCAATCAGTTGTGATTTTAAGTTTTGAAATGCATTGGCAACAGTTTTTATGTAACACACAGTAGAAAAATAACAAGAGGCCATGTATAGTTTCAAAGTCTTGCTGGGATGTACAGAGGTGAATGTCACTTGCCTGCCTATGCCAACGTGAGCTTCAGTTCCCTGAAACAGATGCTCTGTCCCTTGCCATGTATCTAAGGACTGCTGTCAATTTGCAAGCACCGGAAATATGATGGGCTTCTTGTCTTGTCTTTTTTTTTTTTTCCTTTCTGGAAACAATCATCTACTTGAAATGCAATCTGAGGCTATACATTTCTAGGGACCAGCAAGCAGTTGGTATTTGGAGGATCCATCATTCAAGTAGGTTTTATATTAGTGCTTTTCAAACTTGAACGTATGCACAAGTCTCCCTTGGGGGACCCATTAAAATTCAGACTTCGAGTCTGGGATACGGCCTGAGATTCTACAGTTCTAACACGTTCTCAGGTAGGAAGGACAGGTGGTGTGACAAGGGTGGTGTGCTGAGCACTCAAAGGCCACTTGATAATACAAAACCCTGATCAAATGTCCCACAAATTTCATGAACAGAGCCCAAAGGGAGAGGCCTAACTTCACTGGTAAAGCTTATCTTTATTTATGTGTTTCTCTGAGGCAATATGGGGATGAGGGAAAAGAGGAA
Source organism: Nyctereutes procyonoides (assembly GCF_905146905.1). Classification (NCBI taxonomy): domain Eukaryota; kingdom Metazoa; phylum Chordata; class Mammalia; order Carnivora; family Canidae; genus Nyctereutes; species Nyctereutes procyonoides. The sequence continues at coordinate 64,894,681 of NW_026575049.1, forward strand.
GAGAAAGAAAAGAGATGGCCCATTCTTCTGTTCTGCACATTTTAATACCCTCCTCCATGCCAGGCATTTGAGGCAGAGGGAATATAAGATATAATGGGTAGAGAAGTAGTCTATTCTGGAAAGGCAGACATTGAAAACATTCCCTACAACCCCTTTATTTTTGTCAGGAAACTTTACTCTAAGAGACCCTATAAGAATCCAGCCATTCAGCATTTCCCAGAAGAACAACATTATCTGTCATTGTTCTTTGTGTTCAAAGATACTTCTGGCAATAATGTTACTATTCCTGTGTGTGTGTCTGGCAGGAAGCCCTAAGATGTGACCTAATTTCCAAATAGCTTGTCCTTCTGGTGAGCCATGATTAGGAAAACCTGCTGTAGTTTATGACTCTACCCTATAGACTTTGAGAAAATGGGAAGCCAAAGGAGATTTCCACCTGTATTAGTTTGTGTAACTAGAAATCTGTTTGGAATAATAGCTTATGTCCATTATATGAACAGATGATGTAGAAACCAAACACTCTCTCTTTTCTTTCGGAAAGAAGGGCTCTTAAAAGCCTGGAAATGGAAGATCATTAGATAATTTGTTGTTAGCTGGAGAAGGGCACATCCTGGTATATTTATAGTCCTGCTGCCCGGGGGGAAAATGTTTATGTATGGACCCGTCTTATCATCCCTTCTATCCCGAGTGGATCTTGAAAGTTAAATTATAACATCGCATTATGCTTAAAACGGAAGGATGCTTCATAGAAAAGGCATTTACTAAGCTCTTGAGGGACTGTTGCACACTCATCAAATGACAGATGGTGTGCAGCTTTCACAATGTAGGAGTGCTAAAAGAATGTGGGGTCACAGCGAAGCCATGGGAAATAGGAGTAAAATATGGTGCAAGTTGTTATAAGCCTGGTATGAGAAGAAGCAAGAGGAAAATGATCCCAACCACCAAGAGAGGAAAGGAAACAAATTTTAAAAACTGACCGCACCTCAATTTTTGAAAAGCAAGTCCTGCCCCTCAGTAGCTGTGGGATCCTGGGGAGGCAGGCCACATCTCTGGGCCTTGCTGTGCTAGAGCAGTGGGTAAGAGGACTGGGATGCTAAGTTCCCTCTGGGCTCCCTAACTGCGCACTTACTACATGCTAAATGTCCCATGAGATAAACACCTTCACGTGCATTATCATTTGACCTCTGGGAAGGTGTTTTTTGTTTTGTTTCATTTTTGGTTTTGGTCATCTCCATTTCACAGAAGAGGGAACTAAGGTTCAGAAAACTTAAGAAATCAGGCTGAGCTTACACATCTAAGAGAAGACAGGGCTGGAATTTGAACCCAGGTAACCTGACACCATAAGAATTTTATGGGTGAAGAAAGAAGGAATATTTCCTTTGTTGCTTTCTTAGAGAATCAACCGGCATGTTACAGTGTTTGTTACGTACCTGTTTTATAATTCCTGACATGTTGGGAGTTTGATCCTGATAAAGGAAGATGTAACTAGAGTCATAATTCAATGACTAAGAATTTATGATGTGAGGTGAGCAGCAGACACCTCGTCCTACCTGTCTCAGGTCTCTTAGAGGCTGCAGGTACTGCTAGTTATGCTTCTCGTGTCCTGGCTTGTCCAGTTGAACCCCCTTGTCAGGTCAGGCTGCTGAAAAGTAGCCACACAAGTGTTGACTAGTGGAGTCTGGGATGCACATTCCTGTCTCCTACACTTGAGATCTGGGATTTGGGGAGCACTGGGCTGCAGACAGCAGCTTCCTCTCACCCTCTCCTAACATGATTTTCCCACGCCCACATGACAGGGGTTCCAGCAGAGTTTCCTGGTTTGCCTGCTGCTGACTTTGCTCCTGAGACTGGAGCTCTGTAGCAAATACCATCCTGCCTGGATGGGTCTATGACACCCTCCCTAGCCCAAGGAGGCTGTAGCAAAGGGCTGCCACCTTAGCGATTTTTGCATATCTGCATTTCATCTGTAGATACTCACTTCTATTTTTCTTAAACTGACTCACGTTCAAAATTTAAATAGCTTAATCTTGTTAAAAAAGCAAGCTTCACAGAGTTTTAAGTTTTACATTTAGGTCTATGATTCATTTTGAGTTATTTTTTTCATTTGGTGAGAGATATAGATCAAGGTATTTTATTTTTTGCAGATAGATACCCAATTATTCCAGCACTATTTATTGAAAAGATTATTTTTTCTCTGTCTTTGCACATTTGTTCCTCTCCTGGGAGTTAGACTGATTGGGTTCTTTCTTCCTCTTTCTTAATTGCTAACTGGCAAGCCAAAATACAAGCTACCACCCACCTGTCTTCTACTACTACGCCTTCTAAGAGACTCCTGCTGCCCACTGGCTTGGACTCTAAGTTTGCTAATAACCTTGGACATTGTAATTTAGTTTCTTATTGATCTCTTTGGTTACTTCTGCTTAGTAATAAAATCCTCCCTTTTCTTGAGGATTTACTAAGTACCCCAGCCCTATCTCCACCAACCCTTCAAATTCTTTTTATACCAACTTCCCATTGGTGTCCCAAAAGTTACAGCTTACAAAATTGAGTTTGAAATTTTATAGGAGGTGGGAGAGGGCAACAAAAGGGTTGAACCCTTTGTACAAGAAACAGATGGGTATTCATAAAGCAATGCCATGAACTATTAGCATGATTCAACTGGGATTCACTATTTAAGAGCTCTTGTAGAAAATGAGTTATTTCCCTCACGTGATTCCTGTTTCATTTAATCCTATGATCTATCTCACATACGTGGACACACAAAGGCACATATTTGACATTAACACATATACAGACACAGATATATGAAAATATTTTTGCACTTAACTGTGGCTCTCCTAGTTAGTTTACAGATATATTTTATAGTTATAATATGGGGGAGATATTTAAGTTTTGGGGTCTTTGAGACTCTAAGGGATCATCTGGGTTAGGTGGGTTGTCAACTTTGATGAACTCGTTGGTGGTGACAGCTTGGAGCATGCATGGAAAAAGATTGCCAGGCTAAACTTAGTTCAGCAGGGAAAAAAAAAAAAACTATCATTGATTAGTCATGTCTGCCATGGCTGGGTAGAGGTTGGCATACATATGGTATATTACTAACTCTAATCTAAAACTAGGCCACTCTCTTTTCCAGTACAAAAATCCCTTATCACACTATCTTTGAGAGCTGGCCTCTTCCCACTGTGAGAATACTTTCAGTAATTGTGAGCTTACTATTTTTCAAGAATGTTCCTTGCATTGTTGAACACCTTACACGTTGAGTCCAAAATCGATCTCATTGCGACTTCCAATCATTTGTCCCAATTCTATTATTTGGAGTTGTGCAGACCAAGTTTATGCCCTATTGCACATCATAGCTCTTCAAATATCAGAAGGCAGCTATCATTTAATCTCTTCTCCTAGATAAACACCACTGTTTCTTTTGAGTATTTGTCAGATATTGTGGTTTCTGGGTCTCCCACTATCCCAAATGTTGTTTAATGTCTCCTTGCTACACTTCAAGTATCCTACTCAGAAAGGGACAAAGAATTTTAGATAGGATCTGACCAAATGGAATCAACTGGGACTCTTCCTTTTGGGTTTGCACATACTTATATTAATAAGTTTCAGTCTGTACTTGAAACATGTTACTTGGTTATTTCACACTGAACTTTCAGTAAATTAAAAAAATATTTGTGTATGAATCACTGAATTCAGTCCTTCTCTTTCCTGAATTTGTATTTGAATTTTTACATTTTACATCATATCTTAATAATAGTTGCCCTCTCTTGAGAACTCGTGTTGCATACTGTATTTTCTTTCTTACCTGTCCAGTAGATATTCTATTCCCATTTTGCAGCTGTGAAAAGTGAGACTCAGAGGTGCCCAGTGTCACACAACTAGTAAGTTGTAGAGCTTGGAATTAAACCCAATTCTTTCTGGATCTCGAGTTTACTTTTTTGGCTGCCAAATGCTCAATTTGCTCACTTTGACCCCTGATCCAATATTGAAAAAAAGAAAAAAAAAGGTGGGGGAAGATAAACAGGCTATCCTTTTGTCAAGGTGTTCTATGTTTTTTGGCATTTGATATATTAATCAGGCACTTCATTTTTTAAAAAGACATAAGAAGGAAATAAACTTTGGCTTCGCCAGTTCTTGGTCAAGTTCTTGTTGGTTCCTAGTGGTCATCTTTTTTAAGTGCTCACTAGCTGCCTGCTTAGCTATTCAATCTAGAATTTTGCTGGGGATTAATGGTAAATGTATCAGTCTATGATCTCCAGAATCTATGATTACTGGGACATTTGTTTGTGTCCTTTGGTCCCTACTTTCCATAAGGTCTCATGGCTGCTTACAGTGGTTGTACCTTTACATCTGCATGTGTGTTCAATTCTCTGGGATGAAAGTAAGATGGGGGAGGAGTGTGCCCTCATTTAAAGTAGCTAAGTGCTTTCACACTACATTCTTTCCTCTTATTCGTTGGTTTCCTCTCAGTAATGTTATTTGGTCCACTTCCAATCTGTAGGTAAGAAGCAGAGCCTCTCTCATAATGGAGGGATTAATGGAAAAGATGCACTCAACAAAGTTCCCAGTGTTTTCTCTTAAAACGAATTCTAAAGTGACCTCTTACCGACTTAACAACAAAAGACTGAATGCACGTTCCCAAAAACCTACCTGGTATTATAAGTCCATGAAATGCTTTTCGGAGCGATCTACTCTTTCAGATGATCTGTGCTGGGTCATTTCTCCATGAATAAAAATAATAGAGTCAAATATGAGCATCAACAGGTATGGCTAATTCCCCAATTATGTCCCAATTAGATCTAAGAGTATATGTATTATAAAAGTCTAGTTAAAAGTTTCCAGCCTTGGAATCCCTGGGTGGCTCAGCGGTTTAGCGCCTGCCTTTGGCCCAGGGCGTGATCCTGGAGTCCTGGTATCGAGTCCCACGTCGGGCTCCCTGCATGGAGCCTGCTTCTCCCTCTGCCTGTGTCTCTGCCTCTGTGTGTCTTTCATGAATAAATAAATAAAATCTTAAAAAGAAAAAAGTTGAAAGTTTCCAGCCTCAGGCAAAGACTGACACCCACCCAGAAGTCGTAGATTAGATCATGAGAGTGCACAAATTAACATAGCTGCACCCGGTCCGTTTGCAGAGAGGCACGTTATTAACCCAGAGGAGTCACGAAGTAGCAGTGAACACAGCCGAAGCCCTCTCTTGGTTTGCACGGTTCCCAGGGCTAGGAAGAGCGCTCGGGTGCCCGTGGTTGGTGCCCGTGGTTGGTGCCCGTGGGTGGGGCGGGGCCGCAAGGTGCACCCAGGCCCTCACCAGCCCGACCTCGCCCGACCTCGCCCGCGCCAGCCGCCCCGCGCCCGGGTCCCCGGCGGTTCCCTCCCCGGCCGTCCTCCCGGGCAGGCCCTTCCTCCCACCTCCCTCCCCGCCCTAACCCCTTGAGGGGCGCCCGGGTCCGGGGCTCGGGCTCGCAGGCGGGGCCTGCTTGAATATTCATCTGGGGCGTGGGCCCCGCGGGCTCCGCCCCCGCGGCCTGGAGCAGCTGGGAGCGGCTGGGAGCCGCAGGGAGCCGCAGGGAGCCGCAGGGAGCCGCAGGGAGCCGCAGGGAGCCGCAGGGACCGCTGAAAGCGCGCGCCAGCTGCGCGGGCGAACAGTTCGCGTTTGTGCGTGGGGCTGACGCCGCGTCCTGCCCGGGGCCTCACCCTGCGGGCGGGGGAGGGGCTCTGCCAAGACCCGTGGACTTTTCTGAGGCAGGGCTCCCCCTCACCCACCCAGCTGCAAATCTCCGCGGGCCTCCCACCTGCCACGCATGGGAAATTCCATTGATGAAAATCCAGGCATTATCCTCTCCAGGAGCTTGTCCCTTTTAAAGAAGACAGACCCCCCCTTTATGTGATTAATTGTGGGCTTTCTGTCCCCCTTTGCAATTCTCTCCAGTGGAGACTCTTTTTTTCTGCCTTCCCAGGCTGGTTACAACTGATCCGCACTTTTTTTTTTTTAAGATCATCAAGCCATGGGATGCCTGGGTGGCTCAGCGGTTGAGCATCTGCCTTTGGCTCAGGGCATGATCCCATGGTCCTGGGATCGACTCCCACATCGAGCTTCTGCATTGAGCCTGCTTCTTCCTCTGCCTCTCTCTCTGTCTCTCGTGAATAAATAAAATCTTAAAAAAAATCTATATATATATAAAAAGATCATTAAGCCATCTTGTTTCAATCTCCCCTCCTGCCCGTCATCCTTTACTCAGTAGTGTAGCATAGGGGCGAAAAGCCAGGCATCCTCAATTAAAATTCCAGTGTCACCAGTTTACAGTCTGCGTGAATGTGGCAGGTGAGCTGCTTTTTCCTCCGTTTCTTCTGCTGCATGATGGATCTGATACCACCTATCTCATGGCCTTGGTTTGAGAATGAAGTGATCCATATACACAGAGTTTATAGACATGTGTATATATAATATATGATAACATTATATATTAATCGTATATGATATATATTGATGGATGGTGGTCACATGTATTTTTATATGTGTATTTGTGTGTATCATATGTATGTAAAATGCCTGAACAGTGCCAGGCATGTATTAAACACTCAGTAAGTGTTACTGTTTTTATTTTGTCTTTTGGCTGGACGAAACTGGCCAAGGACAGCTGAATGTAAAACAGAGTGGAAGTCAGCCCGGGTGGATACAGGCTGGAGGTGGAGCCTTCTCAGAAGCAAAGGGGGCAAGAAACCACACCCACTAAAGTCAAAAAGAAAGCCAGGCTGAATGAACCCAGAGAGAACAGAGGCGAACCTACTTTGGGAGCTGGGATGCCAACAGGGAAGTGTGGGCCGAAGCCTTTAAGAAAGAGTCATGGGACGCCTGGGTGGCTCAGCAGTTGAGCCTCTGCCTTTGGCTCAGGGCATGATTCCAAGGTTCTGGGATGGAGTCTCTGCATTGGGCTTCCTGCAGGGAGCCTGCTTCTCCCTCTGCCTATGTCCCCGCCTCTCTCTCTCTCTCTCTCTCTGTGTGTGTTTCTCATGAATAAATAAATAAGATATATATATATATATATATATATATATATTTTTTTTTTTTTTTTAAGGGAGAATCATGCAGTGTCCAGAGATGGTGATCACAGTACCACCAGGACCTTTTTCATTTGTTTGCTTTTAGGCTGGTTTCCAGACCTTTGTCTGGACTCCACTGATTCTCAAAGCAATAGGAACCCTAGGCTGGCCCTGGGAGCAGGAGCTGGCCTTTTATTTTGGGTGCCACAGGTCGGGAAGTTTGAGCTCACAGATTCTCTGTTGACTACATCTCCCTGTGTTTGCACTATTCTCATCTTTAAAATCCCATTGTCCTCAGCATGATGCTCACTCAGGCTCTTGACCCCACTCAAACCTTCTGGTATTTTTTTGGTTCTGACTTTACCTTCCTTCCTGGCTCTCCTGGCACTGGAGCCGCTTATTCCCCACAACACATATCATCCCTCATCATCCCCATTGATTTCCAGATATGCCACCCATAGTTTTCTAAACATGTTGTGGTAGAGACAGTGGTGTTCACTACCTGGGCACGTGAGAAGATATTTCTTAGCTTCTCTTGCAGTTGGGTTGGGACAATGATCAAATACTTGACAACAGAAAAGTGAGCAGAAGGGATATGGCACTTCTGGTTCAAGGAAACTAAGAGAGGGTCTGAGTTCTTCATGTTTTGTCTATAATCCAGGAAGTGCAGAAATCTAAGATGGTGGGTTGCAAGACAGAAGCAGACTGAGTCCTGAATTTATGTTGCAATAAAACTGACCAATTGGCATCAGATTTTTTTAATGAGAAAAAAAAATCCATTGAGATCGTGGGATTTACTTATCATCTCAGTTGAGCCTACCCAATCCAAATTAATAATACACCTGCCATGCTCTTTCTCATTTGGGTGTCTCTGTAATTACATTATGTCACTTGGAGTGCCTCTCTGCTTTCCCTCCCTGCAGTAAATTACTACTATACTTGACGTTTCTTCTGTATTCTTATAGCACTGTGTTCAGGTTTCTGGACTAAGTGATTGGATCATGGCACCAGTAAGGAAAATGAGAAAGGTGGAAGAGAAGTATGTTTGTTGGAGAAGAAGGGCTCCATGATGTTCAGGGTGAATTGAGAATGGGATATCCAAGCAGGGATGTCTAGGAGGCATTTGGAGATATGAATCTGAAGCTCAGGAAAGAGAGCTGAGCTAGAGGTAGGTAGAGAGTTGAAAGTCATCAGCATGTAGAGAGAAGTGAGTAAGATCACCCAGGGAGACTCTGTAAAGTAGGTGAGAAGAGAGTGGAAGATGAAAAGATGGAGCTTAGTGAAACCCCAACATTTAGAGGAAGACAGAGAAAGTAGAGCCCTTACAAACTTCCCTGACTTCATAGTACCCTCTAGGCCATTCAGGATTGAGCAGGAAGTCTGGGAAACTAAGACTAGTTTGTTGATCAAAATTTACAAGTATGAAATTTAATTTTGAAAAAAATAAGGTACTGTGTAAACAAAACTGTTGAGTAGACATGAAAATGTCTTAGATGGTGAAATTGCTTGACTTTATTATTGGGAAAACATCCCTGTAAAAGTTTGGCTTTGATTGTGTTAAAGGAAACTGTAGAGTGGTAAATTTAATTTAAAAACCTACCCTTTTATATTCCTGGCCTTCCTCAGCATGAAGTCTTCTGACTTATATCAACCTAGAGAAGTGAGAAAGTTGTAAGGATTTTTAACTTTTTAATGGGAATCAAATTGTTTTCCCTATCCTGTTTTGTTTTGTCTTATTCTGTTTTCTTAATGTGATTGCTCTTTGGAGGTAATGTTCAAATTATTCTAAATAGGCACTGTATTACCTCAGATCTTTAAATGGCACCTGGACTGCAGCCATGTATGTAATTGGTACATATTTCAAGGCTTTCAGCAGACCACTGAGGTTCTTTCAATACTGATACTATTTAACATCTGTGGTCTCTGAGGCTTCCATGTACAGATCTCTCAAGTACCTCTCTCAGAAATGTAACTCCCTTTGAAATCAGTTTCATGTGAAAAAGGAATGGTTCCCCTTTAATACAGAGAAATAGATAATATCAACCATTATATTGCTAAATAAAATTCTAAATGCACCTCACTACATTGGTTTAACATACCTTTTGGTTGGAAGGTGAGAGCCCCCAAATGCATTTTCAGTAGCCAATTCTGTCACAAATCTTGCCATTGGATGTGATGTTAAGTAATTAAACTCTTTCTTAAGTCTTTGGACACGTTTAAGTGTGCATTACAGCTGCCCTCAATCTTGGGACTCTATTAAATATGCAATTTGTAAGGTAACATTCCGTCAGCTACAATTAAGGAAGAAACATAATCTATATGGCATTGGATTTAGCACCATGGAGTATGTGGTATATCTGATGAACATCAAATATTAAAAGCCATAATTGAAAGAGTAAGAGAGAGAACAGACAATGGAAGGCAGTCTGCCCTGTGTCAAGGGCACCACTCCAGGGTGACATCTGCTCGTGAGTTGCTGGATAGCATTTTTCTCATACAGAAAAAATTATCCTTGTGATCTTCAGATTGAGTGCCTCACTGTCCATGTATCTTATTTTAGGTTTTAGGTTTCCTTTCATCAGGTTGGTGGAAACCTTCACACATCTTCTATATGTATAATGCTCTCTGTTCTTACTGGAATCGTACTTGTAACAGGCATTTTGTTTGTTGGCTTGTTTCTGAGCGCCGCCTGTTATGGACTAGCGTTCATGTTTGGGGCTTATAAAACATCTTCAGTTTCAACATCAACTCTGCAAGATGGTTATTACCATTTTTGTTTCGTAGAAGAGGAAACTGAGTCTTGGAGACGTTAGTAAATTGCTTCAGGTCCGAGCTGGTGATGGTAGAATTGGATTCAAAGCTGGGACTGTCTGCCTCCAGAGCTCATGCCCTTTCTGTGAGAACATGCCATTTGTCTAGTCTTCTTTATGCCATCTTAGAATTCTTCCTCCATAACTTCTCACTTGAACTTGGAAGCTCCAATTTCCTGAGCCAAGCATTGGGAGAGTTTGATGAGTTAATTTCAAGTTCCTTCATCTGTTGAGGGAGCTAAAAATTCTCTGAGCCTAGACTCAGTCCATTTATCTTGGAGTTCCTGCCCCCTCAGCAACTGGCCCTCTTATTATCTGGCCAGTTCAGTGGTGCCTGGTGGGTGTTTGTGCATCTGGGCTCTTGTCTTGACTCTACCTTTAACTCATGAGGTGTCCTGAGGATGTCACTTAACCATTTCATGTCTCTCATTCTCCAAATATAAAATGGAGGTACATTAAGAATAACTTTTTTTCCTGAGGGCTTGTGTGGGCTAGCTAATCAAGCCTTGGACTACATTTTAGAACAATGAAGCATGTTAATTCAAGTCAACAAGCATTTACTGAGTGCCTGCAGTGTCCAGAGCAGGTGGAGGGTGGTGTTCCTGACCGGTGGATGCTCGATTCCAAGCATTTCCTTCATTTTGCATCTCTGTGAGACTCCACCTCACCTCTAGGAAGGCCTGTATTTCCATGTACACGTTTTTAAAATTTCTTTGTGTGCCAGAACTCACTCCTGAGTGCTTTATCATTCTTTTCTACTCTACTTTGGTTGCAGGGAAACAGCATGTTTCTTTCTTGTTGTTTAGGAAATTCTGTTAGAATTCAACCAGCTTGGAAAATGACCTCTTCCTATTCAATCAAACTGGTCACATTTCTCTGGGTTGGAGCACAACATGGTTCATACAAGTCTGCATTATTGGCTCAGAGGAGCAGACTGTTTTTTATTTCAAACATGGCACCTGAACTAACACTGGGTCTTCCCACAGTGATGTCACGACAGTGACTATAGAACTTTTGGGTCTTTGAAGGTCTCTGCCAAGTGCATCTATGAGCCTGAGATATAGTGTTCCTGAGATCCCCAGGTCAGATCTTCCTTGGTCTCTGTCCCAACCCAAGAGATAACAGCATGCCATAAACAAATTTGGGATGGAGTTCGCCCTGCCTGGAGCTAGTTATCCAAAGGTTGAAACTTGCCTTATTCTACTGAACCTATTTTCTTACATTTCCAATTGGAATCTTTTGGTAGGAAGACAGGTTTCTGGGACTCTTATGAGCAGTTCTGGACTTGATGGGTATTTTTACATGCAGGCGCATTCACCTTTTTTGGTGACCTACTAGAGGGAAGAGTCTTCATTTGGCTGGAAACCTGGGATGATTTAGTCTCTACTATTTCGGCATGAATTAACAAGCAAATGTTTCAGATACTTAGTTATCTTAGGGTTATAAGGAGAGGTCTTGAAAGAATCTGTACCATAGTTAAAGATGTATAAATCATGTGTGCTAAGAAGAATGAAGAGCCATGTTGACAGGAGCAAACTACTGAAAAGAACTAGTGGAATGTAGCTCTCCAGGTGAAGGGCAGTGTGCATCTTAATGCTTTATTCCTCAAGTTTGAGTAGTGCTCCTTTCATAAAGCATTTGGCCTATGCTAGGTATTCAAAACATGAAATCCAGTGACTTGATGCAATGGACTAAAGGGAGAAAAACTACCATTTTAGAAGAACAACAGCAATTAAACACCCAAAATTGCAAAAGCAGAACAAAGCAAACATAAAAACAACCAACCAAACAACAACAAAAAGACCCCACAAGAGTGCTGTTAAAGCCACTTCTCTACTTCTTCTGGCATCATCTCTGGAAACCAAATTTCATTAGAAACATGAAAATGGGATAAAACTTTTGAGACAAGATCTTGTCTGTTGGGCTTTTTTCCCCTCAAAATCCTTAATTATCAGATCTCTATTATACGAGACCCGAGTACATCTTATCCATTAAATGTATTCATCTGATAACATGTAGGTTTGAAAGGTTAAAGCTGGCAAAGAGGGTTTTACACTTTGAGGATCTATTAGTGTTTTCTAAGATTGGGATTACTTTTTTAAAAAAAGCTTTTCAAGGTAACAACTGGCATCACAGAAGGCCCCATGTCACAAATAGCAATCCTAGACAGAGTAGTTCTTTAGCTGTACTTTTCCCCCCTTTTTATTGTGTCCTATAACATGTCATTGTCTGAGAGGCAGTTACACTAGAAGAGTGGCCACTGCTGAAATCCATCCTATACGATAAGATTTCTTATAAATGGAAACATCATGGCTCCTCATTTTTTATTTCTAGCATTGACTTTGGAGGAGCTTTCATTCGAGCTTTCATTCCTCCAGGAATGTCAGCCTGGCTGACTTTCCCATGGACCCTGAGTCCTGTGGTTTATGAAATCAGTGATTCTATTCATTATTATGTCATAGTAGGACTGGCTTCATACTAATTTTAGAAACTCTTTTCTCTTTGGACCAGACAAGCCATCAAAGAGCCTGGTTTGCCTTATAGAAAGTAAGAAATCAAATGTATTCAGTTATGAATTTTTAAAAACCTTACTAATCTAGAAAACTAGAGATTTTTCTGGAAGCATATACCCATGGATGGGAGGGTGTATAGAAAAGTGTATTTTAATCACAAGGGGTTATAGAAGATTTTAAATATTCCATTTCACTAAATGAAAAGAAAATATTGTGTGAAATATTAATGATATAGGTCAATGTCTGGTATGCACACCTGAGAGGTCCGGGAGTCCCTTCGGTTCAGCATGGGAATCGTAATGAGTGGTTTTTGCCTTTTATAAGTTTAATAGAGTTGATTGATGTTGATTAAGCAGAGATGTAGTATATGTATAAGGTGAATCAAATCAAGGGTTTATAATTGATGGTTTTGGTGGTTTGTTGGGTATAGTTGTACAGCATTTGTGCTTATTGTGTATAGATTTGTTTTGTGGTAGATGAGGGTGTTTGTTGTTGATGGGGGGGATATTTTATATTTTAGTTTGTGGGGAAGGTGTGGGGGAAAGATTGTGTTGTTGGTTGTTTTTAATATTGTTGTATATGTGATTTGTGGTAGTATATGGTGTTGTATTTTTTTTTTTTTTAATTTAGGTTATAAGGTATGGTTGTGGAATAATTTGTTGTTGTGTTTGTTAGTTGAATTAATTATTTTGGATTAAGTAGGTTTTTGGGTATTTTATTGGTGTTTTTTTGTGATTATGGGATTTTTTTATTGTGGGGTGATTGGATTATGTATGGTGGGAAATTAAAAGGGGAGATATTTAGAATTAAGTGTTTATTGTGGGTAGAAGGAGGTGTGAAGGAAAGGGGGGGGAAAGAGTGTAAAGGAGGTGGGGTGAAGTGGGGGGGGGGAGATAGGATTGAGATGGGTAAAGTTTTAGGGGGATGAAGGATTTGATGAATGAGTTTGGATGTAGGTTTAGGAAGAGTTGGTGTGTATATTTTTGGGGATTGAAAGTTCGGGGGTTTGGTGATTTATGGGGTATTGTAGGGTTGGGAGGTGATGGTGGATGAGAATGAAAGATGATATTGTATATAGATTAATTGAAGCATGTTGTAAAAATTATGTAAAGGAGAGTTGTTGAGTTGTAACTATATTGCATTGTTTATCATGAGATTAGAATGATGGGTAAAAATAAGGGAAAAGGCGATGATTGTAATTTGTACAGCTCTGTTCGGACTTTACTTCCAATATCAATTATGTTTTGCGAGAGAAGCAGACATCAATCAACCACTAAAGACAAAAGGATGGTGCTAAAAGTGGAGAAAGACAGCAACATATGGGCATATATTGGGGCACTCAGCCCCGTCTAAGGTATCAGGGAAGCCAAGACCCTAAGGATAAATTGAGATTAGATTAGAAGTTAGACATAGTGGACAGGAAGGAAACAGCGTTTTGAGTAGAGGGAACAGCATGTGCAAAGGATCCTGTGTCAACACTTGACCTGAATTCCTATAGGTTTTCATGATTTAGAAACGGTATACTCTTAGTCTTTGACAATCAAAAGAGGTGTAAACATAACTGCTCCAAAATGAACTCCATTCCGTTTTTCAAAGTTTATTTTCCTTAGTTCTATTTAGAAACCAGAAGATGACTGCCTGTTGCAGTTATGGTGAACTTTCCAATAGCTCCAAAAATGTGCAGGGTATACTGTGGGAACTAAGCCAGCACGGTTCCTACCACAAATCTCAAATGTGGAGGCCTGCCTCTGAATTGCCCTGGAGGGGCGGCTGGGTGGCTCAGTCAGTTAAGGGGCCGACTCTTGGTTTTGGCTCAGGTCAAGATCTCAGGGTCATAGGGTTGAGTTCCATGTCAGGCTCTGTGCTCAGAGGGGAGCCTGCTTGCAGATTCTTTCTCCCTCTGCCCCTCCCCCAACTTGTGCACATCCTTGCTCTCTCTCAAATAAATAAAAAATGTTTTTTAAGATTTTATTTATTCATGAGAGACACAGAGAGAGAAGCAGAGACATAGGCAGAAGGAGAAGCAGGCCCCTCTCAGGGAGCCCAATGCAGGACTCAATCCCTGGACCCCAGGATCACACCCTGAACTGAAGGCAGACGCTCAACCACTGAGCCACCCAGGCATCCCAGTAAATAAACCTTTAAACAAACAAACAAACAAGCTGCCCTGGAAATTTTTACAGTGTTATCTCAAATTGTTTAAAAAAGTTAAATTCTGAGTTCTGTGTTCATAAAATCCTCCATATTCTTAATCCTTTGTATTCTTTTGGCATTATGTGGGATTAATTGAGACTGGGATAACATTTGGTTTCTACGATTTTGCTGGGAGAAAAAAAAGGTTCTGCTTGTCCCACAGTATGTACAGATGATCTGACATGCTTCCTTTGAAGCCTGTTTGAGCATCTAAGTAGATGCAGGTACACCAGGAATTACAGGTAGAGTAGATCATCGTGTAGGTACACTTGACTGGACTGAACTTTCTTATCAAGTTTCAGTTATATCAAGTTTTGCAGCAGGCTTGAGTCCATGCAACCAGACTTTCTGGAAGAGAAAGTTCAGTGTAAGTTCAGAGGTAAAGTATGTGACGGAATCACTTTGCAAATATGAGCAATTGAAAGACACATTATTTCCCCATATTTGAGCATTACTGCCCTCCCACTTCCTATATAACATCATGTAAGATAATATTGCCAACGAATGCCCAGGCAGATGCTGAATTATTTATAAGAACAGGCTACTAATGTGGATTGGAGAAAAGAAATAACAAAGCAAGACATAATAATGTTTTTGCAACTGATCAAGCAAAAGGACATAAGCAAATGTGAGTGAACAGTATCTCTAGAGACTTCCACCCACAGGAAAGCTGTATGCTGTCACTTGGCTCATGTAGATCCTTACTTGAGAATAGAAACAACACCTGGGGAATTAGCTGTACTGTATTATTTAACGTTTTATTTATAACTTTTCAGCAATTTCCATAACCAGCATTATTTAGTCACAGATGTCTTTGCAATCAGAGTCACAGGCTTTGACAACCATATTTCTTAAGAGAGATGATTTATGGTATCTCTGCGATGTTTGACAATTTGGAATCTTCTGGTTCTTGCCTATTCACTATTGTGTTTTTATAACAGACTACGTCAGCAGTGGCAATTAGAAGATTTAGAAGCTCTATTCTAGTAATCTTTTCAAAAGAAATGTCTAAAGACTCTCTGTTTCTAAGGACTTTATTGTTCTGCTTTTTTCAGATGTAAGTGGCCAAGATAGTATTTAGATTTTGGCCATAAGCCAAAAGGAAATCTCAAAGGTTACCCCTGGGCCTGGGGTACAGGAGAGTTAAAAGTCATAAGAGGGCCCTTTCTCTTCTCAGAAAGTTATTTTAGTTTGGAGATGTGCTCCCCAAACCTCCTTGATGAACCACATCTAATAAATCCTTCTAATTTTTAAGGATCCAATCAGAGTTTTTTTTTATCAGTAGTAAAACCATACCTAAATAAAATCATAGCTTTAGAAATTAAAATATTGATAATTCTCTACACTCCTCAATAGAATTTAGAAGGCACACAATGTACTCTGCAATGTCTTTTCCTCCATGTGAGTAGGGACTTTTTTTTATGAAGTCAGATTTGTCTTTTTTTTCCTCCTTCATTCTCAGTGCCCAGAACTGTGCCTGACACCGAGCAGGTGCTCCATAAGTATGAATGCATGAATAAATGAATTGAAGCAATTAAAATAAACCAGAGCAGAATCACCAGTATAACCTAGTACATTTAGACCTTTGTAGTCTGGGGCCATGAAACTAAGTCACATTTAATACCCCCTTTGCCTGGCACCACCAGAAGTTAACTCTCCATCAAACGCGCCTAGATATTTCTTAGAGGTCTTGAGAATGAGGTCTTACATGTATTTAGAGACGTAAAACCTGTAGCTTCTTCTCTAAGCCAGACTGCCTGTGGCATTTGGAGAGAGGTTACAGATTTCTTTGCCACTCCCTCCCAAGCCTGACCCTTAATTTCCCCATAGAACAGCTGAGACTAAGTTGCAATTTTGGGTAAGACTTGTTTGAGAGTTTAGCACAGGAGAAGTACAATTTAGTGGGTATCTCAATTTTGCATCTGTTAGAGCCCAGCAGATCCAAATCCGGCCTCACAAGACCGGTGGTGCTCAACCTGTGTCCAGGTAGCCAGGTCTGGCTGGCTCATCTCCGCTGCTGGGAATCCATCTCATGACTCATCCTCATGACTTGAAATCCAAGGCTAGGAGAGAAGAAAGACTCCTCATCCCTAGCTGAGATCCAGGGCTTTCCTCCCAAGTCCCCATTTTCTGTCCCAAGAGCTGTCTTCTCTAAGACAGCTTTAAATACTTCTAAGTATTTAAAGTTACTTAAGGTTGTTCCAAAGGCATCAACAGACACACAGTATGGGTATTTGCTTTATATTTGTGTAACTAAACATCCCAGAGTTTTTCCCCCCAAACAAAGGAATGGTTTGCCCTAAGGATAAATTAATGTCTCTATCTTTTTTTTTTTGAGAAAAAAAATCTTTTGCAAATTTTAAATAAATAAATACATTCTAGTTTCTAGTCATTAAATTTCTTAGGAATGATTTTCAGCCAGGATACTATATTTCTATTAAAGCCAGCTGGTGTAAATGCAGTATAGTATCCTGCAGCAGAAAAAGGACATCAGTGGAAAAACTGGTGTTGTCCAGAGTCTGTGGCTTAGTTAATAATATTGCACCAATGTAAATTTCTTAGTTTTGACAAATAATTGAGATGTTAATGTTAGGGGAAACTGGATGAAAGGTATACTAACTATTCGTACTATTTTACAACTTTTCTATAAATCTAAAATTATTCCAAAGTAAAAAAGTTTATGAAGACATAAAACAAGCTGGGGCATATAGATTTAAGGCATCAGAATATAACCAGTCATTATAATTGATTATTAAATCAACTTCTTGGAAACGAGAACAAACGGGGGAGTGGATAAATTGTATGGTTCTTGTAAGGAAAAAAAATGCATTATATTCATTTAAAGATAGAAAATTTTCCAGGTCAGTATTTTAGGAATTTACTGCATGAGCACTTATATGAGAAATCATGAGCAATTTAAAGGATGAAGTGTTCAACTACTATTTAATGAAAGAAAATAAATGATCCTAAATAGATATGTAAAATATTGTGCCTCAAAAATCTCAGGTGCATAACTTAAAAAAACCTCATCAATATTTTTTGTGGGGTACAGAGAATGGCAACTAAAATTATATGTCCAGATATGTGACTTTCTAATTATCTCACCTAGAGAAGTTGGCAATATAGGAAGTTAGGATTATTGCTTGGAGAACCTAAATGAGTGAAACTAATATATCCTTTAGGCTGTGTCTCTTAATTAAAAGGTGCCACAACTTACTCTTTACCAGAAATGGGTCATAAAATCATTGATTTATTTGATGGGCAATAAAGCTGTTAAAAATGTATTAAGCTGGGAGTCCTAAGGCGGACTCTTCCATCCTAAGACAGCCTACATGAGGTGTAGAAGAACCTGTATTTATTTTTATCCCCAAATCTTTGAATCTGCTCAAGTAGTAGAACACATGAAAAGAGTTCTCTAACACTTTATAGGCAAAAGATGGTTCGGGCTTGAGCATTTTTTATGAATAACTTACCAGTCTACTACCCAGGTATACACAAACGAACATTGTAGCATGTTCCTATAGAGTGTCCACCTTTGAGTAAAAGTGCAGACTGTAGTTCCTTCCAAAGCTCAATAACTCCTCTATAGTAGAGAATGCTAGCTGTCTACCAAAATCCATGCTCCCATTTCTCGGCCTCTTGTAGAGTAGATGAGGTTTTTCAACTGAGCTCCCATTAGTGGGATGTGGGAAGAAGCAACATGGGCAACCTCCACCTCATTTGCTTGAGTGGAATCTCTGGCCCTGTACTGCTCTCTACCCCCCTTCCGGATGGCTGGAATAGAGCAACCTTGGAAACCACGCATTGAAGATGGGACAGGTGCTGTCAGCCGGGGACCCAGGATGACTGTGTGGAGCCGAGTTGTCTGGCAACCCAGAGGAGGTCACCTTAGGTTGAAACACGAGAGAGATGATCTTCCACGTTGTCTTTACAACCACTTAGCCTACCTTGTCGAATATGTTAGGAAGTATGATTTGGGTCTATGACCTCCTGTCTCTGACCTTGAAATCTCTGCCATGGGGTTCATGAAGTCACATGTGCCTTCAGGCCCAGGACAATACCTGGGGCACAGATTCCAACCACTAACCCGCCTGGCTGGGTAGGTCAAACACCCTCTCACTCACCCAACCAGGGCTGAACAGGGAGAGAGAAGGAGAATAGTTATCCTCCCCTGGTGAGAACCCCTTCTTGGTTTTCCCACTACATGGAGACAGGAAACACAGGAGTGGGAAGGAAAAACTGAATTCTATAGGCCAGAGCCTGTTTCTCCTGTTCCAAGACCCAATCACCCTGCCACCTATAAGAATATGGCAGAAAAAATTCGAGCTCTGACCGACCGGGTCAGCCATTCCTTCCTTGGGTAGCAAAAGCAAGTTGGTGGGGACAGAAGTGGGAGATGCTCTCTCCTACATTCCCCAAGAAGGGAGGAGAGTGGAAGTCCTATGGAAAAACACTCCTACTCCAACAAGCCAGCCCCTCAGTAGACTCCCTCTGTGGATCTGTTGCTGGGGCCCATTAGGGAGCATCCACAGCAGCATTAGAGGGTGTTTGCCAAACAGGGTGATTTTGGTTTCAGTTTGGTAACACTGGCCTTTTCTGGCTACACCCCCTGGGATAGCCATAGGAGCTCCGGGTAACAGATGTAAAGGTAACCATGTAAAGGTAATGATCCCCACGCAGTGGAATCGCTGCATTGGGCACTCAGGTCCTGCTCCTTCCCATGGCGAGGTCCTGGGTCACTCACAGACGGGTCCCTGACATCTGGGGGGTGGGCTCAGACTAATACCTCCATGGAGTCATTTCGATGTTTTGTTTTTATTTTTTAAAATATTTATTTATTCATGAAACACAGAGAGAGGGGCAGAGACACAGGCAGAGGGAGAAACAGGCTCCATGCAGGGAGCCCGATGTGGGACTCGATCCCAGGACCCCAGGACCACGACCTGGGCCGAACGCAGATGCTCAACAGCTGAGCCACCCAGGCATCCCTATTTTGGTGTTTTAAATCAAACTAACAAATTAGAAAATATGTGCCATTGTTTGATCCACAAACTGACACATTAAAAAAAAAAAGTTGCCTCGCAGCGCTCCCACAAAACACCACTTTGTTAGGCCATCAAGTACCCCACTGGCGGTGGGGAGAAAGGCTGGGGTGTCGATCCTCCTCCTCTCCTACCTGAGTGCTTTAACCGCTCAGCCTCCCACCCCCACCATGGGGACACAGTGTTCACAGCAGCAGAAGCCACCATCCGCGACAGCATTTGGGGGCAAGAGGTGCGGGGAAATGTTTCCCGGGAGCCTGAACCAAGACCAGGAAAGCAGATATGTAGGGGTGGGGTCTCAGAGCACCACAGCTGAGACCCAGAGCCTGGGTGACAAATGTTCCTTAACATTGTTCTCTTTGGGTTTGTGACATATGGGGCCCTGCGAAGCACGGTCCTCCCTTGCCCTCGGAAGGCCAGCAGGTCGCGTAGCCCCTCCCTGGAAGCCGCTCACCGCCCTGCAGGCCTCATCTGCTGCCCCGAGGGTCAGGGTTCTTTCCAAGGATCCCCTCATTAGCATCCTGGAGAGGCCGGCTTATCCGGGGCACCTGAGGCAGGAGCCCTGGAGGTGCTTGCAGGCTGGCCAGCCTTAGCCAGCATTGCATCGTGTGCAAGCATCCTTCCTTCCACACCGGTGGCCCAGGGCCCTGGGCGAATTGGGGCACCTGGGGCTTTGACTCCATCCCCCAGCTCCCTGCAGGTCCAAAGTTCCCACCCGAGTAGCCGAGTAGCCGCTGAGGAGCCAGACCCTGAGCTGGGCCTGAGTGTCAGCACTGCCCCTCCCTAACCCCCGGGGCTACAGCTTATGCTCCGCTGGACCTTCCAACAGTCATCAAATGACAGGCCCGACAGCTTCAGAAACTGCCCCAAGTTCCGAACAGTAAATTCACAGGAACACCAGGGAAGACTCTTGTCTCTCTCTCTCTCTGCTGGCTGGAGGGCATCCTCGAACTCAACCTGGTAGCTGTGCCAAATAATTAACCCCGATGGTCTGGAGGGAGAGGGGCCTAGCATACAGCCCTGTTTTACGCCATTTAAAATTGGGACCTCATCTGTCAAAAGACTGTTTCCAACCCACTTCAGGTTTGGGCATGTGCATTTAAACAGGATTTATAGCCTGAAATCTACACCATGATTATACAGATAGTTTTTATGGACTCACAGGTTAGCAGAGGATGTGTGGCTAGTGAGTCAAAGATGACGCTGTCCTTAACCATAGTTGTGGTGAGACAGGGCAAGGGGTTGCAAAAATCCGAAGAGAAACCTTGTGCCTAAATGTAATACTTAATGTCATTGGACTGAGAGGCTTTGTCCTTGAGTATGTTGACAAGCAAACCGATGTTCCATTTTGAGGAAAATGTAGAAGACTTGTCTCCAAGCTTGGGGGATGGGGTAGCTCCTTTTCAAGGATGGGATTGCTTACGCTTCAGTTCTCTCCTGAGAAATCAGTACATACGTGATTAGAGTAGCTCAGCAAGGATTGAGAGAGCCAGTTAGAAAGCTACATTCCCATTTTGAGCATCTCTTGGTCCATGTGTTTATGTATTTACTTTTAAAATAATAACTGAGCCTTTGCTATGTCCCTGCACTGTACAGGCCCCCCAACATTTACTCCTCACTTCGAACTTCTATAAATCAAGTATGTTTGTATTCACTGTACGGATGACAGAGCTGCAGGGAGGGAAGGATAAGTCATCTGCCAAAAAGCTCTCAGCAAGTCTCAGAGCTGGAGCTCCCATCTGTCTGGGTCCAGGGCCCTTTCCTAGATCACACTGTCTTCTATGGTACCTGCAAATACGCGGGTGCCTGCTTGGTCCAAGTAATGAACGCTCAGGGCATTCAGGTCCAGGGTGGTGAAGGGCAGCGGCACTGCAGACGTGAGAGTTGTCACTGCTCGAAAAATATAGACATGAACTGGTGGCCCTGATGTTAGTTAATGCAGTTAAAATCACCTTCAAATGCAGAGCGATGTCTGCTTCTCAGGCTAAAGAGCCAGAAAGTTTAGTCTGGGTAGAAACCGCCGTGGACTATGTCAGAATGCCAGATCCTTTGGCTTCATGTGTTCTGTAAAGTCAAGCTAGAATTTTTTTTTTTTTAATTCAGGAATCTGTAACAGGTCTTTCATTTTTCCCTGGTTAAGTTGAAGTCTGCTTCTGAGGAAAAATACTGGGAGGAATGAGATGCAGCTGAGAAGGGGTCGTCACTTTAACACACACCTGCTCTTTCCTCCCCACCAGGTCAGACGTTTCGATGGAACCTTCGAGGCCTCCGAACTCCATTTGCTCATCATGCCCACCCTCGACGCCCCAATCTGTGCAGAGAGCTCACCATCCTGGGTTCTCAGTAATGAATAATGAAACGTCTCACTTGTGAGGTTTATGTCAGCAAGGAAGTGATTGTAGAACAGTATGTGCTCTGCAACCTTTAGCAACATGAACCTTCATGAGCATGGCATTGGCATTTCCTTTTCTGTCAATATTGAGCTAAATTGGTGGCATGAAACAGAGCAAAGATGGTGCTGGTGACAGGGCTGTCATTTTTTTTTCTTCACCAACAAGACTGTGGATGGTGTCTGTGTCTGGACCGGCATTTCTTAGTCACTGATACAGGCCATGGAAGGAACATATTCCTGCCTTAGCTTTCTTCCTCTCCCTGCCCTGCTTCTGGGCAGCCTTTCCCCTTGCCTCACCCGTCTCCTCCTCCACCAAGTGCTATGAGAATCAGGGTGGGAAACGTAGGCATACCACTACCAGTTCTTAGCATAGTTTTAACCAAAACAATATTCCACATCATACCATAACGTGAGGTGGCTTCTGTTTAAACACAAAAACAAAAACAAACCCTCAAAACTATTGCACTGACTGGAAAACATATTTGGTGATTGGACTTTTCTATTTGTTTTGTTTTGTTTTTTTTTTTCCTACCAGTCATACCATGTACACTCCATGCAACTCTGAGAATCTTTCAGAATAAACTAATAAGGATTGAAACTTTCCACAGACTGAAAATTCCATTTAAATCCTTGTTTCTACCTGCATGGACAAAGAGATAGGAATTGCTGGATGGTCTACCACCAAGCAGAGGGGTGGGATAGGTCATCGCCAGTAGGGTATAACTGTCCAGTGGACATGGCCCCAGCCACACTTCCTGACTCACCGGGAAGTGTCCCTTGTGCACCACTCTTGCCCTGGGTCAGCTCACCCCCACTCTCCACTGCTGGTGTGGCCGTGCCCCCCCCCCAGACACCTTATCAGCTCAGTGGTCCCTCTTCCCATCCCGGGGAATTAATGGGTTCATGGCACTTAGTAGAAGAAGTAGCAGATCTGGAAAAGGAAATGACAATGTAGTAGGGTGGGCAGGACATAGTTTGGGGTAGTCATTGGCAAATCTGAATTGAGGTCTGAACTTCAGTACACTCTGGCTGTGAGCCTCTGAGTTAAGTCTTTTTGCTTCTTGAGCTCAGTTACTTTATCCGTATAACAGTGCTTCTTTTATTCACGATGAGATATTCATTAGGTACTTACTAAATGCCAGGCGTTGTTCTGGGTGCCCACTACCAGGGAAGGGGGTTAGGGGCCATAGGCTAATGGTGTGGGTACAAAGAATCCAGTTTTAAAATAGACCAGAAAAGGATTCACCGAGGAGGTGACATTTGAGCGAACACTTGAAGGAAGTGATAGAGTGAACCATGAGGGTATTTGGGGGGAGGATGCTCCAAGCAGAAGAAATAGCTAGTTCAAAGGAGGGAGTACGATGTGCCAGGAGAACAGCAAGGAGACCAGTATGGCTGGAGCAGGTGAGCAAAGCAGATGGGTCAGAGGAGAGCAAGAGGGCTAAGACCATGGTAAGGACTTGGGTTTTTACTTGAGAGAGGATGAGGAATCCCTAGAGGTTTGTGAGCCTAGGATTTGTGTTCTAGAAGAGTCATTCTGGCCGCCATCTTGAGGATAGACTGTAGGTGGGCAAGGCCAAGAAGCAGGGACATGGATTAGGAGGAAGGCATGATAGTGGTTTGGACCAAGATATAGCTGTGGAAGGTGGGGGTGGGACTGGATGGATTCTGGACATTTCTTGAAAGGAAAAATAGCAGGGTTTGCTGATGGATTGGATTGAGCGTGAGAAAAAGAAAAAAAAAAGTCAAGGAGGCCTGTGAGGTTAGGGGTCTGAGCAATTGGAAGAATAGTGTTGCCATTCCCTGAGATAGTTAAGGCTGGGGGAGGAACAGATTTGGGATGCGGGGGGCAGCAAATGGAAAATTTAGTGACGATAATAATATCTGCCCTGCTTCCCTCACGGGATTAAATGCAATGATTTATGTGTAATTTATCCTGCAAATCTGCCTACTGCTCCTAGTATTCAAGGACTCTTTCTCTTCCTACTCAGAAGTGGTCTGTTCTATGGATAGTCCCCTCTCTTTCATGCGCTGCGCTGGTGGTTCCAGTGGGTGGTGGGTGAGGGGTTCCTAGCACATGGACTCTTGGATCTGACAGGTATCATCGGAGCTATGTTTAGGTGGATATTCTGGGGTAGGTCCTCCAACCATGACTCAAGTATGACTTAACAGTTAATACTTTTATTTCTCCCTAGCAGAATATTGTTTCTAATTTTTCTTTCATATAGCAACTGATGTTGCCATGCAGATCTCTTGGTTGCTATGAGATGGTAACATTACCCTGCCTGGTGATTGGCCGGGGCCTCCTATGCTGTGTGGTTCTCACTCAGGCTACTGACACTGAGCTGTTACTATGGTGAACTTTACAATTTCCTTTGATTGGTGGGTTTCAGAAATAGGTCATCAGTGGAATTCATTATATTCCGTAAGTAAAAATGAAAAATAAATATCATCATTTCTCCCCGTTACCAACATGAAGGAACTGTTCTGCTTAATGACATAATGAATCTCTGTTGGAAGACTTAGAGCCTTTCTGAGAACGGACAAGTGATGATGATACTGTGCTAAATTTGGGTGGGGAAAATCTTCCCTCTTACTCAGAGTTGTTTATTCAGAGTTGGGGGCATCAGGCTGGTCCGAGTTGGGAGGGAGGTGGTGTGTGTGGACCGAAATGTCAACTCCCTTCTCTCTGTGGGATTAGGGATGACGCTGGGGTGTGGAAGCTGGGAGGGATGTGCTGATTAATGCAGCATTTTAGGACCAAGTGTTCTCCAGGTATCAGGAGGGTGCTAAGATTTGGGTTATCAGACTCACTCCAGAAAGGAAAGCCCCTGAGGGCTTCTGGTGTGACATGGGTCCCAAGAGTCCAGGGAGGCTTGTGCTAGCTGAATCGTCCCCCCGCCACCCCCTCCCCAGGCTCACAAGTAGGCAGATCCTGGGGGGTCAGACCTGTGCTAATCTCTACTCTCAGGGGGAAAATAGAGTGGAGGAACGCCTTTTAACCCTTCTAATTTTGCAACCCAACTCCCTTCTCTGCAAGAAAAAGTGGGAGAAAGAAGAACTTGGGAGGAGAGATAAACTACTGAAAGTGCTCAGGTCTGCCTTCCCTAATACTTCTCTGACAGGTCCTGGTGGGGTAGGAGGTTGAGACTGTACGGGAGGCAGAGTCAGGGAGCTCCAAAATAGAGTAGGTAATAGATTAGGGTGCTGAAGGGTGCCTGTTGGTTAAGCGTCTGCCTTCGGCTCAGGTCATGATCCCAGGGTCCTGGGATGGAGTCTCACATCAGGCTCCCTGCTCAGCAGGGAGTATGCTTCTCCCTCTGCTCTTCCCTCCACCCCTGCTCATAATCTCTCCCCCTCTCTCTCTCTCTCAAATAAATAAATAAAATCTTAACATAAAAAGATTAGGGTGCTGGGACTAATATTTGACACCCAGAGCAGATCATCTCTTTCTTTTCTTTTTTTAAAAGATTTATTTAGGGATCCCTGGGTGGCGCAGCGGTTTGGCGCCTGCCTTTGGCCCAGGGCGCGATCCTGGAGACCCGGGATCGAATCCCACATCGGGCTCCCGGTGCATGGAGCCTGCTTCTCCCTCTGCCTGTGTCTCTGCCTCTCTCTCTCTCTCTGTGTGACTATCATAAATAAAATAAAAAAAAAAAAGATTTATTTATTTATTTATTTATTTATTTATTTATTTACTTATTTATTTATGAGAGAGAGAGAGAAAGAGACAGAGAGAGAGAGAGAGAGGCAGTGACACAGGAGGAGGGAGAAGCAGGCTCCATGCAGGGAACCCAACACGGGACTTGATCCCGGGACTCCAGGATCACGCCCTGGGCCAAAGGCAGGCGCTAAACTGCTGAGCCACCCAGGGATCCCCCAGAGCAGATCATTTCTAATACCCCTTTCCTATAGGACCAAATTATTTTTAACAATAATCACACTGTGAAACCAATAACAATGGCCCGAAAAGAAATGTTCTTTTACAAAATGTTATATCCTATCATTCAAATTTTTTTTAAAAATAAATATCATATTCCACAAGAGGAAAAGACTCATGGAGTACTATTTTTAATTTCATTAACGTGTTTTTTTTAAGAAAGAGATGAAAACGTAGACCTACTTATTGGTCTCTCACAGTGATGAATAGTTATTTTACAGTTTCTGTTTTTGCCATTAACTTCTGCAGATTTGTCAGTGACTTTGTCAAACTTGTTTTTCTTCCTATATTCATGAAGTGTCGATCTGTCTTTGATCAAAGAACGCTTCTTATTAATTTTAATTTTGAAAGGCTTCTTTCACATGAAGCAACATATCAAAGAAATAGGACAAGTCTTAAACATAAGGATGCATTTGGCAGAGATGCATAAGAATCTGCTTTCACAATAAATCCCAGAACATTTAGACACAGTAAAAAAAAAAAAAAAAAAAAAAAACTCCCAAGCGGCCACATAGCACGACAAAATAGAAATGACTCAAGTTCGTGTGTCTCTACAGTTAACCCTGCTATCAGTATTCATCTCGACTCAGTTGTTTGAATGCAAGAATAGTAGCAGAGGAGTGGGAGACTTGGGCCCGGGGCAAGCTTCATTGTGTGCTTACTTTCAGAGTGAACTCATGGAGTTAATTCTCCAAATCAGCTTCCACGCAGAATCTGTTTACCAAAGGAGAAGCAATAAAAAAAGTACGAAGTCAAAGCTTACATTTATATTATTAAAACCCAACAGCAATTGCTACAGTTCTTTAGAACCTAGCCCAACAAAAGATCTTTTTTTTGGTTGGGGGAGACCAGTATATTACTGACATTGTTTAGAATCGCTTGCCGTGGTGATAATAGAAAGCAGACTGGCTTCTCAGTTGGTTTATTATTGCTTTTGAGTCCTCTCCCAGCCAGGCACCCTTGGGCTGCCCACCCCGGGGGCGGACCTCTCCTCCTGGCCCCCGTGCCAGGCGGAGGCGGAATCACTGTGATTGTGTCTTGCTGGAGCTGGAGGCTGTAGTAAGAGGGGATAATGCAGGAGTTTGAAGGAATGAAGGAGAATCACTGAGATGCAGTTGGTCAGCAAATAACTAGTAAATCCTCCGGCCCTGACACAACCAAATGGGTTTTCTTCTCTTCTTACTCTCATAATAAAAGGGGGCTGGGAAACAACAACCAATCACACATCATTAGTTGAGTGTCTTTTCCCATTAAAACATTAGTGATTCCTGAGGCTCTGTGCGCTATTGGTGCCAGCTCCTGTGTGGCCTAACGTTTCCATCTGAATTTTTGCCATTCTTTTTCTATTCCATGGCATTGTTTTTGACCTTTAATTTCGTTTTGCACTGAACTCAGCACTGAGTTGATCTCTACCAATAAAACCTGGGACATGCTTTGCTGAGTCTTCAGAATGGGTTTAGTCACAGGGGCAATGGAATTGGCAGCAGGAAGTTGCAGAAACCATCATGAGGCCTAGTGAAGGAAGGAGGAAGAAAATACAGCAGAATCAGGACTTACCCTTCCAGGTTTATTATGTACAACACTCCCTTTTTTGCCTGTCACCTCATCAGACAGATGCATTTGGATGCACCCTTATATTAATAGGTGGTCTCCAGGGTAGGGTGATTTAAAAACTTGTTGCCTGAAATTCTACCACTAGTTTCTATGTACTCTTGTAGGTCAGATATTGTTCCCTCTTACAGGGCCTCTGGGAGGCAGGTGCTTCTGGAGTGCAGACACCCCTGGGAGAAGTACCGCATTAAGTCTCTAACACTTTAGTATAAATGAATGTATTTGCTTCCTCGGTCATCTGCTCAGCAGGATGGGGACCCTTGGGTACTTAGAAAGTCATGAAGACATCTCTCAACTGGGGCCTGCTCAGCCTTGAACGTGTGCCTTTAAGTAATTTCAATTCCCACTCTGAGGGGAAAAACAACAACAACCAAAAACCCAAAAATAGAAAAAGACCCACCCTATTGACGATATTCCTGAGGAACTTAATATGTAAAGGATAACACGTTTTAGTTTCATTTCTCGCCCAAGAACTAGAACGTCCTCCTGGCCCATAAGCCCTGCCACAGCCCCTCGCTTCTCCCCATGAGTGCTGGAGTCTTCATGCTATCATTTGTGTCTCATTTTTATTCCACTCACACATGTCTAGGGAGAGGGCCCTTTGAGATTTCTTCTTGGCTCTGCTTCAGGCTCCGTAATAGCAATGGATCCATGGTTCTTAATACAGCGAGGGCAGGTGGCAGCAATCCAAAGTGGCCTCCATGGACTGCGTTTGTAGGAGTGGGGTTTTCCCCATGCATTAAAAAATCAGGAGCCAGCCAAGACAAAGGCCCAGACTGACAGCGTGCCCCCAAGAAGGGTGCCTGCACCAAGGTTTAAGAAAGGAAAAGAAAGAAAAGCATTTTCTTCCCCCATTGAATTGAGTTAATGTTCTGTGCCAGCTTTTGTTCCAAGGAGCATCATGTGTGTGTGCGCGTGCGTGAGTAGTTGCTCACACAGCTGCTACTTGAAAAATCACAAGGGCAAGTTGTAGAAATGATGCCGGAGAGTGTGAACAAGGCAGCTGAGAGGGTGGCTACAGAGGTCAGCAAGAGCCAATGAGGTGTGACTTTGCTCACAGTTTGTCTCTCCTTAAGTGTTAAACGCATATTTGTGCCAATATACAATCCAAGGATGTGCGTTGACTGCCTGTGTGGATGACTCTGTCCATAATAGGTATGTATTCTGGGCACAAGTTGTTAATAGGATAGACTGAAACTGATCTGGATGTGCAACAGGATCGATTATTCTACGGTTTACAATCGCACCTGTAAACGTAATAGTACTTAATTCATACTCCGCTTCGTGGGCCGCTGTCCTTCACTCTATTATGGGTATCTTCCCCAGGAATGTAGAAGTGAAATATTTTTTTTTTTAGAAGTGAAATATTTTAAAATCAAATCCATTTTGATGGTTCCAAAAAATCTGAAATGCCTGTGGCAAAACTTTCCTTCCTGAAAAGTACGAGTTAGGAATGAGAAGATCATTGGCCTGCTCATTTTCCCTCTGCGGGCACAGTTGCCTCACCTACAGAAGAAGAAGAGGATGAGTCCGATGAAAGATTTCTTAAGACTCCTTTCCAGTTCTGTTTTTCTGGGGTCTGAAACTGTCTTGTGGTGTGAATGAGCTCCTCACAATCGACTCGGGGGCTGTCTTAATGAAGAGGGATTCACCTGAATAGGTACTAACAGGTTGTCCGAATTCGTTACTCGTTTCCATGATTCTTCCAAGATGAACAGTGAGTCTTAAGTGAGGAGATTATAAAAGCACACACAGATCAGCATGAAGGCAGAGACAGGAAGAGAGGTAGCGGGACCTGTCAGCATTTTCCCCCGGACGGCTTGAAAGCAAAAGCAGATTCCCTGCTGCTGGCTCGCAGCTTTTGTACACTGACCTGTTAGCATTAGACACCCAGCCGTAGGGGCGCAGCCATGAGCCCTTTCTGGAACCCTACAGGCCTCCCATGAGAATGACTGCCCTACAGGTATTTATGTGGGAGAGAAAAGTCTGTGAACATATGAATTACAGGAAGTGAGTCTTAGGGTCATTGCTAGGGCAGGGTTCCCCCAGCCTTTACCCTGTTTGGCTATTTCTTGAAATTTTCTCCATACCACAAAGTGCCTTGAAAAGGTTGATTTTTTTTTTTTTTTTTTGTCGTTGTTGTTTTTTCTTAGAATTTCCATTGTGGGAAATTAAAAGCCTCTTCCTTGGTGATAGTAAAAATTAAGTAATTTTGTACCATTGGTGGCTTTTGGTGGTAAAAACCCCTTCTTCTGGACAAGGCCGACTGACTAGCAATATTTATCAACATGTTCTGGAGGAAATTGATAGCAAAATATGATCTGCCTCTAAATCACACAAATTGTCCAATTTGTAGATGTAGAACCCTATCACAGACAAGAATAACTTGGTTTACCTTAAAACAGCCATTTTCTGAATGTCTACTCCTCATCCAGCAGTGTGCTAGGGATGAAGAGATCACAGCTTCCTTGCCATATTTTCATATTCCTGGATATCAGTTCCCCTCTTATGGACTGAATGTTTGTGAAACCCTGCTCCCCGCATAATTCAGGTGTTGAAACTCTACTCACTACCCTCCATAGTGGCAGTATTAGGAGGCAAAGCCTATGGGGATAATTAGGATTCGTTGACCGCCGTGTAAGTGGAGCCCTCCAGAATAAGATTAGTGCCTTCATAAGAGTCATGAGAGAGCTTGCTTCCTCTCACTGCTCACAGCCCTGTGAGATACAAGGAAAAGTTGACGGTCTGGTCTGCCACCTAGAAGAGGACCCTCACCAGGACCTGACCTTGCTATTACCCAGATCTCAGGCTTCCAACCTTCAGAACCGTGTGGGAAAAAAAAAAATTCTATTGTTCGTAATTCTATTGTCCAGACTATGTACTTTGTTATAGCAACCCAAACTGACTAAGATACCATCTTAGAGTCACTATTTTCCAGAACCACATATTTATCTATTTTTCCTACCTAGGATTTTGTCATGTGCAACAGCACATCAATAGATTCCAGCTTATCTTCGGTTGGTTACAAAGCAGCAAACTTGCCAAAATTCTCTGTTTTGCATTTTGACTCTATGCCAGTAAGTAATTTTCTAGTAATGGTTGTTTTCTAATGTATTCTTCAATTCGTAGTATGCAGCTGGATTATTTGAACACTACTGGATGGTCTATCCTATGGTCTTAGCACAATTATCATGGCAGCTGGTATCATCTGCTAC
This sequence comes from Nyctereutes procyonoides, assembly GCF_905146905.1. Lineage (NCBI taxonomy): Eukaryota > Metazoa > Chordata > Mammalia > Carnivora > Canidae > Nyctereutes > Nyctereutes procyonoides. The sequence goes on from NW_026575049.1 coordinate 64,925,432, forward strand.
AGGAAGCAGAGTAGAGTTTCCTCTCCTGTTGGTGACTCTATTCTGTGTATACTTAATATCAAAAGGCTTTTTTTATATAATCATTTTCAAAAGCCATAATCCTCTTATCAATTGTTTTAACAAACTCTTATGTCATTAGGAAACATACTTTGGCTACATTTTACCTATATCATTTTGGTTGCCTTGATGCAGGTAAATACCACAAAGGCACGATCTTATCTGGTGTAGAATACACTCCTGAAAACACAATAGAATGTCAAAGTTCTCTAGACAACTCATTATTTGTCCAAAGTTGATGGTGAGGGACCCAGGGCCACTGCAGTCACCATAACCCCAAGCCCTTTGACAAAATGACTAAAATCTAAATCTGAACATGGAAGAAATAAAGAACTTTATTTTTTTTAAGATTTTATTTATTTATTCATGAGAGACACAGAGGGAGGCAGAGACACAGGCAGAGGGAGAAGCAGGCTCCATGCAGGGAGCCTGACGTAGGACTTGATTCCGGGTCTTCAGGATCATGCCCTGGGCTGAAGGCGGCGATAAACCGCTGAGCCACCCAGGCTGCCTGGAAAAAAGACCTTTAAAGGGAAGGTGTAGAAAAGGTGACAGGGAGCTATTGAAACAAACTTGCTTACTCAGCAATTTTTATGTGCACCGTGGTCACACTAGCTATCAGAACAAGACTGGAAATACTGTCAGCATTGCTTCTGGCACATTCTGAAAAAAATACAAGGTGGGCCTTTAAATTGAATGTGTTTAGTGAGAATTGAAGCTTTCTTAGGGGTCCATTTCCATGCCTGCCTTATGGTCTTGTCCTCAGTGCTACTTGGTTGCGGCACGTGAAGAGGGAACATACGCTCCCAGCTAACTCTTCTGCTTTCTTGATAGCTGCACCCCAAGTCGACCTTACCGGTCTCTCCCAGGATTAATGGGAGCTGTCATTTTGCTCTTGGATCCATTTTTCCTTTGCATCCTGTGGAAACACAACTCAAAAGAGGATTGTGAGCTCCTGTGGCCTTTGACCCCTGAGCAGGAAAGGTGAGTGAGCTCAGCTGGACTTTGCCCGCCGGGTTAGGGAATGATGCGGGCTCCCAGAACATGTAGAGGACCAGGAAGAGACTCAGCATGCTCCAATGGTGGCTGGTCTCTTGGTAATGTGTAGGCTTGAAGGAGGTGTCCTATCTCAACAGGATTGCCCGTGTTGGGGTGTTAGAGACATGCTCAAGGGGATGGCCACCCACTCACTTGCAAAGAAGAATTTTATCTTCCTGTTAGCTGTATTTTCCCTCCCATTAGGTGTGGGAGCACCTGAATTAATGGGGGAAATGGGCTTGATGGGGATACAGAGTCAGGCTTGGCTAAGAGAGAGAACCAGGTGGGAGGGGGACGACCTGGACGGCGACCAGCTCCAGTTAGCCAGCTCAGAAAGACTGTCATCACCACCCAAACCGTACCGAGTTGAGACTGTGACTGTTACCTTCATGATTAACTGTGTAGTGTTTATTGTCCTGGATGAATTCAGTTCTTCTCCATAAGATTTTCTTTCTTTTGAGAAGGATCCCCTCCTTGTGCAAGGAGGTCTCTGAACAGGGTAGGCACAGGACGGTTGTACCAGTCAGCTGTGCCTGGACAATGATGCCTTGTCTGGGGGGAAGGGCTGACGCAGGAGCTGGATCTGGCCTGCTCAGCTTGCTGAGCTGAGCTCTGGCCCAGGGCCGGTCAGCTGGGGGAAGGAACACCTTTGCATAATTGGTCTGCATTTTTCTAGTCTGTGCAAAGCCCTCTTAAATGTTAGTATGGTATGTGGCCACCATTCCAGGAGGGTCCAGGAGCCGTGTGCAGTGGCATCCTGGCACTCAATGTGAGTAGCTCATGGGAACATCTGACGGAGCCTATGCCTCTCTTAGGTAGTCACATACTACTCTTGTACCTAAAGAGAGACAAAACCTTGGCATTCGGGAGTTCCATGAAGGACTGTGCCTGTCTCTGCATTTGATGAGGGCCCAGGCTCCCTCTCATTTGGGCTCAAAGAGTCAACCCTCTACTCTGGGAGAACTCCAACAGCTGTTTGATCTAGGGTGAGTCATTTAAACCTTCAGATCCTTTCATTTCCTTACCTGTTTAAAAGGGGATGGCAATTTTCACATTAAAGGATGGTCCTGAGGATTAAACAGGAGAATGTGTTCCAGAGAACATTTTGGGACCTGTAATACTAATATCCTGAACAAACGCAAATGTTAGGAATGGTCATTACTCCCCATGCACGCTCAGCCTCTGCTTCACCTCGGGATGAGAAACCAGATGCTCTTGTTTCAATTTTGTGCAGCGGCCACTTCAAAGTCTTATGAAGTCTACCCAGTAAGGCGGGGTGAGTGGAGCCCCCGTGTCCTGATAGCAAGGCCCTGCTGTGAGCTCTCTGTTGCTGTTGTAGAGACTTGCCTACAGATAAGTAATGCTGCCCAGGGAACGTCAGAAAGTCTCCTATGAGCCATAAAGTTTTGTTTTTGTTTTGTTTCTGGTGTGTGTGTGTGTGTGTGTGTGTGTGTGTGTGTGAAGTTGGATATTCTTGAAAAGTAAAAAAGCAAAAAGATTAGGGGACAAGCAAAGTCAGGAATCTGACTCTGTTTAAACGAACCACAAAATGCTCTTGTTCATTTGTCCATGGTACCGAGACAAATACCAGTCCCCGGGGCTGTTTCCCACTCCAGAGAATGCCGTCTGCAGACCCTTCCATCCTTCCAGACCTACCTCTCTTTTGGCTCTCTCTCTCCATACCATCATAAACCTCCCACCTTCATCTCAACAGGTGGACCCACAGGTGGGTTGATGGGGAGGTAGAACATGAGGAACCAAGCTTAAGAAATTCTTTCACCCCAAAACATCTCCTGAATATCTCATTGCTAATGACTGAAATCCTGTTCTTGGCCACCAATTCTTTTAGATTAAAAAAAATCACCTCCTATTAAAACCCAAGTAACCCCTGGCAGAGTCACAAAGATAACTGCTGCACCTTAATATGAAGGACTGACCCGGGAGCCAGCAAACTTCTTCTACAAAGGATCAGATGGTAAATATTTGGGGCTCGGTCACCATCAGGCGTCTGTTAAACTACTCAGCTGTCGCTGTGGGATGACGGCAGCCATGGACGGTACACCACCAACGAGCACAGCTGGGTTTCTCTAAAATTTCACTTACAAATACAGGAACTAAGCTGCATGTGGCCTGTGGGCTATAGTTTCTGACCCCTGACTTCATTGAGTCCTTTCCAAGGGGGGCAACCAGCTGCGAGCAAGGGAGGGAGCTCCTGCACCTGACGTGGGGGGTGGGGTGGCCAGGAGGGCGCAACAAAAAGCCCCTGGAGACACAGACCTGAGAAGCCAAGCTTCAGAAGAGTCAGTCCTTGTTTCATTTAGGCATTTTTTTTTCCTGAGTTGAAATTATTTGACTCAGTTCGTTTGCTATATGTATATTTCTACATTTTTATGTGGGGGGAATACACATTTTTCCCTCATTTTAATCTTTATTTAACATATCATTCTTATTTAGTGTATCAATTAAGTAGGCAAAGCACAAGCCAGCTCTTATCCTTCCATTTTACAGCTTAGAATACTATTAACGTCCTGGAAGTTGCTAAACATTGAAAGGGAAACACTTTAGAATACACGGACTTCCAACTGTACCGAGCTGTCCCCTTTTCCTATTTGCGCTGAACACGTCTTGACCCCTGGAGTACGTCGTGGATGGTCTGAGAAGTGAATGGTGTTCTGCTTTCCTTGAAGGTGTGTGTGAAAGAAGCTTTTGCTCTTTTCGTCCAGGGAGCACCTTATCTCAGGGTCCACAGTGGTGGATGCATGGTGCTTAGTCTGAGCCATGACAGGTTCTTGAATTAAAAAGAGATTTGTAAGTGTTTTCAAACTTCAGTTGGGTGCCAGTGGGCCCATGGGAGAAGGTGCGTGGTTCTCCCACACACACAGAGGGTGTGTGTGAGCCCGTGTTCTGGGAGCCGGGCGGGATTTGACCTGAGACCTCACTCCTCTTTGCCATACGGCACAACATGGAAGATGCCAACTGTTGAATTAGGAAGGGAGCCCCTCGCCGTGGACTGGCTAGATGGAGTCCTCACCATGGCCTCTGAGGAGACTAAAATTGGCCACCGGGGTGGGGAGAGGATGGGCTGCGGGGTCGTTGAATTGGTGCCTTCTTTTTACCCTGAGACATACCGGCTTCTCTCCGTCTTTGCGAATAGGCCCAGTGCCTTGGAGACAGTCTAATCTTTTTATACATTCATAAAGAAGTTTATTCTTGGTAAAGTCACTCAAACTGGAATATACTTGATTGGTTTACATTGGAAAAGTAATTTGGGGCTCATCATCCAAATTACATTAAAAATGCTGAACTGTGTTCCAGTTATTACCTAGTCTAGCCTATTTCTTACTGTACCAGGGAGATGGCGCAGCAGCAAATTACAGGGCCGCCGTGTGTTTTGTGCTCCTAAACATGAGCTAGTAAGAGAAAAAGTTTGCTGTTAACAAGGGGTTATTAACATCCACTAGATGTTTTATACCCGGGCCTCTCCCCCACTTGTCCAGAACCTCATCAGGGATCAGAATGCAGAAAGGACATGAGACCCGCACCACCTGCGCTGGGCACAGAGGGGAAGAGTGGCACCACAGCGGGGCCAGTTAGAGGTCTCCAGAGAAACGGGACCCTCTGCCCCACGCACACAGTCGGTTCTTGTTCCTCTCGGTAATATTCCAGCAAGCACTGCAGACACCGAGTGAGCCAACACTGAGCCACTGCCCCTAGGAGAAATCCAGAGGTAGGTTCCGTGAACCCCAGCTCACAGCATTGCATCGACCAATCAAGGTATAACCTTGTTTTATCCGTGTTTCTGTTTGAAGACACCTGATTCATGACCCCTGACCTCACCGCTGACAGCACTGTAACTCATACCTGAACGAAGCTTGTCTGCTATGTGTGTATCTCGTGATGCCCATCCACAACCTGCTGGCGTGAAGAATACTAGACAGCACTTTGGCACTTTTAAACAGCAAAAGCACCAAAAAGAAGCACAAAAATACAAAAATCACGGCACCGGATAGATCGCAGATGGAACACTCGTTTACTGTACATGAGCTAAACAGGAAAGCAGAGGCACGTTGTTCAGCCTCAGCTGGAAACATGGATTAGGTGACTCAAATTTTTCATCACTGCTCAGGTCCGTGAATGACTGCAGACGCACCGCCGGTGTGGATTTGGGGGTTACAAAGCGGGCGAATTCACAAATACAGAATCTGTGAATAATGAGGATTGACTGTGTGTATAACGAGATTCATTGCGAGGAACTGGTGAACATGCTTGTGGAGCCTGGCAAGTCTGAAATCCGCAGGGCAGGCCAGCAGGCTGGAAACTCTCTAGCAGGAGCCAAAACTGTACTTAGCAGGTGGAATCTCGACTTCTCCAGGGAATCTCCAGTTTTGCTTTTAAGGCCTTTCCAGTGATTGGATGAGACCCACCCAGAGTATCAAGAATAATTTCCTTTATTTAAAGTCAGCTGACTGTAGATGTTAAGCACATCTACAAAATCCAGCAACACCTAGACTAGTATTTAATTGAACAGCTGGGTGCTATCGTCTAGCCAAGTTGACACATTAAACGAACCATCGCGGCACCCAACTTAGAGCCCGGGAAAGAGGCCCGGGAGGAGATCTTTCCTTTGCATTTTCCTAGAAGGCCAGTGTGGGAGAGCAGTAACCCGTACACCCTGCCCTCTGGCCTGCCTCAGTGTTTGTTCTACTAGCTCCAAATTCCCCTCTGCAGAGTCCTGACCTCAGTGGACGTAGGGAGAGACCCTTTTCTGAGGTGTTAAGAAGGGACAAAAATGTAAGCCTCTCCCTTTGATTTTCCAGACATGACCCATCTTTGTTTCCAACTAATGTTCTTATACCCAATGAATCAAGCTCTCTCTGCTCTGAGCCCCATCCTGCAGCCAGTTGCTTAGCCCCTGCCCTGGAATGAATGGAGGCCTTTGCTCCCAGTCCGCGGGCTAACGTCCACACTGTTACTGGGCAGGTGTTATTGCCTACTCTAGAGTACCAGGCTTCCCTGTTTCTCTTGGCCCCATGATGGTTAGTATAAAAAGAGGGAGGGACCTCTTTAATGCCCAGCCTCTTGCTATTTCAAGTGTGGTGCATGAACCAGCAGCAGGAGTAGCATTTGAGAGCTTCTTAGGAACGCAGAACCCCAGACCTACTGAATCAGAATCTGAATTTTTAGCCAGAATCCAGGCAATTCACATGCACAGTGAATTTGCACAGCATGCTCTGGATAGCTGTCTGGAGCCTGTGGTCTGTCCTTCAACCCTCATTAGCTGGGGTCTTGCGTCTTGATCCCTCTTTGCACCTATTTTGAGTCAGATATTCCAGAAGAACCTTACTCCACCTGGCACAGGTAGATGGATACCTCCATCCTGCCTCCAACAGTCGGAAGTCCCCGTATCATGCCACCTGCCAAACCTGGCCAGCCTTCTTCCTTCCCCCGTTGAGGCATGACTTTCTATCTTTAGCACCTCTCCAGGAGCACTGCTTCTGCCCCATCCTGCCCTGTGTGTTTCAGCCAGCTCCCCGCCCCCTTGGACTCCTGTTGGGTTCTACAGGCCAGACTTTAGGGGGCAGGGTGGAGAGTGACTGGAACTTCCTTCTCAGCACCGACTTGGACAGATTCAAACACTGATTAGCACAGTTCAGAGAGGAAGTAGAATCAGCTGAGAGATTCAGGGAACAAGGGGGGACAGTTCCTGAATGCCTCACTTCTGGAATCAACTGAGGTCAGCATATGACCTCTATTTAAGCCTCCATTTCTAAATTGATGGGAATTTGAGTACCTCTGAATACCTTCTGTGAAACCCATTAAACCAGTTTGGTATCTTAAAGATTTTTTTATATAAATATATACATTTGCCCTTCAGGACAGTTTAACAGGGGGTCTGCGGCCAGCAAAGAGTTACGGAGTTGTCTTTACTAGAGGTCTGATGGTCTCTTTTTATTAAGCATGGAACCCATTAACCTGTCATTGTGGAATGTCATCATGCCATGCGGCAAATGGTTAATTGAGTGGCATGCCTTGAATAGTGTAGTCTGTAATTATAAAGGCTGTCTTCAAAGCCCCATATTTGATCGTTCCTGAAGCAAGAAGATTTCTCACCTTAAAAACCAGCTTTAGGCTTGGACAGCAATTACTCATATTTCCTTTTCCTGGCATTATGACTAGAGGAGTAGACGGTGGATTGGTTCCAAAAACAATCTTAAGCTTCTCTCACCTAAAGTCTGTCAGTTTCTAGGCTCTTGTCTCATGTCTCCAGAAATGGAGAACATATAGTCATAAGCTGAACAATCGACCATAGCCTGCAATTTGCTGAGGGTCATTTTCCTGACTTGTCTGACTCACCACATGGTTGCCATGATTGCCCATTGTATCCAGATGGACTAAGTGCATGTTAATGGATATGCAAATCTACTTGAGCAAAGTAAATTAATTATACAAGTGGATTGACTTACACTTGCCTGGAACATTCTGAACCACTGTGCTGCACAACGCTAGGCATGCCACTGTCGTCCATGTAAATGGAGTTCATGTGCAGTGCACAACCTGTGGAACTGCACGTAGTTGGTGCCTTTTGGTTTCAGCCCGAATATCACCTCCTTGGAAGGCTTCCTTGACCTTCTAACACCAAGGAGATACACCTTTACTCCCCATTCTATTTCCTTCATGGTATTTATCATAGTCCGAAATGATCTATTTTAGTGTCTGCCTCTTTATATCAAACTGGAAGTTTCTGGATGGCAGGGACATTGTCTGTCTTGCTAGAAGTCTGCTTAACGGGTCCTTAATATGTGTTTGTGGATTGGGGGAATGAGATACTCAATATGTATATTTAAAGCAATGTCCATAAGATTCTTTAGGCATCTTCCATACCAAAATGATAAAGTTTCTTCTGTGATTATTCTTTCTGGAAATTTTTGTTTTGTATAATTTCTTCTATCCTGTTGTACTTTGTCTTGTCTTCCCCCCCCCCCCCGCCCTCTTAAGGTACAAATAGTGACCTTAAACCTCCCTAGAATGAAAGAATCAACCAGTATCTGAGTGCCTACTATCAGCCATCGTTACAAATACAAAGCAGTGAAAACCATAGTCCCTCCATCAGTGATGAAGTAAGACATAAACATGAAACACAGATACTTTTTGATTATTTAAGCTACACTTAAGTTCTTAAGGATTGATAGGGAAGGGGACTTTCTTGATTTTCCTGTTTTTTTTTTCCTCAGTATCCTCAGAATCAGAAAGGTATTCCTTTAAAATACAATTTTTTTTTCTAGTACAAAAAAAATTTTAACACCAATTTAGGGAAAGAACAGGAGAGTTGTCACAAGGAAATACAAGATTAATTACCAAATTAATTGAACAACCATGACTGCTATAGAGGCCTGTGAGTTTATTTAGCCTGAGCTAGAAAAGATTTTATGAAGGTTAGTGCTGAGTCTGAGGTTCTTAAAGAGAATGATGCAATGAGATTCCTGGTTTGAACCTAAGCTTTTCCACCAGTAGGATTAGAATATTTCTGAGCACCTCTGATGAGCCAGCCAGGCAAAGAGCTCTTGGATATCCATTTGACTACATTGTCAACTGTGCTTCTGCGGGGGGTGGTCAGGAGCAAAAGAATGGGAAGAGCTGTGGTCTGAGCCTGTGGAAAGAGGGCAGATACCCAAAGAGCTGGTTTCAGGAAGGATCTGAGTCACTCTGCTGAGAACAATGTCCCTCAGAGTCCAGGGGATGGAGGACGGCCTTGAAGACTCCAGGGCCTACAGGTCTGATGCCTTGAGGATTGAGCCTTGAGTTCATCAGGAGGAAAGACATCGTGGAGGACTTGGACAGGCGCGGTGGCCTTGGCTAGAAGAATAAATGTGGGGCATAAGGGTGGCTGGAGCAGGAAAGGAAGAACACGGCAGAGGTCACCTGTTTGTGGCACGTTGTGAGTCAAACACTGCCCGGGGTGAAATTTCTGGGTGTAACTTTGAGGAGCCCCGGAATCTTGTATCACTCTGGTGGAGCAATGTCAGGAGCTGCTGTTGCTATGATTCATAGGCTAATATAGCTAGAGGAACTCAGGTTCTAGAGTTTGAATGAAGACATTTGAAAAGGAAAACTTGGGCCCACAATGTAGTGGCAAGATGTGAGCAAAAAATTGGGAGTAGTGTCATACATGTCGTATTCTAGAAACAGGGTCTTGGGGGGGAGGCAGGTGATGGGAAACTAGGGTGCCAAGGTAGATTATAACCAGAAGCAGAGGGTCTGAATGGCCCAGCCAAGGAGCTGCTCCTGGGGGCTTAGCAGGAGAGTGAGGCAAAGACAGCGGGACTCAGGGGGGGCCACCTGGCCCCGGTGGTTAGCAGTAGTTTTCAAACCCACTTTAGTAGAAACATTTTGTGAAGTGAAATCCAATGAAGATGCTTTGTAGATGTGAAGTAGATCAAACTGGAGTGGTAGAAAGGGAAGGGGGGGTGCGGGGAAGATGGGGCCAGGATGAGTCCAACCCTTACCTTTTGATCATAGGATAGTTGGTGAGTTAAATTTTTTTAACCTGTATTTTCTAAAACAAAACAAAAAACCTCCAAGGCTATTTTAAAAACTAAAACCATTCATCGCTTTGCCTTTAGAATCATTTCATAGCTCATCTCAGGAAAATATTTCTCCTTCTCCTGGGCCTCACAGATTTCCTTTCAGCACGGCTTGTCCGCTGCTTGCTAATTGTGAGGAGAGTCACAGAGGTGCTTCGGGCGGCTATCCCAACACCATGGACTGGGGTGGCTAATAAACAACAGAAATTTCTTTCCCACAGTTCTGGAGGCTGGAAGTCCAAGATGAAGATGCGGAGATTCAGTCTGCCAAGGGCCCACTTCCCAGAGGCCCATCTTCTCACTGTGTCTTCACAGGGCAGAAGGGGTGAGGGAGCTCTCTAGGGTCTCCTGTACATAAGGGCACCAATTCTATTCTTGAGGGCTCCACGCTCCTGACCAAATCACCTTCCAAAAGACTCCATCTCCAGATGCTGTCACATTAGGAATTAAGTTTCTTTTTTCTTTTTTTTTTAAGATTTTATTTATTTATTCATGGTAGACACACACAGAGAGAGGCAGAGGGAGAAGCAGGCTCCATGCAGGGAGCCTGATGTGGGACTCGATCCCGGGACTCCAGGATCATGCCTGGACCGAAGGCAGGCGCCAAACCGCTGAGCCACCTAGGGATCCCCAGGAATTAAGTTTCAATATATGAATTTTAGGGGCACACAGCCCCTGTAGGTACCAAGCAGGTACCTACAGCCCTAGGTGCATTAATGTTGCCTCCTGACCAGTCTATAAGCTAAGATCTGTAAACTTACTAAGGTCAGCTTGTCTTTTTTTTTAAATATTTTTTAAAATTTTATTTTTATTTTAATTCAATTAATTAACACATAGCATATTATTAGTTTCAATGATTCATCGGTTGCATATAACACCCACCTTGTCTTAATCTGTGTCTCCGCCCTATTTATCAGTAGGTGCTCAATTAATGCCTCTGAGCTAAGGAAGGATCCTTCTGCTAAACTAAAGGGGAGCAGGCCAGGGGCCTCGAGGGCAGCCGGTAAAGCCTTGTTTGGAATGTGGCCTACAGCTTCCGGAATGTCCACGTGCATCTTGAGTGTTGTCCCATTTGTAAATCAGCTACCGGGTCCCTACTGCTGTGGAGAACGACAGGGACACTATTTTTGGACCCAGCCCAAGGAGGCTGCACCTGAGCAGATTCTGCTGCTTACTCGGGAGAACTTAATCTTTTGCTAATTGTGTTACGAGAGGACACAGAAAAAAAGTGTTTGTGGCTGGATGCGAATACATCGCAGCCTGGAGGAAATGCCAGGATGACGCTAACAGGGAGCATGTGTGACTCTCAGGATTCAAACCTGCCACATGTGTGCCTGGTCACAGGTATTTCAAGTCACACCTCCACCTGCCCACGCAAGAACATTCTGTTCTCTCATCCCGCCTCCTCCTGCCCTGGTGTCTCACACACACACACACACACACACACACACACACACACTCTCTCTCTCTCTCTCTCTCTCTCTCTCTCTCACTGTTGTGCTTTCCTCCTTAACTCTTTCAGTCAATCAGCCTTTGGTTTTATAAATCTGTAGCTTTGGTGAAATCCCAGTCCCTTTTGGATCATTGAACTCACAGAGTGTCCTCTCTCTCCAGTTCCTGGTGCTTCTGCTAAGTGCCTGAGGGGACGCAAACATCCACCAAGAGACAAATAGCAAAAACTGGCCCCACGGGCCTTCACATTAAAGCCATTTCGTTATGTAACAACAACAAAAACCCCTAATCACACGGAGACCGGGATACAGAGAGATGACTTATTCAGTTTGATATGAATGAGTCTAAAGGAAGTTGTGGTGGCAAGTCAGGGATTAGCGTAGTTAACTCTTTATATGAACGTCTGATCTGTGACCACACGGGGCTGACTGGGGGGCAGTATGTCACTCACTGTCACCGCCTTGCCCTGGTTGTGTAATCAAGGTGGGTTTCTCAGAGGCTGAAGGAAGACAGAGGTGTAAAGCCCAGGAGTTGCAGCAGAGGAAGAAATGGGGCTTCCTGCCGGACGGAGCCTCCCACCCAGAGGAAGAGGGTGAGCGGGAAAGGCGTTTCTCCCACACGGGCCCTGAGCTGCTTCTGTTTCCTTCCAGCCTCAGGCGGGGTCTAGCTTTTAGGCTCCGGGCCCCAGGGCCATGAGAGGGAGTTAACTGCCTCCTCCCACGAGCCTCTACCAAGCCAAGGCCAGAAACATTCATCCACTCTGATGTGGAAAATCACTCAGTCATGAGATCCGTGGTTTGCCTCGTTCTCCACCTCTGGGAGCCAGCCAAGGCTAACCGGCCTGGGGTTTCCATCTGGGGTGACTGGAACCAGTCCTGGCGAGCTCCGGGCTTCGGTAGAAACTGGCCTTACGGGTGTCCCTTGAGTGGTTCTCCGTTCTGGGGTCATTGCAGAGCCACCCTTGGCTTTCAGGGCTCTGTAAACCCGTGAATTGGGGCTGGGCTGTGTGATGTCCTTGCTCCTTCTTTTGGGTCCCTCCACATCACCATCACCTCATCCCTGCTGCTAAAAACCTAGCCCAACTTGTTGGGATGAGCACTGGGTGTTGCAGGTGGGTGATGAATCACTGGATCCTGCTCCTGAAACCAGTGCTGCGCTGTATGTTAACTAACTTGAATCAAAAAAAAAAAAAAAAAAAAAAGAAGCAGTTTCCATCTCATGGACCAATTCTAGCTAATTGGTAGTGGGTTCTAGAGTCCTACGTTGAAAAGAATTTGGAGTTTAGCAGGAAAGAGGAAAGGCTGGCTGTCCATTAGCAGTGGTTGCCACGGGCGCCAGAGGGAACTGCAGCACGCATCCCAATCAGGTCTGTTGCCTTAACCGTCTGAGGGCTATGCTTACTTCTCTTTTCTTCTGGAAAAAGGAAGATTAATCGAGAAGCATTGTTTAATAACATCTTATCAAAAAACCCTTCAACCCCACCCCACGTTAGCAACTGAGACCTATTCTATCTCTGTTATCTCCATCAAATTACATACGTATGTACGTGTGTACGCATGTGTGTGTATACAGGACCACACTCAGGCCTTCTTCTTGCCCTATCACCCCCTTTCTCCCAGTCCACGGGCTGTTCATCTCCACTCATTTCTCCGAGCTCATCCCTGACATCCCTGGATCCCAGGATGCAGCTCTTTGATCACTCTCATCAGCAACCTCAAGCTCCTTGCTCCCTTCCTTCTGCTGTGTCAGTCCTACAAACCCTTTCCTGGGCATCGACCTGACCGGTTTTCCTGTCCTCCTTCCTACTCGAGGACTCCTGAAGGCAGCCAGAGAAATTCACACTCTCGTGGTTTGACCTCTGACCAACATGACCTGTGTCCTCTGACCTCGGCTGGGTTCTCAGCACAGCCACCCTTGGTCAGCACCCTTTCCTCCCCTGTTCTCCCAGTTGCCATCTCACACCCTCACTGTAGCACCCCTGCCCTCTCCCCAACCGTGGCCCCCTTCTCTCAGCAAATGACCAAGTCTTCTGTTTTAGCTCAGGCTGCTATAACAAAATACGTTCGACTAGGTGGCCTAAATAATAGACATTTATTTCTCATAGAAATAAATCTTGAGTCTGGGAAGTCCAAGATCAAGCGTTTGCAAAGTCAGTGTCTGGTAAGAACCTGCTTCCTGGGTTGCAAGTGGCTGCCTCCTCGCCATGTCCTCACATGGTAGGCAGAGGGAGGGCTCTGGTCTTTTCTTCTTATGAGGACACTAATTCTATCATGGGGGTTACACCCGCGTGAACTCATCTCAGCCTAACTACTCCCCAAAGGCCCCGCCTCCTAATGCCATAACATTTGGGATTGGGGCTTCAACATATGACTTTTTGAGGGGACTTTTTGAGCTTCAGTCCATAGCAGCTTCTGTTTTATGACCTCCCTCAACTCCTACCCTCAGAACTTTGGGCTCTCTGGCCCTCCCATCCAGCCCTCTCCTCCACTTTAGGGAAAACCTGGATTCTTTTCTGCACAGAGCCTCCTCTGCAACAATTTATTTTGGCCTTTTGCTCTCTCCCTCTCCTTTTTCCTTCTTTTCCCCACTTCTAAACCCTTCCTAGCAGCCTAGAAACATGGTCATATATCTCCCTTCTTAAGATTAAAAAACTCTCTCCCCAGCTATCTGCTGCTGTCTGACTCCCTCACAGCTAAACTGCTGGAAAAGTCCATTCCTTCATGACCCTGTCCACCTCGCTCTTACCTGTCCACTTTGCATGGAGCCGATCACTGTTCTTGGCTTTCTGGATACCATACCTTCCTGGTTCTTCTCTTTTCTCCTTGATTGGTCCTCCTCAAGCCCTACCCTTTAAATGATGGCATGGCCTGGAGATTTGAAAGTGGGTTTCTAATGCCAAAGGCTGATGCTGTAAGCACCATGGCAAGCTCTTTCAGAGCTGTTACCAGGTGAAGAGACAACTACCTTCCAGGGCGCGTCTTGGGAAGGTGGGCTATTGTCACTCCTGGGGATGAAGAGGATGGAGAGAGGAACGTTGTTTCCAAAGCAGGGCAAAGTATGAAGAATGTTCACATTGCACAAATCCCTAATCGCACTACTGCTTTAGCTCCGGCTAAAGAATGTGAAAAATGTAAATTTCCTGTTTGAATAAGATGTCTGTATTTAACTGTTTTGTCACGAAGAGGGTACCTAGATACCTGTTTACAGTGGGGGCAGCAGCTAGAACTAACTTGCCTGCCCAGTTCAGGGACCTGAAACATCCAAGACACCATCAGGGCTTTGCTTCAAAGAGGATCTGAAGGAGAAGAACTTTCTCCAAGTCCTGGATGTTGCGATTAGGACCCTCAGGTAAAGGAGCAGGAAAAGAAAAGACTTCCTTCAAACTCCTTTATGAGATGGAGAACTTACCCTCAATGGGAGGGGTTGAGCTCAGGGTCCCAAAAAGGGTATGAGAATCAAACCCAGCCCCTTTTCCAATTGGCCTGATTGAGACTGGTCCTTGAGTCATCGGATAGGGCAGTAGATCTGAGACTGGTAGGCCCGTTCTTTCTGAAGCCTAGAGGGCAGACTTTGCCTCCACACGGAGCCAGAAAGCTCAGACCCTGGGCAGGAACAGCCCAAGTGGCCTCTCTGAGCTCTGCTGAACGTTGACATCCTTCAAAACCAGGTGGTGCCTGAAATCAAATACCTCTTTGTAACTTGGACCCTGGCTTTCTCTTCCTGTAGTGGGTGAGACCTGGGAAATAAGCTGCCCTTGGAAATGAAGCCCAGAGGTAAACAACTGAGCAGCTCACCAACCAGTTGGAGAAGTTCCACTTCGTCTGCAGAATGTGGGTTTGGGAATAATAATGCTCTTCTCATAAGCCGCATTCCAGTTTCGAGAGCTCTGTGACTGTAACCATTCATGTCCCTAGACAATTAGTCTCTCAAAGTCCTTTTCAAGCCGGGGAGGCCCTTGTGTCTGACTCCACACCAGCTCTGGGTTGGGGCGGTGGTGGGGGCTATGGTGATCGGGATTTTGGAGGAGGAGGTGCCTCAGCAAGGCGGGTCCCAAGATGTGAAAATATAATCAGATCCACCATTTGAGGAACCAAAGTGCTAATTTCCCAAAGTGCTTAGTCACTTTTAATCCCTGACTGCCTCCTCTGTGACTGGGCCCAGTGTGGATCTGAGTGAGTCATTTATGGGGGCAGGGCAAGTGTAGGAGAGAACAGCAGGACTTTTTACCAATCTCAGATTTACTGGCTAAATGAATTTGGCATCTGGTTGGTGGTCCTTGTACCTCATCATTTCATCCTTTTTTTTTTTTTTTCAAGACAGAACATAGGGAAACAAGTCTTTAGTTGTTTTGGTGCAAGAACAGAGGCAGTAGTAGTTCACCTACACTTGGTGCTACAGATCCTTCCAGTATCTGTCCTGTGTGCAGAATCCCCACTTTTCCTCAGTTTTCAGAGGAGTTATGGAGTCCAAAAGGAGATGGAAAGACAGCATTTGGGAGAGCTGCCCACCCAAAATGTACCCAACCCAATTCCAGATGACTTGGCTCTGTGTTGAACGGAGCTTTCTTATTGTTTTCCTTTTTCCTTTGAGATTGGTTTTCATTATCCATTGTTTCCCTAAGTGGATAAAAACTGAAAACTATGGGTATTACATTTTAATTGGGGCCAGCACCATTCCAACAATTAGGAATTTAACTGATGTTTTTAAGAAAACTCAATTTGCTGGCATGAAAAAAAATCCTTCTCCCAAATTTTTCATATGTTGATGCAGGAGGATAGGGAAAACCATTTATGTCCAAAATAAAATATTTTCAAATATGTTCAAATAGGAGACTGTTACCCAGTTCCACATTTCTTTAATTACCTACAGATAATGGGATCCTTGTAGGTGTCACCACCAAACTGGTTATTACCAATCTCTTCCCATAGCATTTTTACTTTCCTCATTAACTTTTGTTTTGAGTGGTTTGAGACAGAAAATCCTTCTTTCCAATATTAGAACTTCTAAAAAGAATGATGTTAAAGAATTAATCATATTCATTATTAAGAGCAGAGCCAGAATAAATGTGATGTGATGCATTATCACACATTCTCTATTTGTGAGTATAAAGACATCAACTAAGAATTAATGCGCTTGCTACTTAGGGAAACAAATTAAAATCCCCATTCTGTATTTTAAAGATCTAATTAATTTACCAGCTATTTGCTTCGTCACTTGAAAGTGTAAAAAATGCCATTTATACAAATTATATAATTTTGGTCATATTTTATTTTTTAGACTATTTCTGTAATTGTCTTACCCAATAGATTTGCAGCTAGTGTATGTCTTTTGTCATTTATTATTGTTTTTGTAGCTTGGAATATACTACTGATGATTAAAATGTTCTTTAAATTGTACAAGCCATTTATCTTAAAAACTAGACAGGGGGATCCCTGGGTGGCTCAGCGATTTGATGCCTGCCTTTGGCCCAGGGTGTGATCCTGGAGTCCCGGGATCAAGTCCTGCCTCGGGCTCCCTGCATGGAGCCTGTTTCTCCCTCTGCTTGTGTCTCTGCCTCTCTCTCTATCTGTGTCTCTCATGAGTAAATAAATAAAATCTTAAAAAAAAAACTGGACAATTCAATAGTTTAGTATCTACCTCCATCCAGGAAATAAATATCAGATCTACACTACTTCACAGAATCCAGATTTAGTCTTCAGAATTCTGGAGGGGAAAGTGGAAGGGGAAAGTGACTTGCTTAGTTTTTAGTGGGACAGAACACAAAAGTTCCCACGGCCCCTAAATGGTCAAAAGAGAAACCATATTGATCCATCAATCTGTGAATGTTTGAAATCTGTCTAGTTCAATTCTTTCCAATCCTTGGAATATTCAGGAGTACACACACACACACACACACACACACACACTTTAAAAAGTGGTTCAACCCGGTTCCTTGAAGGAGAACTAAAACTACTAATCATCCAACTAGACCTTTTGTTTTCTTAAGAACTCATGGAATACTTAGGATCTTTTCATTCCTACCATACTTGTTGGTGTTCTAGACATCAGGGTGTTTGACTAGTCCTATCATTACATTTCACTATCAGGTAAGCAGGGTAGGGGAGATGCTGAGTGAAATCCAGAATCAATTCTTTTATTTTTTAAAAGATTTTATTTATTCATGAGAGACACAGAGAGAGAGGCAGAGACATAGGCAGAAAGAGAAGCAGGCTCCCTGCAGGGAGCCTGTTGTGGGACTTGATCCCAGGACCCCGGGATCATGCCCTGAGCCAAAGCCAGACACTCAACCACTGAGCCACCCAGGTGCCCCTCTAAAATCAATTCTAATTTGGTTACATAACATATAACATACAACATAAACAGAATTAATGTAGCTCCTTAGGATTTAAGTTAAAGCACTCAAAGCAGAGTGGACCTGAGACTTCTGAGATTAGTAAATGGATTCCAGTAGCTCTTATGAACTTCTTCAGTTGCCATTTTTGCTTCCAGAGATTGTTAAAATACTGACCCTCAGCTCCTACTTGATCAGTCCCTTATTCTTTTGACTAGATATTGACTGCTATACAAATAATACTCCACTTTGCATAGAAGGGATCTGAGGCTGCGAGTTACCATAGAGCTGCTGTCCCAAGGACACAGCTGGAAGACACAACTGTATCCCTGTGCAACTGGACATCTGAGCCTAAGGAGCTTGGTCAGGACTTGACAACTGACTGGCCTCCTGGGGATTCCACAGCTGCAATGGCTACCATAAGCAGGTGGGCTAGGGGACCGCTGGCTTTCCTATTACCTCTACACCATCATGGAGTGAAGATGCTGTAGAGGCACCCACAAAGCAAAAAAGCATGTGTTTTAGCCACTAGCAAAGCAAATGGCAGTCTATTCCCCTCCCTGCACATCCAATCAGTTGAACATCTTGAGAGAAAAGACTGAGAACTCCCAGAAGGAAGGAATTCTATCTTTGGGTTTGACTGTAACATCAACTCTCTGTCCCTGAGTCTTCAGCCTGCCATGTAGATTTCATGCTAATCCCCACCATTGTGCGAGATAATTCCTTAAAATCTCTCTCTCTCTCTCTCTCTCTCTCTCTCTCTCTCTCTTTCTCTCATCTATCTCCTATAGGTGCTGTTTCTCTGGAGAACCCTAACTAATAAAATGGGAAAGGTAGGCATTGAAACAATAGGTACAATAATATTCCTGAAATTGTAATGATGTTTCATTTTCCTGTTACTTCTGCTTTTGCCCACCCCTCAAGCCGAGTTGCTTGGTACTCAGTGCCCATTGCTTTAAGGCAGATATAAGAGAAAGAAATGAATCTTTCTGGATTTGGTTTCAAAAAACCAAAAACCCCACCACTCTGTAGAATGGAAATTCAATGGTTTAGAGAAAAATTATATGTCTCAGTCATCTAAATTGTGACAAGCAGCATACAAGAATGGGATAGTTTTGCAGAGCTGAAAGACGGCCATGAGGGTGGAGCACAGTGAGTAGCGGGGAAGGTAGCCCAAGGTGAGGTTGGGAAGATGGGCAGGGGTCAGATCTCGTAGGACTTCATAGAGCACATCAGAAAATTTGTATTTGAAGTGAATTGGAAGGTGTGGAAGGGTTGCAAGCACTGCCCAATTTGTAAAGATCACATTGGCTGCCGCGTGGAGAGTGGGTAGCCTGTGCGCACGCAGGTTGGGACAGCAGTTGAGAGGCTATTGCAGTCTTCTCGGTGAGAGAAGATGATGGCCCCAACCAGATGGACGGCAACGGAGCGAGTAGACGGATCCTTGAAGTATTTTGGTGGGAGAATAAACAGGTCTTGCCCTTGGGGTAGATTTGCAGAGTGAGGCAAAGTGAGGGGTCAGCAAGAACTCTCAAGTCTTTCTGAGCAATGAGTGGAAGGTGAAGCCATTTACTGAAGGGGGGACTTTGGGGGGAAAACAGGTACATGTGAAGAAATGCAAACTTCTGTTGTGGACACAATATGTTTGAAACACCCACCTGAGAGATAACCAGCTAGAAATCTCCAGAAGGTGTGTGTGAATGTTGGAGAGCAGGCAGAGAAGACGTCTGAGCTGGAGATAGGAGCATGAACGTCCTCAGCGTTAGGCTTTGCTGCTTTTCATTTTGTTTGTCTTTGCTGCTTCTCTTGACCCCGCACCTACCGAACTCCCTTTCATCCTTGAGTTCTCAGCTTTGACATCGCTTTCTCAAAGACCCCCTCTCCTCTTGCCCCAAAATAAATCAGCGTGAATTAGACTCTCCACTGGACTCTCTTATTTCCTTTTTTTTTTCTTCAAAGCACTCATCATGGTTTGGAATTAAAGATTTATGTTTGCTTGTTCTGTAGGAATGAACCTCAGTCCCTGATGAGGCGTTCTAGGAAAAAAAAAGATGACTTTTCTCTAAAGAAATGATGTGGGCTCTAATTTGAGGAAGAAAAGGCAGGTTGAAAAGAAAAGAGGGCCCAGCGCTGAGTGCAGGTGGATTGCCACATTTACGGGTCATGTGGAAGAGAAGCAAGTGACAAGACCAGCCGAGAAGGAGCTAGGAAGGAAGCCAAGGGTCTGGGCTGCCAGGGAGACCAGAGGTGGGAGCGCGGGCCCCAGGCTGTGTGACTGTGCCAGACGCCGCTACTGAGGAGTCAGGTGCACAGGGCCCGGCCTTGGCAAGAAGGCTTGGGGGCAGCCGTGTGGGTGGACGGCAAGCTGCAGTGAGGAGAGGAACAAATGGAAAAGAGGAATGGGGAAGAAAATGTGAAGACAGTTGCTCCGGGGAGTGGCATTGCTGGGGGAGAGAAGCAGGCAGGAGCTGGGAGCTGCGGGGTGCAGCAGCACGTCCAGGTGCCGGTGCTGCGCGGAGCGGTGACCGTGGAGGCCCTGGAGGTGCGCAGCAAGGCAGGAAGGGGCAGAGCGGTCCAGAGGCGGTGACACGGGGAGAATGGAGCAAGGAGGCTCTGAAGGTCACCCCAGGGCAGCCCCAGCCGCAGCCGGATCCCCAGGCGCCGGGAGGCTCCTCTGCAGGCCAGCGAATTGGTGGCAGTCGGTGGCCGTCCTGGCCAGCCCCAGGGCAGCTGGGAGGGAGGGCCAGCCTTCCCAGGGCGCCCCCCGAGCACACCCAGCCGGAGCCCGCATATGGGACCCTGCAGCCTCCCACCAAAGGGGGGGGCAGGGGTGCAGGTTAAGGCATCCTCTGTCTTGTTCCCTGGGTCCCGCCACTTTGGGGGGGGAGGTGGGGGATGGCCCAACAGCCGCCTAGCCATCCCTCAGGAGCAGATGAGAAGGGAACCAGAGGGATGTTGCCGAGGGAGCCCCTGCAGCCCCTTGGCCCCACGGAGGCCAAGCCGCAGAACCGCCCCGGGGAGCAGAGCCGCAAGGCCCAGAACCAGAACCCGCGTCCCCACCCCCTCTGCGCTGTGCTCTTCAAACCCAACACGCAAGAGAGTTAGCAGGGGATTGTGTTAAAATGCAAGATTCCCAGTCCCTGAATCTGGGGCGGGGCTGAGGGTCAGGGTCTCTCAAAGCCCAGGGCGATGCTGCTGCTTCGTGGCCCTGACCACACCCTGCTGGGCAAGGCTTGGGACACCCCTGGGGAGTTAAGACTGCGCTCCCCTGAAACACAGGTAGAAGCTTCTAACACAAACCCTGCACCACGTGGGAGTCAAATATTCTTAGGAGGCCGTTGCCTCCTGCCTCGACACCCCCCAAGACAGGGAGCCCAGCCCCACATGCCTGTTGCCAAATCGTTGCCCTTCCCTTAACCCCTTCCCAGGGGCTGCGGGAATTCAGAGGCCGGGGGAATCATCTGGGACACTTGTTGAGAATATACCCTTTCCCCCTGCCTTTCTCCTTCCCAGAGGAGCTGATTCCATAGGTCTGGGGCAGGAGGCAGGAATACACATTTTAAGTTTCCCTAGCTGGTTCCCACCCAGGTATTAGCATTGAGCGCACCCGAGAAACACTAACTAGAAGCCGAGGGTTTGTGGTTTCTCCAGGGGTATGTGTGCGGAGATCTGCAAATCCCAAGGCTTGACAGGAAGCAGCTGTCATCGGAAAGCTTAGGTGCCGAGGTTGGTGTATTTGGGCAGGGGACTTACTAAGTCTTCTCTCGCATCACCCTAGACCGGTCATTTTGAGCACACGTTGGATTGACTCTGCCCTGGCATACCAGCTGCTGCCCCCAGGGAGGTGGGAACTGTTTTTTAAGCATCAGTGATGGATTTGAACAGGCTGATGAGGTTCCCCTGGGAACTAAGGACACCTCCCTACCGGCTGCTCTGACCCCTCCTGTGTGGGGGTGCCTCCAATTGGAACATAGGTAAGCAAACAAACCTTCCACCTGCTAAGGTTGTAGGCAGGGATCTTATCCCACTATCTACGGTATGTGACAAATGACACATTAATTTGCTCTATTTATATCTGATCCTAAGTCTCAGATTTCCCAAAATCGAGCTCCGTCATTATTGGAGAGCTTGATACCTCCAGGGTGGTGGGAAGATTCCCCAAAGGCCCTCAGGTCTTTAACTGCCACTGGTCCCTTTTCAAGACTGTCCCTTTTCAAGCTCACATGGCCCCTTGGATCAGCGACTTTAATCCGAGGCCATACTCTGTACTCGGATCACCTTGGGGGCTGGGAATGCTATGTTTAGGATCCAGCCCCCTGACTGCCCGGGTCGGCATACTCCTCTGGAAACCCTGCTAGTTTCCCAGGACTCTGCCAGAGAGCATGCCAGGGGTCAAAATAAACTTTGGAACCTGCGGGGGCCCATCGCCTTCTCGGCCTTGGGGAATCTCCTCCCACTCTGCCTCGCTGCTCCCGCCTTCTTTCCCTCCCCACTTAGCATAAACCTGCCAAGAAGCTTAGGCTTTTCCAAAACAAAAGCCAGGAAGAGAAGTTGTCTGTAACATAAGTCAGTTTTGAAAAAGTGTCAAATTTTCAAAAGGTTGAAAAGCCTGGCCTTTACATGAATATAAAATGAACACACGTTGAAGATTGTATTCAACTCCAATTTATGAGGGAACTGGTGGGACACTAAGCCGTTTCTCAAACAGCAGTTGAGAATCTTGTACATGACTTAGCTGATTGCTGGGTCAGATACAAAACTGGTTAAAATGCCAACAGGGCCACAAACCATAGCTTTGGGGGTTATCTGTTCTGCTGCACAGACATTATTTGCATCTCTACCCCCCAAAAAAAGCTGCGGGTTAACCTCACCCCTGTAGAGTTGTATAACAGCCTTAGTAATAGAAAGTCAGGTCCAGCAGAGCCCTAAAATAACACCTAGGACTACTCTCTCTTGCCTATTTCCGCGTTTTGGATAATTTTTCTACTGGAAGGAACCTCAAAGGGCCCACCTAAATTCTTGGAATAGGGGAGGAGAAAAACTAGCAAGGCTAACTCTCAGAATAATATCTCAACTATTCCATCACAGAAACATATAGCCCCCCTTTTTAACACGACCCCATTCTTAAGCTGGCAAAGTATCTATGTCTTTGCCTTGCCTCGCTGGAGGACCCTTCCCCCTTCCTACTAGGGCAGGGGGATGAAAAGGACACAAAACTTCTCCTACCATATTAAACACTCAAGTGAAGCCTCAGCCCTCTGGCCTGTCCGGGAAGCACATTCACAGACCTTCTTCGCGCTGCTTAAAAACCCATACAGAGAGAGAAAGCCCGCCCCGATCTCATTAGGGTGGAATATTGGCCCCTCGTTCCAGCGCCCAAAACCTGCAGGCTTTCTACAGTTGGCCACCTGCTCCAAACCTTGCTTAGTCACAGGATGGAGGAGAAGATGGAGATACCCTGAGACAGATGGCACCTCTGGCTCCACCTGGCTCCACGGAGGGAGCCGGAGAGACGCACCTGTGCGGCGCTCCTTCCTTGGGCAACTGCAGCGGCCTCCCCCGCTTGGCGGCTGGCTCTGTGCAGCTGAGCCACAAAGAGGAGACCCGCTGCCTGCGAGCAGGTAGCCTTTGCTCCTTGGGTTGTGCCTGTGAGGCTCCGCAGCTGCTCCCTCTGCCCCATCTTTCTTCAATCTGAAGCTCACTGGGAGGGGAAGTCAGCCTTTGGGCGGGAGTCGGTGTAACCTCTGGCAGAGATCCTGAGGGGGGATCAGCGAGAGTGTGGGAAGAATGTCAGGCCATCGCTCCAACCGGATGCGTCCCGAGACGGGAGGAAGGTGGGTCTCACAGAGGAGAGACACTGTTATCTATTCCAGGTCTTTTGGATCGGGAGCCAAAGCTACACACAGAGGTTAGAGGAGTGAGTTAACCCCCAAACCTCTAAGATACGCAGCTGGCCAGGTTCCCTAGTGGATCTGCAATCTGAAATGTTGCCTTATCCCTTTAGAACCACGGTTCTGAAACCGTAGTGGACAGCCTGTTAAAGTCCTGAACCTCATCCCCCACAGTGTCGGATTCAGCGGCCTGTGAATTTGCATTTCTCCCAAGTTCTCAAGTGATGCTGCTATTGCTGCTCCAGGGAACGTACTTTGAGAAGTACTGCTCTAGTTGGAGCCTTCCCAAACTTTACCGTACACAGTAGTCACTCAGGGAATCTTTCTTCCGTGCAGATTCTGCATCAGTGGGTCTGGGTGAGAGCTTAAAATTCTGCCTTTCTAGCAGATTCTTAGATGTCCATATTGCTGGTCCTCAGACCACACTTTAAGTGGCAAGTCTCCGACAACAGAGGTCCTCAACTCCAGTCGCACCTTGTAAACATCTGGAGGACTTTTGAAAAACCCCCATCCACAGATATAAATCAGAATTCCTGGGAATGAGGTCCAGGCATCAAAAGTTTCTAAAGCCCCCCGGATGAATACCATGTGCAGCCAAGACTAGAGACTGTTGTTTTAGAACAGTGGTTCCCAACCCTACTGCATATTTTAAATGCATGGGATACTTTTGTAAAATACCTATTCTAGAGTCATATGCCTAACACTCTGCTAATAGTCTCTGCAATCTGTAATCCAGATAAACAACACACACACACACACACACACACACACACACACACACACACACACACCCTTCCTTAAAACCTTCAATAGCGTCTCCTTGCCTTTAAGAGGAAAACAAAAATCAATTTCTGGACGTGGAGTCTGGTGCCTTTATATTAAAAAAAAAAAATGACCCTGTATGATTCACATGTGCAGCCAGGAGTGAGAACCACTGCTTCATCACATTCTTCCTGCCCTATGACCTTTGACCAGTAAATGCAGTCTGCTCTGCTCAGCCAGGCAAGTAGGAACCTGCCTTAGGCCGCAGCAGCAGCCTTGGGTCATTGACACCTCCCACTTGCCGCTCAGCCTGCTGGTCCCCCTGCAGTTCTTTGCCTCCCTCCCCAGAGCTGCCTTGGGGCTCCTCCATGTTTTAGTCAGCGGTGCCCCCCCCCCCCCTCTGAGCCTGCTCCATGTTCTCCATTACCCTGACTTGACATGGCTCTCCACACCTTCTCAGCTTCCGCCTCTCCCCCCATCCTCCAATGCTGGTTGCCTGCTTAGCCTCCCATCTTCCGGTTCACGTATATAGACCTTTTGCAAATACTTACCGTGAGCCTCCAATGTGCCAAGCACTGTTCTGGGCAGGGACTGCCATGCGACCCACAACAGACATGGTCACTACCCTTAGGGAACCTTACATTCTGGCGAGGGAGACGGTGATCAAACATCTCCTAGGGAAATGGGGGCATATCTACTGATTATTAGAGAAAGGGCTAGGTACCATGGTTTATTTTAGATAAATTATTTTTATGTTCAAAATGGCCCTTTATTATTTTTTTAAATGTTTAAACAAATTATTTAAATTCAATTTAGTTAATATATGCTGTATTATTAGTTTCAGGGGTAGAAAATAGTGATTCATCAGTTGCCTATAACACCCAGTGCTCATTACATCACATGCCCTCCTTGATGCCCGTCACCAGCTACCCCACCCCCCCACCCACCTCCCTTCCAGAAACCCTCAATTTTTTTTCCTAGAGCTCAACGTTTCCTATGGTTTGCCTCCCCCTCTATTTTCATCTTATTTTTTCCCTTTCCTTCCCCTATGTTCATTTGTTTTGTTTCTTAAGTTCTACCTATGAGTGAAATCATATTGTGTTTGTCTTTCTCTGACTGACTTATTTTGCTTAGCATAATACCCTCTAGTTCCATCCACACGGTTGCATATGGCAAGATTTCATTCTTCTGATGGCTGAGTAGTATTCCCTTGTACATATACACCACATCATCTTTATCCATTCATTTGTTCATGGCCACCTGGGCTCTTTCCATAGCTTGGCTCTTGTCCCTATAAACATTGGGGTACATGTGCCCCTTCAAATCACTGTTTTTAATCCTTTGGATAAATACCTGATAGTGCAATTGCTGGGTCATAGGGTAGCTCTGTTTTTACCTTTTGAGGAACCTCCACACTGTTTTTAGAGTGGGTGCACCAGTTTGCATTCCCACCAACAGTGTAAGAGGGTTCCCCTTTCTCCTCATCCTCACCAACATCTGCCGTTTCCCAAGTCATTAACTTTAGCCATTCTGAGTGGTATGAGGTGGTATCTCATTGTTGTTTTAATTTGTATTTCCCTGATGCCAAGTGATGTTAAATATTTTTTTCATGTGTCTGTTTCACATTTGTATGTCTTCTTTGGGGAAATGTTTATTCATATCTTCTGCCCATTTCTTGACTGGATTTTTTGGGTTTTGGAGGGTGTTGAGTTTGATAAATTCTCTATAGATTTTGGATACTAACCCTTCCTCTGATAAGATATTTGCAGATATCTTCTCCCATTCCATAGGCTTTTGGTTTTGTTGAACTGTTTCCTTTGCTGTGCAAAAGCTTTTCATCTTGATGATGTCCCAATAGTCTTTTTGCTTTTGTTTCTCTTGCCTTTGGAGATGTGTCCAGCAAGACGTTGCTGCAGCTGAGGTCAAAGAGGTTGAGGCCTGTGTTCTCTAGGATTTTGATGGATTCCTATCTCACATTTAAGTCTTTTATCCATTTTTTAAGTTTATTTTTGTATATGGTCTAAGAAAGTGGCCCAATTTTGTTATTCTGCATGTGACTATCCAATTTTCCCAACACCCTTTGTTGAAGAGGCTGTCTTTTTTCCATTGGATATTCTTCCCTACTTTGTCAATGATTAGTTGACCATAGAGTTGAGTTTCTGGGTTCTCTCTCCTGTTACATTGATCTATGTGTCTCATTTTGTGCCAGTACCACACTGTCTTGATGATCACAGCTTTGTAATATAGCTTGAAGTCCAGAATTGTGATGCCCCCAGCTTTGGTTTTCTTTTTCAACGTTCCTTTGGCTATTTGGGGTCTTTTCTGGTTCCATACACATTTTAGTATTGTTTCTTCTAGCTCTGTGAAAAATGCTGCTGGTATTTTGAGAGGGCTTGCATTGAATTTGTAGATTGCTTTGGATAGCATAGAACAAACCATATTTGTTCTTCCAATCCATGAGCATGGAATGTTTTTCCATTTCTTTGCATCTTCCTCAATTTCTTTCATAAGTGTTCTATAGTTTTCAGGGTGCAGATCTTTTACCTCTTTTGATAGGTTTATTCTTAGGTATTTTATGGTTTTTGGTGCAATTACAAATGGGATCGATTCCTAGATTTCTCTTTCTTCTGTCTTATTATTAGAGTATAGAAATGCAGTTGACTTCTGTGCACTGATTTTATATCCTGAAACTTCTCTGAATTCCTGTATCAGTTCTAGCAATTTTTGGATGGAATCTTTTGGGTTTTCTACATATAGTATCATATGACCTGGGAAGAGTGAATGTTTGACTTCTTGGCTGATTTAGATGCATTTTGTCTCTTTGTTGTCTGATTGCTGAGGCTAGGACTCCCAGTACTATGTTGGACAACAGTGGTGAGAGCGGACATCCCTGTGGTTTGACCTTAGGGGAAAAGGTCTTAGTTGTTCCGCACTGAGGATGATATTCTCTGGGTTTTTCGTATACAGCTTTTATGATATTGAGGAATGTTCCCTCTATCCCTACATGGTAGAGAGTTTTTATCAAGAAAGGATACTGCATTTTGTCAAATGCTTTTTCTGCATCTATGGTTCTTGTCCTTTCTTCTATTAATGTGATGTATCACATTGATTGATTTGAGGATGTTGAGCCACCCCTGCAGCCCAGAAATAAATCCCACTCGGTTGTGGTGAACAATCCTTTGGATCATATTAGCTAGTATCTTGATGAGAATTCTTGTATCCGTGTTCATCAGGGATATTGGTCTGTAATTCTCCTTTTTAGTGGGGTCTTTGATTTTGGAATCAAGGAGATGCCTGCCTCGTAGAAGGGGTTTGGAAGTTTTCTATTTCTGTTTTTTTTTAAACAGTTTCAGAAGAATAGGTATTAATTCTTCTTTAAATGTTTGGTAGTATTCCCCTGGGAGGCCATCCAGCCCTGGATTCTTGTTTCTTGGGAGATTTTTGATGACTGATTTAATCTCTCTACTGGTTATGGGTCTGTTCAGGTTTTCTATTTCTTCCTGTTTCAGTTTTGGTAGTTTAGATGTTTTTAGGAATGCATCCATTTGTTCCAGATTGCCCAATTTGTTGGCATATAATTGCTCATAATATTCTCTTATAATTGTTTATATTTCTTTGCTGTTGGTTGTGATCTCTCTCATTCATGAATTTATTTATTTGGGTCCTTTTTCTTTTCTTTTTGATAAGTCTAGCTAGGGTTTTATTGATCTTATTAATTCTTTCAAAGAACTAGCTTGTAGTTTTGTTGATCTGTTCTACTGTTTTTTTTTAAATTTCTATATCATTGATTTCTGCCCTAGCCTTTATTATTTCTCTACTCCTTTTGGATTTGGGCTTTATTTGCTGTCCATTTTGAGCTCCTATAGGTGTAAAGTTAGGCTGTATATTTGAGACTTTTCTTGTTTCTTGACAAAGTCCTGTATTGCTATGTACTTCTCTCTTAGGACCACCTTTGCTGTATCCCAAAGTTGTGTATCCTTCCCTCTTAGGACCACCTTGCTGTACCCCAAAGGTTCTGAACTGTTGTGTTTTCATTTTCATTTGCCTCCATGTGTTTTTTTAAGTTCTTCTTTAATTTCCTGGTTGACCCATTCATTCTTTGGTAGGATCAAAAAGGCCCTTTATTTTAGATTCAGGTTGTGCATCTTCTAATCCATATGTTGTCCCCATGGGCTAGAGGTCTGGGAGACACTCCTGTATTCCATTCAGTTGCCTCCCACATCCTTAGCAGTTGGAATGTTTCCTTCCTTTTTAGCTCCTGGAGGCCGTCCTTCTCATCCAGCCACTAGAGACCAATAGCAAGAAGGGAACTTCCCCTTGGTCCCTGTTCACAATAAAGTGTTCTTGGAGGAGGTGACTGACGGCAGTGAAGAGGGGACTGTCCCAAAGGACTTCATGATTCAGCAGGGAACTCCAGAGCATCTGACCTATGGGGTGTGCTCCTAAAGAACATAAATGGTCTTTGAGTGCTGAGAATGGGTGAAAACTGGCCTCTGCACTTGACCCAGTTAGAACAGCCTAAGGGAGGATGCTGAAAGAAATAACTACAATTACAGGTAGAAAAAAGTGATGTGTCAAAAAAAAAAAAAAAGAAAGAAAGCTATAACTTCTTCAACCTGACAAAAACTATCTATAAAAAGCTTAAAACTAACAACATACTTAGTGGTAAGAAACTCAAAGATTCCCACTAAGATCAGCTCTACAGCAAGGATTTCCCCTCTCATGTCTCCTTTTCAACATAGTACTGGAAGGCTCTGCAAATGCAATGAGGCTTAATTAATCAATCAATTGATTGATTAAAAAGTATACAGATTGGGAAGGAAGAGGCAAAACTTTTGTTCACAGATGACATGGAGAGGGAGAGGGAAAAAGGAAAGGGAAGAGAGAGAGAGAGAGAGAGAAGCTCTACTTTCTAAACTGGCTCTTATGAGATCCCCTCTCTTTCTTTATTATTCCCCCCTTATTTTTTTTTAAGTTTCTTTAAATGTCTTTCAGTATCTTATAACCAAAGAGTCTCAACCCAAACAAGCAGGAAATCAGAATGTCAGAGATGACCACCATGCCATAAACCCAGAGGAAAACCTAGAGAAGGCAGCGAAGACTCCGTGGTAGAAATCACACCATGCCCAATACAGGTGTTTGCTCCTCCTTGCTGAAGGGCTGTTTACCTTACTTGGCTTCCAGAAATGTAGAAGGTTTCCAGTCCAAGAATTTCAGAGAGTAACAAACAAGGTTTGGTGAGGAGGTGCTGCGTGCCTGGGACTCTGGACCACCCAATTTATAGCTGACCCACAGAGAGATTTGATAATCTAAGATTGAAATGAAAGTTTAACCAAGGTGAGAGAATCACTCGGGAATAACAGCTCTCAATCCTCACAATATCTCGTTAGTGAGTGCATTTAGATGGTTTAATGCTATGCAATTATTATTTTTTATGTGATTATCCATCCATCCACCCCTTGATTTTACAAATATTTATTTAGCGCCTACTAAGTAACAGGCATCGGAGATACCAAAACAAATGAGATATTCTATGTCCTCAAAGGGCAATGAGTACCACTTGTTCATAGAGCTTTAATGGCTTATAATTACATGCTTTCGTGAGATTCTTTATTTAATCTCTCTCTCCCCTACCATGTCAATTTTATAATGGCCGGAATCACATCTTGTGTCTTTTTTGTATCCTAGCACCTGGCACACAATGGACACTTAATGCATATTTGGTAAACAGATAATGAATAATGGGCTTTCAGTTTATTCAAGACTTAGAATTGTCTTTCTTCTGTCTTTATTAACCCTTATTATATCCTGCCCCACAAAAGGATCTCTTGAGAGAAGACTCAGGCAATAGTACATTTTGAAAGCTAGGTGACTGATGTCCCACAGTGTTTGAAAACTGCAGACTCTGTGACAGGTGCCCAACCTAACAGCCCCTGGTTACTAAGGATCCCCCCTATAATGTCTATCCATGGTGTCTAGGGACTCTTCCTTTCTTGATAGTTCAGGAGAAAGTGCATAAAATGCAGCTGATTCACTGACCTTCAGGAAACTGACCCTGAAAAGCGGAAGTAGGTGTAAGCAATGACCATCTCTACACCAACAAGAGGAAGTGGGCAGATAGGACAAGGGACTCCATGTACAGCTGTGTAGGTCCTGGGCAAGGGCATCCAACTAGGAGAGGAAGTAGGGGCTGAAATCTAGCCAGGATCTTCTTTCTGACAATGAAGCCTAGCTAGAGGCTGTGTCACAGGAATCCTAAGAACCAGAGGTGGCCCAGGTTCACTCTCAGTGGGGAGTCTTCTGGTTCTCAGGAAGACTGATGAAGTTATGAGGGAGAGTATGGCAGACACCTGCACTTAGCATTCAATCTGAAATCAGTAGGGTGAAGTGTTGCTCACTCCAATAGCCTTACTCCATGAACTACCGATGGCTACCCTTCACCCACGCACACCCCTCTCCCCGACTGTGGCAGCTTCAGTGCTCAGAGTGATAAAGGCTGTCTCCTAGGAATAGCAGGAGAGATTTGTGCAAAGACGTCTAAGACCAAGGCTGGGGACGCCTGGGTGGCTCAGCAGTTGAGCGTCTGCCTTTGACTCAGGGCATGATTCCAGAGTTCTGAGATCAAGTCCCGCATTGGGCTCCCTGTGAGGAGCCTGCTTCTCCCTCTGCCTGTGCCTCTGCCTCTCGTTCTATGTCTTTCATGGATAAATAAATAAAATCTTAAAAAAAAAAAAAAAAGACCAAGGCTGGCAGAAGGAGGAGAAGGCCCCTTGCTTCCCTGAAGATGAAGGGAGATGGGAGAGCAGAAAATGGGGCTGCTGGCGGGCCAGCCCAGGGCTCTGTATTGGCTGGCAGTGAACGTTTCTTTTCCCCAAATGTGGATAGTTTCTACTGGCTCTGGAAAGAACTCTGTACACAGCCTAATAGAAAAACAATTAAGTAGCAGATAGCTTGAAAAAAAAAAAACGTTACCCACATCCACCCCTATTCTGTTCTTCACGGTACATAGAAACTGCGAGGCTATTTCTAGCTCTAGATGCAGGGGTGCTGATGAACAGTGGGGTTTCTGCAGCTAATCTCTGATAGGACCGAGCTGTCGCCACCCCGCAGAGGTGCTAGGGACAGGCAGCTTGACTGCACCCGGCCAGCACATGGTGGGTGGGCGGGAGGACGTCTGGCTGGCTGGGCCCAGGGGGACTGGGAGCGGCTCTGAGACTGCATTTTGGAAGCAACGAGCAGAAACCATGTGGCTCTGCGTGCCTCTAACACCACCTTGCTTCCAGAGCTCTGCGCTTAAAAAGAACCAAAGAAAGAAAAAAGGAAAACCCTGCGGATCCAGGCACAGCTCCCAGGGCTGTTTCTCTTGCTTCAAATCTGCGATGGCATTGCAGAGGTCAAAATGCCATTCTTCTTGATGGAGAACGTGTCACGTTAAGGAAAACCATCCAGACATCATGGGAAGGGAAGGGAGGGGAGGGTCAACTTCATTTATAAAATTTCACAGACTTTGCAGTCAGATGACTTTGAGTTCAATTTGTCTCTTTTACTGTCACCAGTGTGACCTTAAGCAGCTGCTTGATCTCCTCCTGCCCCTTTTTCCTCACCTGGAAAGGCGAGGGTGTGTGGGGGGTGTGGGAGGGTGTTCCTAGAGGTAAGGCCACGCAAGGGTTTGGTGCCCCTGCAAGGTCAGGCCTTTGTCCTTGGCTCTGCAGGCTCACTTCCTGCAGAAGTGAGTCAGTCGGGTTTTCCCAGCCCAGCACTCTGCTGTGGCTCCTTCAGCCCCGCCCAGGACAGTGAGCATTGTTTTGCTTCCTTTTTATATTTCATGTTGATGGAGAGCTTGCAGTTTTTGCACACCCAAAGAACAAGCAGAAATGTGACTTACATATGTTACAGCACTTACATAACAAAATCCAAACACTGTTTGTTTCAATGGTTTAAAATGTCTCTGTCCTCTAGGATACAGGATGTCACACTTTGCTCTCCATGGAAGCTCGAATGCAATGGTCATACATACATTGAAACGAGTTTTGTAGCCATTAAGCATGTCAATACTTAGCCCCATGCCTGGCATGTAAATGCTAAGGAAAAACAGTAGCTTTTGTGGCAGGTATGTATTTGTAAACACCACCCTTGGGTGCAGAAAAATATTCCCCAATAACTCTTCTAAATCAAATGACCGCTTACCTTGAGCCTCGACTTTCTACATCTTATTCATTATTGGAAACATTCCCCTCAACTATGAGAAGGTCTGAGGAAACTTGTGCAAAGCAGAACTTTCCAGAAGGTTCTCTGGCCGTCAGCCCACACCGGTCACTGATGTGTTCACTGGCCAAGCACTCAGAGGGGACTGCTCTGCTGTCTTCATTCCTTGTTCAGGTTCACAGTGTTTGCAGTGCCTGGAACCTCAGTTCCTAGCACACGGGTCGTCCCCAGCTCCCCAACCCCCCAGCTCGCTATTTTCCTCTGAGACCGAGGCATCTCTCTAGTGACTGCAATGGAGCAGAAACTCTACTATTTGAAAGCCCATTTGACCTCGTGGAGTCCAAACTATCTTTCTGCTCCCAGGCACAAGGACTTGAGACTTCCCTTCTTTTCCTGGAAGGGAAGAGGGGCTGGACAGAGGCTCAACTCTCCGAGCATCAGGGCTTCACCTTCCAATGGGGCCATTTCTCTTTTAGTTCATCTTTTACTGCATCATCATCATCATTATATTTGAACAAAATATATCATCTTATCAGAGGAATGTGGGATTCTTTCATCACAGTTTTATTTTGAGAGTTGTGAACACTCAGAACGTCATTCAATCTGACCCCAAACGAAGACTTAACAGTGCAGAGCAGAAATTAGCTCAGGCCCATTGAAAAACAGAGCTCCATCTTCTAACTCTTGGTTTCCTTCAAGAGAGCACTGTGCTCAACTTCACGGCTATTCTCTGTGAAATATCCTCTGCGTACCCTTCTCTGTCAGAGACATTTCCTAACTCATCTATGAGTTGTTTCACTTGACTGCACTGCATATGGGGAGAGAGAGTGGTTCTGTAGGAGTCTGATCCTCTCAAGAGAGGAAATATGTTTGCCTGGGATTTTTCTGCAGAAGGCAGCCAGCAACACAATCTCGTGGCCTATATGTAAAACATCTGACTTTCTCACCAATGCGGTTAAATCTTCTGTTTTCTTACTCAGCAGGAGCTTGCTGAAAACTGACATCGTAGCTGCTGGCTGAGATCACAGCTCTGCAACTTATTTCTAACGACACACAGTTTTTCTAAAAGGAGTCGAGCAAGGTCAACACAATGGACATTTGTCTGATAGCCTCTGGGGTTAGCGGGCACTTTTGTTTACTCGAGGAGGGGAGGAGAGGAAGGAATGAAAACCTGGAGTCTGAAAAGTCCGGAGAAGTTTTGCTATTGGCTGGTACCAAACATGTTTCTCAGTTTTTCCATCCATGAGACAAATAGCTAATAAATATTTGCAGTCAGCTCTTTATAGGTTTAATTCTGCTCTTATTGAGCGCTTCTTACAAGACATCAAAGTATTGAAGAAGTAGATGTGCCTTTGTTGACATTCCAAATAAGTCAGGAAGCCCAAAAGGAGAAGGATGGGAATTAGCCCAGACGGACATGGGTGATGACAGAAGGCTCCATTGTCTCCTCTATCACAGACTTGCCACCCTCTGATTCATTTGTGAAACCAAGAGGGACATTCTACAGAGTCATAGGGAGGCCTCTGGCTAAAGATCATAAGCACAAGTGGAAGCTCTTCACTTGCTCTGGACACTAAAGAACTTATAGATAAAGTATAATCAAAATGTTTTTAATGTATAACTAAGCATGAAGTCAAGAAAGGAAAAGTGCCAAGTTACAGAAGCAAAAAGAAAACTCAAAGTCGGAGGTGAATAGGAGTTGTACTGTGCATAGGGTGAGATCTAAACCCCTATTATCCACAGAACATGGAAACCCAGGCTGTGATCCTAATGTTAAAAACTTGTCTTCACCTGGAAACGAAATGTGAGTTTGTTGTACACTTATCATGGTGACCGCTGAGTAATGCATAGAATTGTTGAAGCACTATATTATACACCTGAAACTAATATAACTACACTTCAATAAAAAAATAGTTTAAAAAAGGAGCTCATTGAAAGACAGGTTTAAAAGGCCCCAAAATAT
This sequence comes from Nyctereutes procyonoides, assembly GCF_905146905.1. Taxonomy (NCBI): domain Eukaryota; kingdom Metazoa; phylum Chordata; class Mammalia; order Carnivora; family Canidae; genus Nyctereutes; species Nyctereutes procyonoides. The sequence continues at coordinate 64,959,713 of NW_026575049.1, forward strand.
AAATAAAATCTTAAAAAAAAAAAAAGTGGGGGGCAGCCCTGGTGGCTCAGCGGTTTAGCGCCGCCTTCAGCCCAGGGTGTGATCCTGGGGCCCTGGGATCGAGTCCCACATCGGGCTCCCCACAGGGAGTCTGCTTCTCCCTCTGCCTGTGTCTCTGCCTCTCTCTGTGTGTCTCTCATGAATAAATAAATAAAATCTTAAAAAAAAGGCCCCAAAATGAAAAATAAATTATATTCAAAGATACAAAGATCTACTAGCATGAAGATCAATTTGTCCCAGATTTATCTGTAGTCTCAATCAAAATTTCAATGGAAATATTTTGTGGATATTCTGCAGAGAAACCCCAGCTGCTTATAAAATGCATATGGAAGGGCAAGGGCCAGAAAAAGACAGAATTCTCAAGAAGGAGAAGTGGAAGAAGGAGGGAGAGAACCTGCCCTGCCAGATACCTAGAGTTCACTATAAAATTCTAGTAATTAAGAGATGGTGGGAGGAAGAATTGATAGGGAGTAGACAAAGAAGCCACAAGAATGGAATGCAAGAGAGCTTAGAAGTAAATTCACTGTATGAGAAAAACTTGATTCATAACACAAGCAAGCATTATGGATCAGTCAAGAAGGGAATGGGGTAATCAAAACTGGAGCTGGGATAATTGGTTAACCATTAAGAAAAGGGAGAAACTGAGCTCCTACCTTATATGGAAAAAGCAATTCTAAGTAGATGAAATTTCTGAATATTAAAAAGGCAAAACTTAAACAGTTTATTAAAATGTAGAATGTTCTTATGGCCACTGAGTAAGGAAAATTTTCGTGAATAAATCACAAAATGTGTAAAAATATAAAAGAAACTATTCATAATTTGAATCAGTAAAAAGAAGTAAACCTTTGGTTCATCATAGCATGCCACTAAAAGAGTGGAAAGAACAAAATATAAAATGAGAGAAGATATTTGAAATAAGCTTGACTAGCGAAGGATTAATATTTTGAAAATGTAAAGAACCTCCCTTAACTAACAAGAAAAAGACAACACCGATGAGATACCTGATGTATTTGAACAGGCTAAGAGGAGGTTTAAATAACTGTCAGAATGTTGGGATTAAATGAGAGTAAGTTCATAGGAAAATAAGCAAGTGAGAAAAACAAGTATCGGTTCCACGGGAAACAAAACTGTGACAGGAAAGGAAAAGGATTCTCGGTACATTACACTGCCCAGCAATCAAAGGTGTTTATGTAATCACTGAGTAGCGATCTAATCAAATGACAACCTTTGGAAGGATGGAATGTGGGGAGAATGGCTGACTGTGGGGAGACCTGAGGGGAAAGCAAACTCAACCTTTATTTTCCAGAGTTGGATTGCAACATAATGCCATCCACCCAAACTACTAGGCAGGCAAGAAACAACAATATGAGCATGTTGTTTAGAGAGAGGGAAAGCAGTAAATCCCAAATAATCAACCAGTAGAGCTGAAAGTGACTTCTCTGGGGAGGAGAATGGAAGATTCCCTTAGAGGACGAGCTCTCTTAACCATGAGCACATGTAACTCCATAAAAATGAACACGGACTCCTCCCCTAATAACAAAGAACCAAACGGAAAGTCTAAGTCATTGGAATGAAAAGCTTGAGAGATGGATTCAACCAAAGAATAGACACAGCTCCCTCAGAAGTGTTTGGGCTCAACCAATAAATCTGGGAAATGAGGGTGAGGCCATGTCAGTCAGGAGCCCCCACCCGGAAACAGGCCTACTCAGCATTGGGGGTTAGTACGCCCAGCCCTGTCTGTCTTCTCTACAGGCTGGATAATGTCCCAAGAAGAGAGAGGACAGCTAGTGGTGACAGCTCCTCCTCCCCCTCTGTAGAGAGCCTCGATTTCAGCATTACCTGCCTGCCCCACACCAACAATAACCATTAACACGGAGTGAGCACCTGTTCTAAGCGCGTCGCACCTGCGAATGTATTAGCATTTCCTCCTTACAATCACACTAAGAGGTAAGCATTATTCTCGTAATGAAAGCTGAGGTACACGGAATTAAAGGGCTTGCTTGAAGTCGCTCAGCTAGGTAGTGGTGGGCTTGGGATTTGAACCCAGGCAGTCTTTCTTCAAAGACACACATTCTGCAGTGTCTTGGTACGTACACACACCCCTTTACTGAAGCCTTCAGCAAAATAGCAAGGAGCTTATCTTTGAAAACAGGTTAAGAATCCCTCCTGTGTCACAAATGAGAGCCAGCTGAAAGCAGAATGAATTCGTAAGACAGGGGCTTGCAAAATTGTTTACCGATTTCATTTATTCCCTACCTCATTCAAAAAAAAAAAAAGAATGAAGCAACTTCCAAAAATGTCTTGTAGAGGAAGTAAATAAAATACGAGCAAAAATTTTAAGAGTCAAAGAAAGTGGATAAATAAATGTGCCAACCCCCCAAACTCAAGAGGGTTGCTGTATCTGAAAATAAAACCCAAATGTGAGCCTCCTGGAAGCCAACACGAAGAAGGAAATGCAAGCAGTTGCTAAACTCTCATTATAAAATAGGAGAGAGCTGATCGAGTGTTTACACGATGTGCAAGTTAAGCGCACGATAGAGAAGAAAGAGCAAGAGGAATGTCGTGTAATTATATATTGAGTCACTGTGATTTCGGAGGAAGTTACCACTTTCCTTCAACAGCTGGGAAAGCGAATTTGGAAAGGCTTCGCATGGCCCCTCTCTCTGCCTTAGAGCTAGCTGGCTCCTGTTTAGAGCCCCAACGTTAAAACCACACTGCGGGTTGCTTCCATAAGTCACTAGGGCCTCCCTTACTGTGCAGCCACCTGATGCAGGGTCAACCCCACAAGCAACTGGCTGCGATCCAAGGGGGACCTGAACCCAGGGCGGGGACAGCGGAATGTGACTGCGCTTCCCATGCTCGTGGGCCTTGTTGGCAGCCCTCGGCCTCTGCTGTGTGGAGGAACGGATCGTGCAGATTTTGGAAAGCTGTGGTGTTCGTAAGCTGGGATGGAGGCCAGCTGTGGACTGGCAGCCAAGCGCGCCAGACACCAGCGTCGAGAAGAGTCCTTAGGTGCTCCTGGGATCCTGGGTGCTCGGCGGAGACAGCGGCCACAGCCACAGCTGTTCAAGTGCCTGCCCTGCTAGCCCTGGCATCCTGGGACCCTCTCTTTCCTGGGAAAGTAGCATTTACCCGAAGCACAAGAAGACTTGAAAGTCAACAGAGATTCAGATAATCATTTGGAGTTACCCAGATGGCCTTCCCTTGCTGTGTCCCCTGTTGGCACAGCCATCACATCCTCCTCCGGCAGCCGATTTCTCTCTGCCACAGCCAGACTTCTCGGAGGAGCTGTGTGCCCTTACTGTCTCTACGTGTGCATCCGCCAGCCAATATTCCCGTGAAAGTGCTCTGGGCAGAGTAGCTAATGACCTTCTTGTTGCTGGGTGGGCCCTCCTCAATTCTTGGCTTGATCTCCTTGTAGCGGGAGATTCTTCTGTCTGTGGAAACACCCACTTCCCGTGGCCTCTGTGACTCCACCATGTCCTCACTCTCCTCTTCGGGGTCTTCTCCAGGGCCCCGAGTTCTCAGTGCCTCCCCTCCCGCATGTGAACCGGATGAGTTCTCCGAGGGGAGTGAAGGTTGACTTGCTCGCCATGGTTTCTCACTCTACAGTGTGACCAGAGTCCCAAGAGGAGGAAAGGCAGCCAGTGCACACCTCCTCTTCACCAGCAGAGAGAGACTTGCCAAGTGCTGGGCAAGCGGAAGGTGATCAATAAATATTTTTGAAGGAATGAATAAATGTGAGTTTTATTCCTGTGTCTTTAGGATCTATATCCTGAAAACACCAAAAGAACAACAACAAAAGGATTGGAGGTGGTTTATACTGTTAAAATACACCCAAAAACATAGCAAGGCTTTTCAAGAGAGAACGAAATAAGGAAACCAATGAAACATGGAATAAGGTAGATGCACCAACTTATTGGGTTGAATCAGTTACTGCAGTGGAGCATCCCTGTTGGTGCTGAGCTTCCTGGTAGGCGAAGCAAAATGAGAAATACACCAAGTTCCATAGCTCTCACTGGCAAACAAAAGAAAGCACACAAGTTTGAGTATGGCTAGAACTATCTCCTGGCACTGAATTTTAATAGGTGTTTAATGATGCAGTTATCTTTCTAAGGCGAGACATTAGCTAACGTATCAGGCACGGTCTTTGACCGTCATTTTTTCAAAATGTCTAGATGCTTCTCCAGAGTGTTCATTGAGCCACCCAGATGATACCAATAGAAGGGTAGGTAAGCCAGGGCATACCGCAGCTGTCTTAATCCAGGAAGTAGATGAAGATTGCGTGGATAAACTCCTGGGTACCAGGCCCCCACCGGGCACGTTTGTAATGTGAACTCAAATAGCGTGGCTTGCTTGCCCTTGTTGGAAGGCCTAAGTAAATTTTGGTGGAGGCCAAGGCAGTATGGCTCTACTTATTTTCACAGGGAAACACACCCAGAGGGATCCTAATTCCATTTTCCTTCAGAGATTCCACACACCTGCTTCATAAAAGCTCCAACTTGCAGGTGGGGAAAAGCCGTGTTCTAACAATGAGGACTCTTGGGAGCGTGTGACGTGAAGGTCCCGGAGGGAGGCCAGCTGGGATTTCTGCTCATGCCTCCTTCTCCCACCGGGTTTGGGTTACATCCAAAGAACCAGAAACAATAGAAACCATGTTCCAAAAGCAGGTACGAAGAGATTATTCATCATCCCCTCTCAACACCCAACTTAAAACCAGAGTTGAGAGGCAAGATGTTCATTAAGGGTCTTTGGAGAAAGCTGATGGTGTGTGAGCTGAGGGCCCCCCATCCCCGCACAGGAGCGGAACAGATGCAGGATGCACCTCCTTCCCCTCCCCACAGAGGGGCTTATGGAGGACTTAAGGTGTGTTGCCTTTGGTTTGGGGGTCACTCTGTCTTGGACCAAACTGGGTTGGTCTCAGTGGACTGGCTCGTGGCCTTGCTGGGAGAGGGCATGTGGGACCAAGAATGCAGTCACACGCCATGAATGTTTAGAGGACCGGTGTGGGGTCATGGATGCTGCACCCTGGGGAGTCACCTTGATGGCAGTGTTGGCAGGGGGTGGAGTGTAAAAGAACCTCGGCTGTGAGCCACAGAGACGTCACTGAATTTCCAGGAACCAAGGAGGTAGAAGCATCAACTGGGACCTTGTCCCCTTCACCCCTGTCTCTCACACAGCAGGGGTGCTGCTAAGGGGGGAGTGGGGGTCTCTGAAGAAAACTGAACTGTCATACTGACCGAGACCTGGGAAGGCTCACCCTAGAACCTCCTGCGCCCTCCCCCAGCTGTGTGTGGTGGGGTGAGGTGGTGGGGTGGGGCCGGGAGGCCTGGGGGGGAGACAGTGTCAGAAACCACAGTCTGCATTGTAAGAGAGGAGACGTGGGGGAAAGAATCGATCACAGCTGCCCCCCACGCCACCCCACACCTCCCCACACCACCCTACCCCAGCACCTGGTCCACGCTGGGAGCCAGGAGAGGCCTCAACTTGAAATCCAGTTCAGAGTTTTCCTCATTACATAAGACTGGACGTTTTAATTTCTGGATCCAGACTGTCTTCTGTGATTTCAGTGGCCACAGGACTCTTTTTTTTTTTTTTTTTTTTTTTTTGCTAAAAGGGACCAGAAAAGTCTGACGGTCTTCCCCGGGTGTCCTTGTAGGGCCAGGAGACGAGCCCACACGGCAAGTTCAAAGGGACCCTGGAAAACACAGCAAAGCTCCTGTGTGATACCTGGCCCCGGCCACGCTGGCACGAAGTCCCAGGGACATGGACAGAAGCAAGCCCAGGGCCATCCCTGCCCTGACCCGGGATAACGGGGCACAGCGTCCACCCAGGGCAGGTTTGGGATCTCTGCACCCTCAGAGGAAGGGGCAGGAAGCCGAGCTCACTCCCTGGCACCCAGCGGTCTGCGGGGCCGGGTGGCACCGAGGCCCCAGCAGCAGGAAGGCACTGGGCCGCCGGGTCGGGCGCCTCCGAAGGCACCCCCAGGCCAGCCACCGGGGCAGGGGCCGAGAGGCTCGTCGTCGGGGCACACGGCGGAGGGCGGCCGGAGGCCCCGGGAAGTCAGCCGGCCGTGGGCCCTGTGCCTCGGGTGGAGGCAGGGGCAGGGGCAGGGGCAGGTGACCTGGAGGCCTGCCCTCGCAGCAGAGGATGCTCCCGCGCTGGCAGGAGGCGCACGGAGATGCCAAGTAATGCTATTACCGTCCTAATTATAATTAGAACCTACAAGTTGAGTCTTGAAAGGCATTTATAGCACATCCTTACTTGTTTAGGTCAGCTTCCCAGAAAGAGGGGGAAAAAATAGACTTGGGCATTTTTAATTTAGACAAGAAACAGGTCCATGTGTCCGGGCTGCTATCTGGGGCTCCCCTATTTTAAGGATGTCCTGTGGGGCTCAGGTAATCACCGAGGTGGCTGGGGCCTGAAAGCGCCACGTGGACGGAAACAGGCCTGTGTGCAGCCCCGGAGGCCAGTCAGAAGCTTCCAGCCGCCGTGAGGTAACGGACTGGGCAGCAGGGGGGTGACCAGCCGTGTGGCCTGGGGAGTGACTCTGGGCAGAGCAGGAGGGCAGGATGCCGACTACCCAGGGGCGCCCCGTGGGCCTCGGGGACTCAGGCTGCTTGTGTGGGTTCAGGATCCCCCGGACGGGCTGACCCTCTCGCCTCCACCCCTCGAGGCCAGAGGACCATGGCCACCTGCTCACCCAGTGGTGACCCAGCAAGTGGCGAAGTCCACGAGGACAGGTTTGGAGGGGCGGGGGGAGGAGACCTCTGCCTCTGGATCTCAGGCACCCGCTGCTTCTGTCACAGTCCCCAGCAAGTGAGCCATCCTGATTGGTGGAGCCACTGAAACCAGAGCTGCGTAGACACCGTGGACAGAGTCCTGCTGCGTGTGGCGCAGCCGGGTCTGCAGGCCTCGTGGGGACAGAAGACAAGTCCTGCAAAACAGCTTATGAAAAACCGGCCAAAACCCTGTGCGTACCTGTCATGGTTGATGGGACCTTCATGGAGAGGCAGCCAGAGGTTATTTTGCTTCTGTCCCACCTCCAGGCCCCAAAACCTAGGGCCCCGGGCCCCCTGCACAACCCATCTTATAATCTGAACCTATTTTTGGATCCTCTTTCCCTTCTCCACTCAATTTCCAAACTTACCCGACCTTAGTCTCTACCTCAGGGATTCTGAGAGTCTGAAAATCAGTAATGTTGGATTTGACGTGTCCCTTCTTCCAGATAACATTTCATTGTGCTTTGCAGAGATGTACCTTTACCTAAACGGAGACTGTGGTGGTGGTGTGGGGTGGGGTGAAACGCCATGTAGCCCAGTGGGGGGAATAGTTGGGTGCAAGGTATCTCTCAGCAGCACCAGACACATACGAGTCTGAAAAGTCTGGGAGCGTCAGGATTCCTACCCCCTCACCCCCCAATTTTGCTCTGAATTTTTTGGCTACTGTCCTTGCTCAGATAAGTTTTCTTCTTTCTAAGTTTCTAATCCCTAGGTTCGTCATGACTCACACTTAAACAAATTTTTACTTCTTTCCCCCTAAGTGTTATAGCAGTTTTTCCCTGGGTGGGAAGAAACTTCCAGTTGGCTCCAAAATCTTTGGAAAAGGAAACTCCCCCCCGCCCCAGTCAATCTCTCCCATGATCACTATATATTTTTTCACTCACAGAAATGATTCAGTGAAGTGAAGAGCATTTTGTTATGCCTTCTGGGCAATTTTGTGCAAAAATTCACAATGTCAAGAGGACATGGTTATTAGGAGCAAACTGTACAACCCTTTATCTGGTTCTCTACAGGCTCTAGACTCCAGGCAGGGGGGTAGGGGATGGCCAGAGCCAAGTGCCAGCTCTTCGTGCTAAAAATGTTCACAATTCAGTCCTTGCCAGCAGTGAGGACTACAGAGTGAATGTGAGAAGTCTTGCTCCAAACTGGCTCGACCCACACTCTGTAAATGTCATTTCTTGGGATCCTGTTTTATCCGAGAAGCCAGATTTCACCAACAGCACTGAGACTAGCTGATGATGCTGTACAAGTTCTGAATCTCACAGGGAGAAGCTCTTTTTTTTTTTTTTAAGATTTTATTTATTTATTCATGAGAGACACAGAGAGAGTGGCAGAGACACAGGCAGAGGGAGAAGCAGGATCCTCGCAGGGAGCCTGATGTGGGATTCGATCCCAGGACCCCAGGATCACGCCCTGAACCAAAGGCAGATGCTCAACCACTAAGCCACCCAGGTGCTCTTAAAAACCCTCTTCTTGCTTTCTACCTATGGGCTAACATGGGTTCAAATATACACCAAAATACAGAACTGAAAATGCATTTTGTATTTGAAATATAGATTTTTAAAATATATATAACAGGATGATAATCCTGGAACTTCCCCTTTAAAAATCGATGTCATACCACAAAAAGTATTTTTGATCATGCAGCATCAGTATCTGATAAACCTCCAGTTCTTAATTCTAAGGTGAGAGATACTACCTCAAAATGGAAGAAACGGTCTCCCATTTTACTTGCATAGGTTTGCAATAAAAGACTGAAGCCGGCAGTTAAGCTGGTCCCTAAGCCCTCAGAAAGGACATAGAAGTGGTTTCCATGGGGCTGGGGGGTGGGAGAAATGGGCAAAATGGATGGAGGAGGTCAAAAGGTATAAAATTCCAATTATAAAATGATGGGGTTATAATGTACAGCACGGCAACTGTAGTTACATTGTTTTGCATATTTGAACGTTGGGAAGAGAGTAGATCTTCAAAGTTCTCATCACAAGAAAGAAATTGCGACTACGTATGGTGATGGACATTAACTAGATTTACCAGGGTGATCATTTCACAATATATACAAATATAAGATCATTATGTTGTACCTGAAACTCATATAATGTCACATGTCAGTTATATCCCCATAAAAAAGGACGTAGAGAAATGTCCTGTGCATACGATCTTCAATCAGATACGCTATGTTTTAAAACGAGCTTCACTAAGTTTTAACTCAAAAGAACTACTACACATGTATATTCAAATGAAATATAATTTTCCTACTAAACGCAACACCTAGGGAAACAGTTGTTATTTTAGCAGGCAATAAATAACGAAAGGAGCGAGCTATATATATATATTCAGCCAAGTTGAGGTTGACAATGACCCATTTGTTGTTCAAATTGCAATAAATTCTTATTTGCCTGCAATCTAAATTACTAGGAATGTCAAGTCACAGAAATGTATTGGAACCATTCTTCTTTTATGGTTTTTACCACGTGACCAGCAACTAGGTTGGCAAAGAGATGTATGTAACAAAAGCAAAAACTTCCAGGCGGCACCTTAATAGCCGTGTTGTTTTAAGTCAGGATATCTGCTATCTGGGGGTAAAGTCCTCTGCACTGGGTGTTGTGCTTATGGGAGGGGCCCGAATGGTTCTGAAAGGTTGTGTGTAACCAGGGCCTGAGTGTAACACCTACACAACAAAGAGGCAAAAAAATCGTAGTGGCGAGTGTGTGGATGCTGAAGGCAGCTGGCCTGGGTTCAAATTCCCTGCCAGGGGCACCTGGGTGGCTTAGTTGAGCATCAGATTCTTGATTTCAGCTCAGGTCCATGATCTGAGGATCCCAGGATGGAGCCCTGCATCGGGCTCCACGTTCAGTGGGGAGTCTGCTTCTCTATCTCTCCCTCTCCCCTCTCTCAAATAAATAAATCACTAAAGAAAAGCAGATCCCCTGCCGGACCACTTCCTTGCTCTGTGACTTTGTGCCCATTCTGAATCTCCTCGGCCTCAGTTTCCATATCTGTTAACATGCACAAAAAGTTGCATCGCAGCATTGCTGTGAAGAGCATACGAACGGAGCGTGCCTGGCATGGTACTGGCACAGAGAAGGCACTCAGTGAGCATCAGTGGTTACTATTCCCAAATGTTCTTTTCCCCGTGGATCCCAACCTTCAGTCTCTGCCTTAATTAACTGACTGAGGTGGGTTAGGACCATAGTTAGGAAGGGTGCCATCGAAACGCCCACCCCCTTCTATTGCCCCAGGTCCAGCTCCTAAAATTCCATCATTGGAACAAGTGTAAACTGTATAGTTGGATGTTGAACACAAGTGTCACTGTTTAGCAGTAATGACGGCAAACACCTTTCTGCAAGTGTTACATGCTCTGCGTCAAGAGCTAGTTGAGGGCAGCCTGGGTGGCTCAGTGGTTTAGTGCTGCCTTCGGCCCAGGGCCTGATCCTGGAGACCTGGGATCGAGTCCCACATGGGGGCTCCCTGCATGGAGCCTGCTTCTCTCTCTGCCTGTGTCTCTCCTAAATAAATAAATAAAATCTTAAAAGAAAAAGAGCCAGTTGAGAGATGGGTTCCAGCCCATCTCAGACCCGGAGTTCCCAGGCCCCTGCTCCCCTTGTCTCCCATCTCCTGGCGCACTATTCCATCTTGACCCTCTGACCAAATACGGATTTTCTCACTTCTAATGGTTGTGTCCTCTAGATTTGCGAGGAGCAGCTCTCCTCTAACCCAGGCCAATGCAGAGAAAGCAAGACAGAAACATGTTTCCCTTCCCATCTTGGCTGTCAGGTCTTCGGAACTGGCCAGGCCAGAACGATGGTGCACAGGGAACTGCAAAACCAAGTCTCAGCTGCCGGGATATCGCAGGCTACCTGGGCTTCCGGGGGTGATGCTTTTCTCGAACATTCAAGCAGAGTGTCAGAGTGGTGGAAGCCTCCATGCTCCTTCCCGCAATGTCTCTGGGGCCTCTCAAAGTGCTTCTTTGTGTCCCAACCTCCTCTTGCTTCCACCGCACTCTTGAGCTAACCCGGGGTCTTGCCTCCTAGGACTGCTTTGTTCACGCTGCCTTGTCTCGTGCTGGGCACGGCTCTGATTCCCTTTTGAGACCAGGAATCTACATGTGGTGGCATCCCAGAGCCCCTAGATGGCAAGGGGTGGTGGTAAGAGAAGAGGTAAGAGAACAGAGTGAGGGAGGAGACCCAGGGTGTGTAGAAGTTTCGACCTAAGTCCCTCCTATCCAACATCTGTGTTTGGGCACAAGGTCGCTCACCCTAAAACTCCACAGGGTCTAATGAGACCGTCCCCTCAGAAGAATGCAGCACACCCCAAAATACACAAACGTCTTAGAAACTTTGTGGACCTACTTAATTAAATGTAGTTGCCATTTGGCTTGGAGTCCCAAATGCTCACCGTGGTTTCTCGATATTTTATGAGAGAGCTTTGTCAGGCTTAAAGAGAGTCCTTTGGGGTGCCCAAGGCCATTAAGGGGCCTCTTAACAGAGGCCAGTCATAAACTGAGGTGCAGCTTTAGGTTCTATGTTCCTTCTCTCTTTTCTCTTCTAAATTTCTTTGTTTCCGGAACAAGAGGAACTCCTTTTCTAGAGTTACCCACCCCCCCCACCCCCAAGATCAAGGCAGCCCCATCCACCGAGGCTGAGAAAATACCCAGTGTTTCAGCCAGGAGCAAAAGATTGAAAAGATTGACCCAGATTGAAAGAGAGGGAAATGAATGAAAATGCCTGAGGCTCCACTGCCCAGACTTTCCAGTGAGAAGATAAAATTCCTGATTTGAAATGTCCCCCAGGGAAGGGAGGCTTTGGGGGGGATGCTTTGGGAACAAAAGGTCATTGCCTGGTGGGTGTTTTCTCATTAGAGCGTGGGTCATAGGTCGAGGAGGCTTCCTGAGGCCTCTTGGCTCGAGCAGGGAGTGAAGCTGGAGGGAAGGTGGAGCAGGCCACACGTGCAGCCACTCTGTCATTACGGCGGGCGCAGGGTCACCCGGAGCTGCCACCAGGTGATCCTGCTTTGTACAGGGCTGTGGCTCCCAGGGGGGCTGGTGCTCATGGCCTCCTCGAAGCTCTGTGCCCTTTCATCGGTGGTCCTCACCCCTGGCTGCACGTTAGAACCACCTGCAGAACCTAAAATCTCTGCCAGGACATCGCCTCTGAGTGGCCTGGAGTGGGACCCAGGAGTCCTTGGAAGTAAATGCTCCCGGGGGGGAGAAACCATTACCGAAGTGTCGCTAGAACCAGTTGCAGGCATCCTGAGCATCCGTAGGTAATTTAGATACTTAAATAATCAGACCCAAGCTAAAGGGACTGTTCTTTCAAACATGACAGCCTTCGAGTCAGGAAAACTGTGTTGTCAAAGAAGATTGACCAGAAAAACGGGTCCGTGTCTGACATTCGTCCTCCTTCAAGCCATTAAGTAACAGAATCCGATCAGCCTCGGTAATGAAGCTGAACTTCTGGTAAGTACTTAATAAGATGAGATTTTCCAGGGAGAATTAATCAAGAATGAGTTTAATACTATTCCAATTAGGTGTGGGTTAAATAATGCACCACATAAGAATTCAAACCAAACATCGATGAAGGAGAGTGTGGGAGTCCCTCCGGACGGGGGCGGAGGTCACCGACAGCACGAGGTTGGGAACATTGGCCGAGCACAGTCCTTGGCAATAAAACCCAGTGACTCTGCCCTTGGACAGGGTTCAATACTACGATTCCAGTGAAGCTCGGGGCCACTCCTCTTACGAGATTATTCTTGTTTCTAGGAAGAAGACAGAGGGTCAGGGTGACACCTGGGGACCGGTTGGTCACATGTACAGAGCAGTTAGTGAGATGGGCACCTTAGATTGGTTCTCCAGAAGCAGGCTCTACAACACGGATCCGGGGGCAGGTAGTTCGTGTCCAGGGTGATCCCAGGAAACAGTGGAAGAGGAAAGAAAGGCACTGAAGCACGTGCGTTCCCAGTGAGGGCAAGTGGTGGGTTAATCCCACTGTGTGGACACATGTCAGTCACCCATACTGAGATGCAAGGGAGCCGGTTACCCCGCCAGATGAAGGTTCACAGAGACAGAGCGGCAGGTCTGGGAAATAAGTAGCCCTTTGAGTGTAGAAGTGGGAAGAGCGAGAACCCAGGCAAGGCACTGACGGCGTCTGCGCGGGGATGAACACCGACAGTGGAGCTTCCATCCCTCCCTCCATCCCTCCCTCCATCCCTCCATCCATCCCTCCATCCCTCCATCCCTCCCTCCACCCTCCACTCATCCATCCCCTAGACTGTTTATCAAGGGTCAGATAGACACCATTCAGGGTAAGGGCTGGTCATGGGCTTGCATAACTAAGGGTAAACTGACTCCCCTCGTCTCCTGGGATCTGCCTGCCTAATCGTTGAATCCAGGCAGTACTGTTTTCTCGGATTCTCCAAAAATTTGTTATGCTTCAAACTTTTTCTTTCCGTTCCCCGCCCCCACTCCAACACTTAAAACTACTCAAAATTACAGGTTCGCAGGTGGGATCCTCGGGGGCCGGCCTACCAGCCGTGAAGGGAGAAAACCCACTTGAATGTGGAGGGACTCACGCAGCCGAGGGTCACCTGCCCGGGGGAGCCCGCAAGTCCTGTGCTGTCCTTGCTGAGGGCTCGGCTCCGGCGGCGCAGGCCTCCGTCCCTCCTCTGACCCAGCTGAGAGCACAGATTCCTTAGCAGCTCTCTGCTGGTTCTTGCTCATAACCAAGCCACAAAGAGACGGTCACCTGGGCAGCCCCGGTGGCCCAGAGGTTTAGCGCCGCTTTCAGCCCAGGGTGTGACCCTGGAGACCTGGGATGCAGTCCCACCTCGGGCTCCCTGCGTGGGGCCTGCTTCTCCCTCTGCCTGTGACTCTGCTTCTCTCCCTCTGTGTCTCTCATAAATAAATAAAATCTTTAAAAAAAAAAAAAAAAAGAGATGGTCACCAGCGGAGAAGCCAGAAGGGAGCCAGAATCTAGGGGCCTGGCAGGAGGAAGCGAGGCCCAGTCTTGGGTAAGTGGCATTTGAGGGTGTTCACTTCACATGTGGGGTCTTTGACTTGGGCCAAACAAAACACACACTAAGGCTCTGGGCTCCAGAAAGCAACTGACACTGCGACAAAACCAATGCTGTCACGCCATCGCTGGCCTTCCTTTGCGGAGCAGTCGGTGCGAAGGGTGTCGAGGGCCAAGCAGGGGCAGGGAAGGGTGCGGTGGGGACAGCGGGAGCTGGCGCCACCCGGCCTGCAGGTGGAACCAGCCCCCTGGCTGGGTCCCCTCTACTTATCTTGGGAGGTGCCATCAATCAGACCAGCAAGCGGTGGCCCTTGCCTGAGAATCTGCTGGCGTCTTGGTGGCCTGCCTCTCGACTCTCTACTGGGTCCCTTCAGGTTAACCACACTTGACCTGGAGGGTTGAGACAAGAAAACTGGAGGAACCCCATGAAAAAAAGTTTATGTGTTTTTTTTTTTTCCCCTTTTGCTTCTATTCCGGCTGGGACTTGCCCCCCTCCCCACTCGACACACGCCTTGTAATGCGAATAGCATAGGTCCTCCTTGTAAGGGACAGAGAGACAATGATGGCTTTCGAGGCTTCCAGCATATTCCAGATGATGTCTAAGGAATCATGGAGCAGAGGCCTCAGGCTCCTACTCCAGATGGATGGAGCCTGGGCTTCAGGGAATGAGTGACTTCCGAAGGACACCTGGACCTGTCCTTGTTCTGACCAGACACCAGACACCAGACCCCAGACCACAATTGCCAACAAAAAACTCCAGATCCCAAGCAAAGGAGAGTCTTCGCTTTCCTTTCTGAGTCTCTTGGACTAAGAGTCCGTCTGCATCTGGTCCCTCACTGTCTTCAACGGACCCTGCTTTCCCCTCGCGCTGGCTCCCATTTGATCTCCATCCTGCGAGAAGCCTGACACCCTCTTGGTTGGTCCCGTGAGACCCCCTCTTCTGGGTCCTTGGGCCTGGGGTATGAAGGCAATGAGGACATTTGAATCGCACCATTATCCCTTTTTCTGAACTTCCGAATGCCCAGAAAAACTCCGATTATGTTTCCAGTGCTTCTTTAAAGGTTTTCAATAAAGAACATACACTAAATACATTATACTTCCTTCCAAATTTTGATTTTTAGAGGCAGAATTAATGTCACCTTCGAGTCTTAACCCAGTTCTGACAGACTTCAAATATTCTCTTCCTGGCCTTTGCCGATTATAAAAATAATTCACCTCATAAAAATTCAAACAAAACAGAGACCAAGAAGACTGCGAGCGTCCCTGCGGGTCGGGGCGGGGATGAGGGGCAGCACGAGGTCGGGGGTGTCAGCTGTGCATGTTGCTTGGCGAAAAAGCCCAGTGGCTTTGCACCCTGGCAGGGGCACGGATACGAAGATGGCTTCATCAAACTGGCCCTTTTAAAACGTCTTGCCTCCTGGAGATCAAGAAGTGGAGGCGGCAGGCCCCTGGCCTTCCCTGTCACCTGCGTCACGCAGCATTATTCCACGCTGTCCACCGAGTGCCCAGGCCTGAGAAGACACCGATGAGCAGGACAGACACGGGACGCGGCCCCTGCTCTCCAGGAGCCCAGAGCTGGTGGTGAGGGGAGCTAGACCTAAAGGGCATGACCACAGCCCCCGGGGCCCAGGGGTAGTCAGTGAGCAGAACCACCGGGGGAAGGAGAGGGAAGTTGTAACAAAGACTCTGCCCTAGTCGGGGGCTGAGGAAGACTGTCCTGAGGACCTGCTGCTGAGAGCAGGAGGCCGCGTGAACCAGACCAAGGGGTGTGCAGGGGACGGGGAGCCGGGGGCACTGCGGGGGGCAAGGGGAGCACGTGCAAAAGCTCTGTGGTCGGAGGGAATGTCCAGTTCTGAAGGAAGGCCTGGGGCCGGGAGCAGAGACCAGTAGAGAGGGCTGTTCCATCAGTCAGGTCTTGTCAACAGGCCAAGGGTCTGGGAAAGCTCCGGAAAGTTCAAGTGGGGTTTTTGAGCAGGTGAGTAGGGGGTGGAGACATGACTCTGGGGGTCGCAGTTGGGTGGGGGAGCCCGGGGGGGGCGGGGGGAGAGGGCTGGCAGCCAGCTCGAGGCAAGCCAGAGCCCGTCCTCAAAAACCAACAGAGCAAGGCCGCGTCTGCCCCCGGCTTCCGGATGCCCTTTTTTTTTTTTTTTTTTTTGTTATCATTTTGGTTAAAGCTGCAAAACAAGGATAGATTTTTCAACTTCAAATTCTGCTCTCTGAAGGTAGAAATAGGTCTGACCCAACCTTGTGAAGGCAACGATTATACCCTCACGTTGTCTTTACTTCTCTGGCCTGAACATCTGTAATTCCTTCATCTGACATGATTTGGGGATCTCCCCAACCCCCCACATCATTCTGGCCAGTCACACTAGGCCTCCATCGCCCACACAAAGCAAGCACTCAAGGTACATCTACCGAATGAATATGTACGTAAAGGAGCCAGAAAGCTCTACTTTGTTTATATCAGTCTCAAAAGAAAATGCTCAGAACTGAACATACTGCTGAAAATGGGGCCAGAAAAGTGGGCTCCTAGCAGTCCCCATGCTCTGTTTACATGTCCCTGTTTACAAGGTCTCAGCAGTGCCCAGGAATTGGGCGTTTCAAAGCTTCTCCAGGTAATACAGGTGCGTGTCTGTGTTTTTTCCATTTTTCTCCACAAACATTTGCCTGGAAAGATAGTGTTGGACCCCGAACCCAGCACTGAGTGCTGTTTCCGTTTTGCCACTCCTCACAGTGTGACCTTAATCAGATGACGTCACCTCGGGAGACTTCATCCGAGTCTCAATTTCACCGTCTGTAAAATGGGCATGAGCCTTTTCTTCTAGTGGGCTTCATGGGGCTGTTTGGAAGACCTAATGAGATGATGAATTTAAAAGCATAACAAAAAATACCCGATATTCTTTACCCCCCCCACAAAAAAAAAACAGTAGTTTTCATTGTTGGAAAAATCATTCAGCTTTTATTCTGTGGTATTTCAGTCCTTTTAAATCTTGGCTAAGTTGGATAAGTGAAGCTTTCGTTCTAAAAGATCCCCCCCCCCCAATGCACTGAGGAGGGGGTTCTCCTTAAGGAGGTTGTGTAATTTAGCAGAGGTCATGCGGCCAGGAAAGCAAAGGACTATTTGGACCCATTAACCACTCTGCTTATCATCATTTGTAGGAATGGAGAGTTTCCTTCCTCCCTGGGGTGTGACTCTCAAAGCTAGCGTGGCCTCCTTTCTACTTCCTACCTGACTTCTTATCTCTTGTCCTAGAGGTCTGACCATCAGGATCCTGCTTCACCCTCACCTTTCCTCCAGAGGAACAAGGATACCATCAGGCAATGGTGACTCTTGGGGTAAGTGTGTAGACCCAACCTCGAGCCTCAGTAAGTCACGGAAATGCTCCTAAGACCGTGAGCCTCCCCAGGCCAAAGACTCTCTCTCTTATTCATTTTTGTGTAAACAGCACAAAGTAGGTGTTTGGCAAAGTTTGTCGATGGATGGAGCGTTGGGAAGGTAACTAAGAGTGTGTGTGTGGGGTGGGGGGTGTTTATCCATCTCGTGCTGGCCTCCCTCTAATACTCTGCTTTGCATTGGAGCAGTAGCACTGCTCATCTAGAAGGTGGGTGGTGCTCTACAGTTGCTGCTCTGCATCAACACCGCAATGTTTATTTACCCCACAAGGTGACTTTATCACCATTTGAAGGAAGACAAAACTGAAAGCAGGCAGACGCGTTTGAGCCTTAAAGTAGCCAATATCACACGTGGCTCTGCGGCATTGAACGAGGCACATATGCTCTGGGAACCCTGCTTTCCTCATAAGTAAAATGACGATAGCAACATTTACATAGGATTTTCTTGGAGATTAGATGAGATCATGCCTACAAGTGCGAGGCACGCCGCCAATGCTCCGTGACTACTCGCTCTTACTAGGCCTGTAGCGCTGCTGAACTCCGGGCGCCTGACTTCAGTTGAATATTCTTTGGCCCAGATTTGAAGTCTGTAGTCAGAACTTTTAGACTGAACAAGTGCAGCGCAGGACGTCACAGAAGAAATTATGACAATGTCTCCTAAAGAGCTGGCATTTGCACCAGTAACAACCAAAAGGAGAGCCTTCAGGGCTGAGCAGGGAGAGAAACTGTAGGTGTCTCTGATGAACTGGGGTCATTACTTTGGACCTAAAAAAAGGATGATCCCTGCTGCTTATAACTACAGTGTCCAGCACAGTGGCCTGGCTCATTGTCACCAAATGATTTCAATAGTTACCTGAGGGAATATAAGAAATAGCGAAAGAGACCATAAGGGAAGGGGGGGCACTTTTTGGGGGAAAATTAGAGAGGAAGACAAACCATGAGAGACTCCTAAACTCTGGGAAACAGACAAAGGGTTGAGGAAAGGGAGGTGGGGGGCAGGGGGATGGGGTGACTGGGTGACAGGCACTGAGGAGGGCACGTGATGGGATGAACACTGGGTGTTATACTATATGCTGGCAAATTAAATTTAAATTAAATAAAATAATAAAACCAATAAATAGAACAAAAAAATAGTTGCCTGAGGCATCACTTGAGAACATTACGCATTTATTCCAAATACGTTTGTTGGGCACCATTGTGTCAGCCTCTGTGCCGGGAGCCGGGACGTGACGGTGAGCAGAAGTCAGTGACTGCATGAAGGGCACAGTCTGGCAGGAACACTGGAGAGGCTGCCCTTGGGCCTGGAGAGTCTTGGCAACCACGGAGCCCCACCCCCTCATGGGACGTTGAGACCAGTCAGGTGGTGACCCCGGTCTGTTATGATCCATTAGCTCTTAGTGAATGGTGTGAGCGAGTCTTTAAGGCTGTTTCCTCTTCTTCTTCTTCTTCTTCTTCTTCTTCTTCTTCTTCTTCTTCTTCTTCTTCTCCTTCTCCTTCTCCTTCTCCTTCTCCTTCTCCTTCTCCTTCTCCTTCTCCTCCTCCTCCTCCTCCTCCTCCTCCTCCTCTTCCTCCTCCTCCTTCTTCTCCTTCTTCTTCCTCCTCCTCTTTTCTTCTTTTTAAAGATTTTATTTATTTATTTATTTATTTATTTATTTATTTATTTATTTATTTATTTATGAGAGACACACAGAGAGAGGCAGAGACACAGGGAGAAGTAGGCTGCATGCAGGGAGCCCGACGTGGGAGCCGATCCAGGGACTCCGGGATCACACCCTAGGCCAAAGGCAGGCATTCAACTGCTGAGCCACCCAGGTGTCCCAAGGCTGTTTCTTCTTAGAGGAAAAAGAGGCAAGAACTGGCCATAGGAGAAAAAAAAAAATCCAGAGAGGAGGAATCCTTCTTTGGGTGGCGTTCCAAGACTCATGAAAATACCTCCAGATGGCAGATGTCCTCTGGCTGGAAGGAGAATCCCGTGACTTAGGCCGATGTAATTGGATTGTCTATCCTCTTAAAGGCTGTCCCAAAGGATGTGTATTCTTGGCTGAATGGGACACGGAGGGAAGCCCCTGTGATTTCCCGGGGTGGGCCTTAGCTCCCTTCAGTGTTGACACACAGAGAGATGGCGCCTTGCGAGAGAGCTCCTCATTATCCAGAATTAACAACGGGAAACATGGAGCAACAATTCTAAGAGGCTAAACAACATTTATAGTCTTAGCCTCATAGCTACTCCTGTGGAGACAAGCGGAGCTGCCCAAGGGTTCGCAGGCCTTCTTCCTGAGCCATCTGTTTATTTCCAAAGGAAAGGTACTTTCACATCCGAATCCTATTTGCTGAGGGTCCCAAATCCAGCGCTGGAATCGGCAGAAAGGACCTACGGATAATCTGTGTCCTGTTCTTATCATTGACAAGAACAGGCAAAATTCTTCTTTGAATTCTAGTTAGATAACCTATGGTGCAGGTCTCCCATGGGACCTGATGGTGCTCAGGGCAGATGAGGTCACGTCTGTAAAAGCCCCGGCACGATGCCTGGCAGATTATAAAGACTTGACATCTACTAGCCACTTGTAGTGGACGTTTGGCTTGGGTCTGCCTGGCACCTGTGTGTCCTCTGGGGGACAGTCACCCTCCCATGCCACATGGCCCTGGAGGCCATGGAACCCAGCCTGGCCCGACCATGGTGCCCTGTCTCCTGCCCGCAGCACGAGGGCGAGGCCCAGGCCCAGAGTCGCGCCGACGGGACAGAGAGGGCCCCGGCCTACTTGGGACCAGCTCTGGTCTCTAAACCCAGGTTGCTCGAGTTCCGTGTTCGGTTCCCTCAGCGACCCTGGGCCACGAGGGTCAAGGGTGAGGAAAGCTCCCTCTGTCGCTGAAGCTGTCTGAGCTGAGTTATCCTAACGTAAGGCTTAGAGTCACGCCGACATGAAGCTGGAGGCTTGCACAGCAGGAGAATGGGGTGGGGGTGCCCACCGCTGAGGACGGAGGGTACCCCCAGTACGTCTTCCCTGCATTGAGACGGTGGCCGCAGGACGTGGCCTTTGATCCGCCACCTGTCACGCTGTCCAGGAGTGAGGTCATGTGGCTTCCCCCCCACCCCCCGAGTCACACGGCGCTTCCGAGTCCCCGAGACAACACGCCCAGAACTGGGAACGGGTCTCGGCGCCGGGGACCTGTCCCTTGTGTGGTCGAGGAAGGACATGCAGCCGTGGGTGCAGGTGAGTGACAGGAAGGAAAGCAGGGGGGCCAGCGGGCCACGAATGTACCCTGGAAAACAGCCGCTACCCCCAGGCACTGAGTGGTCCCCCAGCCCCCAGCCCCAGGCCCGTGCGGCACCAGGTCCCCTCGGTCTTCTGTGAAGGTGAGTGAATGGACGGGCCCTCCGTGTGGCCCTGGCAGGTGCATCGGGGACGGGCTGCGGGATCCCACAGAGCCACGCTCCCACGCTGCCACGGCCACCGGCTTGGAAAGGCAGGGAATGGGCTTCCGCTGGTCTTGCAGGGTGAGTGGGACCCCGAATATGCGGAGCGGGCAGTGGGACCCGCGGTAAGCGGGACCCCCTGCCCTGCAAGGTGTGCGCTGAGCGGGGGACGCGTCTCGGCAGGCTCGGCAGGTGCCGAGGCCCGGGTGGGGCGGCTCTGCGGGCACGCTGGGCCTGTCGGCGCCGCAGCCTGACCCTGACCGCCCCCGAGGGTGCCCGTAACCGGTGCCTTTGGTGGCAACGGAGCGCGTGGGGCTGAGCGTGGGCCCCGACGGGCGGCACCGCGGGAGCCTCCTGGAAAGGCGCGCTGTCCACCACCTGGGTGAGCAGCCCGGGGCGGGCAGCCGCGGCATCTGATTGCAGGATCCTAAACACCAGATTCTAGAATCAGGGCGGTTTTTTTCCTTCCCGTCGAGAAGCTACCGAAAGGTTTTGAACCAGAGTCTCTTACTCCCTCTTTCCTTCCTTCCACCAACATTTACCGAGTACCTGCCAGGTCCCTCCCCGGCCCGCACGGCCCCAGGATGCCGCGGTAGACGCACCCACGTTAGTTCAGAGCAGTGTTCTAAGTACACCTTCACCTGCAGACAACAGGGCTTTTGTCTTTTTTTTTTTTTTAATCTGATTTACAAAAGGAAGATACACCTACTGAAGTTGCTCAGCTAGGCACTTCCCGAAGTTTTAAACACTAGCAAGAGGGAAAGGAGGGAGGCACACGAGGGGGGGGGGTCAGCTGGGCAAGGCATTTTCTTTCAGGTCCCTGCGGCCTGCCTGAGAGCTGCTGCTTCCTGGGTTCCCAGATGGACCTCCCAGCCTTTGACTTCCCCCCATGTGAGGGCTCCTTGAGCTCCAGGCATTTCTGTGTGCGCTTCACAGTTTGGAGAACCAGGAGGGCGGTGGAGGGGAAGGGGGGTGGTGAAAGAGGCAGGCTGTGGGCGGTTCTCTCCTGAGCTCCCACCCCAGTCCTTTTTTTTTTTTTTTTAAGATTTGCTCTATTTATTCATGAGACACACACACACACACACACAGAGACAGACAGACACAGGCAGAGGGAGAAGCAGGCTCCATGCAGGGAGCCCAGTGTGGGACTCGATCCCGGGTCTCTCCCACCCCAGTTCTGCTGTTGCTCCACGAAACTGGAGCGCGATTTCAAAGACAAATGGGTCTCTTCATCGGAATTAAATGAAACAAGCCAACGTGCTGGTCTGGGAGGCCAGATGTCTTCAGCACAACGTTCAGCCCCCTTTTTTGGTTTGGACAGGGGACCAAGCTGGGGATGAGGATGGGGAGGTGGGGGCCAGCTCCTGGGTCCCAGCCTCTGGGCAGCTGGCTCCTCCGGGGGTTCCTACAGGCAGGTGGAGGTTGGGGGGCCTGACCCTCTGCTGGGCCTGCTCAGGAGAAATGAGTTCAGGCCAGTGATGGTCGTGTGTGCTGGCAGGGGCCAGGACTCGGAGGGGTCCTCTGGGCTGTTCCAGTCTGAGTCTGGCTCCCTGACTTTTGAGAAAACAGAGGTGAGTTTCTGAGGTCCCCTAAGCCCTCCATCTCCCACCCCCTGCACCCTGTCTCTCCTACCCCAAGAGAACAGTTGTTTACTTCTTCCTCTGAACAATCCTCAGCTCCCGCTAGATCTGAGGTCACAGAGGGAAGGATCAGGAGAGAGAAATGGGGGAGCCTCTCCGTGTCCAGCACCAGCCCTGTGTCGGGTTTCCTCGCCCTGTGTTTAGACCGCGGCAGCTTGACCCTTGCAAGTCCCCCTCCCTCCCATCACTTGCTTGCGGGGACCCTGTGCAGGAGACCAGCGTCTCAGGGAGCAGGTGCGCCTTTAACATTCCCGTAGGCAGCGCACCGTCATCCTACCACGGCTCTTATTTTAAACTAATTACATTATGGAGGGGTGGGTGGGAGGGAGGAGAGGGGGGTAATGATAATGGGGGGGTGGGAATTTTTTTTTTTAAGACTTAGTTTCAAAAACCTCAGACTTAATTTAGTAAATTTCAATTACAAGGGGAGTCACTAAGATGAAGATCATTTGCATTATATCCTTAATCACCACTTCATTTGTACCCGAGGTCATCAATAGAGATTCTTGGGAGTGTGTACTCGGAATAAGTGATGGATCCTAATGAGGCCTTTGTTCTCCGGAGTCTCTCTCTTGAAGCTATTTCCTCCCTGGTGGAGAGACACAGAGTTTGCCAAACCGGGTGGAGACATCTTAAATTAGAAATGGAGCCTGGGAAGGAATCAAGAGGTTTTCAAACTGGCTTTGCCACCAGGAAGAAAATGCCAACCTCAACCTCCATCTCCGTGACAGCCCCTATCAGGGTCGCATTCCTCTCCCCTCCAATGCACTGGCTCTGCCGGGCTGTTGGGGATGACCCCCCTCCGGGTCAACCACTCAAGTCCACCTTCGTTAGCTCGCAGCAGAGGACGCAGCCTTCCGAGGCCTTCCTCTGGCAAGTACCGGATGCTGCTGTGGATCTTCCTGCTTCTGCTCTTCCTGTTTCCGCTAAAGAAAGACCCAGGGACCTCTGGGTCTTTATTGGAAAAGCTTTCTCCCAAGGTCATCAGTTCTTTAAAAAAAAAAAAAAAAATGAGCCCACAGGGACCATGGGAGTGTGTGTAGGTGTGCGAGTTAATAGCCACTTTGTAGAAGGAGGCAGATGTCTTTGGGGGGGAGTGGGGGAGGAGGCAGTTAGGAAAAGGGAAAGGGGGAAAGTGAATTTAAACCGTCTCCAGCCTAAATCCTAATGCCTGCTCTTCCTTCCTGCACCTCCCACCCTGCAGGGCTTTACAAAGCACTTGCTCATCTATTACCTCGCAGGCGAGAAAAGAATGGCTTCATCCTCTAAGTGAGGGGAGACTGAGGCCCACAGAGCTTAAGTGACTTGCCCGAGGTCACTCAGCTGGGGGTGACAGAGCGACGACAGAGCAGGGCTTTCAATTCAGGCCTCTTAATCCTCTGCTCCTTCCTTACCCCCCACCTCTCCCCAGGGCGGCCAGCAGCTTGCACGGTTGCCCCGCTTGTGGAGGTTGGGGGTCTGCATTCCACTGCAGTGTGCTACCCCGCGGAGACTTTATTTCTAAATCTGTGTATTTAAGCCACAGTTTTGTTTCAGAGGAATCCAGAGAGTGGCCTGACTTGACTCTGCTCTGGAGGTGTGTCTGTTTGGTGGAGAACCGTGGATGGAGGGCGTCGAGAGGGAAGAGAAGGGAGTGGCCCGCGGGGAATCTTCCCAGTTTTCCACTGGAACAGGCCAAAGCCCAGGGAGTCGGGGACAAATCCGCGATTCTCCTGGCATTCTGAACGTTTGCCAAATCCCTGCTCTTTGCTCTCATTATTCTTCTGGGGCGGTTTCCAAGTGTGGAGGAGTGTAGGCTGCGGAAGTGTTTGTGTTGGGGGGGGGGGCAGCAGGACAGATGCTGTGAGGCAGGAGGGTGTTTACCCCATGGGCCAGCCAAGGCTTGGGGGTCACAGCGACTGGTCCTGGGGAGGAGGTGTCCTCTGAGCTCCAGCTGCATTTATCTTCTCCAGAACCTCCTGGATAGCGTAGCTTCCTCTGCAATAGCTGGCTGCCCCCAGATGGAACACTCTAAGTAAGCCACTGAACCTCCCCAAGAATCCGTTTTCTCGTGTATAAAACGAGAACACCGATACCCACTCTCTGGGCTGTTCTGAATTTTAAATTAACTGTGGAAAGCAAATAGCAAATGGTGACTTTGACTGGCAGGGGTTTGGAGGCAGTTGGGGGTGGGGGGTGGGGATGGGGTAGGACAGTAGGAAAGGAGACTGGGGATCCCTGGGTGGCGCAGCGGTTTAGCGCCTGCCTTTGGCCCAGGGTGTGATCCTGAAGACCCGGGATCGAGGCCCACGTCAGGCTCCCTGCATGGAGCCTGCTTCTCCCTCTGCTTGTGTCTCTGCCTTCCTCTCTCTCTCTCTATGTCTATCACAAATAAATAAATAAAATCTTAAAAAGAAAGAAAGAAAGAAAGAAAGAAAGAAAGAAAGAAAGAAAGAAAGAAAGGGGACTGCTTGGTCCTCCCAGGCACGAACCAGGAGCAGGAGTGGGTTCCCTGATGAAACAGCTTGCAAGGACTGTTGTAAATAGCCCCTGTGCTGGCTCTGAGAAACTAGTTGGAAAAGCATAAAAGTCATAAAATAGCACCAGTGGCTTTTTTTGCGGTTTTTTTTTCTTCTTAGTGTGAGCAAAAAATATTCAAGCAGACAAACCCCAGCCAATCTTCTGGGACTGAGACTCTAAATATTCCTCGTGAGTCACCCCAGCTTCCATCCAAGAGAAAGACTCCCCCATGCCCTCCCTCGACGCCCCCGTGTGTGATGCATTAGGATCGTAGCTTTTCAGCTTCTCTTACCAAAACCCCAGCCCCTCATCGTGGGCATGAGGACAGCCCTGTGCACAGGGAACCTGGCTCCTCCTTTCAGCCGGTTCCCCCTCCTCCTCCCGCCCCAGAAAACCCTCATCAGAAGAGCAGCAGGCAGGCCAGGCCCCGCCGCGGCCGCTAGATGGCGCTGGACCCCACGCCATTTGGGCGCTTCGAGCCCCGCGCCCTTTTAGGGACCTAGGTGTCCGCGGCGAGGTCCTGGGGGGGCTCCTGCAGTTTAGGTCGCACCTGGCTTTGCTGCTCGCTGGACCCTGCAGGTGGCAGGTTGCAGACCTGAGGCTGCAGCCCTCGCGGGCAGTGCTGGGCGCTCCAGGCCTCATCTGCTCCCTGCATGGAGCCTGCTGCTCCCTCCTCCTGTGTTTCTGCACCCCCCCCTCTCTCTGGGTGTCTCATGAATAAATAAATACAATCTTTAAAAAAAAAAAAAGGAGTCAGTAACCCTCTCCCACCTCTGCTCAGCCTGGAGGAGCAGGAAGGAAAAGACCTGTCCTGCTTTAGATGAGGGGGTGGAGGAGAGGCAGGTCCCCCAGGCTCCCTGCCTCTGCCTTCCCCGGCTGGGGATTTTCACCCTGACCCAAGCCATCGGTCCACACCCGCCCTCCCTGGGAGCAAGGGCAGCCTCAGTGTCCCTGAGGGGCTGAGCTGCCAGTTTGTTTTCTGTCCAGAGATGGGGGCTGAGGCTGCCCTTCATGACCTGAATTCCCCTGTCCTGAGAGTGCATGCACCCTGATGTTTACACGGGGAGCCCGCCGGGACCCTTAAGGCCTGCCATCTCAGAGCTCTTATGAACGATCACAGTAAGCGGCAGTTATAAAGTTTCCAGTTTTCTAAGCATTATGAGCTCTCTTTACACCTGAAGAGGCAGGTGAGTTGCATTTTGCATGCGCAGATGAAGTGACTGGCACTCCAGGGTCTCATTGGACCCGTAGGCACTGATGTTGTCTTTTTGAAACGATGATCATCATCATTTTTTTTAAAGATTTTATTTATTTATTCAGAGAGAGAGAGAAATAGAGAGGCAGAGACACAGGCAGAGGGAGAAGCAGGCCCCATGCAGGGGGCCTGATGTGGGACTCGATCCCAGGACTCCAGGGTCACACTCTGAGCCAAAGGCAGGTGCTAAACCGCTGAGCCACCCAGGGATCCCTCATCGTTGTTTATTGTCATTTCCCCCCATTATGTTTCCTTTCGTGTCCGAACAGAACCCTTGCTCAAATACAGCTTCTGGCTGATGGGTTTCTGTGTGGCTGATACTATGTGGGCAAAGGAGAGCTGACTCATGCAGAAGACCTCGGGGGGACCTTGACTTCTTGGCCCTGGGAGAGCGTTCCCTGTGCTGGGAGACGGGGCTCTGCAGAGTTCCCACTAGTCAGCCGATCAGCACATCCCTGTGCACCTACCATACAGCCGGCTGGTGTGGCTCTGTGAGGTCGCAGAGACCCATAGTGTTTATGGTGCAGCGTCGTCGGGCGAGGATAACATATACAAATAGAAAAGTCCTTGGGCACCCGGGTGGCTCAGTGGTTGAGCATCTGCCTTCAGCTCAGGTCCTGATCTGGGTCCTGGGATCCAGTCCCACAGGGGGCTCCCTGAACAGAGCCTGCTCCTCCCTCTGCCTATGTCTCTGCCTTTCTCTCTGTGTCTATGTGAATAAATAAAATTTAAGAAAAAATGAAAGAGTCTTAGCAAGAGTCTGGAAACCCGATATCAGAATGTGGTCATGCAGAGCTTCCCTGTAGCAGTGAGGAGGGAGGGGCAGGAGGAGCCTGGGAGGAGGAGGTGGGAGGAAGGGACCCCAACAGGATTCCTGTTGGCTTTGCCTGGGTCATGTCCAGGCTGGAGATGTCTCGCTAGGGTCAAAGTGGAATGAAAGGCCCAGAGTATCTAGGTGATGGTGTTGTGGCCCAGGAATCACCTGAAGGCAGGCAAACCTCCCACTCTCCAGCCCTCCTCCCCACAGGGTCCTGTTCCCCGGGGTCCTCAGAGGTGGGGGCTAAGCTCTGGCCCACCACCCCTACTTCCACTGAGCCGTGGAGTCCTGGCAACTGGGCTCCTGACTCTCCCCCTTTCTTCCACACCCCAACCGCCCCCGCAGTTCAGGCCCTCCTCACACCTTCCCTGAAAGGCCTTGCTTTTTAAAATAAGCGGTAGTATCTTTATAGGAAACAAATGCATTGGAGGTGAAAACACATGCACAAATCCAACAAGAGGATGTTGAATGAAAAGTAAGTCTCCCTTCTACTCCTGGTTCCAGCTTTCTAGATCCTCTACCAGAGGCAGCCCTGACCCCAACCCTCCAGCCCTTTCTCTCTCTACCCACCCACCCTTTTCTGGTTTCCAGAAGTGCATTTTTTTTTTTAAGAGCACAAACATCCTGTTGCTCCTCCTTGTCCTCAGGATTTGCAAAAGTACAAACTCGATCAGGTTTTACAGACATCTCCAGCCTCATCACCCTCCAGATGCTGCTCATGAGCTCTGCTCCAGCCAGGCCCAAATACACACTTGCAGGGTGTATTTCAGCAGAGAGTAATCTTAAAAATAATTTTTAATTTACTTTTTGGAGTATATAACACGTCGACACACACACACACACACACACGCACATACTCCCCCAAGGATAACCAAGGTTGAGTCATGTCATATATTTTCATCCAGACAATTTTTATGCATTATCAATAAAATACAACTATGTCCTCCCCTTTTTTACCCAAATGATAACAGGCAATTTGCACTTTCTCCACCTGCACTTCTATCACCTCCAGTGATAATATCCCAGGAACCTTTCCATAGCAAATACATGAAGAGCTTCTCCATTGGTTTTGTATCTCCATAGTATTCAATGGCCTGGGGACCCCACACAGTGACATTTTACATTTCGTGGACCATCCAGTCTCTGTGGCTGCCACTCAGCTCTCTGTGGTACAGCAAAAGGAGCCGTAGATTGCGGTCACACAAAGGGGCATGGCTCCGCGCCAATAAAACTTTACTCATGAACACTGATACTCGAATTTTATGTGAAGTTTATGTGTCACACACACACACACACACACACACACAAATTCTTCTGATTTTTTTGAGCCATTTAAAAATGTTAAAACCATTCTTGGATGCAGGCCCTACAGAAGTGGGCAAAGGGCCACTTGGGCCCACTTGTCGACCCCTCGTGTATCTATATCCAGTTCTCTGTTAACGAGCATCTAAATCATTTCTAACCTTTTGCTGCAATTTCGGATCGTCAGCATAATGTTACTCCATGTGCATATCAAGTCTATCTACCTGTAGGGCAAGCTCTAAGATGCTTTGTCAGAAGACGCATGCACTTATTTTGATAAATATTGCTCAGTTGCCTTCAAGGGGCTACACTAGCTGACATGCCCCCAGCACTGTGTGGGATGTGTGTGTCCTTGAAGGCAGCCATGTGTTTTCACACGCATCTTTTTGCCAATCTGATAGGTTTAATAAAAACACCAAACAGCATCTCAGCACTTTTGATGTGCGTCGTTCTTGTCACGACGGTGGTTGAACATCTTTTCCTACGTTTGACACCTATTTGTATTTCTTTATTTTCCTGTAGGGGATCTTTTCCTATCCTTTGCTCCTATTTTCGTTGGTCTTTTCTTCAGAGATTTGTCTATGTCTATGTAGCTTTACAATTGCAGGAGATTTGCCCTTTGCTGAACCGCGTGCATTCTTCCCAGGTTTTCCTTTGTTCTTTACTTTGCTGATGGAAGTTTTCTTTGTTTGTTTGGCCTGCATTAGCTGTGAACATTTGGGGGCTTGCTTTCTTTTCTTTCTTTCTTTCTTTCTTCTTTCTTTCTTTCTTTCTTTCTCTTTTTTTCTATTCTTTCTTTCTTTTCTTTTATGAGCAAATGTATCAATTTATTATATCATAGTTTGTGGGTTTTGAGCCGTAATTAGGAAGGATTTTTGCATTCTCGGGGGGCCATAGAATTCTCCTGCATTCCTTAGTACTTTAATGATTTGTTGGTTGGTCTGTTTACACTTAATGTCTAATCCATTTGGAGTTCACTCTAGCATCGTGTGAGGCGTGGCTCCCGCTGTATTTCATTTCAAGCTGCCTGTCTGGGAATCTCGACACCGCTTTATCATACAGACAGTCGCTGGATTTGGTGTGCGGCCTTGATCACATACTAAATACACTCATAGTCTTCTAAACTGTTCCACTGATCTATTTGTGCACTAGTACTCTGAAGTTTTTAATCACCCAAGTGCTCTAATACGTTTTCATATTTGGTGGCCTAGCCTAGAGTTTCTCCACCTTGGCACTACTGACATCTGCCAGAGAGGATTCTTTCTTGGTGAGGGCTGTCCTGTGCCGTGTAGGATATTTTGCAGCATCCCTGGGCTCTACCTGTTAGATGCCAGTAGCAGATGCACACATATACACACTTAAGCCGAAAAAAGAAAAATAAAGTGTCCGCATGTTGCCAAATGTCTCCTGGGTGATAAAATCACCCCTGTTGAGAACCACCAGTCTAGCCATTCATGGTTGCTTCCCCCCCCCACCCCCCATGGCTTCTTGTTTATTCTTATTTATTTCAACACTGTGTGTTTATATAGGCTGTTCCCCTCTGCCTGGAATGTCCTTCTCTTACTAACTTCCACATCAGAACTCAGCTCAGACACTACCTCTGGGAAGCCTACCTGGATGACTCTGCTCCATCCTGCGGCCCCCAAACCCAGGTGCTGACCCCCATCATTCTCTATGAAAACCAGCCATTTGCTTGTCTCTCACCCCTGACCAGGGTGTCAGCTCCCAGAAGATAGGGGTTTGGTTCATATCTTTATCTCCAGTGTCTGGCACTGAGCCTGGCACAGGGTAGGTGCTCCATCAGTCTCCTTGGAAAAAAAGGTGATAGGATATTTCTTTTACTCACCTCTTTCTGAGGGCGACAAGTTCAGTTGAAGAAGACACCTGCGAAAGATGGTCTCTCAGCTGGTACCCAGAGTGGAGCCCTGGTGTTGAGAAGGAGCAGGGGGCAGGGAGAGTCTTGCACGTGTAAAGTGCCCACTGTGTGCCAGGCGAGGTGGTAGGTGAGAGGGATGCAATCCCCTGTTTAATAGCCTGCAGCATGCAGCCACCAAGATGCATCCAATAAATAGGAAGAGGAGAGCTGGGGAAACCCAAAGGGCCTAAGTCATTTCTGGGAAAAGCTGGATAAACAGTGTGGACAGCACAAGCACAGATGTCGGACTCCTACTCCAGTCACTTAGGAGGCACTTAACCTCTTCAAGCCTCAGTTTTCCCATTAGTAAAATGGGGATACAAATAGCATCCGTCTCAGAAGGCCCCTGTAAGAATGCAGTGTCCCAACCGTACTGATGCACAGCACACATTCCAGCAGGCTCTTATTTGTATTTCCTCTATGAAGCTGGAACTTGCCTGAAATTTTTTTTTCCAGCTGGCAGTTTAAAAATCTGAGACCACCATAGACCCAGGGCAGGAGGGTTTTCCAGGGGTGGCTCCTTGCCAAGAGCTAGGAGCCTCCCTGGCAGGAGCCTCCTCCTTTGGGCCAGTGGTTCACATCTGACAGATTATCCCAGATCCCTCAACCCTGAGAGCCTTGGAGAGAGGAGAGAAAAATAAAATGACTACTCTGGGTATGGGCCAAACTGTATGTGAGAGGATGATGGTGTTTGGGGGGCTTCTATTTTCTAAGGCAAAGAGATGCCAGGATGACTGTGAACCTCAGGAGCCAGGAAAGAGCCAGCCACTAGTTAAGAAGTGTCCTCCTTTCCCCCAAAAGTTAACACCAGGAGCATTTACCCAAGATCAGAGATGAAGCAAAATTATTCAGATACGCATAGGAGGAGATAATAGCAATAAGTAGCATCTATTAAATGCCAGACACTGTGCGCTAACTGGTTTACACACAGTTTCATGAGCCACCCACACATCTCCCTCTCTGAAAGTGAGTCTTTATCCTGTAATGGGTGGGGTAGAATTTTTATACCCAGCCCTCCACTCCCAGTATCAATTCTCTTATTAATTCTAACCCTGTTTATCTCTAACCCCAGCGCTCTCTCCTCTCTGCCTCGCTGTGCTCTGTGTCAGTTCAGCTAGGAGCACAGTACACGAGCCACATGTGATGCAGGCTTTTAGCTCACATCCACTCGGGGCTAGAGGAGGGGCTGTCCAACACGGTACAAGCAGCCCAGCCTGCACCTTCGGACCTCCTATGTACCGTACCGTAAACACATAGCTGCCCCCTGGACAAATAATCTCAGAGAGGAAACAGATTTATCCAAGGAAGAACACATGCTCCTCCTCTGAATGCCCTCTGACGCCTGCTTGGACTCCTCAGGTGCTAAGATGTTGTTGATGGGTCTGCCTGGTCTGAGCTACATTTCTAGGGATGCAGCCCTCACCAGGCGGTAGGGGTATGGAGGCCTTCTCCTTTCAGAGGTTCTTCCAAGAAGGGAAAATGGGGTCTCCCGTTTACTTTGTTTCCACCAGAGTCTTTGTCCAAGACATCTGTCACCTTTCCCCCCAGAATCTGCAACACTTTCGAGGATGCCTCTGCTCCTAGCCTGACCTGCCTGTGATATTGTGACTTATGATAGGTAATATATATTTGGTCTTGGTCCTCCCATCTTTACCTGTGAAACGTTACCTGCTGAGTATGTCACACAGCACGTAAATGTCACTCCTTTGGGAAGGCCTACCCCCGAGGGGTCAATACCAGCTCTCCTGACTCCAAGTACCACTGCCCACTGCAGCTTCAATTTCATATCTACTTGTGTGATTAATATTTCCTCCCCTAGCCCATGAGGGCAAGTGGTATCTTTTCTTTCTTACAACCTATTTCCAGAGCTTAGCATAGTGCCTGAACACAGTAGATACTCAGTGTATGAGTGAATAGTGAATGAAGGATAGCAGTATTTTTTTTAAGGATAGCAGTATTTAGTAAGTCATGCTAATATTTATGTGCCCGTAAAGTTCTAAGCATGTTACAAATACTACAATCTTCCTAACAACCTACGAGGTGAGTAGTATGATCCCCATTTTATCCATGAGGAAATTCACCTATAATCTCATAACTAATAAAAGCCAGAATTTGAATCCAGGGAGTCTGGCTCCAACGCCTGAATGTTTAACCACTGTGTTATTCTGGCCTGTGTTGTTCTCCACATTCTAGTAAATCCATGAATTTCATTTGGGGCTAGATCGTTATTATGTCATGCCTGTACCTCTTACTTGCAATGAACTGTATTCAACATGACATTGCAAGATTTCTATGACAAAACATTTTATCTGGCAGACAGGACTCTAGTAATACACATCCTGAATTTTAGCAAAAACAAATTGTACTTATTACTCAAAAGCTGGTGGCAAGTCAATGAAGAATGGACTTCGTAGTGCGTGAGTTTGAGAACTACTGCCGGTATACCAGCTGATAACAAATCCTTAATATACTCGATCATTCCATTCTCTTTTACAGGTTATGTATAAAATTTTGCCCACCCCTGCCCTGGAAAAATGTCTTCCTGGAGTTGGCGGAATGCTTCATCTTCCTGCTCAGCAAGACTTTCAAAGCAAGGCCTCCTTCTATCTCAAATGCCCTCAAAACTCTTCTCTGTGCCTTGCAGCGGTCAGAATAATGTGGGCCCCTTGCTCAAAAGGAATATCTATCTCAAGGCCAACCTTGTATTCAGAGGTTTTGATTTCTTTACAACTGTGTTCCTGGTTCCTCAGGACTTTGCAAAATCACCCTCACCCCCTTGTAGGAAAGTGCCAGGGACATGAACCCAGGCTTTCTTAGGTAACCTGCACCTTCTCACTTTTCTAGACGGCATTGGAAGTGGTGTACCACACCTGGAGATGGTTTTAGCACCCATACCCCAGAGGTTTGTTTGGCCTCTTTGCCAAGGTCAGTCGATACAAAGCAGTGGGTATCAGAGGGCTTGGCAGCGTAGCTGGGGGTTCAGGGACTCACTTAGGATGGCTTAGCCAGATCCCGCCTGAGCTCAAGCTACTGTCTTCCCCCCGCCCCCACCTCTGAAATCCCAAGCTTACTGGACATGTTGAATCTCTTCTGTTTGCCTCACCCCTGCCCCCATGCCCAGATCCATTCCCTACCCTTTGCGGCCTCTGCTTCCAGGTGGGTTTGGCCATTGGGATTCACTGCAGTCCCCTCCCCTCCTTTAGGCCTGGGGGAAATAACGGTTTCCCACAGTTGCTAGTCCCTGGACACCTCAGGGACTTTTGTGGTTCTTTTACCTTGCCCGCCTCAATTAACAATCCCTTCCCTAAAGTGTCTTCAGTTAAAGCCTTTCAAGTGTGCCATCTTCCTGCTGGTACTCTGGAACATTCTGGGTGCATCTCTATGGCTTTCCTAATTTGCTTATGGTCCTTGACGTTTCTGGAGAACTGCAGTACCCGGGGCTCCCCCTCTTGTGTCCAGCAGCTCTTGCCATCTCCTGGCATGTGGACAATGCCTTCCCCACTCTGAGTACAACTCCTGTGCCTGTCGGCCTCTGATCCCAGGACTCTGGGGAGGGAAGAGAGGTGGGGGGATCCCTGAGATGTTAGCGCCCATAATGCCCTTTTGGTCAAACCAGATCTTTATTCTACTCAAGCTTTCTCACAGCCTCATCCTCCCTTCACCTCCAGCCCCATTCATTCAACAGGTCTTTATGCGAGCCTGGCAACGTGCAGACACATGCTGATCACACAGCTCTACCATCTGCTGTCATGTCAGCATTTCACTCAAATGATGTTCCTTTTTGGGTTTTGGAGTGTATGCTCCTGGGCAATGACTCACGCTTAAATTTACATTTGCTCACATTTAAAATCCTCAAATACCAGAGAAATACAAATCGTCTATCACTTGTAATTTCTTGGCCAGTCTTTCAAAGAAGCAAACCCGGTTGGAGGCAACCTCCTTAAGGCATCTCACCCTTCCCTACTTTCTGACTGTGGGACACTTCAATCATCTGGGCTGCAGCCTTTCCATGTGGCCTCCAAGGAACTGGACCTTGACGACAGCCACTGGCGTGGCTCTATGTGTGGTGGTGCAAGGATCTGAATGATCTTGGGTCTTGCAGAGGCCCTTGCTCAGACCCAGGACGGTGCTTCCTTGACAGTATACAGGCTGGCTGCCTCCAGGCCACCTGGGACAGCTGCCAATGTGGATAATACTTGATATTCAGCCTGCAGAGGTTAAAGGTAGTTATTATATGACAGCAAAAAAAATTTTAAATAACCTAAGTGTCTACCAATAGGAAATAAGTAAGTCGAAGTCCATATGTTATTATAGAATGCTTTATGTGGCCATTAAGAAGGATTTAATGGCTCTATCAGTACTGAAATGGAAAGATGTTGAAAACATCACCCAGTAGGAATAAAACAGTTTCAGGATACCAAATATAGTTAAATTCTATGATATAAAAATATTTGAAAAAAAATATATTTTTAAAGCCTAAATGTGTATGTGTCTGTGTATGCGTATTACATATATGTAAATTATAGAAGAGAGATGAGAAAAATCTCTGCCAAGAGTGGTCACCTCCAGAGGCAGAAGTAAGAGGGAAAGAGATCGTGATGAAGGGGAACTTCTTTACATTTAGGAAGGTGATATGCTTCTGAACATTTGGATCTTTACGGTAAGAACAAATTCACTTATCAGATAATTAACTCCTTCTTCCCCCAAAGAAGGGAGACAAAGAAAGAAAGAA
Source organism: Nyctereutes procyonoides (assembly GCF_905146905.1). Taxonomy (NCBI): domain Eukaryota; kingdom Metazoa; phylum Chordata; class Mammalia; order Carnivora; family Canidae; genus Nyctereutes; species Nyctereutes procyonoides. The sequence goes on from NW_026575049.1 coordinate 64,994,509, forward strand.
CTATTATTAACACAGAGGAAGGGAGGGAGATGGGGAGGGGCAGCCCCTGAAAGGGCTCTTTCATTTTCCCTCCATATACTTCTGTATTCTTGAATTTGTGCAATAGGAACACACGCATTTCTGGTGTAGCTATTTTTTATCATGTAAAGGCTCATTTATGTCCTCAACAGCTAATATTTTTGTCTTCACTCAATGCTGAGCACTGTGCTCTGCCCTTGACCTGCTATTATCCTGTCAATATTCTGAGTCCTGTATTATCATCCCATCTTACAGAAGAGGAACCCGGGGCCCCAGGACCAATGAGGTGACCTGCCCAGTTGCCCAGCTAGCACATGACAGGGCTGAGATCCAAACACGTCTGCCGGGTCGCAAAGCCCACGTTCTCACCTCCATGCTCCACACGCCAGGCCCAGGGGTGGTGAGTACTGGTGGGAATGAGGCTTCCTGATTTCGTGTCAGTGGAACCTAGTGGAGAGGGAAAACATGAGAGAAAAGTGGAAGAAATGAGCAGACTGAGGAAAATAAGCAGAAGCATTTACCGGAAAGAAAGGCTCAGGGAAATAGCCCCAGTATAAAGTTGAGTGACACCAGAAGGGCCATCAGAGGCGGTTTCGTGTGCCAGAGCACCCATAAACATTTCCATTCGGTTTTGCACACCCAGACGCCTGATGTCACACTGCAGCTCTGTCCAGATGATTCTAATAATAGCCCAGTGGAATCCTGTGGCTGGAGGAGACCGAGAAAGGTCACCGAGCCCGTCTTCTGCCCGCAGAAGGGGGTAGGTGCTCTTCTTGTGGGATCGTGGAGGGAAGGGACAGCCTAAGCTGCTAGATCGAAGTCAGTTCCCCAGCCTGCCCTCGACGTCGGCAGAGGAGTGGAACCGTGTCCTCGACCCGAGGGCTCTGACAGTCTCACGAGCCAGCCTGTGGACGATGATGTTCATGCTGCAACTGTTTACGAAGGAAACAGCTGCCACCCCTCTTTTCCAGCTGGTAGGCATCTGGTGGGGGACAGGGCGTCAGCAGTAGAAATGAAAAGGAGTCCCTAGAACGCCCCTTCTCGCACAGGGGCATCTGCAGGAGGAATGGGCACCGTTGGAAGGAGCTGGGTGTTAGGTGTTCATGCATCGTTGGGTCACCCTTGCTGTCACCCTGCTTCATCAGGACGGGGCTCCATCAGGACAGAGAATCAGGCAGAGAGTGTACAAATGATTAAGGGCCTTGCGAGAGATTAAGAGAATTCCATTTATAGACTCCATCTAGCCAAAGGCTGGAGGGCAACCGCCTAGCTGTATGCATGGAAACTGGAGAATTACTGGAGCAAGTTCCAGGGCTTAGGGATTTGAATAAGGAGAATAATGCAGACACAAGTTCTCTGAGGGAAAGTGGCTCTTCAGTCATGGGCATTGAGGGAACTGTTGAGTTGGGTACGATTTGAATGAAGATACACGTCTGATGACAGTGATGCAGGAAGCAATCCAGAGGGCAAGGGTCTCCTTTGGCCACGGTGGTTAATTGAGGCAGAACTAGGGTGAGGTACTCACCTGAAGTGCAAAATTTAAGGGAATGTTAAAAAAACTCAGCAATCAAGAAAAATAATATTTTAATGCCTTATTTTTTAAAATCAGAAGTATGCTCTCCAAATGCCACAAAACACCCACGATGAACAAAATATCCAGATTTTAAATAAAAAAAAAATCAGTGCCAGGTGGAACCATATTGGAGCCTGAGGCGAAAGGAAAAATGTGTGCCCCCTAGCTTTAGTGGAAGCAAACGCCATTTGGGATTTTTCCAATATTCTTCTTTGCTTATCTCATTTTTTAAAAAAGATTTTATTTATTTATTCATGAGAGACACACAGAGAGTGTGTCATAGACAGTGCCATAGACAGAGAGAGAAGCAGGCTCCCTCCAGGGAGCCTGGTGTGGGACTCGATCCCAGGACCCAGGTCCCAGGATCACGACCTGAGCCAAAGGCAGATGCTCAACCACTGAGTCACCCAGGCGTCCCTGCTTATCTCATTTTTAACTGAGAGAATTGCCCTGTTTGACAATTGCTCTGGACTAAGTGACAGTCTTAAATCATTTTTAATTTAAGAAGAACTAAAATGTTAGTAAATTTTATTTTGGTGTAAGTCAAATATTTAAACTGAAAATAATATTGTGAGTTTTTCAATCTTTCAATATTTTTTCATCTATTTTAATGTTCTAGAAGGGAACCAATCATTAAAAAATACATATGGAGGTACATAGCTTTCCTTCAGATTCCGACAGCCCCTGACATGTCTATGTCAGACTTGGAGGGTGCTTGCTGATTACTCCTCCCCTCAGTCTACAAAAGACCCTTCTATCTCTCTGGGGTCACCCTTTTGGGACTGGGGGTGCAGGTAATCATCCCATTTCATACCATGAAAATGATGTGATGCCATGAGATTATGGAAACTGGGGAGGACATTACCCCACATCCATTGCTTGTCATGCGGGAGTCCCTGGTCTCTGGGTGGGAGTCACCTTGAATCAAAGACCAAGGGGACATAGCACATGCCTGGTAAAGATCTATAGGTGTGAATTCTGTACTCTAGGAGACTTTAAGAAACACTGTATGGAAATTCTTGGCTAGAAGAAACTTCCTGAGATAATGAGGTTTTTCTCAAAAAAAAAAAAACCCATAATATGTTCATATGGTTCAAAATTCAAACTGATATAAAAAGGCAAACACCAGGCAAGCACCTGGGTGGCTCAGCGGTTGAGCATCTGCCTTCAGCTCAGGGCATGATCCTGGGGTCCTGGGATTGAGTCCCACGTCGGGCTCCCTGCATGGAGCCTGCTTCTCCTTCTGCCTGTGTCTCTGCCTCTCTCTCTCTGTTTCTCATGAATAAATAAATAAAATCTTTTATATATATAAAAAAGTAAGAAGCCTATCTCTGTCTCTTATTCCACGCTCTCCCCTTCCCTCCATACAAACAGCAAAAACATAGTAATTTCTTAGCAATTAGGGCTTTGCAAAAAAATAGTTATTAAAATAGGTTTTATGAGTTAGCCTGGGACCCACCCAACTCTTTCTGGATCAGACTGTGTAGCTGGTGCAGAGGGCTAAGCAGAGAGGTCCCATCTTGCATGTGGCTGACCCTGGCAACTTGGAGCTCTTGTTGTACTTGAGTGACGCCAGAGCCTGCAGGCAGGAGGCCTCTCTTGCAGGCTGGCACCGTGTCTACTGCTGGTGCTCGTGGATACCCCAAGGCCAGGCTAATGGGGCATAGTTTTAGGCCATCAGCATGATTGGGTTTTCCTCCTGTGACATCTTTGGCCTAATAATAATCCCCAAAGGAAAGGGTATCAGTGTTTCTTAGAAACACATGCCAGAGTTTGTAATCTGTCCCACATTCAACCACGAGCAAACTTCTGCATGCCCAGGATTACACGCATCCTCAAGATGGGAATGACATTCCAAACCACAAGCACAACTCTTTGTTTTTGTGGTCACCACGTACCCTCAAGATATCAGTTGCTCCAAAGGCAACTGATTTCCTTTGCTCTCTTGGTTATGGCTGAGGAGCTCACTGGAAGCCAGGGATGAAGGATCCCCCCTTAGGAGCAAGGGGTCCGCAGGGTTCAGAGCTGGCGTGTAAGCAGATGCTGGGCCAGGAGAGATCTCAGCACAAACCTGGAGAAATGCTGACTAAACCACTGCGCCGCATTAACTTTGTAATATGTCAGAGGCGTCTTCTCTTCACGCCTCTCTTGGCCACATCCCTACTCATCACTCTTGTCTATAAAGTTGTTTCCCACTGAGTCACCCTCCAGGGCTTGCTGGCAGGCTCCCCAATCCTTCTGATGTTCAGCCGAGGGGCCCCTCCCAGACTTCTCCACTCATTCCCACCCTTCACAAGCCCTGGAAACTTCGGTGGAAATCCAAGTGGTGTGTGATCTCCCAGGTGCTGCAGGATGTCCTGAGCAACTGGTTGAGGAAAGCAGCCTGGACCCAACGGCTCTCGCTGGACCCTCTGGGTTGCTTGAATCTACGAAGACTCTAGAGTAAAGAAAAACCAGAGCTCGTGGTCCCCCCCTAGGGCAACATGTCCATGCTTACCTAACCGAGAGCAGACACATTTCTTTTGTTCCGTTCAGCTAGCTTTAATTAAATGTGTTCTGGAAAATGATAATTGCCATTGGGGCAAATTTAAGAGTAAGAATCCTTTGGGGAGGGCTTGGGGCCAAGAGTGGTAGCCGGTGTCAGAGAACAGGAAATGTCTGGAGAGCCCTGGAAAGAGAGCCTGTGAAATGTTGAGGAGGCTCACGGGCTTCAATGCTGAAGGAAATCACAGGCAGGAAGGGGAAGCTGCAGGTTGAATTCTGAAGGGCAAAAGGTAAATTCTGCACCAAGCAAGAAGCCCAAGCACTTTCCCTGGTTTCCTCAAACCCATGGAAGCCTCTGGAGACTTCCTTCATTTGTGTGATGCATATTTGCACCTACCTCACTGGGGCACTCGAGAGTCAACCAAAGCGATGTCTTTCTCTGCATATTTTTCCGTTTCCTTGGATATCTCTTCCTGGCTTTTTGAGAAGAAATAAATACAGGTTCGGAAAACACAAATAACATTTTCTCTGGAAGATGTATTTCGCCGCCAGTAGTGCATTTCCAGAGATCTGTGCCACATCCAAGAAATAAAACATCCATCACACACCCTCTCGAGGGGGGACTGGCTGTTCTCCTGTTAGCGAGTGGGGGGCAGGGGGAGACGAGATCATCATTTCACGAGTTAGAAACAGAGCAGAGGGGTGGTGCGTTGGCTTCCTGGGCTATTGGACTGCAACGCTTGCTGTATTTTTTGTTGTTGTTGTTGTTAACTCTACGATTTTGAGGCCATGTTGATGGATTGTTCCTTTGTACTCTCGCTGCTGTCTGGAAATATTTGTTTTCATCTTATGGATTAAAGAGCGCTCAGACTTCTAGATTTTAGTAAGTGTGACCTACATAGTGGGAACGGCCCACACTCCACCCCTGCCCTTCTGATACAACAAAGTGCATCTCAATAAGCCTTTTGAAATCCTGATTAGCTCAGACAGGCTTACCTTGGCCGGGACTTTTGAGGGAGACTTCTCCCTCTGAGGCCCACCTATAAACACAAACCACCTGGAGGGTGGGGGGTGGGGGCAGAAGCAAGAAATATTTTCTTTCACAGCTAAATTGAATAAACTTTAACTCCTCTACCTTCACACATGAAATGTTAGATATCTCCCATCTTACCAAGTGCCGGCTGCTGTCTCCTGTGGGGTAACACCCCCCCACCCCCCCACCCCACCCCCGTCTCCCCAAGGACTTCAGTCATTGGCATAGCCCCTCTTTCTCCACTTTGATGCCTTGGTACCTCCCCTTCTCTTGTGAATCATTCGCATCCACATAAAAAAAAATAAACATGAAAACTCCCCTTTTTCATATCCCCCAGCCATAGCCCACCTCTCCATCCCCGCCCCAACCCAAATTTCTAATGGTTTTGTCTGAATCCTTTTGACCCGACCCCTGCGTCCTCCTGGACCCCAGCGTGGTTTCTGGCTCAGCCTCTCTCCTGGTTCTCCTCCTCCCTCCCTGCCCACATCTCCACCCACGTTTAAACACTGGGGCAGCTCAAGGGTTTGGTGTCAGGTTCTGTTTCCCTCTGTCTACACCCTCTTCCTGGCTCAGCTCAGCAGTGCCCAGGGACTGAAATGCTTCCTTTCTGCTCTTGGCTCCTAAATTTCTCACCAGCTCAGACCTCTCCAGCCCAAGACTGGCCCACAGAACTACCTGCCTCTGTAGCTTCTCCCTATTTAATATCTCATGGGTGTCCCAAGCCCAGCCAGTCCAAAATAAGGGATAATGTGCATTGCTGAGCATTTGAGAGTTAAAGGAATTTGTCCTTGTCTTCCTCCTGGTGGTGATGCCTGATGATGACATCTGTGTGTGTGTGAAGTGTGGTTTCAGTATGTGTGTGAGTGTGTGGCACCTAGAGTTCCACTCCCACTCATCATGTGTACACTGTCCCGGTTAGCCGCTATGTGTCATTTTCCTAGGCTTATCTCTAGTGGACCGTCCTTCCTATCAGGTCCTATGATATTTTGAACCATGACCCCAACACCAACAAAAGCCCATAATCCCATACTTTTCCTAGAATATTGAGAAATGTCCTATAAACTGTGATGGTTGCCTTGCTGGGACCCCAGGGCTAGGGCATACCCTTCTGGGTGCAGGGGGTGAGAGGGTTTACGGTGAAAGAAGGAGATATTCTCAGAGCCATCCATCCCAGAAGAGTTGGTTCAGGGCCTTAGATGTAAGTGAGGGAAACCTCAATCCCTCTCTGCTCAAGGCCTGAAGACATTGAGGATTATAGCAGTGGGCAGGTCCCTGAGTTACAGGAACATAAAACCACATTTAAAGCTTTTTTGTTTGAATCAACTTACTCACTAGTCCATCTCCCATCCTGGCTGTTCCCCTAAACTCCTACCTCCTCAACCATGAAGCTTCCCATCAGGGCACAGGTGGTTCCCTAGAGCAAGAACACATGAGGGGCTGGGAGGCTCCAGCCCAGTGTTCCTCCTGCTATATATTGGTTTACTGGGGTTGGAGGGAGGGGGGCTTTAGAAAAGGCAAGTGGCTGAGACTTTCCCTGGAGATTCTAATTTATTTTTTCTGGGTGCGGCCTGGGTCCTTGATGGTTTCCAAAGCTTCCCAGCTGATCCTAATGCAAGCCAAGGTTAAAAGCTCTACTCTGGGCCACGCTGGCACTGGCTTCACAAAATTTTTCACCCAGCTGATTTCCAGCAGTAGGGTTTCGGCTCCAGAGGGCCCCAGGCTGGCATCTATCAAATGGCCCCTCCTGTCATGATCTCTTTTCCTAATAAACTTGAGGGGCTGGTGCTGCATCACCGCTTCTGTTTCTCTGTGTCCAGCACACAGTGGAGCTCAATAAATGTTTGCTCAATGCAGGAAGAATGTCCCAGGTGTGAAGTAGATGGTTGCCATTAGTCCTCGTGCCCTGGGTCATGGTGACCTTCTGAGACTCTGCAACATCAGTGCACATTGGGTGTGTACTCACAATACATTCCAAGCTGAGTCTCCCAGGTTCCCATGAGGACACGGTCTGTAGAATTGTTCTCCACGCTTTCATTGTTCTGCTGCTGCCTCCTCCATCGAGATGGGGAAACTCACCACAGTAGGTTAGTTCCCTGTTTGCTATGGCTAGGGACCGTCACCTCAGAATATTTCATCCAGCCACTCTAAGGCTCCTCTCCCACTGGCCCAGGAGTGTGGTACCCTAAGGGCTGGAAGGTCTGGAACCTAATGGGTGGTCCTGTTGGGGTCTCGGGAGGGCCTTGGGAGCAAGAGTTCCATGAAGGATTATTTCTCTTGGGCATGTGTCACTCCTGTGACATTGTCACCTGTCATTCTCTAAGTCTCAGGATGACATCATTTAACTTGGGACTCCAGGTGTGTTGGATGTGGTGCCAGCATTGTTTGCGCTCTGCCCTTGTGCAGCTCTCTTCCTTGCTGCTGAATCCTTCAGAATGGAGGATCTTATCCTAGGGCTAACAGACGGGTCTTGGAGGGGAGGATCCATGGCTTTCGAAAATCGTGCGTAGGGTCTGGCATCGGAGGATTTAAGCTTATCTCTCCAAAGGGACAGCCTCTCAGTTGTCTTCAGGTTTGAAGCTGTCCAAGAACCTGCAAAAGTTGTGAGCCGCTGACCTCCCACTGTCTTCCCCACAGCTTTAACTTCCTACTGATCCTCGAAGGCCTTGCGAGGGTGAGTTCTATCATTATTCTGGCACAAAGCTCTGGAATGAGGTTGTCTGGGTTAGAATCGCTTCTAGGGACATAGACGATGGGTTATTTGGTTTTCTGAGACCTTGGGAAGGTAGAGGGATACTCGCCTGGGAGTGTCCATCTTGGACACTGATATTGTGCTTGTGTGTGTGTTAGGGAGCGAGAGAGGCGGAGAGGCCTCCTCACACCGAGTGCGAGTGCAACCACCTGACGGGCAGCCTTGTCTCATTCCTGCTGTGCCAATCCCTGTTGGCAGGGCCGAGTTTTCCTGGCCTCTGGGATGCCTACTCAGAATGGCCAGAATCTCCTCAGGGGACCAGCCCCCCCACCCCCGCCACCAACATTCCCACCCCGCCCACCTCGAGCTCCTCCCAGGAGCCCCTGTAGGGTCCCTTTCTCCGGGGGGGGGGGTGTTTATTGCCACGGGGGGGGGGGTATGTGCAGGCCCTGGCAGCCGGGCGCCTCCAGTGCGAGCTCGGCCTCCTTCCCTCCGAGGAAGAAGGGACGGGCGAGGATCGAACCTGGGAAGCCGGTGCAGGCATTGCTGAGGCTCCAACGCGATGGACGCAGGGAGAAGCCGGCGTTGGCCACAGGCCTCAGTAACGTCCCAGTCGGCCTGGCCTGGCCTAACCTGCTCTCCGCTCCCCGCCGGGCCTGGGCTCCTGGCTGCCCTGGGGAGAGCTGGGCGTGTGGGGCCTGGTGGCCGCCCTCCCTGCCCTCCCCAGGGGGTCACTTCTAGCCGTCACCTCTGCTACCTCCTCCCGCATGCTCTTGTACGTGTTCATCCCAGACAGGTGGCCGGGGCCCCCCTCCCTCAGCCTCTTGGGGCCTGCCCTGCATTTGGGGACGTGAGGAGCTTGGATATCCTGGGCTTCGCTGTAAAACTGATGCAGGGGGGCGGGGGCAGAATTGTCTTCTTGCCCAGAATTTTCTCTGTGTAAAGCCCACTCAGCACCTGCTCACCTACGTAAGGCACCACGGCTGGTGCCTGACCCGACGGCCGGGGAGGGCGGCTGCTGTCTGCTGGCCAGGGTGACGACAACCCTTCCAAGCAGCGGCTGGCACTTCCTGGGCATGGGCCATGTGAGAGTCGCTGCTAAGCGCCTCACAGGGACTGCCCACTTCCATCCTCCCTGCGCAGCCGCAGTGGGCGCCACTATTAGGGAAAGCTCGGAGGAGATGAGTGACCTGCCCAGGTCACGACGTAGCTGAAGGTTAAAGCTGAGCCTCAAGCGCGAGTCCGTCCCCACAGCCCGTGCCCGTAGCCACCAGGCCGAGCCACCCCTACTGCCAGGATGCCTGGGCAACCACAGTGGCTCAGAGCATGAGCGGCTCGGGAATCCGGCTCTAGATGACATAGGAATTCAGAAGAATGGGAAAAAACCAGGTAACAAGAAGGGGGAGCGGAGTGGGAAGGAGAAACATAATTCTGGGAGAGAAAGCCTTGAACCTGCCATGAAAACCCATTGGTTCCCCAAAAAAAGAATATTGAGAGACGTCCTGGGGATGCCTGCGGCGGTCTCAGCCACGGTCCCCAATCTCAGCCCCCGGCTCCTGGCCGTGTGCTCGGCTTCGACCAGCCTGGTCCGGCGCTAATGGAGCCACTTCCCCTCCAGGAGCAGGAAGTGCCTGGAATGTGTAACCCCCCACGGCCACCTGGAGCCCAGGACTGATGGCAGGTGAAAGCTCAGCAAACTTGCCTCCAGGGGTACGAAGGCTCGGGTGCAATGTCTCCTCTGCAGGCCGGTGCTGGACTCGACCAGAGGTCACAGCCTGCCTGGCTCCCACCCTGCTGTCCACGTCCCCACTCCCGGGTCATTGCTCCTGGGAGCACCGCCTTCGTCATCACCTGCACACGCACATCTCAAGCTCCACGCAGGGGCCAGGCTCGAGGCCGTGTGGCGGTGACGTCCCACCGACATCTCTGGGAAGACCATGTTGACTTGAGCTGACTGGACGCCACGTGAAGTCTGAGGCTCTGGGGACGTTTGTGGGTCAAGGAGTCCCTAAAGGAAGGTGGGGGGAGGATTGTGGAGGGCAGGGAAGGGACGTGGACCCGCATTCGCCCCTCGCACAGCATTGCCAGCTGCGCGCAGTGACTTCTGGGCTGGCAGTGGGCCTTGCTTTCAGGGCTGGAACTCTGGCTCTCTGCCCTGCTCACTTCCAAACCACAAGCGTGTGAGGGGCTGGAGTTACCGGGAACGGAGGAGCAATCAGGTGGCTTCTGAAGGACAAATGAAGGGCGAGGGAGGACATTCTAGGGGGCGGGGGAGCAAGATGAGCAATGAGGAGAAGGCCTTCTTGGGACTTCTGTCCTTCAGTGGATCCAAAACTGGGGCCACAGCCCTGCAGGTCTTCACCGAAGGTCAGACCCCTTCGGTCCACCTGCAGAGCCCTCCCCCTTGGCCGTCCCCGCCACTGGATACGAGCCCTTCCTTCTGTCAGTAACTCCCACAAAGCACAGCACGCTGAGGTGAGAGTAGGTGGCGATTCCCACAGGAGTTACCTCACCTGAGGAGCCATGTTCCCCAAGTTTCAGGTAAGAATGCTCTATTGAGAAGACACACAGTGCATAGGACTCCCTCTGAGGAGATGCCACGTCACCTCCCACGCACGCGCGGCGCACACACACGCACACCCCTCCTGTATTCTTTCATCCGTGGGTTGCCCTCAGTCAGGGCCTGCTGGGTCAAGGAAGTGACCAGGCTTTGAGGCCTGTTGTAAAGCCAGACTTCGGGGCTCCTGATTTTTCCTGCTTGAGTAAGCCCTAGCTGGCAGCCTGGCAACGATAACCGCCAGCTCAGGTCATAGGAAAAGTGGTGGGGTTGAGAGAAAGAAAGTGAAGCACCCCAGGGCCTTGGAACCTGCCTGACAGAGATGTGCCACTCCCCTGCCCAAGAGTCATCTCATCTCTCTCCTTCCACACCTGCTCGGAGAGCGTGACCTGCTGCCTGGGGAATGCAGGCGCCTCCCTCCACACAGGGGAACAGCTGTTCCACCTCTGGGGAGAAGCAGTCTCTCCCTCAGCCCCAAAGGGATGCTCTCTCCTGCCTTCTTCCTCATTCCTGAAGTTGTGGCAATTCTTCCTCCCTGGGTGATGCCAGGTGTGGTCTTCATTGGAGTTCATCCTCGACTCATCATGAATTAGGAATGTGCGTCCTTATCTCAACATGGCGAGGTCCTGAGGTGGTGCACCGTTCCTCCTCCCTAGTCAGGACGTACACTGATACCTCTCCTCCGGGCCTACTCGGGCTTTGGAGCGGGCTGAGGAAATCTCCAGCAGGAGACATAGAGTCCCCAGGGGTGTCTTTCCCTCCATTCAGGAAAGGCAGCAAATTCCGATTCTCTCAGTAATAACTCAGGTCAGCCTTGAGGGACACTGTGGACAGTTGAGTAGGTTGTGCACACATATGCCCCGCTGAGGGGATGACTGGAGGCTGAAATTCAACCAGAGCTTTATTTGCTGAGCTGTGTGCTCTGGTGTGGGATGCATTATTTTTTCATTGCACAAAAGCACCCCTTGTACACTGTGGTGACTCACACAAAGACTCTCTATAATCTGGCCTCTGACCTGGCAACCTTGTTTCCCTTACCTTCTTCTGCCTGGAAATAGTCTCCTCTTGGCAGTTTTTCCCTTTCACTCTCTTCCTCTTCTGTCTGGGATGGTCTAATAGAATCAACCTACAGTCTACCTTCGTCATTGAGGAAGTGACCCCCACGTGCCTTTTCAAATTCTCCATCTGCAATGAACGGCAGTCCCAGTCTGTCTGGGTGAAACTGGCCGTGCTGGTTTGCCCATCCACTCAGCCTGCTCTTCTTTCTTTTCCTCCCATGGTGTCCAGCAAGACCATTTCTCATGAGGCTTTCTCTTGGGGAGGTGAACAAGGCCAAACCGGAAAAGACAACCACCCCCTACCCCCGCCCCCCGGCAGCCTTAAGAAATGGCAGGTGGAGCTCCTGACCAGGCCTGGCTCCAGTTCCCCCCAGCTCTTCTATGTGATATTTATTTTCCTTTTTTGGATCTTCCTCTGCTGGGCTGTGAGCTAGAACTAAGTGCCCCAGCTGGAGGCAGTGCACAGCCCGGAGAGTGGCTTAAGCAAAGCTCGTGGGAAGCACCTGCTGGGGTAAATGGCCCTCGCCAGCTTCAGTCTGTCTGCTGCAGTAGAGGCATACCCATATTCCACACAGAGGAATATGGGTCCCTTGCCTTCCCAGTAGTCTCTTTACAAATTTTCTCCTTGGCTCTTTGCAGGGAGTAGGAGTTGGTTCTTGTGTCATTGGAGCTCTCCACAAGGTTAACTCTGAAGCCTCCAACTGGGAAGACCTTCCTGGGGCCCCTCTCAGGAATGGGACTGAGCGTGCTAGACAGAGGGTTTGGAATGGGTCTGATCCTACAGGTGGGGAAGATCCTATAACCCAACACTTTGCCAATGGCACAGGAGGGTCTGTTCGCTCAAAGTGTGGCTGAAAGTATGTGTGCCCTGGGTTGGGGTTCTGGTGGGCTCACGGCCAAGCCTCAGCGTTTTCCTGCATTATGTTCGGGGCAGGGGGGTCTAAGCACAGCTTAGAGAGATGGAAAGAGAGGCTCAGATAGACCCAGGACTTGGCTTGGAAACACCATTCTCTTCTAAGAGGATTAACACTCCTTGGAAAAATAGCCAACTCTAGGCCTAGAGCGGAGAGAGTACATGAGCCTGGCATATCTTGTGCCAGAGAGCAAGGAGGTGCTCACAGAAAGATGGCAACATGTCAAAAAGACGCAGAAACCAGTTTTAGGGAACTCCCACTGGACACGTCTGGAATAATGTGAGCACAATGTAAGGATGATAATGAATTATAATCCATTCAATAAGATTGGAGTCTTTGAGTCCATAGTGATATAAATAAGTGAATGAATAAATTGTTGAAAAATGGTATTTACACAATCTGAAAGTACTTCCCTATGAAATACCTATTCATTACAGAGGGAAAAATAATAATTTACCGGGGAGAAACTGGCAGGCATCACTTTAATCAAGTGATCTAAGCTAACAAAGCTAGTTAAGGGAACAATTTGAACTTGTGTGCCCCCTGAAAAAATACAGTGCGGAGAGCACAGCACCATTGCTTTGGCGTGATCGTTCAAGAGGCATAGCATGAATCTCTTGGTGTGGAAACATGAGACAAAACTAAATTCTACAAAATAAGTGGCCTGTGATCGTCAAGAGTGTCGAAGACATGAAAATCAAGAAAAGGTATAAGAATTATTCCAGAACGAAGGAGACTCAAGAGACTTGACCGCTAAGTGCAATGTGTAATCCTGACCTGAATCCTTTCACTGTAAAGAACAGATCTGGAACAAGCAGCAAAACTCAAATATTGTGTAATAATTAGATGGTAAATAATAGGTCAATCTTCATTTACTGATTTCAACAGTTGTGGGTATGTAAAAGAATATCCTTGCATTTAGGAAATACACGATAAAGTATTCGGGGGTGCCGGAGTATGTTGTAAAACACACTCTTCGTTGTTTCGGGTAAAACAGTAGGTTCTTGCACCTATTCTGTAAATTTTAGATTGTTTCCAAAATTAAAAAGAAATTAATTACATGAAACCTTGCAGCTATGATAAACTTCAGGATGGGGAAACCTATCTTCGCAGAAGTTCAGGTATGAAGCATTTGGGGATTTTATTTGAACAGAGACCCAATATGTACAAAAATGGCGATGATAATATATAGCTTGAAATGGTGCTAGGATTAAGAATAATTCCACTAGGAAGAAAAAAAGAAAGAAAGAATAATTCCACTAGGCTGTGAGGGTAGGAATTCATCTGTTTTATCTACCACTATATTCTCAGTACAGTGTCTGACATTTATACATATTTGTTAAATAAATGAATAATATGTGGCAAGTAATAATCGCTCAATAAATGGTAGTTTCAACTACTATCGCCATGAGGAAGAATGCAAGTCAACCTATATGGGGTTGCCAACATGGTGGTCTTCCGAGTGGCACAAGGTAGGCAGTGACCCAAGCACCCAAAAAAGCAGCAGTTCTGTTGTTCCTCACAGGTCCATGGATCTTGGAATCCTGTGCTTCAGCAGCGTAGCTCTTCCTACCTCTGCAGTTCGCCTAATACCGTGATTTAATACTGGTTGTATCATTACTCATGAGGCTACATTATCCATCAGCCGCCTACTGTCAATCACTCTCTCAAAGGTGGTTCTGTGCTTCCTTGAGAATGACCACAAGCGGTCAGGGTGTGCAGAAAAACGTGAACAGTAAGTTGTTTTCTAGTCACGTTAAGTTTACTGATAGGGAATTTATGGTGAAAGCATAGAACATCTTCTGATTTTGTCTTCTCTTAAACTCGTTTGGCCGTAATCATCACATTCCTAGAATGTGATCTCTTTTAAGAGAAGGACCTCTGCCCTCTAAACATCACCACCAGCAGGGAGAATAAGTGAGGGGCCCAGGGGTGGGGCCGGAAGATTGGTCCCATTAGTGCAAAAAAAGTCAGTCTCTTGTCCTGCAAGACTGAAGACCCGCCTGGTGTCGCTGATCAGAAAGACCTAGTAGTATTGCAGAGCGACCGCTTGCAATTCGCTCATCAGGCCTCTGTCCCGAAAGCAAGGCCTAGGGATGGACACTATCCCAGATTTCAAGAAAGGTGGTCTAAAGCAGGAGTGGATCCTGGGTCTCAGGGGGTAGGAAAACACTCTCTTCCTGTGCCTGCCGGGAACTGAGCCCCTCTGGGAAGAGACAATGTCTACAGGAGGCACTCTGTGCACTGGAGCACCATGACTGGAAGGGTAGGGACCACAGGCACCCTGGAAGGGAGAGAGAAATCCCGTGGATTCTGCACAGTGATGGCCACAGACAACCTGGTTTGTAGTCACATGGGTGGTATCTTTGTAAAGACTTCCAGAAATTCTTGGAAGACACCTTGGAGTGGACAGAAGTGATTGGGCTGTAGGGCTGAGACCCAGCAATCCCCTCTCATCTGGAGAATTGCAGATTGATCTCATTTTACACTCACAAGTGAGGGGACCCACCAGTTCAATTAGCTGGTTTTCTAAAAAAGTCTTACTTTTTATATCTATATTTATATCTATACAATATACTTATACAAGTAATTACATGGCACGAGATGTTTCAAACCTGCTCTTAATTAAACAGTACCGTATGATTAACTTCCAAGATCAATGATAACTTGCTCATTTCATTATTATTTTAATTTTGGAGATAAAATTTACATATAGTGACATGCATGGATCACAAACGTACGATCTGGTAAGATTTAGCAGATACATACAGCTGTGTAACCATCACTCCAATCAAGGTATAGACTGTTTCCATTACCCCAGAAAGTTCTATCATCCCCCCACCAGTCAAACCCAACTCCATGGGCAACCACTGTTCTGATTTCTATCTCCGTGGATTGGCTTTATGGATTATAGAACTTCACATCAATGGAATCGTATATTATTTACTCTTTTCTGTCTGGCTTCTTCCACTGAATATGTTTCTGAGATTCACCATTAAATGTATATTAGTAGCTGACCCTTTTTAATCCGGAGTTTAGCCTTTTTATTCTTTTTTTTTATTCCACTGTAGAGATGAACACAGTTTACCCTCCTGTTGATGGACTTTGGGTCATTTCCATTATCTGTGATTTCAAACCGTGTTCTGGAGCACCTTAGGGTCACTGTCGAGGTTCACTCAGAATTAGCTGCTAAAGTGGAATCCAAAACTATTGTGTTGCATCTTGCTAGGAAAGAGTTGTTCAGCTTTCTAGGGGCTGGGGTTCCCCTGGCTCATTAGTTCTTGGCACAGCATCATGTTAAAGGAGAGGCAACCGGGGTAAACGAGAAACCAGTAAACCAGGTGCAGCCACGGCTGCCTGACGACTGCTTGCCAAGAAGACCTGTTCAGATATGTCACTTCAGCTCACTTGGCGACTAACTCTGCTCCTGAAACAATGGCCACTCTGTAATAAACAAAGTTTGCAAAATGAATTGTCCTCTGACCATCTGCCACATTCCAAAACGGTGAACTAACTAAAGGCCAAGATGGGAAGCTCAGCTTCAGCTCAAATTCAGGACAGACCTGTAAATACAAGGGGACAAGATGAAATGTAACTGCCTGGAGTGTCTCCAACTTGTCATTCACCCAGAAAGTGGAATATGGGTGCTGTAGCTCTTACAGTAGGAGGGTGGGGAGAGGTGACAAGGCTGAGGTTCTGAGGCCCAACCCAGAGAGGTGGACAAAACAGGAGATGAGGCCATCCTCAGAGTTGGAATTTCTAAGTGAATCCTCCCTCCCAGCCCACTCTTCCTGTCCATCCCTAAATATTGAACCAAGAGAAAATGTAAGGTAGGGTCCCCGAGCCCAACCCCTCTAAAGAGACTCGCAGTGAGCCACCTACATCCCCTCCCTGAGCCATCATCCCTCTTCTCTTCTGTGTCCTCACCTAGCTTCATAGGAAGTTTGATGCCTTCTGCTCTTGGCCACCAGCAAACAGATGAATTTGCCACTCCACTATCTCAAGCATGTGGAAGGCCTTGTCATCTGGAACATCCTTTCCGATGCCCCTCACTAATTACTTTCTACATTTCACTAATGCATCGTGTATTTCCTATAAGCAATACCTAATCCTTTGTGGAATGAGGTGGGGTGTGAATAAGTAAGTCAGTCACAAAGCCTGGCCTCAGAGCTCTGCTGAAACAACCCGCATCTCTTACGGTACCCCCACCCACCAGGGGCGGCCAGTACAATGGCTCCTTCTTCCCACAGACAGAATGAGCAAACAGGAGTTGAGCCACCACGGGAGGCGATGCTATCCAAACTTCTCACCAGCATTTTGCATTTTCATTCACTCACTCAACAAGTACCTACCGGGCACCTACTACATGTCAGGTGCTCGGGGACATAAGCAAGGTCCCGCTCTTATGGAATCTACGTTGCAGGAGGGAGACAGACAAGCAAGTAAGCAAGAAAAGTAAATCACAGGATTTCAGAGAAGTGCTACAGAAAAGGTGAATGAGGATAGGGTGGTTGATTGTTTTAGCCAGTAGGGCTTGGGAAGGCCTCTGGGAGGGGAGATATTTGAACAAAGACATTTGAATGAAGAGGAAATTAGCCAGAGACGGTTCTGGGAGAAGAGTTTTCCAGGCAGAGCAAATAGCCATGCAAAGCTCCCGTGATGAGAAGGTGCTCAATCCATTCCGGGAACTGTAAGAAAGTTTCAGGGAGTGGCTGGAGTGTGACAAGGAAGGGGGTAGGCAGTGTTGGGAGATGAGAAGCCAGGTCATGTAGGGATGCGTATACTCATAATAGGAAGCCACTGAAAACTTTTGAGCAAGGGAGTGGGGTGAACTGATTTGTGATTTTAAAAGATCCCTCTGGCTGCTGTGTGCCCAACAGACTGAAGTGGAGCAAGAGTGGAAGCAGGTGACTGGTCAGGAGGCTGCTGCAGGTGTGCAGGGAGGAGACTCTGGGCAAGACCAGAATGTTAGTGGAGGAGATGGGAAGGGTGGTCAGATTTCACGGTGGAGGGAAGATGCCGTTAATTAAACTGTGGTGTGCCATCAGCTGTAAGGTGCGTCCTGCATTCGTAGATGGGGTCACATGGGGGGAAATGTATGTTAGAATTGGTGAAATACGGTATTCAGAAAGTAGAACCCAAGAGTTTTGCTGAAAGATTGGATATAGAGGGTTGACTAGAAAAGAGGAACAAAGGATGATTCCTGGGTTTTTGGCCTGAGCGAATGGGCAAGTGATGTGCTATCAAAGATGAATGGGAAGGAGGAAGGGGCACTGGGGCAACAGGAAGCAGTGGGGAGGCGGGAACTTGTTGGCCCACGTTACATTTGAGCCGCCTATTAGAGGGCCAGGTGCAGGGGTGAGGCAGGCCAAGCCTGGGTAATATGAGTCTGGAGCTTGGGGGAGCTAAGGGCCAGATTTAGAATCTGGGAATCCTTAGCATCGGGATGGCACTTATAGCCATAAAACAGGGTATACTCTCTCCCCTTTTCTGGTGCCCCACCCAGAGGCCCTCTCAAGACCCCCCAAGCTATAGAAAACAGAGGGCAAGAGCAAGATCTTGGGTCATGTCGCACTCCCGGGTCCTCTCCCAGGGACCCTCCAGTGTGCCTGTCCTACCTGAGTTTCCTCCAAAAAACAAAGCCCAAACCGAGGGTGTTTATGCAAGCAGTTTATTTCGGGAGGGAAATCAGAGAGCCAGAGCTCAGGAACTTGCGGGACGAAATAGGAAAGCCAGTGCAAGGGTCTTCGGTGCTGCTGCTCACTGCCGTGGGCAGCTGGATCCCACGAGGGCCTTCTGAGGAAGGTGCTGAATGCACCTGGGACTCAGGAGAAGGGGTTATTCATCCACCCTGTCCCATCTCCCACTGGCCAGCACCGCCCCCGGACTGCCGAGCCCCTCGACGTCCTGTGTGTGCAGTGGCAGCTGTCACTGCATCCCCCGCAGCAGCATCAAGTCCTGGGTAGAGGCAGCACCTGCACGTCCTAGTCGCCACGGCGGCCCCAGCAAAGACTGGGCCAGATGTTCTGAGGCGGGTATGACAAGGGTGTCTGCCAGCGTCGCCTTGAATCCTGTCGTAAACTCAAGCCAGCGTTTGAGGGCCTGCGTTCATGAGGCCCTAAGGATACACGGGGCACAGAAAACAGTGTAAAATGAGAGAATTAGTCAAGGTCACTGGATTTTAATATTTAGTCTGTTAAGAGTTCCGGAGGCCAGAGGCCTTTCAGAGCTGATTCACTTGGATTAAAATGCTTCATTACAACCCTGTCTCCTTCCCACTCCAGACACAGGCGACTTCTTTCTCAGGACGGAGCTCTCCTAGACTGGCACGATCCCGGGCCCTGTGCGTCTGTGTGTGTGATGTAGGTAGAGATGCATGACTATTGCTCCTGCTGTAGGGGCCTTGGCCTTTCACCTAAAAGTGAGTGGGTAACACCTTCCTTGACCCAGAGGTGATTTCACTGGGCCCCAAGCGAGGTCATACAGCCCAGGAATTGACACCATCAGGCCAGCTTGACTCTGTGCCAAGACCTACAGCAGTCAAGGTGGGACTCACGGCTGGTAGGCCTCTCCAGGGTGCTCTGGGTCCTCCAAATGAGCTCGACCTTGGAAGACGAGGGTTATAGAGGATTCCTCAGTGTCCTCGTAGCTGGTCCTCATGAGCTCTTGTAGCAGTCGCTTTACCCCCTGTCACCACCACCACTGGATTTTAATATTTAACCTGTTAAAATTTCTGGCAGCCAGAGGTCTGTTCTTTGTTTGTTTTTAAAGACTTTATTTATTTGAGAAAGAGCACGCGCAAGGGAGGGGCAGAGGGACAAGGAGACTCTCCAATGAGCGTGGACCCTGATTTGGGGCTTAATCCCAGGACTCAGATTGTGACCTGAGCCAAAATCAAGAGTCGGACGCTTAACCGACTAAGCCACCTGGGCGCCCCCGACAGACACTATTCTTAGCACTTTCTACAGAATAGCTCATTTAAGCTTCACATTTAATACATAAATTTATATATAATTTTCATACGTTTAATTTATGTTTAAATGTAAAGCCCATGTTTTCACCTAATAGCCCCTTTAAGCTTTAGCAGTGTTGCAGGGAGAGCACTATTATTATCATCATTATCCCCATTTGACAGTTGAGGAAACTGAGGCATAGAGTGAATGAATAAATTGCCCACGGTTAACTGGCTAGTGAGTGGTAGAGCTAAGATTCAAACCCGGGCGGTCTGGCCCTGGAACCTCTCTGTGTGGCCATGATCCTACAAGGCATCCACACCTCCTATGCCAGGGTCGATGTAATGATGCTGTGGGCCACGTGCAGCTGGAAAGCAGAGTTTGCCCAGCAGCAGAGCCACCTGTCCCTGTCTCAGGAGCCACTGAGTGGGTGACATGTACTGTGACATGCCGAGGGGCCAATTCTGTCTCTGTGGAAGGCTGGAGCTTTCCGAAGGCGGTGCACCAGGCTGCACAAACCAGACTTACGGGCTTGGTGGTGGGGAGGGGCCCATCTGCACATCAACAAGGCGGTGATGTTTTTATTTATGTGGAACCATAAATGCTCTGGTAGCTTTTATGAGTGTAAAGCAGAAAATGAGCAAACCAGAGCAAGGCTTCCTCAGCAAAGAGCTGACACTCCGAAAAGATTCCTCACCTCGCAAAAGAGGGCGTGTGTGTGTGTTTGCACAGGGTAAGATCACAGGAGAAACTAGATGGGTTATCTAATCTGATATGAAGTCTGGGAAAGAGAAAAAAAGGAGAGTGAGGCAAAGGAGGCCACACAGAGTCGAAAGGTTGGAGCGCAGTGGTTTGGGAGGTGGAAGGGATTCATGCTGTTTTTTCCAAATAACTTTTTTTTTTATTGAAAAATCAATATAATAGCAGAATTTTTTTTCAAGTTTCTATAATCACTAATCTTTAACAGAATTTAAAACAATATTTCGTATATCCGTCCCTTCTAGTCTTTGTACCGGTAGTTATCAAGCTCATCCATGAATTTATTCAATCGCTTTCACTTCTAGTTCTACTTTTCCACATTTCTACACATTCATGCAGTGGTTGGGAAAGCCACTGAATTCACACAGCCTCAGTCCCCTCATCTTTAAAATGGGGCTATTAGTACCCAGAGGGGTTCTTCTAAGGACTAATTGAAGCGAAGAGGTTCCACATGCTTCGCAGAGCTCCTGCCACATAGTCTGTGTAACCCAGAGGCATTCCTTCCCCCCAAAGGGTTAGAGTTTCCCCAACACTTCAATTCCAGGCCCCCGAGTGTTCAAGGCAGCCCATGCACTTCTGGGTGTTCCTAACAATGAATTTCCTCAAGCTTCCATGCTCCTACTTCTCATCTGTTCACAGCAGACCAGTAAAGGGATAACCTGAGTGAAGGCTTGGCTGCAAAAACCAGTTGGGGTGAAGTTGTTGGATGAAGCACTAGACAGCGATAAGAAAGAAAAGCCATCACTACCCACAGCCACACAGGGACAAGATGCTGGGTGGAAGGCGTTAGATCCCCTTCTATAAAGTTCCCAAATAGGCAGGGGTGCCTGGGTGGCTCAGCCGGTTAAGGAGTCGTGGGATCAAGCCCAGTGTTGGGCTCCCTGCTCGGCGGGGAATCTGCTTGTCCCCCTCCCTCTGCTTCTACCCCTCCTCCTGCCTGTGTGCTCTCTTCCTCTCTCTCAAATAAAAAAATAAAATCTTTTTAAAAATTAAATTCCTAAACAGGCAAAACTCATCTATAGGATGTCAGCATAGTGGCTACCTTGTGGGGGAGATGACTGGGAGGGGCGATAGGGGTACCTCCTGGGGTTTAGCTAACGCCCTATATCTCCATCTGTGAGTTTTACTTTGTAAAACTGCATCACACCGTTCACCCCTGATGTGTGCAGTTTATCGTATGTTGAGATTAAGATCTCATTATAGTGGCTGACATTTTTGAGCATTTATTAAGTGCCTGGCATCGTTCTAAAAGATTTCATAAATATAAAAATGGTTGAATCCGCAGAACAATCCTGTAAAGTAGACACTGCTATTATCTCTTCTGTATAGACGAGGAAGCTGAAGCACAGAGTGGTTGAGTCACACCGCTAGTGCACGGTAGAGCCACGACTCAATCTGGGGAATCTAGAGCCTATGCTCTTTCCTAACTGCCCCTCCCAGAGAAAGGAACAAAGCCTCCTCCTTCCCACTAATGTCATGCCACCAGCCAAGCATGTCCCGGAGCTAATCCCAAAGGTGAGACGGGGACCGTTCCTCTCAGGATGAGATGGATTAAAAGTAGACAGGCACGTTGAGCCCAAAGGCTGCTTTGTGGAACCAGCTGGAAATGCACAACATGGCTAATGTCTTAGAGAACATTCCCGGTGCTACCGCTCAATAACCCCTTTCCCTCTCATTTCCCACAGCAGCCACCCCAAAGCACCCTTGTCTGAAGGGCTCCACCTCCCTCACCCTCCACCAATGGCCCCATCACTTGTTCCACCAAAGAAAGAGGGTATGAGCCCCTCAACCTCCTCCTCCCATAAACTTACCGGTATCTCCAAGCAGTCCTGGGTTACCACGTTCAGACTAAGAGGAGATGTCCCTTGTCTCACCCAGGGCTTCCCCTTCCCTCCTGATCGCATTCCTTGCTCTCTGCAGATTTTTCCAGGACTGGCCCAAGTCCCTCCCAACCGTAAAAAAAAAAAAAAAAAAATCCAACCACCTCCTTTGAATTGCCACACTTGATGAAAGAGGTCTACAGCAGAGTCTTCTAGTTCCTCAAACCCAATCCCTCCTCAGCCCACTGTACTCTGGTTTGTGCCCACTGCACCCCTCCCCTTATACATTGTCTCTGTGACAGGCATGGATGACCTGCTCTTACTTGACATCCCGACAATGTTCGGAGCCTCCTTCTCCTTCTGTGAGTATGAGTAGTAGAGCGCAGCAGGAAAGGATGCTAGCTCAAGAGACAACTACCTGAGTTCCAACCCCAGCTTCTTCCTGTGTGACCTTGGGCAAGTGATTTCATTTCTCTGAGCTTCCCTTTCCTCAGCTATACCATGGTGCTGATAATCCTCTGCCTCACGGGGCTGCTTAGGGATGAAGCGAGAGGATGCATGTAAAGCCAGGCATCCATACATGTACCTCCTTCATCACTGGCCACCTCCACCCATCACTGACCATGTCCCTGCCCTTGGTGCTGACCTCAGCACCAGCAGACAACATGTACAGAATTGCGTGGTCCCCTCTGAGGCGGCCTTCAGGGACACACACCTTAGCCAGAAAACATGCCTCCCGGTGTCCTTGGCAGGTATGTGTAGCACTGAGTATCAGCTAAGTTCTCTTCTCATTTATACCATTTGGTCTCAGGTAAGTCAGATTTTGAGGTTTCATCATTTGGAGGATACATGCAAGGTCAGAGTCCTAGGCCATCAAGGTGTCTGAGTGAGGGACCAGTAATCTAGGGGCCCTGCCACAAGCCTCCCAATCTACAGCCAGGAGTGAGGGAGAAGAAAGCATCTAGAACAACTCTCAGTTTTACCTTGGGTGACTGAGGAGCTCACAGGAGATGGGGTCAATCCAGGGAAGGGGACTTCCTTTGCTTTGAAGTGTCAGAGGCAGGTGCCACAGCCAGACTTGAGATATAGACTTGATGATGTATCTCATCATGAGGATGGCCCCAAGGAGGAGCTTCCGCTTTCCGCTGTTCTCCCCAAATCCCTGCTGGTTACCCTGTTTCCTTGATTCAAATCCAAGCCAATTTTCTCACCCCAACAAACACTGTCGTGTTTGCTTCCACCATCACAGCTGAGATCCATTTGCATTTTCTGCTTCACATTTCTTAGACCACGTTGGAGTTGTGACTTCAGACCTCAGACTTGTGTGAGTCTACTGACACCAGACCACAGCGATTCCCTACCAAACTCTACCTGCTACTTCAGGAAACCAGTTAAGAGGGAAATGGGGGACAGGGGACGTGCTGCTGGAGGGTCTTTCTCAGAAGAGAGCAGCTGGACCTGCCTTCTGAGCTTCCCCCCTGAGTTATGGCTCCTATTTCACTTCTCAATAAGAAATGAAATTGGTAAATTTTCGAGTTTTATCTTATACAGAGAGAACAATTTGGGGGGTGGAGAAAGCATTTAAAGCTGGGAATTAAATTTGGCAAATAAAGAGAACATGTTTAGAGAAAGTAATGCTATTTCATAGACGTAGAGCTCAACATACAGGTGTTTTGATTCCAATATTTAAATAGTTTCTATATTTGTGATAGAGTTGGTTTTAGCAAGAAATATGATACTTAAGTACTATTCTACAATAAACATTTGTTACAGTGTTCTTGGATTTGGTTGATGCTTTTTGTTTGTTACTCCTTATTTCGAAACAATTTCAGACACAGGGAATTGTAAAAACAGCAAAGGAGCTTCTGTGTACTCCTGAGACTTGTTCTTAACGGATGCTAGAAACTAGTGTAATAAAATACATCCGTAACGTTGGAAAGTTCAAATAAAATATAATAAAGCAGGGTTTTAATGCATTTTATGTCTGTCATAAAATAAACATGCTATTGAAGTCTTTCCTAGTTCGGTACTCACCAATCCCCTTCCCCCAGGGACTGGTGTGAGCCTAATAATAATCCACTAGGTTTTAAAAATTAAGCATCAAATCTCTTATAAATTGGAAGCAAATCATTAAATCTAAGGATAATATAATGGAATCATGGGAGGAGTATGTTTGGAAACCTATTATTTTACAAAAAGAGCCCTCCACACCTCTAGGTCTGTGAATTCTCTGCTTCCTTAGTCTTTCTGGACTGTTCTGAGTTGGTCAGTTCTCTCTCTGGGCAGCCTGGGCTAGAGCTTTTCTATGGAACTCCCCCATCTGGGTTCCCCCAGACAAGCAGAGTTAATTCTTCTCAACCACAGTATAGTGAATTGTGTGTGTTGCTCTCTTGGTAGATTATAGGGGAGCCATTCAGTATGATGGAAATACAAGTTTTAGAAGAGAAACATTGTGTTTCAAGTCCCAGTTACTCCTTAACCTAAGACTCAAACTTCTCATCTGTTAAATGAAGACCACCTGAGCTCAGAGTAGCTAAAACATGTAAAATATGTGCCTGTCATTTGGCACCAAGGAAGACTGTTGATATTACTGACAGTGAGAAGAAGGGGGAAATTAGCAGGTGTTTGAATAAAAGCCTTTAGCAGAATAAGAGACTTTCTCCTCGAGAGAGGACTGCCCTTTTGTCCAAGAAAATTCCATAGTTTTTTTCCCCCCTACCTGATTGTAAAAATTGAGGTTCCCCAAGAAGGAAAGAAACTGAGCTTAAATTATAAAATAATAATGATAATAACAAGCAAGAGTGAAATTCATCCATTCCTTTGCTTCTTCTACTTGTTGCTTCCCTTTTCTTCCTGAACCATTTGGTCTTAAAGCCACGAGAGGGCCCAGACGAGGTAGGTGTCCACAGTGGGGCCCTCGGTGGCCCAGAGCAGTTCCAGTCAAGCTCTAGTGGGGGAAGGCGGACATCCACAAGGAGGGACAGCCCAATGTGCAGTGTCGGAGCCTGTACGTAGTCAAGAGAGCATCGAGATGAAGAAGAGCTGGGAGACAGGTCACGTAGAGGGACACTGATGAGCTTGTAAGTATATTAAGGATAAGGGGGTTATAGGTATGGAAAGAGAAAGAAGTGAAACCTTGCAATGCCTGGATTGGAATTGTAGGCATCAGTGCAAACTCATGGTTTTCCACATGTACAGATTTAGGAAGCAAAACAAGTGTAAATGTGTGTATATGTGTGTGAAGAGGGAAAGATCGCCAAGTAGTGTTTCATTGTATGAATATTCCACAATTGTATGTCCATCCTGTTAACGGGCATTAGGATTCTTTTCCGTTTGGGATAAGAATAATGTGTCTGTGCCATCTTTAAAAAATTATTTTTTGGGGGGGTATATTTTTTTCCTTTGGGTAAATACCCACAAGGGGCACTATTGGGTCATAGGGTAGAAGTCTCAGTCCATTTAGGCTGCTCTTATAGAACACCATAGACGGGGGGTTCTTATAAACAACAGAAGTTTATTCCTCACAGTTCTGGAGGCTGGGGAATCCCAGATCAAGGCACCAGCAGATTCAGTGTCTGGCAAGGGCCTGGTTCCTGGTTCAAAGATGACTGTCTTCTTACTGGGTGCTCCCACAGTGAAAGGGGTGAGGGATGTTTTTGAAGTCCTTTTCATGAGGGCACTAATTCTATTCATAAGGACTCCAGCCTCATGATCCAGTCACCTTCCAAATGGCGCATCTCCCAACACCAACATAGAATCTGGGGAGAGGGGAGGACGTAAACCATCTATAGCAGTAGGCCAATTTTTTTTATGGTTTTATGATTTTCACATGTAACATTCTAGGACCTGCAATTAGGAGAGATCCAGGTGCTCCTCATCTTCACCAACATTTGGGGCTTTTAATTTAAGTCATTTGAGTAAATTTGAAACGGTATCACCTTTCTATTTTAATGTCTTTCCCTCACCAGTAATGATGCCGAGCACCTTTTCAGGTGCTTATTGTCACTCATATATCTTCTTTCACGAACTGCCTGTTCAAATCTTTTGCCCATCATTTAGAAATTGGGTTATCTTTTGACTTGTAACAGTTAACTTGTAACAGTTCTTTCTGTATTCTAGATATAAGCCTTACATCAAATACATACATTGTGAATATTTTTCCTACTATGTAGCTTGCCTATTTTTTATTTTATTTTTTTAAGATTTTTATTTATTCATAGAGACACACAGAGAGAGAGAGAGAGAGAGAGAGAGGGAGAGGAGAGAGAGAGAGAGAGAGAGAGAGAGAGAGAGAGAGAGAGAGGCAGAGACACAGGCAGAGGGAGAAGCAGGCTCCATGCAGGGAGCCCAACGTGGGACTCCATCCAGGGTCTCCAAGATCACGCCCTGGGCTGCAGGCGGCGCTAAACCGTTGCGCCACCGGGGCTGCCCGCTTGCCTATTTTCTAATGATTTCTTTCAATGAGCAGGAGAATTTAATTTCGTGGAAGTCTAATTTATCTTTATTTTTTCTTTTTTGACTATTGTTGTCCATGTCTTACTTAAGAAATTTTGCCTAATCTGAGAAAGATATTCTTCTATGTTTTCTTTTGAAGCTCTAGAATGTTAGCTTTGGCAAATAGGCCTACATTCCATCTTGTGTTAGACTTTGTGCAGTGTGAAATAGTAAATATTGAGGTTTGTTTTATCTAGTTTAGCTTATCCAGTTATTCCAGAACAATTTGTTGAAAAGATTATACATTTCCCATTGAAAGCTGATGATGCCTCTGTCAAAAGTCAATAAACCATGTATTTATGGGCATAGTTCCATACTCACCACTCTGTTCCAATTGATTTGTGTATTTGTGTTTCCTTCCCTAAATAGCACATTATTGTGATTACAGTAGCTTCGTCAGAAGTACAGATATCAGGGAGTGTGAGTGCTCCCGCTTGGGGTTTTTTTCTTTTCAAAATTGTTTTGGCTATTCTAGACCCTTTGTATTTCCATATAAATTATAGGGTCAACCTGTAAATTTCTACAAAAGCCTCTTAGGATTAAAATCGAAATTTTATTGAATCTTTAGATCATTTTGAGTAAATTTAACGTTGTAACTATATTAAATCTTCCAATCCATGACATGTATCTTTCAATATTGTAGGTCTCTAATTTCTTTCAATACTCTCTTGTAGTTTGTAATATAGACTTATTATACATCATTTATTAAATTAATTCCTATTTTATATTTTTTAACTTTATTTTCCAATTGTTGGTTGCTATTACATAGAAATGTAATTTATTTTTGTATATTGGCTTTTTATCCTCAGGATTCTCTACATAAACAATCCTGTCATCTGCAACTACAGTTTATTCTTTATTTCCAAACTTTAATTCTTTCATTTATTTTCATGTTTTAATGCCCTGGCTAAGACCTCCAATTACAAGCTGAATAGAAGCATTAGAAATTGACAACCTCTCATTTTTCCTGATCTTAGGAGGGAAATATTCAATATTTCACCATGTATGAGATGTTAACTGTAGGTTTTTTTCATAGATGCACTTTATCAGATTGAGAAAATTCCCTTCTATTCCTAAATGTCTGGTTGTTGTTGTTGGCTTTTTTTTAAAGCATGAATGGGTATCAATTTTGTCATATGCTTTCTCTACCTCTACTAAAATGATTATATATTTTTTTCTCCTTTATTCTGTTATTATGAATTAAGTTGATTTGTTTTCAAATGTAAAACCAACTTTATATTCCTAGGATAAACACTTGGTCACAATGCATAATTTTTATGTATTGCTGAATTCTATTTGCCAATATTTTGTTAAGAATGTTTATGTCTATCTTTACAGATATATTGACCTGTTATTTTTGTTTCTGTAAATGTCTTTATTAAGTCTTGATATCAGAATTATGCTAATCTCAGAAAATAAATTGGGAAATTTTCCTTTCTTCTCCCTTTTTAAACTGTTACGCAATATTTGTAATTTTTTCCCTTTAAATAAGTCAAATTCACAAGCGAAATCAGCTACATATAGAATTTTCTTTGTGGGAAGTTTTTGATAGCAAATTCAGTTTCTTTATAAAATACAGGCTACTTAATTTTCAATTTCTTCCTGAGTCAGTTTTGGTAAGTTTATTTTTCAAAGAATTTGTTTATTTCATCTATGTTACCAACTTGGTTAGCATAAAGTTGTTCATAGCATTCCCCTATTGTAATTATAATGTGTGCAGGATTAGTAATGATATCACTTCTTCCATCCCGTATATTGGTCATTTGTATTTTCTTTTTTTCCCCCCCTTTGAGAGAGAGAGAGGCAGAGACACAAGCAGAGGGAGAAGCAGGCTCCATGTGGGGAGCCCGATATGGGACTTGATCCCAGGACTCCAGGATCATGCCCTGGGCCAAAGGCAGATGCTCAACCACTGAGCCACCCAAGTGTCCCTTTTTCTTTCTTTCTTTCTTTTCTTTCTTTCTTTCTTTCTTTCTTTCTTTCTTTCTTTCTTTCTTTTTTCATTGAGAAATCTTGCTAGGGGTTTACAAATTTTATGAAACTTTTTAAAGTACCAATTACCAACTTTGTTAAAAATACCTAGTTTGTTTTCCAATATATTGATTTCTGCTTTTAGTTATTATTATAACTATTATTATAGTTATTATTTCCTTTTATTTTCTTTGGGTTTAATTTCTTTACCTTCTTTTTTCTCCTTTTTAAAGGGCAAATGAACATAGATAAAGTGCTTGTATCAAAAAATCTATAAAGAAGTTATCAAACTCAACACCTAAAGAATAAATAATCCAACCAAGAAATGGACAGAAAACATGAACAGACATTTCTCCAAAGAAGATATACAAATGGCCAATAGACACATGAAAAATGTTCAACATCATTCGGCATCAGGGAAATACAAATGAACACCACAATGAGATACCACCTCACAGCAGTCAGAATGGCTAAAATTAACAAGTCAGGAAATGACAGACATTTGTGAGGATGTGGAGAAAGGGGAACCCTCTAATACTGTTGATGGGAATGCAACCTGGTGCAACCACTCTGGAAAACAGTATGGAAGTTCTTCAAAAAGTTGAAAATAGAGCTACCCTATGACCCAGCAATTGCACTACTGAGTATTTACCACAAATATACAAATGTAGTGAACTGAAGGGCTGAAGGGGCACCTGCACCCCAATGTTTATAGCAGCTATGTCCACAATAGCCAACCTATGGAAAGAGCTCAGATGTCCATCAATAGATGAATGGATAAAGACTATGTGGTATATATACACACAATGGACTACCAGTTAGCCATTTTAAAAAATGAAATCTTGCCATTTATAATGACATGGATAGAACTAGAGGATAGTATACTAAGTGAAATAAATCAATCAGAGAAAGATAATTATCATATGATCTCACTCATGTGGAACTTAAGAAACAAACAGAGGGTCATAGCTGAAGAGAGGAAAAAATAAAATAAGACAAAATCAGAGAGAGAGACAAACCATAAGAGACTCTTAATCATAGCAAACAAACTAAGGGTCACTGGAGGGGAGGGAGGCGGGGGGAGGGGGTAGCTGGGTGATGGACATTAAGGAGGGCACGTGATGTAATGAGCACTGGATATACATAAGACTGATGAATCACTGACCTCTACCTCTGAAACCAATAGTACATTAAACGTTAATTCAATTTAAGTAAATTTTTGAAAATAAAGTGGAAATTTGGATAATTAATTTTAAAACTTCCTTCTTGGGGTGCCTGGCTGGCTCAGTCAGTAGAACATGTGACTCTTGGTCTCTGGGTTGTAAGTTCAAGCCCCACATAGGCATGGGTGTGGAGTCCACTTAAAAAATGAATGAATGAATGAATGAATGAATGAATGAATAAATAAATAAATAAATAAATAAATAAAACTTCCTTCTTTTCCAACACGATCAGGTTAATGCTATTAACCTTACTCTAAGCACTGCTTTATCTGCACTGTACAAATTTTGAAATGTAGCATTGAATTCTCATTGTCATTCAATTTGAATATTTTCTAAAGTGCATTTTTTGATTTTCAAGTATTTAGGATTATCTAAGTAGCTTATTTTTAATTTAGTTCTACTGTAGTCAAAGGACATATTCTGTAGGAATTCAATCTTTTGAAGTGTACTGATATAAAACAAGTGTGTAATTTACGTTACAGTAAGTGGAAAGTGGACATCAGAGAGGTGTAGATAAAGTTCCATGGGAGTTAGAGAAGGAAAAAGTTAATTCCAACTGGTGTCTATCATGGAAGACTTATGAAAGGAGGTGACATTTGAGCTGGGTCTTGTGGATGGATAGAATTGGGGAATAAGGAGATGGAAGGCAGTGCCTCAGGCAGAAAAAATAATTTGACTAAAATTTCCTTAAAAGGAGGAATTGTGATTATCTTTTATGAACTCCAAGACCTAAGAGCTCTGCTGAGAAAGTGACTACAGACTCATGGTCCCAATAATCTCCTCTAAGATGTCTTGAAACATCGGCTGCCAAACAGCTACTTAGACATTTTGAACTCTGAGTCTGGCCATCTCCTGTTTTAGACACTGACAGTACCACATACTTTAAAGTAGCCAAATCCCATAACTTCAAGCTTTTTTTTTTTTTTAAATGTACTCAACATTCAAAGGTTTCTTTTTCTGCCCACAGGTCTGGGAATATAACAAGAGGGATACACCAGGAAAGCTATTTCCAGTCGTAGTCTCTCCCTCCTGGGATGTTGGGAATTATTAATGACATCATTAGAGAAAAGCTTCACTTGTCACTAGAGTCATGTGGCAAGAGCCACTCTTAGAAGTGTCACCGGCAGGAGGCAAGTGCCTCCTGGGCATCTGCGTCATCTGAAAATAGCTTCTAGTCAGAGTCCCCTGATAGACGAGTGATGCAAATGAGTTTAGGCTTGAAACCATTCTTTCAGCCAAGCACTTATAGGCCACCATTCAGCTCCATTGGCATCTTGGGCCCTGATAGCCACCACCCCAGAGCTCAGGACAGGGATGGTGTTTTATTTCTCCGCTTCACATGCTCTAGTCTCCAGAGTAGCAATTGTGGTAGTCCCTTAAGTGAACGAGTGGAACCGCGCTGAGCCTCTTACCTGGGTGCTGGCACATAACAGACATGCCCTTAACCCCGCACTTCCCTCAGTGAGGTGGGACAGTTGCCCTTATCAGGATTGTTTCTTAGGGGTTGAGTTCCCAGTGTAGAAGAGTTGGTTTGGAATGTTTCCTCAGATCTACTTTGATATGCTAACACCCACACTCCCGCCTCAATTAAATACTCCTGTCAGCCCTGCCAGATGTCATGGGCTTATCTGTGTCACAGGTGTCTCGGCAGGAAGGGGGTGAAGGGCTGACCTGGAATAAAAATGAACTTTTGATAGCTAAACTCTCAAAAGACTGAGAAGCCACACCGAAGTCTATCAAGACCGTCAGGGGACACCAGCATGGCTCAGTGGTTGAGGATCTATCTGCCCTTGGCTCAGGTCGTAATGCCAGGGTCCTGAAATCGAGTCCTGCAGGGAACATGCTTCTCCCTCTGCCCATGTCTCTGCCTCTCTGTGTGTGTCTCTCATGAATAAATCAATAAAATCTTTTTTAAAAATAGGCCTTCAGTTCCAAATAGTCATTTAATACAATTCCTGGCGAGAAAAGTCAGGTAATCCAAAGTCAGGCATAAGGTTAGTCCTCTGTGGGTCTAATGAAGCCTATTTGAGAAAATCAACTTGCTCTTTCCTTTGGCCTTGCTGAAGACAGTGTCCCCTGTCCAGTGGCTCTGCACAGGGCACACTGCCCACATGTGATACATTCCAGCCCTGTGTTTGCAGTGAAACTGTCCCAAGAACTCCACCTCCAGTGCTTAGTCCCTCCTTGACTTTGCAACTCCAAGTCTGTAAGGGTTTCCTAGCCAGGATGGTGGCAAAGATAAAACCCTCTCTGGAATATCTCTCTTCAGATGTGCCTGACAACGCTTTGTCAGAGTCAAAGACAAAGTGTGAGAGCAGAAAGTGCTTCTTCATCCAGGAGCATGTCATCTCCGGCGAAGGCATCTGGTTATGTTTCAAGACTGGGTGATCTTGACAGAGCCTGCCAGGTCACTTCTCAACACTGGACAGAGGCTGGGCATCTGGTCCCTCACCCTCCAAGTAAGGAAAGCAGGATATACAAGGAATCTCTGGGCTAGGCTCCCCTGAGTCTGTTTAGCCTAGGTGAGTCTTAGAAAGTTTAGGGACAAACTCGAGTCTGGTACCTTCTTCCTTAATGCGTTGCTTTATGTTGCTAGTCCTCAGACAACTCATCAATGACTTTTCCACCACTTCCTCCCTGCTTTCCTCTCTCTTTGTAGAGGGGGCCAATATTTGAGGGGTGCAAGATTTGGAAGCATCAGGACTGAGACTAGAACCCAGAAAGAGATCCAAGTGAAAAAAATCTGAATGCTTGATTGGGCATGACGTTGTCAAAGGAGGGAAGGAGGGAATGCTGATAACCAGAAAGGCCAAGAGGGCCTCCTTGCAAATGCTTCCTACAGATTCTGAGAATATATTTATAAACCAAGCCCAATGCTACAGGGAGACCTATTCCAAATGTAATGGGTTCGACAAGCTGGGGTAACATCAATGTCATACTTGTTTGAGATGTTTCCAGCATCTTCCCAGAATGTGCCCAGAGCAGTAACTATTACAACAAGTTCATCGAAACAGGAGTGCCCAAGAAGGCTCCACCTTCCACTTTAAGGGTTAGGCTTTGCACATTAGCATACATTCCTGCCAGGTACTAGAACTCCCTCCTTGTGTATAAGATGCTTGGGCTCTGAAATAATTGGTTTGCATTTAAATGCCCAAATGTGATTATATAACCTTGATTCAATTAACAGGTCTGACTTGATTCAAGCCTAGCTCAGGAATGAGACAAATAGTGATCTAAATAATAATTAGAACAAGATGAACTGGCTTTGCTGGTCTCCGATGTTGGGGATTGGAGGAACTTCCGAGTCATCAGATGGGAGTTGATGTATCTGGAGGTCCAACTCCCAACACTGTGCTCACTGGCCTTTGAGGTCCAGAGCTGGAGGTCTGAGGTTCTGTGACAGTGGCCATCAAGGGCTCTAACAGCTGGTCCCTCTTTTCAACTTAGCAATAATAAAATGGAGCCCAGGAGAGGTAGTGTTGCTGGCCCAGGGTTGCTCAATCAGCTAAAAGCAGAGCAAGGACTTAGGTTCAGCACAAAGAACTGCAGAGTTCATGTGATCCAACCTCCCACCCAGTTTGGGAACCCTTGGCTGTCATCACACCTCTGCTTGGCCTCTGTCAACAGCAGGAAACCCACTGCCGCTACCAATCTCACCACCTATGATAAACTCTTCCTTGCTTTGATCACCAATCCACTTCCCTATAACTTTCATCCGAAGATCCTTGTATCCTTAGACTTCCCCATGTCATTTCTTAACTTACTCATCTTTACTCCTTCAAAATAAATTCTGGATCCCCAAAAAAGCTTTGCTCTGCTAAGATATGTTGGCAGCAGCTTGGACTCATGGATTTTCACAAAACCCAATCATGAGCTCCGCCTTGACTTGTGAGTGTTTCAGCTGCCTCACCACTGAGCCCTCCCAGACCTGGAGGGGGTCAGAGGAAGTAAGGAATCCTGCACACTGTTGTACAAAGTCATCTCGAAGACTAGAACAAAATTGGAGAGGAAAACGAAATAATGAATTCATGCTTTTGCCAATATAGTGACATATGTTGAGGAGAGAATCTGAATTTTTTTTTCCGAATAGATTTTTGTACAAAAATGTGTCATTTATGATTCGTTCATAATGGTATTGTGCAATTTTCATAATATCAGACACGGATCCCACTGAGTGCCAATCTGTGGAAGGGAAAGCCAGATAACTCAGTGTTTTGATTAGATATTCAACATGAAGAGATTAGAATTAATCAGGGTCTGCATAATGCACAGCACCTGGTATACCATGCTGGAGTGAGCCGAGTGCCCGCCTCCTTTGCCACTAGACTGTGAGGTCCTTGGAGGCAGGAAATGTGTCCTCATCGCTGTGCCCTCAGCCTTGGCTGACTTCTCAGCAACTATTTATTGGATAAACTGATGCATAAAGGGTGTTCCGTCCTGGCCCGTGTGCCAGTTTGGGGGAGTTAATCGGTGGTATGTTCTGACATCAGCCTTGTGCTGTGCATCTCACCGCACCTGGGAGCACATCCTAGCCTGGAAATCTGGACCAGGAAGCAATTTATAGCACAAGATAATTACTTCCTTAAAAATGGATTTGCCACGTACCCTCTCTAAACAATGAGCACCGCACCCCCCCCCCCGCCCCCGGCCCTACAATTTTTTAAATGATCCAATTGACAAAACCTTGGTCAGCATTTCTTAGGATCCATATCACGAGTGAATGGCACCCCATGCAGCCATGAAAGAGCTATCAGTACATTTTGAATGATCTGTTTGAGTTCAACTCTGCCAAATTCAGGTATCAGTCTTAATATCGTTCTGACCTTTTCCACACCTCTGCTGGCATGTGCCTTCAAGTCAAAGGGCCTGGAGAAAAAGCAGGAAGGAAAGACTTTTTTCTTTTTCTTTCTTTCTTTCTTTTTTTTTTTTTAAGATTTTGTTTATTTATTCATGAGAGACAGAGAGGCAGAGGGAGAGGCAGGCTCCATGCAGGGAGGCCCATGTGGGACTCGATCCCAGGACCCCAGGATCACGCCCTGAGCTGAAGGCAGACACTCAACCACTGAGCCACCCCGGGGGTCCAGGAAAGGAAGACCTTCTGCAGTCGGAGATTGGCTCCTCTCTACATCCCTGATCTCCGGGCAGGCAAAGCTTGGGGAGCATAGCACATGATGGCCCAGCCTCCCCAACTTTGGGAACTTACAAGCCACAGTAGTATAAATCCCAAAGGTCCCTAGAGTCAAGAAACGGAGCCCCACATTTAAATGCTGTCATCTAATCAGAATAGCCACCCTTTGAGGCGTTTTTCAGATAATAAAGCTGAAAGTTGGTGAGATTAATGTCTCCCAATGTCACAGTCACACGGAAGGGACAAGGTGGGCCTCGGCCCCGGGCCATGGGTAGGACTGGAGCTTCCGAGGCCCTCCCAACAGCAAGTGTGGCCTGCGCCTCCCGGGGACGCAGGGGGCTCCGGCTTCCTGGGCAGGGCAGCTGTGGCCTGAGCTTGTGATTGCTCGCCACGACCCCCACCCCCTCACCCCCACCCCCGGTCAAGCCAGAATTCCTCTCCTTTCTGCCTCTGGGTGTAAGCTGCCTGGAAGAAGTAACGGCTGGGCCTTCCGCTCTGAGGCCGGGCCGGGTGGGGTGTGGTGACAGCCGGCCGGGAGTGTGACCCGGGTCCTGACCTCGTGCCCCTGGCTGTTCCCCTGCCCCCACCACCCGCCCTCCTCCCTTGTTTCCCTCCGCCCCTTCCCCACACCATCCTGGGACAGGAGAGAAGCGCAGTGGTCCCGGCCCCAGCCCCACTCGAGTCTGCCCTTGCGGGGCACAGAGAGCCCAGCTGCCAGAACCAGCATGGGGTTCAGCTCAGTGCAACCCTGAGATCCAGAAAGGGGAGACAAAGTCTATCACGAGCCCCTCATCCTCTACAGCCTAAGGGGGATGTGTCGCTGTGGGAAAACAGAAGTGCCCAGGTGGACTTTGCCCCGGGTGGCTCTGGCCTTCAGGGAGGACTCCAGGGTGACTTGGGGTTGCCTGGCCCCTGAGAATGAGTGGGGTCGAGATGAAATGGATCATGGTCTCGTTCTTCATTGTCCACCCCAGCCACACGAAGCTTTGGGTGAGACAGGCTGCTGCGGTTGTGTTCGCCCCCAGTTAACAGTCACCTCCCTCACCTGCGGAATCACGGCCCGTCACCCCCGGCCCTTTGCCCTCACCCTGTCTCCTCTTTGTCCCTAGACACACTAGGCTCCCCAACACGTCTAGACCTTATCATCCCTTCCATCTAGAATAGCACCCCCCGACCCTCTCCAGGCTGTGTCCACCCAGCCCCGAGGCCCCCACCTTGCGGGAACTTGCCACAATGTCTCGGGCAACAGTGCTTACTGCGAATTCCCGTAGCACTTTGTACAGCACGTCGCTGGTCACATGATATGAGCCTATTCGCCTGTCTGTCCATCTCACTGCTTGGATGAGGCCCTCTTTGGGGGAGAGGAGTCACCTCTTTCTCTTCCTTATACCTCCTAGATCCTAGGAGGGGCCCTGTGAATGTCGCTGGAAAGTGGCCACAGCAGCAGCAGTGGAAGATATTTTGCGTGGGTGTTGCATGCGACCCGGGCAGCCTTGGGGCCAGGAGCACAGGACTGGCTCCTGAGGGGTGAGCCCTCTTGTCCCTCCCTCACCACATTCTCCAGTGGGGCTCAGCTCAGGTCCTGGACGGGAACGTCCACCAGCCCCAGTGCCAGGAGGGTGTACAGGGGAGCGGCGTTTTGGTTTAGGGGATCAAGGTGTCCTTTGAAGGACATGAAGGCTGCTTTTCAAGCCCATGATGACGGCTCCCCAGGGAAGGAGGGTAGACAGAGAGATGGGGTTGTCCTTTCCGATCTGGGTAACTTTGAATAAGTTACTTAATCTCTCTGGGCCTCAATATCCGCATCTATACAGACGGGGAGATGATGCATACCTCATGTTGTTGTGAAGACTAACAATTACTGTTCCCTGAACTTACTGTAAGAGCTCGGGGCTTTGCAGACAGTGTCCAATGAGAGAGCAACAGAGACAGAATCGGAGCTTGAACCACCGCCAGATCAAAAGGACAAGCAAAACTGCAAAAGATGACAAAAATGGTAGCCGTCGCTCTCTACCGAAAGTGCATTTAGACCTCAAAACCTTTGTCCTGGTAGGAATTGAAAGTGGAAAAAAAAAAAAAAAAGACCTTTTTGTCCCCCCTCCCCTCCCCGAACAAGAGTAAATAGCTGTGACAGGAAGTACAATGGTGCAGGAGTGGCAGGGACACCAACAAATTGTGCCTCATTTTCCATAGACCGCCTTAGTTCTGGGAAGTGGCTGCCCAGCCAGGGATTACACGTGCCATCCCCGCAGGTAGGAGGACTATGCAATAGGTTCCCCTAGGGAAGGCGATTCGAAATGACACGAGTCCCTGGACAGTCAAGAGGGTTAAGAAGAAGGTGTGCAGAGCCAAAAGATAAAAGCAACCAAAGTGTCCCTTAATGGAAGCATGGATGAATGAAGTGTGGTGCGTAGTTATGAGGGGTGGCATTCGCCCTTCCAGAGGACGGAGATGCTAACAGGTGCTGCCACAATTCCCTGAGAACGAGATGGGGGAAGGTTTCAGAGCTCGGCTTGGTTTGGGGCTGAGAAGACGTTTGTGCTGAGGGCTCACCTGCAAGTCCAGCAGTTCCCACAGACTGAGTCACAGCCCCTTGGCTGCGAGGATTCCAAGGACTCTGCTACTGAGGAAACCCAGGGAAGTTTGCCTCCGTGGAAGGCACATCACTCATTCTCGGAAAGGAACTGGCTCTGGGCTCAGGGTAAAGGAATGCAGGGGGAGAGGGGACGGTGGCTCTGTCTGCGGAGGCCACTTGGGCACCCAGGCCTGCATGCTCTCCTAGGCCAGCCTGCCCAGGGGGACGCTGCTCCTGTGGCTCCTGATGGGAGGCCGCCTTAGCGGAGGCCAGCACTGAAGGGGCCAGGGATTGTCCTGTCTCGTACTCAAAAGTGGGACCTGCACTGGAGCTGCCGGCTGTACCACAGGCCCCAGGATCGGCAGCGAGGGGAGGCCCGGCCTCGGGGGTGTAGAAGGGGTGAGGTGGGAGCCACCAAGACAGGCTCTGGGGCTCAGACGGGGACATGGAATTATAAACTGGTGGCAACCGCAGCAACCAGACTAGCTGGGTGTCCAGGCTCCGGCCCCTCTGGTGTCGGGGGCCATCCAGCACCCCTGGCAATGACTGAGGGGACTCCCAGCCCGAAGTCATGCACTCAAATTGACTCTCGTGGCCTAAAAGACCAGGAAGGACCCTTGGGTTTCAGATAATCATTCGGAGCCCTTGACTTCTTGGGCTCATCACAGGACAGTGACCCTGGGAAAGAGAGGAAGTCGTGCTGACAACAAGGGGGAATGAAGCTGAGCCAAACTGTGGAGCCGAAAAAACAGACGCAATCTCATTTCGTTATCAATTTTGCAAAGAATTTGCTGTTTTAATGAATCCAAGCAATTCAAGGTTAGCTGTAATGACAATATTCTTATGCGCATTCGTCCTGGGCTCCCAAGCTGGAGAAGCAGAGATGGGCTTAGGACCGGGGAGCCGGGAATTGCACACGAATCTGACAGTTGTGTCAAAATCCTGCACCATCTACAGGGGTGAGTCATGCAGGGAAAGGTCACGTGAGTTGCATTAAAATAAAGGCTGAGAATGATGGGTTGTCACAGGTCGTTTTCAAGGGATTCAATGTTTGTTAAGTGCACGCATGCCCCTCTCTCCCTTATTCCAGGTTAAGACCACCAGACTCTCCCGCAGTGGCCATCAGCGCCGCAATTGGCCCCAGTATTCCTTGCCCCAGGCCTTGACCACGTGACACGCCACCAGACTCTGAGGCACTGGGAGATGACAAACACACAACACTCAAGGAAAAGATAAAGTGCAGACGCTGCCTTTTCCTTGCACCTCCCGTCTCTCGGAGTCTCTTGGAGTCAGCCTTCCATCTTCCTACAAGGTGGCGTCTGGTTTTCTCTCCAACCCTGGGCTAATGTTTGCCTTTGCTTTCACTAAGGCCAAAGCGGAGTGTGGGAACCCTG
Organism: Nyctereutes procyonoides; assembly: GCF_905146905.1. NCBI lineage: Eukaryota > Metazoa > Chordata > Mammalia > Carnivora > Canidae > Nyctereutes > Nyctereutes procyonoides. The sequence continues at coordinate 65,033,152 of NW_026575049.1, forward strand.
CCCCCCGCCTGGGCCCGATCTAAAGAGAGCTGTCGAAGCTTTCCTGGGATTTTCTGAATTCTTGTACAACCTCAGCCGGGGCCTGGTACAAAACCCTGTCGATAAGCATTGATAAGCACCCTGCATTTGAAGGGGTGCCAAGGCCGCCTGGGCCTCGTGCTGCTTCCTGGGAGCTGGTCCCAGGGCCGAGGCTGAGCCGGCCTCGGGCAGGGCCCCGCGGAGAGTGGAAACCCTTAGGAAAGGGAGGCCTGTCCCTCGCCAATCAGACAGTGACTCAGAGCTGCCAGTCTGGAATCCCAGTTCCCCCAGCATGACTAACACCGTCCTCCCCACCCGCTTGCCAGAAGGATGCACACTGCTCCAGCTGTCGGTGCTCACCTTTGTGGGGAGCACTCACTGGGCCGTGAGCATAGCCTGCCATCCCCTTCAGCGCCACGGTGGGCTGGTGCCTGCGGTGACTTAGGGTCATTCCAAGACCTGCCTGCTCCCTCTCCTGTCCCTCCTGCCCTCTTGCTGCCATGAGAACGGGCTGAGCTATCCCTGACCCCGGGGCTTGAGCAGCGCTGCAGGGAGGCCGGGCTGGAACGAGGGTAACTGGGGACTCATCATGCCTGAACCCGTTCTCAGGCCCACTTCCCCGGAGGCCAGCGCCGCCAGATAGCTACATGTGATTGGGCGGACGGTGACAGTGGGCTTACGTGCCAGGGCCACCCCGGCTCCTAGTCTCTGCTTCCACCAGACTCTTTCAGTGTGAGTCACTTTGCCATCTGTGCACCGACCTCAGTCTGCACCTGCAACTCAGGCCTTTGCCTTGATTTCCACCAAAACCAGACTAACCACCCATGCAAGACCTTCGTGTGTGTAGCCCACTCTGGGCAAGGGCTGCTTAGGCCCCAGGCTGCTGCAGCAATGCAAACCACTTCAAACAGCATCTTTGATCTTTAATGATCCTCTTTGAGGCCACCCTCACCTCTGGTGATGTCTTGCTGGCCGGACCACCCCATGTTGCTAACTGAGCTCCTGTTTCTCAAAAGAGCAGTTCATGAACCACCTGCACCCGAATCACTAATGTAGGAGTGGAGGGTCTCCTGGGGCAGAGTGTGTGTGAGTGTGTGTGTGTGTGTGTGTGTGTGTGTGTGTGTGTGTGTTAAAGAGAGATGAGGGGATCCCTGGGTGGCTCAGCAGTTTGGCACCTGCCTTTGGCCCAGGGCGTGATCCTGGAGTCCCGGGATCGAGTCCCACGTCGGGCTCCCTGCATGGAGCCTGCTTCTCCCTCCTCCTATGTCTCTGCCTCTCTCTCTCTCTCATAAATAAATAAATAAATAAATAAATAAATAAATAAATATCTTAAAAAAGAGAGAGAGATGGGAAGAGGTGTGTATTTTTGGCTTGGCTTATTTTGGTTTTTTTGTTAGAACACTTATTTACAAGTGAATTTGTACATTTAGAGATGTGTTCCCACGCTATTCACAGTGTCCACTCATGAGTGACCCCTTGGATCATATCCACAAAACCAATAGAGTTGAAAGGAACAACGAATGCCATCTAGTTCAGGGGTCCGCAAGCATTTTGCTTGCGTACCTCTTTCAAAGAATTTTGAAACCTTATGTGCACCCCCTTAAGCATTTGTGGGTTGGTATCTAAAATTTTTCATCTTAAGTTTAAATAGCTGCAGAAGATTAAATTCCATGGTAAATGTGAAATATTTTAACAGTTTAAGCATTTTGAAATAACTCTTGTCACTCATTTAAACGTATCTAAGTAGAATTTTATTTTATTTTTTTTTTTTTTAAATTTTTATTTATTTATGATAGTCACACAGATAGAGAGAGAAGCAGAGACACAGGCAGAGGGAGAAGCGGGCTCCATGCACCAGGAGCCCGATGTGGGATTCGATCCTGGGACTCCAGGATCACGCCCTGGGCCAAAGGCAGGCGCCAAACCGCTGCGCCACCCAGGGATCCCCTAAGTAGAATTTTAAATGTGATAGCAATTCATACCCGCCATTATCCTTTTAAAAATACAGTGAATGAGCTCTTCGTTAGGTCAGAAATTTTACATTATTTCCTTTCCTCCTTGAATTTATATTTCCATTTCCCTTCCCCTATAGAACTTTATCCTGATATAATATTACATTTATGATTAAAAGCTTATATTAATCATCTTATCACATTTCTCTTAAAATGTATATAAATGCAAATCTAATTTCTTTTTCTGGGGTCAGAAAGCTCTAATGCTATGCCATCCAATACGGTAGCCACTAGCCACAGGTGGCTATTTACATTTTTTAATTAAATAAAATTTAAATTTCAGCTTTTCATTCCCACTAGCCACACTTCAGGTGCTCAATAGCCGTGTGTGGCACATGGAATCGCACGGGACAGAGTAAACAGAAAACATCTCCATCATTACAGAAAGTTCTATTGAATAATGCTGGTCTGCAGCCTGAAAAATTTGTCTCCCAGAATTAGTCATCATTACAATTAATAGTAACACACAATTCATCAAAATAACATAAATGTATCATCTGTTTATTGACACATTTGGGTAAGATACTATGACCCCAAAAGGTAAAATTTTATTAGAAATGCCTCTCTTGGGGATCCCTGGGTGGCACAGCGGTTTAGCGCCTGCCTTTGGCCCAGGGCGCGATCCTGGAGACCCGGGATCGAATCCCACGTCGGGCTCCTGGTGCATGGAGCCTGCTTCTCCCTCTGCCTGTTTCTCTGCCTCTCTCTCTCACACTGTGTACCTATCATAAATAAATAAAAATTAAAAAAAAAAAGAAATGCCTCTCTTAATGAGACGGTTAGTGCTTTTTTGTTTTTCATGCATCCATGGATGAATATTACTTTCTTTAGAATGAGCACAGTTTCCACATCAATTCTTATCCTTAATTCTCACTTTTAAAAATACAAATGCCAAGAAAATGTGCTCAGAATGGACGTGTCTTATGGTAGTGGTATTATTTGATTGTGTGAACTCTTTCTGAGGAGTGCGCCCAACCTCACACATAATGACAAGACTACTGTTAGTGATTTATCATCTGATATTAATAAATATTTATTAGTTTCTCCTTCACCTTTGCTAAAATGATGGGATAATGCCTGATTTGCCAAAGGATCTGTAGTCCAGTCACTAGAGTAGTTCACTTACTCAGCCTTAACCAAAGCTTTGAATTGTCTCTTTGATTGGAGTTGAAGATTTTTACAAATGACAAGATGACGAGACGGGCCGCACCCTTCTTCTGCAAAACATGGGGAAAGGACATCTTCTGTAAGAGAAAGGGGGAGAGCCACCCAAACACAGGAGCAATCACAGGGACACCAGCTTTAGCAGAAGAGGACATCTCAATGTGAGCATCTAGAAATGGATGTCTTTAAGGTCACCTGCAGTGCAACCCGTTAGAATGTCTTCGCGGTCCCTGGCATATGCTCACCCCAGTTTACAGACCGCTGCTCCAGAAATCGCAAATGCTCCTACACTCAGCTCCACTCAGCCCTCACCTTCCCCTCTCTCAGCACCTGCATTTTTTTTTAATCCAAATACATGAATTTGTTTGATGCAATTATGGGCCTATTGTTTCTTTCTCTCTTTTCTTTCTTCCAATATTTTATACTTAAAAATGATCCACATATCTCTTTATTTAAATAAGATGTATACACACAGTATATCATAATAAGCATAAATTTATCTATAAATATATATGTGGTATATAATAATTAGCCCACCACCCTAGTTAAGAAGTGGAACAATCCCAAATGACCTTAGCGTCTCACTTTCCTTCCTGGGTACATGATCGAATTGTACTTCCCCACATGGCCATGTGACTTGCTCTGGCCAATAGAATGCAAGCAGAAGCAATGAGCTCCACTTTGGGATGGCCTTGAAGGACATGATTTGTCGTGTTCCCTCGCGCCGCCACCCTTACCAGAGACACGGAGGCCTCCTTAGCTGGCCCATAATGAATCTTTTCTGTCCTTAAGCCATTAAGATTTCAGCTCCGGCTTATTATTGCGGCATAACTGAAACAGAAACATCTCTGAAACTTTACATGTGGCCCTCAGCAATGGTATTCCAGGGACAACCACCATCCTTGCCTTTTCTTAAGGTTTTACCACATATTTATATTCCTTTTTTTTTCATATTTATATTCCTAAAAAATATTTGTATGTGTTTTTGAACTCTATGAATATGAAATCATATTTTGCTTTTTTAAGGTGTTATTTGTGAGATTCATCAATACTAAGGATACGCCACAACTTATCCATTCTACTATTAATAAACAGTTAAGTTGGGTTTCTTCACTGTTAAAAACAATGCCTCTCTGATTATGCTTGTACATCTGCTGGCATAGATATATAAAATTTTTCTAAAGTAGCAGTTCTCAAAGTGTGGTCTGGAGACTTCTGGGAACCTCTAAGAGACCTTCTCAGGGGCATCTACAAAGTCAAAACTATTTTCATAATAATAAGATGTTATTTGTCTTTTTAAACCTCCTTCTCACACAAGAGATTGATGGAATTTTCCAGCAGCTACATGACAAGAGATATCACAACACACTGATGCAGACGCAGCTGAAAATGCCCGTCTTCTATGAAATCCGATTTGTAAGACCATTGAACAATGTCACTCTTCCCACTAATTTGCTTTGTTTTAGAAAATATAGTTATTTATTTAAATATATTAAATAAATTATTAATAAATATATTTATTTATTAAATATATTATAAATATATTAATTTATGTTGGTATGCTACAGCTCTATCGCTGTTACTCTTAAATGAATTAATGATTTTTAAAATTTTTAGTATTAATTTCTAATATAATAAATATCCTTATTTGGTGTCCTCAATGATATTTCAGAGTGCAAAGGGGTCCCGAGACCAAAAGGCTTGAGAACTGCTGCTTTAGGATATGTAGCTACCAATGGAATTGCTGGGTTATAGTTTATGTACATCTTGGACTTTCCTAGATAATGTTACAAGAGTCTTCCCAAGTGGTTGTATCAACTCCCTCTCCTGTGAGCAACACACGAGAGTTCCTACAGGGGCACAGGTGCTCTACTACCTCAGAAAGCCTTGTGAAGGGGGTGGGTTGAGAAAGCATCCGTTTCAGGAGTGCCTGGGTAGCTCAGTCAGTCAAGCATCAACTCTTGATCTCAGCTCAGGTCTTGATCTCAGGGTTGTGAGTTCAAGTCTCCCCCCACAACCTTCCCCGTTGGGCCCCATGCTGGGTTTGGAGTCTTGTTAATAAATAAATAAGTAGCAGAAAGCATCCACTTCTTCCTTCTGTCTCCCTCTACCCAACCAGTTCTCCAGGTGAACCAGAGCTGAGGTCAAAGCAATTGGGAGATGCCCCCAACTCATTGAGGACAGCTGTGGGTTGCAGTTCTGGAAAGGAGAAGGGATTATTGCCGCCTGGTGGTTTGTTTCTACTCTTTGGGTCTCATAGGAACCGTGTTGCTTTTAGATCTTCCTGCGACTAAAAATGGTCACAGTTTCCCCCTCCTCATTAAGCCCCTGGGCTCCCCCACACACACCCAAGCCTTCCTCCCCAGAGTTCACCTTGCTGAAAGTGTCAGGGAGGGCAGATTTCTGCACGCCCTTGAGAGTCTTCATCCTGTCTGGCCCCGAGGAGGCCCTCACAGGCCCCCTGGCTGTACTGGGCTGCAGAGGAGTTTCCCAAGAGAAAAAGTGAGCTTCCCAGGCCGGGCCTGGAAGAGAGAACCGAGAAGGCCTGTTCCTGCCTCGGGAACACAAGGAGGCAAAGCTGAGTTTCTTGCATTCTCTTATCCCAGTGTGTTCCCTGGTGGGGACCACGAGCAGCTTATAATATTCTTTCTTTAAACACGAGCACAAAAAAATAAACAAACAAACAAACACGAGCACACGTACACTTGGGGAAAACCGCGCTCACGGGAGGTAGGCCAACCGTGGGTACAAGAGCCTGGAGGGATAAAAACTCTCCTGATTTTCAGAAGAAACATGCAAGGGTTGTTTCCAGGAAAAATGCTGCCGGGTTGCGTCCACTCCCTTCAGTGCCCTCGTCCCTCCTCCCTTCCCACAGACCTACTTCCGTCATGAGTTGGCAGCAGCGTCATTCCTCTGCCCTGGGAGCCCTGCCAGGGCCCTCCCATGTTCCGGAGAGGTTCTCTTCCATTCCTAAGCAGAGCTGTTTAAAACCGGATGCCACACGGCGCCTGGGCTCCTTGCCCTTCCACCCCCTGCCCCCTGGCCCCATGAGCAGTCCCCCCCTCCCTTCACCATTCTTGACTTTGGAGTCCAGGGTGTAACTGAAGCCAACCTCCTTCTGTGGGGCAGACAGGCACAGGCTCCCGGCCAGGGCCTGGAAGCTGCCAGAGGAAATTTCGCCTGGCGGTGAGGCTCCCAAAGGCTTTCCAGCCACCTCGGCCCCCCACTACCTTCTCCGACCTCCACAGCAGGAATCCCGAGGCCGGGATTAGATGGCTCATCCAGCCAGGCCCTCGATCGGGCCAGATTTAAGCCACCACGAGTACAGGGAGACACCCAGTTGATCAGAAACAACCGAAGGCGGGTCTAGAGCCTCCATTCACTTAGCTTGAATACATTAGCCTTTGAGCAGAAGGTGCCCATTCATGCTTGGATTGGTGCGTCCATTCGTTGGCTCCCCAACGACGCGGCCAGGCCTACGGCCTACTGCTCTTCACAGTTCTGCGGCCCCAGGGACCCTATGGACCGAGGCCGTCAGGAGTTTCCTACAAAGGAAGGAATAGGAAGTCATCGGAAATATGACCACAGAAAGAGACCTTAGGAGGCTGCTGGGTGCCAGAGGACGGCGGTGCCCCTGACCCTGCTGCAGTCCTGCGGACGCACAAAGAGCTCCCTAGGCCTGAAGCCCAGACCCGGCAGGCAGCAGGGCCGGAAACCCGGGCAGGAGAGTGACAGCCAGTGGAGTGGGAGGTTGGGAACGTGGCTTTGGATCTCCCCCAACACATGTGTGGGAGGAGGTGGGCCATCTGAGGCTTCGGGAGGGCCTGGGCCCAGCAGCCACAGATGTCACTGCTCATGTCTGGGGAGCAGCTGGCAGTCGGAGGGTCTCGCCAGGCTGGGGCAGGGGCCTTGGCCTCCCGGCCTGGTGCTGCTACTCTGGTTGTCACAGGGGCCATGACACCATGATAGCCACAGGTCAGCCATGCTGACGGGAATGGGGGGGCCCCAAAAAAGATGCAACCGCTGCCTTCCTCGAGAACTGTGGTAATGTCCATGTGTCTCCAAATTGAACTCGGTTTTCCACGGCCAACCAGTCCTCTGTGTGGGGAGGTTCCCTCACTGTTTCTGATTCCCGTTCCTTGAGCAATGCCGCCACCATTTTGCTTCCGGTGTCTCTGCTTCAGCTTATCGGTCACATGAACAATGACCTATAAATACACTTTCATTCATTCGGCAAACACACCCTGGGCGGCAACCATGTGCCGGGCCCTGTGCAGGCCATGGAAAATGCTGGAAAGGCAGGGTCTTTCCCTGCAGGTTGTAGTGGAGGAGGCAGGCACAGCACACGGCCGAGAAAGGCTCTCCTGGAGGGAATCACTGGGCTGAGAGCTCTGGGGCCCCCAGCAAGGGCCCTCCTTCACCACGTGTGGCCTCGAGAGCCCTTTCGGGGTCCAGTGCACTGCGCTCCATGCTAGGATCTCAAGGGCCTCAGTGCAGGAGGGACAGTGAGCTCATTGGACATGAATGAATAGAAGGTTCTAAGGCCGGCACCTGATGGGGAGCGGGAAGGATGCAGGAGCTTAGGATCACAGCAAACTGCCTGTGCAAAGGCTGAGAGGCTGGAAAGAGCAAGGTTCACAGCAAGGCCTAGGCACATTGCCAGGGCTGGAGGCCACGCCAAGTGGAGTTTGGACCCTGACCTATAATAAGCAAGACGGAACTGCGGAAGGTTTTTAAAGCAGGGCATGACCTGATCAGATCTGAGAGCTGCACTCACACACACACCTCTAAACATATATTTATATATTTACACACATTCGCACTGTAGACACGTATGGATACCGCTGAAGTAAAATTGATGAAAATATCTAAAATTCCTCAGAATATACCCACGTTCAATACACATATGTGTTTATATTTCACCCCTATAAACCTAGATACACCAGTTGCTGTGCTTTTCTTCTTCTATTCCCTCTCCCCCAGCCAGTCAGAAATTTGAACACTGCCCAGGAGAATTCCAGTGTTCTTAGCAGAACTATAAAGAGGAAAACACGGTTAATATTCAGAAATCTCCCCTTTCTTCCAAAGGATGCTTTGAAAGTCAATAGGCAAGGCCGTGGGGAGGGGAATTCAGCAGCGAGCGGGAGAGAGGGGCGGGCAGGTGACGCGTTCCCACGGAGGCCCCCGCCTGCCCCGCGGCTGGGGTGAGGGGTGGCACAGAGGGCGGCGGGGGTGGGGGGTCAGGCCCTGCCACGGGACACAGGTGTCCCCAAGAGGCCGCCGGCGCCCTGGCCGCGACAACAGAGGCCGTGCAGAAGTGCCGTCCACCCCCGCAGCCCCTTCCCCCGCTTGCCAGGAGCAGGTGTCCACGCGGGCAGAAGCTGCTGGCCTCTCTCCGGGGCCAGGTCATCCACCAGCAGTTGGCCGAGTGCGCTGGTGGCCGCACCGCAGAGCGGGGCTCGAGCCAAACCGGCTGGGTTGAGAGGCCAGGACAGCCCTTGCTCCCATCCCTCCGAAGTACCTCAGAAGCTTGGTCCCCAACCCCCCACCGGAGAGGAGGAAAGGGGGTGGCGGGGAAGCCAGGGATATGCCACAGATCATTAAAGGGAATTTAGAGTCACCTTACGAACTCCACCCAGGAGGTCGGAGACCCAGGAGTTGCCCTGGTCCTGCCTCCTTCTCACTCTGCCCGTTTAAGTCCCCCGGCTCTCCCTCAGCCGCCTGGGGCCGGCCCACCACATCCCTTCATCTTCACTGTCCCCACCGGGGCCAGGCCCCACGGTCTGTCAGTCTGCGAGGGCGGCCGGCCCGGGTACCGCGCGGACTGAGTGCCTCGCCGCAGCGTGTTCTCTTGTAGGTCTGGAGGCCACAAGCCTGAGACCAATGCGTCGGGGGAAGGGGGGGTGGCCTGTCTCCTGGACACGATGATTCTATCGCCTCCTGTGTCTCCACCCGGTCTCTCCCCGTGTGCGTGTCTGAGTCCTCATCTCTTCCTATAAGGAGACCCGTAATCCTGGGTGGGGGCTCACCCTAATGACTTCATTTAACCTGAACTGCCTCTTTCAAGGCCCTGCCTCCAAATACAGTGCCATTCTGAGGTACTGGGCCCTCGGACCTCCCATGTGAATAGTCGGGAAACAATCCAGCCCCTGACACTTGGACCAATGTGAGAGAAAAGGGAGATGCAAATGTCTGACAACTGCTCTCCCCACTTCCGTCTTTGCCCCCTCTCCGATTCGCTCTCCACGCGGGATCCTGAGGGAATGTTTAAAAATATAAATCTTACCATCTTATTCCTCTGCCTCCAACTCTTGAGTGCCTTCCTACCCCACTTAGAACAAAACCCGACCCCTTGGCCTGCAGGGCCTGGCCCCAGTCCACTGCGTCAGCCTCCTCTCGTGTCCCTCCCCCGTCAGCCACCACGCCGCCATCCCACCCAACTTCTCTCGGTTCCCAGGGCAAGCCAAGCCTTTACACCACTCAGAGGCTTTGTACACGTGGTGTGCTTGCCAGAAAGTTCCTTCCTGCTGCGTGTCCCATGCCTGTCCCCTTTCTAGTCTTCCTGTCTTAAGTTAAATGTCCCCCGACCTGGTTATTCTCTGTGACAGCGTCCTTCACGGTGCTCACATATGACCGTCGTCCCTTTGTCGGATCATCTACTTTCTGCCCGTTTTTTGTTTCTTCTACTTGAATGTGAGATTCATGAGGGCAGAGACTTTGTCTCCTTTCCGTGGCTTTCTCTCTAGCACCTGGAAGAGTGCCTGGCATACTACGGGTGCTCTGCAAACACTAACTGCATGTGTGATCGTGCCAGAGTAAATTATGTGCAAAAATGGCCCCTCCAAGGAACTGAATGATTTGCTGTCGTATAACATTGTTGGATACGTGTTCATTAAACTTCAAAGACTTCTGCCAAAATGACTAATGTAGAATAGTTATTCTTGAACCTTCCTTTGTGGCCATAGTGGAAGAGCAGGAGCGATTTCCTGTTGAAAGCGTTTCCAGTTCCCCACGACTAAATCATCTCATCAGTGGAGGAGAGCACGCCCCTTTAATTGTCTAGGGCAGGACCAGCTGGCCATTCGAGTGCCACATTGGAGTGGCGCAGACTTTGGCATTGACATACTCAATTGCTTTGAATCTTGTCTCTGCTAGTATAAGCTGCATGGCCCAGCAAGGTCGAAACTCCCTGAGCCTCCCTCTCCTTTATAAGTAGACTGGAGAGAAAGGGACCCACCTCTCAGGAATATACAGAGATTAAATGACATAATAAAAAAAATTGAAATGAAATAAATGACATAATAAGGTGCCCAACATAGTTCTCCACACATGGTGAAGGTGACTGAGTGGCAGCCATTATTATGGACCCAGGAAGCAGCGATGCAGGACTTTGGAGCAGAGTCATGGAAGCAAAGAACAGGAGATAAATTAAATGCATGATTGTGAGATGGCACTGATAAAATCTGTAATTATTTGGATTGAGTGTGAGAGATGAAGCAACATTAATTGAACGGAACTTGAAATTTCTGGCCAGATGATTGTGCAGTCATGTGCTGTCATGTCGTCAACAGACACTTCCACACAAAAGCTGCTCCACAAAGGATTTTGAATTCAGATAACTCACTGCTTGATTTTTTAGCTCCAGATAGCCTTAAAATGGGCTTTACTGGTATTTAAGAATTCCTAATAAGACCTATTCACTTCCTGGCCAGTGGGAAAAAGCAATCTGAAGCAATAGGGAAAGCTGGAGTGTTTTTCCCTTTTGTGTATATCTAAGTTTTATTCATTGTCTGGTCTTATTTCATACGTGAATGAATCTTCCCATTTCTTTTGCACTGTAAGGGGAAATGCTCCTCCAGCTGTCCTCCCAAGGTTACAGATTTAGGCTCAAGCCCCCCACCCCCAAAGACCTCCACGGGGTTCGATGGGGGTCCTCTGTTGTCCAGGACTCTCAGACAGGTGCATGCCGAAACTATGTACTGAAAAAAGCACAGAAAGCGGTGTCCCTGAGAATTGGAAACCTCTATCCCACTGAAACCAGATTAGCTAGCAACCACAAGGCAGTCTCTCAAGTTTAGGGTGGGCGGTTGCCATGTTATGTTTTATTGGTTGCTGAAAGAAAAGGTGGAGGGGAAGAGGAATCATCAGGAACGCATTCATAAAATAGGGATCTAATCACCACCACCCTTGGCAAGGGGGGAGGAGGTGAGTGTAATTGTCACAATGAGAGTCAAACTCTTTTATCCTCCAGCTCAGTCCCAAGTCATGGCTTTTAAAATTGTGGCAAGAAGGGCTTAATGCAAATACGTGTTGAATGAATTAAGTTACAGGGAAAAAACCCAAGCGTGCTTAATTATATACTCCAGAGAAACAAATGCAAATGTTCATCTAGAAACATGTACAAGAATATTTAAAACAGCATTATTCATAACAACCAAAAAGTAGAAACATCCCAAATATCTATCATTAGTAGAATAGGTAAATCAACTGTGGTGTATTTATGTAAAGGAATACCACACATCATGAAATGAACAGTGCACACGCTCGTCAACATGGATAAATCTCCTACACATTAGGAACAAAAGATAAATCTCATACATACCAGGAACCAAAGAAGTCAGACATTAAATAAAACGTGGCAGACACACTCTACAGTGGCCCCCAGCAAGTCACATCCTTATATAAGCCTCTTCTTGTGGTTGCAGATGAGGATGGCGACTTACTGCCAACAAATAGAGTATGACAAAGGTGATGGGATGTTGCTTCCTTGGTGACGTTATGACATATGCCATGGTAATGAGACATCACTCCCACGATTTCTTACTTTATTTGTTTTTAAAATAGATTTGCTACTTTATCTAAGACTCTGTCTGCAAACTAGAGACAGATTCCTCCTTATTCTCCTGAAGTAAGTTGTCACATTGTGAGAGAGCCCGTGAGAGGGCCGTGTGGCAAGGCACTACAGGTGTTCTCCAAAATCTGGGATTAGGGGTATTGGGTGGCTCAGTCAGTTGCACATCTAACTGTTAGTTTTGGCTCAGGTCAAGATCTCACAGTTGTGGAATCAAGCCCCGCATCGGGCTCCGAGCTCAGTGCAGAGTCTGCTTCAGATTCCCTCTCCTTTTCCCTCTCCGCCCCTTCCCCTGCTTACACTCTCTCTCTAAAATAAATAAATAAATAAATAAATAAATAAATAAATAAATAAATAAATAAAATCTTTAGAAAAATAAAAATGAAAGCTGACAGTGACCTTTGGCCAACCGTCCTACAACCACAAAGAAGTGAACTCTGCCAACAACCTGAATGAGCTTGCCAATAGATCTTTCCTCAGTCAAGCAATCAGATGAGAACGCAGCCCAGCCAACATCTTGATTGCAGCCTTGTAAGATCCTGAGCAGATAATCCAGCCGAGCTGTGCCTTAAGTCTCAACCCAGAGATAATGGGAGGTGGTAGATATGTGCTATTTTAAACCACTAGGTGTATTGTAATTTGTTATACCACAATAGGCAACCAACCCAGAAAATATACTGAATGATTCCAAGTTCATGAACAGAAAAAAACAAAACCTAATCAACGGCGAATAGAATTCAGAATAGAGGTTACCTCTAAAGTGAAGGAGGGATTATTAATGAGGAAGGAGCAAGGGTTACTTTCTGGGATGCTGAAAATGTTCTTTATACTGATCTGTGTACATGGATGTGTATGTATGCAAAAATTCACTGAGCTGTACACGTAAGAACAATGCGCTCTAAACACCCTACTGTGTATGTTGTATTCTTTGATTTGAAAATTTTAGAAAATAAGAAAGGGGAGAGAGAATTCTGAAGGATGATCCTTTGTCCATCTCTTCACCAGTCTTACATCCAGTTGAATCTCCAGCAAAGAGCGTGTGGAGAGTCCCAGAATTTGGGTTCTAGTACATTTCCTCAGCCCTCCCTTGGTTGATGTGCACTTCCCTGCCCCACATGCTCCTCGTCTAGTTACAAAAAGAAGTCACTTGCAAAATTCTGGGCAGAACTAAGAATTTTAAAGCAAGTAAGTTCATGATATTCATTTAATTATGAGGGTTTTTACAAGTCCTCATGACCCAGAATGCCTAGGATGCTGGTGTCCTCTGGATGAGGCTCATTTTGTGACCATCTCCCTCTGGAGGTTTGGTGCTCCAGAACGTCACTCAGCTAGTGTGAGCAGACCTGGGCAACTGTGCAGTAATCACAGCACAAGAATGTATTGTCCTTTACTGTCTTTGTGTCCACAGTCCATTGGGTATAGAACCTACTCTTGATTATTCACATATTCAGGGATTCTGGAAAGTTTCCAGTCATCTCTTGCCTCTTGAAGTTAATCACCAAGACAGGCACCTTCACTGCCTGATCCTACCACACCCCCCAATCTCAAGCAGGGTCTCTTCTCACTTCTTTGCTGGACTCCTCTGCCTGCCCTGCTCCTAACACGACATGGTGAGCCTTATTTTCTGCTGGATCTTCTGCTGATAGCCTAATCCTGCCTGGGCTCTCCAAGTGGGTGCCGAGGAAGTGCCGCTTTCCCTCAGCCCTTTCTTAAGATACTTATTCATCTTAGAATTTTTCTCCCCACTTCTCTGGAAAATGAACCCTCACCTATTTGTGGGGCAAGAGCTGTGAGGGTAACTAACTGGAGACTAGCAGCTGAGCTGGTTGGACAGGTGTGACTCTAAACTCCCTGACTCCCAGGTGGCATTGTGAGGGAAGGGACACAGTTGAACCCCCTGCCACGCTCACCATTACCATACTCACAGCGCTGCACCCTACAGGTATGTGCCTGAGTCTTTCAAATTACTCAGAACCCTCAAAGGAAGATTCTCAACCCTGTGACTCCCACCCATCAACCCTGCTCTCTGTCCTAGCACCAGAGTAGAGGTGGATCTATTATAAAGTCAGAGAAACTTTTAGATCCAGGGACTTTCCTTATGCTGGCTCCTCATGGCTCTTGAGGGGCTCTAGCAATGGGTTCGTGTGGCCATATATTTTTATAAAATTGGCAGTGCGTGTCTGTGTATGTGTGTATACACACATAGTACACAGGTATGGGTATATTTTATTATGTCATACAATGTATAACATGATGTAGTCGCATATACATTATATATTATAATATACAATGTGTATGTGTACATATGTAAGATATATGCACATATATGTATCGTGGATATACATTGTATGTGTGTATATTTATTTATATGAAATGAACAAGTCACAGGGTTCACCTGTAATATATATTCTACGATACGCATACATAAATATAACATATATCTAACAGAATAGTTCATGACCACTTTCCCTCCTCCTCTGTCTTGCGGCCCCCCAGTGTCAGCAGCCCTGGAGCGGCCATAGGCATTGGGGAGATCTGGCAAAGAAGAATTTAGTTGGAAGTACATTTGGGATGGGTTTAAGGGAATGTTTGCATGTCATTTCCCTGCAGTTCAGTGATGGCTAGCCAGCCACTCCGCCAGGTCAGCCAGTGTCCCGATGAGAAGGTCAGGGGTACGCTGTGCCATGACCGTGACCTGTGACACCCAGCTCCAGAACTCATCAGGTCACGAAGAAAAAGAAAACAAAACCAAGGATTAAAAATGTACAAGCTAGTATATGGAAAAACTTCCAAATCTTTTTTTTTTTAATGATTTTTAAAAAAGATTTTATTTGGAGCCCATGTGCAAGTGGGTGGGGCATTTCAGGGAGAGGAGGAGATGGGGAAGGAGGGGAGGAGGAAAGAGTCTCCCTGCTGAGCACAGAGCCAGACATGGGGTTTGATCCCATGACTCTGACATCACAATCAGAGTTGAAACCAAGAGTGAGATGCTTAACTCACCGAGCCACCCAGACGCCCCCGAATTCTTCCAATTCTTAAAGTTCAGAAATGAAAGAAACTCAATTAAGTTATTTCCCAGACTTGAGTACCATCCCCAAAATGTTACCAATGTTACCAATGAATTGTGAAGCTGAAAGAAACTTTACGCAACTACCAACAGCTTAGAAAAACAAACTGCAGATACACAGAGGTAAGACTGAACTGTCTTTCTATTCTCTCCAGAGAAAGCAATAACACAAAATTACGGTCCGGTGAAGAGTAACCAAAGCACATGTAGACCAAAGCGGGAGGAAAATGGTATTATAAAGGAGTATCAGAAAAAAAAAATAAATAAAAAATAAATAAATAAAAAAATAAAGGAGTATCAGGCAAAAAAGTAATAAAAGAATTATGCAATTTTTCTAGATTCTATAGTTCATAAAATATGCAGTTTGCGGTGGTTTCTTTTATTACCCTGAATAAACGTTCACTTTTATACTTAATTCTTTTTTTTTAAAAGTTTACCCTTTTTAATGGTGGTGTAAACCATTTTTTTAAAATTTTTATTTATGATAGTCACACACACAGAGAGAGAGAGAGAGGCAGAGACACAGGCAGAGGGAGAAGCAGGCTCCATGCACCGGGAGCCCGACGTGGGACTCGATCCTGGGATCCCTATACTTAATTCTTTTAAAGATTTAATTTTTAGGGGATCCCTGAATGGCTCAGTGGTTTGGCGTCTGCCTTTGGCCCAGGGCGCGATCCTGGAGTCCCGGGATTGAGTCCCGCGTTGGGCTCCCGGCATGGAGCCTGCTTCTCCCTCCTCCTGTGTCTCTGCCTCTCTCTCTATATCATAAATAAATAAATCTTAAAAAAAAAAGATTTAATTTTTAATCTCCACACCTAAGGTGGGGCTCAAACCTGCAACCCTGAGATCAAGTGTTGCACGCTCCACCAGCTGAGCCAGCCAGGCACCCCCGCTACTGAATTTTTTATGTTAATTATGTATTCTTTTCCTTAAAGAGGACCCTTCCAATTTTATGTTTCCTAGAACCAGGATCCAACCGGAGGCACAGGCCGCCTGCCCAAGACTCTCCCCTCTTGCCTCTCACGCCTCTGTTCTCTTTCCCACTGCCTTTCCTCCTTGCACCTGCAGAGAGACCCTCACAGAATCCCTCAGTGGCTCCAGACATTTGTGTCCAGGACAGTCTTTGTGGATGGAACGTGGGTGGGATGTTAGCGGTTATTTGGCCCCCCACCCATTTTACTGATGGGGACACAGACGCAGAGGGGAAAGCAGCTTCTACAAGGTCACACAGCAAGCTGGTGGTGGAACTTAAGTACAGGACCCTGACCAGTCCAGTGCTCTTTACGGTGCTGCTTGCACTCTGTTATTTGTTATCCCGGTGATTTGCAAACCTACCTGCCTGATTTTTTGAAATGTAGGTTTCTGGGCACCACCCTCAGAGATTGTGATTCACTCTTCATTAGCTGGATCTAGAAATCTGGGTTTTTAAGCACCCTGCTCTCCAAGTGCAGCTAGACAGAGACGGATGAGCCTACCTTACTTATCCCAACCTTCTTACTCCTCACGCTCTGCACTGTTTCCTTCCTCTGAGCCACTCGCCCTCCCAATACAGTGGGGGAAGGGAGCAGCAGACACCAGCTCTCTTCTGAGCTTCTCACCATCCCACTTCCCTCCAGGCACACACACACACACACACACACACACACACACACACACACGACTACAGCCTTCTTCTCTAACACCTTTAGCTTGAAGTCGTTTATAAGGATAAATACCCAGTGAGCTCCAAAGATTGTCGAAACAGCAAAAAGACCCTAGATCCCATAGAAGGATTTTTGGAAAATAATTCCTGGTAGATTTCACAAATGCTTTCTCGTCCTCCACCTGAAATGTAAAACCTGGACCTATCATATCCAGTGTCATCATTGGCCCTGGGGATAACCACAGGTGACCCACCGACTAGCTAGTGTGATTAATTTCTGACTCGGGCCTTTGACGCCACCTCAATGCTAACTAGTCGTGATCTGACCTGTTGGCTCCAGATGTCTGGGGCCTCCTGACATTAGCAGCCAGAACAGGACACACGCTGTTATTTTCCAAACGTAGCGGATGCCATTTGAGGCCTTAACAGCCATGGTCCCTGAATGTCACCTGCTCCTAGGAGCTCAAATTAGGTGACAAAAGCTTTTTATTTCTTTTTAATATTTTATTTATTCATGAGAGGCACAGAGAGAGGGGCAGAGACAGAGGCAGGGGGAGAAGCAGGCTCCATGCAGGGAGCCCGATGTGGGACTCGATCCCCCAGACTCCAGGATCACGCCCTGGGCCAAAGGCTCAACCACTGAGCCACCGAGGCGCCCCAGGAGAGGAAAGCTTTTGCCTCTCTCCAGGCATAGTGAGATAATGTATATGAAACTCTGCGAATCCTCAGGAGCGATATAAATGTAGTGTTTCCACTCACTATTTTTATAAGCCCAGATCTGGAAGTTCTCGAAAGATGTTTTTGAGCCCAGAGTAATCAGCTGGCACTCCCCTGAAGCACACACGCATGGACCTGACTAATAACTTGGCCCCAGAAGAATCCCTCACGGCTCTACAATTCTATTTTTATAAGAGCTACGAGGAAGATTATTAATGGCAATGCTTTTCGTTATTAACAATCAAGCTTGCCAAAAACAGTTTCCTATGGTGTGCAGGTCCTCAGGCACAGCTTGCGCGGGGTTCCCTGGAGCTGCCGGCTTCCCTCGCCATCCTAAAAGCATTTCATGACTATCTGATATTCCTTGGCCTTCCTGTTTCCTCTGTGTTTGGTGTCCCCAAAACCAAATTCAAAACAGAAAAGGCTACTTGTTTCTTTAAATAGAGTCATGTTTAGTGCTCCCGGAAGATATTTCATCCCTACCTTCATGCACAGAGTGCTCCTGACCCTACAGACAATAGCTAACTAGCAGCTTGTCCCAGTGGCTTAGGAAATTCTTTTCTCCATTTATAGGATCAAGATAAAGATTACTCAGATCTGTGTGATTCTGTCTTGACAGAGTTTCAGAGTCTGGGAACCAGAATCTGTCTGATGAACATTCAGAGGCATAATTTCAGAATCTCAAATGACAGAAACATTCCTACTGATTGCAAATGAGGACCAGAATGCTTTGCTAGTTTTGATATGTTCAACGAACACCCAGAAAACAATAACGAAGACCATCTCTTGATCCTTTCCTACGTTAAAATATATTCTCAAACTGCATCAACAAAATTACCTAATAAATTATCAATAAACGTCAGTTGATATGCAAACCATTATGCTAAATTCCTTGCTGCCCCCAAAATAAACAGGACAGCATTTCCGCAGAGAGGACCTTTTAATCCAGTCAAGGAGACAATCCACATACACAGGCAAGTACAAGTAGAATCTGAGAAGTCCCACAAAAGAGGTACAAACAAAGCTCTAGAATTTCAGGTGCAAGAGATCACTTTGAGTCGAAGGAAATCCATGAAGGTCTTAAGAAAGGTGAATTTGAGCTGGGTCTCAAACACGTGCACAGTCTTGTGACTGGATCCGCGCGTGTTCCTCCAATTACCCGCTCAATAGAGTTTTGTCGTCACTGGAGCTCACGCTTGTGACGGGTGTGCATTTTCTACTGCGGAATGACCCATCACCACAAACCAGCTGGCTTAACGCACATGCATCGTCGTGTAGTTTCTGTTGGCCAAGAACCTGGGCGTTGAGTAGCTGGGTTCTGGGCTCACGGTCTCACAAGCCTGAAACCAAAATATCAGCTGGGCCAGGTTCTCATCTGCAGTTCTTCCAAGTTCATTCAGGGCTGGGGACAGAATTTTCTTGCAGTCGTAAGACTAGAGTCCCTGTTTGTGTGCTGGCTGTTTGAGGGCTGCTGTCAGCAACGGGGGTCACTCCGTGTTGCAGCGACATGGCCTTCCCACCATGCGGCAGCTTGCTTCCTCAAAGCCAGCAAGAGAGTCTCTCTCTTTAGGAAAAGGCTTAAACCTTCCTTTAAAGGACTTACCCAACTAGGTCAGGCCCAGCCTGAGTAACCTCCCTGACGATCACCCCCAAGTCACTAATGAGGGACCTTAACAACCTCTGCGAAATCCCTTCACCTGTGCCATCTCATGTCACCTATTCATCCCAGTAAAATCCCATCATGTTCACAGGCACCCCCCCCATACACACACTCAAGGGGAGGTGATTATTTAGGGCATGTACCCCAGGGAGCAAAAACCTTGAGGCCTAGGTTTTTGGCAGTGCAGGACAGAGCCCTGCACTGGGGCCTCCTGACATTAGCAGCTAGAACAGGACACACGCTGCTAATTTCCAAACAAAGCAGATGCCATTTGAGGCCTTAACAGCCATGGTCCCTGAATGTCACCTGCTCCTAGGAGCCCAAATTAGGAGACAAAAGCTTTTTTAAAAAATATATTTTATTAATTATTCATGAGAGACACAGAGAGAAAGGCAAAGACACAGGCAGAGGGAGAAGCAGGCTCCCTACAGGGGCCAGATGCGGGACTCAAACCCGGGACCCCGGGATCAGGCCCTGGGTCGAAGGCAGACACTCCACCGCTGAGCCACCCTGGCGCCCCAGGAGAGGAAAGCTCCCTGCTCGGTGGGGAGCTTGCCTCTCCCTCTCCCTCTGCCTGCCACTCTGCCTGCTTGTGCACTCTCTCTCTCTCTCTGTCAAATAAATAAATAAGATCTTTAAAAAAAAAAAAGTGCAAGCTTAGCACCCACATGATAACACCTCCCTTCCTGCAAATTGCATCTCTGTCCACGCGCTTAAACTAACAGGACCGTAAGAGGGACAGTGAAGGCGGAGAGAGGTGTGGAAGGCTGTGCTTGCAAGCACGGCTGCTACCATGTAGTGCATGCTCGTTGCACTTACTGCATGCACACTACACTGTTACACACAGTGCCTCGTCCATTACGCACGTGTGAACACACACACGCAGTGCACACGCTGTGCTTGCAACGGACAGTGAAGCCGTCTTTTGTTGAGAGCCGGGTCTATGTCACCCGCTCTGGGACTCGGGTGGACCCGGAGCGGCCTGGCCGCTAGCCTGTGGCAGGGGTGATGCTGAGTGACTTGGGGGCGAAGTCACAAGAATGAGTTGTCCTCCCGCCGCGCCTCCTCGGACGTTCCCTCCCGCACACGCGGCCAGCCTGAGAGTGCGGGGCCGGGGACAGCCTGGCCTCCGCCACGGTGCCCCGATGGCCGTGTAGTGAGGGAGTGTTCCAGAACCCCGAGCCTCAGGCTGCCCGCTGGACCAGGCGGTGTCGGCCCAGGTCGCAGGCCCCGAGATGAACGACCGAGGGCGACAGGTGACAGGGAGCAGGGCAAGCCGGACCCTGCACAGGGCCAGCCCGGGAGGAAACCCTCCCAAGGCCAGAGCTGGAAGCACCAGCCGCCGAGGACCCACAGCCCGGCCATCACGGGCCCTGGAACCTTCCTCGGCCTCCGGGCAGCGGCACAAGGCTGATGCACGCGGTGAGGCCGGAGGGAGCGGGGCCGGCGGGGCTGAAGCAGGGCCCCGGCCTGAAGTGGGTCCAACGTGCAGGGGGGCGCCAGTGCCAGACAACACGGAGGTTTCCGTGAAACACGCGTGCACACACACACACATGCACACACGCACGTGCACATACACACACGCACACACACGCACACACGCACACATATGCACATACACTCACATGAGCATGCACACGTGCACACACAAGGCACATGCACACACATGCACACGTGCATACACGCACACACACACGCACATGCACGCACATGCACACACATGCACACGGCCCCCACTGCCCGCCAGACACAGCCCAGCCTCCACCTGCCTTGCACTCGCAGGTCCAGCACAAGGAATCCGGCTGCCAGGGACACACTAACGCCCGGTCCCGGCCCTGTCCCCAGGCCCGGCCTCCACAAAGCGTGTAATTCCAGCCGTTTGGCTGCATCTCAGGAGGCGCTGGGCTCCCAAGGGCTTCCCGCCCGTGTTCCTGCTTACTCGGCTGCTGTGGGAGACAGGATTCCCGAAGGGCCTGGAAATCCAGCATAAATGGGGCACAGGGTGGGGTTGGTTCTGGGCAGCAGGAGTAAAGGGCACATGGCCAGCAAACCCCGCCAGAGTAGACACACAACCATACACCACACACGCCACCGGACGCACTGCACCCACACACCACACCCACCCCTACACATTGCCCACATATACGATACCTATACCGCACACTATTCACACAACACGTAACACGCCACACACATATATACGCATGCACACACGCACACATATCTGACCTTCAGGAAGAAGAATCTAGTGGTAGGGAGAGTGTGACTTAAATATGTGTAAGAATCTAACTAAAATGACAAATCCTACAATTATAATATTTTGCAATCATTTAATCCAAGCTCTCCACTTTATAGGCAAAGAAGTTGGGGTTTAAAAAATAAAAAGAAGTTGGTAAGTTTAGCTGAAAGTAGGAGTGTCTGTTCTCATTCCCAGGCTGGAACTTTCCCTTAGACCTCAGTGCTAGGGCAGTCCTCGCTGCCTCTCCTCAAGTTTTAAAAATATCCATAGTGGTTAAGACTGCAGCCCCAGTCACACACACACACACACACACACACACACACATACACACACACCCTCATCTGTGCAACTGTTACTTTGACTTAAGTTTAAAGAAAAAAAAAAAAAAGGAAGGAATGTGTTGCTTCCCCTCGTTACCCATGCATAAAACCATGGCCTTCCTTTCACTCCAGCATTTGCAATCTCATCGTTTATTTTTCAGTTTGAGCACCAAATCCACGTCTGAAAATTCCAAGGACAAGACTGCTCTGGTAGCTGAGGCTCGAAGCAAAGTGAGAACATGTAGGTCACAAGCAAAGCCTCTTGTCCCCCAGATGTCCTTCACTTCCCTTTGGTGCCCAGCAGGCACCACCTGAGCCCCTGAACCAAATACCCGAGGAGGCCAGCCTTTCCCTGGATCCTCTACCCGAGGCTTTCCGGGACATCTCAGGAGTATGATCCCATGGGTCCCACTGTGGCTGGCTGCTACCCAGGAGCCACGCTGGTCCTGGCCATTTCATAACTGGCCCTGAGTCTGGTTGGACAAGACATGCTCCCCACCAGGTCAACTGAGAGAGCTTCTGGATCCTAGGCCCCATGAAAGAAAGAAACCAATGTCCCCTCACCCTTGTTTCCCAGGGCCTCGGGCTGCGGCACGGGTTAATCTTCCTCTACAGGGATGCAGCTCGGCCCACCACGAGGAACTTCTGCACCTGGAGGCAGGGAGGTCTTTTCCATCATCCAGCCTCACCCAAGCTCCTCTGCTGGGCCTTCCCTCCCACACAATCCCCCCCCCCCACCTTGGGCCAAGGACCTTACCAGTGCCCTGGGCTGCTGTTGGGTGAGCTTGTCAAGGGTGGCGTGGACGCAGCTCAGCAAAGTTCCTGGGTGTGGGAAAGTGTCTTTTCTGTGGTTGTTGGGAGACCCTCCCTAGATGCCAAGTACTTAAGTCTTGCCATGGGCTCGGGCTGCCATGCCAACATACCACAGACTTGACAGCTTAGGCAACATAAATTTATTTTCTCACGTTTCTGGAGGCTCAAAGCCCAGGATCAAGGTAGCAACAGGTCTGGTTTCTCCTGGGTCCTCCCTCTGTCCTCCGCTTGCCGATGAAGGCCTTCTCTCTGTCCCCATGTGGTCCTTCCTCTGTGGGCATGTATCCCTAGTGCCTCTTTTTGTCTCCAAATTTCCCCTTCTTATGAGGACACCAGTCAGATTGGATCAGGGCCCGCCTACTTAATCACCTCTAAAGGCCCTGTCTCCAAATACAGTCACATTTTGAAGCACTGGGCTTCAGCCTACGAATTTAGGAGGACACCATTCAGCCTATAAGAACAGGAAAACTGTCACATGGCTCCTGGCAGACAAGTGATATTATCAGTCAAGTCATCCAGAGTAGCCCTTCTGGCAGTTCCCCCAGCCCTCTCCCCCTCCAGCACAGGAGATCTCTCCCTGGAGGGGAGGCAGCCATGCAAGGGATAGCTCTTCCTTTCTCACCTTTTTCCCTGTCTTTGCCCCAAGGCCCTCAGAGCCTTGTCCTTTCATTTGCAGGAACCTGATTTGGAAGCTTACAATAACCTCAAATTGGTATTTTCTTCTCTTTGCCTTCTGGCCATGACAAGCCTGTTAAAGAAAGGACCCAGAATGGGGGGGGGGGGAGGAACAGTACAAAGGTTACTATTTCAAGACCTCCCTTCTTTGCACATTTTCATGAACAGCTCCACGAAACTCATTGTCCTAATGAGGAGGGCCCATTTCAGGCCACTCCTGTGATAATCTCCCTAATTATGGCCAGAGACTTGAGAAACCCGGAGGCAGGACACCTCTCCCAAGACTGACGGGGACCGAATTATGTTCAATAGCGTCCAGGTTCAGATCAATGATTCTAAGAGCAGCAATGTAATTCCTGGGGGATTATATAGCGTAGAACTTCTCCTTTCCCTGGAAGGCTTAGTATCAAGTCTTCAAATCAGGCACTTACTTGGTTTTATTTTCTATCATCTTTTTTTTCTCTTTCAGTCTACGAAGGCAGGAGTAGTGACTCCAGAATTTCTATATAGGAGGTGTAAATTGGATTAAAAAGATTAGTCCAGGAGACTTAAAAGTGCACTTACATAAAATATAACTGCTTTATACATTCACACGCAGGTTTTTGTGTGAACATAAGGCTTGATTTCTCTGGGATAAATGCCCAGGAGTACAGTTGCTGGGTTGTATGGCAGTTGCACGTTTTATTTTTTAAAGAAACCATCAAACCGTTCTCCAGAGTGGCTGTGCCACTTGACATCCCCACCGACAATGCATGGAAGATCCAGTTTCTTCACATCTTCGCCAGCATCTGGTGGTATTGCCACAATTTTTTTTCTATTTTTTTTCTATTGTCACAATTTTTTATGCTAGCCATTCTGATAGGTGTATAGCGATATCTCACTGTGGTTTTAACTTGCCTTTCTCTAAACGCTAGTGATGCTGAACCTATTTTCAGGTGCTTATTTGCCATCTGTATGTTTTCGTCAGCGAAATATATCTTCATGTCTTTTACACATTTTCTAATTGGATTGTTTACTCTTTCCTTGTTGAGTTTCAAGAGTCCTTTCTCTATTCTAGATGCTAGTCCTTGGTTGAATAGATGATTTACAAATATCTTCTCCCTGTCTGTAATTTGTCTTTTCATCCTTTTACCCAGGCCTCTTACAGAACAAAAATGTTTAATTTTGATGAAGTCTAATTCATTAATTTTTACTCTCATGAATTGTGATTTTGGTGACAAGTTTTTTTTTTAATGTTTTTAACATTTATTGAGGATTCTTGCCCAAATCTGTCCATATCCTAATGATTACAAACTTTCTAACTCTACTACTCCTTCCAGTACATTAGAGGGGGAAAAAAATTCATAATCTCCAAATCCACAACAATAAAACAACGTTGGAAACTGCCATAAGAACACAAGTGAAAAAAAAACAAACATCTTTTCTAAGAACCACAGGACTATAAATTTAGGAAGGACACATCTAAATGAATCAAACTCATCAAATCATATACATTAAATGTATAGTTTTTTTAATGTTACTCATACTTCATTTGAGTGGTTTTAAAAAAGAATCATGCCAAAGAAAATCATGATTTTTGGCTTAATCCTCAGTTATTAAGAATCTGCCCACAATGCATATGGCCTCCTATATACAATAGATGATTTTATATACAATTTAAAATCCAATACATTATGAATTTATGATTCAGAAGTACCCTTAAGCATTTTTAAGCAGTAGAAACACACATGATAGATACAAGTAGAAATAATACCCACAAAGTGTTCTATATTACACTGTATCCCAGAGACACACCATAGAGGTCTCAAGTTATTAAGAAAACATCAAAAAATCTTTTGTATATTAAGAGTATGTTTTCAGGAGTGGGAAAGAATAACAGCTTTCCCTTTGTTTAAAATGCTCAGCAGCCTGAAGTTATGAACCTAAGAAGGTGTAGCTGTCTCTGGAGGAGCTGGAATTGCAGAGAAATCCAGCGTGGAAGCACACCTGTACTTTCCACCCCACCTCCCACCCCTAAACCCTCTCCCAGGAGAGGCTCAGGTTCCCACTTTAAAAGAAGTTAAGGTCACTTGTATTTCAGAAGGGTAAACGTTTGATAGTATGAACGACTTTTTCTTCTTATTAAGTAGAATGAATGGTAATTTCTGAAATGCTCTTCCAATTTAAAATCTAAGAGCTCCTGCATCTCAACCCATGAAGCCACAGGCCCCAGTGGAGGTTGGAGGGTGACATCTGCAATGCCCTAGCCTGTGTCCCTGGAAGCATGGAGGGTGTGAGCAGCCTACAGTCCGGCCATCAGTGTCACCACGGAGTTGATTGTAGTTCTCTTTGTACCGTTGATTATAATCACAGCTGTGTCCCTTTTCCTGCTATTGAAAGCTCATTGGAGGCTTTTCATTAACACCTTATTCCTGCAAACACATTTGGGGCACAGCACATCGTCCTCCAGCTTTGGGGGTGGAAGAGGGCGCATACTCTCCCCCACTTTTCAGGCACCCAGGCTTGTCCTGCATGAAATTGCAGGTGAACCCAACCTTCTGTGTCTGCAGGCATACCTCTCCCATGGACCACACACCACGTGACACCATGGGCCTCCTGTGGTGATGCCACTGTCTCCATCTTCCCAGCCCCAGCT
The DNA here is from genome assembly GCF_905146905.1 of Nyctereutes procyonoides. Classification (NCBI taxonomy): domain Eukaryota; kingdom Metazoa; phylum Chordata; class Mammalia; order Carnivora; family Canidae; genus Nyctereutes; species Nyctereutes procyonoides. Next base: position 65,058,965 of record NW_026575049.1, read on the forward strand.
GCAATTCTGGACCAGGAGGCAAACATGGCCTCTGGGGCCGAAGTTGTCACCACAACAGTATTGACCCCCTCCAGGAGAGCATCAGACCCCTGGGGGGGGGGGCAGCCACTTCAGGAGGGTAGGTTCCATCAGAAGGTATCTTTGTTCCAGGACTTTCCAGAGACATTTTGCCCTTGTCCATCATCAATCTTCTTTGTGTCTGTGTGAGAATCTTGGCGTCCTCTGTGGTGACAGGAACGTTCTTCTTTTGATCTGGGTAAGCATATTCACAGATTCGCTTATATACATCTGATTTCTGGCCTTTGGTGCTCAGCTTGAGTTCTTGGCACCAGGCCCGCAGGATGTCTCGGTGAAGCAAGTTGGCTGGTGGCAGTTTCGAAGGTAATGGAGGAACTGGGATTTTCTTCTGAATTCTTACTCTTGTACTCTTTTCTTGTGCCATCTTTTCTGAACAGGAAACTTTGCCTTCTTTCATAGATCTTTTCCATTTGGTCCCCACTTGTTGAGGTTCCTGGTAACTTTGGTTCACCATAAGCCTGCTGTTTCTCTTTGGCTTCTTCCAAAACAGGTTGGGAATGGCCAGCCAGATAGTCGTCCCCCCACTTCGTGCAGTTCTTTTTGCCTTTTGCTTTCTCCATACCCAAAGAGAAGTCAAGGTTGACAAAAAGAAAAGTCTTACTCCTGAAATGGCCCCAGGCCAAAAATTGCTCCTTTAAAAGTCTCCTCCTACTTCCTGTCACCCAAAGGTGCTCTTCTTTTTCTCCTTCCTCTCGGTGACAAGTTTAAAACCTTTCTACCTAGACCAAGATCCTGAAGGTTTTCTCTTATGTTTCTTTCTAGAAGATTTATGGTTTTACATCTTACACTTTAAATCCATGATCCACGTTAAGGTAATTTTTGTGTAAGGTGTGCAACTTAGGTCAAGGTTAAATTTTTTTAGCTTACGGATGTCCGATTGCTATAGCACCATTTATTGATAAGTTTCTCTTTCCATCAGTGAACTGCTTTTGCACCTTTGTCCAAAGTCAGTTGGGCATATTTGCATGGATTTATTACGGGGCTCTCTCTTCTGTTCCATGGATCTATGTGTCCACCCCTGCACCAATATTTCCACATAGTCTTGATTACTATAGCTATATGATAGATCTTGAAATCAGATCGACTGATTCCTCCCACTTAATTCTTCTGTATCAAAATTATTTCAGCTATTCTAGTTCCTTTCCCTTCTGATATAAAATGTAAAATACTCTTGTTATATCTACAGAAGCTCTTTCTGGGATTTTGATGGGAATTGCACTAAGCCTATATATCAGTGTGGGGAGAAATGACATCCTTACTCTGTTGAGTCTTCGAATCGATGAAGATGTGATGTCTCCATGTATGTAGATCTTCTTTGATTTTTTAAGTGTTGTGTGGTTTTTTTCCCCATAAAGTCCACAATGTATCATCTTAGATTTAAACGTCAGCGTTTTTCTCACTTTTCTTTGAACAATTATCAATTAATACTGTATTTTTAACTTCAAGGCCCACATGTCCACTGCTAGTATGTAGAAATACAATCTATTCTTGCCTGTTGTTTTGCACCTAGTTTGTGTCTTGTCACCTGTGACACTGCTGAACTTATTACTTCGAGGAGGTTTTATGTGTGCGTAGAGCCCTTGGCATATTCTACATAGTGAATCATGTTCTCTGCAAATAGAGATAGTTTTATTTCCTCACTATGCTTATGCTTTTTATTTCCGTTTCTTGAATCATTGCATTAATTTGTTTTTCATTTATCTTGCAGTCTATTTTCTCTCTGCTGTTCAGCCTGAGTAATTTCACGGATTTCTTCCTCTCTCTCCTCCATTCTGCTGTTGAGTCCACTCTGAGTTTTTTTGTTCTCATTTTATATATTTTTCAGTTCATTTTGTTCTTTCTCATATGCTTCTATTTCCTCTATTTCTTTTCTGAGACTTTCTATTTCTTTGCCGGGGTTGTTTCAAGTGTGTTTGTAATTGCTGAGTTTCATTATGGCTGCTTGAAATCTTTGTCATATAATTCTAACATCACTGTCCTCTCAGGGTTGGCATCCATGGATTGACTTTTTTCATTCAGTTTGAAATCTTCCTGGTTCTTAGTATGATGAGGTTTTGTCTATTTGAATTTTAGACATGTTTGTATTATGCTGTGGCACCTGTTTTACACCTGTTTTTAGCTGGCTTTTTCTGACACAGCACTGGCAGGTGAAAAAGAGTAATGTTACCTCATTACTCCTAGGTGGGGGTAGAAATCCAGGTCCCCTACTCAGTCAATGAAAAGGGAGGGGGGAGGTTCTTTGTTACTGCTGGGGAGGGGTGGGAGTTCCAGCTCCTCATATGGTCATTGTTGACACTGTGGTGGGGTGGCTTCATTCCTGCTGCGTGATGGTGAAAGTCCTGACCTCTCACCAGGACTCCTGTGGCACCACCTGAGCAAGGAGAAGAACAGGTTCCTCATTGCTGCTGGGTCGAGGAGAGGTTCCAGGCTCCCCGCGTGGTGTTCATCAGAGAGCCCATTGTCAGTAAGTTGTGGAGTTGACACTCAGGCCCAAGTATCTTGGCCTCCAAAGCCCAAATTCTTAACCACTCCATCAAAAATAATGCTGTGAACTGTGGTTATAACTTCATACCAGTATTTTTATAAATGGCCAAAGACTAGGAAGTTACAGAGGCATGAGAATAGTAATTGTACTCGAGTAAAATATAATGAAACTTTTGTTTTCTTTTCTTTTACTTTATTTTATATTTGAGAGATAGAGAGTGCACAAGTGGGACAGGCAGAGGGAGAGAGAGAAAATCTCAAGCAGACTGAGCTTGGTGCCTGACTCAGGGCTCAATCCCACAATCCTGAGATCATGACCCAACTTGAAACCAAAAGTCAGGCACTTAACTGATTATCCACCCAGGAACTCCGACCCTTTTATTTAAAAAAAAAATTTTTTTTTAAGTACTTTTGCTTCTAGGAAGATGGAATAGACATACTTTTCTCTATTCCTCACACTCAGTACTTCTAAAAACTCTGGATATTACATATAAAACAAACTAAGAAAACTCTGAAAGGTAGAGAGAAGAAGGTGGACAGGCTAGAACCTGAGGACCTGAGGAGTGACAGCAGTGAGTTCTCTGGTTTATCCTAAATCTTCACAAACTTAAATTTCCCCATCTATAAAACGCAGATTACTAGAGGTACCTCATGAGGTTGTTGAGAGGATTCAGTGAGAGAAGGGGTATTAAACACTTGTCATAGGGCTTGGCTTGTAGGGAGTGCTTAAGGTTAGAACTGTCGTTGTTATCAGCTGTCATATACAATCGTGGGTCCAGACCCTGGCTTTTAGGGCAAGGAAATCCCTGTTCCCAGTGACTTGTCATCATTTTCAAGTTGACCATTTCCACTTGGGTTGATTCCAATAACGTCTGTGAGGTTGGAGATTTTGAACCTTCTTTCTAAAATGTGTATTGTCCAGTTGCTCCAAATATCAGAATGATTTGGAGCCCTTATTACCTACAAAAATTTCCAGGACCCACCCAACCTACTGAATCAGAAAGTGTGGGGGTACACTCACTACCATCCCTTTCATTCTTAACATTCCTGGATAGTTTCCCCTTTGTTATCCCTTTGCTTTCTTACTGATTGAGATTTGGAATTCCTCTTTTTTGCCTGCTTCTGAAATTCTGGCATAATTAAACGCCCTTCAAGCAAGGAATACGTTCTTCTATCCAGATTCTTTAAGAAAGATGAAGTAATGGCATTAATATTACATTTGTTTCTATTTAATAGTGAAATTATGGACATTAAATAGCTTTTAATAGCATTCCCAAGTTGAATTAAGCAAGACCTTGGGTCCATAATCTTGTATCTATTTGTGAAAGCTTATGTTACCAGCCATTCTAAAATTTTATCTTAATGCCAGAATATTTTTGCTGAATATTTTTCATCTGTCTTTCTAGATCCACTCATCTCTTTTTCGTCCTACTTAGGGCTTCAGGAGATTGACCTTTATGAATTGCATTATCTACCCTCTGGCATTTGGGCCAGGTCAATGAGAGGCACCCAGGAGGGCAAGTAGACATCATCAAGGTCAGGATATTCGTTACCTGTTCCCTCCCTGCTGGGTCACCATAGGCTGACTGAGTCTCTCCAATGGCCATGGCTCCTATCAGAGACAGAGACAGACCATAAGAGACACTTAATCATAGGAATCAAACAGGGCTGCTGAAGGGGAGAGAGGTGGGGGAAGAGGGTAAGTGGGTGGTGAGCATTAAGGAGGGCACGTGATGGGCACTGGGTGTTATATAAGACTAATGAATCACAGGTCTCTACCTTGGACACTAATAATACATTATATGCTAATTAATTTAATTTAAATTTAAAAATAAATAAATATGGGACACCTGGGTGGCTCAGTGGTTGAGCGTGTGCCTTTCGCTCAGGGTGTGATACTGGGTCCCAGGATCAAGTCCCACATCAGCCTCTCTGCGGGGAGCTTGCTTCTCTCTCTGCCTGTGTCTCTGACTCTCTGTGTCTCGTGAATAAATAAATAAGTAAATCGTTTTTTAAAAATATTTTTTTAAAGATTTTATTTATTTATTCATCACACACACACACACACACACACACACACACACACACACAGGCAGAGGGAGAAGCAGGCTCCATGCAGGGAGTCCTACGTGGGACTCGATCCGGGGTCTCCAGGATCAGGCCCTGGGCTGAAGGCGGCGCTAAACCACTGAGCCACCCGGGCTGCTCTAAAAATAAATTAAATAAATACATAATCACATACATAAATAAATAAAGCAGCTGCTCATATTAACTCTTTTCAAAGACCCCCAGTGGCTGCCCACTGCCCCTGCAGCAGCTTCCAAAACCTATATCTGCTAACAAGTAATATAAGGGGACTACAGAAGAGAAGAATCCAGGATTGGTTTTAACCAGCTCCCTTAACGCAAAAGTTCTCCGCATTTAATATGCAATTGTAGAGTGTGAGTTTTCAAGATGTCATGTGTCTAGTTTCCAAATTTCTCTGACCACGGAATCCTTCTTTTATGAAACACCTCATTGCTCTAGAGTTTCAAGGAAGCCTTTGGGAAAGGCCAACCTACAGGATAAACTCCAAACCCCTGAACCTGGCCCCAAGACCCCGGGTCTCCCTTTCCAGCCTGGTCATGCACAGGCCGCAAGTACCCACTCGGACTGAGCCATTCACCATTCTACCAACACTTCTTGTTCTTTCTCTCTTGAGAGTCAAGCAACAGTCTCCCACTCTGATTCTTGTCCTGTCAATCCCTGGGCCCATTTCTATTTACCAAACTAAAATGTATGTTTACACGACATACCCGAGATCTTGAACTGAAAGAAAAGAAAGTCTAGGCTCCTCATCGGTGCTAAAGAACAGTGTCAGTGATCCACAGGCACACTTGTGCATGGGCTCATTCACAGATGGGCACACACCGAGGAAGTTTTAATTATTTGGTGCAGCAGGATATGAAACTGACTTTTGTTCTTGGTGTTCTTGTTTACCAGAGAAGTCTGCTGGATGATTGGGAGGGGGCACCTTTGACATAAGTGTGACCGGGGGTGCACAGAGAGCCTCCATAAAGTTATCTTCTTCCACTAAATCTCTGCAAAGTTGAGACCATCAGACAAATATCTTCTTGCCTTTCAGGTCATGGTGACCCCTGAAAGCCACTCCAGCATCAAGAGAGGAATCTCAGAGTTTCCTTTCTTCTCTTTTTTGCCAAATCAAACCCCCAGGACGTTTGAAAATTGATCTTCCTTAAACCCCAAGTGTAGTGAGGTCATGGGACAATTGAGCCACTCTAGTTTCGAGCCAGGACTCCTTAGGCAAGTACCCTGCTCTAAGGAAATTAGGCAACATGTGTCAGCGCTCCAGATAGGTGAAACAGAAACCTGGCTGCAGTGGCTCAAACAGGGCGCTTATTTCCTGGCATAAGAATTGTACTGGTTGCACCCCGGATCAGCCATCCAAGGGTTGTGATACCATCAAGCACCGATTTCTCCTGCCCTCCTGCTCTGCCACCATTAGCATGCAGCTCCTGCCCTCATTATGTCTATGTGCCAGGAAGAAAGAAAGAGAAGGGCAAAAAAGAACCAAAGACACAGGCCAGCTTTTGATGGGAGGAAACAGTGGCTTTTCTGAAAGCCCCATGGACCAGGCGTGTATTTAAATCCCATTGGCCAGCACTGCATTACATGACTATCTTAAACAGCAAGGAAATCTGGGGACTAGAGCTTATTGGCCGGCAAACAACCACTCAAAGTTGGTTCTGCTTGCAACAAAGAAAGGGAGATTGGAAATTAGGTAAGCAGCCAGAAGGGTTTGACCTAGCGGAAGAACCAAGCTACCTGTACCATAAGGCAGACAGCACTTATAGATCCTTTTTTTTTTTAAGATTTTATTTATTTATTCATCAGAGAGAGAGAGGCAGAGACACAGGCAGAGGGAGAAGCAGGCTCCATGCAGGGAGCCTGACATGGGACTTGATCCCAGGACTCCAGGATCACGCCCTGGGCCGAAGGCAGCACTAAACCGCTGAGCCACCCAGGCTGCCCGCATTTGTAGCTTCTATACGGACATAACACAAGATGGTGAGACGTCCAAGACATTCCCTCTGCCTTCCACCAGAGCACCTGCAGCTTCTGTATGGACGTGACGTGAAAACCTTAAATTAAATGCCTTAAATTAGGAGGCATCTAAGTAAACATCGGGGCTCTATTTACCTGTCTGTATTGCAACGTGCATGTACACCTAGCATGCCTTTGGGTGTCCCTTCCATATTTATAGCATTTAGCAAATTGCTTACCCAGGAATTACCCAACATTACTGAGATCTTTCAGTTATTAAGCATTTAAAGCCAATGCGTGTCCTGAAATAGAAAGCATGGCATGTCCTGAAAGTGGCAGTTGTCATAAGAGCTAAAAACTACTTTAACCCAGCAACAGAAAGGTCCGTAGGCATTTGAATGACAAGTTTTTTTGTGAATTCCACCAATTCATGTATTTACACACAGCTTGCAAAAAGGCATGGATCGTCTTCCTCGGCTTGCTGTGACTGAATCTGCAACAGTTTTTTGTTTCTGTTTTTGTTTTTTGTTTTTTTTTTTTTTTTTTGGTTGGTTGGGTTTTTTTAGTAGAAATTGTTCTAGAAAAGTCCACTGTGAGTTTTCTGGATATTAAATGACTTGACTATAAGAACCCGAGCAAACCTCAGACATAACCATTCCCACCAGGCAGACAACAGGACGTCCACAGCAGATAACTGGGACAGCGACAAAGATCCCCTGGTTCCTTCTGCAAAGGTCTAAGAGAAATAGCCATGAAAGACGCAGACATTTTCCAAAGAGCTTTCTTGCAGTCTCATGCAAGGCGCTCGGGTGCTTTCCACTGGTGTGACAGCAAAGCCAAGAGAATTGAGCTGGCGCCCTTCTCCCCTCTGTGACTCCGGCCGAGTAGGTCTTTTCAACAGCACTTGTTAATCTTGTTCAGTCTTAAGTGCCTCTTGGTTTTATGAGCTACACTCACTTTCTCTTCCAGCCCTCGCTGACCTTGCTGTCTTTTTGTGGCTTGAATGTCATCGCATGAAAGAAGCGTGCAGCTAATTCTAAGACAACACCAGGCTGGAGAGTATGAGTCTGAGTATGAGTATGAGGCCTGCAGCACAGGGAGAGGCACACGGCCCCGGGTCCACATCGGATGCCATCAAATTCATTTTAGATCCAACAAATATCTTTCAGAAACTGAATGTTGGTGACCTGCACGTTGCGTTTGTCTTTGTCTTTTAGAAGGGGGCAAATGAATTTGTCCTCAGGGTAGTTCAGCTGAGTGGAGACGCATCCCACAGGGGAGTAGAAAATGTATTTAGTTGACACAACCATGCTGGATGGAAACCTAGGAGCATTCACAAAACGATCAGATGTGACTTCCTATGATCCAGCAATTTCATCTCTAAATGGGCCAATGCTTAGATTTTTCACAAGAACGTATCCTGATCTTGCTTGTGAGAATAGCATTCGATGAAGCAGTTCACTTATAAAGAAAAAAAAAAGATTTATTTATTGACTTTGAGGAGGGTGGGAGGTGGGTGCAGAAGAAGAGGCAATGTCAAGCAGACTCCCCACTGAGCATGGAGCCTGATTTAGGCCTCAAGCTTGCAACCCTGAGGCCAGGACCTGAGCCCAAACCAAGTCGTGGAGGCTTAACTGACTGCACCACCGAGGCACCCCAAAAGCAGTTCACTTTTTTGATACGAAATCCAGCTCTTGGGAGAGACAAATGTTCTAGAAGCAGAAGCAGCTTCCAAGAACAGCATCTAAGACTAAATATAGGCATCTCAAATCTTGAAACAGCCCACCTTTTGAGCACCACCTGGAATCGGGCTCATTTTCATTGAGTCCCATGCACTACGCGCAGCTGAGCAGTGACTGCACAAAGGCAGTTCAGAACCATCAAAGAGAAATGGAGACCATGAGGATTTCAAGATATCTCCTCCTCTCCCTTCCACCATCGCTCCACCTCTCCTGCTAGATGATGACCCTCCAGATTTATTCCTGCTTCTGCCTTCATAAAGCCTATAGGCTTTGGGATACATTCTTCAACAAAACCCTAGAGTTCAGGAAGAGATTATTTGTCCCCCATCCCTAATACAAACCATTTGCTCCAGGAAACAGCTGTGTTTCTCTAACACCACGCTCGTTTTCAAGAGGATGGCATTAGAGACACACTGTGCTCCAGACAACACGGACATATCTCTTTATGTTCTCCCAGTTTGGTTCAGTGTCATAAGGGAGTTTGAGTATCTACTCAAAGTAAGATCTGTACTTGGCACGCAGAGTTTCTCCTGTGGTTGTAAACGACTTTTTAACATCTACATCCTCGCTTTGCTTTGTGAAGTCTTTAGAGCCCTGTGAAGCTGCGAACTGTAGGGTACGTTTCAAACGCAGCTTTATGTGTCATGAAAATGGAGAAATCTTGTTGATGTATCCACGAGAGAACAGGACAGAGTTTGCGAGAAAGAAAAGAACCTGCTATAACCTAAGGTTCAATGATGGTGATCGAGTCAGTTCAGTATCAAGAGTGACCTTTATTCAGATTCCAAGCAGAATCCTTTAATCCGCCTGGCTCAGAGAACACTTTTGGTCTGCGGGGAAGTTTACACGGCACGTTGCTGATTGTTATTCCTGATGACTATTTTTGCAAAGAGCACTTACCACCAAGTTTTGTTCCAGACTTTTGGACCAGGATTTCACATATAAATAAAGGTAGAGAGGGATTAAAACAGAGTTTCTCTATTAGGCTCTAAGAGGGGATTTTACCAAACTCCAGAAAAAGGAAGGCGAAGCCAGTAAATCCTCCTGGAGCTAAAAGTCTTAAGGATAATGACTGTTGGGCAGTCTCAGTGGCTCAGCGGTTTAGCCCCTGCCTCTGGCCCGGGGCCTGATCCTGGAGTCTCGGGATCAAGTCCTACATCAGGCTCCCTGCATGGAGCCTGCTTCTCCCTCTGCCTGTGTCTCTGCCTCTCCCTCTCTCTCTCTCTCTCTCTCTATCTCTATCTCTCTCTATATATCTCTCATGAATAAATAAATAAAATCTTTTTTTAAAAATCATTTTTAAAAAATGGATAATGACTGCTACTTTGTGAGCTCTTCTGGACAGAGAGAGAGTCGCACGTAGGGGGAGATCTCTCCCTTACCTAAGCCTACTCTCTAGAAATAAGAAGCCTAATCCCATGATATAGGAAAAGATTTAAAAATGTCTTTAAAGGAATATGTGTATGTGCGATGCCAAAAATGGTGATGGATAAAAAAAGTTCTACTGGATTTTCTCTTTTCTCTCCTCCCCTGAGTCCACACACTGTCCCTCTGAGGAGCAGCCCAGACCCTTGTCTCTGACCCCCCCCCCCGATGCCCTCTGGTCCTCATGCTGCACTGTCTCACACCCCTTACAAGGGTCCAGCACCCAGGGCCCACCGTGCTCACGCCTGGTGAACCTCACTCTCCTTCCTTTACCCTCTTCCCATGGGGCACCTGCTTTTCCTTGGGGTGCTTTTAGCCAACTCCTCACTCCTGTGACTGACAGGGCCCAGCGCTGGCCTCGCCCTGCACTGTAGTGCCTTTCTCCTACCTACTCACCCTCTTGCCCTAAACTCCAAAGCGCCCTTCCTTCTCCCAGGCCAACACGAGAAGCTTCGCACGCGGCATCTTGTTCTGGACCTCAAGCCCAGTCATTGCCCCTCGGCATCTAGTCGGGATGCTTAGATTTTTTACAGGCAAGATTTAATATTCAAACGTAGTAGGCAACCCAAAATTATCATTCTTTTGATGTTGTTCTTAATAGATTCTCTGGTATCAGGCAAGCGTGCGCGTGCACACACATACACACACACACACACAGAGGCAGGCTCACGGGACCTTAGAAAGAACTAGTAACTAGCAATATTGCTACTGTTACTATTTTTAAGCTCTCTTCAACCTTCTCTGGAGTAACAGCTCAGACAGCAGAGCTGAGTAGCTAAGAGCTCTGACCCTGGAGCACACTGCCTGGGTCAGATCTCAGCTCTGCTACCTCGCTGGGCAAGCTAATTTCTCCATGCCTCAGTTTCCTCCTCTGTAAGATGGGAATAACTAAAGGACCTACCTCTTAGGGTTGCCCGAGGGTGAAATGAGTTCATGTTCGAACAGACACAGAGATGCACTGCCCAGATCCCCCTTCAAGGGAGAACTTGCTGGGCCGGTGCAGAGACTTGCCCGAGGCCCTGCCCTTCCTGGGGGAGCCCAGGTTTGGTGAGGAAGGGAGGCGGGTGTGTAGAGGCAGGCCATTCCGTCTGACGCAGGCCAATAGCCCTGGACCCAAGCTCCCCGCCGGGTTGGCCGAGCCTCTGTTGGACCTGCCTTTGCAGTTTGACATCGTCCGGCTTTCTCCTCTTCTCTTCCAAGGTGTTAATTGCTAATAAGCGACTCACACCCCAGACTCTGTCTCAACTATTGCTTCTTCCAGAGACCACAACCTGAGATGGCATTTGTCGGTACGTAGAGGAGTCCCCGGAGCACAGTGAGCACCTGGCAAGGACTTGTTAAATAAAAGCCAGTGAGGAATCTGGAAAGGCAACACCTTCGCGGCTCATCCCTCTTAGGGAAGAGGTTATAATTAGTGGTCACTATCGGGTTACTTTAAAGAGCCTGAGAGTCTCCCCAGTCGAGATGAGGAAACAAAACCACTAGCAGTAACTACCGTGTTGCTACGCTTATGCTTTAGGAGTTTTTTTTTCACTGCTCTCTTCTGTGCCTGATCTGACCGACTCAATTTCCTAGTGCTCACAAGGGTATTTTGCGATGTTTTTAAATTTAGGTTCAACAAGTTTCCTCGTGGCTAAATGAATTTAAGTATCACTCGTATGGCTTCTAGAATCAAGACTTCTCAGGGGAGGGAAGGACATCTCGGTGTCGTCATTGCAACAACCCAGGGCGGCTTGTTCTCAGGAGGGAGGCGAGCGGACTCTGGCCTTGGGCCCCTGGAGTCCTCAACAGCTCTGAAGGGATATTTCATCTATGGATCTGTGGTTGTGCCCAGTTTCACTTCATGAAGAAGAAAGAAAACACCCTGCTCTCAAGGCCCTTACCATCTGCTGTGGAAAGGCCACACGAACTCCTAAACAAGACAATTAAAGGTAGAGGTTAAATCCCATGGAGATGAGGATACGGCAAAGAGCCCTTGCCAGGGCCTAAATTAGGGAAGGCCTCTCATGGGAGGTGACACTTAAGAATTTAAGGAGACAAATCAGAAAAGTGCTTCAGGGAAGCACATTCCGGGCAGGGGGGAACAGCAAATGAAAAGACTCTGAGGAATAAGTGCACTTGGCCATTGGGAGAACCCCAGGAGGGCCAGTTTTGACCAAAGAGCAGCGGAGCAGGGGAGCGTGTGGCCCCACCAGGTGAGGTTGGAGACATAGGGCCAGATCCTGTAGGCCTTAAAAGCCACCAAAGGGATTAGCTTTCATTCTAAAAACCTTGAGAACCCACCAAGTGATCTTAAGGAGGGTTGATGTGATACAACTTATTTTTTAAAAGACCATCCCGACTAAACGCCAGTTCAACATTAAAGAAGGGAGCTGAGCTACAATTTACTAAAAGATATGGCTTCTCCTGGATTCCTGGGTGATGCTCTATTTTGGCATTGTGTAATTATTTCAGAGGGCTTTTCGGTTAACCAGCGACTATTTTATGTGCCACTAGGAGGCCGCTGAGAACGAACAACGTTCTAGATGAAAACCGTCACTAGACCTGCCTAGACTCAGACACTGCGCCCGTCACCTGTCCTCACGAAGCCCATTCCTTACTTCCATTTATAGCATATCACCTGGCATTGGCTTGTCTGTAAACATCACCTAGAGCCAATCCTTGGTTGTAACTTCTGCAGAATAATTGTTAGCTCTATCACTTTGGCTTGAAATGGGATGATCCTCAGTTTTTGGCCTGTCCTGACTAGGGCATCAGTCTGTCAACAGTGATTAATTAAAATTAAAAAGGATGGCTTTCCTTCGGTGGCTACAGCTACAGCCATGTATGCTCAGGCTTTAGAAGAGGCTTGCCTCCAGCGTCCTCTGCCAAAAGAAGGTCTGGTCGACCCCAATGAGACCAATGAAATCGCCAACACCAGCTCCCGTCAGTAGATCCAGAAGCTAAACAAAGACGGGCTGACCTTCCTGAAGCCGGTGACGGTCCATTCCCAAGCTCGATGCCCACACCTTGGCCCGCCAGAAGGGCGCTGGTAAGGGAACAGGTACTGCTAATGCCAGGATGCCTGAGAAGGTAACCTGGATGAGGAGGAGGAGAATTCTGTGCCAAAGGTTGCCCTCCACATGTGTCACGGTCACGGCCTGTACCGGAAAGCGAAGGGTTACGTGTTCAAAAACAAGTGGATTCTTGTGGAACACAACTACAAGCTGAAGGCTGACAAGGCGCCCCAGAAGCTTCTGGCTGCCCAGGCCGAGGCCCGCAGATCTAAGACCGAGGAAGCACACGAGGGCTGTGAAGAGCTGCTCCAGGCCAAGAAGGAGGAAATCATCGAGACTGTCCAAGGAGGAAGAAAGCAAGAAATAAAACTCCCTCTCTTTGGTCTGTACCTAGTGGCCTCAGCAGTAACACAGATCAGCTATTGGATAAAACAAACCTTTATCTGCCCGAGAGAGAGAGAGAGAGAGAGAGAGAGAGAGAGAGAGAATAGGGTGAGTCCTGGCCTCCTGAAAGACAGGGACTTCTGCTTCCAAGGAAGGATTGGATGTAAACAGGATGTGTTTGTTCTTAATTTTCTTTCAGGCTGAGAACCTATCATTGAAGACAAGTGGAGGAAGTACCTGCCCAGGAGAGTCCAGGAGGAGTAGGGAGGAACCTGAAAGGCCAGGAAGGAAGTGGGCCGACCTGTCCAGGGGAGAAGCTGGGGTGACCAGGGAAATGAGCTATTTTGCATCACGAAGTGGCCATACAACCGATGTGTGAGGTGGACACAACTGGCCAGGAATCCGCTTGTGTGAGGGCAGATTCTGGATTACTGTTACAGAGAACACTGGTTAACAGAGAAAGCTTCAAAGGATATCAATTTTTTTTAAGATTTTATTTATTTATTCATGAGAGACACAGAGAGAGGTGCAGAGACACAAGCAGAGGGTGAAGCAGGCTCCCTGCGGGGAGCCTGATGTGGGACTCCATCCCAGGACCCCAGGGTCATGCCCTGAGCCAAGGGCAGACGTTCAACCACTGAGCCCCCCAGGTGCCCCTAAAAGATACAAATTTAATACCTGTGTCTCTGCCTCACTCATTTCAAAAACAAACAAAACAAAACAAAACAAAAACATCCAACTTTTTTTTTATTTTTTATTTTTTTTTTTAATTTTTTTTTTTTTATTTAGTTATGATAGTCACAGAGAGAGAGAGAGAGGCAGAGACACAGGCAGAGGGAGAAGCAGGCTCCATGCACCGGGAGCCCGACGTGGGATTCGATCCCGGGTCTCCCGGATCGCGCCCTGGGCCAAAGGCAGGCGCCAAACCGCTGCGCCACCCAGGGATCCCCCAACTTTTTTTTTAAAGCATGAGTTTCGACGAAGCACAGGCAGCTCCTTCGTTTCCTCTCCCCGACTTATTTGTGTTGATTCCTGGTAATTAAAACAAGGATTGGCTTTTTTTTTTTTTAAGATTTTATTTATTTATTTATTTATTTATTTATTTATTTATTTATTTATTTATTTTTTATGAGAGACACAGAGAGAGCGAGAGAGAGACAGAGGCAGAGACACAGGCAGAGGGAGAAGCAGGCTCCATGCAGGGAGCCCTATGCGGGACTCGATCCCGGGACTCCAGGATCACACCCTGGACTGAAGGCAGCACTAAACCAAGGAGCCACCTGGGCTGCCTGAGGATTGGTTTTTAAGAAAAGTTGAAATCTTCCCTCCCTCCCCATTCAACCCAACCTTCACACACACACAAGCACGCAGACACCAGCAATCTTGAAAAGTCATGCCTAGTCCAAGCCTGCTGAATTTACAGAGTTCCAAGTAATTCTTAGGTGTAGGAGCAACACCGAGCCAACCCAGGACAAGGTTGTGAATGAACGAAATATGATGAGTCTCATCAGTGTAGACGACCAACGTGAACTTCTGCCATTTAAAACATTCCTTCAACTCTTCATTTAATCTTTTTCTGTGAGATAAATTAATCATTGGAACAATTCGGACCGAAAATAAACATGGAGCAGATAATCTAAATTTAGATAGAAAATGTGTTAGCTGATTGGAAGTGGAATGTAACCAGCCTCTGGATTCAAAACCTTTTATTTATATTTCCTGGGCTGTATTGCCAGGTTGGCAGGGAGCTCTTAGACCCATTCTGAATATTTTCAGATGGAAGAGGCAACGTACAGGGGAGGAATCTACAATCTGAGGAGACCAGAGATACTCCTGAGAAAGACACGAAAGATGAGGCTGAGTATGGTAAGCACAAGCATGTGTATCGTTTTTCTTCTTCTTTTTTTTTTTTTGAAAGTCAAAAATCATCATAATGACAACCAAAATGTAGCCTAGCTTGATAAAGAATAATAAGTAAATAATAGAGAATGAATAGATAAATGTAGTCTGTTTTCTCTGAATCTCTTGGTTAGGTCAAGTTTGGATGCCAAGTTGAAATTTCTCCCCTGGCTGGTGCTGCGCTGTGTCGACCCCCTACTCCGTGCAGTTGACCTTCTAAGAAACCCAGAAGTCCGTGTTACCCAAACACATCTCCTCTAAAAACTGGAAGACCACGGGCAGCAGGCCTCCTGAGGCTCCCTCCCCACCGGGTGGCCTCTCCCAGGGACTGCGGACTCGACTCGGACCCTCGCTCTCCCCCACCGGCCGAGCCACCGAGTTTCCATGAAACCACAAAGAGGAGAGGCCCTTTATGGCAGCTGACAACAGGAAAGTGAGATCGCAGAGGCCCTAAGAGGGAGGGCAACCAGCGAAGGAGAACAGAAACAGCCACTCTGGAAAACCGTGTGGAGGTTCCTCAAAGAGTTAAAAATAGACCTGCCCTACGACCCAGCAATTACACTGTTAGGGATTTACCCCAAAGATTCAGATGCAATGAAACGCCGGGACACCTGCACCCCGATGTTCATAGCAACAATGTCCACAATAGTCAAACTGTGGAAGGAGCCTTGGTGTCCATCAAAAGATGATGGATAAAGAAGCTGTGGTCTGTGTATACAATGGAATGTTCCTCAGCCATTAGAAACGACCAATACCCACCATTTGCTTCGATGTGGATGGAACTGGAGGGTGTGATGCTGAGTGAAATGAGTCAATC
Source organism: Nyctereutes procyonoides (assembly GCF_905146905.1). Classification (NCBI taxonomy): domain Eukaryota; kingdom Metazoa; phylum Chordata; class Mammalia; order Carnivora; family Canidae; genus Nyctereutes; species Nyctereutes procyonoides. Next base: position 65,074,834 of record NW_026575049.1, read on the forward strand.
GGAGAAGGACAAACATTATATGGTCTCATTCATTTGGGGAATATAAAAAATAGTGAAAGGGAATAAAGGGGAAAGGAGAGAAAATGAGTGGGAAATATCAGAAAGGGAGACAGGACATGAGAGACTCCTAACTCTGGGAAACGAACAAGGGGTGGTGGAAAGGGAGGTGGGCGGGGGGTGGGGTGACTGGGTGACGGGCACTGAGGGGGGGGCACTTGATGGGATGAGCACTGGGTATTATTCTATATGTTGGCAAATTTGAACACCAATAAAAAATAAATTAAAAAAAAGAAAGAAAGAAAGAAAACAGAAACGTGAGACGTGATGAGGAAAGTGACTGAGGCCCGGGGCCTGTCCCATTCTTTGTTGGAAAAAGAAAAGACTGACTCACACCAGATCGGCCTCCTGGAAGGGCCCAAAGGTGAGGCTGGGGGAAGGCGCAGGAGCCACCCTGGGATCTCAGGACACGCCCAATGTCATGCTTGGAAAGAAGCAGCTTAAAAGACCTCTCATTGGGGACCCCTGGGTGGCTCAGGGGTTTAGCGCTGCCTCTGGCCCAGGGTGTGATCCTGGGGTCCTGGGATCCAGTCCCACGTCAGGCTCCCTGGATGGAGCCTGCTTCTCCCTCTGCCTGTGTCTCTGCCTCTCTTTCTCTCTGTGTCTCTCATGAATAAATAAATAAATTTTTTTAATTACCTTTCATTGAGGCTGCCAGGTCCAAACGCTGGAAGCAGTGTTCTCTGTTTTCCTCCGTAGAATGCTTCCACGTGAGCTCTCAGGACAGGGTACACTCCAGGGACTCTGGGACACACTAAAGGGCCTGCAGTGACATCCCCGGGGGGAAGCTGCCTACCTCTGAGGCCCTGAGCTCCTCAGGGCAATGGGCTCATCATTACCTTCTGCAGTGGGGAGGTTTTCGGAAATCAATCCTTCCTGTGCTGAGTAATTAAAACACGAGCAGGAGGCTGGTTCTAGGTTTCCTCATAAATAAACCGAAAATAATGAAATGTTAGGAGCTGCCATCAACTGCCAAGTTTTATGGCTGTCCCCTAATTACTTTGGGGCAACACCAATGTGCATGTGTCTAAAATAATTATTTGATAACGGCGACCACAGTTCCTCCAATAATTAAGAACTTTAACCATGCATTGGAATAGAGAAAAATAGCTTGATAAACGTTTGCCCTCCTACCTAACTAGGTAAACAAAAGAACACTGACTTTGTATGTTTTTCCCCTTACGTGCATATTTATCATGAGCAGAGACTGGCCTGATAAAAACGAGTTCAGAGAGTTGAAAGCCTGGCGCTCCTATAAAGCTGTGCAGTGTCTTATTCCTCAAAATAGGCTGCAACCACCCTTTGGGGCCTGGGGTGGGGAGGGCATGAAGCCACGGGATAAAACAAGGTAAACGTTTGGGATGCTCCAATTTTACTGTGTTTAAGGGTGTAGGAAGCACATTAGGTTTATATCAAAAATAGACACGGCAATATAATAAAAACAGAATGCAAATTTCCCAATATTACTGAGACATTTGGAGCTGGGAGTGGCATCTCCAGGGGCTCTCAGAGGGCCTCCCCCATCGCAGGCCTTCTTTGGAGAACCACTCGCCAAGCGCTCTTAGTAGTGTCAGGAGGCGATGACTTGTCAAGTCCAAAGGAAGGTGTTCCTGGCGTGCAAGTTTCTACTCTAGATTAGATTGGATAAATTTCATATCGTGTATAAAAATATGAATGATGGAAATCTGAAAGCCCCTTCTAGATGACAGGTTCTGAACCGGGGGCAACTTTGCACTCCCCACCCGCACCCCATGGGGTGCATCTGTCAACGTCAGGACGTTTCTGGTCATCACAGCTTGGAGTGGGGGGTGGCACCACTGGCATCTCGTGCTCCACATCCGACAATGCACAGCACGCCCCCCCCCCGCCAAACGAAGAATTTCTCAGCCTAAAATGTCGACAGTGCTGAGGTTAGGAAACCCTGCTGCAGTCAGGGTGTATGTGCACACGCAGGCAAGCGGTCAAAGTCAGGCCTTAGGGCACCGGGGCCCCCAGAACGCCTATGGGGCAGGCCCAGTGCAGGGGAAGAAGGCACGTGTGCACCTGTACCAGGGCAGGAGACACAGCGCAGCCTCCGGAGACAGGGGTCGGTAGTTGCCCCAGCAGAGGGAAGAGAGGAGTTAGAGCTCGGGCCATAAATGGAGCTGCGACGTGCTTTTGTGGGACCATGGGAGCCGCTGTACACATTTGGTCAGAAATTTGCCATCCCCTCCAGAAAGGCGCCTCAATCCTCCAGGTGAGCGTGAGCCTCCCCCCTGGGTGCTGAGGCTGCAGGTCCGAGGCCTTTATTATCTTACCAACCGCACCTTTCTGCCATCGGCTCCCAGGGCGGGCTGTAAGCTCCTCGAAGACAAGACTTGGGCCTTTTCAAATCTCTCTCTTTGATCCATGGTATCATAGAGCAAAACAATACCCATAAAAGAGTTGTTGAGTTGACATCAATGCTGTAGTCTCCTCCCAATATTAGAAATGCCCCACGCACACATGTGAATAAAAGACATTAAACGGGAAGGAAAAAAGGAAGCGATCTGCTGGTTTCATCTGGAAAGATCATTTAGCAAAATCTATCTTCAAAGGCCTGTTTATACTTCTTTTTTGATGTTAACCATCTGTTTGACTGCCTTCCCCTCTTCTTTAGGCTTTTTAGTGGTTTCCAGTAGGGATGCAGGTCATCTTGAAATTTCACTGCTGCATCTCATAAAAGGGTCACAGTCTTGGTTAAAGTTGTTTTAGACACAAATGCCTGAAATCCAAGCGCAGGGCTGTCTGCCTATCCTTCACTTACACAACTAAAAATAACAATAAATTAATGCTCTCTAATTCATTAATTTGCTAGTAGCTTTTCCCTGTAAAAAGTAGTTTGACTCTGCTCAGCTTTGATCGTAATAAAAAATTCATTTAGGCTTTCTCCTTCCTCTTCATATTTAAAATGAGTCATCCTGTAGACTGAGAATGAATCAAGCATTTTTGGAATAAAAGGCAATTTTTCATGTTACAAGTATTCTAAGATGGTTCAGTACCTTCCTATTCTTTAAATTCCCAAAATGTAAGAAACACATCTCAAGCAATCCAAATAGCTCCAACTCCACTTACAAAACAAATCAAAGGATTATTCTTTACCCTATAAAATCACTTATCAAGCCAAGACTCAACCCAAGATTGCTTTCATTCAGCAGCACTTACTCTGGAATCTCATCCAAATTCGGATGGTATTTATTCAGCTTTTCAGGAACCAGAAGAACTTTCTAAGAGCGAAGGAGGAATGACGAATGAGCCCCAACCCCTTAATTTTGCAGGTGAGGAAATAGGCTCAGAAGTCGATAGGAATTCTCCAAGCTGCCTAATGATAACAGCTGGGACTTACCAAAGGCCTGTGGCTTCTCACATCTTTATCACTTCACTGTGTCTCAGCTGCCTTTATGTCCTGCCGGCCTGGTGCCGGAGTCCTGCCTCTACCCTCCCTCCTGGGCACTACCCTCCCCACAAAGGCAACTCCAGCCAGAAGGAGGCATCTACAAGAGATGCATCTACAAATGTCCCTCTTTTGCTCAGAAACTTCCAACGTCTTCCCACCTCTCTCAAGTAAAAGCCGGTCATCCTCCCATGGTCTGTGTGGCCTAATTATTTTTCTTTTCTGTCAAAGCACCCAACACTCTTCACATACTTCACATGAGACCTTTCCCTTGCAGTTCCCTCCACCAGAAACCTCTTCTTCCAAAAGTCTTCCTCCCTCCCTCCCTTTCTCGGGGGTCTTCTCAAACCTACTTTACTAGAAGTGGCTTCCCTGACGACCCCTCTGTAAATAACATCACTTCATGTCCTATGTCTCGCCCACCTCACTTTCTTTCCTATTGTTTCTAACATTTTTACTATCTGACATATATTTATTTGTTTACTGACTGCCTTTCCTCACTAGAAGATGGACAAAAAAAAAAAAATCCCTGCTGGATCTTCAGTGCCTGGTACATGGCAGGCACTGAGTATTTTTGCAGGGTAAAGCTACTATGTGCCAGATACTATTCTAAGGAAGGTACAAGAACCCATTGACTTGGGACGCTTGGGTGGCTCAGCAGTTGAATGCCTGCCTTTGGCTTGGGACCTGATCCTGGGGTCCTGGAATCGAGTCCTGCATCGGGCTCCTTGCATGGAGCCTGCTTCTCCCTCTGCCTGGGTCTGCCTCCCTCTCTCTCTGTGTCTCTCATGAATAAATAAATAAAATCTTAAAAAAAAAAAAGAACCCATTTACTTAATCTTCCCACAAAGACGCCAGTATCCTCATCACTGTCATCTCTGGTTCACAGATGAAGAAATTAAGGCACAGAGAAGCTTAGAAACTTGTCCAAGATCACTCAGCTAGTAAATTGTAGAGTCAAGATTTGAACCCAGGGCACAGTTTCTTTAACCACCGAGATGTAATTGTGCCACGCTTACCTAATGACGAAAAATTACGTCGATGGTTTTTTCCCCCATACCAGAGACTCTCAGAAACTGAGATGTATCCCAATGTGCTTTCAAAATGTCAATAGTTTCCTGTAACTGCCTACTATTTTAAACAACCACTAAGGTGTGTGATTTTGAGCTAAGACGCGTAAGCAAGATCAAAACTGTGAACCACAACTGTGTTGCACTTGGGTCTCTAATTCAGAGCACACAAAGGAGCGGGCGTGTGCATACAGACGTGTGCAGGTAATCATCCCTCCTGGACTGAGATGACCACGATTAGCTCTGGTCCATAAAGGGAGGGCAAAAGACACAAAAGCCGCAGTGATGTTCCAGGCCACACAGCCCGCAGCACTGGCTGGAAGGGAGCCTCCGAGGGCTCCTCTGGGACCGCCTCACATGCTCCCTGCTTATTAGTGTAAAACACCCTGGTGATTCACACAATGGAATGTTTAAGCCAAGATGTCACTTAACAGAGGGTATGTTGATACAGCTTTATCTGAGAAGTTACATAATCATCCTAGTGCCGAAAGGCCAAAGAGGAATTCGTGCCTTGGAATAAAAGGGGTGCACCCCAGGAATTACTCCACAAACGATACAAGGAGTTTTCCAGTGAGAAACTAATGACCTCACACCCAGCAAGTGTCAGGGGCTGGGGGCAGCGCTAGGGATGCGCTTGGGCGGTTCCACTCGGGGGACAGGGCCAGGCCCCCTAGCCCCCTGGCATTTGAAAAAGTCCCTACCACGAGTCCTCTCGGCCTCCTGCTTTCGGGCCAAATATTTATTTCCACAAGCCTGGAGTCCTGTCATTAGCTTTCCGCCCTAGAAGGCCCAGAGGATCTTCTCCTCCGCGGGGCTGGACTTTTTCTGAAAGGCACCCGGCGCTCCGGCAGCCCCCCCCCCCCACCAGGGGCCGGCTGCGGGGGGGCGAAGGGGTCACGGCACCTGCCACCGCGCAGCCCCGGGCCCCCGCCCCGCCGCACCCCGACGGCGCGGGGCCGCCCCTCCCCCCCGCCCGCCGCCACCTCCCGGCGGCCGAGGGGCAGGGCCGGCCGAGCGAGCCGCGGCGGCCCGGCCGGGTCCCCGCCCTGTTCCCTTTAAATGCCTCCCTGGGCCAGCGCGACGCGGCCCGCGCCACCTTCCCCCCTCGGGAGGCGACAGCAGCACCCGAGGAAGGAAGCGGCCGCGACTCGGAGCCCGGCCCGGGCAGCGGCGGCCACCTGCGACCCCGCGAGAGCGCCCCCCCCGGCACCTCCCCTGCACCCCTGCACCCCTGCACCCCCCGCACCTCCCCTGCACCCCCTTCACCTCCCCTGCACCCCTGCACCCCCCTGCACCTCCCCTGCACCCCCCTGCACCTCCCCTGCACCCCCGCACCCGCTCCCCTCCCCCGGCCCTCCCTGCCCGCCGGCCGGCGCCGGGCCCCAGGCGTGCGCGCGCGCCCCCGTGTGTGTGCGCGCCCCGCCAGCCTCGGACCCGCGCCCCCGCGCGGCGCAGCACCGCCCCGGGATCCCGCCCGCGCGCCGCGTCCCACGTCCCCGCCGCCGCCGCCGCCAGCCGCGCACCCCCGGGCGTCGCGGTGCAGGAAGATGGCGGGCTCGGTGGCCGACAGCGATGCGGCGGGGGTGAGCGCGGGGCAGGGGTGCAGCCGGGGCCCGCCGCCCGCCCGCCCGCCGGGCTGAGCCCGAGAGGCCGCGGCCCAGCCCGGCGCCCCCGCGTGGGAAGGCGCCGGGGACCTGTTGGCGGGGGGCGGGGGGCTGCAGGCGGGGCGCCCGGGGTGCAGCGGAGGGAGCGCGGGGGGGGCGAGCCGGCGGCCAGGTGTGTGCCCGGGGCACGTGTGCGTGTGCGTGTGCGCGAGTGTGAGTGAGTGTGCCCGGGGCGCGCGCCCCGCGGCCGGCGTCCCGGGGATTCCCCGCGGGAAGCGGCTGGGGCCGGGGGTGGGGGGGCCCCCGAGGAAGTTGAGCGCTGCCGGGCACCCCCGCGGCGTCCTGCAGGCCCGGCCTGGGCGCGTCTGCGGTCGAGGAGGGGCCTGGCCTCCCCGCTCCCCGCCCGGCGCGCCTCCACCTGGAGCTTGGTCTAGATCCGCAGGGCTGGGGAGCTGCAGAAGCTCGGCCACCGGCCTCGGGGGACAGGACGGGGTTCGTCCCGGGGCTGGGAGGTGGCGGCTTCTGCAGACGCTGCCTGTGTCCTGTGCAGGCTGCTGGATTCAGCCGGATTCGTATAGGTGCTGCTCCACTCCCTCCCCTGCTCCTCCCGACCCCCCCCCCCCAAAAAAAAAAACTAGAGCCTTTGGAAAGCCAATCTGTGTGCTTCTATTTTTAGAAACTAGATGATGGGCATTTAAACAACTCCTTGGGCTCTCCAGTTCAAGCCGACGTGTACTTCCCACGACTGGTAAGTGATTGAGTTCTGTGCTCTCCTCCGCCTGCCCGCTTTTCCTTTCTAATTGCATTTTCTAGCGGGTCAGGTCCTGGGGATCTGAGGACTTAGTTCTTGCTGGACAGGCTGTAAACGTCCTGTGTCTCCTGTCATCCTTTTCAGATAGTTCCATTTTGTGGTCACATTAAAGGTGGCATGAGACCGGGCAAGAAGGTGTTGGTGATGGGCATCGTAGACCTCAACCCAGAGAGGTAAGACGGTCCTTGTCACCCCAAGGCTTATTATCTGGCAGTTACAAGGCCCTGCCCACTCTTGTTGTGGCTTATTGCTGTTCCTCCTCCTCCTGTCCCTGTGGCCAGTGTTGCTAGTTGGAAGTGCCAAGAAAGTACCATGTTCCCATGAAAAGAATGTGTATGAACCCCAGCCATCATTTCTCCAGACAGCTATTTATATCAGAGATGATAAATATAGGCCCACATCATTTTCTCTTTGACCCTTAGAGAGGCCAGTTTTTTCTTAAGGGTTTTTAAACATGGTACTTGGAGCGAGATCTATCAGTACAAATGACCAGCAAACATTACAAGATATTATTTCCCCTGGTCAGTTTCTGGGGCTGTGTTTTGAGAAATCTGAAATGGGTTAAGACACACGTGTGTCGGTGGTTTTGGCTTTCTGAAATCCGTAATGTTAGCCATGTTCAACTCCACCAAAGTTTTTACCAGAGCCTCCTTTAGGTATTAAAATCCCCGGCTTGATTGTAATCCTCTTTCTCCATGCATAGTCTAATCTGCTGTGTAAAGAATAGTGGCCCATTCAAAGCAGACAAACCCCAAGAAGGAGGAGGAACTCTGGGAGCCTGGGTTGCTGATAGTGGACTCAGAATAAATGAGATGATTTTCTTTTCAGCTTCGCGATCAGCCTGACCTGTGGTGACTCAGAAGACCCTCCCGCCGATGTGGCCATTGAACTCAAAGCTGTGTTCACAGACCGGCAGTTACTCAGAAATTCTTGTATATCTGGCGAAAGAGGTGAAGAACAGTCTGCAATCCCTTACTTTCCATTCATCCCAGACCAGCCATTCAGGGTAAGTACCTCGAGTGCTTCAACTCTAACCGCTGGCAGGGTGATGATGCTCTGTTCCTCCTGCGATTGCCAAGAAAGCTTTAAGCAGCCAGAATTTTTGCATGTCTAGGAAATTTGTCACCTGATGGTGAAAAAAAGAAACAAGATCAAGAGTCCTGTTTGCTGATAGAAACTAATGTCATAGTAGCTCTTGGCTCTGTTTAGCCAATACAGTTAAATAATAAACCCGGGTTCAGATTGTTAAGAATAAATACTTTTCCATGTAGTACTCAACCTAGTACCAGGCACATAATCTGTACCTGTCCCAAAATATCCCAACTGATTAATAAATAATAACAAGTGCTAGAATTTTCCTCACTTTTTTTCAACCTTTAAGGAGTTCTAGACCTTATGAGTTGTGACTTTTTTAAAGAATAACAGTAATAATCTTTTCATTTTCTCTTGTTACTTTTGCCAATGAGGTCTGGTCCTTGTTTCTCCCTCTGGGTTAAGTAACCTCGGTCTGTTTTACTGTCACAGGCTGTGTGGCTGACAAATTCCTTCCCTTGGGCCTGGATGGGTATAACTTGGCTCTCCACCATCTAGTGGGCAGGAAGCATAAGCCAAACTTCCTATCCAACCGATCAATATTAGCATCTTTCTCTATGAAGGACAAATGCCGAGTAAGAGATGCAAATAATGTGGGTAATGTGTTAGGAAAGGATTTACTGAAATGTTGGGCCTGGTGATGAAGCCTGTATTACACCTTGTTAACATATGTCACAATGATCACAGCTCGGTTAAAAGCTCCATGTCGCATATGCGTCTAATAAAGCACAGCGACCCTTAACCCGTTGTTGCTCTTCATCTAGAAATTTACGGGGGCCTTACAAAGAAGTAATCATTTTTCTTCTCATCTTACCATCTGGTGGGGGAATAAGAATCCATGACTTTGACGTCAGTGATAGAATTGAGATTGCTGCCCTTCTCATCATAGTCTTGTCATAGTCTCGTCATAGTCCCCTCCCCCTTCTCTAGAATAGTAATGGCCCCTTAGACTCCTCTTGACTCTGACAGTTTCTTTCTTTCTTTTATTTATTTATTTTTGACTGTGACAGTTTCTTAATGATGAATCTTAATGCGTCGCTCATGAGTATGAGTAACCAGAGCTTCCGTCTTCCGAGAGGAATATAATGCTCCCCAACAACCAAATTGAAATGAAATCAGCCCTTCTTGGTGATATAATTTTAGTAATAATACGAATTAAATATGACTAATACCGCATATGAAGCTCTTCTTACGTGGTGGCCACCAATGCTTTTAATAAATACATAGCACAAAACCAATGATTAAAATCTATGGTGAATTGGGGATCCCTGGGTGGCTCAGTGGTTTAACACCTGCCTTCAGTACAGGGCATGATCCTGGAGACCCCGGATCGAGTCCCGCATCAGGCTCCCTGCATGGAGCCTGCTTCTCCCTCTGCCTGTGTCTCTGCCGCGTGCTTGCTCTCTCTCTCTCTCTCTCTCATGAATAAATAAAATCTTTAAAAAAAAATTAAAAAAAAATCTATGCTGAATTATTTAAGGAAAAGAGGAAGAAAAAGCTTTTACCCTATGGAATCAGCATTTCTGTTTGGCCTAACAAAGCCTTGTTAATTATACGTCCTTGCGCCAGTGGTAATTACTGTGTAACCTTTTCTCTGCTTCAGTGTTTACCATGTTTGACTGCCTAGACTGTTATTACATGCCACCAAGTGGGTGCCAGTTTACGTTTGTGAGGGTCTCCTCTGAGGGTGGCACCAAATGGTTCAGGGGACGACCCTAAATGCCATATAACCAAATCTGTGCTGCTTCACATCACTTTCCAGAGTACGCGGAGAAGGGAGAAGTGTTCAAGCATGAACAAATGAATTCTTCAAAGGATATTGAAGAGTGTAGAGCAGGGGTTCACAAAGTGTGTCCCTCATTCCAGCAGCATCAGCAACATGTTGGAACCTGATGGAAATGCGGATTCTTAGATCTTACCCTAGACCTACTGAATCGAAAATTTGGGGGGTGGGATCCAGCCGTCTGTGTCGCAACCGGCCTTCCGTATGACTCCCGTGTTTGAGAGCCCCTGAAGATGTTGCCTTTCTCTAAAACAAAGTATTGTTGGTTTGTTTTCCCCAAGCAGGGTTCATGGAAATTGTGAAATGAGATTATGATTTTGTTTCTTCCAGGTGGAAATTCTTTGTGAGCACCCCCGTTTCAGAGTGTTTGTGGATGGACACCAACTTTTTGATTTTTACCACCGCATTCAAACGTTATCTGCAATCGACACCATAAAGATAAATGGGGACCTCCAGATCACTAAGCTTGGCTGATACTGTCTAAACCACCTCTATTTCAAATAGGATCAGGTGCCACAACTCTCGGACTGTTGGTCTGGAAGGAGTGTCCTAGCAAGATCTGGACACTGAAAAAAAAAACAAAAGGCAAGCTTCACTGTCTCTTCCTTCTGTGCAGTTTAAACCCAAAATGACAACCTCAAACTGTGGTTTGCCCTTAGGAAGCTGTCAGAACAAAGACACCGAGCCATTATTTCCAGAACAAAGTAATACATTTATGCTGGATTTTATTCAGACTAAACTGACATGGATTTGTGATCATTTGTGATTTGGTAGCAAGTTATTCATCTTTTCAAAGCAAGGTGATACTTAGAAACAAAAGTGCTAAAGACTTAAAACACCACCACCAACAAAGACGGTACACCGAAATCAACTCGTTTCTGCACTGAAGTGGGAGTGTGTAGCACAACCAACATTTTAGTCAGGGTATTTACATAGAATGTAGGTTGTTCAAGATTTGGTTGGTTTTGTTCTTTTGGTTTTTTTCTTGTTTTTTTTTTTTTGTTTTTTTTGTTTGTTTGTTTTTGCCCAGCATAACGTCAATTCAGATTTTTAAAGCTTTCTCGTAGTTATTTATTTATACTCAGTGTATGTATTAGAGAATGATTAATGTCTCAAAAACAGCAAGTTATGAACTTTTGAATGTACAGATATCTTGGGTCCGAAGGGGAAAATTACATATTATAATCATAAAAGAATTGTATCTTCCGTACCCCTAAACTTAGGATCTCTTGATACAAATTGCTGTAAGTGCTTTTGGGAAAACTTTGCAACCGTTCGAGAAAACTGCTTTTCAGGTAATTGACGATTACATAAATTCTATTGATATCACTTTTTCTCCTTCCTGTGAATTGGCACAGTATTGGTTTCCTTAAGACTAATTACTTTTCCCTAGGTCTTTATAACAGCTCTTTAAGTTGTTATTAAGCTAATTGAAAACATGTAAGAGGTGATTGCATAGACAATTTTTAAAATAACTATTACATAAACTTTTCAAAGTATGCTATGAAAATGACTCTGGAATGCAGTGTAAAGCAGAAGCAAATGGCCCCAAATAACTTACTTGGAAATAATTTATATCAACTTAAGCTGTTAGCTCATTGTGTTAGTTTTATTATGTGACCCTCACCAATATCCCTAAGCAATGCCTTTGGAGCTTCAGAGGAGAGGATGCTTCCTACTGTGTTAGCTGTGCTGAGACATTAGGATAAGGGGGAGATGCAGATTAGGAAATGATCCAGTTAGTTTATCTGGAAGGTTAACTCCCAGAACTCCACATCTCTTGAGCCCAGCCAGTAGTGTGAATGTCAAATTAAGCTGTAAGAGTTTGTTTCCCTGTGCTTGTGGAGCTGATCCCACCACAGGGCATCTCCAGGAGGAGCCTGCAGTCCTGTGAATGTCACCTTCCGGCGACAAGGGATGTGGAGTCCTGGGTGCTGGACTCCACAAACTGCACTGGCCCTGGAGAGAAGGACCCTTGGCATTGCTTTGGTCAGGTAGTAGGGAGGGGACAGAGGGGTGCTGGGGTGGGGGATATATTTATATATAATTTAGGTTTTGTTTGTACAGCATACTGCATCATGTTATGACATGTCCTTGTCCTGCTTTGCTTTTGAGTTTTTTTACACAACATGCAGAGGCACGGAAGTGGCCACGTCATTTTCACGTGTCGAGAATGTAGACAGTGTTTCAGTACCAAAGTCTAAGAAAAAGCAAACGAAAATTGTGAATTTTTTTATAGGTGATATATTTGGGTTCTTCTCAACTTTGGAACTACTTAGCACAGTTCAATTGTGTTACATAAGGAGATACTTTATCCAACAAGATGGGCTGAGCCTTGAAAAGCTCTATGTACTAGCTGACTTAATCAGCCATATTCAGCCAAGAGGGCTGTTCTGTGGCTTCAAGTATTTTCAAGCCTGGGATTAACTTCTCGTGACTTAGAAAGCCACTAGATTTTGAGGAGTGTTCGTGCAGACCTTCAAGGGCACCCTGAACTATATTTGTAGGGGTTTGGTGGAAGACCCCCATGGGGAGGTTTCCTCTGAGTGGCTGCCCATCCCCATGCAACTGCATAATTCAGCAGAAACCAGAGGAGCTAGGCTTGTGGCTGATTGGAAGTGACACTGTTCTCTCTACCCATCAGCTACCTGCTTAGCCGCCAAGCCCTTAGGCAGCTTAGTGTAAAGAGACACTGTTAACCCTTCCTTTCTCTGGGAGGCTGGTGAGAACCTCTTGGGTAAGCCCACTGGAATTAATCTAACGGATGGGATGGTTTGATCCAGGTAGAGCCACATTAGCAGGGGGGCTGTGTTAATCATTAACTGGAGACTGTGTTCTTGACTCTCATTGGCATGTGAGGTCTAAGGTGGGAATTCAGGGTGGAAAGTGCAATTTTAAGCTTCACGGGAAAGCGTTTGGGTATGTAAGGAGTTATTTCTGTCCAGAGCCCTAATTTTGCAATATGACCAAAACCAAGGAGTATAAATAACAATCAAGCTCTGGGGGAATGAAAGTCAGGCTTTAGACAATCTGTCCACTTCTGCATCAAAATTGGAGTGAATGTATATATCTACTTAAAAATTAATAGAAGTGACTTCTACTTTCTGGGCTGTCCCAGAATTGTCTTAAAGTTATTATTTTTTTAAAATCTGATACTCCATTTCAAATCTTGCCAACCTCAGTTCAGAGCCCCCTAAGAAAATGACTCTTGGAAATGATAGTGACTTGTTAAAATGGCAAATCCCTTCGTTTCTATTAAAAAGAAAATATCCAAAAAGAGGGAGGGAGCCCTGTTGCCTTGAGAGAAACAGCCTTCACATTTTCCGGCATTAATATAGAAATAATGTTCTTATGATGACATATTTTCAAAGAAACACTTTCTTATTTACTGCGTGGTGTAAAATGTTGCTAAATGTGTTCTTAACATTATTATGTCACTGCTGAAAGTTATTTGCACTATAATAAAGGAATTTTCTACAAAATGGTTTCCAGTGGATAAAATGATGAATTTGGCACCAGATCTGATGCGCTTGGTATAAAGCGCATAGGGTATAGCAGTGTTCCCTCACTGTCATATATACTCCAAGACCAGTTGTTCATGTTTCCCACCTGGATAAACTGATCCAGGGAAGGAGAAGTGTCTCAGAGACCTAATGAGTGTATGCTGTTTGTGCAATGGGTTTTTTTTTAAAATACAGTTTATATACAGTAAATTAACTTTGTTTGGTGTACAGTTCCACGGGTTTTAATACATGCATAGATTCCTGTAATTACCACCACAGTCAGGTGGACAGTCAGGATACAGAATGGTTCCATCACCCCAAAAAATCCCTTGTGCTGTCCTTTTGTTGTTTTTCTTTAAAAGATATATTTATTTATTTATTCATGAGAGACACACAGAGAGAGGCAGAGACACAGACAGGGAGAAGCAGGCTCCTCGCAGGGAGCCTGACATGGGACTTGATCCCCGGACCCCAGGATCACGCCCTGGGCCAAAGCCAGACGCTCAACCACTGAGCCACCCAGGCATCCCTGTGCTGTCCTTTTGTAGTTAAACTCGCCCCCCACTCCTAACCGTAATCGGGCAACCACTGTTCCCTGCCTCCTCCCTATAGTCTTGCCTTTTCCTGAGAGTCCTGTAAAGAATATCATATAGTACATAATCTTTTGAGGTTAGCTCTTTTCCATTTGCATAATGCATTTGAGATTCATGCGGTGTGTGTAGCAATAGTTTTTATTGCTGAGTAATGTTCTGTTGTATAGATGTCCCAATTTCTTTATCCACCTACCTGCTAAAGATGCAGTGGTTCCTTAATAAATCATTAAATATAGTCTTAGCACTTTGTATATACAAACGCAAGATTACATTTCCCCTGTCTTCTCTTTCCTGTGGTTTGAATGATTAGGAAGGAAACTTGATTCCTTGGCTGTTCTGCTTACAAATAAGACTATGGCTTTTAGAAGTTTGCCTAGCTTCAGTTAGGGGAGATGAATGGAGAGAGACTTACTCACATGCTGGGTCTGGGGTCCTACTTATGTCATAATTGTTTTTATTCCCTTTTTCTTCCCATTTTTGTTTTTTACGGATGCGAAGTTATGAGGCTGGTCTCTGTTACAGCTTTTGCAGTTAAATATAGGCAGGGTGGCACCTATCGAGGCACCTTTTAAGGCGGAGAGAATTTGCTGACGCTGTTGAGCAGGGATGGGAGAGCTTTCCCTGCCCCACAGCCTAGCTAGGAAGATCCCTTGTGGAGTGTGACATTATACTTGCTCTGTGACAGCATTGTGGATTAGATGGTACGGAAGATGACCATAATTGGAGCCTCCAAGTGCCTCAAACGCTTAAGGCCTTCATTCATTCAACAGGTATTTATTAAGCTGTGTCAATTGCTGTTCTAGGCACTCGGATACATCAATGAATAAAACTGACAAAGGTCTCTGGTGTCTTTAAACTTGAGTGTGCTTAAGAATCACCCAGAAATGGCTCAGGCAGTTGAGCATCCAACCTTTGATGTCGGCTCAGGACACAATCCAGGGTTGTGAGATCAAGCCCCATCTTGGGCTCTACCCTGGGCATGGAGCTCACTTAGGATTCTCTCCCTCTCCCCCTTCCCTGCCCACCCAGCTCTCTCTTTACCCCTCTTTCTTGAAGAAGAAGAAGGAGAAGGAGGAGAAGGAGAAGAAGAAGAAAGAAGAAGAAGAAGAAGAAGAAGAAGAAGAAGAAGAAGAAGAAGAAGAAGAAGAAGAAGAAGAAGAAGAAAGAAGAAGAAGAAGGAAGAAGAAGAAGAAAGAAGAAGAAGAAGAAGAAGAAGAAGAAGAAGAAGAAGAAGAAGAAGAAGAAGAAGAAGAAGAAGAAGAAGAAAGATTAAGATTCACCCAGAAAGTCTACTTAAAGGCAGAAGTCCAGCTTCTCCCCTGGGAGATTATTTCAATAGGTCTGGAGTTGGTCCCAGGAGTATGTATTTTTAAAAAACATCCTAATTATTATTCACCCATCAAAAAGGATGAGATCTTACCATTTACATCGACACGGATGGAACTAGAGGGTTTTAGGCTGAATGAAGTGAGTCAATCAGAGAAGGATAATTACATGGTTACGGTTACATGGAATATAAGAAATGGCACAGAGGATCATAGAAGAAGGGAGGGAAAAACTGAAAGGGAAGTCACCAGAGAGGGAGACAAACCATGAGGGACCCTTAGCTGTAGGAAGCAAACAGGGTCTCTGTGGGGGAGGCAGGTAGGGGGATGGGGTAACTGGGTGATGGGTATTAAGGAGGGCACGTGATGTGGTGAGCACTGGGTGTTGTTTGAAACTGATAAATAACTGAACTCTACATCTGAAACTGCTGAGGTACTGTGTGTTGGCTAACTGAATTTAAATTAAAAAAAAAAAAAACAAAAAACTGAATGTCATCAATGGTCCCGGATCCTAAATTAAGCACTCTGCCTTGGTGAATTCCATAAACATTCACCGAATCAAACTGTTGGATTGTATGGGGTTGTGATATTCTGATCTATGCATATCTTCCTGTGGAAATGCATTTCAACACGAGTATCCTGCTTTCCTCCAAAAAATCATGCAACTCTCCTAACCCTACAGCTCCAGGTCATTATCCTTGATTCAACCTTCTCGCCTCACTCGGCCCTTACCTCAAATATAAGACACTGCAGTAAAAGAAAGTGCCTTTCAACCAAGTTTTATGAAAATTCTCTTTATTTGGGTTGTCTTAGGGCCTCAGGAGCACCTTGACACATAAACAGCCGATGCTCTGAGAAAGACTGAGCTTCTGGAGGAAGCCTGCCTGCCTGCCTTATTGGCAAACGTTCCAATTAGTTAATCGTCGGAGAATCGCCAGGGTGGGGCCTGATTGTTCTCTGAGGCAAATACACAAAGTGGCTTATAACTTGTAAAGAGGGCAGAGGGCAAGTGGTAAAGGCCCAGATGAGCTGTTCATGGCATTTTTGGAAATGAATTTAGACTCTTCCTTTCACAAGTAAGCACTGGTAGTCGGTACATGACACTGTGGGCTTGCTTTGCTTATTAATCACCACGTTAATTTCACAATGCTATTCCCCTAAAAAAAAAAAAAAGTCTCCTGCAGAAGGCAAAGAACTGCCTTGCAAGCCATACACTTCAGAATTAATTAATATGGGTGTATGCAAGATGCCAAAACAATACTCACCCAAGAGAGAAGGGGAGGAAAGAGCCACTGACGTTCTCCCTTGCTTTGATACACCCTTCCATCTCCCTGGGAAAGATGGTGCCTGGGTGAGCAAACACAGAAGGGAAGGAGACATCATTGTTTGCTAGGGCAGCCCAGAAGGTTCCTCAATAATAGGCCCTGGGAAGCAGCAAGCCGGCCATAGGCCTTGGGGATGATGTGAGGTTTTGGGGTCCTTCCCAGCTTTCATGAGTAAGAATGATAACAAACGTTTACTAATGACCCCAGCACCTCCCTTTCTGTCAGCATTCTGTCATTAATTCTAAAATGATAGATGCAAATAATCAAAGCTTACCTGAACAGCCAGTCTGGGAACAGGAGGGTTAGAAGCAGTGAGGTCGTGGTGAGAGGTGGGAATAGGGCCCCCTGGCCTCAGGGGGGAGGGATTACACAGGGATTCCTTGTGTAAACTGGTGGGTGGGGGAGGCACTTTATTTATTTTAAAAGGAGTATAAAAATGTCTTAATCCTTGAAATACATTGGCAAATTGAATAATCTACATTGCAGTACTAACTGGCTATGCATGACGGTCATCAAATTAAGAAATTTCCAGGGGTGCCTGGTGGGTGAAGTCACTTAAGCGTCCTTACTCTTGGTTTGGCTCAAGTCATGATTGAGAGTTGTGAGACCGAACCCTAGCTTGAGGGCAGAGTCTGCTTTAAGACTAAATAAATATTTTTTTAAAAAAAAGAATTAAAAAAAAAAAACAACTAACTGGCTCAGTTAGTTAAGTGATAGACTCTTGATTTCGGGTCAGGACAGGATCTCAGGGTTGTGAGACCCAAACCCTGCGTCGGGCTTCAAGCTGGATGTGGAGCCTCCTTGGGATTCTTTCTCCATCTCTCTCTGCCCCTCCCTGCCTCTCTCCCTTTCTTAAAAGATAAGAATAATAATCATGATGACAATATCTGTAACAGTCCTCCACAACACTGTAAAACAGCATTAAGAGTGCTAGTCTTGGAGACTGTGTCTAATCCCTGGGAATATGCTTTTATATCATTTCATTGAAGTCTGCTTTATTTAAAATCTAGCCAAAATTAGCAGTCTATTAGGCAATGTTTAGAAGGATGTTTGTGAAATATAACGCGATTTTTTTCTACCCTGAATAATTACAGCCGTTCCAATGTTAGAAGCATGGGTTTCTTCTAATTCAGTAAAAAATAGTCTTTTGTTCAACATAAAATGATTTTTTTCATGTTACATTAAAAAGTGAACAGAAGATATGCACAAAATGATAATGAAGTACTGAAAACATTCTCATTTAATGAGAATCTTCATGGAGGAATGTGCTCTGTTACTCTAAGATTCAAATTCACCATTCATTTATCCTACATTTTTTAAATCCTCAAAAACAAACAAACAAACAAAAAACCCCTCATATTGTGGAACACAAGACCAGTCCCTTTATTTGAGGAGGTTAGAAAGAGACCTGCTCTCATAAGCTTCTGATGAAAGTCAAATATTGGGGTTATCTCCCAGTTGAGTCTTATTTTTTTTCTAAGGCAACTAACATTCTCTCTGCTTTTTTAAGCATTATAAATTCCTTGGGATTCCCCTTGCAATCCTCACTAACCTTGAAATTATGTAAATGATTTTTAAAAATTCAGCTTGCAAAGTTGAAAGGGCAAATACATTGATACAGCGTGTGCTCTTAAAGCATGTCTGTAGAGTTCTTCATGTCCATAGCTCCTCTCTCTTGTCAGAGCATCACTTATAACTGATGCTAATGAAGTGAAGCTAGATATTAATGGAGCACTTTTATATGAAGTCACCATAGTAGACACTGTGGGTTATAAAAAGAGATAAAAGACATATATCACTTACCCTTAAAGAATTTATGACTAACTGGAAAGACAGGTCATGTACCTATAAAACATACATAGAGATGAAGGTCAGGGGCCTGACCACCCTTTGCACCTCCGTGCTCTTCTGTACCAAAACTCCTCTGTATGTAACCATTTTGGATTTGAGATGAGGGGCCAGTGTTGTGTTCCCTAAAGCTCAGTGATATCGTTGAAATCCTGGCCTCCCAAAGAAAGAGATTAAGGAGGAATTTGGTATTTTTTAATTATAAAACACATGGGTTTCAGATAGAGAGAAGACCCTTCCTTTAATGAAGCCCCCAGCAAAGAAAGGGCTGCTTTATAGAATATCTGTGGAGAAAGTGTATCACAAATGCATTTAATGTACTCAACTTCAGCTCTACACATTTGGTACCATGGGGAACCAAAGCAAAAAAAAAAAAAAAAAAGAGAGAGAGAGAGAAAGACAAAAATCAGAAAGGGAGACAAACTCTAAGAGACTCTGAATCATAGGAAACAAACAGTGTTGCTGGAGGGTTGCTGGGGGTAAGAGGCTGGGGTAACTGGGTGATGGGCATTAAGGAGGGCACGTGATGTAATGAGCACTGAGTGTTATATAAGCCTGATGAATCATTGACCTCTACCTCTGAATCCAATAATACATTATGTTAATTAACTTAATTTAAATAAAAAATTTTAAAAATTTTAAAAATCAATGTGAAAAAAAAACACCTTATATAGAAAAGAACCATTAAATACTGTGGGCAATTCCACCTGTCATCCCATTGGAAGAGCAAAGAGTCTGAGAATGGAGATGTGACTCAGTGACTGGGCTTCCTGGCCTCACAGCTGGACCCTCTAAGGTCCCTGCAGTGTTGTGCCCATGGCTAAAGACACCAGTGATCTTTCCTGTCCGTGGCTCCTAGTTACAAACCAGGTTCTCCCTTCTGGTGCTCAACCAAAGAAACAAAGATCTCCAACATTGAAAGAAGAACCGCAGTGTTGGATTTACCGAGACCTGGCCCCCAAAGTGACCCCCTCCTGAGGGATTTTTCTTTCTTTCTTTTTTTTTTTTAAGATTTTATTTATTTATTCATGAGACACATACAGAGAGAGAGGCAGAGACACAGGCACAGGGAGAAGCAGGCTCCATGCAGGGAGCCTGATGTGGGACTCAATCTCGGGATCAGGCCCTGGGCTGAAGGTAGTCGCTAAACCGCTGAGCCACCCAGGGATCCCCTGAGGGATTTTTCAAAGGAAATTTTATTCATGCTATGTTTGTGTTACATGCTGATTTTTGCACCTAACTCATGTGTGACAGGCTTCCCCTATTTATCCCAAGTAAACAGTTTTCTAGTTTATACCTGATAACCAGCTTCTTGATAGCAGAATCCATTTTCTGAGCTCTGGCTCTAGACACAGGGCTGCCTGGTAAAACTTTCTATACTTTCTATTGTGTTGGAGAGATTCTTTTTTTTTTTAAGATTTTATTTATTTATTCATGAAAGACACACACACAGAGAGAGGCAGAGACATAGGCAGAAGGAGAAGCAGGTTCCATGCAGGGAGCCTGACACGGAACTTGATCCTGGGACTCCAGGATCACGCCCTGAGCCAAAGGCAGACGCTCAACCCCTGAGCCACCCAGGCGTCCCTGTGTTGGAGAGATCCTATAATGGGCACTGTCCAATATGGTAGCCACTAGCCCCATAGGACCGTGAAGCACTTGGAATGTGGCTATTGCCACTAAGGGCACTCAGGAACTGAATTATAAATTTTCTTTAATTTTAATTAACTTTAAATAGCCACCAAAGTGCCTTGTGGCTACCATATTGGACTGTGCAGGGCTAGAACATCAGACCCTGCTGGGCTTATGTTTGGTCTACATCCTCAGGAAATGTTTTAGGTAGAAGAATTTCCTGTTTGGACCTCAGACACATTCACCCTCAAATTCAGGAACGTCTAGGCACTTTCTGAAGGTGTATTCATCTAAGAGCCCAAGGTGCCCTGGGAAAAAACATACCCCAGAGGTAGAAAGAGTCCACAAGGCCGATTGCTCTGGGAAGGCAGGCAAGCTTCCAGTCCGTTCTGTGATGTCACGCACACGGTCCCAGGCCCAGTTCAGCGGGGCCACACCTGAATCCTAGAACAAGGGGCTACAATAAACACCTGCTTCCCTGAGCCCCCGTCCCTGGAGCGCTGAAGAGTAGGCAGCAGCAGCATGGGCGGCATGCAGTGGCGCAGCCACGGGCATTAACCCCAGCGCCTCCTCCTAGATGCCGGCAGCAGTGTTGGTGGCCTGCCTGGACCTTAGTCTTTGGCAACCTCTGCCCAGCTGTCAGCAGTACGCTGATGCCACCGATGAGCACCAGGAGCTTAACTGTCCATTTCAGAACTGCAGTGACGAGCAGAAGCCTTTATTTATTCTTAGGACCAACACTTGTATTCATGTGTTCGTCTACCCTGGAAGTGGCTGGTCTGTCAACAGTCTTGGGTTCACCTGGAGCCAACCATGGAGGAGGACGCAGTGCTTTTTCATGGCCTCAAAAAGCCAACCTACTCCAGAGAGCGTTAGGCAGCAGGAGATTTTATTGGCCATTTTGGGGGAAGAAAAGCATTTTATCACACACCACTCGAGGAACAGAGGGATGAAATCCCTACCAGACATTGTCTCCTCCCCAAGTCCCTCTTTGACTTCTAGCCCTCTCCAACCCACTCCTAGGCAGCTTCCGCATCTCTCCGACCCCCTCTCTGATGCAGAGCTATTTAGCCTGTACCAGCTCTCCAAAGGGGGCTTTAAAAGGCCATTTTCTCCAGAGGGGAGATTCAGGCCCAAAGAAAACTAAGAGTTCTCTGTCGTTTCATTTGCTGGTATCTTTAAAACTTGCCTCATTTCCAAAACAACTCAAGGCAACAAAAGAGTGAGGATATAAACACAGGTGGGGTGGGGGGGCGCGGAGGAGAGGAATGCAAGAACCTCCGGGTTCTTTCTATCCTCAAGGTTCAGGCTTGATGTCTCCTCTTGAACTTTCCCAACAACTTAATTTTAAAGAAGATCCCTCCTTCTCAATGTTCTCTTATCTGTTGACTTGTTTAATATCCCTTTCTCCTGCTAGCCGATCATCATCCCCCATCAGGGCAGGGACCGTACTAATCTTGTTCACACCTGCCTTCCAAGCATTTAGCAGGGTGCTTGTCACAATTAATAATAAATAAATGTTTGTTGGATGAATCCATGGTAGCCAAGGTGCTGTATGTTACCTATTGCTTTGCAACAAATTATTCCAAAATTTAGAGGCTTAAAACAACATTTATTGTCTCCCACAGTTCAGGTTCGGGCATTTAGGAACAGCTTCCCTGGGTGGTTCCGACTCAGGGTCTTGCACGATATTACAATTAAGCTGTCAACCAGGGCTACAGTCATCTGAAGGCTTGCCTAGGGCTCTGTGATTGAGGTGCCTTCTTTGTATTTCATAAGATCTTGGAGAAGAAGATCTCCACTCAGATCTCCTTTCTCTCCACTCAGAAATGCTGTGCAAAGGACAGAAATCAATGGACTAGTACAGAAAGCCCAGAAATAGCACTTGTTACATGGTCAAATAATCTTTGACAAAGGAGGAAAGAACGTGCAATGGGGAAAAAAAAAGTCTCTTCAACAAATGGTGTTGGGAAAACTGGACAGCTACATGCAGAAGAATGAAAGTGGACCACCTTCTTACACCACACACAAAAATAAACTCAAAATGGACTAAGGACTTGAATGTGAGACCTGAAACTATAAAAATCCTAGAAGAGAGCACGGACCGTAATTTCTCAGACGTTGGCTGTAGCAACTTGTTTCTAAATATGTCTCCTGTGGCAAGGGAAAAACAAAAATGGGGACGACATCAAAGTAAAAAGCTTCTGCACAGCAAAGGAAACAATCAACAAAACTAAACGATGACTTACTGAATGGGAGAAGATATTTGCAAATGACATCGCCAATAAAGGATTAGTACCCAAAATATATAAAGAACTTGCACAACTCAACACCCAAAAAACAAATAATCCAATTTAGAAATGGGCAGAAGACATAAGCCAACATTTCTCCAAAGAAGAAATACAGATGGACACATGAAAAGATGCTGGACATCACTTATTACCAGGGAAAGGCAAATCAAAACTGCAGTGAGATCTCACCTCACGCCTGTCAGAATGGCTAAAATCAACAACACAAGAGGATATGGAGTAATGGGAATCCTCGTCCACTGTTAGTGGGAACGCAAACTGGTGCAGCCGCTGTGGAAAACGGTGTAGAGGTTCCTCAAAAGTCAAAAGTGGAACTGTACCCTACGATCCAGTAATCCTATCACTGGGTATTTAGCTCAAAAATACAAAAACACTAATTCAAAGGGATACATGCACCCCTGTGTTGATCGCTGCATTATTTACAATAAGTCAAATTATGGAAGCAACCCCAAGTGCCCATATTACACACACACACACACACACACACACACACACACGATGACACGTTATTCATGAATGAAATCCTGCCACTTGCAACAACCTGGAAGGACCTAGAAGGTACAATGCTAAGTGAAATAAGCCAGTCGGAGAAAGACAAATACCGTATGATTTTAATCATATGTAGAATTTAAGGAACAAAACAAAAGGGCAAAAGATGAAAGTGGGAGAGAGGCAAACCAAGCAACAGGCTCTTGACTCTAGAGAACACACTGATGGTTATCAGAAGGGAGGTGGGTGGGGGAGGGGTGAACCAGGTGACAGGGACGAAGTGCACACTCAACATGATGAGCACCGAGGAGTGGGTGGAATTGCTGAATCACTGTATTTTACACCTGACACCGAGATAACCCTGGGTAGTAACCATACTGGAATTTTTTAAGATAATTTTTAAAAACCCCGACAGATTGGAGTTCAAATCTTGCTGCCTGCAGCTCTGTGATCTCCCTGCACAAGTTTTGACCAGTCTGAGCCTCATTTTTTTCTCTTCTGTAATATGGGGGCTGCAAAAATCTTCTTCGAAAGATTGCTGTAAGGGGGAAGCGAAAGAAGGTCCGCAGGGCCCTTAGCACAGTGGCTGGTGTGTAATGAGAGCTCAGCCAACGGTTCCTTTAGAACTGCCTCAGGATGACTACTCCTCCACCTGACACTTTATCTTCTGGGTCTCAGCTTAGCAGGTCTGAGGGCACCTGGAGAGCAGAGCTTGCTGGGCTCTCACATGGCAGAGCAGAAACACAAGTCCAGAGAGCTTAAGTGACTTGTCCATGTTGTGTCTTAGCTCCTCACTGCTCTTTGGGATCCTGGGCAGGGCTTTCTGTGGAGACACAGTGAGAACCAGCTGAGGAAGGGTGATGAGTGGCCTGAGACAGCCGTGTCCCTGGGGCCACTCTGGGGTGAGTTGGGGCTCTGGTTACTGTCTTGGTTGATTTTTCAGGGGAGACTTATGTGCCTGACCCACCTCCCAGTGATGATTTGAAGGGACTAATTAGTGGCTGTAAAACAACAGTGACAGGGCATCCTTATTCCAATAAGCCACCCGAGTGCAGCCGGCAGCGACAGCCAGATGGAAAACAACCACTTAGGCCGTAACGAGCTTGCTGGACTGTAATTCTGGGGAGTCCTGAGAGCTTTAGTAATTACCCCATCTTGTTGCTGGTGTTGTTTGGGGGGTTTTGGTCTTGTTTTGCTTTTTGTTTGTTATGGGATTTGGGGGAGTCGTTTTTGTTTTTGTTTTAAGTTCCCTCACTGGGAAGGCCCCTGCTTTGATTACTCATCCACACTTTCCTGGCAAATTTTAAGTCGTTTGCAAATATGAGCTTATGAGCCTGTGTTTGCACCTGCCTGGTCTCAGGTTCTCTTCCAGTCACCTGAGTGGCTTCCATCTTCATTCCAAAGAGCACACACTTCTTTTATTAATCCATACTAGAGGGGGATCCCTGGGTGGCTCAGTGGTTTAGCACCTGCCTTCGGCCCAGGGCATGATCCTGGAGTCCTGGGATCAAGTCCTGCATCAGGCTCCCTGCATGGAGCCTGCTTCTCCCTCTGCCTGTGTCTCTGCCTCTCGCTTTCTCTCTCTCTCTGTCTCTCATGAATAAATAAATAAAATCTTTAAAAAAAAATCCATGCTAGAAAGCTGGCACAACCTACCCAGGGATCTAGAGGAGAAAAGAGTCAGATTTTCTCTTTTCCATAAGAAGTAACTCCCTGATTAAGCAATGAACAAAGCGCCCAACCCTTCAAAGGTCCGGAGG
The DNA here is from genome assembly GCF_905146905.1 of Nyctereutes procyonoides. Taxonomy (NCBI): domain Eukaryota; kingdom Metazoa; phylum Chordata; class Mammalia; order Carnivora; family Canidae; genus Nyctereutes; species Nyctereutes procyonoides. The sequence continues at coordinate 65,099,447 of NW_026575049.1, forward strand.
ACGGGATGTCATGCGCTGCACAGGCTTTGATGAAAAGCTCAGTGTATGAAGCATCACCATGGACGTTAAACGGGACGTCGATCCGTGTTCTCACCCTAAGGTCAGATAAACCTCCCCTCCTTTTTCTATCCCACAACCACCACAACCACCAACCCACCTGCTATGTCTCTTTGGGCTTATGGTGAAGCAAAGGCGGCCATGGAAACACATCATCTTGCGTTGCTTTCCCTCCTCCTTCTCTCTCTCCCTTCTCTCCCTCTCCCTCAGTTAAAAGGGACATCCTCCCCACCCACAGCCTATGAGAGAGAAAACTCCTGCTTATGCACAAAGTTTGCTGCAAGTGAAGCCCTCTGTCTGGGCACAGGACAAAGTAACCCTTAGACAGCAGGTTCTGGGTGGCGGATTGTTTGCACCACGAAATCACGCTCCGGAACTCCACTCCCCGACCTGATGCAGGCTGTGGCATTCCCACCGGCAGAGTCACACTCTACTCTGGAGGCGAGGCCTGCCTCTAGAAGTCACCTGGGAGGAATTCAGAGAAAAGATCTGGAAGGGCAGGTATTGGCAAAGACTTATTTTCCCAGGATTATCCCAGCTTAGAGAGTAATGAGGGTGGCCCTCCAAGAAACTGAACTGTGCTTCAAGGGTAAGGAAAACAGATACAGAAAGAGAGAAGGGCCTGGTCCGTTTCATCAGATGCCCTACAAAAGAGAAGGGCTGAGATGAAGCGCTGTCGGGTGACCTTGGGAAGCCGTGCGCAAACACCACAGCCGGCTGCAAGCATCGTGGACGGCTCAGATCTACAGGGATGCCTCCCTCACAAAGTCTGTTGAGAGAGAGCAGGGATAAATTTGTCATCTGGGGTACCCAAGAATGACATCGGTATCCTGGTCCCCTGGGCCAGGCAGGCCCCCTGCCCACACCCCACCCAGGCAGCGCTTCCCCAGATGCTCACTCCTGGGCCTGGGGCCCTCTGCCTTGTGGACACCTGTTCATCTCTATGCAATGGGGAGGGTGAGAGCTCCCAAGAGGCCTTCCGCCCTGGCTCAGAAACTGGGGACAGGGACCCGAGAGGACAGGAGGTGGGGGGCGTGAGAAGTTTCCCTAAGTGTATCAGGGCCCCCTCATACACTGGAGCAGAGGAGCCCGTGTGGGTGCGGAACAGAGCAGGGACGGGGCTCCCTGGGGGGCAGGAGGCCCAGCCATCTGCAGCACCTACCACCTGCGTGTGTCCCTGAGGCTGGGAGCGGGGAAGGTGCCCGATTCTGTGCTTCCACGGGTCTTCTGCGGGGGTGTCCGTGGTTCCCAGAAGTAGACAGCTGAGTCCTCACAGCCAGGCCTCCAGTCTCTGGGCTTCTCCTCACCACCCACACACACACCCCCAAAAGAGGAGATTTTCACTTCTCCTTCCAGTAACTGACCCAGGAGTAGTTTTTTTGTTTTGTTTTGTTTTGTTTTGTTTTGTTGGGGTTTTTTTTTTAAGATTTTATTTATTTATTCATGAGAGAGGGAGAGACACAGGCAGAGACACAGCCCGATGCAGAACTCGATCCCAGGACCCCAGGGTCATGCCCTGAGCCAAAGGCAGATGCTCAACCCCAGAGCCCCCCAGGTGCCCCGACCCAGTTCTCCTTAATGTGGGAATTGCAAGTGATAGTAGACACCACAGCCACGTGCAAGCTGGGCCTTGAGAGGGTGCTAAGAAGGGCTGGCTCGGGGCTGGATAGCTTTCTCTCCCTCCCCTCCTCCTCTCCTCCTCTCCACAGGCCCCCCCGCATCTCCTCTCACGGTAGGTAGTGGGCTGCAGTCATAACCAGTCCGTGAATCTCCACGACTCAAGACAGCAAAGGCTCATGGCCTGCTTGTTGCTGCAGGTCTACCCCAGGTTGGTGGATGGCGCTGGGATCATCCCCACCCAAAGGTCCAGGCTGATGGAGCCCCAGTCATCCTGGCAGGAAACACTTAATATTTAGGCTTGTTTTCATTCTAGAATCTGCTCCCATCACGCCCTTCCCCCTCCCCCGCAGTACAATTCTGTGGAAGATGATGGAACCCAGCATGGACGGGAGATGAATATTCATCACAGGGACTGAAAAGGCCAAACCATAAAGGTTCAGGAAACTTATTCTCAATTTTAAAACTGCCAGTTACTAGCTGTGTGACCTAGGGCAATTCATATATATTAGGAACAGTTTCTGGGGCCTTGAGTTTGGTCATCATGGTGATTAAATTATCCCCATGTGAATACACTTTAAGATGTCGCTTTCATCATCACATGTGGTACATTATTTTGGTTGAGGTCATTGATAATGAACTGGTCATCTAGGGCTTTGGCCCAAGCAGACTCAGGCCCATGTCCATTCCCAGGTGGGAAGGAGCCAGGCAAGAGCCTGTGTGGTCCTCAGACTCACACTGTGCTATCTGTGGCCGCCTTGTCCTGTGGCCCCTGCTCTCAAAAGGGCTCAGTTTGTGGGCAAAGCATTGTAAAAAGAAGTCTCTTTGCTTTTCATACTTTATGAGCTTCAGGGTATGTGAACACTGAAACTTTCTTTTTTCTTGTTTGAACTGTAAAGGCAGCTTATGGGCCAAGAGGCTGTTCCAGATCAACACCAAGCCCCCCGACACCCCACCTCCAGTGCTGACAGTTTCCCAGGTACGCCTGAAGCACTAAAATGCCCTGGCCAATTTTTCCAAGTCTGTCAGGGGTCTCATCCGGACAGGAAAAATCAACAGGTCTTCTAAAAGTATTTGATAAAGCAGAAGAATACTTGTTAAAAATCAGACCTTTGCACTAGTAGAAGCACACATTGGAGCAGCCTTGTTGGCAGGCCATCTAGCAAAAAGCATCCAAAGTGCACCTGCCATTTGAGCCACAAATTCCACTTCTAGGACCTTACCCCTAAGAAACAGCCTAAGATGCACCTAAAGATTGAGATGTCAGGGGATTCATTACAGCCTGTTTAGTGTAGGGCAAAATCTGGAAATGACCTAAAAGGGAGAGCACCCTCAATAAATCAATGGGATCATGGGATGAAATCCTAGACTGTCACTACAAATGATGTCCCAAAATATTATACAGTGAGAAGAAAAACAAGGAAAGGAAGGGAGGGAGGAAGAAGATAAAACAGTATGTAGTGTAAAATCCTATTTTTATAAAAATGTGTGAAGGACACATCTCAAGAGGTAGTGGAGGGATTATGTGTGAATCTTATTTCTTCCTTACGCTGCTCAGTGCTTCCCAATTGTTCTGCAGGAAACAAGTGCTTTCGGTCTTTCAACAAATATTTATTGAGCGACACCTAGGTATCAGGGGCAGTGCTAGGCTGGTACTGAGAGACAAGGTTCTTCACCACCAGAACTACTTGTACAAATTTTAAAATAATTTTTTAATCAGACCGTTCAGGGATCCCTGAGTGGCTCAGCGGTTTAGCGCCTGCCTTTGGCCCAGGGCATGATCCTGGAGTCCCGGGATCGAGTCCCGCGTCGGGCTTCCAGCATGGAGCCTGCTTCTCCCTCTGCCTGTGTCTCTGGCTCTCGCTCTCTCTCATGAATAAATAAATAAAATCTTAAAAAGAAAAATCAGACTATTCAGTACTCCGGTACTAATGGTGGTAATCATACCAGTTAGTTGTTTTTCAGGCTGAAGTCCAGGAGGTGAGTGACATCAGAGTTCTAGTCTTCAGAGTGTTCTAGTCTTCACACCAGCTCACGGCGCTAAAAACCCATGGTTCTCCTGGCTCTTTCACACCCTAGCCCTGCCTGCCGTGGCAAAATCAAGCAAAGTCTTTGGAAGGGCAGTAGGGAAAACCAAACCTGTTCTTAGAGAAGGCCATCCTTTTGATAAATATCAACAATCACCAATTTGTGTGGGAAACAGAGGAGGATACCGGGTAAGAAATAGAACAGTCGGAGGAAGAGCAAGGTTGGCTGTGGTTCAAGCCCCGCGGAGAGTCGAGGTGGCTTTCAGAAATATTAACCTCGGGTTCCCTGGGTGGCGCAGCGGTTTAGCGCCTGCCTTTGGCCCAGGGCGCGATCCTGGAGACCCGGGATCGAATCCCACGTCGGGCTCCCGGTGCATGGAGCCTGCTTCTCCCTCTGCCTGTGTCTCTGCCTCTCTCTCTCTCTCTCTCACTGTGTGCCTATCATAAATAAATAAATAAAAAATTAAAAAAAAGAAAGAAATATTAACCTTTCTGTGTCACACTTGCCTGTGGGAAAAATGGGAACAATGATGTCTGCCCTGCCTATGTCACCACCTGTATGAAATGAGGGAAAGAACACCTGCCCTGCCTGCCGCCCTGCCTGCCTGCGTGGGGAGTGAGTTCGGTTCATTGGTTCACACCGACCCTCTGAGGAGCCAGCCTCACCCCAGGGTGGGCCTCGGCAGAGTGCGTGAAGCCTGTGGCCATGGCTGATGGGCCCAGGAGTGGACACCAGTCTCAGGCAGCGAGTGCCCATCAGACTGTCCCTCCTGCGATCATAGAGTGGGCATCGGGGGACTCAGGGTCCGTCGAGGCTGAGAAATAAAAACCTCCATTTCTGAGCTTGGCCATCCGTGACAGAGGAGGCAGGGTTAGAGAAGAACAAGCAGCTTGCTGAGAGGCATTGCTGACAATCGGGATGGGTTTCCAGTTCTGGAACCCTGACCTGAGCTGAGGCTGGCCTAGCTCCAGATCTGCAGAAACGCCCCGATGGTTTTATCATAAATTCCCCAATTTGTCTTAAATGCACTTAGATGGTCTCTGCTTCTTGTAAGTAATGGGTTCTAACAGAGCGTCTATTAGAATCTAATAGGCTCATTTTATATGAAAGATTTGAAACCTCCTTTAGGAAGTCTGTCTGCTGACTTTAGAGAGTTAAGGTGAGATCTCAGGGTCTGTTTGTCTAATCTGAAAATTCAAACAATCCTGCTAATTCCAATCCTGCCCTTACCCCACATTCAAAAGTGTATGTTGTGGGGTGCCTGGGGGCCTCAGTAGCTTAAGCGTCCGACTCGTGGTTTCGGCTTAGGTCATGATCTCAAGGTCGTGGGACCCAGCCCTGAGTTGATTCTACACTCACCGCGCTCAACACGGAGTCTGCTTGAGATTCTCTCTCTCACCCTCTGCCCCTCTACCTGGCTTGTGCCCTCTCGTGCTCCCTCTCTCTCTTTCTCCAAAATAAATACATAAAATCTTTAAAAAACAAAAAAAGTATATGCTGCATGCAATTCCTGGGCTTTCTGGGGGTCTGTGGCACCAAGTAACATGATCCTTGGGTTCTGCATTGGTTAAGTAGCCCTGTCCGCTGTAACACGCAACCCCCCAATTCTCAGCCAGTCAGCAAAATAAGAAGTTAATGGCTACCTCGCATCAAAGTCTGACAGTGTTGGCAGGGAAGCTCTGCTCAACCCCATTATCAGGGAACCCAAGTTCCTCGAACCACGTGACTGCAACTTCTGGGGCTCCTGCTGTACCAGCCAGCAGATAAAGAAAGAGCAAGTGAGAGCACAAAGGCCAGGCCTGAAAGTGGCGTGCCTTATGTCTGCCCATATTTTGCTATTCAGAACTCAGTCACGTGGCCCCACCTAACACTGAAGAAGGCTGGAAAAACACAAGCTAATACGTGTCTGTACAAAAATGGGGTTTGATGAACACACAGCTGCCCTTGAGTCCATTTCCAAGCCCCATCTCCCCCACTTCTGTTTGTAGCTGTCTCTGGTCTGCTGTTGTTTAATCAAGAATACAAGGGTGGCCAACAATGAATGGCCTCTGGGCCATATCCAACCCATGGCTGTTTTTATAAATAAAGTTTTATTGGCATGCAGCCATACCTAGTTTGTTTTGTTTTTTTTTTAACCTACTGTCTATGGCTATTTTCACACTATCATGACAGAGTTAAATAGCTTTGACACAGACCTCATAGCCCACAAAACCTAAACTATTTGCTACCTGGACTTTTACAGAAAAAGTTGACAACTTATACAAAAACACATCAGCTTTCCAAATTCCAAGAGTGTGTTGACCTCTCTGTTGACTGAGTCTTTTCTTCTGTTTCTTTCCCCCTCGTGGGTCAGCACGGTACGCTGGGCAAACCAGAGGATGAGACAACCTTTAGAGAAGAGTCCCAATGTGCTGGGAAGAGCGTGGATGGATTTTGGTCATGCTGTAACATAGATGAGGTTTTCTGTGCGTTTTAGACTTAAGGGAATTTCTTCCTGAATTTAATTCCTTTCTCTTACGCACCCTCTAAAAGAAGTCCCCATCCCACCTGGAAGGTTTATGTATATTTTCAACTAATGGAACAGGAAGTAAACAATCTGAGTATGATCAACTCAAGAACCAAAGAATGGATTATATCGGAAGAGCAAAAATTGGGAAGAGATGAGAGATGTTATGACAAGTCTCCTAGACTGCGACGCCAACTCTGCTCCTCTAGTATCTTCTTATTGCTGTTACAGAAAAAGACCAACTGCAGATTATGAGCTATTGCGTAAGTTGTGCTATCTTTGTAAATTCAGAGCCTATATGTCACTTCGATCGTTTTTAATTGACAACGATCACGCGTTGCTTCATTGTCCTTTATCACGTACAGTGTTATTAAGCTCTGCTGTACGATCGAGGCTTCCCGGATCTTTTCTTTAATAAAGATTCGGGTGCTTGCAAAGAAGCTGCATCGTGCCCAGATGGCCTCTCTAGCCCGGGGTTCCCGTGATTCACAGCAGCACCATCCCAGTCCCAAGGCTCTGCCAAGCCCTTCCACGGTGTTTCTAAGGACACAGGTTGGATTTCAAAAAGCACCGACACCTCCCTGCCTCTCCCAGAGCTCAGAAAAGAAGTTTCCAACCTCCTGCTTTGCCGGCTTTGGCCAGAGCCCACACCCTGTTCCCCTGTTTGCAGGACGCCAGAAGCGAGCCTGGGCCCTGTGGCGGGGGCACTGTCCTCTCACCCTGGGGAGCCAGTGGTGGGGATCCGGTGTGGGTGCTGCCCTCCCGAGCTGCGGGGAGACTCTGGGTGCGGTTGGGGCTGGAAGGTTTGAAGGCTCTCTCTCTGGCCCCACCTGAAAGAGCTGTTGTAGTCTCCAAAGCATCAAAGGAACTTTGGCTTTCTGCTTTCTGGGCCTTTTTCACTAATCCCCCACCCTTTTGTGGATCGTTGAGGCCATCTCTGTGGCCTGCAATCTGTTCCCCTCCTGCTGAAATGTCCCCTTCCTTCACCCCCTCAAGGGGCCTGCTGGGATGTAAGCTCCATGAACACAGGGCTCTTTGTCTCTTCACAGATGGATCCCCAAACAGCCCAGGACATATTAGTTGCTCAATAAATATTTGTTGACTGAATGACTCTTAGATGATTTAGCTAGAGGACACTTGGGAATGACTGTGTGTCTACCTACTAGTGCTCCTTGAGAACTATGCCTTGTTTATTTCTTAGACAAAAGAGTTTTTATTTAAAGTTTATACACAGAGAAATGTCAGGTCTTCAGTACACGTGAGATTTCAAAGATATATTCCCCATGCAACCAAAACTCCCATCAAGATTTATAATGTTTCCATCACTCTGGAGAGGAAATAATGCCCTTTATTAATCAATTTGGGGTCCTACCTCACTTTACATATTCCCCTTTAGGGTTCTCATTTCATTTTATACTTTAGAGGGACTCATGCCTGCCTTCACCTTCCAAAGTATCAGCTCAGTGAGGTTGGGGATAGCATGACCTGTTGGGCCCTCTCCAGAGCCAGGCAAGTGAATAATGTCGAAGTGCCCTCCTGGATACGCAGACAATAAAATGTACGTTGAAGATGCACTGATGCCCATATGACCTATTTCTGAGAGCAGTGCTGGGTGCAGAAGCACAGAGAGAAGATGCTGGTGGAGAAGGAGAAGCTTCTGAAGTTGAAGAAAGAACAGAACAGGGTTCACGAAGTGCCACACGATGGGACCCAGAAACCTGACAGTTTTGCCTCAGTTCAGATCTACTATTCTGATTTTTTTTTAAGATTTTATTTATTCATTCATGAGAGACACAGAGAGAGAAGCAGAGACATAGGTGGGACTCGATCCCAGGACCCCGGGATCATGCCCTGAGCCGAAGGCAGACACTCAACCACTGAGCCGCCCAGGTGTCCCCAGATCTACTATTCTTAAAGCAGAAGGACTCTCTTTCCAATCATTCAATGAAAACTTAGCAGGGTTCATCTCCACCCCAGAACCTACACCCCAGGCTTACAAGGTAGTAGCAATTTGCACCCAACCGATACTCGGCACATGATCCTTGAACAGAGTTTATTGAACACCTGTCTTATCTCATGATACAGCCTGCAAATCACTAGGGGCTAACAGACCCTGCAGGAGATGGGCTAAGATCTGGAGCCGGCCAATTACAGCAGCCTGGGGAAGAGCGCGGGCTCTGGAGCCCCCCGGCCCAGCACAAATCCCAGGGCCACTGCTAGACCAGGGGCTCCGTGGGTGGCACGTGGCCTCTCTGGTCACCAGCGTCCTCATTTACAAAGCAGGCTGACAAGAAGAGCAAGCCTCTTGTGAGGGTTCAGGGAAACAACACACACACACAGAGCTGGGCCCAAGCCTTGCACACACCAAGGGGGTCGTTACTACCAAACCTCAGAGAAGGGCCAGCCTGGCAAGACCAGTCCCAGCTGCAGGAACTAGGGAAAAGCAGCCCCTGGGTACCAGGGCAGCCTCAGCAGGTGGGAGCCCCCCAGAGGGGCCCTGGGGAGCCGGCTGGGGGGCCAGCAGAACAGCCCAAGGGGCGGGGAGGGAAAGCTCGGAAGCCACGGCAGCGGGGATTGAAGACAAGGCAGGGAGAAATCCTGATCATGACGATGGAAACTGAAAACGAGTGATTCGCCCCAGAAATGGGAAGGAGTCAGCTCAGCTTCTGAACCTCCAAACCTCAACAGGTCCTGCCCCCAGTTTTTCAAATTAGGCCACAAGCACACACCAGGTGTGGGCTTCAGACTGGACACTGCGCGACCTTGCCCCGAAGAAACAATTAGGCCAATTAATAGGGGATTTTGAAAACACACCTGGGGGGGCGGGGGGAAGAGCCCGTGGCACCTCGGCTCTGGGGGAACTCACGCTGCCATGCCAGGCCGTGCCCTGCAAAGCAGAGCCCCAGGAGCTGGTCCCCACCCCCAGACCCCAGCAAGGCGGGGAGGTGGGAGGCACATCAGATGCCAGGCTGCTTCCCAGGAACTTCTTTTCCTCTTCCGAGCTCCTCTCCCAGCATCGCAATGATTAATTCCCCATCTCTGCAGTCCCTATTAGAGGCACCTCCTCCAGGGAAAAAGCAGTTGACCTTTCAAAAATGTAGTCCTTTAAAGGTTTAGACCTATGCCTGTCCCCTCTGTGATGTTCTAAAAATGCTTCCCTGGGCGGCTCAGCGGTGACTCATACAGCATGGAATAGCATTTCAGGGAAATTCTTTTTCTCTGTCTCTGAAGCCAGGCTTGTGGTCTAGTGGCCGCAGTCGCCTTCCCTGGCGTGGCTGGTGGGACTCCGTGGGGCCGCCCTGCTGATGGTCTCAGAGCTCCAGCTGCAGAGACAGCCTGTCCGCCCCATGGCTCCTGTCCCCCTTGGGTGCTGCAGGAGAAGCGTCGGCTGTGGAGGCCTGGGACGCCCCCTCTGGGCCCTGAGACTCCTGGTTCACCCTTCCTGCCAGGGGGCAGCTGTCCTCAATAAACAAGAGCTGTCGGAGCAGGTGGCACCTTGTCCTCCCTGGCCTGCTCAGTCTTTGATTTAACACAGAAACAATTTGACTTGGAGAGTGAAGAAGGGATTCCTTCCCAGGGGATTTGTTCACCTGGCAGCAGGTCTGGCTAGAAATCTACCTGTTGGCATAGAACCAAAAAGAACAGAGTGATTCTATGAAAGCTGTACAATCAAGCCGGTCAGCCCTCTCCGCGTGAAGGCCTCACGTTGGACTCAGCCCCGGGCCCCATCCGCAGGCATGAGTGGGCCTTGTGTAGTGGACACATGGGCTGTGTGGAGTGGACACGCTTTGCTTGTGTCCCAGCACTGTCACTTCCCTGATAAGTGATCCTGAGCAAGTCACATCAATTCTCCAGGCTTCCATTTTCTTACCTGTAGAATAGAACTAACCAAAAAAAGAAAACAAATATATAGGGCTTGGGTGAATAGTCATGACTAAATTAGATCAATCATGGGAAGTGGCCTGCAAAGCGCTTTGACATATAGTAGGCCATCGTTATTGCTCATTTCTTAACATGTTTCTCTTCCCTGTTCCTTCCCCTTTCCTGCTGGCTCTTATAAAAACATGGGGAATGGGAAAATCAGTAAATAAAAGGCATGGAGAAAGAAAGGATAATCCAGGCAGGGAGGAAGACAGACCGGGAAGGAAAAGTCTCAGAAGGAAAGTTTAGGACATTCAGAAACAACAACAATGACAGTATTTTGTGTCCTAGGATGTTCTGTGGGGCCATCTGTCTGTTTTTCCTATCTGCTCAAATGTCATTCCCTCTTGTGTTGGTTTTCTAATGCTGTGTAACAAATTACCCCTGAACTTAGCAGCCTAAAGCAATGCACACTCCTGATCTCTCTCAGTTTCTGTGGGTTGGGAATGTGAGTGTGGCTCAGCTGGATCATCCAGCTCAAACCCTCTCACAGCTGCGATCAACCAGTAGGCTTGGGCTGCCCTCACTCAAGTCTCAGGTGGGGAAGCATCCCACTCCCAAATCCACTCAGTGGTTGCTGGCAGGGCTTCATCCCTTGTTGGCCCTTGGCCAGAGGCAACCCTCAGTTCCTTGCCACAGGAATCTTTCCACAGGGCAACTTACAACATGGAAGCTGGCTTCACTGGAGTGAGTAAGGGAAAAGGAAGGGGTGGGGGTCACAGATTTTGGTTGGGCAATGTTAGAAGGGCTATCCCATCACTTTTGCCATATTCTGTTCATTAGAAATGAGTCAGTAGGTCAGGCTTACACTCAAGGGGAGGGAATTACAGAAGGCCTGGATACAGGAGGTGGTGGGGATTATCTGGGACCATCTTAGAAGGCTTGTTACCTCACTGCCCTTCTAATAAGAGCAACCCTCCTTCCTCTTCAAAGGCACATATGATTCTGGTGGGGCTGCTCTCCATAATACCTGCCATCTCCACCCCATCCCCACGTTGGAATTCCATGAGTCATAATGCAACCAGGTATGGCCAATCATCATAACGCAACCAGTTGACCACAGTGCCTGGTTCAAGAAGTATCCATGTGACCCAAGCTTGGCCAATCAGTCTTTCCCTTGGATTTATATACACTGGAAACAAGGAGACAAAAGTTCTCTCTTTCATCTAAAATCACTAGCATGAAATGATAGAGCCTGCAGTTTCCTATAGCCACAAAAATTGAAGCCATGACCTTTTCAAGGAGAGACAAAAGATTTGAGGTTAAAAAGAGAGCACAAATAAACTAGGGACATTTTTTTGTTTTTAATTCCCTGAAGCTAGCTCCACCCCTGAAAGCTAATATATCTCTCTTTTATACTTGAGATAGTTGAAATTATGCTGTTTCTTGAAGCAAAAAAGAATTTTGGTTAACTCAGCCTCAGTTTTTTCATCTGGAAAATCAAGAAGCTAAACTAAATGATCTCCATGTTTTCCCCCATATTTTGACTTCTAAAATTCAAACTTAAGAAGCCTGATCTTTTACTAATAGATTGTTTAGGGATGCCTAAGTGGCCCAGTGGTTGAGCATCTGCCTTCGGCTCAGGGCGTGATCCCAGGGTCCTGGGATCAGGTCCCACATCAGGCTCCCCACAGGGAGCCTGCTTCTCCCTCTGCCTGTGTCTCTGCCTCTCTTTCTGTGGGTCTCTCATGAATAAATAAATAAAATATTAAAAAAAAGAAAGAAAGAAATAGATTGTTTAAAAGTGGAGAAGGAGCAAGAGGAGCACCCTGAGGGAAGCAAATGCATAAGAAGGACACAGCACTTCTGTGACCATGAGAGCCATAGACCAAGTCTGCCTTCTTCATAATGTAGGCAAGGCTCCAAGTTCTAACTCAGAGCTTTATGCATGTCACCCAAAAGGATTCATACCTCTACTGATCCAGGGTAAGACCCAGACGTATGCTTCTTTCGCATGCTTCTGGAGCCATGATAACACGATATAAGGGGCATGGGCCTTATTAGCTAATTTTACTCACTGCTTATTATGTACCTGGTAGTGTCTCACATCCCAGCTCCTTGATTTACTAGGTATGTTACCTTAGGTCACTGACTTGACCTTCCCTAAGCCTCTGCTTCCTCTGTAAAATGGGCATAATAACAATTTCTCTCTTGCAGGGCTGTTGTGAGCATTGCATATCAGTCAATGCCAGTAGAGCACTGAGCACAGCATTTGGCATGGCTGTTCTTAAAAGCTTCTTCCTTGCCTTTTATACCCCGCTCAAATGTCAGCTCTTCCACAAACCTGCCCCAATTGCCCTCCACTTCCTCTGAACTCCCACAGCACTTTGCTCTTGCCTCCTTTTCTAACCCTATTACCCTGCATTACTCTTCCCTGCTCACATATTTACCACTCCTGGTAGACCATACCCTGGTTATCTTTGGGTTCCTGAAGGCTAGATCAATGCCAAACACACAGGGGGAGCTCAATAGATTCAAGTGGATGGACTGATAGGTACAATGAGTCTCTCAAGAAGAGGAAACAGATAGGCTGATGAGTGCATGGCCACACCTTTTGGTTTCACCACCTCATTGGGCATGGAGGATTTTTGTCAGGCGAAACTCTGATGTGTGTTTGTAAAAGTGCTTCTCAAATGAAACCACCAATTGCTCAAGTTAAAGGTAACAATTCCTTACAACTAAAAGGCCAGCCCATCAGTAACTGGTGTGGAGCCCAGTGTTAACGGGTGCGGTGCTGCTGGTTTGGAAGCTGACCAAAGAGACAGTGAATAAACATGACGGTTGCCCGGGTGCATAAACACAAAACCAGTGTCTCATCGCCTCATCCCCGAGACACTCCAGTCACCACACCGGTGACACCCATAAGTGGTTACTTGTCAGCTCCTGTCAAGCACAGCAGCAAGGCTCAACCACCCCCAAAATGCACATATTAAGGGCAAAAACAGAGTCACAGCAATTTTTATCAGAAGCAGAACACTGTGTGTGTTTGTGTGTGAGTGTTCAGAAAAAGATATTTTTTCTAAGGAGAGTACAGGACAATGGTCTGTGTTAAAAGAGGAAACATTTTTCAACTTTTGAGACCGTATTCTTTTCTCCAGCTAGAGGCTGGGTAGGACTAGAAGGGAAATTCTGTTGGAAGCGCCCACCCAACTGTGTCCAGAGAGGCCCTCTGAAGAACAGTCAGCTATGCCACCTGGGTCTGACCATGCAGCACCCTCTTTCTCATTAGCACGAATCCCAGGGAAGCAGTACAAAGTGCTTTCTGAATCTATAAGGAGAGTAGAGGAGGAAAGGCGAAGCATGCCTGGGTGGGGTGGCAGAAATAATGGAATAAAAGATTTTAAAGCATATTTTTAAATTTCATTTATTTATTCATGAGAGACACAGAGAGAGAGAGAGGCAGAGACACAGGCAGAGGGAGAAGCAGGCTCCATGCAGGGAGCCGACCTGGGACTCGATCCCGGGTCTCCAGGACCACGACCTGGGCCAAAGGTGGCGCTAGACCGCTGAGCCACCCGGGCTGCACATAAAAGATTTTAAATACAATTTTTGTTTCCCTGTGTTGGTTGGAATTCAACTGTAGGGCTTGCAGGACTGCAGTGGGTGGTCTCCTATCACATGACAGGAGTACAGTAAAACTCACTCACTCCCAATTCCTCTTCCCCATCGGTTTGTTTCTATTCCTTCACTCATTCATTTCTTCATACCCTGCCTGGGTCCTCTACAGGCACTGGGGAGATATCCGTGGTTTTTAAACAGGGGAACCCCACAATCAAATACGACTTTTAGATCATCAGGAATCAGTGTCGAGAACGGCATTGGAGAGGACGGGGGCTAGTAGCCACCCACGGGAGTCGTCATTTGTGACTATGGGGGGGGGGGAGGACAGAGATTATTTAAAAGATCGAATCATCAGGATTCTTTGTTGGCTCCATGTGGATGGCAGAGAGAGAGAGAGGGTAAAATCTAACTAGAAGGTTTCTGGTTTAGATGACTTTGTGAATGATGACAGTACTAAAAGCAGGTTAATGATACCGGAAGAGGCCCAGCTTTGGAGAAGGGGAGATAAAAAGCTCAAGGAACTGCTTTAGTGAAAAGTGCCACAAAGTGACGTGTCCATTCGCAGCATAGGGGACAGATAATGTTGTTAATGAGGGTCAGGCATCGCTCCAGTGGTCTGTCGGGGGTTGATCCCCAGCTGCCTCACTTGATGTTGCTCTGTCTTCCATCCACAGCTTGTCTGTGTCCCATGGTATGATCACTACGGTCACCAGAGGAACTCTGAGAGAGTTGGCAACACAACAGTGGCCCAAGCCTAGAGCCGCCCTCAGACACCCTTCTCCTACTGACACGGGCCCCATGGGGTGCCACTTTCACATAGAGATATCTGGACACTGGACGGAAATTAACACATAATGGAAAAGTGAGTACAGGAGGGTAGATAATGGGACTGCTGTGATTTTCTCAGGTTCCCCCCCCCCTTGGGTCTCCACCCAAGTTTGACCTGCTAGCCTAAGAGACGAGTCCTTTCGAATTAGCCTAGTTTCCTCTCTTGCGCTGGGACCCCCTTCTTCCCAGCTCAGAGCCTCTGCTGCCCCTTGCACGCCCCCCAGAACGCCTTCCTTTTCCACACTGGACCAATCAATCCACCAGCATCCCCGGTGGGAGAAGCAGCAGCTGCCTCTGCATCTGGTAGGCCGCTGGCCCTACAGGTGGAACTCCGTCATTAGGCTTATGAATCCTCCGCGTATTGCTTATTTATTTTCAACTTGTTTCATTTATTTTTTTTAATTTTTATTTATTTATGATAGTTACACACACAGAAAGAGAGAGGGAGAGACACAGGCAGAGGGAGAAGCAGGCTCCATGCACCGGGAGCCTGATGTGGGATTCGATCCCGGGTCTCCAGGATCGCGCCCTAGGCCAAAGGCAGGCGCTAAACCGCTGCGCCACCCAGGGATCCCTCTCAACTTGTTTTAAATAAACGTTTGAGGCATTTGCAGTATAATTTTTTTTTTTTTCCAAATAAGAACAGAAGGAAGGGGAGGGGGATGCCTTGCAGGGGCTGAGGCCCTACAGAGCAAATGTAGAGGCTCCCCCTGCCGGCTGGTGTTGCTCCTGCAGCCCTCCCCCCCATCGCGTTGGCTCCCAGGCCTCGGCTCCCCACGGGGCTGCACCCCGCTGCACGGGACACTCCTGTTCTCACAACCAGTGGTTGGTGTCCCTGGTCCATCGGGCGTGTGTTAAGGCTCCTGCGCTCCCTTCCTGGCTCCTCTTTCACCGACACTTGCACAAATATTCAGAGCCCGATGCATTGTCTGCGGGACATTGACCTGCAGCGCTGAGCCCAAGGCGGATGCGACCTCCTCCCTGCCCCCCCCAGGAGCCCCCATTAGCTGAAGTGCCCCCCTCCGGCTCTGCAGCCCCAGATGGGCACACTGAGAACGCTCAGACCGAGGGGCTCCCGGCCAACAGGATGGATGGCACCTGTCTAGGATTTTTGGGAAATAGCAATGTTTTACCAGCAGTTGACTTGGAGGTTTTTGGGGGTGGGGGGTTGGGGGGGGTCCCTCCTCTAGGTTGAGACAGCACCAAGCTGCCCCCTACAGGTGGGCGGGAAAGGCAGGCATCCTGAAGACTGCAAACCCCCACCTCCCCCACCCCAGGAGGGAGGGGACAGGAGGGGGGGGCTGTGCTTACCCCAGGTCATCTTCATCTCTGGGAGCCCCCCCCCCCCCCCCCCCCGGGAGGGCTAGAGCAGCAGTTCTCAACCTCTGATTCCCAGGCTAGTCACAGCAGCAGCAGCTGGGGACTTGTTAGAAATGTAAATTCTCAGGCCCCAGCCGGGTCCCACTGAAAGGCAGCTCTGGGGAATGGGCCCAGCAGTCTCATCCGGGGGATTCTGATGAACCCTCAAGTTTGGGAACCCTGGTACGGCCACCTGCGGCAGCCTTTGCTTGATAGCTTGGCCTGCTGAGATGGGGCCCCTCCCGCCTATTCGGAGGCACCTCCTGCAAACCCTTCCCTTAACAAATGAGGACACTGAGGTGCAAGGATGTGTGGCCTGCCTGAGACCACCCCCTCAAGGAATCTTCCCCCCAAGCCTCTCAGATCACAGGAGAGGGAAAAGGAAGCCAATAAGAGTAACTATCTGGGGTTCCTCAGTTCTAACTGCTCCCGGAGGTCTGCCTCGCCCAGGCCTTGCTGGATACGTCGAGCCCTGGGCCCAGGCACAGGCCGTGTGGCACCCTGCCTTGTCCTCCTCTCCTCTGAGGTGACGTCGGGACAGCCTTCTCCTCTCGGATCCCACTGTCCTGCCTGCCACTCATGCAGAGATGAACACAAAGGGCCCAGCTGTGAAGAAGATCACAACAGGATTTGGTTTTGTTTTTATCCATCTCCAGCAGCTAAAACTACTTGTCAATCAGAGAGAGATGGGAAGTCACTAGAAAGACAGGAAACGTTTGAGGATGGAAACGCATCCCCCGTTGGCCTGGTCATATGGCACAGATGTCTTTCCAGAGAAGCGCCAGGCTCTGTTTGGCAGGCGGGCATTAGGAGGGTGCTCTGCCCTCCTCGCCCCATAATATTCACAGGTGTTGATTTTCTAGAAGGCAGGTGGGGGGAGGAGAAAAGGAGAGAAGAATAGCATCTTTATTAATATTAGTATCTTTATTAGTATCATCAGAAGTATTGGGTCACAAAGGGGATGTTGTGCTTTTAAGCCTCGTCTCACACTTGCACTGGGGGCTCCACTCCCCCGCCCCACCCCAGCCCTCTTGGGAGGTGGGCTTTGCAGAAAACCTGGTTGCATTCAGAGGGGTTTCAGCAGGTATTGGTAGCATGGCTGGACGTTAGGATGAGAATTAAAGGAAAAGGAGAGGAAGTTGCAGCTGCTGTGGTCAGGGTGCTCAGGGTATAGAAGTCTTGCCCATCACACACACACACACACACACACACACACACACACACAACTGATTCTGTTTTATTTTCTGGCTATCCCACTTCATTCCAAGAAAGAGGCCAATTCATCTATTTCTTAACCTCAGGAGCACTTGCTAGGTGGAAAGCTGATGTTTCTAGAAGATGAACTCTTTCCCCAGGCTCAAATGAATACTGTATCAAGGAGTCTATACTACTGAGGATACTATATTATTCTGCAAGGGGGCAGCATCTGGGGGAGGGGCTGGGGTTGGGCTGGAGGAGGTGGAAGATTCTTGGCTTCCTTGGAGGATTGGGACCCCTCTCTGTGCTGTTTGTGCCCCAGGGATAGGGCAGGGCTTCCAGGAGGAATGAGGCTAGATCTAGGTCTGGGGAATACCCAGGTCACGCAGAGATAGTGTCGTGGTTAAAAGAAGTCAGGTGGCCCGGGTTTGAACCCAAGCTCTGCCACTTTCTGGGTATGTGTCATGGGATAGCCACTTCCCTTTGTGTGTCTCCGTTTTCTCACCCGTAAAATGAAAAATATTTATGTGTCCCACAAACATTTCTTGAACTGTAAGCCCGGTGGGTGCTGTCCTAGGGGCTTGAGAGACAGAAATAAACAAAATAAAGATCCTGCCCTCGAGGAGCTTACATTCCAGTAGGGGAGGCAGACCGAAACCCTGTTGGTATGTAAATCCTAGAGCAGAGTGTGTCCAAAGAAAGTGCTATGGAAACAAAAATAGCCCAAGGGAAGGAGAGGGGTGGCTGTGTGTGTTTGGGGTGGGGGGTGGGGGTGAGGCAGAGATGTGGGTAGTTAGCGTGGGCCTCACTGGGAAGGTCATAGTTGGGCAAAGACTTGGAGATGGGGGAGAACCATGAGTTACCTGGGGAGAGTATGTTCTAGACCAAAGAGTAGTTGCCTCATATGAAATTATTTATGTGAAGCACTACGGAGTCCCTGGTGCTTTAGCAACTTTCCGAAAACGTTAGTTGATATTCTCATCTTCCTGCCCAGGTGTGGCCCAGCGGCCAGCGGCCAGCAGCCAGCAGCCAGCAGGGTATACTGCGGGCGTGGGCCATGGGCCCCGGCGCGGTTAGCAGCACACCCCGAACCGGGCAAGCAGGAGCAGGGGTACAGAACGTGCCGGCAAGGACCCCGGGGAAGGACCCATGGGTGGAGATGCTGGAGGCGGCGCCCAAGGGCTCTGCGGCGGGGGCAGGTAGACAGGCCTGGTCGGAGGGGCTGGCGGCCCAGGTGGGGGCAAAGCCAACGGACGTGTGAGTAAAGTTACATTTCCTTCTGACCTGCAGCCCATGGGCAACTACTGGAGGCTGCAGGGGACAGTCCTCTGGGACACCCCAACTATCTTAAGGTTAATGCTTTGCTAGAGGGAGAAACGACCTTACATGACAACAGCTGGGCCTCCAGGGTCCTGTGAGGCTTTACCATCTGAAAGTCCTTTTGGAAACTTCCCTTGCCTTTACCTCCCCCAACTCCAGAGCAGACGGTTGCTCCTCACTGTCAGGGGGCAGCCCTTTCTGCCCACGGGGCCTGTCCCTTGCTTTAATACAGCCACTTTTTTTGCACCGAAGAAGTCTCAAGAATTCTTTCCTGGGCTCCGAACCCCAACATTTCCGACATCAGTGATGGGACAGGATGGCACGTGGCTCTGGGGAATCAAGTTCGCCCACAGCCCAAAATGTTTGGACTCCATAGATCTGAGGGCCTTAATTGTGTTCGAATTCTAAAGTGTTGAAATCCTGGAAAAGGCTTTAGTGCTTTTCTAATGTGACCTGTTCCTTTTTATTATTATTTTAAGATTTTATTTATTTATTAGAGAGAGAGAGAGAGAGCAGAAGCAGGGGGAGCAGCAGGCAGAGAGAGAGACTGACGTGGGGTTCGATCCCAGGACCCCAGGCTCAAGGCCTGAGCCCAAGGCAGACGCTGCACACTGAGCCACCCCTGACCCATTCCTTTTTATAAGCAAAGGAACTGAAACTCAGAAACATGAAACAATTTGCACAACTTGTCAGGGCTCTTTCTTTCACAGGGACAGAGACCCAACTCAAACCAAATGAATAAATGAAGGGAATGTACTGGCTGCTGTAACTGTGAGGACCGGGACTGGTCCACACGCCAGCATCTAGACAGAAATTTAGGTATGAAATCCAAGATTTATGGCAGAGATGAAGAGTAGACTGCTGTCACACTATTCGGGGAAGACAAAGGCAGGCGGAGGCTCCCTGGACTGCACAAGACTTTTCTCAAAACGCATGTGGTCTATTTCCCAGAACAAAATAAATCAAATGTCTGCTCTGTGGGAGGCAGAGGACTGCTCGAAATCCTAAATGGCACTTTCCTCCAAAGACTTCTAAAATGGAAGTCGTAAACCAATGGGCCTTGAACCGAATGAAATCTCCAGGTGTGCTGTTCTGATTCACACAGTGGGATGTTTTTGTGTTTTTTTTTTTTACAAAATCATTCACTTAAATAAATGTTGAGCACAACGTGTCAGGTACTAGTCTAGGCACTTGGCGTGCAAGAGCTAACAATACAAGGCGAACAATTCCTGCCCTCCTATATTTTGATTATAATGATAGGAAATGGGCAGAACAATCAATATGTTTTTTGAATTATTATTTATTTAGAAGGTGATAAACAGTATGGAGGAGGGGGAAAAACAGGGAAAGGGTTGAGAGTACAGGAGGGAGGGAGAAGGTGTTGCAATTTTAAGGAAGGTGGTCAGGAAAGGCTTTACTGAGAAGGTGAAGTTTGGACAGAAAGATCTGAAGAGAAGAAGGACTAGGTCTTGCAGGTGTCTAAGAGGAAGAGCATTCCAGAAGGACCAGCAGGTGCGGAGACCGTGAGGCAGAGGCATTCCTGTGACATTTAAGAAACAGCAGGGGTGTCTGGTCTGGGTTTTGACTTCATTTTGTTTAGAATTCGTATGTGCTGCCAACATTTAAATGTTGACGGAGTTCACATTAACATCCAGATTTCCAGCTTCTCTTGAAAAAAAAAATTTTTTTTTGTTTTTTTTGTTAAGACTGGGCAATGCTGGCCCCAAAATATTTCATAAGAAAACAAGCTAGATCTATCTGAGCCCCGCTCTTCTATAATGGGAGGAGCTGCTCCAATTCAACACGGTTCCCCTCCCACTCCTAGTTCCCTGATAGCCACTTTATTCATTTTAATTGCCTGCTAGTCAAGCCCCTGCAAGCATTTAAGCCCGCGTGGTCTGCCTACTAGGCCAGGCTAGGCTATGGTCATAAGTAAACCCTGACAGCTCAGTGACTTAATTTCACAGATTTATTTCTCATTCACACAAAATCCAGTAGGGGTGGGGTAATTCTTCTAGGCATCTGTCCTTCGTGCAGTAGCTCCAGGATCCAGATTATTTCCATTTTGTGGCCCTACCATTGCAACTCATCGGCTTCACGGTCACCACAGACAGGAGAGAGAGAGCATGGAGGAGACACACTTGTCCTTAGGTACTTCCCCTTGGAAATGACACACATCACTCCTGCTCACATCGAATTGGCTAGAACTAGTCAGTGGCCTTGCCAACCTGCAGAGAAGCTGAGAAGTGTTGTCTTCAGGGTCCAGGGAAGGAGAAAGAACTGGATAGAGGTAAAAAGTAGTAGTCTCTTCCCTACCTCTGTTTATAATTGTTTTTTTTAAAGGGGACCTGGGTGGCTCAGTTGGTTAAGCCTTGGACTTTTGATTTTGTTCAGGTGGTGGTCTCGGGGTCATGAGATCCAGCCCTGCATCAGGGTCCCCGCGGGGCAGGGAGTCTGCTTGAGATTCTCTCCCACTGCCCCTCTTACTCACCCATGAGCATGCATGCACTCATGCTCCCTCTCTAAAATAAATTTAAAAATCTTAAAAAAAAAAGAAAGAAAGAAAAAGAAAACTGTGCTTAAAAACTGTGCATGTAGTCCCAGCCAGAGCCACCTGGTTATATCTACACGATGTGATGTCACTGAGAATTTCCCAGAGAGCTGAGCCAGCCAGCCAGATGGCTGATTTATCTAAGCAATCTTTGGTAAATTATACATGACACAGAGGTGAAGCGCAGGAGCTCTGGAATCAAGCAGCTTCTCTAAATTATGGCTCCATCATTTCTATTCTAACAGTGTGACTTTGGCCAAGTCTTTTAACCTCTCTAAGCCTGTGTCCTCATCTTTAACTTGCAGATTGTAAGAGGGCCTGCCATATATGGTTAATGTGAAGATTAAAAGGTATTATACATACAAGTGCTTTGAAGAATATTTACTAAGTACCCATCAAGTCTTTTTTTTTAAGATTTTATTTATTTATTCATAGAGATGCAGAGAGAGGCAGAGACACAGGCAGAGGGAGAAGCAGGCTCCATGCAGAGAGCCTGACATGGGACTTGATCCTGTGTCTCCAGGATCACGCCCTGGGCTGCAGGCGGCACTAAACCTAAACCGCTGCACCACTGGGACTGCCCCCCATCAAGTCTTTAATAAATGTTAGCTTTATCCAAAAAAAAAAAATGTTAGCTTTATTATCCTGAGATGTTTTTAAACTTTATGCTGTGAAGTAATTCAAGATGGATATGTTGCAAAAGGAGTACAAAGAATTTCCATATACTTTTCTCAAATTCCCCAAATGTTACTATATTATCACACTTTATTATTGTCAGCCTCTCTCTACACATGTGCGACTTTTCTTCTGAAATGTTTGAGAGTAAATTACAAACATGATACCTCTTTACCTCTAAATATCTCACTATGCATTTTCTATTTTATTTTATTTTATTTTATTATTTATTTTATTTCTGTGCATTTTCTAAAAGCAAGGACATTTTCTTACATAACCATAGTATAATTGCCAAAATCAAGAAATTGGCATTGAAACAATAGTATGTAGTCTACAAAACTTATTCAGATTTTGCCAATTGCCCCCACTAATGTCCCTTTTCTGGTCCAGGATCAGATTCTGAACCGTATGCGGTGTTTAGTTGCCATATTTCTTTAATCCGTTTTAATTTGAAACAGTTCTTTCACGACCTTGACATGTTTTAAGAAACCAGGCTAGTTCTTTTGCAGAATATTCCTCAGTTTGGGTTCGTCTGATGTTTCTTCATGATTAGATCAAGGTTATGCATTTTTGTCAGAAATATTCCAAAAGCCGTTTGTAGCCTCCTCATCGCTTCATGTCAAGGGGCACATGATGCCTTTTTGTGCCATTAGTGATGGTTTTCCCTTTGATCACTTTCTTGAAGTGGCATCTGCCAGATTTCTCCATTGTACTTGAGTAATTTTACCTTCGTAGTAAGTAGTTTCTGGGGAGATACTCTGAAACTGTCTGAATGTCCTGTTTTTCATCCTACTTTTGCCCATTAATTTTAGCTTTTCTTGGGGTGCCTGGCTGGCCCAATCAGAAAGAGCATTTGACCCTTGATCTCAGGGTTGTGAGTTTGAGCCCCACGCTGGGTGTAGAGATTACTAAAAGAAATAAATAAAATTAAAAAAAATTTTTTTTAGCTTTCCTTGATGAATCTGAAGCAATTATTACTGTGGTGGTGGCTAAACAGCAAATTTAATTTTTTTAAGATTTTATTTCTTTATTTATGAGAGACACAGAGGCAGAGACACAGGCAGAGGGAGAAGCAGGCTTACTGTGGGGAGCGTGATGTGGGACTCGATCCCAGGACCCCGGGATCACACCCTGAGCCAAAGGCAGATGCTCAACCGCTGAGCCACCCAGGTGCCCCTAAATAACAAATTTCTAATGCTGGCATTCCTTCTACATTCCTCATTAATTATCATTACACATCAGTGCATCATGAGCCTCTCAAAGGAATGGGCCCTCTGGTGTGAGGCTAGGAGATGTGTCATTAAATTAAAGATAATGAACAATGAAAGAATGTGGCAACATCAAGGGACTCAAGGAATGAGCACAGTTGTTTCTTTTTTTTGGCTGGGTACAGTATACTTTATTGATGGTACATGACAAGGTAGGGCTCCCCAAACCCCTCCCCTTCCTCGGTGTCTAGGATGTAAATTGGAGGTCAGGAGATTGTCAGTGTGTTGGGGGATTAAGTTGGAGCAGGGACTCTCCGGCAGCTGAGGGCCTCTCTCTTCTTCTTGTTCTTGCTGGGGCTGGTGGTCCAGGAAGCTCTTACTCCTTGGAGGCCATGTGGACCATGAGGTCCACCACCCAGTTGCTGTAGCCTAATTCATTGTCATACCAGGAAATGAGCTTGACAAAGTGGTCATTGAGGGCAATGCCAGCCCCGGCATCGAAGGTGGAAGAGTGGGTGTCACTGTTGAAGTCACAGGAGACAACCTGGTCCTCAGTGTAGCCCAGGATGCCCTTGAGGGGGCCCTCTGATGCTTGCTTCACTACCTTCTTGATGTTATATTTGGCAGCTTTCTCCAGGCAGCAGGTCAGATCCACAAGTGACACATTGGGGGTGGGGACACAGAAGGCCATGCCAGTGAGCTCCCGTTCAGCTCAGGGATGACCTTGCCCACAGCCTTGGTGGCACCAGTGGAAGCAGGGATGATGTTCTGGGCAGCCCCTTGGCAGTCACGCCACAGCTTCCCAGAGGGGCCATCCACGGTCTTCTGGGTGGCAGTGATGGCATGGACAGTGGTCATGAGGCCCTCCATGATGCCAAAGTGGTCATGGATGACTTTGGCTAGAGGAGCCAAGCAGTTGGTGGTGCAGGAGGCATTGCTGACAATCTTGCGGGAGTTGTCATACTTCTCATGGTTCACGCCCATCACAAACATGGGGGCATCAGCAGAAGGAGCAGAGATGATGACCCTCTTGGCCCCGCCCTTCAAGTGAGCCCCAGCCTTCTCCATGGTGGTGAAGACCCCAGTGGACTCCACAACATACTCAGCACCGCATTACCCCATTTGATGTTGGCAGGATCTTGCTCCTGGAAGATGGAGATGGACTTCCCGTTGATGACAAGTTTCCCGTTCTCAGCCTTGACTGTGCCATTGAATTTGCCGTGGGTAGAATCATACTGGAGCATGTACACCATGTAGTTGAGATCAATGAAGGGGTCATTGATGGCAACAATATCCACTTTGCCAGAGTCGAAAGCAGCCCTGGTGACCAGGCGCCCAATACAGCCAAATCCGTTCACTCCGACCTTCACCATCGTGTCTTGGGGACGCGGCTGGCACTGCACCAGAAGATGTGGCTGTCTGTCGAACGGGGAGGAGCAGAGAGCAGCACAGTTGTTTCTATAGGAACTCGTAATTTCCAACATGAATGAATGTGGCCACCATCACCACCCACAGCCTTTCCAAACTGGTGAATTAGGGTGGGGTAGCCTGGTGCGTGTCTGCACATGTTTCAAGTTATCCAAAATAAACTGTGCCTCCTAGGACCTGGCTGGCATCCTCTTGGTCACATCAAAGCAGGAGGGAGTGTCACCAGGCTTTCGGAGAGCGTGGCAATGAAAGAGAAATCAAGGATGGATGCATGCAGAGAAGAGGAATCCGCTTGAAGGGGCATTTGGGGTGTTTTGACTGTTAGGGCTCATGCAACAGAAGAGCCAGTGAGAGAGAAAGGCTAGAGCGGGGAATAGCACAGTGTTATGGAAACCATTGTAGGAATCCGAAGAAGGAGAAAGCATCCAGGGTTATCTTCTGCTCCTGAGTAGAGTCTTGGATTTGGAGTCACTTGGGGGCTTTAGATTAGAAACACTTGGGTTGACTCGATATGCCTGACTCTGTAAAATAAGGGAGAAACTCCCCATGGGCCCTGGGGTGTCTGGCCAACTCCTTTCCCTGAAACCAAAGTCACACGGCCAGTCCTCTGCCCAAGTCCACCAGGATGTACCAGACCTGCAGAAAGGGCCTGGGAGGCATCTCTGCCTCTACAAAAAGAACCAAGCCCAAGATCCTGGTGTGTCTGACTCAGCTTTACCTCTGTAATAGCAGCTTGCAAAAACCGCACCTCCCCTCAGGAATCTCATTTACCTCCTTTTCCCTCTCCAAGCCCCAGCTGTCCCCCTTCCCTAAGCATTACCCACAGTCAGGAGTATCAAGGGTTACAGCAGTCAGCAGCATGACCTCATTGGATGTGTGCTGATGCAGTGCATTGATGACTTTTGAGAGGCCAATTTTTTAAAGATTTTTAATTTATTTATTTGACAGAGAGAGAGAGAGCAAGCACAAGCAGGGGGAGCAGCAGCAGGAGAAAGAGAGGCAAGCTCCCTGTTGAGCAGGGAGGCCTCATGGGGCTTGATCCCAGGACCCCAGGGTCATGACCTGAGCCACCCAGGCACCCCTGAAAAGCCAGTTTTAATAAAAATTGTGAGAGTTCCAGATAAATTAGCTACAGCCTACACTTTCCAGAAAGACAGGTTAGCTAGCAATGTGACAGGAAAGCATAGCTGTGGCATAGGTTTTTGCAGTCAAGACAACAGGGCATGTTTTTAAGAAGCTAGAGGAGAACAAGAACTTGAAGATGCCAGAAAGAGGGACGTAATGAACAATGGGGATTAAGTGGAGAATCATTGGTGAAAAACCCCCAGGAAAGGTCAGCTCTGTGGTGAAAAATAGGATGTGGCTTCTCTGGAAATAGAAAGAATGAAGAGGAAAAAGCTAAGGATGGATGGTGATGCACGCAAAACTGAGATAGTAGAGAGAAGAGATGAGGCCTTGACCTTCTCAGTAAATTAGGTGTAGAGGGCATCTGTGGCAGTAGGGGGAGGTCAAAAGTTCTTTAAGAAGAGTGAGGAGAATTTGGAACAGCTGCCTCCCAGAAGTCACTAGAACGTTAAGAGGAATAAAAAGGCTGCTCTGACAACAAAATGACTTATGAATCTGAAAAACAAGCATGCCCGGATAATGCATTGGGTACAGATTGATTTTCTCCAGAAAAGTCTTCACAGGTCTCTGCTGATTGTAATGCTTGTTGGACCATCTATCTGAATGTCTAAGTCTGATAAGAATCTTTGGCAGACTAACCAATGGCTGGGATAACTATTAGCGTGCACTTCTCAATGCTTGGAGAAATGAAATTTTCCACTCACAGTAAGCTGTTAAAATCCTAATTATCCCCCTGGAGCCTGGCCCTCTCAATTTCAACTAGCTCCTTTACAAAGGAAGGGGATCACACACACACACACACACACACACACACACACACACGAAGTAGCCATTCACACACACCATGAATAAAATAAATTGATCTTTGTTTCCTCATCCAGTAAGATACTCTAAGTCACTCCTTGACACATTGACTTTCTGGTAATCTCATCACTGATCCTTCCAAACACAGTAAGCTTTCTACCCACTACACAGTGACAGCAGCAGCTGGGTTTTGTTGGAAGATGCATTCATGTCAACTATGGAGAACATTTACTCCTACTCCCACTGCATCCCACACCACACAGCGGCCAATTATGAATGAAAGGCCAGGTTCTTTCCTCCTGAGCTTTTGTGGAGAGACTGAGAAAACCATTTTCTGGGGAAATGAAGGCTGAAAGCCCTGGTAGGGAAGGAGACAGTTCTCCAGAGAGGGGTAGGAGAAGGTTGGCAGGGACAAAGACGTAAGGGACTGATGCCAAGAAGCAAGGTACTGAATGTTGACAGCACCTTCTTCCAAGCCCTAAAGGGGTTCTTTGTGGGCTCTAGCTTTCACCAAAAGGCAACCTGCAGGAAGCAGTGAGGAGAGTTGCCCTCGCTTGATCCAGAGAAAAAAGACTGAGTAACGGCAGCCTAGGAAGCCCCAAATCAAACACAAGCCCCATGGCAGGTGGCCCAAAGCAGGGCCCAAGAACAGAGTGGAGGTTGGAGGAGGTTTGGGAAGCAGAGTCATCCTTTAACCAAAAGGTGATCAGCAATAGAAGGAAAGAGAATAAGAGTCTCCTGTGCAGTTATGCCTGCATTGAAAATGGAATTAAGAGTTAAAATAATAATAATAAATAAATAGGGGCACCTGGGTGGATCAGTGGTTGAGCATCTGCCTTTGGCTCAGGACATAATCCCAGGGTCCCGGAATCGAGTCCCACATCGGGCTCCCCACAGGGAGCCTGCGTCTCCCTCTGCCTATTTCTGCCTCTCTCTCTGTGTCTCTTGTGAATAAACAAATAAAATCTTTAAATGATAATAATATTAACAAATAGCATCAAGAGACTCAAAATATACTCTACAAAATTGAGAATTTGCAGCATTTTGTTATTTAAGGGCACGTGTCAGATTGCAGTTAGATGTGTAGTTTAGCACACGGATCATATCATACTATATAGCTTAGCACATGCAGAGCAGATCACATTACTTATTACTATATTATTAGAGTTACTTTGCTCTTTGCAAAATGTGTCTTATAGAAAATGACCATCTCCCCAAATAAGTGATGACTGAAGAAGTGGTTCTGTTGGGGGAGAAAAGTAATTATAAAGTCAAACATGTTAGAAAAGTCAGGCTTGAGGTGACCAAGTATTTACCTTTAGAAGTTATGCTAGAAAATGCTGCAAAAGTGCGTTATAAATCCACCAGTAGTTGAAAAGAGAAGAAACCAACAGGGGTATGAGGACGGGGGACACCATAGGGACATAGTTATATGCAGTAAAAGAGCACAAATAATATGAAGTTATGTGAATAGATTAGAGCTACTCTTGAAGATAAAAGAAAACACTTGAGTTGAAACACAACCAGACAGGTGATATATTTGCTTTTTCCCACAGTTGGCTCTTCTTTAATTGTGCTGTTTATCTCCTAAGAACACTTGAGTGGTTGCAAAGCAAACTTTTTTTTTTTTAAAGATTTTATGGACAAGCAGGCTTCCCACTGAGCAGGGATCCCAACATGAGGCTTGATCCCAGGACCCTGGGATCACAAAGTGAGCTGAAGACAGATGATTAACCGACTGAGCCACCCAGACTCCCCGCAAAACAAACTTCTGAGCCGAGATCTGAAGTCTCAATTCAAGGGCAATACATTAAGAGCGTCCCTATTGCTATAAATCCATGGTGCAGAATTTAAAACCTTGTATACATCGGTCTCAGCCTGCTTCCCAAACTAAGGCACAGAAGAGAGCCAGTCGTTACAACGTTAGGTTGAGAAAAGATGAGTTAACTCTGGGCTAACACTATGTTGGTAATTGAATGAATTCACTGGTTGCCTAAAAAGGAATGGGATGCTGGGAAAAACAAGACGTGCCCACCCGTCCAGGCATTGCCCTGTCTCCTCTGCTGCCTTCTCCACTTCCTTCTTCCCTCCCCTGTCGCCCCTTGTATTCTAGAAGTGACCTCAGACCTGCGGTAGTTATCATCATATCCAAAACCAGACTTGTAGCCAGCCCTCTGATATGCTCCAAACTTACTACTCTCCTTTCCTTCCACTTTCTACCCTACTCTCCTGATTTAAGATATCATGGCATTATTTGTGACAGTAAAACATAGTAGAAAATGTGGAATTTGTTTGTTTGTTTTTTTAAATACATAATTGGCCAGATTATGGAGTACTATGAAGCCATAAAAAAGGAGAGAAAAGTGTTATATGTACTGATGGGGTAAACATCCATCATGCATAATATACTATTGAGTTGTTTTTTTTTTTTAAGTAATTAGCCCAAAACACCATCTGGAGTCAGATGATACTATCTTTGTAAAATAAACGAAGCAAAACGAAACTACATAGATGTCTTGAGATTCTAAGGGTATGACTGAAGAACAACAGGTGATCTGCTTGGTTAAGGCCAAAGAGTCTTGCCTTGCTGGGTTGGGTTGAGTGTATACATACCGAGTGCATCTAGAGGTGAAGGTAGCAGAGAATGAAAGGCAGTTCTGGAGCAGGGAGGCTGGGAGGAGGAAGGTTTGGGAGGAGGATGAGTGGAAGAAAAGGAAAGGTGAGAGAGATCCCATAGAGAGAACTACTTTGAGGATGTCCTGCCAGCTTCTCTGCAAGTCATGTGGGAACGTGGTATGACAGCTACTTGCCAGAGCCAATTGTTCAGCTCAGAATATATTTTTTAAAGATTTTCTTTGTTTATTCATGAGAGAGAGAGAGAGAGAGAGAGAGAGAGAGAGAGAGGCACAGACACAGGCAGAGGGAGAAGCAGGCTCCATGCAGGGAGGCCGACGTGGGACTAGATCTCAGTTCTCCAGGATCACGCCCTGGGCTGATGGTTGTGCTAATCCACTGAGCCACCTGGGCTGCCCAGCTCAGAATATTTTTAAAAATTCCCTGAAGAAGAAATGAAACTCCTCATTGAGTTTTAGGTTTATAAACTGTTAAAAGAACTTTTATTTATTTTTAAACCACTACAAAAGGAAGATAATGGAGCTGGTTCTTGCTGCCTCAAAGACCAGAAATCACACTGTATGGTCTTAAAGAAGAAAAACCCAGAGAAAGATGAGGGGGGAGAAGAAAAAAAAAATGCTTTGAGTTTAATGGAATTTCATATACGTATCTCCATAAGATTAACACTAGTAATTTCTGAACCATCATCATTTCCTATCATTGTTTTACCAGCTTCCACGACTGTAGGAACCTTTATCACAAGCCTTTATGTCCATATAGATGTAATAGGTTTATATTTGACATAGATAAAGTTCTGTAGAAAACCCATTTGACAGCAGTGGTGATTTTGTTTCCCCATAATCAATAACAACAGGGAGGCCTGGGTGGCTCAGGGGTTGAGCATCTGCCTTTGGCTCAGGGCGTGATCCTGGGTCCTGGGATCAAGTCCTACATGAGGCTCCCTGCATGGAACCTGCTTCTCCCTCTGTCTGAGCCTCTGCCTCTCTCTCTGTGTCTCTCATGAATAAATAAATAAAATCTTAAAAAAAATGACAACAGAGAAAACTGTACTTTGATGGATATCAGTGCACAAATTTTTGCTAATCTGAGACCTTCATCATTATCCCAGTTGCCAGCTAACAAAGGCTTTTTGTTTAGTTCACTAGGTCTTCATCTCAGCTTCTTCATCAGCCAAGGGCAGGACATTTGCAACACAACATTGAATTAACAAAATATTTTAGATCCAAGTGATTTGTTTGCTAGATTCCGGTGAATAAAACTGATTCTCTTCTTTAAAAAAAAAAAGATTCATTTATTTATTTTAGAGAGAGAGTACATGTGCAGGAGCTGGGGGAAGGGCAAAGGTAGAGAGAGAGAGAGAGAGAATCTCAAGCAGACTCACCCACTGAGCACAGAGCCCCACTTGGGGCTCAATCTCACAACCCTGAGATCATAACCTAAGCCAAAATCAAGAGTGGGCTGCTGAACTGACTAAGCCACCCAGGTGTCCCAAAACTGATTCTCTTCCAAAGGAAAAATATACTTCTGGTTTTTTGTTTCAAATTTAAATACAGTCGTTGATGCTAATTAGACTTACTATGATGATCATTTCTCAATATATACAAATATTAAATCATTACATTGTACACCTGAAACTAATAGGATAATGTTATACTGTATGTCAATTATACCTCAATTAAAAAGAAATTCTGGGAAAAAATTGGTATTTGGGATTTTGATCAGGATTATGTTGAATCCATAGGTTAAATTGGGGGGAACTGCCACCTTAACAATGTCAAGTTTTATGCTGCATGAACATTATAAATTTCCATTCACTTAGGTCTTTGCTAAACTTTCTCACAATGCTTTTGTTAGCAGAATAAATGCCTTGCAGATTTTTGTCAGTTTATTCCCAAATATTTTGCCTTTAAATTCTATTGTGATGTCTTCCAAGTTAATTTTTTTCAATTGTTGTTGGTAGCATATACAAGTAGAGCTGATTTTTGTATATTAACCTTGTAACATGCAATGTTCTTAAATTCACTTTTCAGTTTTAGTAATTTATTTCATAGATTCTAAGAGGATTTTTTTTTAAGTTTGTTTATTTCAGAGAGTGAATTAGAGAGCATGAGTGGTTGGAGGGGCAGAGAGAGAGGGAGAAGCAGACTCCCTAGTGAACAGGGAGCCTGACGTGGAGCTGATCCCAGGGCCCTGGGGCCATGACCTGAGCTGAAGGCAGATGCTTAACCGCTTAACCGACTGAACCATCCAGGCGCTGTTAAGAGTTTTCAATGTAAACAACCATGTTGTCTGTAGTAAAGGGAGTCTTGAGAAATACCCCACCAGACAGTGGTTGCTCTACATGGCTGAAACGTTTAGAATTTGCATAACTGAAGATCTAGACTGCTAATCTGTGATGAAGCCAGCAAGAGTGAACTTCAATAACATTTCTCCAGGTCGGGTGCTAAAAAAGATGGATAACCTGGATTCTTTCAGCAGAAGCAGATCAGTGCTCCAGTATTCAGGGTGGACCCATTTCTGTAGAAGGTAACAGAGACTTAACACTGTTGCATCCTAAACATATGCACTCATTCATCCAGTACACATTTGAGTATCACACGTGCATAATACTGATGGAAGGATAAAAGCACCATGATAAGCTCATAAAAGTTCCCAGGGCCTGGGAACCACCAACACCATTTCCTTAGTGCATGTTACTTAACATATTCTCTTTTGTACCTGAGTACAACCCAAGATTCAGCCCTGCTTCATCCCAGTCCAGGAACTGCTTTGAGAACCACAGGGAAGGAAGGGTCTTGGGACCCATGGAACACTGATCTACTTGAACCCGTTCTCAGGAGTTCTCAGGAGTCTATCTCCAGCTCCATGCAGCTGATACAGTAGGAAGAGATCAGTTCTGTCTCCCAGTCGGTAGGGACACAACACTCGTGGAATAACCACATCAGTGATAGCTAACATTTGCTGGTACTTATCATGTTCCAAGCCCTGTGTTCAGTACCATATGTACAGCATCACATTTAGACCTCCTATAGGTCCATGAGGCAGAAACTATTAACAGTTGTTTTATTGAAATTTAAAATGTACAGAGAAAGGGCA
Source organism: Nyctereutes procyonoides (assembly GCF_905146905.1). NCBI lineage: Eukaryota > Metazoa > Chordata > Mammalia > Carnivora > Canidae > Nyctereutes > Nyctereutes procyonoides. Next base: position 65,131,362 of record NW_026575049.1, read on the forward strand.
CAAAACATGTAAAATCTTTGCATGTACCTGATACTAGGCTGTAAACTCCTAAGGGACAAAGAGTATCTTGTTCATGCTTGTCTTCGCAACACCTAGGACGGAGCCTTAACATATTACTTAATGTTGTTATGTGGTTAAATAATAAGCTCATAGCCAAAAGTAAATAAATGGTCCCTCTGTCATTTATTTATTTATTTATTTATTCATTCATTCATTCATTCATTCGTTCATGAGAGACACAGAGAGAGAGAGAGGCAGAGACATAGGCAGAGGGAGAAGCAGGCTCCACGCAGGGAGCCCGATGGAAGACTCGATCCCAGGACCTGGGATCACAACCTGAGCTGAAGGCAGACACTGAACCACTGAGCTACCTAGGCATCCCAGTCCCTCGTCTTAATTGTTATCAACTTTTGGTGCACATCACTGTCACCTGTGGAACTGCAAAAGCCATAGGTGCCAATGTTCCAAGCCTGGGGATCTGATACAGTTGGAGAATCCTGATTCGGTAGCTGGATTTTTGGCCATATAAATATTTTCATTAACCTTTAGCCCTGGGCTGTTCTCAAACAAGAACACGTTTGCTACAGCTTCACTAAATCATATGGCTAGAAGTTTCACGATACGTATCTGTCATCTCTTCTAAGATGACTTTTTTACACAACTTTTCATCTCAAATGCTTAAAGTACTCTGGGGAATTTCGCTAAAAGGATTTTTAAACCCACACTTCCAACATTTTTACATCAAAAAAAGAATAAAAGTAATCATTGGAATAACAATGAAAATGTCTCTGGCAGTGCATAAAAAGGAAATAGGTACTAGGTTAAGAAGGAATCCATTAATATTATGGATATCAATGGTATCCAAAGAATTTACAGTGGTATTTTATAAAAGCAATACTCTAAAATTTGCTCCATTTTTGTCAAGAGAACCTCATCGATGTTCTATTATGACAAGAATGTAACTGGTAAAAAAAAATTAGAAATGATAACTGTTTATGTCCAGAGAGGTTATAAACATACTAAATTTCATACCATCAATTTCATTCATTTCAATTACTCATTCAGCCAACAAATGTTAGATAAACACCATACTAGGCACTAGAGATACAGAGAGGAAGAACCCAGTTCTTTCCCCTTAGGCTAGAAGTTTCAGGGCGCCTGGGTGGCTCAGATGGTTAAGCATCTGCCTTCAGCTCAGGTCATGATCTCAGGGTCCTGGGATGGAGCTCTACATCCAGCTCCTCCCTCAGCAAGGAGTCTGCTTCCCCCTTTCCCTCTGCCTCTCCCCCCTGCTCCTGATCTCTCTCTCTCTCTCTCTGTCTCTCTGTCTCAAATGAATAAATAAAAATTAAAAAAAAATAAAGTTATAAGTTTAGTGAGGGAGACAGTTTAGGAAATTGGAAACGACAATCGATATGATAAGAGCAATATTATAGATACACACAAGGCACAACAGAGGCTTAGAAGAGAAGAAACAAATTTCAGGGGGGCAGGGAGTGCAGAGAAGATGTCCGTGAAGGTTTCTAGGAGGAGAAATTGCTGAGGAGGAATGATTCTTTGAATTTTATCTTAAGGAATGAATAGGAGCAACATAGTTGAAAGGAGTATCTGTCAGGGTTCTTAGTCACCAGCAACAGAATTGACATAGACTGATTAAGTGGAAATTATTAAAACATTAGGTAGCTCACAGAATCTCCTGTATGACTCAAGAACGAAGCTCAGAGTCCGAACAGCCAGGAACCTCTCCCCAAATCATGCCAGAGATCTGGTCCAGTGAGGATGCTGCGGAAACTGGTATTGCCGGGGCCACTAGCCCTGGACGTGAAACACCAGCCGGCCCCTGCCGCCTCAGAAGCTGTCTCACCAACCCGGCTACCATCACCATCAGAAAAAGTTCTCCGTGGCTCTTGCTTCTATTTGTTAATTAGCTCCCAATTCAAAGTCTGGGGACGGGCATCTGTTCGGGAAAGCCTAGGTCACACGCTCCACCTAGCAGCAAAGGAAGTTGAGAAAGGAAGCATCTGCCCGCATTCATTGCCAATCGCCAAGTAACAAACCACCGCAGGACTTGGTGCCTTAAAACAGCAGTGACCATCATTGTAACTGAAGATCTGTGGCATGACTGACTGGGCTCAGCTGGTCAGAGCTGCTGCTCTAAGTGTTGCCTTACTGGGTCTAAAAATTATCTGAAGGGTCATCTGCCTGGAATGTCCAAGACGGGTCATGTCCATGGCTGGCTGTTGGCTGAGAGCTTAGAGTAGGTCACTTCTCCTATCCTCGTGTAGATTGGGTTCCCACAGCATGCAGCACTCGGGGGTGGTTATACCTTTTACGTGCTGTCTCTCTTCTGGGACAAGCATACCAAGCAGCAAAGTCAGAAGCTCCAGATCTCTTAAGGCTCAGCCTGAAAAGTTACACAGCACCACTTCCATCCATTCTGTTGGTCAGATTAAGCCACAGGCTAGTGCACACTCAAGAAGAAGAGCAATAAATGCCATCTCAAAATTGCAGAAGTGGCAAAAATCTGCAGCTGTCCTTAATTCCCCACATTGGCCCTTTCAGCCTTTATACTGGGAAGAAGGGGTTGCCTCCCATGTAGACTCATAAATTGGTGATTTTCCCAAACATAGGAAAGAGGTTCAGATTCTGAGCTCTTCAAAGAAAAAGAAAAAAAGGGGGGAAAAAGACAATCGCCCACTGTAAGAAGCAGGAAGAAGGGCATTTCAAGTAGAAGGAACAGTATTGGAAAGTCACAGAGGGCTGCCGCTGATACTACCACTTAAATAGTGCACTACTCTTGATAATATAATTCCCGCTATTCTCTTGCTAACACTGCATTAGAACTGCTCCTTGTTGAACAGAGCTGTAATTCTACTGTATTTGTGCATATTAGAGGATTTAAACTAATTACAATTGATTTGGAAGTTGCAGTCCTTGCTTGTTTTCTCCTTTCTACAAATTTAAAACCCTTTACAAGAGTACTGTTTACAAGGTCTGCTCCAGAATCAGAAATGTGTATTTGACAATGATTGCCTGGGGAATGCAGTAATTTGAAAATAAATGTAAGGGAAACCCAGACTTCATCTGTATGCTTGGATATCTTTTTAATAGCCTTTTCTTTTACTTTGTATTATGAAATACTCAAAATAGCAGAAAAGTAAAAAAAAAAATAGCCTAATAAACACTAAGACATCCACCACTTAGATTAGGTTTAATAATTTCTAGCATTTTGCCATATTTGCTTTATCTCTAGGTATTTGGGGTATTTTTCTGAACCATTTTATTTTTTAGATTTATTTAGAAAGATTTATTTATTTGGGAAAGACAGAGAGAGCAAGCAGGGGGAACCTCAGAGGGAGAAGGAGAAGCCGACTCTCTGCTGAGTGCAGAGCCTGACGTGGGGCTCAGTGTCGGGATCTTAAGATCATGACCCGAGCCGAAATCAAGAGTCCGACACTTAACCAACTGAGCAACCCAGGTGTCCCTTTCTGAACCATTTTATTTTCTTTTATTTTTTTAAAGATTTATTTATTTATTTATGAGAGATGCAGAGAGAGAGAGAGAGAGAGAGAGAGAGAGAGAGGCAGAGACACAGGCAGTGGGAGAAGCAGGCTCCATGCAGGGAGCCCGACACAGGACCCAATCCCGGGACCCCAGGATCACTCCCTGGGCCAAAGGCAGGCGCTAAATCGCTGAGCCACCCAGGGATCCCCTCTGAACCATTTTAAAATAGATTATACACATCATTATATGTCAGGCATCTCCAGAAAGTAAGGACATCCTCATACAGATCCATAATTTCATTACCAGATCTTAAAAATTCACAATAATTCCTCAAGAACATTAAATGCCAATACACAGTCAGATTTCCTCAACTATCTCCAAAAATGTCTTTTGTTAACTGGTTCATTCAAATAACAATTCTGTCAAGAACCACAAATTGCACTAGGTTGTTATTTCTTTTATATTTCTTTTAACCTAGACTATCCCTTTTCAATAGAACATGTTATTTGTAGAATAATCCATGTACTGGATTGGTACAATTGTTTCTAAGTAGTCCTGTTTAACTCGTTGCTCCGGTATTTCCTATAAACTGGAAGGTAGTTTTAAAGCCTTAATGAGATTCAGATTAAATATATTTGGCAGAAATGTTGTGTACTTCTGTGATCACACTGCATCACACTGGGGGCTCATTGTGTCCAATTGCCTTTGTCTTTCACTTTGGGGAGGGACACACAAAAATAATGCACACAGTTTGGGTGAGACAAAACAGTCTAAGACAGGATTCCAGCAGGACTAAAGGTGTGGATAGAAGTGACAGCGAGCCCCTTGGGGGTTGCTGTCTGCTTCTGAACCCTTAGCTTTGGGCTGACTCGATTACCTGAGAGGAGAGACACTCATCTTGATGGTATTAATGAGGGGAGGCAAAGATCCCGGCTGGAGTCTGAGAATAGAAGAACAGTAAGGTCCTGGCATAGCCCCTGCTCAGGTCTCTCTTGCCTTGTTCTGGAAGATGTCTGGTCTGATTTCCTATTAGGAAAAGCACCACAGCAACATTTTACTTACAGGGGTCTACAGACCTATAAGAATTTAGGGTCTGGCATACTTAATATGGACCCAGAGGCCAGAGCCTCTGAATTATTGTCTCTGTCAGCTGTAACATGCCAGTGGAGACCCAAAATGCTAGTAGGAAGCTCTGAGAAAACCAGTGGAGCATTTTGGCTCCTGGAGTGATTTTTAAGTTTGGGGGAGCAGTAGCAGTAGCAGACAGTTGGGGGACCTACAGGCTCTACAGGGACTGTGTGAGAATCAGGAGAGATAATATACTTAAAAGCGTTTTTGAACAGTTGAACAAATCTTAGATATTAGCATTAGCATAATACATCAGGAACTCTCTCTAGGATGCTGTTCGCAATTTGTCGTTTTAAATTAACTGGCTCTGGAAAAGCTGTTTTTTAACTTGAAAAAATGAATACAGAACATGTCAGAGAATTATATAACACACACCCTGTACCCTCCACCTAGAATTAAATATAAATGGCTTGAACAAAGCATCAAGTTGTACGTCTTAAGTAAATACAACTTTTACTTGTCAGTTGTATCTCAACAAAGCTAGAAAAAGAAGAAAAAATGTAAATGGCTTGCCACATTTACTTCAGATTTTTTTTTTTAAGGTATAAGACATTGCAATTACAGGTAAAAATCCACTTTGGTGCTTTCTGACCCATTCCATACTGGCCTCTAATGAATTTTGTGTATCTTATTCTGGTCCATATTTTTGTACTTTATTATACAAAATTTATATCCATTAAGTACTGGTTTATTTTTAAAACTCACATACACTATAAAATTCATATCACATTTTACCCATTCTGAAACCTCATTCACTTTTGTTTTTATAATCATTGACACCTATAGGTCTAGTTTATTTAAGTGCTGAAAAGTAATCCATCTATGAATATATTATAATTTATTTGTCCACTAAAAAGTATTACTTAGCCAAAAAGCATTTACTGGGTTATAAAATGAAATCCTAGGAAAACGTGTAGATGAAAAGAACCTTGGAAGTCATCTGGTGCAGGGTTTCTGAAGCTGTGGTTCATAGACCCTCTTCCATGAATGAGCGCTAGGAGGTCTAAGAAATTTGAATGTGGGATGAGAATTTTCTGCAGAAAGGGTCAAAGCTTTGACCATATACTCAAAGAGATACATGCACTAGTTACTTGTCCTAAAGGAGTTGAGGACCTGTGATCTAGTTTCACTCTCTCATTTGACATAGAAGAAGACTGAAGTCCAGAGAGGTTAAGTAATTTATACAAAATCACAGTGACAATAGATCCTGTTCATGAACCCAGGTCTATGTTATTCTTTCTCCAGAATATCACATTGCTAGGGCTTTATGCTTGTTGATTTCTTATATAAATGAGTTAACTTCCTTTCAACTTTTAGTCTATAAAGTATAATTCCATCTTTTTTTCTTTTAATGATTATCCACTGCTGGTAAGGAAGTGGTAAAATTGGTACATTCCTATATTACTGGTAGTATTGTAAACTGGCATAGTCTTTTGGAAAATAATATGAGATGATAAAGTGCCAATAAAACATTAATATCTTTTTGGCTCAATCATTTTTATATTGAGAAAAAAGTCCTACAATTGGACAAAGCCACATGCACAAAACGTTCATCAGAGTATTACTTGCAATGATGGAAAATATCTACTAATAGGATAACGGATAAATCACAGTATGTCCACTCCATTGAATACCACGGAGATCATTAAGGTCTTACAAAATGTTAAGCAATAGAGGGAAATGCTTACAACAAAATATTAAGTGGAAAGTTAGCTTTATTTAGTTATGATTACAACTTTGTAAACAATCTACACAAAACACTAGAAGTACATACAACACGTGATAAATGGTCATTTACTTTTCTTTCCTTTTTTTAAGATTTATTTATTTATTTATTCACGATAGCACTTTTTCTTTTCTTGATGCAAATTCCTGGGTAATGAAGTTCTGGTCATAATTTTTAGAAAGTAAACAAAAATCATACCATCATTAGATCCAAATGCAGTGATTTTGTTTTTTCCCCAAATGCGATGAATTTTAGTAATTATGTTCCCTACAGACTCATTGTCTTAAAAAACATTGAGAAACAAAGGCTGTCCTTTTGTACTACACTTTAGTAGGCTTTGGAATGCTGCTCGGACCCCTGTGTACGATTACCCTTTACCAGCTGGTTGATTGCACTCACAAGTCATCTGACCAAATAGCTACCCAATCGCCTTATTCAGAGTTGGACCCTGATTTCTAAATTGTTGTCCTCAAGTGGATAGAATTGGCTCCTACATTTATCTCATTAAAAAAAAAAAATCACTTTGGAATCGTATGTTATGTGTGGATCAGGGACCTACTTTTTCCAAAATCAGGGTTTTCTTTTTTAACGTTTTGGTGTCTGAGTCCACTATTTCAATGCAAACATTTTCTTGGTGTAGGGTCTGCTTTTAAGGATTTTACATGTTCTTCTCATTCCGAGATTTCTGTGTAGCAGAGCTCTCAAATTAGGACAAGCACGTGTTCATCTAAAATTAATTCACTCCCAGTCTCCACAACGAACACACAAATACTTTTCTTTCTTTCCTTCTCGGTCAATAAACATTTATGGTGACATATATGTGCATTATTACTATTTTTTTCCAAGCCTGCACGTGAGCTACACCAGCAGGGGGCGAAATACAATAGGAATTTGACCAGCCATACAGATTTTTTTTTTTTTTTCCCTTTAGTGACTGAGCAATAACCAAAAATCCAGTAGGACCACAAAGCAGTCGGTGCTCCCGCTGAAAGTGATGCAGTCTCCGTATTTCTTACAGCGATTTGAGTTGTAAAAAGACCAATGCGGGTCTGCCGTAGCGCTCCAAGTTAATTTGTCTAGAACATTGCAGAGGCGGGATTAAACCGTGATGAACTGCTTTTGTCCTTATCTTTCCCCTGATTTGTATAATTCCTCCACTCAAGGGGGAGGGAGGCGGGGGGTGGACACTTCTCTGGGGCTGAGGGGGTGTTTTCCATCCTTGCTTCTTTGCGCAGCTCTGGAGCTTGGCAGTCTTGGGACTATTTTAAATCATTCAAATTGCCGGTGCGGGTTTGCCCAGAAGTGAGGAAAATGAGCGCCCGGCAAGCAAGCGGGGCTCCTGATTTGCAGGTCCTGGACGATGAACAATGATCCTTGAAGCCTTGGAGTCTCCTTTTTTTTTTTTTTTTTTTTTTTTTTTGCAGCGGTCAGTGTTCGAACAGATATTTGTGATAAAACCAAGGGGAAAGGTCACAAAAACGCCAATGATCAGCTGCTGGGGGCTGACGGCAGCAAAAAAAATCCATGATGAACCAGGGGAGCGCACACGTGGACCTGACACCTTCGGCTTCCTTGGAGGGTCTCCATCTGTTAGCAAAATTCCCGATTTTAAAAAAAAAAAAAAATTTTTTTTTTTTTTTTGGAACATCTTAGCTACTTGGTCTCAAAAGCCCATTTGTCCGTCTTCGGCGGAGGCTCTCCCTCTGCTTTATAACAATCTCTTTGTTAAGGTGGCAAAACCAGCAGCTTCCTCTTCTGGGAGTTTAAATTAAAAATGAGGAACATTGGACTGAATTTAAAAAAAAAAAAAAAAAGTCGATTTACGGGGCGGGCGGGGCGGGGGGAAGGGCAAGCTGATAAGAGCTCTCCGTGGTGGAGAAGTTATGGTGCAGGCGTTAACAAAATCTTGGCAACTGTTGTTTGCACAGCGGGACACTTGGCTCGGTCCTGCCCGCGCGCCGCCGCCGCCGCCCGGCTGGGGAGCACCCGGCTGGGGAGCACCCAGCTGGGGAGCACCCGGCCCGGCGCGCAGCTCCCGCGGCAGGCGGGCTGCGGAAAGACGTCTGTCCCCGCAACGCCTCGCGAGGAAGTAGAGGAGAAGGGCAGCTTGCCCACACCCAAAATGGCGGCCGGCACGCCACGCGACCGCGCCTGCGCAGGGGTAAGCGTTCTGTGACACTAATTCCCCCTGGAGTGTCCTCCCCCGCCCCCCCCCAGCAGCCCCCGCCCCCCTGCACCCACCAGCGCCCGGCCCCGACCTAGCCACCTGCGCCCGGAAGTGACGTGTCGGCGGCAGCGGTTCCCCCGCTGCATGATGGGAGAGTGTGTGGAGTGGGCGGGGGGTCTCGGCGGAGGAGGAGGTGGAGGCGGCGGCGGCGGCGGCGGAAGAGGGCGGAGGGTAATGGGATGGGGGTCCCGCGGCAGCGCTGAAACTCCGGGTGGGCGTCCATGGCGCTGCTTCGCTGACAGGGCTGGGAGCAGCCTGCCTTCCGCTCTCTCCAGCTCCGCGTCGGACTAGCCGGTCCTTCCCCCGGGGAGCCAGTTACTCCCCGGGCCCCTGAGCCATGCCCATCGCGGCCGCCCCGAGCGAGCCAGGTAAGCGCCGCCGCTCCGCGTCCCCGGCCGCGCGGGGGCCCCAGGGGGCGGGCGCCGGGCCCGGCCCACCGGCGGGACCGTCGCCCGGGCCGGGAGGACCTGCCTGCCGCGGAGCCTGGGACTGCGGGGCCGGGGACGGTGCCGGCTCTGCGGGCCTGCGGGCTCCGGACCGGGGCTCTGCCCTCTTCCGCGGCGGGTGCGGGGACGCCCGCGGCGGCCGCGAAGCGCTCAGGCTCCGTCCCCGCCATCCCGGGCACCGGCCGGGGCAGCGTGAGCCCTTCCCACATCCGCGGCCGCCGCCGGCTCGCCCTGCCCCTCCGCTTCCACCTGCCCGCAGCTCCGGCCGGCCGCTCCCTGCCTCCCTCCCCGGCGCTGGAGAGAAGTTTGGGGCTTTGCTCCAGCTTCCTCTTTTTTTTTTTTTTTTCCCTCCCCCTTCCTCGTGACAGGTGTAAACACTGCCTGCTTCTCCCAGGCCCGAGGCCGGCTGCGACCAGAGTGTGGCTGCTTCCGAGGGTCTCTGAAGCAAGCGGGTTTTGAGACCTCCCAGCAGGCAGAGCTCATGCATCCCTTCCCGAAAGGGACCTTTTCTGCCCCTTTCTTGCACTTCTCAAGAAATATTCCGTGTCTGCTCCCCAGATTGCGTTCGCAAAGTTGGACCATTAATTCTTCACGCGCCCAGTCTGGCAGGTGCAGTGTCTTGCTCGGGCAGAGGACAGGAGTATAGGGTGAACGGTCCGAGGGTCTTTTCTCCCGTTAAGAAAGTACCGAGTGGCTAGTTTTTTTGTTGTTGTTTTGTTTTGTTTTCTCCTAGAGGTTAATGCAAGTTTTAGCTCGGTTTCCCACCGAGCCTTCTCTTTGGGGGCCGAGGAAGGGACTAACTCACACTTGTAAGTGTTTCATTGGGGGCGTCAGAAGGGGGACAAGTGAGACAAAAGCAGTGGTTCCGGTTCCAAAGTTCTCACTTTAGGGGAAGAAAAGTAAAACTTTGGTTTTGAGCTTTGATCTTCCCTCTTCACTGGCTTTCACGGAGGGCTTTCTTCTCCTCCCAGCTGGGGTTTTGTTTTTGTTTTTGTTTTTGTTTTTCTTTTGAGGGTGGGAGAGGGACACAGTTTGACCCCTGGTGTTACATTTAATTGTTATTCTCAGGTAGCCTTTGAGACATTGAAATGTATGCCAGACTCCAGGGGAAACAAATGTTTCAACACTATTCCGTTGATCTAATTTGCAGTTTATCTGCATTTGATATACTTTGCCGGCTTAAATGTTGACTTTCGTAGTAGTCATTCTTAACTCTTTGCGGAAGTATCTGTGTCTGTACAGAGTACCTATGGCAGCCTTGTACATTTTGTCCGTGAAGATATTGCAGATGGATTTAAAGATCTCGTATAAAAATATTCAGCCCAGTAAATGACACCTAGTAAATTCTCATTAGATCGAATTCCTTTATATATCAGTTAGATATATTAATTGACCTTCAAAGCATAGGTATATTTTAAAGCCTTTAAAAAGCTCTTGTAAGAAATTCACTAGAATTCCCATAATATGTAGGGCATCTGTTTTTCTGTTTTCTGATTTTTGACCTAGAGACTATTATGAAAATAATTCTGTATCGGATGTCTCCCTTATTGGATGCTGAGTCCATAATTGCATTGATAAATTTTGCAGAATCCAGTTGTCTTTATCAAAGTTTTGTGATCTAGATGAATCCTCTTATGAAACATCATTTAAAATTGTAGTTTGTTTTACTTGCAGTTAGTTAAAAGTTACTCCAGAAAACAAGTGAAATTTGAGTACCAAATTTTCATTTTTGTGTGAGATCCAAAGTGCTTCCCTTAACAGTCTAAAAAAAGTCTTTGAATAGCTTCTCTTTGAGGAATTACCCCTTCTCTCCTAACCCTACTTCCCAAAACTCATAAAAGGAGGCCATTAAGTATTTAGGTATTTTTAAACTGTCATAAATTATTTAAATCGAATGTTTATATTGTTTTTTTTATTATTATTATTATTTTTTTTATTTTTTTTATAAATTAATTTTTATTGGTGTTCAATTTACCAACATACAGAATAACACCCAGTGCTCATCCCATCAAGTGTCCCCCTCCGTGCCCGTCACCCATTCACCCCCACCCCCCGCCCTCCTCCCCTTCCACCACCCCTAGTTCATTTCCCAGAGTTAGAAGTCTTTATGTTCTGTGTCCCTTTCTGATATCTCCCACACATTTCTTCTCCCTTCCCTTATATTCCCCTTCACTATTATTCATATTCCCCAAATGAGTGAGAACATACATTGTTTGTCCTTCTCCGATTGACTTACTTCACTCAGCATAATACCGAATGTTTATATTGTAATTAACCTACAATTCCCAAGTTAAAAAATAAGTACTTTATTCTCTCTTAGCACTTTCAGTTCCTCTTTAACTAGGCTAGTGAACCTTTCCAGCCTGACTTAATAAGTATTTATAATTTTTACACAATTTGTAAAATGTCTGGCATTATATGGGATGTGTGTATATATCTATATATGTATCTCAATTCAATAATTAGTCTTTTCTCAGAGTGTGTGTTTGTAATACAGTCACAGGTCCTTTTGCAACTTTATGATAATTGCTAGCACTAATATACACTACTTACTATGAGTGTGAGATACTTATCTAAGCGATTTATATAGAGTATATTAACTCATTTAATCCTCATAGCAACCCTATAAACTCGTAGGTGGTATTATCCCCATTTTTCAGTGAAAAAACTGAGGTACAGATGTTAAGCAACTTGCCCAGGGTGAAACAGCTGGTAACAGAACCAGAATATAGTATAGTTTTGCTTATCGTATTTATGCAGTTTTAATACAGTTTTTAAAACATGCAAAACTATACAATATATTTTCTGGGAATCTTGGAATAGGTAGCAAAAGTATAAAAACATTCATGGGAATGATAAATACCAAATGAGAATAAAAGTTACCGTTGAAGAACTGAAGAAGAATAAAGGATCTAGGAAGGGCCTTTGTTTTTGAACCATAGCTTTGCTGTTTTAAAAATAAATCTAGCAGATTTAGTAAAAGGGTACTTGATCATTCATTAATTTTTTTTTCTGAACTTGTGTGCTTGAAATCATAATAAAATAAAAGATCGGGTTTATCATTTTAAAAATAAAGTATCACTTGTCTTTCAGCATTGTATATTTTAAAACAGGACAGGGAAGTAGCTAAGTGTTATTTTGTATTGACTTCCTTTTAAAATATATGAAGTTCCTCTGCAGTAACCTCCCTTGCCTGCCTGGGCTCTCCTCTTACTCCTGCCAACCATCTCCAAAGCCCTGTATCACACTCTTAGTTTCTATTTCTGGCCTTAACCTGGGGATAAGGCTTATAGGTCTGGATTAGACCTATTCCCTAGGAAAAGGAAGAAGTCAGAAACTGTACACTGGGGAGGAAGCAGAGAGGTGGGGAGTCCGTGTTCATTAGTTTGGGGGAAATGAAAGAAGAAGGCAAGTAGATTTAATACTCCCTCCTTTCTTCCTCAATCACCACCATCCCTGTTTCAAATACTAACTTAAGTAAACCTTGCAGAGATAAATTGCTAGTAAATTAAAGGTTGTCTGTATGCTCAAAGCTTAATTTATAAGCACTGTTTTGGTGAATAGTTCTCAGAGGAAAATATAGTAGTGAATTAGAATAAATTCACTGTAGGTTCTATTTATGTAAATACTTACAATATGCTGTAAGCCATTTCAACTAAATCTCTAACACCGTGGTAGTCTCTTCCTTTGCTTCTTACTGCAATACGCGAGGCTTTATTCTAGATGCTGGGGATACTGAAATGAACAAAAAAGGAAAAAAAATAGCCCTCATTGAGCTTTTCTTGCATTTGTATGTGTGTATGGGGAAAAGAAAAAATAAAATATAGAGATGGCATATGATGTGAAGTGTCACAGAGAACAGTCCATTTGGAGGGATACAGGAGTACAGACTTTTTGTCTGAGACAGGAGTGGGAGGTGGTTGTTGTTGGGGTTTGCTGTTGTATGTTGGATGGAGTCAGAGAAAGCTTAAGACCTGAAGTTGGTGAGGAGAATATGGGCGAGAGCGGTAGGAGCAGAAGTATGCCTGGAATATGCAAAGCATTGCAAGGGGAAGAGTAGTATATGTGATCACAGAGTTAGAGGGTGAGAGGGCAGTGTGCAGGGCTTTGTAGAAATTCTAATGACTTTGGCTTTTTACTGTGTGAAATGGGAGGCCATTGCAGGACTTTTGAGTAGAGATGTGACATAATCTATGTTTTAAAAGGATCCGGCTGGGGAAGAAAAAAAGGATCTGGCTGGCTGCTGTACGAAAAATAGACTATAGGAGTGCAGGAGTGGAAGCAGGAAGATTCCATTAGGAGGTGGTTACAGCGATATGGACAGTTTCTTGAATTGGAACCTCTAGTAATTTCCCCATCGCTAAATTCAAAAAATTTCCCTTCTGAAAATTCAAGGCCCTCATAGCCTACTTTTTGAGCATACTGCCTACTTCCTTCATATATCCCGCATTCTAACCAAACTCTATTAATGTGACTTACTGTTCTTTGACACTTGCCCCATACTTTATTTTTAGTGTCTGCTGTTACTTGTATCAGTTAAAAGCCTTTTCATTTCAAATTCTATCTCCATGAAGCTTTTTCTCATTTTTGCCATTCTTCCTCTTTCTAATCAAGTAAGGTCTTTTTCTTAGAATCCTTATAACTGCATTTTACTTCATTTGATGTTTATATTCTGGTTTGTGTTAATTACTTTTATTTTTCTTTTATGTGTTGTTCCCCTTAAATAATCATAGTTTACTTTAAGATTGTGACTCCTTTTACTCATTTCTGCCTCTTATAGAACCTAGCACAGTTTTGTATGTAGTAGATGCTCAGAAATAGTGGGTATATATACTTTAATTTTTAAAAGTAGTCTTTTATTACAGGAGCATTGTAGAAAATTGGCAAGCAAAAAAAATTTAAAAAAACAAGAGGAAAAGAAAATCACATTCCTGCTGCTCAGAAATCCCCCCGTTAACAGTTTTGTAGATTGTTTTGTGTTAGTCAACTAATCTCCTCTTACCATTTTAGAAAATTTTCACCTAAACTAATATTCAGGGCTATATTCAAATTCTTCCCCAGGTAACCCAGAAATATCCCTTTATAGCTGATATGCCCAAATCAGCATCCCCTGCACGTTGTATTTTATTTTTCTGGTTATTAAAATTATGAAAGGATAATGTGTTTTTTAGAGAATATTTGGAAAATGTGGAAAAGTGTAAAGAAAACTGGTATGTCCCTTGATGGCAGGGACCCATCTGTTTTAATGCCTAGCAGAGAGTAGCACTTAATAAATACATGTTAAAAGGAATAATATGTGTTAAAAGGAATATTAGTCATCACACTACAAAGAGATAACTAAACATTTTGGATTGCATTCCATTTTTTCCCCCTGTGGGTATATGAGTGTCATATACACATGTATGTATGAATCGTGTTGTATCTTGGTCAACAAGTTTGTGATCTTTGACTTTGTTTTTGGTTCTTTCTGTAGGACTGAGTCTTAGATGCGGCGTTACTAAAAGAAAGGGAAAACCGGTTGCTTTCCAAGCGGTTGTAATAAAATCACTTACCTACAAGGAGTGTTTGAGAGTACCTGTCTTCCTTTAATCTCCTCAGGTGATGAGTAAAAATGCAGTTTTTAAACTGTTTACCTGAATTTTTATTTCGGATTTAGGCTTTTCAGCAGTATGGAATATTTGCATAATTTAAACATTTTTTGAAAAGTTTAAATACAAGATGTGTTCTTATTTGTTATGCAGTTAAAATTGCTTAATGCAGTCTTGTTTTAAAAATAACTGATTATGTTAGTAAGCTATTTAAGTACAGGAAATACAGTATTATTTTCTGGAACTATATTGTGCAGTACAATAACTTCTAGCACATGTGGCACTTTTAACAAAGCTAGTCCAAAGTAGATGTGTTCTACATGTAAAAAACACACCGACACTAATGTTAAGATACATGTTTTAGGTTGGTTACATGTTAAAATAATATTTTAGATGCTTTGGGTTAAGCAAAATATAATTTAATCTGCTTTTTAAATTGATTGTTAGAGAAGTTAAAATTGTATATGTGGCTCATAGCGTATTTCAGTTGGACTGTCGTGCTCTAGAGCCTGACACTGACTTGTTTTTACGTATGGAAAAGAAATGTAAGATTAACTTCACTATTCTGAAAAGCAGTAAGTTTTTAAAAACCAACTTCTTACATTTCGATATGTCAGTATATTTTTCATAGGATATACAGTTTGCAGTCATCTTTCAAATTATAAATGTTTGATTATAGACTATAACTTACTGCAGGTCTTATGCTGTCAAAGAAATATATACAGGAAGACTTGGGGAAGGGTGTTAGGAATTTACCTGAGAAATTGATCCCTCATCTAAGAATTGAAGAACATGTAGGAATGTTTTAGGCATTGTGACTGCAGGTACAAAGGCCCTGTGGCACAAAAGAATGCATGCTTTCAGTAAATGAAAGAGGGCCTAGTTTAGAGTATTGGAAACAATAGAGGAAGGGAAGAGGAGGTGCCTGAAGAGGTGGTAATAGCTTATATAGACTTTATTAAAGATTTAAAAAAAAAATCTTTAGGGCAGCCCCGGTGGCGCAGCGGTTTAGTGCCGCCTGCAGCCTGGGGTGTGATCCTGGAGACCCGGGATCAAGTCCCGTGTCGGGCTCCCTGCATGGAGCCTGCTTCTCCCTCTGCCTGTGTCTCTGCCTCTCTCTCTCTCTGTCTCTCTCTCTCTCTCTCTCTCTCTCTGAATAAATAAATAAGTAAATCTTAAAAAAAAAATTATCACAAGCAGGGAATCAGTGTGATCAGATTGACTTTTTAAAAGATTACTTAGGTTGTGCATGATTGCATACCAGTCAGGAAGAGGCTGTTTAAGTGATAATGGCAGCTTAGACTGGAACAAGTCACAGAAGGTGAAAGGAAGTACAGATATTCTAGAATTGAGGGATTTATGAGATACAAATCATTCTTTAGAAGATAGGGGAAGGTGAGGAGCTTTGTCAAGGGTGGTTCTTATGTTTCTGATTTAGTAACTAGGTGGGTGGAGGGGCCATTCCCTGAGTTAGAGCACCCTGGAAAAGGACTAGATTTGAGGAAGAAAAGCTTTGAGTTTTCATCCTGTTAAGCTCGGTTTGAGTTGAAGAATTCAAGTGCAGAGAACTAGTAGAGAGTTGGCCTGGCAGGTCTGGAGCTCTGGTTTGAGAGCAGGGTTGTAGGAATAAATCTGGGAGGCCTAGAACGTGGTTAATTAAAGCCTTAGGTGGATGAGGTTGTTTAGGGGGGACGTTGAATAAGAAGAGAGCCTGCATGAAACCTGGAAGAACCTACACTAATAATTTGGATATGTTTCATACTTAACAAGAAAATGTAAATTTGTTTTGAGACCTACTTGTAAAGTGAAAGTAAAGAGTAAATTAGATCAAGTAAGTTAAATATTTCTGTTTGAAGTATGTAATCGAGCAAATAATCTAACACAATGCTTATTTGATTATTTGGAAACATACCTTTTTCCTTCATCAGAAAACAAACTGGGCTTCCCTTCTGAACACGCTGAAAACAATTATGAATAACTATTGGTTCTTTTTGTTAACATTAGCAGAACTAAGGAAAAATTATGTAATTGTCTCCATAAATTTTGAAACTCACTTTTAATTTTTATTAACAAAACAACTTAAAAAATTATTGGATAATTCTGCAATATGATAAAATGTATATACCTCAAACCAAAAATCATTATTTTAATTTAGGGGGAATAGTAATGCCCGCTGTCACCATTACTAGTAGCTTTGATATTGGAGGCATTAGCCAGCACAGTCAATAAGGAAAAAGACATAAGAATTGGAAAGGAAATGGTGAGACTACTCCAGTTTGCTTATGATGTGATGGTATACTTTACAAGTAATAGGAGCTTTCAATTTTATAAGTAGCACTTAGCAGTTAGAAAATAGAAGAGGAGACCCCATTTTACATGAGCAGCAAAAAAAAAAAAAAAAAAAAAAAAAACACCTAACAAGTTTAACAACAAATGTAAAAATCCTACATTGCTAACATTGAATTTTTCTGTTGCATAAAATAACAATTTTGTGTTTAGATAATAGAGGATATCAGTCCTAGTTCACATCTTCTTATTCTTTAAATGTTAATTTTAAATGATATTTTCCAAAGCAAGACTTCTAGGAGTAGGATCTTTAATATTTGCATATTTCTTAATGAGACCAAAGAAATACAATGAATACTGTTTCTGCCTCACGTACCCTCCCAGGTGGGTATTTTTTTTGTTTGTTTGTTTTCTTCTTAGTCATTGCTTATGTTTTGTAGTATTTTCTATTTTGCTATAGTTAATCATCTCTCATCTCAATTGTTCATTATTTGGATGCAGAAATGTTGACCTGGAGTATTTTCAGGTAAAACACTTCTGCTATAGTGACACTCAGAATCTGAAGCATTGATTTATTTTCTTAAGACTTTTTTTTTAGTAGCTATTTATAAAATTAATGAACCTACATTAAGAAATAAATTAACTCTTTTTGCACCAAATATTTTTTTTTAAGATTTTATTTATTTATTCATGAGAGACACAGAGAGAGAGAGGGACAGAGACACAGACCAAGGAGAAGCAGGCTCCATCCAGGAAGCCTAACGTGTGGGACTCAATCCCGGGACTCCAGGATCACGCCCTGGGCTGAAGGCAGGTGCCAAACCGCTGCTGAGCCACCCAGGGATCCCCTGAATATTTTTAATAGTATCTTTGCTTCTTAAAAAAAAAAAAAAAAATCATACCAAGAGTTTCAGGTATAACATTCATATTTTCTCTTCCCAAAACCCAAACTGGAATGTTGGAATATTCATTACTTCTTAAAAAAAATATTCATTACTTTTTACCTATAGTTAAGTCCTCATTACTTCATCCTCCTTTCGTATTTCAGACTTATCCCTCTATATCATAACGAGCTAGCACATGATAGCTTTCTGTCTCATTAGGTTTCAGAAGTTTACTTGCAACACAGTGCAAGCGTCACACCTAAATAGTACAGATTTTAATCAGATTATCAGTGACCTTGGTTTCTGGAGGTAGAGAAGAGTTTCTCTTGTTGCTGTTCACATTCATTTCTTAATATTCAATAGCAAGTGGAACCGATTAAATTTTTAAACATGGTTTTATTTTTACCAAGAATTCTATTAACATTTAAATTATGTACATAATTGTGTCTGTTTCCAGGATTATTACAGTAATTCAAATTTGATCCTTTAAGAAAATTTTCCAAGTTTTATTTTTAAGAAAAGTATCAAAAATTTTGTTGTGAACTCTTTTAAAAAATTTTTTTAAGATTTTATTTATTTATTTGACAGAGAGCAAGCACAAGCAGGGGGAGTGGCAGGGAGAGGGAGAAGCAGGCTTCCCACTGAGCAGGGAATTCAACGTGGGCCCCATCCCAGGACTCTGGGATCATGACCTGAGCCAAAGGCAGGTGCTTAACCAACTGAGCCAACCGGGCACCCCTTTCTTTTATAAATCTTGAGTGTGAAATTTCTTTGTGATATTCTCAGGTAAATTTTAGAAATGTTTGTACAATCAAATCATTGTAAGTTAAAGGAAAATGTTTTATAAGAAAAATGACAATTTCATTGATTTATCTCCATCAGTGTGTTCAGCAGTGAAGTTTGCAGGCATTTATGTCAACCCCAAAGTTATAAAGTCCAGTAACATTCTTATCTTCTGGAAACTTAACTCAGTGTTTCTCCAGCTTTACTGACAATCAGCATCATCTTTGAAACTTTAAAAAAAAAAATACAGATCTTTAGGTCCACCTGTTCTATTAAAAAGGAAAAACTTAATACAAAGCTAAGATTGAGTAACATTGGTTTATAGGCTACTAGAGGAGAAAAACATGGAAACAAATTTGATTTACTATGTCAAATGTAATAAAAGAGGTAGATATAAAGAAGGATTAATTGATTTAGAAAGGCAAACTAACATAATGAAAAGAACAGTGGTTGTAATGTTAAGGCCCTCCTTTCTGTACTTACTCTTTGTGAGACCTTGAACAGATTATTTGACCTCTCTGAGCATGTTTTTTTCCTCTACAAAAATAGATGGTTGAGATTAAGTTGGATCTTGTATGAATAGTACCTAGCATAGTACCTATGACTTGATAAGTATCGGTGGATCTCACTTCACAGAAAACTTCATGCCTGAATAGGTTTGAAAGTGTAGTAAGTGGGCTCTCTGAATAGGTAACAATAGGAAGTTAGAAAAAATGATGTATGACAACCTAGAGGTAACAGAGCCAGTGGAGGAACCAGGGGTTAGTTTTGTCTGATTGGTGCAAAGAGAGAGTATCTTAGCCATGTTGGATAAGATAGGTGTTTCAAATAGACTGTAGTAATCCCAGCCAGAAATAATGAGGCCCTGACATAAGCTATTGGCTGTGGGATGTTAAAATAAATACAGTAAGAAATATAAAAGACCTCATTGATGGTTGATTTAATTTGTGGGATGGGGGCAGAGGGAAAACAGGGCTAACCCTCAGATTTCTGGGCTTTGAATTTAGAATGTTATATAGGGGGGCACCTGGGTGGCTCAGTGTTTGAGTGTCCATCTTTTGTTCGCGTCTTGGTCCTGGAGTCTGCCTCTCTGTGTCTCTCTCATGAATAAATAAAACAGGAAGGGAGGGAGGGAGGGAGGGAGGGAGGGAGGGAGGAGAGGAGAGGAAAGAAGAAAAAGAAAGAAAGAAGAGAGAAAGAAAAGAAAGAGAGAAGAGAAAAAAAGAAAAAGAAAGAAAGAAAGAAAGAAAGAAAGAAAGAAAAGGAAGAGTGTTGTATAAGAACAAGTGGTTTCTGTTCTTTTTTGGGGGGGAGGTCCAGTTTCTGTTGTTTTGAGTAGAGGTTGATTGACTTCAGTTTTGGAATTGGAACATATGAAATATCTTTAGGACATCCAAGTGGTGATATTCAGAAAGGCATTTAGGTAGACAGATCTGGAGGTTGGGGAGCCTGTAAGTAGATAGTGGTTTTAGCATTCTGAACATATAAAAAGAAAAGGTGGTTGAGAACCCTCCGGGATAAGAATATGGGAAGACCAAGGCCTGAGGAACACTGAAATTTAAGAGGCAAGCAAAAGAAGCAGACTCATTGAAGGAGGAGAAAGGCTATGATAAGAGGAGAATCAAGAGAGACTGCCTTTCAGAAAATGCTTTTTTTTTTTAATGCTTTTTTTTTTTTAACTTAAAAATGTGTTTTAGGGGCACCTGTGTGGCTCAGTCGGTTAAGCATCTGCCTTCACCTCAGGTCATGATCTTGGGGTCCTGGTATCCAGCACCTTGTCGAGCTCCCTGCTCAGCAGTGAGTCTGTTTCTCCCTCTCCCTATGCTGCTCCCCCTGTTCATGTTCTCTCTTGCTCGATCTCAAGTAAAAAAATCTTTATTAAAAGTGTTTTAGACACATTTCCCAATTAATATTGTAGTTTTATCTTTTTTTTTAGTGGCCATAGTTTTTATTTACCCTATTCCTTATTTTCTTTTAATAATTTATTTATTTATTTATTTACTTACTTGACAGAGAGAGAGCACACAAAGATAGGGAGTGGCAGGCAGAGGGAGGAGAAGCAGACTCCCTGCCTAGCAGGGAGCCCTATGCCAGGCTGGATCCTGGGACCTTAGGATCATGACCTGAGCCAAAGACAGTCATTTAATTGACTGAGCGCCCCTACCCTATTTCTTATTGATAAATATTTCAGTTATTTTCAGTTAACTTTTTAAACAAACAATGCAGGAATTAACATTTATGTGGAATGATCTTTGGATGCTTGTATGATTGTTTCTATAGGATACATTCTTGTGGATGAAATTGTTTAGTCCAAAAACTGTGCATTAAAATTTTTTGTATATTGCAGAATTACCTGGAGTATGAACCAACATGTAGTCCCACCAATAGTATCTTTATTTTTATCCTTAAAGTGGCTTGCTTTGTAGATTGAGGGTAGTATGAATTTGAAAAAATAATAGTATTTGTTATTACTTTATGTAAAATTCTGTGAAGAGAAAAGGAACACTTTCACTTTATCAAATTACTTGGCTCATTCAAATAATGTAATTTAAGAATGCATTTTGTCCTTGTAAGCACCAGATCAAGGAGGAGTTCTTTGTTTTGAAAGAAGCTCTGTTCCCTCCTCTTATATGCTGGAAGCAGTAATTGGATTTAGAGGAAGTGGATCAGAAGGAAAGGGAGTATTATTGTGAGGGAGATTAAACCTTGAACAAAATTGATGCATGCAAACAATTCTTGTTGTGGTAGACATACATTACTAATACAAATTCTGTGTTAAGATTTTGTACAGAGATATTTTGAGATTTTTTTTCTTGTCGTAGCAAACTTTAAGCAATGACTACAAGACTAAAATGATTCCTATAAAAGTGATCATAGGAGAATTGATGTCTTAGAAAATACCCAGAATAGGAACACTGCAGGAGTTTTAAGTCGCCTTAAATTGTGCCACTTACGTACTTTAAAGGTGAAAAACTATGGACAAATTTCAAATTTTTTTATTGACATTATTCATAACATCTATATAGAAGGACCTGTGTTTCCCTAACCTCAGTGATACTAATAATATTTAGGGGAAATTGACTCTTAGTTAGTTTTGTTCATTTTCTTTAAATTCTTCAGTGTCCTTTTTGTCTTTTTTTTATTATTATTATTATTTACTTTGGGTTATGACCTATTTCTGGTTTATAAAATTTAGGTTTATAAAATCAATTTAGGGGATCCTGACCAACTTTTAAGAAAAAGTGAAATAGAACTAAAAATATCAAGAGTACCCAGAGAGTAAGGGTAAGTACTAGTTGGTGAAATTCTGTTTGCCCTTTACCCTTTCTACCTCTCAGGGGAAAGTAAAACTTTAAACCAAGGAACAACACAATTAAAAGGTCAACCACCTAGAATTTGTTTGCTATGGGAATTCCTTCCATAATTTCCATGAAGGTTATCAGTACTGTGGGACCTACTTGTGGCATTACCTGGGTATATCACAACATACCCTCTTGAGCACTGTTTTGGAATGTGTTTACGTTTGATTTTTCACATATACAAAGCTTTTGTTTTATAATCACCCCAAGAATGTCCTTATATGTTATTATTTGTGGATGATGTATGATTATCTTTAAGCCTGGTTCATTATATGGTTTCCTTCTCCCATGTTTCTAGGTTATCTTTTTCTCAATTGATTGGTGGTCAGAGAAGAAATTAACAGATATCACTTAGCAAAGATAATTTGTGAGGTAAATCTGCTGTTGCCTAGGACATATTTAAAGGCCAAATTTGTGAGTTGTAGATTATGTAGAACACTGCCTGCATCCCTTTTTCATTAGCTCAGGTGATTGAATTCTAACTGCATTTGGTTGCAGTTTTAGAACCTTTACTAGATGTTTTTTTCTCTAAAAGGTGAGTTCTCCTGGTGGGATTTATAATATATAGAGTAGCAGTGTCAGGAAGGGTAGCTGCCAAAGGCCTGAACAATTTTAGTTACAGACTAGAGTGGGGTCTTTCGTTTTGAAAGTCCATAAAGTAGGTCTTGTAGTTTTGGTTTTTATTTTTTTCAGAATACCATGGGATCTTGAGGTTTAACTCATCAGTCTTGACCAGAATTTAAATCTAAAGCTTTACAGCTAGAAATTTCTTTCAAAACATGTCAGCTATTCATGCTGGCTGATTGCAAATCTGTGGGAAATTTTACATGGAGTATTAAAGTTTCTGGGAACAGAGAACAAGAGCAGGGGAAATTAGTTGGGCCATCCAGAGTCATATCACGCTCTGGTGACACCAGCTGACACCTCCACTTATGGTGAGAAACTGCCTCAAATCAAAGCAGAAAGTCATACTGGCTGGTCTGTTAAAACATATACATGAACAAAAATTTGTCCTTTAGCTGTTTGGTTTTTTCCCCCTAGTTTGCATATAAGCACTACCCTGCTCAACATATTCTCTTTTTCAGACAGGTGCAGCACAAATGATTGGATTTGCTTTCTTTTGCACATGTTACATCTCAGACCAGCCTCCCAGATCATATTTACTTACCTTGACTGAACTTCGATGTTTTCTAACTTACTTGGTGGAGCACCAGAGCGAGGGTTATAGAAATCTAGTGGGAGGTGGAGAAGGAGACAGTTCACGAGTGGTCAGTGGGGTAATGCCCCAGCAAGAACAGTAATAGGGTATTCAGTTCCTACCGTGCACCAGGCCCTGAGCTGCAGTGGTCAGCAGCAGAGGCCTGTTCCTGCACAGCATTTCCAGTCTTTTGAGCTCAAGTAAAGTATCTCTTGCAAGTGTAGTTTCAGTGGAGTGGTAGGATGGAAGCCAGATTGTACTGGGTTGAGGAGTGAGTGGGAGGCTAGGAAGTAGAGATAGCCAATAGACAGAGCCCTTTGAAGAAGCTTGGTGGTGAGGAGGAGGAGAGCTAGAAGGGCACATAAGGGAGGAGTTTGTTTTGTTTTGCTCTGATTTGTTTAAGGTTGGAAGACTCTGGAACATTTACAGACTGGTGAGAAAGCATCAGTAGTAATGGAGAAATTCAAAGGGTCCCCTGAGCAAGCAATTGAGAAAGAAAACAGAAAGTCCAGAGGTTATCTGTAGACAATATGGTAGATATAAGCAAGATTTTAGTGAAAGGACTTGAAACTGAAGTAGTTCTGCTTTTAGATTCTGTTTTTGTCGTAAAGTTTCAGGGATGTTAAGGAGGAAATTAGAGTGGCTAATTTATTCTGTAACTGTGTAATAAGAGCAGAGAGTACTAGGGAAAAAAACTGTTTCCCAGGGCTAATGCATCCATTCTCACCACTGCTTCTGTTTTGTTGTCTTTGTTAGCAACAGTTATCCAATATCATTTATCCAATTTCAAGTTGAAGTACCTTTTGGGGAATAAAAGCTAGTAATCTCTCAAATATGGTCAGTTGATATGATGAATTAAAGATAAAACAATTTCAAAAGTTTTTATTTATCTTGTTTAATTTTTACTGTGCAGCTAGAAAAACACAAAATGCCTTATGGATTTACATAAAAGAAAAGCTCTTTCTTAGGAATTTTTGAAAACTACCTTCTGTAAAATGATAACTTTTATTGCTACTTAGCAACATTCATTGAAGAGTGTGAGTTGCTGCTCACATTGTCATTTAGGTTATAGGTATGATATTTGTACTTTTGTGAATCATTGTTATTGACATCAAAATCAGGAAGATAGAAAATTTGGTTGTCACTTTTTGTCAATCTGGCCTTTTGAGGGTGATCAACTGAGTTATAAAGATATTTTGCTGCTTATTTCTTTACATTTTTACCATTGTATACATTAATACTAAAAAGAAGACATTCACCTCTTGGCATTTTTGTTGGTTATTAGCTTGTAAGCATCTTTTTTCCTCTTTCAAACTATCGTGAAAGTTTCAGAAACCTTTTTCTTAACTCAGAAACCTTTAAGGGATGATTCTTGTAATTATAGTATTTGCTCTCAATTATTTCTGCAGTAAGACATTTTTCAAGTATTTTATTAGCTTGTGACTGATTCACCGCTTAGTAGTTACACTACCATGAGGGATTATTTAACCTGTGTAAGCGTTTATCTGTAAAATGAAGATAATCCCTACCGCATAGCATAGTATGAGAAGTAAATGAGATAATTCACAAATGCTTTTCATACAGTATCAGCACATAGTAAGTGTTGAATAAATGTTAACTTGATATTGGTGTAAGCAGAAGAAAGTGCTTGGACTCTACTGTTTGTTCAACAAATATTTTAAATAATACTGCATGTTATGCAGTTGATGACATGTTGACATATTGATATAGCTGATATCTATAATGTCTTGCGTTTTTGTTCTTAAGTCAGCAAGTTCAAATCATATCTCTTAAAAATATTCATCTTTAGAATTATGGAAGTTTGATTAAAGAGCCTTGAAGTTTGCAGCCTATGTTGAAGGGAATCTTAGAAACAAATCACAATAACATAACGCTTCTCAATTTTTTACTAAAAAGCATCTATTTCTAGGGGCTTTCCTTGTTTTGTTAGCCACCATAGAGCTAATACAATATGCTGAGGAGAAATCACTCAAAAAGAGAAAATTAAAATTATCATTTTTGTAGACTTTCAATTTTAGAAGCATGAAAACTTTCGTGACATCATGCATGGTCCAGTTGTCTGTAGATGGTTTGGAAAACCAGAAAGTTAACTAAAATCCCTATCTTCATATCACTCAGAATAAGGGCTCTTTCTGAGACAAGATGACCTAAACTGAATGTAGGCTGGGCAGATTCATTGGCAGTATATTTTTATAGTATCTTAAAACTCCTGTGAAGATATTACAGTAAAGATTTGAATAATTTGAACTACTGCAATAGCAGGCAACATTTGTAATGCAAATCGATGTTGTTAATTGCTTGTGTAACATTTTCATTCATTTTTCTAAAGAAAATACACATTTTTTCCCATCACTCACCCAAATGATTTGACAAGTCACTCATTAAAAACCTCAGACATCATGATAAAAAGGTAGCAGGGTTCTTTTGCGTGTGATCCATTAACTAAACCTTGCTAGTCTGGTTTGTGCTATTTAGAGCTTGTAGCACAGTTTACATGGTTGTTTGTCTTTTTTCTTTTTTCTTTTCTTACCACCATCCTTCTGCTTGTTTGTGTTCTCCTTTACTTACCCCCACCTCCATTCCAGTCCTATAAAAATAAGTTTGGAGTGAAAGGTTCTCAGTAAAGCTGGGGATTATATAATCTAGATATGCTTATCTGGCCTTCAGAGTTGATGTACACATAGATGCAGCTTGATCAGTGCCCTGTAAAACGTGAGAGTTTCTCTCTCTGGTGAGTTTTTAGCTTATCTGGAAGGTTCTCTCAGTGTTTGGGAAATTTCTAAAGGGCTGCTTAGAGACCCCACCACTACCACCAAATGTGAGCCCAGAGACCCTTAGGACAGTTAATACTTTGTATGGATGATGGAGGATAGAGGGGTGATCACGAATTAACTCTATCCTAGAGGAGTATGTAAAATCCTTTGCATCCCAACTAGGTACTTTTTTAGAAGCCTTTATTCTTGTGGTCTTTTCTCTAAATGGATAATATCTATAGCTGCTTTACTTCAAGTTGCTTGTGAGAACTCTGGGTTGTATTGTCCTCATCAAAACCTCCATCTTTTAATAAGCTACTACTAGTCCCTTGAGTTGGTTCAGAGGCTGTGGTCTCAGTCCTTCAACCTTGGGCATTGTTTCATATTTTCCAGAGGTGGGTTAGAGAAATTGGCAATAAAATCAATGTCTTGTATCTTTAGTGCAGCTAGGAATATTTTTCTTAAGTGACTTATTCTTTCAGTGACCTTTTAAAGTATATGCAGAGTCATGTGAGTGTTTTTGGCAACTAAGCAAACATTGGCTTAGATTTTTGTTAAGGGTAGATTATGGTTTGAACCACAAACTTGGTGAAAGTTAAAATGTAATGATAGTTGATAACTTGCTGAGGTACAGAATGTGCCAGGTACTGAAGGTCTGTTATCTGTAATCCTCACAACAGCATTAAAAGGGAGGAACTGCTAGCCCCTTTTTATAGATAGGACACCGAAGCTCAAGGAGGGCAAACTCGCATAATTAGTAAATGAGGAAACTGGAATCTGAACCTAGGATCTCTTTGACTTCAAGTCCAAGATCTTTCTCCTGTACCATGCTGCCTTTTGAGACAAACGCATATTACCTTAAATCCCAGAATTAGGAAAAGTATAAATAAGCAAAACTTTTTTTTTGATAAATGGTATGCTTATTATTATGATCCCATATGCATTCACTTTAATGTAGTTGTTAAATGTGTTGATTTTCTGAGAAACACGTTTTGTTTTTTATTGTTACATATACAGAACAAATGTATGAGTCTTAGTACATTGTTCATATATGTAAAATATATATGTATCTGTGTAACTAGTATTCTCATCAAGAGATAATAACATTATTAGCACCCTGGGGCTCTTTTATGCCCCCTTCCAGTCAGTACTGTACCTGCTATAGGTACCCCTGTTCTGAATTATCGCCGTAGATTCGTTTTGCCTATTTTGAACTTCCCAGAAATGGAATCGCAATATGTATTTTGTGTGTATATCTGGCTTCTTTCACACATCATGTCTGTGATAGTCATCCATGTTGTTGCATGTAATAATAATTCATAATGTACTCCATTGTATGTGTATACCATGGTTCGTTTTAACCAGTCTGCTGATGGACACTTGGGTTATTTTTAATGAAGAATAAAGTTATCCTGGGGGCGCCTGGGTGGCTCAGTCGGTTGGGCATCTGCCTTCACCTCAGGTCCTGATCTCAGGGTCCCGGGATTGAGCCCCGCACTGGACTCTATGCTCTGCCTCTGCCTGCTGCTTCCCCTGCCTGTGCACGCATGCCTACTCACTCTTTCTCTCTCTGTCAAATAGTCTTTAAAAAAAAAAAAGTTATTATGAACAGTCTTGTACATGCCTTTCAATGCACATATGTACTCACTTCTGTGGAGTATAGACCTGGTACAGTTTTAGTAAGTACTGCCAAACAGTTTTCCAAATAGGTATACCAGTTTCCAGTTTACACTCCAACCATTAAAATAAGAGAATACCAGTTGTTCCATATTGTTGCCATTGGTAGCTGTGGTTAATATTGTTTTGTTCTAATTTTATCTGTTCTGGTGGGTGTATAATAGTGTCTTCTTGGGGCTTTAATGTGCATTTTTCCCTGACGACTTTTCAGATAGTTATTGCCTATTTGTGTAATCTCTTTTGTGATTTACCTGTTCAAAATATTTTGGTCATTTTTCTGTTGAGTTGTCTCACCTTGATTTGTAGGAATTCTTTATATATACTGGATCTGAGTTCTTTTACAGTTACATGTAGCACAGATTTCTTCTCCCAGTCAGTGGCTTGCCTTTTCACTCTCGTAATGTTGTTCTTTAGGTAACAGGAATTTTAAATCTTAATGAAGTCCAATTTACCATTTTCTCTTTTATGATTACTGCCTTCTGTGTCTTATTTAAAACACCTTGCCTTCCCTAAGATCTCGAAAATAATCTCTTAAGTTATCTTCTAGAAGGTTGATTATTTTTACCTTTCACATTTAGGCCTACAATCTGTCTGGAGCTGATTTTTGTATAAGGTACTAGGTAGAATCAAAGATTGAGTCCACCTGTATAAACATTCACTTAATCTAGCACCATTTGTTGAAAAAAAAGGCTTGTCCTTTCCCCCTCCACACCGCAGTGGCATCTTTGTTATCACATGTAGCTTTAAACAAGTCTTGATATCTGGTAATTTAAGTGCTTCAGCTTTGTTCCTTTAGGGAAACTATTTTTAAATTGCCAGATAGTCTTAGATGATAGTGAGCCCCATTCCTCCTTTCATTCCTCTGCGTTCCCAACCATTCCTTTCCACTTGACCCCAGAGCTTTCAAACTATAGACCTACCAACTCTTCTTTTCCATGACCATTTCAGACTTGAGGCTAGAACTCCTTAAGCAGGTACAACTTCTTTTCTTATGAGAGATTAGTATTGAATCACTTTCATCCATTGTGTGCCTTGTTACCCTGGCTGCTAATCTGGCACAGGACTCAGGGTTCCACAGCTGATTGCTACTAGGCTTCTGGATTCTTCCCCCGGTTTCTCTCTAGTGGACTCCTATAAAAGAATTACCAAACCCAAGATCCTTTGATTTTCATAGTCTGTAGCCCTGAAGGTCTTCTTTGGCTTGCATTTTTATTTTACTATTTTTCACTTATATTGCCCCCTAGTCTCTGTTCTAAGGGTGTGATTTCCCATGGACAGACTCTGAAGTGCAGGTAGTCTGCCAAATTCTCTATCTGCATGCTCTAACTTTAGGATACCCCATTTATTACCCATGAAAGCCCCTGTCTACTTTTTGTGTATAATATGTTTTGAATCTTTTCTAGATACCCTCATTACTTGTTTACTCCACTTTAAGAGGTCTTGGAATAAGCAGGCATAAAACTGGGAAGTTGAACACACCCTTTTACACACGCACATGTGTGCATGTACTTGTTTTGATTATAAAGAAATTAGACAACTGATTAGAACTCCTTGTGGTATGGAGTAAGAGTCCATTAAGACAGCTGAAGAGACATTAAAGTTGCTGTGTGCCAGGCACAATATTAAAGTAGCTCATCTATCTCTTATTCCGGTCAAGTAGGAATAGCTATTTAAAGTCCATATTTTCTGTGTTAAAAAAAAAAAAGAAGTATATTTGTCTTAAGTCAAACTTAGTATGCTAATTCATCAAATACTTCAATTAACAAATAATACTTCAACTAACAAATTTTACTGAGTGCTGGACACTGAAGAATTTTCTGAAAAGTTCCAAGCCTCCTCCACACTGGCTGGTTGGCATTCTTGACTGAAACTTGAGAGTGGCATTCTCTTAAATCGTTGAAGGATGAATTGGACCAAAGCCAAGACCTGCGGGAAGGGAATCTGTAGCCCAAGTTCTTCCCATCACTATGTGACACAGTTTAGAGAAATAAGGAAATGTTCATAGTCAGGGAGGCTGACAGAGCCTATTGTATCTAGAAGGAGAAAGAGAATACTTTGTCAAGATGTGGCAGGAGGGACTATTTTTTGTATTGTTGGTGTGATTACAAAGTTGCTGATTCAGAAATACAAAAACCTGTACATAAACGTTGTTAGCATCTTTAATATGTATACTATTTAAATATACTATTGGTACATATATTAAGGTTATGTTTATGTAAAGTTTAGGTACTACTTAAAATAATAAAGTATAGGAAATAACCCATATGTCATTCAGTTGATGAGTGAGAGAACAAACTGGTATATCTGTACTATAGAATACTAGTTAGCCATAAAAATAATTGACCTATTGATACATGCAATAACCAGGATGGACCTTAAGGGCATTATATTTAGTGAAAAAAGTTAACTTCAAGAAGTTGCATACTGTATAATTTCATTTACATAACACTTTTGAAATGACAGAACTATGCAGACAGAAAATAGATCAGTGGTTGGCCAGGGATAGGGTGGGGGAGAAGGAGCAATTCTGTATCTTGATAATTGTAGTTACAAAGATTTGTACATGGGATCAAATTAAACAGAACTACACACAAAAGCTTTTTTTTTTTTTTTTTTAAAGGTGAAGACTGAATAAGGTCTGCAGTCTAGGTAATAGTAATGTTTCAACATGGTCAGTTTCCAAGTTTGCTATTGTCCTAGAGCTATATAAGATTCACCATTAGGGGGAGCTAGATGAAGGCTATACATATGGTGTCTGTCTGTTATTTTTGCAACTTTATGCTAATCTATTGTTTCAAAACAAAGAGTCAAAAAGAATAAGGTATATTGTACACCTGTGTTCAACAACGTTATTCACAACGGCCAAAAGGTAGAAGTAACCCAACTGTCTACCAACAGATGATAGTATATACATACAATGGAATAATATTCGACCTTGAAAAGGATGAAATTCTGACACATGCTACACAAAATATATGAACCTTGAGGACATTATGCTAAGTGAAATAAGCCAGTCACAAAAGGATATCTATTGTGTAATTCCACTTATATGAGGTACCTAGAGCGGTCCAATTCGTGGAGAAAAAACAATGCTGGTTGCAGGATCTGGGAGGTGGGAGAATGGGGAGTTATGGGGAGTTATTGTTTAATGAGTACAGAAAACAGGTACCTGGGCGGCTTAGTTGGTTTAGTGTCTGATCTTGGTTTTGACTCAGGTCATGATCTCATGGTTGTGGGATCAAGCCACGTGTCGGGCTCCATGCTCAATGCAAAGTATGCTTCAGGTTCTTTCTCCCTTTTGTTCTCTCTCTCTCTCTCTCTCTCTCTCTCTCTGTCTGTCTCATCAATCAATCAGTCTTTTAAAAACATGAGTACAGAAAATATTTTAATATTTTGGAAGACAAAGATTTCTAAAGATGGATGGTGGTGATGGTTGTACAACAATGTGAATGTACTCAATGCCACTGAACTGTACACTAAAAAATGGTTAGAATAGTACATTTTTAAATTTTTTAAATAGGAATTTTTATGTATACTTTGCCAAAAAATTTAAAAAGAAGATACGTTATAAGTAACATGTATTTATTATACAACGTGCATATTTAAATGCAAACATAAATCTCCTGAATACTTTTAATTTTTTAATTTTCATTTTGAGATGATCATAAACATAGAAAAGTTGCAAGTTCAGTACAAATAAGTGTTTTTCCAGAATAATTTGAGACTGTTACCAACCTGATGTCTCATCTTTCCCAAGTATTTTAGTGTGCATTTCTGACAACCAAAGACATTCTCTTACGTGACCACAATACTACCCTCAAAATCAAGAAATTAGCATCAACACGTTGCTCCTTGGACTCTATTCAGATTTCACAGTCGTCCCAATAATGACCTGTACAGAAAGGGAAGCCAGTTGAAAATCATGTGTTGAACTTACTTGTCATGTCTCTAGTCATCTTCAATTTGGGAGAGTTTTTAAGTCTTTCCTTAATTTTCATGACATTGATACTTTTGAAGATTACAGGCCAGTTGTTTTGTAGACTGTGTTTCAATTTGAATTTGTCTGAAGTTTCCTCATGAATAAATTCAGGTTGTGTATTTTGGGCAGGAATATTCCAGGAGTGATCCTGTGTTCTTGTTACATCTTGTCAGGTGATACATGATTTCAGTATTCCCATTACTAATCATGTTCACTTTGATCATTTGATGAAGTGTCAGCCTTCACCACTGTAAAGTTACACTTTGTTCCTTTGTAATTGAGTATGTTGTGGGGAGGTATTTTGAAACTGCAGTATCTTACATGTTTGTATCTGAGGACTGATAGTTGATTCTTTTATTCGATGGATTATAATTCAATATTATCTTTATTTTGATGCTCAAATTGTCACCGATTTTACCACTAGGAATCCCTTCAAGCTGGCTTTTGTGTCCTTTTGACATGTTGGTATCATTATGAATGCTTTTAAATTTAAAAAAGAGTAATCATGATATTAATGGCTACATGGCATCCTATTGGGAGGACAAAGCGTAATTTGATTAAATAATCCCTTTGGAACATTTTTGTTTTACTTTTAAGAAAAAAACCAAAAAACAGGGACGCCTGGGTGGCAGTGGTTGAGCATCTGCCTTCGGCTCAGGGTGTGATTCCAGGGTCCTGGGATCGAGTCCTGCATTGGGTTCCCTGCTCAACAGGGAGTCTGCTTCTCCCTCTGCGTGTGTCTCTGCCTCTCTCTCTGTCTCTCATGAATAAATAAATAAAATCTTAAAAAACAAAAAACAAAAAACACAGTTTGTATAATATAGCCAGATTGCCTTCTGGAAGCCTTCTAACAATTTACACATCCACAGCAGTATGTGTGTGCAAATGTCCTTTTCTCCACACTCTCATTAACAATCAGTATCTTTAAATAATAGGAACTTCATAATCACAGGGAAACTTTTAGAGGCCAAATTACCTTGTATAAGCATTGTAAGGGGTTATCAGGACTCTGGACAAAGGAGGAAAGTAGGGTTTATATGTATCTTTTACTATTTTTTTCCTTTTCTCTTTAAATCAGAAAAGGTATCTCAGAAGTAAAGCCATTATTTTCTTATTTATGATGCTGGTTTTGTAAGGAAGACAGTTTAAAATAGATATATTACAATGGAGTCTTTTTCTTTTCTTGTGATTTATTCAATTTCTTTCAAATAACTCTCAGTGACTGACCAGTCATTGACCTCAAAGATCCTTTTCAAAATTCTGAAGTCATTTTCTACTAACCAGCTGTATGACCTTTGGGAAAGTTGCTTATCAGTAGGCTTCGTTTTCCTCATATCTAATTAAGTTAAGTGGTTTCTAAGGTATCTTCTCCCTAAAGCTGGAAGATCTTATGAAATTTTGTTCTGAGAGTTAGAAAGTGGTTGTTTTGTTTTGTTGAGCTTACAAAACTGGTTGAATTTTGTAGTAAAATATTTTCCTCGTGTATCTAATTTTATAAATGTGAATTGCAGGAAATATTCATTGGGCTTCAGTTCATTGGAACTATCAATTTATGGGCTGGTTTTGTCCTAAGATTTCTGTTGTTTGTTCTCCTTTGCTTCTAATGTAAATCTGTCTTGTGGCCCTTTTGACTATTTAGTACAAAGAAACAGGATAGCCCAGACACAGATTCCAGTTAAGAGTTAAGTGTATATAGAAAGCAGATATCATAGACTAATGGGTATGGAAAGGATTACTCAGTAAATGGGATTATGACAATTGCTTGGCCATTTAAAAGAAAAAATTGCTTAGACCTTTGCATCATATATCAAAATAAATTATTAAAAAAAACTAAATGCAAACAAACCACCTGAGGTAGAAAAAAATAAAATTGTATATTTATTAAATCTCAAGTTTATATGAAAGCAAAATAATGAAAATTACTAATGGAAAGTTGATTTGACCTCTTACAAATTAACTTTAGAAAATAGTTTGAAAAAAAAAAGAATAAAAAAAAAAGAAAATAGTTTGGCAGTTTCTTATAAAGTTAAACTTACACTTAGGTGTAACTGAGCATTTGCACCCCGGGGAATTTATCTTAGAGAAATAAAACCTCATGGTCAGATAACAATCTGTATACAAATATTGATAGCAGCTATATTTGTAATTATTTGTAATTAGAAACAATCCAAATGCCCTACATTTAGTGAACAGAGAAACTGTGAGCCCTTTTATAACAGAGTACTCCTTGGCAACAAAAAAGAAAACTCTTGACATGTAACAACATGGACGGATCTCAAGGGCATTAAGTCGAGTGAAGAAAAACCAACTTCAAAGAATTACGTATTACATAATTCCATTTACATAATACTTGTGAAGTAGCAAAATTATAATAATGGATAATAGATCAGTGGCTGGCAGGAGTTAGGGCTTAGAGGAGGGTGTGAATATTGAGAGGTAACAACAGAGTTTCTTTATATTGATGAATATTACTGAACTATTTTTGCAGGCAGTGCTTATTTCAATTATAGTCTTGGTTATTTGAATCTAATCTGCACATGTGATAAAATTTCATAGAATTACACACAAAACTGGTGAAATCTAAATAAGGTCTGTAGCGGAGTTAATAGTGTTGTACTGATGTCAGTTTTCTGGGTTGGTTATGTACTATCGTTATTTACCATATTATCGTTGTGGGAAACTGGATGGAATATACATGAGAACTCTCTACTGTTTTTGCAACTTCAAGTCAGAAATGGTTTCAATATTGAAAATTATTTTAAAAAATTAAATAAACTGGGGTACATCCAGACAACGGAATATTATTCAGTGCTAGAAAGAAATGAGCTATCAACCATGAAAAGACATGGAGGAAGCTTGGATACATGTTACTAAGTGAAAGAACCAATCATATAGTATGTACAGGCTACATACTATGTGACAGACTATATGATTCCAATTATATGATATCCCCAAAAAAGGCAAAACTATGGAGACAGTAAAAAGATCAGTGGTTGCCGGGGGCAGGGGAGAGAGAAGAATATAATGGGTGGAACAGAAGGTTTTTAGGGCATTGAAATTACTCTGTGTGATAATGTAATTAATGGTGGATACATAGGATGCGTTTGCCCTTACCCATAGAATGTACAACGCCAAGAGCAAACCCTAACATAAACTATGGACTTTGGGTGATAATGATGTGTGTCAGTGTAGGTTCATCACTTGTAACAAAAACACCACTCTGGTGTAGGATGTCCATAATAGAGGAGGCTGTGCATGAATAGGGGTAGGGAAGATATAAGAATTCACTGTACCTTCTGCTCAATTTTTAGTGAACCTAAAACTGCTCTAAAAAGTCTATTTAAAAAAATGGGTCAGAAACACTGAACAGCAAGGTGAGGAATATATTTGTAGCAATTATTAGAGATAAAATTTATTTTCATGTCTTATTTATAAAGAACTCATACAAATCCATAAGATAGACCCTGAATCCTCTGTGGACTGGAAAGAGAACTCAAGAGAACAAGCAAGTGCCCCAAGAGAGAATTTTGTAGATACACTTTTGTGTTTACTCAAAAATTTTTGGAAACCTCAAATTCAGTAATGTAATACCACTGTTCTTGGAAACATGCACTGGAAGAGAGATTTTTTTTTTTTTTGCCATTATAACTGTGTAATCTCACCTAAGAGGAAAAATAATTTAAAGGATACAAACAGAGCACTGTAATTTGCATTTTTTTGCATTGTTTTGAAATAGCTTTGAGACAATTTTGAAAGACCTTACTGTGTGTAATCTGTTCCCTCCAAAAAAAAAAAAAAAATCTGTTTTTTTTTCCAGGTGTAAATTAATCATTTGAAAGCAATTGAACAATGGAGCCAGACATCATTCGAATGTACTCTTCATCCCCACCACCACTAGACAATGGAGCCGAGGATGACGATGATGATGAATTTGGGGAATTTGGTGGGTTTTCAGAAGTGAGCCCTTCTGGTGTAGGGTTTGTTGATTTTGATACACCAGATTATACTCGTCCCAAGGAAGAGTTTGTACCTTCGAACCATTTTATGCCAATTCATGATTTCTCAGAAAATGTAGATAGCCTTACTAGCTTTAAGTCCATTAAAAATGGTAATGATAAAGACATCAGAGCTGAACTTTCTCCTCCTGTGAAAGGACAGTCTGATGTTTTACTTTCTACCACCAGCAAAGAAATAATTTCATCTAAAACTTTAGATACTTCCATTGATGGCATAGAAAGTCCAGAAGATTTAAATACTATAGTGAAGCAGAGACAGAATGTTGGAACGCCTGAAAGTTTCTCTCCAGGAGATTTTAGAACTGATATGGACATTGTTCATCAAAACAAGCAGTTAGAGAGCTGCAATGGTGAAAAGCCTCCTTGTCTGGAGATTCTGACAAATGGATTTGCAGTACTGGAAACTGTAAATCCTCAGGGAACAGATGATCTGGACATTGTAGCTGATTCAAAAGGAAGAAAACCTCTTAGCACTCATAGTACTGAGTATAATTTAGACTGTGTACCTAGTCCTGCTGAGGAATTTGCAGATTTTGCCACATTTTCCAAAAAGGAAAGGATACAACTAGAAGAAATAGGATGTGAAATTTTGAATGATAAAGAAGCATTAACCATTCAGGAAAACAATAAAATTAATAGAGTCAGTGAACTTAATTCTGTAAAAGCAGTGTCTTTGGGTAGAAGTTTTGATGAAAAAGGAGACATTGATGGAGAGGATCAGGTTTGTGTCTCAGAAATAAACAGAATGAGTACCAGAGGTTTCAGTACTGAAAAACAACTCCTTCCAACATTGCAACAGGATGAATTTTTAAAATCAAGTGTTCAGTCAAAGCCTTGGAGTTTGGCAGACTCAGCTGGTAATTTAGAAGCCAGCATAAGAGAAGACGAGTATAAAACTGAGGAAAAACTTGATTTATTTACTTCAAAGTGTGCTGACCTGTGTATGGATTCTATTAAAACTTCTGATGCCGATGATGAAGTTGGTTCTTCCAAAGAAGAAAGTAAAAAGTTTACTTATTCCCAAAGCCCCAGCATTGATCCCACAGAAGAAAGTGTTCTGGATGATTCTATAAGTGTAAAAAATGGTGACAGTAGTAATGATTTTGTGACTTGCAATGATACTAACGAGGATGAGTTTGGGGACTTTGGCACAGCCAGTGGCGCAACTCCACCTTTCATTACTGGTACTCAAGATTCAATGAGCGATATCACTTTTGAAGAGTCCTCAGAGCACTTTCCACATTTTAGTGAACCAGGTGATGACTTTGGAGAATTTGGGGATACAAATGCTGTTTCTTGCCAAGATGAAATTATATTTACTGAATCCGACCTAAAACAGACTTCTGATAGTTTATCAGAGGAATGTAAATTGAGAGGAAAGTCTACTGGAACAGGCACTGATCCTATTTCAAAACTGGAAATTGGGCAAGAAGGTGAATTTGGAGATTTTGATTCTGTGCCAAATATTCAAGATGACTGCAGTGCTTTTCAAGACTCTGATGATTTTGCAGACTTCAGTTCAGCTGGGCCTAGCCAGGTTGTAGATTGGAATGCTTTTGAGGATGGACAAAAAGATAGTTGTTCTTGGGCTGCTTTTGGAGACCAGGCTACTGAATCACACCATCGAAAGGAAGCTTGGCAGTCACATAGGACAGATGAAAAGATTGATACTCCAGGAACCCCCAAAATGCACAGTGTCCCTTCAGCAGCTTCCAAAGGAGCAGTTGCTGGTGGCCATTTACAGGAAACAGCCACTTCAGTTCAGGTATTTACTGATTTACTCTATTTTGTATGACATATTAATTGCTGTAGAGGCTTTTCAGAAAGTATTTTTAGATTGGGTGGGTACCTATTGAAGGAGTCTCATAATGCTTGATTTGTAGATTATATTTTTCATAACCCTTTGGTAAACTTTCGATAGACAATCCTATAGTAAGTAATGCTTGGTAAGGTTTTTCTTTATCTCAGTGAATTTAGTACTTACAGAAATCCATCAGCTTGCTTTTTGATTAACATAAATACCACTTATGTAAAAAATTCATTCATTAGCTAATTATTCCAATGAATCCTTCAGTTTTTACCTTTACAGTCATTTAAGAAGAAGATTAAAGTGAGATGTAGATTTTTTTTTAAGTTTCAGAAATAATGTCTCTTAATTTTGCCCACCAAGAGACCTAGGAAATTAGAATCAAGTTTGCATTTTTTGAAGATTGATTGATTTATTTGAGAGAATGAGAGAGAGAGAGAGAGAGAGAGCCGACATGCACCAGCTGGGGAGGAGTAGGGGAAGAGGGAGAGAGGGAAAGAATCCTCAACAGACTCCCTTCCCTGCAGAGCCTGACCAAAGAGGGGCTCTGCTGACTCAGCTACCCAGGTGCCCCTAAAGTACAGTTTTGAGTGCAGGACAGAACAAGCAGAATTTTAAACCTCAGCCTGTGCTGAAGGCTGTAGGGAATTGAAGGACAGAAAGAGAATTTGAGCAAAGCAGATTTGGATTTCATAATTTGACAATGACTAAAGACCTGGGATGAGAGTTTGAGAAGGATCAAGGGTTAGACCTAGAACAAGAAACAGTCATGGGGGATCCCTGGGTGGCGCAGCGGTTTGGCACCTGCCTTTGGCCCAGGGCGCGATCCTGGAGACCCTGGATCAAATCCCACATCAGGCTCCCGGTGCATGGAGCCTGCTTCTCCCTCTGCCTATGTCTCTGCCTCCCTCTCTCTCTCTTTCTGTGACTATCATAAATAAATAAAAAATTAAAAAAAAAAACAATCATAGGTTGACTTACTGTGACTGTATTTATTTGCTTATAGTTTCTTACAAACGTACATTTTTGTTCACACTTTTTGGGGAGTAGGTATGTCAGGGAGAATATTTTTATCCTCCAGCACCTGTACTTTATCCTTTTCTGTTCCAGACTCTTTCAGAGACGATTCACCAAGATTTATTCTGACCTAAAGTAGCCCCTAGAGATACATTTTGATATCCAGGCTGTTCCACAGTCATGAATTGTACCCTGTGCTAAACCTAACGTTTCCTCAACCCCAGAGGTGTTAAAAAGAGCACTCCCTAGAACATCACTGCTTTGCATTGACAATTGATAGAAGGAACACTTGTCTCACCAGCTTTTTTTAAAGATCCTGAGAACAAAATCAGAGTCTGCAAATTCTTCCAGTTATCTTTTGCTAAGCAAACCATTTTCAGTCGGAAGTATTTCCAAAGTCTGGATGTTAATTGAAATGGTTATACATCGTTGATTTGATACATGAAGATATTATTATGATATTATCAGGTGGTGTATACAGCTAATCACTTTTCATTTGACTTTGAGTGTCTGAACAGCTTAATTTGCTAATTCACTTATTATATGGTTTGGCTAATGTGTATTATTCCTGTTGATTAATTAATTATTGAAGGAGAAGCTTTCAGTTTTAAACAAGGAGTAAACTAATTATATAATGCAAAGGCAAGACTGTTGATAGTTGATTTTGACCTAATCCTTTCCCTATTTAGTTTCATCTTACTGTAGGGTGACACTGGTATTGAATGATCTTTAATTTATAGCCCTAGAACTTGTAACATCATGAGATAATAAATTTTTAAAAGTATGACCAC
This sequence comes from Nyctereutes procyonoides, assembly GCF_905146905.1. Taxonomy (NCBI): domain Eukaryota; kingdom Metazoa; phylum Chordata; class Mammalia; order Carnivora; family Canidae; genus Nyctereutes; species Nyctereutes procyonoides. Next base: position 65,170,552 of record NW_026575049.1, read on the forward strand.
TTCAAAAAGGACTTTTTTGCATTACACAAGATGATTAAAGTTATTTATAATTTGATAACTGGGTATAAGAGGTAATGAAGTATATAAGCTTTGTATAACCTTACAAATCTGAGTTCAAATCTTGACTCAGCCTCTTATAAGCTTTATGATTTTGTAAGTTACTTCTGAGCTCAGGTGTTTGTAAAAAAATTAAAAAAAAACAGAGAGAGAGAGAGATAATATCCACTTCAAGGGACTTTTGTGAAGACAAAATGACAGGGAATTTTAAAGTGAATGAAAAAATCCACTGAAAAATAAGAATTTTGTAGTATGATTCTATTTTGTAAAGATAGAGCAAAAATTGTGTGGATGTGGCAAGATACATTAAAACTTCCCAAGATTTGTTTGGCTCAGTCCTCAGACTTATTTTTGCTGAATAGATTTGGAAAATGAGCAGAACTTAGAGATGGATTTTGGAAAGGAGAAATTGTTAGAAGGGTCTGGAATATAAGTTTAGAAGGAAGTTGAGGTAGGGAAATGGGTAAGCCCCTACTCGGTAAATGACGAGTTGGAAGTGATATTCGTTCTTATTCTGCTGTTGTGAAGGAGGCTTGTTGCCTGCAGTTTCTTCCTTTTCCCAAACATGCTGGAAAAATACATTAATCTAAGTCCCCTAGGAGAGGATTAGATTTACTAGTATTTTTCCTGAAATGTTTCATCTGCTTGCTACAGTGTTGGGGACAGAACAGAAATCCTCTTTTTTTTTTCTTTTTTTTTTTAAGATTTATTTATTGTAGAGAGCATGCACAAGCATGGTGAGGGGCAGAGGCAGGGTGGCAGAGAGGGAGAGAGAGAGAAGCAGACCCCCCACTGAGTACAGAGCCCGACACAGAGCTCGATCTGAGGACCCTGAGATCAAGACCTGAGCTGAAATCAAGAGTTGGACACTTAACCAACTGAGCCACCGAGGCGCCCCTAATGACAGTGAACATTAAGTTTTTAATGGTAGAATTTAAAATGATTTTTTCCTTTTAAATTTTACCTGAATGTAACAATTCTGTCCTGAACAGAGTATCTTCAAGTCCTTTTGTCCAAATTCGGCTTTGGCAGAATGTTGTGAGTCTTTCAGAATTCATAGCTTAATTAATTCATTTAACAAACATGGGAAACAATTCTGTTTCAAGAAATGAGTGCAGTTGTCATTTCAGATTTCTATTTCTCACTATAACGTTGTCTGGGTCTCTGTTTTTTAGTACTTTCTTTTTTTCTGGCTACCAAAAGGATATCTTAATATTTTAATAAAATATGTCTTCCTTGGATCAAGAGACAGTTTTATTGCAGCTTTATTGTAATAACTTATTACTTAGTGAGAAGTCAACCAAAAAGAAATCTTCCAAACTTGTAAAATGTTCTTAGTCAAACTATTTCTTAAATGTGGGTCTAGCAAAGCCTCAGAGAGTTCAAGCCTTGATATAAAACCATACATGACCATGTACTGAGAAATCTTCTTCCCTTTCAGTGAATATTTTTTTCTGAGAACACAGAGATCAATCTATTTCATTTTCTTGTTAACGTTCTCATAAATTGTAGAGGAAAACAGGTAGTGGTATCTCTGTTGAACAAATTGGAAAAGAGGTCCAAGCTGTTCTTCGGTTTTTAGGCTAAGATTCAAAACAAAAAGATGATTAAAAAAAAAAATCCTCCTTAATTTCGAAGCAGTCCTCTTTTCCAAAAGACCATTATGTGTGTAGTTTTAACGATTTCTTCCTTCCTTCCTTTCCTTTCTTCCTTTCTTTTCTTCCTTCCTTTCTTTCTTTTCTTTCCTTCTTTCCTCCCTCCTGCTCTCCCTCCCTTCCTTCTACCTGTTAATATTCCAGAAAGGAAATCTGATTGAAATAACTAAGATTACTTGTTCATACATGTATGGTAAAGGAAGTTAATATTGCACGTACTACATTTAACTCTGAGCTTTTGTAAAATTTTTAAAATATTGCTGTGGATGTTATTTGAGAATGTAGGTAATTGGTAAGTAATCTCTTTATATTACTCGACTATAGAAAAGGAACCAAGCCAAGAGTAGTTTTTTTCTTATTAGCTATCTACTTGATAATGCTACTGAGAGGTGCTACTAGATGAAGATTTTTTTGAGAGCCTTAAAAATTAAGAGTATCACAAAAAGAAAAAGGAAGAGAATTATTAATACTTATTTTACTTTTAAATTAAATTTTTGGTTCACCAGAAAGTCAGTCAGCATTCTCAAACTGACTCTTAACTCCACATTTTTACCTTTGTTTATTTTATCATCTGCCTAAGATACGTGCAAGGTTTCCCTTCTGTGGATGAACACCTGAACTTATTACTGAAAAAAGAAGTAAGCAACCAAATAAAGAAATTAAGTGGTCAAAAGATACAAACTTCCAGTTATAAAATAAACGAGGGGATGTAATGTATAGCATGGTGCTATAGTTAATAACACTATATTGTTTAACTGAAAATCTCTAAGAAAATAGATCTTAAAAGTTCTTTGACAAGAAAAGAAAAATTTGTAACTATGTGTGATGATGGCTGTTAAGTAGGTGTATTGTGATCATTTTGCAGTATATACATATCAAATCGTTACGTTGTACACCTAAAACTAATATATGTCAATTATATCTCAATTTTTAAAAAGAAAGAAATTGAGATTTTGGCCTTAGAGCTCTTTGCTTACTTGAAGTATCTGGATGGCAATTTCTTTTGTTATTTTTCCCCTCAGGAAATTAGAAATTCTGGTCTCTAGTTCCAAAATAGGTAAAAATACTTCACTAGACTTACCCACAACTTGCACAGAAGGGGCAAACCATCTTTTTAGAACATGGTGAATATTACAGTTGGTCACTCTTGATAAAGTATACAATTGTAGATTGTATTTGATATCTTACTAAATATTTAATGGTGGCAAGGCATAAGGTAACCTATTAAATGGAAGGTTAAATTACGCAGTGGATTTTGTGTTTCTTCTTAACTTCCACTTAAGAGCAAAATCTAATGCTATCAGTGTTAAAATTATTAACATTAATCAACTTTTGTTCTGAAGGAAAAAAACTAACGAGATACATGTTGAAGGAACTTTAGGAATTGCCGTAAATACAAGCTACTTTAAAGGAGATCTGAATTGAGTGGCATAAGAACCAGAGTCTTGAATCCTAGGTGCTAGTCTTACACACCCCTTTGGAAAACTTAATGAGATTTTCAATATACTTTTTATACTCCAGTATAATTATTTATAAAGTAGAGGTATATTAGGGTTCTCCAGAGAAACAGAACCAGAGAGACTTATTAAAAGGGATGGCTCAAGTCTTTTGGAGGTAAAGAAGTCCCAAATACAGTCCTAAAGCTGTCTTCAGTTGATCAGATGAGGACCACCCATATTAGAGAAGACAATCAGCTTTACCCAGTCTGCCAGTTCAAATGATAATCTCATCCAGAAACACTTCCACACACATACATCTAGAATAATGTTTGACCAGTCATCTGGGCAGGGGCACTTCATGTCCTAGTCAAGTTGACACAGAAAATTAACCACCAGAAGAGGGAGTGCTATCTGTCTCTGTACAGCTTTCAGGGTTTCGGGAGATTTGCAACCTGTTTGTGGCTGGGACCTACCAACTGGGAAGCTCTGCACTCGATAATATGACTTGTTTACATCAGTGGGTAAAATGAAATGATTGCTTATATACCTCCTACTCTAAACATCGAGATATGAGAGAACTGAGAATGAGTGTAAGTGAATGCATACTTGATGCTTTGCCCCCGTTGATGAATTTAACCATTGGGTAGTAGATCATTTGTGCTTTCCCAGAAATCACATCTGGTTTGAAAAAGTAGTAACTGTTATTATAGAGACATTCAAGGTAACAAAGGACCCTGATAGGAGAACAAATTTATGACAAATGAGAAAATTGGGAAAGATAAAAAAGCCAGTGTACCCTTGAGAGTAACATAGCTAGGGCCACATGTGACTTTAATGTGACTTACCTCTAAAAGATATTTAAAATTCTATTTTGTGACTTGGTATAAAGATGAGGATGTTAATACTTATTTTTAAAACATTTTCATAGGGACGGCTGGGTGACTCAACGGTTGAGCATCTGCCTTCAGCTCAGGGCATGATCCCAGGTCTGGGGATCGAGTCTTGCATCGGGCTCCCTGTGGGGAGCCTGCTTCTCCCTCTATCTCTCTCTCTCTGTCTCTCATGAATAAATAAATAACATCATTAAAAACCATTTTCATAAATCCCTAAAGTTATGTGGGCCTTGGACCCTGGCAATAGTATAGTGCTTAAAAGCAACACTCTAGAGTCATACTGCTAAGACTGAGGTCCAGGTTTCAGCAATAAATTGTATTAGTCACTTCCCTGAACCTTAGATTTAGAGAATAATAGTACTTATTAAAATCTCTTATTCTGAAGGTAAAATGAAAGTGTGCATGTAAAGGTGCTTACCACATTGTCTCGCACCATAATAAGTGCTCAACAAATGTTAGTTACTGGATCCTCTCAGAAATGAACTTCTTGGAAAATGGTCTTTAAAGGTGCAAAGAAATAGTGTTGCCAACTGAAGTTTATGGTGAATGGCAGAAAGTAATAGTGGGCAAATAAGAATTTGAGTGAGAATGCCTCTATTTCTGGCTATATACTCATCTGTCAAACTATTTTGAGAATAAAGCTACTGCTTTGGGCTAGTTTCCATTCTCAGAATAGTTTTGGCAGATTAGGAACTCTTCTGAATACTAGTGCCCTCCTTCTTTGTCCTAGCACTGGATGTGAATAGGGAAAATAAAATGGACTCTGGCATCTGCCTTGAATGGTATTTGACTTTCAACTCTACATGTATCAGCTCCCAGTTCTTACAATGTGTACTGGCCAGATGTGCTGCTGTTTGCCGTAGGCTGAGAATTTGATGCACGTGTGAACTGAAGAACAAGACTGAGTTTACATAACTGATATTCAGCTAAACCAGTCACTAGTTGTCTAAGTCCAAATTCAAGGGAGAACTAATGACTGCTTTTCCTCTATGACTTTGGAGTTAAAAGCATTTAAAAGTCAAGTAATTAATGTGAATATTATTTCATTTAGTTTGCTATTCAGTTACGGTTGTAACCGTAAATAGCTAACTATTTAGTATGCTAAGTGTGTGGGCACTTGGCAACTTCTCATTAATTTACAGTGCAGCACTCTTTAGTAAAATGTACATTTTGCTTTGTTGAAAACTATGAATTGTAGTGTTAGATAAAATCATTGCTTTCTTAGGTATAGTCATCACCTCAGCAGTTAACAGTTGAATCTCTTATCTCATGGCTACAAATGTTTGAAAGACCACCAAAAGTGGGTAAAAGAATGATTTGGTGAAAATAGTAGGCTTTGGAGTTCAGACTTGGGATCAAATCCTTGCTGTGCACCGGACCAGCATGAGACTGTGGTTAATTAGTCTCCCTGAGCTTTAGTTTGATTTGTTATACTAGAAACAATAGTATTTATCTTTGAGGTTTTTTATTTTAAAAAGATTCATAAAGTAGTATATATATAATATCAAGCATAGTACCTAGTACATAAGGGATTCAAATATTTATATTTGTTACAATTATATAAATATATCCAACAATGGTTAGATGGCTTATAATAAGATATACTTTCATAAGTGGAACAAATATGCCCCCTGCAGTCTTAAATAAAAGTGAAGTGCTTTTTTCTTTCTTTCTTTCTTTTTCTTAATCTAGTGCACACTGATTTAGCTAACATTTCTGTATCAACTATGTACAGGAACCTAAGTACTAGAGATTCAAAATGAGACATAGTCCCTGCCCTCAAAACTCCTATAATTTTTAGAAATTGAACCTAGAACTGCTTTGATGACAGCATAATACAGTGTTTAAGAACACAGACTCTGGAACTATACTTCCTAGGTTAGGATTCAGCATATAATATTCATCTGACTGGGAGCAAGTTAACCTCTTAGTGCTCCATTTTTCTCATCTAAAAAAGGGATGATAATATAGACTGTTACTTCCCTCCTGTGGTTTGTCTGTGTTCTTCTATGAGCTAATATTTGTAAAGCATTTAGAATAATGCCTGGCATGTGGTGAGCATTGTGTAAGCATTAAATAAAAAATATAATGCGCCATATCAGGCTTTTGCAGTTTCTAACTATGTTTCAGAGAACATCTTTTGATCTTTTACTGAATTTAGGCTCTCACTTTCCTGAACTGATTCGGGTTATACTTACATGGTTTGCTTTACATGTTCTGCCTTATCTGCCTAGGGAAACTCATGTAGCCACTCTAACTTTACCATTAATTCCAAATATTAAATACAGTCTTTTAGAACTTTGCATCTAATGCAAGTCCACATGTACTGTAACATGTTAATAAACATTATTATTTAATTCACATCTTTTTCTGAATCAGCTATAAGGAGTTTAAAAATGTGTAGTGTTCCTATTTAATCAAAACCAGGAGTGGGAAAAAAAAAAAACAGGAGTAGATTGCCTCTTATGGCTAGATATACCCTATATATAAATAAGAATTCTTATAAGCAGGGTAATATTAAGTTCCGTTTCATTCATACACAGAATAAGTCCAAGTTTAAATAATATTTCACTTTGTTAAACCTAGTATTTTTTTTTAATTTTTTTTTTATTTATTTATGATAGTCACAGAGAGAGGCAGAGACACAGGCAGAGGGAGAAGCAGGCTCCATGCACCGGAAGCCCGATGTGGGATTCGATCCCGGGTCTCCAGGATTGCGCCCTGGGCCAAAGGCAGGCGCCAAACCACTGCGCCACCCAGGGATCCCTGTTAAACCTAGTATTGATGTAATATTAATTTTATTACTGATTTGGTTTTAAATTGTTGTATGTATTAAACTGTGGCTGATAGTGTTGAGGGAAAAATTATATATATTATACAACAGTTAAAATTATTTAATAATTAAAACAAGAGCTTTTACCAGTAGCATGGTTTTGATATATAACTTATATCTCATGCTTAAATTTTTTGCTCAGAATAACAGTAATTTTTTTTTTTTAATTTAGCGTGTGATTACTATCTGTTTTAGAAAATCTGTTTCTTGGGATCCCTGGGTGGCGCAGCGTTTTGGCGCCTGCCTTTGGCCCGGGGCGCGATCCTGGAGACCCGGGATCGAGTCCCACGTTGGGCTCCCGGTGCATGGAGCCTGCTTCTCCCTCTGCCTGTGTCTCTGCCTCTCTCTCTGTGTGTGTGACTATCATAAATAAATAAAAATTAAAAAAAAAAAAGAAAGAAAATCTGTTTCTTGAAAGAAACCTGTCTGCTTGGTCACAAGAAAAACTGTTCTTATAGTGGGTTAATTTTTCTTCTGAGCATTATGTTATGTTCTTATACCTGTTCTATTTACCAAGTTATTTGGACTGTATTCCATCATATTTTTTGAACTTGCAATTTTATTGCACTTCTTGGGAAGTAAAGCACTCTTAAACCCAATGCTGTTTACACACTTTGTATTTTATTTTATTTATTTATTTTACACTTTGTATTTTATATGTGATCACAATTTAAGTCATGAATGCCAAAGCGTCAACCAGAATGTTTACCAATCTACAAAGAGGGGCGCCTGGGTGGCCAGTTAAGCGTCCAACTCTTGATTTCGGCTCAGGTTATGATCTCAGGGTCGTGAGGGTGAGCCCCATTTCAGGCTCCAGACTGGGCCTGAAGCCAGCTTATGATTCTCCCTCTCCCTCTGCCCCACCCCCCCTTTTTCTCAAAAAACAAATTTTTTTAATAAAAAATAAAATCCACAAGGAGTAGCAGGAAGAGGTTCTGTTTATACAAGTGGCCCTTAATGATAGACATTTTTAAATTGGTTATTTTCCAATTCAAGAGGATCTTCAGGTGGGTGCAAAAATTTGGATTATTTCATTTCTTCTTATACTGTGGTAGAAATCGATAGATTGAAACAAGTATTTTCATGATGATTTAGAATGTTAAATAGTGAGGATCCCTGGGTGGCTCAGCGGTTTAGCACCTGCCTTCAGCCCAGGACGTGATCCTGGAGTCCCGGGATCGAGTCCCACATCGGGCTCCCTGCATGGAGCCTGCTTCTCCCTCTGCCTATGTCTCTACCTCTCTGTGTATGTCTCATGAATGAATAAATAAATAAATAATCTTAAAAAAAAAGAATGTTAAATAGTGGTAGATAAACATCTCTAGTGAGATTTGAACCTAGATTTGACATTTATTTTATTCCTTGGTAGGCCACTGTGTTTCTATGTACCACCTGTATAATAACAATAGTAGTGAAAAAAGTTACCACTTCCTCGGCACACACTGGGTACCAAGTATTTAATCCTGTGGTTGGTCACCCACCCTATGAGATTGCCCCTGATATTTTCAGTTTATAAATCCAGAAACTGTCTCACCCTGGGTCCACAGTCCTCTATTGAAGTATTATATTACATCATACGTTTACTTCCTGGAATTAACTAGTAGCAAATGAAATTTGGCATGTATAACCATGAACAACATATTAGTAAGAAATTCTTTGTAGAAGATTCCCTTTTACCATCAGACTAGTTGTATGGGTAGCTGGAAATTATACTTTTAAAGCAAAATGTCAGGAAATTTATTTTTCATCACAATCTTTGTTAATTCTGTTGGCTGCTTTCTTGTTGAATTGTTAAGAGTTCCTCCTTATGGTGGGTGGTCCTGTTCAGTTAGTAGGTTCTGATTATTTAAATCTTTGTTATTTATTGCTCTACCTCAGGGGTCAGCAAACTGGCCTATGAAACAAATCTATCCTGCTGGCTGTTTTAGTAAATAAAATTTCATTGGAACACACGACGCATATGTTTATAGATGGTGCAAAGCCGAAAATATTTACTGTCTAGCCCTGTATAGAAAAAATTTGCTGACCCCTGGTTTACTTCATTAAAGAAAATATATGAAGCAATTGAGTGTAATATCTAACCACAAAGATAAATGGAACTTTCTTTTAAATTTTCCATGTAACTTACATTCTCCATGAGAAAAAGTTAGGTAATAAGTAAAGACTTGAGGTGAATGTGATATTCTGTTTGTTCATGTACATTCCACTGATTTGAGAATTTGCTTACTGGTATACCTAAGACCTGGTAGTTAGGTATAATATTGCCCAAATAACTGGATGTGTTTTGGGGTCATTTCTTTCTTCCTTTGATAAATATTTTTTCTTTCCCATTAGAAGGATAACAAAGAGGATACAAGAGAGATTCAGTTTTAATTTACAGAGAAGTAAAATTTGGTCATATGTGAGTTTTTGTTTACCTTCCCTGCCCAGAAGGAGCCAGCGCTCATCATGTTTCCAATTAGATGGTTATCTGATCCCTTTAAAAGTAATGTCTGTCCATTCCCTCTGTTGAAGCAAGTAAGTATGGGTCCCCTTGACGCACTCAAGTTTCACAAGCCTTGGGATCTTGAGTCTACTCTTTACTGTAGGTTTCATAATTGATACTGAGAACCTTTTCCCATATCACACACATGAATATAATGAAGGTGTTAGAGTAACTTTTGTAGAGATAACAGAAGAGCACCATGAGACTAATTATTCAGTGTTAAGTTTTTGCTCTGATACTGCTTCCAAAAGAGGGGTTTTAGTTTGGAAAACATGTTTGTGAAGATTTTTCCTTTTGTTTTGCATTTTCCTGTTTGCTGATTATACTAAACAACAGAAATCAAGCGTTAACTTGTTTTGGTTACTTGGCAGGAAATACTACCATGATGTGGCATTTCCTTGTACACTTGGTATCATTTCAGTAGTACACTTCCAACAGTCTTTAACTTCACAGTGTATATTCCTATTTGGTATTTAAGTAATAAATTGGAAAAAATAGTAAATTGAGCTAAATTGAAAATATTTCACATGTATCTGACATACAGTAAGGAAAGTAGGAATAAATGTTATTGTAGGCTGTACATGTAGAATAACCTAGTAGTACCCCCAAAAAATGTCAGTCTAAATTCAACAAGTTTTAATTAATGAAAATACTCCAAAATGCCAGCGTTCTCAGTGAAAGTACTCCAGGGAATATCCAGTCTTTGCGTGGAGGAAAGGCAGTGTTCTATTAAAAAATACATATATACACACCATATATAGAAGAGAAGAAAAAATGGAATTTTTAAAAGATAACACAGATCAAAATGATAAGCGAGCTATTGAATTTCTTAGTAAAAATTGAGACATTCTTTCATACTTTGGTTCTTTTAGCGGCAGAGATATTTTGAAAAGGCTTTTAAAGTTCAAATGTTTATATTCAAGAAAAAGGTTTTGTCAACTATGACTGTATAATATTTTTCATAAACATCCAGTTTAAGTATTCTTAAATCTGGAGTACATGGGTGATCATAGGGAGCATCTCAGTGATGTAAATAATATGAATGCTGCCTGTTTGTTTTTCTGAATGTTTCTCTTTGGTTTTTTGTTTTTTTTTGTTTTGTTTTTTTTTTGTTTTGTTTTGTTTTTTTTGCTTTGGGTAGATTATTCACACTTTGAGAATGATTTCTCACTGTACAATTGAATACTAATTTTTTCTTTGTGAATTCTGTAATAGATTAAATAAGGTAATGTTTGTGAAGTACCAGATATGTTGCTTGGCATACAACTACATTTGTCACCACTGTATCACCATGATTACTTAATGTGATCATTTAGAACAATTGTTTTATGAGTAGTTATGCCCCTGTGTTTTCCTGTACCCTGACTGGTAGTTAACCTCCCTCTCTCTTATAGTGGTAAACAGGGTGCAGAGTTAGAGGCGCGTGCTCGCATGTGTGTATTGATGATAAAACTGACATCATTAAAATTAGAGAAATGAAAATAAACTTTTGGGGGGTGTTTTGATGCAGACAGCTTTATTAAACCGCCTGGAGCGAATTTTCGAAGCATGTTTTCCTTCAATACTTATCCCCGATACTGAAGAGGAAGTTACTTCCCTGAAGCACTTGCTGGAAACAAGCACCTTCCCATTAAAAACAAGAGAGGCCTTAGCTGAAAGTGGGTAAGTAGTAGATAGTTTTTAGATAGCATGCATATTTGTTAGTTTCAAATATTCCAACTTACAAAGTTCTCTTAAAGCATCAAGGTTCTAAAATGTTCTTGTAACATTGTGTTGAAGTTTAAAAAATCATATTGTCCTACAAAAAACTCCCTGCTCCATTTTTGAACACTTTTAAAAATATTTCTAAATGGATATTCTCATCATTTTATATATTATCTTTTGACTTCTAGTATGATAGATGAGAATTTAGACTTTACATCTGCTATCCTCCATCATCTCTATATACTTATACTTTTTGTTGAGTTGATATTTGGTATTTGCATTATTGTATCATGTAAATAATGCTCACTGTCCATTATTAGAGCTTCTCTCCGGATGTATAATTGCCTCTCTTTTTCATTTACTAAGTCTTTTCCTACCCTTCAACAGCCTATTAGTACAGTTTTACTTAGGATCAAACCATTCCATTTTTTGGAGTCCTATTCTAATCTGGAATGGATTCAATCTAGGCTTGTCTACATGTTGTCTTGGTAGTTCCCTTCACGAAGAGCCCATTTTGGTGAAGCATATCCTCTAATGCCTCCTGAGAAATAAATGGGTACATGGGTGGTAAAATTTTATTTTATTCTATTCTCCCATTAAATTTATAATTTAGGATTGTTTGTTGTTGGTATTCTGAAGATTCACAATTGAAGTGTCTTGATAGAAATCTTTTCGGTCATTGGACTAAGTACTAGGTGTACGATGTTTCAGTATCGGGCAGTTCTCTTGTACTGACAGTTACCTGCCCTCCATTGTCTTTCTGGATCTCCCATTAATTATTAGATGTTACATGGTCTAGGTTGTTTTTCTCATTTCAAAGTTACTCTTATTCCTGTACTCTCTTGCATTTCATTACTATCCATGTCTGGACACATTCTCTCCCTCTTTACAAGTCTCTCCATCCCTCTTTGTTGACTTCAGTGCTTGCAGTGCAGGGTTTTAAGTACCCCTTAATTTCTTTAAAGATAGAGATTATGATTTGCTTCTTGGTTTTTGGGGGATGATTTCTGAGAAGAAAAGGAGACAAAGGTTTATGCTTTACCATCTTAAAACCTTTTAGATGTGTTATTTTAAAATATGCTAGTTGTCCAAATAGACCCAGGAATCTCCCCAAGAGATTCATTTTGGGGATATAGCAACTCCACAACAAAACATACCATAAAATACAGGAAAATATTTTTTGCCTTACTAACAATAAGATCTAAACAGTAAAAACAACTTATTTAAACTGTAGAATTGTGGTCAATTAAATAATGATGCATTCTGTCTAATTGAACGTTACACAGCCATTGAAAAGGTATACATGTAGATGAAGAAATGGTTAAAATCTGAAAAAAAAATTTTCTATATGCTATAATTGCAGCTGCGTTATTGGGCCAAGACTTAAAGAGAAAGCACAAATATTAAATGACTAGTAATATGGTAGAAGGATGAGTGATTTCTTTTCTCCTTTTAAATATTTTTGTTTTACAACTTAAAAAAACAGACTAAATTTTGGTTGGTTATTGGCAAATTGTTTCAAATAAGTTCAAATAAGCTATTTGAAACAAGCAAATTGTTTCAAATAAGTTCAAATAAGCTATTTTAATAACTAAGTGGTAGTTGATTTTATTCAGATTTGTAATAATTGTATACTCATGTTAAATGCAAGATTTATTGGAATATATAACATTTCACCATCACATTAAAACTAGAATTTGTGGTGAAAGCTATTGCATAACCTGTTGTTGGTGGCTTCATCATCAGGGAACTGCTGGATGTGTGGACCGAGCTACAGGACATCCATGATGCACATGGCTTGAGATATCAGTGGGGCGGCTCCCATAGCAACAAGAAGCTTTTGTGCTCCTTGGGAATAGACACCCGAAACATTGTGAGTTTTGTTAGTACCTTGGAAAATCCTTTAGTGGATCTATAAGTGTTTTTAAATTCTGTTACACTTCTAATCAAGCTATGATAAGCTAGTTCCTCAGAAAAATAATTATTAGTTGTCTTAAAAGCTAATTTATTTTGAATATGACAACTTTTTTTCTTAATGTTTATTGTTTTTTTTTTTTCTTTTTAAGATTTTATTTATTTCATGAGAGAGAGAAAGGCAGAGACACAGGCAGAGGGAGAAGCAGGCTCCCAGAAGGGAGCCTGATGTGGGATTTGATCCCAGGATTCCAGGATCACGCCCTGAGGTGAAGGCAGATGCTCAACCACTGAGCCACCCAGGAGTCCCTGAATATGCCAACTTTTAAACATAAATCTGTCTAAATTTTTCTCTAGTCAATATATCTTATTTTAAGAAAAAGTGGTTTTAGTGTTTTTTGTTAACTATAAAAAGAAAGGATTGGACTAAGATATCAAAAACAGAAGCCCATATGAGCAGTTTAATAATTTGTTCTATTTATGTTTCACAGTGTATATAATAAAACATTGCAAGCATATTTTGTTAACTGTTTCATTGTATAACATGTCATTTTCTAAATAAATGTTCTTTTTCTATAACACATGTATGTAGCTCTTCACGGGTAATAAGAAGCAGCCTGTTATAGTGCCCATGTATGCAGCAGGATTGGTAAGTACAAAAATGTCTGTGTGCAAACTTATTATTGCTGCATTCTGTAAAATTTATCTTATGTGGCATGACACGGAAAGTGTTTTTTAGGGGGCATTTAGTGTGGAAACATTAAATGAATAACTATTAATTTCCTTTTAGATCTCATAAGTCTTTTCAAGTCTTGATTTAAGGACATTTTTCTATATTGTATTTATTAAAAACACTCTTTTGTTTTGAATTGAAGATTCAGTAACATAGTGCTCCTAATTCTCTCTAAAATGTACCTTTGGAGGTCTTGTTCTTTCTGCCTTTTTTTTCTCTTTTCTAAATTTGCTTTTAAAAAGTGGAAGCTAAAGTATCTGAAGGCTGAGATATCATGTATTTTAATCCACTTCTGATCAATTTTAAATGATATAGTAGTGAAGCTGTGGATGTATATAAAAGCTTGGGAATACCAAATGCTAGTAATTGAAAATGAGCCACAATCCATAATTGGTCCTCAGTTTTTCTATTAATTTTTTAAAATATGTTCAATTTTGTTTTTTCAGATATGCCAGGTAGCCCAGGATAACTGAGGAATTTTCTTTCTGTACCTTATCAAGACTCAGTCACACTTTAAAGTTTGATGTGTTTGTGTTTTTTGGTGTGTCTTTAAGTTATTGGTGGACAAAAATGTTCTTTTAAACTAAAAATATTTTTAAATTCTTACACCAATAACTACAAAATAAGGTAAAATACAATATTTAAGAAAAAATAACTTGATACGGAATTTTAATTATACAACCCTTTATGTGCATGGGAAAGTGAATTTGCGGTGAAACTTGACCTTCTTTAATCTTACAGACATTTTCATGAATAAACTTTAATTACTGGTAATGAATTGGAATGTTTTACTTTGTTTCATTTTTGTAGTTTTGTTTGTTTTATGGAATTAGGCAAAAAGTTTTCTGTGCTTCACCTTTTAATCCGTTTCTTCTCCTTTATAAGTCTAAATAGAATTTATCTTGTATTTTCAAAACACCTTGATTATCCCTATACTTTTTTCTGTTGTGATAAAAATAATGGAGAACATTCTTTAACTTTTGGTTATTTGTATTTCTTTTTTCCTCGAGGAGTAGCATTTTAAAGATTGTTGGTGTTAACTGTCACATTCTGAGTAGAAAGTATGAATTTAATTTGTAGGAGTTTTGATTCGGCACATTCGGAGCAGTAACCTACTTAATCCTTATGTGTAAGCCCAGCATATTAGCCAGTTCTTTAAATTTTGTGAGAAGTTAGAGACCAATGTTTTTGCTTTATTTTCCTACCTTAATTACTATCTTTCTTGGTAATAATTTTACCCTTTTTATAAGCTTTTAATACCAAAGTTGATTTAGTGAATATATATTTCTCCTTTTCCATCTTTATGATGCTTTTACATTTAGAGATTTATTTTTTTTCATATCTGGTTTCCAATTTTAATTATACCTGAATTCTTCCCATGGTGCTTCAACCAATGAGATGTTTAGTATCTTTTGGTCTCATTTGGAGGAATAGGAGCTGAAATGATCATTTAAGTCACTGGTTCTCAGACCTTAATATGCATCAGAAATGTTTGGAAGACATGTTAAAACACAGAATGCTGGGCACCACCTCCAGAGATTCTTACTCAGTAAGGGTGAGGCTGCACATCTGACAAGTTACCAGGTGGTGCAAAAACTACTTGGGAACCACTTTGAGAACCACTGATTTGTGGGATAGTTCACTTTGGAAAAGTTGGCTAAAACTGGGAATTGTTGGCTGCGTGCACTGTCGCTTTAGATAAGGGTGCACTAGAAAGCCTGTATAATGTATAAGCTATTGAGTTAGACCATGAATTTATTTTCAGTCAAGTTGCTGGCATAAAGCCTTTCACAAATAGCATTGTTAAGAATTGAATCTATAAATTGCTTTAGTTAGCCTATGCCCTCTTTTATAAGAAGGGGGATTGTCCTGAAAACTTGTTTTTAGAAATGTATAGTTACCTTACTGTCTTAGCTGCTTTGATATTTTTCCCCCAGTAAAGGAAGATTTTGTGTGGTCTGTTGAATAAATACATGAGTTTATCAAGTATTATTTTAAAATGTGTTAAAGCTTGGTTTTTTTTTTTTTAGGCCATTAACTGATGATTACCCATTATTATTAGTGTTTGGTAGAGTATTGATACACATTGCTGTTTTTTTTTCCTTCTTTATTTCTACCTCCACCCTGAATGCATTCCTTTCTTACTCAAAAAGTGCATTACATTTGTAACACATCTAGTGGAACATGTAAGATGTTTTCCCCTCTGAAATAGCTGTGTCTCTGCTTTGTTAGCCCAAAGATCTAAGTATTAAGGTTCCCACCCTTTAGTGGAGATAGGATCAAATACTAAATTTACATTGAAGCAGGTAGACATCATCATCATGGATGGCATGTTTTAGAATGCTCACTTCTCCAATCACCACCGTGGTGTAATGGGTACAAAGGGTGCCCTTTCCTGCAGTTTCAGTCTCTGAAATATCATAATATTGTTGGATTCTTAGGGCCTATTCTGTGTACTTGCCTCTTCCCTGCCCCTGCCATCCCAAATTGCTTATGCCTTTGTGTAGCAGTGATAACTAGGCACTTTAAAACCAATTGAATCTAAAATACAAGGTCTTGCTTCAAAAAGTTTGGATTCCAAAGGTACTATTGTAAAACATTTTCCATTATAGTGCTAGAAGATTGTCTCCAAACAAAATATAAGCATAGTTCCTTTTTGTCTTTAGTGCTTTCCAAATGACTCTTTTTTTTTTTTTACTTTCTGCTAGATTGACATTCTCATAAAGTTGAAGTTGATTTCTCCCCCCTCTTCCACTAATAGCTAATATGCCTTTTTCAGGGTATGTTAGAACCCACCAAGGAACCATTGAAACCACTATCTGCTGCAGAAAAAATTGCTTCCATTGGTCAGACAAACACCATGTCACCAGAAATGAACACATGTACATCTGACCAATTCCAGGTAAAAATATCTGTATGTGTATTGATATACTTATGCATGTATACACACATATGTCCAGACACAGTGTTTCCCATAATATGTAACTTTTAGTTTAAAATATTTTAAAAATTGGTTTAATGATGGACATGATTTTGATTACATATTAATATCCCTTGGAATACAATAAGCAAACGATCTTTAATTTTCAAAAAAAGGCACAATTTGAGAACTGGCTGGTTATGGGTAAGTCCTTTAAACCTATCTAGGCCCCTATTTCTTTACCTATAAAATGAAGACTTTGAAGCAGGCATGTCTAAAAATCCTTTACAGCTTGAACATTGTATGATCATAATTACTGACACACCAATCTGGTAAGTACTGATTTTCAGAATAATTGGGAAACACTGCATTTACACAAACCCTTCAAATTTGCTAATGTGTGTTTTTACTGAAGCCTACACATTTTATAAAGTAATAAAATTAGGTGTGTTTATTACATCAAAAACTGTTGTTTTGAGAGTTTGAATAAAAGTGTTACTTAAGTTGAAAATGATGTGGCCTTTACCAAACATTATTTGGATTAAGAAAAAAGAAAACTGTCTTACCTTTCTTATCCTTCACCTCCTTGGCTCTGTTAAGCACAAATTTTTTTCAGTCTAATATGTTTATTTTCAAAGCTGCTCCCCTCGCTTTTTTATCTGGAAAAAAATTTGCTTACTCTTCCCACATCAAATTAGAAACTGACTCAGTGCTGGTTAAGCATTCTTTTTCAAAGATTAATATTTTTAAGTGAACATTACCATTTGTAAAACATCTGCTTTGTCATTTCTTACCTTCAATATCATCTTTAGTTATATCTAACACACAAATATGGACAGCCTTTCCCAAAATGTGTGTTCCATTGAATGCTAATCCCCAGAGATGTTCCATTAAAGAAGGGTTCCGAGGGAAGTAAGTTTGGAAATGTTTTCATATCATACCCTGTAACCACCCTCGGAGATTCTCAACACACATTAAGCACTCTAGAGAATCCTGCAGTTAATAACCCTATTTAATTTTATTTCTTAAATTTAGTTGGCCACAGGATCCTTCTCTCCAGAGACCAGGGAAAAGGGCCATAACACCTGTAGAAGTAGTATTTTGAAGAATATACTTTAGAAAATAATGATATAAAGCAAAGTCCTACCCTTTCACGTGTGTTTCAAGGAACATCTAACATTACTGCTGTGTACCACTGTGGTTCATACTTGAGCATAACTTAAACATCCCTTTGAAGCCAATTCATTACTAGCACTGAAATAGTGGGCAAGGAAGCCTGAAGCATAAAATGCCTGGCCTTGTTGATGGTTGGGCAACAGGCAGGGTGGTTTGGCAAATTTGTCTCCATAGGTAGAATCTGTCCTTAGTTATTCTCCGTTAATTGCCCTTGTATTATTGTTCTCTGGCTCTCTGCTTCCCTCCCAGGCCTGCCCTACATAAGCAGATTCCAAAATTACTTCTCCCGCAGCACATTCCCACTTCTGCCTTATGCAGCATTTTTATTCCAACAGTGCTAGATGTTAGGAAAGTAATTTGAACTACCTGGTTCAAACTACCTGGTATGTTTACTGAAAATGAAGCCATTCTTTATTTGAGGCCACTTGTTGCTAGTCTTGCTTGCTGCCACCACCTCCTCCTCCTCCTCTCCTCCATCCAAGCACTTCTCTGTGTTACAGCCCCATAAGCTATTGCTTATTTTGTCAGTTAGCTGTCACCTGTCATTTTTGCCCCTAGTTGGTTTAATTGACTTCTTATATTTCATTCTAGTCACACTTCATATCTATCGTCTTCCTTACAGAATTTAATTGTAAATATCTAAAAGTCTAGATGATCTAATAAAAAAAAGTGTGTCAATTTAATGGAACTTTTAATGGAAATTAATGTGTATTAATTAAATGGAGGTTAGTCATAGCTCCATGATACGTGTTTAGCTGCTGCTGTCTCTATATTTATGGTCAAAGGACTACTGTCCCTGTATTGATAGACAAGTATAGATATTTTCAGCAGCATTGAAGCATATCTAACTTTTTTGAAGATGGAACTTGGTCTCTTGCTAATTATATTTTAAAAACTTTGTAATCACATCTGTTTAGTACACACACCTCTCTTTTTAAAAAATACACAAAGTACTGAATTAACAAGTTTCATTCTGTACTTTTTTGGTGGTAGTTTGTGATCCTCATTAGCTTTCCCTTTTAGACTTTTTTTGGGAACCAAAATAATATTTCCCAGTGGGAGTTGTTGTTCAGACTTCTTTCTGAATCAGCTTGAGCCCCTCTAGGTCTTCATTCTAACATACACACAATTACACTGGATATTTCATTATACATGTCGGGATTTTGTGCTGAGGTACCTCATCTTCTTCACCAGACTGTATGATCTTTGCTTGGCTCTATACCCCTGAATCAAGTTAAAATATTTTAAAAACATCTAAAATGCATTGTAAGATTCTCTTTCTATAAAGCGATGTTTCTTACCACTATTCTTCGGCAGGCTTGTATATATTATTGTTACTTTCTATTTTAGCCATGCAGTAATACACTACATCTTCCCATTAGTCATAATACCCCAAGGAAACAGCCATAGCCTTCAGTGCTGGCAGTTCAGCAAAATATGTCAGGAAGGATCTGTTTAATACCTAATTATTTAGTTATTTATTTATTTTTGGTCAATCATACACTAAATCTTGCTTTTATGTTTTTATAGCGCCATCACTAACAGTGACTTTCAAACTTCACATTATTGTTTAATTCTCATTATGATATCTGCTTTCTCTTCTGTCTGTCCTGTTTCAATTTTGGTATCCATTGAATTTTTACTGTGGGTTGTTTTTTTTTTTTTTCCAATTAGTTTGTACTTATTACTCTTGTAACCATTGCATCTCTTGTTTAGGAGCTGGATGACTTACTAACAACGGTTCCTGGTGTTTTTTCCAGGATACTTTTACCTGAAAAGATAGCTTTATGGGCAAAAAGCAGTAGTGATACTTTTGTTGTTTTGTTTTTAAATCTTCATTCACTGAATTTCATGGTCACATCATTCACGGTGCTGCTACTGATTCCCCTCTTAGTAAGATCAGTACGTCAACCACATCTTATCCACTGCTGAGTAGAGTCAGCTCTCTGACCAGCAGTTATTTATCTAGCTAGTCACTACTTAGCAAATATCCTCTTAGGCCATTTGATGTGGCTGTTCCATTTGTGAATCAGAATTTTAAAGTTAGAAGAAAGGAAAAATGATTATATGGCATTGTTCTCTCTTTTTACATTAAGAGAACATATTTGGAAAGGCTAAATGATGTATGCCTCTGATCTGTAGCCTCCATTGGTTTGGGGGAGTGGGGTGGGTTCTGCTCATTTCTTTTTTTAATAGGCATTCTTTGTCTTTCACACAAGTCATTCACAAATGACATGATCATCTACATAGAAAATCCCAGTGAATTTACCAGAAAACCATGGTAATGCCAATAGGTGAATTTGGCAAGATTTTGGGATATCAGATCACTATATAAAAATAAGCTATATTTTTATATATCCTAAAAACAAGTGATTGGAAATTGAAATAAAAAGCATGTTACTTGCCAAAGCAACAAAACCATGAAATATTTAGGGATAAATGTAAATGTACTTAATTTTCTTCTTTCATTTTTTATTTCAAGTTTTTATTTAGATGCCAGTTAGTTAACTGATAGTGTTTTTGCTCTCTTTATTATGACCTTTTCTTCCTTTGTGCTTTTAGTTGCTGCAGTAATCACTTTTACCACATTGCTTGAGGTTGTTTTAGTGCTTCATTCAGTGCTTTCTCTTTAAGTAGCCCTCCTCACCAGTGCCATTAGTTAGCTTATAATTGCTAACGTCTCCTGTTTTACTTCTGTCTTATTTCCACTAAATATTGACTCGTGTTTTAGTACCTCGTTATTATAATATTGGCTATGTTTTCAAAATGCCACATACCTGTATGAGAATCTAAAATTCCAGCAAATCATTGAAATATTTCTAAGCAACCAGCTAATTGACATCGTTTAGATGAAACATGTTAATGAAAGAGCTTTGCTTTCTTTAACCAGAAATTTTGTTAGTGCATCAACCTGGTTGTTGTCCATCCTGGGTGTTGTCTAACCAGTAAAGGTTTCTTTCACTGGTCTCTGAGTAGAATAATAGAAGTTGAATCTGTTGGGATACTTAGAGCTTTTCATTTGTTTGTTTTTGAGATCAGCTAACAAAGATCTTTTCTAAATGTTTATTAATCGTGCAGATAAGTTATAAATCACATTTTCGCCAACATTATTTTTTATTTTATTTGGAATAATTATAGGTTCACAGGAAGTTGCAGAGATAGTACAGAGGAGATGCTTTGTACCTTTCACCAGTTTCTCCCCCTAATTACATCTTTCTTAATTATAGCCCAATATCAAAACCAGAGATATGACTTGATTACAGTATGTGTGTATAGCTCTATGTCATTTTGTCATGTGGGTAGATTCGTAAAACCACCACCACAATGAAGATACATGAACTCTTCCATCACCATAAAGAACTCTCTTAATAGACCTCCCCACCCCCAGCTATCCCCAACCCTCTGGCAACCACTAATGTGAGGATTTTGCTTTGTTTATACCTCCCTCCTCAACCTCCAGTCCTAACCTGATATAGGGAAGACTAAATGCGTATAGTAACATGCCTGTCATTTGTATCCCAATTATCAAGACAATTGTATTATAATATCATGGGATTAGACTTTCAAAAATAACCAATTCATGCTCCTTTCCTATAGGGAACAAGCAATTATCTATACACTAATATAATATAATGTTTTAATAGTACCTACCTTACAATAAAGCATAGTGGTAAGCAATAACCAAAAAAAAAAAAAGCAACGTTTTGGTATTAAGAGTCTATCAGAACACAGGTTGTTTCAGTAAATGTTGTCAACACCATCCCCAAAATAAAAAAAGAAAATCAGGATTTTCTTGTTAAGATTTTTTTCTTGTTAAGATTTTTTCTTGTTAAGATTGTTCTTAAAATAAGTCAGTGATCATTTTTTAAATGTTTTGTATTACCTTCCATCTTGTATCATTTGCTCAATTTATCTTTATGTGTTTGGCAGTCAACAAAATTTAAAAACCCAAAATAGTCAAATGGAACTCTGATTATGCTTTTAAGTATGTTAAAAATTAAATTCTGATGCTGACTATAAGTAATTTCTAAACTGGAGAAGTTGATTTTAAAAATTCTTTTAATTTTAAATGTAGTTTCTATCCTGTAATTTTCTTTATAATTTGGGGAATTGTAAAGAACCGGAGACCTTAGACTAAACCTTCTTATTTTATATGCAAAGAGACTAAGTTAAGCCAGATATGGTCATATAACTAGTTATTTAGTAGTTACTTAGTCTTGAAAAATGCCGATCTCCTTATTTTCATATAGTACCTTCTCTATTGCATTAGACCGTCCTCAGAAATTTTAAGTGGCTAGTCATTTAATATAAAGTAGATCACTCGTTAGTGAAAAAAGTTAGTGATTTTTTTAAATATCTGTATTATAATCTAGCCAATAGTTTAGATCATAACTTGAGAATAGATTGAAATCTTGACATAGAATCAGTCCATAAAAATCTGTTTGAATCAGTCCATAAAAATCTGTTTGAAAATGTAAAGTGAATTCCTTTTCTCAGAGTTTTTTTTAAATTACCAATAAGCTGTACTTTGTCAATTTTTCAGTTTCAGTTTGTGTTCATATTTTTAAGTAACCTTCTGAAATTGTAAATTATCCCAATTTTGTCTTTAGGTACTTTATTGCCTAATGATCTTGCTATAATAGTTTTTGTTTTTTGGGGTTTTTTTGTTTTTTGTTTTTGGTTTTTTAAGGATTCTTTATGTTGCTATAGCCTGTACTGATTAATTTTGATTTTTTGGTTTTCAACTCTAGGAGTCTCTACCACCCGTCCAGTTTGACTGGAGTAGCAGTGGCCTTACTAACCCTTTAGATGGTACGTCTCTCCGTAGAGCCTCTAGCACCAGAGCTAGAGTTAAGAAAGCTACAAAGTTCAGACAAACTTCTCTCTGCTGATTTCCTTTTTTGTTTGAACATAACTTCTTATCTTTGGAAATTCAGGCTTTCTTTCTGAATAGTAATTGCTCAAAAAAAAAAAAAACAGCTGTTACTATTATTAAACAGTATTAAGTACATAAGTAGGTAGCAGTAGCTAGGTAAAATTTTAATTTCTTTATCTTAAGTCAAAAACAAGCTTCTTTATTTTTTACAAGTATCTAAGTAGTTGAAATGATATTTTAGGTAGAACCAGTTTACTTGAAATTTATTCCTGTAGTTTTAATTTATGGAATTTTCTTGGATGCAAAGTCTTGTGGCTAGAGGCTGCTTAAAAAAAGCACAAAGCACAATTATATAACCAAAAACAGTGTGCAAATAGATCATATTTATTGACTCAAAGTAGTTTTCAGATTTAATAATATTTTATAGAGCACTTATGCAAATGGAAAATGAATGATTTTCATGATCCTTTTCTAAAACTTATCTCAAAATACTAGTAGGTAGTTCTAGAAATAATTGGTTTCTCTCATGTCTTCAAGAGAAAATCCTGGAAAAGGAATAACTTATCCTAGTAATGTGGGTCTTTAAAATAAATGACACAAAATGCTCGTTTTCCAGTGTGCTGACACCACAAATTTTGATTGGACCCTAAGATACAATTATCCTTATTCCTTATGCTTCATAAGTTATTTGAGCCATTGTCTAAAACACCCGTCATTCCATCAGCTTTGCCTTAGACTGGGGGTCCTAGATCTGGAAAGCATCCAATTGAATAACAGTGCTGAAGGAAAGCCTGGATGCACCTTTTGCTGTTGTCTGGTGTCTTGAATATTCAGTCAAATCATCATGCTTTTTATTAACAACTTCTTTAAAAATGTATACTATTTCTGATTACTGTTTCAGAGTTAAAGGGGAACAGTACAGCTTGAGGTTGCACATCAGGGTAGGGCAGTAATGATAGTCCTTATTAATGTTATTTAATTTAAACCAAGTTAATGTATTGGTGCGTGTCCTGAAACTGACAACTTTGTCACTTTTTAAAAATCATTAATTTGAAACCAACATTACTAACATGGAAGGTTGATTTGGGCATGTACAGTGATTTACTGTTGGGTTGAGATTAAAGTATTGTTTCCCTTTAACGGGTACACTTTCCCCTTGGTCTTTCTGGTATGGCTTTGAGTTTTGATTGAAAGAACTGAACTCCTTACTAAAACCTTACTAAGTGTTAAATTTTTTACTTTGTACATGAGAAAATGTACATTGAATTATTAAATTGTTACTTTAGAAATGTCCTTAGTAATGAAAAACTAATACTGTACACATTGTTTTAATGTTGATTTTAAAATATGTAATGACTACTAATTATAACCTGCATGTTCAAGTGTGTGTCTTACCCCTTTTTACACATAACCCCTCCTCCCTTGGCTTACCTTCTGTGTGGCTGCCTACCAACACGGTCACTGAATTTCAAGCTAGTGGAGGTTCCACTCTTCTGAACCTTGATTTCTTTGGGCCCGTGGATGACAGTAGCTCTAGCAGCAGCACCACAATCCCAGGTCAGCAGAGTGTTAAAACCACAATTCTAGTTTAATTACTAAAAGCATGACCACATCACTTGACTTTCCTATAAACAAGGAAACAAGTAGTTGTATTCTCTATAATATCTTTCTAATACTTTTCTTTTATCTATTGTTATTTTCTAGTATCTGACTATAACAAATGACTTCTGTAAAACATGTTTTAAAGAAAGCTTTCTCAGTGTACTATTCAGAGCTGAAAGTAGTTTCTAGGAATAAAGTAGCCCTAATATCTTTAGCCAGTTAAAGGCAAGGTTTGTTTGTGGGTTTTTTTTTCTTTTTCCTGTAAGTGGAAAATGTGATATTTTATATGCTTATTTTTAAAAGCATATTCTGTAAAGTCATTTAAAAAAAATACGGGTTTAGAAATATAAGGATATTTTAGTATACAAAGATGACTTTACATTGTAGTGCCTGTAATAATAGAACCTCTACAAATTCTAGCAGTTAGTTGTTTATTAATGCTAAATGTATAATTAGGTTCCAAAATGTTAGAGTCTAGCACTAAGTTATATATAGGTCCCACATAGAACTTATGTAGCCCTTAAATAGAAAGTATTCTGTTAGTTTTTCATGGAGAAAAAAAAAAAAACTGTTACAGAAGTCATAGTAGAAAATAATTGCTATGAGAAATTAAAAACTAGAAATTAAAACTTAATGGAGTGCCTGTTAAATTAATGTTCAGCCCTGCGAAGTTCAGTTTATTGACCAAAGGACTAATGTACTTTGTCATTTTTAACTGAATAAAAGATTAAAATATAATGGCATTTTTATGTTTACATTTTATTCAATATGATTTTAATGAGTCCCTGTCATCCCACCTTGTGATCTGGTAATCATGCCCATTGATCACCGGATAGCTGTTGGGGTGCTATATAGATGCTGATGCCCAGAATGCGTAGCAAGGATCCCTGTCTGTGCCCTCTAGCAGCCAGTTACACAGCCAGCCTGGTTCCTGAGAATTTGCTGGTTTTGTTCTATTCCACTTGATATCCTGTCACCCACTTCAGGAGCCATGGTGGGAAATGGGGAAAACCATAAAAGTCAGATAAGGGTGGGCCTGGAACCCTGAACATCTTTCTCCAGAATATGGTTATTGAAATCTGATCCTGCTATGAGGAAGTTCCAAGGCCATTTGATAGAATGACTGGATTTCTCAAATCTAAGCCCCTGGTTATCATTTTCATTATTTCCAAGATTTTGCAAGCAGATAAAAAACCAATCTGTCTGGTTTTGACTTCAAAATGATATTTTACTATTTACTCAAATTACTTCTAAAATACATTTGAGCTATGGAATGACCGGAGTGAGCCTAATTAGCTGTTTTTAATACTTAATTGGGGGAAAAAAAGACAACAAAAACTTGTGTATCAGTTTCCTTATTACCATATTCCCAAGAATGAATTACCAAACTCCCATTTTTAATTTGCTCTCAGATTTGTTTTGTCATGAACTGTACTATAATTTACATGAGGTCACTATTTTTGGACACCTAAAACCTGGTTTAAATTCAATTTTTGGTTACATTTCAAACTCCGTTAAGAACACAAATAAGTATACAGAATTTACGTGATAACCAGGCTCAAAATACACACAGAAGAGCAAGTGGTTTCAGAGGCTTAGAGCTGTAATGGAAGTGAAATTAGCATGCTCAAATGCAGTCCTCATTATTTTGGAACCTTTTAAATATTTTTGTTCCATATTTTCATTAGTATGCTCTAGCCGCTATATAAACTTGATTACTATAAATTTGCTTTGGCTTCTTTTTATTGCTATTGGGTTTTGTTAAAACTTACCATCAGGCTACAGGTATCAGCACTTTTCTCAGTATTCCATTTCACCACTTGCTTGCACTTTTTCTGACTTGTTTCTGGGAAAGTCATTTTGTCTTAGCTTGCGGTTATTTAATTATTTTGTGTGTGAGACTTAGGAGGTTGGCATAGAACTTGGTTGGCTAGCTTTAGTTATGTAACTAAACTATGCCTCATTAAGGTTCTGAGAAAAAAAAAACAAGCAAACTCTTCCATTAAAAAAATTACTCTCCAATAATTAGTGTAGAGTAAGTTATCTTGTTTTTGAAAAATATAAAATAGTCACGGTATCATGTACCTTCCTTTATTTTTTTTTTAATTTTATTTTTTATTTCTTTGGTGATGGTGGTTGTTTTGTTTTGGGCTAGGGAGTTTGGGTTTTTTGTTGTCTTTTTTTTTTTTATCTCCCACTTTATTCTTTGACAGCCAAGTGGCCAGTATTTTTCAAACTCAACCAAATTTTTACTACCACTTTTCTGTTGCCAGTCAGAATACAGTTGTTTATTCTGCATTTTATATTAGACATCAGCTTAAATTTTGTGGTTACTTGAAATCTAACCTTTCATAAAGTGGAGGAAGGAGGTACTTTTGGTTCATTTCGTTCCTTATAGGCATCTACAATTTTTTAGATTTTAATTGAAACCTATATACTTACAGAGATACAAATAAAGGACCTCATTAAGTATATTTTGAAATTGTACCTTAATGAAATATTAAGAACTTGGGAGAGTCAACAAACATTTTCTATAGCCTTCCTCCCTTGTTGGACATGATAACTGTGGAAGCTGCTTTTGCTTGTTTGATTTCTGTAAACATCTGAGATCTGTGTTTACATCTGCTAGTTATCTGCAAAGTTGGTTAATAGAAGGCAGTTCCTGACTTTCTTAGCCTTAAAATATCTTAAAAAGAAGCTTGTAAATAACATTAATATTTACATTTATATATGATTTTCTCCTATCTTCAGAGAAATAATAAGTAAGGATTGATGAAAGTATAAGACATTGTTCCTTATAGTCTGCTTTTCTGCTATATTCTGAAACTACTAAACTTTTTATCTCAAGTAATTTGCTGGTACCACAGAGAGTAGAGGATTGATTGATTTTTTTAATCGGAGTCTCTATTAACTAAAGTTGAGCTTGAGTCAAAAATGTTTAATTGTTCGTTTCAGTGTTTTTGTAGTCATTATTATTTAATATAAATCTATATCCAAGGGAAATATAAAAATATATATATGTATATTTAGTGAAGTCCAATCAAAGCTAACAAATCAGCTTCATTTTGATTTCCTTAAAACCAGACTGGATATGAGACCATAGAAATATAAGTAATCCTTGAGACAATTTTCATTTTGTCTAACATTAGTGCTCTTATTAGTTTTTCTGGGAATATTTTACCCTCCCTACTTCGGACCTGAAGAAAGAACATGTGGTATATAATTTATCTTTAGCACTAATTTGATGCTTTGAGTAATAGTTCGTGTCCTCAGGGCATCAGAATATATTTAACCAAGTCATTTACCATATTTGAGACTTTAGATTAGCTTCTGAATCTTTTGGTGTGGAAGAAAGTGTAATGGAGGTAAAATGGTTACAAACGTGTAGAGGGAGAGAAAACTTCAAAAATGAGGTTTATCAGTCCATTTAAACATTGAAGTATCATATAACAAACAAATCATGTGTGCTCTCTATGCAACAATGATAACTTTCATATTGCTAACTAACCCAAAATTGAGTTTTCTATAGCAGATAGAAATTTTAGAAGTATTTGCATATCTACTACATAAATGTTAGATGAATTAAGGCTGCATTTATACCAAAGTGAGATCCTAAAAGTATTTTCCTACTTTATAAAAATTCTGAAATGTGAAATCTATAATTTTAAAAACAAATGCAATACTACAGCAGTCTAAAGACCTATTGTGCTCATAAAAGACTCAGATGTTTACAGAATGAGTGCCTTTTGCATCTTGGATCATGGCTGATTGAGTAACGCACTGCAACTTGCCCTCACTGACTGTCGTTTTATACTATAAGGTGTGGATCCAGAGTTGTATGAGTTAACAACTTCTAAGCTGGAAATCTCCACCTCAAGCCTAAAAGTGACGGATGCATTTGCAAGACTCATGTCCACAGTAGAGAAGACAAGCACATCTACCAGGTAAACAGCTAGTGTTCATTACACCTTGCTTTGAATTCTGTGTTAAACAAAACAGCTCTAATGGGAAAGCAAGTAAGTTGACAGTATTTCAATATATTGTATTAAAATTCACTTCGTATTTATAAAAATCAATAAATGATGCCTCATTCCAGAAAACAGTTATCAAATTATGTTTAATTGTGAACTCTATTAGAATAGAGCTATTTCATGAGAGGCTGGGAAGGGCTGACAGATGTGGTTTTCTTTTTACCCCACCCCCGTAAACTTTGTGGAGAAGAATTCTGATTAAGTATTGAGATCATAAGCCATTGTAGAAACAGTCCCTCTCCCTTCATAACCACTGAGGATCATCTGTGGGAACCCACTTTCATACTCCCAGAGTCACTTAAGCTAATCTTGCTACTCCTGACCTAAGATGGAGTAGGCGATGGCTACTATTTTATTTTCTGCATTATTGCTAATGTGCAGCACCTCTGACTTGGGATGTGAAGCCTTGCTTTGCCAAGCTTTCTGGGAGGCCTTTTAGGAGCATGACTTTTATAGAAAAGCAGTGTTGGAACCAGACAGAAAGAATGTCACTTGGGCCCCTGTGCTCA
This sequence comes from Nyctereutes procyonoides, assembly GCF_905146905.1. NCBI lineage: Eukaryota > Metazoa > Chordata > Mammalia > Carnivora > Canidae > Nyctereutes > Nyctereutes procyonoides. The sequence continues at coordinate 65,199,379 of NW_026575049.1, forward strand.
GGATTCAGGAAACCTTTAGTTTTACATAATTTAGCACTGGAACAGTAAGCCATGCTTACTGCTTTGACACGTTAGCCATAAGAATAGGCCAGTTCCTAATAAGAGGTAGTCATTGTGAACCAGGAAATCACTACTGCAATAGCAAATACTGGTTGATAGGGGTACCATCTTTGTTGTTTCAAATCCATTATTCATCAGCATTTTCAAGTGGAAATATATACCTGCTAGTTGCTCGCTTTGGCAAAAGTATTATAGGCCTTACTCCTAAATAAATCCATTCTGCCTCCAGGTCAGATTCAGATTTATCTTTTGAATCACTTCTTCTGTAGAAAAACATCCATTTAAAAAGCCCTTTTTTCTGGGGATCCCTGGTGGCGCAGCAGTTTGGCGCCTGCCTTTGGCCCAGGGCGCAATCCTGGAGACCCGGGATCAAATCCCATGTCGGGCTCCTGGTGCATGGAGCCTGCTTCTCCCTCTGCCTGTGTCTCTGCCTCTCTCTCTCTCTCTGTGTGACTATCATAAAAAAAAAAAAAAATTAAAAAGCCCTTTTTTCTTATGAATAATAAATGCTTACTGGCCTTAAAACTTTGATTTGAATTATCACATTGCCTTTCAAACTGTATTCTTAAATATCCATTCATTAAACAGATATGTATTATTATTTATAATTATGAAAAGGCATTTTTACTTATTTCATAATTATGAGTCTCCTTAACTTTTCCCTAGAATAATTTATGGCATGCACACACCACAGATTGTCATTCTCCTTGCTCCTGTTTCTTTGTGGTAACGCCTCCTGGCACTAGGAAAGCTTCCTATTCAGTGAACCTATTTGCAAATGAATCCTCTGTGGATTATTTTTGCTTGTTTCCTAATTTTTTTCTGTCTCCAAATCATATTTTCAAATCGAAAATCTTCTCATACAAATTTCTCATCCATTTTTTCTATAAATGCATCAATAGCCAAAGCTACTGCACATTTGACTTTTTAAAAAAGTACTGATGCTTTTATTGTTTGAGCTTTCCCCTGCCATTTTTAGGACAACCTTTTCTAAAGACGGTTGTACCATTTTGTTACTTTTTTACCTCTGCTATCTGACTGAATGAATTGTGGTAGTTTCCAGTCCCATGATGAAAATTAGTCTTTGTGCCATTAGGAGGAGCTGTACACCACATTGTCAGCTTGCTTGCTCTCCTAATTGTTGTTTTACTCATTCTTGAAACATCCCCTGTACACCAGGCAACCTGAACAACTCCTATCACTTTAAGAAATTATCTTCATCATTTCCCTTACTCTGTACTGTTACAGAGTGTACTAGAATCATTGTGTGTATCCTAAGGTTAGTGTTGTAACGGCATTGAATTGCTCTCTAGTATCTGTCTAGCTTTGCGTTTAAAACACAACCAATTAGGGGCACCTAGGTGGCTCAGTGGTTGAGCATCTACCTTTGGCTCAGGATATGATCCTGGGGTCCTGGGATTGAGTCCCACATCGGGCTCCCCACAGGGAGCCTGCTTCTCCCTCTGCCTGTGTCTCTGCCTCTCTGTGTCTCTCATGAATAAATAAAATTTAAAAAAAAAAGCCATTTTAAAAAAATAAAACACAACAAATTGAAAAGAAAATGAGTTGCCAACTCTGTATTTTGTTTTGAGGAATTGTTTGAAAATGGTAAGAAATGCAGATATTCACAAGTCTTAAAGTTAGAAGGTAATACTGTAAAATGTCTCCATGAATGATTCTCAGTTGTACAGGGAAGAAAAAGGTGGATGGCATGCATCACTTCAGGAGATTTTGGTGTCTTTGTTACTTTTACATTTTGTTCTGTTTTTCTTTTTGTTTTTGAATAAAACTACAGAAAGCAAAGCTCAGCAAACTTGACTGTTGACAACACACAGAAGGTAGGGTGACTGTAGGGCGCACCACAAGGTTAAGAAGCTGCGCTGTAGGCAGAGGAAGGTGGCGTGTAACAAAAGGACATACTCTTTTCTAAGTGCCTTTGATGCATATGCAAGAAGTACATGTGCTCATCTCCTTCCAGACACAAGCTGTTACAAGTGACTTCTTAAAAGAGATGCAAGTTCTTAGTTTTAAAATAACTTAGTTTTAAAATAACCTGGGTGGCTCACTCAGTTGGGTGTCTGCCTTCGACTGCAGTCATGATCCTGGAGTCCCGGGATCAAGTCTCGGCGGGCTCCCTGCTCCGAATTGAGTCTGCTTCTCCCTCTGCCCCTCCCCCTGCTCCTTCCCTTTCTCATGCACTCCCTCTCTCAAATAAATAAATAAGATCTTTTAAAAAATAAAATAGTTCCTTCTTCTTGCTTTACCTTTTCTAATATAGAGAAAAATTACCTCCTGATCCTAATCAGTGGGGCCACCCAGTTAGTAGTGGCAAACCTCCAAGTCAGGTTTATTCAAGCTGAACGACTCATTGCCAAAAGTGATACGTACATCTTTCTTTTTTTGAGCTTTTAGTTGAGATATATTCCACATACCATGAAATCTACCCTTCTCAAGTATACAGTTCATTGGCTTTTAGTATGTTGACAACATTGCACAACCATGACCACTATGTAATTCTAGAACACTTTTATCACCCCAGAGAGAAACTCCATACTCATTAGCAGTTACTCCCTCTCTGTCACTTTTCCCAGCCTCTGACATCCACTAATCTGCCTTCTGTCTCCAGTAATTTGCCTATTCTTGTTATTTCGTATAAGTGGAATCATACAGTATTTGACCTTTTGTTCCTGGCTTCTTTCTCTTAGTGTGTTTTCAGTTTCAAGTTTGGCCATGCTATTCAGTGTATCAGTATTTTCCATTCCTTTTTATGACTACATTATATTCCTTTGTGTGATTACACCACATTTTGCTTACCCATTAATTGGTTGATGGATATTTGGGCTGTTTTTACTTTATGATTGTTCTGACTAATGCTGTGAACATTCATATACAGGTTCTTGTGTAGACAAATGTTTTTCATTTTCTTGGGAGTGAAACACTGGGTCATACAATATCGATATGTTTAACTTTTTGAGGAGCTGAACTGTTTTCCAAAGTAGTGCCACCATTTTACATTCTTCCAATAATATGTAAGGATACAAGTTTTTCCACATTCTCTCCAAGGCTTGTTATTGTCTGACTTTTGGTTACAGCCATCCCAGAAACCATTGTCTACATCAAGGTCAGGAAGATTTACACCTAGGTTTTTTCCTGAGAGTTTTATAGCTTCAGCTCTTACATTTAGGTCTTTGGTCCATTTTGATTTAATATTTGAATGTGGTGTGAGATAGGGGTCCAACTTCATTCTTCTACATGTGGATATCCCACATTGTTTGATGAAAAGACTCTTTTTCTTCCCCATCGATGGTCTTGGCACCCTTGTTGAAAATCAGTTTTCCATAAATAATGGGTTTGTTTCTGGATTCTGAGTTGTATTCCACCGACAAAAAGGATAAATCTTAGCTAATGAGAATGTAAATCAAAATTAGGTCACTGCTTTTGGATTTGAGAAAAGTTCATGATACAACTTTTTATTTTTAAATTCTCCTCAATTTTCTTCTTATAGTCCAAGAAAACTAGATCACATCAGTGCACAGTGACTACAGATAAATACACAAACTATCAACTCTGTAAACTTTTTTTTCAATTTCCTGTTGCCTCTAAATAGCGCTTCTAAAGTAAGGCCATTAGTAGAACATCTAGAGTAATCTTTACTAACCATTTCTTGGGTATAAGCTTCTACCTTGCTCTCCTTTCCCACACCCCAACTGCATTCCACAAATGAGAAAGTCCATTTAGGTCCAATTTTATTTGTTGCTGTGTTTTGTTTTGTTCTGTTAAGATTTTGTTTATTTGAGAGAGAGCAAGCACATACAACTGGGCTGGAGAGGGACAAGCAGACTCTCCTCTGAGCAGGGGCCCAACACAGGGCTCCATCCCAGGACCCCAGGATCATAACCTGAGTGGAAGTCAGACACTTAACCAACTGCACCACCCAGGCACCCCTGTTTGTTACTGTTTTTTAATAACTTTTATCATTATAGGAGCGATAAGATATAGAAACTTAGAAAATACAAAAAATTAAAACTCAGTTTCACATTCTTACCACTCAGATCTGTATAACTCCTTTCAGATCATTTGCTATGCAAATATATCCATATGTGTGGTTTTTAGCCAAAAATGAGGTTTTATAGTCCATACCGAAATGAACTTACCTTTGCAGTCTGTAATCTCCATCTGTCAACTTCAGTGCATTTTTATTCCATCTAATACCAAAGCTATATTCAGATGTCCCCTCAATACCAGTTCTCAAAGCAGGGAACTGTTGTACCTGGCTGTTTCAGCCTCTAAGCCTCCTTTAACCTGGCTTATCTACCTCCCACCCTTTTGTTTGTGTTCAGTTTTAACAGTAGCTTATTAAAGATGTCCAGGTGTCCTGCAGAACGTCCCAATCTCTGGATTTATCTGTTGGCTTTCTTCAAGTAGTATTTAATATGTTTCTCTATTCCCCCCATTTCCTGTAAGCTAGAAACTATATCCACAAATTAGATGAATTCGAAAGAAAGGTTTTGGCTGGAATACAGCACAGGTGTTGTACCGCATCAGAAGTTGCATAGTGACCTGGTGACTCCTCAGTAGTGATGCGAAGATTGACCGTTGGTGAGAGTCTTGATCTCTTTCCATTATACAGACACTCCCAGTCTTTCACTTTGAGACTAAAAATGAACTCTCTGGTTTTTCTTCATCAAACATCCACCTAATAATTTTGCCACCATTTAAATGCAATTAAAATTGTAGATTTTAAGCAGAAAATACTGGATTGCTCTCCCATTCTTCTGAGAAACCTTAGAACTGAGTATTGGTTGATCTGATGGTTTCAGTGTGCCTAAAGCCCACCCCTCATTGAAGAACTTCGGTCTTAAAATTGTGATGTTTGATTTTTCCATCATTCTATTAAATCTTTTTATTTCAGCCTGAATTTAAAAGTGATAACAGAAAAGCCTAGATATGAAATAAAAGCCTGTTATCTATCCTTCCCTTCTCGCTTCATCTCCTGACTTCCTGTTCCCCATTCCAACGACAAAGAATTCAGGTGGAAGAAGTAACTTGTGTCACACCTAATATAGGACCAACTATTTTACCATAAAAGAGAATTGGGCTTTTTAGAATCAACAATTTTAAACAGAATTTGGTCTAAAATTAATATCTCAATGACTACAACTATTCTTTCAATATATTTAACATCCTGGCAAAAAGGTTGGCTTACAGTCATGTGCTCAACTTGAGCCACATTTGAGGCTCACTTGACATTTCCGCAGCTCACCATCTGGGAAGCCCTGGGTAAAAGGGGTTCTTCCTGAAGTGCTCACCTCTAATATCAGGGGCCAGCAAGTAAAATCTACTTCGTCTACAGAAGCCCAAGGATTTTGAGCTTTCCCCTCTCCCTGAGCACTTCCTGCCTAAGTCCATTCTCAGCACCTGTGACCAGCTCCTGTGCTGCTCCTTTCGGACCTGCTGTCAGTGTCCCAGCAGGGCTGAGACTGGGCGTTTCTGAGCCAAGGGCTTCCTCTCCTGGAATTCCCCAGGAGGGGATGAAGAACGCCTGAGGTTAAAATGATTTACAAGACCTTGTGCCAGACATACTTATGTTGAAGTAATTTTGGTAGTTTAGTGGGGTTCAGGGGGAAATCCAGTTGGGTGAAGTTTTATTAGGGCTCCAGCATGATATTTCTGTTTAGCAACATTTTAAAAGTGTGCCCGGGTAAATGCTTCTAGCCTTAAGCAGATCTGTGAGCTGTACCTAGGTGCATGCGAGTGTATGTGTGCACACGCCCAGCTGTAATGCACATACACAAATGGGGATGCATCTTCGGAAGAGTGGTACCTGGCGCAAGAAGCACACACAGTTCCTTACGGGGTCAGGAACTGGCAGAGAAGTCCCCACAGGCCGCTGTCTACCTTGAGAGTGGATTTTCTCCCTGCTGTCTTACAGCAGAGTCCCGTCAACACACTTCTCTTTTTCATTTGTCCTTAGGAAACCGAAAAGAGAAGAGCACCTGAGTGAAGAAGCCATCAAGGTGATCGCTAGCCTTCCGGACTTAACGTTCATGCATGCTAAGGTGTTGATGTTCCCAGCCACGTTAACACCTTCCACAAGGTCCCAGGAGAAAGCGGATGGATAACTGATGTGGATTGGACAATTTCAGTTGCTTTTCCTTCCCTCCAGCCCTTCCTTACCTACCATCAAAAGCATACCTGCTCTAATTAAAAAAAAAAAAAAAAAAAAGTTCAGCTGATTTGTTGGTAAGCCGCACTAGAAAGGTATACATAGTAATGTATATTTATTTACATACTGAAGTCCTAAATTTATATTAGAAAAAAAATGTAAATAATCGGGGGTGAACATTTTTGAAGATTTATTCTTTTTGTGTTGCTGGGGTGTATACATTTATGTCTTTGTGAAATACACTGGTGGTGTCCTTCTTACAAAACTTTTGAAATAAAAAAAAGAAAATTAAAAACTCAAATCTCCACTGTCTGTGAAATCCCCTTCAGTCTTTTCAGATTGCATTGAATGTTCTATTAATTTTTCATATCATATGTTGAATTACTTTTGCTATCATAAATAAGCTCCAAAGTCCCTGTTTAGCTTTTTTTTTTTTTCTTCCCAATTTTATGTGTGGTGGGTTTGTTTCAGATCTGGCTTTTTGTTAACATTTTTGCACTCTTTTTTAATCTTTTCAATCTGGCATATTGCTGTTTGACCTTTTGCAAGGTACTTTATCGATTGCTCTTTTGTTATAGGGTGTGTGGATCATTGTCAGAACTTGATTGGAGGGGTTTAAAGAGATTGTGTCTGTTTTAAATCAGTTTGGTTTGGAGAAGGACCAAATTATATGAATGTCTTACAATGAAATTTACTTGTTAATGATTTTTTGTTTTAGCGTACCACTATTTTTTGAGGATTTTGCACAGTGTAAAATGACATAATCATAGATTGCTATGGTTTAGGCTGTATATACAGAAAAAAACTATGGGTTTTAAATGTTTGGGGAAATTCCTATGGAAAAAAGAAAGACACGTAGAAGAACCTCTGACAAGGTTAATGTGCATGCCCAAGGTCTTTTGAGATTTCAGTGTGTAAATTTCCTTTTAGCTTACACAAAAATAAAATAATTTAAAAGAAATTGAGCCTGGTGTCTTTATACTTTGGTATCTGAGGGAAAATATGAGTTTGGATGCAAAGATTTATTCCATTTTAATGTATTTCAATCCAGAGGAAATCATTTAGCAGGGCTTCCACTTTTTTGAAAGCAGAAGGAATTAGGATCTGGCCCATTGGAACTGGGTCAGTACTAAAGGGGAACCGTTTTTATGTAAAACATGAGATTATAAAAGAAATTTCCATGATTCACTATAAATGTATCTTCATCAGAATTGGCGAGATTAAATAAGGGTTTACAGGGAATTTCTGTCTTTTCCAGAAAATACTACATGCATGATATCAAGGTGAGCAGGAAATTTCTACAAGGTAATCTTTAAATATTGTTATTAGCCGGGTGCCCAGGTGGCTCAGTGGTTGAGCGTCTGCCTTCGGCTCAGGCCGTGATCCCAGGATCCTGGGGTCGAGTCCCACATCAGCTCCCTGCTCGGCGGGGAGCCTGCTTCTCCCTCTCCTCGCTGCTTGTGTCTCTCTCACTTTATCTCTCGCTCACTCTCAAGATCTTTAAAAATATATAAATATTGTTACTAGCTGTTGTGTCAGCCGAGTCACATGACCTATTTCATCAGAGAGTGGCAGCCCGCCCTAGGCCCTCAGCCTGTGGGGAGGCTCTGGTGGAAGCCTCAGCCCCTCCCTCGCCGACCGTCCTGTGCTGCCGGGTTCACCCGGGCTGCGGGACCGCCGGTGCAAGCACTGCCTGGATGACGGCACCTCTCCATCCTCCACCCGCCATCTCCCCAACTTTTTTGGGGGGTTCTCTCCGAATAGTCCCAAGTCCTCAGTGTCCGGTGACCCTTCCGAGTGGAAGGATAGAAGCACTCCTCAGCAGAACTTCCCCAGTTGCAGTAACTAGAGCCCAAAGGGCTGCTTCTGCCCTGAGACCAAACCATAATGGCAGCCTCTCCCAGCGGCACCTCCCAGCCGTGGATTAGCTGCGTTCCTGTGAGAAAGGTCATCAACCCCTCTGAGCCTTAAAAGTGGGCACGGTACTACCCTTCTGTGGGGCTGCTGTGTTCTAATAAATGTAGAACGCTTGTCACGTGAGGAAAGAGCCAACGTAGCCAGAACCTAGAGGCAGCGAAACCTGTGATGCTCCCCACAATCCCCCCATCCCAGTAGATTCAAGAAGCCGTCGGAGGAGAAGGAAGGATCATGGCAAGTAACAAGGGATGGCGTCGTTATTCAGAAGTGGTCCAGGGAGTCTTCGTCCTCGAAGCGGCCCTGCCTCAGTGACACCCACAATGGATATGTCTTCTTAGAACCACATTCTAAAAAAATAAATACAAATAAATGAACAAATAAAAATTACAAAATAAATCTGACAAGCCAGATTCCCTGCTTGTCTGTCCTATGGGCCTTCCATGTTTTCGTCACAACAGGCACGTCAGCCTCGCATTCTCACAGGTCAAGGCCGGACTCGCCTTGACCGGAAGTGCCCCCACCAAGCCAGGGCTCGGGCCGCGCCAGAAGGCCGCGGCAGTGCGGGAAGAGCCTCCAGCGTCTCTCGGGGTCTCTCGGCCCAGGGAGAGCCCGTGGCTGCAAACAGCAGCTGACCACTTGTCTTTCTCGTCAACCGAGCGGGCCCTGCAGAGCCGGGGAGAAGAAACCAAAGAGCAGAGACCCTGAAAGCCGGCCACGCACAGTGGACACCGGTGTAGCCGTCAGCTTTGTGTCCTCGACGCCTTCAAGCCAGCTCCCCTCATCCCCCAGACTCGCATCTCCCCTTGCTGGTCAAACCCCAGCAGCCATACTTAGGTCCCCATTTAATCCAGACTGGGAAATATGGGAGAAATGTCCCTAAATTGAGTCATGTGTCACTACTATTTTTGTGAGTCATGCTTTTATATAGAAGCTTGTTCTTCCCTCTACATGATTATCATGTTCTCTATTTAGAACCTGCCACTTCGTTCCCTCGCGTTTCTTGAATCCGTTAGGATTAGGTTTGGCTGTGAGTAACAAAAACCCAAAATACTGCATTCCGTGTAATAAGATTCATACTTCTGTCATACTTCGGAGCTGCTCCGAGATTGGAATGTGCCCTACAGTTGGAGGGGCACCCATTTCACCAGCAGGGGTCTTTCGGTTAGTGACACACCAGCTCATGCTGTCTACGGTCAAGGGCCAGGGTTGATGAGACCTGGTAATGGTGGCTTAAACCATTGAGGTTCGTTTGTCTTGCAGGCTGGGGCTGGCGACGGGGCTCCGTGAGATCACCAGTGACTGACGCTCTTGACTATCTCGTTCCGCCACCAGCCCACACATGGTGTCTACCTCATGGTCCAAGGCGGCTGCAGATGGTTCGGCCACTAGCCCTATGTTCCAGCCATCAGTGAGGGAAGAGCGAAGAAGAGAGCATTCTCCCTCTCAAGAGCACTTGCCATAAGGTCTACAAAATAACTCTAATTACTACCTTGTGGCCAGAACGTGGTGGCAGCGCCGTATCTGGCTACAAAAGAGACTGGGGAGGACCTGTGTTCTGGGCAGCCTCTAAATGGGAGTCTGGTAGGAAGAAGGAGAGAACAGACCCTAGGACAACTGCAGAGCTGGGCCTCATTTTTCACTGCCTGCAGTGTTTCACTGAGTTACATTAATACCTAGGGAAGTGGATCCAGGGTCACTGTCTCAGGACGGGATCTGTTGACTTCCTGGTGTTCTAAGAGGGGAAGGAATCGGGGTACCTGGGTGGCTCAGTGGTTGAGCATCTGCCTTCGGCTCAGGACGTGATCCCGGGGTCCTGGGATCGAGTCCCACATCGGGCTACCTGCTTCTCCCTCTGCCTGTGTCTCTGCCCTTCTCTGTGTGTCTTATATGAGTTAAAAAAAAAAATATTTAAGAGGGGGACGGAATCTATAGTGAGCAGCAACACAAGTTTACTGGGACCTGGGAGGAACAGATGCTAGGACACAATCCTGGATGGTAGAGGGGAGCACCTGGGGAGGTAGAAGGGACACGGGATGGGGCTGGGGGTCGTGTGTTCTAAAGAGAGTTCTCCACTAACCAGCTGTAGCATGTGGAACAAATCCCTTTTCCAAGTCTCAGGTAGTTCAGAGTCTATGGAATTGAAAACTAAGGTAGGAAGAAACCTCAGAAAAACCACAGAATTCTCGGGCTGGGAGATGAACGAGACCGATGCCCAGAAACCAGCCCCAGGGGCCCTGCAGTGGGGGAGGGGAGGGCTGGCCCCTGCAGTGACTCACAGGGCCTCTATGTCGGGGGACGGGGGTGTTGCAGATTGCAAATTTCAAAAAGCCAAGGATGATTCAATTCTCCAAGCTGAGGAAATGGGAAGTCTACACAGGAAATCGACTTGCCCAACATTACGCATCTATAACCAGAGGCAGGACCTGAAAACAATTTTCCCGACTCCTGGTCTTTTCATCTGCAGCCTCCCGCATCTCCCCGCCTTGGAGGGGTGGCTAGGCCAGCCTGTGCCTGAGCCTCATTCGTAGGGACCTCAAGGGAGCTCCGAGTCCCAGAAGGGGGGGGGGCACCACCAAGCTTGCTCTGATGGCTGGCAGGACTGGTAAGACTTCTCAGTGGAGACCCAGGGTCCCCACAGCCTCCGGGAGTGCTGTTCCTGACAGTAAGTCAGCCTGACCTCCGGAGTCTTATATGTCAGTTATCCGTTGTTTCAGCTTATCCTTCCGGCCCGGGCTCTAGCTCAGAGGAGCATTTCATTTTTTTTTTTAAGATTGTATTTATTTATTCATGAGAGACACAGAGAGAGAGAGAGAGAGAGAGGCAGAGACACAGGCAGAGGGAGAAGCAGGCTCCATGCAGGGAGCCCGACGTGGGACCGGATCCCAGGATCTGGGATCACGACCTGAGCCAAAGGCAGATGCTCCACCTCGAGCCCCTACCCCCACCCCCGGCGCCCCTGAGAAGAGCATTTCTCAGATGACTTCACATATGACCTGTGACCGTGTGACCGTGTGACCGCGGCGCGGCACCTGCGATTTCACCCTGTGCCCCGGGGCCCCGCTGCGGGATGCGCTCACCTGCCGGCCCCTCCCGGGAGCCCTTCCGGCGCCCCCACCGGGCCCCCTCACCCCCGCGGCAGCTCCCCAGCCCCCAGGGCTCAGCAAGCCTCACCAGCCCACCTGAGGGCCAGACGCAGGCGGCGCTCCCGTTCCGTCCCCCGCCTCCCCAGCCCTGAGAGGCACCCAGCTATCCTCGCCCCAGTTTCCTGGTGAGGCAACCGAGGCCTAGAACGTGGACTGGCCCAAGGTCACTCAGCCAGAGGAGGAGCGTCTAGAACCCCAGCCGTCTGGTCCGAAGGCTGAACGCTTCCCCAGGGCGCCAGCGGCCCACCGCGGAGGGCGGACGGCACCTCTGGGCGCTTCGGGGCGGCCCTTGGCTCTCCTCAGGCTGCGAGGCCCGAGGGCACTTAGGGACAGTGTCTGCCCCTGTCGGCCCCGGGCCCCCGCTCGGCGCCGCCACCTGGGCAAACCCTCACCTCGTCCGCTTCCTAAACCAGTCCATGCATCAGCCCCTCGGTCAGATGCACGGGGATCCTTCCAGAATCTGTGCTTTGCCTTCGCCTGCAAATACCGCAAGCCCCCCGCAAGCCCCATGTGGTTTTCCCCACAGCATATCGGTCCTGTGGCTCGGGGCCTCGGCCTCCAAGCTCTGGAGCAGCCGAGGGACCGTGCCCGCCCCAGGGGCTTCCATTTGGCCGAAACCATCTGTCTGGGTCTGGTTTTGCCTCAGCCCCTGCCCTGCAAGCAGCAAGTAGGAGCCGGCCGAGTGGGGATCGGGGCCACTCCGGGCCGACCCTGTGGTCTACACCGCCAGTGGCCCCTGGCTGAAAGTGCATGGCTCGCCAGGAGACCCCCAAACCTAGAATCACCCCCTTCCCGGGGATGCCCCCCAGGTGGTTGTCTGGGAATCGGGGGGGGGGGGGGGATCAGCAAGGACAACCCTCCGAGCAAGGCCCCACGTGACCCCCGGGTTGGTCCTCAGACAAGCTGGGTACCCCCAAGGGAAGGCATGGTGACAGTCACTCCCCCGGTGACCACGAGGACCCTGAAGGCACCGCTGGGCCATGATGACGGCGGCCACCCGCTTTACCCCCACCCCCACCCCCACCCCCCCGTCCCATCAGCGCCCCAGGCCCCGACGGTAGGATCCACACCCCGCTCGCCTTCCGCTAGATTCAACCCCCCCAAACCCCTCTGCTGCGGTGCCTGGGGCGGGTGGGGGGAGCAGGGCGCCCCGGACCGTCCCAGCCCTCGGGCTCCGCTCCTCCGAAGCCGCAGTTTGACGGGCTTAGGGTTTGTTTCACTTTATATCTGCGGAGTTGTCCTGGGAGCCGGACCTGTGACCCGGTGGGAGCCGCTAATTCATGGGCTCAAGACGGCGGCACAGACCAGCCCTCCGCCTCCTGCCTCCGTGGGAAGACGCCGCGCCCCGCCAGGCCGAGGAGAGGCCAGAACTCGGCGGGCAGCCCCTCGGGCTCGTGGCCTCCATTCGGGCCCGATCCCGGCCAAACGCCTGCTCGGATCCCAGTCCCGATCCTGCCCGGATCCCGGCCCTGATCCCAGCCCTGATTCCGGCCTCAATCCCGACTCGTTCCCTGCCCCGATCCCACCAGATCCCAGCCCCGATCCTGCCCCCGATCTCGGCCTGGATCCCAGTCACGATCCCAGCCCGATTCCGGCTCGATCCCGCCCAGATCTCGGCCCCCTATCCCACCGGGATCCCGGCCCGATCCCAGCCCCTGGAATCCCCCCAATCCCCCCCCCCCCGCCCGGCCCGCGAAGGGGAGGTGGCGTTTCCCTTCGGCTACTACCTTGTAGCTCCCTCCTAATTTACAATCTGTTTGCTGTTTCAGATGTTTGGAAAGAAAACGCCTGAGTCAGCAGCTCTGGAAAGCTTCATTTGCAGTGAAATCTGGACTCTTCTTTCCCATCCCAGATTTTGTTTTGTTTTGTTTTGTGGCTGGAACCTCACATCTGTGAGGCAGGCGGGACCTCACGGGCCGGGTCACCAAACACCTATTGAAAGGATGCATTCAAGGGTGGCAAATCTGGGCAGGGCCCACGGGTGACAACTGGTATTTACCTAATGTCGGCCTCAGCCGAGCGGACGGAGAGGAGCAGGATGACAGCCAGTGGTGGGTCCCGGCTCCCGGGGTGGGGGACCCCCTCAGGAACAGCGGCCCCAAGGGCAGACCAGAGAGCAGAGAACAGAGGCAGTTTTCCCAAGCGAGGGGGCATCACCCAGGGGTAGTGTCCCCACCGCCCACCTCTGCGGAGACCGTCCTCCCGGCCACTTGCACAGCAGGTGACACTGGTCCATCTGGCTGTCTAGGGTGGCGGCGAAGGGGCGCGCGCTTGGGAGGGGCAACAAACGGACCTGGAGCCGCAGCTTTCCCGGCTAGCTGTCCCCAGCTGTCACCAGCCCCCGCCACGGGGCTCCTGAGGTGGCCTGAACATCCCTCCCGGGACAGCAGCAGCAAGGAGGCAGCAGGCTTCGAGGCCTGGCACTGCCGCTCCCTGACGGCGACACCAGACCCAGCCTGTAAGGTGCAGGTGGGAATCAGGGGGCAGAAGACCAAAGCAGGCTTCTTAGGAGAATTCAGGACACACGTCCTGTTAAACACTGAGCAGGACATGCGGCGACGCTAACTGCTCAATAAATGCTGGGCGCTCGGATTATTAGGATGCCGCGTTCCCCTGGGCGCCTGCAGCATGCCCTGCCCGCCCTGGGAGCCTCTGGACCTCAGGCCTAAGTTAGGGTGCAGTCCCCCAGTCCAAGAAGTAATTGGGGAGCAGCAGGCCGGCCGTTCACCGCCTTTCCACCTGAACGGTGAGGCCCAGACCTGCTGAGGCCCGCGAGCAGGCCCCGGGTCGCTGTGGGGGCCCCGGGCCACAAAGGGGTGCCCAGACCCTCCAGAGGGAACGCACAGGGCGTCTCCATAAAACGTGACCTGTGCAAGTCCTGTCTGGTGGTGGGCTTTTTTTTTTTTTTTTTTTTTGAGAGAGAGGAGAGAGAAAGAGCATAAGCAATGAGGAAGAGGGAGAGGGAGAAGCAGACTCCCTGCTGAGGAGGGCGCCTGACTCCGGGCTCGAACCCAGGGCCCTGCGATCATGACCAGAGCAGAAGGCAGATGCCTGACGCACCGAGCCCCCCAGGCGCCCCTCAGGGTGGCCTTGCGACGACGGTAGCTGGGAGGTAGACGTTAGGGGAGGAGAGCTCAGTCCCAGAGAGGCTGCCGCTCACTCCTCATCTTCCATGAAGCAAGTGAACACCCTGCGCTGGCGCGCGGCCCTCCTGGACACGCAGGGGGTGCAGGGGCTCGGGCGTGTGGAGCACAGGGGCCCAGAGGGCGCGAGCCCTGGCCCTCGGGGCACCTCGTTCTCCCTCCTTGAGCCGTCCTAGACCTTAGGTAGCTTAGATTTTATTTACTTATTTACTTTGCTGAACAATTTCTGAATAAAGGGTGGTTATCCTCCCATGTCCCCCCCAACACACCAGCGTCACATCAAAACACAGGGGTCTTCTCACTAACCCCAGTGCTAGTGGCACCCCCGCGAAAATGAACGATAATATCTGATCGCCGTTTGAAAACCAGTCTCCTTGGACTCCCCAAGGCGTCCCTAAAAAGTCAGAGCTTGCCTGTTCAAACCGGGCTCCACTCAAGGAGGGAGCGTCCCACTTGACCACATGTCCCTTTCAGTCTAGAACAGTTCTCTCGACCTTTTATTTTTTATGACGTTGCTGTTGTTGTTGTTTGTAAGAGACCAGGCCAATTGTGTGGCAGAATGTCCCGGATTCTGGATGTGCCTGTTTCCTCCCGGTGCCGCGTGGCTTGTTTGTTTTCCATCCCCTGTATTTCCTCCAACGGTGTCTGAGTCCCTTCAGGCTGCTTAAAAGAAAGTACCATAGACAAGGGCGGTTTGTAACATCAGGAATTTATTTCTCACGATTCTGAAGGCTGGGAAGTCAAAGGTCAAGACAGCAGCTTGGCCAGGTTCCGGCGAGAACCCGAGTCCTGGTCCTTTCACCACATCCTCACATGGCAGAAGGGGTGAGGGAGCCCTCTGGGGCATCTTCGAGGGCCACGAGTACCATCCCAAAGGCCTTGATCACCTCCTAAAGGCCCCACCTCCAAATACCCTCACACTGGGGCTTAGGATTTCAAATAGCAATTTTTTTAAAAAGATTTTATTTATTTATTTATGAGAGACACACAGAGGCAAAGACAGAGGCAGAGGCCCCATGGAAGGTCCCCGCAGAAGGCCGGGGACATCAGACAGCTGGCCACCCGGGATCCCCCAGCTGTGGGAAGTGGCCGCGTGGGTCCTCAGTCATGTTGGGCTACCGCAACCCAAGCAGCACTGGCCACCTGGTGGGCGGCCTTCCCTCCTCCCGGGACCTCCCCAGGCCTCTGCATGGCTCAGAGCTCCAAGAAGCCTTTCCTGAGCGCTAGCTACGAGCGGACGCGCCACACTCGGGGCTGGGCTTTTCTTCTCAGTGCACATTCCCCTCCCACATATATTTACTGTTTATGTGGTTTATCTGTCTCTCCCGCCAACACTCTAAACGGCATTAGGACAGGGAGCTTTGGGGCAGCCCGGGTGGCTCAGCGGTTTAGCGCCGCCTTCAGCCCGGGCCGTGACCCTGGAGCCCCGGGATCGAGTCCCACGTCAGGCTCCCTGCATGGAGCCTGCTTCTCTCTCTGCCTGTGTCTCTGCCTCTCTCTCTCTCTCTCTGTGTGTGTGTCTCATGAATAAACAAATAAATCTTTAAAGTAATAATAATAATAAAGGACAGGGAGCTTTGCTGCTTTGTGCGCTGCTCTATCTCCAGTGCCTAGAACGGCTTGTCATGGGTAAGGAAGGCACCTAATAAATCTTGAATGAATGAATGAATGAATGAATGAATGAATGGGCCCCACAGCAGACAGCCTCATTCCAAGCCTACAATTGACCTTAACAGATACTGTTTGAGGTTATCATCTTCCCAGAAACAGGTACGAAAATTCCGAAAGGACACTTGACATGAAGTAGATTTAAAAAAAAAAAAAAATCACACCAATGGTGAGCAATAAACTCTCCCCTGCATGTTGTCTGACCTCCCCAGCCCCGGGGCCCCCCTCCCTGCTGCCAGAGTTTGGGCAACTCCCGAATGGCTCAACTCGGGCTGAGTCCAGGGCCTGTTGGTCATAAATACCATTTCGTCCCACTCAGCGAATAAAAAGGCCGCTCACTGCTCACTTACGGCGTTTGGCGCGGAGGCTGATTCCCTCTCTGATTTTTTTAATCTGAGGTTGAGTCTTCTCTCTCGCCCTCTTGTTTGCCCTCGCCCGCTGAAGGGTGCCCCTGTTCACTCCCAGCGCGGGTTGAGGCCTGGCGCAGGCCCCAGTGAGCCCGGGGCCTGGGAGAGGGAGTGGGGGGCGGGGAGCCCCGAGCCGAGGGCCTCCCACCCATGAGCCAAGCAAGGGGGCAGCCTTTGTTCTGCTGCAGTAACACCAACAACCAGCCCCGGGGGGGGGGGGTTGGGGGGGGGCTCTGGAGCCCGCCATCCCCGACCCCCCGCAAGGCACCGTGCACTGGGGAGAGGCCGGTGCGCCTGTTCCCAGCAGCTTGGTGACAGCGCCCCACCCCCTCCCACAAGCCTCCCCTGGGGAAGAAAAACACAAGACGGCATCTGGCAGCTTTCTGGAAGGCTCCAGGGCAGGCCCCCTCCCTCCAGGAGCGCGAGGCACTGGGGAGACGCGGCCCAAGGGAGGGGCGGGGCGGGGCATGCGGGGTCACTTCCCGCGGGTCTCCGGCAGGTGCCGGCGCCCCCCCCCCCCCGGAGTCCCCCACGGTAGCTCCTCCCAGCAGCCCTGGGCACAGGCGCCCCGCTTGTCGCCTCACCCTGCGCCCACGAAGCTCCCGCAACGTGCAACCTGCGCAGACTGGCCTGCGGGTTGCGGTCCGAGCGCCCCGCTCCCCCTCGGGTTCCCCCCCCAGGAGCTGCGAGGGCGATCTCGGGGGCTCCCGGCGCCCTTGCAGCCCCCCTTACAGACCGCCTGCCGTGCGGACTGGGAGCCAAAAGAAAGAGGAATTTCAAGGGGCAAGAGGTCCCCCTGGAGCAGGGCGGCCGGGGGGAGGGGGGGCTGCGCACGGGGCCTGGGGCAGTGGGAGGGGCGGCTGCCTAACCCTAACCCTAACCCTAACCCTAACGACAGCTCCCGGGGCCTGGGCCGGCCGCCCGGGGGAGCCCCCCACCCCACCCCGTCGAGGTTAACACCCCTCGCTCCCTCTCCTGCAGGGTCTGGGAGATGCGCCTTCCGTGGGGAGACCCAGGGATGAGCAAGGCCGCGGCCCCACCTCAACCCGCCCCGCCTGCTGCGCCACCCGGGTCTACTCACAGTTCGCAGGGAGGCCTGGGTGAGGCCGTCGGGCCTCTGCAGCCCCTTCCCGAATGTTCTGTGTGGTCTGCTACCCATTCCCTTGCTCTAGACGTTTGGAGAAGAGCCCCGGACACCGGGAGTCGGCGAGCTGGGGGCTGCCTGCAGGGTCCCGCTGCTTTCAAGACCGGATCACTTCCCTGCCCCTCCTGCTAGTGTTTGACCTTTATCTGGATTCTCTGAGGCAAAAATACCTACAATATAGCCCACCTATGGGCAGCCCGGGGCGGGGGGGGGGGGGGCGCAGCGGTTTAGCGCCGCCTTCAGCCGAGGGTGTGATGCTGGAGGCCTGGATCGAGGCCCGCGTCGGGCTCCCTGCGTGGAGCCTGCTTCTCCCTCTGCCTGCGTCTCTGCCTCTCTCTCTCTCTCTGTGTCTCATGAATAAATAAATAAAATCTTTAAAAAAATAGTACACATATTTATATATTCTATACAGATGAATATCTTTCAGCCACTCGCGAGGGCATTTTTGCCACTTGCCACCAGACTGTGTTCTATACTTCCCTGAGCCATCTGGACATTTTGTAGGAGCTTCCCTTCTTGCAGAAGGGGGGCGGGGTGGGCTGGGGAGGACACAAAGCCCTCTGGGTTAATGTGCTGGAAGCCGCTGCCAAGCTTATAAATTAAGAACTATTGTCTATTTTTTTTTAAAGATTTCGTTTATTTATTCATGAGACACGGCGGGGGCGGGGGGTGCAGAGACACAGGGAGAGGGAGAAGCAGGCTCCATGCAGGGAGCCCGACGTGGGACTCAATCCCGGGTCTCCAGGATGACGCCCTGGGCTGAAGGCAGGCCCTAAACCGCTGAGCCACCCCGGCTGCCCCAAGAACTACTGTCTTTAAACTCGTTCGGCAAACCTACAGAAAAATGGATTTAAGTTGAAAGTAATGTCATTTCCACACAACCTGGGGAGCACGTGCAAAGCCCCAAAGCTAAAAGCTACTACTGCACACTGCTCAGGAGCTCCCCGCCCCCTGGGCGGATATCCCAAGAGCTTTAGTGAAAACCAACATAACACCAACTTGTTTGACCAAGCTTTTAGAATAAATGAGCTATTAGATTCTTAAAGCAGGACTAGAACATGAATGAGCTCTAGACCCCAGTGCAGTTATAAACCAACAAATTAGGCATGGTTTTGCTTAACAGTTTTAGCTTAATGTAAATATATATTATTACTTAGAACATTAGCATCTGAACTACCTAATGACTTTATCATTTTATTTTAATTAAAATCAGATTTTTTTTTTTAAACCAGAATTAAACCCCATGGGGCTCCCCGGCCACGCGGGGGCCAGTGCACGGGGGCGGGGCTTGTTGCTCGGGGGCGGGGCCAGAGGCGGGGGCGGGGCCAGCGGCGCGGGGGCGGGCTTCAGCCTCGGGGAGGTACAGCTGGGAGCTGTCTCCTGTCCAGCTGGATTTTCCAGTCAAGTCTGCACGTTCCTTCCTGTTCCTTCCCTCATCCTCCGGCAAACACGTGACTTGAGCCGGGCGCCCAGAGAGTGAGGGGATTCCCACAGAGAAGGGTGCCTTGGAGGCCCGGGCGCCTGCCTCCCGCCTCACCCTCCTTACCCACCCACCCCGCCCTGCGCAGCTCCCTGTAGGCCCCGGCCCCGCCCCCGCCCGGGACAGCCACAGCCCGAGAGCGGGACGGGCCTCGCAGACCGTAACCCCTGTGCCCAGCCGCCCTCCGCACCAGGCACGGGATGGGGGGGCGCCCGGGGGCGGGGGGCCCGGTGCCCCTGAGCCTCGGGCTCGTCCTGGGCGCCAGGAGGCGGCCCCGCGCGCCGGCCACACGGTCAGCGGCGAAGCCTCGGTCCCGCCACGTCGGGCTCCGGTCCCTGTCCCGGCCCCAGGCCGCTGCGCCACCCCCGCCGCCTCGCCCCTGCACATACCCCCCTTCCCTGCCAGGCCGCCCTGAGCCGCCCCTCCCGGGATGGGAGACGCGCAGGCTCTCAGGCCTCCCGGAGGACCCCCTCCACCGCCCAGACCTCCCCACCACCGCCCTGACCCCCCTCCACAGCCCGGACCCCCCCCCCACCGCCCGGACCCCCCTCCCCCTCCACCGCCCAGATCCCCCTCCATGGCCCGGACCCTCCTCACAACCGCCCGGACCCCCCTCCACAGCCCGGACCCCCCTCCTCCCCCACCGCCCGGACCCCCCTCCATGGCCCGGACCCTCCTCACAACCGCCCGGACCCCCCTCCACCGCCCGGACCCCCCCCACCGCCCAGATCTCCCCCCACCGCCCGGACCCCCGCTCCACCGCCCGGACCTCGCCCTCCACCGCCCGGACCCCCCTCCACCGCCCGGACCTCCCCCCCACCGCCCGGACCCCCCTCCACCGCCCGGACCTCCCCCCCGCCCCCCCCCGCACTGGAGTGCCCCCCCCCCCGGCCCCCTGCGCTCCGCAGGCCCCAGGGCACAGTCACGTTGGCGGGAGTTAGAGCAGCGAGTCCACGGGGCGCGGCCTCGGGAGGACCCGATCCTGCCTTCGTTCCCTGTTAGCCTGTTAGCCGTGGGCCGGCCCTTCACCTCGGCCTCCGGGGACCGCGGACAGGCGAGCCCGGCTTCCCCCATAGACATGGTCTTTCCTGGGTGACGGCCACGAGGGACTCGGAAATGGACCCCGGTTTCCTCAAAGACTTGATGCACTTAGCGCCTCCGCAGCCTAACCCGGGGCTGGGGCCGGTGGGGCTGGAACAGGTTAGCCGGGCCTCGGGGTGAGTCCTGGGTCCTCCGCGCCTCCTGCGGGGACCGCGGGCCCTGCTTCCTGGAGGTCCTTTATAGGCTCAGTGACAATCCACCCAGAAGGTTCTGGGTCGCTTCGGAGACACCGATGTGAAAGCTCGCTTCACTAACCTAGAGCAAGAGATGCTCATAGTTCATCCTTTTCCCCAGAGTCATCTTCAATACCTTTATATAAGGTTTTCTTTTTTTTTTAATATAATGTTTTCAATAACATTGTAAACACGCCTAAGTCTGTAATGTGTCCCAATCCCCCAGGCCCAGGTCTTACCCTAGTGACAGAGAAGGGGAGCCTGGTAGCCACGACTTGGTGGGAATGCCCCCCACCCCCGACGTTTTACAGCCAGCACCCTTCGGGCCACACTGCCCTTAACCCAAGCAATAACTCTGAGGATGGGATCTGGATCAGAGAGGGGGAGATTTGGGCATGGGGTGGCCACGTTCCTCCAGTCGCCTCTCCCAGGTGACCCTCCCAACCTGCCTCTGAGCATTTGAATGTTCACAGGGGTTAAGGAGTGAGAGGAGCGCCTGGAGAATTGGGCCCCTGGCTGGTCGGCGGGTGCCCCCGGGTAGGTGAGACCAGAGAAGGCCGGAGAGAGCAGGGCTTTGTTCAGAGCCAACTGTGATATGTCAAGAGCCTGCAAATATCCTCTTTGTCCCAACAAGTCCACTGCAGGTATTTCTCTTATGGGAATAATCAGAGAAACCGTAAATGAGCCACAACGATAGGGGAGCGGTTGAAACAGGAGGGGCGCTGTCACATGAAACCACGGTCTTCAGCCATCAAAAATCCCTTTTCCAAATAATTTCTAATGATCTGGGAGTTTCTCATGATATAAGGTTGAAAAGCAGCATAAAAATAGTATTGTAGGGGCGCCTGGCTGGCTCCGCAGGTGAAGTGCATGACTCTTAATCTCAGGGTTGTGGGTTCGAGCCCCACGTTGGATGTAGAGATTACTTGGAAAGACAATCTTTTTTTAAAAAATGGTGTTGCATGTTGTTGAACTTATCCAGAAATACATCTTACTTATCTAAAAATACATATTATTGTAATATAGATAATAGATATAAATAAAACAAAGGACTAGAAGGAAATTCACCGATTCACAAAGGTTTTCTGTGGGTGGTGGGATCACGGGGGATAGGTGTTTTCTGCTTCGCTGTTTCCCATCTGTGTTTCTAGAATGAGCACTTTTTTACTTTAGCATTCGAGAAAAATAGTTTAAGAACCTACAATGTTCTCAGCATTGTACCAGACTCAAAGATGAATAAGATAACAAAAGCCTATTTTCTGTCCCGGAGGAACTGAGGTCCAAGGAGACAAGAGGTACCCCCAAAAATACCAACCCAAGGCAGGGTAGGAGACATCCTGAAGAGGCGAGCAGCATGCAGTGGGAGCACCGGAATGTAAGCTCCTTGGGGCCAGGCCTGGGGTAACGTGGCGACAGGCTGGGGCACAGGGCAGGGTGGCCTGAGAGTTCAGCTGTGCTCCCAGTGCCCTGCGACTGTGGGCAACCTGGGCAGAAGGAGCCTAACTTTCCTCATCTGTGAAATGGGGTAACAAGAATGTTCCCATGAACAGTTAAGGTGATGGAGATGAAGCATGGTGCCTGGCACCCGGGAAGCTCAATACAAATGAGATTTATGGTAAAAATTTGAGTCAAGTCTGGGTGAGAAAACCCAAGGGCTGTAGGGAAAGGTGGGGGAGTGGGGGATTGGGGGGAGGGGATGAGGCAGGGGGCTAAGCGCAGGCAGCAGGGTGCAGCTTCTGGGGTAGGAGAGGCTCAGTGCAGGAAGGGGGGGTTCGGGGTGCCTCCTCCAACCCAGAGCAAAGGAGTAAGTGGGGGACACAGGGATGAAAGAGAGGGTGCGGACCCAGCTGGACTGGGAGCCTTCAGCTCCGGGGAGGGCAGGGAAAGGGCGTGGAGGGGCGCACAGGGTGGGGGTGCTCACAAGCCACAGGGTGCCAGCGGCCTGGGCCTGGGCGTACTGCCCCCGGGTGACAGGTGACGAAGCGGAGGCTCGGGGGCTTTCCGGGGAACCTCCTGCGTGCTCCCCGAGACCCCTCACCCTGCCTGTCCCCCAGGTGGGGCCTGCACGGGCTGGAGCAGGGGGGCTGCGGGGCAGATCCCGGGGTTCGCAGAATTCGAGTACGGTTGCTTGGACAACGTCCTAAACCCCTTGAGAGGCCCAGACGTGGGGGAGGTGATCTCCCCCCCGCGGGACCCCTCCGGGCGGGCTGGCGCCAGGGCCCGGACCCCTGGACCACCTGGCTCGCTGGGCCTGCGCTCCTCTGTCGCGCTGACAACTGGAAAGAGATGCAGTGCCTCAGAGGAGGCTTCCCTTCCGAACCTTAGGGACCCGGAGGGGCAAGATTGCTGTGCATCTGAGGGGGGACAATGGAGAAGCAAACGTGTCCCATAGAAAGCCAACTTTTACACCCCCCACCCCCCACCCGCACCCCCACTCCCGCAGCCCCACTCAGGCTGTCTTCAGGGAAAGCCTTATTGCCTGAGCGAGCATTTTTAATTTTTTCCAATCCACCTGGCAGAGAGCCTGACCACAGCATCTGCCTCACCCTTTCTCCTGAAACCCTGGCCTCCTTGATGGGATTTATAGAATTTAGGGGAGGAGGGGGGCGGGGGCTGTGTTGTTTCCCAGTTCTGCCGCCCATTTTTCACAAGAGAAAACTGGGTGTCAAAGAGAGGAGAATAGATTCTGCAATAAAAGCATTTGGAGCCAGGAGGGGGAAATCTAATTTATAACAAGGGTTCTCGACCGTAGCTGCAAATTAGAAGCACGAGGACACTTTAAAACATACCGATAACCGGGCTCCGTCAAATATTTGCTCTGGGATGAGGCCTCTCCCTGTCTCTCTCCCTCCCTTTCTTCCTTCCACCCTCCCTCTCTTCCTTTCTTTAAAAAGTCAGCCAGGTGAGTCTCATCTGCCAGGGGCGAGAACTGCCCACAGTAGGTGAAACAACTGTGTTAGAAAGAAGAGGATTCGACAGAAAAATGGACCCAGGAGGTGAAGGGCTAACTCGGAGAAGAAATAAAAATGGCTAATGGGCACATGAAAAACAGTTGACCCCAATTAATAATTAAAGAAATGCTAAATAAAACAATAATGAGATAGCATTTCATGTATCAAATTGTCAACCTTTCTTTTTTCTTAAATGAAAGAATATTCCTAGGAATGGCAACAGTAGTGCCATGTGAGTGTGAGTGTGAGTGTGAGTGGTGGGGGGGCTCCGGCATCGTTTATGAGGATAGAGGGCTACAGTCTTCCCTGGGGGCACCTGGGGCCAGGCCTGCGCTTTTAACCCGTCAGTGTCACCTCAAGATTCTAGATCAGGATGTCCTGAGATTGTAACTAGAGTTGTTAATCATTGCAAGAAGAAAAAAAAAAAAAAAGGAAATTCCTAAATATTTCACATTAGAAAATTAGCTCGATGAATTACAGTGTAACCATAGAACAGAATGCCACCCAGCCACGGAATATGATATAGTAGATGAATAAATATGTCCCTGCTTGGGGAAAATGTTCAGATAAATTATTGAGTGCAAAAAAGTTTCCAAATAATAATGGTAACCGTTTTTGTTTTGTTAGAAAAATAAAGAGTATGGAAAAGTGTGTGTGTGTGTAGGCGTCTGCACTTAGGAACTTACAAAAACGTATGTAAGGTTTTAATAGTCATCACCTCTAAGACAAAAGTGAGGATTTTACATTTTTATTTTTGCTTCTCTGTATTTTCCAGCTTTGCCCTACAAAAGGACATACTTGTTTTGGTCAAAACAAAAAAAAATCTTTTTAATTGTAAAACTTACATTGCAGAGCAAAATTGCTAATCTGTTTTCTTCTGGGAGGGGCAGTCAATATCTTGGAGCAATGAAATCTCCAGATAATCCCCTCCACTCTTCCTCTAGCATCTCATCTTTGACCAAGAAGCCAAAATAGAGCCTCAATTTGGATCTCTCCTCTCCTTCCAGGCCTTTCCCACACTGCCGAGCTGTGGGAACTGGCTAGGAGTTGGCGCTGGGGGAAGAAGAGGATCCAGAGGTCTGAGAAATCCCATCAGCGTGGAGAAGAACCCAGGCTTTGAAGTCCTGGATCTGCCCCTATTTAGCTCTATGTGACCTTGGGTCAAGCCCTTACCTTCTCCAAGCCTCAGTTGTGCACAGCTATAAGGTGGGAATAATAATAGTGCTGAGCTCATTGGTGATTGCTCACAAGGCTTTCCTGAGATAAGGCGACGTAAAGCATTTAGCACGTCGCATGGCACAAAGCACTCGACAAATGGCACTTCTGATCATTTCTGATTTGGGATGCCAGACTCTTCTTCCCTGCCCGGGAGGTGGGGGAGCCACACCAGGAGCCTCTGACCTTCCTGACATTCACCGAGGCCCTTCTGACCATCTTGGGAAGGAAACGAGAGAGAAGCCAAACCGCTGACCCACAGACTCCAGAAGGGCCTTCTAGACTCTCTGCTAGACTTATCACCTAGGTGGGGGCTCTTACCTGCAGCCCCTTCCCCACATGCCCTGTTCCTCCTTCCTGTAAATGTCTGTGGACTCTGGTTCTGCATCTTGACCTTTCCTCCATGGTACCTCTGTTCATTGCAGTCTACTTGGGGATGCCTCAGAGCCACCCGAGGCCTGTGAGCTCCTGTTGCCACTGTTCACCACCCCCGCCCTTGCAACCTGGGACTAGGGGATGAAAATAAACTCACCCACCCATCCTCTCAGCCCCATGACCATCTCCATGCTGGTCATGCTGAGTCCCTTACTACCAACCCAAAGGCAGTTCCCACTGGGGTGACCCAGCTCCTCATTGCAGAGTGAGGTTCAGAGGTCCCAGCCGGTGCAGCAGCTGGGACTTGTCACCCAGGCTCAGGGAGCTTCCTTGACAGCAGTGCAGGTGCCTTCTGACAAAATTGGGAACAGAGTGGCTCTGTGGTCTCCTAGAAGGCTCCATCTGGGAGATAGAGAAGCTGTGCCCACTCCTTGACCCAGAGGAGGCCAGAGTCCCTGGAGGCAGCAACTGGCCCACCTGTTCTCCACCCCTCTCCAGAGCAGGGCTGCCCGGGACCAGGGCCTTGGAAACAGTGTTGCGAGGACTGAGCCTTTACAGCAGCACCCTGAGCACCTGTGACATCCTCTTCCCTGAAGACCAGGAACAATTGGGGTTGCCAGTACAAAGGACCTGGAGGGCCAGTCTGACCTCACCTCTCCTGAATGAATGAGGGGATGGATAAATGAATGATTTGGCTCCGTTTTTTTTTTTATTTCTTGAGTTAATTAACATAGGATAAAATGTTCATGGAAAGAAGATGTAGTACACACACGCACACACACACACACACACACGGAGGAATATGACTCAGCCACCAAAAAGCATGAGGCATTGCCATTTACAACATGCATGGACCTGGAGGGGATTATGTTCAGGGAAGTAAGTCGGACAGAGAAAGACAAATACCATATGTGGAATCTAAACCCTATAAATACAGAGAACAAACTGATGGTTGCCAGAGGGAAGCGGGTTGGGGGACGGGCAAGCTGGGGGAAGGGGCGTGGGAGACACAGGCTTCCAGTAATGAAACAAGTCATGGGAACAAAAGGGACAGCATAAGGAATATAGTCAGTGATACTGTACCGCACTGTGCGGTGACAGATGTGAGCAGGGCGCGACACAGAGAGAGGTTGAGGCACTTCGTCGTACACCTGAAACTGATACACCCTTGTGTGCCAACTGTAGTCAAGTAAAAGCTGTTCTTAAAAACTCTGTAAGGGTGCCAACCTGGAGACGATAGCTAAAGATGGGTGCCCAAGGGGCCCACCCTTGACTGCAGCTCGGGTCGCGATCTCAGGGCGGTGGGGTCGAGCCCCCAATCGGGCTCCTCGCTCAGCAGGGAGTCTGCTTGAGATTTTCTCTCTCCCTCTCCCTCTGCCCCTCCCCCTGCTCATGCTTCTCTCTCTCAAATAAGTAAAATCTTAAAAAAAAAAAAAAGAGGTAAATAAACTCAGAAGCTTAACTGAGCACACAAGTGTCGGTAGGGAGTCACATTTTGCATCTGCTGCTTTGGCTTAGCAGCTAAACCCGAACTGGGCCTGCAGGGCACTAATAGTTCCACCAAGTCCTGACTGGGTGAATGAATGATTTGACCAGACATCTCAGATAAGGCAGGACCAGGGGAGGAAGCTCCGGGCGTGCCTCCACACCACATAGAGTTAAAGCCACTTACACTTCTCCGGGTGACCTGAGAAGGGGTGAGCATTTGGAGTCAGGCACCCCCAGATGGGAGGCTCAATTAAAAATGCAAAATTCGCAGAGCAGGAGGGCCAAGGGCAGACTGGGGGGCTTCCATTCACACTGTTCACACCGCAGGCTGCGCTCCCCGCTGGCGTAACTAGACCAGAGCATCTGCCTAGTAGGACAATCCAGGGACACCTGCCCGGGCTCTAGGTCTTCCCCCACAGAGTCGCAGACGCTCTAAGAGCCACCTCTTCTCCACATGCACTCTGACCCTGTCCTGGGCTATCCTGGGTGTTGGATGCCTGAGCCACAGTTAGGGTTTGTGTGGACCGGATTCCCTGGAGGATGAGCTCCTGGCTGGGACCAGGTGCCCAAGAACTTCTGGGGAGAAACCAACTCAGTCTCCGGGGCCTCCGGCCTTACTGCTCTGTTGTTGACTCAGGTGGGGGGTGGGGTGGGCGTTGAGGCTCTCCCCATCTGGACTTGCCCCAGGGGCTCTGGCCTTCTGCCCGGGCCCTGGGTCCCATCTCCCACCCTTGGACTCCCCTAAACAATGGGCTGCTCCAGCCTGAAAGGGGCAGTACCAGGGGGCAGTGCCCAGGCCCGGTCCAGCTGAACCCCGGCGCCAGGCAGCATCTGGAGTGCAAGGCAGGCCCACGAAGCTGGTGTTTTTCTCTTGGGGAGTGGCCCCTTTCTGTGACTCAGACCCTGGGAATCTGGGAGCCTCGCTAGCCTAGGCTCTTGCTGGCTCCCAGGAGCCCCCACCAGGCTGAGAGTGAATGCAGTTGGGTTTCTTAGCTCCCCTGGCCCCCTCCCACTCCCCTCAGTGGGTTCCTTTTGTTGTCACTAAATCCCCTCCAATCTCCCTTTCCAAAAGCCGGCAGATCCAAGTGGAATTCAACACCCAAACACTCACACAAAAGCTAGGATTAATAGCTGGCTTTGTCTGGGCACAGATGTGCAGCAGCTTGGAAGGGGGGTGGCTTTCCTGCCACTTGAGTCAACCCGGCTCCACACTGGGGGAGGGAGGGGGAAGGAAGGAGGCACCGGGAGGGTGGGGGGACCCATGCCCCACCCCTCTGAGCTGGTGTGTTCTTGGGGTCTGGCCCCACCAAGGAGGAGACAAAGGTCCCCCCTCGCTGGGAGGTGCTGGGAGGCCCCTCGGTCTCTCCTCCTTCCCCTCCTAGCAAGTCACACTCCCGGTGGCAGCGGGCAGGCGCTCAGTCTCTGGACTCAGTCCCTGCTCTTCTGGAGCCTGAGCCCTGAAACAGGCCCCGGCAATCCTCAAAGAAACCCTGTGAGCCCAGAGATAACAGGTCGCTGCCGGGAAGGCAGGCAGGGAGGGCTCCAGGGGGCAGCAGGGCTGACACTGAGCTCCAGAGGCCCGGGGCAGGGTCTGGGGGGGCTCCAGGGGAGGAAGGACTTCAGAAGGGTCTGGCAATGAGGAACCTCCGAAAGTTATAGGCCAGGAGGTACACGGTGGGGTGTGAGGAGGACAGGCTGGTAGGCAGGTGGTAGCCGCTGGGGCAGAGCCGGTTCTCACCCAGTGCCCTCTGCCTCCAGTAGGAAACCTTTTTAGAACAATCCATGCTACTGTTCAACCACAAGATCCGGGAGATTCTGAATTTGGTCCTCAACACTTATGGGAAAGATATCATATTTCCCTATTGTTCTATGTCAGGTAAACCAGCTCCATTCCCAGCAGGATCGCTGGTTGGAAATATGACATCAGTCAAGTTTTGGAGTAGCTGGAGGCTCCCCCCACCACCCAGAATGGTGGAAATATCTAGGGTCCCCGGCCTGGCCTCTGAAGAATTTATCAGCCAAGATAAGGTCCCTTACTGTCAGGAGGTTTATATGCTACAGGAAATAAATGAGTAACAAACAAGGAAACAAATAAATGAATGAGATGATGTCACATGGCAATAAATGTTATGAAGAAAATAAAACAGAGCGGTGTCCCTGCCTGAGGATGGTGTAGGATGGATGCTCAGGGATGGCCACTGTCTGAAGAGGTGGCATTTGAGCTGAATTTTGGAGGATGAGAAACATGGGATATATTAGGTAGAAGTTCATGTCATCATGGATATTTAACTTTTTTGGGGGGCGGGTCTACAAAAATACTAATTTCATAGGGTTCAATGAAATATAAAGACAGAGAGGAAAGGAACAGCAAATGCAAAGGTCCTGAGGCAAAACCAAGCTGGAAGTGGTGGTCCAACCTCAGAATGGTTAGTGGAGTTGCATGGTGCCAAGCAAGGAAAAAACACTTAGGAAAAATGAGGTTGGAGGGGAAGACTGGTCAGGGAAGGAGTTGGGAATTTAAGTTCAGCGGTAAGTTGTTGGAGGGCCAGGATGTAGCCTGATTCTTATTTGGAATGTTGAGATATCAAGCGTTTTTAGAATTCGAAATTAAAAACTTAACACCGGTTATATTAACACTTTTTATACTTAGGTATAAATCTCACAAAATCTATGGGCAAAATAGATATAGATAGGGAAGGAATATGAAATGCTGACGAAGGGAATCAAAGATCTAAATAAATGTTCATCGCAGTCTACTTGGGGATGCCTCAGAGCCACCCGAGGCCTGTGAGCTCCTGCTGCCACTGTTCACCACCCCCGCCCTTGCAACCTGGGACTAGGGGATGAAAATAAACTCCATGTTCATGGAGAGAGGAGACTCAGTATTGTTCAGATGCCTAGTCTTCCAAACTCGACCTACAGATTCAATACAATCCCAATCAGAATTCCAACTGATTCTAAAGTTTGCATGGGAAGGGCAAACCCCAGAACAGCCAACACAATATCGAAGGAGAAAACAAAGTTTAAGGTCTGACCACCTGACCTCATGACTTACAATAAAGTCACGGATCAAGACTGCACGGTATGGAAAGAAGAAACACGGATGAGTGGAAGAGAACAGAGGAACCCGGAAACAGACCCACACAAATATAGCGTCTAATCTTTGATAGAAGAGCAAAGGCAATTAAATGTAGAAATGATAGTCATTTCAACAAAACGTGCTGAAAAACTGAGTATTCACAACACACCAAATGAATCTAAACACAGACCTTGTACTCTTCATGAAAATCAACCCAGAACACGTCATAGACTTAAATGTAAAATGCTGAGCTACTTGAAACTTCTACAAGATAACATTCGAGAAAATCTAGGTGACCTTGGGTTTGGCATTTATTTTTTATTTATTTATTTTTCCTTAAAGATTTATTTATTTAGCCATGGGAGACACACAGAGAGAGAGAGAGGCAGAGACATAGGCAGAGGGAGAAGTGGGCTCTCCACAGGATCCCAGATCCCAGGATCACGACCTGAGCCGAAGGCAGACGCCCAACCGCTGAGCCATTCAGGCGTCCCTGGCATTTATTTTTTAGATAAAATGCCAGATGTGTGATCCACGAAAGAACAAATTGAAAAGTTGGACTTCGTTAAGATTTAGCATTTCTGCTCTGCAAAAGACACTCCTAAGACAATGAAAGGAAGTCATGGAGTGGGAGAAAGTCTTAGCAAAACACATATCTGATCGTGAACTGGGATCCCAAATATACAATGAATTTTTCAACAATAAGGAAAGAAACAACCCAATTAAAAATGGGCAAAAGACCTGAATAGACACTGTATCAGCTGACAGATAAGCATGTGAAAAGATCATCAACATCGTATATCATTACCACAAATTAAAACAATTAGCATCGCTACACCTATTAGAAAGGCTAAGGTCAAAAAAAAATAAAATATAAAATAAAATAAATTAAAATAAAAAGGAAAGGCTAAGGTCCAAAACACTGACAACACCAAATGCTGACGAGGATGTGGAGCAACAGGGACTCTCACTCATTGCTGGTGGAGTGGCCACTTGGGAAGATGGATTTGGCAGTGTCTTACGAAGAATACCCCTGGGGCGCCTGGGTGGCTCAGTCGGTGAGGTGTCTGACTTTGGCTCCGATCATGACCTCAGGGTCCCGGAATCAAGCCCTGCGCTGGGCTCCCCACTCAGCGGGGAGTCTGCTTCTCCCCCTCCCTCTGCCCTCCCTCCCCACCCCACACTGTACTCCCTCCCTCTTTCTCTCAAATAAATAAATATTTGTAAAAAGTACTCTTACCATATGATCCAGCAATCGTGCATACAGCTATTTATCCAAGGGAATCAAAATCTTACGTCCACACAAACACCTGCACACGAATGTTTAGAGCGGCTTTATGCATAACTGCCAAAACTTGCAAGCAGCCTTCAATAGGTAAATGGATAACCGAATAGTGGTGCGTCCAGACTGTGGAATATTATCCAACAGTAAAAAGAAGCGAGCGATCCAGCCATGAAAGGACACGGAGAACCTGAAATGTGTATTGCCAAGCAAAAGAATCCAGTCTGAGAAGACGGCATAGGATAGCATCCTAATTACACGGCGTTCTGGAACAGGCCACATGACGGAGACAGGAAAAGGATTAGGAGGGGACAGCGGGTCCGGGGGAGAGAGGAGGGAATGAACAGGTGGAGCACGGGAGATTTTAGGGTGGAGGAACCATTCCATGTGACACTGGAATTGAGGACATGACATCATGCATTTGTCAAAATCCGTCGAACCGTCCAGCCCAGGAAGTGAACCGTCCAGCCCTACTCTAAAAGATAATATTAATGCGTTGAGATTGGCTCATCAGTTGTAACAAAGGTTAACATTCGAATACAAAATGATATAATGGGGGAAGCGAAAGGGGGGTAGGGAGGGGGATAGATGGGAACTCTGTACTTTTTTCCTGAGGGGGCAGGGGGCCGAGGGAGAGAGAGAAGCTCAAGCAGGCGTCCCTACAGGGCGAGCAGAAGGCTGCCCTGAAACCCGAGGGAGGTGGCAGTGACGGTGCCAACCTTACTGGGCTGTCGTGGTGTAATGAGCTACCTCTCGGACGACACGTCGCCGAGGGCAGGCCCGAGAAGAGACTGACCACACTGGTTGGTCGCTGCCCCCCGTGCCTGTCCTCCTGCCAGGGTCAGGGTGTGCCTCGCAGCAGGGCAGGTGCCACCCGCGTCGCTCGGGCCTGGAGCCAGGGCGCCTGGCGGGAGCTAGTCCGTCCTTCCACCAGCAAGTCGTTCCTGAGAGTCGGTCCCCACGGCCAGGGCCACACAGATGCCAGCCCCCGTGGGCTCCGCGATGCAGTGGGGGATGCTGGCATCAGGAAGGGAAGGTGCCCCCGCCGGGCGCTGGGCCCAGGTGCGTGTGAGGCAGGTGCACGGCCCCCTCGCGTACCCGCTGGGTTAGAAGCCACCCTTGCGCGGGATCCCGGGGGGTTCATGCGCACATTGTGGGGGGCACAGTAATGACTTCTATTTCCAAAGGAGCATTCTCTGCTCTGTGGAAGACAGACGACCCCCACGGGGTGGGAGCGGGGACACCAGCCGGCGGCTGCAGGACCCCCCCCGGAGAAGGGTGACAGCGCCAGAGCCTGCATCCATCGGCTGGGAGGCAGAGCACAAGGTGAGCGGGCTGCGGGGGCAGGACCGACTCCAAGGACTCACCTCATCCGCCAGGTGAGCGGTGCCACCGTCTACTGCACCTGCACCGGGGACTCGACAAAGGCTACTTGAACAAATGGGCCAGGAGGGCCCCCAGACCTGAGGTGCCCCTGACAAGCCCCGGGGGTCAGCCTTGCTGGGTGGGAGCCCTCCTGGCCTCCGAAGTTTCTCTCCTGCCCGTCCTGTTCTTCCTTGCAGCCCAGCTGACGAGGTTGGCAGGCCGGGGATGCAAACTGCTAGGGTTTGGGGACCGGAACCTACGCCTGGCCCCTATTTTCCTGGGCCCGCCCCGAGGCTACAGACAGGGTCCAAGCATCGCAGGGAAGCTTCTCCACAATGGCCCAAGTGCGGCCCGGGTCCCCTGGACGGAGGGGGCTGTGCACCCCGCCGGGTGCGGAACAGAGTCCCACAGGCACACACAGCACCCCTGCCCCGAGACCCCAGGTACCAGCTATACTGCCTTGGACAACTCGCCTGACTTTTCTGGGCCTCAGTTTCCCTTATGGATTAGTGACAGGGTGGCCAGAGAGGCCCAGCCCAGTGTCCACAGAACGAAGCGCCTTGAAGGAGGTCGTCTGCCCGCGCTCATCCCCCTGAGGACCCAGGCCCTCAGCCCGACCCCTTGGACCTCCCTCGCCCCTGCCCACACCGTGCGCTCTCGGCCACTGAGAACAATGACCCACACTCGTCCGATGTCCATTCCCTGCGAGTGCCACCGGGCCCTGTCCTCTGCCGGGCAGAGAGCTGCCCACAGAGCCCCCTCAGCCAGGCTGATGCCCCCAGCGGCTGGGCCCCCCTCACCCAGGGGTGCTCAGGCCCACGGGCTGGCGACACTCAGTCCCGTCAGAGCTGCTCAGGCCACCCTGGGACGCAGAGCGAGTCCTGCGTCCTGCCACGGACCCCGCAGCCGGTGGCCTCACGTGGGGGGCTGAGGACTCAGGGGCAGCACCCAGGCCCCGAGGGCAGGGATCCCCCACCCATTGCCACCGGGTCACTCGGGCTGTGCCCAGTCCCCGGATCCCAGGGCAGAGACTCCGGGCAGCGCAGCCCACGTTCAGGCCCTGATGTAGGAGCCGGAGCGGCTAAGAGTCAGAGACCTGGAGAGACGGAGAGACAGAGAGACAGAGAGACCCGGAGAGGCGCAGGGCAGCCCCGGGCCGGTGGCCACAGAAGCTCAGGGCCGCCCAGGCCGAGGGGGCGCTTTGGTTTGGGGGCGTCCTGGGGTGTGCTCAGCACTAGGCCGACTCCGCGAGCGCCTGACTTTCAGCTGAGCGTCTGGGGGGCCCGCCTGGCTGGGGAAGGCCGAGGGCTCAGCTGAGCTGCGTCTGCCCCCCGCAGCCCTGGGGGGGAGCACCCTGGATGCGAGCTCCCAAGGCCTTCAGCCCCTGCTCAGAGCCCCGGTGCTCCTGGGGCTCCTGGAACCACGGTCCTGACTTCTGTGGGTGCTGAAGGCAGGACCCCAGGGCTGCAGGCAGCCTCCTCCGTGCTCACCCCACACACACCCCGCGCCCGCTGCCTGGGCACCTCGGTCTCCCCAGGGGTGCCCCGCCGCCCCCACCGCCGCCCCCTTCAGAAGAGGCGTGAGAAATCCAGCGACTGAGCCACAGCCCCGAGCTGCACCTGTGCGCAGGTGTCTGGCCGACCCCCCCCCCCGCCCTCGGGCCCCTCCCGAGCGCTGGGCACCGGGCGCTTGCTGGGGCACCTGGCGGGCAGGTGAGTGACCCCCACCGCCTTCCTAGCGCCTTCGGTCCCCAGGACAGTGGCGCAGGCTGGAAGCCGGTCGCAGCGGGAAGACGGTGAAGCCGGCGGCCGGGGAGGGGCGTCTGTGCTGGGCACCCGGGGAGGTGCGGTGGGGAGACGGGTCCCCAGCTCCTCCTCCTCCCAGCCTCGGGCCTGTGCTCCCTCAGCGCCCCGGCTCGTGCCTGTTTCACGGAGGCCCTGTGGCAGCGGCGGCTGCTCGCGGGCCAGGCTGCCGGCCTGGGGGGCTCCCCAGCTCCGGGGACCCCCGGCCCACGCACCCCCAGCCATCCCAGAAGACCCAAAGGCTGGCCCTGGTGCTCCCGGGCAGTGGGAGCCTCCCCGCCAGCGTTTGTGGCAAATCCCGGAGGCCCCGAGGTGCTGGTGGAGCCCCCGGGATTCTAAGTGTCCGGGCTTCCGCGTCTGTCCCCCTCCATTGCCACCGAGCCCTGGAGTCTCCGAGGGGGCGGGTGCTGGCCCGGGGTCACGGAGGGCCAGGGCGACAGAGCCTGGTGGGTGTCTGGCCCTGCGGGGGGCCCTAACTTGGGGGTCACCACGGGCCTCCCTGGGCGGGGGGATGCATAGCCCAGGGAAGGAGCAGCGGGTGAGGGGACAGGTGATGGAGCTAAAGCACAGAGTGGGGCGAGGTCTCCTGGCCCCCACCTGCCTGGCCTCTGACCTTGGCCTTTCCCCACCTCCTGACGCCAGCAGGAGGGCCACAGGAGGGGCTGCCGAAGGGGTCAGGACAAGGGGCACAGTCCTGGCGGTGCCACCTGCCCGCTGCGTGAGCCTGGAGAAGCTCGGCACCCCCTGAGCCCGGGCTCCCCCTGGGGCGGTGAGGCCGCAGCAGGCCTCCCCGCGGCCTCCCGCCGAGCGCTGCCCGGTCCCTTTCCCGGAGGATGGGGGCGGGGGAAGCACAGAGGAAAGAGGCAGCAGGCCCCGGGCGCCGGCAAGCAACAGCTGACGCCACGACAGGTACGACCAGGACGGCGTCGGGAATCGGCCGGGTCCCTGCAGAAGGTGCCTTCTGTGGCCACCGCAGTGGGCGGCTGCCCTCAGCGTCCTCGACCAAGTGCTGTTAATCCCCAGCGTTGCGGGGAACAAGCCCAGGCGTGACCTTGTGACCCTCGTCCTAGCGATGAGAGCTGAGGGCACCGAGACGCGGGAACCTGCCCAAGGGGACGGGCCGCGAGCGGTGGCGCAGGGCCTCCGGCAGGCCGCCCCCTCGCAGAGCCCTCCCCGACCCCCTGCGGGACACTGCGGCTCGCACTGGACGCTAATCGCGCGCCGGCTTTTATGTCTGTAAAATGGGCCCTTTTCACCGCAAGGATGTGTCCAAGCCCCCTCCCACGCCCTCGGCTCTCAGACGTCCACCCTGGTGTGACTCTGCCGCCGGCTCTGCCCTGGGCCGCACTCGGCACCCGGAGCCTCCTGCCCCCTGCGCTCAGGCTGCTTTCGGCCCGCCCCAAGCACAGGCCCTGCCTGCCCCGCTCTGGGGCCCCCCCTGCCCTCAGACACCGTCCTAAGCCTTACGTGGTTTGCACAGACCGGGGTTGGGGCAAATTCTGGTAAGGGCCAAATATCTCAGATACAGGGAGACTTCTGGTCTCCGCGCCACGTGGAGTACCACAGGCAGCCACAGGCAGTACCCCAAAGAACCAGGGCGGCGGTGGGTTGGTTCTGACTCGGGGGATGCCCAGAAAGCCTGACGTGCAGCCACTTGAACGTGGCCTTGGAGCGATGGGTAGAATTTCTACAAGCAGGAGTAGGGACACGAGCAAGAACATGGAGCGCGTCGGGAATGGGGCACCCCGGCGGTTGGGCTAGGAGCGGGCCTGGGACCCAGGCAAGAAGGACCCAGCTGCTTCTGGGCTTCTCCCACATGGTAGAGAAGAGAGAACTATGGGTTTTTTTTTCTTTTCTTCTTCTAATTCAACAGATACGCCGAGTGCCTACTATGTGCTAGGCATGGCTGTGGGCAGGAGGACGGACACTACCCGTACCTTGCGTTTTCATTGCACTGTGAACATTTTCAAAAAGATTTAGGACCTGTGACTTTATCTCGCCCTCACAAGCACAGAGAGCGTGAACGATCTGCCAAAGTTAGACCTCTAATTAATAGCAGATGCTCATACTGCAGGGACCAGCCACTCCACCGAGCAGCACGCTCTTATTTCCAGCTGCCTAAGGAGAATCTTCCACCGGAATGTCTGGAGAGAGCTCATCCTGCCCGTTCTCCCCTGTGTGGGTTTGCTAGGGCTGCCATCGCAAAGTACCACAGACCAAGTGGCTTCAACAACAGAAAAGTATTGTTCTGGGGGCTGGAAGTCAGAGGTCCAGGTGTCGGTGGAGTTGGTTCCTCCTGAGGGCTGGGAGGGTCTGCTCCACACCTGTCCCCTAGCTTCTCGTGGTTTGCTTGCAGTCTCTGGTGTTCGCTGGCCTGCAGACGTATGGGCCGCTCTCTGCCTTCATCTTCACACGGTGCTGTCCCTGTGTGCTCCTCTGTGTCAAGACCTCCCCGTCTTATAAGGACATTAGTCATATTGGATTAGTCATTTTAATCCGGTGATCTCTGTGAAGACCCTACTTCCAGATGTAAGGTCACATTCTGAGGTCCTGGGGGTGAGGACGTCAGCACATTTTTTTGGAGCACACAATTCAGCCTGTAACACCTCCCCGGCACCAACCCCCCACATATTCCACTGCTGGCTGAATGGAATCTTCATTACACAGGCCCCTCAGGTCCAGCTCCATTCCCTACCAGCTGCTATGGTGGGCCAGGAAGGCCTGGACCAGGCAAGGCTGGACCCCGTGACTCCCATCAAAGGTTGCCCAGCATCTCCTCCGCGAACCTCTGGAAGATGATGGTGAGTAAGGCAGGCAGGAAGGGGACCTGCTGGAAGATGAGGAACACGGCAAACCACTGGTACTTGGTAACATCAAGTCCAGCCTCAAGGATGTTAGAGAAACCCCGGGGGCACTCACAGCAGATAGGAAGCAGCTGCGGCAATGGGAGGCAAGGAGCGGCAGGCCCGGGGTAGGGAAGCTGTGGTCGGGATGGAAAGGAGGCAGCCCGGGAGCGCGGATGTGGTGGCGCGGGGTGGCCGGGACTGCAGGGAGGCCCGGAGGGGCAACAGGGTGAGTGTGAGATGGCAAGGCTGGCAGACGCTTCACACCAGGGCCTGAGAGAGAGGGGCAGGAGCTGGACACCAGTTTTCATAGTCCCAAGTGGGTCAGATCCCGCTGGGAAAGAGAAGTGAGAACGAGGAGGTCGAGAAGGGTCAAGGGTGGGGGAGGGGGGGAGCCAGGAGGCCAAGAGTTTGAGAAGTTCAACAGCACCAACCCCAGCACAGGCCGTTCCTTCGCACAAGCAAACTGTGACACCCCAGCTGGTAGTGCTCCAGTCAGAAGCAAACTGCAAACACGCCTCTCTTCATCTTTTAACTGTTTATTGTATAATATAAAACTACAAAAGTAAGACTGCTCATTTCCATGTACATTTAATCTGTCCAATTGTTTAGATTACAGCCCGAACCTACGTGTGAATACAGCTATCTGGGTTCCGATGTAACGTCTGTAATATTGCATAGAAAAGGCACAGCTCTCAGGTCTGTGGGGGAAAGGTTACACCTCCTTTCTGACAAAAGCCTTCCTCAAAAACCATGCACCAAACATGTCACTATGTACATCTCTTCCAAAATCTTGTTTGCTTGTCTGGACTGCACTTCTCTTCCAAACTTGTTACCCCCAAAACACGTCCGAAATTTTTATTGGCTTTGTCTGCAATAGCATTTGATCCTGGCTAATTTTCAAGAACCATTTAGACTCATTCTTAGAAGCACTGAGAACAACTGTACACAAGCAGGACGCACACACCTGGCTGCCTTCGGCAGTTACAGGAAGTTAACCATTCACAGCCAGAACAGGTTAGGTATGCTCTTTTCGGTATTTTCGGAAAATGTATAAAGGTCCAATTTGTAACAGCAAGGTTTTGAAATTAAGACAATTCACACAGAGGGTAACAATCGCTGCACAAAGTAGAGTCTTTGTGTGTGTGTGTGTGTGTGTTTTTTTTACATCTGTCATTTAAGAAGGCTGCCCTGTGGTATTCATAATTCATTGTTTACCACAAAGGTGGTTAATAAATTTAAGCTTTAAAAACGATCTGTAAGATGATACTTTGGCTCTTTGGAGCTTATTTATTTAAGAAATTTTCCTTGATTGACCTCAGGGCAGTTGGGATACTCCACGGGGATATGGCAATAAAAAGCTCAATTGATAAAGACACTCGAGGTGTAGTGGAGGCTCTGGCTAGTTCTCACCCTTGGGGGTGAACGAGGGTCTCAGTGTGGTTGCCCCTTCTGTCATCAAGAGAAAGTGTTACTAAAAAAAGTTTAAAAATATCAACCCTTTGATGCTTGATTTTCTTAAAAATTTGGAGGTATTAAAACATTCCTCATCCATACCTTTTGCATATTTCAAATAGACCTATACAGAGAAGAGGATAAAACTGAACGTGGACGGTGCATACAATGAGAAGATCCAGGGGTCTGGCTCGGACCCCCTTTGAACACAGACTGACATTCCTACAAGAGAATGAATACATTCCTACCATACATTCTGCACATGGTACGATCCAGATGTTGTTAGAGCTCCACAGTAAAATAAATATATTTACACAGAAAAAAAAAGGAATAAATAACTTATGAAAAAAATCACTTCAAATTCAAAGCTCTTATTATTCTGCTCTCATCTTGTCATTTCATTGCACATCACTGTCAATAATTTTCCTCTCCCAGCCCCACCCAGCACGTCTTTCTCATAAAGGCACCTCAAACCGCCTGCCTGACTCTAAATGCCACACCATGTCCTTTAGAAAGGGGGAAGGCACTACAGCCAGGTGGCGTCTGGAAGCGCATCCCAACACTCAAACTGGGGCTTGGAGATCACACCCAGGCCCGCATTCTTCCCCATTGGGACATCGCTTTGAAAAAAATAAGACAAAGATAACTTGGACGCTTGATGTTTTTGTTCTTCGTAAGATGGGCCACTAATTTCCCATGTCTTCCTCAACAGACCTGGAATATCGAGCATCTATGACAAGGGTGTCCAGCACTTGCCTGCTGTTGTTGGGGGGTTTTGTTTTGATTTTGAAGCCCAGCCTTACAAATATGAGAGAGTCAGAGAACCATGTTTGGGCAACACTTTGCTGTGCTTATTTGAACTGTTGCCCAACATATGGGATTTGTTTAAACACACGATTTGCTAATCCAACCAAAGTACAGTTGTTCTAAGTTACTGTAAATCAGTTTTTAACAATGGCAAATCAACCGCCTTGCCCTGTTATTGTTCAGAATAATCAACACTATTGTGTCTGTGTACGTACGTATGTGTGTGCGGCATGTGGGGACTTTGCCGGGTTATCAGAAGGATGGTGTCTGGGCGGACTTGTTCTCCACAGGAAAAGGAAGCTCTTAAAATGGACAGGCACAGTGACACGGAAGCATCTCAACCACCCTCACCCTAACTGTATGGTCCCTGGTCCTGTCAAAGGAAATGACACATCTGCAGCAGTGAGAGGTGCCCAGGTGGAGGCTGCTTGTAGGAGAACAAGTGCAATTTGATCTGTTTCTCACTGCTCTGAGTTGACAGCCTTTAAAAACACATTCAAATGGGGGGGGGGGAGTAAATTTGATTATAGAAAAATTTAATCCTATCACACGCAAATCTTTTGCTTAAGTGAACAGTTCCTTCATCACAAATGTATTTGCTTTGCCATGTGCATTATAAAAATAAAACTATCTATGGCTTGTTTAAAGTGCCATTTTATAAAGCTGTCTTATTTTAATTGGCCAGAAAGACTCGATTTTATCCATGGCAAGAAGTGAGCAGAATTGGTGACTGAATATTGACAAATGACCAACAACAAAGACAACAACAACACAAATCCCATAATTTAAAAATTCTTAAATAAATATAAAAGTTATTCCTAAAGAAGCCATCTGCATTTCAACAATATAAGGTTGTAACCAGCTAAAGTACCATTGGAAGAAAGAAAAAAAAAAAACTGAAACGAAAAGGCCATCAACAATTTCGGCAACAAGCATGATACATTGCAAATGTTTTAAAATTAAATGTACACCGCTAGGAATAAAAAGCTACTTCTCAAGTGTCCTGGGGGTGGGGGTGGGGGTGGAGGGTGGGGTGGAGGGGAGGAGGGGAGGCAGGGGGAAGGAGGAGGAACATGCATAGAAAGTCCTGTCTGTGTATTTGGGTAAAACAGCCTTGTAAAGTGTAGTTGAAGCGGTTGATTCAAGGAAGCAACCAGACTGGAAGCTGTGACATAATGGTACCAACTCCAGGTTCAAGAGCCAACGGATGTTACAAGACAGCATCCCTGGCCGGGCTGAGGTGAGCTGAGCTCACTGTGGTGATCATCAGGATGCCATTTTCAGCACTTAGCAACAGAGGGAACAAAAAGCTCTAGGGAAGGGAAGCTGGAAAAGACAATTGAGCAACACAGTGGATGGATGCCTTCTGGGGTAGTTTCTTCCTTGCGAGCCCTAAGCATTGCAAACAGGGTTTAGTTCCACAAAGAGGTCGGTTTCTTTTCAGAAAATTTTGTTCTCATGTAAAATTTCAGGTCATTGTAAAAATTATGCCAAAAGGGAAAGATCTGGGTTTCTGTCTAAAAAAATAAGAACAATTAAAAGCACAAACTTGGCATAAATACGGTGAGTATTCGGTAGCCTTCCCCTGGAGAGAGGGAGCTAAAGAGAACCATCACTTCAACCCCCCTCTCTCCTGAGCTCCAAGGCCATCTCCCGCCAACTGCTTAATGCAAGTTTGATGAGCGGATATGGCTCTGGCTTTGGAAGTCACAGTGCTGGCGGGTGTTCATGCCAGGGGGTCGGTCCGCCTGTGGGATTTGGGTGTGATGCATCGCCTGGCCCTTTCTTAAAGCAGTGTGTGTGTGTGTGTGTGTGTGTGTGTGTGTGTGTGTGTGTGTTTGCATTTGGGGACATTGACTGCGGATTAATTTGATCCAATTTTCTTTGCACCAAACACATATAAAACATTACAACTCTATAAAAGTACAAGTGCAACTTGTACATCTGAAGTTTTGCAGGAACTATGTGAGCAAATCCTATCAAAATAGCTATCTCATATGTATAAACAGCATTTGTTTTTAGAAAAACAATATCATAAACTGCAGAATCTGTACAAAAATATAAAATAAATTTGGGCAGCAGTTTCTAAACAGCCATGTAAATGCAACACTTAGGAGGAGTAGTTAATGCCTCTAAAAAGGCTGAATTGCCAAGTCAACCTATACAGGGCGAAAAATGCCAGAAAAGGTACTGAGATTATCTAAATAATATATATATATATTTTTTCTCTTTTTACCTCTTGCAATAAAACTTATAGAAAAAATAGACAAATATGCACATGCAATTTACAGCTTTTCCAACTTCTTCCTTGTGCTTCACTTGAACTGTTTATTTTTTGTCATTCGGCATAGCCACGTGGTCTTCAAAGGTGTTCCTTCCTATTCCAGGGCAGGTAGGTCTCTGGGAACCACTCGAAACGGCGTATTGAAAGTGGTCCTACGTGGATGAAGGCACTCCAACTCTGCTCAAAGCAAAAAAAAAAAAAAAAAGAAAGAAAGAAAAAGAAAAAGAAAGAAAGAAAGAAAAGAAAAAGAAACAAACAAACAAAAAAATACCCCAAAAACAAACTAGTGTGATCCTCGTGTAAAACGATCTTCTCTGGAAAAGGCAAGCAAGGGCGCATGCGCAGTGCGGAGAGCTGAGGGTGCACGCCGCCGCCGCCGCCGCCGCCGGGCGGGCGGGCGGGGCGCGGGGACGCCGGTCCGCGGGGCCCTCAGGAGCCGACCAGCACCTCCATGATGTGGTCCAGCTCCGTGAGGTCCATCTTGAAAGGCTGACTCGGGGCGACCGGCTGGCTGCTGTACGGGGCCAGCGTCTTGAGGAGGTCGTCCGCCGACACCGACACCGGCGCCATCTTGGAGGCCGTCCCCGCCGCCGACGTGCAGGGGTCGAAGTCGTACATGGACGTGTCGATGTCGGCGAACAGGATGTCGTCCAGGGTCAGGTCCGTCAGGAAGCCCGTGGACGTCGTGATCTCAAAGTTCCCGGGCAGAGGGTCCATGAGCTTCGGGTCGTCGGGCTTGGCGGCCGCGCCGCCCCTGGAGCCGTCGGGCCCCGCCGCCGCCGCGGCCCCGGGGGAGGTAGGTGTGGGGCACAGCTCCTCGATCTCGTCCAGCGCGGAGGCGAAGCTGTCCTTCTCGGGCGGCGGCGGCGGGGGCGGGGGCGGGGGCGGCGGCGGCGCGGGGGCCGGCAGTCTGAGGGGAGCCGCGGGCGGCGCGGCCGGGGAAGTGCAAAACGTGCCGTCGTCGTCGTCCTCGAGCAGCGAGGCGGGCGTGAGGCAGGCGTCCAGGGGCGTAGTGCTTCCGGGGTCGCCGCCGGCCGGCGGGGGCGGGGCCGCGGCCGGGGCCGGGGGCGGGGCCGGGGCGCTGAGCGCGGGCGGCGCCTCCCGGTAGCTGTCGCTCAGCGGGCCGGGCGGGGGCGGGGGCGGGGGCGCGGGCGCGGCGGCGGCGGCGGCGGCGGCGAGCGCGGGCCGCAGGCTGCCCTCCTGCTTGAGCTCCTCCTGGATGCGCCGCAGCATGTTGTTGATGAGAACGGTCTTTTGCAGGCTGGGCTCCGTGAGGGGCCTGTGGTTGTAGAGCTTCATAAGGGAAATGTTGAAGATAGTCTGGCGCTGTAAGGTGTAGGACACCTTGGACGGACCGTCGGAGGGAGCCAGGATTTTGCCTTCCAGCCCATCTTCATGCTCGTCAAACTTCCGTTTTTCCCCTTTCCCCAACATATATCTGCAGAGGAGAAAGGAAAGGGAGCGGCATCAACCACACGGAAACTCATTTTCTGCCCTAAAAGGGACGCCGATTTCGGGGTTCAGGGCTTGGACTTCAGGTGCTTGCCCCAGGTTGGTGAGAAGACACGAACTGGCGGGTCAGGGCCGGGGTGTGTGTGTTGGAATGCCAGAGCATTGGGAAATCTACCTTTGTATGCTGGTGGAGCAATTTTTATCACTAGGTAGTCTGGTGAATGTATTTCTTGAGAAATGTGTACGACACGGACAAGTTAAACGTTACCATGGAAACCATGATTTCGACTTTCTCCACTCGTGCGCGTGCGTTCGCCTGCCTAACATTACCATGCAGGTTCAGCTTCCCTCCCCCAAACAGATTTATTTTTAACGCCCAAGAAAACACCTACAATGCTATGACCTAACAGATAAAGGTGTCCCAGATTACAGCTTGAACACATCTCGAAGGATTAAAAGGACCAAGGTGGAGAAGGGGGTGGGGGGAGAGGAGGGCGCACACAATTTTGCTAGAACCCTGTGTGCTTTGCAAAACGTCTTTTCCTTCCTCAGGGTGCACAGAGCTTTTCTGCCTGTTGGGTGACATGTGGCGTAGCACCCGGCCTGTGTTAAGTGACCACAGTGATGGAGCGGCCACCGCTTCTCAGCCCAGAATAAAGTGGAGGAATGTGGCTGTCCCAGCCCAAGCGCCAGTGGCTCAATTTGATTGCGTACAGTTAACGTCTGACTGCCACCGCACGAATTTAAAAGTAATTTGTTCTGATTATAAGACCTGCTGTTTGAGTACGTGAGACATTTCATAACGAAATACCTACTGTGATTCCACAGATACACACGTGCTTCGGAAAAGAGCCAACCACCTCGTATCTCAGACCTTGACATTTGGGAATGGCGTGAGTTTTAACACCTGCCCTGCCTCACCTGCCGCGCCGCCTCCTTGCCTGCTCTGGCCTTACTGAGGACTCCCTCGGCCGGCTGCACCTTCTGGAGGGTGTTCCTTCCTTTCAGAACTTCTACCGTCTAAACAGAACAACTACTGTTCTGTTTAGTTCTGTTTCAGTACAACTGCAAGCTCACTGGCCTTTGCCTCACAGACCTCACTT
Organism: Nyctereutes procyonoides; assembly: GCF_905146905.1. Lineage (NCBI taxonomy): Eukaryota > Metazoa > Chordata > Mammalia > Carnivora > Canidae > Nyctereutes > Nyctereutes procyonoides. The sequence continues at coordinate 65,243,282 of NW_026575049.1, forward strand.
TCTGACCATTTAATCAGGAAAGTTGTTCTCCTGCTGTCCAGACCAGAAGACGTGGTTCTCATTAAGCCGGGCCTGTGCTTGCTCCCCCAGCCCGTCTGCAGCACTTACCCACAGGCGAGTGTTAATCCTCTCCTGGGTGCCACTCACTGATATCTTCATATACAAGTAGTTTGTACTTATCCAATTTTTCTTCTAAAAGCGACTTGCCTTTTACTGAATTGCTTCAGCTGATTTTGATGGAGCCTCATTCAGTCTTTATATTTGTTTACTCATTCTGCATCTACGCTGTCGTGGGCACTCTGCCAGAAAGTGGGTAGTCCTGCCAATGAATAAAGCCTGGTCTTCAAGGGGCTGAATATCATCTCCTACACCTCATTAGCATTTTGAGTTGAGTCTCATCCTAAAGGAATAAAGCTAACCATAATAAAACCTCACAGATCTTCCTTGCAACACTTTGTTAAGGAAGACCATGCCACACCCCCCCATCCCTCCAAGGCGGACAAACATGCAAGTGGGTCACAGGACACACGAGTTCCACTTGCAGTAGTCACTGCCTTCACGTGCCTCAGTCCCCGGGAGAGAGAGACAGCCGCAACCCATCAACGTCAGAATCAGCTTGCGAATTTGTTAACGTTCATAAAGAATGACAGTTACTTGTATGAAACACTCTGCCTTATGTAAACATTAAGAAAATGGATGTCAATCACAAGGACCAAAGACCTGTCCCATACTGTTCTCTGAGGCAAGGAGGATACGCTAGTAATAATCTGCTCCACATGACAAAAACATTTCCTACTGTTTAGTGCTAAAAAGTCTCATTTGTATATATACTTTGCATAGAACATTTCCTATCTAAAGTATCTCTGCTCATTTAAACTTGATTGTGAATCAGAGAGGAGGTGATTCCATTTCACGTTACAAAACACTTTTTCCTTTATGCCTTAGAAGTGTTACTGGACGACTGTGTTTTGAAAGTTATACTATTTGTATCTGCTTAAAATTTAACCTTTAAAATACTCACTTCTAGGAAAATTCCGTTTTTGCCAAAGAGCTCACTGAGCATGTGTAATTCTCATTATAAGGCTATTAAATGGTCTATGTTACTGGTTATAGGTAATCGCACCTGATACATGTAAACCTGTGCAACAGTACACATATGCATACAAATACACTCTAAAACAGTGTTTCTCAAAGTGTGGTCTGTGGAAGGTGCCAGTCTGGGAACTGTTGCCCCTGACGAGTTAAACAGAGATACTGTGTTATTTAGAAACTTTTACAGCAAATTTACAGAATAATTGTATATCTGTATATCTAATTTCTAAAATGGGGCTTCTGTTTTTGTCTTTGTACTTTGATTTCACTTCTCTAATAAGTATTTTTATGTTTTACTAAAGTATTCATCTATATGAAGGAGGAAAAAACAAGATGATCCTTTATCACAGAAAGTTTGAGAAGCACTGTCCCCAAATGTAAACCAAAAACAAATAACAAACAACTAACAACAAATTACAGCAAAGACTTTCCTTTTAGTCATCGATACAGGATTGTCTTTTTTGAAGAATTGGTGCCAGGATAAACAATACTTTCTTAATAACTTTCTCAGCAAGGATTACTTACTTCTCTAGAAATAATTACTGAATCAATAAAACTCGAATATTTACCAAGCATACAGTACTATGGGCATTTAGCAGAACTCCCACAGCTGAAGGAGACGGGTGGCAATATTTTGGACGAGATTTCAAAGTGAGAAGCACTTAATTTCCAAGTAGAATGATCCAGCTGGTCATAGCTGTGATAATCCTAATGATTTAGGAACAGCCTGGTAAGATGTTGTAATGCTGGAAGGGGAAGGTGGAGGACCCTCGTAAGCAGGATAGACAAATCGAACCTTGGATGCTTTTCAAGTGTGTAAATAAGAACCCATGATACAGTGTGTCTCAAAGCAGGTTTGCCTTCATTTCTCTATAGCATTTTATGAGGCAAAACTGGCTCCACACACCCAGTGAGATTGCAAAACACACACGATCCTGATTCCTATTCCTGATTCTATCTACATTGTTATCAAAAGGAAGAAAATGCAACAATGTAATAAAATCAGCCCCACGTTTTCCCTTAAAGACTTTAAATTAAAAAGAAATTTTGTTAAAGGTCAAAGTTTTTTCAGAGTTTGCTTTAGCACATCGTCTGAGTCCCGTCTTCCCACTGACCACGTTCAGAGGAGGCCTCCAGCTCCTGGAGTGGGAGGTTTTGAGAACTCTCACTCGCAGCGCAGTAAGGGTGTTAATGGCCACCTTCTGGAGCAGGGCACGCTTCAAAGAAGACGAGACAAGCCACTCAAGAACCTGAGGGCAAAGCCAAATGGTGTCTCTGGGCCTGGAACTGGGCTGGCCAAAGCCAGGGTCAGCAGCTCCTCAGAAGCCTCTTTCCCCAGGCACGCTAAGAAAATAACAATAGCTCTTGAAAGCACGCCTAGTGGAGACGCACGTGACCTTTTAAAAGGCCTCACTAGGCTGCAGCTTGAAGATGAAGCAGTAGCTGGGGCTCATTTAAGGGAACCCTGGGGCAGGGGGTGTTCTGCTGTTCCTGCCTCAGAGGCTCCGGCTGGGGACAAGGGGCCTGCCAAGGGGCCTGCCGTCCACTGAAAGGAGGGGCTTGTGACAAGTGTGGCTTCTAGGCCATCCAGAGCCCTGACCCCCCTCTTTGTCTCCTCTCTTGGCTTGTGAGGACTTAAGCCCAAAGCGCATGTCTTCTACCCAAGTTTTCAAAGATCCAAGACCAACCCTAGAACTTGAGGGCTTGTTAGATAGAGGCCTCCTCACATGGAGGAAGGAGGTGGCTGCTTCCTCCCTTTTCTGCCCCTCCAAAGGAGCCGAAAGCCAACCACAGGCACTCTTCTCTTGGATATCCGGTGGTTCTTAATATAAGCTTCTTGAGATAAAACACCCTTCTTTCCAATAAACCTGTTAGAAACAAACTTCTAGCGTACTGATTCTCTTAACGTAAATTTTAGCAAGTATTCACTACAGCAAACTAAGTTTTGAAAATAAAGAGTGAAATTCTTGAGTACCAACATAAATGAAAATGTCTCTTTGGGGTTTTCTAGGAAGTTTAATACTGAATACAATTCTGTACACCAAACCTGGCTTTCAGTTGCACAGCTTTCACCAGAAAGGACCCTGCCCTCAAAAGCTACAATCTGCCTGGGCAGAAGATCAAAAGTAACAAAGGGTCACTAGGGCAGTCTTCGGAAGAAGGAGGACCAGAAACACAGGGGCTGATTTTACCTCACTCTGGTTTGCACTTCCAGATTTTATTTATTTACTTATTTGAGAGAGAGAGAGAGAGAGAGAGAGAGAGGATAACGTTATTATTCAGCCCTTAACTCTGTAACTCAACAGTATCAAACTACTTTCACCTTTTTAAAAGTTAAAGTTTTTTTTTTAAATTTTTTTTTAATTTATTTATGATAGTCACAGAGAGAGAGAGAGAGAGAGCGACACAGGCAGAGGGAGAAGCAGGCTCCATGCACCGGAAGCCCGACATGGGATTCGATCCCGGGTCTCCAGGATCGCGCCCTGGGCCAAAGGCAGGCGCCAAACCGCTTGCGCCACCCAGGGATCCCAAAAGTTAAAGTTCTTAAAAAAAATTCAAAGTTCTATATTTACTATGGTATATATTTATTAAGAATTTAAACTCTTTTGAACTATGAGAAAGAGAGAGAGAGAAGCGGGAGGGAGAGAATCTTCAGACTCCCACTGACCCTGGAGTGAGGTGGGGCTGATCCCAGGACCCTGAGATCACAACTGGAGGAGCCCTGGAATCAGCAATCAAAAGTAGCCTCCTTACCTGAGACTGAGCTACCCAGGTACCCCTGCACTTCCAGATTCTGAGTGACATCCATAGCAAGGTTATTATGGGCTGGGGTGATAGGAAAGACTTTTGGAGATAGGATTTGAGATTTAAATTTAAGGCGGGACTGCCTCATAATGCCTGTTTCCTACTCCAGATGGTAAGCTCTATGAGGGCAGACTCCGTTGCATTCATCTCTGGATTCTCAGGACAGGGCAGTCCCCAACACACACAGAAGACGCCCCATAAATAAATCCTGACCAGGGACACCTGGGTGGCTCAGTGGTTGAGCATCTGCCTTCAGCTCAGGGCATGACCCCGGGGTCCCGGGATCGAGGCCCACGTCGGGCTCCCTCATGGAGCCTGCTTCTCCCTCTGCCTGTGTCTCTGCCTCTCTGTGTGTCTCTCATGAATAAATAAAATCTTAAAAAAAAACAATCCCTGGCTAAATGAATGGTAAATGGAAAGAATGAGGAAAGCCTCTGAAGGACAGCCAGAGAACTGTAAGGCAGAGACAGAGATGTGTGTGTCTTTCCCTGAGTGTGAACTGTGCATGGGAGGGAGGGTCTGAGGAGGAGGAGAACTGAACAGACCTCCCAGGTGACAGCTGTACGGGGTGGGACCTCGTAAGGCAACTTGGCTGGACTGAGGCACGTCGGGTGGGCAGGGAAACCTTAGCTCTCAGAAGGCTGTCTCGTGAATGAATGCCTGTCACACTTCTCGGACATGGGGAGCATCTGACCCACCCGAAGGGCTTGTAACACAGAATGCTGGCCCCCTTGCCGCTAAGATTCTCATCTAGCACATCTAGTGTGGGACCCAAGAATCTGTATTTCCAGGTTTACAAGTAATGCTGGTCTGGGGACCCTATTTTGAGAACCACAACCACCTCTTTTCCCCATCTGGCCATTTCATGTTTAAGCCTGTGGATATTTTTACCCAATTAATCTTGAGTCCAAAGGTCTTCCCTATTTGTGTCTAAGCAAGTAAGGAAAAAAAAAGAAATGAACAGTGCCTTTGCAATGGCAACTGACATTAAAAAAAAAAAAGCCTATGCAGAATTAAAGGGTCTTCAGCTTAACTTTAATGGTAAAGCCCAGCTTCTCAGCCTAATGCATCAGATCCCACTGGCTCAGTGGGACCCAGATTCTTCTTGCTGTGATCTCAGAGTATAAGCCAGTGAGGCCTTAACCCCAGTGTCCAAAACGGAACTGAAACAGTACCTCTGTGTTACCCATGTGTTAAAAGGCTGACGTTTCATAGCTTTTGAATTGTTAAGGCATTAAGGAAAAAATGCAAACTCGAAAGAAAGAAAGAAAGAAAGAAAGAAAGAAAGAAAGAAAGAAAGAAAGAAAGAAAAGAAAGAAAGTTCTCTTTAACTCCATGTTTTTCAACTTTTTAAAAGCTGTGCCTTAAAATTAAAAAAAAAAAAAAACCCTCTCCTTTAATGCTATTTGAACTGTCAAACATAAGTATTATATTTAAATCAAGACTATTAAATCTAGGGACGCCTGGGTGGCTCAGCAGTTTAGTGCCTGCCTTGGGTCCAGGGCGTGATCCTGGAGTCCCAGGATCAAGTTCCACATCAGGTTCCATGCATGGAGCCTGCTTCTCCCTCTGCCTGTGTCTCTGCCTCTCTCTGTGGATCTCACATGAATAAATAAAATCTTAAAAAAAAAAATTAAATCTACTTTTGCAAACTATCGCCTCTGTCACCCACCCACATCCCCACCCTCCCAACAACCCGTTGCTTTAACCTGCAGGCTTTCCACAGCACTCCTAGGGACAGGCCCCAGCCCCCAGCCCCCCCCCCCCCCCCCCGCAGCATCCCTGGTCCTGTCCTGTGTGGCCCTGAATGGGAAGTCTCCTCAGCCCACCAGGAGGGCTGACTTTCTGACTATGTGCTGGTCCAAAAGGGATGTAGATCATTTCTTCAAAACACCTCAAGGCCGAACTGGTTCATACCTTGTGTGCGTTTTCAAGAGCCTGTTCCAATTTCTTTTTGACTAGTAAATAAAAACTAGAAATCCAGTGTTTTCCCTTCTCAGGAGTGTTAGCAGGCTTCACGATTGACATGTTGTTTTAAAAGTCAGTTAAGGAGGCAGAGCTAAGCCATGATGTCTGCAGTCAGGGAAGGGTAGGTGGGGCGGGGGGGCATTGCTCCTGGGGGGCCGGTCACCAGCCTGCACACTTGGGGTCTGTGCGTGTGTTCGTGTGCATGCTATACTTTCAAAAAACATGTTTTAGGGATCCCTGTGTGGCGCAGCGGTTTGGCACCTGCCTTTGGCCCAGGGCACGATCCTGGAGACCCGGGATCAAATCCCACATCGGGCTCCCGGTGCATGGAGCCTGCTTCTCCCTCTGCCTCTCTCTCTTTCTCTGTGAGTGACTACCATAAATAAAAAAACAAAAAAACATGTTTTAAAAATACGAGTTAATAGCTCTCGAGAAAAAGGCTCCCAGTTCAAAGGGGAGCTTTGGAAGCCATATCCCTAATCTCTTCAACTGTACCCTGCAATGTGACCGCTGGTTGCTGAAGGGTACAGAGGTACCAAAGCTGACGCTAAAAATCATAAAAACGAGACATTTACAGTGATGCCAACAATTCAGAACCATGGTTTGATCTCATAGATCAACTTCATCTGAAGAAAACAAGAACCTAAAACAAAATGTGTGACAAGTGTCTTCGGAAAGGCTAGCAGGGGCTATTTCCTCATCTGACATCCTGTGCTGCCAAAACCCACAGACAGCCCTTTAAGTGGAAACACACACATTCTTTCAGTTTCTTTTGGGGGTAGTAGTAGAAGGAAGGAGTGCCCTTGGCAAAAATCATTGTGCGTGCGTGTGACAGTCGACCAAGACCCAAAGAGAGGCTCGCCAGAGAAATGGCTCAGAGACAACTTCTGAGCACGGAATATTCTCATTTCTCTTCTCCTCCCCCCATATACTTGCCTTAAGATGCATTCTGGGTCCTGTGTTTGAGGTGGTCCAAACAGAGAACTTCTGTGCCTAAGAAAGGACACCTCCCACCGGCCACAGGGCACAACTCTGAGAAATGGTTCTCCTGTCAGACTGTCACACAGCAACTCCCAGGATGGAAAAGCCGGATCCAACGGGGGGGGGGGGGGGTGCCCACACTTGCTTAGACAACTTTTTACACTGGCAAAATAGTACACCTTAAAAAACACACAGGACTCAGAAACCTGATAATGTCTACACTTTTTAACACCCTCCCTCCCCCAAGTAACAACAGAACACACCCAGAAACAAAAAGCAAAAAGGCCACCCTATAAAGGACGCGATAGGTTGAGGGGTGGCGGGGGCAGGCGGACAGGATCACGGAAACCAGGAACAGGCCCAGTCCTCCAAGGGCTGCCACCCACGGCTGTGCCGAGCGCCTCGCTGCTCCTGGAGGTGGTAACAGAACCCCCAGCTCGGGGTGGGTGGTGGCGTGGGTGGGGGAGACTGGGCGGAACCAGCCCTCCCAAAGGCGGCCTTCAGACCCCAAAGTGACTGCCTCTGGCCTCGGGGAGTGGCGGAAACAGGGGCAAAATTCCAAAGGGGAGCAAGCCTCTCTGATTATTACAGGCAGGGCCAGAACTCCCAGAGGACAGGGGACAGTGTCAGTAACAGAACCCCTAAAGCTGCCCGCACTGGGAAGGGGTTTTGCTTTGTCTGTGTGTGTGTCTGTGTGTGTGTGTGTGTGTGTGTGTGTGTGTTTTAAACAGAGCAAAAAAAAAAAAAAATCCAACCGAAGCTCATCCAGGATGAGGTCCCTGCAGTAACATCCATGCTAATTGGTAAGTAAGACAAAGCCTTCCCTAACAAATCAGCAATGTAATTATGAAGCCAGTCACTAGATGAAGCCAGTTAGGCGCGCTCGGGCGCTATTCTGAAGCTGTAACCCGACACCACTGTTTGCCGCGGCGCCTCCTCCGGCTCTGCCCGCTGCGCTGGGGTCTGGGGGGGGGGGGGGTCTGGGGGGACACCGCCCCCCCCACTGCACTGCCTTGGGGACCCAGGCAACAGATCTCTCTGCTTTCTCGACAGCACCTTAAAGCCTAGAGATAAAACCCAGACCCGGCCAGGGAGTCCGCCTGTAACTAAATTGAAAAACATAAAAACAAAAAACTTTTACTGTCTGCGAATGAATGTCTTCTGAAGTCCACATTTTAAGAAACTCCAGCTTTCCCTCTCAGGAGTTTTACTTCCAAACTTCCGTGAAACGGGGGACAGTTTCAGACACAGTTGGTTTGTCAAATATAATCTTTTCTCTTGGGAAAAAAAAAAAAAAAGGCAGAAATTTAAACCTGGACAACTAACTGCGTTTAGCAGGCAAAACAGACTCAAATTCTGGGAGAGAATGTTTCAAGTAAATATTTCTTTGGAATATATTATGGCCTTGCTAATAAACATCTGGAAAGAAAAATGGTCTTTTCAGAATGTAACTGTTCAGTAGTATAAAGGGTTTCTAATAGCCTCCTTATTGGTTCCTCTACCAGCTGGGCATTTTAGGTTCTAAGCTAGCCCTGAAGAAGCTGGGGACACCGGTCACCTTCTTCCAAAGACAGGGGAAATGCTAACTATTTAGTTTATTTTACCTGGGGATTCTGGCTAAAAGCACCGCACCCTTAAAATAAAAGACTAAGCAGAAATATACAGATTCCTAAGTTGAACAAAAACATAACCAATACATGATGCCTGGACTTGCTTTAAAATGCTCTAGAAACAAACAAACAAACAAACAAAAAACCGGCCATGGAGATGAAATAAAATCGACAAAAACGTCGACAACTACTGAAACCGGGTAATAAGTACAAGGGGATGCGTTACACTCGACTTTTCGAGTGTTTGGAATTTTCCATAATAAAAAGTTAAAAACACCCTCCCAACGCCACGCGTCCATACAGACGTTTAAAATCCCACGAGTGTGAAAAATCAAGTAAGCGCAAATACATCATTTGACAACTCTTCCACGACTCGATGGGTGAGCTTCCCCAGAAGAAGGCGGTGTCAGGCCGGGTAAGCAAGCAAGCCCGGGGCACGTCCACTCCTCTCCAGCTCCGAGAAGAGGCGCAGGCACAGCCGCGAGGGGGCGCGCCCGGCAGCGACCTGGGGATCTCCCCGGGCCCGCACAGGCCAGGAGGGGTCCCAGGGTCCAGGCCACGCGGGGCCCTGCGAAGCAAGCCAACAGCCCTGCCAAGACCCGACTAAGTCATGTTAGGCTACGGGTCAGGCTCTGAAAATGCTGTCCTGAGAGAAAGGCCGTTGCCTGTACCCAAGTGACACTTGCCGTTTCAAAAACCACAGGTCGAAACCCCTGGAGGACTCCTGAAGTGAGAACGCACAACAGCAGCAACAAACATACAAACATACAAACCCAAGTCAGGACTTGGGAGAAGCCAACAGTTCAGAATTTCCAGGGGAGGGGGTGGATCCTAAAGTGGGCTCCCAACCACACCAGGAGTCAGTCTTGGTGTCAACAGTAAGAAGTGTACTAGTATTGAAAAGCCTTCGATAATCCTGTTGCTTCTTCAGAACAGGATATTGCTTCCACGCTAAACAGACAGCTGCTTCAGGCAGTTATTTGGGAAAACTTCATAAAGGATACGGGGAGGAGCCATTTAATTGTAAAATGTAACAAAGTTAACCTTAGATAATGAAACCAGTTACTGTGTAACTAGCTTGCTGAAGTTTTTTTTCTACTCAAATTACAAGTTGTGGTTCTATGATGTTGGGTGCTCCACAATAATGTCCATAAGCCATGAACTATTATCACCAATCTCTACATTTGAAACTTCATAAACATATTATTTTTATGATGATTTATTACAATTGTTAAAATTACGATGCTAATTCATACTAATTGGGTGTCAGGAACATCTTTTAACATGCTGAATCTAAAGACTCATAATCAATTAAGGGAAAAAATTCTTAGACTTCAATTTCTTTCTTTCCCTTGAGATAATGTGTCCGTATAGGCGAGGCGGCCTTGCCCCACCCCCATTCCCGCGCATAATGAAAATATTTTTTTCTCCTGTATTTATAATTGCTTGGATGGGATTCTGGTTTCAACTCTCCTGTAGCGTCTTTTCCCCAAAGATACCTTGTTTTTCCCCTCACATTAGAGACCCTTAATAAACAACGTTAAGGGGAATAAAAAGGCTTAGGGTAGAAACCAGATGCTTTGCCAAAAGTTAAGGGACAGTTTTTTTGTATGTTTTCTTTTAAAGAGAGCCATCGGATATATTAAACAGTCACCCTAAAACAGGCCAATGTAATTTGTTAGAATGAATCTGTATATTTAAAAAAAATTGCATCTTTAGTTAAAACAAAAGGTTGTCTTCCAGGCTTTGTTAGCCAACTACTTGCCACTGAAACTAACAAAAACTAAGTATGTTACTTACATCAGGAAGCATTTCTATGCAAGTGTTTCTTATAGACTATGAAGGGTTTTTGGTTTTTTATTTTATTTATTTATTTATTTTAAAAAGATTTTTTTTTTTATTTATTCATGAGAGACTCAGATAGAGAGAGGGAGAGACACAAGCAGAGGGAGAAGCAGGCTCCATGCAGGGAGCCCGATGCGGGACTCGATCCCTGGTCTCCAGAATCACGCCCTGGGCTGAAGGCAGGTGCCAAACCGCTGAGCCACCCGGGAATCCCTATGAGGGTTTTTTTTAACTCAAATTCAGAATGCTTTATTACTGTAAAAAAAATCATTTTAAAGAAGACAGGTTATGAATATGCCTCACAAATATCGAACAAATTTTGTCTTTTAACTTCCACATGCAGTCTAGTTATTTTTTTAAATTCACTTAATGAGTAAAACTGAACCCTGTACCATAATGGTCCAAATCTGGTTTCCTTAAAAGAAATTTCTACAACATGACATACATGAGAGGATAAAAACTAACTGAAGGTATAGGATAACAGAAATATACTTAAGAGACACATGAAAGGGAGTAAACTATGGAGGGTGCAGTCCCATATGAGTGACATCCATACTTGGCATGTTTATTTTAGTTACTCCTAAGAATTAGGCAGGCTAGTGCTAAGGTTTTACAAAGACAATTTAAACGTTATATCATATACTTGAATAATTTCACAAAGTAGAAAAAAACAAACAAACTAAACCAGAGAGCAGTAGATGATAGTTTGTAAATATGGCCAGCATTCATTTTTAAAAGTAATTTTGGGGCTACCTTGAGATAAAACCTATTTCTTTATGAGGACTTCTGCATATTGATAATTAAAGACCCATGGAATGGAAAGTCACTTGGTGGAAGACAGTAGGAATAGCCAGAGTACCACACTGAACGTGGTAGGTATAGTTTTCTAAGGAACCGACCTCCTAACACTTCAAAGACCTTCAGTGACCCCTAAGCACAGCCTTCCTCCAGCCTACCGCACTTGCTACCCCTAACACGCCGTTCGCCCTGCCTATCTTCAGGAGTTTCAGAAGCAAGAAGGCAGGTGCCACTGGAAGAATCCACGCTTTGAGTCTGTAAACCGTTCGAGCTAACGATCGTCACCAGGTGAAATCGATTTTATTTTACGTTTCCGGATGCGGTAAAACATATTTTTAAAAAATCAGCCTGTTTTAAAAAGTACTCGGAAAAGAACATCACCAAACTCATGCCACGCAGAGAGGCAGCACAAACATTTCTTCTTCAGCTGCAGACCACAGAGTTCAAATGCACATGGAGGCTCCCTCCAAGGAGAGAAATCTGAAAAGCAAATCTGTCGCATGCGTTATTTTAAAATGGGCTAACCACTCAGGGAGGATCAGTTTAAAACAGTTGCCACCTTGTTATCTCAGTTAGTGTGGCTAGAGTTTTATGCAAACCTGTTTTGGGGTAGAGATGACCTTGGGACTTTGAGATTCCCTGAGTTCAACTCCGGTAACACTTCTAAACACCAGGGTGGGGTGCTCCAAGCCCCAGGAGCTGCGGCGTGGCGTGGAATGATAAGCAGCCACCAGGAGAGGAGAGCAAGGAGCTAAAGGTTGATCTGCAGCAAGCAAGTGGCATATCCGCATGTTACTCTGTGACCGTGGCACATTCAAGTAGTTCTTTTTTTCTTTTGTTCCACGGATTCACACAGCCCTCTCTAACCATGAGTGTGCCTACAGAAAATGCCCTTAAGAGCCGGAATCCCTTCCCTTCACTATTCCACACGGAACACCCTAGAACCACAGAACAGATGCCTGGTGTAGGGGGCTTCTTGGCAGTTAACCGTCTATGAAGCTTATTACAGCAAAAACCTTAGAACCGCTTGGTAACTCTGCAAAGTTACAGGTTCTTGCAGGGAGACAGAAAGATAGTAATTCAGACATGAATCAGTTTTAAGAATTTAGGTTTGCTGCTACCTGGAGTCACCAGAGAAACAAAGCTGCCTTTGGGCACCTAAAACTAGTCAGACCTGCTGTAGCGGTTGCACGGTGGCTCGAGCTGCCCTCCGCTCTCCTCCCTCCAGCCCCCGCCCCGCGCATCCGCATAGCTCGCTTCCCCCAGGGCGGTGCCGGGCCGGGCACACTCACCCCTCGTCCCGCCGTCCCCGTCCCAGGCCTGCCTGTCCCTGGCCGGCCAGGCCTGCTCGGAGGCGGGCCCAGCGCTGCACGCCCGGGCGAGTGTGAGGGGAGGCCACACGGGCCAGCAGATGCCCGGCTCCTTTCTGAACCCAGGGCGGCCAGGGGGACAGAAGACAGCTTGTGCGATCCTGGGTTCCTAAAATACATAAATCAAATAAATGGTGGTGTCCGTGTCAGTGAATCCTGGCACGTATTTCCAGTTGAGTTCAGACGAGGGACAGAAGACCTTGACTGGAGACCAATGAGCCTTTCCAGGTTTTGGAACCCTCAGAACCACAAAGAGAGCCGAATTTCCAAAAGGGAATTTGCACTGTCTCAAGTGCTGAGGGGAAGTGAGAGGCATTGGTTTTGTTCTAGTAAAAGTCATATGTTTTCAAAGATACTGTGATTTTTTATTTTGAAATTTTTATTTGTGTTTCAATGAAAATTTTTTTAGACTGCCAAGCATGTTTTTGTTTGTCTCATGATCTTCAGGGAAAAAAAAGAAAAAGAAAAAGAAAAAGAAAAAAAAAAAAGCACAAGGCATCTATTTATTACCCAGAATAGGAATGTCGTCTTATTGGCCTGACATATGCCATTCACAGATTCATACAAAGAATGAACTGCCACACAGTGCTCATGGAGAAAGACACTGCTCCACACAATGAGTGATGGGCGCTCCAGGGGACAGTTCTGTTCACAGGGTTTCCCAGCATCTGCACAGAGGGCAGAAGTTTGCTTTTCATACCAATTGCACTGGCCATTGGAGACAATTTTTTTTTTTTTTAAAGACACGCCAACTTTGGTGAGTAGCTGTTTCCTTCAAGAATATTAAAACCTAAATATTCACATACTTCTTAAGCAGGAGTACTAGCTTATGGGTTTCTATCACCTGTTTAAGTAATAAGTATTAACAGTAGGTAGAAAATTATGGTTTATGTATATGCAAGTGTCTGCAGAATTTTTATGTTCTGTTGCTCAGTATTAATGGAAAGATCTATGAAGGTAGGTGCTACCCTTACTGTAAGGCCACTTTTCGCTTAAAACTGAAGCTTGCCCTCTGGTGCCTTTAGCATATATGTGATCTTTGGACTCCGTAATCAAAGATACCTCTCTCTTTCTCTTTCTGTCCTGTGCCAAGAAACTACTGTGACTAGAACCATCTCCTACAGGATATGCCATAACAATAAATATGAAATTTCTGTAGCAACAAGAGTTTTAAAAAAATTCTACAAGTGAATTAAAGTTCACACTCCTCAATATCACATTTATCTCTACACGTTTGTAATCTACATACAATACTGACAGTGGTCTTGATTTTTCTGGTATAAATGGAATACGAAATAAAGCTTCGTGCTTTTACTAGTAATCTTTAACAAGAAACCACAGCAAAAAAAAAAAAAAAAACTCAAAAAGTTCTTGTTGTAGATTTTACCTTTTTTAGTTCATTAAAGTGTAAAATGTTTTGACAGAGAATAACTTGATACCAATAGTTTGTAGTATGCTACTTTATTTGAGCAAAAAAACCTCCTCTTTATGCATTTGTCTGTATTTTTGACCTTCTCCATACCTGTTTTATGTTTTGTGTCTGTGTCTCTCTAAAGTACTGTTGTACTTTTATTCGGCCATTGGAGCGTTATTTAAAATAGTGGATACCAAAAATATCAGTTGCTACATACATTTGAGTGAGTTTTAAAATAGCAACATTTTTACTATTTTCTATGCTCATTATTAATAATACAGTGCATGGCAACTGAGTAAAATTTATATTTCAGGTTCTTGCTAAAAAAGCTTCCAAGAGGGACAATTCAGTAAACGGGAGCCTAAAGAATTTCAAAATCTGAATTAATATCCTTCTCTTAGTTCTTAAAGGGAAACAAGCCTGAGCAGCTGTTACCTAAGAAGCTGTGACACTTGCCTGACAATAACACTGTTCCTTAGGACACCTCTTGTTGTATATACTTGGTTGGTTTTATAAATTGTGAGTCCGCTCTCCTACCTGTTGTAATAAAGCAAGGAACAGACTGTTAAAAAGGGGGAGAAAAAAAAGACTATCAAATCCATTTCGTAGGATTTGTCACCTGACAGCAACATGGTTCTGTACGTTTTAATGGGGGAGGGGGGTATTTCCAAGGGTTCCAAACTTGATGAGCAACATAAACAACTTCACATTAACATATAATTTCTCTAAATCAGTCAGTGAGGCTAAAGGAAAACTTTCCAACACTTGTCTTTCTTTTTTTCCACAAAGAAACTGATAAAATTAACAGGAAAAGCAGAGATCCATGTAGAAGCTATTCTTGCTCAGGCCAGAAGCTGGGTCTTCCGATGGGTATTTTCACCCTCACAGCACACCCTCGCTCACTCAAATCAGAATAGACTGCTATAAAAAGTGGGAGCAATGGGAGGAGCTCTTGGAGTGAGGCATGCCTTCTGGTTAGCTGAGCAACTATCCCCTTCACCCCCCCTCAGCAAAACAATGGAGAGGCTCTCAGGTGGACTGTCCTCCAGGGGTTGAGTGGAGCCAAGAGCCCACTTCAATCTTGTCAGAGACTAGTCCTTAATTATAAAATGCTACTTTGAGCACTTAAGGCCTCGGGGATCCTATTGGCTGCGACAACTTCTAGGTTCTTTACACACATTATGGACATTTCTTAACATACATTGGGAAATCAAAAAGCTTATTTCGCGAACAAAGCTCGAAAACACGTTCTGTCCTCCTTAAGACTAAGCGGGGCTGCCCAATTCAGTTCGAATAAAAACTGCTATGGTGTGAGGCTGTATGTCTCGCCCTGCTGATTGCCCTTCCTCATTCAGAGCCTGTAAAAACTTACTTTCTACCACCCGAAACATTCTGAAACTGCCCATTTTGAAAGCAAAAAGTTATCCTAAGACAGGCTACGTACACCTAATCTTTTTGTGAAATTTAAGACTAAACGCAAAAGACTCCTCCTATCTCTACGGCTACTACTTCTGCTAAAGGTAAGCTAACTAACTGAGGGCCAAGAATAAAAACAAGAACAACTTGGGATTTTCTCTGGATGCGCTGGCCCTCTGACGGCACCCTCGGTCTTAGTGGTACAAAGTCCAGGGCCAGGGCCAGGGCCAGCTGGCTCCCCTCGGCCCCCTCCCTCTCAGCAGAGGCGGTTGCCACCAAGATGACTTGTAGGTTTCTAACTTAAAAGCCAGCGTCACGTTCGTTTAATGCACACATATATTCAAAATCCATTCACTTGTCACGAGCGGAAGGAGGGTAGAGAGGGGGAGGTTTTCGAGCTAAAAGCACAGGCAAACTCACAGAAACACACCATAGCAAGTTAGGTGAAGACCCGGTCAAGGAACCCCAAAGTGAAGCAGCCTTCACTCCAGCAATCCGAGCCTTAAAAAAAAAAAAAAAAAAAAAAAAAAGTCTCGTGCGTTCACAACAACACAACGGCCACAACACGCACACACATCCCAGCTGTAAGAGCGACAGCTCAGGCTGCCTCGGCCCCAGCGCTGGGCTCCGGGCAGCGCCGACCCCTCCTGACCCGGGCCCGTGACTGCCCGTCCCCTGCCCTTCCCCCAGCAGATCAGCCCGCGCAGGCTGGGGGGGCCCGGCGCCCGCCCCCGCCCCCGCCCCCACCCCGGGGGTCTCAGGGTGCGCGGCCGGGCAGCAGGGGGAGGGCGCGCTCCTCCGGGTACCTGCACCGGGCCAGGTCCCCCCGGCCCCGGCGCCCCCTCCGCCCTCCGGGCTCTCCGGCCCCGGCCCCGGCCCGGCCCCAACGCCGCCCCCCACCCGCCGGGAGCCCGGCGCATCCGAGGATCCCCTCCAGCCTGGCGCCGGGAGAACTTACCACATGCAGCTCCACCTGGGAACTAACGCATCAGGAGGGGTTTCCGCCCACTCCTCAAGCTACTCCCTGTCCATGCGGAGTCCCCGCTCCGGGGGCCCGAGGGTGGCGCCGGGGAGCGGGCGGCCGGCGAGACCGAAGCTAAGACTCCGCAGTCCTCCGCCGGCGCGCTCGGAGCATTATACAATGGTGGCGGCGGCGGCGGCGGCGGCGGCGGCGGAGGAGGAGGAGGAGGAGGAAGCGGGAGGCGGGCGGAGGGGGCGCCCTGCCCGAGCGAGCGGCAGCTCGTGCTCCAGCACCCGCCGTGCAGGAGTGACGTGCGGCCAGCGAGCCTCCCGCGAGCTCCGGCCCCGGCGCCGCAAGCCCCGCCCCCGCCCGGCCCCGCCCTCCCCAGGCCCCGCCCCTCCGGGCCCCGCCCCCTCCCTTCCCCCGGCGGTCCCGGGAGGCGCGATAAAGGCCGAGCCGGGCCCGGCCGCCGCAGGCCCCGCCCCTCCGGCCCCGCCCCCTCCAGGCCCCGCCCCCTCCCCCGGCGGTCCCGGGAGGCGCGATAAATGCCGAGCCGGGCCCGGCCGCCGCAGGAGCAGGAAGGGGCAGGCGGAGCACGGGAGACGTCGGGTGGCAGCGCCGCCCCCGCTCCCTCTCGGGCCGGCGCGCCCTTTATTTTCTCTTAAGCAAAGACTTACGGAGATGGCGAGAGGGACAAGAGGCAGTCCGGCCAGGGGACCTCCGCTAACCGCCCGCAATCCCCTCGCACTCCAGAAAACACTCATGCAAACGACCGAGCGGCTGGTGACAAAGGCGGCGGCGAGTGCAGCGCGCGCGCAGCCCGCTGAGTCGCGCGACCGCAAATATGACAAGCATCCGAGCTATTCGGCAACTCGGGGCCGGTCAGCGGGGCGGGCAGGGTCCCGCGGGGGAGGGGGGCCGCGGAGGTGAGGGGCCGGCGTTCGACCCCGGGGTCACCGGGTCCTCGCGGTCCCCGGAGGGCGGCGGGGGGGGGGGGCGGCGGGAGCCTCTGCAGCCGGGACCCTCGCCTCCGGGCGCACGCGTGGCCCGCAGCGCTGCACCGGGGCTGCACCGGCGCTGCACCGGGGCTGCGGGGGTCGCCGAGCCAGCCGCTCCCCGGGAGGAGGACGGAGCCCCGCCGCTCCTCCGGGCGGAGCGCTCGCAGGTAGGGAAGCCAGGCTCGGGGTCGGAGGCCGAACTTCCCAGGGCACCACCTTCCCCACCCACACCCCCACCCCCACCCCTTAAGAAAGCACCTACTTCCACGTAGCAGGGGCATTTCTACCAATTGCGAGAGCTGTGCCAATTTACAAACACCAGGAAAAGAGAGACAGGCTCCCCCTGGAAAATGAATGCTCCGTTTAAAAATTGCACGCGCATCCAGCGTAAAGATGCTACAGAAAAGTGATTCAGGCACCTTCAGATTTTGGCTGCCACTCCAGTCACTACCATCTCAGATCCCTGGCGTTTGGTGGTTCACTACACTAGTTATAGTTAAGGATAATAAAGTGTTAAGGCCTAGCTAACCTAAAGGTGATGAGAAGTCGTTGCCATCAAGACGGGTTGAGACCTATTCAAGTCTTCTGGAATAATTTTGTTATCAACTGAATTGATGATCTTATTGAAATTAAACCTGGGTTAAAATGCTGGTAGGGACGGCGTTGTTTTCTTGTTTTATCTCTAAGGAGAATAAAAAAGGTTCTTACTTGACCCTCACTATAATTAAAATCTCACGGGTTTTTCTTTTAAGTGTAACCAATGCCCAAGCCTAATTATTTGTGGATATCTCTGGAAAGTTTCGTTCTAGTGGCGCTCCATATTACACATCATGGAAGTAGTGCTCGGGGCCCTCTGCAGGTCCTGCTCAGTCTCTGCCTGGGTGGCGGAGCATTCAAACATTTGGCTGCGAAAGCCCAGATATTTTTCATTTCCAGAGTTCTGCCTTTTAGAGACAACAGTAACTACTAACAGTTTCCTAACCACCCACTCACTTATACTTTCAAGCGCTCACTTTAAGGAAAAGCCATCGAAATAGAAGCTGCAGTAATCTCTTCCTGTGATATCTTTGCAGCAGGGGCCAGAGGCTCTGTTGAATTTAAAATTTAAATTGTTATTCATGAATGGAAGTTAGCAGCAAGTTAGACTTGCAGAATTTTTACACTTGGGTACTCTCTACCAAATGGATTACCAAACGCAGCGTTCCTGTACGGAAGAACTGAGGTCAGAAAAAAGAAGAACTGAGGTCAAAGTGACGACTGTTGTGTGTCTCCAAGTTCTGACTTCCTGGGAGAGCAACCTGAGTCTTTGGGGGATAAGGTTTTCACCTTTCCACACTTTTAAAGGAAGTAGCCTCTTAAGAGTGTGCCCATTATATATACGGGTTCCACTTCCCCCACTTTTAGATTCTGGTATCTTTCACCAAAGCATGAAGTGGCAGCTAGGACAGCTGCTACTGTGGTGCGACACAAGGTGGTTAACCGCCCCTCCCCCAGGCCGAGCCCCACCCCCACCCCCACCCCCAAACCCGCACCGCAATCCCTGCCTGGCTCTGGGAGCCCAACTCCACAATGATAGGAAGGGCCCTCCCCTGGGCTTTTGAAGTCAACTCCCTTCAGTACGCAGTGGTCTGACTTTCAAGAAAGCCTCGCTTATTCCCAGCCAATGAACAAGAAATGTTTCGTGAACATGTAAGTGTGGTTTTTCACTCTCACTCTTTGGAACATTTAAGAAGCCCATTTAAAATAATCCTACCCCCAGGATTTAGAGTTTAGAGTTTCTCCTTCTCACTTTCGCGTCTAAGAAATGAGGCCAGCCATCCACACTGAACTATCAGGAACATATCCTTTCGGGGAGAAAACAAACATGGCTCTTGTAAGCACAGAACGGTGATGGCAATTTGCAAAAATACTCATTAGTTTAGTTTCAGAGAGGTGCTTCTCAAGCGTGCTTTGTATTCTGGGTACTAGTTTGCACTTCACTGCTTCTCTTTGAAAGTTTCTGTGCCTTCAGGTCTTGCAAACTACTAGACTACTTCACTAACCGAAGGCCACTTTTAGCACTTCATTAGCATGCACCCAAGAAATGACACCAGGACAAGCCGGCTGCATAAACCAGAGAAACAAAGACTTTAAAACGGTTCTAAACTTTAATTTTTTCTTTCTCCTTTACTGTAACTTATCTGTCAGGTTCCACTTAAAATACTAGTAGTAATCATCTCCACCTATATACCTGGGAAATGTTGGCCTTATGGAGAAAAAATAAGATAAACATGTCAGTTACCGAAACACATTGTATGCGGCCAGCTGGGCTAAATCATCTTTTCATGGAAAATACAGACATCTCACTGAACCTGGACTTCCCATTCACTGATAACTTAAAACCGTTAACTTCAAAATCAAGTTCTGGAAGTCACATCACCCAACTGAAATACCAAGGAGTTGATACTGGACACAGTGATCCGGAAAACTCTACACTCTCACAAAGATGGCACAGACAGGTTCAGTACTTTGCAGCCACTAGCAATTTAAAGCTTCATGGTAGCAACCGAGCACCTTAACACGTCCACTTCTGCAGACCCCTCTCCGCCTACTTTTGTCAGGTTTTTTCCCTCCTTCTCCCTGAAGTCATGGCTCACACAAGCAGAACTTCAACTCCAGAGAAGGGCTGCTTTTGCAAAGCTTCCCTAATTCTTACTGGCCTGTTTTGCATTGACAGTCCTTCCCTCATGTTCTGAGAGAGGGTTATTCTTCTGTTAGCGATATGCCTTCTTCTCTTTTAAAAATCTGACAGTAAAAAAAAAAAAAATCTGACAGTAAAAAAAAAATCTGACAGTATTGAAATCCTAATTTGGGACAAAATCTTGATGATAATATTTGAAGAAAATGCTTTTAAAACCTTTTTTTATTTTCCTAACATTGTTGATTAATCCCTTCTAACCATTACCAGAAAAGATAGCTTCTGTTGGGCATTAGCTTCCTTCCTATTCCATTTGCCACTACTTGACGTTAAAATCTTCAGATAAACTTTGAGGTCCAATTGGGAGCAGCCCTTCTTAGAGACTCCAGCCTTTGCTCTCGCTCTTTTCTCAGCTAGAAAGCCAAGGCCCTTCCTGGTAACAACTCCAGTGTTTCCTTCCTGCTGGATGCTGCTCCACTAAAGACTGGTGGTGGCTTCTTAAAAGCATCTTTCCTTGTCCCCAGTTCCCTGTACAGCACCACCCTCTCAGTGGCCTCTGCATGCTGACTCTGTACTACTTGTCTGTAAACCATCCTCCCTTCTTGAGAAGTTCATAGTCTTCTCATGATACTTGGCACTACTGGCATCCACAGAAAACATCAAATAAATGTTAGAAATCGTGTGGCCTCCAGGCCTGCCTTGTCCTTGGGAACCAGCTTGATGAGATGATGAGTCCTGGAGTAGGAGTTGGAAGATTTTGTACAAATACATCACTTAACTGTGATTAATTGTTGACTTTTTAGTTTCTTAATCCATATGTCACAGATTTAGGGGCAGCACAGGTTCTGGGGAAAAGAGCACAGGTTGTTGGTCAGGAGATTTCAGGTCTAGTTCCTCAGCCACAGCCAGCAGGGCGGCTGAATCAGACCCTTGGCATCACAGGGCCTGCTTTCACAGCCTTCAAAAGGAGGTGCTCAGGCTCAAAGACTTCTGTAGCCCCTTCCCAGAGTTAGGAGTCTATAAAAAAGTGATTACAATGGAGACTACCCCCATGGGGGAGTTTTAGGCTCCAATGAGATCATCTGCTCAAACTGGAGGAATATAAGGCTAACTTCACATTCACACATTTCAAAAAGAAAAGTACAAATAATGACAATATATTCTATTCAATAGGATATGTTCTTGGAATTACTTTCATATCTAGAAGACAGATTTGAGCAATCTATCCACATTCTCCTGGATCTGTTGCCCATTTTGGTTCAGGTCATTTAGCAGGGAAATCTGTATTCCCGCCGGCCCCCCTGCCCGGATGCTCCTCCCCACCCCCTCCCCAACGTTTGGATAGTAGTGGGATGGTTTACAAGGTACTTTCATGTGGATTTACATGTTCACACTTCATAACACCTTCCCCATGCCATAGGCAGGACAGGTACTCCTTCCCACATCTTAACAGAGGAGTAAACAGAGGTTTGGGGATGGACTTGCCAGTTGAACTCCTTTATCAAGCTGACTCCCAAGGACAAAGAAAGTCAGGAGGCTGTGAGATTTCTAACATTCACTGAAATTATTTGTGGGAGCCAGTAAAGACCCAGCTGAGGGTCCTGAGAAGAGAAGAACATGAAGTCCTCAAGAAAGGAGGGTGGTTTCTAAGCAGGAAGTACAAAGTTGACATGCAGAGGCCACCAGGAGCATAGTGCCATGCCATGACCTGGAAACCACTTTGCTTTGACCCTACACTAGAGTCATAAAATAACAATTCTACTTCTTACCCAAAGAACTCCAACCCCGCAACCCTCCCTGTCCTTGGCTTTGTTAGCATCCTATTTTAGTCCACAGAATTAATAACCCATAAACACTACAACAAAAAAAGAAAGAAATTTCATCACACCCTTCAGTCCCCTCACTCATTTCTACTACGGTTCGCAAAACTGGCATTCTTGTTTACCACTTTGTCTCTAGCCTCTGGAACAGTACCTGACACAGCAGGTATTGTAAGTTTTCACTGAACGAATAATTCAAAGAATGCCAAAGAGTTTATACCAGCTTCATAAACTCAAAGGGTTAATCTTTCCTGCTAATGTTTTCTTCTCACTGCCTTTTCACTAAGCGCTGTGTGTGTGTAAATAACACGGACAAATAACCATATACCATGAATTTTTAAGTGGTATTCGAGGACCTTCAAAATTAGAAGAATCACTGTGAGTAATATAATATTGTCCTTGTAACTGCTTTTCAGCAATTCTAAAATATACCAGTTGGGTTTAACATAGTTACAAGGACTAATGGGCACTCCCATAGTACTGTTTGTCTATACAGTCTCACTATGCAGGGAATAACCTTGCAGATAAATTATGCCCTAACTCTACCATTCTGTACTTCTTTATAAGGATTTTCTCTTCCTACTTTAGAATTAAGTCTTGGGGCACTTGGGTGGCTCAGTCAGTTAAGTGTCTGTCTTTGACTTGGGTTATGATCCTAGGGTCCTGGGATGGAGCTGGAGTCAGGCTCCTTGCTCAGCAGGGAGCCTGCTTCTCCCTTTCCCTCTCCCTGCTGCTCCCCCTATTGCTCCGTGTGTGTGTGTGTGTGTGTGTGTGTGTGTCTCTGTTGAATAAATAAATAAAATCTTTAAAAAAAAAGAATTAAAGGTCTCAATCAAACGATATTTAAAACCACAGCAGCATTTGATAATTACAGAGGGAGTGTGTGCAAAGACTCACCTATCCAAATTTTCAGTGATTATCTGAATGGTTCAAATGCCCACTCATAACTGACACCTTTATGCATTCATGGTCATGAAATATAAAAATATGCCAATAGTCAAATACATTATGAATAGCATCAACCAATATTAACTTCCAGGAAAACTTGGCAAAATGATGACAGGAAAAATAATTTTTTTGAAAGTATTACTCTAATGCCAGCTGTCTTTTATGTTTTAAAATCAAGCATTTATATGACTGGCTAGGCTAAATTCTATTTTTGGCTAAACAGAGTCTCATATCTCTTGTAGAAACTATCTAGGATGTGTACCTTTAAATCACCAATGAGTACAGAAGTCACTTAAGAGAACTCTGGTAATTTGGGAAATGTAAATAAAATATTTAAGTCATTTTTGAAGTCCCAGCTGTAAAAATTCTACTTTGAGAAGTTAAAAAAAATGCAAAGCTTTAATGTGTATAGATGCCCAGGAAATGCCTCTAACTTGAGGCTATGAGGTATCATTAGAAAATAAACATGTGGCCAGAGAACTCAGTTTAAATGTAAGCATAGTATACAACTAAAAATGAATCAGCTTGTTTGCCACTTTGAATTTTTACTGGGTTTTCTGGAAGATAGGTAACACTTGGGTAAAATGGTATAGACTTTTCTTAGTCACCAGTGTAGAACTATTTTTTTTAAAAGACTTGTTGCCAGAATAAACAAGAATACACAATTTTTTCAAAACTATCCAACCGTCCAATCATACTGGCCCCTTGCTTTAAATTGAAAAAAGGTTATATTTTTAAGTTAAAGTTTTTTTTTTTTATTTAAAATTTCAGAAATGCACAAAGTGAAGTCAAGTAGGAAAAACCAAAGCAAGCATCCCAGATAAACAGTGACACATCAGATACACTTGTGTGGCCAGTCAGCTGTTTTTCTAAACATGCTTTAAATATTGAACAAAAAATTTAAGCGTGCTAAGTAACACTTGTTTCAAAACTGTTTTCTTAGAGAAGTCTTGTTTGAGTTATATGAAACTCCTTAAATGGGCAATTATCAGAGAAACTGGCTTTTAAGGAGAAAATAATAGTGTGAATGAGCTATATGTAACTTCCCTTTTTAAAAACAGAAGTTGAATCTGAGACACCAAATTTAGAAAGGAGAGCGCGAGAATATCATGTTATAGCATAGACGCCCACTGGTGTGCTGTTCTGTTACAAATCAATGTACACGCTATGAATTTGAGTTTGCTCACACAATATATGTAGTTAATCATTCCTAAAGATGATTCTTTTAGGAGAAAACATAAATGTGAAAGAGTCGCATCATCAAAACACAAAAAACCCACACTTTTTAAAGGGCCAGATTCCCTGATTTTGCAGTGACTCATTTGGCCTTATTATACAGAGTAGTACTGTCCACACTGGGGATGCAGGTAACTAGCTTTTGTGGGAATAATACTTGTAATTTCAAGAGCATTTATACTTCCTTTTAACAATATTTAAGAAATTAAGGCCCAAATTACAAAAAGGTTGGCAAAAATTGTAATGAATCAGATGTTCATTTTCAATCCATTCTCATTTGTTACCACTTTAGAACTGTTAGACATCATACTTTTAGTTTGGGTGATAATAACAGCTATAAAGATAAAGACTCCAGAATTACAATATTCACATTTGGCTAAAAATGAAAAGTGAGAAAGCAGAAACCTTTCTGAAAGTTCTTCAGATGAAAAGAACAGAATTTATGGAAAGCTATACCATTTGTGGACAGAAATACTTAATACTTTATAAATATCACTTCTCTCGCCCCTCAACTCATCAATAAATTAAATGCAATTCCAATTTAAATTCCAATTTTTTTTATGGGACTAGGTAAGGAAATCCAGAAATCCTCTGGGATAGCAAAGGGTGAAAGATTGCTATAGTAAGCTTAAAGAACAAAATGGGGGATATGTCCTGTCAGATATCAAGGCTTATTATAAATTTCTAGTAAAGGAGAGCGTTGTGTCATAGGGATAGATAAATAAATCAACAGAACAGAACTGACAGTGCAGAAATAGCCCCAAGCATATATGGAAGCGTAAAATATGACACAGGTCATATTACAGATCAGTGAGAAAGAACAGATTATTCAATAAATGGCTAAGGGTCACCTGGGTAACTTCACGAAGAATAAAATAAAATGAGGTTCCTAATATTTTCCCAAAAAATACATTTCAGGTGGACTAAGTCTAAATATGTAAAACAAAATTTTAACAGGTTTAAGGAGAGAATATAGAAGAATATGTTTATGGCTTCAGGATAAGGAATGTGAAACTACTGTTCGATTCCTAAGATTGACTCTCTACTTGCCTTTGCCTTGCACCGTGCCTTGAAACATTGACCCCCTAGGAACTAAGCTCTTTTGCCAACTAGTTGGCAGCTGGATTCAGTGAAAGCAAGGCAACAGAAGGAGACCAGTGGGCCAGAGGGGAAAGAGGCTGGGGTATTTCTCTCCTGATCCTTCCTTCTTCGAGCCTCTGTCATGGCACTATCCATCCCTCCACACCCACAGCTCCTGTGGGTGGCCCCTTCTCCAGGGTGTCAACTCTAACAAATTCAAGCAACACCATTCCCCCACCCCCTTTCCCCTTTAGACTTAAGGATAGGAACAGCTTCCTAGAGTTGTTGGTCTTCCATGCCTCAAATTTTGTCACATCTCTGTAAAAAAATCCCTTTACTAAAGTCTCAGGAGTTGTATCATTTGAATGGAATTCTGTTTCCTGACGGGACCTTTTGACTGTTCAGAAACAAGACACCCGGTACAGAAACCATAAAGAAAAAGATAGATAATTTGATGACATTAAAATTAAACATCTATTAAACCAAATAAAGGCAAGCTAAAGGCTGTGGAATGATGTATGTGATTCATATGATCAACACAAGATTCGAATTCAGAATAAAGAACCTTTCTGAATCAAGTTTTTAAAAGGCATATACATCCAACAGAAAAAGGGGATAAAGAGGAAATTTAAAGGTCCAATAAACATGTGAAAAGACACTCAAACTCATCAGTAATTAGAAAAATGCAAATTATAAAAAGATAGTTCACAACTACCAGACTGACCATCTTGGGGTTGGAGATGATTTGGCATGATCTGGTAACTCTGGAGACACATACGCCCTACCCACAGACACGCAATCTTTCTTACTGGGGTTCCATGAAAAAGTAAGCCCTACAGAAAATGATTAAAGTGACTATTTCCTCAATTCTCCCACAGATGGTATAAGGCTAAAAACCAGTCGTGTGCTGGTAAATGTTTAGCTAGGTGGATGAGGAAAGGAGCTTTTATTTGTAGCATTTGTTGATTTCTGTGGTGTGAATACCCCCATCACGGCTGATTTCAAGCTTCCCAAAAGGACTCAAGACTCAGAAAGAGATTCACACAACCGCTCTCAGAAGCAGGTATCACTCTCTGGCTCCAGCCCAACACTGGAACCATTCTAGACTTACAGGAGCACAGTTGTTAACTCATTACATATGATGGATGCCTCAGGGTACTGGAGCTTAATTCTCTGGAGGAATTCTGGATGAGAAGAGCTAAATCTAGAATCCAGAGAAACTCTAGCTTTTATCCCCCATGGAGACACAGAAGAATGTTCGTAGCAGCTTTGCTTGTAATAGCTAAACACTGGAAACAACCTTAATGTTCATCAAGATGAGAACCAACTGGTACACTTGAAAACTATAGTGGTTAAGAAGTACTAAAAGTACCATGTATCGACATGGTTAAATCCTAAAAACATAAATGTTGAAGAAAACAAAGAAAGCTGTTAAATATGTACAGTATACTACCATTATACAAAATCTTTTAAAAAGTGCAAAATTTTGCTATACATTTGTTTACAAATACACAGGTTTGCAATTACAGAATACGAACATCAGAGATAAAAATATTTAGGAAAGTGGTTACCTCTGGTAAACAGAGGAAGGTAATGGAATCAAGGAGAGACACACAGGTGCTTTCTCTTTTATCTATAATGTTTAATTTCTTTTTTAAAAACATGAAAGCAAGGAAGTATGTTGGACTAAACAATTTGAATTTCTTGATTTAGATTTCATCACATTAAAAAAATACCTTTCTTTTCTTTCTTTCTTCCTTTTTTTTTTCTTTCTTCCCTACGGTTCCTGTGAAGTAGAACTTCCTAAGTTTTTTCCTACAATTTCCAATATCTATTAATAAAGCACTGGGCAGTATTTATATTTAATGTATCTATTTATCCCCCATTATTTCAGTAATAACTTATTCTTTTCATTCATTTTGATATATTGTCCTTCTCTCTCTCTTAATAACAGACTATAAAATCCAATGATAACACTATAGTAATCTAAAGTTCTTAATAGGAAGCCCAGCTGACAGGTCAAGTATAAGAGAATAATTGGTATAAAGCCCGGGTTTGGGGTGTATTTCTCACCTGCCAGGCTAACTTCTATCATGCTAGAAAGGATAAAGGCTTCCTCACAAAATATGGAAGGCTTGTTACTTCTTTAATATGCCAAATAACGCATTTAGCACTAAAAAGTGAGGTGTGTGTGTGTGTGTGTGTGAGTGTGTGTGTGTTCAAACAACGGAAACACATCTACCCATGAAATAAATATCTTTCACTTGTTGAGGTGACCACTGGCTGCTATACCAAATGCATTTTGATTCTTTCTTATTCTATGTCTCTTGATAGAGGGATAGAAATAAAGCCCACATGCTCTCTTGACCTCGGGGAACATGATGTTGTCTCAGTGCAACAGTGTGACTTTTTTTCAGAGATTGTCTTGAAATAAGCCTATGTTTTAAATACACACTTTTCTGCGTGCTAGCAGGCATTCTGAAGCTAGGTGGTTCTAAATAAAGAACTCTAGTCAACAACAGGAAATAACTCCCACAGAAAAAAGGGGCAGAAGACAAACTCTCACCAACTCTTGTACACAGTTCACAACGGCCTTTTGTTCCATGCACATTAAGCCTGAAATCTTTACTTTTCAGAGCATGTCTGGGCCTTTGCAGAGCAATTAAACCTTTCTTTTCCCTTTGCCGGTGTCCTTGCCTTCTTCTCTCTTCTCTCCGAAGAAGTTAACCTTACAACTGACTTCTTACTATGAGGTAGCAGATCAGAAAACGGGACAGTTTCTATTCTGAAACATAAAGTTTTTGGTTTTTCTAATGGAGCTTCTTACGGAGGAAAAAAAAATCAATTCTCAGTTCATTCAAAACTCATTTTTCCTTCTACGACATACAACGCCACATAAACACACATGTATGTTTTAAAGGAATCTGTTCATCTGCAGTACGTTTCTATGTTTCTATGGGCTAATGTTGACGAGGATACATCACATCAACCTCTAAGTCTACACTGATGGGATATTAACACTTTGCTAGTGCCTTTTCAGCAAATCAGTACAACTGGAAGATAAATTTACATTCTATTCAAAGGTTCCCATCTTGAGTCTTTTATGAAAAACTGGGAGAAAAATCCAGATCCCAAGCTAACCAAATAAAAAGACATCTGAACGATAGTTTTCAAAGTCAAAGTGACTCCTACTGGAAAGGGCTGGTGGCATTCAACTAGAGGACAGCACGGGTACTCCTGACAAGAAAATGGGGCCAAGGAAAACAGCCTGAGTATGAGTGCAAACTGCTATTTCTTCCCTCTCCTCTACACTCAGCCTTGCCCTCACTACTGGCTCCTTCCTGAAGTCAATAAATTATAGACTCAACACTCTCTATCTTCAATTTTAAAACAAGAAACAATCTTCCTGTTCTTCAGTGCTGCAGGAATGCCTGTGGCTGCTCCTGTCTCTACCTTTCACAGCTCTAGTCCCACCTCCTTCCTCTGGCTTCTGCAGGACAACACTGTGGCCACCCCTTGACCACCTTGAGAAAAGAGCACCAGTGCCCTCCAAGCGCCAAGGCCAATGGACACTTCCCAGGTCCTCATGTTACTGAGCCTCTCTGCAGCACTTGACATTACTGGCAGCTTCCAACCATCTCTTTCAGTGACTTTGTTTAAACTGTGGTCTGCTGGTTCTTATCTCTCTGGGCACTTATAGTTTCCTTTGCTGGCTCCTCTTCCTCTGACCCCCCCTATAAACCAATAGTTCTTGACTTAAAAAAAAAAAATCACCTCCAGTTGCAATTGGGACCAGAGAATGTCAAGGAGGTGAGTGGGAGATAGAGATGATTGGAATCTTCACTGGAGACATGAGTGTTTTGAAAAAATTTTGCCAGTTGATAATCACTATCTAAATGTTTGTATTCTCTATGGTTTTCTTTTTGCTCCTTCTTCTCTTCTCTCCTATAAACTCTCCCCAGGCAACCTCACCCACTCTCAGGGCATCTATATGCTAATGATTCACAAAACATTAACCACATTCCAGACCTTTCTCTTTGAGCTTCATATCTGACCTTTATATAGAGAGAGACCACATATCCCAGTTTGTCAGGGTCATTCCTAGTTTATGTTTGTCCTGGCATAATTATTAATAGCACCCTGTTTCAATCTCAAAACGGTCCTGGTTTGAACAATAAAAGTATATAATTAGCCTCTTTGTATCCCATTGCCTATTAGGCATCTCCACTGGGTATCATAAAGGCGCCTCCAACTCACAGCACATCTAAAATCGGCCTAATCGTATCCTCCTTAAATCTGCACCTCCTCCTGAATGCCTCAAGACGGTTAAGGTACTGACGAGGTACCCCTGGTGTCTAGGCTGGAAATCTAAGATTCAAAGTATCTTCCTGCTCCCTTTCCCTCACATTTAACCAGACATACAGTCCTGTCAATTTTAACCAGACGTACAGTCCTGCCCTCTTAAATATTTTTCACATATGCCCCCTCCTCGCCATTTTTCCCATCACTGCCCTAGTCAGGACCCTAATCATCTTTCATCTTGATTACTGCAACAATACATCTCCCTACTTCCGGTCTTGAATGCTCTCCCTCTACTCCATCTACACCTCCTACTGCGTGACTGGTAGCATGCTCCGTACTAAAAATGCAAAACGAACAAGAGAGGCTCCCACCAAATCCACAGGGAAGACTAACTCATCAATGAAATGCAATCAGTTACGTGGTGATAGAGACATGCGCAGGGTGACAATGGACACTTATGAGTGGCCACAGAGCCTGGCCAGTGTGAAAGCCATGGTGACGGCTTTAGGGTAAATGGGGATTAGTCAAGGTCATTAAAGGCAGATGGAGCAGCAGAGATGGGGAGGTGAGAAATACCATAGTATATGGGTGCAGATCTGAAGTGTAAATTGTAAACAAGGAACAACAACATACAAGAGTAAGGAGTTTGGCCACACAGGTCTAGGAAGGCCTTGGATGCCACATTAAAGGGTCCGGACAGCATTTTTTTTATAAAGATTTTATTTATTCATGAGAGACACACACACACAGAGAGAGAGAGAGAGAGAGAGAAGCAGAGACACAGGTAGAGGGAGAAGCAGGCTCCATGCTGGGAGCCCAATGCCAGACTTGATCCCTGGACCCAGGATCACGCCCCGAGCCGAAGGCAGGCACTCAACCACTGAGCCACCCAAGGATCCCCTGGACATCATATTCTGAAGGCAGTGAGGAGTCATTAAAAGGTTTTCCAGGGGATCCCTGGGTGGTGCAGCGGTTTGGCGCCTGCCTTTGGCCCAGGGCGCGATCCTGGAGACCCGGGATCGAATCCCACGTCGGGCTCCCGGTGCATGGAGCCTGCTTCTCCCTCTGCCTATGTCTCTGCCTTGTCTCTGCCTCTCTCTCTCTCTCTCTCTGTATGACTATCATAAATAAATAATTTAAAAAATTTAAAAAAAAAATAAAAGGTTTTCCATGGGGGAGTGGCATGATATGATTTTTTTTTCATGATATGATTTTTTATTTTCAGACATTAATTCAACATCTATACCTGAACTTGACAGAACAATCTTAAAAGTTATTTAGAATAACCAACAAATGGAGAAAAGTAAATTTTACTGAAGATGTTAAAAAGCTATAATAATTAATAGAGTTGGGTTCTGGCAAAAGAAAAATACAAATGGATCTGCATTGAAAAACTTGAAACGGATCTTAGTATAAAGATCTAACATAGTCAAAGATGGCATTCTTGTTAGGGTGAGAGGAATGTGTGTACAGGAGTTTACTATTTAAGTGGAAAGAATGGATGTTAGATTTTTGCCTCAAACAATGTGATAAAACACTTGAGAGGAACTAAAGAATAAAATATATTTTTAAAAAGCACGAGAACTAAAAGAAATTACAGAGGAATAACTGATCATAAAAAGGTAGATGAGACCTTTCCGAACATAAAGCAAAAGAACCATAAAGTTAAAATGGATTACACTACAAAACTATACACCAAAAACACCATAAGCAAAAGTATTATTATTATTATTTTTTTTTAAGATTTTATCCATTCATTCATGAGACACACAGAGAGAGAGGCAGAGGCACAGGCAGAGGGAGGAGAAGCAGGCTCAAGGCAGGGAGCCCGATGCGGGAATCGATCCTGGGACTCCAGGATCACGCCCCGGGTCAAAGGCAGGCGCTAAAAGGCTGAGCCACCCAGGGATCCCCATAAGCAAAATTAAAAGGACAAACTAGGAAAAAATATTTGTAACACAGTTGACGAAGAGTAAGTAACCTTATTTCCTAACAAGGTCTCAGGAATCAATTAGAAAAACGCCAATACTAAATTAGAAACACATTGACACTGAATTGGAAAAATGAACAAAGGATACAAGCTAATGATCACCCAAAGAAAAAAAATGCATGAAACAACAAACACCAATTTACCCAATCAAAGCAATACAAATTAAAATAGAAATATGATTGCCACACACCACGCTGGCTACAGATGTGTTAACACGGATAACCATGTGAGGGCACAGTGGGCTGGGCTGTCAGATGAAAGTGTAACTGGATTCAACCTTGAGAAGACAGGGTTTGTATTAAGAACCTTTTAAAATATCCGTATCCTGTAATATGGACCTTTTGCTTCTAGGAGAAGCATTAGTTTCTCCATAGAACTAATCAGAGCTATGCGTAAAAATTATATTTGTTCAACAACTACTTATTGAATGTCTATCGTGTCCTAGGTTCTGGGAGCTGGAATGTGGCAGCAAACAAAAAACCCCAGAAGGATCCCTGTTCTCATGGCCCTCCCATGCTAGTGAGGGGAAAGAGAAAGCACAGAATAAATGAGGATATCATATGGCGTATCAGAAGTTAAGCGTTATCCAGAAGAGTAAAACAGGAAAGGAGGTTGCGGAATGTGTGCTTGGGTGTGTATGTGTGGAGTGGGGGTGTGATTTTGAAGAGGTGGTTAACAAAGCCTCACAAAAAAAAAGAAAAAAAGAAAAAAAAAAAAAAAAGAAAGCCTCACTGAGAAGATGGCAGTAAGTAAAGACCTGAGGGAGGTCAGAACTGATGCCAAACACAGGAGCTTTCCTGGCAGAGGGAACAGAAAAGGCACGCATGCCTGAGGGCTCCATGTCCAAAGGGAGAGGGAGAATGGAAGGAGAGGAGGTACACAGAGGGGGCAAGTGGTGGAGGGCCCTATAAGCCAATGCAATGACTTTGGTTGGCTTTTACCTCGAGTCAGAAGGGAACCGATGACTCCTGACCCCTAACGATGTACTCTCTAGACAGTGGCCAGTGATGCTTTTAAAACAAAAGTCAGGTCGTGACGCTCCTACTCAAAACCCTCCAATGATGGTGATTGTGTTGTAATGACCGATGTGCTTGGCGTTGCTTTGAGTTTTGAATCTCTTCAAGTGTGCCAAAAATTCTAGTATTTGAGAATGTGCCACGGACATTAAACAACTGAGAACCAGTTGTGTAACCAGTGGGCGTAACGGTTAAGAGCTTGAGCTTTACAATTAAGGCAGACCTGCCACTTAGGAGCTTTCCGCCACTGAACCCTGGGCATGTTAATCAATCTCTGATTCTTAACTATAAAAAAAAAGAGGAGGGGGAAATATTATCGACCCCGGAGTGTTACGGAGATTAAATTAGATAATGTATTTGTTTTTCAAAGTGAAGGGTGCCACTGATGGTACATGAGGTGATTTAAAAGGTACAAGGAGCTGGCACTAAAGGATCGTCTTGGAAGAGAGAGGTAACAGCTTGGTGAGAGGTGGGTGTTGTTTGAGGGGATGCAATGGTTTCCCAGGAGGAGGAGGGGAGGACTCAAGGTTTCTTGCTGCCCCCCTCCCATGCTGCTGGAGGTGGCCAGGTGATGCAGTTTGGGCTGGCGGGATGTAAGGGGAAGTCAGTTTGCCGGGAGCCCTGGGGAAGAATTTTACCACTCTGATTAATAAGTGAGGGGCACACAAGCTTACAAGGAGAGCCCTCTCCCCTGTTCCTGGCTGTGTGTGAGGATGCGGTGCTTTCTTGTGTGCACGATGTAAAAAGGCTAAGCACAAAAGTCCAACACACTGAGGCTGGTGGGGCAGAGGTCGAGGTGGAGCCTGGGTCCTTGACGACATCACTGAGCTAGGGAGCACCACTGGCGCCAGGAATGCCCACTCTGAACTTCTGAGAGAAACAATAAATGGCTTATGGGTAGTTTAGAACGCTGTAGGTGAGGTCCAAGGGCCATGGGCCTGTGAATCACCTAGGGACTAGTTTAACCCCATCCTTGGACCCCGCCCAGCTCTGCTAAAAACATTATCTCTGCGGGAGAGGCTTGAGAGGCCTAAGAATCTATCTGCCTTTTATATTTTTCCTTTGTACTGGTTTCCTATTGCCCCCGTAACAAATTACCATAGACCTAGTGGCCTAAAGTGATGCAAATTTATTCTCTTACAGTTTTGGAGGTCAGAAGACTAAAACTGCAGTGTTGACAGGGCTGCATTCCTTCTGGAGGCTTCGAGGGAAATCTGTCTCCTCCTTGTCTTTTCCAGCTTAGAGAGGTCACCTGCACTCCTTGGGTCATGGCCCCTTCTTCAAAACGCATCATTCCAATCTCTGCTCTGTTGCCACATCCCCTTCTTCTGCCCTAGACCTTCTTGCCTCCCTCTTATAAGGACTCTTGTGATTACATGGAACCCACCCACACAATCCGGGATAACCTCTCCATTTCAAGAGCCTTAATTTAACCGCATCTACAAAGTCTCTTTTATCAAGTAAAGTAACAGAAGGGCCTGGGGCGGGGCGGGGAGGATGAAGGGCGCTCTTCAGCTGATTATGAGACCATTACAAATCACAGGTTTAAGCCACTGTTGGTTGGCTTTTCTGTAACCTGCACATGAAAGCATCCTAGTAAATCAGTTACTGGTCATAAAAACTTAACCTAGTGGTCCTCAATGAGAGCAGAGATGAGGGGTAGAGGATGGATAAAAGGGTCTGGGAAAGTGAAGAAGCATTAGAATTGTTTGTTTTGTTTTGTTTTTCCAAAATATATGTGTGTGGGTCCTGCCCCAGACCTATGGAATTGAACTATCAGGTATAGACACCAGGCACGTGTGGGTAGACAAGCCTCCCTGGGAGATTCAGCTGGAACCCCTGGCTAAATCCACTGATAATCTCCAACCTTTGTTTTCTTATCTGTAAAATATGAAAATAATGTATGTCCTGCCTATCTCTCATGATCATGCAAAGATCAAGCAAGGCAATGTACATGGGGCATTTTATAATTGGTAAAGAGCTATAGAAGTATCACTGATGATTAGAGGAAACTGATGCAGAATGATGGTATTGGGAGGTATGATTCATCCAAAGAGACTCCAGGTATGTGGAACTAACAAAGCAAGCAAAAAAAAAAATCTTTGAGAAAAAAGAAGAAATCACAAAGCCCATGCACCAAATTCCATGCATTATCATGTATTTCCTGAGTGTCTATTTAATCTTAAAGACAATTTTAATTTTTTCCCCTCCAAACCATAGATTGTAAATCGAAGTCAGAAGAGAGAATGGATTGTACATGATACTAGCCAAAAGAGGGTGTTGGAGGCAGCTAGCAGTTTGAAAGAGGAGAAGGGTTTCAAATGTTGATATAAGAATTCCAAAAATTTGGTGATGTGGGATTATTTAAGGTAGTGGTAAATAACACCATGCCCCTCCCTTGCTACTAGCCCTGCCCTAAGGTATTCCAATAGAATACTTTAGCAATCTGAATGATCCTGAATTATGAAGAAAAGGTAGGATTATGCTCAATGCTCTCTGTGGGGAAAAAAGTAATAACAACAAGAACAATAATGGTATAGGGAAAGATTTTTATCAAACTAGCTCACATTTAACAAATTTGGGTGCTTTTTTTTTTTTTTAAAGATTTTATTTATTTATTCATGAGAGACACACAGAGAGAGGTAGAGATACAGGCAGAGGAAGAAGCAGGTTTCCTGCAGGGAGCCTGATGCAGGATCCCAGGACCTGAGCTGAAGGCATTTGCTCAACCAGTGAGCCACCTAGGCGTCCCAAAAATTTTTGTGCTTAAAGGGAAATTTTAAATATCTATAAAATGCATGTGTATAGAATGCCTGTATGCTATATAAATAGTCATTATATGAACTATAGCTATTATAAATCTATACATAAGTCTGCTGATGTGAAGAAGTCCTCATGCATCATAAGAGCTCAATAAATCTGTGTTGTTTGAGAGACCAAAATTGCCACTGTCAGCTTCATGAATGAGGGATGGTATTAGATCGGTCCATCTGCTGGCTGTAAAGTATATGGTAACGATTCCACACCTTAAGGGCTGCTTGGGTGGCTCAGTCAGTTAAGTGTCTGATTCTTGGTTTCAGGTCAGGCCATGATCTAATGGGTTGTGGGATCCAGCCCTGCACTGGGATCTATGCTCGGTGGGGAATCTGCTTGAAGATTCTCTCCCTGTGCCCGTCCCCCATGTGGAATGCACACATTCTTTCTCTCAAATAAATTAATTTTAAAAAACGATACCACGTCTTTAAATCTATATAATTACTTATTTACACATTAGAAAGCATGTTGACATCATTTTCTTATTTGGTCTTCTCTCCCTAAAGCCCCAAGAGCCAGCTACTATTATACTGTTTTTCTTTGAGGAACTGAGGTTCAGAGAGAACTTTCTCAAGATGCCACAATGACCACGCAGCAAAGCCCAGACTGGAATCTAGATCTGATTCAAAATCCACTTTTCATTTCCAAATTTACATTATGGTAAATAGCACTTCACTTAACCATGTAATAAAGACTCTTGTCAAGGCACATTTCTTTATTTTAAAAAAGATTTTATTTATTTATTCATGAGAGACAGAGAGAGAGAGAGAGAGAGAGGCAGAAAGAGAGGCAGAGGGAGAAGCAGGCTCCATGCAGGGAGCCCAATGCGGGACCCGATCCCAGGACTCCAGGATCAGGCCCTGAGCAGAAGGCAGGTGCCAAACTGCTGAGCCACCCAGGGATCCCCTCAAAACACATTTCTAAAAACAAATTCAGATGGGCACTTTAAGTGTGGGGATCTATCTCTCTACTTACCTACCCATCTATTTATTTACAAAGCACAATGAATCAGAAAAATT
Source organism: Nyctereutes procyonoides (assembly GCF_905146905.1). Lineage (NCBI taxonomy): Eukaryota > Metazoa > Chordata > Mammalia > Carnivora > Canidae > Nyctereutes > Nyctereutes procyonoides. Next base: position 65,279,442 of record NW_026575049.1, read on the forward strand.
TCAATAGATCTTTTAATATACATATATTATCTCTTTCTTTTTAATATGCCCACACACCTGCTAAACTTCTATAAACAGCTTTAGCTCCAACTGAAATTTTATGACTGAATCTCAAACACTTAAATAAATAGAAAATGCTGCGTTGGTCTAAGCTAGTAAACAAAATCATTAGCTCTAAAAACAAAAAGCTCAAAATGTGCAGGTTTCACAAGTATTTGGTTGCTGTAGGAAATGCTGCCGTTATTCCAATGGTATATTTTACTCTTATTTATATTTCTAGTGGACTACTATGCTTCCATGCAATTTCAGCCCACATACGTTGATGACACAAGCAGAGCTTAAAATGCCATGATTCATCAAGGCTGCCACAGTCGTGCAGCCCAGTGATATACCCATCGGATGTGAAGCTGCAACTCTGCTTAACGTAATTCATGCTCTTTTGCTCCTACCACACATTGTGTGTAACTCCAGCAGAGCATATTTATCCACCTCTGACCCACCCTCCCACTTGCAGGAGAGACAAACTGTTAAACTAAAGTAAATAAAAAAGGATTCCATAAAGAAATCATCTTTTCTACATTAACAATAGAAAAGTCTTCACTCTGACTTAGGCCACTCATATCCATTACCTTTTGATTCTTTGCAGAAAAACCAAAGTACAAAATACAGAGTGGTCAGAGATTATTTAACATGTAGCTAAGCAAACTATAGTCAACATTTTCTGACATGCCTAACAACACTAACTTTGGAGTCAAAAGGTCCTGAGACAGACAGAGTTTCAAGTTCCAGTTTGACCATATGTTGGCTATCAGACCTTAGGCAACTTGCTTACACCTCAATTTTCTCAGCTGTAGATAGGGGACAGAACCAGGACCTGAGGCTGGTGTTATTGTGAAGGTTAAGTGAGATGATGCATGCAAAGAGTTAGCCATCTCAAATGTAAGAGTGTCCAAATAGCAAGTATTTCAACTTAGCACAGTTACCCCAAATAAAATCTCTTAAGTATTCTCTTAACACCAAACGAATGGGAGAGGATTCTGGGAAGATGGGCAGAGTGGAAAGCACCAGGAATCTGTCACTCCAACTAGGCAACAAGCTGCACTAGCAGAATCTGTCTGATGTAACTATTTTGGAACTCTGGAGTCTGCTGAAGGCATACAACTTCCTGGGAAGACTTACACAGTAAATTACAGTGAATTTTGGTTAATTTCAGACAAGTTCAGCTCTTAGCACATTAGCAGCTACTCATCCCCCACCCCCAGTTGTATGTATGCTCCTGGAGAAGCTCACAAACAGCTTATGTGAGCCAGGAGGGCAAAAAAGATCCTCCCCCCCTCCAAATACTGGGGATCTATGCCTTCATTGCTTTTTCCTAAAGTAAGTTCTCTACCCAACACAGGGCTTGAACTCACAACCCCAAGATTAAGAGTCACACATTGTACCAACTGAACCACCCAGGTGCCCCATACGCCCTGTTTGTTGATTGTTGTTTCCAGTCATAGAGGGGCAACGAGGTAGGCAGACATTTTTGTGGCTGCCCAGTACTGCTGCAAGCCTTTCCCTCTTCCCCTGAATTGACTTCCAGGTGACTTAAAGGGCCAACACCCTTTGCCTCCACTTTCTTTTTTATTTTTTCTTTTCTAACCTTTTGGTGAGCTGGACATTAAAGGTTAGGACATTTAATAAAAAACTACAATATACAGGGAAAATAAGAAAGTGACGAAGCACGCCCAGAGAAAAGCTCAGGAAAAAAAACCTGAGGAGACTTTAAATTTATACCTCAGGGGCAGCCCCGGTGGCTCAGCGGTTTAGCGCCGCCTTCAGCCCAGGGCGTGATCCTGGAGACCTGGGATCCTATGGAGTCCCACGTCGGGCTCACTGCATGGAGCCTGCTTCTCCCTCTGTGTCTCTGCCTCTCTTTCTCTCCTCTCTGTGTTTCTCATGAATAAATAAATAAAATCTTTAAACAAATAAAATAAAAAATTTATACCTCAGGCTGATCCTTGACACAGAGACAGCCTATAGCAAAAAAAAAAAAAAACCAAAACAATAAATAAAAACAATACAAAAAAACAGCAAACGCTGAGGAAGGGGGAGAGTCTGATTTCCAAGGTTGCCACACTATTCGATTCCAATGTCCAGTGTTCAACAACAACAACAACAAAATCACAAGGCATTAACAAAACAAAACAAAACAAGAATATATGGCCTATTCAAAGGAAAAAAGAAAAATCACTAGCACATATCCTTAAAAAAAGACCTAGTGGAGATATAAAGACACCCAAAGAACTAAAGGAAAATGTGGAGAAAGTCAAGAAAATTACATGTGAACAAAATGAAAATACCAATAGAGAGATAATCTTAAAAAAAAAAAAAGCGAAAAAGAAGTTTTGGAGCTGAAAAGCATAACTGAAATGAAAAGTTCATTAGAATTATTCAAAAGTAGATTTGAGCAGAAGAATCATCTGAAGATAGGACACTATTGAGTCTGAGGAGCAGAAAGAAAAAAATTGAAGAAAAGCAAGCAGAGCTCAGAGGATCTGTGGGACAAGTGGAGCAAAAACATCCACCGTGGGACTCTCAGAAGAGGGTGAGGAAGGAGTAGAGAGAATATTTGAAGAAATAATGGCCGAAAACTTCCCAAATTTGATGAAAGACATGAATATAAACATCTAAGAAGCTCACCAAACTTCAAGTAAGATGAACTCAAAGAGATCTGCACTGAGACATATTATAATAAAATTTTCAAAAAACAAATAATTTTGAAGGCGGCAAGAGAGAAGTCAATCATCACATCCAAGAGCTCCTTAATAAGATTATCAGGACATTTCTCATCAGAAACTTTGGAGGCCACGAGATAGTTAGCTGATATATTCAAGGTGCTAAAAGAATGAAACCATTAACCAAGAATCTTATATCTGGCAAAATTGTCCTTCAAAAGTGAGGAAATATTCAGACATTTCCAAATAAATAAAAGCTGAGGGAGTTCATGACAAGTAAGCCCATTCTGTAAGAAATGTTCTAGGGAATCCAGCAAGGTTAAATGAAAGGGCTCTGGACAGAATCTCAACGACATATAAGGAAATAAAAATCTCAAAAAAGGTAAATAATACATGGACAATTATAAAATCTAGTATTATTACAAAACTAGTTTTTAGCTGCAATTTTTGTTTTCTACGTGATTTAAGACACAAATAGATTTAAAGAAAAAGGAAAAGCTGACAATAGGACAATTATTGTAACTTTGGTTTGTACTCCAAATTTTGTTTTTTCTACAATTTAAGAGATGAATACATATCAACAACCAAAAGGAGTTGGGATGGAGCTATAAAGGAGCAGTTTCTATATGTTATTGAAGTTGGGTTGGTATAAATTCAAATTAGAGTGTTACAACTTCAGGATGTTAAATGTAATCCCTATGGTAACTACAAAGAAAGTAGCTATAAAATATACAAAAAGAAATGAGAAGGAAATTTAAACATTCACTACAAAAAAATCAGGTCAGCACAAAAAAGAAGACAGTAATACAGGACATGAGGGACAAAAAAAAAAAAAGCTATTAAGTCATATAGAAAACTAATACCACAATGGCAGAAGTCCCTCCTTATCAGTAATCACATTAAATCAGTTGCATTTCTATACATGGACAATGAACAATCTGAAAAAGAAATTACAAAAACAACAAAAAATTACTAAAGAAATTAAGGGGGAAAATAAATAAATGGAAATACATCTCATGCTCATAGACTTAATATTGTTAAAATGTCAATACTACCCAAATGACCTACAGATTCAATGCAATCCCTATCAAAATTCCAGTGTTGTTGCTTTTTTGTAGAAATAGAAAAACTATCCTAAAATTCATACAGAATCTCAAGGGACTCTGAATACCCAAAACAATCTTGAAAAAGGACAACAAAATTAGGACTTATACTTCCTAATTTCAAAATTTACTACAAAACAACAGTAATCAAAATTGTGGTATTGGCACAAAAACGGATGTATAGGTTAGTGGAAAAGAACAGAGAGCCCAAATACAAACCATATATCACATATAAGGGTAAATGACTTTTGACAAGGATGCCAAGACCCTTCAATATGGAAAGGACAGTGTTTTCAACAAATGGTGCTGGGAAAACCAGTATCCACATGCAAAAGAATGAAGCTAGATCCTTACCTGATACCATATGCAAAAATTAGCTCAAAATGGATTAAGTCCCTAAATATAAGACCTGAAACAATAACTCTTAAAATGAAAACATAGGACTAAAAAAGCTCTACAACATTGAATTTGGCATTGGTTTCATAGCAAAGGCACCAGTAACAAAAGAAAACAGACAAACTGGACTTCATGAAAAATTTAAAATTTTGTGCAACTAAAAACACTGTCTACAGGGGCACCTGGGTGGCTCAGTTGGTTAAGCATCTACCTTTGGCTCAGGTCATGATCTCAGGATCCTGAAATCAAGCCCCGCATCAGGCTTCCTGCTCAGCAGAGAGTCTGCTTCTCACCCTCTGCTCTTCTCTGCTTGTGCTCTCTCTCATATACTTTCTCTCTCTCAAATAAATATATATAATCTTAAAAAAATAAAAATAAAAACACTGCCAACAGAGTAAAAAGGCAACCCACAGGATGGGAGAAAATATTTGCAAATCATACACTTAATAAGGGTCAATCCCTTATCTTTATCTTTATCTTTAATGTCCAGAATATAGGGAGAACTCCTAGAAGTCAACAACAAAAACAAATAACCTGATACAAAACATGGGCAAAGGATTTGAAGACATTACTCCAAAGAAGATATATGAAATGACCGACAAGCCCATGAAAAGATGCTCAACATCACTAATCATTAGGGTAATCCAAATGAAGACCGCAATGAAATATCATCTCACATCCATTAGGAGGGCTAGTATCAAAAAAACAGAAAACAACAAGTACCGACAAGGATGTGGAGAAACTGGAAACCCTGTGCATCAATGGTGGGAATGTAAAAATGGGTGCAGCCATTGAAAACAGTAAGGCAGTTCTTCAAAAAATTAAAAACAGAATTACCATACGATCCAACAATTTCCTCACTTCTGGGTGAAGAATCAAAAGCAGGGTCACAGAAAGATATCTGTACACCCACGCTCACAGCAGCATTATTCACAATAGCTAAAATGTGGAAGTAACCCAAGTGCCTATCAATAGATGAATGGATAAGTGAGACGCGGTATACACGTACAATGGATATTATTCAGCCTTCAAAAGGCTGAGTTTCCTGAAGGAAATTCTGCAGGATGCTACAACATGGATGCACTTCATGCATGGATGAGGACATTATGCTAAGTGAAAAAAGCCTATCACAAAAAGACAAACACTGTATGATTCCACTTTTATGAGTAAGTACCGAGGGTCAAAATCAAAGACAGAAAGTACAGTGGTGGCTGCCAGGACTGAAGGTAGGGGAGAATGGGGAGTTACTGTTGATGGGTATGGAGTTTCAGTTTTACAAGATGAAAAGAGTGATGGGATGGATGGTGGTGATGACTACACAACAGTGTGAATGTATTTAAACACCCCTGAACTATACACACTTGAAAACGGTTCCTATGTTAAATGCTATGCTACGTGTCTTTTAACACCAAAAACAAAAATGAAAACAAACAAACAAACAAAAAACGGAATGAAGTAACCGGGGGAGTAGCTATAACATGGATAATTAACAAAACTGGCCGTAAGTAGTAAAAGACTGGGCTTAAATTTATGATTTCATTGTGGGGGAAAAAAATGAATGAAGATATCAAATGATTATTAACAACTGAAATGGCTTTGTATTGGTCAGTAATGACCACAACAGCATCCTGGCTTACTCCTATAACCCTTTTCTCTGAGGAACTCCGTATGTTTTCTACATATATTAACTTTTCTCACGAGGTCAAATGAGAAATTTTCCAGAGGATATCTGCATAAGGTAAAGGAAAGAAATACAGGATTCTAGAACCACCAAATGAACCGTTGTGCCAAGTACTATGCTAAATGTGTTACATATGTGCCTCATTTTCTCCTCCCAGGGACCCCGTGAGGGATTCGGAAAGGTTAGGTGAGCTTTTAAAGACTATTCAAGAGAAATGCAAACTGAGTCTCATTAGATTCACGAAAGCTGAGTGTGCTGAACCGAACAGCCTCTTCATTAACCCAGTATTCGCCCTGATCAAAGAGGTCTGCAAGGCGAGCCCCTGTGAGTGGTACGTCCAGTGAAACAAACAAAAAGGTCGCAATATTGAGGTCAACATAGTCAAGTCGTCGGCGCTAGACCCGCAGAAGACGGGAAGAGAAAAGGAGGAAGAGAAAGGGGGGCGGAGCTTTGATCACTGAAACAACTCCCAAACACTTGCACGAATTAAAACCACGTCACCTCGGGTACTCTTCCCTTTAATTCAAATGTAAGCTCACAGATGGGTGGCTTTGACATAAGGAAATTAGACCCTAAAGAACATGTATGCAACATATTCAAGTCCAGAATATATTCAAACTGGGCAGGGTGTCATATAGCCACTAATTAACATTAGGATTTGGTCCTGAACATAGTTTCTAACTCAATCAGAGCTTATTTCTAAGTCTGTAATCATTCTCTGGACTTCCCCCTCCCCCAAAAAAGTAGTATTACAACATTATTACTAAGAAAATACTAAAAATACTAAAACACAATGGAAGCTATTCTTCTCTGAGCACATATACAACTCCCATTGTTATTAAGAGAGCTGAGCACACACTCGTTTGGAGGAAAAAAAAAAAAGAAATACCGTGTAAATGCCTCAGAGCTATTATAAGTGATGCATTAGCTTCCTACGATTAAACAGAAAAAGCAGAGACTGGTTAGATTTACAGTTTTCAAATATGTACATGTCCCACCAATTACTTACTTTGTGTTAATTTTAATTTAAGGAATTGTCCCACATGAAGTGGTTGCATCACTGATAGATTAGATCATGACACTCTTTTCAGAAAAGCAAAGATAAGTTTAGTAAGTTCAAAAAATAGACTAAATAAAGGTTCCCTTCTTCATCTGAGAAAACATGTGAGTTGAAGTCAAGTATGGGGACTTCTGGAGTCAGTTTCATAATTACTTACAACCCCACAAGCAGTTAGAGCAAAACTTCTTTATAGGAAAAAACTGTTTTAATTCACAATTATGTGGTTGCATGTATACTCACCACTAGCTGTGCAGAATCATAAGGTCTCAAAAGCAAGTAAGTACACTCTTTGGGTTTTGAGACCTTGGTCTTTCTTTGAAGAACGGGTGTGGTGGTGGTGATGGGGAGGTGGGGAACCCTTATAGCCAGAAGAAGCCTGGAAAGCTCACCCAAGACCTGCATATGAAAAAGATAGATAAGCCAACACTGGGCCCACTGAAGATTAACTGCCTGGCTGCAATATCACGGATGTATTTCTTTTACTGCCGTGTATGTGTTGAGGAGGTTGACATGATTTTTAATTGGATGTTACCAAAATGAGTTCATGACACTTTTTATTTTTAAACTAACAAACATTTTTTTAACTACAACATTTATTCCCCCCAGTGGACAACCACTTGGCGCCCCTAATGGCTTCATAGGAGTTGGTTTTTAAAACCTGGAAACTGATTGGGTGATATTTAATCTCCAAGATTAAAATCACTTAGTGAATATTGTATTGTTCCACTGTTCTCACTGTCATTTTGGCATTTGGGGCCTCGCTCTGCTGCTTCTGCTGGCGCACTTACCAGCTAATGAAACCTAGCCCAGGAGCAGCTGCCTGAATCTATGTCAAACTGCATCTGGCACCCATCTATCTTCCAGCCATCTAAATTCACCTCTGAAATCATACAAAAGCAGCGCAGAGCTCCCTGCAGCCACACCAACACACCAGTCTTTGTTTCATCGAGACTGTAAAGCAATTTTAGACCTCTTTTTTTTTTTTTTTAATTTGCTACATATTTTAGAGTGGCAGCTTTTGAAAGGAATGATGGAAAGTTTTTGTTTTGGATTTTTTTTTTTTAATCATGAGACTATCAAGTCTTAAAAATATCCTGTTAAAATTTGGTAGACCATCATTAGCACAGTTTTGGCTGAAATAGTACATTTAGGGGCTTGCCAGTAGAGACACACTGGTGCCGACAGATCCCAGACAAGGAGGCGAGTCTGCTTAAAATTCTTGAGTTGTCACGGTTATTAAATATGCTGTGCCACAAAACCTTCCAGTACTCAAGGTTTTCTCCATATCAGCTCTGCTAAATTATCAAAAATGCTAGTTTTAGTAGGAAAATATTTACATGTGAATTCAAAGAACATTATTTTCAAGGACCATTGTGTGAGAAAGGTTTTCCTGGTGAGGAATCTATACTTAATACACATATATATTTAATATGTATGTATTTAATTTACATAATATATCTTTTAAAGATGAATCCTGGGATCCCTGGGTGGCGCAGCGGTTTGGCGCTTGCCTTTGGCCCAGGGCGCGATCCTGGAGACCCGGGATCGAATCCCACGTCAGGCTCCCGGTGCATGGAACCTGCTTCTCCCTCTGCCTGTGTCTCTGCCTCTCTCTCTCTATCTCTCTGTGACTATCATAAATAAATAAAAATTAAAAAAATTAAAAAAAAAATAAAGATGAATCCTTTTCCCAAAAATAGTAATTAATTGGATCATTCTGTAACAAGTGACTCTTCTGTCATCCTGAGGACAATGACTTTAAAAAAGGAATACTATTTTCTTTAATTGCAATGGCTAAGGCTTGAGCCAGTAACAAGGAGTGTAATAAGAGAAAGAGAGAGAGAGAGAGAGAGAAAGAAAAGAGTGAAACAAATATGTGCAAAAGGATCTACAAAGAAAGCCAAATCTTAGATAATGCCTCAAGCAAACTTAGTTCTTAGATCAGAAATAAGTGAAAAACAGCTTTTCTTTTTTTGCTCATTCATTGATTTTATTCTAACATAATGTTAGAATTAAACATATATAATCAATTTCTCTTTTAGACATATGTACCCACATCCTATACTTTCTATTATGCATTTGCCATCCAAACTTTTTGAGGTGCACAGTTCAGTGGCATGAAGCACACTTGTATTGTTGTACAACCGTCACCACTATCTATTTTCAGAACTTTTTTTTAATCATCCCAAACAGAAAGTCTATACGTTTTAAGATTTTATTTATTTATTTATTCATGAGAAACACAGAGAGAGGCAGAGACACAGGCAGAGGGAGAAGCAGGCTCCATGCAGGGAGCCCGATGTGGGACTCGATCCCGGGTCTCCAGGATCACACCCTGGGCTGAAGGCAGACGCTCAACCGCTGAGCCACCCGGGCGTCCCAAGTCTATACGTTTTAAACAATGACTCTCCATTCTCTCCTGCCCCTCAGCCAGCCTCTGACAACCTCTATTCTACATTTGTCTTTTTTTTTTTTTTTAAATTTTTATTTATTTATGATAGGCACACAGTGAGAGAGAGAGAGAGAGGCAGAGACACAGGCAGAGGGAGAAGCAGGCTCCATGCACCGGGAGCCCGACGTGGGATTCGATCCCGGGTCTCCAGGATCGCGCCCTGGGCCAAAGGCAGGCGCCAAACCGCTGCACCACCCAGGGATCCCTACATTTGTCTTTATGAATGTGACATTTTAGGTACCTTACATAAGTGGAATTGTGCAATATTTGTTCTTTTGTGTCTGGCTTATGTCACTTAGTATGTTTTCCAGGTTCACCTATGTTGTCACATGTATTAGAATTTCATTTTCTTTTTAGGGTGAATAATATTCCGTTCTATGTAGATACCACATTTTGTTTAGCCAGTCAGTCATCTGTCGATGGACATTTTCGGTCATTTCTACCTTTTGGCTACTGTGAGTAATACTGCTCTCAACACTGGCCTACAAGCGTCTGTTTGAGTTCCTGCTTTGAGTTCTTTTGGGGATGCCCTAGAAATGGAATTGCTGGATCATATGGTAATGCTATAGTTTTTTGAGAAACCGAAAAGTAGCTTTTTAAAACAGCTTCTAAAACTTAAATTTGTCCTTGTAATGACTCAGTTTCATGACTGAAATTCTTCCTCTCTGATGTGTGGAGGTTACCAGTTCCCTACACATTGCTAAACCCAATGGTCATTCTCGGTCCTTGTCCTACTGGACCCACACGGTTGATTGGCTGATCACTCCCTCCTCCTTCAGGAAATCACCTCGTTCACTTGGCTTCCAGGATCCTGCACTCTTGGTCTTGGGTCTCCCTCTCTCGGGGGCCATAGCTTCTCAGCCTCTCTCAGCTCGTTCCTCTCCCTCTCCCTGACCTCTATAGGGGCTCAGTCTTTGGACTTCTTAATTACATTCCTTCCTTGGAGATTTCATCCAGTTTCATGGCTTTAAATATCATACAAATGCTGGCAACCTGCAAACTTAAATATCTGGTCTGTGTACCTCTCCTCTGAGCTCCGAACTGGAATATCCAACTGCCCATTCAACATCTCCTCTTAGGTGTCACAAATTCAACATGCACTCACCTTCCTCCCAAAGCTGTCCCTTTGGACACCACACACACCAAGCCCTGCAGTTTCCCCCATCTCAATGGCAACACCATTTGTGCAAGTCCTCAGCAGAAAAACCCTGGAGTCACCACTGGTTCCTCTTTCCTTTGTACCTAACATCCAATCTGACTGCAAATCCTGTTGGCTCTGTCTTCAAAATCTAAATACAAACGAATCATTTCTCATACCTCTACTGCTATCACCCCTGTCCAAACCACCATCACTTCTTGCCTAAAATACTGAAATAGCTTCTGAAGTACTCTTTCGTGCTGTTACCCTGTTCCTCTACTATCTATTCTCAACACAGCAGCCAGAAAGATGACCCTTTTGAAAATGTTAAGTCAGGTCATGTCACTGCTTCATTCAAAATCATCCAATATCTCACATTTTACTCAAAGTAGGACCCAAAGATGACAACATCTTAAAGGGCTCTCTTTATGCTCTGCATTTTTGTTGTCTAACTTTATCAGTAAACTACTCTCCCTCACTCATTCTGGTTCCTCCCACACCAGCTTCACTTCCTTGCCAGTTCTTGAACATACTAGAATTTTTTTTCTTTTTTCTTTCTTTTTTTTTTTTTCTAAGATTTTATTTATTTATTAATGAGAGGCAGAGACACAGGCAGAGGGAGAAGCAGGCTCCATGCAGGGAGCCTGATAGAGGATCAGGTCCTGGGCTGAAGGCAGTGCTAAACCGCTGAGCCACCCGTGCTGCCCAATACTAGAACTTTTCTACCTCAAAGCCTTCACACTGGCTGACCCTTCTGCCTGGAACTCTCTTTTTCCCCATACCTGCTTGGTCTTTCCCTTACTTCCTTTAAGACTGCTCAAAAGAACTGTCCTTTGGGGATACCTGGGTGGCTCAGCAGTTGGGCGCCTGCCTTCAGCTCAGGTCCTGATCCCAGGATCCTGGATGAGTCCTGCATTAGGCTCCCTGCAAGAAACCTGCTTCTCCATCTGCCTGTGTCTCTGCCTCTCCTTCTCAGTCTGTGTCTCTCATGAATAAGTAAATAAATCTTAAAAAAAACCAAAAAACTGTCCTTTGTTTCTAAATCCTCTTTAAAATCGCAAATTGCAGCTCTCTCACTCCTGCCATCTTTTCTGTATCAAACCCCTAACCCTAAAGAACCCCTTAAAACTTTTTTTCATAGCACTTCACATCTCCTAACATATTGCATAATTTATGTATTATGCTTGGTTTTTGCCCCAGTTAAACTGTAAGCTCCATGAAAGCTGGGGCTCCCTTCCCACTGATTTTGTGTATTTCTGGCATTTAGAAGAATGCCTACCATGAGGTAGATGCTCAATAGTTGTTAAATGAATGGGTCAGCAGACAAACACCCTTCATTTTGGGATGTGCTTAATATGGCCACCTTCAAATATTCTGCAGCTCTCACTCTTCAGGAAACCCACAAACGTTTTAAAGCATCTTCTATGAGTCCAGCACTGTCCTAGCTGCTGGGGGAATAGAGATAACCCTTTCCTTTACAAAGGTCACAGTCTAATGGAGTTGTAAGAAGTTCATAATTTTTAACTTTGAGATAAGTATATTTTCACATGCAGTTGTAAAAAACAATACCAAGAGATAATACCATGTATCCTTTACTCAGTTTCCCCCAAGGGCAGCATCTTACAAAACCACAGCACAGGATATTAGCTTTGATGTAGTCAGGATACAGAACTTTTCTGTTACCACACTGATCCTTGCCCTTTTTTAGCCATATCAACTTCCCTCTCTCTCACCCTCTACCTTCCTCAACCCTTGGGAATCACTAATCTATTTTCCACTTGTGTACTTTTATCACTTCAACATCGTTATGTGCATGGAATCATAAAGTGTGCAACCTTTTGGGACTGGCTCTTTTCATTCAGCACAATTCATGCAAGTTGTGGCGTATAATCATTAGTTGGTTCCTTTTCGTTGCTGAGTAGTGCTGCATACTAGTTAGTTTAATCATTCCCTCCTTGAAGGATCTGAGTTGTCTCCAGTGTGGGGCTATATGAATAAAGCTGCTCTAAACATTCACATACAGGTGTGTGAATGAACCTGAGTTTCTGTTTTTCTGAGTTAACTGTATGGGTATGCAGCTGCTGCGTCATGTGGTTGTGGCATGTTTAGCTTGCAAACTGTTTACCAAAGGGCCTGTGACATTTTACATTCCTACCAGCAATGTATTTGTAATCTACTTTTTCTCAGCAGCCTCACCAGTATTTAGTGTCATCGCTATTTTTTATTTTAGCCATTCCAATAGATCTGTATGTATCTCCTTGTGGCATCAATTCACATTTCCCCAGTCTGATGTCCAACATCTTTTTGCCATCTATCCCATTTTATCCCTTTTGGTGAAATGTCTCTTCATGTCTTTTGCCCATTTTTTAATTGGATTTTTTTAACTGTTGAGTTTTGAGAGTTCTTTATATATTCTAGATACTAGTTCTTTGTCAGATATTTTCTCCAAGTCTGCAGCTTGTCTTTTCATCTTTTTAACATAGTCTTTCATAAAGCAAACTTTATCTTTGATGGCTTAACTTGCCAATTCTTCCTCTCACAGATCATGCTATGTGCAATGCAATTTATTTTGTAATGGATCTGGGTCTTTACTAAGTAAGAGTTTGCCAGATTGAGAAATGAGGAAGAACATTCAGGGCTAACGTGTCAGAATGGTAATACCAGCTATGATTCCAGTTGGCTTAAAAAATATGAGAACTGCAGAACTCTGATAATCCTTTCCTTACAATAATACTCTATGTGTAATCAGAAAGTTCTATACTCTTTACAAGATGGTGAGGATGGGAAGTAATAGCTGTATGTTTATAATATGCAATATCTGGGACTTGGCTAAAACGGAGAATTTCTTTAAAAACAATTTACTAATGCCAACCACTCTGAGATAATATATAATTCTAGATACTAGAAATGGAACTCAGAAAGAATTTTTCTATACAAATAACGTGGAGGTAATTAGATAAAGAATATTATAAGTAGAGGGGCCGCTCCTTTATTTGACAGGATCATGTTCATAGAATGCTCTACATAAATAAATTTTCTAAATAATTAATGAAACTTACTTCTTTGGGAGTGCCAAAATGTTTTCTCTTTTCACCACAACGGAATACTCTGGATCACTGTTACTGAATCTAAGTATTTTACTAAGTGGTAATGTTGTTAAATGAGCAAAGCTTTGGGGCTACCAGAAAACTGTATGCCCTATATCAAATTTCTCTGAACTGCCAGCTTAGTTTTAGCCTCGGCCTTTTGTACGTCCATATTTGTTACTGGACATTCTGCTCTCAATTTTCAGAGTTGTCAAGATGCCTACTTCTCACTGTCCAGGTGAGACACTTCCTCCTAATCTGCAGTGGTTTGGGAAGCCTTGTAACTATGCTAATAAGAATTCTGTCTAAATTAAAAGTAATAGGCTCTGAATAAAGACATGATTTTACTCACCTCTGAGTAAAATTCATTAATGCATGGCCATGTGATATCCATTTTAATGCTGTTGAAAGCTTTGCTCAGAGGCTTCTAGCTTGCCCCAATATATATTCTTCCTTTCTTCAATAACAATGTAATTTTTAGTTAAGGCCATGACTGCCCAACCAAAGACTAAATTCCCTAGCCTCTTTTGCAGTGGTGGGGGGTGGGGAAAGAGGTGGCCAGTTGACTAAGTTCTGGAAAATGGGATTTGGGCTGAAATGACAGCTTATGTGACATATGTGTGTGCCCATCCCCCCCCACCCCACCCCAGCCTGTTTTCCCTTTCCAGTGGCTGTTTTAGTGGATGTTGCACCATCCTGGACAAAGGTAATGCTCCAGGGTAGTGAAGCAAAAAGATAGAAGGTGATATGATAACAGTTCTTGTGTACTGTTCCCTGGTCCCTTATCTATGACATCTTTTGAGTATCACTAATATTTTCAAGAAATGCTGTAACATTCTTAGTAAAAAAATGAATTCTAAGTTAAAATACATATTACGTAGACCTTTCTGAGAGGAATGTTGTAGGAGGCAGCCTCTTACATGGTCCCCATCGACTCCTGCCTCCTGGTATTCAGGTCCTTGTGAAATTCTCTCCGCTTGACTATAGGCTGACCTGTGACGCATTTCTAACAGAGAGACGAAGCAACTGTGAAGGGATTTCACCTTCAAGATTAGATGTACAAAATGATTGTGGCCTCCATCTTACTCACCCATTCTTGCTCAACTGCTCTGATCGAAGCCAGATGCCATGTTGTGATCTACTCTAGACAGAAACCCACAAATTAAGAAATTTCTTCCAATAGCCCATGAGGGATGGGGGTCTTCATTCCAACTGCCTGTGAGGAGCTAAATCCTGTCCTCAACCATGTGAGTGAGATTTAGGAGATCCTCTTTCAGTCAAGCCTTCATATGAGACCACAGCCCGGCTTGGCAATGAGAGATCCTAAGGCACTCAACCAGGCTGCACCCAGATTCTTCACTCACAAAAACTTAAAAGATAAATGCTTATTGTTTGAAGCTAAGTTTTGGGGTAATTTGTTATACAGTAACAGATAATATAGCTGTCCCAAAATATAAATATCGATGATAAGAGATTGCAATTTCAAAAAGTTATATATATATGTGCTGTCAAAGTGAGCAAAAAAAATCATATATAGATTTCCTTTCATGGTTTTGCTGCTTTTATACATACTAGAAATTTGTAGGTAGTGCTTATGTGAAAAAGAAAGGAATATATTACCTAGAGTATGAAAATAACTTTGTTTACAATTACACAATTTGGACACTAGCAAATCAGATTTTGAAAATGACCAAATAATTAATTTTTCTAAATATTTTAGGACTAACGTTTTCACATCAAAGTAATGCTCTATGTTACATAGTCATACAGATATCTTATTCTTTTCCACCAAAATAAAATAGAATCTTGATTATAATACAATTTAGGCTCAAACTCTAATTGTGACATTTATAAAATGTTATAAAATCCATGAGATAGCAAGAATACTAAGCAAATTTCTATATGTTCAGATTTGGAAATGTTTAATTATTAGTAATTTAACTATTTATATCTTGGTAATCCCAACCCCCTAAGTAGACTCTAGTACAGAAAGCAGCCAACTTTTTTTTCCTTCAGATTCATTTTTTTAAAACGCAAATACAGCAGAGAAAAAATTTTAACAACTTTATTAAGATATCACATACCATATGACCCATCCATACAAAGCATCTAATTTAATGGCTTTTAGTGTAGTCACAGAGTCATACAACAAACTAATTTTGCACTTGATGTTTTGAGAGTCCCATCTTCCAAAGCTAAACTGCAGGCATTTTTTCAAAGTTTACTCTTCTTCAGACAACTGGCTAAAATTCCTAGATTCTGGGGCGCCTGGATGGCTCAGTTGGTTAAGCATCTGCCTTTGGCTCAGGTCGTGATCCCAGCCCTGGGATCAAGCCCTGAATCTGGGCTCACTTCTCAGTGAGGGGCCGGCTTTTCCTTCTCCCTCTGCCACTCCCCCTGCTTGTGCTATCTGGTGCTCTCTCTGTGTCAAATAAATAAATAAAATCTTTTAAAAAATAAAATAAAATTCCTAGATTCCTTTTCAGTCTTTAGTTTAATGATGCTGTCCTCCATCCCTCTAGTCTTACAGTTGTTCCTGGCCACTGCTCTTTCCCCTTCCTCCTAGCTGCCGATCCAGAGGCCTTCCAAAGCACATGATACTCTCTAGTGCAGAGCTTCTGTACAGTGTGCAAAACGTCACAGGTGGGTGGCAGGTATGATGAGATGCTGATCCCTCAGTCTGTAAAGCAGCCCAAAGCAATGGAAACTCTTCAGCCAGTGCAGAGGCAAGGCTCACCCTCTTCAGCATTTTCTATGCATCACAGCAGGAAAAAGATTGTGAAGCATTATTCTAATTTGACTTATTTGGTGAACAAACATCAACACCAATCTCGTTCCATCATGCTGCTGCAGACTGGGGCAACAAACCAAAAGACAGTCAGTCCCTTATGGTATGGCAAAGGGGACGTATAAGTATTTCTAATACACTGTGATATGAGCTCCAAAGTAATGATGTCACAGAATGTAACATAGAAAGCTCCTAGAACTGGTTTGAGAAAAGAGAAGAGAGAAGAAAAAACAGATGAGAAAAGGCTGCCTCTAAGCCAAGGAACTGCCTTCTCAGGGAACCTGGAAGCGAAGTGCCACCTTCTTCACCTCATCACCACATCCCAACACCAGCACAGTGCCTGGCTTATTCCAGGTAGTAAATAACTAGGCTGTAAGAACAGAGTTCAGTCCTCTTCTTATGCAACGTGACCCAATAACCAAGGGTTCCCTTTTGTCAGACTCTGAAGAATTACAAAACCGTTGGAATGAGTGATCTTTGTCTTTTGTCTCCTGGGATTAATTGATCCTTTTGGGGGACTCCTATGATCTGGTATTTCTCAATCCTTCATTAAATGTAAGCATAAGAATTCATTTAATTTAATTCAACAAACAATTAATGAGTGCCTACTATGATAGAAAGAAAGCCTTTTACTGGAAAGTTTACAGATTTCACAATATTCTTTTTTTTTTTTAAATACTATCTGCCAAATAAACTTGGTAAGTAAAACTAGGTTCTAAGAAAGCTATGCCCTTTCTTTTTCTTCTTTTTCTTTTTAACGTAAGGAAGAAGCTCTGAGAAGAAATAAACAAGAACCACCTTGCCCAAGAGGAGACACCTGGGAACATTAAGAAAGAGGGAAGGCATAGTAAAGAACTTGAACTCAGAACAGGGAAACAGTGCAATGGTCACGTTCATTTTGTATCTCCCTGGCAATTTATGAAGGCTTTAGACTTCATCCTCTGCAACAATGCATCTCAGAATTCAAGTTTGCTTGGTGTTTATTTCCCTTTATTTTTTAAATACAGCTCCAGACAAAGAAAAACAACCCCTCCTATTAGAGAGTGAAACAGAAAATCACGGAAAGTACAAAGTGACAGCCAGAACACCTTCTATTTACTTTGAACTATAAAAATATCACTGATGCACAGCTGTCAAATATAGCAAACTCAAAAAATGTAGAAGGAGGATGTGAATACAGGAAATAAAGGCGTGTAACTATTACTCTGTCACACTCAGTCCCTGGGATGCACAGCACTTAAGGAATTCCTGGTGGCTGAATCTACACATAGGAAGAATGATACTCGGTCCTTAAAACTGACTTTTCTCTGGGCCAAAGATCATCTAACTCTGAGCACTGCACTCGATCTAATCAAACCATCCAAACTCCCCCAGAAAAAGAATCCTAATAAAGTGTTCCTTGAGTCTGCCCTCACAGTCCATTACTTCTCAACCTTTTGTCTGGGGTAAAGATTCACACTTCAGAAGGAAGATTATCAAAACCAGAAAGAAACTGTTCTTGAGAAGCAGGTGGACAAACATATTACAATAGCTTTGAGACGAATAAATGAAGTTAAAAATTAGAATCTGGAATTGAATTCCACCTATAATCCTGAAATCCTAATTTTGGTTGTTTTATCTTTGTGCATCCTTCCTTCCCCCACTCCTACCCCCTACACGAAGAAACGTTTTAAAAACACTATTAGAATGTAGCAGAACTGACTGGTTTGGTTTTAAGTACTCCTTCCTGTATCTGGGAGGCTCATAATCAGTGAAGTGTTTCAAAAGATGAAGAGCAAAAGGAAACTGAATGAGGGGGCTGGATTATGTAATTTGATTCTAACAGAAACAGAAAACTGTATAATCCCTGAACGGAATAATCAGATAATGAATCATCAAGAAAGGATATACATTTACCAAATATCCTAGAGATTAAGTGAATTTTCCCTGATTTTATTTTTCCCTGGACTAGTATTCATTTTTTTGCTGAACACTATAAGTAACTAGCTTATTATCTTACAATTCAGATAAAATTGAATCTTTAAGATCACTTTAATTAAGGACAACATGATTCCTTACACATTTTTACCTCACTTCATCTTTTGCTTCAACAAAACACCACAAATTGTAGCACAGATTATTTATCAGTAGGCTTGATAACTGAAAAGATCAACTATTACACTTGTACATCATCATTTGGCACATTAACGGTTTGGTCTCTGTACAGTTTTATTTCTTTTGTCAGGTATTTGTTTATAATCTATGGTGCTGTACAACACCCTGTAGTAAATGTATATTATGAAAACATGTTTCTTGCAAATGAAATCTATAAATGCTCACTATGTGTTTTTCAGCATCTTTAACTGGATTTTCCTGGAACTTATATTATTGTTCTTGATCTCAAACTTTTTATTGCCTGTTTTATATACATTTCTTGTTCAAAACTGAAAACAAAAAACAGAACATAGAAATTGTGAAGCGTTCTTTTTTTTTAAACAAATACTATTTCTCCATAAGTATAACTAATCTTTCCAAGGAATCTGTCTGAAATAAATTAATCATAACTAAATTTGCAACTAAGACTTGTTTAAGGGGATCCTGGGTGGCTCAGCGGTTTAGTGCCTGCCTTCGGGTGTGATCCTGGGGTCCCGGGATCGATGTCCGCATCGGGCTCCCTGCATGGAGCCTGCTTCTCCCTCTGCCTGTGTCTCTGCTTCTCTCTCTGTGTGTCTCTCATGAATAAATAAATAAAATCTTTTTTAAAAAAGACTTGTTTAAATAACTTGTATTATATCTCAATAACCAGATCTCAAAACAAGGCTATGTATCTTAAATAAAAAACAATTAAGTAATGTTTTAGTTTTCAAAATTTCATTTTAAAAAGGTACTGTGTCATATTTTAACGATGCAAACAGGAATCAGACTCATAATACATTCAATTTTATTGTTCTTTGCAAAGAACCAGTTTTTGTTTCATCATTTAAAAAATATTCTTTGGTCTTTTTCCTATTTTGTTTATTGATTTCTCTTTATTATTTTCTTCTTTCTATTTACTTTAGGTTTAATTTGCTTTTCTTTTCCTAGTTTATCCAGGCAGAAACAAGTCTTTGATTTTGGATCTTTTTTCTTCACTAATATAAGCGTATACATACAGATGTATAGTATATACACTTCCCTCAGCACTGCTTTAACTGCATCTCACAAATTTTAATACATTGCAATTTCATTTTCTTTCAGTTCAAAATATTTTCTATTTTCCCTTACAATTTCTTTAAACCATGTGTTATTTTAAAAATGTAAAGTTTAATTTCCAAATATTTGGTAAATTTCCCAGGTGTATTTCTGTTGTAGATTTCTAGTTTGATTCCATCACGGTCAGAGAATATAGTCTCCATGATTTCAATCTTTAAACATTTACTGAGGCTTTCTCTATAGACAGTAATATAGTCTATCTTGGTGAATGTTGTAGTACACTTAAAATAATGTACTTTCTGCTACTGTGCTCAGATCACAACCTGAGCCAAAATCAAGTGTCAGATGCCCAAGTGACTGAGCCATCCACATGCTCCCTCAGCACAATTTATTACTCTGAAATCTATTTTGCCTAATAAAGAATAATAAAGCTTTCTTTTGATAAGTGTTTGTACAGTTTATTTTTCCCTATTCTTTTACTTTTAACCTTTCTGTGTCTTACATTTTAAGTGTATAAATAATATATGATTATAGATGGTATTATATAGTTGGGCCCTTCTTATAGTTGAATCTTATTTTTTTATCCAGTCTGACTCCTTTTAATTGTATTGTTTACACCATTTACACTTAATGTAATTATTAAACTAGGTTGGCTCTAAGTCTAGCATCTCATCTGTTCTTTGTTCCATTTTCCCTCTTGTCCTCCCTTCTTTTGGGCTGAGTATATTTTACTATTTTATTTCATTTCTTTATTAGTATTTGCAATATTCCTTTTAAACCTAACACAATATACCTCCATATAATATACAACTTCACATATTGTAAGAACCATTCGTGGTACTACTGATGTCATTCACCTTTCTTCTACACTATGCAATAAGACTTACAATACAATCTATTTGTTTGCTTTATAGTCAATTGTCAAAGAGTTTTGTTTTGTTTAATATTAGATGGAGAAAACTCTTTTCATTTATTCACATATTCCCCACATCGAGTCTCTTTATTCTCTTGTGCACATCAAAGTTTTCATCAGGGATCCCTTTCCTTCAGCCTGAAAATTTTCCTATTATATTACTGGGTGTGCAGGTCTGCTGGCCATAAGTTCTTTCACTTTTGTTGTTTTGTTGTCTCAGACATTTATTTTGTCCTCATTTTTGAAGGATGTTTGCACCTGGTATGCAATTTTATATTGGCTGTGTTTTTCTTCAGCATCTATAAGATGTCATTCCACTGTCTTCTGCTTGTATAGCTTCTGATAAGTAGTTTATGATACTTTTCAAAAAAATTCTCTATATGTAAAAGTCTCTCTAAATAACTTTTTTCCTCCTAGCTTCTTTTAGCATCTTTATCTTCATATTGGTTTTCATCAATTTGGTTATTATGTAGCTTGGCATGGTTTTGTGTTTGTTCTGCTTCAGATTCATTTAGCTTCTTGAGTCTGTAGGCTTAGTTTTCAGAAAATTTGGCTGTGTCCTTTATTTTGTCCAATATTTTTTCCCTCCATCCTTAGAACTTCAATAGATATATCAGACCACATATACTGTCCCACAGGTTATTGAAGCTTTGTTCATTTTTTTTCTTCTTTTTGGCAGTCATTTCTCTCCATGCTTCATATTGAATAGTTTCTGTTGCTATGTCTTCTAGCTCACTGACTCTTTTACTCTCCATTTCTAATCTGCTGTGAATACTATCCAGTAAATTTTTCATTTCAGACATTCTACTTTTTAGCTCTAGAAGTTTCTGTTTTTAAGTATTTTCCATTTCAGTCCTTATTTATGATTATGTTTCAAATCCTTGGTCATACTGATAATAACTGTCTGCTAACTCATCATCTTAGTCATTTCTAGTCCTCCTTATACTAAGTTTTTTTTGTTTTTTTTTTTGTTTTTTTTCCTGGTAAGGAATCATATTCTCTACTTCACATGCCTATTAATTTTTTATTGGATGCTGGACATTATAAATGTTGTATTTTTAAGTGTCTGGATTTTGCTGTCTTCCTTTAAAAACTGTTACTTTGTTTTGACCAGCATTCAAGTTACTTGCAGATCAACTTGATCCTTTCTAGGCTTGTTTAAAGTTCTGTTAGGATAGCAGGGTTTCTCAACCTTGGTACTGATATTTTGAGCCATATAATTCTTGGTCAGGGGCCTGCTCTCTGGATTACAGGTTGTTTAGCAGCATTCCTGGCCTCTACTCATTAGATATCAGTAGTACCTCCCAGTTGTGATGACACAAACTGTCTCTAGCTATTGCTAAATGTCTTCTGATGGGGAAAAAATTATTCCTGGTTGAGAACCACTAGTCCAGGGTAGCTTTTACTCTAGGTCTGGTTCAGACCTATTTCCAAGGTGTGACCTTTCTGGTACCTCTACCAAATGACCCCCTGGCTACTCAGGACTCAAATAGCATAATGCTGTAGGTGAGGTCTGGGAATCATTAGCTTACAGGTTCTCCCAGTTCTTTGTCTGGTGTACAGAAAACAGTTAACATAGCAAGCCAGATTGCTATCTTTTGAAAGGCCTCCTAGGAACTTGGACTTCAGAAGTGTTCCCAACATACTAACTGATAAGAGTGGCTCACTGGACCTAAACTGTTTGTACAAACAATATGGTTTATGCTGAACATCTGCTTTCTTTGTGAAAGTCTGGAATTTTGGTATGTGTCAGGTAGAACAAGCCTACGTGACCAGCTCCTAATAAAAACCTTGGTACTAAGCCTCTAATGAGCTTCCCTGGTAGACAACATTCCACACGTGTTGCCACAGGTGATTTCTGGGGAAATTGTGTCCTGTGTGATTCCACTGGAAGCATTCTCTTGGAAGCTCACACCTAGTTTCTTCCAGACTTCAATCCATGAACCTTTTCCCTCTGCTGACTTTTGCTTTATATCCTTTCATTGTAATAGATCTGAGCCAGGAGTATGACTATATGCCAAGTCCTGTGAGTCCTCCTAGAATATCAAACTGATGGTGATCCTGGGATCACCAACATACCCAGCTTTGTGGAGTTTAACCACAGACATGCATTGCTTAGTATTCAGCAACAGACTTCAGGGATGCCTATGTAGATGTCTGCATAGCTCTCCCTCTCTAGTGCATGGCCTCGCAAATTCTAGTCTCTTCAGCCTCACTGAACTCTAATCTGTCTCTCCTCAGTTCAGCTACAATGTGGACAAACAATGCTCCAGGCAGAAAGGCAGAAACCTGTAATGATCTCAGGGCTTACTCCATTTCCCTCTCTGAGAGATCACAATCCTGTACTGCCTGTTGAGCAGTTATGCATCTGCAAAGGGCCAGGCAGCCACCCATTGTCACTGATAGTGATTATATCCTCTGTTACTACTATTTTATCAATGTTTTTCTTTTATTCACTTAGCATACCTCTTGATAATTTTTTTGCTTCTTATCTACATCTCATTGAATAAGACTATCTCCTATCACTCTGTCCTACAAGCCTGTTTATCTGAATCACATTCATTTATCTGTTCCAATAGATATTTATTATGCACCTAGTATAGGGGAACCTAGTAGGTTAGTTAAGAGCAAGAATCTATAACCAGGACGCCTGGGTTCAAATTCTGTTTCCTCCCTTTAATAGCTTTGTAGTCTTGGACAAAGCTCTTCTCTGTGCCTCAGTTTCCCCATTAGTTAAATGGATACAACAGTATCTCCCACATAGGGTTGTTATCAGGGCATGTGACCCTCTCAACAACCCTATATGAGAGAGATTGTTAACAAAGTTCTTAGAATAGTGCCTGACACATAGGAAGATCTACAAAGGGGTGCCTGGCTGGTCAGTCAGTTAAGCATCTGCCTTCATCGAGGTGGTCATCTCCAAGGCCTGGGGTTAAGCCCTGCGTCCGGCTTTCTGGTCAGCAGGGAATCTGCTTCTCTCTCTCCCCTGTCCCTCACTACCATTCTCTCTCTCTGTCTCTCTCGCTCAAATAAATAAATAAAAACTTTTTAAAAATAATTTAAAAAAGGAAGATCTACAGAGCACTTGCTGCTGCTGCTGCTACTACTACTATTAATGCCAAGCATTATCATAGATGTGAGTAAGAAACTTAGGACTCATTAGAGGGTACACAAAAGGAACAATGTAATAATATTTCAGTAGTTTATATAATTACAGTAAGATAATATTTACTGAGCACTAAATAGTTTTATCTGCCACTTAATCTTTATAGCAACTCCACAAGTTAGAGACTATTATGACATCCATTTTACAAAGAAGGAAACTGAGTACTTAAAGGTTTACAACCAAGGTCATATAGCCACTATGCTGCTGGGATTTGTACAGCATGATACACTTAAAATATTGCTAAATGACCACACTGGTGACTGGGGCTGTTCAGGGCCACCACTAGCCCCCCTTCCCCACAGAAGAGCTGAGAAGATTGGAGCTGGAGTGTGAGGAAGAGAGCTGGGCTTCCAGTTGAGATGACAAAAGGTTGGAGAGAGATGTAATAACAGGAGATAGAGCATTTAGGAGCGTAAACTAGAGTCTGGGTTGAGGTAACAAATGTAACTCCAGATATGCTGAGTCAGGGGAATGTAGGACATTTAGAAAGATCCTTTGTAATACCTTACTGGAGATCAGATGGAAGGTCTTACCCATTATCTCCTTTTCTTACCTTAATTAATTATTACCTTTAGTGTTGCTTTCAACCCACATGTCCAAAAGTCTTCTGGATGTATGAAAAAGAGCACTGCTGAATATGTTTGGAGAAATATGTCTATGAGTTTGAGGGGGGGGGAGTGGAAGGGTTAGAAGACAGTGGTGGATGAAAATTATCAAATTTTTAGAAAAGTGACAAATATAGCTTCTGGTGTATCCTTACAATACGAGCACAGTCAACAAACAGTTCTTAAAAGTAAATAGGAGGTAGCCAAACAATCGGATTTACTAGGTATTAGGGAAGGTAGAATTCAATTGTGCAACACTGGAATTTGCCCAAACCATTAGGGGCAAGTAGTTAAATGTAAAGGGTGCTTCTGATCACCTGGATGATAAAAATGTCTGCCATCCTTTGCATTAAAACAAAACTTCTAATCATACTGGCTCTTCAGTTTTTTTCCTTAATTTTGAAAGTAATCTACCACACTTAGATGTACAACCAAAGGATAGAAAAGATAATACCCAAAAAGATACATGTAACAAAAAATCTAATTAGTGATTTTTGAAAGAGTTTAATCTGTGTATTAACAACAGTAGGTCTGTAAAAAGAAACAATGTGGAGAATATACCAACATTTAGTTTATGTTTTCACAAGTATATGCTGACTGTCTTATAATTAAGTACACAGAGCTCAGAACAGCCAATGCTACAGAGAGCTTACCCTGACTGCTAACCATTACAGAAGAGGTTGAAAGATATTTGCTAATGACTACCATAAAAGGAACGGATGACTAAGAACGGAGAGGATGTGTGACTAAAATGTCCCACTACAGTTCTTTGAAAATTCCCTGAATAACTAGGCATGCCAAATGTGGTCTGTCATAAAATTATTTGATGCTAAACTCTGTAGTTAGACAACAAATACATGCTTTGCCCAAAGGATAAAGCCTTTGTATAAATCACTCAATTGCAGAGTGCCAAAGCAACAAGATCATTAATAAGTGAAAGTGTTCATCAAATTAAAGTGTGGCCCCAAGTTTTAATGCCACTAGGCTAGACTAGGCCAACTCCACAGATAATTCATTTCCATTCCATTCCAAGGGTGTTGGGCTACACATAGGGCTACTGCTGTTCTTTCCTATACCGGAAAATGTACAGAAAGTTTCTCACAGATCCTCAAACATGAGAATAATTCAAGTCAGCACATTATAGTCTTATCTTTGGTAAATCAACTTTTGCACCCCAAAGGCTCACCACAGCTACACTCAAACTGCAGATATCAAAAGAAAGTCCCACTACACAGTTGGGAATGCATCTTATTTCTTTCATTATACATGCTGTCTCTGCCATATGCTGACACAGTTGATTTTCCAAAGGAATGTTATTTTCTCCCAAATAGTAATTCCAGATTGTAATGATAATTAATAGTTACTATACAAATAATGTCATTTTGTCCTTAAACTCGTGAGGCAGATATTACATCATTTTTCAGATGGGGCTGCATGCTCATGGTCACATCATTTAACATCAGATTGAAACTCAAGTTTGCCTGACTCTAAAACTCATGTTTGTTTCACTATACTTCACTGTTTCTTGATATTTTTCTGTTTGTTACCAGCACTCATGGTAGAAAACACATTGAGCAAGTACTGACTCAAATGGGGAAACAGTTTTGAATAACAACAGAAATATCTTGTAACACACGACAGTGACTTTTCATGCCATGTAACTGAGAGTATAAGTATTTATCTTTTCAGTTTTATATTTCTGGCTTTCCTAAACATGTTTATAGCGTGCTATCATATTTTAATAAAATACGGGTTTTTGGTAAAATGTCCATTTTCAGCATGTATGAATCTTCAAGAACCCATGTTCTTATGTATACAATGAAAAAGAAAAAGTTCTTCATTCCTCTACACAGCTGTCTTTCATTCAATATAATTGATTCAAAATGAAGGATGAAACTTACTTTCTTTATTGGGTTTTTAATATTTCCTCTACCTAGTGACTGATGTACAGGGAAAAAGAACTTATTTAATAAAAAAACATTTTAATTTTCTGAAACAATAAATTACAAAGTGGCATTTTGCTCTACTGAAAGAATGCAGAATCCAGTATTATTAAAAATGTCAAGTACCATCATTACAGAGGACATCTGTTGCTTTTGTTGCATCTATTATTATTCTTCCATAACAGCGCCGTACTTTTCTTTGTGAGCCACCCCTCCCTTTTTTTTCAGTCCAGCTGATTCTACTCTCAATACAGGGATGGGCATATGACATAGGCCTGGCCAATCAAAGCAGTCCATCTCCCTTGCCACGGTGATCAGTTCATACTGATCAGATGCATACATGTCCCAAGACAGACCAATGAGATCCAATGCCAAGATCTTTGCACAAACGACTGGGAAAGAACTGCCCTCTTTCTGTTAAGGATACCAAAAAAGGTAAGACCATTGCCTCTGGCTGTCCCCACTATCACACAGGGACGATATACCTAAGACTGAAGACACACAAGAGAAAACAATGAAGAAAAGTAAGGAAAAATTACATACATATTCTTGATGCTATTATTTGAACAGTAGCAGGTTCAGAATGGGAAGGCTGGTGTTAAGAGCCTATCCCTGTCATGTGGCTACAGACGACTCAGCTTCTCTCGACCCCTTGTTTCTAGCCTTCCAGGCAATTCGTGGTCCATTTATGGCTTAAGTAGAAGAACAAAGTTAGTTTCTGTTTTTGCAACCAGGAACCCTAGCTGGTGTGATAGGCAAAGGATTTTATGATCTTAGGCTGGAGAAGGCCTGCCAAAAAAGATAGATCTGACTACATAACAATCTAAAAAATAGTAATAAAATAAACAAAGAAAAATAAATATGTGAATATGCAATTCACAAAAGAATACTAGTCAACATATAGTTAAAAAAAATTTCAAGTCAATGAAACTTGACTAGTCTCCCAAAACCACAAATCCTGGGAAGGCAAAAACCAGTTTTGTGTTGTTTATCATTGAAACCCTAGCATACCCTGGCACATAGTAGGCACCCAGGTATTTATTAAATAAACAAGTGAATCAGTTTAGGAAATAAGCACATGGATATGATATAATATATAACGGATTTTGTTAAGTACTATTAGGAGGAGCACACACTATACAGACAGTGGAAAAGAAATCGGCAGTATTAGAAGTGTTTTATTTTATTTTTTTTTAAGATTTTATTTATTTATTCATAGAGACACACACAGAGAGAGAGGCAGAGACACAGGCAGAGGGAGAAGCAGGCTCCATGCAGGGAGCCCGACGTGGGACTCGATCCAGAGTCTCCGGGATCATGCCCTGGACTGAAGGCGGCGCTAAACTGCTGAGCCACCCGGGCTGCCCTTAAGTGTTTTAATGTACATTCTACTAAACTCAGCAAACCTATAGCAAATTTATCTTACTAAGAAAAATGGAAAAGTGTGCAAAGATGTAAGTGTAAGTGATATTCCCAGCAGTACATTGCTTCCACGAAAACAAATGAAAAACAATGCAAATGTCTGGCAATAATGGTTCAGTGAGTAAATTATTATACATCCATTCACATTGGAATACAATGCTGCTATTTAAAAAGATAATCTATATTGACATGGAAAGGATTCCCTGCCTGAAAACAACAGAAAGCAAAACGGCTTCTATAGTATGACTTTATTTAATGAAGTTATTAATTTCTACATATCCCCTAGGGGAGGGTCCAGAAGTTTATTCATCAGAATTATGCCAGCGGATTCTGAGTGGACGATTTAGGGGGATTTATACTTCTATGGTTTGGATTTCTGCAATAAACAAATATTATCTTTGTAAACATACAAAATAATAAAATGACGCACACATGCCTATGCATGTAGAATTAGTACAATATCTAAAGGAAATAAATTTAGTATGTCGTCAGATAAGATATGAGAGACTCTTAATCATTATGGTATTGTAAGCCTAAAACTGACCAAACTGGCTTACCCAGGAATAAAATCCCCCCCCAACACACCTTCATTCTAGTGGTGTAAGACCCAAGACAGATGCTAGAGAAGCTACCCAGGTAATGCATTCTGAGAAAAGAACTAGTTTTATCTTGTAAATGCTGCTTTATGAATTAACACAAAAAACAAGTAAACTGAGGAACTGAGGGAGCAAACCAAGGCTGTCAGTTGTTCAGATGGTCACTGTATCAGTTCTGATCACTCAGAAAACCCACACTAGAAAACCCATCCGGGACGCCCCAGTGGCTTAGCAGTTGAGTGTCTGCCTTTGGCTCACGGCCTGATCCTGGAGACCTGGGATGGAGTCCCACATCGGGCTCCCTGCGTGGAGCCTGCTTCCCCCTTTGCCTGTGTCTCTGCCTCTCTCTGTGAGTTCTCTCATGAATAAATAAAAATAAAATCTTAAAAAAGAAAGAAAGAAAGAAAGAAAGAAAGAAAGAAAGAAAGAAAGAAAGAAAACAAACACATCCAAAATGCAGTGGAATTCTTTTGTCCAACACCGTCAGAATGTCTCTCATTTTGCTGCAAACTAAAACATATTCACCCACCACTGACTCCAAAATCCTCAAACATATTATCAATTTAAAAAGTAGTAAGCAGGGGCCCCTGGGTGGCTCAGTGGGTTAAGCATCTGACTCTTGATCTCGGCTCAGGTGAGGATCTCAGGGTGATGGAATCCAGCCTCTCGTCGAGCTCTGGGCTCATTGCAGAGTCTACCTGAGATTTTCTCCCTCTCCCTTTGCCCCTCCTCCACACCCACACTCTCTAAATAAATAAATAAATCTTTAGAAAAAGTAAGTAAATTGTTTGGCATGTAATATAGAAAGCAAGATAGATACAGGAAGAGGTAATGTAATACAAGTTGTCAGTCTAATAACAGTAAATGGCACAACCAGTGCATCTAAAAGTCTTGTTTCAATGGCCTGTAATATCCTGAAGTACTCAAAATCTCAAGAATTCTGCCTTTGGAAAAAAAAAAAAGAATTCTGCCTTTGAAACTGAAAACTCTCTGCGGGGTATCATAACTTGTACAATCCATCCAAGTTAGTATCGTGAGTTTTTTCTCTTTCTTCTTTCTTTCTTTCTTTCTTTCTTTCTTTCTTTCTTTCTTTCTTTCTTCCTTTTCTTTCTTTTTCTTTCTTTCTTTTTTTAGAAACAGCACAGTGGGGGACTGGGGCAAAGGGGAGATGCACATAGAGAGAGGGAGAGAGAGAATCCCAAGCAGGCTCATGTCCAGCACAGACCCCAATGTGGGGCTCAATCTCACAACCCTGAGATCATGACCTGAGCTGAAATCAAGAGTCGATGTTCAACCTACATCGGAGCCACGCAGGCGCCCCGAACTCTCTCCATTTCTTTAAGAAATAAGATATATGGCAAATGCAAGAATGTTAAACTCCATCTCAGAACTTACATATTCAAGTACAGGCAGTGTAGCATAATGGTTAAGACTTTGGGGGCAGATGGCATGAGTACAAGTCTTGGCTCTGTCACATACTAGTTATGAAATCCTGGACAAAATAAGACCTGCTTCAGAGCTATAATGATTAACTGAGTTAATACACATAAAACACTCAGAACAGTTCCTTATACAGAGAATGCTCAATAAATGTATTAGCTATTATATGATTATGGGGCATAAATGACTCTAGTACTCTAATGCAGTGGGATAGCCATGGAACTAGCCAGGCTAAGTTTAAGTTTTAAGGCATTTATAATTCAACTCATTATGGTTCTGACTTTTTAAAAAAGTAGTGAATAATTAATTTTACGTCTTTGAGATGTTTTAAAACTCTGCATTAACTAAATGTTACTCATAAGCTTACACAGTACAATTGTTTCAAAGAGTTCAGAGGCTTAATCTAATTAATTTTCTGAGCCAAAATGTGGTAATTTTTTTTTTCAAATAGGCAATTTGTAAAAGTGAGTATGTTTATCAGTTGCAGGTTTTATTCTGAAAAGAAAAAAATCTTTGCAAACATGACACACATACTTCAAAGAACTGGTAATGAGTTGTTTACAATAGTAATTACTACAAATTTGAAAGGGACCATTACAAAATCCAGCTATATAAAAAGCCTCGTACTAAGAAATGCTCTAATCTTAGACGTACCTTTCCCCACTTCATTATATTAAAATGAAGCTTGCTTCTTTTTGCTTCTTTCTCACTCCTTTTGCTTCTCTCACTCTTTCATCCCTTCATTTCACTAACAGATCACTAGACTTCATTTCATCGTCCCTTTTCAGTAGGGATGCTCTTTTAAAATAAATGTCTCTCTATTTTTGCGAAAAATCATGAGACCTAAAATCTGGCCAACTCACGGTATCACTTAATCTACAAGAGTGCCTTCAACACATAGCAGAGTTGGTTTTGGTGAAGATGATCTGTAAAACACACATTACTAGAAATCCACAATATCCCAGCATATTTACCATTTATCTTAGTGTAAAGGTCTCTGGTGTGATGACTGGTGATTCTGTTCTGTTGTGAGATTTGAGGAAGTCCCCTTTGCAGCAGGTTCAATTATTTAAATGTCATAAATATGGCCCCTGTTTTTGGTTAGTAAAACATCTTAACCACTGTATTCTACTCTCTCAAAATAATTTGGGACAAGCAAGAAAAAACACAGTAGTGTGAGGGGCATATGAGTAGCTCAGTCAGTTTAGTGTCTACCTTCAGCTCAGGTCATGATCTTGAGGTCCTGGTCTTGGGGTCCCTGTCCTCGTCCGGCTCTCTGCTCAGTGGGGAGTCTGCTTCTCCCTCTCCTTCTGCCCCTCCTGTACCCACCCCTCTCTCTCTCTCTCAAATACATACATAAATTTAAAAAAATACAGTAGTGTAAGCTGCATTAGCATGCATTTAATTTACTCAAATTCAACTATTTGTGCTCAGTTAAAAAAAGGAAGCTGGAGGGGACGCCTGGGTGGCTCAGCGGTTAAGTGTCTGCCTTCGGCTCAGGGCGTGATCCTGGAGTCCCGGGATCAAGTCCCATGTCAGGCTCCCTGCATGGAGCCTGCTTCTCCCTCTGCCTCTCTCTTTGTGTGTCTCTCATAAATAAATATAATCTTAAAAAAAAAAAAAGAAAGAAACTGGAAAATAACAATTTAGGTAGCAAAGGCAACTCCCTCTGTTTTACTTATTTTATCATGCTCAAAAGGACAGGAGAGGGGAAACGAATTTTGCACCTTTAGTCCATTTCAGTATTTAAGTATCCCTCCTTAATGACTCCAGAGAGTATTTAATTAAGCGGAGTGTGGTTTTAGTATTAAGAGACCTTTTTCATATAACATTAGTTATATGCAAGTCAACTACTTCATCCGGGCCCAAGTAAAGAAACCATGATTAGTCCACTGCTGCTAGGGAAAACTGGCTCTCTGGGGAGACGGAATGTCAGTTCGCTGCGCACCTTCCTGGGGATTTACAAGGGCAAGTTTGACCAAATGCAATTTCTGCCTTACATGCAAAACTTCATGTAAACTTATCTTCAAAACTTATCTCCTGCCGTAGATGCAACTCCACCATATGCATGAGCGCTGTACGTGCTACTTCAATAACAGTGAGTAACAGAGGCCAGATAATTACAGAATGCAATTCATGCTCATCTAGGCCATTACTGCGGCTTTACAGTCTCTTACAACCCCTCACAGCATCTGTTCAGTTTATCCCCCCACTGTCCACAAAGTCTCAAATAGATCCGCACCCCATTTACAGTTAGTGGCTGACAACAACACCTACTTTATAAGATGATGGGGGCCATGGAGTATCAGTTCCTTCCATTTACTTCACTTTCACCACACAACTCCCTGTCTTGAGGAGCCAGCCCCTCCTCCCACGGACTGGAATCTGGTCTCACTGCGTTCATTACTGAAATGACTCTTTGAAAGCCACTGATGACTTGGTTGCCAAGTCCAAGCACGACTTGGGCTTCATCATTCTCTCCCTACAGCAGTGAGTCTCAACCTTGCTACCAACGAGAAGTACAGTACAAAATAAACGCTGATGCCAGGGCCCCACTTGCAGACTCCAAGTTGGAGTTGGCAGAGGGCTGGGTCCTTGCTTAAAGCTCCCCAAGTGATTCTAATGTGCAGTCAGGGTCAGGAACCACAGCTTTGGATGCCTGGGTGGCTCAGTCAATTAAGCGCCTGACTCTTGACTTTTGGCTCAGGCCACGATCTCAGGGTCCTGAGATTGAGCCCCTCATAGGGCTCTGTGTTCATCAGGGAGTCTGGGGAGATTCTCTCTCTCTCTCTCTCTCTCTCCCTCTGTCCCCCACCCCCTCGCTTGTGTTCTCTATATAAATAAATAAATAAAATCTTAAAAAACAAAAACAAAAACCATGGCTCTACACTGCCTCTGTTCATCAACTCACCCCTTCCACTTGAAACTACTGGTCACCATGATACCCTACTCCTCGGGTATTTCTATTTCTATTGTTCCTCTTCAATACCCTTGTCTGGAGTATCTTCCTCTGACCCATTTACTACGCCAATTGATCATTTTCCTCTCAACGCTTAATTTAAGGTTCTTAATGATCTGAAAGCCTACATCTAATCTTGAACTCAAGCCTCAGCTCCAGACCCTCCCCTCACATAGA
The DNA here is from genome assembly GCF_905146905.1 of Nyctereutes procyonoides. Taxonomy (NCBI): domain Eukaryota; kingdom Metazoa; phylum Chordata; class Mammalia; order Carnivora; family Canidae; genus Nyctereutes; species Nyctereutes procyonoides. The sequence continues at coordinate 65,312,258 of NW_026575049.1, forward strand.
TATTGTCCCTCTGAATTTAAACTCCACATAGCCAAAGCATCATATTGTGCTAGTTGCCACTCTCCGTTCTACTAATGGCTATTTCAATCTTTCTGCATTTTTCTCAAACCCCTACCACATCTCTCTTTGTTCACAGCAGAAACCTTGCTCCTACTTCACAGAGAAAACAGAAGCCTTCACACTCTCTTAGCACCACAACCTGACGTGCACCCTGTCTCTGCCTCCCAATCCCGCTGGGGTTTTTGCTGTCAGCCACCATAGAGACCAGGACCTGTGGATTATTTCCTTTCCCTTTTCTGGATCCTTCCCATCAGCATCTACGTATACTGAAACCTTCTTCATTTTCAAAAAAGAAACTTGGAAGATTGTTCAACTCTACACTGTCTCTTAGGCATCACCATCTCTCTTCTCTTTGCAGTCAAAATTCTTAACAAGTGCCTATATTGACTTTTTCCCCTTCCCGTTCACTGCTCATGCTCAACTCACTACAAGTTTCCACGCCAGCACTCCATCTAGATGGAGTTAGATGTTCTTGTCACAGTCAGCAAGGGCCTCCTTGTTACTAAGTCCATAGAAACCTTTCTAGAGCTTAGCTTTCCTGAGCTCTGGACAGGACTGTAAACTACTGTACCATATTCTATTGTTTTTAAACATCCTCTTCCCCTGCCTTCCAAAACACTTCACCTTCATTTCTCTCCACTTCTCTGGTGAGGCTCAAGTATTTCGGAGGATGCTTTCCTCACCTGCTCACTTACGTCCTCTCCCTGTACACCCTCATCTACTTCCACACACCAACTGTGGGCGGTATCTGCTGATGCCTCCTAAGTATTTCTTCACCCAGATCTTTAATGAGATTTGCACTTACACGCTCAAATGCCTAACTCTACTTCTCCTCTGAGAATTCTGTCTTCTTGGTATTTCGAATTCAACATGTCCAAAACCAAACTCATTCTCTTCTCAAGCCTCCCCTCAGATCAACCGCTCTTCCTCTTTCTCAGTGGGAGGCATTAGCCTCATCCATTCAGTTTCCCATGTCAAAAACCTGAGCACCATTCTCACCCCCTCCTCTTTCTAAATGCACAGCGTTCAAGCAAGCACCAAGTTTTGCCCATTCCACTCCAACTGCTCCAGTATATTTCCAGCTGAAATTGTCCTGCTTTGAATTTTACTGGGACAGAATCCTAACTGGTCAGTGTGATCTCTGGTGTAGATCTCATCATGTCACTCTGCTGCTTAAGACTACCCAAGGTGATGCATTTTATATAGAAATGGGAATACACAGACAGGTTTATCAGATGGAACAGAGTTCAGAAACAAACCCAGAAAAATAATTTTGTATTGATGATGCTTAAAGCAGCATTTAAAATCAGAGGGAGAAGATTCAATTAATGCAGTTGGGATAATTGGCTATTATTTTAGTCAGGAAAAATGAAAGTCGTATCCTTATCTCATGTAATGAACAGAAATAAATTCCAGATAAATTCAAGATCTAAATGTAATAAAAGAAATCATAAAAGAAACGTGCAAGAAAATATATGAGAATATTTTTACTAATCTGAGGATGATTAAGACACTTGAATAAAAGACCCACACTCGAAAAGGCTGTATAAGGACCCCGGCTCACCTCCTTAATGTCATATCTCTCACTGCTCCTACTCCTCCTCTCCAGTCATGAGAACATCATCTTGTTCCAAGGGAAGCACCATACACTCTCTCTCATTTCAAGGGTTTTGCAACATTCTCTTTATCCCTTCTTTCTATTTATTGAACAGCCCATTCTCTTCCCTCTGATTACAAAAGCTGTATTTATCATATCTTAAGTTTGGTTCTATGTCTTTTTTTTCCTTCTGGATTCTATTCTGTTCCATTGATCTGTTAGTTTCTTCCTGTGCCAATGGCATTTTTTTTTTATCAATGGCATCAGTTTTTAATGTACTAATTATGCTAGACTTAAGGTAGAACTATACCCATTAGGATTATTTCTTTCACTATTTCTTTCTTTCTTATTCCTTTTCACTATTCTTCTTATTCAAATTTTGAGAAACAGTAGAATCAGCTTATCAAATTCTATTTAAAAATTCCATTAGGACTTTTGGTTGTAATTGCACTGAATCTATAGACCACTTTGGGGAAGACTGGCATCTTCTCATCTAGGAATATGCTTCTCTATATATTCAGTCCTTCAGCAAAATTTTATTATATGTCTTACAGAATTACCATTAAAATCTTTCCTGAATATTACATAGTTCTAATTGCAATGGTGACTGGGGCTTTATTTCACTACATTTTCAAAGTGATCACTGATGATGTACCGGGAAGTTATTGAATTCTGTATATTTTCTTTGCATCTGGCCACCTTACTGTTTTTTTCTCACTAGCTCTAATGGTATTTATTTCTACTAATAGTTATTCTAGGACAGTGAAAGAGTAGTAGATTCCACAGGAAAGAAAAATGACAGGTAGTTGAAGCAGGTCTGTATGCAAGATAATGAGGTCCATATCAGAGGCTGAGTTTAAAGTGATAATGTTATACTTAACTGGAGATATCCTAAAAGTATACAGAACTGGAACAGAGAGGAGATGTGAGGGCTGAATAAGAAGTAGGAGTCATGCGCATACAGGTTAAGAGCTGAAAACAGCAATGTTGATGCTAAAGTTTGCTACAAAAAATAAAATGAAAAAGACAGTGTTTTTCATTGGTGGTAGTTTCATATAACAATTACTGAGTACAGACCGATAAAATGTATTTTTCCAAAAAGAATTTCAGAAGACCAAGGGTGGGGTCTCCCAATAGTGGGTCTGACTATTACATTACTACTGTGGGATTCATGTGAAAAAAAATCCTGACGATCAAAAGTAAAGGCAGGAAACGGGTGGCGGGAAAGGGAAATGCTGAACTACAAGGTCATGGTCAGGAAACCAATTTGGCGAGGTATGTGGAAAACCAGCACATATAGAATCAAGTGCCACATACAGTAGTGCACAGTCCAAAGGCAGCTTTGTTTCCCTAACAGGACTCGAGTGGCAAGGGGAAGGCCAGTGCCTGTGATCCATAGAGGGAACCACCTTGAAATTCCCTGTCAAGCTTGTTTTCTTTTAGTCACTCTTACTACTGAGACAGACTTTCAAATGGAGCTCAGACAAAAGGCTGCCCAGGTCCTAAGAAACGAATTAGTAATAAATGCCTGATGTTTGTCAGCAATGTATACAAAGTCCCCTTTTAATTCATTTCCACTATTTTTTCAAACAAGTCAATGGATAATACTTATAAATCACACAATGAAAGAAAATTAAGATCTACTATGTGCAGCCAAATGGTAATTTTATGGAAGAAAGGTCACTGTGTGTGTGTATACACTCTATGTGTGTGTTCGTGTGTGTGTGTGTATTCATTGAAAAAACAGCGGAAGAGCATTTGTCAAACTGTTAAAAGTAAGTATTGCTAAATACCACAATTCAGCATAATTTTTATTTTTTAACTTAATCTTTTCTGCATTTTTACATAGTTTTCTATGATGAATATATGTTGATTTGATAATATAAAAATACAATACCAGGTGTTATAAAAAATCAAAGATCCAGATAAAATTTTAATATCAAAGAAAAAAATCACAACTGTAATACAGAATTTCAGATTACTCAGGAAGATAGGAATTCTGATTAAATCTCCAGATTTTCAGAATATAAGTAAAAAAGGAAGATGTACATCTAAATTTCTGCTCTGGAGAAAGCTAAAATAAAAGGGTCTTTTAAGGGGTAAGTGTGAAATCCATAAAGTCAGGGTAGCAGCATGAAAAGAGAACGTAACTGATGCTCTCATTACATTGTAGACTGGGAAAGAGGTCAGAGAAGATAATCACCTCCAAACTGACCCCTTTAAAAACAGCAAGTCAAGATGGGGTCATACTTTTCGGAAAATGAATGCAACATCTCTCTGAACCCAATGAGGTGTACAGGGTTAACTGTAGGAGGAAGCTGCTTCTTGGCACAGTCATGGGGGAAGGGCAAAATGGGTGGCAGCTAACCCTGCGTTCCCCTGAGACAGCTATTTCCTAGTCTGGACTCTCACCTTCCAGCATCCCCAACCAGGCTGCCTTCCAGGTGCCCGGGCCTTCTGGAGAGTCCCTACCAAATCCTATAACCCAGACTCCCACCCTCCCTTCCTCAGGACACAGACTTTTATTTTTTTTTAATTTTTATTTATTTTATGATAGTCACACAGAGAGAGAGAGAGAGAGAAAGAGGCAGAGACATAGGCAGAGGGAGAAGCAGGCTCCATGCACCAGGAGCCCGACGTGGGATTCGATCCCGGGTCTCCAGGATCGCGCCCTGGGCCAAAGGCAGGCGCCAAACCGCTGCGCCACCCAGGGATCCCAGGACACAGACTTTTAAAGCTCAAAAGGAAGAGGCTAGGAAAAAGCAGCTAAGTGCACAAATTAAGAGTCCTCTAATTTGAAGCTAGAAGACAGTCTGCCAGAAGATAGCTGCCTAAAGCCAAAAGTAGTTTACTTATGATCAGATGTGAAAAATGGGTATGTTGATTATGCTCAGTTGAACACATACTGGTTTAGTGTCTTCTACAGATGAGGTACTTGCTAGGGGCTGCAAGGGGATATAAAGAACAATTACCCTCCTAAGGGAGCTAGTGCTGACAGAGGTGTGTGTGGGGCGGGAATAAAGTCGGTCAATAATAATGCAATACAATAATGAGAAGGAACACTGCACAGGGGGTGAGAATGGGCTCTGGAGTGAGAGAACTGAGTCGAAACACATGGTTTCCTACCTGTGTGACCTTGAGCAAGTCACTTAACTTCTCTGTGTCTTAGTTTCTTCATCTGTAGAATAATGATAGCAGTGGTATCAACCCACAGGGTTCATGGGAAGGGTAATTAAAACACAAGAGCTAAGAACAGTCCCTGGCACATAATTTTGTGTCCCTATGTAGCAACATGCTAATATTCTCTATCTTGTACCTTATATTTAAAAAGGGGGGTATCATTAGCCCTGTTTGTAGGTGAGGAGACTGAGGGCCAGAGAACCATGTTATTTAGATACAATCGGGAAGGAAGAACTGAGTTATACAAGCCCATTTCTGCTCGAATGCAAAGCTTAGGACTTTTATGACTACTTACTATTACTATGAAACAGTAGCAGTCAATATTTGCTTAGTTCTTACCCTGTACCAATTACTGGATGCAGAATTGCAGCGATTCCCACAAGATACTATTTGACCCCATTTTATGGAGAGAAGAAAGCCTACACTTCGCCCTGCACCCATGCTGGAAATCATTAAGCTGGGAAGCAGCAAAGCCAGGATGGAAGCCTGTGTCTGCCCTCTCCCAGGGTAAGTCAGCCCTGGCCAGCGGTGCTCTACCGGGGGAGCTTTAAAAGCGAGGGACTTCAGAGGGTCCTACCCCTAGAGGTTTCTGGGGTGGGGGGCCGTGGCAGCAAGTGTCCTCACCGGGGGTTCTCAGGAGCCTGCACAAGCATGTTTTGTCGTCGGTCTTAAATGCCAAGGTGAAAAGTTTACACTCAATTCATCTAGAAATGGGGAGTCAATTAAGGTTTTTTCAGTGAGGTTTTTCAGTAAGCGGTGTTTTAGGAAAATTAATCTGGAGGTAATGAATAGGATGGACCAGAGGGGAAAGAAAAGTGTGGCAGAAACCAACTGGCAAGGAGACTATTCTCAGCCACAAAGCTTATTTTAGTCTTAACATAGCTATATATCAGACACACAGAAAATAAGCCCTTGGAAAAAGACCCACCTAAACACAAAATGACTTGCAACTGCAGAAAAATGTATTTTAATATACCAGATCAATATATAATAGCTCAAATAAGAATGAGGTTTGTCCTTTTTAAAATTAACAAAAGAAAAATATACAAGCGTATGTACAAAACACCGAATTTTTAAAGGAAACTCTGAGACACAGTAGGTATGTAAATAAGGTTGAATTGACCTAGTATATTATGAAGAAAGGAAAAAGTGGGATTTTAAAGGAATTTATAGTTTAAAAAAACTAGTGAGATGAACTTTCTGGAAATATTAAAGAAAAGAGAAGATCATGTGTGGGATTTATATTACATAATAAAGGATATTGGTTATTCAGATAATAAATTCATGAACTTAAGTTATTTTTAATTTATAGTACAGCTATAAATGTATTTATGAGATCCTAATTTTAAGGAAATAGTATTTGTTGTCAATCTGAGATTAAAAAACTAAAATCAGGGGGATTCCTAGGTGGTTCAGTGGTTGAGCGTCTGCCTTCGGTCCAGGGCGGGATCCTGGAGACCCGGGATCAAGTCCCACATCCGGCTCCCTGCATGAAGCCTGCTTCTTCCTCTGCCTGTGTCTCTGCCTCTCTCTCTTTCTCTGTGTCTCTCATGAATAAATAAATACAATCTTAAAAAAAAAAAAAAAACAAAACACTAAAATCAAGGCAGCTCAGTCAGTTAAGCGACCGACTCTTGGTTTCTGCTCAGCTCATGATCTCAGGGTTGTGAGATCAAGACCCACATTAGACTCTGCACTCAGTAGAGAGTCTGCTTGAGGATTCCCTTCCTCTGCCCCTCACTCACAAATTCTCTCTCTCTATCTCTCAAACAAATAAGTCCTTTTTAAAAACCCTAACATCAAAATTGCAGCAAAATAAGAAAGTTTTATAGTTTCTAGGTTTATTATCATTAGAGCATTGAGCAGATACAGAAAGTACTCATTTTTAGAAAGGAACTGACACAAGCACCATAAAGATATTATTATACCCTCTGACTAAATAAATCTACTCCCAGGAATCTGTTCGAGGAAAGTAACTGAATAAAAGCAAAATGGCATATGTAGAAGATACACAAGCAGCGTTTTTCTCGTACCTAAAAACAAGGAATAATCTAACGATCCAGAATTAAAGAATGCTTGATGAATTATGATTTATAAATCTAACAAAACTTGTATAATGCTAAATTTCTATAATAAAAATGACATAGAGATACAGGAAAATGATTGTTATATTTTAAGTGCATATTGCAGACAACATCATGGCATGAATTTTACTTATCCTTATATAAATAGTATACTTGGAATAAGGCAAATGTCAAAAATAAAAACAGTAGTTCAATGGCTTTGATTAGGTGTCTTTCCTAAAATAAAAACTTTAAATATTGTTATATTGTTTTTATACCAATTTTTAAATTTCTTTAAGGTGGAAGAAACTTCCTAAGGCAAGGCCACCTCCCATCCTCATCCCATATCATAACCTCTCTCATGGATGGTTTTTGCCTAATTAGTCTCATTTGTAAGACAGCAGTAACAACAGCCTTTCTTCTCATTCTTAATATCTATATTAACTGGAAATAACATAAATCACGATCCCTTCTCAAGATTCTGAGTCCAGGGCAAATCCACGCAAATCCAGGAAAGGTGTCCCCACACCCACATGCCTTCCTGAATTTTTGGATAGCAGAGCTCAGCAGCCACACGGGTTGGCTTGCAACAAAACCCTTCCTATTTCTAAATAAAGTATTTCTCTGTGCTCATAAGTGGAAATGCACTCAGATTCTCCCAGAGTTCATTTTATCTGGGCCATTAGATAAAGAATGCCTGACAAAGGGAGAATGAGATTCAGGGAAGTGAGAGCTGCAGATGGTTTTCCAGAGAAGTCTGTCTACTGCCAGGTTTTTAGAAATAATTTGGGGGTGGTTGGGGGGAATCAGCAGTTATAAGCAGGTTGCAATAGGAACACCTTATCTTAAACAATTTTTCTAATGTTCTACGCTCAATTTCAGGGAAAAAAGTCTCGGGGAAAAAGAGGTAGTTTTCAAAAAAATTTTTTCCAGCTTTTTTTCCTGCACCCTTGCATTGTGAGAAATAACCCAAATCGTGGTTTGAAATGGGCCAACACAGATCTTGCAGAATAACATGTAGACATCGGGCAACCACAGGTCGAACAAAAGAATTGAATTTCCTCTCCCCTGATCCAGTCGCCTCCCCTCCCGTTTCCTGTTCTCTCCAGTCACCCCACCACCACTGTCCACTGCCCATGTACTGTTCCCTCACTCCTTCACGCAGCCTCTACGTCTTCAGAAAAGACAGTACATCCATGAAAATGCACCTGCTTCCAGTCCTCTATCCTGAGAACCCTCAGGAAGATTCGCCTTCTTTAAAAGGCAGCTCTCTCCACATTAGCCTCTGCTTCAAAACACCCGTTAACTGGCCAGATACCTCAGCGTAAACTTCAACTCTCTCCCTAGCTGGCCCATCCAGTGTTCCTATGTACACCTCGGGCTTTTCCATCTCTGCATCTCTGCTGACAACATTCCCTCTCTCTGGAATGCCTTTCCTTCTCCATCCTCATGATCCAGAACTCTACCCATCCTTTAAGATTCAAGTCAAAACGCACTTCCTCTAAAAAGCCTTCCATGCTAGCACGTATGAGTGCTTCCTTCCGCTGAATTGTCATCCTAATCTCTGCCTCTATTATGGCATTCATGACATCTCAGAAATGTTATGGTTATTTGTAAATAAACTTATTTCTCCACCATAAAAGCGGTGACAAAAGCCTCTTCTATGCCCCTCATGACCATAGACTCAGCAAAGGGCTAAGTTTTGGTGAAGTTAAGAGTGTATGTCCATACTCACATGTGCATGAGTGCATGCCCATGCACATGTGTACGTAAGAAGCCCTCACTTGTTTAGGACTTGGAATGGGCAGGCGTCCAGGCTAACCTCCACAAGTATACTTAACCCACACACAGCTCGAGTGCCTCCAAGCCCTGGCTGCACATCATTTCCCTGAGGTGCTATTGGGTCTCACCCCTGAAGAGATTCGGATTTGAGGGACTGGGGAAAGACCCAAGCATGGGTACTTTGCAGACGGCTCTGTGCCTGAATGTGCAGCGGGAGGGCAGAAAAGGTCTTAACAACCTCAACCTGAGTGTGGGGTCCTGGCAACGACAAGTATGTGGTTCAATAGGGAGGAAGAAAATGAAGAAGATTTCTCCCCCTTTTCTGGGGGAAGAAGGCACCCAATCCCATTTCTTAGTCTTCCTCTCCCCATTGCACAGAACCTCATGATGCTCTAAATCCCCTGCATTTCCCACCTTCACGGGCCCCTTTCCCTAGAGTCTCTCTGCCAAAAGTTCCCTCCTATCCTACCACTCCTGAAATGTCAGTTCCTCTAGGGAGCAGAGTTCAATTAGATATTTGCAATAAAACATGGTCATAAAGAAAATGTATGCTAGAGGGATCATTAATGAACCTTTCAATTTTTTGCATTACATGGTAAGAGCTACTATCTCCCGAGAGCTTACTACATCCTAAGCATAGGCCCGTGTCCGGTGTACGTACACAAGTCTTAATTTAATCCTAGAGTGACCTTGAGAGGGAGTTATAATTATCCTCATTCACAGAAGACAAAATAGACTTGGCAGGTGAAGGAGAGCCACTTGCCCAAAGATTCCACAGCTGGGACGTGATTTCAAGTCTGAAGCATCAGACTCCAAACTCATGCTCTTATCTTCCCTGCTACATGTTAAAGAAGACTCTTGCTCCCCCCACCCACACACACACACTTGTTAACTGTGTTCAGTGGCACTTGACGAGGATGAGTAAGAACTCTGGTAGCAAGGCAAGAAGGCAGGAAACTGCCACAGTGTGACCAGACTGGTTCTGTTCCTGGCCTCCACTCCCCTGGCCACTGTTTCCATAATCTTCCCTCCTTCCTCTACTCTGACCCTCAGATTCTATGAGCACAGATAATGCCTCCCGTGGCAGCAGCATCTGGGTCTGGTTAAAAGGGGAAAACTGGGGCAAGAGCAACAGCCATTTGTGTATAGGGTTGCTTATAATTAGACTGCCCTATTTGAAATGCATCAGTAAAAGTGCAATTAGTAGTTTCATTTCTTAGATTTCTGTTATATCTCACTTTGTGAAAGACTTGGGTTAAGACCTAAATCTTAGAAATAATATCCTGGGAGGAGTTAAGGAGAAAAAATATGTACTGAATGTGGGTCCTGGTTGTGAATACAACAAGGCCTATATTATCCAAAAATGTTTTTATTTATCTAGGGACACTAACCCTTAGCAAAGGTAAATGTCACTTCATAAGAAAAAAAAAAAAAAGATTAGCCCGGACAAACTATAAAAAGAGCCTTAATTTATTTTCTAACATCCTCCACTCTGTTGGCAGAGATTCTCAGCCACTTTCGTGAAGACTTCACATGTCCACTTAAATCAGAGCTTGTTCTACGGGCATATCCTCCAGGGTCCAGCAATCTTTGCCTAATGTGTTGCAACCAAGCTGGGATAATGCTCTCCTCTCAGGGCACACACTCTTGCACACACAAACCCAGAGTGTGTGAACCTCTGCCAAGGAACGAGAGGAAAGTCCTGTTGGAAGACCAGGCACATCTGCAGCCCAGCTCCACCGCTCTGCAGTCATCCTGACAACTGAGAACCGGAGAATAAACACTCCTCTTGGCTTATGGCGCGGGGATGGAGGTTGAAGGCCATGATTAGTAGCCGAGAATTCACACCTCCACGGACTCGGTTCCTAACAGACAAAACTGAAATGATTTAGGTCTTTGTGGTTTTCTAAATGTCCTCATTCCAAGTCTCAGAACATAAGGAAGCACAGTAGATGGTGCTCATGTACATACAGAACACTGACCGATGGTCCTGATCAAAAGTGGGAGAGCCTGAGCTCGGCTTGCAGCAAGAGGGCCAAAGAGGTAAACACAAAAGAGTCCGCAGCTTGGTAACTGTCTCGAATTCCTTACAATTCATCTAGCTTCATGGGAAAAGCAAATCCTAGGAGTCACGCAATCTAGACTAGTCTTTGCTTTGGTACAGTTAGTTACTGATCTTTTCTGTGCCTCGGTTTTCTTACCTATGAAATACAAATCTTAGGACCTCGGGGGGCTTAGTTCAGTGTCACAGAGATAAAATTTGGCCACTTATAACACACGACCATAAGTAAGAAAATCCAGTAATGCTGAAATCTCATTACTATTTCTTCTTTCATTTGTAGTCACCAGAGTTTTATGATTTAATAACAGCAGAAAGAATCAGAAATGGTTTTAGTCTCCATTTAAGTCCTCACTCAAGTCACTTTTCACTCTGTTCCCCTTCCAGAAAATAAGGATATAGGAACAGCTTCTACAGAAAGGTTCCTAAGTCTCAAATAACTAAGTACTACATCAAGTTTTGAATTTAAAACGTTTCCTGGTCATAATTTTTACTGCCTTCGCCACGTCAGTAATGAGGGAGGAAAACGCACCTCAAGTATTTGAATTCCTACCTCAACGTGTGATAGAACCAAAGGAACCACAGCCCAAAAAGCAGAAGAGGTTGGACAAATACATCCCGCATCCAGTATAAAGAGGGGAACGCTGGAGGGTGGCTCCTCCCTTCTCAACACCCCGTCTTGCTAAACCAGAGACTAGCAATACTAGCAAAAGTCAGAGAACTGGACTTGTAACTAACAAACACAGAGAAAAGTGCATAAATACAGATGGACCGAGTTGCATATTATAGAGCGACATCCCCACCCAGGTCAAGAAATAGAATATCGCCAGCATCCCAGAGGCACCCTCCCCACTAGACACCCCCACTAACATGTATGGGTCCTGGTGTATCCTGGTGCACAAGAGCTGCGCCTTCTCTAGGGCAGCAGTCGTCAAGCATAGTCCAATGAACACCTGGAGTGGAGAAGGGGTCCCAGGATCCCAGACCCCTTCACTACTGAAAAACTGGAAAACTGAGGGGGCGCCTGGGTGGCTCAATCGGTTAAGCCTTGCACTCAGGTCATGATCTGAGAATCCTGGGATCAAGCCCCATGTCAGGCTCCCTGTTCAGCGGGGGAGGGGGGGTCTGCTTCTCCCTCTCCCCCCAGCCCCTCCCCCCAGGCTCGTGCCTGCCCCCCCCACCCCCCCCCACTCCCAGCCCTTTCAAATAAATAAATAAAATCTTAAAAAAAAAAAAAAACACTGGAAAACTGGGATGGGTTCAAATGACATGAACAAAGGCAGGAGTACCAAACTGCACAAGCAATCACTGTGTTCCTCACCTCCGCACACTAAGGAAAACATGCCAGTTTCGCATTAAAACGGAGCAGTAAAAATATTAATTTTGTTCCATCTCTACCCTTGAGAACATGTCTTTTTAATATTCTGTGACAAAACGGGAGAGTACACATAAAGCACTTTTGCTGCATACCAAGGTTCGAAGGTTGCCTGGAGAAAGACACTTGGGCAATTGTTTGCCTTTGAGCTGACGGTGGCTGCTTTTTTCCCGGGACACCATTTTTACTGAAGGAATGACAGCCAGACGAACTCTGGTTATTGAGACTTGAGTATCTGGCAGACAAGGAAGCCTATCACCTCAGAAAAACAACTGACAGTTTTGGTGCCAGTGATAAAATTCGGGCTTTCAAGTGAAAATCGGAATTTTGGAAAACTTGTATCTGCCACTAGGGTGCTTGACAGCTTCCCAATACTTAAACACTCTTCTGATGAGATCAGTAGTGGAGTTAAAGAATGTGACATCTTAATGTTGTATAATGAAACGTGTCAACAATGAAAAGATCCGCATAATTCAATAAACTAGTATTTTCCAAATAATTGGATGTTTGGTGTTACAAAATCATGCATGACTAAAAACCTATGCAACGTGCAAGATGAACTAAGATATTTTAATTAATAAATAAATACAAACTCATTGACATGGTTTCAGGTTTCATACTGCTACCGAGTTTTAAGAAACTACCATTTGTGAGGCACCTGGGTGGCTCAGTGGTTGAGCGGCTGCCTTCGGCTCAGGTCATGATCCTGGGGTCCTGGAGTCAAGTCTCACATCAGGCTCCCCAGAGGGACCCTGCTTCTCTCTCTGCCTGTGTCTCTGCCCCTCTCTCTGTGTCTCTCATGAATAAATATTTTAAATATAAAAAATATTATAAATTATAATATTTATATATAAATTATAAAAATATTATAAAAAATATAAAATATTTTTTTAAAAAAAGAAAGAAAAACTACCATTTGTGGTTTTAGTTGGACATCAAAGAAGAATATCTATAATTGTTCGAAAAATTTATTAAAATACTCCTCCTTTTTCAACTACATACCTGTGCAAGGCCACATTTTCTTCATCACTTCAACCAAAACAACATACCACAACAGATGAATGCAAAGGTGCAGATATAAGGACCCAGTTGTCTTCTATTAAGCTAGACATTAAGTAGATTTGCACAACTATAAAACGATGCCACTCTTCTCACTAATTTTTGGTTTGTTTTGGTAAAATTTAGTTATCTTTCATATAAAACGTTACTATGTCAACACATAATGGGTTTTCAATGAGTAAACAAATATTTTTTAAATTTCTCTGTTTTCTAATAAGGCAGATGATACCATTAGCTATAATCCACATAAACAAAGGTTCTTTGAGGTCCTCCATAATTCGTAAAAGTATTAAGTGAGATCAAAAGGTTTGAAGAACTGCTGCTTGAAGGTATAATCTGGGAGTGAAACTGCTAGGTCACAGGATATCTTATCTTCAGCTTCGCTAGATACCACCAGACTTATTCCTAACACAGTTGTACCAGTTTACACTCCCACGACAGTTCTTTGTATTCTGAATACGAGTCCTTCGTTGTTGATGTCCTAAATGCTTTTCCCAACCTGTTTGTCCCATCTTTGTAGTGAACGGAAGTTAATCAATCGTAGTCAAATTTATCACTCTTTCCCTTTATGGTCAGTACATTTTGTGTATTGTTTATGAAATCTCTCCATATTCCTGACTCTATATTCTCCAATATGCTCTTCTAAACGTCTCACCGCTTTGCATTTAGCAAGTGAGATTCATGGCACTGCATGCTTATCGGTTAGGACCTCTGTGAGCTCTACTAGTCCTCTCTGCATTTCCGTATCTCATTCAGGAGTTATTCCATACCTTGGCTTTTCAACTGGCTCTTGGGTAAGTAAATATATCCTCCGTCTCTTTATAATGTTACAGTGATCAGCAAAGCTGCCCTTCACGCTGCCACAACGAGGTTTTCATGAAAGTCGTGTTGATGTTTTAAGAGAGAATTGAAAGCACTTTGGGAGATTTTCTAGGTCTACAGATTTCAGTATTTCTCAGCAAAAGGTAAATCTAAAACAGAGTGAAGTGCATGCTTGCATACAGTGCTGGTTTCGTTCACTTTAATTGACAGAGGTCTGGGTAGTGGCTCCAGGATTCTTTAGTAGGAAAAGCACCATCATATTCACCATGGGAATTGGGAAGGGCTTTCATGTCACATATTTGTCACCCTGAGACTCCAGCATCTTTTTAAAATGTAAGTTATTTCTTCAACAAGACTCAATAAATATTCATGCCCAAGTATCTGTTTTCATATGAACTGTCTGCTACTTTTAACGTCTAGCATAGTATTTTTTCAAACTAGAGATCATTATCCACTAATGAGTCATGAAATCAATTAGGTGAATTAAAATCAGTATTTGTTTAATGAACTACAATAGAATGTAATAGGAAATATCAAAATGCCTTAAATCATAGCGAAGGTGAATACTGCTTCATGAAAAATAAATATTTAACGTGTGTCTAATGTGTGTCTCGATGTAAAATGTATTTTTTACCATGAGTTTCTGTCAAAATCCTCGAAAGGCATTAGCCTGGCATGTTGTAGTGAGCACACATGCCACAGAATTTTCTTCCCAATGATCATCTCTTATCCAGGGAAATACCCATCCACCCACCCACTTCTAGTTGTGTGGGTAAACACATGCGTCGCCATGTTCCTACATGACCCCCACCCCTGATCCTTGCTGAGTGTTCCAGGAATGGACACATGACCTATATTGATCTGATGAGTTCCCCGACTATGATTTTTTTTTTTTTTAAGTTGGCCTCCAGAGAACTTTTTGGTGACAGAAGCTAAAAAATAAACTGCTGGTGGCCATGCTTCCAACTCTGTGGGGAAATGGTCTGCCAGGAGAAGGAATGAAACAAATGTGCAGAAAGAGGTGAAAGGAGAACTCTGACCACGTTCAGGCCAACTGCAATCCTACACGTCACATGCGTACCACAGTTGGGTGACCCAAGCCTTTCTTAGATTCTGTAAGTCAAGTCTCTGTTTTCAAAGTTACTTTGATAGGTTTCTGACACTTTCAATCAAGCAGGCAGACGTGCAGTGCCTGTTTTTCTCAAGTCTTGGGGCCTGAAGTGATGAATTGAAAATTTAATCCCAATGAATGACGACTTGGGTTCTTGCCCTAAAAATCTCTGGAACTCCCCTTCCCCCCACTCCACCATTTATCATCTAAGAGGGAAAACTAGCACAACTCAGAAGGAGGCTACAAATATGAAAAAGGCTGTTATTGAAGATCAACTTTGGTCTTCACTACCAAAATGAAATAAAGAACACTTTGGGAGAGACATGGTAAATGGAGGTAGGACCCTCAAAGCCTCTTAAGCAAAGTTCACATCTGCACCATTTATAATATTTTGCCTCTGTCTTGGGCTTGATTTGAAGCCAGTAGCATTACAGTAGAAAGGTACTGCACAGGCCTCAGTCAATGGGATATCTGTTTATTTTTTAAAAGCCAATCCAAAAATCATTCCATCAAGTTCTGAGGCCCTGGAGACTTGAGGGAGGGCAGCACTGCCTGATTACAACCAAGTACTGCTGAGTGTGATTCAAGGACTTGGAGGCAGAAACGTGAGAGAATGGAGAGAGACTGGCTGAAGAGCAAAACCTGGAGCTCACAGAGGTGAGTACGAGCCAAGTCAAGAGACGGGGAAATTGAACACAGCTTTTAAATTAAAGAGAAACGCCTCTTCCTCTAAGAATGTAACATAGCTTCCTCCTGTATGTGCTTTACTGGAGGCTAGTTTGCCCTCGAAATTTATAATCCAGCTGCCTTTGTGTGTGTACCTGAACATTTCATGCACAATACTGCACAAACTGACCCACTTACACAATGCAGTTTGTTCAGCTTTGGAAACAGCTACTGAGAAAGACAAGTTTAATTCTGGTGCTAGGAAGGTCTATAAAGGCATTCCATGAGTGTTTTTGTTGGCAAAGTAATCTCTTATATAATGGGACTTGTAATTATTCTGATCATTTTCTGCATTCCCTATCAATTCAGCTCGACTTGGAGACTGCCCAAATCATGAGAGGCTTCAAAAAGGTTCTCCAGGTTTTCAGCTGAAGAGCACTCATGGAGGGCTAGCAAGTGTGTGACATGCTTGCCATCAGCTCCTTGAAAATGTATGCCAAGGAATTAAAAGTAATCAGCAGAGCTTTTATAACAAGGTACAATAATATATGATGTTCTCAGTCAACAACTTGTAGGGACAACACCCAAAGAAAAATCTGATGCTAACAATTTCATTTGCCTTTTTTTTTTTTTTGGTCCAGATTTTTTTATTTACTCACTTGAGAGAGGGAGAGTGTACACAAGCGAGAACAAGAGCAGGGGGGGAGCGGGAGAGAAAGAAGCAGACTCTCTGCTGAGCAGGGAAGCAGGGAGCCCAATGCAGGGCTCGATCCCAGGACCCCGGGATCGTGGCGTGAGCTGAAGGCAGACACTTAACTGACTGAGCCACCCAGGTGCCTCTCATTTGCTTTCAATTTACTTTTATTTTTTTTAAGATGTTATTTATTTATTCATGGGAGACACAGAGACACAAGCAGAGGGAGAAGCAAGGTCCCTTTGGGGAGCCCGATGCAGGACTCGATCCCAGGATCCCAGGATCACGTCCTGAGCCGAAGGCAGATGCTCAACCACTGAGCCACCCAGGCGTCCCTTCAATTTACTTTTAATCTTTATACCTCAGTTTCTCAGGGAGGAGCAGCATTTTTCTGAAATGTTCCAAAGTGGTCGCAATTGTCATTTCTTCATACAGATAGAAGGTTATATAACAAAGAGCTTCTTCATAAATGTTTCCAGAAGGCCGAGGCCAAATCTGAGTTATCCATGAATTGATCTATGACAGTTCTGGTCTTTCAAATGTCTGAACACTGAGCACTGGGTGTGCCTTAGCTTGAATGAAGTCTCCCCCGTTGTTTCCCACACTCCTGTGGCTCTGGGTCCAGCACCGGGATCTGCACAGGGCAGGCACTCAGAAATGTCTGCTGGAAGCTCCTGTCAAATTAGCTCCTGGGATGGCGATTGTAGCCTCTGTGTAGGGACGTAGACTTTTATTTATTCATTCATTTTTGGGAGAGAGAAGGGAAAAGGGGAGGGGGGCAGAAGGAGAGGGAGAGAGTGAATCTTAAGCAGGCTCCACGCCCAGTGCAGAGCCCAACATAGGGCTTGATCTCACAATCTTGAGATCCTGACCTGAGCCAAAATCAAGAGTTGGTGCTTAACTGACTAAGCCACCTAGGCACTCCTGGGAGATACACTTTTTAAAAGAAAGAGCACACTCATCTGGGTCTGGGGAATGAGCCCTAAGTCTTATTTCTTTGCAATTAAATGAAGTTTCACTCTTCTAATGGAAGAGCTTTACTGTAGATTAAAAAAAAAAAAAGTATATTAAAACTGAATGGTCCCTAAGGTTCATTCTGCACTACCATTCTGCTTCTAAGTAAGAAATAACAAGACTGCTCTTTTTTTTTTTTTTAGATTGGAGTATTAACTTCAAAGTCAATCAAGAAGCTGCCCTTTGATAATATATGTGCTCTTACCCTGAACATGACCTGGTCAGCAGTCTGGATTTGCTGGCTGGGGTTTTCTGGGGAGATACAAGCGTGAGAGGTGGGGAAGACTGCGAAGCTGGATGTCATCAAAAGTGCTTTGCTCCTGGGATGCCTGGGTGGCTCAGCAGTTGGGTGTCTGCCTTCAGCCCAGGGCGTGATCCTGGAGTCCCTGGATTGAGTCCCACATCGGGCTCCCTGCATGCACCCTGCTTCTCCCTCTGCCTATGTCTCTGCGTCTCTCTCTCTCTGTCTCTCATGAATAAATAAAATCTTTTAAAGAAAAAAAGATTAACTCTACAAAAGTGCTTGCTCCTGGCTTGGCAGAGGGAACACTGGGGCAGGAGGTCAAAAGCCAGAGATTCCAGTCCGTGCTCTCCTGCTTACTCCTAGGTACCCTGGACAAGCCGTAAACATCCAAAATTCTCCTTATGCATAAGACCCCACGAGGTGGCAGTGGCCGTGGCTATGGGAGAGGGTAATGCCCCTGGAGCGCCTCCAAACCATGATGCACCATGCACCTCGACGTGGTGTCATGATTTGTAAGACGTCAGCCAAAATACAGTTTTTCAGCAAACTCTGAACAGTTAAAAATAAAAAGCTAATGCTTCTATGAAGGGTTAAAAGTAAAATTCCCCCTTTGTTTCCCGCTCACATTAGACCCCACCCCCCCTAGTGGAACAGAAGCCAAGACCCTTACCCAGGAGTCCCGGCCCAAGGCCCACCGGCTGAGCTCCTCACGCCCGCCCCTGCCCCCGCTTATCTATCTCTACCGGCGGCGTCTAGCCCATGAGGACCCCCACCTGGGTTGCAGGAGAGGCTGAGAGCCTGGGGCACGACTCCCTAACCTGCAGGGTGGCAGAGCCGGCCCGTCCTGCAGGCCGGGGGCTTCGCCAGGCTCCCTGCTGCCCGGTCACTGGGGGCAGCGGTGACTCCAGGTGTCCCACGTCGCTGCCCAGCAGGATTGAGGGGCTCCGACTGGAGGCCAGGACTGACCCCTTATTCCTGGTCACCCACAGGTGGAAGGGAAGGACAGTGAAAGCGTAGTCACCTGCTTTCTCTCTTTTATGTACTTGGTCTCTATTTCTCCGGCCCGCTGGGACTGTAAAAGCCGGCAGTATCATCTTTTAAAGGCAAAAACGATTTTTTCCCCACTCAATGAAATAATAAATAAAATGCAAAATAAATAGCTCTTTTGGTTCATGTTAAGTCATGCAATAAAATACATTTCTTTTCACCCCAAATGCACTTTTTTTTCCCTTGGGTATATATTTCAGTGAGCTCCTGTATAGATGCTAGCTTATCGAGGTTGCCAACATAGTTGACTTCTGATTATCATAGCTTCATTTAAAATTCATTTTTGAGTGCCTACTGTGTTCCAAAGCGCAGCGCTAGATAGCAGCCTTTTAAAAAATTGTATTTGCCTTTTGGATACATGGAGTTTTAACTGTTTTTCTGTCAAGGTTAAGGTAAAATCAACATCAGTTTGCATTCCCTAAACATACACCTCAAAATCAGGGTGGCTGGCTCAGGTTAGGGCAGTCAGCAGAGAAGTTAAAGTACAAGTAATTTCTTTTGGATAATCTACATATATTTAAAACCCTCCCTGCCTAGTCCTAATGTCACAGTGAAAAACCATCTCAGAGTCACAAACAGAAAACCAAGGGTTATCTACAAACCTAAAGTAGTCCAGGGACGCCTGGGTGGCTGAGGGGTTGAGCATCTGCCTTTGGCTCAGGTCATGACCCCGAGGGGTCCTGGGATCGAGTCCTGCATCGGGCTTCCCGCAGGGAGCCTGCTTCTTCCTCTGCCTGGGTCCCTGCCTCTCTCACTGTCTCTTATGAATAAATAAATAAAATCTTAAAAAAAATAGTCCAAAGCCATATATGCAACTAACTATAAATCATGGAAGGCAAAAGTCTTCTTTTTCACTTTTTGCAGCTGCCTGAAAATATACTAGAAGTGGCCAAGTGAGAAAGACAACTATTTTACATAACAAATAAATTATATTCTTACCAGTGGCTCAACTCTCCTCTCCTTCCCAATAAAAATCTGACTTCTAACTAATAGAATGGCTCTTTCATGTTGGTTTTGTCTCTTCCAGTTAACAACACAAAAGAACTGTAATCATTCATTCTCTCAATTTTATGTTGCTTTCAGAAACCAAATGAAAAACAGGATCATCTTGTTAATAAATCTTTCCAATTACGCTGGGGAGTGTAGACTTACACTAGATTTTCCAAAAGGCTCTGAGACAAGGGAGTGGGTTGCCTTACTGTCAAAGGGTTCCCAAATGCATCAAGACTATCTGATTTTAATGCGCAGATGTCTTAACAGGAAAAAAAAAAATCTCATAAATCATCATCTCCACACATTTTCAGAAGGGAGAGGAAGTAACAGAATAGAACAGTTAACAATTACTAAAGAAGTTACTTAAAACAGTGGGAAGAGAGACAAAACCGTGTTTAGGAGGCCTGAATCTCAGTAATACCACCATTGGCACACTTTTTAATGCTCTGGACTTGAGTTAGCTCATTTCTAAAACGGGGAAAAAGTCCAGTTCTCCCGCTCATCACACAAGTTTCTTGTTAGGATTCTATGTGCAAATTCAAGGATAAAGACTTTAGAGACAGCTTGCAAGGCCTACCCCGGATTCCTGACATTAACAAATTTCCCTGCATGACGTTTACTCAAGTGAGGCTGAAGGTGACCAAAGCCCGTGACAGGCCTTCAACTGCGCTGCCAACGGAGAATCTCTAAAGTGGGTCTGCTATCACCGCTGCACGGGGTGACGTCAGGCTGTTGTTTACAGGAGAAGAAAGGCTGCCAATTCCCAGTGAGCAGAAGACCGCAGTGGCCAGCCTCCTTCAGCTGCTCGTGAGCAAGAATGGACTCTTTATGTGTGGCATGTGTATACATGCGACAGTTCATGGGAGCCGGGGAGGGGGGGCCAGAACACGAAAACTGCTTTGTATGTGTGCACCAGCACACACTTTGGGTCTTACGTTTTCACTAAGATGCCTGATCAAAATTGATCAAAATGCAACTTTCACTTTTGTCATTCTGAAGAAAAAAAAAATGCCACTCCCTGAAACTTCATTGTTTGATTTTTTTTTTTTTAAAGTATTTTTAAAGCAGAACAGTCAATTCTTCTGGTGTTAACAGACTGCTCAAGTTCCACAAACATCCACTAACACAAAGAATTACGGAAGATCTATTTCAAAGCACAAAATAGATTCATCAGAGTGCAGTAACCAAGTTTTATAAGGAACGACTTCATTTTCAGAGTGGCTGGAGCTGCTTCCTCCTAGAAGTTCAGGAAGTACTCACTCAAGTATTAACACACACCAACTGAATCCACTTTGGGGAGATATTTTGTTAAGTTTATTACTGTAAAGAGGGGGGGAAAAAGGTCTGGCTTATTAACATATGCCCATTCATGAAATTTCCTGGCAGAAAGCAACCTTATATTAAATCAAATTTAGAAGGGCAAAAGAAAATAGGGACTGTATTCATTATATTCTTTCTTCAATGATCCATCACCTTCTGGGATAGCAGTCAAATCAGGAATAATATGGCAACAGATCATGTTAATAACTGGCACAGAAACTTTACTTCAGACAATAAATCTAGTGTATATCTTAACATTTGAACACTGAAGAAGAGACGTGGGAAATAGTTTTGGTACCTGAAAATGTATTTTCTTTGGTCCTGCTATAAGTATAGCTGAAAAGAGGAGAAACTACAGCTCGGTAACAAATGAGAATGAATTCTGAGTTCTGCTTTTGGCTTTGCAGCTGATTATCATATAATGCTAGACCAAACACTTAGCCAAGGCAAGCCTTAGTCTCTGTATCTGAGAAATGGGGACGATAACAACAAATATTAGTCTCCAATTTTTAGGAAAATGTAAGAAAAAAGAAGCTAACTAGTGAAAGTCTTATGTAACATTACAATACACTACAGGAACTAGAAAATAATGGAAACATGGTCTGGGAATCCAGCCTGATATTGGCCAACTCCTTTGAGAGTTGGGGAGGAAAACGTGTTAAACAAGTAGGAAGTGTTATTAGCACTTCTTTCATTTTATAGTTAGACATAACAGTAGCATGAAAAATATGGCACCAGTTCAACTTTTTTACGGCCAGTTCCAGCAAATAACATAGGCGACATATTCTTAAAACACACCAAGAAACCTGAAAGGCCATCTCTGGGCTCCTCCTTAACGTGGAATGACCAAAAAATAAATAAATAAATAAAATAATAAAATAAAATAAAATAAAGGATGCCAGAAAACCCTGTAGAAAAATATGGAAGTAGGTATAAATTATACCTGAAAACGGCTGTCATCAGCGTCATTCCTTCACATGGTGAAGAATACCTGAACACACAAGTCCATGATGATACAGAACAATGGTAAAATGGTGGCACACAGGAACATTAATAGTCTGACAGTCACAGATGTTTTACAATCACAAGTATTTTATTGACTGAACAGAGCAGTGATTACAGCAGAGCTTCCCACATCCTGAACCAGTACAGAGTTCATGAACTTTTTTTTTTAAAGAAATAAAACTGCATATAAAGTAAAGCAGTCAACTGATAAAGCAACCAGCAAGAGGAATAGTAAGAGAAACCAAACTGATGGTAATCCTCATACTTAGTATTTTTCCCTATCCACCTTACTTAAAACTCTAAAATCAACAATTTGGGATTGATTTTTGTTGCCCGGCTGCCAAATTGACAGGATCACTATAGAGCGCACTGAGAAAAATGAAGGTGTATGAAGAGGAGACAGTTTTAACTGGATGGACCAAGTGCCCAAGTTTCCACTTGACACATCACGCTGTAACTGCTACATTCCCGTCCACTAAAACATCATCCACCGTGTGGTACACTATTTAGAAAAGTCATAACACACGTGCTTGCTATACATCTGCTTCACATACTGCCTCGGTGAGAGTACAAAGGGTTCCAAGAACTCAATACACTAATGCTCACAGGCG
Organism: Nyctereutes procyonoides; assembly: GCF_905146905.1. Lineage (NCBI taxonomy): Eukaryota > Metazoa > Chordata > Mammalia > Carnivora > Canidae > Nyctereutes > Nyctereutes procyonoides. The sequence continues at coordinate 65,334,960 of NW_026575049.1, forward strand.
ACTACTGAATCATTTCAACTTCAAAGACACACCTAATAAAAGAAAACTCAGTTCCATCTCAGTCACTGACTGAACAGGACAGAACTCCCCTTTGCCAAGAATTTCTCGCTAGTCATAAACATGTCTCTTTTCTTCTCATCGCATAATGGTGTACTGAGCGTGTACTAATACCTGCATCCAGTATTCAAAAATTAAAGAATAAATATTCCAAAGTGCATCTCAATGCACTTTATATTCCTCAAGGAAGAAGTAGGGATACTGCTAGCTGGAATGTCAACCCCTTGGACAAAAACCAAATGGAAAGCTCTGAAAAGGCTAACTCTCACACCAACCATGCCTACCAGGGTACAAATGGTAATGGAAGATGAAGCAGAATAAGCAAACAAAAGGCTTCCACTTTATTTTAGGAAATGGCAAATCCATTTTTTAAAAAAACACCTTCTTGTTCATACAATTATTCAAAAATAAAAGTCACAGTTTCTGCAAAGGAAGTGAAACTGAGGCCACCAGAGCAGTTGCCAGAGGCCATATGAAATGATCACACAGATGAACAAAAAGTGGTGGCAACAAGCACCTCTCCTCCATCACCCCCAATATAGATTCGTTGCCCATCTCCCCATCTAGTCATCACACAAGAGCAAAACATTTAAAAAAAAAAAAAAGAAGAAGAAGAGTGGTCAAATGCCTTGGTGATCCTAAATTAGTCCAAATAGAAAATGTGTCGGTTGTCATCATATTGTTCTCAGGGCGCATAAGTACTGCAAAGAACAAAACCAAAACTTCATAACCCACATCAGTGTAGCACACTCACCACTCGGTAGTCTCTATGTTAGCGGTAACATGTGAGAGGAGCCTCAGTGTAACTTGACAATGCTGAGAAGACAGGGGCATCCCTGTACTACCAGGTTTTCATGCTCAGTTGGGAGAAAGACGGGCTGTACCACCAACAGGGTCCATGACTTGGTTTACAATAAATCTAAATGTATTGGCTAATTACAGACAAATTTTCTGACATTCAACTTTTTACTTAAGATTTTATTTATTCATGAGAGATACATAGAGAGAGGCAGAGACATAGGCAGAGTCCCCACTGGGAGCCTGCTGCAGGACTCGATCCCAGGACCCCGGGATCACGACATGAGCCAAAGGCAGACGCTCAACCACTGAGCCACCCAGGCGTCCCTCAAGTTTTTTAATAGCACAATTCCAATACTCTCAAATGACCCTTTGCTTTTGTCCAGCTACATATTTTTTAAAAATCACTTCTCAAAACTCAAGATGGCCAGTAAGTACCCCCAAATGCTTCATGACTCAGTCACACAGCATACAGTTGAAGATTTATAAATTGGATGGCACAATGCTCGAAGTGGCAAAATGTATTCATGGCCCTAAAATCTTCCATGGTACTGGGTCTTCTGCAAATAATAACAAAAATGATTCTCCAAGTATAATTTCTTTCCCACATAATTTTTAAAAGCCACTGTAAATGTATTTTTCTTAGCTGGTCAAGAATTTTTCATTGATCATGCTGTGATTTTCAGTCAAAATAAGAACTCCGTATGAAAAGTGAAAATAAATGACCCGAGATGAAAGCAGTTTGCCCTTAGAATCTATTCCATACAACTTAGACCCAACACAGAAGAAGCTCCAAGACAGAATACAGAAATGAAAGAATCAAGGAAGATACAGAGACAAAGCTCTGGCAATTACTCTATCGTTAAAGTCCTGGGTAAAAAGAGGCGATTAATGCACTGCTCTCCAACCCACTATCACTTAGATTTTTGTTCCATTCTCTCAAGAAGCACAGTAGAAACATTTCTCAGTAGGGAGTTATAAAAGTTGAGTCAATCTCAACCTCTAAGCCTTGATTGGTTTTTACGTGCCTGATGGAGTGTCTGAAGACAGGGATACATGCCGATCCAACTACTAATCCCAGCAATTAGTATGGCCAACTGTATAACTATGAACAAATGTTTCCTACGTATGACTCTTCACATCATGGCAAAACTCAGGCGTATTCTAGTTAGGAAATTAAATTTTAGTTTGAGCTTTTGGATCTTGATCTTTGCTTTCTTTTCATTTCTTTTTTTAACACTGCATAGTGGAAATAAAAATAAAATCTGGTATTAGATGGGAAACAACAGCCATTTCACTTTTCATTTTAGCCTCTGAGCCACTGGTAGCAAACCTTAACTAAACAGTAAAAGCATTTGTTAGACAGCAAAGGGAATCTTGTCCACAAAACTTTCCGGCAAGGCACTAAAATTAAAAATCTGCCCAGACAAAATCAGGTTTCATAAGTTATAATCACGTCACCATTTTTTTAAAATTTATTTATTTATGATAGTCACAGAGATTGAGAGAGAGGCAGAGACACAGGCAGAGGGAGAAGCAGGCTCCATGCACCGGGAGCCCGACGTGGGATTCAATCCCGGGTCTCCAGGATCGCGCCCTGGGCCAAAGGCAGGCGCCAAACCGCTGCGCCACTCAGGGATCCCAACGTCACCATTTTTTAAAGTAACCAATAGCAGTTTGAGGAAATGCAATACAAATTTCAAACTTCTTTTTCTAAAACTCTAGCACTTTTAACTAAAGTTATAGCCACGGGGATCCCTGGGTGGCACAGAGGTTTGGTGCCTGCCTTTGGCCCAGGGCACGATCCTGGAGACCCGGGATCGAGTCCCACATCGGGCTCCCGGTGCATGGAGCCTGTTTCTCCCTCTGCCTATGTCTCTGCCCCCCCCTCTCTCTCTCTCTGTGACTATCATAAATAAATAAAAAAAAATTAAAAAAAAAGTTATAGCCACAGCATCCCTTAGCTGGCTTCTTAAATAAAATTATAACTTATTTCAGAGTTCTGCTTTGATTGTCCTGCTTCATAACTAAATGTTCAGAGAACATTTAGTATAGCATTCTTATACATTGAGATGTATAAGAAACATCAACACACACTTAAAAAGTCCCTTTAAGAAATATCTCTTTGGGAACACCTGGGTGGCACAGTCATTTGAGCTTCCAACTCTTGGTTTCTGCTCAGTTCTTGATCTAGGGTCATGGGATTGACCCCCGCGTTGGGCGCCACACTCAGCACGGGGTCTACTTGGGGTTCTGTCTCCCTCTGCCCCTCCTGCCTGTGCACGCATGCTTTCTCACTCTCTCTGAAATAAATACATCAATCAATCAATCAATCAATCAAAATAAGAAATATCCCTCTGGCTAAAATGATTCATGCCAGCAGAAGGTTTGACTTATAAATGGAACCACTCAAAATCTGACCATTTTCAGTATTCACAGAGCTTACTAGATTAATAGATACCTCAACAACAAAATTAAAGACAAAGAAAAAAAACTGTAACGGAAAAAAGATGAGCCAGGGTTCAGCATCTTCTAAGTCGGGAGAGATACTGGGTTTGTCATTGTTCTTTTATTTTCTCGTCATGGAGGTTAACAGGAATTCAATATTCTACTTGAGAGGTCAAGAAGGAGCAATAGCTTCCTTTTAAGAGTGATCTGATTATTTAGGAAGAGAAGTCAAAAACAGGGTGATGATCTTCCCATGTGATTGGCTTGTAATAATTCTGCAGAACTTCATAGGTGCTTCAGAAGTGCTTTAAAAATTCCATAGGGAGAAAAATATGACAATCCTCTACATATTTTGAAAAGGGCACGTCTGAACATAGACCCTCCAGTGTTCACACATATTGGAAAACACAACTTTGGAAGATGACTTTCTCACGGTAGGTGAAAGAAGGCCAAAACCAAACAATCAAAAAAAAAAAAATAATAACCGCTGGTAAACAAGACACAATTCTTTTTAGAAAGTAGGTTCTGAAGAAGTCAGAGTAGCTAAACTATGATGATAAGCCTAGGTTTTCCCAAGATATCAAAGATCTGGGTTATACTGGGCAAATAAGATACTATATTTCAAATATAGCAATTTATTTTGCTGACTTTTTCACAGGTCATGGTGCACTTATTTTATTTTAATAAAAGGGGAAAAAATCTATCTCAACTTTGTTGTTTTTACAGATAGTGACATTAAAGAGATTTCTGCTCACATTTGATCTGGATCTTGATAAATACATACCCACTGTTGACAGTTTCACTTCCCTGGCTCTGCATTAATATAAAGTGAAGCTGAAATATATAAGAAAACATAAGATGGGCCAAAACAGGTTAATGGAGGGTATCTGACCAATCTACAAAGCTCACATAAAATGTTTTGCCTTACATACTGAGGTGAGAGAATGCACAAGAGACCAGGTAAGGAAGAGTCACTTATTATGTGCTCACTAGTATGTAGTGTGACAGTGTCAAAGAAAGACAGAATTTTTTATAAAATGAAAAGGAGAGATATAAAATAGGAATTGGCGTTATTAAGCATCAGTTTTGTGTTTGTTGCTTTACCTCTTTTATGTCAGTTGATAGTCATAGAAGTAGTAGACATCACTCTTCCTATTTTACAGCAAAGAAAACAGAGGCTTGGAGGAGTGATGAACACTGTTAGTGGTATACCCAACGTCCATTCCTCCCTTCTTCTCCCTAAGAAAACCCCATTCCCGGTCGCTGGTCCGTAAGTAGGCAGAGATGTCCAATTAGACAGAAAGACTGACAGATCACACCTGTGGGGAGGTTTCTGACTTCCTCTGAATGGCATAAAGTATGGATGTGAACCAGCTTGAGGGAGGAGCCCAAAACTAGTTGGAGCCAGTAAGGAGTCTGGCATGGCGGGGCTATGCTAAGAACCCAAACGACAGAACTGACCAACCCCAGAGCCTGCCCTACCTCTGGATTTCTTGTAAAATAATAAATTTCCTGATCACTCCAGTGAGCTTGAAGGCAGTTTCTGACAGCATCCTAACTAATATAGAATTTTGTATCTACAAGGTCACCTGCAGTAAGTGGCAGAGCAAGTGTTTGAACCAATATCATTCTAACTCGAAACTGTGGCATGAACTTTGCATGAACCACTGTGGCATGAACTCTGGTAAGTGACATTTTTTCTCATTACATGATCATGCGATGTGAGAGCTAGGAAGGTTCTTACCTCGCCATACATAAGAAAATGCATTTATCTCAATAAAACGTTTTAAGCAAACAGAGAGGAAAAACAAATCATTAGCAAGAACTCCCAGAATTTCATGTTCTGAAGAATTTATTTCATATGCACTTAATTTTTAGTAGAATATGAATTCATATGCCTTTAATAAATGGAATTGAGGTCTTAAAGAGCATTCTAAGCTATTATTAATTTTCTTATGTGTCATAATGGTATTGTGGTTATGTAGGAGAATGTCCTTATTCCCAGGAGATGCGTCCTGAAGTATTTAATAGTAAAGAGTCACAATGTCTGACACCTATTTTCATATGGTACAATAAAGTATATATGTAGAGAAAAGAGAATGTGAGCCATAAAGCAAATGCTGCAAAAGGTTAATAATTACTGAGTCTAGGTAGAGAGAATACAGGTATTTGCTGAATTATTCTTCCCAGCTCTCTACATGTTTGAAAGTTTTACAATAGAAAGTTTGAGTGTGGGGGAATAAAGTTTGCGAGGAAATAGTGTGTATACACATTGAATAACCTGGCGGCATTAAAAAAAATTCTTAAATGAGGGCTTCACCCTGGGATTGTGCCCTGGGCACGGGTAATCCTAATGTGTATGGTTGGTATGGTAGAAAGAGCCTCAACTTTCAAGTCACAACTCTGATAGTCCCAATCCTGTAAAGATAACTCTGAAAATTTTTCTAGACTATTTGTTATTCATAAAAAATTGCCAGGGTTTTAAACTTAAGCATTATTCCAACAATAAAGAAATTTCCCTGAAACATACATTGGGTGACATAAGGAATACTCAATTAATAGCAAATCATCATTTTAACAGAACATATATTAAGCCTTCTGTGCTGTGCTCAAGACCATGGGGCATGAAGAGTGGAGCAGATTTAGTTCTTCCTAAACAAATCTATTCATAGAGTCTATAGTTCAGCATGCCAAAATTTAGTTTATAAAATGGAAAAAAAAGGGGGGGGGACAATATTTAAGAGGAAGCATTAAGCCATTTAACCTCTTTTAAGAAAAAGAAGGTCTTACTAAAATCATGTTCTTTACTCCATGCCAAAGATGAGTCATAATCTGTTAAACTACAAGGAAAGGAGGATTTCTTGAAAAATATACAACTCTAATTCTCTAAATTCAAATGTGTACAATTTACTTAAAGATACTCCAGTGAGCCTTACATATGGAAAAAAGCTCTCTAAGGTCCCATATCTAAATTTCAGCTGACGCATAGGCCTCCTCAGTTCTATTTGTCTTTCTTAAAATATATGTGTCTGGGGTATAGGACGGAGGTGAATAAATGACAGATAAAATAAAAGCGAGAAATAAAAAACAAATTACAAACTTTAAAAATATAATTCTTATAATGGAGATTTTATCTTGAAAATATACCTTAAGACCTAAGTGGCTTTTTAAAAGTTTAATTGATATACACAGATTTAAAGTACATAATTTCGTAGGTTTTGACATATGTGTATATCCCTGAAACCACCATAGCAATCAAGATGATGAACATAACTACCCTAGATGGCCTTTCAAATCAAATAGATGTGAGATGGTTCTTGCCCAGATAGTTTTCAGGAAAAGAAATAATTTTCTTGATAGAAATTGTTTTTTAAAACAATAACAACACCAATAAAGAAATCTATACACAAGTGTCCAAATACCTTCAACAGATAAAACATTTTATCAACAGATAAAATACACATTAAGGCTTTGGATTTTTTTTTCCTTCTAATTTAAAACTAAGAGACAAGCATGTGATGTGTTATTCTATCGTAGACGAGGTCCAAATAAACAAACAGATGTACTCTAAAAACAAAGAGATGCTTATTAATACCTTCAAATATCTAGGGAAATGAAAACAAAAGCCATAGGCACACAGATCTTTGTTTGAGAATTTAAATACACACATATCAGGAATTTTGGCCAATTCTGAAGCAAAACAATTTAGAAGGATGGTATCTACGTATTATAGCATTACATACAGACTTGCTAAATTTGGCACATCAGGCCCAGAGCATGCCTATCTCCCAGGCAGGGCTGCTCCAGGCAAAACTAAGGAAGAAAGAGTGACGGCCAAAAGCCTCAGCAGTCTACACTTCTTTTCCTCGCCTCTGAGTGCTGCTTCTGCTTTTCAGGAAACTCCCCTTGTTTAAAGGGCCTCCATTAATATATCAGTCTTCCCAAACCTATGGAATAATTTTTTGGCCTCAAGAACCTGAACCATATCCATGGTGTCTATATACACATTCCATTCACAGGCGAAGTTTCTGCCTCTGACACGCTTTGCTAGTGAATGTTAAGAAATGGCTAGGATGTGGGCTCCATTCCCTTTCCTTTCCCTTCCTTGCTGAGCATTTGCAGTGGCTAGAAAGGGGACTGCACTGCCCTTAGGTGCCTAAGGCACCAAGAAAGCCTCTCTTAAGGCTTTGCCCAAACTGAACAGGATAGATGGAGTCCCATGAAGGCTAGCCAGGGCCTCCAGGAGGCAAGTCCATTTGACCAAGGGCTCAGCTTACTGGAGTGGCCTGCAGGAGACTTCCCATCAAGCTAAATCCCATACTGCCTAACAGAAGAGATTTGATTTCCGTGTGGGGATATTTTGTCTCCCGAACAGGGCTGTGAATACAATTATGAACAGGTGCCATGTCTTATTAGTCTCTGATACCCCCAAGCACTTGGGACATTTATCAAATATTTATGAATAAAAATTTAAAAATAAAAATCATTATATTATATCGTATCATATTAATGCTGTCTGTACAGCAAAAACACTTAGATATATCTAGTATCTGGGGTGAAAATGTACACTAAGGGTTTTATTTGTTTGTTTAAGGAATTACATGGTTTTGACAATCATGGAGACAAAAATTAGTTGTTGTTTTTTTTTTAATTTTTATTTATTCATGTGAGAGACACAGAGAGAGAGAGGCAGAGACACAGGCAGAGGGAGAGGCAGTCTCTCTGTGGTTAGCCTGATGAGGAACTTGATCCCAGGACCCTGGGATCATGACCTGAGCCAAAGGCAGACTCTCAACCACTGAGCCACTCAGGCGTCCCCCCAAAATTAGTTCTTTACGTACACTAGACAAAGCAAACTTAAGATTTTCTTGTTAATTGTGCAATATAGCTGAGATGACCACATTTCCATTGTGCAATTTTCAACATTACACATTTTTTTTCAGGCTCTGTCACAAAGAAAACAAAGCAAAAGGAGAAAACAACTTTAAAAGTGTAAAGAAGGACCACCTGTGTGTTAAGCATCTGCCTTCAGCTCGGGTCATGATCTCGGGGTCCTGGGATCCAGCCTTGCATAGGGCTTCCTGCTCAACGGGGAATCTGCTTGTCCCTCTCCCTCTGCCCTTACCCCCCACTCATGTGGGCCCTCTTTCCCTCTCTCTCTTTGAAATAAATAAGTAAATAATCAAATAAATTAAAAAATGTATAAATGTATAAAGAAAACCAAGAAGAAATTTCAAACTGTATCTACTGGTAGGTTACCCAGGGTTCATAAATGAGGCTGATTGCAGGATTTCTGGTGGAAACATCCAGCAACATTATAGGCATTTAACACTTCAGCTCAAACTCAAATGATAATCGTCCATTCAAATTGAGTTTTGTTTCAGGAGTTAGGATTCCTTTTATGCCAAATTGAAGGACATAAAATCCATATGAAGAAATCTTACTTTTTTCCAGGCCATTATTACACAATGTTTAGTTATGACTATTGCATATGGTAAATAACAAGCATTATACACACCAGAATGGATTGGAATGTAATTTCTACAAGGACAGGAATATTTGACTCTTTTCCCCAGTAAGAATAGCTGGTACACAGTAAATGTTCAATAAATATCTGTTGAATGAACTGAATAAATGAATGAATGGAAGTGAGGAAAGGGATACAGGTGTGCCTAAAAAAAAAAAAAAAAAAAAAGATCAAGTTTTTCTATGAGGCATAGGTTTCACAAAGTACAATTCTGGAAAAATCTCTTCCTTAACACTAAAATACAGCTTATCTAATCTTATATTTGTTGAAGTTAAAAAAAAAAGTAGCAATGGACTGTTTATTATCTAAATCAAAAGGAGGAGTAATTTTGTTTAATAAAACTGAAAGGTTTTCTACTATTGATGTCTGAATAATGTCAGATATTTAGGGAAACTATTAAACATTCTCTCCAAATCAATGGATGTGGGTCCTTAGGAAACTTTCTACCCAAAGGATTTTTATGTAAATCTTTTTTGTTTAAAAATACATATTCATTTTCATACCCTTTGATTTTCTGGGTGAAAAGAACCCTTAAAATCAAAACAAAAGTTAACTCAAAGGGATACATTTCATTTGAGTTGAAGCCATGGAAGACAATAAAGCTGATGGTTACTTCACCAGGAACCATTAATCATCCAACAATGGTGAACCCTGGAAAACCTCACAGTGGACATGGTCTGACATTCTGTCTGGTTTTAAGGAGTTAACGACAAAACAAAACAAAACAAAACAAAACAAAGGAGCTGCTCTTTCCGGCTAACGTGATGTTCTCAGGCCAGCCGCCCCCAACATGGTCAGGTGGCAATGGTCACTGCTGAGACAGCTCCAGAGCTTGCCAGCACGCTGGACACGGAGCAAAAGGTGCACCAGAAAGCCTGGATGTTTGAGATGTCTCAAGGTAACATGGATGGGGAAAATGCTGTGGGTATTCCCCAATAAGAGAGGCGAACAGAAAAGCAGTAAATAATAAGCATGTCACAGTTTTGCCTTTTTAGTACCTCACATAAGCCAAGACCTAGTTGTAGGTTTACAAAATGGTCCCCTGAAGTCTTTCTTGTGTTGGTAAGATGATCCGAGAGTTCATCTGTTGAGATAAGGCCAAGCAAATTTTCTATACAGAAAATTTTATATGTTGCCACAGTCTCATAAAAGCAGACTGAACTAAATGAAAACCCCTCCTCTATACCTTACACAGAGGCAAAGGCAAAAGAGAGCTAAGGAGAAAACCTGCAGTGATAGAGGGGAAAGAAACCAATGCGAAAAGGAGATGGAGCAAATTAGAAAGATGCTGCATTAAAAGAAAGAAACTCATGGAAACACCAAGAAAACTGAAAACAATGTAGTACAAGGGGTAGAGGGTTGTGAAAAACAGATCAAATTTAGATAAAGGATGAACTGTCTTGATCATTTTATTTAATAGCTTAAAAGTAAACATACAGTACTATAGAGTTATACATATCACCCCACAAAATTATAAACATCAACGTAGACTTTAAATTCAAAAGTGGAGAAGAAATCTGACCACTCCCCAAGTTTCCATCAGTTGGAAACTGAACAATAAGGACAAAAGGACAATATATTTTTAAAAGTTGCTTTCTGCTTAGCAACCTTGCATTTGAGGATCATTGTTCCCTATACCTAATATTAAATGGAATAAATAATACTTCTCATATGTCCCACTTGTCTTAATAGGTATTACTCTGAGTACACTAGAATTTCATTTCAACTTTAAAAAGTGAGTAATGTCATGAGGTTGTGACAATGCTTCTCTACTAACCAAGAGAGAGGAAAAGCTAAATTCAAAGAAACTTACATAATGTGCCAACTCTAGGCTTTTTACTTTTAAAGACTGCTAACTTCACTTTTAGAGACAGAAAAAAAAACAAAAACTAGTTGCCTAACATACAGCCTTTCCACATGTGTCTTCACTCACCTTCCCAAATAAAAGATTAGCTATAATAAGTGAAATCTTCCGAGTCACTATGCATATTCTGAAATGTGCATATTTCAGTGCATTCAAGGTACAAAATAAATGAGCATAGGGAAAGCTCTTACAGCCAAGTAATCCTTTTAAAATTTAAAAGTAAATAATATGATTAATTTTTCTCTTCGAATATACGTCTAATGGAATCTGATCTATTTCAACATTTCTTTCCTACAAAGTATGTGCAGGTTTTACAAGCTTTAACTGAATGAAATGAGTTATCTCCTTGATACACACTTTGTTCTTCAACATCAACATCTGCTCTAACTCAGGATATACCAAAATTCGGTGGCAACATTAAAATCCCATTCAATTAAACCAGAGTTCCTTGTCTTCTTAAAAGGTAGCTTACACATTCTTGTGAACACATCAATAAGAAGTCTCTTCAAACACAAAGTTAAAAGGAAAAATGTCCTTCAGACAAAAGATCTAAAAGGTTACAATTTTTAAATAATGATAAACAAACATCCATTTCTAAATGCTAATGTTTATTTTGTGTTTGCTTGCATTTTGCCCTTCTCCAGTGCTTTTAAAAAGCACTTACAACCCCTACAAAGTCCTCTCTGAGTGAGGGCAGGGCAATGCCTTCCCTCTTCCCACTGAAAGGGTAAGAACATGGAGAGTAGAAGTGAAGCGCACCTGCTCAAGGTCACGTGCCAATCAGTAGCACTGCTCAGTCTAGAACTTCATGGACCTTACTTCTAAGTTGGTCAACAGATAATGCACATATTATTTCCTCTCTTTTCGATCACTAACAGAGTGCACAGTTACTCGTTTTCTCAATGTTAAAAGACAGGGATAGAAATCACAAGTCCTGAAAGTTGTTTCTATCCCTCTCCTCTACTTTCCAAGCAATTCTTCATCAGAAACATTGCTTTTTTAAAAGTTGGACCCATCATATACATCTGCAAAATGCTAATAAATACTTTACAAAAATGGTAAAGAGATATGAACGACAGCAACAATGTCATGCTAAAATGTGTCAAGCAAAAAATAAGCAACTTTCCATCAAACAGGCCAGACGCTGAAGTGTAGTTTCTAAGTGTCCATAAGTTAACGTTTTTAAGTTTCATTTGAGATTGGCTGCTTTAAAAGTATATGGATAAAAAAGGGCAATTTTATTAAATTAATTGTTTTAGCCAATAAAAATGCAATACATTCAGCTAAATTGGGTAACCGATGATTCAGTTAAACAAAGGATTATGTATACCACGGTGTAGTAGATAGCGCACATACTTGAAAAGTTTTAATAATGTTATGAAACACTGTACACTCCTGAGTAGATTAGTATTCAGGTTTCTTTGCTGAGGATCTCTCTTTCATGAAAGTCATTTCTTGCATTTTATAATTTCAGAGGGCACAGTAATTAAACTGCATTTTATTGACAAGTAAAACAGAATGATTCTATAAATGAAGCAGTTGGTAGGCCCCATCAATTTTGCTTATTTAAAAATATATATATTCCCCAATTGTGTAATGCCTATTAAGTGTGCAGGGAAGTTTAAAGTTTAAGTGTTTTACTTACTAATTACATATACCTCCTTTATTATTCCTATTACACTACTTACTACAGCTATTTCAAAAGTTAATTATTTATTAAGAGTGCTCAAGAAAAAGAGTTTTTAGTCTTGAGTGGAAAGAGAAATGAAGATTTGGTCCTTAAGGAAATGATGTTTGCTTTATTTTCACAGTGTGAGTATGATAAATTCTCTTTATTATTATTAATTCTGAAGCCAATAACAACATCATATCATCATTTGGGAGACTCAAAATAGAATTTGTATAATTCATATTAATTATAGGAACACCCAACTTAGTGACAGAAAGTTTGGGTGTCAGAAAGTCTCACAATAAAAAATGGACATGTCAGATAACAAAAGAAAGTATTCAACACGCACTTTTCAGACTATTTTAAGTTTAATTTTCAAAATGAAAAATATGTTCTTAATGAAATGTAAGTAATACAGCAATTCCCCTTGTTTACTCTCTATTTACAAAAATAATAATTGAAAATGTAAAAATTCAATTCAGCAATATTAATAATATTCTCCACAGTTCCACAGTATCACTTAAAATGTCATTCAACTAGTCATAAACAACTTGAGAATAACAGTATTTAAAATTTATTATTTGGCATTCATTAAGCGTCTTTATGTACCCAACACTCTCCTAGGCACCAGAGATTAAATTTTGAATGAAAAATGAGTCTTACCCTCAAGGGGCTTTCTGTTTAGTATAAGAGAAAATTGAAGATAACAGCAAATGTGTGATAGGTACCATTATAATAAAGATATATACGTTCTGTGATGCAGATTTAAATGAAAGAGGGACCAACTCATCTAATAACTAAATATCATGAAGACTCATATAAACTCCAGCTTAAAAGTATAAATCCAACAAAACATCATGCATATTGATAAGAATTCTGCTTATTTCATTGATGGCAATATATCTTTATCTTTACCAAAAATGTACTTCTAAAAAATACAGCCATTGGTGTTTCAAAACATACACGAAACACTACAGAGAATTAAGTTCAAAAAGACCTACCAAACACTAGTCAAGATCTTTGCATATATCAACTCATTCTAAACTCACACTAACCCTATGAAGCAAATGCTACCATTATTCCCACTTTACAGATGAGGAATCTTGAGTTAACTTGACCAAGGTCACAAAGATAACAAGAGGAAATTCTGGGACTTGAACCTAAAGGGTCTGGTTCTAAAGGCCACACTTTGAAGCGCTACACTAGACATCCCCTCAGCAGATGGTGATGGTGATGGGACAGCGAACACCCCATGTTCTGTGACACGCACTCTCTTATTTATCTTTATATCAACCTTTTGAAGAGAAGTCATCCTTTCCAATTGCAGGAGAAAACCAGCACTGGCCAGGTTTGAAACTTGCCCAAGGTCAGACAGCCATTAAGGGTAGGTGGCAAGATTCAAACTCAGGCAGCAGGGCTCCACTATGCTATAAAGGCCTCTCAATGATTCAGTCTCAGACTCATGAAAAAGGCCAAAAGAAAAAAAAAATTTATTAAACAATTCCAAAAGGCTTTGTATAAGTCTTCCTGAAACACTTTGCAAGGTTTGGGGGCTTATGACAAGCATTTCCTTACGATAGCATTTACATTTGAGTCAACATTACTACTTTGGGTTGATCATAAACACATTTCTGCTCTTTAAAAAGAAATCTTTCTGCAGAAACTTGGCAGATTTCAGTACAGGAACAGTCTATTCTTTAAAATTAAATTTAGTAACAACTTATTCTGGTTAGTCTGAAAGAAAAGGAGAGAATGAACTACTAAGAGGCCTTTCCTGTACTTTAATATTTCAAAACATGTTTGGTTTGGCCTAATTTGAATCTTGTGGACAACTAGACCAGAACTTGATTCAAAAAGAGTACTACCATTTTTAAATAGGCTGAATTCTCAAAAGTGACCTCAGAAGCCGATTCAAAGTAACTGTTTCTCATAATTTTTACTTTTATCTCAAATTAAATATGAAAGATGCCTAAGGCAAGATTCTCATAAAGGATATAGGGGCAGCAGGTATCTGTACCTCTGAGTCACCCACAATCAAGAAACCAAATTAAATCCTACAAAATTCTGTAGCATGACATTTCTTAAGAGCAGCGAAGTATACAAAAAATGGATATCAAGAGGAAAAAAAAATCCATATTTATCCTTAACACATCCCACTGTGCCTAGGGACTGAGAAAAAAAAATTCTGTGCGGTAATGCCTCGCTTGAATAGAAGTGAGATAGAGATGAAGTGTCAAGCTGGATTTCCATCTTACCTTGCTTTCTTCCAACAGGTTCAAAGACTTCATGGTCTTTAATACGGAATGCATATTCTTCCCCCCAAAAGGGAACCCATAAAACTATTTTAAAATAAAAATACCTAAGCCGTGCCCCTAGGCAACCTGTCTTCCCTCGCTCTATCCCCACACATTCAAACCAGAAATATCTTTTGCTTCGCCTTTATTAAATAAAAGTTGAACTGTGATTTAGAGTAAAATGCACTCATTAGGGGGTTTACACTTTTTGCAGGTCAGTGAGATCTAGGGGATCCCATCGCTGACTATTTATCGCTCACTAAGCATCCTAAAGACAGAAAGAAAAAAAAAAAAACATATGCCATTACCGCTCATTTTATAAGCGTGATAATGCCCCGATGGTGGAAGTCTGGCAATACCTAGAAATACAGCAAAGCTGGTGAATAAGGAGTCGAGGGGCGGGGGAAGAGGGAGCGAGGGAGGCAGTCGCCACCTCGAATCCACGCCGGACCAGGAACCTCCAGCCTACAACGTGATCCCTGCCCTCCCCGGAGTGGACAGGCTGCATTTTTCCAGATCCACACCGCCTCCCCCCAACCCCAACCCCAACCCCAACCCCAACCCCAACCCCAACACGGTACTCACCCTTCTGCGAGGAAGTCTGCAGCGGGTCCAGCTCCGAGACCGGCCGGGGTGGCAGCGAGGGAGGGGACGTCTGGGCTGTGGGCGGGGGGGTGGGGGGTGTCGGTGCGTCACTCGAGTGCAGGACGGTGAGTTCGAGGGGTGGGAGCGGAGAGGAGCGGGGCAATCAAGTCACCGCCGGAGGAGGAGGAGGAGAGACGGGGGTGGGGGGGTGGGAGGGAGGGGTGGGGGGTGCAGAGCCCCTTCCCTAAAATAAACCCACCGGCCCCTGCGACCCCCCCGGCCCCGGGGAGGGAGAATAAATCGGGGGAGATAATAGACGAATAAATCTCTAAAAGGACGAGAGGCGAGGAACAGACTTTAATTTAAAGGGGGCGGGGGGGAGGGATTGAGCGAGGGCTGGAGGGGAGATGGAAGTGGCTCTGGAGCTATCCCATGCCTTTGCAGTCCCCAAGCAGAGGAGGCTGGCACAGGGGAAGTTGCAGCGGCTCCCGAGGAGAGGGAGGAGGAGGACGAGGAGGAGGAGAGGAGGAGGAGGAGGAGGAGGAGGAGGAGGAGGTTACACCGTAGCAAGTACAGACAGACAGCCATGGATCAGAGGGGCGCTGCGAGCAGGGGCGGCCGCGGCGGGGCGAGCGGCGGCGGCGGCGGCGGCGGCGGCACCCCCTGCTCGGCTCGCTCAAGACATTTAATTGGATTGATGGGTTGTGCAGTGACTCACAGACTTTACAGAGTCGTACAGCAGTCCCCGCCCAGCTGGACAGGGGAGCTGCGGCGGGGCCGGGCGGGGAAAGGGGGCCGAGGCAGCGCCGGCAGGGGAGGGGGCGACCGGGAGGGCGAGGCGGTGGGGGGGCGGGCAGCGCCGCGCAGCGAGTGGCCAATGGCGAGCCCCGCCGCTCCGACGGGCGTGGGCGTCGGCCAATCACGGCGCGGCTCCATAGGCGGCTGGCTTCGCCCCTGGCCCAATGAGTCTTCTAAGGACACTGCCGCGAGCGGGGCGGGGGAAGCAGGGGTGGGGGGTGGGGAGCGGTGGGTGGACGTTGAGGTGGGGGGTGGAGGGAGAGATGAGGCGCCGGGGACCGGCGGAGTCACTCGGCCCTGCTAGCGCCCGGAGTGCGCCGTCCGCCAATCGGGAGGCTGCGCGGGGGTGATGGACGCAGGCGTGCGGCCAATGAGGAGGAAGGAGGTGCCGCCCCGAGCCCGAGGGGAAGGAGTGGGCGGGCCAACGCCTTCCCCTCCCTCCCGCCCGCCCGCCCGGCTCGGGTCAGTCACGCAAATAACAGCGTGAGGGCTGGGGCCGCGCGGGGGAAGGAGGGGAGGGGAGCGGAGGGGAGGGGAGGGAGGGGAGGGGAGGGGGAAGGGGGCGGCGGAGGGGCCGCGCTGCTGGCGGCGTGACAGCCGCAGGCACTGGCGGTGCTGCGGGCCCCGCACCGGCTGGAGGAGGCGGCGGCGGGGGCTGGCTCCGTGCTCGGCTCGCAGGCGGCCGCTGCTACCGCTGCTGCTGCCGCCGCTGCTGCTGCTGCCGCGGGGCGCCCCTGCGGCCAAACCCCACTCCCCACGGGCGACCGAATTAGGAGTGGATCGGATCCAAACTTTGCCCCGGGTCCCCGCAGTGCCCACACCGAGAGGCAACTCCTGTGACGTCCTGCGGGGCGGGGCTCGGGCATCTGGGGAAGCTGGAAGCCCGGGAGCCGGGGCTGGGCAATGGCACGAGCCTCCTTTGCTTGCAGGTCTTCTGGGGAAGTCGGGGTAGGGCGTGGACAGGTTGAAACAGCTCCCGAACACATACCATTTCTTTACCGAGCTCCCGGAAAAGGCACTTTGCTAACCTGGCAGGAGCGAAGCCGTATGGGTTTTGCTTTTTTTAAAAAAAAAAAATACATGTGTGTGCCTCGGCCTCCCTCCCGCTGGTGTGCCCACCCTCCACCTGGTACCCCGAGGGCAGTGCTGGGGAGCGAGCGTCGCTGCTGGGTCTTCTCACTGCTCATTCCCAGCAGCTCTGGCTTTTTCTCCATTTCTTGCCTGCGGTCCAGTGATCATCTTACAGACCTTAACACTCTCCACGCGCTTCTACTTAGAAGTCACTTTAATTACCCATCTGACCAGAGATGCTCACAAAAGCGAAGACAGTGGCAAAAACCCACTTTCTTTCCCACAAGGTGCCTTTCCGCGCGTTACTTGAAACTTAACAATTGCTTCCTCCCAGGAAACCAAGGAAAAGACAAATTATATACTGCGTGCCTACAAGAAGATTTTCAACTCCGCTTAGAATGCCTGCTATTCATTTTTCATGGACAAGTCAACTGGAGAGACCTAAGGGTTGACTTGAGGTCTTTTTTTTTTTTTTTAAGATTTTTATTTATTTATTTGCAGAGAGAGGGCGAGCAGGGAGAGTGGCAGGCAGAGGGGGAAGCAGGCTTCCCACTGAGCAGAGAACCTGAGGTGGGGCTCCATCCCAGACTCTGGCATCATGAGCTGCATGAAAGGCAGTTGCTTAACCAACTGAGACACTCAGGTGCCCCTGATTTAGGGTCTTGAAGTGAGCGAGATAATTTTTTTCATAATTATGAGATTAAAACCTACAGTGGTCTGAAATTCAGAGGACAGATAATAAGCCTAGCACAACGGCTTACTCTAGCCATATTGAGACTTTCCTAGATTATTGTCATTTTAAAGTACTGATCCTTCCCCTGAGCCCTAACTGTGGGCTGACTCTGATTTTAGCCCTACTCCGTGGTATCAACCTGTAGTCTTGAGTCCTGGTGAACGTGTTATCTTAGATACTGTATTAGTAACACAGAAGAAGATTTTGAATCTAGACATACACTAGGATCTTTCAGAAGATCTCCAAATACCCAGGTTTAGCATCCTGTGGCAGAAAATGCCCCCAATAAGGGTAAACCCTTATTGGCATGCTTTTAATCTCTACCATGTGTCATTTTCTAATTCTGTGCCCTCTCAATTCCAGTATTTCTTAAATGGTTGTCGAAGGCCCACCCAGATTCCTAGGCCTGCGTTCAGATCTTTTGAATCATCATTTCCCTAGGCAGGACCTGGGCATCTGCTTTTGTAACAAATACCCCAGGTGACTTGAATAAATATTAAAATCAGCATTTGATTTGAGAACCCCTATTTATTTCTTCCTTTTGAAAATTTGAGCACCCGTATTATTTTTCTTCTTTCTTATTTTCCTTTCTCACACAGTACCTATTTCCTGAATTTTCCTGTATATTTCCGAGCTCTTATTTTGATGATCACTTCCCTTTCTACATTTCTTGCACACTAGTCTATGTTATACACTGGCAGGGTAATCCCCCAAAAAAGAGATTGAAGCTGGCAAATTGTCCTTCATAAATATCATAGGCATACCTCATAACTATGACACTTAAAGCTACAGGGAAGTCATAATTTTATAAGCTTAAAAATATCACTGTAATTGATATTATATATGAACCTCCGATATGTTGAGACTTAGTAGTTTATAGTTTCAAAGTGCACAGATATAGAATTTTCATATGTAGGGGTCACATTTCAAAACTCAAATTTCACCATGCAAAAAAACATATTTATATTGTTATCATAATTTTTCGAACCAGTGGAATGAAACTAATGATATACCAAGAAGTGTGATGATTACCAAAAAAAAGGAATATATGAGATTTTTGTTGCACCAGACCTAGCTGAGAGGCTCCAAAGTACACACATGCAACAGTTAAATAGGAATCTGAGAAAAAGTCTAGGAAGACTTTAAGTGTGTTTAATCACAGATGAGGATTTAGTTAATTTTTATCTAATTTTCCTTTTGCTTACTTATTTTACTCTGTTATGATTTAGAGCCATATGTTTTAAAATCTAAAATAAAAAGTATACAAGCAGTATGCGATTATAAACTATTTTGCTTTTACTGCTATTTAGATATTTATATGATTGTAGCTGACCTCAATTAGATTATAAGCTAGTTATAAATTAGTTTGAATATATACTACCCACATGGATCAGGAAGTAAAAGCACATCCTTTATTGAGAATAGAGAATAGGTCTCATAGAATTCCCACAGATAGAGACTAGACAAGCATGAGCTCACAATCCAAATTACAAAACAAATGAAGTAAAAAAGCCATCGTGATTGAAAGGAAACAGAAACAAGAAAAAGGAAACTAGCAGAATTAGATTCTAAATGCAAAAAAGGACAGTTTAAGAAAAATACTGGCCCATTTCACTTATGAATGTAAATGCAAAAATTCTAAATAGAATATTAACTCACCAAATCCAACATGCCTACTCCAGTGAACTCAGAAAAACCTTGAGCCTCATTTTCCTATCTTTATACGTCTCTCTAGCTTCCTATCCAGCCATTTATCATGAATATAATAGATCAAGTAGGGTTTATTCCAGAAACTCAAGCATGATTTAGTATCAGAAAACCTACGGTAATTCATCTCAAAAAGACTAAGAGAGAAAAAACATTTGAGAAAGTGCATCACTCTTAATAATAAGAACTTTGAGAAAATTAGGAATAGGAAGAAATTGAACTTTATGAAGGACCAAACCGTACAACAAACTATTAATAGATTTTACTTGAAACACATTCCATTTAAGTATAGGATGAAGATAAAGTTGCCATTGCTGTTTAGCATGATACTAAAAGTCCTGGCTAACAGGATAAGATTTGTAAAAGGAAGAAGAAATTAAATAGAAGAATCCAAAGGAAAGAGATAAAACTGGAATTGTTTGTAGTAACTTGATCAACCATATAAAACATCCAACAGAAACAAGCTATTAGAAATAATCAGAGAAATTGGCGAGGTGACAGAGATGCATTTCTCCCTTTCTTCCATAGTACTATACCTTTTTTTTTTTTTAACATGGCACAAGGCCAGCCAGAACACAGACAGCATTAGCCAGCATCCCTTATAGCTAAGTATTTCCATTTTCCAGGCAATAGGTTAAAAGTGGCATTGGAACATAAGTCCTAGAAAGGAGAAGATATGCCTCGTCCTTTTTCCACGATCTGAAATGAAGACATGGCTTGAAGCTTTAGCAGTTATCTTAGAGCATGAACTGACCTTGGGTATGGAAGCCACACACAGTGGAGCAGCAAGGCAGAAGGCATCTCCTTTACCAGCACCGGCCTTAGAATATCTACCTTGAGTCTTCTTGAACTTCCTGAATAAACCTCTATCTAATTCATGCTACCGTTATTTAGCTTATGCGTTTATGTGTGTTGTGATGTTGCCTATAGCCAAACCCCATCTAACTGATACAGCAAGATCCGCAAACACAAAATCAATTCATGAAAACCAGAAGTATTCCTACACAATAGTACTAACAAACTGGAAAGGAAGATAGTATTTACAATAGCAGCAAAGCTATAAAGTCTCTGGCAATTAACCTGAAAGAAGGCACAAACCTTTATGGAAAAAAAATGTTAATTCTGTTAATAGACTTCAAAGAAGACCTAAATAGGGTTATGTATAATGTCTGTGGATAGGATAATGACATTATTAAGCTATCAAAGATCTCAAAATGTATTCATAAACTCCATGCAAACTATTCAAACTTGTAGCAGGATTCAAGGAATTTAAACATTTTCAAATGCATATGGAAGACTAAATTCCATATAATCTGGTCATTTTTTAAAAAGAAAATCAGAGAGGGGAAATTTACCCTCCCATATAGTAAGATATATTCTAAGTGACAGTAACAGGCATGTAGAACTGTGGAACAGAAGAGAGATCTCAAAAACCCTTACCTCTAAGAACTCGGTATGTGATAATAATAAATAATAAAATAATCTGTGAGGAAATCACATTGACACAGTCAACTATTGCTGCAATAATAATACTACATAACAGACAACCCCAGAAAATCAGCGGCTCACAGCAGCTATTGTTTTTTCTCCCTCTTGGTTCTGTGTGTGAACTGAGATTTGCTGATCTCATCTGGATTCACCAAGACTTGATTGGGCTCCACTGAATTCACTGGGCTTAGCTCCAGGACACAGGTTAAGTTCAGGTGTTCATCACATGTCTCATTCTGGCAATTATAGAAGCTCAAGAGGTGAAGCCAAGTCATTCAAACACATTTAATACCTCTGCTCCCATCACATATTCCATTGGCTGAATAAGTCACACGACCAAGTCCAACATCGGTAGTAGAAGGTGCTACAAAATCACGTGGCAAAGGGCATGTGTGTATAATTCAATAGCAGGAAAGACATGAAGGATTGAGAACGACAATCCAATCTAATATAGAGGTTTTGTTTCATAGGTAATTTTGGGAAAATCGGTTCAGCATGGAGAAAAATAAAGTTGCATCCATATGCAAAGGTGAGCTCTTAATGAATTAAAAAAGCCTAAAAAGGAAAGAGAAACTGCTAGGTGTATAGAGGTTAAAAATAGAGTTGCTTTGGAGTCTTAAGATAGGAAAAGACTTCTTAAATAAGACTCTAAAAACATAAACTATAAAGCCAAAAGTATGCTAAACTTGACTGCATCAGAATTAAAGTTTTCTGTTCAACAACAATGCCATAGACAACTTAAGAGAGGGTTGATCGATTGAAGGATATTTCTAAAGGCTAAAACCAAGAAAAGATTAATATCTAGAATATACTAGGAATTCTTGCAAATCATCGAGGCGGGGGGGGGGTGGTGGTACAAACAGGAAATAGTAGAAAAATGGCCAAAGGATATGAACAGGCAAATTTACGAAAGGGAACCTTGAGAAAATAAAAAGTAGATGAAGAGATACACCACCTTGCTCATAATCAGATAGATGCATAGTAAAACAACGACATACTTCTTTACATCCATGAAAGAAACAAAAATGTGAAAGTTGGATAACACCAAGTGTTGGCTAGGATGGGCGGGAGCGTGAACCCTTGTACATTGCTGTTGGGGGTTACGCCCTGGTACGGCCGTTTTGGAGTTATCTGGCCATCCATCACGAAAGGTAGCATCTGTTTTCCTGATGGCCCAGCAGTTCCACTCCTGGGGATACACACATCCAAGAAACTCTTCATGGATCCCTAAGAGGGCACAGCTGAGACGCTCATCACAGCAGCACTTGAGGTAGCTGTATGTTGCAGGTAAACCTGAGTATCTAACACCTGTACTAGAGGTAAGTAAAATGTAGCAGGTGCTCTGGGAAAATACGAACTAATGTACTAAATGTACATCGTATAGCACGAATCAATCTTTAAAATGTTTCCTAAGTCTGAAAAGGTAAGAAACGGGACAAGAGCATGTAAGCCACTGGGCTCTGGCTGTTTTGCATTACAGGGATGTTTTTCATGTTTGCTCTTAGCTGGGGCACTTTGAGGGAAGGGTAAGGAAGGTGCTGTTACAGCTCCCTTCTTACTTGAATATGTCCTTCCTGTTTCCACGCGAAGCTGTGGCAGGTTTTCATGCAGGGCCTCCCCCAACACCCCAGGGCGATTCCCCCTGCAGGCTTCCCCAGTGTCTCCCAACGTGGCATTGCCTATCACGCCCCTGCGTCCACACACATATTTCATATTCGTGTATCTGGTTGTAGGCTTCCTTCGCAAGCTGGGGGGGGGGGGGGGAACGAGCAACGGCCCTTGAAGAGTGAGCCAGAGTCAGAGATAGGGAATCCTGCACAGCCTTGCTGCTCTTACCCCCTTCCAAGGGACAAACACCCAAACATGACTGGATTTTTCAAAAGCTTTATTTCAAGACTGACCTAAATATGCATTTGCTTGTGTATTTTTATGTACCTCTTAGCGTGCTGTCAGTGCTAATAATAACCATAAGGATGAAACAATAGCAGCTGATTGTAATATTAGCTTTGTGTCAATAAGCTGGAGACACACAGGCCTTTTAAAGTTGATTGGGAAGGAGGAGATGAAGAAAGATAATGAGCTGTAGAGATCTAGGTTAGAGATCAGAAATAGCTCCCTGAAATCAGGGTGGGTAAGCAAGGCAAGGAATTACCAGAGGGTTTGGGGATAGATGGGTAGTTTTCTGAAAGATTTGGGAGTTTTCTAACCTAAATACGGGGGGAATGGATGGGACGGCCCTTGAAGTTTCTCCCAGCCCTGTCTCATCATGAATTTCTTTTTTTTTTTTAAATTTATTTATTTATGATAGTCACACACAGAGAGAGAGAGAGGCAGAGACATAGGCAGAGGGAGAAGCAGGCTCCATGCACCAGGAGCCCGATATGGGATTCGATTCCGGGTCTCCAGGATCGCGCCCTGAGCCAAAGGCAGGCGCCAAACCGCTGCGCCACCCAGGGATCCCTCATCATGAATTTCCTCGGAGCCAGCATCGTTGGAAACACAATGGTTTCCCACAAAGATATACTGAGAATAGCCCCTGCTTGGGTTATACTGCCTTAAAAGCCTGTCTCTGCCTAAAGCTTTCCTAATGGCTCATTACTAGCATATGAAATTCTGACCCTTAGTAATGGCTATGATTTCATGGCCTTCAAAATCCCATATGCAGGAGCTTGCGTGAGCCCAGATAGGGAGCTTCGTGAAGCCCAGCAGCCCACACCCCTTCCCGGTGACCAAAGTGACAGCCCCACCAGGCTTCTCTCCAACTAGCTTTGGATCTCTGATTTTTGCAAAAGCCAGAATGAGATCCTGCAGAGATGACTCTTCCCAGCATCACTCATCTTATTATGTTTACCATTTGGGGGCTGCAACACTCAGTATTGGGGCATTAATGTTAGCTGACTTGTATTACATAAATCTCACCCTAAATGGTCTAATGATTTATCCATCGGTAGTTTTTGTAACTCCTAGAAGCCGTGTAATCCAATCACTTCGAATTATTTGTTCAACAATTACTTACCGAGTTGTAGGGAGTCTTAGGAGATGTATTTGGAAAAGCAGATGGAGCCCAGATTATAGAACCTTAAGTGCCTGGTTAAGAGTTTCAATTTATAGGATAAGGCAATAGGGAGCCTTTGAAGGTGTTTCAGGACTGGCATAGCATGATGAGAAGAGTGTTTTAAATTTAATTGAGCAAACACTGAGGGAAAGGACAAAGAGTTATTAAGTCCCTATTACAGGAAAGGGGGAGAGAGAGAAAGTCCTTGCCTTCAAGAAATTTATAGTTGCTGAGTGTAGTTCTGTTTTTGTTTTTTAATAGAGAGGGTACTATTTTGAGATATTAGCCGGTGTGCTTCCTCTGCATTTCCTATACCCTAGTCCCTTCCCTTGGGGTATGGATACTGCACAACAGAGACTCAGAAAGAAAGGAGAGTGAATTCTTGACTTCAAAGTCTGGAAATGGGCTTTAAGACCTCACAGCAGAGACAATTCGTTTTAGAGGAAAGCCACAAGGCAACGTACACCATAGACTTGCAAATACAGTTTGGGGGCGGGGGGTGGACAGCATAATTTGCAGAGTCCAGAAAGAAGCGCTTAAGTAAAAAGGTTTGCTCTTTCTTCCACAGTCTCTCAACCTATCATGTTTTTTAAACATATACGTGATGATATTCTAAGTAAATTAAAATTTTAAGACTTAAATTGTTACCTGAATTTTCTTGTTCATTTTTTTCTATTGCGAAATACCAATTTCAAATGCGAATATAAGAGCATTTAACTTACAAGCAGAATCCCGGAAGTGATCCAATTCATATGCTGCAGCTCGTATGTGCCTATGTATTTTATTCTTCCCAGAAGAGTGGACAAGCCAAAACTAATTCAACTGTTTTTATGTCGCTTCCTGATCCGTGCACATTTCTGCCAACACTCTACTTCAAGGAAGGATTGGGAGGAAAGGAACCATGGGGTGCCCTACATTTCTCTTTCCTTCTAGGTCTTCATTTTCAGCCTATGTGGTTGCCTAATAGAGACAGTATCAAAAGTAAGAAAGGATATGATAAGGTTCTTTGCCGGTTCATGTTTTTAGAATGCCATTGCCCTTTTTTTTTGCCTTCAGAACAAGTCCTGGTTTGAACAGAAAGCCTGACCTCTCAGGACTGTCAGTGCCCCCACTTACTCAATCAAAGATGAGACACACTTGCATCTTGCTGAACTCCAGAGGGACTGGGACAACTGGAATTCTGTGCTCATGGTTGGGTTTGGGATGTGTGTGGCAAGAACAGCAGATATACATGTGCCCTTGGCTCATGCTCCCTTGTCCAGGGTGGGGGAACTTAACACACAAAGGTTCAAAAGTAAAATCAAGATTGTAGATACAGAAGAGCCCATCCGAGGGTGTGACTGCGCCATTGATGGTACATCTGTGACACTGGCCCTGTCTGGAAGGACAGATGAAGGGCCAGGCTGTCCTGCCTCAGCTGAGAGAATGATGCTCTGGGCCGGTGGCGGGGGTGGGGGGGGCAATGAGAGCAAAAGCAGAGGCTGTAAGCATGCTATGTCCCTGAGAGAGGGGGCTCTGCATTCCACCCTTGAGCCCCACACTCCTAGTTTTCCACCAGTCACACCCCAGAAACCACTGGAAGGTGGAAAACTAAAAGCAGGGAAGGACCTGAATCTCACTTTCAAGGTTTCATAGTATTCGTTGAAAACATGAAAAATACAGAAAATCATCAGGAAGGAAATTAAAGTATCTAGAATCTGACTGTCCAGGAAAAAACACCATTAACGTTTTTGCCCAAATGTGATCTATAACATGTTTGTACGAAATCTGTCAACGTAATAAGCATTACTCACTGAATATGCCGCTAGGAAACAATTTCACATGTAATATTTAAAAAAATATTTAAGATTTATTTATTTATTTTAGAGACGGGAGGGGTGGGGGAGAGGCAGAGGAAGAGGGAAAGAGAGAGAAGCTCAAGCAGACTCCCCACTGAGCATGGAGCCCCGTGCAGGACTTGATCTCTGGACCCATCATGAGGTCATGACCTGAGCAGAAACCAAGAGTTGGACGCTCAACCGACTGAGCCACCCAGACACCCCTGTAACTCAACACTTTATTAGGGTGAATATTTGGCAACGGTTTGCCCAGTGAATTCTAGAGGGAAGAATCTGTCGACAGAGAGCCTGGACGGCAGATAAATGCGAGAATCACAGAGGGGATCTGGGTTGGGGGTCTGCAATGAGGAGAGAGAGGAAGAGGCTGGTTGAGGCTCACAAATAGAAGGCTGAGGGGGAAAAGCAAGTCATCAAAGAGTTCATCTGTTTATAGTTCAAAGGTGGATAAATCTAGACATGGATACCCAGACACTTGGATATCCACAGGTCTAATCACACGTGGCCGGGAACTGGA
Source organism: Nyctereutes procyonoides (assembly GCF_905146905.1). Taxonomy (NCBI): domain Eukaryota; kingdom Metazoa; phylum Chordata; class Mammalia; order Carnivora; family Canidae; genus Nyctereutes; species Nyctereutes procyonoides. Next base: position 65,361,406 of record NW_026575049.1, read on the forward strand.
AAAGCTCTCTGCCCTGAGAGTGTCCACCTTGCAGCGTGAGTAGCAGGTGATTATCAGGTTTTCCAGCTTCCGGAGCAGCCACCTCAAACCAAACCGAGCATGTTGAAGGGGAGCAGTAGCTGCCAAGTGTGTCACAAGATGTTCTGCAGGTTATGACAAAATTGTCAAAAACAGACAGTTGGGTGGTGAGCTCTCCTTTTCTGCATCCCAACAGGGGAGATGCACTACCTGAGATGCTTCCAGCAGGTTCACAGACAGTTTTTATTCTATTGTTCTATACACAGTATATTTTGTCTAGTACTGTGTGCTGTATAATACACACACATAGACATATATATACCACGGACACCTAAAAGCCGTGATTATTGCTTAGAACAAAGCTAAGGGGGCAGTCCGGGTGGCTCAGCGGTTTAGGCCCAGGGCATGATCCTGAAGTCCTGGGATCGAGTCCCACATTGGGCTCCCTGCGTGGGGCCTGCTTCTCCCTCTGCCTGTGTCTCTGCCTCTCTCTCTCATTCTCTGTGTCTCTCATGAATAAATAAATTAAATCTTAAAAAAAAAGAAAAGCTAAGGTAGAGAACAGAGTTAGCCTGAATGATTTTTTTTTAACCTTTAGAAGTAATATTACAGCTGGTGCCTAGAGATAGTACGATAGTAGATAGTACGAATCACGAAAGTGGTTCACTTGGGTGGTACTTGAAGGTGGGAAACATCTCACGGGGACTTTGCAGTTCTTGAGAAAGTGGCATATGGTCTGTGAGCAGGCTTGTCCTATAACCTGAAACAGAACTTGTGACCCAGGAGACTATTGTAAACCTCTCCCCATTCGAATAATAATTCTATTTTGAGCCATTTTCAACTGCCAGACTCTGGCAAAGTGTTCTATGAACTTTAGATTGTATACACAAAAATTCGCAATATTTTCGTTTGTGCGAAGACACCCTTCCTCCTCCTTGTCTTCACCATCATCCCCATCACAGAGCATTGGTGCTGGGCCCTCTGACGGAAATCACCCTGGCAACACCAGTCCTACCCCGTTCCTGTTGCTATACTGAAGAGGAACAATATAAACTCAAGTAAGAAATACCTACAATATCACTTTGCAATATGTAAGTGTATCAGATCAACATATTGCATACCTGAAATGTGCTCAAGGTAATATGTCAGTAATATGTCGATAAAGCTGGAAAGAAAAAGTACCTACAATTAAACTGAAAATATACATGATTTGGCTGATCTCTGGTATAACCTCATAGTGCACCCCCCTTGTCTACACCAAGACCTCTTTTTTCTCTCTCTGTGATGGAGGCACATGCACTCTGTGCACGTTACCTCACTAGAATATCTTGAAATCTAACCAATCGATCTTTTTTAAAGAAAGATTTTTAAATAAAATCTTTTAAAAATAATAATAAATAAATAAAAAGGGGATCCCTGGGTGGCTCAATGGTTTGGCGCCTGCCTTCAGCCCAGGATGTGATCCTGGGGTCCCAGGATCAAGTCCCACATCGGGCTCCCTGCATGGAGCCTGCTTCTCCCTCTGCCTGTATCTCTGCCTCTCTCTCTCTCCCCCTCTCTCTGTGTGTCTCTCATGAATAAATAAATAAAATCTTAAATAAGTAATTTTTAAAAAGAAATATTTTATTCATTCATGAGAGACACAGGGAGAGAGAGGGAGGGGGGCAGAGACAGAGAAGAAGGCTCCCCGAGGTGCAGGAAGCCTGATGTAGGGACTCGATCCCAGGTCCCTGGGATCACAACCTAGCCAAAGGCAGATGCTTAACCAACTGAGCCACCCAGGTGCCCTCAGTTGATCTTAATTATAGAAAATCACTGGAGGAAGTATGAATTCTAGTAAATAAAACTTTGTTTTAAGCAACAGCCTGGTGTAAAATAAAATGGGTGAATCATAAATCTCTTTGAATAATTATTTTATAATAGATGCTAAATAGACCTTAAGTCTGCCTCTGCTCCCATTCATAACATGCCCCATTAATAGAGAAAAAAAATCAACAACAGAGTGCTTTCTTTACAAATGCTGGTAATAGAGTTCTAGCAACCTCTGGGCAAAGCATTTCTAAGATGATTCATAGTTCAGGTAGAGCCAGGTGAAAAGAGTCCTGAGGATAAAAGCTTAGCTTAGCTTTTTCTGGTTTTGCTTCAACACAGTAAACGTCTCTGAAATGATAATAACCCCAAATACAGAACTGCTACAAATTGAAGAGAGATCTATCATATATGGTTAAATTTATAAAGAACTTAAAGGTATTATTAATTAAAAAACTGTAATAGATGATGCATTCTCATGGAACAAAATTCAAGGATACAAAAGGATAGATAATAAAAAATATGTTTCTCCCCCATTTTGGCCTTCTGTTTCTTCCCAAGAGGTAAACACTGTTACCAGTTTCATAAATATTTCCATATATGGGGGCAGCCTAGGTGGCTCAGTGGTTTAGCGCCTGCCTTCTGCCCAGGGCATGATCCTGGAGTCCCGGGATCGAGTTCCACGTTGGGCTCCCTGCACGGAGCCTGCTTCTCCCTCTGCCTGTGTCTCTGCCTCTCTCTCTCTCTCTCTCTCTCTCATGAATAAATAAAATCTTTAAAAAAATATTTCCATATATGTACACATTTGATACATATAAAAGTTAATATGTGCACTTATATTTATTTTTGGAAAAAAATGATAGCATTTTATATCGTCTCTGCATCTTTCTTTCTTCACATAACAGCGCATCTTGGAGATACTTCCCTGTTGATATGAAAAGGGATTGCTTTAATTTTCTTCAAGGCTATGTAATAGTTCGTTACACACATGTGCCATTATTGCAGGACATTTATACGTGTCTAATCTTTGGTTGGTACAAACACTGCAAAGATCAACCCTTCACATGTATGTACTGCATCTGCAGCATAAACTCTCAAGAGTGGAATTGATGGGTCCAAGGGTATAAGCATTTTTTTTTAAGATTTCACTTATTTATTGGAGAGAGAGAATGCAGAGAGAGAGACAGAGTGAGAGAGAGAGAGAGAGTGCACAAGTAGGGTGGGGGAGGAACGGAGGGAGAGGGAGAGGCAGGTTCCCTGGGGAGCAGAGACCCTGATGCTGGACTTGATCCCAGGACCCCAGCATCAAGACCTGAGCCAAAGTCAGACACTTAATGGACTGAGCCACGGAGGTGCCCTGGGCATTGGCATTTAAAAACGTGATGGCCGCTCTCAAGTTGCCTCTCACCAGGGGCATTTTGAATGTACTGTAACAGTTGCTATTGAGGTCATACTTTAACTTCATCAAAAACTTACACAGTATTAGGATATAGGACCCTCCACAGCAAAATCATGTTATAAAACTGTTATAACAGACACCCGTCACTTTATAGACTGGGTGTTAGCGAGAATGACACATTGACTATTGTTTGGGTTGCATTTTGCTGTCTTAGAATTACCTTCATGGTAACAGATCTGTGGTTTAGCTATACTTTTTTAAAAATAGACCTACACAGAGCTCAGAAAATTTGGGGGGTGGTAAAAATACCTTATATGGTATTTTAAAGATGAACATATGTCATTACACGATTTGTTAAAACCCATAGAATATACAACAGCAGGAGTCAACCTGAAGGTAAAGTATGGGCTTTTGGTGATTATGATGTGTCAAGGTAGGCTCATTCTTGGTTACAAATGTCCCATTCTGGAGAGTGATGTTGAGCATGGGGGAGGCTGTGCATGTGTGGGGGCTGAGGGCATACAGAAAAATTTCTGTATATCCCCTCTCAATTCTGCTATGAACCTAAAATTGCTCTAAAAAATTGTCTTGGGCAGCCTGAGTGGCTCAGCGGTTTAGTGCCGCCTTCAGCCCAGGGTGTGATCCTGGAGACCCGGGATCGAGTCCCACCTCCGGATCCCTGCATGGAGCTGCTTCTCCCTCTGCCTGTGTCTCTGCCTCTGTGTGTGTGTGTCTCTCATGAATAAATAAATAAAATCTTTTTAAAAAATTGTCTTAAAATAGGCCTGTGTGTACATATGTATACCTTTTTCTTTAATAAATCTAAAAGCCAGTATTTTGTTAGTTGACACCAGAGTTTGGAAAGTGAAACTGAATAGAAACCGAGATGAGAGATAATCATCAGGCTTCCTCTTCATTTGACTGCCGCACAAACAACCAAATTATGAGAAATAAATTACGGTCTAAAAAAATTCCCTGTTTTAATTACTGCCAATGTTCATGTGACTAGGTAAGAATTATTTTTAATCACCTATCATCATATAGATAGTGCACATCTAAAAGCATAAAGTCAGTATCAGAAAGCCACAGTTTCAAAAAAAACAAAACAAAACAAAACAAAAAACCCTAAGACAAATCTGCTTTTGTTTGAAATGTGCAAGATTTTCCCTTTCTGGGCTTCCTCTCCCAAATAAACTGGCCCGCGGGAATCGCCGGCCTGGGGCAAGCAGGGGAGGCCAGCGGGAAGCATCTTCTCTCCGGATCCAACTGCGGTTGCGCCTTAACCGGTCGGAGCCAATTTTCGGGGCAGATCTCGCCAACTCCCGAGACACGCATTTATCTGACACGTTTAGGAGACGCGTGGAGTCGTGTGGGCTGTGAAGCTTCAGAACCGCGGCCTTCCCGGGCCTTCCCGGGCCTTCCCGGGCCAGAGCGCGCGCCCAGGCCGCCAGGACGCGGCGCCCCGAGGGCCGCGCAGAACCCAGGCGGGGGCGCCCGTCCTCCCGGGTCGGGGTCCCCGCCCTGCCCCCACCACGGGGGGGGAGCGCCTGCCCCCGCGGCCCCGCGGCCTCTGTAAATAGACGGTGCGTCCCTCCCCCGCCCCGCCGCCGCCCGAGCCCCCGCGCTGCACCCGACGGCCGCCCCGCTTCCTGCACTGGGGGGGGGGCGGGGAATGGGGGGCCCGGGAACGGGGGCCCCGGGAGCGGGGGCCCCGGGGGGCACGGCGGGGGTGCCCGGGGGCGCTCGGAGAACGGGGGGGCCCCGGAACGGGGGGGCGCCCCAGGGAAGGGGGTGCCGGGAACGGGGGGGTGCCCCGGGGAACGGGGGTGTCCCGGGAAATAGGGGGGCCTCGGGTAACGCGGGGGGGCCCCGGGGAGCGGGGGATGCCCGGGGAACGGGGGTGTGCCAGGGGAATGAGGGGGTGCCCCGGGAAATGGGGGGTCCTCGGGGAACGGGGGGTGCCAGGGGAATGAGGGGGTGCCCCGGGAAATGGGGGGTCCTCGGGGAACGGGGTGTGCCAGGGGAATGAGGGGGTGCCCCGGGACGGGGGCCTCTCCCGGGCGCGCGGTCCTCGGCGGAGAGGCGGGGGCCTCTGGGCCCGAGGGCCCCCCAGCGCGGGTGCCGTCGCGCGTCGCCTCGGGCCGCTGCCCCCCCCCCGTTCCACCCCCTCCCTCCTCCCCTCCCCCCCCGCCGGAGGCAGAACAATAACCGGAGCGCGCGGGGGAGCCGAGACCCCGGCGGAGGGCGGAGGCCAGGGGAGTTCCGCGGGGGGCAGCCCCCGGGCACCGCGCGCCCCTGGGGGGCCCGGCCCTGGGGGGCGCAGTGGAGGGGGTGGGGGGGCCAGGCGCGGGGAGGCCACGTGGAAGACGGGCTCGGTCTGCGGAAATCTAAGATCCGCAGGCGCCTGCTGGAGGCCGGGGATCTCCTCCAGCCCAGGGGGCAGGAGCACGCGCGGCGGTGAAAACACTCCCGGAGCGTGTGCACTTGGGTCCTGTTCTGTTTCGGATCTGAACCTCCGGAGTCACTAGTGGAATTTCCATGGGCCGGGCTTCTTGTAAACAGATGGGTCTGGGCTTCCCCACCCAGGCTCGAGGCTCACTCGGCTTGTTCTTCCAGCCCGACCCGCTCGAGGTCTCCAGATGGCAATCTCTCTCTCTCTCTCTCTCTCTCTCTCTCTCTCTCTCTTTCTCTCCTCTCTCCCTCTCTCCCTGCCTCCCTCCCTTCCACACACACAAACTACTTGGTCCCCTTCACACTTTTCCTTTCATTGTAGCGTGTGTGTGTGTGTGTGTGTGTGTGTGTGTGCACCCAAGTCCTACAGTTCTCCCTTCTGCTTGGCGCCTCCATCGGGTTCCCCTGCCCTCCTTTCCTGAGTTGATTTTATTTCAATCTTTCTTTCTTTTTTTTTTTTTTTAAAGAAACTTCCATATCCTTTTTTTTATTTTTTTTTTAATTTATGATAGTCACACACAGATAGAGAGAGAGAGGCAGAGACACAGGCAGAGGGAGAAGCAGGCTCCATGCACCGGGAGCCCGACGTGGGATTCGATCCCGGGTCTCCATGATTTGGCTCCCTTCCATTCCAACTTTCTTTTGTTTTTCTTTTACAGACAATAAATTTGCATGTTTGTTTGTTTGTTTGTTTGTTTTTTTCCCCACTGCCTGAAGTTCTGTCCTCTTAAGGACTCAAGGGTTCCTGGAAAAAAACAGGAAGGTTTCATGGCACTTTATGTCAGGGACGTGTGTTATACAGTTCCACTTTCAGAAAGTCTGCGCTAGCTGGGATTTTTATACTTATATATAGGTCAAGCCATCTTAGCTGAAGAAATCACAAACTGTAATGTCTTGGGTGCTGGGCTGCTTACTTATAATAAAAGGCATGCAGGAAAAGCAGGAAAAATGTGTTTTCAAATCGTCTCTGAATGTGGATTTTATATCCCCCCACTCCCCCCCCACATACACACTTAATACATTGTTTCATTTTTATTTTTGTTTCTTGTTTCAGAGAGAAGGCTCAAGCAGGAGGAGGGGCAGAGGGAGAAGCAGAAAGAGAATCCCCAAGCCAACTCCACACTGAGCAGGGAGCCCAAAGCTGGGCTTTATTCCAGAACCCTGAGATCATGACCTGACCCAAAGTCAAGAATCCCATGCTTAACCGATTGAGCCACGCGGGCACCCCCATACACACTTATTAAGCAAAATTTTGATCATACAGTATTTGAAAGTCATAGAGAGCCATCTCCTTGGTCATCATCTTGCACTTGTTCCCATCTGTGAAATGTCTGACTCTTGGCTCCTTCCTCTGAGTCTGGTATAGAGTATAAAATGCTAACATTTATCAAAACACAAATCGGAAATAGCTCCTACACTTGGGACCTGAAAAGAAAAAAAAAAAAAGCCAGGCAAAAGAATGGCTGAAGTTTTAACAAAAAGCATACCTTTTGTGGCTAACATGTTAGGAGGTGAGAAAGGATGTGAGTGGCGAGAGGAGAGGTAGGAGTAGGGGTTGTGCAATAATGCATTTCCAGGAGTCAGCAGGCTTCGCCAGGGCTGGCCCTCAGGTTAGGTGGAGACTGAACATAGCACAGAATCACCTACCTCTGCAGGTGGAAGGTAGCGGACAGATTGGTCTTTTCCAGCACCAGCTGTGGGTGAGGGGCCTTTCCACCATCTTGCCACCACTTCCGCCCACCTTTCTGAATTACCAAACCCGCATTTCTCCAGCCTGGACCTAAGTTGAAGGTGGATCAAGAGCAAACCATAGGTTAGGAGCCATCCTAGTCACATAAGCCACCTTCACAGCCTTCAAAAAATTATAAGGATGTGGGGGCCCCGCAGGTCAGGCCTAGCCCCCAGGAGTAAGGACTCAAAACTGGTAATGTCATCATTTATTGAGACTTATGCTAGGCATTCTCCTGTGAGTCTTTATGTTGTATCTCATTTAATTATCACAATATTTTGAGGTAGATATTACTACCCTCATTTTAGACTTAAGAAAACAACAGAGTAGTGGCTAAGGGTGTATCCGCCCAACGTCACAAGGCTAGGGAATGGTAGCTGGGCCCTTGACTCCTGCTCTAGCCCCAAAGCCTACTCTCTAATCCCCTCTCAACCAGGGCAGGAGATAAAGGCTGTCCCCAACTATGAGGTCATGGGGACTCCTCCTGAGGTGGGGGAGGGCAGCAGTATTCCTCCTGTGTGTCTCCAGGGGCCAGGTCTTTGTTTATGGGGGTGTGTGTAAGTCTGCACAGGGTCACTATGACGTTCACCTTTGCCCCTTTGGACCTTGATTCTGGTTTTTCGAAGGAAAACCTGTCCACCTAGAGAGCAAGACTTCCTTGAGAGGTCAAAAGTACTCCTCCCTAAACCATGCCGGCAAGGTTGGGGGGCGGGGGAGGGCAAGCTTCCATCCATTGTGGGCAGAAGAGTTGGCTCTTCACAGCAGCAAGACGGCAGATCCCTTACGGGGACCAGCCACAGCAGCAGCCCCTGCTAGCTGTGATGAGGCTGCCCGGGCAAGTCACAACAACTCAGCAGTGGTGAAAGAGAAGCAGGGTTACAGTGGGAGGGGCCTTGAGCAGAGACTGGCTGGCGATGGCCCCAGAGATGAACCAACTGTAGGTCAAGCAGGCATCCCAAGAGGCCCAGACACTAACAGGGCTTAGTGCAGGCAGCCCCAGGCTGGAGGTGTTTATCTAAGACGGAGGAAATTACCGGGTTTGAGAGCAGGGGCTTTGGAGCCAGACAGCTGGATTCAAATCCTGCCTCCTTCCCTTCCCAACTCTGACTTGACAAGCCAATTAACCTTCTGTGCCTCAATTTTCTTATCTGCAAAATGGGTATACCAATGCTGTGAATGGCTCTTTCCTAGGGCTGTTAGGAGGGTCAGATGAGAGAACGTACACAAAGCGCCGAGAACAGTCCCTGGTACGTTGTAAGTCCTCTCTCAGCTAAGTGCTCTGTGATAATCATCCAACTCGGGCCGAAGACAACAGGGGGATTCCCGCTTCTGGTGTACAATCCCCCAGTAAGAAAATGAAGCAAAACCAGACAACAGAAAGACTGCTGGAGTTAGAACTCCAGCAAAACACTGGAAAAAACGTCTCGGCGTAGCGTTAAGACCCTCAATTCCACTCCCCTCCACCCCACTCCCTACCTGCCCTGCTCCAAGAGCTTGAAACGAGGATTCCACAAAACGAGCAGCAGTGTGGGGGAGTGAGGCACGCATTTGACCAGGTGCCAGACGACCTGAGCTTAGTACAAGTTGTAATCTTGAGCGAGTCACTTAATTTCTCTGAGCCTGAATTTCCACATCTGTAAAATGAGTCAGTGGACTTTTTGTTGAAGGGGGGCAGTCTGCCCATCATCTTCCCCACTTCTTCTGGGAACTGTTTCTTTCCCACACCCCACCTGTTGTGATCTCCGTTTTCTTACATGCTACTTCCCTGGCCATAGTGATTGGTCCAGGAGGGGGCACCTGTCCGGAGCTGAGCCAATCAGAGCGCTTCCTTGAGGTTTTTGGTTTGGGTTTTGAACTGGAACTGGGAAAAGAGAATCAGCACTTCTGAGTCGAGTGTGCAGAATGGAGCTCAGGACCGCTTGGCAGTTGTTTCCACCACGTGAAGTCTAAGAAGCTAAAACATGCAGAGATAAGAGATCCTTCTGGTGGCATTTGGACCAGGTGTCTCTGGGACCGACACATACCCCTGCCTTGCCCACAGTTAAATGAGACACTCGGATTGATTCCAATTAATTCACCCTTTTGCTTAACCTGGTTCAAGTTTGTTTTCTGTCATTTGTACCCCATCCCCCAGATCCCTGACTAATGCAGACTAATTTATTTGTAGAATCCCTTTTTAAAAAAAGATTTTACTTATTTGAGAGAGAGAGAATGAGCAGGGCGGAGGAGCAGAGGGAGAGGGAGAAGCAGGCTCTCCACTGAGCAGGGAGCTGGATGTGGGGCTTGATCCCAGGACCCTGAGATCATGACCTGAGCCAAAGGCAGACACTTAACCAACTGACCACCCAGGTGCCCTAGGATCCCTTTAACTCTCAATGTCTGTGCTTTTATATAAACAATAGATGAACGGTGTTCAAATAGGGCCATGTGTCTGAACCTTGGATAGCTGTGTGAAATATCAAAGATTAAAAAAAAGAAAAAGAAAAAGAAAAGAAACCTCATTTAACTCACTTAAAAGTGGAGAAGAGGTTCAACACTCTTTATAGCCTTTTATTATATCTAAATGAAAGAAATAAATAGGTCAAGAGCTAGTGTTTTGGTGAACTGTGAGGAAATCAGCCATTAAATTATAAAAATTGATTTCAAGATTGTTGATGTAGTGACCTGATTTTGAAATTGAATCCACTTTTCCTATGCCTAGTGTAACACAAGAGGGAGAATAGTAACTCTGGCTTGGTGAAGACCAAAGATTTAGAAAGACTCGGTCACAAGGTGGCAATTTTGGCCCAAATTCCCTAGTTTGTCTACACTATCTAGTTAGTAATGAGTGAGTGAAATCTTTTCTTTGTTTTGGTTAAAAGAGATAGTGTAAATAGCTATGTAAGTCTCTCATTTCTGATTTCTATTCTAATCCATCTGTGTATTATTAAAAATAACTTACATTTTAGCTTTTAATAAATATTTTTTATTTTGGCTTCTTCAGCATTTATGGATTTCAATGTATAAAATATTGCAATTTTTCCCATCGTTAAGATAACTCGGGAAGAGCAGGTGACAATAGATCTTTCTATTTCTAATGATCTTTTCTCAGTGTTAAACTTGAGATATATGCATATGTGTCTCTGTTTATTATCTGTAACTGTACTTATTCTCCTATAGTTAATTCTTGATAGTTAATGGTATGAGGCATGGTATTTGCATATCATGTTGAAATCCACGGAAAATGAGGAGATCTCATTTTTTGGTATTATTGTCATTTAAACCTCCTCCCCGGAAAAATACCTTAAATCTGAGTTTACACATATAGTATGGTACATGTACAGTAGTAAGACCACTTCAAGTTTCACAGACTCCCTTAACTCACTTTTTATTTATTTATTTTTTTAGTTGAAGACTGTACAAGATGTAAAATCACAAGTAAGGAAGAAGTGAGAAGAGGGAGGGGAGGCTGGAGCTTGTATAAACCACTACTGAGATATTGATATATTAGAATAATAAAACCAAGGTGATGTGGGATGGATCCTGAACATCAGTGGTGCCTAATGACTGGCTCTGACTCCCCAGATCATCCTCTGGAGGCTGGCAGAAGCCTAGCTGTCAAGATCACCCCTCCTGAAAGGTAGGAGCCACGTATCTGGGAAGATTTTCACTGTATTCCCACTTGATAACCTCCTGCATAATCCTTCCTGTCAGGGAGCTCCTCACCAGCCACAGACAACTCAGCGATGTGGTGTGTGATCTAAGCCCGAATATACCCTCTTCTTTGGCCCTAGAACCTTCCCTGCTCTAACTCCCTGCCCAGGCATCTCCTCACCCTGCCTCATGGCCACTGTGACTTGACCACAGAATATCCTGCCCCCATTGGCTCTGTCGTGCCTTACCTCTGGGTCCCACCTCATTACAATTAGAGGGCCCTGGCCATGGGTTTCCTAGGAGACAGCAGGTGGGCGGAGACGCTCTGGGAGCTCACTCAGACCCTTGGCTGAGCTTGGGCCTTTAATCTTCTTTCATTCCGATTGTTGTGTGGCCACCGTGCCCAGTGGCTGTGCCTGATTTTGGAACAGTTCCTGCTTTGGCCCAGGCCAATCTGGCTTATCCTCAGTTTCCTTTTTCCACCCTTTTCAGCTTACACAGCCGGAGAGAAATAGCCAGTTTTGCCTGACAGCAGTACGCTCAAGAGAAGAGGCGAAACCACTGCATCTGCAGAGTTACATAGCTCCCCTTCCCAGGGACGCGTGGAACAGAGCAAGCAGGACCCCATATGCGTCAGTGGTGGCTCTCCTGCATCTGGTTCAAGCCACGGGTCAGAAGACTGACAGACAATAGACCAGCACACCGATGGACGAGCAATGGGCTGCAGAGCCCGCAGAGGTGGATGAGTTCAGAATAACGTGTGAAATGTACTTTGGGTACAACAGGACATGCAATTCCTACGACAATGTTAGTCAACAAATATTGCAGCTTGCTATAGACCTCTGTACAACTTGCTGGAAATGTGTTAAATGCTAGAGAAGTTACATCCAGTCAGCCGGGGGGGAGACTTCTGTGGGAACTGTAGATAATTTTATGGTTACTGGGAGACGTTGCTTTGCAATCACTCTTCACTTCTTTAGGCCCTCTTTGAATCTTTTCAACTTTTCAAGTGCACAACCAGATTTTCAGGAATTTGAGGAGTGCCTAGCTGGCTTAGTCAGTAGAGCCTGCAACTCTTGATCTTGGAGTTGTAAGTTTGAGCCCCACGTTGCATGTAGAGAGTTCTTAAAAATAAAAATCTTAAATAAATACATAAATAAATGTGGCTCAAAGTGGTGGTCTTGCCATACCAAGAGATAATAGGAAGGTCTACGGCTTGGATTCCTAAATCCTCAGGAATTTGAAAATGTGTCATGAGCATAAAAAAGACACATTTGAATTATTAGAACAACTGTGATTAATTGTATGGTATAGACTAAGAACACACACAAGAGAAATAGCATTGTTCGGGGAAGAGGAGCAGGAGAAAGAAGAGACTCTGGCATGTGTTTGGTGGACATCATCATCTATTTTCTGCAATGACAGTGGCCTGAGGACATGGTCCCAGACCCCTCAGAAGAGGCCCCCTTACCTATGATGAGAGGAAGGACTGCATCCGACAAATGATTTGCTCATTCATTCATTCCATTCATTTAAAAAATTCAGCTGGGGCACCTGGGTGGCTCAGTGTTAAGCGTCTGCCTTTGGCTTGGGTCATGATCCCAGGGTCCTGGGATCGAGTCCCACGTCGGGCTCCCTGCATGGAGCCTGCTTCTCTCTCTGCCTGTGTCTCTGCCTCTCTCTTTGTGTCTCTCATGAATAAATAAATAAAATCTTCGAAAAAACAAACAAACAAAAATTTGACCACTAAATATATACCAGGAACCTCGGATATACTACATAATGTGTCCTGGGGCATGAGATGATGCAGTGACAGGAGATCTACTGTCCCTGCCTTCCCTGAGTATGTTATCCTACTCCAGGAGGACAAAAACTAAGCAAACAGCAAACAGTGACAAGCACTGATGTGTTAGGAAGAAAATCAACAAAGGGATAAATTAGAGCACCGTGTGTTTGGGAGGAGAGACTCTTTTTAGAGAGAGCAATCTGGGAAGGCCTCTCTGAGGACAGGATCCCTTCTAATTTTTATTTCTCTCATCAGCGCTTAGCAGCCCGCAAAACAGCCTCTGAAGTTATACAGAGACTTCAGGGAAAGAAGCTCTGCATGCTGTCCTGAATGAAGTAAGCTCTTTATATTTTTCAAATGAATAAAGAATGGTATGGAATCACCACTCATAACTTAATGAGGAGAGCTCACAGGCTCTCAGAGATGAAAGAAGGGCAGTCTACCCCTTAGGAGGACTGGGAGTGGACAGTGTCAAAGAGGAAAAGGAGGGGATCTCAAAGACCATCACAAATGTGTTGAAGACCTGTATCCCCACAAAATCGTACACAGGAATGTGTCTAGCAGTCTTTTTTTTTAAGATTTTATTTTATTTATTCATGAAAGGCACAGAGAGAGAGAGAGAGAGAGAGGCAGAGACACAGGCAGAGGGAGAAGCAGGCTCCATGCAGGGAGCCTGATGTGGGACTTGATCCCGGGTCTCCAGGATCATGCCCCGGGCTGAAGGCGGTGCTAAACCGCTGGGCCACCGGGGCTGTCCTGTGTCTAGCAGTCTTAATCCAGAATCGCCCAAACTTGGAGGCAACCAAGACACCCTTCAGTAGGTCAATGAATTAAAAAAATTTTTTTGTGGTGCATGCAGACAGTGGAGTACTATCTGGTGCTGAAAAGACAGGGAGTGACCTTAGATGCATATTACTAACTAAAAGAAGCCAACCTGAGAAAGCAGGTATGGTAGGGTATGATTCTAGCTCTGTGACATTCTGGAAAAAGCAAAACCATGGACCCATTAAAATGATCAGTGGTGGCCAGGGGTCATGGGGAGGGAGGGATGAATAGGAGGAGCACAGAGGATGTTAAGGCAGTGAAACTACTCTGTGTGACCCTGTGATGGTGGACGCGTGTCATCATACATTTGTCAAAACCCATAGGACGTACAACATCAAGAGGAACCCTAAGGGAAATTTAGGACTTCAGGTGATCATCATGTGTTGATATAGGTTCCTAGAGGGTGACCCATGTATCACTCTGGTGCAGGATTTTGGTGTAGGGCAGGCAGTGTGTATGAGGAGGCAGGGCGTATAAGGGAAATCTCTGTCCATTTTGCCATGAATCTAAAAGTGCTTTAAAAAATACAGAATCTATTTTTTAGGGCAGCCCGGGTGGCTCAGCGGTTTAGTGCTGCCTTCAGCCCAGGCCGTGATCCCAGAGACCCAGGATCGAGTCCCGCATCGGACTCCCTGCATGGAGCCTGCTTCTCCCTCTGCCTGTCTCTCTCTCTCTCATGAAGAAAGAAAGAAAGAAAGAAAGAAAGAAAGAAAGAAAGAAAGAAAGAAAGAAAGAATCTATTTCTTAAAAATCCAGATTGAAGCGTTTACATCAGCCATTGTGAGTCTGGCTCATGTGAGTCCACTTCTGAGAGCTGGAACCCCCACAGTGCGCCAGGTCTGCCCGTCAGCCTGGACTGCAGTGAATGGACCCAGATTGTTCTTCCTGCCTCAAATGTTGTTCTTTTCTTTTCCACCAAAGACTTGTTCCTCACCGGTTATGGCCTGGATGTACTTAACGTCCTTCTGTCTCCCTCTTGGGCCTTGCCAAAGGACTCGTTCTGCACTCCTCTCGCCCTTGGCAGAGGTTGGCGCCCTCCTTTTTGGTGGCACACATCAGCTGGTGCTGCAGGTCATGGCTTCGGTATGTCACTCCTGTACTGTGGGCTCCTCAAGGGCCAGGATCATGTTCCCACCTCCCCAGCATCTGGCAGTCTGGCACGGTCGAAGCTGTCTAGAGAAGTGACATTATCCCACCTGTGTCTTAAAGCAACGGTGCTGGCAGCGAAGTGAAGAAGGCTTGGGGGGTGAGAGGCCAGGGGGATGGAGATCCTCCCAGGCTCCCAGCGATGGGGTTCATCGAGAAGTCGGCCAAGGGGCCAATGGGAAATGCGGGTTAGAATCATTAAACCTCAGTGATGGATTAGATAGATGGTGAGGAAGAGGCGAAGGAGAGCTGGAAACTCGGAGACTTCTGGAGACTTCTAACTGGTCTTTTGGTATCAGTCCTTGCTCTCCTAAGAACTGTGTAGACGGTTCTCAACGCAGTGGCCAGTGAGCTGATTAAAAAATTAGGATCATTTTCCCTTTGCACTCAAGACCTTTCATTGCCCGTTCTGGCCTCACCCTCTCTGGACTCGGTGCCTACCCCCCTCTCCTGTGCCTCCCCCTGTCCCACGTTGCTGTTTCCTTGGCCTGTCATCTCTTCCCTGACCTGATGGCCGCGCTCCCTTCAGATGTGTGCGTGGCAATCACCTCCAGGTGGTCCCTGTGCTCCTCCTCCCCTTACGCAGCCCTTTCCTGTCTTGTTGTCTATCGTGTATAGGTGTTAGGTATTCTTCTGCTTGTCCCCTCAGACTAGAGCTCCCTAAGGACAGGGACTTTGGTCTGTTTTGTTCGCAGCCCCAGCCCAGGGCCCAGGAGCTGCCTCGTCCAGCACGTCGTTGAACAGATGCTCTACAAACCCCGACTGGTTGATGCAGTGGCTTCTCATGACTCACCTCCAGAGCAGGTCGTGAGCATCCCCTTGTGTCCCATGCGGCGTCCGGCAGGCCTTGGACATGCGGCAGGTGACCAAGTGGACCCTGGGGGGTGGGCCCTTTCCAGGGTCCTGGCCCTGACCCCTCCCCTGCCAGGGCTCCTTTAATCTGCTTTGTTCACAACTTGCTGTCCCGACAGAAACAAAGTCAGGTGGGTGACAAGCCGGGTCCTGTGAAGAATGAGCCCAGAAGACACAGTTCAGCAAGGGCACCTCCCAGGTAGCTGTGCAGGCAACCCAGAGGACTGAAGTCCCCCGGGGAGGCCAGGATCAGGCTAGATCTCCCCCAGGTCAAATGAAGCAGGTAGAGCCCCCCCACAGGCTCCCCGTCGTGGGAATCAGGGCTGAATGTGGTGCAGGGGCGGGAAGGCCTGGACCAGGTGAGCCCAGCAAAGGAGGGCCTGCACCCCGCCTGCCACCCCCCACCCTGGGCGGGACGGCACTGATGGCCTCGGAGGTGTCCCTGTCGTCTTGCCCTCGGGCCCCTTGGCGGCCTTACCTGCCGTGGCCCAGCTGCACCTGCACCACCTGCCCGGCCCACCAGGCATTTCAGGTGGCGCGTTGCCTTCCTCGGTCCGCAGCAGCCTTGACCCTACGCATCAAACATTAGACAAACGCATCTGTGTCGTGCTTGCTTTATTTATTTATTTATTTATTTATTTTATTTATTTATTTTTATGATAGTCATACAGAGAGAGAGAGAGAGAGAGGCAGAGACATAGGCAGAGGGAGAAGCAGGCTCCATGCACCGGGAGCCCGACATGGGATTCGATCCCGGGTCTCCAGGATCACGCCCTGGGCCAAAGGCAGGCGCCAAACCGCTGCACCACCCAGGGATCCCTGTGTCGTGCTTTAAAACTGATTAGGACCGGGTCCAAAACTAATGTCAAGGAATTCCCCGTCGCCGGATAATGGGCCCTGCGGCTGGGCCAGCAGCACGGAGGAAGGAGGAAGGAGGGCTGCGGCCGCGCGGCCCTGCGGACGGGGAGGGCGCCACCTGCCCCTCCCCGCCCTCCATCAGCCCGGGGAGCCTCTGCACCTTTCTGCTTCCCGCCCCGCCCGCCTCACCCTGCTGCCTGCCACCCTCCCCCGCCGCCCGGCTCACCCCTGCCCACCCAGCCCTGCGGGGCTCACCCCTGGAGCCCCTCCCTACCCACCCGGCCTGCGGGCCTCACCCCTGCCCGCCCAGGCCTGCCCAGCAAGCTCTTCGGCTCCCTTGGCT
This sequence comes from Nyctereutes procyonoides, assembly GCF_905146905.1. NCBI lineage: Eukaryota > Metazoa > Chordata > Mammalia > Carnivora > Canidae > Nyctereutes > Nyctereutes procyonoides. The sequence goes on from NW_026575049.1 coordinate 65,378,255, forward strand.
CCCGGCTCCTCGGTTTAGTGGCCACAGGCCTGGGCAGGTGCAGCCCGGGGAGGCGCAGCGCATCCTTGCTCCCTTCCCGCCGCCACAGTGGCTCAGGAAGAAGCCGGTGCCCCGGCCCCACCTGCCCAGGAACAGGGCCGAGGGCCCGGGAGCGCAGCGGCCCTGGCGGCTCTGGATGACCCAGCGGCCTCCGGCCTCAGGCCTCAGGCCTCAGGTTTGAGAGCGGGGATCCTGCCACTCGCTCTCCCCCTGTGCCCCCCACAGCCCCATCCCCAGCGACCCCCAGTGCCCAACCGCTCCGACCCCTTGGCAGACCCGACGCACTCGCCGGAGTTGGACCTCGACCCCCTGCTTCTCAGTTGCCAACCAGCCAAGACAACACCTACTTCTCATTCTCTTCAGGGCAAGTGTGAATTTTCCCCTTGTGCTTGCGCTTGAACCCTTCTCCCTGTTTGCTTTTTTGACATCTTCTAACCTCACTCCCGAAGGTGTCCGAGTGAGCCCCAACATCTGCTCTTCACCGTCCAGGATGGCCCTTGAGTTCTTGCAGCCAGTCTGGGAGGGTCCGGAGCGGCCGACTTTGCCTCTTGGGTTTTGGGTTCCTTTGTCTACATTTGGCTGGCATAGACACTTCTAAAAAACGGTCTGCAGCTAATGCCTTTTAGTTTGGTTCCCTTTAACGAGGGGTTTATAAAACCACTCTTACTATGCAGAACACATGTTCTAAGTATACAGTTACTTGACGGATTGAAACAGTGCTGAGGGAAGCAGAACACATGTTTCAAAATATTCCTGAAATGCATAATTACCCCGTGGACCAATCGGGTACATAATATACATTTTAATACACCATTTAATTGCTGTTTACCTAGGAGACAGCAACCTTTCGGGTCTCTTGGGTTAAACTACAGATTTTTTTAGAAACTGTCTAAACACATATTTACTTGATTCATTTTGGTCTCCTGGGTGAAGAATCCTTTTGCAGAGAAGTGGCTGTACATGCAGAACAAGAGAATTAAATGCTCTGAGGTACTGGCTACCCATGGAAAAAACAAAAACAAAAACAAAAAACAAAGGCTTTATCGTTCATGATTCAGGGATAACAATCCTAAAGCGTGGGCTGAACCCAAGGGCCCTAAAAATAATCTGTCCCAGTAACTCCACATTCCTGAAACTCAACCCCTCCCAACACCTGAATATTTTTTTCAACGTAAGTCTTTCTGATAAAAATGTGTACGTCGCATCACAGGGGCTTTTTTTGAGAAAGAAGACCAAGGAGATACAGCTGGAGAGCTTCATCTCTCGAATCCAAGTGCAAGGGAGCACTCCTCCTCTCTCCTCCCCCTAAAACCTGCTTCTCCTCACATGTTGCCCATCCCAGCAAGTGGCACAAATACCCACTCGGTGTTCAGATCAGAAACTAAGTGTCACCTTTTACTCTTTCCTCCCTCCCTCCCTCCCTCCCTCTCTCCCAACATCCATCCAGTCAGAAACTCTTTGGCCATATTATTTAGCTTCTCTGGGCTTGGTTTCCTTGTCTGTAAAACAGGGATCACAGTAGTACAGACCTCATAAGGCTGTCCCTGTAGGCTTTACATGCCAACGCTCGGGACAGTTCTTAGCACACCGTAGGTATGACGGAGGTACATTCTCTTTTTTCCTTCTCCTCTCCACCTTTAATATTTCTAGAATCTGTCTACTTCCCACTACCCCCACAGCCAATGCCCTAATTCAAGCTGCCGTGCTCTCTCACCTGTGCTCCTCACTGGTTTTCCAGCTTTCACTCTTTCCGACCCTACCCGGCCCCACCCCAATCCAATTCTTCGCGAGGAAGCCAGAGCTGTCTCTCACATTCAAATCTGAGTGTGGCTTTCCTAAGCCTAAAAGCCAACCATGACTCCTCCATCATTCTTAGGGTGACCAACTTTTAGAAATGGCTTTCAAGGCCTTTCATGATCTGGCCCCTGCAGGATCCCGCTCCAGTCCCGAGTTCTAGAAGGTTGTGGTTATCAGAAGTCTGACTTCAGCCTAAGTGGCACGAGACTGTACATGTGAGGCATTACAAAGTCTGGTCCCCTTTCTCAACATGATGGTTTTAAGGAAACCTGTGCTGTCTCCCCTAACTCCTTCTCCTATCCAAAGCCTGAAGCTTCACTGTTAGTATCATTGACCTCATAGAACACCAGTACCCCCGAGAGGGGCAGTACGTGAAGCACCTTTCTTATCGTTCGTAGATACCTGACTTCTCCTAACAGAGCACAGAAAAGTTTGGCTCCCGGCCCAAGACAGATCTGGGCACGGGCTGACAAGGGTTGGCCACCTTGTCCGAAGTGACAAACCACAGCTACTCAGGGGAAAAAGAACCTTAGTCTTGTGAGGGAAGTGGACCTGTTACCTCTGGGGAAAGAGAGAATCCAGAAGATTCTCCATCAACAGGAGAATGGTTCTCAAACATGAGCCAGCCTCAGACTTACCTGGGAGGTTTGTTAAGACACCTTGTGGGTCCCATTGTGGAGATCTGAATTCGGCAGGTAGGAGGATCCACGGGCCTGTGAGAAACCACCCGAAACACCACCTGAGACCGTGGCCTCTGTGTGACCAATGTTGTGGCAACCCTTTTGCTCTCTTTGCTTCGTCGGCCCTCAGGTTGCTGAGGCCAGAGGCCACTAACTAGGCCAAAGAACTGAGCCCCCAAGCTGGCAGGCCAGGAGGCAGCTTCGGCAAGGACGTGAGCGTGAGCGGGGCTCCCCGCAAGTAGCACCCCAAGGGAGGCCTTGTATCCTGGCACCTCAGAGGAACTCATTCGGCCCTGGCAAGCCCTTAGCTTCCACAGGCCTCGGATCGGCCCACAAGCCTCAGATTCTCTGAAGCGATTGCCGCCCTGCCCCACCAGCAGCCGCCAGCGCCCGCGTCTATGTGCATCAGCGGGGACCGCTCGCTCACGCGGGGGTCCTGCTATCGTAGCGAAGACCCAGGGCCAAGGGCCCACCTTCTAGGCCATTTTCACTGCACGTGCACGAGACAGGTTTCAATGGTAGGAAGGTCGGTGGGGGAAACTGAGAGGGACTGAGCTCCCCAGAAGGTAAGCACCTAGGAAATGTGAACAGACGGGAAGGGGGGCGTAGTTCCTCTGTGGCATCTGTTTCCATGGTGATGGTCCAGAAGGGGAGCAGAGGTCTCACGGGCACCAGGCCCTCACCGCCAACGGGGAGACCAGAAGGAAAGGTTGACGATTACACAGACTTTCTACTGCCTGTAGCAGCAGAGAGGAGGAGATCCCGGTCGGAGCCCCAAGGAAGCCTCAAAAACTCATTCACCACCGTAGATTTTCCCTGCAGAAGGTGCCCCATGGCCAGCTTATCTGAGCAGGGGAGACAGATGCTGAGCCAAACCTACTAGGGCTTCAGAGAAATTTAGAGAGAGGAGAGAAAGTAGGGACCAAGGGCAGGTGCCAAGGGACTGGGACCAGGGCAGGTGCAACGGCTGGGATGGAACAGAGGGCCCCCTCCCCGCACAAACTGGGCCGCCGAAGCCATGTGCTCTACAAGACAGCCAGCCGTCCGGTACCCAGGGAGACCACTTCAGTTTCCAGGGACGTCTAAGAGGTCGTGAATGCAAAAGTTAAGCTTGTCTGGTGCAACAGCTGATTAGTTCCCGGTGCAAGAGCTGCCTGACAGCATTTCCGGGGATGTTTACGGGGTAGCAAAGGGTGCTAGCAAAGATTGAGGTCCAGGTAGTGGCCATCTGGCTTCAAACCCTAGCTCAGCCCCTCACCCGCTGTGTGACCTTGGGCCGGTCCCTTGAGCAACCTGTGAATGCTTGTCATCGCTCAGAGGGGAAAATAATAGTACCTACCTAATAAGGTGGTGTGAGAATGACATAACATAAGAAATGTGGGAAATGCTTGGCATCTTGCCCAGCACAGCGTGAGCGCTGAATTTATTATTATTACTGACAAGCAGTGATGTCTGTGATATATTATTAAGTGAATAAATAAAACACATTTTTGGCACAATCCAATTTACGTAAAAAGGAACCACTATATTTCCCTCTCTGTGTGTGTGTGTGTGTGTGTGTTTATAAACACAAAAAGAAAAATTGGGGAGAAAAAAAAGAAAAGGCAGGAAGGATCAAATTGTTAACAGTGGTTACTTCTGGGGAGTGACATTGGGGAAGTAGGTGAAAGGGGGTTTCGCCATTTCGCTAACGAGCATATGGACGTTTGGGCATTTTGGGGGTGAGGAGGGTAAGGGAGGCGGGGGTGAAAGGTATCTTTCTGTCTTAAGGGGCTGTGATCTGCAAACAGGGCTTCGCCAAGGCTTCAGTGCTGATTTACTGATGCAAGAACCTCAGGCGTGCCCTTAGGTAGCAGTCCCTGAGCTTTCTCGCTACGGTGGTTCTGTTTTCAAGGCACACGCTGCCCGGCCACCTGTGCCTTTGCGTAGTGGCCGTCTTTTCCCCATGGCCAGGGCTACCTGCCTGACTTGGCCCCAGCCAGGGCATAGCCCAGCTCAAGCTCCACACCAGGCTAGACAAGCCAGGAAAACCTGAAGAGCCAGAGACACATTCTTTGGTGCTCAGCACTGAATGAAGTTCCCTGCATTGACCAGTTCCCTGATTCTGATGCCTGAGTGATGCCGAGGCCATTTTCTCCTTCTTCCTCTTTGCATCGAGTACCCCTGTAACGCTCTGGGTAACAGCCCCCTCCTCAGCCCAAAGAGCAAGTTCTAATCCCTGGAGCCTCTAAGGGTTACCTTTCTTGGGGGAAAAAAAAAAAAAAAGATCTTTGCAGATGTGATTAAGGATCTCAATGACCTGCATGGGCCCTAAAAATGCAATTATATGTATCTTTATAAAAGAGAGATATAAAAAAATAAAATAAAATAAATAAAAATAAATAAATAAATAGAAAATAAAAGAGAGATAGAGGGGGATTTTTACCTGGGCAGAAGAGAAGGTAATCTGATTCCAGAAGTGGAATGGTGAATGGAATGGTGTGGGGAACAGAATGGTGTGGCCACACATCACGGAATGCTGGAGGCTGGCAGGCATCAGAGGTCACACGAGGTCGCAGGAAGCAAGGAAGGCATCTTTCCCCGGGAGCTTCCACAGGGAGACCTGCCCTCCCACCTTGATTCCAGTCCAGGGATACTGATGGTGGACATCTGGCCTCCAGAACTGTGAGAGGATAAGTTTCTGTTGTTCTAAATCACCAAGTTTTTGGTAATGTGTTACAGCAGCCACAAGAAACCACTACCAGCGCCCTCCTCCCTGGATTTGAGCTGGGCACGTGGCCGCCTTGCTGGGACTCCATCTCCCAGTCCCCCCGACACCTGGGAGTGGCCACGTGATGCCATTTGGCCTGTGAGTAGAAATGATGTGTGTAATTTCTGCTTCCTGGGTTTCACAATAAGGTTTGTCACCCGCCACGTTCTCCTTCCCCTCCCCACAGCCTGGAAGGCCATCACGGTGCCGGTCAGCATGCTGGGGCTGAGAGGAGACGACAGCTGGAGCGACCATCTCAGGCACAGAGGTGGCCGCAGTGAGCAGAGGAGGGTTCCTGGGGCCCCGCACAACCTCATGGAGCCGTGGTGTCCTCTCCGCTGTGCAGTTGCATGAGAGAGGAATGAGAATCTGTCTTATTTGAGGCGTGCTGTGTTGGGTGTCTTTGTTACGCAGCCTTACCCAGCTTATACTCCGACTAAAACATTGTGGTTCTGTCTTGTTCTGATAACCGGAGCCTCTACATGCCCGTAAGTCCCCTACAACCTATGCCTGCATCCTGGCTTCTACTGACCTACCTCCCCTGGGTAGACAACCATCTTCCCAGATTTCTGAATATCGTCAACGCCAGGTTTTCTGGCTGCCATACTTTGTTTGTCTTTTGGGGACACCTCCACTGCTCTGTGTGGGGCTGGCTAAGGCAGATCCCTTGCCGGCACTACCAAAGTTTGCCCACACCACACCTTCCAGATGTCAGCCTCTACCTTCACTGCCCCTTCAGCTGGCTGGGCCTCCCACTCTAGGAGGAAAATCTGCTTCTAGGTCTTGACTCCTTCTTGTCCCTCGTGTTCTCTAGGGACTGACTGTGTCCTAAGATATGTGGAGGAAGGGTGGCTGGCTACTGGCGGGAAACACATGTAACTACCAAGTCTTCCCTGACACCTTCCCTAGCCAACCTCGAAGCGGCCCAGAGTTTCTGCCTGCAGCGTAAACCAGCAAATGACTACGCTGGGCTTTCATAATAGATAGACATTTCATTGTTTGATGACTTACACTTGTATTTGTTTTCCTTCCACAACTTTACGGTTGAAAATGTACCACCAGGTACTACGTGGGCCTGAGGATGTATACTGTTTCAAGAACACACATTTTAAACTTGGAACGTGTCCGGGTCTAACTTCCGGTAAAGAATCACCTGGACACACGGTGAGAAATGCATTTGATTAACCCTGAGCTGCACAAGGAAATGCATCCAGTGTCCTGGATTAGACAGCTCCTGTTTATTTATGCAAAGAGTAAAAGAAAGTCATTAAAGCCCCCATTCCTGGTAATTGTCTCAGAAATTGCATTCCCTGGCCTAGCAATTAGTTTTATACAAAGCAAGAAGATATTTGGGTTAATAACCTTGAGTTTTTATGACTCAATCAATATTTTGGTTGCTGCAGGCTGCTTTGCTACTGTAAATTTTGAGTACAGTGCTTGTGGGGTGTATAAATATTTAGCTAGCCATTGAAGCATCAATTAATGAAATCATTTCTTCTGTTCTTTAATTTAGAAGATACCGTTGGCAGTGTAGTGGTATGAGGTGTTTATTTTAGCTACTGTCATAGATGGGGAAACCAAATTGCTGTTGTGCTTTATGTTTTATTACTGTGTCACTTTGCATATCCATGTTGCACCCGTCTCTTTTAGATTCATCTCCTTCCAACAGATCTCGAATAACCTAGTTACTTGCTTCATACGGTTTTGATCTGATTTTTAACTTTGCCGCCGTGCTTCTCTGTTTTAACGTTTGTAATATTTTGTATGCGTATGTGTATGTTGACGTGTGTGTGCATGTTTTAGTATCACAAGTGTAGTTGGAGTCAAAACCAGGATTGATTATTAAGTCCTTCCTTTTACAATGTGATGCCTTTAAAAACAAAGAACCTGGGGACACCTGGGTTGCTCAGTGGTTGAGCGTCTGCCTTTGGCTCAGGTCATGGGGGGGGGGCGTCGTGGGAATTCCACATCGGGCTCCCTGCAGGGAGCCTGCTTCTCCCTCTGCATGTGTCTCTGCCTCTCTCTGTGTGTCTCTGATGAATAAATAAAATCTTTAAAAATTTTTTAATTAAAAAAAACCCCATCTAGATAATCAGAGTCCAAAGCTATAGCTCTTCAATACCAAAAGGGCTAAGTCAAGTGAAGCCTTCTTTCAACTGGTTGTTCTATCTAAATCAAGCTTTCCCAAAATGCATTCCTCAGAATATGTGTTCCTGGGATGCTAAAAGGATTCTATTTTGTTGCCATTTGGAAAGCCAAGTGGAAAAATAAAAGGTGGCTCAATCCAGTTATTAGTATCTTTGCCAGCCAGGAGACATCTTGAGGGTAAAGGACTGAACACAATCTGCCCACTGTTTTTCAGGTTGAATTATTAAGAGGCCTTCAATTCTTTAATGGTGTTTTAGAAAAGAACTATCAATGATTGTATGTTTTTCAAACATGTGTTCTTTGGTACTGGCACTTGCTTATAAAGCTGAGTCAATATAATAATCGGAGAGTTCCAATCGTCTTCACTAGAAAAGGGGCCTTGTTTTTAGATAATCAGGAATATTGAATATGAACTGAATACAAAATATTAAGAGAACATTCTACTCTTATTAGGTGTGCTAATCACACTTTACATAAGAAAATCTCCCCCTTGTTTGGAGATGCACACTAAGGTAATTAAGGGTAGGATATCACGCTGTCTGGAATGTCCTTTAAAAGAGTTCAGCAAAAAAGGAAAGGGGGAAAAATGGTCAGAGACAGAACATGTACGACAGAAAAGCAATGGTTGCCCAAGCTGGATTATGAGAATATACATGATCTTTCCACTTTTATTTACATTCAACAATTTTTATGATGCAAAAAAAAGTTCTGTGGTCAAATAAGTTTGAGAAATCCAAGCTTTAATAAAATAAAATTAAGCATTTTTTTTTTACCATAGGCCTTCTTAGGACCTTTACACATCCTATAAGTGTGTGTATAAGTCTTTTTGTTTATTTGTATTTGTTACTTTCTCTGCAGAGCATCTTAAAAGATGAATGTCCTGCCAAATACACTACTATACTTTAGGAAATACTGGCCTCATCTCTACGTAACTACCGGTTTGGATTGAATTGCCCACACTGACCGTTACTGGTTCATGATGAGAGTGAGCACTTTTCTCCCTGCCCCTCCATCCATGTCAGTCACCACGCAGCTGAATCCTGGGGTTGAGCCTTAGGAACATCAGATGAGCTGAGGTTTGGACCTTGGCTCAGCCACTTACTAGCTCTCTAATCTTGGGCAGGTCACTTAACCACTTTGTCCCTCAGTTCCTTCATCTGTAAAATGGAATAATCCTAGTACCCTCCTCCCAGGGTCGTCACATAGAATAAATGAGATAATGCCTGTAAAGCATGTATACGCTGCCTGGCATGTGGTGAGTCTTCAATAAATCTGAGATATTGTTGCTGTAATCCATTCTGTAAAGCCCAGCTTAGATCACATCCTCTGTGTGAAGCCTTGTGGGTTTCCTTCACACAGAATCAATTCCCTTTTCTTCTGTCTTCTGTTTCATACCTTTAATGTGTAATTCATTATAAATGCCCCGAGGAGAGGGACCGTGCTTATTCATCTCTGCATTACGGCAGCCTTCTAACAGGCCATCAGACCCAAAGGATGAGAAATCCCAGCAGATTCAGCTTCTTTTAGGTCCTTGGAAGATCCATACAAAAATACCATCTACATATTATTGCTCAACCACAAGAGAAGCTGAGAAATGTAGTCATCATTCCAGACCTCTCCACCGCTCTATCTATCTATGTACCGTTTAGGTATCCATCTTCCATGTCTGTCTGTCTGTGTATCTGTCTATCTGTCTATCTGAAATGAAGCCAAAGGGTCAAGGCTAGTCCTGCAAAAAGCCCATTGCCTGCTCTCTGATGAGTGGAAAAGACTCTCACTGCTTTTAACATAGTGATTTCAGGATAAGAAAACAGCTTCCTGATGTTATTAGTATCACTGGGCCTTTGTCACACTAGAAAACATTTTTTGTATTGACACACTTGAATACTATTTAGAAAAAAGCCTTCAAGGAAAAAATATCATAAGTGCCTCTGTAGCCATAACGTCCCCACTGAGGCATAGTGAGCACACACACTGAGCATTTCGACAGGAAAACATGCAGATATTTACTTTGGCAATAGCCAGATTTCACAGTTAGTACTTCCCAGGTCCAAGCTTTATAGTCATACATCTTCCAAAAGAACATGCAGGCAGCAATAAGGAACCTTGGATTTAATCAACTTATACCTGTTTCTTTAGCATATGAACAAAGCTGTCTGCCAATTCATGAGCATCTTTGACTGTTAGATTTCACTTTCTCTTTTGGTGAGATTTCATCCAGTTGGCGAACAAATGATTACTTGTCCATTGCCCTTTGCTTCCTTTCCCTTATCACTGAGGACGTTTCTTCTCATTGAAATTAATTAAAAATATTAAGGAAGTCTTCACTGTTCAATGTAAGAAAGACAAACTGTATGAAAGCACTGTCCTCACCAAGTTTAGTTTACAATCCAGTTGGCTTTATTTGTGGTTTTTGTTCATTTTAACCAGATAGGAGCATATTATATAACTACTGTACACTTCGGGTTTTACTTATATATCGTAGGAAGGGTTCCATAATAGCATATATAAAAATATGGAATATACAGGGATATGGAATATTTCTACAAAGGGAATATGCAATAGTCCCAGGTAGGAATATGGAAGTCGAAAGAATTGAATTACCTCATTATTTTTTTTTAAGATTTTATTTATTTATTCATGAGAGACACACACAGAGAGAGAGAGAGAGAGAGAGAGAGAGAGAGGAGAGAAGCACAGATACAGGCAGAGGGAGAAGCAGGTTCCATGCAGGGAGCCTGACGTGGGACTTGATCCTGGGTCTCCAGGATCATGCCCTGGGCTGAAGGCAGGCGCTAAACCACTGAGCCACCCAGGGATCCCATCTCATTCTTTTTTAAAGCTACATATTGTTCCATTGCATAAAAATACCACAATTTACTTCACCTGTCCTCAAGTGATACACATTAAATCTTTTGCTATTACAAATAATGCTGCAATGAATAACTGCATGTTTTCTATTTCCCATCTGGGCAAATATATCTGTAGGATAAACACCTAAAAGTCGAAGTGCTAGGTTGAATCGCAGAGAACATGTGCTCTTGTGATTTTGTACTTATTAGAATCAAATAACTATTGTCAAACTGTCTCCCATGGAAGAAGACAATTTAAATACTCCATAAAAACTTATATATTTACTCTTATATATTTGGCTCTTTACTGTTGAGTGCCTTCATAAGAGGGGAAATTACCAAAATTTGTGAATTTTGCCAACTGGAAAGATAAAAAAAAGTCCCCTCATTTTTAATTTGCATTTATTTTATTATGAATGAGGGTGAGTGCTTTTCGTATGTGAAGCAGATATTTAGGTCTATTTCGGGATCCTCTGTTCTGTTTCATTGATCTGTCTGTTACTGTCTTTTTCAGAATTAAGAAGGATGATTCTCGATTGAAAAAGAAGGTAGAAGAACAACTGAGCTCTACCACTGACTGGCTAGCTTGAATGAATCCCTTCATCTCTTTGATCTTAGCTTCTCCAGCAGAAGTGTTGGATCGGATGAGTTCATGTACTCAGTGTGTTTTTTGGAGTGTCAGGCTCTGCTCTGGGGATGCAAAGGAGAGCCAAAGCAGGTGCTGTCTCTGCTCTCATGGAGTTTACAATCAGTGTGGGGAGGGGGTAGACACTAGTCAAACCCCACACAGATCATCTAGAGTCCCTAGCAACGGAGGAAACAGGAGAAGTGGGGGAGGAGGGTGGAGGGAGGGCCATGGAGATTTCCTTTGGAAGGAAGTGAAGGAAGTAAAACAGATCTGCTGGGAAAAGAGTTAGCCAGGTGAAGCGGGGGAGGAGGGTGGTGTGTGTGGAAAGGAAGAGTTTTCCAGATAAACTTTCTGGCACGTGAGGATTTGGCATGAATAAAAACCTCTCTACTGTAGCCGGAGATAGAAAAATGACAGGAAAGTGGTAGGAGATGAGAGAGGCTACAGAAGTAGACAGGAATCAATCCATGTAGAGTCTTGGATAAATATTTTGGTCTTTTTCCTAAACATTTGTCTTATCTGGGACCGCTAGGAAGTCAATTCTGAGTTAAAGACTAAAGTGGTGCGTTTGTGCCACACACAGAATTTCTCTAGAAAGCTTATAAGGAAAATCACATTTTCAGAGCCATTCTTATCAGGGAGAAAGGACAGAGTGATTCATCTGCCTAGTATTCTCCCATCTTCCATCGCCCATTGTTCTACAAAAGCTAATTCCCCTGTGCTTTCAGAGTGAACCACCCAGCCTCTTCAGTGGTCGGCCCAAGGTGAAAGGCGTTTCATCCAAACCTGGAGGTTGAGGCATACGGGGAACACCAACCTGGAGAAGTAAAAGGATACTGTTAAGGGAATCCGAGAAGCATACAGAGTTTGTGTCCTGTATCATTAAAAGAATCCATGCAAGAGAGTGCCACAGTCTGGCAACGTTGTGGAGAACCGCGTAACGAGCATTGAGAAAGGCTGTACGGAAACCAGCTGGGAAGCTATTGCAATGGTCCAGGCAAGAGCAGATGGTGTCCAAGGTTGGGGTGGTGGCTGTGGAAATGGAGAGAAGTGAATGAATATGAGAGATTTTAGGAGGTATAAACAGCAGGCCTAAGGGAATGGTCAGATTTGAGAACTAGGCAAAGTTACCAAGGATGTCAGGTTTATGAGACCTGAGCAACCAGTAGATGGTGGCATCATTTGCTGAGATAAGAATCTGAGGTAGAGACTCATGTTCGGGAGGAAAGATCGTGACTTGGGGTTTGGACTTGTGGCTTTGAGAAGCCGAGCTGGAGATTTTGAGTAGGTGACTGAATCTGTGAGCCTGATTATTGGAGCTGTAGCTGTTTAAGGTAGTGAAGGAATATAGTGGGAAGTGAAATGTAAAAAAAACTGAGACATTTAATGGCTCTGTGGAGAAGGATGGTATGGGAAAGAAGACAGAGAAAGAGCGGGGAAGAGGTAGGAGGAAAACAAGAAGAACCCAGGGAAGAGGGTCTCAGGAGGGAAGGTCCCAGAGTGGCCAGGAAGGTGAGGACTGAGTCCTTTGCTTTCCACCATGGTGGCCATTAACCGGTGGCCAAAGTGATGGGGCTGAGGAGTGAGGGAAAATGATGAAAAGGAAGATGTAGTATAAACCTATTCCAGAAGTTTCACTGGGAGAGAAGGACAAAATAATAGCAGGAAGGGGCTGTGGGTTGAGGGTGTTCTTGTTTTATCTTAAGAGGAATTTTATGATTCAGTGTAAAGAGGAAGGATTCAGTGTCAGGGAAGGGTGGAGTATACAGGGGAGAGGAGAGAACAGGAGGGGCTGGGATCCAGAACACAGGGCCTGACCTCAGGGTAGGAAGCCTCGGCCAGGATGGGAGGAAAGGAAGGGGGATGGCACCAGAGAAGGTGGGGCTGTAGCAGGAAGTTGAGGGTCTTGGTCTATGGCTTCAATTTTTGAAAAGTAGGAGGCAGGTGAAATGCAGAAATGTGTGGTGGGGGTGGAAAAGTGGGAAGAAGAGTGGAAAGGGTTTGAAATAGAAGAAACCCCCAGCTTAGTGATCTTGAGAGAACTTCCTTCATGGGCAGCATGGAGAAATGATTACTGGGTGGAGGGAAGAGGAGAGACGCAGACAGGAGACGGAGGGGAGTCCCAGCCAAAGCCCTACCTTTTGCCTCCCTACTTGCCCTCCAGCCGGTCTTAGCTCTGGCCTTCCAGCTAAGGAAGCAAACAAGGTGGGTCTGATACAGCAACTCAGAGTTTCTGGCTTCCGGATAACGAAGAGGATGTCATTTTTGTGATTCACAAATAATAGCTTAATGCAAGAATCGATCAGTTTTTGAAAATTCTTCTTTTATTGTGGCATCCTGATGATGCCTCCCAATGTTGACCCCGGAAAATAGAATATTGTGAGCATCCACTAGAATTTTCACACAGAAGTATGTTAAACGTCTTTTGTTCCTTGGGCTTTTCTTTTCGGCTAGAACAGGACCTAACTGTTTAACTTGCGGTTAAGGATTATTTGTGCAGGGCACCTTGGTAGGTGAAATGTAGTGGATTTGGCGTTTTGCCCGTGGAACACTGGGCAGGAGCTCCAGTTACAAATTGCAGCTGTATAAAATAACAGGAAACGTGGGGCTTTGAAAGATTCCACTGGAAAGATTAATTATTTGGGAAAGAGTTATGCCGCAGCTTCGTGTGTTTTTGGAGAAAAGGTGGCCAACGCCATTTTTAATAGTGCAAAAGAAAATTCTGCTACTAGGACTTAAAGAGGGGAAGGGAGGAGGAGCTCTCGTTTCCTGGAAGGGCTCACATTTACTTTAAAAACCATCTTTATTCTCTTTGTTAGGAGACAAGGAACTAGAAATGAAAGCCACATGGAATCCCACAAAGATCCGAGGCCTAGACAAGGAAAGCTCCAGATTTCCTAATTCTCTGAGATGACTTCCTTCCTTGTTTGTTTGTTTGTTTGTTTTAACTTTCCTCCCCAAGGCCCCCACCCTGCCCCTCAACATCTAACAATTTCCTCTATATCAATCCACCATGGACATTCATGTTTCTGTGGGCCTGAGAATGTCATTCAAACAAACCCACAACTTCTGTATGGACATTGACTTTGGATTTAGTGAGTCTGTGACGTCCAGAAGAATAAACCAGCATTTTACCGCACAAGTGGGACGGCCCCGATGATCACACGAGACCGCACTCAATAGGCTTGAGCACAGCTCTCCGAGAACACATTTGAAGGAAAATAATGCAGCCTCCCCGGCGTGCTCTGATTGTGAACTGCCAGGAAATTGGAGGGAAGTTGGTATTTCGGTGGAGGGGAAAGGTGTTTTCTTGAGTTCGAGAGAGATCTGTCTATAAACATGTGGAGAAAGGGATGTATGTTTCCATGTCGGCTCATCACTTTGTTTCACCTTGAACATCACTCGTCTGAAATCCGCCCTGGAGAGATTTACGTGGCATGAAGGCTTACCTGAGCGATGGAAGGAGCGAATTTTCCCTGTCCATGCTCCATCTCTCAGAGGTGAGCCTGACCCCCAAGAACGAGAAATGTTTGTTATGTGACATGCTCGGGCAGTGGGATGTTCAGGCTAACCAAGTGACAAAGAGCGACCATTGGAAGACTTCACGCGCGGTGTGTACCGCACACCCAGTTGTCGTGCTGCGGAACTCAGACTGTCTCGGCGGAGCAGGACTTCAGGACTTTGGAAACTTCCAGCGCGTTGCATCATCATTAGAGCAACAGTCAACCTCATGGAGGGTAGATGGGTAGTAAACTGGATATTTCCAATGAATAAAAGGTCAGAGGAAAAAAGCTTTTACCATAGGGCTGTTAAATTTCTAATTGAATTTTTTAAGTCAGGGAAGGGTGCTTTTGGAGAGATGACGGTGGCAGTGTATGATTTCTCCTTTTTCCTAAAATCTAATGGCGTAGTCCTTGGCTGTCCCAGAGATGAAGCGGGAGGATGTGCTCTGTGCGGCACCTCCATTTCCTGTCCACCCTCCCCCTCCTGCTCCCCCACCACCATCGTCGCATCCCTCTGTTCTGGGACCGAGGCCCTCTCATCCTCTTCAATAATACGCTTCTCGTGGCCTTGGTGCTGAGGGCTAGGACAAGGCCAGACACAGTCCCTGCCTTCAGGGGCATTCATTTTCGCTGGAGAGGCCTAAGCACAGTCCATCCGGGGAGGTGGAGGTTTTCCTGGCCGAGGACTAGAAGGGAAGAATCTAGAGAGGCGGAGGCCAGAGGCAACCCTGTCAAATACCAAGGACGGTAGGCTGGTGAATCAAGTGAGGCCCGTGGACTGGAGTCTGGAAACACCTGCTGTGTTGATCCCCCCACCTCTGGAGGATCTCAGAAGGCACATCCCACTGCTTTTCCAGGCTCAGCTCACATCTTGTTCAAGAGTCTCCAGCTAGCCCAGCCTCAAGCCCTTGCTTTCGCACTTACTTTTTTTATTTTTTTAGGATCTTATGTATTTGTTTGGGAGGGAGAGAGCATGAGAGAGAGAGAGAGAGAGAACATGAGCAGAGTAGAGGGGCAGAGGGACCCTGGGTTGGGGGCTCTGGGCATGCACTCTGTTCCTTGCAGGGGCTGTTCCCGTCCCACTACCCAAACTCCCCCTCAGTCCAGCCTCTGCTCCTGGGGCATCCACACCGCATGTGCTGTCCCCCACCCCCCACCCCCACCCCCGTGCTCCGCTGCCCTGGCAAATGGAGCCTAAAAGCCTTTTAAAGAAACTGGAAAATCATTCAAGCCAGTTCTTTTTCCATATGTCCGATCTGATCCCGTCCTGCTGGAGCGACGGAGGCTGATTGCTTTGCAGTGTCCCCGGCCCAGCGAGGAGCAAGGCAGCCGGCGCCTCTCTTTGGAACTTATCCTGCCTTCCTAACTGTCGGGAGCCCACACCAAGCCGATTGGGTCCCTTCAGGTAACCTAAGCGGAAGGGACATGCCTAGGAGGCCAGGGCAACTCTCTCCCCAGCGTCTTCATTACTAACACTTGGAACAAATCACTTAAAGCGGGTGACCGGTAGATTTTCTGTGTTTTGTTTTTCTATTTAACAAGTCCTGCCCAGAAGTTCCAGCGCCTTTGTTACCTATTTTATCATTTAGAGAGCCTCATTTGCACCTAACATGACAAGAGAAGTCCTGTGTTACCTCTGTTATTCTCGATAAAATCAATATTTAAAATCCGTAGAGTGCTTTCTCAGGGTGCCCTAGACATTGTGTTCTATGTGGACGGCACCCTGGAGTTGTGCAGTGCACAGCTTGTGCAGCTGAGCTGACAGCCTTGTGCTTTATGGTTTTAAGAGAAATAGGCCCTTTCGCATATATGGTAGTAGTAGCAATGATCAAAACAACCAGCAGTACCATTTTTTTTTAGCGTATAAGATGTAC
Source organism: Nyctereutes procyonoides (assembly GCF_905146905.1). Classification (NCBI taxonomy): domain Eukaryota; kingdom Metazoa; phylum Chordata; class Mammalia; order Carnivora; family Canidae; genus Nyctereutes; species Nyctereutes procyonoides. Next base: position 65,394,525 of record NW_026575049.1, read on the forward strand.
CAGGATATATTACACAGTATAAGACCATACAGTATATTTAATCTTCACAAGAAATCTCCTTTCATTTTTTTTAAGATTTTATTTATTTATTCATGAGAGACACAGAGAGAGGCAGAGACACAGGCAGAGGGAGAGGCAGGCTCCCTGCAGGGAGCCCAAAGCGGGACTCGATCCTGGGACCCCAGGATCACAACCTGAGCCAAAGGCAGATGCTCAACCACTGAGCCACCCAGGTGTCCCAAGAAGTCTCCTTTCAAATAAGGAAACCAAGGCTCAACTTCTTGCCCAGCAATAAGCCGTCGGGATTTGAATCCAGTCCTGCTGTCTCCCTAAGCCATGCTCTTTTTCCCTTTTCCCTTTGGATCCAACCATTGTTCTACACATGAGCAAACTGCAGCTCAGAGAGGTTGCACTGTTTGCTCTGAGTCATACAGGGTCTTCTACTCTATGTCACAGAACTTCTAGGAACTTGATAGATGTGTAAGAATGTGGCCTTAAAGGAAAGTCTCAGGGAGACCTAATAATGTCGAACACACAAAGCTCAAGCTCTTTGGGGCATCTCTGTCCCTTTACCTTTACTCACACCTCTCTTGGCGTCCTGGGGGAAGGTGGCATTGGGTGGTAGGCAGATCCCAACAGAGGGGAGCCCTGAATGTATTTACCATGGGCAAGTGTTTGGTTCTTTTGGGCCAGATTAATTGGAAAGAAAGAACTTAAATGTGAGGTGGGCTCCGGGCAATTCTGGGAAGTGAAATTGGAATTCTATAGCTGAATAGTTGCATGTTTCCAAAAATGAACGTTTCAGGGGCAGGTGAGTGGGTCAGTCGATTGAGCTTCTGACTTCTGATTTTGGCTCAGGTCCTGATCTCAGAGTGGTGAGGCCGAGCCCCAGGCCGGGCTCTGCGCTGAGCGGGGGGAGCCTGCTCAAGATTCTCTTTCTCCTGCTCCCCCCCCCCGCCCTTCTTCTTGCACGTGCACTCACTCTCTCGCTTTCCGTCTCTCTAAAAAAATAAAGAACATTTCAGATTTTGGGTTCTTATTAAAGAACATGCTCATGTAGAAAATGAACATGATACTGCAAAGTATCAAGAAAAACAGTAAAATCCTGTTACCCAGAGAGACGAATGGGGTTTGTTGGTTTATTATTTTAAAAATGACAAAGGGAACTTGCTCGTTGATTTGTTCCTTGCAGGCTGTCCTGCTGGGGCTGAGCTTACAGGCATTTGTCAAACCTCCCCAGGAAATAAGTGAGAGAACAGGGAAGATTAGAACTCAGGTTGCATACTAGGGAGAAGGGGCCCCCAGAACCCTAGAATCTAGAGCTGTTCGTAGACAAAGTATTCCTTTTTCCTTAATCTTCAGTTAAAAGTCAGGCTCTTCTCTCTTAATTCTGCACTAAATGTGATTCGAGGGTTTGAAGAACAAATCCTTCATGGTGGGGGGTGGTGCTTATAAATGCTCTGAGGTTAAATGGAATGACATAGATGGACAACAGGGCCAGGGACCAGTGTCTTAGATTTTATGAAGCTTGGCGTGACTGAAGAATTAAGGCAAACCCATCAGATCTGGCTCTGCCCTCCTAGTTGTGTGGCTTTGGGCAAAGATTCCGCGTGTGCCCAGACAGAAGCTGGCACCAAATACAAGGCAGCCCTAAACTTTCCAAAGGGGAAATCCTCCCACATTATTGGTCAACGTGAGCACAGAAAACATTTTGTGGCATAGACTTAACTGGGATACACTTGCTCGATGTATGAGTTTAGTTACACATACACATTTAAGATCATTCATGCAATGAATTAATTTATGCAAAATATTTCATCTGTAAGGACCACCTTGTTCTCACTCTCCTGTTTCGTGAACCAGATCTATCCCAACTGTTCACGCACCTCTTGGTCACCCATGTCCTCCTCGTCATGAGGGCCACTTATTAGGCGTCCTCACTTCCGCTGGGATTGCTGGGGATTCTCAGGGACCCTGTAGGGGAAGCTGTCACTGGAAATTTTATCCCAGACTACAAAGTGCCCATCTGCGTAGCATTGGTCAGCTCCTGTGTTCTCTGGTCTCTCCAACATAACTACTCACTGTTCTGCTTTTTACAGTGATCCTAAAAGGTTTGCTTGTGACAACTTCCAGCATCGCCAATGTGAAGTCGCATCCCCCGGAATAACTAACAAATCTGCGTTCCATTTCCTCGTCCCCCTTTTGTATCAAGTCGATGATCTCCAGAAGCTTCCAAAGCCAGCGTGGATGAAGGGTATTTTAGGCTAATGTCTTCCTCAAAACTGTAACATGGTTGTGAAATAAAAAGCAATTTAGAAAGCATTGGTGTAACATGGGAGCCGTTGCAGGGATCCTGTGATATTGTGATTTCTATTATGAAATGTGTATATTTGGTCTTTGTCCCCGTTCCCGGTACAGAGCTCCTAAAACCTCAAAATTTCCTAAGTGATAAGAGCCATAAAGGAGAAATGGGTGTCTTTTGTTATGCCTATAGCAAGCCCCTTCAACCATACCTGAGTTTATATCAATGAGGTGATTTTCGGAAAGTCCCAAGATGACCTTAGGATGGGGGCTGGTTGCTGGAGGAACCAATCAGTCCCACTCCTCTCCCCTGACCTGTCTGACTAGGGGCAGCGGAGAGGAGCTGGAGGGTGAATTGATTGCCAATAGCCAATGATTTAATCAATCGGGCCTGTATAACGAGGCCTCCATAAAAACCCAAAAAGGACATGGTTCAGAGATCGTCCTGGTTGGTCAACATGTGGAGGGGCCTTGAGAGGCTGTGGAAGCTCTTCACCCCCTCCCACGTAACTTGCCCTATGCCTGTTTTCCATCTCCCTGTTGCGAGTTACATCCTTTTCTTTTTCTCTTTAAGGTTTTTTTTGTTTTGTTTTTTGCTTTTTTTGAGTTACATCCTTTTATGATGAACTGGTCGTGTAGTAAGCAAAGTGCTTTCCTGGGTGTGGTGAGCCACTCTAACAAATCAACCAGAGGAGGGGTTTGTGGGAACCTCTGGATTTCCAGCCAGGTGGTCAGAAGCCCAGGTGACAAGCTGGACTTGTGCTTGGTGTCTGAACTGAGATGAGGGGGAAGGGGGACGGTCTCACGGGGCCGAGCCCCTAACCTGTGGGATCTATCTCCAGGGGGAGAGTGTCAGAATTGAGGTAAATTGTAGGACACCCAGCTAGTGTCACAATGGCTTGAAGTGTGGAAAATCCACACATCTGGTGACCACAAATGTCAGAAGTACCGACTAAGGGTAGTAAAGGGGACACTTTGTATTATTCCTTTATAGTGTATTTAGTATTTAGTATAGAATTTGTAGGCCACCAATGAAAAATAAATTTATTATTAAAAAAAATTTGTAGGCCCAAAGATGAAGTACTTTCGTCTTGCTAAATTTGGGGGACAACATGAAACGAGGACCCCTGCTCTTCCGCCATCTTGCCTCTCCTCCAAGTACTTCCCTCTTTTCTGAATGATAATTCCTGGGGAAAATACCTCGTCTAACTGACAGACACATATAGTGGTTAGATCTTTAGACTTTCCATGCCCACGTATAAAACGTAGATAATATAAAAATGTGGATAATAGTTGTAATTAACTGTGAACTCCTTGGGGTAGGAATCATCCAAATTATTCATCTTTGTGCTCTATGCCTAGCACAGTGACTGATTCATAGCAAGTACTTAATAAATATTTGTCTGACAAGTGAACGAATCCAAAAGCATTACTCTATTTAAAAGGCATGCATCCACTTCTGTCTGCAGACTGTCTTGACACCAGGCTCTTACGGGTTCTAGGGTAGGAAGTAGAGAATTTGGTGCAAATCGCATGATTATTTAGGCTAATGCTTCCCACCCGTGATCCCTAGTACTTCACACATATTGATCTCAAAACCTATGTAAATTTGAATGTATTCAGACAAGATGCTGGGTGGTTTTTCCCCCTTTCTTCTTTCTTTCTCTTTCTTTCTTTCTTTTCTTCTTTCTTTCTTTCTTTCTTTCTTTCTTTCTTTCTTTCTTTCTTTCTTTCTTTCTCTTTCCTTTATTAGAGACACACAAAGAGAGAGAGAGAGACAGGCAGAGGGAGAAGCAGGCTCCATGCCGGGAGCCCGACGTGGGACTTGATCCCGGATCTCCAGGATCACACCCTCGGCTGAAGGCAGCACTAAACCGCTAAGCCACCGGGGCTGCCCCCCCCTTTTCTTTTTTTAAATTAAGTAAACTCTGTGCCCAATATGGGGCTTGACCTCTGGACCCCGAGCTCAAGAGTCAATTGCTCTACGGACTAAACCAGCCAGGCAGCCCAACAAGATGCTGATTTTTAGATGTTGCGGCTCCCACTCCCTCTGGGCATCGCCCCATTGCCTTTGGTTCTGGGACCTGCACTGTGTGACATTCCAGCTTCGGCAGAGAAAGGTTTGCTCTGGGAGAGGACCCTGGGCTTGGGGTGGGGGTGGGAAGTGCCGGGGCCAGGGCACCACACCAGAGAGGGGAAGGGACCCACATATTAGTAAGACAACATCTGAGAATAGGGACTAGCAGACAGGAGTGAGTTGGAGTCAAAAAGTCAAGAGTATGGAAGTTGGGTGGCAGTTCCATGGTAGAGAGAAATCGCAAGAAAACTAATAACTAGTCAGAAGAGGGTTGGAAGGGACGCCTGGGTGGCTCAGTGGTTGAGCGTCTGCCTTTGGCTCAGGGCGCGATCCCGGGGTGCTGGGATGAAGTCCCACATCGGGTTCCCTGCAGGGAGCCTGCGTCTCCCTCTTCCTGTATCTCTGCCTCTCGCTCTGTCTCTCATGTATGAATAAATACAAAAATCTTAAAAAAAGAAGAGGGTTGGAAAATCAACATGAAATTTCTATTGACCTAAATAGTTACCACTCCACCACCCCGATTATTAAGAGGACTTTACCATAGCCCTCATGTGTGTGAGTGTATGTGTGAGAGATGAGTGTGTATCAGGAGCTACAGGACAGCTTCCTGCTCCTGAAAGCCTGAGAGAATGGGATCAACAGAGGAGAAAATACACATCTGCTGAGCCCCGGGAATGCCAGGCACGACAGTGCTCTGGTTCCCCGGCCCAACGGCCTAGATCGAAGGCCAGCTCTCCTGCTTACCAGCTGGCTCAGCTTAGCCCCGTAATTAACACCTCTGCTCTCAGTTTTCTCCTTTCCAATGTGGATAATTCTAGTACCCACCTTGTGGGGCTGCTCTGAGGATTGCGTGAGTCAATGCATGCTGCGGTGGTTAAAGAGAGCCACAGAAGCTGTGCTATTCCTCCCAGCAAATGGTCGAGTCTACGTCCCCTCCCCTCGAGTCTGGGACCGTCCCTGACACTAGTTTTGACCATGCGATCAGCAGAATAATGGCCCCCAAAGATGCCCACGTCCTAGTCCCCAGAACCTGTCAATATCTTATGTTACGTGGCACAGGAGGATTAAGGTTGCCAGTCCGCTGACCTTGAGGCCGGGACATCGTCCTGGACTGTCCGGCTGGCCTAACAAAATCAGGGTGCTTAGGAGTTAAGAGGGAAGCAGGAGAGTCAGAGTGATGTCTGGGCGGCCACTGTTGGCTTTGAAGATGGAAGGAGGCCACAAGCCAAATAATGCAGGCAGCCTCTAGAAAACAAGACAGGAAAGAAGACGGATTCTCCTCCAGAGCCTTCTGACTGGCTCGGGCCAAGGGATGCTAGCAGATGTGCCACATGCAGAGGCTTTCAAGGTGCTCTCACACGGGGTTTCCCCACTGGGGCTTCTGCACTGGCCTTAAGAAGGCCCGGAGGCCTGTAGTTCTTCTCAAAGAGCGAGGGATGTATGGAGCAGAGCGACCAGCCTCCCCACAGGCCCGTGAGCCTGGTGGTACAGGCTCAGTGCCTTGTGTCACCGAGGCTGGGGTACTTTTAATGCAGTCGGAGTTGACTAATAAGCCACCTGTAGGTGAGAAAACTGAGGCCCAGCGAGCTTTGTTTAAAAACAAGACAAAGCCCATGGAATGTTCATGAGCAAAGAAGCATCTTCTTTAGAGAGCCATGTGACAGTCCCTGGACCAGTGTCCTAGGGCTCCCAGAGCTAATCACCGCAGGTGACTTCAAACGACAGAGCTGTATTCTCTCACAGTCCTGGAGGCTGGAAGTACAAACTCAAGGTGTGGGCAGGTCATGCTTCCCCCGAAAGCTCTAGGGAGCATCCTCCCCCGCCTCTCCCAGTTCCTGGTGGTTGCTGGCCATCCGTGGTGTTCCCAGGCTGGGGGACGTGTCACTCCAGGCTCCGGCCTCCGGGCTCACCAGGGGCTCCGTGTGGTCCCCCCTCTCCTTTGTCTTAGCAGGACGCCAGGCAGGGGATTTCCTCTCGGGATGGAATTCCTTCGGGATGACCTCATTGTAGCCAATCACAGACCCAATTTCCAAGTAATGCGGCATTCTGAGGTTCTAGGGTAGACGTGAATTTTGTGGGAACACACTTCGATCCAGAGCAGACCCTCTATTTAATGCTAGGACACTAAGGATATCATTAGGCTATTGTTCAGATGAGAGCTGCAGGCAAAAGTCCAGAGGAAGAAGAGTCCAAACCTCAAGGGAAAAAGGGGTTGGAAAGACTTCGGGTGGAAGGTCAGACCGCGCCTCCACGGACGCGATCCCTAAACCTGAGGTTTGGGCCACGGGAAGGCTGTGAGCGCTGTTGCCCTCAGCTGACCCTGAAGGGGAGCACTGCTCGCTTTGAGGAAAATTCTCAAGCCCTTTAGGAGCTCGCGTGGAGCACCTTTTAGGAGCACCTTTCGCCAGCCACTGGTTTTCCCGTCCATACCTCTTGTGATGCGCGTCCGTCCCGAGGAGGTCCTCACGGGCGGTGGGGGCCCCTCGACACCACCTCTCTAACACCCACTATCTCCCGGGAGATTCATTCATGGAGGAAGGTATTTCAGAAGTTTGGGAAAACACTCGCGCCCACGTGAGTCTTGGCAAAGCTACTTCCAAATATGTACAATCTGGCTCTTTCGACATCAGATCTGTGTGTGGACAAGACAAAGCTTGTGGTCCTCAGCTAGTCCGGGGTGTGTGCCAAGTTCAAGAGTCGAGAACACCAGTTGTAGTTGAGCCAACTACAAAACAGAATGTGAAGCGTTACTACTACCAGAAGTCCTCCTGGACTCTGGGGTCAAGCAGGCCCGGGTTCAAGTCCCGGTTCTGCTACGTGAGCAGTGATGAAACCTTGATAGGGACCCGCTCCGAGCTGCAGCTTGAAAATCTAGAGGCTGCTTCCGACACCCCAGCAAGAGGGCTGCTGACACCCTGGCCGGAGGGCTGCGGTGGGGGTCAAACGGAAGAGTAAAACGTGAAATGCCTGGAACAGCCCGGCTCTGGAGCAGGCCCTCACGGACATCACTCGGTTCTGCCCGTGGAGAGGGTGTTAGCCATGGCTGGTCTCCGCAGTCCCCAGGGCTCAGGATGGCACCTCCTGCTCCCTCCCTCCAGACCGTCCTGGGGCACCTGAGGAGGTGGGGGTCAGGGAGACCCTGGAGCTGGGACTTTGGAAGGAGCCTGGACAGTGCAGAGACTAAGGGGCAAACGAGACACAAAAGCTCTGGAGGAAGAAGCCGGTGTATGTTCCTCGGTTCGCGGTGGGCTTTTTGCCCCCTCGCGGGAGGAGGGCCGGGCCGAGGGAGTGGGAGGAGTGAGGGCTTCCTGGTGGAGGCAGCAGGCATGCAGGGGGGTGGGGGCGGGAAAGGGGGAGCAGAGACCAGGACAGACCCACACAGCGAGGGGCTGGGCTGTGTGCTCAGCGGAGCCAGGAGAGAGGCCAGGCCCGGGAGGACAAAGGGAGCAGGGCCTGGGCTAAGGTGACGGGCACCGGGTCACCGCACCAGGGCCACCTGGAACAGCAGTCAGGGTCGCAGGCGTGCTTACGTGGCTGCACAGCAACTCAGCTCATCTCGATTACGCTCTGCAAGGCGGTCACGGTCACCACCCTCATGGAGGCTCGGGGAGGCCCGGTTGCCGGTTGCAGAGGTGAGCCAGTGATGCTTGCCTCCTGGTGTCGCACCCCGAGGACTTCCTCCTACACTGAATGAGGGCGCCCCCATCCCCAACTCTTGCCTGCGACCCCACCTTTGGAGGACATGCTTCCATAGCTCAGCCTTGCGCCCCTCTGCACAGAGCCCGTGGCATTTGCCTGGCTGTAGGTGACAGATATTGGGACCGTCCTGCCTCCCCGGAGGTCCTGGCCCAGCGAGGCCTACCCCTTCCTGCCTGTCCCCTGAGGGCCGGGAAAGCACAGGCCTGATTCTGGCGGCGGAGGAGGGAGGGGAGCAGACCGCCCCAACCCCACAAGTGTATCACTGCTCCTGCTGTCAGGGTGTCAAAAGGCCCTAAGGAGGCAAAGACTAGTGTGCTGTATATATGGTAGGGAAGAAATTTCGAGAGCAAATGCCAGCTGGAGAAAGAGGTAGGCACCCACGTGAAGTCACACCAAGTGTAAATGATTCTGAGAGCTGGGTTCAGGGCAGGGAGGGAGATGAGGGATGAAAAGACCCTCGGGGGGCACCTGGGTGGCTCAGCGGTTGAGAGTCTGACTTCAGCTCATCAGCTCATGTCGTGGTCCTGGAGACCCGGGATCGAGTCCTGCGTCGGGCTCCCTGCATGGAGCCTGCTTCTCCCTCTGCCTGTGTCTCTGCCTCTCTCTCTCTCCGCGTGTGTCTCTCATGAATAAATAAAATAAAATATTTAAAAAAAAGAAAAGACCCTTGGAAGGAGGAGGCAGGCAGGAAAGGAGGGCTCGGCTTAATCAGCGTGAACACAGTTCCTCCAACTGGTCCTGCCTGGAAGAGCTGGAGGCCTGTCTTCCAAAACCTCCAGCTCCCTGGGCCAGGACAGTGCTGGGGGAGCCAGGGCCTGAGAGAGGGGCGTGGGGGAAAGCAGTTGGACTCATTCACCGGATGCTGATTTGCCAGAAAGGGAAGTGGGGGGTCAGGGACATTATTTCCACTTCCTGGATACATACTCAAACACGGAACAACCGAGTCCTAACAGGACGAGGCAATAAAATAGGCGACCACCCCAGGTGGTACCACACCCAACACATTTCAGAACCGAGTAGGAACTGGTAGTAGTATTTTTCAGGCCTAGCTGCCACCTTAAATCTGAAGGACAACAAAGATACCTCAAGAATACTTTAAAAAAAAAAAAAAGCCAGCTCCAAAGCTCCAAAAAGATTGAACACAACCTCTTTGCCTTTTATGTATTTATTTTTAAAGATGTTATTTATTTATTTATTCATGGAGACACACAGAAAGAGAGGCAGAGACACGGACAGAGGGAGAAGCAGGCTCCCTGCAGGGAGCCCGAGGCGGGACTCAATCCCGGGACCCCAGGATCACGCCCTGGGCCAAAGGCAGGCGCCAAACCACTGAGCCACCCAGGGATCCCCCCCTCTTTGCCTTTTAATAAAATTAAATAATTGCGGTACATTTAGACAAAGGAATACTATGCAACCACTAAAGAGAGTAGCCGCTTTCCACATAGTGATACAGAACGATCACCAAGAAAAATGTGAAAAAAAGCCAGAGGCGGACCATTCAGGATAATACGCTATGTACCCTGCAAAATACATTTTTTACTACATTCGTGTAAAATAATAACATCCGTATTCTTGCATATGTGCAGATCGTCTCTAGAAGGACACACGTGAACGTATATGAGCTCTGAGACATCCTGAGGTTCTAAGTTGGGATAGCGACTAGGCCTGTGGGGGGCTGGGGGTGTGTTCCCCACCTGCGTGTGGGTTACCCCACGTGTTCGGCTTATGAACCCTCGTTTGCCAGGATTCCTGTACTATTCTATGCTATACTCTGATAACAATTTTCAAAAAAAAATGTTTTGGGTAATAAACTAGATGAATCCATGAAATAAATAATTTTGGATAATAATGGAAACAGGACTCTGACCTAGGCGGTCCGGGAGGCTCTCAGCTCCTTTCCCAGCAGATTAGTCCTGAGTGTTACCCACACACCCCATTCAGGACGGGGCGTGGAAGGTGGTGGGAAGAGGCTTAGGTTTCAACGTTCCCCAATCTGGCCTCATTTACTCTTCCTTCACACTGACCTCAGCCTCTCAGCCTCTTTATCAATTGCTTCAGGACTTTTTTTTTTCCTTTCCCCAAACAGATTAAGCCACAGTTGTTCATCTGTTCAACAAAGTCTGCCCGCTGTGCAATCTGTGGCTCTCCGGGGCTGGGGTGTTGAAGAAAACCTGCTGGCTGGGGAACAGAAGGGGAGTTGTTTTATTTCATGCCGGTACTTTTCAATGTGAGCAAGCATATTTCTTGCTAAAGAGAGAGAGAGAGAGAGAGAGAGAGAGAGAGGCGAAAACCTAATCTCTCAATCTCTTAAACTGAGAAGAAAAATTGTGTTTAAAACTTACAATTTTCCTCATACAACATGGTAATATTTTTCCTAAAGGCAGGAGATGGGGTGGGTGGGTGGAGGGGTGCAGATTGCCCCAGAAAGATAAAAATCAAGTTCTCTCCAGCCCCATTTTCAGATTCAATCCCAGGCATTCCCTTTGAGGGCAGTCGGGTGTTTGCCCAGGAGGTCCAGAGCGGCAGCCCATACTGACTCACACCCGGGCCGTAGGACCTCCTGGAGAAAGGGCGGGAAGGAGCCTGGCATGCATTGAAGACCTACTGTGTGCTGGCCACTGTGCTTGGCACTTGCACCATTTTCACATTCAGACCTCTGAAGTAGCCCCCGCTCTTTTGCCCATTTTTACAGAAGGAAACTACCCCTCTGAGTGGTGAGGTCCTACTCTGTACACACCCCCATACATGGGAGCCTGAAGACTTGGTTCTTAGGGTTCCCTGGAGGCGTCTGCAGGCGGATCTCATGGGGGCGGTGGGGAGTCCTGTGCATCTGCAGTTAGACGTTGCCTGGGGCTCTAGCTACGTGGAGGCTCCACTGAGCCGCATGTCCCAGCACAGCTTTGGTTGAACAAATAAAGCTGGAGCTGTCACTCAAGGTCTCTCAATCTCTACAAGGTGTCCCATGCAGTCTGACAGGGAATGTCCCGAGAGTGAGCATTCTGAGAGGCCAGGGCAGAAGCTGCAAGTCCCCTGTGGCACTAGCCTAGCTTAGCACTCCTTCTACCCCAGGCTCCGGGTCAAGGTGAACCACAGGCCCAGCCTAGAGAAGGAAGACGGGACGGGGAATGGAGGCCATCTTTTTTTTTTTTTTTTTACTTTATTTATTTATTTATTTATTTATTTATTTATTTATTTATTTATTTATGAGAGACACACACAGAGAGAGAGGCAGAGACACAGGCCGAGGGAGAAGCAGGCTCTCCGCAGGGAGCCCAATGTGGGCCTCGATTCCGGAGTCCCAGGGCCCTGAGCCAAGAGCAGATGCTCAAACCCTGAGCCACCCAGGCACCCCTGGACTCCATCTCTTAATGGGAGGAGAAGTGCAAAGAATTTGCAGCCACCCCAAATCTACCATACCTGGAAAGTGGTAAGGCCTGGATTTGAACCCAAGTCACCTGACTCCTTCCTTGATAGTCACCTTCAGGCTTGACTTGGAACCTGCTCAACTATTGGAAATGGCCCTTACTGATGCTGGTGTCGGAGAAGGCAGTTAGGTGGCAATACCAACACCACTGAGACGTGTCCGTTGTTAAGGACGCCAGCAGGCCGCACCCAGCTCTCTCAAGAGGGCCCCAGTCTTCCCGCCACCCACAGGACGCTGCTGTCTTTTCTAACAATAGGGGAGTGACTTCAGAACCGCTGAACCCATGCCTGCAAGGCCTCTGAGGCCGCTGATTCTTCCACCAGAAGATGATGAGCCCTTGTCGAACCCCTGACCCCGGATGCGTAGAGGAGGCATTTTCCAGAGGCTTTCTAGTAAGTGCCATTTGGAAGCCTGAGTAAAGGTTGGCGAGCTCCAAAAATAACTTTACTGTGGTTCCTTTTCGAAATGAGAGCCCCTGCCACCCACCTTGGCCCCTGTCCCAACAGGCACCTGCCCTCTCCAATACTCCAACTGGACGCTTACCTTGGTTTGCGCCTGTCGCGTCTTTTGCTTCTCCAGGTTCTTTGGCGGTGCTGTCTGGCACTATGAGGCCACGGTGTGATGGGCTTCACCGGGGTGTAAGAGAAGCCCCGTCATCCTGGGCGTGGAGATTTAGTCAACACAGTCAGTAAGGGAGCATCTATGGAAAATGGAGGCGTTGTCCCCAGAAGGACTAGGGGGGTGTTCTATCCCTTTTGCTCCCCTGCAGGGTCTGTTCCTCCCTCAGACCTTGCAGGCCCCATCTCCTCCCACGTTTCTAAGCACCTCTTCCCAGCTCCCCCACTCCCTGTGGGGCTCCCAGAACCCCCTTCCTTCTGCTCCCAGGATTCACTGAATTTTAGAAAGATTTCAAATCTGAGGGGAGGAGGCAGCTTAGAGCATCTCAATGCTGCAAATTGGAGAGTTTAAAACCTAATTACTGTCTGCACTCGGCCTCGAAAGGCCTCGGTCGATATTTATTGAATGACTGAGCCAACTTTACATTCACACTGTTGGTAAATAAAAGGATTTTCCTAATAAGCAAATCATTAGACGAGATTTGCAAGAAGGAGTTTAACTTAATTAAAGGGATTCTTCGCCAGCCTTTTGTCCCCCCCCTTCCGAATAATAGGCTTCCTACAATTTTCAAGTGCGCCTCAGGTATGTGTTAAAGGCAAGGCTGAGGCTCGTCTCCAGTGGATGAGATTTCGTATCAGTTCATCTGTGTCCGCACTTCAGGGTACTAAGGGCGAATGTCTTGGAAATGGCCCTTCTCCAAACTTTCCACCAATTCAAATCGGCAGTAACTTCCTCCATCCCCCAAACACCCAAAACGTATCCTGGCAAAGTAGATCTTAGGAATACAACGAAGTGTCTCGTGGGTGCAGTAGAGAGTCAGGGCGGCCGCCTCAGACACGGGCCTTTGAGAATTCAGTGAGATTGGGGCAGGAAAATATTTTGACAAATTTGCAATTTTTTTTTTTAACAGTGTATTTACTTCCTAGTGCCCCTTGGCCTCCTCCTGACCGTCTGTAGTGTTCCCTTATCGTGGCCCTGAAGTCAGCCGCTCTTGCTGCCTCAGGGGAGGAGCGATAAGGCCCAAAAGCCACAGGACTACTTAGCAGTGGTAAGGAGGAGCCCTCCGGCTCTGCAAAGTGTAACACATCACCTCTGTGGCATAAACACTGAACACAGAAAAGCAGAGGACAAGGCATACGAGGATTATCGAGGCTATGGAGGCAGGAGAGCCACCAAGCGGGCAGCAGGGTCCCTGAGAAAGGCCTGCCCCGGGGGAGGGCGCGGGGGTCTGTCAGGCAGAAGGTGGGAGCGTCAGGATCTCTCCAGCTGCCGGAACCTGTGGCTTGTTCTTGGTCAAGTGGGAGGTCGACGTGGAGTAGAAGCAGAGACAACCGTGGCTTTGAGGTGTGAGCGGAGCACCGACCCAGGCGGGGGCCTGACGGGATGTCAAGCCTGGCAGTTTGGACTGATGACGTTCATGTGCACATGGGGACCCACCCACTGGAGGCTCACGTCGCAGAGCTCAACCCAAGTCAGCCTGCGCTTGGGAAAACCATCCGTCAGGGAAAGCGAGCAGACGCCGTCACAGCCCTCAGTCCTCTGGCTCCCCCTGCGGCCCAGCCTCCCTGCGGCCCAGCCTCCCAGCCTCCCTGCCTCCCTGCCCCGTGGGTCGCGGCCGTTCCACGCTGCCTCTCCTAAGGCCCTGTGAAGCTCACTCTGGCCCAAACGCCCTCGGGAACAGCTCCACGGCTTGTGAGGCACCACTCCCCTGGCCCAGGGATTTTTTTTTTTTTTTGCCTTGAATAAATGACATTAAACTCAAATTGTTTTAGTTTTGTCACTTGACAGGATGTAATGGCAGATGCCACCATGGATTGATGGACACCAGAACATCGAATCCCAGCTACGGCCCATCCATCCCCTGGAAACTCAAGACAAAATCTGGTTATAGAGCAGAAGCCAAAAGCAACAGAAATGAACTTTCTGACACCTAGCAGAATGGGCGTTAAAAACAGAAGTCGAGGGATCCCTGGGTGGCGCAGCGGTTGAGCGCCTGCCTTTGGCCCAGGGCGCGATCCTGGAGACCCAGGATCGAATCCCATGTCGGGCTCCCGGTGCATGGAGCCTGCTTATCCCTCTGCCTATGTCTCTGCCTCTCTCTCTCTCTGTGTGTGACTATCATAAAAAAAAAAAAAAAAAAAAAAAACAGAAGTCGAAACCATTTATTCAATTCTACACATCTCATCCAGACCTAGGGTGAGATTTGTCCGCACTAAGGCGACGATGTAAGTGCTGGTTTATATAATATGTGCTCAATAAATGCTAGTTACTGTTATTTCCCTTGGTCCCAAGACAAGACACTGAGGAAAGTCCTATTACACCCAAAGAAAGGCCTATTACCAGATGTGAGGGGGATCTGGCTGAGACATGCGTCATCCCACTGATCACCAGGGTGGATTTGGCTGATCTGGCTTAGCTACATGGGTGTCCCCTTCTTCCCTCACGATTCGGTGTGTCCCTTGCTAAGCTGTACACTCAGCAGAAGAGGATGACCCTCCCCCATAGAGGACTATTCTTTAGTCAAGGGCCTAGGACCAGCTGCACTCCCCTGCTGGAAACTCTGAACAAGCTCTCAAGGTCCATTTGTAGGAGAACGTAGGATAGTCAAGCTTCCAAGACTCCAGACACATCTAAATGAGGCACTGCATGTGACATTCTACTTTTCTTTGAAAAAGAAAGATATAGAGGGGCATCTGGGTGGCTCAGTCATTAAGCATGTGATCCTTGATTTCGGCCCAGGTCATGATCTCAGGGTCATGGGATCCAGCCCCACATCAGGCTCTGAGCTTGGTGCAGAGTCTGCCTGAGGTTCTGTCTCCCTCTCCCTCTCCCTCTACCCTCCCCCTGCTCTCTCTCTCTCTCTGTCTTAGGTCAATAAATCTTTTAAAAAGAGAGAGAGAGAGAAAGAAAAAAGGGCCTATCACCCTTTCTTAGAGAACCAAGAAGGGAAAGGTGGGTCACATTATTCTTGCCAAAGGACACTCAGGTTAGTACTATGAGCAGTCATGGTGGGAAGGTGTGCTGTCGGCATCCCGGAGAGGACAGCAATTCAGAGCCTCCACGACTGGGAGGGTAAATTTCCTCCTTACTTGTCTTTTTAAAGATTGACTTGACTACTTGACCCTAACCTTCTATAGAAACCACTGTATAGTCATCAAAATCAGCTTCCTTTCGGGAACACGGTGAGACTACATTTCCCAGTCCTCCTGGGAAAGCGGGTGGGGATCATTTGACCAATTCTGACCAATGGAATGGGGTAGAAGTAAGATGCTACTTCTTGCTCCCTAAAAGCCTTTCAGGGGATCCTCTGCAACTGGAGCCAAAGTATTCTGAGGACCTAGGAAATAGGCAGAGCCTGAGTTCCTGAGAAGCCCCTTGGAGAAGAGCCATAGAAGTAGGACACTTGGGTTGGACTATTCCTAAGTGAGAAATAAACTTTCCTTGGGCTAAGCCATTGATACGTGCTGGCTGTTTGACGTAGCAGTCAACTCTAATACACACCGTGTGTGTTAGGGTAGGGGTACTGAGTTCCTTCCCAAAGTGATTGTGGCTCCCTACCTTGGACTTCCTTGATCGACCCTGCTACTGCATTCGGCCTTTTTAGCAACCTTCCCGAAGGTCGGAGAGTGGGTAAGTACAACAGTAGCTTGCTTGCCTTGTTCCTTGGAATTAAGGCACTTAAGGGAGTGAACATGAGAAAGTTTCATTGTAGGAACTTAAACATCCTAGATTGAGGGAATTTTAGTAAACGGAAGGTGCATTTGTAGTCGTCTGGTTCAATCATTAAAATAAGGGAGAAGGAAACTGTAGCCTTTGAGGCAAAATACTGACGTAGGGCCATAGGCTGGATTGTACTAGAACCAAAGTCAGCTCCCGCTTTTTTGGAGCTCCCTCCAAAGTGCCTATTGATGCATCTGGACATCCAGCATAGCATCGCATTCAGAACTCAAGCTTTAGAGTCGGACCAAACTGGGTCAAGGTTCTGGCTCCCCTTCTTACAGGGATACAATTTTACATCTCTAACCATCTCTGACCTGGTCTGTAAAATGGAGAAAATGATGGCAGTACCTTCCTCTCAGGGTCGTCACAGCCACTACACAAACTAAAGCTCGCGGAGTGCTTAGCACACATCTGACCCTAATAAAATTTTGTTAGGGTTCTGCCATTATTTAAAAGAATACTGAACTTGTATGAAAACAATGCCGCAGGCTTCACAGAACAGCATTCCACACAGCTTGAGGATTACTTATTTTGTGAACAGAACTCGGCATTTTCCACTCATGCTTTTGAAGGAGATCAAGAACATGCTGCTTGGCCCTATCGATTATTTTGAGCTGAAGGCACTTGAGAAACAGCAGAGGCAGGGAGGGGCTCTCTCTGAGCTGCCCTCATCTGCCTAAACACGGAGCCTCTGAAAGGGTCTCCATGGTCCTAAGTCCCCAACCCGGGAGATTCATCAACCATAGTGACTCCCACCCCAGGAGAGGAGACTACAAGTCCACACCACACCCTCACACCTCCCATCCGTTCTTCTGAGGGCCCGTTCATCCTTCCCAATCATTTAGCCTCCCCCACGTGACCTGCATCTCCCCCTCTTCTCCATTAAGATGGTATATAGGCTCTCAAATCTCATCTTTTTTTTTTTTTTTCCGGGTATTTGCTTTTTTTCCCTCTTGGATGCCCTTGTCCATGTAATATTAAAAATTAATAAATGTGTTTGTCTTTTCTCCAGCTAATCTGCCTCTTGTCGTTGATTTCATTGACCCCGCTATCGAATCTAGAGGGTAGAGGGAAAGAGTTTCCTTTCCTACACTATTTGGGGCATCGATTCCTTTCTTAATATGCCTGATTTTCTCCTCTACCAGATGGTAAATTTCTTGTTATCTTCTTTCTTTCTCTTCCCTTGGGGCAATGACTTGTACAAGATTGGTGCCCCCTTGAAGCTTGCTGGGGAACAGAGCCTAGCAAGGGAAAGAAGAACATAAAAAACTTGTGAGTCTCTAATACCCCATTCTTGGCCAGGGTTAACTAGGCCCCAGCCCTGCCTCCCTCGGTTGGGCTCCAGCTCCTGCTGCAATGAAGAGAAGGCAGTTACTGCTCACCAGCTGCCTGGCCCTTATTAGAAAAGACTTTGACCTTAATAAGCCCCCAAGAAGGTGGTGGCCCCAGAAATGCTTGACCCGTTCTGGCCACCAGCAGGCAGACCTAGTTTACTGGGCTCTTGCTGTCTCTCTGTTTCATCCTCAGGACAAGAACTGCTTTATGAAAAGCAGAAGGCTGGAAAGTCTTGATAAGCCTCGCTACTTGTTCCAAGGCACACAATCCACGTTTGTGTGCACCCTGCCTCTAGAGCCTGGCCTTGTGTCCAGAACCCTTTTTTACTCTACAACAGCACCCCCGGAGCAGGGACAGTCGGGGAAGGTGAAACTCAAATTAGGCTGACTGTAGTCCTGGGAAATGGGGAGATTTGAAGCTACTTCTCTAAGAATCAGCCCTACTATTTGTTGATTGGAATTTGAGGATTACCCAGGTGAATGAGAATTTTTCCAAGGCCCCAAGGGTACCCCCATTAGCAGTAAAAACTCAGATTTCCTTGGCTTCGGCCCCCACTTGCATAACCCAGAACTTCGGCTTCTTCTGGTGCCGATTTTAGGAGGAGCACGTGAGCTCACTGTCTTGGCCCTGGAAGCCGAGGCAAGCATTGGTGCTGCCACTCCTGCCAGAGAGGCTAAGGTCGCAGCCCAGAGCACTGACCCCAGGATCCCCAACTGCCAGCCCTGGAGATCCCAGCTTTACAGCCCTCACCCCCGAGGTCCCCACTCCCCAGTGTGCTGCACCAGGTACCCCTTGGGGTGGAGTGAAATGGACCTCTCCCAGCCCCCATGGCACAGCGGGCCCTGCAGACCAGGTAAACCGCACCCATGCTACCCTGTGCAGTGCAGGCCCGTGGCCAGATCTCCTCACCTGGCAGGCCTGTGACTACCGTGGGGTGCTTGGCTAAGCAAAGCTGATATCCTTTTAGCCCCTGAAACAACAATTTATGGGCTGCCAGCTGCTTCCGGGGTTTGATAGAGGCCGGAAATCATCTTGGAGCAGATTTTTTTTTGTTGCTCTAGGAAGATATTTGTAGTGGCCCCTCGTGGTCCTATTAGTGGAGTCTGCTGGGGCGGGGGAAAGTGCAACAGGATCTTTTGTGGAAGACAAGGTCTTCTCTACCACTCTTCATGTGCAGAGCTGATCTCAAGAGAAAAAGGAGAGCCAACTTGGAAAAAAGTCCAGGAACTTTCTGGGGCTCACGGATGCTGTGGTGGCTGGGTGGAGCAGGAGCCTGCCCACCTCCAAGGAGGCAGCACCGGCCGTGACCCGGGATCAATCAGAAGTCCCCATGGTACCAGGGCCTGCCTGGCGCCCCCACCTCCTGGCTTCTCCAACTGCCCTGTGGGGGGTCCCTCCGAGAAGAGGGACCATGCATGAGGAGCCTCCGGGCCAGAGATCCTGACCCTGCCGCACACTAGCGTCAGCAGAAGCGCATGGACAGGTGTGGACGCAGTAGGGTTCCTACAGCCAGCTGGGCCTCAGCCTCCCTAACCGCATGACCGGTGGGAACAGTCAGGGCCCCAGAAGAGCACAGGAGCAAAAGGTGGTATCTCCAAACAATGGACTATTATTTGGCCTTCAAAAGGGAGGACGTCGTGCAATCTGCAACAGCACGGCTGAACCTTAAGGACGTGGCATTAGTGGAATTCGGGAAAGGACAGACATCGTAGGATTCCACTGGCATGAGGCCCCCTAGGGAAGGCGAACTCTGGGGACAGAGGGAGGATGGTCAGAGGCCGGGGCGAGGGGTGTCACGCCTGGGTCGGTACCAAGGGTCCCTTTGGGACGCTGAAAAACTTCCAGATCAGGGGTGGGGTGATGGTTTGCACAACGATGTGAATGTAGTTAATGCCACTGAGCTGCAGACTTAATAATGGTTAAAATGGAAATTTTTATGTGATGTATATTTTACTCTACATACACAGAACAATAATATCAGAGAGGTCATCTGGGACTTTTAAAAGGTCGGTGACAGGGCACCTGGGTGACTCAGTGGTTGAGTGCCTGCCTTCGGCTCAGGGCATGATCCCAGGGTCCCGAGATCGAGTTCTGCATCGGGCTTCCCGCAGGGAGCCTGCTTCTCCCTCTGCCTGTGTCTCTGCCTCTCTCTCGGTGTCTCTCTTGAATAAATAAATAAAATCTTAAAAAATAAATAGTCGGTGACAAAAGCAGCTTTTTTAAGGAAAGGTGTTGAACTTTTTTGGCAGGAGGTTAGATAGGAAAAACAGAAACACTTGAGGCAGGGGCAGGCCTGAAGCTCTAAAGACAAAGAAATAAACAAGCAAAAGAAAAAAAAAAAAAAAACCCACCAGGCTTCCACTTTCCTGAAGGCATCAGGCACCTGTTCGAGTCACTCCTTCTGCACGTTAGTGGTGAAGGCCCTAGGGAGAGGGTTGCTCTGGAGTCCCGACCATTCCCCTTCCCCTCAAGCCTCGTGCAGGGACCAAGAGGTGGACCTAGAGCACTGGACAGGGGTCTCCGGGAAGGGGAGCAGAATAGGCCTCCCCGATATATGCCATTTGGGCCTGAGGACTATTTTGAGCTGAAGATAATTCTGAAGAAGCAGATACAGGAAAAGCTTTCTGTCCTCCCCCTGTGTGCCTAAAAAGGGAAGATATAGATTTGTATGGGTGTCCCCCCCTGCCTTCTCTGTCAGGAAGGACACAAGTCAGTCCCTGGAGGCTTCTCTAGACCCTCGGTAGCCCAGAGACAGCACCAGAGGAATCTGTATCACACACCTTGCTAATACTAGCCCGCATCTTCCTCCGTTTCCCTGGCTATTTGCCTTCCCACACTCTGCCCTTAGAAGTTCAAAGTCTTCTCCTTTGTCCTGTCTCTTTTTGAAAAATACATTGTGATTTGGTGCAGAGGGTTCCATGGCTATGCACGAGGTGTCTGTTTGTAAACCTCTGTTTTTCTCTCATTATTCTGTCTTCTGTGAGTCAGATTTACAGAGCTCCAGCCACTGAACTTGAGATGGATGGAGGGAAGAATTTTTTTTCCTCTCCTACTCCAGCAGTATGGGAAGACTAGAAAAGTTCAAGAGAGGTGCTGGCTGCACCTGATCCTGATCTGATGGGCTGTGTGATATTTGACATCTGCAGAAAGGAGCTTTTGGAGGGGCTAGAAGCTTTCACTTCTTGAATATTGATCTCAGTAGTAGTTGCCCAGGTGCAAAAATTCAGGAAGCTGTATCCTTCGAACTTGTGCACTTTGCTTTATTTAAATTATAGCTCAATTTTAAAAAATTAAAAAAAAACCAATGGCCAAGTTTAGCCCTCAGAAATTCTAGATTTAAATAATCTGGGGCAGGGCTCAGGCATCAATATTTCTAAAGCTCCCCAGTTAGTTCTAATATGTAGCCAGCATTGAGAAACACAAGCATATCCTTGTGTGGGCTGGCCGGTGACTGGTCTACGCCCGGCCTTCGGAAGCTAGACCAAAGGGATCAACTTTGCAAACCCACCCTGCAGGCCAGCGCCCACGGACCCCTCACCTCTGCCTGGATATCTGAACCCCCAATGACAACGGCCTCCCAGAGTAAAAGCCAGAATCCGAGGCTTCGGCCTCCAGTGCCTCTGGCCAGAGCATCACCTCCCAGTAAGCCAGAGAGTCAGAGGCTTATCGCTGCAGGAAATCAGGGCCCACTGCTTCCACCTGGCACTAGACACATGGCCTGCAAGGATAGGGGGTACACGGTGAGGCAGGTGGTGGGAGGACACAGACGATTCCAAGGACCCTGGAGAAGAATGAGAGAGATAATTTTGGCTGGGGAGCCCTGAGTAAATGCAGTGTAAAAGCTTTGTGACTATGGCCTGGGGAGTCGTTGGAATGAGTATTTATGGCTGTATTTTTCATTGAGCTTGGCTAGAAGTCTTCAGAAATGAGAGATTTTTTTGGCACCAGAAGCCTTGCACCAACCAGCATATCTCTAAATTAAGTAGTGAAGCAGACAGGCTCTGAGTTACTGGACACAAATTTCATGCCACGGCATGAACATTCAAGCTTCCTGAAATGAGCTCTTACAATTAGACATTTAAAAATATCTAATGAATACCAAAGAAGAAAGAAAAAATGAAGTGAAGTCTACTCCAGTAGCCATTTAATGGCAGAAAGAGAGTATAGAGTTCATCTGCAGGGCAGCCCACGGCAGGGACCACCCCCCTCCTTCCCTTTCTTGAAGGTCAGAGTCACCCTAAACCACTCACATTTTCCCTGAATAACTTCCCAGCCTCCGAAGCTGTCGGGATACATTTGAGACACCCCATCTTCCCCTCGACCCCAAACATAAAAGCCGGACCTCCTTCATGCCTCTAGGCCCTCCGCACTCACTGTACAGTCTGTGCTACCTCACCAGGGCTCCCGGGCCCCAGGCCCCAACCCCACCACCCCTACCACACACACCCCCCTCTGACCGCCCCCCCAACCTCCTTCCCCGCCCCTCCCCTCAGCAGTTTCACTTCTCTCCTTCCTACTGTTTTCTTTCTCTTTTCTTCTTTGTCTTCTTCCCTTTTCTTCTCTATTTCAGGCCAAAATTCCAGTCATTTTGTGCCGCCCTCGTGATTTTTGCATATACTCAATTTACTTAAATTTTTTTTGACATTGCTGTTTTTTTCCCCCCTCTTGACTCCCTCTTGAAAACCTGAATACAATTACTTTTAAAAGGAGGTTTCCGTCAGTGAGAAAAAATCAGTATTCCTTGCTATAAGCAGGAGGAAACGATAAAACAGGAAGAGATATACAACGAAAACAGAGCAATGGTATGAAACTCTGGCTGGATCCTGTCGGTTGGGGACTGGAGGCCCAGAGCTGGAGGCCGACCCACCTTGGTGATGGGGGGAGATGGGAAATGTTAAGAGACGTGTCGAAGACAGACTAGCCCCAAGCTGAGGCCTTCTCTTTCACAGCATCAGAAGTGACGAAGGGATAATCCCAGCACCCTTATTGATTTAACGCCCTGTCCTTGGATCCTGTTGTGTCACCCAGGGGACCGTGATGAGACATCTCTGAGCCCTGCTGCCCTTTCTTCCGTCTCTCACTGCTCCCTCATCTCCTCCCATCTCTTTCTCCCTCCCCCCCCCCTTTTTAGTAGAGTAAGCAAGTACTTCGTTATTCGATGTTCTAGCGACCCATGAGCAAGAAGACAGAGGAAAGAGTTTCAAACCCTGGACAGATGACCCGAAGAGGCCCCTAGCCAGGCTCTCTCCCCGGCCCTCCGCCTCTCCTCCAAGACGCCTTCGTGCCCCCAGAACTGGGTTCGCCTTCCTCTCTGACATAGGTTTTGGAAACAGCGAGTGGAGATGCGGGGCCCGGTCAACTCCTCTGTCCCCCCCCAGGCAAACCCGGAGAAGAGTGACTGAGGTTGGGGTCGTGTGGACAGACTCATCGGGCAGGGACTCCCCACAGCACACAGAGGGACGGCTGTGCCTGACCGAGGAGCTGTGACACCGTCTTAAGGTAAAATCGGGACTTCCGTAGAAATATTCAAAACATGAACCACGTGTTAAAGGATTTATTTTGCTCAAATGATAGGACAGAGCCAGGCAGGTAGATGTTATAACTGGTTCAAAGGAAAAGTCAAAACAGCACAAATTTACTTGGAGTAAGGGAATGTTGAGATGAATTGCAAATGAAGACTGGAGTGGGGTTTTTTTTCCTGCCAATGTGGTGGGGGTGGAAAGAAGTCAAATCTCTACCTATAGGACTGAATTTACCTGTCTATCAATTACCTACAATTTACTGAGTTGCAAACCAGCTCGAAGAGTGGGACTAGGGCTTGAATCTCACGACCCTGGAGGCTGTGCTGTAGACGAGGGGCACGGATGATCCAGTTTCCCACTGCGACATGAAACTGCCCACCACGACGCTCTTAACCCACGGGAGACCCCGTTCATTTGATTAATGCTTCCTTAATGCCAGCTCCCGGGGGTGTACCCCACACCGACCAGCCCCCCCACCAGCCCTCCACCCAGCAGGTAGGGCTGGGAGCAGATGCTCCTTTGACAACAGCTGTCAGGAGAGCTGGGGACTTGGGTTCCAGGGGTGACTCATCACTAACAGCAGGAACAGCACGGACCAGGCCAGGCCACCTAGCCCTCCAGGCCTCCTCATTAAAGTAAGGACTGACAACTATGGGTGCTCTGTCTGGTTTCTCTGGCTCCAAAGTTCCAGAATTCCAGTAGGTAAGAAGCTGATGCTCATAAATCTCAAAGTAGCCCAAGGACTTCTGGCAAGTACCCAAGAGGCAACCCGCAGCTGGGCCCCACCAAGCCAGCCACGCCTCGGGCTGCAGGGCAGGTAAGCCTCGTCTTTAGGGTTCTCCCTTTGTTCGGTATTCTCATCCGCCCCTTCCCACCAACTTTTAACAGCTTGGGGCTCCCGATCCATACCCTCTGCCTCCCCCAGACTCAGGTCTCCCTGCACGGTGGACAGGGAGACACCCCGGGAAGGCTCAGAGAGGCCTCCGCACACCAGAGCCAGCCCCACACCACCCGGCCTGAGCAGGGCCGGTGGCACCTCAGGACCCCCTCACCCCGCACCCCCCGGCCCCCTCCCGCCTCCTCACAGGGAACCGTGTGAGTCACGGCAAGGGGGGCTGCAGGAGGCCGGATGCCCGGAGGAGCCAGGACCGCGGCGGCCCTCCCGCAGGCCTGTGCCCGAGGCCCGGCCAGCAAGCCAAGCCCACAGCCTGTCCTCCGGGCCGGGGCAGCTGGTGGCCCCAGGGACAGGAGGGGGAGGCGGGGCAGGGGCAGGAGCATCTAGTTTCCAGTCACTTCAGCCCTAAATTCTCCCCGAGACTGCCAGAAAAGATGCTAATAAAAGACCACTTGTGTGGCCGGAGTGTTTTCTTCGGACCTCTGCCCGGGAACTGGATCGGCAGCGCAGAAGCAAGGTCACCAGTCCCATCCGGTGGCAACACCTTTTGCTCGCTACTGACCCCTTCTGGGGTGACAGGGACAGCTTGGGGAGGCCTGGGCGGCAGCAGAGACAAAGAACATCTACCTGGACACCACTGCCAGGTTTTTACACCCAACGTCTGCAGGAGGATGATCTTCCCTAGACCTCAGGCCCGGGACTCAGAGGCTCACATTTTGGCAATCGCCTTTCCAACGAGGGGCCCCAAAACCTTTCATACGGGAATTTCTCTTTTGCCTGAATCTCCCTGACATTTCGTCCTAGGGAAATTGGGGACCCTCAGGAGAATGAGCTGAACAGGGTTAGGTGTTAGCACTGTCACCCTAGGGGCAGGGCAAAGGGTGGACCTGGGGGCAAGGCTAAGACCAGCCAGGGATCCTTAGAGGTTATTTGATGACTCTCGTAGGTGCTGGCTCTAGCAGGGGGCTTTAGGAAGTGCCCCACTGAAAATGTGGAGGGGCTGCAGGAGGACAGAGGCAGTAGATGGAGAGATGCGGGAAGGGACCCCTGAAGGTTGGGTGGAGTAGCCCCAGGGAAGGAGCCAGCAGACTAGCTCCACACACCCTCCACACCCTTCTTCCCCGCCCCCAGTTGATTTTTGCTGACCGGGTAAATGCTACATCCTTCAGGCACAACAGGACTCTAAGCAGAAGGGCAAGCATGAGACACAGAAAAGAGAATGAATGTTGATTTGGGTACAAGAGACGCGGGTTCTTACAGTGGCTGAGAAGGAGGACTTCGGCATTAATCTGTTCAAAGCCGGGCTTGGCCTCTCTGCCAGCCAGTGACCTGACACAAGTTGCTTTGTCTGTCAGCCTCCGTTTTTTCACCTGTAGAGAGTCTATAACACCTACCCTACGGGGTTTCAAATTTTTTGTTTTTAATAATTGAATGATTTCAATCGCTTAGGGCCTAGTAGTTCAGGAAATACAAGCACACACACAAAAATAATGCTATAAAAATAAGTGCATTGATTGTTATTAGGAGCCAGACATTGTATTAAGCATTCTGCATAATCTCATTTAATCTTTTCAACAGCCCCACGAGGTAAGTATATTCTGATCTCTGGTTTACAACTGAGAGAACCGAAGCACGGAGAGTGTAAACGTCTGACCCAAGTCACACAGTAAATAAGTGGTAGAGCCAGGACTCAAACTTGGATCTGTCCGACTCCAAAATCACGGGCCTTGACCATCACACTGATGACTTCATAACACGTACAGGTCAGGGCAGAGAAGAAAAGTCTTGGCTGGAGCTACAGATTGAGGAGCTGTCAGGATCTGATAATCGCCGAAACCAGTCAGAGACGGAAATCATCCAGAAGAAGCCAGTACACTTGAGGAGGGAAGGAAAGACCGGTATTTACAGTGCAAAGGATGAGAAGTCCCTGAACAGACTGAACAGGAAAGGCCAGAGAGGTAGGAGGGGGTGATATCGATATCGAGGGAGGAGGGCAGGCAGGCTTCAAAGAGGAGGTGTCCACAGGAGCACCCTGAGCCGGCAGCTGTGGCTTCAGATGAGCCCAGGGATGGGTCCCCCAGGAGCCCAGGGATGGGTCCTGCAAGAGCAGGGGAAGGGCAGAAGCCAGGATGAAGGGATTGTGAGAAACAGGTGAGCCTTGGCAGGAGCGAGGGAGGGTGATCCTGACAGGTGGGGCGGGCGTGGCGGGGGTGGCCTCTGGATTCCTGAGGAGTAACGCACTGAGACAGAGAAAGGCTTCCTCCAGCAGCAGGAAAGGACAAGCATTCTGAGCGTGAGGGGTTTTACGGCCAACGGTCTCTCTTTCCTGTGAAATTAGAAGTCAGCTGCAAAGGGTGTGCGCTGGGAGCCGGGTAGGCAGTTGGAGCGAGAGCCATGGTGAGACGGGAGACCACTGCTGCGGAGAAGGGGGCTGGGGTGGCGGGGAGCCGGGCTGGGCCCAGGACTGCCCAGCAGGGGAGGCTGGCCGATGTTAGAGACGGTGCACCGGAACGGCCGGTGAGCTCATTGGGGGTGTTTTCACCAAGAGCTTCAAGAGGCCCCAACGGGGCTGCCCACAATCCCAGTTTACCCAGGGTGGTTCCAGTTTTAGCACTTGAGATCTGGGATCCCAGACTTCCGTTTAAAAAAAAAAAAAAAGAAGAAGAAGCAGGGGTGGCTGCGGAGGGCAACGGCGGCAGTGTCCATCAGAGAGGCGACAGTGGCCCAGTGGGGTGTGAACGCTATCATAAAAATTCATCTCGACTTTAGATTTTCACCTGCTCAATTCTCACCGTCTCTCTCCTGCCTGAGATGCGTTATGCATGTGCCCGTTAGCTCTAACCGATGCTGTAGTGAACCTTCTGACGTGTCTTCCTAAATCCTCCACCCAAGCACTCAGACCCCCTGACCCTGGAGGACACTCTGTACTTTCCTACTTCCAGCCCCCGAAATACAGCGTCCCCCCCCCGCCACCTCCTACCAGGTAGCCAGACCCCCCCATCCGTCACGGCCTGCCCCGAACCTAACCACTTAGTCTATAACCACATAATATCAGTGCCCTCAAGAACCTTTAAGACCATCCAGGCCAGTATCGTGTGTCTTCAGGGAGCTCCCTGTGTGGACATAGCTCCCGGAG
Organism: Nyctereutes procyonoides; assembly: GCF_905146905.1. Lineage (NCBI taxonomy): Eukaryota > Metazoa > Chordata > Mammalia > Carnivora > Canidae > Nyctereutes > Nyctereutes procyonoides. The sequence continues at coordinate 65,421,252 of NW_026575049.1, forward strand.
AGTGGGTCCAATTTTACACTTCTCAGGGGTCCTCTTAGCCCCCAGCACAATGACTGATACACAGAACAGATGCTCACTAAGTACTTATCGACTGACGGATTAATCAATAAATGCTCACAGACGAGGACTGAGCGTAACTGCCCTGCTTTTGAATCTTGCAGCCCTCAGGAGAGACAGCTGGGGAAGGTGGGACCACAGGCTGGCGGAGGACCCAAGAGGTCCTGCTGGGCAGCCCCGGGACCCTGGGGTGGGGAATGAGCGATTACAAAGCTGAAAGCCACAGAGATCACCACCCCTCAAACGGACACGTTAAATGACAAATTATAACCCTGGACTGTCTGCGCGGTGCACGTGGGTATCGTGTCTGCTGGAGGGACTGCGCCCGCTGCCGCCCCGTCACTGGCCACTCTTACCACAGCCCTGGGGGCCGAGATGTTTGGTGGGGGGTGGCGAGCTGCAGAGTCCTCCGTAGGGAAACTGCCTTTCTGGGCCCTGGGAGGGGTGGGGGCACGGGGGGGCTTGGAGGGGCCTTTCTATCCTTGGGGGCAGCAGAGCAGCAGGAGGAGGTCTGGATCCACCCCACCCCACCCCCCACCCCCGGATGATTTTGGATTTCCAAGGAGCCCGGAAGATCCTGAGGATTCTGGATCCACTCTGGGCTTCATGGTGGGGTCTCTTTTTAGTGATCAGCGGCCCAGCGGGCTCATTGGTTTTAAGAATTGGTCCACCAGCAAGCACACCTTGACTGAGGGCTGCTTAGGGGCGTGGGGGGCGGGGGGCGGGAGGGCAGCAGCCCAAGCACAGGCCCCAGCCCCTGTGAGGGAGTCACAGTGCAGCTGACGTCTTGGCACCTGCAGCCTTAGACGGTGGGCGAGCAGGAGGTGGGTGAGCAGGATCCGAGCAGCTCGGGCCACCCGGCCTTCCTTGCACCGGCTGTGCCCATGTTCCCTTCAGACCTCACAGCCCCAGCCCTCAGGGCACATGCCGCGGAGTGCACGCCCTAGGGGTACAGCTACAGGGTACAGGCCGCGGGGTGCAGGCCGTGGGGTGCACACCCCCGGGGTACAGGCCATGGGGTGCAGGCCGCGGGGTACAGCTATGGGGTACAGGCCGCGGGGTGCAGGCCCAGGGGTACAGCTACGGGGTATAGGCCGCGGGGTGCAGGCCTCAGGGGTACAGCTATGGGGTACAGCTATGGGGTACAGGCCGCGGGATACAGGCTGCAGGGGTACAGCTACGGGGCACACACAGTGGGGTACATGCCCCTGGGGTACAGCTGCGGGGTACAGGCTGCGGGGTGCAGGCCGCAGGGGTACCCACCCCCCGGGGTACACTCTGCTGGGCGGCAGAGGAAGAGGCGGCCTCTCCTGGCTTTGAGGATGTAAGGGCAGGAGCCGGGTGGCAAGGCCATGTTCCGGCCTTAGGGGCGGCCAGCCTGCGAGGAGGAAAGGATCCCAAAGAGATAAAGGTACAGGGGAGCACCAGCGGGGACAGACAGACGCCGGGGTCTAAGTCTCTCGTTGGTCAGCCCCCCAGCCCCCACCGAGGCCACAGGCTCTAGCTCCCTGATGAGGTTCAAGGACACGCTGTGCCCAAAATATGGCATCTTGGCACCTTGAATATTTCAGGCTGAGGGTTTTGGAGAAAACAGCAGAAGCCAGAAGATGACTCTGAGCGCCCCCTTCTTCCCTGGAAGGAATCAGGGAACCCGCGGAACCCCGTGGGAGAGGCCGCCCTCGGCCCGAGGAAGGGAGCTTCGGATCTCTGCGGCCGAGGGCCAAAGGGCCCGAGAGGAACCCTACAAAGAGGCCTCGCTAGACCTCCCCCAGGTCGCCGCGGCCCTCAGGCCCCTTCCCTCCCTTGTCTGAACTCTTCCGCAGACCCAGCATAAGACACCCCGGTTTCTTCCCGCCTCATTTCCTCCTGAAGGCTCGTGGGGCACAAAACACTCGATGAAACGGGTCTGTCTGCTGCTGTCCCGCTCCCCTGTCTGTGGGCTGAACTTTCGGCCGCGGCCCGGGGCCGTGAGGCCTGAGGGAGACGTCTTTGCTCCCTCGGGTGAGCCGACACTTTCCCCCACCCCGTTCTACTTTTAGCGAGGGGAGGCCAGGCTCCCCCCACCACCCCAGTCAGAGGAGCCCCAGGAAGGAAGAGGGGACACAGACCTTGTTCGGGGGCGGTGAGGCCCCGGAGTCCTTCAGGAGGAGGACCTGGAGGGGTGGAGAGGAGAGAGAGCGCCCCCCTTCCCTGCACCCTAATCCCCTTCCCCTTTGAAGGCAGAGCCGGGACGCGCCAGCAGTCCGGCCTCGAGCTGGCTTTATTTCATCTTCTGATGTTGTCCACATCCCTCCAGCCATTCTCTTCTTTTCGACCCACTTCTAACCCTCAGCTTTACTTGGTAACCGTGTTTTGAAATGTCCAAAAGCCTGCTCATCCTGTGACCCTCGCTCTGGGGAGGGGGGCAGCTAAGGGACCCTAGATCCCTACTTCTCAGGATCTGCATGGGACGCCCTGGCCTGCTGCTTTGGAACTGCACACCAGACAAGGGCAGGGTTCTGGATGTTCTCATGGCAAACCTGATCTACATCCCAGAAGGAGCCTTCTGGATCACCAACTGGATGCGGGGCGGTGTTCATTGGGCAATGCTTGCACCAAAGGCCTGTTTGCCAGCCACATCAGGGTGCCGCTGGGGCCTGAGCCCACCTGTCTACCCCCCAACCTCTGACTCTTCCGACCATGCTCCTTCCTGCTGCACCAAGGTGGGGCTGGCCGCCCTCCCCCACTCAGTCCTCTGTGACTCAGTGGAAGCCGGTGGCCACTTCCCCCCACCCCACCCACACTCACATTCCAAAGGCCAGCTCACTGGCTTCCTGGCACTCGACCCACACCCACCAGGCCTCTGCCTGGAGTCAAGAGTCATCTCTTTACGGGATGATTTACCAGGGCCGCGGCCAGCCCTGTAGTGGAAGGGCTCACGTGTATTCGCCTCTGAGCGCGTGCCTGTCTTTCCACAGCCAGTAGCTGGCCTCCGTGAATCTTCCTTTTGACCCCTGGCTGACCTGGGGCACCTTGTTTAAGGGAACTGGAGACCTGTTCCTCGGTGTTGTACCTAGCACAGTCAGCGTGGAGGGTCATTAGGCCACCCCGCCCCTGCCGCCACCCCAAGGCTTCCCCAGCACCTGACACATCCGGCCACCTGCACATGGGCTCAGTGGGGCCAGGGTAAACGTGGAGCGGGTGACACCTGGACTGAAGCCCTAGCTCTTCCACTCCAAGGCCTCGAGGGCATCCTCATGTGACCCACCTAAGCCTCCGTCCCTCACCTGAATAGTGGGTGTGATAGCTTCTGCATCTCATCCATTCCAGGATGTACAGGTGTTTACCTTTTAATAAAACCCCTGAAACTGGGAGATGCAGGATATGTCTTCCAATCAATGCAGACGTCGGGAACTGTACGACCATTTGCTGCAATGCCCCTCCCTGCAGGAGCCCGCCTCCCCTCTGCGGAGCTCAGGGGTGGCCATGTGACTTGCTCCGGCCAGTGGAGTGTGCAGGGAAGTGACATGTATCACATCCTGGCTGTAGCTTTAAAAGGCAGCCAGTGCAGTTCCAGATAGAGGCTGTTCCGTGGGCCTGGGTCCCACGGTGGAGACCAGGTGGGGTCCCTGGGCATTTAAGGGGAGAGGAGCATAAACCTTTCTTCTTTAGCCATTGAACTTTGGGGTTCTGTTTTGACCACACAATCTCCCATATCCTGAGCAGTATCAGCTCTTCCAGTTAATCAAGGTTTTTTTTTTCTTTCTTAGCTTCTCGTAATGGTGCAACTCACCATCGATGGTGATGTCAATTCGGTGAAACACAGTGGTCCCTCTCACGGACCCTATGAGCCCGTCACTTAGCACAGTGTCTTGCCTGCAGTGAGTGTTTGATTCGCCTTTGCCATTGTCATATTTCTAGCCCTCTGCGCACAGCCAGCGTGCATTGTAAGTTTAGAATAATGATCTGATGACACGGAGACTTTGCAGCCCCCTCAGATCCCTTGTGGAACGAGAAAGGGTATAAATAAGTTCAAGTAAGGGAAAATGTGGCTTTGGCACTTGCTACTGGTGGTTCTTTGGGGGTGTAGGTGTTTTAGATGGCCTTCCCGAAAGCCAGCCATTAAAAATAGCCACTTGTTTAGGTAGGTAAACTAAGAATGCTGATTAAATCCTTCCCCCCCCCCCCCGAAAAAAAAGAAGCAAGCAAAGCCATTAAGGAACACTCAGAATCTCAGCCACGGATGGGAAGGAAATATAGGACATCTTTGGGATGTCTTTAAGTTGTCTTTTTCTGTAAGAAAGGTGTGCCACTTTGGAAATTTAAAAAAAATAACTAAAAGAACCACTTTGGGGGGGAAAAAAACGGAAAAACTCTGAAAAAGAAAGATCAGTGTTTCACCAAGGAGTAGTTTGTAGAGGTGGAAGTTCAGGCATCGGAGAGAGAAGTGGGGCTATTTTAGAAGTGGGAGTAGAGACCTCGTCATGCCACGTGGGCATATGGAAGGCTTACGCAGATTGTGTGAGAGTTTTGTAGGCAAGGATGTCCCCTCCCTTCTATAGGCGAAGCCAGAATTGGTCCCCATGTGTGTCTGCCCTTCTCCCCTGCACAGTGCTGCTCCCGTGATGTAGAACTCCCAGTCCCCTCCTCCCCACAACCAGCCCCTGTTCAACTACCCGAGAGCTCCTCCCAGAACGCAAAGCAAGCCTGACCCTCTGCTGATTAAATCCTTCCCAGGCCTCCTGACCGAGGCAGGGAAACTCTCTCCCTGTGGAGCCCCTTCCTTATTTCCAGCCCTGCTTTCTGCCTCCACCCTTTCCCCACATCTAGCCTTCCTGAAGCTTCTCCCTGGGATGTCCCACCCCTCCTTTGCCTACTGAGCAGACTCCTACTTTGCCTCCAATCCCTTCCTCAAAGCCACTTCCTTTGCGCCGCCCTCCTTGATTGCTCCCCGGGCACGGCCCTTCGTGTACCCCCCTCTGCCTGGGTCCATCGGCAGGTCTGTCTTCTCCACCAGAGCACGAGCTCTTTCAGAGCAGGTGCTGGGCTTCGTTGTTGTCTGTGCCTTGCTGCCAGGCGCAAAGCCTAGCATCGACGGTGCCCAGGGTAAGGCCGCCGCAAAGCGGTAGAGCATAGTGGCAATGAGCCTAGACTGTGAGGTCAAAGCCAGGCTATGCTACTAGCTGTGACTTGGCATCTCCGTGCCTTGATGTCCCTTACCTATAAAAGGGGTAATGATACTTCCTATCCCACAAGTTTTTGGTGAAGTTTAAATGAGGAGACATACACAAAGCATTTGTCACTCATTACGTGCGAGTTGTTACTATTACCCTTGTTATTTCTGAATAAGGTGCAGGAAGGGCACGCCTAGCCCTCCTCTTCATCAGCTCAGCGATTTTGTTTAGGCAAGACTATCTCTCTGAGACACTCAGGGCTTAGGTACTTAGAAGTATTTTGTGCCGATGACACGCTGGCGTGTTGGCTTCCTAGAGAAACTCCGGCAAATTGCAAAACTCCATCTCTGTGCTTGAAGGCTCTTGCCTATTTCTTCGGCCCTTGTCCATTTGCGGGGAGCACATTTAATAACCCAGAGTGTTAGAAAAGTCTTGGCAGGAAAGGGTTAATCCCAGAGCCTTAGAAGGAATTGGGCTCTGGGGAAAGCAGGGCTTCCAGCCCATGGTGGAGAATGAGGCCTTTCTGCAACCATCTGAGGTGCTGGGAGGCATCGCCATGGTGATGCGGAGTGTGGGTCCACTTGCCATCCATGTGGGGCTTTTTATTTCTCCTGTTCTGAGGAGGTTCAGTTAAACCACATTATGATGAAATGAGGCACAAAGGGAAATGCTTTGCTCAGCCAGGGTGGCGTGAGAAGCTATGGGAAAGGCAGGGACTTGCTCCCCGATGCTTTCAATAACAAGTATCTATGAAGCCTGTTCCGTACCCGGCCCGATTCCAGGTATGGAGAACAAGTCAGACCTAATGGAGATGGCAAGCAATCATGAAAGAGGCAAACATATGCCATATTTCACTGATTCTAGGATGCCCTCCCCACCCCCAGCATTTTTAAATCCCTAAAATCAGAATAGATGCATCTTATCATTCTTGGTGGTCCTAAGAACATTTTTTCTTGTATAGTGATACATAAAATAATGCTGCACTTTACAATCGATGGCACCTGAGGTTTAATAAAATATAATAATATGTTTCAGGTGATGGCGTCCTAACCCTCCTTGATACTGATTTCTTTCCCTTCCAGGCACGTTGCAGTAGAAACTTAAAGCCTCAAACAGACCATGATCTCTCTGACTGATGGATCCCTGGGACTTCCTTAGAAATCCTCAGCTCTCTCAGTTATATTTCCTTTTTTTTTAAGATTTTATTTATTTATTCATGAGAGACATACACACACAGAGGCAGAGACACAGGCAGAGGGAGAAGCAGGCTCCATGCACCGGGAGCCCGACATGGGATTCGATCCCAGGTCTCCAGGATCGCGCCCTGGGCTGAAGGCAGGTGCTAAACCCCTGAGTCATCCAGGGATCCCGAACTTACTTCCCTTTGAAACCAAGAAGGATCCTGCCTGTATCTGCAAAGAATTTGTTTGGCTGCAAATAAGAAGAAAATCCAACTTATAGTGACTTACACTAACTTGCTTAATCCCAGGGCTGGTGCAGCTGCTCAAATAAGTTGTCAGATACTCAGGACTCTTCTATCATTTTGCCCTACCATCCTCAGCTCATGGCTTTTTTTTTTTCTTTCTTTCTTTCTTTCTTTCTTTCTTTCTTTCTTTCTTTCTTTTTTTTTCGGTTTTGCTGTTTTTAAAAATTTAATCCAATTAATTAACATAATGTATTTTTGGTTTCAGAAGTAGAGGTTAATCTTTTTTTAATATTTAAATTTTTATTTAAATTCAATTTGCCAGCATATTGCATAATACCCAGTGCTCATCACATCAGTCTTACATAACACCCAGGTCTCATTACATCTCGTGCCCTCCTTAGTGCCCATCACCCGGTTACCCCATCCCACCCCCCTCCCCTCCTGCCATCCTCAGTTTGTTTCCTATGATTAAAAATCTCTTACTGTTTGTCTCTCTCTGTGATTTCCTCTTGTTTTGTTTTTTCCTCTTTTCCCCTATGATCCTGTTTTGTTTCTTAAATTCCACATGAGTGAGATCATATAATTGTCTTTCTCTGACTGACTTATTTCACTTAGCATAATATCTTCTAGTTCCACCCACGTTGTTGCAAATGGCAAGATTTCATTTTTTGATGGCTGAGTAGTATTCCACTCAGCTCATGACTTTGGTCCTCATGGTCACAATATGGCTGCGTAATTCTTGGCCTTACATCCATATTCCAGGCAAGAAGAAGGAAGAAGGGCAAAGGGCTCATCCGTCCTTTTGTTTTTGCTTTTTTTTTTTTTTTTTTTTTTTAAGTCAGGGAAACAAGCTTTTCCAGAAATCTCACCTGGCTGACTTTGCCTGCATCTCATAGGTCTAGCATGCTGAGCTAGAAAGAGTGATGAAAAAGATAATTGTGGATGAAGATGAGAAGCAACAGTATCTGCTCTGCTGAAGAAACAGAACAATGCAGTTCTACGAGCGCACTATGTGTATGTAATAGCGCTGGTGGTGGGACTCAGAAGGAAGAGGGGGCACGTTTCCCACTTTGGAAGGGAAATCTCTGATGGATTTGTCTCACCTGAGAATGTGACAGAAGCTGGTCAGTACACACTGAGACAAAGCCTGGCTTTCTTCACACTTGTCTCCAAATATCTAGTCCACTCGAGAAACAGGATGATCTCACGGACTTGGCCATGTGTGACTAACTCCCAAATAAGAGGAAAATAAGCACGTCAGATCTAACTCGCAGAGTAGAGACTCCATTCCTCCCAGAGAAACTGAAATGACTCCCAAAAGACAGTAGAAAGCGAGGGAACGGGACTGCTAGATGGAGAGCCGGGAGATGGAGAAAGTCTCCTTCAGCACACCCTCGTGTCTTGAGGGCAGGCCCCTAGACTTGGGCAAGGCCCAGCCAGGTTCTCACACCAACGGGAGGGAGAAAGGGGGCTGGATCAGTGGACCCTGGGGGTGGGGGTTGGCTGTTGGGGAAACAAGCACATTAACAAAGGTGTCACCCCTCTGACTACCTGCTTTATCAGTCTGGCGGTCTTGCTCTTCCAAACAGCTTTTCAGCGTAGGCTTGTCAACTGACACGTCCATGTAATTTCTTTTGGAAATGGTTGAAAAACTACACACACTCACAGAATGTAGGTTGCCAAAATGGCCACAATCTTTTGTCATTCCACTTTGCAAGATGACTTTTCAGCCCCTCCCACCAATAGCGAGAGGCTATTTCTCTACACATTTTTTTTAAAGATTTTATTTATTTATTCATGAAAGACACAGAGGAGAGAGAGAGGCAGAGACACAGGCAGAGGGAGAAGCAGGCTCCCTGCGGAGAGCCCGATGTGGGACTCGATCCCGGGATGGGAATCACGACCTGAGCTGAAGGGAGATGCTCAACCACTGAGCCACCCAGCCTCCCCAGATTTCTCTACACCTTGAACTCAGGCTGCCCTAGTGACTTGCTTTGCCCGGAACAGTGCGGTGGGTACTGTTTGTACAGTTCCCCACCTAGGCCTCAGGAGAAGGCACCTACTTCTCCCGGGGGCACTCAGGGGAACAGGCCAGGCCAGTCTGTCATGAACCGAGGGGCCGCATTGTGCACAGGAGCTGCCCCTACTGAGGCCGCCCCAGACGCGCCAGCCCCTAGGTGACGGGGCAGCTGATGGCAGAGCACGAGTGAGCCAGCCTCAATATGCCAAACTGCAGAATCATGAGCTAAATAACTGTTGTTTTTAAGCCACTGGTTTTGGACAGTTAAACAGAAAGAGCTAACTGATACACCAACTGTGTGCCAGCCACTGGCTTTGTACTTTATGTAATTGCCCTCTTTCTTTTAATCGTATTAGTGCTTATTAGTGTGTAGAATGTTCTGGGGGGAGAAATAGCTCCCAGCCCACCCCTCAGCTTGCTTCTTCCATTCTGATTGAATTTCTGTATAGTCATTTGCTTCGAGTCTCTGACAAACGGACTGGCATGTTCTGTGATAACCCCTATCCCTCCTCTGTCTCCTGTCCCTTAAAAGTGTGTGGGGTTAGGGAAGTGGCAGTCCAGTTGGAATCCATCCAACTTCTCATTCTACAAGGGGCTCTTTTGGAGCTTTCTTACCGTGTTTAAGTATATGTAGGTTCCTAGATGTCAAGGACCAAGGGGTGACCCTTTGGTGCACTGATCACACCAGTCATAGGGCACCAAGAAAAGAATGAAAGATCCTTAATACTTTGTATGCAGAAAGATGTGGGAGTAGATGAAAGGTAGTAGCTCAAAGCCTTTGGCAGGATGACAGTCACCAAGGCAGTGACCATGATGAGTGCCAAGCCTGGGCAGGCACATGCCAAAAGGCAAGTCGCGGCCTTGGGCTGGTGGCTCCGGCCGGGACAGGTGTGCTCAGCTGTGGATACCCCTCACCCTGGAGCTCATTGCAGGATGCCAGGCACAGTTTGCTGTACCCCTTGGGATAACAGACACTGATTTAAAGTCAAGGTGTCTGCCAAAAGATAATAGCTTTAAATGTAAAATTACAAATCATTATGGGTAATGTGATGCAAATTGCAATAGAAGCATTGGCAGTATTTTACTTTGGTTTCATTTTTGCTTTCCTTGCATTGCCAGCCTTGTCCAAAGTCGTTGCTAGGGATGCCTGATTCGCACCCCATTGACCCTTGGGCTCTGGCACTGATGATGTCCACCCCAAAGGACATGAGTGGCGCCCAACGAAACCGCAGAGGAGCCCTCCTACCCACACCAGCCGTGGTTATTTCTAAGAAACCCAGCCTTCACTGTCTCAACGCTGGTGCCTTTGTTTACCCTGTATGCCAGCCTTGGAAGTCAATTTTCATGGCGAATCCAAAAGGCAGCCTTCCCCGAATGCTAAGGGAAGGCTTTTAAATAACCAGTTGGCTGGATTTGTTTCCTCTACTGTCTCTAGGCCTCTGCTGGAGGAGGAAAGACTTGTAAGCCCCTGGGTCCTTAAAAGGTTCAAGCTCCAGTTCAGTGTTCTTTCTTCCCAAGGGATGGGGGAAATGGAAAAGTGGCCATTTCTCAACGGTTTCCCTTTGCAGCCATGGGGAGGTGGATGTTGCTGAATTTAAGATCTGTCTCTAAGCAGCAAAACCAGAGGAGAAACGAATAAGCAGGAAAAGAAAAAAGAAAAAAGAAAAAAAGAAGAGCACCCAGGAGTGTTAAAACTCTTTTGAAATGTCCTATATCAAACTTCTTTCAAGGAAGGAGGCCCAAATCGGCTGCCCGTTCATTCCCTGAGAGAAGCCCTAGCAGACATAACCCCAAATACAGGCGATGTCTCCAAGGGGCGGCGGCTGAGGGGATCCTTGACCAAGGTTTCTGGAGTTTTCAGGTTGAGAACTGTCTCCTTGAGGGGCTGTGTGGGTCTCACCTCACTTTCCTTTCTCTCTGCTCCCCTGCGGCCTCCTGTTTCCGAGGAGCTCAGTGCTCATAATAACAAGGAAACCCAGAGGCTGAAAATAGAGCTGATTTCCCAGAACCTCAGGTACCAGGAGGGGAGAGGGTGGGGACTTCTTGGACATGAGCTCATGTGAGTTGATGACATGTGGTCGTTCTGTGCCCCACAGCTCTGTCCTGGTGACAGAGAAGGAAGCCAGTCTCACTGGGAAATGCTGCAGAAGTGTGCACCATGGTTTCGTGGGAAGAGCTGAGCTTCCACACACTGGCAACACGGGCCGGACTCAGATGATTTCTGTGGCTGGAACTGCTTTTCCTAATGAAAGTGCTCGTTCAGTTCCTCACCACGGGAGCTGCGTTAGGTCAACAGCTCCAGAAGTCTTGCTTTGCTGTTTGTTTGTCACTTGAGCACTTGGGGTCATCTGTGGACGAGGTCTGTCAGCCCAGACATGTCCTCCCAGAGACCTTTGGCTTAGGAAGGACACTTCAGATGGGTGTGAAACATATCATTTCCAAAGAAGCTTTGGAACTTGTCCAGATGGTCCTGAGCCCATCACGTTACACACCACCTAGGAGCAAGGTGTCCTCCCTCAGCTGCTGACACTGTCCACCGCACACCTGAGCCTGAACATCTCCTTCTCCAGCTTCTTTGCTCAGAATACCGACCCAAGAAAATAATAATAGCAAAGTTGTCTAGTAGTTCTCCGTTGCCGCATAATATATTATCTCAAAACTTTGCTGCTTCAAACAGTGGTAAACGTTGATTATCTCACCCAGCTTCTGTGGAGCAGAAATCCAGGAGTGACTTAGCTTAACAGCTCTGGTGCAGAGTCTCTCGTGAGGTTTTAGTCGAGATACCAGCTGGGGCCATAGTCATTGGAAGGCTCGACAGGGGCCGGAGGGCCCGCTTCCAACATGGCTCCCTTACCTGGCTGGCGACTTGATGCTGGCGATTGAGAGGAGATTTCAGCTCCTAAACTATGTGAAGGTATTACTATTATTAAATCTAAGTATATGTTAATTATTAATACAATTAAGTAAACAATTATTTTTTTAAAAGATTTTATTTATTTATTCATGAGAGACACAGAGAGAGAGGCAGAGACACAGGCAGAGGGAGAAGCAGGATCCACGCAGGGAGCCTGACGTGGGACTCGATCCCGGGTCTCCGGGACCACACCCTGGGCCGAAGGCAGGCACTAAACTGCTGAGCCACCCGGGCTGACCAAGTAAACAATTATTTAACTAAAATACTAAGGGGAATACTAATATATCCACGGGCAACTGGGTGGCTCAGTGGTTGAGCATCTGCCTTTGGCTCAGGTCATGACCCCGGAGGTCCTGGGATCGAGTCCCATGTCGGGCTCCCTGCATGGAGCCTGTTTCTCCCTCTCCTTGTGTCTCTGCCTCTCTCTGTGTGTGTCTCTCATAAATAAATAAATGAAATCTTAAAAAAAAAACCAAAAAATCAAAAAACCAAATTTCCCTACTGCTGTAACTTAGCCAGCACCCGTTTATGTGGACACCTGTCTCCTGTGGGGCGCATGTCTACCTGGCTCTGCTGAGCTGGGTGCTATGCGGGGTCAGGAACCCCGAGTCACTTCTATTCCCCACGTCCTGCCATCATGTGGTCCTGGCCAGCTCGCCTTCCCCTGTTGCCGAGTGGTTTCCTCAACATGACACACACACTCAACATGAAGAGAATTCAGTAGAATCACGTTCTACGGGGAGGCCACCCCACAGTGGGGATGAGACTGACCCTGGAGGGAATCTCCACACGTGTCCAATGAGAGTGAGCCGGTCCACACACAAGGCCCCGAATGGACCCACAACATCAGGGGTGCAGCAATCCATGGGAACGGAGGAACAGGAGCAGAGGCCCCAGGGATTTCTTTCCTAAGGTCAGAGGCTTCACCCTCTCCCGAGTCCCAGGCAGGGTGGCCAGGGGGGAAGGAGGCTGGCCGCCCTCAGATGTGGTCCTGGTCCCAGTGGAGGAGTCAGTCCTCCCAGAGCTGTGGAGGGCCCCCAGGGAAACAAACCCTTGATGTTTCGAAGGAAAATGTGTTCTCTCCCACCCAGAACACCCCCTGTGGGCTCACCCCCGAATGGGCATTGTCCAGAAGGGGAGGAGGAACAAACAGGGGAAGGGGGGCATTTCCTCTCAGGGCCTGGATTGCCGAAACGGCTGCCCTAAGACTCTTCTCTGTGGGTCTCCGGGACGGTATGCCCTGCTGCTTGTCCCGAAAGTCCCTTCTCCTGTCGCCCTCCCTCTAGAGAATGGATTTCCTCTCCGCTGTTTCTCATCTCTCCACTTGCCCACTCTCTCCTCCCTGCTCCCTGCTTGCCTAGAGAAGAAACCCACTTCCCATTAAACCAGAAAGGGGATGTGTGGGCACAGAATCACCGTGTGGCTGGGCAGTCCCACTCACAGTTATTATATACCCACAAGCCTTGAAAACAGGTATTGAAATGAATACTCATAAATGGACGCGCCCAGCACCGTTCTTCATACTAGCCAAAGGTATCAACGACTCAAATGGCCATAAGAATGAACAAACAAAATCTGATATCTTCTGGTATATTCATGTGGTGGAGCATTACTCAGCCCTCAACAGGAATGAAATACTTAAACACCCTACAGCACGGATAAACCTTGAAAACATCATGCTACGTGGAAGAACCCAGACACAGAAAAGGTCACCCGTTGTACGATTCCATTTACATGAAACTTCCAGAGTCAGTAAAGCCATGGAGGCAGAGAGCAAACTAGTGGATGCCAGGGGTTGAGAGGAAGGGGGGAATAGGAAGTGATTGCTTGATAGGCATGGGGTTTCCTTTTGGGGTGATGGTGATGAAGATGTCCTAGAAGTGAAAAGAAGCAATGGCTCCACAACACTGAATGCGCTCAGTGCCACTGAACCACACGCTTTAAAATGGTTAATGGTTAATTTTCAGTTATGTGAAATATATCTCAAAAAAAAACCCAAAAATGCCAGTGCTTAGAATATAAAATCTAATAATTTGGGTGGGGTCGGGGAGGAAGAAAGAAATGTTTGAACTCATGTAAATGAAAAGTCTGAAGTTGGCTTCAGACGTGGTTGGTACCTGGGACTGGGTGGTGCTGTCAGGGTTTGGTCTCCATCTCTGAGCTCCATGAGCATCTCGGCGTCCCTCACTGGCCTGGTGTCACAGGATGTTAGGGAGCGAGCGAGAGAAGCTTGGTCGTGCGTCTGTCCTTGGGCCAATCACTGTGATCAGAGTATGGATCAGATGAGCTGTCTGCTGATCTGGCTCCAGTCTAGGATGGGGTAGAGGGAGAAGGTGTGAGGTCAGTGCCACCAAAGCACAGGGGCAGAGGGGGTCACCGTGGAATGGGGAAGGGTAATTGCCCCAAGGTAAGCGTGCTGGGTAGCGAAAGTAGTCCTTCGCGAAGCCTTCGCTGGGCCAGGGCTGGGCCCCCTTGCCGTCTTCCCTGGAGACCTCCCCTCCTCCCCGCTCACCAGGTGCCAAGGCCCAGCTGCTTCCCCAGAGCATCTCTGCCCGAGGTCCAAGGGCCGCAGGAGGAAGAACGCTGAGGCCATCCTTACATTAATCATTTTATCTCAGGTAGAAACGCATCAGCACGCTTAGAAAATACTAGGGGGACAATATACAAAAATGATACCCGGTCTATCATGGGGTGGTGGGATTATAGTTGATTTTTTTGCTCTCTTTTTTATGCCTTTGGTCCGAATTTCTTTTTATAGAGCATGTTCTACTTTTATATTCAGAAAGCAGCTTTTTTTTTTCTTTTTAAACAAGAAGCCTTCATACCAAGGCATATTTCTTTTTATTTTTTTTCTTCAAAATTTAACAAAGGATGAAGAGAATTGAGACCCTGAATCCACCTTCAACACAGGGTGGTGTCTCTTTTTTTCTTTAATTTTGGCACTTTTTAAGGATTTTATTTATTTATTTATAACTAATGAGAGAGAGAGAGAGAGAACGCACAAACAGGGGGAGTGGCAGAGGGAGAGGGAGAAGCAGGCTCTCCGCTGAGCAGGGTTCCATCCCAGGACCTCGACCTCGAGGGATCAAAACCTGAGCCCAAGGCAGACGCTGAACCGACTGAGCCACCCAGGTGCCCCTAATTTTAGAACTTAAAAAAAATAACCCTCCTCACATATTACAGGAAATAGGACTAAAAGAATTCCTTAGTAGTTTTATAGATTTTACCCATAACATGCTACTGTGCACGGTCATTTAAAATACAGTAGGCTGCCTTCCCGCCCGCCTGCCAACCCCCAGGAGAGTTTGTTCTGAGGGCTCAGAGCAGTCCCTCCGCAGCCTGGGGCTGGGGGCAGGGGTGCTGCCCTAACTCAGCAGCTGCCCCTACAAACTGGCTTCTTCAAATAAAAGCTGGCTACTGTGTGCTGGCGGCTCGGTGCTGCCACGTTGGAGTTTCTGAAACCCCTCTGGGGAACTTCCAGAGGTGCTGAGGGTCCTGGGCTTTGTGCAAAGCCCCCTCCCCCCCAGAACTCCCCCCTCTGCAGACTTGCTGCAGGAGAGCTCTGGGGTCTGAGCAGGGTAAAAATTACCCCTGCTGCCTGCTTTCCCCTTCCTGCTGGGTCCCTGCCTGGCTCCTCCACCGCCTCCCCTGGGTCCTCTCTGGCCAGCTCAGCTTTTGTATTTGGGCCAGGCAGGGCGGGGGTGGGGGGGGGTAAAAAAGCATTTGGCTCAGCTCCTTGTTTGTCAAGAGTCCAACATTACCAGGGGTCTCGCCTGGTTTCAAATATTTCCCGGTGCCTTTCCTTGCTCCGTAGTCAAGTTTCTAGCCAGGATTTCTTGGCTCTGGGAAAGATTGAGTGCCTGTCTGAGCCTTCTAGGCCTGTGTTTCATTTGCAGCCGCCTGGCTCTGACTGGGTGACAGTCCCAGCCCTCCCTGGTCAGCCCATCCCCTTCTGCTTGGCCAGCAGAGGAGGCCCTTTGTGTCATCTAACTGGCGCTTGGAAGGGAGGAGGCTCCTAATTTCCGTCCCCAGCACAGTGCCCTGGGTTTACTGCAGCCCGGGCACAGGCTCAGGGGTAGGGAGCACAGTCTTCCAAGAGCCAGCAAGTCCTGCCTGTCTGCTAAGACAAGAATGCCAACCCCAGCCGGCCCCGGCCCCTGAGTCAGATTGAGACCTGTTCAACACCTGGTGCTTTCCTGCTAGAAATTTCCAGCTGTTCTGATCTCTCACACAAGGCTTGGCAAGGCTGCAAAGGTCTGGAGGCAAATGAATTCAGGAAGCCTGCGGAGCATCAGGCCCGGGCCGGTGGGCACGCACCTCTCCCACTCCAGGCCTGAGACGCCCTCCCGGACTCCCTAGGCACTACTGCCTTTGGATTCATCTAGAAGGCCTGCCGGGGCTGCCGGAGGAGGGGGGGGCCTTGGAGTCCCGAGGAAGAGGGAACAGCTCATCATTGCAACATTGTGCCCCAGGCAAGGTGCCCGAGGGTAGCCAGCCCAGTGCAGAGAGAGGCCGACCAAGGCCGCAGGTTCCAGGAGCCGCCTGGGAGCCTGTTTGGGACATGGACACAGAAGGGAAGAAATCAGGGGACCCCTGCGTGTGTGTTCGCATCACCACCAGCAGCGCCCTGCTACTTTAGGGGCGTGGGGAGGCTGTGAATGTTAAAATAATACGTCCTTGACAAAGACTTCCTCTTCTTTCAGAGTATAACCTATCTCCCGAGCTCTTGGTTGCTGTTCTTTCGGGCACCATGATCAAAGGTTGGGATAGGTCAGTGTTTGCGGCCTATGCACGGCGGCTGTCAGGAGAGCGCGGTTTTCATTATTCCAGGCGGAAAAAGCCATTGTTGGTGGCGGTTTCCTCTTTACACATCTTACACTCTAGTGACTATATGGGAGGTCAAATAGGTGGTTGGCAAGGCGCCCTGCGCGCTCCATCCTGCCAGCTCCCTCCCTTCCCCGGGCTGCTCAACCCCACCCGCTGACGCCCGGAGAGGAGCTGCAGGAAAGGCCAGGGCTGGGGTTTGAGGAAGGCCGCGTGGGCCTCTTCCTTTGAACCCCGGGAATTCCCTGCATGGTGGGTGGGGCCGGAATGGTGGGTAGGAGGAGCTGCAGTCTCCCGCCGCTGCCGGGCACGCGGTGACAGGTCGCGACCACGACCTGGGTTTGGCCCAAGGAAGACCTTCCCGCCCCTCCCTGGTGGGGTCCCCACACCGCCCCCCTGACAGGTGGAAAAGGACCAGGACACTGAGGCTCAGAGACACCGTGACTGCACGTGACTGGCTGGTTAAAGCCCCTGATGGGCCGGGCGTCTAGCGTCCCGACTCCTGGGCTAGGGGCGGGGCCCGACTTGGCGCGCCGGGTGCCACAGCCGACCCCAGGGCCGGGTCCCCTCGGCCTCCTGGCTTGGGGCGGAGGGCGGGACGGGGGCGGGGGGGGGCGACCGGGGCGGAGGACCGGACGGGGGACGGGGCGGAGGGCGGGACGGGGGACGGGACGGGGCGGAGCAGGGACCGGGGCGGAGGGCGGGACGGGGCGGAGCAGGGACCGGGGCGGAGGGCGGGACGGGGCAGAGTGGGGACGGGAGCGGAAGGCGGGACGGGGGACGGGGCGGGACGGGGCGGACAGGGACCGGGGCGGAGCGGGGACCGGGGCGGAGGGCGGAACGGGGGACGGGGCGGAGCCGGGACTGGGGCGGAGGGCGGGACGGGGGACGGGGCGGAGGACGGGACAGGGCGGAGCAGGGACCGGGGCGGAGCGGGACGGGGGACGCGGCGGTGCGAGGACCCGGGCGGAGGGCGGGACGGGGCGGAGCGGGGACCGGAGCGGAGCGGGACGGGGGACGGGGTGGAGGGAGGGACGCGGCGGAGCGGGACGGGGGACGGGGCGGAGCGAGGACCCGAGCGGAGGGCGGGACGGGGGACGGGGGACGGGGCGGAGCGGGGACCGGGGCGGAGCGAGGACGGGGGCCGAGGGCGGGACGGGGAGGACCGGGGCGGAGCCGCGCGGCGTGCAGGGGGCGGGGAGCGGGGCGGGGCGGGGCGGGGCGCTCGCGGGCGGCGGGGTCGCAGGCGGGCAGCCCCCGCCTCCGGTGCCCCAGCTCCAGCCCCGCCGCCCCGTGGCTGCCCTGGAGGCTCGGGCCGCGGCCAGGGGCCCCCGGAGCCAGGCGGGCGGGGAGCGGCCCGGCGTCGGGTTGCGGGGCCAGCGGGCTGCGGCCGCGGGGGGAGGGGAGGGGCGGCCCGCGGCAGCCGGACGGAGGGGGCGGGGTGGGGGCCCCGGGGCAGAAGGACCCCCCCCACACAGCCGGACGACGGCCCCGGTTCTCGGCCTTAAGGGGAACCAGGACCTATTTGTAGCCAACGCAGCCTACAAGCCCCGCGTCAGGGGCTGTGCGGGACTTGGGTGGGTGCAAGGCGGCACATCCGGGGCCCCTGCCCGAAATCAGAAATCCTCGCGGAAGAAGATCGCGGTAGACACCTGGAAGTAGGTGATCAGGCCTGAGAATCACGAGCAACCAAACCTGTGGGGGTTCCAGGAAGCCTGTTCCCACCTCCTGCCCCCCAGGTGACCCGGGAAGCCTCCGGGAAGGTGCCCTGACCCCTCGTCCAGGCCTCCAACCGCGGGGGAGCGAAGCCCCGCTGCTCCGCGCCGCTCATGCCAGCCCCAACCCCTCCCCGCCTGCTGGACAGCCCCTCCCCCGCTGCCCCCCTCCCCCCCCACGCCATACTCCCTGCCTCTACTCTAAATCTCCAAGGCTAGGACCCTCACTTCCCTCTTCTGGAGCTTGTCTGTGCCCGGAGGACACAGCTGTCCCCACAGCTCTCTCCACTGGAGGTTCTTTGCTCCCTCGGGCCATGCAGAAGTGGTCCTTTCTTCCATCTTCCAAACACCCAGCTCCTCCGTCCTGTCATCAGAGTTGACTACTCACCAATTGTCCTAGTTAGTGTCACCTTACCATCCTCCTGGTCACTTTCTCTGTTCCTCGATGATCTTGGCACCAGGCTCTATCTCCTCCACTGCCATCATTCTTGGTGACCTCAGCATCAGTGCCGATGACCCACTCAACACCCGGGCCCCTGATCCCCTTGACTGCCCTAGGCCTAGCAATATATTTTCTCTTGCCCTGCCTCAGCTTCCTGGTCATACCCTGGACCTTGGAACCATGACTACAGCATCCCCAATATCTCAGATTCAAAGATCCGCCCCCTCACCTGTCAGCTCCCCAGCTCACCCCCTCCAGTCTTTCTTTAAAAAAAAAAAAATATTTATTTATTTGTTATTTTAGAGAAAGAGAAAGAATGGCGGTGGGGGGTGGGGCAGAGGAAGAGAGATTCCAGAGTAGACTCCTCACTGGGCACGAGCCTGATGTGGGCCTCGATCCCACAACCCCAAGAGCATGACCTGAGCCGAAATCAAGAGTTGGATGCTTAACCAACTGAGCCACCCACGTGCCCCCCCCCCAGTCTTTCTGCTCCACCTGAGACCTGCAGTCCACCTATGTGTCTCCCCTCCGGTCTTCACTCCTCGGCAGGCAGAGACGTCACGATCCAGCACACAAGATCTCCCTTGCAAACACTCTTAGCTTCCTTACACTGGTCTCTCCCCGTCGAATCCACCTGGCGAAAACCCAACTGTGCTTAAATCAAACTGTTTACTTCACACCTGCAACCGAGCAGTTGCGCACCGCTGCAGAGAATTCCCCAGCTGCTCTGGATGGGCTCACTTCAAATTTATAGCCATAAATTTCAAATCGGCATTGAACTGCGGGACAACCCTACTACAGTTTCTTACAAAACGCCTTTCCCTCTCGGCAGTGCGGCAGTGCGACAACTTCACACTTTCTCCTCTCTGCATGTTTGCAACCCTCTTCCTCTTTCGCTCTCCGGTGACCTGAGATATCCTGCGCAGAGAAAATAGGTCCCATCAGACCGACTGTGTGATCTTGCTGCCACCACAGCCGCCAGGAGGTCCGCAGCTCGGCATCCTCTGCCCCCATCTGTGGCCGGGCCCTGCATCTGTGCCCCGGGCCCCTTCCCCTTTCAAAGCACAACTATTCCCTCCCATTCGTGCCTCGCTGACTCCTTCCTCTCTACTAGATCCTTCCCATCGAAGTAAAATGAGATTTCATTCTCCAAATTTAAAAAATGTATTAGCCTTAGCCTCCTGTTTCAGGCCACCTATTCCACTGTGTTGCTCCTCCACAGAGCAAATGTGCCTGAGAGAGTTGTCTCTAGATTGACAGTCCTCTCCCCACCCCCCATTCTCACCTCCACCCTCTCCAACTGGGCTTTTATCCTTCCATTCAGTTGTAATAACTCCTACTAAGAAGGCCGGTGACCCGTATCTAGACTAGACTAGTGGCCAGCTCATGATCCTTGTCTCCTCTGGTCTCCCAGGGGCACTGAGCGTGGTTGACCACTCTGGTGGATTGATTATTGGTCCTAATTCTTGTCACTCTTCCTTGTGTCACTATCTTCTTCTGTGTGATATTGTGGTCCCTCCCACTAGAGGCAGAGTTTACTCTCTTGCTCTTTGACTTTGGGCATGACTGTGTAACCTGTTTCAGTCAATAGGATATAGGAGGAAGTAACATGGTGCCAGTTCTAAGCCTTGGCCTCAAGAGGCATCTTGTGTTTCTACATGCCTACTTGTGCCCATGTTATCACCATGGGAAAAAACCTGCCCTGCCCACCCCGCTGGTACAAGGATGGTTAGGGACGTGTATATAGAACAGACTCGGACCCAACAGCAGCTTACAGTTGCCCAGCCAAGGTCAACCACATCTCGTTGACCTCCAGATGACCCACAGACGCATAAATAAAATTAATATTTACTGTTATACGCCACTGAGATTTTTGTAGTTGTTTGTTACCCAGCAATAGTAGACCACTACATCCTCCTTCTTGGAATGCTTTCTTTGCTCAGTTTCCTTATAATCCAATCTTGGGTTTTTTTTTCCCCCAGCTTCACAGATTCTTCTTCTCAGGCCTCTCTGCTGATTTGCCTCTACCAAATCCTTAAGTATTGGCATGGCTTCAGTATGAGCCCTCTCTCTTCTGTTTGGACTCCTTCCCTAAGTGGAATTATCCAGGCCACAGCTTTGAATGTCATCTCCAGGCTCATTCTCAAATTTAAATCTGAAGGCAAGACACCCCCAAATTCCAGACCCAAACCTGCCTCCATATGTCCAGCTGAAGTCTAATAGGTCTTGGCATGGCCACAACAGAACTCTGGTCCACCTCTTCCTCGGAACATGGGCATCCCTTCCATCTAGTTAGCCTAAAAAGTGGAGGTGTCTTCCTTAACTCCTCTCTTCTGTCACAGGTCAGATCATCAGTAAGTCCTATCTACTAAACCCCCAGAACTGCTCCAGAAATCAGCACTGCATCTCACCATCCCCATAGCCGCTACCCTGGTGTTATTATCTCTTCTTGCCAGAACTTCTGCAACCTCATCTCAACTGTCTCCTCGGCTCCTAGTCTGTGCTCTGCAAAGCAGCCAGAGTGATCTTTCTAAAGGGTAGATGAAATCTGTTCACTCCCAGCAAAGAGGCTCCAAAGGCTTCCCACTGCAACCAAAATAAAACTCACACTCCTTACCTTGGCTCACAAGGACTGATGATCTAGTCCCTGCCTATGTCCCCAGAGCCCCTCAAAGCTCCTTGTTCACATTGTCCCAGTGACAGTGGTCTCCATGGTTTCTCTTCAACCCAACAAGTGCATTCCTGCCTCAGGACTTTTGCCCTCATTATTCCTCCTGCTTGGAGCACTCTTCCCTAGATCTTCACACAGCTGCCTCCTCCCCATCCATAAGGTCTCCAAAGTCATCTCCACAAAGACACCTTCTCTGTCTAACGAAAGCAGCACCATCAGTCGCACTCATTCTATTCTAGCACATTAGTTTAGCTACTTTGCAGTACTTATCAATGAGTGAAATTGTTTGGCTTTTTTGTCTACTCTGTTCCCTCCCGTTAAAACAGAAAATCCTTATGTGCAGGTATTTGTCTTGATCTCTGATGTATGTCCAAGGCTCAGAACATGCCTTGCACATGGTGGGCTCTGCATGTTGGCTGACCTACCGATGCCAGAACCGAATGGAGAAGGGACGCAGCTGGCTGCATGGTGAAGGTGGGGAAGGTATCCCAGGAAGGCACTGCAGGACCACCACACAGAGAGGCTGGAGAATTCAAGACCTGTCCCAGGGACCGGGAGGGGCCAGGTGGGCTTCAGGGGAGAATGCCTGTAGGGAGCTGGGGAAGGAAAGTCTGCATGGCAGGAGGGCTTGAACTCTGGTCACTCCAATCCCTTGAATTAGTGGGTGCTGCTGAGGATTATGAGTCAAGGGCATGATATATTCAAAGCAACAGTTTTAGGATGATGAATATGGTTGAAGGGCATGCATTTCTGAGTGTCCTTAACTAAGTGCTGTCCTGTGGGAGCACAGAATTTTAGAAGACAAAGACATCTATCTAGAAGAATCTAAGAGCCCAGGGGAGCCAGAAATCTGTTCCCTCGGATTTCAGATGCAAGAAAAACCCATTACCCAACCTTTTAGGGACCAGTATTGAGTTCCCAGTTTTGGAAGATCTCCCTGAGTAATTAAGGGTTTGCTGAGCACACAGCAGGCACTCATGCACATGTGTTAACGAGCTGGTGCCCCATGCCTTGGGCTCCCTTACATCCTCCCCCAACACACACACACACACACACACACACACACACACACACACACACTCAGGACTAAATTGCTTTTTCACCCAGTGACTGTGCACAGCTTTACCAGACCCCCACCCCATGGATACACCCGGTCCCAGCTACTTGCCTTCCCAGCCCCCTCCACCCAATTCCATTGTCAGAGCTGAACAAAAGGCCCAAGGCATCCTGGGTTAAAGCATTTTAACTCTGCCAATCCCAGGAGGCTCAGACAAGAAGCAGCTTCCTGCAGGAGAAAAGTGACTGAGAAATCTCCCCAGGGGACAGGGGATTTTTTTTTTTTTTTTCAGGTCTGAAAAACAGAACCTAGCGGCCAATCAGACACCTCCCCCAGAACCTCCCCCAGCTCCCCCTCCCCCCCACTCCCCCCACCCCCAGGGATTAGGAGCTTTATCGGCTTGAGACCTCTCAGCAGTCCGGCAGGTCTTTGGGTCTCTCGGCCCTGGCCTTCCATCGAGGCGGCCAGGCCCCTTGCTTCCCCCCAAGCCCGAGGATGCAGGACCCGTCCCCGTCCCCACCACCCCCATCCCCCATCGGACAGGACTCCCCCCTCTGCTCGGCCCCGGAGCCCCTCCCTGCCCTGGGCCTCCCCGACTTCCCCCTGCAGCCCCGGAGCCCCGGCGGCGCCCCCCGCCACCCGCAGCCCTGCACACAGCCCGGGGAGGGGGGAGGGGGGTGCAGGGGGGGGGACACCGGCCCAACACACCCTCCCCGGAGAGGCCAGCGTGCGCGCGGGCTGGTGGTCTGCAAGGCGCGGGGCTGGCTGCGCTCGGGCCGGTGCGCCCGCGTCCTAAGCCCGGGGTGGCCACCGGGGAGGCCCCCCCCCCCCGGGCTGCTCGGCCCCAGTCCCCAAGGTTTCTGGAACAAAATTGCATTTGGTGTCCAACCCCTCTGCCCACCCTGGAGCTCAGGTTAGGCAAGAATCTTTCTTCTTGAGCTGCTCACGTGCAGGAGATACCGGGTAAATTAGAAACATGTTTGGGGGGAGAGGGAGCCCTAAGGGGGGCGTCTCAGCAGCCCGGGGATGCCCCCGCCGGGCCGCTCGCCCCGCGGCCCCGCAGCGCCCTCTGGCGGCTGGCAGCGGGGACACGGCCGCGGCCCCGAGTCTGCGAGGCTCCCGCGACTTTGGAGCTGGGGGGGGGGCGGGGGGAAGGGGGGCGGGAGGGGGCCGAGGGCCGCTTCCTGGGGTCCCGCGGCTGGCACCGGGGCCCAGAGCCCGGGACAGGGGCGCACATAGGAGAAGGGCCCTTGGTCCACCGGGACGCAGGGCACGGTCTTCCCACGCAGCATCTCCCTTCACCTGCAGGCTTTGCAGGTGAAATTCACGTTCCTCGGGGAAGGGGGACCCCTCCAAACAAGGGCGGGGGGCAGGCTATGTCAAAACATGACCGATGTCAACCCCCACGAGGCAGGCTGGTGCCATCGTAGGTACACTGTGTGGTGAGGTTAGCGCGGATGCCCCCCTCCCCACCCCCCGTTTGCTGCCCGCATCCTTTGGTCCTCTGGGGACCTACTTCAGGCCGTCCTCCCCCAGGGGCCCGTCCCTCTAGATCAGTTGGCTCCAGGTTCTCGAGTCCCTGGTCCCTCCTAAACGTGTCTCCCCGCTGTGATCCCTTCCCCTGGCTCTCTCGGCTGGGCTGGAGTTTAGGCTCCCACAGCTGGCCGTCTGCATCCCTGCTACCCCAGAGGAGTGGAGCCCTTCCTGGGTGCACAGGGTCCCAGGGAGAGTGGAGGGGGCGCCCACCTGCAACAACAACCCTGTACCTGCAGAGGGGCAGCCACTGCTTAGGGCTGGGGCAGGGGGTGGGGGGGCGTCTTCCCCCACACCCACAGAGCCCTCCTGCTTTGGCTTCCACACTGACTACCTGGGATTTCCCTCAGAAAAGTACTGCCATTCCCCCACCTGGTGGAAGCCAGAAGAGGTGACGCACTGGGTCCTCAGGGACCCAGGCTGCTTCTCCTCCATCATTTTCCTTTGGATCTCTTTTCCCTGCCTCATGGATTTCTACTTATCCATACGGCCTGGTGGGAATTCCTCCAACCTCCCATCTTCCTCCTCCTTGACGTATTTCTTGCTGTATTTACTGCTGCGTTTGCTGCATTCTGGCTGTATTTACTGTGCTTTCTAAGCACAGCAGCTTAGAAGGAGAAACATGTATTTATTCACTCATGGCTCTGGGGATCAGCGGGGTAGTTTCCAGACAGGCTGTGCTGGGCCCACTTATGTGTCCGTGGTGAGCTGGCGGGTGACTGGATAGCTCAGGGCAGCCTCACTCACATCTGGGGCTTAGCAGGCTTGGCTGGAGAGAAAGGGCGACCAGGCATCTCTCATCCGGCAGGCTAGCCCGTCAAGCTTCTTCCCAGGGCGGTGGGGTTCCAAGGATGGGGTGAGCAGAAGCTGTAAGGCTTCTTAGGGCCTAGGCTTGGAACTCACACCCTTGCCCCCACCATATTGCCTTGGTCAGAGCAAGTCACAAGGCCAAGCACACTCACAGGGTTGGAAGTGGGCTTCACCTCCTGAAGGAAGGTGCTCGAGAGTCCCTTAGACACTTCTGCAATCTGTCACACTGGCCCTCCCCTTTCCTGGGGTGCACTCCTGAGAAACTAAGCACACTTCTGGATGTCACATCCCTCGTACGCCCCGAGGACAGCACGGTTCTGCAGCACACAGGCCCAGCCTGCACCAGGCCTGGCCTCGCATCCTGACTCCGTGTTTATCAGAGAGGTAACCTAGGATGGTTGTCATACCTCTTTGGGCCTCGGTTTCCTAATCTGTCAAAATGGAAATTGTAAATATTAAACAAGTTCATCCATACTAAGCCGTTAGGTGGTGTCCGGCACATCATAACTGCCCAAGAAGTGTCAACTATTATGCGACGAGGGGACCGCTGGCTGCCCACCGGGAGTGCTGAAGCCACCAGCACCATCTTCCACACAGGCTCTGAAGCCCCCTCCCAGCACTGCTGACCCCAACAGCCCCCAGCCGGCAGCTCTGCTGGTGGCACCTGGTGTTTCTGGTGCCCCACTGAGATGCCAGTGAAATGACCCTGTCAGCCTTTACCAGCTCCTTCGCTGGAGCCCGTCCCTCTCAAGCTGGCAGAGATTAGCTCTCACAAGAAGGGCTCTGAGTCATACAGGCCTGAGGTGTCCTTCCAGCCCTTCTTCCTGAGGCTTGTAGATGAGTGAATTCATCTCCCTGCACTTCAGTTTCCTCGTCTGTCAGATGGGAGCACGGATGGCCCCCTGCTCATGATGGCTCGACTTAGGAACTTTCGACTCCACGATAGAACAAAAGTCATATACATTCAGTTTCAATGTGAATTCCAGTTTGAAACCATACTTGGGATTTTGAATGTGGATCTTCTTTCCAGGCCAATGCTACCCCACACAATTCTCTGCCGCAGGTCCGGGTCGGCCAGGGGACCAGGGGGGTCAACAGCTGACACGTTTATCACCGTTCAGCACCCATACAACCATGCAGTTTTTCACTTCCAGTTCAATAAATTGCATGAGATATTCAACACTTTATTATAAAGCTAGCTTCATATTTGATGATTTTGCCCCAACCGTAGTCTCATGTAAGTGTTCTGAGCACATTTAAGGCAGGTTAAGCTAAGCTGTGAAGTTAGATGGGCTAGGTGTATTACATGCGTTTTTGACTTATGATATTTTCAACTTATGACGGGTTTATCAGGACTTATTTCCGTCTTAAATCGAGGAAGATCCCATAAGGCATATAAAACATAATATTTGGCACCCATAGGATACAGAATCTGTGTTGTGCATGAAATTGCCCTTCCCAGAGGTGCTGAGAAATTGCCATGGATGAAAACTTTTTCCCGTAAATATCCTTCATCATTCATAACGCCCTCCTTTCCTCAGTTCACCAAGATGGGCCAGGATCCTGGAGAACAAGCTGAGATCTCCTTACTTCTGCTGGTTTAAGGTCTGGTCCCTCCACTGTACTCCGTAAGGCCTGATCTTGGTTTCATTTTCAATCTAGTATCTCTAATGCTTAGCATACTAACTTGGCCAGGTAGGGGCTCGATACATATCTGATGAAAGAAAGAAAGAAAGAATGAATGAGGGTGTAGGAGAGGAAAGACTGCCCCTGTCCCCTCCTAGATTCGATAGCGGGGTCTGTGAAATAAATTGACAGCAGACAATGAACAGGAGAAAAGATATATGCATTTATTAATTTTTAATACTATGCAGACAAGGGCATCTCAGAGGGGGAGAAAAAAAAACTGAACACCTGAAAAAAAAATGAGATTTGAGAGCCTTTATACCATCTAAATGGAGAAGAGGGGGAGATGCAGGTCACGTGGGGGAGGCTAAATGATTGGGAAGGATGAACGGGCCCTCAGAAGAACGGATGGGAGGTGTGAGGGTGTGGTGTGGACTTGTAGTCTCCTCTCCTGGGGTGGGAGTCACTATGGTTGATGAATCTCCCGGGTTGGGGACTTAGGACCATGGAGACCCTTTCAGAGGCTCCGTGTTTAGGCAGATGAGGGCAGCTCAGAGAGAGCCCCTCCCTGCCTCTGCTGTTTCTCAAGTGCCTTCAGCTCTAATGGATAGGGCCAAGCAGTGTTTTTGGGTGGTAGCTCCTGAACTCCCTCAAGGACTTTATTCTGATAGGTTTTTTTCCCCCCTTGGATGAAGTCAACTTCTTTTGGATGACTTCCAAACCCAGTCAACCTGTAACTGAACTAACTTGAGTTCGCTCCTTGGTGAGTCACACACAGGAATTATACCAGTTGGAGTTGTCGCACAAAGGAGACTTTATTTGCAGCAAATAAGGAGATCACAGGGAAGAACTTGCAGAGCCTTGACTCCCCGAGCAAGGTTAGGATGAATATTTAGAGAGGGAAGCCTCGTCATCATATATAGAGGCGGGCAAAAGGTGGTGCCGTGTTCCTTAAGGAAACACGCCTCTACCTGCGTTGTGGGTTATGTAAATGAGGCTTGTGCTCTTCCTCGGGTGAAGATTTTAGTATTATAGTGAGGTTGAGGAGCTGTCACTCATTCTATGGGTCCCTCCACAGTCCACCTGCCCAGGTATGAGTGTGTGTGTGGGGGTGATCTGGTGGCATGGGCCGGCTGCGATTCTTTGTCCGGGCAGTTGTTACTGCTTGAGTGCTTGAGGGGTAGCTTTAGTTTCCATGGTTTCCATCACGGGATGCTGGGCCCCTCTGGTCTTTAGCCTGAGTGTAGAGATAAAGGTGGAGAGGAGAGCTTTAGGAAAACCTTGGGACAAAGGTCAGTGGATCCAAGGAGGTGAGCCTTAAAGGTCAGTTGGGGTCTAGCTGATGACAAACCCATTAGTGCAGAAGGGAGGATGTTTCCAAGAGAAGGGTGGGAGTAGGGTGCAGTTCCCGAACCTGGCTGCCAGGTACAATCACCATGGAGGAGGCACGGGCCCTAGAAATTCGGCTGTAATCGGCCCACAGGCAGCCGGGGTGTCCAGCATCGGGAGAGAGCCGAGCCTTGTGCACATTCACCATTTCCACTGCGTCTCTCCCGGAATCCGGGTCTCCCAGAGCTGACAGTGAGGAGCCCCAGGTTTCGTGGATGCTTCCTGCAGAGTTCAGACGACGGCAGAAACGGAACGATGCCGGGCGGGGATCCTACGGACACCGCACAACCAGTTCCATGACTAAGTCTGTGCGTGTGTGTGTGTGTGTGTGTGTGTGTGTTTAGACACAATCGAGCAGAAAATCCGTTCAGTTGCAACTCGATGAAACAACTCACGAAATGAGTTGATATTGATAAACGTGTGCTGTGCAAAGGAGATGTGAATCCAGAGGCAAAGCAGAGGGTAAGGACGGCCGGCTGCGGAGCGGATTCCAGGGCCCCTGGGCTCTCCCGAGGGAGCCAGGGTCCAGGAGTCCTGCTGGGAAGTGAGCCAGCCGACAGGCGGCCACTCAAACCCTGGGGCCTGGGCCGGGGGCAGCTTCTTCTGTGCCGATGAGACTGAAGTATCCCCTATAGACCAGGATGGGGAGGGGAAGAAGGAGAAGCGGGGCTCCTGTGTGAAGGAAGCTGAGCTCTTTTTTTTTTTTTTTTAAGATTTTATTTATCTATTCATGAGAGACCCAGAGAGAAGGCAGAGACATGGAGAGAAGTAGGCTCCATGCAGAGAGCCCGATGTGGGACTCGATCCCAGGACTCCAGGATCATACCCTGGGCCAAAGGCAAATAAATGCTCAACCACTGAGCCACCCAGGCATCCCATGGAAGCTGAGTTCTTAAATCTCCTTTTTTTTTTTTTTGCCTGCTGCACCTTCAGCTAGGCCCTTTTGGAAGCCGGAAGTACGTCCATCTGCAAACACATTGACCCACGCCTCACTTAGAAGTGTGCAGGTGGGTGTGCATGCGGGGGGAAACGCGGGCATAGGCAGTGCTCAGGCAGGAGTCTGCATGGACGTTGAGAAGATGGGGATCCTCGAGGAAGGTTTAGTTCTAGGACTGGGCAGTTCGAGGAAGGTTTAGTTCTAGGACTGGGCAGGTGGTCACCTGCATCCAATGAGACTTGTAAACCCTGTCATTTAAATTTAGACCCCCTGGAAAGGGTGGGATTGTTCAAAGGATAAGGAAGTAAGGCTGAGGTGATCTGAGTTGAGCCCTAAAATCTCTCTGGGTCACATGGGCTGCAACAACTTGGAGGCAAAAGGTGGCCCTGGGTCATTAACATCAGAGGTGACCTGGGCTACTGGTTCCCAGGGTGCTCTGGGGCCCATCCCAGATCCACCTGAGCTTGGGAACCAGGCTTTCTAGGGATTAGGCCTGGGGAATTCAAAATCTTAAATACATGCATCAAGTGATTGCAAGGTACCCAAAGATGGAGGGACTTTAGAGTTGGTAGAGACAGGGCCAGCAGAGGGTTGAGAATGGGCCTGAAGCTTTAAAATCTAGCCTCAGCCCCTGCTTGATCTGCGGTGAGATCAGGAATCTGTATTCTCATGCCATTCCACAGATGACTAGGATAACCATTTAGGTGTTCTTGGAGGGAACTAACTGGAAAGAAACTTTCCTCATCTAACCTGACTCTGCAAGGCTCTGCCCACTGCCTCTTCCCTCAAACTGGAGCATTTGCACAGGCCCTCCCCACAGCAGGCTGGAGGCCATGGAGATGATGGGGCCATTGTGTTATTCCCCCCCCCCCAGCTCTTCTGAGCTATAACTTGACATATAACATTAAGGCGTACAATGTGTGGATTTGATACACTGATATATATATAATGCTACCGTCATGGCACTAGCTAACACCTCCATTATGCCTCATAATTATCATTTCTTTTTTGTGGCGAGAACATGTAAGATCTGTCTTAGCAGGGACACCTGGGTGGTTCAGAGGTTGAGCATCTGCCTTCACCTCAGGGCGT
This sequence comes from Nyctereutes procyonoides, assembly GCF_905146905.1. NCBI lineage: Eukaryota > Metazoa > Chordata > Mammalia > Carnivora > Canidae > Nyctereutes > Nyctereutes procyonoides. The sequence continues at coordinate 65,450,918 of NW_026575049.1, forward strand.
GATCCCGGGGTCCCACATCAGGCTTCCCCCAGGGGGCCTGCTTCTCCCTCTGACTGTGTCTCTGCCTCCCTCTGTGTGTCTCTCATGAATAAATAAATAAAATCTAAAAAAAAAAAAACCTCTTTTAGCAACTTTCCAGGATACAATACAGCATTATTAACTATAATCACCTTGCTGTACATTAGATCCCCAGAACTCATTCATCTTACAACTGAAAGTTTGTTCCCTTTGACCAACATCTCCCCATTTGCTCACTCCCCCAGCTCTTTGCTACTGCCATTCTACTCTGTTTCTATGCATTTGGCTTTTTTAGATCTCACTTATATAAGTGATTTCATATAGTATTTGTCTTTCTCTGCCCGACTTGTTTCCCTTAGCATCATGCCCTCTAGGTCCATCCATCCAGGTGCAAAGGGCAGCATTTCCTTCTTTCTTGTGGCGGACTAGTATTCCGTTGTGTTTATATACCACCTCCTTGTTATTCATTTCTCTGTTGGTGAACACTTAGGTGGCTTCCATACCTTGGCTGTTGTGAATTATGCGGCAATGAACACGGGAATGCAGATATTTCTTTGAGGTCCTGCTTTCATTTCCTTTGGATATCTACCCAGAGGCGGGACTGCTGGATGATGTGGTAGTTCTAATTTGTTGAGGACCCTCCATACTATTGTCCACAGTTCCACAATTGGCTGCACCAATTTACATCCCCACCAACAGTGCCACACGGGTTTCTTCTTCTCTGTGTCTTCTGCTGACATTTATTATCTCTTATCTTTTTAAAAAGTTTCTACTTAAATTCCAGTTAGTTAACGTTCACTATAATATTAGTTTCAGGCGTACAATATAGTGATTCAGTATCTCTTATTTTGTGATGACAGATATTCTAACAGGTGTGAGGTGAGTGGGGCATTGTTTTGAGATATTTTTGAATTAATAAGAAGCCACAAAATGCTTTTGGCCTCAAGAGAGGGAGTCTGGCCACCATCCTGCCAGCTGCAACTCAGAGCAGCAGGCAGCAAAAAGTCAGCTGTAACAGAGTTCTAATACTCACAGGATGTGAGTGGCCATATAAACAGGCATGTGTCTACACCAGCTGAGGCCCTGTTTTCTGGTACCACCGGCCATCGAGGCTGCATCTTGGCCAGTGGGTGCATTTCAAGGCAGCCTGGCCTTCTACCCTTAGCCCTCACCAAAGGCAGCCTTTGTTTTATAAAAAGTCTTCCAATTCTTTTCCAAAAATAACACTGTATGCAGTTAATACTCTACTTAATATCAAAATGGGCAAGAGGTCCACAAGGTCAAAATTGTTTTCATAATAAAATGTTATTTGCCTTTTTTCCCCCAGCTCCTCTTCTCGTGAGCATATGAAGCTATGTGCTTTGGGAAAACTCAATTTGATATCACAACTGAGGGAGTCCAAAAGCAGATATGAGACTCCATCTGTCTTTTATTAGGCTAAACATTTAAAAAAATTGAAGGAATGTAAAATAGTGCCACACTTCGCACTAACATTTTTTTGTTTTGGAAAATACGGTTATTTTTTAGATTATGTTAATGTGGTAGAAATTTCATTATTGTAATTTTAAGTAAATAAGTGTCTTTTCTTTCTTCTTTCTTTCTTTCTTTCTTTCTTCTTTCTTTTTCTTTTCTTTCTTTTCATGAGAGACACACAGAGAGAGGCAGACACAGGCAGAGGGAGAAGCAGGCTCCATGCAGGGAGGCCGAAGTGGGACTTGATCCTGGGTCTCCAGGGTCACGCCCTGGGCCGAAGGGGGCGCTAAACCGCTGAGTCACCTGGGCTGCCCTTTTCTTTCTTTCTTTTTTTAGTGTTTTTCAATTTTAATTTCTAATATGACAAATTGGGGGAGGTTGACCCCACATCCATAAAAGGCTCTTTGAAGTCTTCAACACTATTTAAGGGTATAAAGGAGATCAAGAGATTTGAGAACCATGGCCTTATTTCTTCCCCCAATTGTAGATTGTCCCTCCCCCAAAACTTTCGAGGGTGCAGCTCCCTCTCCCCTCCGACGCCTGGGCGCCACCCTGGTGACAAGCTAACATCTCTCACTCCTTTGCAGAAGCTGCCTCAAAGCTCCTCGCCCTCCTCCCTTCCCGCCTTCCGGAGTGAGAGTGCATCCGTGGACTCTGCTCAGCAAACCCAGGATGGGGGCAGTTGAGGAAGGGAGGGACGAACACGCAGTCTCTACCCTCCCGGAGCTTCTGGCTTTGCGGGGAGATTCGGACAGGCACAGCAGGTGCCGGGAGGTCCCCGCCCTTGCCGTTCGCCAGCTGACGCCCCGCGGGAGAGCCGGTATCCAGCCCCCCCTCCGTCGCCGCTGCACTCCGCCGCGCCCCGCCCCTTTCCTCTATCGCCCCGCCCCTTTCCCTCTCGCCCCGCCCCTTTCCTCTATCACCCCGCCCTTTCCCTCTCGCCCCGCCTCTTTCCTCTATCACCCCGCCCCTTTCCTCTATCGCCCCGCCCCTTTCCCTCCCGCCCCGCCCCTTTCCTCTATCACCCCGCCCTTTCCCTCTCGCCCCGCCCCTTTCCCTCTCGCCCCGCCCCTTTCCTCTATCACCCGCCCTTTCCCTCTCGCCCGCCTCTTTCCTCTATCACCGCGCCCTTTCCCTCCCGCCCCGCCCCTTTTCCTCTCTCACCCCGCCCCTTTCCCTTGCGCCCTGCCCCTTTTCTCTCCCGCCCCGCCCCTTTAAAGGACCTCTCGCCCCGCCCCTTTCCCCTCCCGCCCCGCCCCTTTCCCGCTCTCGCCCCGCCCCTTTCCCTCCCGCAGCCCGGGATCCCCGCCGTCCTGGGCCCGCGCGCCCCCTGGTGGCCGTGCCTCGTCTGCGCAGCCTCTTCCCTCTGGAGCTGCAGGACGCTCAGCTAGGGCAGGACCTCAGCGGTCTAGGGGGTCGCGGCGCTGGGGGCGGTCCCTGCGAGGGTCTGTCTCGGTTTCGGCGGCCTTCTGTAGGTCTCTGCCCATACTTGCCCCTAGGTGAGTAATTCCAGCCTGCTTCTGCCTCTGTGCCTGCCGTTGACCTTGTGTATTCTTTTCCCCCACCAAGCCCATGAGTAGGTGATGGAGCCTGTCAGGGTGGAAATACTCTGCGCTGCGGCTGGGACCCAAGTCCAAGGAGCACGATGCCAAAGTTCCCCTTCCTATCGGTGTGCCCCGCGGTAAGTAATCTGCTGTCTAAGGCAGCCTGGACACTGGCGAATGATGGATGTTCTACGTTGGGGTCAAGCTCCTTGCCAAGGGGGCAAGTGAATCCAGAGCCTCTGAACCTCAAGGCTTAGGCTGGACCTCCCGCTCTTCGGGAGAGAGTGTTTCCTGCAGTCTAGTGTGGGGAGTCAATACCCTAAGACCCCCACCCGTCCTACCAGGGCTTTCTTCGGAGAAGGTAACCCCCCAGGCCCCTCTAGTGCTGCAAACAGGACTCCAGGTGGTCTTCCATTAAATCTCACAACTCCTCAAAGTGAGTATGCAATGAACACTTTGACTCTGGTTTACTCAATACAAAAAGAAAGCCCTAAAATTGAGGCAGGAAATACCCAAATGTCTCTTTTTTTAATCAAACCCTAGAAATTCAGAATGAAAGTGTCCTCAAATGGGGTATACTGAGAATAGGGTTGGGGGATGGAAGGGAGTGTTAGAGACAGCCAGACAGCCTGGGGAGCAGCCTAAAGATTTCTCCTACATCTCTGACCCAGAGTCCATTAGCAGGAACCTCACTGCCCCATAAACAGGCTCAACCATCTTAACCTAGTGGTTTCTATGGTAACCATCAAAGAGTGATCCCCTTCTCTTTCCTACAGATGTTCCTCCTACCCCTCCCCTCCCCAGTCACTTTCAGGCAAGACCTAGAACTAGAGTCTATTCAACTGCACTTGCAAATCGATTTCCCTCTTTTACTCCATGTTTTAAGAAAGTACAAACCATTTCTTTAATTTACATGGAAACACCCTTTAAAAATAAACCAGTAATGTCAGGTATATGCAAGCACGGGAATTCGTTTTATTCTTCTTCTTGAGTATGCTTAAAATTTCCGATAATGAACAAAAATCTTTAAAGTAAATTTTTTTTAAAAAATTAATCTCTATGCCCATCATGGGGCTTGAACTCACAACCCTGAGATCAAGAGTTGCATGCTCTACCAACTGAGCCAACCGGGTACCCCTAAAGTGAGTTAAAAAAATTTTTTTTTCCTAAAAGAATTTAAGCAAAAGAGAGGGAAAAAAAAAAACATTCAAAACCCTCTTTCAACATATCTGCAGAAAATCTGGTCTTTGTGAACAATGATGAGAGGTCACAAAATAAATACCATTTTCTACAAGAGGAACTGATAGATTATGAGCCTCAATCCTTATTAGGGATGTGGGGAAGATGGCATAGTCTTAAGACTTCAATCTGGAAGCTCAAGAAGATGATAAATAAAACTTTAAGGTAAAAATAAATGTAGATATTTGGGGGAAATTTTAAAAGATCAATCACATTGTCTTTCTTCCATAACTCCCTTCCCATCTTTTACCCACGTCTCCCCCTTACCCTTCAAAGTCTTTGAACTTCCACAGTGAGAAACCCAGCACGTGTGAACACCTGCTGCTCTTGTCCTACAACAGAGGTTGGGGAAATCGTGGTCCTCGGGCCTATTCTGGCCGGGTGCCTGCTTTTGTCTGGCCGGTCAGCTAAGAATGTTTTTTTCATTGCTAAAGGGCTGTAAAGCAAGGGAACGCACAGAGAAGGATGCGTGAGCCGCCCTGGCTGTGCCCTCTCTGGCCGCATCTGGTCCTCGTGCCATCTCCGCTGTAGGCGGGCTGGAGCCCTGGTGAAGGGTGGCTTTTCTCCCATCCAGGCAGCGATGACAGGAGGTACAGCCAGGAAGTTGCCATGCCGACAGGGAATTCAGTTCTTAAAATAGTCAACTGTGCTTAGGCATTTTCGGGGTGGGTGGGTTTTGGAGGGAGGGGGTTAGGGAGAGGGGTGGGGAGAGATGATAAACCAATGAGTCAGACCCAACTGGTGACAGCTGCTCCGTCATCCCTCTGGCAACATGAGGTGGGAAGGGGACAGCTCTCGAAAATGAGGCCTGAAAGAGACATTTTCCATTCAAAGAGCAGGAGAGCCCTGTTTCCTCACTGTTTTCCTGCCCGACAGAGGGAAATTCCCCTCCCACCTGCCCTCTGTCTGTGGGTCCACGCTGCAGAGAAGAGAAGCAGGCACCCCTCGCCTCACAAAGAGCCTGTGTGAGCAGGGTGGGGGGGGACCTGTGTAGGCTGGGGAGGGGGGCTCTCACCCGGGGCTGCCTCAGGGCTCCCTCCCGGCAGGCCTGAGTCTCTTCCTCATCATCACGATTGTCCTGGGAGGGCAGGGGACAAAACCTGCCACCAAAATGTGTCTCTTTGGCCCGCGGATTATTGTAGGCTGATTATTTTTAAGAAACAGAAGGTTCAGGAAGAACCTTGGACCTTCCTCTAACTGCCCAGAACAATTTAGATAGAGGGCCTCCTCCAGGAAGGGGGCTCTCACCCGGGATAGCTGCAGCGGAATAGGAACTGGGGGTGGCCGACAGGCAGGACCTTGGCAAAGTCTCTTTGTTAAAATTCCTGTCTGTGTCCCACTGTTTCTATTTATTTAAATATTTACCTACCAAATATTTACTCTTTTTCCTCTTCCTGTGAATTGTCTTCCTTCCCTTTGTGGTCCAGACCCCTGCCCACTCCTCCTCCGCTCTGGGTGCCATCTGAGCCTCAGTTGCCTGACTACCTATGGAGCCCCTTAAAATTTTGATTTTTCTCTTGCTAATCTGTCTCATGGCAATTTAATTCACAATCCAGCCAAAAAAAAAAAAAAAGATTCTTGAAAGATAGAGGAAATTTTTTCTTCCCCAACAGGACCAAGATGAAAGTATATCACTAAAAATGTCTTTTATCCAGACAGGCCGGATCAATCAACGATCATTTCTCTGAGCATTTCCTGTCACCCTTCTGTTGTGCCCTCAATGCCTGGAAGAAAAGCCAAGTACTTTTCATTGTGGTAAAATATATATAACCAAAAAATTTACCATTTTAACTATTTTTTTTTTACTGTACCATTCAGTGGCATGAGGTACATTCACATTGTTGTACCACTGTGAGCCCCATCCATCTTCAGAACTCTTTTATCACCCCACACACTGAAACTCTGTACCCCCCGCCCCTGTCAACCGCTATTCCACTTTCTGTCTCTACAAATTGGCTATTCTAGGAGTCTTACGTAAATGGAATCATAAGCTGTTTCTTCTTTTGCGTCTGGCTTCTTTCACTTAGAATATCGTTAAGGCTCATCCATGTGGAAGCATGTCAGAAAGTCATTCCCTCTTAGGGCTGAATCAGATTCCCTCGTGGATATATGTTACATTCTGTTTATCCGTTTGTCCATCAGTGGACATTTGGGTTGTTGCCCCCTTTTGGCTACTGCGAATAATGCTACTATGAACATGGGTGTACAAATAGTCATTAAGTCCTTGTTTTCAGTTTCTTTGGTGGCAAAGTCCATTTTCAGAAAGAGAACAAAGAGAAGACTGAGAACCCACCAGGGCACGGAAGACACTACGGCAGCATTTTCTTACCTTTTCCATTCCGCCATCTCAAGTCCGTCTCTGAGTCTGCCACCAAGCCCCTTGCCTCCTGCCTGCTTCCCCCATCCATTCCGTGTCATTCCCATGGCACCTCTCGTCCCAGATCCATCATCAAGGGCAGTGGGGAGCTTTAAGGATGATGGTTAGTTCTCATATTTTTTTAGAGTTGAGCATTATTAGAAGAAAACCGATGGTATCTTTTAACATGGTTTCAATGTGTGTTTGTAGTAAAGGACTCATTTCCCACCAGGGGCAGGAAATGGAAAGACTCAGTGCATGGTGTACACTAGGAATGGTTTGGCTGGGAATGGGCACATGGTCTCAGTTGGCTCAGGCTGAAGGGAATGAATTTTATTTCATGGCTGGGCACGGTTTGGTTTTGTTTTTCTCTAGAAGTGTCCCACTTGAGGATGATCGAGAGGACACTGGGCTGTGGATACAGCTGATACCTAGGAAGGAATGCAGAGCTGAGAGGATAGCAGAATTTGGGGGCTAAAGCCCTGATCATGCAATGCCTGAAGCCTGATCTACTCCAGTTACCTCCAAAAGAACTAATAAACCACCTTGTTATTTTAAGCCAATTTTGGTAGGGCTTTCTGACCCTTGGGGCCCAAAGCGTCCTAATAGGCACAGTCTGCTTGGTGTTAGGATTTCGGTTTTAACCCCAAGAAGAGTGGAAGGTCATGAGGTTTCAACAGGGAGAGCCCAGGGATAGGGTGACTCAGTCAGATCTGCCCCTCAAAGCGTCTCTTTGGTGGCAGCGTCTCTTTGGTGGTCTCTTTGGTGGCGGAACCGGGTCAGTAGGGAGCTGGAGTGGTTGCAGCTGCGGCCCTGCTGTGCTGCTCCTGGTGAGAGGTTACAAAAGAGAGAAGGAGGGAGCTGGGAGATTTGAAGGAAGTTGGGTCACTTTGGCAGGAGTCAGTAAGGTAGTAAGGTTGACAAGCGGCGGTGATGGTTTGGGGGGAGAGGAGGGAGGCGTCAAAGGGGACCTCTTGGTTTGTGGCTTGCTCAGCCAATGGATCGGGGTGCTACCCCCCACGACAGGGTTGCTGCTGGGGAAGAGAAGATTGAACGCTGATGGGGTCTGTTTGCTGGAGAAACTGGACTCGGGTCGGAGGAGCCACGGCCAGCATTAGCTTCGTGCTAGCCACCGACCAAGTACGGTTGAAAAAGTGCTTTGCCTGCATAAACGCATGAGCACCATGGCCTCATTGCCTCTTTACGGATGAGGAAACTGAGGCACGGAGGGGTGAGTAACTCCTCACAGGCCGTACAATCAGCTAGGAAATGAGATTTGAACCCAAGTACTTCATCCCCATGACGTTCCCAAGGAATATATGGGCCACGAGCTCCAAGGCGGAGCGCTCTAGGAAGCTGGATTTTAATTCCTCGCCCAGCTTGAAAGTTACGTAACACATCCGTGGCTTCTGGCTAAGCGGCCTGGATCCGTAGCCAGGTCCGGGCCCTCAGCAGCGCCTCCACTCTTGGCCCCGCGATCGGAGAAACCCCAGCCGGTGACACTCCAGTGGGGCTGGCCTGGCCAGCTGTCCGGGGACCACAGCGTCAGCCTGCTGATGCCACGCAGAAGGCAGGCCTGGGCGAGCCTGTGCAGAGGGTGGGGCTAGCCTGCTGGGGTCACCCCGAAAGAGAGAGGCATCGTGGGTGGCCGTGTCCTTGGGCCGCTCCGCCTTTAGAGAACTGTGCCCCGGAGTCGTCAGTTGTCCCTTGCACATATGTGGATGCACGGCGTCCTCGTGTCTTCTCTTGTCACACACGGTGCTAGGCAATGTCCCCAACAGCAGCCTTCCAGCAACAGGGGGGTTTCCTGGAGGCTCCCTCAGTACAGAGGCCTGGGGGGGGCCAGCCCAGCACCAAGGCTACTGAACGGGGTGGGGAGCCGACACGGCCAGTGTGCGCGGTCACCAGCACCGCCGCTTCATCATCTTCGTCGCCGTCATCACAGCGATGTCCATTTACTAAGTGAACACACAGAGCTGACTGGACCCCCAAATATCAGATGGGGGCTCCCTTCCCCTTGAGAGCACAATGAAATCACACTGACAGGACCCCCCCCCCCCCAAACACGCAGACACAGACATTCCCGAGTCAACGGCTGCCTAAAAGAACCGCACTTAACCCCATTTCTACTAAATTGGTAGCAGGGAAGAGGTTTTGTTTCCCGCAGACTTTTCTGCCCCCATTTTTTTTTTATAGTATGTCTCTATTATAAATTTTTGTATTAGTCTCAGAGGTAGAATTTGGTGATTCATCAGATGCATATAACACCCAGTGCTCATCACATCACGTGCCCTCCTTGATGCCCGTCACCCAGGTACCCCATCCCCCACCCGCCTCCCTTCCGGCCACCCTGTTTCCTAGAGTTCAGCGTCTCTTACGGTTTGCCTTCCTCTCAATTTTCATCTTATTTTATTTTTCCTTCCCCTTCCCCTATGTTCATCTATTTTGTTTCTTAAATTCCACCTATGAGTGAAATCATAGGGTGTTTGTCTTTCTCTGACTCATTTCACTTAGCCTAATGCCCTCTAGTTCCATCCTCGTCATTGCAAATGGCAAGACTGCTTTCTTTTTTTCTTTAAAGATTTTATTCATTTGAAAGAGAGAGAGAGAGAGAGAGAGAGAGAGTGTGTGTGTGTGTGTGTGTGTGTGTGCATGTGCACCCCCATGAGCAGGGGAGGGACAGAGGGAGAGGGAGAAGCAGAGTCCCTGTTGAGCAGGGAGCCTGATGCTGGGTTTGATCTCAGGACCCCAAGATCATGACCGGAGCCAAAGGCAGGCACCTAACTGACGGAGCCACCACGTGTCCCAATATTTCATTCTTCTGATGGCTGAGTAGTATTCCCTTGTACATACACACCACATCCTTTATCCATTCATCTGTTCATGGTCACCTGGGCTCTCTCTATATATAGTTTGGCTCTTGTGGACCTTGTTCCTATAAACATTGAGGTGCAGGTGCCCCTTCGAATGACTATGTTTTTATCCTTTGAATAAATACCTAGTAGTGCGATTGCCGGGTCATAGGGTAGCTCTGTTTTTACTTTTTGAGGAACCTCCACACTGTTTTCCAGAGTGGCTGCACCAGCTTGCATTCCCACCCACAGTGCAAGGGGGTCCCCCTTCTCCGCCACCTCGCCAACATCTGTCGTTTCCTGAGTGGTTAGTTTTCCCGTGGGCTCCCATTTCTAGGAGTGGTCTCATTTGCTCTGTCAAGTCATGGCTGATATAACACTCCGTCCTTCTTTGGTTTCCCCAGAAACAGCCCCTGCCCTAGACTGCCCTGGGGACGTGGACTCTCAGGCCCATGCTGTCGTGTTCTCCGTCTCGTCCCTGCAGCCCTCATCGTCGGGCACCTTGGGAAACGGGATCAAAGACTTGCTTGTTGGGGGGCAGGCTAGCCGCAAGCCACAGGCCAGGTAAGTCCGCAGCGTCTGCAGGAGGACCGCAGGTTTAAGAGACACGGAGTCGCTGATGGCTCTCTTGCAGAGCAAAGACCTGAAATGATTTCATCAGCAAATATTTGTTGGGTGTACCCATGTGCAGCAGTGGTGCCAGGGCTTTCAGACGGAGGTGACCTCATCGCTGTGCCCTGGAGGGCCCAGCAGAGGGGAGGACGTCCGCACACTGCTGATTGCCAAGCAGTGGACCAGGGCGAGTGTTGGTGAATATGCACAAAGGGGTCCCAAGAGGAATAGAGTCTCTTTTGTGGGCGGGAAGGTGGGTCGAGAGGGCTTTCCAGAGGATGTGACACTTGGGTGGGCGTTGGAGGTGAAGCCTGGCCCCCCCTTGAGAGGAGGGAGAGGTCAGCACAGGGCGTGTGCTTAGAGCTGGGCCCGAGGGGAGGGGGCTGTGCAGGATGTGACCCGCCTCACCCAGAGGCTGCACGGGTTCCCTGTAGGGAATGGCTGGGTACCCAGCAAGGATTTAGCCGGATTCCTGGGGTCCATGCCTCCTCCCCTCCGTGCTGGGGAAGAGCAGGGAGTGGGCTGGGTGAAAATCTTTGAGATGCTCACTTCCTTTAATCCAACCCCCAAGCCTCTGAGGCTCTGGCTCCCTGGAGCCTAAGAGGGAAGAAAAGAGCGCATGGAAAATGAGAAAATCCTTGCATAAAAGAGTAAAAAGCAGCTAGGAGTACAACACTCGTTTGGAGATGGGATGACACATGAGATAAAATCCTAAATAAATATCTTGCATGGCACTCATTGCACTTTAAAAGCTGCCACCAGAGAGCAGATAAAACGATGCTGTATTTCATTAGTGGCCCCCTTAATTCTATGGTATTTGCCAGCAAGCCCTATTAAAGCACTCTGTAATTAAAGACCAGTTCTGGGTCCTGTAATTTAGAACATTATCAAAATATGGCAAGTGGCTGGAGGTAAAGAAATGGAAACAAACATACTTCCATGAGGTCCTTGTAGATCACCCCGCATGTGAATTTTAAAAGCTCAGCTTTTGTACCGCCCCTGCCAGGAAGGTCTGTTCGCATCAGTGTTGTCCATTTGATGGGCAGCCAATTCCATTTCTATCATCCTACAGGCGTGTAGGTGGAGAATTAAATCAGTTCTTTTTTTTAAAATGATTTTTTATTGTGATATAATTCTTATAACATGAAATTACCACTTTAAAGTGTATAATTCAGGGTGTGTGTGTGTGTGTGTGTGTGTGTGTGTGTTTTCAAAACGTTGTGCAGCCATCGCCACTACCTGACTCCAGATTGTTTTCATGGCCCCGAAGGGGCCCCCGCCCCCGTTGGCAGCCGCTGCCTCCTTCCACCCCCAGCCCCTGGCGAGCACTCATCCGCCTGCCCCACTGTAGGTTCGCCTCTTCTGCTCATTGCACGTGAGCGGGCTCGCACAGTATGTGGTCTTCTGTGACTTATCTTCTTTTTGCTTCAAATATTGTCAGGCTCACCCGTGTTAGAGCATGTGTCAGAGCTTCATGCCTTTTTATGGCCGAATAATATTCCGTTGTGCGGACAGACCACATTTTGTTGTCCACCCATCAACCGATGGACATTTGGGTTGTTTCCAGGTTTGGGCTCATTATGAATAATGCTGCTAGGAACATTCCTGGACACGTTTTTGGGTGAACATAGGTTTTCAGTGCTCTCGGGTATACACTTAGGGGTGGAAGTGCTGGGTCATGTGGTAACCCCATGTTTCAACCTTGTGAGGAACCACCACGGGCTCCATGGCGGTGGCGGCGGCCTTCTGCATTCCCACCGGCAGGGCGTGAGGCTTCTGATTGCTCCACATCGTGGCCCACACTTGCTGTCGCCCATTGCTTTTCCTCCCAGCCATTCTGAAGGTGAGAAGTGGAATCTCATCGTGGCTAAATTTATCCTTTAACCATGAGAATAGCTACCGTGGGCTTTGCCCTTTGCGGTCAAGCACGGCCGGGTTCCCTGCGCCAGGCCTGCAGGAGACGGTCCGTGGCCCTGCCTCTCCTGTCCCCTCCCCTGGGAGCTGGCCTGGACCTCCCAGCCTAGGACAGGACCGTGGGTGGTTAGCAGGAGCTCAGCTCCTCTGCACTCGCCGTCAACCCTCCTTAGGACGCTTAGCAGGTGTAGTGATAAAGGCCACACAGGAGAAGGCCGGGAGCGGAGAAAAGAAGGCTGGGTCGCCCAGCAGAGAAAGGCAGTTTGAGGAGTGCAGGGACCCAGCAGGGACCCAGCAGGGACCCAGCAGGAGGAAAGCCGATGAGGGGAAGAAAACAGATGACACCTGTTACTTTATTGTGTTTTTTTTTTTGAATTGGTGATATATGCATGTGGTACCCAGTCATAAAAATCTCCCGCTCCCCCTCCTTTGGGCTCCAGCACCCATTATTTTCCCTAGAGGGAACATCTCTTATCAGCTCTTTGTGTATCCTTCCAGAAATGCTCCATCTCAGGGGTTCTCGAACTTCCCGTGGATGAGGATTACCCGGGGGGCTGTTAAGTCACAGAATGCACCCCCATCCCTGGAGTTTCTCTCCTGCCTCAGAGGGTCTGAGAATCGGCATTTCTAAGGAGCTCCCAGGCAATGCGGACTCTGCATTCGGGAGCCCTACTGTGAGAGTGACTGTTCTAGAGTATTCAGAGGAACCCTTTCCGTGCTTTTCTGAAGTCACGTAGTCTCTGTTCCTAGCAATGGAAATGTCCCTAAGACACCGTTGTTATGACACAGTCCCTGCCCCTGTGCCTTCTCTCCGCTGGTTTCTCTGCCTAAGGTATCTTCATTCCTGACCGCCACACATCCAAGGCCTGCTTCAAAGGCCGTCTCCTCCAGGCAGTCTCCCTTGGTTCTTTCCCTAGATGGAAGAAATCGTCTGCTCCTTTAAACTCCCGTACGAGTGTTTCGCTGTATTCCTCTAAGGCACCTATTATTTACTAGAAGATGCTAAATGGGCTCTTTCTGCTTTGTTTTCCACAATTTTGGTTAAAGAGATATCAAACCCTAAAGCGAGTTTAAGAGATCTTCACACGCAGAACTCAGGTTTCAAGACTTCTGGAATTCCTCTGGAAGGTTCCTTGGGAGAAAGTTGTGCTGTAAGCCTAGAGCGGGAGGAGGCAAGATCATATGGGGGGGTCACCTCCTTCCCCTTGGGCTCCGAGAGTCGGGGCTTCCGTGGCTGCCTGAGAGCCTGATGTGGGCTCCGGCGAGTGGGGGCCTCTGTGGCCCAGGGTCAGACTCACGCCTGGCTGAGAAGGAGGAGGTGGCCTGGGCAGAGCAAGTGGAGTGTCAGTCAGCATTTCTCCTGGACAAAGAAAATTCTCCAGGGCAGCCACTGTGGCAACATCCGAAATCCTACGCAATACGGCCGGGGTGGTAGGGGGCAGAGAGGAAGTGGGAGGTGAACCAGATTCCACGGCGACACCAGCTTGGGGGATCTCTGAGCAACACCAGGGAGCCCAAGAGCCCCCTTTTCCCCACGTGCCATCCAGAGGATCCCGGTGTCTGAACGTGAGGGCCCCGCCTGGGACTTTGCCTTCCTCCTGTGGGCTGGGGCCTCGTCTCCTCCTGGGGGCAAGAGTGGTGAAGCCAGCCCACCTCCCTCCTCAGGCAGCCAGGGAGATGGAAGAGAAACGGAAGCCAAGTCAAATTCCAGGTGCTCCTTAACATACAGGATGGACGTGCCGCTGACGGGAGACGGGGGCCGTGCCTGAGAGAGGCGGGTTCCCGCGAGCAGTGCTGGCCGGCCTGGCCTTTCCCCTGGGCAGACACGCACGCTCTCGCCGGGACGTGGGTCTCACGACGACACTGGGCTCCTCGGTGCCCAGCAGCGGCCCAGGCACGCACCGCACACGATGGGCACCTTCTCCCAGGCAGGGTTTACTGGGAACCCAGGCCTAACGGCGGCACCGGGGGCAAATGCAACAGATGTGCCCCCCGATCTTGGGGTCTGCCGGGGTGGTTGTAAGAGAAGCTTCGGGAGAAAGAGGGAGCTAATTTAAATCAGGGCCGGGCAGGGAAGACGGCAGGCGCAGCGGGCGCGGCCTGACAGTAGGCCGCCCGGGCTTTGGCAGAACAGGACCTGACCCCGACCCTCGGCAGGCCCCAGCGGCTCCGAGCGTCCGAGCCCACTGGTGCCACGTTGCCTGTTTGCCCACAAGGAGTGAGGAGTCTGCTTTGTCGGGTGAAATGCCCCCGACGACGAAACACGTCTGCGGCCTGGTTCCGCCCAAGGACGCGGCTCGCTCCCCGCTGGCCCCCGGGGCACGAGGGGCTGCCAAAAAGCGAGAGCCGCGTGCTGCTTCTCTGGGATTAATTAGTCAGGGTTTGAAGAGGCTTTATACAAAGAACTTAGCTTTATTAAGATACTCCTCTGGCCCGAAGGATAAATATTTTTAAAATCCCAACCCTAAGTGCTTAAGCCGCTAAAATGTGCAACAAATGGAATGAATGCTGGAAAGCACTTGCTTCCTGCTTCAGAAGAGCCCCTGCGACCTCTGCAATCTGATTACAGAGCAGTGGACTCTCCTGCCAGGAAAATGACAAGAAGCCACAGAAAAACCAAGTCCCGGGGTGAGGGGAACCAGCCAGCCAGTTGCATTAACGGCCATTTCATTACCTTGACAATGACTCCGTGGGTTGGAGACCTAGTGACGGCTTCGGGGCTGACGGTTTTTGGCTTCTGGAGCTGCTCTTTGCTCCCTGCCCCGATGCTGCTGGGACCACAAGGCCCAGGAGCCAGGCCGTAAGCGGAGCTGGAGAAGTTCTGGGAGACAACAGGCGATAGGGCCGGCAGCCCAGCAGAAACAGCGTCTCTTCCAAGTGCTGTGTCCCGTTCTGGGGACAGACCCAGCGGTGGCCCTCTCTCTCTGTACGGGCATGATGTGTGACTCCTTCAGGCTACAGACACAGTCACCTTTGTCTTTTGTTTTTCACCATCTTCCACCTCCCCTCTAGCAACCACCAACTTGTTCTCTGTAGTTGGAAGAGGGACGCTTGAGCCCACGGTCGTGAGTTGGAGCCCCACCTTGGGTGTAGAGATGACAGAAATAAACAAGCAAACAAATAAATAAGTAAAACATTTTTTAAAGATTCTCTCTTTTTTTTTCATTTGTTTAATTCCTTAAATTCCACATACAAGGGATGCCTAGGTGGCTCAGCGGTTGAGCCTCTGCGTTTGGCTCAGGGCCTTGAGGGAGGCTTTGGGATTCTCCCAGAAGACTGGAGGAGGGACCCCCAGCATGGATCATGTCTAGGAGTCAGGACCAGACCAGGTAGGTGTAGAGAGTTCCCCAGGAAGCCAGAAAGTGCCACACGCTGCCTCTCCCTATATTTGTCCTACCCTATTCTTTCGTTAAAGGCTTCCCAGAAAAATGCGTACTGGTGCCAGTCTCCCTTTCAACTATTTGTGATCATATGACTTGGTTTTGGTCAATGAGATATAAGCAGATAAGCAGAAGCGTTTTATAGAAACTTCAGGGAAAGCCCCTAAAATAGAATTAGTTCTCCTTTGACCCTTCTTTTCCCCTTCTTCTATCCTGATACCTGGAAGAGGTATGTGATGGCTGGTTCTCTAGCCATCAAATGAGACCACGAGGATAAAAATCACACTTTAGAAATGATGTAGTCATAAACCTGTAGCTCTTATAACTATGTGGAGCTGCCATAGCATCCCTGGACTGCCAATCTGTGACCCTTGTTTGGGGACTAGGGAAAAACCTCCATTCATAAACTTGTTTATGTCATGGTAATTTTAGGTTTTCTATCACACTTAGCTGAGTCTGAACCTAACTGATAGTCTGCCTAGATTATTGGGGTGGGGTTGGGGGATCTTTGAATGCCAGACCACAAAGTCCGGTCTCCGTGCTATGGGAGCAGGAGAGTAACGTGTCAAAAGCTGTGTTCTGGTAATGTTCACTTGGCCACGAGGCACAATATCCACGAGTGTGAAGACCGTCACGTGAACAGCTTAGCATGGGGTCTGGAATGGCCACACCTGTTTTATTTGGGTCTGTTACCCCAGGATTTTAATCAAAATGGACCTTTATTTAATTTGGACCAAATTGTAATTTAATAACCACAGGTAATGAATACGCTTTGGCTTGAAACTTTTGGATAAACTGGTTACCCTGGATAAGGCTGTCAACCTGTTTTATGTTCTTATTTTTAAGAATATAAATCATAGAGAAAACGCTATCCTCCAACCGCCTTCAGAGATGGCCTTGGGTGGTCCTGGGCAGAGGGAGTTGAATCGTCAGCATCTGGTGTTTAGCTCCTGTGCTTTTGCACGACACAGCCGGCCGTGCACAGGTTGGGCAGCCCACTCCCCGACCGCTGAACACTCACATAAACCCTCGGCCCTACTGTCTTGTTTCTCTTTCCACAGAAGACCTTCCCGCCTGCCTCACTGGGAAAATACAAGCCGTTGGGAAGGAACCACCTCAACCCTCTGCTGCCCAGTTTCAAGCCCCTGCTCTGGATCCTCTCTGTACCACTTCCTTTTCCAAGGGGAGGGTGTCCCTCCCACCACCAGGGCCAGCTCAGCCCCTCCAGCTGGGCTCTGGACCCCCTTGCCTCCTGCCTTCTCAGGCCCCTTGCACTTAACCATCATCCTGGATCACTGTTTTCAACCTCATTCTCCTGGCTTCTTCCAAGTGACCCTGGAACATGTTCAAAATTCATTAAAAACAAAAACAAAAAAGTAAAAAACAAACAAACAAAAAACCCTTCTTTCCATCTGTGTTGTTAGGAAGTAGATTTGACTGCTATAAAAACCCACAGTAAGGGGCACGTGGGTGGCTCAGTGGTGGAGCATCTGCCTCTGGCTCAGGGCATGACCCCAAGGTCCTGGGATCGAGTCCTGCATCAGGCTCCCCACAGGGAGCCTGCTTCTCCCTCTGCCTGTGTCTCTGCCTCTCTCTGGGTCTCTCATGAATAGATAAAGAAAATCTTAAAAAAAAAAACCGCACTATAAGAGAAGCTTAAAAGATGAAAGTTTACTTGTGTCTCACATCAGCATCTAGGCCTAGGTAGCCCAGGGCTGGCAGGGTGGAGGGCACCGTGATGTCAGGGATCTCAGCCTCGTAGGTCTCCTTGCTCCACCATTCCCAGGGTGTGGCCCTTGTCTGCGAGGCCTCTGAGAGCTCACATTCCTGTCAGCAGAATGGGGGAAGAGCAACAGGGAGGACCGGAAGCACTTCCTTAGAAGGGCACACCTTCCACTCCCATCCAACCGGGCCAGAATATTTTTTTTTAAGATTTTATTTATTTATTCATAGAGACACACACAGAGAGAGAAGCAGAGACACAGGCAGAGGGAGAAGCAGGCTCCATGCAGGGAGCCCGAGGTGGGACTCGATCCTGGGTCTCTAGGATCATGCCCTGGGCTGAAGGCGGCGATAAACCGCTGAGCCATCCGGGCTGCCCTAACCAGGCCAGAATTTAGTGACATGGCCACACCTAGCTGCAAGGCAGCCTGGGAAATGGAGTCATTATTCTGGTACCCACCTACCCACAGAGGCTGTATTGCTGTAGAAGAAGGGAAGGTGGACACTGGGATACCACAAGCATCTTCTACCCTCCAAGGACACCCGATCTCCATTTTCTCTTTCTCGGTCTATTTTCAAAGGGCTTGTCCACATCCATTATCTCCATTTCCTTCCCATGTTTGTTGTCCATATGCTGTGAGGGTCTGAAAAAGTCTTTTGTAGAAAAAAAGGGAGGCTATCACACAAATCCATTACTTGACCGTGAGCCATGGTAGCGGTTGGGTGGTCTACCTGAGAAGACCATGCGTGCGAAGGGGAGATCGGGTCAAACCACAAGAGGTACCATTGTCCAGGTGTGCTGAGCCAAAGAACAGACTCAGAGGCAGGCTGAGAGAGACGGAAAGGAAAAGAGGTGAGGGTGTCGATGGTGTCAGTGGCGAAAAGGCAGTGGGGTTGGCAGCCAAGAGTGGGTGGGCCACATGGGACACAGCCAGGGTGCCCCTTTCAAATCGTGGTCTTCCAATTTTTAGGTATGTGGGTGATGGGGGTTGCATTCCCAGAGTGGGGTAGCTCTTGAAAGAGCGACAGGAGGACAAGAGAGTAGGACGAAAGCCTTACAAGAGTGATTCCTTTCTGCTTACATCTGCTCATACTTCCAGCGTTTACAAGGTAACACATGCTTCGGGAGCCGCAGATAAAATCTGTGAAGTCTGTGAAAACATAGCATTTGATATCAACGCAAAGCACATGTTAAGATTAATCTGGACTTAAAAAAAAAGATTAATCTGGACTGTGACTTACCTCTCTGTTCCCAATTTATGAAGTGGGAGTGATAACGGTACATTTAGTTTCCGTAAGGTTGGTTGAAAGTAGCAGAAAATCCAATCCAAACTGGCTTTAACAGTAAAAGGGAATTTATAGGCTTATGTAAGTAACAAAAAAGGCTAGTGGTAGGCCTCAGGTGTGGTTGATCAAGGCTCTGGCTCAGCTTTTCTGAGGTTTTTCCTTTGGCTTTGATCATGGTGGCAAATTCTGTAGGA
The DNA here is from genome assembly GCF_905146905.1 of Nyctereutes procyonoides. Classification (NCBI taxonomy): domain Eukaryota; kingdom Metazoa; phylum Chordata; class Mammalia; order Carnivora; family Canidae; genus Nyctereutes; species Nyctereutes procyonoides. The sequence continues at coordinate 65,469,509 of NW_026575049.1, forward strand.
ACTCAGACTCACCTTTGCACACCAGGCCTTCCAGGGCAGAATGTTTGCATCCTATAATTTCTGGCAGAAGTTCTAAGACTCACCCCAGCTGGGTTGGAATGATGATTGTGGAGTGATGATCGCTGTGGCCAGGGCAGATGGGCGTAGCGCAGGTGCTGTGGGGCACCCTGGAGTTCGGTAAGGAACAGGCTTTCCTGGAACCTGCTGGACTCCTCAGAATCAGAGGCTGAAGGGAAAACGCAACCACGAGAAGCAAGTCAGACGACTCTGCTGTATCCGTGTGCGCTGCTTTGATCCGGGGCCCTTCCCTCTAGCAGTTATGCTGCCCTGATGGGAACTCAAAGAGGGAAAGACAGAGCCACTTGGTTGTAACTAGGGAAGTTTGGACACACTCATTTACAAGCGGTGGCAGTGCCATTGTCCACACTCATCTCCCAGAGGCGTGTGGTAACACAGATTGATGCCGATTATGAGATCCTTTCTCCAGGGCTGCAGCATGGTTTTTTGGGGGTCCCAAGCACTCTTCCTTTTGTAGCCCCTTCCGCCCACATAAAATGTGAGAAATTATGTTTTATAACTGAGTTGGTATAAAGATGACCATCTCATGTATTTTTTTAAAGATATTTATTTAATGACTGATTGATTTGTGAGTGAAATTAATGCATTTTCATGGGTCCCTACGAGTGTCACAGCAGGTACCGTACTTATTACGCCTGGTGAGTCAGTAGACCCTGCCTCTGTCGCTGGTGCGCCACAGGGGGAAATCTTTTGATGTGCACTTTTCCAAGAATTCTACCTTCTTCATGTTGCCCTTTCTAGAACTCAGTCTGCCATCTTGCTTTGAAAACTCCAAGTAGTCTAATGTTTCCATGGCAGGCTAGGGGATCCAGATCTCCACCAGGGCCGTAACATTTTACAGGCAAGGTGGAGGTCTGGCAGAGATGTCCTAAAAATAATTACTTGGACTAACCCAAGAGCAGAAAGGAACGTGTTCTGTGCAATTTCCAGGCGTTGGGGTTGTCCAGTCGTAGGGCCACTGTAAACCCCTGTCAGTCAAGGAGGAATGCTGAAGTCCCATAAAATGGTCCCAATTGCCCACATACTTTCTTCCCTTTGGTTTTAATATTAAGGTTCTGTAACCTTGAGTAGTTTCCTTTTTTAAAAAATTTAATCAGACAGGTTAGGTTAGGTTGTGAAGATGATGCCCAAATCTCAGTGCTTCAAGCAACAAAGTTTTATTTTATATTAACTTTTCACACCCGTCTTGGGTGGCTGGGGCCTCTTCTCCATGGTCCCATGCTGATGGAGTAGCCACCATTTGGAACGGTGACAGCAGTAATGGCAGTAAGAAAGACGTGACAAGTCGTGAACCGGCTCATAGTGTCTTCCACTTGGCAGGCCCGCATGGGTCACTTGCACTAACTTCCTTGACCACCAAAACTCACACAGCTTCATTAGGAGGGCCGGGAAATGCAATACCATCATGTTTCCAGAAGGGGGAGAATGAGACTATGGGTGGTCAGCCTTCCTAATTCCTACAATACTTGCAGTCCTCCCCCTCTTCCCCCATTAAATTCTCATAAAATCTGTACCTAGTAACCAATAGCTCCATGTTAGGGCTGACAAAACAGCCTGGGTCACTGCGATCCCTGGGGACAGGAAATGCATCCACACGCCAAGCTGTTGGTGACATCTTGTGGCAGCCAAGAAGCATCTGACTCCCTAGGAGGAGCCGGTGACCTGCTCTCTTGTCTCCCCAGGTGAGAATTACCAGAGCTGGCCTGGCCTCTTGGGCTGAGGAGAGGTGGGGGCAGGGGGTGAAGTGGGGAGGCACAGGGTGGAAGCAGGGAGGGTTATTCTCGGTTGTGAGAGTCCTAAAGGCTTCTGGGGAGGGAAGAGTTTCTCCTGACAGGGTCCATGAGACGTGGGACCTCTGAGGAGTGGAACAATGTGACCTCACTCTGCATTCCCGGCCAGTAAACCGGGACATGTCATGATGAGTGGCCCTCTACGTGATGGGATCCTTTGTGGACATGGTTGGGAAGTATAGATAATGACCTTGCATCGTGTCCATAATATAAGCGAGGTGAAAAAACCAGGATGCAGCAAATGACAACAGACCACAATTGTAAAAGCTTGTGTGTGTGTGTGTAGGTTGAGGGGGCAGGTGTGACTCTCAGCCTGCCAACTATATGAGCAAGAGATATTTAATTCCTTTATTTCCCTTTAATCAACTTCACTCTGCCTCCAAATGCTTACGAGTCCTGGTGGGAGTCAGGGCCCTGCGACACCACAGTGGGGTGGGTTCCGGGTCTGTCGCAGCCCCGCATCAGTGTATTCCTGTGATTCGGGTTGGATATAACCAGCACAGGCCCCACTGACAGCCTCCCTCTGTCCCCTCAGCGGCTGTGGGCCTGACCTGGGCACAGCAGTCTCAGTGGGCCAGATGCTCCTTCCCTCGGAGGCACCGCCTGAGTCATCACCCCCCTGAAATCTTGCCACCTTCCTTCTCCCATGTTCTTTCTTTTCTCCCTTCATCCCAACTTTCTCTTAGCCGCCTCAATACCGCTGTCTCTCTCCTGCCCCCTTCGGGACACATACTCTCTTCACTGGGTTGCAGGTTTTCAAAAGGAAGCAGTATAATTACAATTCTACAAATCTTATAAAGGAACTACCAGCCACACAGGAACTAGATGATTTGAAATGTTTCCTACTATACGCTCCTAGAAATGCTGAGCTTTCAAGAAGAAAAAAAGAAAGGAAACCTCCAGGTACCAAGTCAAGAGCCAAGACTTTATCTTGCTTCAGGAAGCAAGAAACAATGGTGAGTAAAGAAACAGGTAAACCAGGGGATAAGCCTACAGATAATAAAACTAATTTATACAACTGATTTACGATATGTCAAAAATGAGGAAAGACTGAAATACTAGATAACAATACGTTAAATGGGAGACTGGTCATCTGATTGAATGTTTTAATGCCACTGAACTGTTTAGGAGGGGAATGAAGATACTGACTCACTACCTATCTTGTAATGTCCGATTTGCATGTTTGAAATCAAAGGTATCCAATAAAATAATGAAAATTGAGTTTACATCTCCCACTTTTATTTTTTTATTTTTTTGATATTCTTTTTTTTTAAGATTTTATTTATTTATTCATGAAAGACACAGAGGAGAGAGAGAGGCAGAGACACAGGCAGAAGGAGAAGCAGGCTCCATGCAGGGAGCCCGACGTGGGACTCGATCCCGGGACCCCAGGATCACGCCCTGGGCCAAAGGCAGGCGCTAAACCACCGAGCCCCTCAGGGATTCCCACATATCCCACTTTTAAAAAGTCTGGGTTTTCATCTTAAAAGGAAAATGGAAGAAAAAAATGCAGAGAATAATACATGACTCAAGAGTTAGAAAAAATCTGCCATGTGTTTCTATTTTTATATGAAAGACATAAAGGAACTACCTGCTGGTGCTACAGTGATCGTGTGCGCAGAGGGTCGGGCCCCACACCTGCTGAGCAGGGAGCCTGCTCCTCCCTCTGCCTGCCGCTCCCCCTGCTTGTGCTCTCTCTCACTGTCAAATAAATAAATAAAATCTTAAAAAAAGATAAAATACAATCTTAAGAGAGAGAAAAGAGGCAGGTTACTGTGTGTGGCCAACAGAATGCGGCAGATGTGGTGATGCGGCACCTTGTGTGGACATTACAGAAGCCTACAGCTTCCGTCTTGGCCCCGCTCTCTTGCTTTCTCCTCATTTACTCTTGGAGAAACTGTCACTGAAGGACTTCAAGGACCTGCGTTCTGACCTCAAACTTTCTTTTTTGTTGTTGTTTTTTATTATTTCTTAATTTAAATTCAATTAATTAGCATATAAGGTACTGTTCGTATCAGGGGTCTCTGACCTCAGACTTTCCAGTTAGGTTCTTCTTTCCAGCTTATCTCTGTTCAGGCAAAAGGCCTTGTGGGCAAAGCATTCCCTGACGGGAACAGAAACTACGTAAGGACTGTACTGAGCCGGGAGGACACCCCGCACCACACCCCTACCCAAGACAATGATTAACTTGACCTCCGCTGCCTTCCTGCAGCAGCCACTGACCTCTGTCTTGCATTTTCCTCGTATAAACCTGGAATATTGGGGGCACTTTGAAGACAGCCTTTGAAACGCTAGTCTGCTGTCTTGCCAGAGTTGGCCTCCCTAAAATACATTCTTTTCTGTTTCACTTCCACTTGCCTCTCTGCCTTTGGATTTTGTCAGTGGCAAGTGGGCAAACCTGGTGCTTGGGACCCCCAGAGCCAGGCGCTCTTGCACCCCTGAGCTCCGGCCACATCATGAGTAACCCTAGCAAGAGGTCCACCTGCTGTCTCCTGCCAACAGCCGAGTGAGTGAGCTTGGACATGGATAATTCAGCCTCAGTCTGGCCTGCAGATGACACTGCAGCCCTGGGGGGTGGGCATCTTGACTGCCATCTCCCAGGAGCCCCTGAGTCAGAACCATGACACCAAGCCTCTCCTCCTAATGGAGGTAATAAAATGTTTGCTGGTTTAACCTGCCAGGTTCTGGAAATAATCTCTAATGTAGCAACAGATAACTAATACTTCTTGTGCAATTTTATTTCTATATAATATACTTATGTTGCTTTACAACCGAAAAAAAAATATTTTTAAGCCGAGTAAATCGCTCCAGTGTGATAAAGGACAAACTGTTCAGCCATCTGGTTATATGATTGGTGTCCGGCTCACCTGTACCAACTGAAGTCACACACATCTCCTGTGCCAAGTCAGACACTCCAGCTACACCATTGGGAGCCTGGACAGGGGCCGCCTTTAAATTGGGTTGCCTTGCAAGATATCCCAGGGAATAATTCTTTTCATGTGACTCAGGTCTTATAGCAAAAACAAAAAATATAAATATGACTTAGGTAGAAATCAGTTAACTTTCTTGGGAAGTTGAATAATTTTTAAATGTGGTTCACTGGGCAACTCGGGTGGCTCAGCGGTTTAGCGCCGCCTTCAGCCCAGGGCCTGATCCCGGAGTCCTGGGATCGAGTCCCACATCAGGCTCCCAGCATGGAGCCTGCTTCTCTATCTGCCTGTGTCTCTGCACCTCTCTTTCTCTGTGTCTCTCATGAATAAATAAATAAAATCTTAAAAAAAATAAATAAATAAAAACAAATGTGGTTCCTAAAGCAAGGAACACATATTTCCTTTTCTTGAAGGCCCATGGGCCTAGAGGAAAGTATGAGGGGTGAAAAGAATGCTGTATTAGCTCCGTGGCTCTGGGACAAGTCGCTTGGCCTCTCTGGGCCTCGGTTTATATGTAAAATGGCAAGGAGGGGACTGGCTTTAATCTCTCTAAAAGTCTGTTAATTATTAGTCCTGCCTTAACCTGCCATGGAATTTTGGCTCTTCAATGACAAGCCATCTTTAAGCCAATTTAACCCCCCCTCATGAGGGACACGGCTCTGTCCAGTATGAGAGGCACTAGCCACGGGGGCCTTCTTAAATTGAAAGTAAGTGAAGTTCATGAAAATTAAAATTTAGTTTCTCGGTTGCAATAAGTAGCCACATTTCAAGAGCTCAATAGCCACACGTGGCTAGTAGCCGACGCGTCAGCCGGACACAGAGTTAGGACACTTCCATCATCACAGAAAGTTCTATCAGCGATCCCTGCATGAGGCCTCGCCTTCCAGTCTGGGCCACGAAAGGGGACTGGTGTCACCTGGGAGCCCTTAGACGTGCAGGACCTTGGATCCCAAGCCAGATCTGCGGAACCAGAATCTGCTTTACCCAGATCCCCAGGTGCTGCCTGCCTGTGGGAGCTTGGAAAGCCTGACTGGGAAGAGCCTTTCCCACCGAGCCCGCGGCTGCAGGGACAGAGCTGGGGCCAGCGAGTGGCGCGGCCTCCCGGGTGCCTGGGACTCTCCCCTCCTGCCCAGACAGAGCAGGGGTCGGGGTGCGACTCCCCCCCATCTGGTCAGTGCTCTCCAGGGGGCTGCTGGTTAGGTGTGGACTGGGTGAGATGCAGGGTCAGCCGGGCCTGCGGGCCAGGTGGCTGTGCCCTGCACGGTCACCGGGGGGCGCCGCGGCACCGACGTGCCCTCCTCTGCCCCCGGCTCCCCAGCAGGCAGCCAGAAGCTGCCCTGGACTTGCAGGTCTCTCGCCCGGATTACCAAGCAGCCGGAGCCGGTCCAAGCATTCATCCGACAGACAAAGGGACACAGGCCGCAGCTTTGTGCCCGCGGGAAAGCAAAGCAAGGCCGGGCGACGCATTGAACGGGGACTGTGTGAAAGTCCAGCTGGAAGCAGGAGGCTTCTGTTGGAAAGCCAGGGGGAGGGAAGCCTCGGATGTTCTAAGTCACCTTCCCAATGACCTGGGCTCCTCATCACAGCCTCACGCCGTGGCTCTTTGCCATCAAGCGTGTGTGTGTGTGTGTGTGTGTGTGTGTGTGTGTGTGTGTGTGTGTGTAGGTGGGGGAAGGGGTGTAGCTAAGGACTGGGTGGTGATCAGGGGCTGGATGGTGGGGGATTTTTTTTTTTTTTAACCGCTGGGCTCCATCTCAAGTTTCCAATTTGGTGTGAGGTCTAGGGTGGCCTGCTAGTTTGCATTTCAAACAAGCTCCCAGGTGCTGCTGGGTCTGCTGACCCAGGGACTGCCTTTTGAGAACCTCTGCTCTAAACTTCTGAGAAGCTCACGTGGGACACATTATATAATCCCAGTTCAAAAGAAGGATGCGACTCCAAAGGAATTACTTGAACCCCTCCGTCCCCCGCCCCCCCTTGCCTCCCTCCAGGATGTCTTTTGCTCTCTCAGAAAAGCAGTCAGAAAACCAGTGTGGACGGGAAGGATGGCCAGGATGAGCAGGAAGCCAGAGTTCACCTACCCGTCCCCCCCCCCCCAGATGGAGGCAAGGCTCCCAACTCATAATCCTTGATCTGTTCCGAGAAGGGTGATTAAGACTCTCAAGGCTCACTGAGCCCCACTTTGGGCACAAAACCTACAGAGACCACTGTCTGTGGTCCAATCCAAGGCAGGCTCACTTCCACCAGGAATGGGTGGAAATGGCAGGAACCTGGATTTATTAATGGGAGTGTTGGACCCCTCGGAGGGAGTGCAGACAAATCAGAATCCCCAGTGGCTGGAGGGGGAGTTACAGCAAAGGAACTGGAGCACTTGTCACTATAGGGGGAGCTCTAGGAAAAGAACCTGAGACCCTCCTGAGTTCCTCAGGTGCCATTTGTAAAGGGGTCTCTTCTCCCATACCGGGAAGAGGAAGACTCAATTACCACAAGGAAGACTCTCATGAATGGAGAAGACCCCAACTTCATTCTCTATAACAATAATCCTTATCTTCCATTAATTTTCCCTTTGTATTCACCTTCCCACAATTTACCTAGAAGCCAAGCCCTCCCCTTACTCTGTCTTGTGACTTCTCTACCCGTTATCACCCTTAGTTGGAATGGTATGCCTCGGCTCCCCTGAGCATGGAGCCTGCTTAGGATTCTCTCTCCCTCCCTCTGCCCCTTCCCCCTTCATGTGAGCACATGTGCGTGCATGCTCACTCTCTCTCAAAAAAGTAAAATTTTAGAACTTTAAAAATGACATGGTATGTAAGCCCCCCAGTCTAACCACTTCTTTGGCGTTTGCACTCTTTTCTATAAGACTTCCTCGTGTGTATGCAAAATAAACCTTTCTCCTATTAATCTGCCCTTAATGAGTGTGATTTGTGTGCCCTGGGTACTGAGCCTAAGAGGTAGAGGGAAGGGTTTTTGAATGTCCCTTACACCGTAAGAGAGAATTTTCCAGAGTGTGCAGTGAGTTCTACTCATGGCCCATGAGATGAGTGAGGGAGTTTGGAGACTGATGTGTTTAATTTAGGTAGTTTTGAAAATAGTTACTTTTTTAGGATTGGAATGAAGATGAAATGAATTTGGTAAAAGTGGTAAAATCCAAATTTTATCGATTTGGATAAAAATAGTAGGTTATAGAATACGTGTTTATCTGAAGTGTGGGAGACACCGGCCCACAGAATCCTCTCACGCTAAAGCATTGGTAAGCAATACAGATTTCACTGGAGATTTCTCAGCGGAAGATTGAAGAGGGGTCTTGTGGCCCACGCCCCACATGCCCATAAATCCCAGAGGAGACATTTGTGCTCTTCCCAAGCCCATTAATGGCACACAGTCACCGAGTCTTTTAATTTTCTGTTTCTGCCGCAAGGACCCAGATCCCTGGCTCTCCCTGGGGGCCTACCTCACACTACCCCTCCATCCTTTCCCTTTTTTATGAAGAAAAACTTACCTCTCTCCCCACTGCCACCCAAATTTTGTGGCTGAGGAAATCTTGTATAGTTCACATGTAGGGATCAATAAATACCAGTAACACCATTTTTTGAAAGATTTTATTTATTTATTTGACACAGAGAGAGAGAGAGCGTAAGCAGGGGGAGCAGCAGGCAGAGGGAGAGGAAGAAGCAGGCTCCCCACTGAGCAAGAAGCCCATTGCTGGGCTTCATCGAAGCAGGACCCCAGGATCAGGACCTGAACTGGAGGCAGACACTTCACCGACTGAGCCCACAAGGCACCCCCAGGTAACACCATTTTTAAAAAATTACTTTTATTTAGTCAAGATGGCAATGTGAAATGGTGCAACTACTTTGAAAACAGAACAGTTTCTTGGAATGTTAAACATACACCTACTGTGTCCCGGCCATTCTACTCCTAGGTATTTACTGTGTCTACCCAAGGGGAATGAAAACATAGGCCCGGACAAAGACTTGGCCATGAATGTTCACATAGCAGCTTTATTTGTAATGGTTAAAAACTGAAAACGACTCAAATATCCATCAACAGGTGATTGAATAAATAAACAAATTAGGGTGTACTGATTCAATGAAATACTCTTAGTAATAAGAAGGAATGAAGTATTGATACGCACTATGACATGGATGAATTTCTAAACAGCTATGCAGAGCAAAAGGAGCCAGATGGAAAGAGTGCACACTATATGATTCCATTTATATGAAATTCTATAAAACGCAAACTAATCCATGGTGACAGGAAGGAGATCGCTGGTTGCCTGGGGATGAGGTGAAGGCAGGAAGGGTAATGGGAGGATTATAAAGGGGGAAGGAAACTCCTGTGGATAATGGATAAGCTCATTATCTTGATTGTGGCGATGGTGTCACAATTTCTTATAAATACATGCTCAGGATATGACCCAGCAATCCTATTCCTAGATATTTACCCCAAATAAGTCATGTCCATTTTAAAAACTTCTGAACCTTAAAACCTTTTTTTTTTTTAAAAAAAAAAAGTACGTGAATGTGTATAGTGCTTTATTCATAACTGTCAAAAGCCACAAACAACCCAAACATTTCCCGAGGAGTGGATAACAAGCTGCATACATCACACAACGGAGAACTGCTCAGCAATAAAGGAATGAACTCCCAAAGCACGCAGCAACACGAACAAATCTCCAAATAATGATGTCGAGTGAAAGAAGCCAGACTCAAAGGATACATACTGTAAGATTTCATTCATATGACATTCTGGAAAAGGCAAACTAGATGATGGAGAATGGCTCACTGGTTCCAAGGATTAGGAGAGAGGGATTTTTTTTTCCCCTAGGTGATGAGAACTAGGTGATTGTGGTGGTGGTGACACAATTGTATACACTTGTCAAACCCTGTAGAACTCTACATCAAAATGAGTGAATTTTACTAACTGTATGAAAATGTAAGAATACGTTTTTAAATAGTAATCCGTAGGGTTATAAAAGTCTACAGCAATAAAGAAATGTGGGAAGGAAGAAATGGTTTACACAGACGCAATACAGAGACTTGGGCCTTCACCGTCGTTAGCTGTTTACCAAGCATCCTCGCAGAACACTTCCTACAAATACAAATGAATTTATGTAATAGAGTTTTCGTTTCATAGAAATGGGATTACACTGTACAAATGGTTCTGCAACTCCTTTTTCGTGCAAAGTTGTGAGGGTCTTGCAGAAGTTGAGACTCCAACGTACAATTTGGAATGACTTAAAGCCACTATGCTGTTTTCTAGTTTACCTAAGTTATGATGCTCTTCTTGTACCACCAGTCTGGGGAGAAATCAGGCTGGGCCTAAGCCAAATCAGGGAATCCTTAAGGAAAATTTAGAATCAAATACCCATCTCCCCGCTTTATTAGATTCTCCATAGGGATGAGAGTCGATGCACTGTTGGGAAGGAGGCACACACTTCTCCCCAGACTTGGTGATGGGGTGGGAGTATCTTTAAAGAAGCCTGGAGAGCAGAACAGGGGCTGACCATGGTCAGGGTGTGTAGAGCCAATGTCAATTTTCTAAGGTGAGAACAAAAACTCTTTTTTTTTTTTTAAAGATTTATTTATTTATGAGAGAGAGTACACACGTGCATGGACGCTGTGGCAAGGGCAGAGAGAGGGAATCTCAAGCAGACTCCCTGCTGAGCGTAGAGATTGAGGCGGGGCTTCATCCCACGACCCATGAGATCATGACCTGAGCCAAAACCAAGAGTCCGACCAACTGAGCCACCCAGGCGTCCCGAGAAAGAAAATTCATATTAACACAGCAGAATATTTTAAATCTGCAATTTGGGAACCTAAGATATGCTCCCTTTCCTTGATTCAGTGTCGAAATCATGTCCTTGCCCTCACTGGGAGCTTGCACTGTGGAGGGACCCAGGCTCTGTGTGTCCTGGGGTGGCTGAGCTGGAATCACAGCTCTCAACTTCACCAGCTGGATCACCTTGGGCAAGTCACATGACCTTCCGCCACTGGCTTCACAGGCTTGTGGTAACGCTGAGTATGAATATGCAAATGCCTGGTTATCAGCAGCCACTCCTAGGATCAGTCATTTAACGGCTGTTCTGTTTGAATCCCGTCGCTTACTTCCCGTGGAGGCCACTGACCTCAGATCTACGGAAGATTAGACTTCTGTCTTGTGGACAGAGCGGCCACTAAACAGCCTTTGCCAACAGCCTGCCCCTCCTCTGCAAGGCAGCCGGGGCCCCTCTCAACTTTCCGGCTCAGCACCCACGAACAGCTGAAGCTTGCCGTGAAGTCTTGGCTCGCAGGGCCTGTTATTGATTTTTGTTCTCGAAGCCTTTCAAGTGGCCGCTGTCTCTAATCTCCCTGTCAGGCCCGGTTACAAAACGTGGCCTCTCCCTTTCCACAACTGCCATAGGCTCCTCTCTTTCTGGAAAGAGCCCCGGCCCCCGGCACCCCTAGGGTCAGCCTTGTGTTTATCTTCAAGCCACAAGGTCTCAGAGCTCGGTACCTTCCAGCAGGTTATGGAACAGCCACACAGGTGAGGGCTAAGGGGTGTGCTCAACGACTCGTGCCTCGCCTCTACCTCCTTTCTCCATCAGTTAACAAGTATTGATTTCGCCCTGCTGTGTGCAAGCCGGGAACAAAACCCTGCACGGTGCTCTTGAGGCCTTTTAGGGTCCGGGGCTGCTCGGCGGCTGGGTCAGTGAGAAACCCCCGGCTGAGCCCCCCACACCATTCCTGCCAATATTTAAACCAGGTCAATTCTTGCAGCCTAGCACACCATTTAAGTCTTGTGGCAGCTGAATTGCTCACTAGTCTTGACAGCTAAGTAAGGGCTTGGGAGGGTAGAAGGTCCTGGAAAGAAACCCAGACCTCGGGTCTGCCTTGTGTTTATCTTGAAACCACAAGGTCTCAGAGCTCAGAACTAAAGATACCAAGACCAGCACACGGCCCAGCTGAAAGCCTGCATCTGGGTCCCCCCGCTAGTCACTGCGAGCCAGGTGTGCGGCCTGTGACGTCGCGTACCTCTCTGCACTGGTTTCGCTTGTTGTTTTTCGAGTGTTTATGGAAATAAGGCAGTAGTCTCAGAATATTTTTTCTTTTTTTTTTATAAATTTATTTTTTATTGGTGTTCAATTTGCCAACATAAAGAATAATACCCAGTGCTTATCCCATCAAGTGCCCCCCTCAGTGCCTGTCACCCTGTCACCCCCACCCCCCGCCCACCTCCCTTTCCACCACCCCTAGTTCGTTTCCCAGAGTTAGGAGTCTCTCATGTTCTGTCTCCCTTTCTGATATTTCCCACTCATTTTCTCTCCTTTCCCCTCTATTCCCTTTCACTATTTTTTATATTCCCCAAATGAATGAGACCATATAATGTTTGTCCTTCTCCGATTGACTTACTTCACTCAGCATAATACCCTCCAGGTCCATCCACATCGAAGCAAATGGTGGGTATTTGTCGTTTCTAATGGCTGAGGAATATTCCAGTGTATACACAGACCACAGCTTCTTTATCCATCATCTTTCGATGGACACCGAGGCTCCTTCCACAGTTTGGCTATTGTGGACATTGCTGCTAGGAACATCGGGGTGCAGGTGTCCCAACGTTTCACTGCATCTGTATCTTTGGGGTAAATCCCCAGCAGTGCAATTGCTGGGTCGTAGGGCAGGTCTACGTTTAACTCTTTGAGGAACGTCCACAGGGTTTTCCAGAGTGGCTGCATCTCAGAATATTTTCAAGTGTAACTTTTGTAGTCTATAGAAATTGCTGTGGGGAGGAGTGAGGGGAATAGCCACCAACCCAACGGTAACGACCTTTTTCTGTTTTTAGCCTAGAGTTCTATGGATCCTCATTCACGAAAGGTGTCTCCCCCCAAATCTCCCCCTAGATACCTCCTACCCCATCACACCCACTTTTCCAGAAATGATATTGAGATTCACAGAAGAGGGGAGTCTTGTACTTACGAGTCCACAAACTTAAGTTATACATTTGAAAAATAATTCAAGCAGATATTTTGAAAAAATATGCTCTTGAAAAGAGGTCTGTATAAAACAAGAAGAATCTCAGCAAACAAGGTAAAGCGAACATCTGAAATAATTCAGAGACATACTATAAATGTAATTGTATAAAGGGGTCATGATCATTAAAGACTTGCAAATTAAAACGACAGGTATGTGTGTGCCGCCACATACCTATTAGCATGGGTAAAATCCAAAACACCGACAATACCAATTGCTGGCAAGGATGTGGAGCCATAGAAGCTCTCATTTGTTGCTGGTAGAGATGCAAAATGATACAGCTACCTTGGAAGACAGTTTGGAGGTTTCTGACAAGGCTAAGAATCTGCGCTTACCGTATGATCCAGAGATCACCTCCTTAGTATTTACCCAAATGAGCTGAAAACGTGCAGCCACGCAAAAACTGCACACACAGTGATGGTAGTTTTATTCCTAACTGCCAAAATGTGGAAGCAACCAAGATGTCCTGCAGTGGATGAGTGGATAAACCGTAGTATATCCAGACAGTGGACTATTACTCGGTTCTAAGAAGAATTGAGCCAGTAAAAGCCAGGGAGGAGCCTTAGATGCGTATTATTAAGCGAAAGACGCCAATCTGACCCCTACACCTCAGCGGCCTGGAGGACTGCTCTGGACTCCTAATAGGTTTTGATTTTCATTTTCTACACTGTGGCCAGTGTAATCCTTCTGACATGCAGGTGAGTAGAATTCCTCCCCCTGCATGCCGGCTGCTCTAGGATAAAGCCCAACTCTTTCGATCTTCCATCTTCACGATGTAGCCCCTCCTGCTCGGCTCTGCAGACTCATGTCTCCCCACTTCCTCCCTCGTCCTCTCTGTCCGCTGGGCAGTCATGGAACTGAGCGGCTCACATCTCCGGCTGCAGGGGAGCGGAGTGGATCGACGGCCTTGGCTTCCATCCTTCTGGAGCTTCCATGAGTTCACATCAAGGCCACTTTCCCTTGGGCTACTCACAGTCCAGGGCCGAGCACAGCAGGGGTCTCCCCCAGACCCATCGCATAGCTAATCTCTTCTTGGCCTCTGCTACTCAGCAGACCCAGACTAACACACACTTGCCATACGGAAGTCCTCGCAGTGATGTTCTCCTCCCCTCCTGCCAGGCTTCGCACATGCTGTTCCTTCCGTCTGGAGAATCTTCTCTTTCTCCTCTTACCTCCTTCCTTGACCAACACCTATCCATCCCTCAGGATCCAGCCTAGAGGTCACTTCATCCATCAGAGACATTCATCGATGGCTCGTTGTGATCCAGGCATTGTTCTGTGCACCAGGAATACGTAAGGGCTGATGAATGGGCAGTCCCTGCTCTCATCAAACTCTCTTTAGAGAAGGTAAATGATCAATAACTATATTTTTCCAACACAGATCCATAGTATACCAGTGAAGACTGGAAGTACTGTAAAGAAAATAAACCAGGATAAGGTATGAGAACAATGAAGGGGGTGGGGTGGGTGGGAATTATTTTATACAGAAAGATCTGGGAAGCCTCCGTGGGAGGAGGTGACATTTGATCACAGTCTTGAATGATACGAGGGAGGGGGTCATGCAGACATCTGGGGGCAGATGTTTTCACGTAAGGAGAGAACATTCCAGACCACAGGGACCACAGGAGGGAGGCTACTGGAGCTGAGAACCCCAACTCTGGGGAAGGTGCCCCTGGTATGTGCCCCTACAGCACCTCCTGCATCCCTAGTGAAGGGAATGGGGACTAGTTAAGGCCTTGTCTGCTTCCCCTCCTGACGGTAAGTCTGAGAAGAGAGACCCTACTTGCCAGGCTCGTAGGCAGGCATGGTACCCGCAAGCCTGGTGCAAGGTGGGCTCTCAATACTGACGGCAAATGCTTAATTACGGTAATTATGGTAATGTCCATCAGTTAATGGGGCACTTACTGTGTGCCTGGTTCTGTGCTAAATGGTTTAAGGGTCTTTTCTCACTTAACATTCCCAAGAGCAAAGTAGGTAACATCATCGTCCACACTGTATGGGGCCATAGTGGGCCCCACCACCACTTTATCTGCAGACACGAGGAAACTGAGGCACAGAGAGTCTGAGTCACCACGGCAATATAGTGAAAAGTGCATAAAAAGAGGTGAGGCCTTGAACCCCACCAGGCCGAGGACTGAACTTGACAAGCAGTCAAGAATCTCTCCCATTTCTAACACGGGCAGAGCCTGAGAAACTTAGCAGGTGCTCAGCTCCAAGGCAGGGAGCACCCCAGCTCGGTGTGGGGCCTCTAAGCGCGGTTCTAGCCAGAGGCTGCCAGGAAGCCAAGGTCAGGGGGACCTTGAGGACATCCAGCCCAGCGCCTGCCTACAAGGGGGCTGAGCTAGAGGGCTGGGGTGATCTCGAAGCTGTCCTGCCAGTCACTTGTCCCTGCCACCTCACCCAAGCTTTTAGCCTGACGGTGAGGGTTGCAAAGGCCATTCGATCAGAGGCCTGGGAAAAACGTGCTGCTGTGCGGGCGGCGATGGGAAGAGAGGACGGGGTGCGTGCCAGCAGGCCGGCACCCGGGGGGGGGGGGCCCGCGGCGGGGACTCCGTTGTCCTGGCCACCCCGGAGAGCCTTGGCAGGCTCATGCTTGCCTCAGCGTCGCCACTCTGCTTGCTGTGATGCCCGGTGGCCCCGCCGGCCCCCATCCTGCCACTTTGTGGCTTCTCGGGCGCTCCTGGCCAGGTCAGCACCAGGCCCTGCACAAGAGGCCTCGGAGTCATTGCAATGGGAGAGACTGCCTCCGGCGCCACGGTTTCACAGAAGTAGAAACTGAGTCCCAGAGAGATGCTGTGACTTGCCCAAGGTCTCAGGGCTGGTTGGGGGCAGAGCCAGACGAGACCCCATCCGTGCCTCTTCCTCCTGCCTGAGCGCTGCGTCCTGGCGGGCCCCCTCCCGGTGATGCCCATGCTGCTTCCTCTGCAGCCCTGAGAGCCGGCCTCCCGGGTCCGTGCCCAAGGCCCCAGCCCGAGACCCGCCCACCCTCACTCGTGCCCAGGCCTCTCGGCCTCCCTTCCTGCCCCCTCCTCCCCATTCTCCTCGCTGCAGCCAGACTGACCTCTCTAAAAGCCAGGGCCGGTTATGCCACGACCCTATGAAAAGCCCCTGGTCACTCCCTGTCACCCACAGACGGACCCTTGGCATGGCATTGGGTCCTCTCCAGCCCGGGCCCGAAGCTTCTCGGCGGGTTCATTCCCAACGCGTCCTCTTAGGTGCACCTCGCGTTCCAACCACAACCGCTCACCCAACTCTAAGTTGCTGCAGGAGTCAGACACGATCCGACTGTGTACAGCACCCCGGGCATGGTAGGAGCCCGGCAAATGTTAGCTCCCCAGGGACCTGGGCACTTCCCCAACAGGCTGGCTTCTCGTACCCACCTGTGCTGGCCCGTGGCTGAGCTCTGCTCTGTTCTCTGGGCCGGGAGACGTGCCCTCAGCTGGGACCCCAGCCAGGCCCTCAACTCCCCAGATCCAGGTTACCTACTCCAGGAAAAGGGGAAATGAAGAACACCTAACCTGCCCACTATTTTCTCAGGGATTTTTTTTTTTAAGATTTTATTTACTTATTTATTTATTTATTTGAGATCGAGAGAGTGCATGCACTCAGGAGGGCAGAGGGGGAGGGAGAGGGACAAGTTGACTCTGCCCTGGGTACAGAGCCCCTCGCAGGGCTCAACGCCATCACCCTGAGATCATGACCCAAGCAGAAATCAAGAATTGGAGGCTCAACCTACTGAGCCACTCATGCACCCTTAAAGGATTTTTTTTTTTTTTTTTTTAAGAAAAAAGACTCAGGCACCTGGGTGGCTCAGTCAGTTGAGTGTCATGATCCCAGGGTCCTAGGATTGAGGCCCACATCCTCAGGCTCCCTGCTCAGTGGGGAGCCTGCTTCTCCCTCTCCCTCTGCAGCTCCCCCTGCTTGTGCTCTCTCTCACTGTATCAAATGAATAAATAAGATCTTTAAAAAAGGAAAAGATTGGGGTCATGCAGATGGAACGGCCACACAAGTTATTCCCATCCCCTGAAAGCGGGTGAGCCACCGTCCCCTTGGATTCTTCTGCCTGTACCTGCAGGCCTCAACCTGGACCTGGGGAAGGACGCCAGGGATGTTTCACCCCCTGGCACAAGGGGGATAATGGGCAGTTGGCACTCTGTGTGCTGACTGCTTAGGACCACGTGTGCGTACTTGTAATTTAACAGGCAAAGCATGAGGGGCCTGGTTTCATGAATGCATCATATCACATGCAGAGGCGAGCAGTGAGCTGTGCCCGAGCTGCAGGGATGGTCTCTACGAGGCCTCATGATGAAGGCAGGTTCCAACCTGCACTGAGAGCCAGAAGCCATCGGTTCATTAGGATGTCTGTGCATCCATCCATCCAAGCATCCATCTTTCCATCCATCCATCCATCCAGAATACATTAATTTTGCCTCTCTTGTTTATTGCCAAATAAGACATGTGGAAGACAAAAGTCACATGATGAAGCTCCAATCCCCAACGTGATGGTGTTTGGAGGTGAGGCCTTTGGGAGGTGATTACACTTAGATGGCGTCATGAAGGCAGAGCCACCATGGTGGGATTAGTGCCCTTATGAGAAGAGGATGCAGGGCGCCCAGGGTGGCTCATCGGTTAAGAGTCCAACTCTTGGTTTTGGTTCAGGTCATGATCTCGTGGTCATGGGATCAAGCCCCCTATTGGGCTCCATGCTGAGGGTGGAGTCTGCTTCAGATTCTCTCTCTTCCCCTCTGCTTCTCCCCATCCCCCATCCTGCTCGATCACACTCTCACGCTCTCTCTCTGTAAAATAATTAAAATCTTAAAAGAAGAAGAAGAGGATGCAATAGGATGGCAACTGTCTGGAAACCAGGAGGAGGACCCTCTACCACACATGGATTCTTCCAGCACCTTGATTTTTGGACTTCCCAGGCTCTAGAACTGTAGGGAAGAAATATTTATTGTTGAAGCCACCAGTCTATGGTAGTTGGTTATAGCACCCAGAAGTGACAGGGACAAAGAATAAGGAAAATCAGAAAAGCAGATAAGCTCTCCCAAACTCATTGCAATCCACCCTCCCTCCCTCTCTCCCTCTTTCCTTCCCAAATTTCTTCTATCCTGACAATGGACAGGCAGTTGCTCAGATGATAAGTTACAAGCCCTTTTCTCCCTTTATTGCAGTTAATCTTTTAGCCTATGAAGTATTTCAAAGGTATGGAAAATTGTGGAGAATAATGTTGTCACCCAAGTACCCATCACCCACTCCAATGAACATTAACCTTTTGTGTATTTGCTTTGAGATTCCTTTTTTTAGGAAACAAAATGTCATGACTGAAAATTGCCTCCCTCGGCCCCACTGTGTCAGCTCTCTGCTGCTAGTAGGTAGTGTTTTGGGTAGGTTTGGGGCTTTTACTACATTAGTGTGGCCCCACTCACAATGCACGGTATTGTTTTTTGTAGTTTTGGATTTTCTACACATGATATCATACCTTATGCATCCTTTTACAACTGGCTCTTAATTTTATTGGATTTTTTTAAAAATTGCATGTGTTGTAGATGCCGGTTGTAACAAGTCGGGCAAACGGAGAGGTGGGTACAGGCAAAGCTGATCATCTCCTTCGCCCCCTCCAATCCCACCACGCAAGGTAACCACTGTCAACAGGGGACAGATGCCTTTCTGCACCTTTCCTCTGCTCACACAAGCACACAGAAGGGCTCGGACGCCGAGGGAAGAGCCGGGGAAGGTTCTCGGGACGGGCTGGGACAGGCAGGGGTGGCCACAGGAGCATATGTTGCCTCTCCAGGGCTGCAGACGGGAGAGGAAGGGCAGACAGAGGCTGTGGGGGAAGGTGTGCAACTTCCCAGGCCGTTAAGCCACAGCCGGCCGTTGAGCCATCCAGGCCCCTCTCCTGGCGGGCCCTGCGGTCTGAAGGCCTCCAGGTCAGCTGATGAGCAGTGTCCTTCCTACGAAGCGTCCTTGGGTGGCACCTGATCAGGGTCTGCCTCAGGACAGCTGGGGGTGACCACAGCAAGCCGTGCAACCTCTGTAGGGAAGACACCACAAGACCTCTCTGGTCCTTTCCCATCGATGACTGTCACCCAGACTGTCCTCGCCGGGGACTGACCTGTCAGCGGGCCTGAGATGTTGGAGAAGCTTGGGGAGGCCTAGTTGGCTTCAGCTGCGACCGAGAAGGGGTTCACAGACAATACGTGTTTTCTGACCCCTCCAGGAACCTGGAGTGAGCGCACAGAATGCCAAGAAAGTTTCCAAGGTTTTTTTGGTTTTGTTTTGGTTTAACTTTTTATGAGTGAATCGGACCAGACACGTTATGCTTAGAGCTGGACTGGAATGTCTCTTTATTCCTTGCCAAAAATAGAGTCAATAATTAGAGCTTAAGTTATTTCGTTTCCAAAATGCACAGCGGTGAGAGAACGTGAGTGGGAGACGTGAGCTGCTCCATGGAGCAGGAGGCCTGCCGCCTGCTCGACTCCTGAGCCCACCGGGGTGTGAGGACGGCTTACAGACCGGGGTTGGAGCTTGACCCTGAGACCCCTCCTGTTGTTAAATTCTATAGTTCTGTGTTTTTTCCTTTTCCCTCCGACTCATTCATTCAACTATTTTTTTTTTTTCTTTGAGCGCCTACAATGTGTCAGTCGTTGTACCAAGAGCTGGGGATGTCCGTGAAAACTCAGACGGGGGCACCTGGGTGGCTCAGTTTGCCTTTGGCTAAAGTCAGGATCCCAAGGTCCTGGGATTGGGCTCTCTGCTCAGCGGGGAGTCTGCTTCTCCTTCTCCTCTGCCCCTCCTCCCAGCTCTTCTCTCTCACTTTCTCTCGCTCTAAAATAAATAACTAAAATCTTTTTTTTTAAAGAAAAATTAGACAAACACTTGCCTTTGTGGAATTCAGAACTCCTTACAAACAATCTCAAAACACAGACTTCCCCTCCTTATCAATATTCCAATAATTCATTCACTCATCTTTGAGATGAAATGATTCCCACAACACCCTCATGCCAAGTGGACACAGGTATTCCTGGCCTCATTTTCCCACTGGGCAGACCAAGAACGACGAGTATGAGAGAGGAGCATCAGCATGAACGTTGCAGCCTTGAAGGAAACACACACACAGCGGTGGAAAGGCCCAGATCTCACTTCCTGGAACCTCTATGAAGCTCCTCTCACAGACTGGGAAAAACTGGAATGTACGGATCTCCTGATTTAATAACAAGAAGAAAGCTGACTGAAGAAGAGGTGGCAAATTGGGGAAAATGATACGGGGTGAGACAGGTGAAGCTTCCTGATTCCTTGGGCAAATAAACACTCCTTAGCTTGCTCCGTTTCTCCAAAATGTTGACATCCCCAGCTGGCATCCCAAAGGACACCGCAGCCCCGTCCAGGCTGAGATACTGGCACCTCCTCAGGTGTCAGAGAGCCTGGTGGCCATTTGGTCCCTTCCATTGATGCCATCCAATAGCCAACCCTGGGGCTCCCTAACTCACCCAGTGGGGATCCCACAGGGCACTGAATAACTTACCCCTGGCTCTGGTTCCCCCAGCTCCGGGCTCCCAGCCAAGTTCTCCAAATTGTTTTCATTAGCAATGAAAGGGCTTTTTAGCCTTGCAGCAGAATGCATGGGCTTTTGTCTCTTTTCCTCACAGGGCTGTGAGGTCCCTTTCAGGCTGTTCTCTTCTCCCAGCATGGCCCACCCATCAGCCAGCATCCAGTCCTGAATGTGGGCCTGCTGGACCAGAAGGTGGCTCCCAACAAACTCCCCAGGTGGCCTCAAGTTGGCGGCACAGGCCTAATAGACTGTGTGAATCTAATCTGTTCCTAAAAATTTGCTGGAGATTTTAGGATATCAAATGTCTATATTGCATTAGTTAAAATGGGGAAAATAATGATGCATTCCCAGCCTAACAAAAAACCCCAACCGACGTCCTCTTAATCACTAAAACACTCAAACAGTTATAAACAAGCCAGCATGGAGCTCTAAATAATATGAATCAGTGGTGCCTCAAAGTGTGGTTGCAGACCAGCAAGCATCGGCATCACGTGGGAACTTAACAGTACAAATATTCAGACTCCAAACTAAGCCTACTAAGTCAGAAACTCTGAAATAGGGTCCAGCAATCTGACTTTTAGCAAGACCTCCAGAAGATTTAGATGCATGCTAAGGTCTAGAACCACTCATATAAAGCATTTAACAAGTATCAATTATTCAACATTTAAAGAACTTATTAGTGGGCACCTTTGAGGAGTTTGGTTTTTAAAATTTTATTATTATTTTTATTGAGGTATAATTGAACTATTACATTCAGGTGTACAACACTGTGATTCAACATTTGTAAATGTTGCAAAACAGTCACCGCAGTAAGTCACCATCTGCACCTCACAAAGCTAATACAATATTATTGACTATATTCCCTGTTTTGTACATTAATTGCATCCCCATGACTTATTTTGTATCTGGAAGTTTACACTTCTTAATCCCTTTCACCCATTTTGCCCCCAACGCCCCTGCCCTCTGACAACCACTAATCTATTCTCTGTTTATACGTATCTGGGTTCTGTTTTGTTTTTTGTATTTTATGCTTAAGTGAAATCATGTGTTACCATCTTTCTTTGTTGGACTTATTTCAGTTATCCTAATACCCTCAAGACTCATCCATGTTGTCACAGTGGCAAAGTTTCATTATTTTTTGTGGCTGAATAGTATTCCAGTGTGTGTGTGTGTGTGTGTGTGTGTGTGTGTGTGTGTGTGTGTACCACATCTTCCTTACTCATTCTTCCATTGAAGGGCACTTAGGTTGTTTATGTTGTTTCCATCTCTTGGCTATTGTAAATAATGCCAAAGTGAACATACAGATGTATGTATCTTTTGGAATTAGTGTTTTCATTTTCTTTGGATAGATACCCAGTAATGGACTTACCAGACCATATGGAATTTCTGTTTTTAATTTTTCAAAAAGATTTTATTTATTTACTTGAGAGAGATAGGGAGTGAGCATGAGTGCGGGGTAGAGGCAGAGGGAGAGGGAGAAGCAGACTCCCTAGTGAGCCAGGAGCCAGATGTGGGGCTCGATCCTATGGTCTTGGGATCATGACCTGAGCTGAAGGCAGATGCTCAACTGACTGAGCCACCCAGGTGCCCCTATTTTTATTTTTCAAGGAAACTCCATACTGTTTTCCATAATGGCTGCACCAATTTACATTCCCATCAAGAGTACATGAGGGTTCCCTCTTTTCTACATTCTCACCAATACTCATTATTTCTTGTCTTATTGATACCAGCCATTCTGACAGGTGCAAGGGAATATTTCATTGTGGTTTTGACTCATTTCCATGATGTTGAGCATTTTTTCATGTGCCTGTTGGCTCTCTCTATATGTTCTTTGGAAAAACATTTATTTAGACCATCTGTCCATTTTTTAAATTGGATTGTTTTTTTGCAATTGAATTGTATGAATTCTTTATATATTTTGGGTATTAACTCCTAATCAGATACATCATTTGAAAATCTTCTTCATTTAGTAGGCTGCCTTTTTGTTTTGTTGGCTGTTTCCTTCATTGTGCAGAAGCTTCTTAGTTTAATGTAGTCCTACTTGTTTATTTTTGCTTTTGTTTCCCTTGCTTATGGAGTCAGATCCAGAAAATCATCATAAAGACCAATGTCAAGGAGTTTACCACGTATGTTTTAGTTTAGGAGTTTTTACATGCCTGAGCTTTGGGGAAAAAAATGCCTATTAACTGCCCCACGAGGCAAGAGAAGTTGCTAGTTCCAGGACATAGCCATGGGGGTGGGGAGGCAGGTGGAAATGTGGATACCATTTATCCCTCAGTGGGCCTTAAAAAATAGACACCATTGATTTCTTCATCAGAAGCTGCCAAAGCCACCCATTTGCACAGCACCTCACAGTTTTCCCACCCCACAAAGGAGAGGAAGGCATCCACCCAGATCACAGACTACAGACTTAGAACGAGAAGGCCCTCCCACCCCCAACACACACACACACACACACACACACACACACACACACACAGTCCCTCCCAGAGGTCACCTGAAGCAGCAGGGTCAAGGTAAGGACTCCCTCACTATGCAGCTTCTTATGGGAAACAGTGAGCACAAGAGTTTTCGTCTTGTCTTTTGCAATGCATTCTTCATAATGATTATTTACAGTGATTATCCATTAAATCACAGTTATTATTTAACACATAATAGATGAGAGGCATTGTGTGGTGAGCACAGCTTTCCCAGGAAACAAAAGACTTGAGTTTTCAGAATTCTCTTATGACTCCTCCAAACTATAAGCCCTTAGAAGAAGTCAGTGTCCCAAGTCTTAATCATCTCTGTCCTCACACACTCAGACACTACTGGCCTCTATAATGATTCTGTGAATTAACTCCTTTCTGTTCCAGGTTCTTCATTTAAGTGCCCAGGAGAGGATAAAAGAGAAAACCTTTGCAAACAATTCCCTAGGGGCCTGTGGGAGGAAGTTCTTTTGTGATGTTTGCATCTGAAATGGGACCTGTGGCATAACTGCCAGAATTCTGTGAACAAATGGGTTGGGAGTGTCCATAATCCTTCCAGGGAATAAGAGTCAGCCCCTGAAAAGAGCCCACTCACCATACATGGTAGGCCCAGAATGGAGGCCACCGTCTATCCAATGGAGAAGGTTTTCTCTTTTTTTTTTTATTTATTTATTTATGATAGAGAGAGAGAGAGAGAGAGAGAGAGAGAGAGAGAGAGAGAGGCAGAGACACAGGCAGAGGGAGAAGCAGGCTCCATGCACCGGGAGCCTGACGTGGGATTCGATCCCGGGTCTCCAGGATCGCGCCCTGAGCCAAAGGCAGGCGCCAAACCGCTGCGCCACCCAGGGATCCCGAGAAGGTTTTCTCAAAGAGAGAGACCATCGTTTCTCTTCATCATTAAATACCCAGCACCATCTGAACTCTCACTCTCCAAATGTTTGCTATAAAAACTTGGCAACATTTTTCTTCAAAATTCACTATATGAATCAAAAACCATTCTGTTAGAGAATTGTCATTGCTTCAACAATTGAGGTTTCTGGAATCCCAGGTAGAGACTGTGCCATAGATCCATCTCAGTTCTTCTCCTAACAGTAGAAGCACCTCTCATGTTTATATTGTTCATACATATTGTGAACCTATCTTGTAAAAAAGTTGAAAAGCCTATGAATTATGAATTATGAGTTAAGTAGTTAATCTAAGACACTAGGGTTGTGATTCCAGGTTCCTGGGATCCTGCATGGAGCTCCTGGTTCAATAGAGATCCTGCTTCTCCCTCTCCCTCTACCACTCCCTCAGTTGCTCCCCCTGCTTGTGTTCTCTCTTGCTCTCTCTCAAATAATAAAATAAAATCTCTTAAAAAATGGCTAAAATGGTAAATTTTATGTTACGTATATTTTACTATAATTGGCGAGTCATTGACTTTCTTGGTTTTGTATGTATTATTACAGGTGTTTAGTTAAGACTCTTTGGTAGTAAGACTCTGTGATTGCAAAAATGGAAAATTGAAAGGAAGCCGGGGTAGATCCCAGAACTCAAGGGCAGGAATGCTAAGAGGTCTCAGGGAGGAGCAGAATCAGGAACTGGGCCACTGGGACTTTTGTTTGTCTCTGCATTTCTCTGTGATCTGTTTCATCCTCATTCTCTCTGCAGCTTGGTTTCTCTGTCTCTTGGGCCCACAATATGGGATATGCTCACTGCCTTCCTGTCTCCATGGCTTACAAGTTCAGTCACCATGCTATTCCCATATTGAGAAACACAGTCTCTCGCTCCCAGCTAGCTACATATTCCGGAGAAAGGGAAGCTGATTGGCACACCCTGGGTCACATGACCTTCTTGGTCCAGTAAATCCTAGCCAAGGTGTGATACAAACACGGCCAGTTTCTCTGGGGAACCCAGACTAATGCACCATGTTATTCAAGTTTTTTCCATTTTGTTCCTTTCCTTCACAGTTAAATACAAAAGTCAACTACCATAAATAAAACACAAATATCCACATTCGATATAGAGCAAGGACAGATGATGTCTGCCTTTGCGAGTAGGGGTACTATAGGGATGGCATTTGATGTGGACCTTAAAGGATGGGGAACGTTCTGACACAGAGATAAAGATTATTAGGGTTTTAGAAAGTCAAAGAAATAATCTCCTTTTTTTCCCCTCTTTCCTGAATTTTGAACTATCTGAGATGCAGACACAGGAGTCTGGCTGGTAGAAATGAAAATAGAGGTCTGGCTGGTGGAAATGAAAATATCACCCTCATTATCTGTAGAGCTGTTAAGATAACATGACTAAAGTCTCTGGCCCGTGGGTTTATGAAGGCTTAACTTCTGAATTAGACATACTCTCCAGTCTGGGGCCCAGTTGGGTGGACACTTTATACTGCACAGCAGAGAAGTCAACCAGAACACAGGCCTATCCCAAAAGAGGAGGGGGCTGAGGCCAGCATGCCCAGATCTTTGTCTTAGAGCCACCTATCAGATATCACTTCTGACATAAAGATTAAGGGGGGGGGGAGAGGGTTAACAGTTATCTATGGGAGGGAGATTGTGCTAGCTAAGACATAAATGTGTGTTGTTCTTCTACAATGAGCGTGTATTATTTTCATAACACTATTATTTTTATACTTAAAAAATGAAGTCCTTCAGAATTGAGTGTAAGAAAGGAGGATCTACTTTCACTCAGGACAGAGACTAAGGTCAGTAGAAAGAGAAAGAAGATTTTGTGACTGTGGTGGTGGGGAGAGTGTCCAAACCATGAAGCAGAAACTAAAAAAGATTCAGATTAACGAGCATACGTTATTGTTTTTAAAAGGGTTACCCCCCCAAAAAATAAATAAAAGGGTTACTCCAGAAGTGAACAACTATTTATTTACTTGGAATTTGGAGATGAAAATCTGTAGTCCTAAGTAGGATACAATAGGTTTGGTGCCGAGATATAGAAATCAATTTTTATTTATTTTTAATTTTTATTTATTTATGATAGTCACAGAGAGAGAAAGAGAGAGAGGCAGAGACACAGGCAGAGGGAGAAGCAGGCTCCATGCACCGGGAGCCCGATGTGGGATTCGATCCCGGGTCTCCAGGATCGCGCCCTGGGCCAAAGGCAGGCGCCAAACCGCTGCGCCACCCAGGGATCCCAGAAATCAATTTTTAGACTTTAAATTAGGTTAATATTTTACTCTAAGAGAGGATATAGTTTAAATAAATCTTGAGGAGGCACCTGGGTGGCTCAGTCGGTGAAGCATCTGCCTTCAGCTCAGGTCATCATCCCAGGGTCCTCGGATCAAGCACCACATCAGGCTCCCTGCTCAGCAGGCAGCCTGCTTCTCCCTCTGCCTCTGCCTGCCGCTCCCCCTGCTTATGCGCTCTCTCTGTGTCCAATAAATAAATAAATAAAATCTTTTAAAAAAAATCAGGCAGCCCCAATGGCTCAGTGGTTTGACACCACCTTTGGCACAGGGCATGATCCTGGAGACCTGGGATCGAGTCCCACGTCGGGCTCCCTGCATGGAGCCTGCTTCTCCCTCTGCCTGTATCTCTGCCTCTCTCTCTCTATCTCTCTCTGTGTGTCTTTCATGACTAAATGAATAAAATCTTTAAAATATAAAAATAAATAAAACTTTTTTAAAAATCAAGGGGCACCTGGCTGGCTCAGTCAGAAGAATGTGAGACTCTTGATCTCAGGGTCTTGGTTTCAAACCCCACGGCGGGTGTAGAGATTCTGAGAAAAAAATAAATAAACTTTAAGAAAATTATCCTAAAATAAGAGTTGGTGTGGCCTAGGAAATCCAGGTTAACATTCATAAGGAGAACCTGCTAGTTATCACTTTTATTCAGCTTCCTATTGTGTTTCTTTATTCATAAAAAATCAGATTATGAAAGTTGGTCGTATTCATTGAGAGAAATTCCAGCAATGCCAATGTATACACAGCCCTTCCCCGCAGGCCAAGCCTGTTCTTGCCTGTTTTGTCTACTTCAATCTCTCTAATCCCTAACCCTGCACATAAGAGGGCTTCAACATGGCAATATCCCCTTTGCAGGGCTAATAAGCTAAGATGTTCCATTGCAGACGTCTCCTATTCAGGATTTTAAAAAGAAACCTTTAATTTTAGAGTAGTCTTAGATTCACAGAAAAGACTGTGAAGGTAATACAGAGCTCCCATAGACATACACCCGCTTTGCCCTATTTTTAACACCTTTCTTTAGAATGTACGTTTGTCACAATTAAGGAAACGATATTGGCACTATATTCAGATTTCCTTAGTTTTTACCCGAGGTCCTTTTCTGCTCAGGATCCCATCCAGGATGCCACTTTGCATTTAGTCCTTCTGTCTCCTTAATCTCCTCTCGGCTGTGACAATTTCTCAGGGTATCATTGGTTTTAATGACCCTGGCAGTTTTGAGGACTGGCCATGTGTTTTGTAGGATGCCCTTCTTTGGGGACTTGTCTGGTCTTCTTCACATGATTAGACAGGAGCTGTGGAGTTCAGGAAGGAGAACCCTAGAAGCAAAGCGCATTAAAGGTACACGTTGTCCATATGACTTACCACTGTTGGTGTTGACCTTGACTCCTGTACAAATCGAACCATTCCTCATATACTACTAATTGGAACCTTCTGTCTTCCACATCAAAATGAACATCTGGTTCCAGTTTATAACAGTCAGTGCCCACAGTTCCTTGGACTTGGGCAACCTAAACACAGAGATAATTTAAAAGAGAGATGTGTGACTGTCACACTGTGGGAGGAGGTATGGGGTGGAGAGGAGTCAGGATGACCTGCTCACTTCTACAGCATGCCCAAGCCATGGGGGAGGCTTGCTAAGGGCCAAGGTCAGCTGCCAAGTGGGGCCAAATGCCCAGTCTACTTCCTGTTCACTGGTGATGACCTTTCATGGTATGGCTTAGCTTTTCAACCCCCTCTCTTTGGCCAGTGCCTTCCTTAGGGTGGTGACTCACCCCCCCACCCCACCCCGGCCCCAGCACTGTCACAGGCAGTAAGAGTCCAGGGAAGCTAGGCCAGAATACAAGGGAAAGAGAAAAGAAAATAAGGGATTAGCTTTGACAAGCTCACCAGAAGATGTCTACTCTGCCCTTCCGTCTCAGTGCAAGGTTTTGTGGGATTCTTTCTTAAAATAATCGGACAAGAATTCAGAATCATTTTCCTTGGAAGGAATTAGGTTTTGGAGTGTTGTTTTTCCCTTCCCTTTATTCTGATACATTAACTAGTTCAAGTAATAACTGAACGAAACCACACATAGTAATAAAAATATACTGTATAATTATTATTTTAGGCAACATTGATTAAGCATTTCACAACGTACCAGGAGCTGTGCTGAGTATTTTACGTATATATAGTTCATGCAATTCTCAGTAGCACGTTGTGGTTGTTAGTTTCGTTTTCTAGATGATTATACATGGCACAGGAAGGTTAAATAACTTGCCCAAGATCACATAGCTCATAAATAGCCAGGAAGGATAGAAACAGTCTGACTCCTCTCTCCACATGCTATCCCATTTAACAAACCTAACTCCAAACTTCTATACAGTTTAACAAGCCACCACACCATACAGCTACTCACCAACAAGCCACTCCTCCATGCTGCTACACAACTCACCAAGTCTCCATACTATATAGCAGTGTCTACAACACTCTCAGCAACTTGCAAGGTGCTGGGAAGAGGTGAATAAATAAACAGAGTCCTGGCCCAAAAGATCTGACTGTTGGTTCACTTTTTTTCCAGAAGTGCAGGGGATCCAGAAGTCCCCCATGCCCATGAGCAGATTCAGGAGTGCTGGGAGAGTTGGCCGTCTAGAGGAGACCTCAGGTCAGGATGTAGAATTTTAGCCTGTGGTGACTTTGAGACGAAAGGAAATGGCATGGATTTGGACCATGACCCAAAATAACTAACAGTATTCAAAATGTTGACTAGGCAGGCTCAACCCATTAGAAAAGACATACACCCATCAAGATAGAGGATAGACCAATCAGAACAGTGGCAGCTATGAACAAGTAGGGGGGACTGGACATTAGCCCTGAGACAGCCCTCAGAGATAGAGCAGTACGTGCCCAAGACGCCCCTGTACCACCGCAGGATCACTAGGTGCCCTCTATGCCATCACAAGGAGCATGGGAAGGAGGAGGAGGGTGGGTTGGGTTTTCAGCATCTGTGAGTGGTGTTGTGAGACAAAAAGAACACTATTGGGCACCTGGGTGGCTCAGTCAGTTAAGTGTCTGCCTTTGGCTCCAGTCATGTCCCAGAGTCCCAGGATTGAGCCTAAGTTGGGCTCCCTGCTCAGTGAGGGGTCTGCTTCACCCTCTCCTTCTGCCCCTCTCCCCACTCGTGCTCTCTCTTTCTCAAATAAATAAAAATAAAATCTTTTAAAAAAGAACACTAGATGTTACTCATGTTTTCATTAATATTGTGTTAGCTTATGAACCTATAAACCTATTATTTCCTAAAGCCTCTAAGTCCAACATACAGATTTTTTTACTTTATAAACTAGTAATTTTTGTGTTGAAACGAAAAACTTCCTCTTTCACTTTCTCTCTGTTTCATTCTCAGTGAGTTCATATATTTGAAAGATTAATTTTTCCCCAAGCGTTGAACACATTTACAAACTTGATTCCTTAAATTCCTTTAGAGATCTCAAACCACAGTCACAAATACAACGTACCTGATTCTCCCAAGAACTTCAAACGCCAAACAGCAGACTTATAAATCTAAAAAGTAAAATCTTGGGCAGCCTGGGCGGCTCAGCAGTTTAGGGCCGCCTTCAGCCCAGGGCATGATCCTGGAGTCCTGGGATCGAGTCCCACATCAGGCTCCCTGTGTGAAGCCTGCTTCTCCCTCCGCCTATGTCTCTGTCTCTGTCTCTGTCTCTGTCTCTCTCTCTCTCTCTCATGAATAAATAAATAAAATCTTTAAAAAAAAAGTAAAATCTTCCTTAATCACTCAAGGGACTCATAAATTGAAGCAGATTTACAAATTTCATAAATCAATCAGATGAACTTTGACCACTTTAAAGCACCAAAACAAACCAACCCTAGATAAGTAGCACCACAATTTAAAAACTTGGCGTCGTGCCTACTTAAGCACAATTTACACTAAGGTATCAAAGTTGTTGATTCATCACACCATCCCATGGTAACAAATTACCCCTGCAACCAAGGGAAACTGCCATCTAAGGCTTGGATGAAGTCAACGGGCTCTGGATATGGGTGGCCATCGGGGCTTAGCCCTGAGACTTCTCATTTGCTCTGTCTGCGCTCACTTCCCGGCTGCCTCATCCAGTCCTTTGACTTCAAATGCCATGTGTGTGCCAATGACTATTGTGTACCTTCCGCTCTCGGAGGCATTCATGCTGCTCGGCCATACTTCTAGTGCTTCCTTTTCCAGGAACACAAGAGAATTGTACTTCCTCACCCCTTTCAGGTGAACTGTGGCTACAGGACCTAACGTTGGCCAAGGAAATGTGAGTGGGAGGTATGGGCCACGTCAAGGTGGAAGCATTTCATTGCTGGTGTGAGACTCTCCAGCTCTTTCTTTCCCTCTGGCCACAGCAATAGTCCAGGTAGTGAAGCCTCGATTAGTCTGGATTCCGGAGTGAAAAAGACATGAAGCGGAGCCCTTCGTAAGAAATCCACTTCAGTTGTGTTACCCTAGTGAGAGTTTGCAGCTGCTTGTTACTGCTGCCAGGCCTTGCCCATCCTGACTAGTGTTTAGTATTTATCTGCCCACCCCACACCTCTCTCCTGAGCTTTAGATACTGACTCAGCAGCTCCACTGCAATGTCCAGATAGGTACTTCAAACCTACCAGGTCCACAACTGAATTTCTTATCTTACACCCTACAAACCCTGCTGCTCTCAACCTTCCCCACCTGGTGGATGTCGATTCCACTTTTCCAATTGCTTAGGACAGAGTCGTCCCTGTGTCCTCCCTTTCTCTCACATCCTACGTCGGATCCACTAGCAAATACCTTTGGCGCTACCTTCAAAACACATTCAGATTTGAACTACTTCTCACCCTGTGCCCACCCCCCGCCCCGCCTGACACTGCCCTGCCCTAAGCTACCATCACCCCGCACTTGGACCATTACAGCAGCCTGCCAGCAAGGCTCGCTGCTTCTATTCTAGATCCCCTGACAGTCTTATTCTTAACACAGCAGATAATTTTAAACCAGCTGAATCATGCCCCCACAGCCCGGCAGCAGCTCTCCATCTCACTCACAATAAAATCAAAGTCATGGCAGTGCCCTACGAGGCCCTGCCTGGGTGGCTCTCTGGACATCTCTCTGACCACAGCCTCTGTCACTCCTTCCCTATTCATTTTACTCCAACCACACCCGCCTCCTTGCCATTCCTTGAACACACCAGGTACAATCCCACATTAGGGAATGTGGTGGCTATTCTCCACACCTGGAATGTTCTTTCCAGATGCCCACTTGGTTAATGTCCTCATCTCCTCCAGTTTTTGCTCAGATCTCATGTTCACAATGAGGACTTCCAATTTCATACTGCAAACTGCTCACCTCTGGATCGCCTGATCCTTTTCACCTCATTCCACAGCGTTTACCACCCTCTATCTGACCTACTGTAAGTCTAAATTTTTAGGCTCATTGCACACCAACCTCTCTTAGCTAACATGTAAGCTCCATGAAGACAGATGTTTTTGTGGCTTTTTTCACTCTTGCATCCCAGATGCCTAGAATAATAGTCACCCAATAAATATTCAATGAAATAATTGGCTGGATTGTCAAATACCTGGATTATGAACAAAACACAGGATCAAAGTTCTCTTTCCAGGGTGATTTTGTCCCAAGCAAGTATTTTTTGGGCTAAGCTTTATTGCTACTTCTTGGATTTTCCTAGTGGTGCTTAGGTGCCGACTAAATCTGATGTTGATGTGTGTGTGGTTTGCTTTAGCATAAAGAGCATTTTCTGCAAACACTATTTGAAACTCATAATTGCCTTTTCCTTGAATGTACTATATTTTAAGTTGTTTGAGTATCATTACATACTCTTGTTTTGCACAGAAATTTTTTTTTTCTTTTCAATGCTCAAGTTGTTACAGTCTGGCCAATAGGACTCTCTGAAATCTCTGCAAGCATTTTTTTGCTTTTTCACAATGAGATTTTCTAACCCATTTCTACTTTCTGCTCCGAGCAGAAAGTTATAGTCAGCCACTCTCCAAGAAGTTCTGATTCCTTTTAGTAGAAAATAATACTAGAGAGGTGTCTAGGTGGCTCAGTCAATTAAGCCTCTGACTCCTGGTTTTTGCTCAGGTCATGGTCTCGGGGTTGTGAGATTAAGCCCCATGTCAAGTTCTACCCTGAGTATGGAGCCTGCTTGGGATTGTCTCTCATTCTCCTTCTGCCCCTCCTCTCTCTCTCTCTCTCTCTCTCTCTCTCTCTCTCTCTCTCAAAAACCCGACCAAACAAAAAGAATTTGAAAATAGTGTTAAGGACCAAAATGTTGTTGCTATAGGGACCCAGAGGCAACTGTTCCCTAGGAATATGGGTGGAGGCAGCATCACTAATATCACTTTGATGACAGACAGATGTGGTCCGTCTTCAAAGATTCTATCAGTGAGGATCCAGGTAGGAAAACAAGAATCACACTAGGAATTTCCACTGGATGAAAGATAATACAGGCAGTTGACAACAAAGGTGCTTAGATAGCAGGCCTGAGGGTGTCCAGGTAATGAAAGCAAAAAGGGATGCTGAGGTGAACCAGAGATTGATAACCTAGCAGCTACCGCTGGGCTGGGGGCAAATGGCAAGAGGTTATAGATGGTTCTAGAAACCAAGGCTTTTGGGGAGAGCTCAGTAGGGCGGACGCCCAGACCCCTCTCTGCAGGGGCAGGCTGGTCCTCCGGGGGGGGGGGGGCACAGGTCTGCAGGAGCCCAGGGGCTGAGGAGATGCAGGCGGTGGGTGCTGCCCCCTCCGAGGGCCTGGGCTAGGCTGGGGACCGCGGTGGGGACTGGGGACAGGAGCTAGAAGCTGGAGCTCCAGCTGTCTGCTGCTGCCCGTCATCCCCCAGTGGGAGGGAGGAGCAGGAAAGCAGCCGTCCTCCCCATTCTTTGGCCTTCCCAGCTCCCACCACTGCCTCCCAGAACCCCAGGAAGCGAGCTGGCAAGGGAATGTGGGAAATGTGGGAGATGTGGGAGATGTAGCTTGGCCCTCACAACCCTGTGCAGGAGACGGGTGGGCCTGGATGGGCGACGAGAGCAGGACACACAGCACAAAGTCATGAGGTCTCCGGGACTTTCCAACTAAACTCCAATTTCTTTCAGTCTTTTTTTGTTTTTTTTTTTTTTAATCTTATGCTGGTATAAAATATTTCCTGAGTTACCAGCTGTCCATGTGTCATATTTCTTATCAATTTTAATATGACACACTTTTACATGAAACTATGCATTTAGATATCAGCATAACATTAATGAACACTATTACATGTTAGCATCCGTTTATATTTAACTGAGAGTCTGATCTGGGGACTGGAATTACACTCCCTTTCTCTTTCTTTTATTGTGATTAAATATACACAACATAAAATTTACTATCTTGTTAAGTGCAGTAGAGGTGAGTCTATTCATATCCTTGTGCAACTGATCTCCAGGTCTCCTTTCATGTTGCAAAACTGAAATTCTGTACCCATCACAACCTCCCTCTCCCCAGCCAATGGCAGCCACCATTCTACTTCCTGTCTCTATGAATCTGCCCTCCCTAGGTAACTGGTTTTAGTGGAATCATATAATATATGTCCTGTGACTGGCTTATTTCACTTAGTGTATCTTTAAGGTTCATCTATGCTGTAGCAGGTGTCAGAATTTCCTTCTCTCTCTCTCTCTCTCTCTCTCTCTCTCTCTCTTTTCTAAAGATTTTCCTTTTAAGTAATCTCTACACCCAACATGGAGCTGGAATTCACAATCCAAAGATTGAGAGTTGCATGTTGTTCTGACCAAGCCACACAGGCACCTCTCAAGGCCTTTTTTTTTTTTAATTTTTTAAAATTTATTCATGATAGACATAGAGAGAGAGAGAGAGAGAGAGAGAGAGAGAGAGGCAGAGACACAGGAGGAGGGAGAAGCAGGCTCCATGCAGGGAGCCCGACGTGGGACTCGATCCTGGGACTACAGGATCGTGCCCTGGGCCAAAGGCAGGCACTAAACCGCTGAGCCACCCAGGGATCCCAGCCACCCAGGGATCCCTCAAGGCCTTTTAATATTCTGTTATGTATACACATATATACACCACATTTTATTTATCCATTCATCTGTCGATAGATATTTGGGTTGCTTCTACCTTTTCTGGCTATTGTAAATAATGCTGCTATGAACATGGGTACATTTCCCTTCACTTTGATAATGCTTATATAGCTTTTGGGGTTTTTTTTTTAAAGAATTTATTTATTTGTTCATGAGAGACACACAGAGAGAGGCAGAGACACAGGCAGAGGGAGAAGCAGCTCCCCACAAGGAGCCAGATGCAGGACCCAATCCCAGGACCTCGGGATCCACACCGAGCTGAAGGCAGACGCTCACCCACCGAGCCACCCAGGCGTCCCCCTCGTATAGCTTTTTGATCCTATTCTACTGGAGTGGTTCTTAATCACGTCACACCTAGCACTTTCTTTCATCCAAAAATGAAGTTTGAAAAAAGGGGTGCCTGGGTGGCTCAGTTGGCCAAGCATCTGACTCTTGATTCCAGCTCAGGTCATGACCTTAGGATCTGCCCTGGACATGGAAGATTACTGGATGTGCTTAAGTTTCTCTCTCCTTCTCCCTCTTCCCCTCCTCCCGTTTCTTTCTCTCTCTCTCTAAAAATAAAGTTTACCTACCACATAGTTTTAGGAAAATCAATATAATGAAATGATATATATTTTCCTGTGAGTCCATACCTGGGAATGATCACACAGGGGATATAATGAAATAATCAAATGTTTGCATGTTGCACATGGTGGCTACAGCCATAAGGGTAGCTGGTCCAGGAGCATTGTACTGGTGATTCAAATACCACAAGTAATGTTGCTTGGTGGCATGATTTCCTAATACGGGTCACCAACGCTTAGTAAAGTTTGAAACAGCAACCTTTCTTCAATATCCACAGTAACTGTGATTATAGAAACACAGTTTCTATGCTGTATACAAATACAGTGCTTATTTGTATGGAACAAAAGATATTTGATGTTTCTGTCTAAAACAGAATAGGGTTCTTGGCTCAGATAATTTTAAACAGATTGTCCTCCCCTTGTGGATATCCTAAAGGACACTGAAACTTCGTGAAGGACACGGGATGATTTGTTGTACAGGATGCTCCAGGGAGGGCAGCCCCCGTGGTGCAGCAGTTTAGCGCTGCCTGCAGCCTGGGGTGTGATCCTGGAGGCCCGGGATCAAGTCCCATGTCGGGCTCCCTGCAGGGAGCCTGCTTCTCCCTCTGCCTGTGTCTGCCTCTCTCTCTCTCTCTCTCTCTCTCTCTCTCTCTCTCTCTGTCTCTATGAATAAATAAATAAAATCTTAAAAAAAAAAGGATGGTCCAGGGATTTACAGGATATCAAACATCTTTGGCCCATGCCCACTAACTGCCAGTAGCATCCCCTCAACCATGATGACAGCCAAGAAATGCCCCCCTTCGTTTCCAAAACTCCCCCTAGGAGGCAGTACCACCCTTGTTAAGAACTGCTCTTTTAGGAGTAAGTAGTCACCAAGCCTCTGTTAAGTCTTACCACAATAATGCTGTGAGATTTTGGCAGCCATGAGAAGAAAACATTGCAAACTTGTTGGTCGGACTGGCCAGTTAGTGTGCCCTGAAACCCACTGCCAATTTTGTGCCAAGGCCATGCTTCCCACAGGTTTCTCCCAGTCAACGGATGGGTATAGTGGGGATAGCAAGCCAGACCTGTGCTCGGAGGCCTGAGACTCCTCTGATAGCTGACTTTGGCTGAGGTTCCCCAGAGCCTTGTTGAACTTGCCTTAGACTGCAGGGCAGACATGTCTACCCAACTTTCTTTCCCTCCTTCCTTCATTTGGGTGAGACTTGCATTGCCTTTGGACCCTGTCCCAGCACACTCTTCCTTCTCTTTTGTTTCTCACGT
Source organism: Nyctereutes procyonoides (assembly GCF_905146905.1). NCBI lineage: Eukaryota > Metazoa > Chordata > Mammalia > Carnivora > Canidae > Nyctereutes > Nyctereutes procyonoides. The sequence goes on from NW_026575049.1 coordinate 65,505,429, forward strand.
TGATATTCCCTGAATAAAATCCTTGTACATTTTATTCTATCTCGGCATCTGCTTCTTAGCAGATCTGGACTAATGCTGTAACAAAGAACCACAAAACCTCCAGGGCACACAACAATAGTGTTTACTGCTCACGTTTCTTGGGAGTGGTAGGGGGTGGGTGACTAGACAGGTCAGCTGATTGGCTGGACACGCTTCCAGATCTGGGGTAGTCTGCAGGTAGTGCATCCAGGATGACCTCTGCTAGGACGACAGAGGCCTCAACTGGGCTCCACATGTCTCGAATCCTCCAGCAGGCATGCTCTGGTGGCCATGGCTTGGGCACAGGAGAAAAGCCTAATGTGTAAGCCTATTTCAAACCTCTGCTTGCCTTGGGTCAGCTATACCCATTGACTAAAGGAAATCCTATGGTTGAACCCAGATTGAGTTGGAGGACCTTGAGAAGTAACATAGCAAAAAGTCAGGAGACAGGGAGAGATGCAGAACAGGGCTATTTTCATAACCCATCACAATGTCCTTGCATTTTCCCTATTGGTGAAGCATCATTCTTTCCCAGTTTATATATATATATATATACCCATAACCTCTCTTAAAATTTTTTATAACCACATCGTTGTAGAGTAACTTGGTAGAGAGGAAGTCTGAAATGCTGAGTATTTACCTAGAGACTCTGAGTTATCCACATGAAGCTATTTAACCTGGACAAAAACTTCCATGACATTCACTGTCACATAAAGGCCATTTGCTACACCCCCCACCCCCATGACCCAGTTCTGTGACTGCCCAGGACAAAGATTAGATCAACTACAGATAGCAACTAATCTACATTTTCTTTGGGCATTTTAGTGATTGCTTGAATTTTCAAACCCCTCCCACACAAAAATAGAGAAGTTTGGGCATGGTTATTCTTTAAAAAAATTTGAATGAATTCAAAGTTATCCATATGATAACATCACTTCCTTGCAGCCCAACATTCTTTCTTAGTCGGAAGAAAATCTGCTGTGTTACAGGTCAGTAGCCAGGAATTACGTCTAAGCCTAGGTTCACCTGTCGCTGTGGGCACTGAGTAAAAGCATCATTTGTCACGTGTGCCCTAGAAGAAAATGAGTGGAGAACCTCAGTTGGAGCCCACAGTGACCTCTCTCTCACTGCCTCAAGCTTCTGTAACCCTCACTTTCTGGTAATGTTACTCAAATCTCTTGTGCAACAAAAACCGAGAATGAAGCCTTCCTATTCCCACACACCCCACCTCATTCCATCATTTATTCTCTCTTGTAAAAATAATTAATGTTTATAGTTTTTGAAAATTGTTTAGCCTGAAGAAAAGTCTTAAGAACAAAAGAGTTAACATCCTCACCTAGTTTTATCAACCATTAACATCTTGCTTCCCCCAGTGCACTGGTCTCACATTTCCCCTTTGTCAAGCCATCCAAGAGTAGTGTGCATACACCATGACACTATCCCTAAATACTTCTCAGCACTCTCCCAAGAATGAGACCATTGTCCTATTCTCCAGAACATGATTGCCACATCTAAGGAACTTGACATTGGGTTTAACATACATGGAATTTCCCTAATGGTCTCAATATTATGTTTTGCTTTTCTTCTAATTCAGATTTCACTGGATTTTGTTGTTATGTCTGGTTAATCTGTTAACTGGAAGAATAAAAAAAAAATATGTAAGTGACTGGGCCCTACTCCAGAGCTACAAAAACCCAATTTCCAGGGTGGGAGCCTTGAAATCTATTCTTTCTAAACCCGTCTTCTGAAAAGATAACTAACCTTACAAGTAGAACTCAGTCGTCCCCAACTTGACTGAGTTCTACTTGTAAGGTTAGTTATCTTTTCAGAAGTTCACTACTGTTTTCCAAACAGACCTCAGAGAATTCTGGGCCAGGCTTAAATTAAATTAAATTAAATTACATTAAATTAAATTCTTGGGAGAACCATAAGCCATTCTAATTGATGTCCATTTCTTTTCTACACTAACCTTCCTCCTCCTCCTCTGATCCTACCTACTTCTTTTTTTTAATATTTTATTTATTTATTCATGAGAGACACAGAGGGAGAGAGAGGCAGAGGCACAGGCAGAGGGAGAAGCAGGCTCCATGCAGGGACCCCGACGTGGGACTCGATCCCGGGTCTCCAGGATCAGGCTCTGGGCTGAAAGGCGGCACCAAACCGCTAAGCCACCCGGGCTGTCCCTACCTGCTTCTTTTCTTAGCATCATATGGGTGGTAGGGCTTATAATTTTTTGACTTTACCATGGTGTGACATTGATGTGTACTTTGAATTTTTAAAATCTGGATGTTTTCCTGGCCTAGTGATATGCAGTAAGATCCTCTCTCACGATGCTGGGCAGTGGCAGCTCCTGCTCCCAGTCAACCACCCAATTAAGAGGGTCATCAACCAATACACTTACAACCAGTCTGTACCCATAAAATTATTATTCCCTTTTTTTTTTAACCTTCAGTACGGTATTCAATAAATGACAAGGATACTCAATACTTTATTGCAAAATAGGCTTTGTGTTAGGGGATTTTGCCCAGCTGTAGGTTAATGCAAATGTTCTGTATGCTTAAGGTAGGCTAAGCTATGCCATGATGTGCCACAGTTCATGTATATTTAATGCATCTTCAACTTATGATATTTTCAATTTTCTGTAGTTGAGGAAGAGCCATCCGTACTCGGGAAGAAGGATTTGATGGATAGGCTCTTCGAAGGCCTAGCTCTGACCTTTTCTTGGATTTCTCTTTAATTCTAAACTCTGTTAACTCAGTGCCCTTGTAAATACTTTTTGATTGAATCTTTGGATGGGGTAATGCAGGAGAGGAGGATTGGCTTGTCAAAATGCAGGTTCCTAGGCCATCCGCCAGGTTCCGGAACAGATGCACTTTGATCAGCTCCCCGGATAATCCATACTCCTTCCTTCTGTATTTCACTCAATGGACCTTGCAGAGTCATTCACATTCAGTAAGCAACTCAGTAAACATCTGGTTGTATCGATGAATTAAATCCCTACCCATAGGACTCTTGCCCACAAAACATAGACACCAAACTAACTTGTATTCCCACCCTGTACCTCATTTCCTCTGGTGCTCCCATTTCACTGTCCTCTATAAGAAGAACGTGTCAGCTAACATAGCTTTAGCTACTCCCTACAACCATAGAAACAGACATCTTATTTCTATTTCATCCTGCCTTTTACTCCCACTCTGACCAAATTCCCTTTTTAGTGTTGACTCACAGTGTTTATCTGAGCCTGCACCTGACCTTTTAGTTCTAGGGGCATCTTTACGGCCCCCTTTTTTCTTTTCCTTCTTTTTGGTGGGTAGAGATATACTGAGGGGAGACTTGAGGAAGGAGGACAGATTACAAAGCCACTGGTACTTTGATGCCACAATACCCCCATACCCTAAGTTGTCCACAATGGAAGAAAAAATAGCGTATTTATTATTTTGGATTTTCACCTTGCTTGCTTTGTTTGCTAGGTAATCTGATCTATTTGAAAGGCAAATATTCTTTTTTAAGAAATCACATTACATTTCCTACAAAGCTGTTTTGCTGACATGGAAAGAATGAGACCAATGTTTAGCTTTTTAGTGTAATTGTTATTTATAATTGTGAAACTATCTGGTATCTCTCAGGAAAGGTGGAGAAGTACTCTGGAATCCAAACTGGCCTGCACGGGACACCATTTTCTCTTTTCAGTCCATTCATGGCAGAAAATAATTCCTGCTACGTGGTTCTAGTGATGCCATTATCATTCTTGTGAAATAATGCAGAAAATGCTGAACTGGCATCAGATGTGAAATCAGAACTGAGAACATCTCTTTACTAGCAGAAGCCTGCAAGTGCATACAATACAAAGTATTGGCCAATACGTACGTATGTCAGGAGTGATAAACGGTGACTTTTGACAATGTAGGAAAAACACCATTGTCACGACTTCTTAAATAAAAATTCCATAGTATTGCTTTAGTGAAGGAAACTAATTCTTCTTCATGATAGATGATGCAGTCATGGTTTTAAGAACATGATTAAATGATCCCAAAGGAACTTTCTGACAGATTTGTCCAAAGAGACCCCAGAGCAAAGGCACTTCTGGGAGTAGCAACGTGTGTGCGCATGTCTAAGCTCTAAGGATGTTATTGTGGATCAAAGATGGCCGCAAATTTTTTTGCTACTCACTTTTTTTAGAGGTGGAATCTAATTCTCCTCCCTCGAATCAGGGCTAGCCTTAGTGACTCGCTTGATCATCAGCATGTGAAAGAAGTGACACTCTGGAACTTCTTTTTTTTTTTTAAAGATTTTATTTATTTATTTATTCATGAGAGACACAGAGAGAGAGGCAGAGACACAGGCAGAGGGAGAAGCAGGCTCCCTGTGGGGAGCCCGACGTGGGACTCAGCCCCAGGACCCTGGGATCACGCCCTGAGCCAAAGGCAGACACTCAACCACTGAACCACCCAGGTGCCCCAACACTCTGGAATGTCTGAGGCAAGGTCAAAAGTCTTGCAGCGTCTACCTAGATTTCTTAGAACACTCCCTCTGAGGGAGGTCAACCACCATAAGATGTTTGACTATACTGAGATCACTATGCTGTGAGGAAGCCCACGCTAGTCACACTGAGAGACAGAGAGACAAACAGAAGAGAGAGAGATACCCAGCCAGCCCCAGCTATTCCGGCCACACTAGCCCAGGGACCAGTGGTGTGAATGAAGGAGCCATCTTGGACATTCCAACCTCAGTAGATGTAACATGGAAAAGAACCAAGGATCCCAGCAGATAGCCAGAACTGAGACCACAGGCATGTGGCTTCGGTTGAGCTGGTGCAGCCGTGTCCAGTCCTGAAGCCACCCCAGCTAAGGCTCCAGTCTGAATTTCTGGCCTACAGAATCACGAGCCTAAGAAAATGGTTGCAACTTTATGCCTCTGTGTTTTGAAGTGGTTTGTTATGTAAAAATAGATAACTGGAACAGATGTTGAGAGAATTTAAATTACTCAGCTACTGCCACAAGGCAGCTGGGTTTGCAGCTGCAGGCTGGATCCAGACACGTTTCTCATCTTTGTCCTGATGCCAGGCTGAAGAGGCAATGTCTACCTGGAGCGTGCTGAGTCACACGTAAGCAGGAGCCCAAGTGCAACTCGGCAAAACACTCAGATGCCTCTGCTTGCTTCATATCCACTTATTTCATTGGCCAAGTAGGTCATATGGTCAAGCTCAAAATAAAAAAGGAGAGTAAATATACTCCCATCCAAGTGGGAGAAAGAAGAGAGGAAATACTTGCTCAACAATACTCCAACCTATTGAGAGTTTTGAGCATCAGATGATGGTGGTGGTGGTGATGGCGAGTGGCTTCGGGTATTTTGTAATTTGCAATCTAAAATCCAGAGAAAACACATGTAAGTGTTGTAAGGGGAGGTGCCTAAATACAGGAATCAATGATTTTTCGTACTAAATCCTGACAAGGAGGAGGCATGTAAAATTATGAAAAGATACATAATGGAAGAGCAGAAGGAGAGGAATTAAGGTGGGGGGAAGAAAGGAGAGAAAAAGAGAGCAGAAAGTTAAACCTTTCCTCAACTGTTGGGGAGGCCAGGAGCCGTTAACCTATTTCTTGGTTTGCCTCACGTGTAGGCAGAGCAGCTACAGGCAGCCAGTCCCTGAAAGAAGCCCCAAGACACCAGCTCCTACTTAAAAAGAACTTTTGCTAGTTCAAACATCAGGCGCAGCATAAGGCCCCCTCAACACTGCTCTCCCACTCAGCATCACACTTATGTCCAACTAAAGTGCCAGCAGGGCAGGGAGCTCCTCACTCTCAACTGAAGGTTAACCATTAACACAGCTCCGTGGGCAGCAGGCACAGTTGGAGCAAGGGAGACTAGGAAAGGCTTTGGGAGAGAAGTGAACTGGGGCTGCGTGGAGAGGCGAGAAAATGTGAAAGCAGCACCCAGCCCTGGGTTCACAGCAGGCGTAGAGGGTCCAAGCCTGGAGAGGGAGCCGACGCCAGATCCTGGTGGGTCTTGAATGCCAGGATGAAGAGCGTATTCTTAATTCGGTGGGAGCCACTGAAAGCTTTGGAACAAGAAGTGGTATGAAGGAGTTATCCTCGAATACCATTCTTCCCTGCTTCTTTAGTAACAGAAGCACCGACCTTGTTTTAAAAAGTAATTTAATTAAAAAAAGTAATTTAATTAATTTATGTATTGAAGTATAGTGGACACCAAGAGCCACATTAGTTTTAAGTGTACAACATAGTGATTTGGCAAGTCTATATCTCACGCTGTCCTCACCACAGGTGTAGCTGCCATCTGTCACCATACGACACTATTACAATATCACTGACTATATTCCCTATGTCGTACCGTTCATACCCATGACTTATTCGTCAGAAGCACCAATTTTTAACTGGGAATATGCCTGTGCAAAATAAAGATGACATTTCCTAACCTCTCTTATAGCTAAGTAAGGTCATGTACTAAATTCTGGTTATTGAAATATAAAGCGCATAGTGTGATCAACTTTTAGGAAATGTTCTTAAGGAGAGAGGACATTGTTCCTTCTTTTTTTTTTCCTGCTGGATGGAAGCTGAACCTAATCCTAACATGTATATTATTCATTAGGAAGATTGGCCTGGGGCAAGGCAAAATATAGGATGGCTGGAACAAGAAGAGCATTGGAGACGGGACGACTAATTAGGAGAACATTTTGATAGCCAAGATAAGAAGTGAGGAAATAAGACCTGAGCCAGGACGGTAGCAGTGGGAATGGATAGGAGGGGTAGATGTGATAAATATTGCGAAAGGAGTGTCTGTAGGACTTGGCAATTGATCCGATGAGAGAAAACACTAGAAAAGGAAGAACCAAAGGTCACTCTGAGGCTTCAAACAGAGGTGACTAACTGGTCAATAACGTTAGTCACAGAAGTAGGGGGTCCAGAAGGGTGTGGGGCCTTGAGGAATGCCACTCTGAGCTTGGTTTTGGACATACCGTGTTGGTATGCCTGAAGGATATTCAGGTGGAGACATAAAGCAAGTAACTGAAAATTCATTTCTGGAGCATGATTTGAGAGTCCTTTGCATAAAAGTGGTGGTCAAAACAAAGGGAGGGCCTGGTTGGCAAAATAGACTGTATCTGTAGAAAATCCTTTCTTCAGTGCACACAGAGAAATAAACTGCGTTCTGAAAATATAAAAATATGTTCAGCTCTTCACCTGACACTTACTCCCGTCCCTCCATCAAAAACACCTACAAGGGGATCCCTGGGTGGCCCAGTGGTTTGGCGCCTGCCTTTGGCCCAGGGCGCGATCCTAGAGACCTGGGATCGAATCCCACGTCGGGCTCCCAGTGCATGGAGCCTGCTTCTCCCTCTGCCTGTGTCTCTGCCTCTCTCTCTCTGTGTGTGTGACTATCATGAAAAAAAAAAAAAAACCCTACAAATTCCAGCCAATGGCTGGCTGGTTGGCTGGTGTCAATCAAGGAAATCCTCACCAGTCTTAAAAATTTGGACAGCTCCTCAAAGGTCCTTAGGAAAGCATTTTCATTTGCACTTATTATCTGTCATGGCATGTTCTACCATGACTCCTTTTCCACAAAAGATCGAGTAACTGCCTTCCTCCTTAACTCAGGTCAACCCCCTGTAAGAAGACTTCCTTTTCACAGAAGTCTGAAAAGACCAATTATTCCTTTCCAGAGCAGAATGAGAAAATATGAAAAAAAAAAAAAAAAGAAGAACCTAATAAATGCGACAGAGTAAAACGACTCTGCCGAGGTCTCTCCTATATCTGCCACGACCAGAGCAGATATTAAATAAAAGTTGAAATAAAAAGGAAACGAATCGAATGTGAACATCTTCGCAAGCTGGTGGCGAAACCACTCTGGGTAGTTGACCTGCGACGTCTGGGGCCCGGAGGCCCAGGGGCTGGTGCACTACGTGGTGGCGATGCAGCAGCTGGAAGTCTTGGGGGCGGGGGGGGGGGGAGCTGCAGATTCTAGAAGAGTCTTGCAGGCTGAGTGCACAGACGGCAACCCAGGGCCTCCCGGGAGGCCTTGACCCCGGAGAGCGCTGCTGCGCACTGGCGGCCCCGCGCTGGGTTTGGGGCGCACCCCCGTCCCCAGGGACCCCGTTTCACGTACAGGTGAAGCCCGGTTACAGCCCTTAATGAACGTGGGGTAGGTAAGGCTTCCCTAGCTCATCCCCCACCATCCGTCGTGCTCTTCTGCACGGGGCGCCTGGAGCAGGCGCTTCTAGGCTGGAGGACGCGGCCGGGGCGCGCGCGGTCCTTTTGCACGAGAGGCGGCCGGGTGCACCCACCCCGGCGGCGCCCCAACCCCCAGGGCAGGGAACGCCGCTGCGTTCCACGTCCTCCCGGGCCCTCCGACCCCGCGAGCGGTCCCGGCAGGTGCAGACGAGCCCGGGCTGCCCCGCCGCGGTCACCCGGAGCCCCGCCCAGGCACGGCGGGGAGGGGGGCGGCGCCCCCAGGCCCCCGCGGCGCCCCGGCCCGGCGCCCCGCCCCCCCGCGCGGGCGGCGGCGGCGGCTCGCGGGCGCTGATTGGCCGGAGCCGCGCGGGGGGCGGGGCTGCGGCGTGAAGGGGGCGGGGCGCGCGCGGCTCGCGGCTCCCGGCTCCCGGCTCCCTCCCCTCGTCCCTCCGCGTCCCGCCTCGCGGCCCCCGCGTTGCATCATCTGCAGCCGGCGGCGGCGGCGGGAGGCCGGGCGCGGCGCGATCGGCTCAGCCCGGGGCTCCAGCCCGCGCCTCCGCCGGCCCCTCGCGCGCCTGCCTCTGCGCCCGCGCCCCGGGCTCCCGCGGGGCGGGTTCACCGAGGCCCCCGGCGCATCCCCGAGCCGGGCCCCCGCCTCCTCCGGCTCGGCGCCATGGAGAAGGGCAGCGAGACCAACGGCTACCTGGACAGCGCCCCGGCGGGGGCGGCGGAGCGGGGGGCGCCCGGGTCGGGCGGCGCGCGGCGCTGCGCGGGCTTCCTGCGGCGGCACGCGCTGGTGCTGCTCACCGTGTCGGCGGTGCTGGCGGGCGCCGGGCTGGGCGCGGCGCTGCGCGGGCTCGGCCTCAGCCGCACGCAGGTGGCCTACCTGGCCTTCCCCGGCGAGATGCTGCTCCGCATGCTGCGCATGATCATCCTGCCGCTGGTGGTCTGCAGCCTGGTGTCGGGCGCCGCCTCCCTGGACGCCAGCTCCCTCGGGCGCCTGGGCGGCATCGCCGTCGCCTACTTCGGCCTCACCACGCTCGGCGCCTCGGCGCTCGCCGTCGCCTTGGCGTTCATCGTCAAGCCCGGGTCTGGCGCGCAGACCCTCCAGTCCAGCGACCTGGGGCTCGAGGAGTCGGGGTCCCCTCCGGCCCCCAAAGAGACAGTGGACTCCTTCCTCGACCTGGCCAGGTAATGCCCCGACCCCCCACCCCCCACCCCCGCGCACCCCCGACCTCTCCAGCCTCTCCAGGAGCGCAGCGAGGCGCGCACACGCACCCACCCGCCCTCGGCCACGGCTGAGCGTTCATTCTTAATTGGCTGCTGGTGGTGGCCTTGAACGTTTTTTTAAGATCTCCGGGTACCGAAAGCATCTTTTAGCAGGAACGGGCCCTACCGTTAGGTGGGAGTGTGTGTTAGGGAAGAGCAGCTGTCTCACCTGTACTGAACTCCTACTGCGGCCGCCCTCCCCGGTGAAAACGTCCCAACCACACCCCGATATCTCACCCTGTCTTCTCCGCATCAGGGAGCATTGGTTGAATTTTGCCTTTTGCCTGTGTCCTCCTCCTCTCTCTAATCTCTGGCCTCCCCTGTTAAAGCCCTTTGGCTCAGAGGAAGGTGGCAATTTTCAAAGACTTGTCAGTGGATCCAAGGATAAGGAGGCTGGGGTTAGTTGTATGAGGCCCATTCATTGCCCAGAAACATGGCTCTCCCCCCCCACACACACACACACTTGGGACAAGTTGCTGTCCACCCCACAGTCAGGACCACTGCAGAGTTTCGTGAGTTTCAAGGAACTTTATTCAGAAGGGTGAGTTCTAGAAGGGAGAGAGTTTTGCCTGCTTTTTGCGACTCTCAGAAGTTGCATTTAATCTCTTAAGACGCAGTGTTGTTTCGGTGGATTTATCCAAAGCCTCAGCCTCCTTTGGGTTTCTCCATTAGCCCAGAGTTCACAGATGGGAAGACCACAGCCTGGAGGCATGGCATGTAGGGTCCTGGCCAGGTTCAGCTGAGTGAGGAGCTCAGCTGGCTCCTTCTCCAAGTTTCCGATAATTCTGGGTTCGGAGCCTTGGAGGTATGTTTTGTCTGGAGTCACTGAGGCAAAACTCATAGCTGAGGCTGTGAAAAACAGCAAACTCTGGGCAAAGTGACTTGACTTCCTGCTATTTCCTTTCCTCCCTCTGGAAAATGTGATGACTGTCTGCCACTTGAGAGTGTGTTCATTTGAAACTACAACAATAATGAAAAATCCAGAGCTTTTGTATTGAGGGGGAAAAAAACCCCTCTGATGAAAGGGACCAAAAAGTTTTTACCAAAAAGGCAGGTAGAGGTGCCTATTAGGACTTTGATGCGATCACAGTACCTTTGGTATCTGGCAGCTTGATAGTTGGAATCTTCCCTTTCAAGATCCTTAAAGTTCTGGGACTTCTAGTGGGGTGCTGAGGGTGCTTTTGGCTTATTACATTCAGCATATCATCAAATTTCTCTAGGACGGAAGGTCGTTATGGGGTTAAAAGATTCTTTTTTGCCGAGATCAGTGGCCCAGGGAAGGAAGTAAGGATGCCCAGGTCTGACCTGCTAGTGGTCCCCAGAGGGAGGCTCCGTAGCATTCTTTTACCTCCAAAAGAGAGACAGTGGCCCCAAAATAGGGCAAGGTAAGAGGTTAGTTTATTACCACCTGTCCAGGAAGGGACATCTTGTTTCCTTTTTTTTTTTTTTTTTACATCTTGTTTCCTGATCCCAGTTTTCTAGTTTTATTTTTTTTAAGATTTTATTTATTTATTCATGAGAGATACAAAGGGAGAGGCAGAGACATTGGTGGAGGGAGAAGCAGGCTTCCTGCAGGGAGCCTGATGGGGGAGTTGATCCCAGGACCCTGGGATCATGACCTGAGCCAAAGGCAGACGCTTAACCACTGAGCCACCCAGGTGCCCCGAGATTTTCTAGTTTTAGATCCTAACCCCTATAGCTGCCACTTCTGAAGTAATGGTGACCCAGCATCATGGCTTAGTGGTCAGTGTGGGTGCAGACTTTTCAGTGACTTGGGAAGAGACCAAGAGAGCCTTTGTCGTGGCTCATTGGGAACGGGCAGCATTTCATCCGCTTCCACAGCCAACCTCCAGCAGCTCACCGATAAAGGTAGGACAGGTGGTATGATCCTATTTTATGACTGAGGAAACTGAGACAGGGAGAGATTAAGTGATTTGCTCACGGTCACAGAGTGGTTTATCAAAAGAGGGATTAGAGAAACTGTGGCCCAGGGTTCAGGGCTCTCTTTCTCCCACTCTTCCTTCCCCCAAGTCAGCGTGCCCTCTTAATGGTGCCATGCTGCGTTCTAGTCCGACTGTCTCAGAAATGCATGCTCTGGGCCAAAAGGGAATCGGGTAAGAATATGATGTGGGTCAGGGCAGATGCCCACTTCCTCTAAACAGGACCTGAGCCCCGTCAGTGAGGGAAAGCCTGCGTACCGCTGCTCAGATTTGGCTTTCATGTTGAGCAGCTTGTGAGAGGGAACTGAATTCTGAGCCACATATGCATGCTTCCTGGGTCTCTGGGTAAAAGTTTTAGGTTTGCTTTCTTCAAAGAAACCCCGCGGATGCTGATTTTATATGACTCTGGGCATGTTCCTTGGCAGAGGCAGGGTGCAGTCCTTTCTGCCTGCGGGTCCTGAATGAAATAAAATAGCTGGCAAACACTCAGGTATCCAGCAGGCCCTCAAGAGGGAACTGCCCAGAACTTAAACACCCAGAGGGAGAGGGAGAAGTCTCTGATGACTTGGTGCAGCTGCTGCTGAGGTTGGCCGGTGGGGGCATGCCTCCGGGCCGCTCTGCAACAATTTTGAATTTTTTGCAAGATGGCACTATGAGTCAGGAAGAAATGAAGTTAATAGATGCTCATTATAACTTTTAGAAGATTTTCAAAATGCCATTGCTGAGTGGTTTGATTTCCCAACAGCCAACAGATTAGAAATAACAAAGACTGGGGAGTGAATTTGAGGCACTGGTGCTAGAAGCAGGCCCTTTGGGAGCTGAGAAGGGATGAAGGATAGTACCTGGCAGGTTGGGAGAGTCCCAGTATTCTCCTGAGCAGCGCTGAGCTTTATGCCTGGGGACCCAGAACAGCACAGGACTCTCAGAACTGGGTACAACCCACGTGATTGAGCCATGGCTTTTCATCCAAAATGAAATTGTTTGGGCACCAAAGAGACAGAAAGGGGTTATAAGGAACTCAGTCATTATGGAAATTCTAGGTCCCTAATGAGCCTTACAGACTGTGAGTCCTAGAACATGTCCTTAATTTCTGTGTCTTGGCTTCCTCGTCTTTGTGCTAGGCATCACGAAAGCACCTAACTCAGAAGATTGTTCTGAGGGTTACACGAATCAACGTCTGTAAAGCTCTGAGGCCAGGACTGGCCCACTGCATGCTTGCTCTGGTTACAAGTGGAGCAGTGTTACAGAGTTATTGGGGATCTTGGGTGTCTGTTTCACATGGACTTACGGGGATGGCCCTCTTTTCAGTCTGAAAGAAGAAGAATAAATGCGTGTGGAGAAAATGTCTGGGGTTGCTCAGGATGACTTGAAGCTAATGTTTTTAGGTGTGTTGGAAACTATATGGAGCTTGGAGAAAAAGAAGTAATCGGCTACTGACTATGTTTGGACAAGTAGAATCAACACTGCAGGGAATTTGGAAAATGTAGAAGTCAGAACTGAACATCGAAGAGCCTTCCGTTCTAAAAGGGAGCAGAAATCCTGACATATCCTCTCTGACATTCCAGTTTCTCCCTCCCCCTCATTACATGTTTGTGGTCTCCAAAAGTGACCTCAGTTTTCTTCAGCTCTAAGTGGAAAGGATTGAGACAACTGGCTTCTAACATTCCCTTGGATGTTAAAGGTTGTAGTTTTCAAATGGAAAGCCAGAGGCTTATCTGCAAAGGTGGCAGGTAGTGACAGCTCCCTGGCCCATGGCTCTGTCTGCACTGGCTGCCAGGAGAATGGCCCTGGGCCACTGTGTCATGCAGAAGTGTAGCAGGGTGCAGCCACGGGCCTGGTAGACACAAGTGAGATTTTGCCCGTTGCCCAGCCTTCTCAATAGCGGGCAGTGCTTTGAGCCTTTCCCTTCACAGAGGGAGGCATGAGGGACTTAACTTTCCTTCTCAAGGACTTGTGTGAATGTGATGCCTCTCGACCTGCAAAGAAGAACATTTCTTTAAGGGCTGCGAAGAAACCTATCAGAGACTGAGCTCTAATATAAGCCCCCAGATTGCAGTCCAGGGAATGAATAGTAAATCATTTCTTTGAACTGCTGGCCAAGGCAGGCTTTTTGGCCAATGCCTATGGCTCTCTTCTATAGGCAAGATGCAGACTCTTAGCAAATCTTTTTTTTTTTTTAAGATTTTATTTATTTATTCATGAGAGGCACACAGAGGCAGAGACACAGGCAGAGGAAGAAGCAGGCTCCCTGCAGGGAACCTGATGTGGGACTCGATCCCAGGACCCCAGGGTCACGCCCTGAACTGAAGGCAGATGCTCTACCACTGAGCCACCCAGGCATCCCAACTCTTAGCAGATCTAACAAAGGTCCAAATGAATGGAGGTATCCCTGCCTAATTAGTCACTAAAGAGAAAAAGTGTCAGCTTGTTATTTAAAAATAATAATAATATAAGGTTTTAACCCGACTCCTTTCCTTCTGCCACCCAGAAGGCTACCTGGATAGTTAAGACACTGAAAAGAACATGCACCCAAAGGGGTGGCATGGATGGTGATTAAAAGCAGACACTGAGGGGGCACCTGGGTGGCTCAGTGGTTGAGCATCTGCCTTTGGCTCAGGTTGTGATCTCAGGGTCCTAGGATCGAGTTCCACATGGGACTCCCTGCAGGGAGCCTACTTCTTCCTCACCCCACCCCCCACCGTGTTTTTCATGAATAAAATAAAATCTAAAAAAAAAAAAAGGCAGACACTGCAGTCAACTACCTGAGTTTGAGTCCACTCTCCCGCTCACTAGCTGAATGGACAAGTCATTAAGCCTCCCTATCCCTCAGTTTTCTTATCTGTGAAATGAGGCCTATAATAGTATCTACTACCTACATTTGTTATGAGGATGAAGTGAGTTAATAGTGGAGTGTCTTGGTAATATTCTCAAGTGTCCCAGCCCCTCAGGGACAGCCCTCAGGCCACTTGATACAGAGAATTCATACTGTTTGTAGCCTTATTTCCCCAAAAATCCCTCACCCCAGGGGCCTGGCATTAACCTTTCCAGCTAGAATCTAAAACTGGATATAGGTCTTAAAAAGAGGGTAGATTACTCCCCTGTCCCCCGCTGTCACCATAATGTGAGCCCTCCATCGCTAGCCCTTCCTCTGCTCTCAGCCTTGTGGGGGGTCAAGATCTGAAGGGGCATGCCCTGTTAACGGACTCTGTAACAATAAGCACTGAGGATAATAAATATTTAGCAGGTGTACATACCATGCTGTATCCTGTTCTGAACAGTCTTTGAAATTTTCATAAATACGGTAAAGAATTTTTGAACTTAAATAAGAGGAAGTATTTCTGGAACAAAAAAATATACCTAAACAAAAGTAAATTGTTTTCCATTCTTCTCATATAGGACAGGGAAATGCATACCACCCCTTGACGAATAGGATCAGAAGAGCACACAGTCCCAGATGTATAAAGAAGGAACAGTTTTGAAGTTTTTCATTGTGTGAGCTGCATGAGCGTACACTACCCCGCTAACAGAAGTTCTGCTCTGGCCCTTTCAGCCTCATCTCATACTGGTTTTCTGTTTAAGTAATGTACCCAAAGATCCCTCTAGCACCAAAAAGCCTTGTCCGTTCATTCTTTCCTCATTCGGTCTGACTTGGGTCTCTGAATTTAGTTCAGACATGACATTTTTGCAAATGTTTTTGACTCAGACCTACTCTAAAAAATACACTTTAAATGATGGCATCAGTACGTATATGCCCCCACCTCCACCTGCACATACACAACATGAAACAAGTGCCACAAAACCTCATTTTAAATGTGCTACATTCTGGTATTTTCGATTCTGTCTGATGTATCGCATATTTTATAAATTGTTGGCTATAACTACTGAATTGTTTTCATAGCCTACTGATGTTAGAGAAACTTGGGTCCAGTGTACATCTGGTGTTATGTAATTTAAGTAATGTCTAAGGATCAGATAACAGAAAAAGGAAATATCTGAGAATTTGAATAAGATACAGAGCTCAGTGGTTAGAAGCATCCTAACACCCAATGAAATAGAGACTGTAGAGGTAAAGCATGGAAAGACCATTTGGTCCTTTTTCCTCCCAGACTTTGGATCTCAAAACTCTAAATTTGCAATGTCCAGTATGATAGGCACTGGCCACAAGTGTTTAAATTTAACTAGTTTAAATGTAAAGAAAATTTAGGGATGCCTTGGTGGCTCAGTGGTTGAGCATAAGCCTTCGGCTCAGGGCATGATCCCAGAGTCCAGGGATACAGTCCCACATCGGGCTCCCTGCATGGAGCCTGCTTCTCCCTCTGCCTGTGTCTCTGTCTCTCTCTGTGTGTCTCGCATGAATAAATAGGTAAATAAAATATTTTTTTAAAAAAATTTAAATATCCAGATTTTCCATAGCACCGGCCATATTTCATATGTCCAACAACCACGCAACTACCGTATTGGACAGTGTTAGTCTAGGTAGAGCCTGCATGGGAGATGTACCAGCTAACGCCTCTGGGTTCTTGGTGGCCCCTCGTGCTGAGTGAGGAGGTTGATCTTGACCACCTCTAAAATCTCTTCCAGCTCAAATGTTTCTTATTTTGAAAGCACACGGAGTTACTGTGTGAATGTGAGGAGTTAGGAAAAGTGCCCGAAGACAGAGCTCTGAGGAGCAAAGCTACTTGCATGACAAACAGCTGATCCCTTGGTGCAGGAGGGCTCAGGAATAAGGAAGCCGGAGTTCATTCACAGCAGCCTCTGTAAGAAGCTTGCAGAAAGATCAAAGTGAGAGCCCTGACCCTACCTGACTATGTAAGACTTACCATAAAGCAACAGCAATCAAGGCAGTGTGGTGTTGGTGAAAGAATAGTCAACTAGATCGATGGAACAGAATAGAGAACCCAAGTAGATGTAGTCAACTGATCTTTGACAAAGAAGTAGAGGAGATACAATGGCGCAGAGGTAAGCTTTTCAACAAATTGTGCTGGAACAGCTGGACATCCGACACCTAGACATAGACCTTGCACCATTCACAAAAGTTGACTCAAAATGGGTCACAGACCTAAGTGTAAGACAACACAGAAAACCTAAATGACCTTTAGAAAGGCAATGACTTTTTAGATACAACACCAAAGGCACAATCTGTGAAGAGTGCAGAGAAGTGTTTTGCTTTACTCCTAGAGCCTCAGCGCCTTGCCCTCTGTGTGGACAGGAGGGACTGTGCCTGGTCTGTGGCAACTAGAGGGGCAAACGGAAGGGAGGGTGATTTTGTGGATGCAGGAGCTACATCTCCCTGCCCCAGGGGGTGCCTTCCCGCCTTCCCGGGGACTAGTCTCTGAGAGATGACCTATAGAAAGTCCAGTCATCCCCTTGAATGTATGTATTTTTTTGGTCATGAACCCTTTGCAGTTAGCACTGTATCTTATTTTTTAACCTTTTAAGCAGTTTTGAGATATGATTTAAATACAACAGAATGCCCCCATTTTAGGTGTACAGTTCAATGAGTTTTAATAAAGAATGAGTTGCAACAAAGAAAGTCTAATAGCGAGAAGGAAGCCCCAATTTTATGTAACCTAATCATGAAAATGATATCCCATCACCTTGGCTGTGTTCTGTTGGCTAAAAGCAAATCATAGGACCCACCCACACTCAAGGGGAGGGTATTGTACAAGGTGTGACTACCAGGAGTCTGTCTGACGTTGCTTGTCAAGCTGGGTTGCCATCAGACCTGCCTACCTCTGAAACCAAATGCACTGCAAGTGGTTGCCTAGAGATTCTAGTGCTAGGTAAACAACTCAACCACAGAACTATTAATGGGTAAGTTTGGCACAAATTGTAACGGATGACTCAGACTTTTATAAATGGACCGTCACTGGGATTTTGTTGTATATCAGTACCAACATCCTGCATTAGAGCCTACCCCAAAGGAGGCCCTCAATAAAAACTGTTTGCTTTGGGGCACCTGGGTGGCTCAGTCAGTTAAGCATCTGCCTTCAGCTCAGGTCATGACCCTAGGGTCCTGGGATCGAGCCCCACATGGGGCTCCCTGCTAAGAGGGGAGCCTACAACTCCCTCTCCCCTGCTCATGCTCTCTTTTGCTCTGCTCCCTCTCTCAAATAAATAAATAAATACAATCTTTTAAAAAAAACTATTTGCATTAATAGATTTTGGTTTCAAGCTCTAGCTTAACTTGATCAGTTCTATTGCCCTTCTTTTATAATAGATATTTTATAAAATCCTTCATTCTGAAATGAAATCCATAAATAGCATTACATACACACATAATTTTGAGACATCAATATGACTCAGCAGTAATATAAAAGATAAAAGGAGAGTAATTTGTAATAAAAATAATGTGTTTCAATATGTAAATATCCTAATACAAAGTGGTTAGGTACTTTCTTCTGATTTACATTCACCATTAATGAGACAGCTGTGAATGCAGGCTGGTACTTGATACTGGTGTGTGTAATTAAGGACCCAGATCCTACAATTTGCCATCGGTGATGTGATTTTCCAGAAAGATGAACAATTTCTAGGAATATTCCAAACAAAACAAAAAATTATTTCACGTTTTGCACTGTAATTGTATTCCTAGAAAATTCAGTGTATGTTCCAATTTTGCAAAAAGAAAAAATACCTTGTTTTGTAATTAGTTTAGTCCGAAGTAATTATAAATAAGGTTCCCATCTACAGGTGTGTCATATAGGTAGGACATTTGGAAAGTGAGGGCCACACTCACTAGGATGAATGGCCAGGACCTGGCACTCCCCCCAATACACGCTCCCCCAACTGCAAGAACGCCCCCCAATTATTTCGACAATGAAAACATTCCATTGGATTTCACCAGTGGGCAGTACCAGTCCCGGTGAAAACCACTGCAGTGGGGCTTAACTTCTAGGGGAAAGGAAAGTGATGCAATTTTCCAGAGGACCACGATGGAGATAAGGGTAAAAATCAGCACGCTCAGAGTTATCTATGGTGGCCCAGCAGCCGAGGCATAGTTGGGTGCTTGGATCAAGCAGGGCCCACACTAACTGCTTGGGGGAGAGGGACAGGGAACACTGTGTGCTGAGCTGTCGGGAATGTACATCTTAAAAGTGGATACTTTGAATGCTGAATTTTAAGAACACTGACAAGTGCTTTCTTTTTCAACAGAAACCTGTTTCCCTCAAATCTTGTGGTTGCCACTTTCCGTACGGTAAGGCCTGATGCTTTGCTAAAAGTAGGAGATTTTTATGGGGGTGGTGTATAAATGATGCTCTAGAGAGTGGGTCCGAGACGGGTAGTGTTGTTGACAAAATTGGTAACTCTGGCCTAAACTCTAATAGAAGGGACCCTGCAGTAAAAACAAACAAAACAGAACAACAAAAAACAAAAAGGTTTTCTAAAATATCCCATTGGTTCCACCATCTTTTCATATCACCTGATAAATACCCTTAAACCACATTTTGGGGATCTCTTAAATGTTTTAGAATTAAAAAAAAAATATATATATATATATACACTTTTCTGATTATAAAGGTAATATATGCTCATGCAAAAAATAAAGTGCAAAAATATGGAAGAAAGTAAAAATCACTCATAATCACTACCTAGAGATACCCATTAACGTTTTGGTATACATCCTTCAGATATATCTGTGATCTCCATGTGCAGACACACACACATTTTAAAAATAAAAATAGTTGTACTGCACATCTCGTTAGTATGTACACATACCACACATACTGTTTTTAACCTCTTTTTTAAGGCGGCATATTATAAACATTTTTTCACATCGGTAAATACCCTCCTGCATAACGTTAATGGCCCTATTCCATTGTGTGAGCATATCATAATTTTATTGTGAGTCCCTTATTGATAGACATTCAGATTGTTCCTAATTTTCCCTAATTTTAGCAAGACTGCAAGTAATGTCCCTGTAGCCATGCTTTATGAGGAGAAAGAATGTAAAGATCTAGGTTAGATGGATGAATCTCATTGCCTTTTCCAAGCAAAGACTTTTCTTTTTCTATTTACATCTTCTCCCTCCCCTCTCTCTCTCTCAAAAAAGAAAAAAAAAATCTGCATCTAACACAGCTGTGGCTTATATATATAATGTGAGGTGGGAAAGAAAGAAAAGGTTCATGAGGTTTTCAGTGCCGCTCACAGAAGGCGTGGGGTGGGTTTTGTTTCCGCTGTCATCCTTTATCACAGGACAGCTGAACACCTCTGCTTGTCTGAAAGCTTGACAAATCAGAGCTGAGAGAGACCAGACCTCATCAGAGGCAGGCACCAAGCAGTACCCCGTAATGGGCTCCTCTTGACAGTTCAGAGCCGGGTGTCCTTAGAAAGGGTCAGAAAAGGCATTTTATAGCAGACTCCATTCAATGGTGTGCTCTGCTGCAGGGAGACACCTGTGTGCATTGTGCAGCAGTATGTGAAGTCAGTTGTAGGTCCCAGTTTCGAGAGTCATTTCACTTCTGGTAAGTGAGTCTCCCACAAGACTTAGCCAGAAAAGGCCATCTTGCCTCACACCCTTTGCTTTGGAGAGCAGACGCCAAGGCAGATTAGAAGTAAATGTGGAGGGGCACCTGGGTGGCTCAGGAGGTTAAGCATCTGCCTTCAGCTCAGATCATGATCTCAGGGTCCTGGGACTGAGCCCCGCATCTGGCTCCACTGCTCAGCAGGGAGTCTGCTTCTCCTTCTCCCTCTGCCCCCCTCCCCCCACCTGCCCAGCCCTGGCTCATGCTCTCATCGTCTCTCAAATAAATAAATAAAATATTTTTAAAAAGGAGTAGATGCTGAAAAGCAGTCAAGCTCAAATAAGTGTTGGAGCAAAGCAGGGTATAAACATATGAATGAAAATAAAAGGACACATTGAAAAATGAACTTCAACATTACAAAATTAATACCGAAGTTCAAATAGTATAACTTGTCAGCTGTTTGAAATATCAAACTGTCAGCATAAAATTGCACAGACTTTCTCCTCCAAACCATTGTCCCTAATGGTGTGGGTCCCTAAATAACTCAGAGGCCTCTTGGGGTGTGTGCCACTTTGGTCTTAAGTAACTTTTGTGCAGTTCTCAGAGGCCCTCGTCAGGCCAAGTGAGGAATTCCCAGAACACTCAGAGCGAATTAGAAGAGTAAAGAGGTCCAGCAGACCTCAGTTCCTCTGGTTGGCCTCCACCTGTGAACTGACAGCGGGTTCCTCTTTCTCTTGTTCCCAGTATGCAACTGATTACAGAGAGGTGATCCACAACACGAGCTCCGGAAACGTAACCCATGAAAAGGTAAAGCTCTTTAGAAGATCACTCGTGGCAAATCATTTATAAAACAAACAATACTTTTTAATTGAAGAAGCATACATGATGCAGCTTCTCAGCAGGGCTGACAACTCTGGGCTTTGAAGGAACTATCTGAAAAACATAGATTAGGTTTGCTCCTTAGGTTATTTACCAACGTGGCCAAAGGCCAGCGTCTGTAGCCCTGGAATCTTCAGCAGATGCATTTCAGCAAATTGGAACTAATGTCCCTTTCTTCAAAAAATATTTTGTAACACTCTTCTATGCATAAAACTTGTCTTAGGGGCTTAAACTCATGATAGCCATCATTCATTCACACATATTTTTTGAGTAACGATTACTGGGGAGGTCCCAGCCTTCATGATAGAGCTGGAAGGGACCAGAGACCTCGAGGACTGATTATTCAGTGCTGCTCCAGAGCTGTCGTGGGAAGAAAGGGGCCCTTTCCAACCACACATACAGCTTCTCAGGGCTGAGGGGCTCTGAGCTCTACCAGCCTTTCTTGAGGAAAAGTGCTACTTAAAAAAAAGGTCAAAAGCTAGTAGTTAGTCCAATGCACTTCATCCTGCAGGTGAAGAACCTTGAGGTCAAAGAAGCTATTTAACATCAGAGCTGGGACTAGAACTCAGATCTATGGTAAAAATGCTCTTTCTCTTTTTACCATGCTGACCTACGTCTCCTGTTTAGAATATCATAATGTGTTTTGATGGAATAAAACATTTGTTCAATATATGCTCGTAGTAGTGAGATTAAGTATTATGTGAAAAAATAAGGAATACAGTATATCTGTTTAAATCAGTGACCTGGGAAAGAATATCCTGAAAATATCCATGTCGATCCTGAAAATCTTTGGTGAAATTTGTCAGCTAGGAGGCCACTGCAACAGTCTAGCAACAAAGGATTTGTTGACATTTGGGAGGCACAATTAAAATCATTGACTCTCGACCTGAAGGAACTTCTCACCAAACAACTCTTCTTTTATTTTTTTTTATTATTTTTTTAATATTTATCATTGCAGTGTAGTTGACATACAGTTATACGACCAGCTCTTCTTTTAAAAACAACCCTTTGGGGGTACATGGGTGGCTTAGTCGGTTAAGCATCCAACTCTTGATCTCAACTCAGGTCTTGAGCTCAGGGTGGTGAATTCAAGCCCTGCATTGAAAATGTTACTTGATAAAATAAAACAAAAGCAACCCTTTGAAGTGATGGTCCAACCTCTACTCGAAGTCTCACTCACCTGTTGTAAACTAGACCCTTTGTCTCCTCCTACTCCACAGATCCCCATTGGCACCGAGATCGAAGGGATGAACATTTTAGGATTGGTCCTCTTTGCCCTGGTGTTAGGAGTGGCCCTAAAGAAACTCGGCTCTGAAGGAGAAGAGCTCATCCGTTTCTTTAACGCCTTCAATGAGGCGACGATGGTGCTGGTGTCATGGATTATGTGGTAAGTGTGGCCCGCCTGGTACTCTCCCTCTCATTTCTCCTGCCACCTAGAAAAGAACCCAAGTCTACTGTCCGAGGTCACTCCTGTGGGGCCACCTGGCTAGGTGCTCAGCCTGTGGTTGATGCACCATAGGCCAGACTTGATACAGGGGGTGGTGGAGGTGGAGACAGTTTCTCCTCTTGTCCAGAACCTCAGAGAATCGGGCACGTGCCATCGTTACCAGTCTCTTCTTTAGCACCCGCAGTGACCCCTTATGATTCTATCACTGGTGATTTATTTATGACTTTCCACCATCATCTATATCATATGGGATGCCCGTATCATCTTTTGGGGCCATGAACTCCATAAATGTGCTACCTGCTGCATAAAATAAGGCTTAAAACAATAGACCTCAAGCTTCAAAGGGGCCCCTTCCTATAATATTTCACAGCATGGAAAACAAATCCATTTCCACCGCATGCATATATAAACTTGGAATGGTCTCTTTTTACATAAATGTTTCTTTATGTAGCATCAATAAATGCACAGTTGTTTAATAAAAACCATTGGATTGATTTCTGACTAACAAGGACAAATTTGACTGGAGGTCTCAAGGTGACTTCTCAGAAATCATACCAATTTCAGTGCCTATCCCTTCAAGCTCCCAAATTTTGGATTAAAGGAAATTATGCGAGAAAGTGATGTTCCCCATGTAAGACATTTGTTTTCAACCTGAAAACCAATTTATAGTCATTCCTTCAATTCAGTGTACTAGTTACATAAGCAGGTGTTCAGTAAGGCAGACCCTGCCATGTGTCTGACTGCAGTGGGAGGTCTGTTGCCCAGCAAATTCACCTCACACAGAATTAGGGTTTAAAATGCCTTAACCGGCTAAAGGATCTCAACCAGGTTTGAGAGGGATCTCCAGTAGCAGCTCTTTCTATTTCTTTCCTTTGCTAATTACCTACTGTAATGTCAAAGCACCTGCCTACCCTGCACCATATAACACCTCAATGGATTAAATACAGGCTCAGCAACCTTTGTAGACCATATGGTCTCTGTCACAACTACCAACTCTGCCATTTTATGATGAAAGCAACCATGGATTATTTATAAATGAATGAACATGGTTGTTCCCATAATCAGGGTACCAACCCAGGCATTAAACTATCCAAGGAGGAAGGAAGAAAGAAGGAGAGGAGTCCCCTAGAAATATTGAAAGAAAACATAGGGGTATGGAAATTCTTAATAAATAAAATATGAGAAGTAAAAGCCATTAAAAGCTGTTAAATTTGACTACATCAAAGTATAAAATGTTTGCACACAAAATATACCTTGAATAAAGAAAGGCACTTCATGAAAAAAATTTATATATAATGTGTACATGTACACACACACATATACAAATCTCAAAGCATTAGTATCCAAAGAACTGGTACCAGGTCACAAACTGTTTATCTGTCTGCAGTGAGATTTTTTTTAAGATTTTATTTATTTATTTGACAGAGAACACAAGCAGGGGGAATAGCAGAGGGAGAGGGAGAAGCAGAAGCAGGTTCCCTGCTGAGCCGGGAGCCTGAGGCAGGGCTGGATCCCAGAACCCTGGGATCATGACCTGAGCCAAAGGTAGACACTTAACTGACTGAGCCACCCAGGTACCCCTGCAATGAGATTTATGGGGAAATTGAGAATAAGTGCTTAGAAACTTTTATAGCAGTTTCATATCGCTGCAACATCTAACCACGTGATCACTTTTCTAATATTTTCATTGTCTTTTATAAGAATATTGGTCCATGACTAGATAGAAATACACCAAAGACAATTTGACAGGCACTAATGTAAAGAATTCTGGTTGTTGGAAAAGAAAAAAGACTGAGTATATTATTAGAAAGTGGACACCTGGGTGGCTCAGTCAGTTAAGCATCTGCCTTCAGCCTGAGTCATGATGCCAGGGTCCTGGGATCGAGCCCCACATTGGGTTCTCGGCACCATGGGGAGTCTGCTTCTCCCTCTCCCTCGGCCTGCCACTCCGCCTGCTTGTGCTCTCTCTCTCTCTCTCTGTCAAATAAATAAATTAATTAAAATCCTTAAAAAGAAAGAAAGAAAGTGGACAAAGTATGTGAGCAGGCAATTCATAGAAGAGGAGACCTGGATGACCAATCAACATTTTAAGGGATGCCCAACTCATTAGAAATCGGAAAATGAGAAGTTTGGTTTTATCAGGCATTGATAAGGGTGAAGATAGTTTCCAGCATAGGGTGGCACGTTTAGCAGTATCCCTGGCCTGCACCCTTGAGATGCCAGTAGCAACCCCTTCCCAAAGAGGTGACAACCAAAAACATCTCCCGGTGTTGCCAGATGTTCCACAGCAACAGGGAGCCAGTGGTGCGGGGAAAAGATTATTCTCCTGGACAGCTGGTGGGAATGTGAGTTGAAACAGCCACTTGAGAGAACAATTTGTGGATATCCACTAAAATGTAAACTATATACACCCTACCGCTCAGCAGTTCAATTTCTTGGTGTCTCTACCCTAGAAAACACAGGCATGTAGGCCAGAGAGGCTGCCTGGGGCATTGTTGGCAATGACAGAAACCTGGGAACAGTCTGGAAGTCCATCAGCCGAACGATGGCAAAATAGTCTGTAGGATTTCAGTTCTAAGGATAATATTTTTGAAAAATGAGGTGAAGGTGGAAATAACCCAGATGTCCATTGATAAATGAACGTGATGCAAAACGTGATGCAGACATACGATGAACCATGATTCGGTCTTGAGAAGGGATGAGATCCTGACTTGAAGAAACCTCGAAGACATGATGCGAGGTGAAATAAGCCAGTCGCCAAAGGACAGATGTTGTATGATTCCATTTACAAGAGGTACCTGGAACAGTCAAAATCACAGACACAGAAAATAGAGCAGTGGTTCCCAGGACAGGAGGTTGTTGTTTAATGAACACATAATTTCAGCACCGGATACGGAGGGTACAGGAGATGGAGAGTGGTGATGGTTGCACAATGTGAATGTACCCGAAACCACTAAAGTGTACACTTCAAAAAGCTTAAAATGGTAAATGTTTTGTTATGCATATTTCCCCACAATTTAAAAAGACAAAATGAGGTAGATTTCCACGTATTGACATGAAAAGATCTCAAAGATATACTGTGGGGTTCAAAATAGACACACAGACTTAAATACATGCCTATATATCCAAATGGATAGCAAGTAGGAATAGTTACGTGACGAGGGGTCAGGCCCCCCAGAAGAGGATTTTGACCTAACCCGTGTTTTAATTTTTTGAAAGGAGAATGCATTCATGAGTTGCTATGGAATTTAACATTAATAACACTGCTTAGGATATCTCCGTAAGGAAAATTCAAGAAACCAGTGACAGTGGCTGTCTCCAGGGAAGGAAACGGAGTACTTGGAAGGGGGCAGACGTGGGAGGGAGACTCTTCATCCCTTTGAACCCTTTCAAATTTGAACTATGTGATAGTATTTATCTGTGTAATTGAAACTTGCAAATAAAGTCAATGGTTACAAAATTCTCCCTAAATTTATATTCAATTCAAAACAGCTGACTTTGAGGGTTTTTAACTCCCAGAGTTCATTCCTTCCCTTTTTTCTTCCCGTCTTGCCATTAAAAAAATCTTCACGTCCGAGGAGTGTTTCCCGAGGGTCATTGTTAATGACTTTTTCCCACGGAATCATGTTCTCCAAACCACAGGGAATTTAAAACTTAACAAAAGTCCCGGCTTTGGCTCAATTCTGTATCACAGCAATTCTGCAAAATAGGTGTTGGTCTTTTGTGTTACTCAGTTCTCAGAATAAGCCTGACCAAGGCTGAAAGTCAAGTTCCCAGTCCCAGAGGCTTTGATCTTAAGGAGTTCCTTGGCTTTCCACCTGGGAGCCCAGGTGGTTGATAGCATCCCTCTGTTAAGAACATAATGTATCAGAGGGGAGAGATATCTGGGTTCTGGTCCCGACTCTGTTACCCATGGTGGTTTATCATGTTCATTTCACTCAGTTTCACAGCCTATAAAATGGGCCCATCCTTTTCAGTTCTTCAGGATGATTCAAGGGAGAGCTTCCTTTTTTTTTTTTTTTTTTTAAGTAGTCTCCATGCCCAATGTGGGGCTTGAACGCACCACCCTGAGATCAGGAGTTTCATGCTTTACAGACTGAGCCAGCCAGCCACCCTTAGGGCCATCCTAGGGAGAAATGAAGACCACTTAGTTGAAAGTCCCTGTGTTGTGTATCACAAGGGCCTGCATCTCCAAGCCCCGTCATCACATCACTCTCACTGACAAGTACCTGTGCTCATGTCCTAGGTATGTACCTGTGGGCATCATGTTCCTGGTTGGAAGCAAGATTTTGGAAATGAAGGACATCATTGTGCTGGTGACCAGCCTTGGAAAATACATCTTCACATCCATATTGGGCCACTTTATTCATGGCGGAATTGTTCTGCCACTTATCTATTTTGTTTTCACAAGAAAAAACCCATTCAGGTTCCTCCTGGGCCTCGTCACACCATTCGCCACAGCATTTGCCACCTGCTCCAGGTGAGTCCGTTTCTGGTGCTCTTGGCTGCCCTGCACCATATTAATATGGAACCAGGTGAGGCCAGTCGTAGGTGCACAGCCAGCATCGTGACATATTTTAATTTCTTGAAAACTCTAAATTGGTCTTGTCCGGTTTTTTGAATTGCCAGCCCCACACTTTTATGGAAGTGGGTTTCTGGGGTCACCAGAATGAGGAACTGCCTCATTGCCTTCTCCTCCTTGCTCCTTAGGGGTCAGATCACTATTTAACCCAGTTGTGGGTCCTCACCCTAATTAGTAAGACCTTTGCCTGAGTAAAGAAAGGGAACCACTTAACTGAAAAACCCATTGCAGGGGAGTTTCTAGAATGATGCCTCCCCAATTCTCACTCTAGATACATGAATTAGAAAATAAGACCAAGGCATCATGGTGAGGAATGGCTGCTTAGCTCTCTGGGAGTCCACAGGGTTGTGGGATTATCTAATTTAGTGCAAAAGATGTCACTATTGGAAATCCTTCCCCAAAATTGGGCTTTCCAAGTATGTTAAAGAAAACTTTCAAAGGATGGCAGCAGATTGCATTCAGACATTTGTGGCTTTTGCCTCTCCACTGCATGTTCCCCATCGCCCCCATCCTGAATGGCTATATAATAAGGTGGTGGTGGTGGTAAAAAAAAAAAAAAGAATTAGGGAGGGAAGTTTCTGTGGCTTAGGAACAAACCAGCTTCTCGGTGGTGCCAGCCGCCGTCTGTGGAGCCTGCAGAGCTAGCTGGAGAGAGCAGGGCTTGTTCCTCATCTAGGAACATAGTCGCTCACCAGCCTCTCACAACCATTGCTCCTCCTTGGCCTACAAGGGAAAAAAGTCATAGTTCGCCTTTTCTAGTGGGAGAGCAGGGAACAGTTCAAGAGAGGAGACTCGCATATCACATAAACTGTCCTTTGTGGTCTTTTTTATTTATTTTTTATTGGTGTTCAAATCCCATTTACAGTTGCACCCAAAAGCATAAGATACCTAGGAATAAACCTAACCAAAGCGGTAAAGGATCTATACCCTAAAAACTACAGAACACTTCTGAAAGAAATTGAGGAAGACACAAAGAGATGAAAAATATTCCATGCTCATGGATTGGCAGAATTAATATTGTGAAAATGTCAATGTTACCCAGGGCAATTTACACAATTTAATGCAATCCCTATCAAAATACCATGGCCTTTCTTCAGAGAGTTGGAACAAATTATTTTAAGATTTGTGTGGAATCAGAAAAGACCCCGAATAGCCAGGGGACTATTAAAAAAGAAAACCATATCTGGGGGCATCACAATGCCAGATTTCAGGTTGTACTACAAAGCTGTGATCATCAAGACAGTGTGGTACTGGCACAAAAACAGACACATAGATCAATGGAACAGAATAGAGAACCCAGAAGTGGACCCTCAATTTTATGGTCAACTAATATTCGGCAAAGGAGGAAAGACGATCCACTGGAAAACAGTCTCTTCAATAAATGGTCCTTTGTGGTCTTGAGAACGTTTGCACTATGAGGTAACATGGGGTTTCTTGAAGTTGTTGGAACAGATGTATCCAGGTAAGTAATATAACAGGTAAATGTAGGGAGTCAGGTTTGGAATATTGGGGAATTGACATCACCCCACAGTTGTGACAGAAACATTGAAACAACTCCCAATTTTTCTCTTTCTTCAAGGGGAGAAACCCAGACATCGGATGATGCTAATTGCTCTGTTCCTGGGTCTGAGCTGGGAAGGGCTATTGTCATGGCTGTTTTTCCCTTTCCAGCTCAGCGACCCTTCCCTCCATGATGAAGTGCATTGAGGAGAACAACGGCGTGGACAAGAGGATCAGCAGGTTCATCCTCCCCATCGGGGCCACCGTGAACATGGACGGGGCAGCCATCTTCCAGTGCGTGGCCGCGGTGTTCATTGCCCAGCTCAACAACGTCGAGCTGAAGGCAGGGCAGATTTTCACGATACTGTAAGTTCGTTATTCTCCATCTTTAGGCCTGGGTCAAAACTTGAGGGTTTGTTTGTTGTTTTTGTCGTGTGTGTGATTTCCTTTGAAACACCTCATGAATACCATTCTCACCATGACTTGGTGACATCTCATTTAGAAGATGACAGCGTGAATTCATTACTTGAGGAGAGGGAATCACCTCCGAAGAGCTCAGCAGACCGGAGGATCTAGGGCTGTGTGGTTTTGGTTTCTTTTTTAAGATTTTATTTATTTATTCATGGGAGACACAGAGAGAGGGAGAGAGGCAGAGACATAGGCAGAGGGAGAAGCAGGCTCCTCGCAGGAGCCTGATATAGGGCTCGATCCCAGGACCCCTGGATCATGACCGGAGCTGAAGGCAGATGCTCATCCACTGAGCCACCCAGGCGCCCCATGGTTTTGGTTTCTAATAGCTGCCATATTTTGCATTTCCCTGCGCCCACACCATGCCCTGTGTTAACGGCTAGTCTTCTGTGCCATCCCCTAGAGTGACAGCCACAGCGGCCAGTGTTGGAGCAGCAGGCGTGCCAGCTGGAGGGGTGCTCACCATCGCCATTATCCTGGAGGCCATCGGGCTGCCCACTCATGACCTTTCTCTGATCCTGGCTGTGGACTGGATTGTGTAAGTAGCAAATCTTAAGGGCACCAAATAAAAGAAAGTCTCTGTTGACTCCCCTTGGAGCTTGGCACCCTGCTGGGTCTGAGGCATGCAGAGAAACTTCAAATATGCCTTATTGAAGGAGCCTACAGTTGAGCTGGTAAGACAAAATCTAGAGCTAGGAAAAATTAAACAGTGTGAGAGTCAAAGACCCATGGATGACCATGAAATGTCATTACTGAGAACTTGGTTAGTGCATCCAGGAAAACAGGGGTCTGAGACCCGGGCTGGGCCCCCAGTGCAGGACCACGAGACACGAAGGTCTAGTGGAGATCAGGAGCTACGTAGGAGTCCTAGCCATTGGAGCAGTGAGCCTCTGGGAATAGTTGACCTGGAACATCCAAGGATTTCTGGCAGGGAGTGAAGAGGAACCCAGCTGATGTGAGTGGGTGGGACTCAGCGGAGGAGGAGTTAGGAAGGAGGTGTGATTCAGGCCACCATCACCAGGGCTCCTGTAAAAGGCACAGAACTGTGACTGCTGATTCTGAGTGTGGCGTCCTTGAGTCATGTGATACCCTCTTTAGGTATGAGCAATACTTGTGTTATAGGGAAGGTCACCTGAGGTACTAATGCTGGACAGTAGAGCACATGGGTAAGGAAGCGAGCCCTGGAGCCCAGGTCCAGCTTTACCGCTTACTAGTGGTGTGATGGGAGCTGTGCTGTGCTTCGATCTTGCTCACTGTCAGCTGGGAATCGCCGTAGAACCTCCCCAGAGCCGTGTTGGAGAGTAAGTCAGCTAACGTATCCACAGTGCATAGGAGAGCTCCAGGCCTGCGGGAAAGCATTCAGGAAACGTTAGTGAGGAAAGATGCTCCTGGCCAGGCTGGCCAGAGCCACCAGGGCTCCCCTAAACCCTGGAGTCTGGCACTGGGCTCGTGGCTCTGCCCACTGGGGGTTGGCAGGTTCCAGCCTTTGGTGTGAGCCCTGGAAACTTGAAGGGGCTTCTCAGAATCCTTCCGGCTCCTCAGAACAAGGGAGGTGAAATGTGCAGCAGAGACACGCGTTGTCCAGACGGCTCATCAGAGGGGACTCGGCCCCTGAGCCGAGTTGGACGGGACCAGAGCGGAGTGTCAGAGGCTCCGTCTGCTTCCTCTGCCAGCTGCCGCTGTGTGGGGCAGGCAGGCCCCGTAGAGGCAGGCAGGAACAGGGACGTGGGGCACCGGGCAGACTGCCCAGTGGAAACCCGAAGTCCCAGGAGCATCCACCACCCTGTGGCCTCTGCTTCCACAGCCCTCAGCTTCTCAAGTTCACACTTTGCCCCGTCTCTCCAAAGTGGGCGCTGTACTTGCTCTGAGCCCCGGGAGAGAGGGTGTTACTGGGCTAATCTGGGGGAAGACAAGCGCCCGGAAAGGCCGGTGCTACGGGATGGTGCTTGCCAGCCACAGGGAGCCCAAGAAGGTTAACACCCAGCGGAGAGTGTTGAGGGGGGAACAAAGGGGCGTTCCCACAGCGTACCGGTGAGCAGGAGGGAAGCTGGATACGAACCCCTGTCTACACCATCGCCCCAGCTGCGTGGTTTTCGTAGGATGGTGTCTGCCACACGTAAATACGCACATAGAAGGTAACGGATCAGGTGTTACTAGATTCGCTCAGTTGTGAAGTGTGGATGGGCGACTTTTGTTTTCTTTATACTTCTCCTCTTTCTGGGTTTTCACATTCAGGGTCTGTTCCTTTCATGAGAATGAGGAATATTGAAAGGAACTCGGTCTACAGTAAAGTGAGGCCCAAGCCTGAGTGGCCTGGCGCCCAGGGGACCGCAGGGCAGGCCCGCAGGTGCGGTGGCGCCGGCCCTCTCGGCAGCATCGCCTGCACGGCCTTCTCTTCTCCCGCAGGGACCGCACCACCACCGTGGTGAACGTGGAAGGGGATGCGCTGGGCGCCGGCATCCTCCACCACCTCAACCAGAAGGCGATGAAGAAAGGGGAGCAGGAGCTGACCGAGGTGAAAGTGGAGGCCGTCCCCAACTGCAAATCGGAGGAGGAGACGTCGCCCCTGGTGACCCACCAGAACCCCGCCGGCCCCACTGCCAGCGCCCCCGAACTGGAATCCAAGGAGTCGGTTCTGTGAGGGGCCGGCCTGGGGCCTGCCTGGCAGCAGGGGTGGCCCGCCCCGTGGGCACCGCGCTCCCGACCTGAGCCCCAAGCAGGGCTGTGGCCCCGTCACCCGTTTGAGGATCACTTCTTGGGGCAGGCCATGGGCTTCCCAGCGGGGCCCGGTTCCCGAAGACCAGGACACTCTGACATTTGGCTTGATCGGCATACAGGTGCCACTGCGTGTGCTTCGGAAACACGTCCTGGGGCTGCTGGGCTGGGGGCAGGACAGGCCCCCTGGGGACCCGGTAGTTAAAGCTCAGAACAACGCACCTGTGCTCTTCACTGCGCCCGGCCAGCTGTGTCTTGGGGGCCTTCCGGGGAACCTGGGGGTTTACGGTCCTCTGGCACACAGCCTCGTGAGCCGGAGTCATTGGAGAAATTCCCAAATTCTTACCCTTGGCTGGAATTCACTGAGCTGGGACGCGAGGTGTCGGGATCGCTCGCTACTGCGACGTGTGGCTGGTTCCGATGCACTGGTTGCTGGGGCGGGGGGGGGGGCGCACGTCGTCCAGCTGGAAACACTGCAGACAGTGTTAGCACTGTGGGGGCTCTGGTCAGTGGCATCGGGTAAACAGCTTAAATTCTGAGCTCAGAGGAAAGGGGGTGCAGCTGGCAAGGGGAGGGGAAGCAGCCGACCAGGACAGACGGACACGCACACACAGGCAGGCACACACAGTTGTCCTCGTTCTCGTCCCAGCCCCAAGGACGTTTCCTGCTTTCCGTGAGCTGGCCTCCGACAGCACTGTGGCTCTATCCTCATCCACGGCGCTCCGGGAACAGGCCAGAGAGGGCCCGCCCCCTCCTCAAGCTTCCCACTTAGGACGCGCTGGCTTATCAATCTAGTCCTATAATTCAACTAGGCCCCTAAAATCCTGCGCCGTGCAAAACAAACACAAAAACGAGAAAACACAAACCCGCTCACCAATTAGGGTGGGGTGGGGCACCCCCATCCCCAGGTCCCCCTGGCTTTGGCCGATTGCCACGGGCTTGGTTTCTTCCCCTACCAGCCCATCGAAGTTTAAAACTGTAAACCAGGAGTCCCTGTTCCTCCAGATACCTGCTGACCCGGTTTGAAACTAGGTGAGGGGGCTTTGTAGAGATGACGGTGTGGCCAGGCACAGGGAAGGCTGGGGCTGGCGGTGTGTCTCCATGGTGTGACCTGTAGCGAAGTCCTAGGCCTCACTTTACCCCATTCATAAAATGGGGCTGACGTCACCTGCCTCTTACCTACCTCAGAGGGATTTGGTGAGGCAAACTGATGGAGTCCATGCAAACACCCATCGCACTTCTTGGATATCAAGTGCTAACACCCCTATGCTCTTCTTTTTTTTTTTTTTACCCACCGAATGCCTTTGTCCACGGAGGCTTCGTTCTCCCAGTGAACACGCCATGTAGGACAGAACTTTGTCCTCCCCGTGCGATGGCAACTTGTTGTGACACTTGTTCCCTGTGTAGGTATTTGCCAGCATCAAGTGCAAACTCTTCCTACCGATTCACGTGTTCCTGAAGGAACCACCCCATCTTCCAGCACATTTCCAGGTTCCCTTCCCCGTGACTCCCGGGCCCCAGGCACCTGCCACCTCACAACAGACCATTTAACAGCTCCCGGGCTTTCTTATTCTCCCCGCTGCTGTGGCCTTGCTGTCACCCAGGCCCCGTGGACGGCACAGGCTGTTAAGACGTGTGACCCGGGTGTTGAGAATGGGTTGGGGGGGTCGGAGACGGCAGATTGGGGGGTGTGCCTCAGTGGGACGGGCCGGGAAGAGCCTTGGAGCACAGAATGCCCGGTGGGGGGAAGGCCCAGCTCCCTCCAACTCTCTTTAAACCAGCCCGGCCGCTCCCAACCCCGTGAGGCCGAGGGACAGGAACGAGCCCAGAGGTGCCTGGAAACCTCCACCCTCTGGCTCCCTGCTGATCCCTTCTGTTTTTCAAAGGACAGTCACATTGATCCCAAATTGCAAATGAACATTCACTATTTTTCGGCCTCCCGTAGATCCTTCTCTCTCCTTCCTTCACGTGGATACATGGCTTCAGATGCACACAGACGCGTTTATGTGTGCGTGTGTCTACACATTGTTTTAGCTCCAATCCAAGCAGGTTTGAATTTGGACAGAGGTGACCTCGCCACAACGTTTATGGCTTCTGCAGACTGATTTTCCTCTTTCTCAAAGTAAACTTCACAAAACGTAAAAATCGGAGCTGCATATCCCGGGGTCCACCGTCATCTGTCCTGAGCCAGGCAGTGCGGTAGGGAGAGCGCCGCGGCCTGGAGCTGGGACTTCTGTACCAACACCCCACACACACACCCATGAGGTGAGGGCACCCCCTTCCCTGGGAGCAGGAAGGTGCCGTGTTTCAGTCCATAAGAGGGAACTGACCAGGAGGGACCCGGCTGGGGAAAATCCCACTTTCTCACTCTCTGACGCTGTCTCCCCGCCACTCTTCTAACATGTCGTTGTGTCGTAAATAATGTCGAATACTGTTCACCCCTGACTGTTTTGGTGTGCGTGACATTTGCCTTAAAATATAGCAGTCCTCCAAATGAATACAGTATTTCTACTAGGATCTGCGTGTTCCTTTATTGCTCTCTTGTGTGTCCAAGTGGCGTTTACCGATGGAGCTCTTCTAGATGGGGCTCTTCTAGATGGAGCTCTTCTAGATGGGGCTCTTCTAGTTGGGGCTCTTCTAGTTGGGGTTCTTCTCGATGGGGCTCTTCTAGATGGGGCTCTTCTAGTTGGAGCTCTTCTAGTTGGAACTCTTCTAGATGGGGCTCTTCTAGTTGGAGCTCTTCTAGTTGGGGCTCTTCTAGTTGGAGCTCTTCTAGTTGGAGCTCTTCTAGATGGAGCTCTTCTAGTTGGAGCTCTTCTAGATGGAGCTCTTCTAGTTGGAGCTCTTCTAGATGGGGCTCTTCTAGATGGAACTCTTCTAGTTGGAGCTCTACTGGATGGGGCTCTACTGGATGGGCTCTACTGGATGGGGCTCTTCTGGATGGGGCTCTTCTAGATGGGGCTCTTCTAGTTGGAGCTCTTCTAGAGGAGCCGCCTGAGGGGGACTGAATTGATTTTTGTTCTCCCAGCTTGTAGCTAGCCTGAGCCCCTGAGGCATGGGAGGCACTCAGATGGGCTGGGCCAGGCTGCTGCAGGGTGCTCGCTGATGGGCCTGCACAAGGCCAGCATCCAGCTCTTTCTGGGCACCTCAGCTCTTCACCACTGGCAGGGCTTATGAAAAAGTGAGTGGTTTTGCTACATACCTCCATAAAATTAAGTCTTGTCAGAACTAGATCAACAGGCCCTCACTGAGCATCCTTAAGCCAAGAGCCACGCTGGAAGAATACCCCAGTCCATAGAACTGCTGAGAAAGTCCCTGCTTGAGGCCCCTGTCCACGCCTCGACCATCATCCATACCACACCCAGCCCTTTCCTTGTATAATCTCGTTTTCTGTGACACCACATTCCAGCAAAATCAGGGAATTTAGAAGCCTCTTATAAAAGATTATCGTACAAGCTCATACTGGAAGCCTCAGTTTCCAGGCCCTGGGGCCTCTGAAGAAACAGGTCCCATTCTGACCTGGACATTTCCAGCTATTCATATCGTGCAGACACTGGTTTTAATTTTTGGGTGAGGCCCAAAGGGATGAGGGCAGAGTTTACACAGACCAAGGGCCTAATGGAATCTCCCACCAATGACCAGACCCCCTCCTTGGAGTACAGCTGTCTTGCTCCTCAGTTTTGAAGAGTGTTTGGGGTTGAGATGGGTACTCGGTGCTTGGACTTTTGTACATAGCCAAACCAAGAGGAGCGATTCCATGAGCTGCCTCTTCCCAGGTGAGCAGAAAGTGTGCCAATCTGCGGGGTCACCTGAGTCTGCTGAGGGGAACTTCCATCAATGTCCACGAAGGACATGAGTAGTGAGGAGGAGTGTGCATCGTCAAGGTTCCATTCCAGCTCTGCTTCCAGCTTTCCCTGCAACCCGACACGCGATAACCCCCTGTGCCTCAGTCTCTTTAGCTTTTTTTTTTTTTTAGACAAGCAGGGGCACAGAGAGAGGGAGAAGCAGGCTCTCCACGGAGCAGGGAGCCCAGTGCAGGGCTCGATCCCAGGACCCTGGATCATGACCTGAGCCCAAGGCAGATGCTTAACTGACTGAGCCACCTAGTCACCCCAGCCTCCTTATCTTTGAAACGAGGATCATAATCTTACCCATGGCATAGGCTATTAGGAAGGGTAGAGGGGCTAATATATGTAAAGTGCCCAGAAAGGTGCCTGGCATGTGGATCGTGCCCTGGCAGTGCTGGCTCTGAAATCAGACACACAATGACAGGAAAGGTCCCCAACCAGCCTGTGTCCCCCGATGTGCAGGCCCAGCAAGCGGCATGCTCCTGTTTGATCTCTTGTTCTCTTGAGGAGATAGAGAGGAAGATCTCTTTCAGCTGGTGGGTCTGTGGCTGCAGAGTAGAGGAATGTGCCTGTTTTCAAATATGTGTACTAAAAATATTTAGAGAACTGCTGAAAAAGAACCAAGCCTACAGACAATTGTCAGGATGCACTCAAATGTCTCTTATTCACAAAAGAAGCCCTCTACTCACGCTTTTCTCTTTGGCTACATCCTCCCATGTTGCCACTCTGGGTGCTGCAGCTCCCGGCAACACCCTGTCGTCTAGACTGAAATTTGCTCTCCTGGTCAAGTTCAACCCCTGGTCGTCCTGCTCGGGGAAGGCAAAGGCAGGCGTGGGTGTGGGGGTTCTGGTATGCCTCCCAAGCTCAGGGCCTCTGGCCTGCAGTCCCCTGTACTTGGGGCTGCCAGCGAGTGAGTCCATAGCAAGAGGGAGAATCTTAAGTCACATGAAAGAAAACATCCCCCCTCTCTAAGGAAGACAATCCTGAGCCCTCCCTGACATTCCGTCTTTTCAGAGATGGCACTAACTATCCTAAAATTTCTCAAATCAGAATCTCAAACCTGAATTAATTTGTCTTAGGAATAATATGTAAAAGAGTATCAAGCTGAATTTTTTAGCAGATGTAGGATTTTTTTTTTAAGATTTTATTTATTTATTCATGAGACACACACACAGAGAGAGAGAGAGAGAGAGAGAGAGAGAGAGAGAGAGAGAAGGCACAGACACAGGTAGAGGGAGAAGCAGGCTCCGTGCAGGGAGCCTGATGTGGGACTCGATCCCAGGTCTCCAGGATCAGGCCCTGGACCCAAGGTGGCGCTAAACCACTGAGCCACCCGGACTGCCCAGATGTAGGATTATTTAGAGCAAGACACACACCAAGATGATACCCTTGGGATCCCTTGGGTAGTTCATAACAGATGAACTTGCCCCAGGTTCTAGGGCACAACTGTCCCCAAGCTCTGCCTTTAGGGGGGAAAAAATCATGCATAAGGCTCAAAAGTGTTCCTTCTTTGAAAAAACAGTTTCAGGGTGTCCTGAGCTCAGTAAAGATTCAGTAACTCTTCACTTTTTATAGAATTTCTATTTTATTTTATTTTATTTTTATTTTTATTTATTTGAGAGAGAGAGAGAAAAAGAGAGAGCATAAACAGGGGAAAGAGCAGAGGAAGAGGGACAGGCAGACTCCATGCTGAGCTTGGAGCCTGACACGGGGCTAGATCTCAGGATCCTGAGGTCATGACCTGAGCTGAAATCAAGAGGTGGACACTTCACTGACTGAGTAACCCAGGCGCCCCTCTTCCCTTTTTAAAAAATATAATAGTTTTATCGAAATACAGTCCACATATCATAAAATTCACCCTTTTCCAGTATATGATTCAGCAACTTAGTATATTCACAGAGTTGTGCAACCATCACCACGTTCTAATTCCAGAACATTCCTGTCACCCCAAAGAGAAACCTGCAACCTCTGACTGACATCCACTAATCTGCTTTCTATCTCGATGGATTTGCCTATTCTAGACATTTTGTATGTATAGATAGAGATGTTTAAAAAAAAAAGAAATGTTTCCTTTCATAGATACATTCCAGATAAAGAAAATTGATATTCAAAATGTAATCACTGTCCACATTCCCACGACACTCCATTCTTCTGACACACACCCAAAGGAGATCCTGTAAGATCTTCTTAATCATTAAATACAGACTCACTTATTTTAGCATGTTAGGCCAAAAAAACAAACCAAAAAAAAGGGAAGAAAAAGAAAAAAAGAATTTCTGGTTAATGGGAACACCTAACTGATTTGAAGCACCTCTCCCCAAACATGTATAACTGATGAAGGCCTATGCATCTAGACCACAGGCTGAGTGAAAATGGGGTCTGGATTCAGGCAACCAATTCTGCTAACATTCTGCTAACTGCACGGTGTTGTTCCATCCTATTCCATGTAAACACTGCTCCCTGGAGCTGGTCAGTGCTCAGGCTTCACAGTCCTACATGGCAGCCCTGAACCTGGAGCTGAGTTGCTGTTAAACAATTTGACTCACACTCAAAACATGTTGAATGCCCTGCAAAAGAAATTCTGGGGGCGCCTGGATGGCTCAGTTGGTTAAGCATCCAACTCTTGGTTTCAGCTCAGGTCATGATCTCATCAGAGTCATGGATTCAAGCCCCGCATTTGGCTTTGGGCTCCGCAGAGAGTCTGCTTGAGATTCTCGCTCCCTCTCTCCCTGCCTTCTCTCATTTGTGCTCTTTCTCTCTCTCTCAAATAAGTAAATCTTTAAAAAAAATAATTTTTAATAATGGAGGCTAATGAAGCTCAGAGGCAATAGGGTTGAGGTCAAGAGGAACCTGCTTCATGAACTTTGCCAGTCAGGTTGGTTTTCCCAATTGCTAGCATGCCTGTCACGAGGCATCTGGGTCTGTTGCTCAGCATTTTGCAGCTTCAATGTGTCTTTTGTCTCTCTAGTCTGCAGAGCACCCTAGGTGGGCTGTCTGGATTATTCATAGGCCTCCTGCTCCCTACTTACCTCCAACCAAGCCCCTCTAAGAGAACCAATCTCATGACAAAAGGGTGGCTCCAGAAGCTCATGAGTGGTGATCCTTCCAGAAACACAAGAGTGACAATGGCCAGGGCTGAAAAAGGACAGACACCAGAAGTGAAATGCCATATATGGTATTACTACATTTATACCAACAAAACTGATATTAGGGCTAGAAGTCAGTTTAATAGCCTCCTGCAGGTGGAGAGAAGGGGTGGCGATGGGAAGGGGAGAAAGAGGGGCCGCTAACAGTGCTGGCAATGTTCTATGTCTTGACTGGATGGGTGTCTGCTTTTCAATAACTCATTCAGTTGTACACATAGGTTTCATGCACATTTCTATAAGTAAGTAATAATTCAATTAGGGAAAAAAAATAGGAGTAGGGGGCAGGACCTAGTAGGAGACCTAAC
Organism: Nyctereutes procyonoides; assembly: GCF_905146905.1. Classification (NCBI taxonomy): domain Eukaryota; kingdom Metazoa; phylum Chordata; class Mammalia; order Carnivora; family Canidae; genus Nyctereutes; species Nyctereutes procyonoides. The sequence goes on from NW_026575049.1 coordinate 65,544,194, forward strand.
CCTGCAGGGGCTGCCAGTTGCTTTGGATGAGCGTGTCTTTTCTTAGGCGTTCTCCAGCCCGTTGGAAATTCTCTCAGCCAGTTGCATCTTGGCCATCTAGAGCAAAGGTCAGCTAACCTTGACCCACAAGTTAAATCCAGCGCATTGCTTGTTTTTGCTGAGCCCTCAGCCACTGCTCCAGCAGACTAGCACTGCGAGCCTCGGAGAGCACACTTGGGTGGCTCCCTCCACCAGTATCAGGCCTAACTTAGCCATTAGATCCAGCACACATGGGGCCTATGCCCATGATATTTTGGGGGGCCTATTTTTAATTTATTTTAAAATCAGAAATAAATAACCTAATCTAGTCTGCATTGTGTCTTTTTTATACCATATAAAATACGATCTTTACTATGTTGTTGTGGAGGGAGGGCCTGTGAAAGGCATATGCGGTCCTGGCCCCTGTTCCCCACTCTGCTCTCAGCACCAGCCTCCCTGGTTGGGGGCCACATCTGCCCCTGCCCAGAGCCCACCTTGGTCACAACTTACATGTCAGGGACCAAGGGATGGAATCGCAGTCCAGGCACTGGCAACTTGGCACATTGCCTCCCTTCTGACCAGTAGCCCAAGTTGAGGTGGCCAGACTTGTACACAGGGTCTAGATGATAGTGGCAGATACTGACTGGCAGCCCCCCATTGTCCACCAAGTCCCTCCCCATCAGGCCAGTGGCTTTTTGTCCTGAGAATGTCTCCAGCTGATGGCACTTGGGCATCAAGCAAGTCCACCCCCCCAGGGATCGCCCATTCCAGGCAAATGGGATGGGGCAGGGCAGGAGGTTTCTCTTCTGCTATATAGGCACCTACATGATATTCTCTATTTTGCCTCTGGTCCCAGAAAGCCTAAATAACTTACTATCCGGTCCTTTATGGAAAAAGTTGGCTAATTCCTGCTCTAAAGAAAATATTTCCTGCTTTCCTAATCCATTCGCTTCAGTATCATTTCGTGGAGACTGGAAAGTCATGTAAACTGGGCTGTAATGTTCAGCCTAGGAAAGAGGGCTCAGTCATCCCAATTCTAAGCTGAAAGTGTAGGTTGGCTGGTTGCAATTTTTACTAACTGGAAGACAAGCCAAGATGCATCTTTAAGGGAGACTCTAAGCTGGCCCCCAATGACTCCTGCCTGCTGGACTGCCCTTGTCTAGGTCCCATCCACACCAAGAAGGCCTGATGTGTGTAAGACAAGCCATCTTTGAATGGGAAGCTGGTCCCTAGTCAAAAATATCACTTATTAGAAAAACCTATGTGATTAATTTGTCTTAAAATCCTCAGACACCTGCAGAGAGAGGAGAAAAAGCCAGGTTCACAAGGATAAATGTGGCAAAGTAGCAAGCCCTACCCAGTGGTTCTCAATCTTGAGGGCTTATTAGAATCCCTTGAGCTTTTAAAAAAATGCCTCACTCCCACCCACAGGGATTCTGATTCAATCGGTCTAGGTTTGGGCCTGATCATTTACTATTTTTTTTTAAAATAGGTGATTCTAATGTGCAGTCAAGACTGCAAACCACTGGGTTAGGGCAATATTGTGATTCATAAAAGATATATATTTGGTCTTTGTCCACAGTCCCTGGCTCATAGTTCCCCCATAACCTTGGAATTTCCTGAGTGGTAAGAGCAATGGGAACATCTTTTATCATAATATTTGGTCTCTTGTCCTCAACTCCTGAAATAACTTCAAAGCCATAAAGGCAAAACTGGCATCTTGTTATTCATAGCAAGCCCCTTTCCAACTCAACTGAGTTCATGTGGGTGAGGGGACTTTTGGAAAGTGCCTAAGGATGAGGGCTGGTTGCCAGGGAGAAGCAATCATAAATAAAATGCTGGAACAACATTCAGCTCCACTCCCCGATATTGGGGGGAGGATAGGGGGCTGGAGGTTGAATCGATCGCCAATGGACAGAGATTTAATCAATCATGCCTGGGTAATGAAGCCCATACAAACGCCCAGAAGAACAAGTTTCAGAGAGCTGAGAGTTTTCAGGTTGGTGAATGTGGGGAGGTGCTGGGAAATGCCCCCCCCCACACACACACACAGAGAGTTTGGTATTAGAATCAGAGCCAGCCACTGTATTTCTTTTCTGAGCCCACGTGCCTTCTTTCAGTATCTAGTTCATGCTATTGACACGAAGCCTCTCTAGGCGGTTTTTAGTACCTCTATTCAACCCTCCCGCCATCTGCCTTTTTGTACAATAAAAGTACACTACACTGAGAATTATTGTTCCATGTAAACCTGATAGTGCCATTCACATGAGGAATTACAGTACTGAAGAAGAAGAATATAGATTTTCTTTTCTTTTTCCTTTTCTTTTTTAATAACACCTGTTAGCCAGTATTTGGAGAATTAGACTGTGTCCTCCGCCAGTGAGAGCTCTCGTGGCATACCCTATTGTAAGCTCTTGTGTTTATTTTTTTCATTTCGAGTCATGTAAGTGGAAGTGTTTACTTCCCTCATGGTGTTTGTGTTCTTATGGCAATAGCAATCAAGAGGCATCCAAGTGGGCAACCCCAGTGGCCTAGTGGTTTAGCGCTGCCTTCAGCCTGGGGTGTGATCCTGAAGACCTGGGATCAAGTCCCATGTCGGGCTCCCTGCATGGATCCTGCTTCTCCCTCTGCCTGTGTGTCTCTGCCTCTGTGTGTGTGTGTGTGTGTGTGTCTGTGTCTGTCATGAATAAATAAATTAAAAATCTTTAAAAAAAAAAAAGGCATCCAAGTGACAGGGTGGGAGGTGGCACGGAAGTGCCAAGGAAGAGTGCCCAGCTGGATGTCCAGATGGGGGAAGAAACAAGAAAAGATGGGCAGTCAGGTATGCAGCGCTGGAACCCCTCTAAGCAACATCAGAGCCCCTGAGAGGAAGAGATGGAAACTGTGACCAGTAACTAAAAGAAAGGATAATGGGTGACTTGTCACAACTTCAGGGATTTGAGAGAAGGGTATCCCAACACATCTCCTTGAGCCCAGCTGAATAGCTTTGATCTGGGCAGAGTCCTCTATTAGTAAGGATTCCAGGTTACAGACAACAGAGTCCACTGTGTGACGAAGAGCAAAAAAGCACTGATTACACGGTCCTAGTGAGGAGTGTACAGAGTTTCTGAGGACAGGGAAACCCGTGGGTTGCTAGTAGCTGGGAACAATGCAGCTGAGAGTTCTGAGTCCTGTAAGAACTATTCTAACAGAAGTTCCATCGCTACCGCTGCCCACCACCCCACACAGGGGACATTAGGAACCAGGCAGGGAGACCCCCATCCCGGCCCGCCCACCCCCATCAGCAACTGCAACCTCCAGGGTAGCTCCACCCATGTTCCTCGCTCCCACCTGCCCAGGCTCCTCTTCGGAGTTTCACACAGGGGCCTCTTCTCGGTAGAGCTTCGGGGAAATCCAGGGAAGTTGTTTTCTAGTTTCTTAATGCTGACAACGCAGGAAGCTACACCTGAGGGAGGGTAGAATGGGCCTTGAGCCAACGGGCAGGGTCGGCCACAGCTCCCACTGTGCCCCTGTCCAGACAAGGTTGGGAGTTCCCTAAATGCCTGTTAGGACGAACACAGACATTCATATGGTTGAATGAACACTTCAGACCTTCTCGTGGTGCTGCTGCCCACCAGCCACTTGTTTCTGTGGTGTCACCATCTTTGTTTAGCAACATTCATTTTACAGCTGCATGAACTCGCACTTGCCCTTGTTCTTTTTCATCCCTCAAATGAGTAGAAAAACAGAATTGAGTGATAATATTTGTGCTATTAAGCATAGGTCTTATAAGTTTAATAAAACTGAAAAATTGCCAGTAGTACCCCAAGCAGTTAACCTATGACCTCATTTCCTCATTGAGGAAAAGAGATCAGTTACATGTAAACTTGTAACACGATATAGACATGTATTTTTTAAGATTTTATTTTTAAGTAATCTTTTCACCCAACATAGGGCTCAGACTCACAACCCCAAGATCAACAGTCACATGCTCCACGGACTGGGCCAGCCAGGTGCCCCTGCTAAATATCATTGAAAAATACATCTGACGGACCAACTGTCATTAGATAAACCATTTATCTGGCTGAGTGAAGTGTAGACATGGGGAAATGGCAGCGGAGAGGAAGATGCCCTCCTCACCACAGCAGCGAGGGGGCTGAAGGGGTGTCAGGGACTGAGGAGTACCACGCTGTGTTGATCATGGGTAGGGTGCCATGGGCTACGCAGAGCTTAAGGTTCGTCCTGTGTAGGCTGCTTCCCTTTTGGCTGCAGTGAAATCTCCTTCACCTTCCGACTAATGTCTTCTCCCACTCACAAACATACTCCCCCCCCACCCCCATCCCTGCCTCATGGCCTTTCCACCTGAGGGATGCTGGTGTCTTCCAACAGCGTCCAGTATTGCTCGTCACTGAGGAAGCCACCAGCCTGCTCCTAAGGCATTCTTTTGCGAACAGCAAACTACTGGTCCTACAGCTAAATCGTCTTCTTTCCCTTCTTTTTTTTTTTTTTCTTTTCCTTCTTTTCCTTTTTCTCTTTTAAAAAGAAACAGTTTGGAACTTCACCAAATAACCAAAACCATCTTAATTGGGAACCAGTGGAGTCATTACTGGAGCTAGGGGGCCACCCTGTGGCTAAGTATCAAAAAATGAGGTTTTCCCCCCTACATTTCTGCAATTAATCTTTTTATCCAAAGAGTAGATAGGAACACCAGGACATTTCCTCGGTTTCTGCTCAGAAAGTTCTGGCCATCCAAGCTAGAATATTTAGGCCACATATGTGCCTAGACCAGCATCATCAACACCACTTAGGAACTTGTTAGAAATGCAGATTTTTAGGTCTACCCCAAAGCCACTGGAATCAGGAAGTAGGGATGGGGTTGGCCATCAGGGTTTTAATAATCACCCCCAGGTGATTCTGATACCAGGTAAAGTCTGAGAACCACCAGTTTAGACCCCCTGGGTAAAAGAGCATCTCCCTGAGCTGGGCTAGCATAGCAGCTGTACTAATTGCTGCTGTTTATAATTATTGTATCACTCATTCATTCAGCAACCATTGTGTTTCATTCATTCAACAAACATGTAGAGAAAGCAAGAAAGCCTATAAGCAGAGTGGCTGAGGGGGATGAAGGAAAGGAGTTTTGAGAGGCAGTCAGGGGCCAGGTCGTGTAGACAAGTAGACCACAGTAAGGACTGATGTGTCATCGGAGATACAAGACTCTTATAAATAATCGCTGCGGCTATGGATGGAGAGCAGACCATCGTTGGAAGCAGAACAGATAAGAAGCTGGAACAAAGCTCAGGAGAGGAGGAGTGGTGACTTGGATTGGGGTGTGGCATTAGACGTGTTGTGATGGCTGGTTCTGGATGGATTCTGAAGGTAGAGCCAGTAGGACTTACGGATGGATTGGATGTGAGATGAGGCTGAGGGGAATCTAGGTGGGCCCCAGGGTTTTATGCCCGAGCAAAACATATTTAGTGAGAAATGACTAAGTGCGTACTAAAGATATACTTACGACGTATTGCATAAAGATCAAATATTTTAGTAGGCAAGACCAATTAAATGAAGATTATGGGTTGTTTTCCTTTCCATATAACTTACCTAATTCTCTGCTTAATGTACTTCATCTTTTATAAAAATGTTTTCATTTCCATAAGTACCTTGGTGGAATTTCACAGACAGTACTTTCATACACTGGTATCTACAATGAAGGTAGAGGTTGTGCTTAAGGTAATCAAGGGCTATTCTTCATATTAGAAGTGGAGATAGAACTCCTTTACCAATTTGCTACTTTTGTTCTTCCCGGCGGTACAAATTAGCAGCAATTATGCATGGCTGCAAACATGCATTTTAATATCTAATAGAGCCATACCCTCCCACTATTTAACTTAGCAGCCAGATACCTGGCAACCTCAACCATCTGGAACTCAGGTATGAATTCCCAAACTACACTCAGCAGCGTAAACTGATGTGGCTAAAATTAAGGTTAATGGTTTAATAAGCTTAATTATTTGATTTCCTCTGGCAACCCTCCATTCTTGCCAGGTTTAATCCAATTCAATAAATGGTTATTGAGTGCCTACTGTGAACAGGGCACCCTGTTAGGCCGCCATGAGGAGTTAAAAGGGAAGCAGAGAGCAGATTGCAATCACATGGGGAAAGGGGGAGCCGACCAGCTGGCTGCCGCAAACAGGAGGGAAAAGACAGGAAGACCACCACCTAGGAAAGAAGTCTCAAAGCTTTTCAATCAGCACTAATAACACCCGATAATTAACTAGTTCCCTAGGCTAGATTACAGCGAGCTCAGTGCCGGGGCTTTCCTAACGGCGACCATGAGTGGTAAATTTAAAAAGACAAACAATGGTTAGTAACTTAATTTCTTATTGGGAAATAATACAGACATTTGAGAAAACATTTAACCAAAATAATTAGCATTTAATTTAAAGGAGTCTTCTCTAGTTGTCATGAATGGTAAATTAAATTTGGAATATCTTGTTTCCATTAGAATGAAGAGATGTGAATTAAGTGTAAATGTATCCGAAAAATTCTATTAAGAGGAATTTGATGAATCTTGACTGGTCAAATGGACTGCATGGACTGCACATTTGGATCTTTTCACAATCATGGGCTACAGGCTCCCTGGACTGAGACTTAGGAATACTCGCTCACTTGCTATATTACCTTGGGTTCTTTCCTTTCTTTAAAATTTCCCATAATAAAAAGTTTTTTAATACACACAAGAGTAATAGAATAGCATAAAGAATCTCTCTATATTCATCATCCACTGATCAATCTCATTTCATCCATATCCACTGCCATCCCCTTCCTGTATTATTTTGAAGCAAATCGCAGACATCATATAATTTTATCCGTAAATATTTAGGTATATATCTTTAACAGGTAAGGACTCTTTTTTTTTTTTTAAGATTTGTATTTATTTATTTGAGGTGGGGGTAGCCTGCCGCAGCGGCTCATTCCCAGGATCCTGAGATCATGACCTGAATCAAAGGCAGACACTTAACCGACTGAGCTGCCCAGGCGCCCTCAGGTAAGGACTCTTTAAAGAAATCCCCCAAATTCCATTATCATACCTAAAAAAAATTAACAGTAGTTAATAAAACCAAACTCTGATCAATCTGAATTTTCATTTGCTCTGTAAAGTTACAATGTGTATTAGTTTGATGTGATTTCAAATGCACTTGTTTATACTTGTGAAGTTGTCTTAATCCACTTGTTTATGACAAAGACCCCAAAAAAGGTTTTTAGAAGTAAAGCTGTTTCGATACAAGAATGAGGTAAGTTGTGTCAGGATGGCATCATCTCTTCTCATCGAGAAGAGCTCAGGAGCTCCATGCAAGGGGGCCCTGCTGGGCCTTATCAATAAAGATCTAAGAAGCAGCAAGTATGGCTCGGGGACAGCTAGACTGTAAAGACGGAGAGTTTGTGAGGACTCCCAGAGAGCGTTTGTCTGAGTGCAACCTTCACTTCGCTGATCTAGAGATCTCTCTGAAAATCCTGAGGCGATTAGCTCCTGCCTGGGCAAAGGCTGCCCTACAGGTGCCCCTCTCCTCTGGTCGTGAAAGCTGAGCAGCAGCCACAAAGGAGATCCTTGGCCCACCTGCGGCCCCAGCAACGTGCCTGAGCAACAGGGGATTTTCACTTTTGCATGGGCAGCTGGACGTCAGCCCAGATGGTCAAACCATCTCTCCTGAGTGCCAACTGACTATAATCCCATACCTCAATTACATTTAGACTTTTCTCCTTTCGTCTTTCCTTGCCCGGAACACGTATGTGATTAATCCATCGTGGGTTTGGAGTGTGTTATTTACTGGCTTGAGACATTGTCCTGTAGGCTGTTGGCCTGTGAAGTTCCCACAGTGAGCCTGCGTTAAACACTGCTGACCCTCGAACAACAGGAGTTTGAACCACCTGGGTCCACTTCTATGCGAGTTTTTTCTATTACAGTACAGTAAATATATTTTCTTTTCCTTAATAACATTTTCTTGAGCTTATTGTAAGAATACAGTACATAGTATATATAACATACCAAATACATAGTAATCGACTGTTATCAGGAAGGCTTCTAGTCGATAGTAGGCTTTTAGTAGTTGAGTTTGGGGAATTGAAGTTATACATGAAGTTTTGACTGGTGAAACTGAGGTGTTGATGCCTCTAAACCCCATGTTCATGAGTCAACTGTAAATTGTGCCAAAGTCATACTCAGTCTCTGATCATTAACTTGCCCCCCAAACAAGTTATAACTTTTAAAAGGTTTATTTGAATCAGAATTGATATCAGGTCCATGCTGCAATTGACTGGTATGTCTTAGTCTATGTGTCCCCCCACCCCGCCACCCATCCCCTTGTCCTTTAAAACTTTTAAGCCACTAACCAAGAACTTGTCTCTTCCCTTGAGCAGTGTGGTGTGAATGTGTATGATTTGGGACAACTACAAACCATGTTCAAGGGGAAAGCCTGTCAAGGTCCCAAAAGGAAACAGGTGACCCAGCCAAAATGGGAAATTTAAGGAACCATCTATGGCAGTTGTGGCAAGGTATAAGGAAAATTCAAGAATAGTCAAGTAGGGGATCCCACCCAGTGGCTCAGTGGTTTGGCGCCTGCCTTTGGCCCAGGATGCGATCCTGGAGTCCCGGGATTTAGTCCCACGTCAGGCTCCCAGCATGGAGCCTGCTTCTCCCTCTGGCTGTGTCTCGCCTCTCTCTCTATCATAAATAAATTAAAAATTAAAAAAAAGAATAGTAAAGTAGTTTGGTGGCCATTGCCACTTTAGACCTCCAGGAAGGGTGATGAATGGAATGCAGAGACAGCAAGAGCTGAACGGAGAGGGTCATCTCACAGGTGGGGCACGTTGTGTGCCCCAACAGAGACAGAAGTTTAATAAATATCCCAACCATCCTCCGAGCTCTCCTGGTGCTCCACACTGGCCAAACCCAAGCGGAAGGCAGAGGGTGAGGGAGTGCACCAGTGTGATACAGGTTAGCCTCAAGGTCACTGAACAGCACACAAAAGAACAGAAAGACATGAAGAGGCCAAAAGAAGATATGGAAAAAAGGATGCCGGGATCCCTGGGTGGCGCAGCGGTTTGGCGCCTGCCTTTGGCCTGGGGCACGATCCTGGAGACCCGGGATCGAGTCCCACGTGGGGCTCCCGGTGCATGGAGCCTGCTTCTCCCTCTGCCTGTGTCTCTGCCCCTCTCTCTGTGTGTGTGACTATCATAAATGAATACAAATTTAAAAAATTTTTTAAAAAAAGGAAAAAAGGATGCCCGTTGTAGAACCAGACTATTTGGGTTCTCCTTTTGGCTCCATCACCTACAAGTTGTATGGCCTTAGGAAGTTCATCTCTATGCACCTCAGTTTCTTCATCTATAAAATGGGGATTTAAAAAAATACAAAAAATCCAATAACAGTATTTGATAATAAAACTCTTGGTGAGATTAAATGAGAATTATCGTTACATGAATTTCTTGGCACTGCCTGGCACGTATGTAGTAAATGCCCATGAAACGTTAGCTATTATTACTGCAACGGGATATTACCTTAGAAGTTTCAGTGGAGACACCAACATACAATAGGTTGGAATACTAAGGCAAGTTGTGAGTTAGACTAATTTGTAGGATTTTCGAAACCGAGAACTGAGATGGATTAGACAAATAACCCAGACTGAGACTGTCAAAGAGCACTGGTGGTTGGAAGTGAAGAATTTCTGGAGCATTTCCTTAGAGTTAATCAAGAGGGGGTTTGGCAGGCATGGAGCTATGGTCCCTCAGCCTCAAACCCGCCCCCTGCACCGAGCTTCAGGACTCCGGGTGAGGTCTCTCCCTGGCCAGCTGCCCCCTCTGCCAGTAGGGGACAGCAGAGGAGACCAGAAGGCTGGACCAGGCCGGGCTGTCTCCACCTGCCCGAGCAATGTTGCGTCACCTTGGCCGCCACAGTTCACACCAGTGGCATCGGGTGATGGCGGTTTAGTTTCCCCCTCTGTCTGATGGAGCTCATCACACCCCCTCAGGCACCCGGTGTCTCCTCCGAGGTCTGAGTTTCTGCTCTGCAGGTGCCTCAACCAGCTTCTCCGTTGAATAACTCCGACTGCCTGTCTTGTGCCCCCAGCCCCTGGGGTGGTAGTGGCTCCCCGCACATGCTGTCCCCGTGAGGCCTCACCGTTCTCTCGCTTTTCAGTGAACAAGTCTCATTAACTTCCCTCATTCAAAATAACTGATGTGGTTTGTGTCTCCTGAGTGGACCCTGACTTCAGGTGCCTGGCTTCACCCAGGCTAAGTAAGGGGGGCGTCAACCAGAGCTCTCGGAGACCTGGATGTGCAGCCCCGGCAGCTCAGGGGGCACGTGGAGGGGTGTCTCCCCCTCACTCGGGAACCTACAAGCGAGAGGGGGGCTGGGAGCAGCTCTGGGAGGAGGACGGATGGGCCTGCACGCCCAGTTTCTCCGAGCGCAGAACACAAGAGTCTGTCTCGTGGACAGGCTGGTAGCCGAACAGAGAGGGATGGAGCCAGTGGGGTTGTCTTAGACGACCGTCCCGGGGCCCACTACGGAGAAACGGAGGAGCACAGGAGGTCAGCGTAGATTTTGAGAAACTGCGTGGAGGGAGCAAGGGAGCTGCTGCATTTCCAGGGCTGAACCCAAGTGAAGCCAGTGGCGTTAGGGTTCTTGAAAGAGAACCTCCTGGGAAAATTAGTGTTAAGCACCTCCAGGCCTGGGGAGCGTGAAGCATCCTACTACAGTAGCAGGTGAAAACATACGTGGCCCCCTCTAACTCCGACACCTGTAATCCGCAGGGGCCCAAAAGCCGAGTCAGGACCCTGGGGTGGGGGTGGCGGGGACTGGAGCCGGCAGCAGGTGGAGGCCGGCTACCTCTCCCCCTCCTCACACACAGTCCTCAAGCACGTCCTTGTGGGGAGAAGGGAGAAGACATAAATCAGATCTGGAGCTCTGATTACCTAGGACAGGCACCTTACTGGCTGAACTGAGACTGCTTATGAGGTAAAGGGATGACCTCTGTTTACTCAAAGTGAGTAGAAAGTGAGTAGAAAAATAATGAGGCTTGCAGGGTTTGATGCAGGTGAGAGGGAAGGATTACAAACCTTTCCCTCCCCTTAAAAGGGATGATGGGATTTAAAACTGAAGTTGTAGGGGCACCTGGGTGGCTCAGTCGGTTAAGCATCTGCCTTTGGCTCAGGTCATGATCCCAGGGTCCGATGATCGAGTCCCACATCAGGCTCCCTGCTCAGCGGGGAGCCTGCTTCTTCCACTCCTCTCCCCCCACTCGTGCCTCTTCTCTCTCTCAAACAAATAAATAAAATCTTTAAAAAATAATAATAAAATAAATAAAACAGAAGTTGCTGTTAGGATTATAAGCCATACATCCAACTCTTTCAACATCCAGTTAGATTGATAATGCCGATCACCATGTAATTCCTATTAATATGGCATCTCATTTTCTCTAGATGGCAGAGGTTTGCTGTCCTGCAGCACTGTGTGTGGGAGAGACGGGGGCTTTCAGTCAGATTTGCTCTGTTCCAATGTGTCCATGTCCTCATTTTTTTTTTTTTTTTTTTGGTGAAAAAGGAGAGTGGGGATGAGTTTTAGTAAAAAGCCCCCCAGGAAATCCCTTGGGTTCTGTTTAATGTTCCCTTCTTACTAAGTGCATTTCCAGAAATAGAAAAATCCTTCTAGCTCTTAGGGAATTAAGTGTTGCAGTTGACTCTGAACCTGGTCGGACACAGGAAGCAGCCATCCTGGAGGGAGAGCTTTCCTGATCAGGTCAGGGGTGCAAACAGAAACTGCCTGCCTCCCGCCGAGCTGCAGCCCTCGCAGTGCATGCATGTCAGGGAGCTTCTGGAAGGCCGACTCCAGCACAAAGTAGATGTTCTGCGGATGTTTTGCTGACTCGCACCCCGTGTCAGTCCACAGTCTGTGAAAATCTCTGTGACAAAAGGGCCAAACCTGAGAACTGCACCACCACCTTCCCGTCTCCCCCCAAGGGTAATAGGATCACCATCGCCTCTTCCCTAGTTCTTTTCATGTCTCCAGTTCTCTTGAAAAAGAAAAGTATACCAAAGTAAAGCTTACTGTGGGAAATCTCATGCAGACGCCTTTTTTTTTTAAGATCTTATTTATTTATTCATGAGAGAGACACACAGAGAGAGGAAGAGACATAGGCAGAGGGAGAAGCAGGCCCCCTGCCTGAGGCAGGACTCGATCCCAGGACCCCAGGATCACAACCTGAGCCGAAGGCAGATGCTCAACCGCTGAGCCCCCCAGGCCGCTCATGCAGATGTCTTAAACGCAATCTGTGGGGTCGTTGAGCACGACAGGCAAAAAAGAATTCTTGAGGTGCTGTCCATGCGCCTTAGCACGTTAGGGGATGCATTAGAGGAAGCTCGGAGCTGGGCCTGTGGCACCAAGCGGGTGATTAGGTGCTCAGTGCTCTCGGGGGAGGGACGTGCACGGAGTGCTGATCCCAGACGTCTTCCTCGGATGTCTACGTACAAACTACTTTCGCAAGATTTCTCTGGTGCTTATCGTTCAGCTTGATATTAACTTTCGGTCAGATGTACAGACGGTCGCGAGACCCTTTCAGAACGTAGCGACCAGGACGGACTCGATCCTTGTCGGGACTACGTGGGCTCTGGGCCAGGCTTCTGGGCTAAAGGCGAACATTTTTCTGCTTTTATCCCTCATCAAAACCATCTATATTCTTTATTTTCCAAGTCTCTACAACCTTTCTACCAGTATTATCTGTTTTCTTTGGTTTCTTCGGAGCCACAGCAGGCTAGGGGCTGTAAAAACACTTTCACATTTGAGCCCACCGTAACCTGAGAGACGGACAAGTGTCACTGTGGCCCTCTCACAGACGCAGAAGTCCTGGCAAATGGGCTCAGAGGTCCGATAACTCACCCAAAGCCACACAACTAAGCAGTGGGGGAGTGGGATTGGAACTGGGTCAACTAAACTGGCAACTCGGGCTCTTTCCACCAAGCCACACTGACTCTTGGTTGACAGGATTTCCGTCTACTCAGGTTCTGAAGCTGGCAGTCAGCGCCCTGTTGTTGAATACTCGCTCTCCTTCATCCGCAAGTGGAGGTGGCTTACTGCCCCCATCTCCTCAAGGACGCTGGAACCTGTCGTTCCCTCTTTCCCACCTCATAACCCTCCTTTGGCCCTTCCCTGTATCTCGTCTGAAATACTGCAACGGCCTCCTAACAGAGTCCCGTCTCTCCTGCACACTCCTCCATGGAAGAGAGGTCCTAGTTTTAAAAATCTACCTCTGAAAAGGCACAACCCATCCAGAGGACACTTAGGCCACGTGCATCAAGAGCCTGAACAATGTCCCTGACCTTTCACTCAGCAATTCTATTTCTGTGAATCTACTTACAATCCTGCAGGTATGGAGAACACTAAATGCACAAAGACAGCGAGGGGCAGAGTATTCATCCTCTACAACTTTCTAAAAACCCTATTATTGGGGGATGCCTGGGTGGCTCAGTGGTTGAGCATCTGCCTTTGGCTCAGGTCATGATCCTGGGCTCCCCAGATCGAGTCCCACATTGGGCTCCCTGCATGGAGCCCGCTTCTCCCTCTGCCTGTGCCTCTGCCTCCTTCTCTGTGTCTCTCATGAATAAGTAAATAAAATAAAAAAAAAACCATAATGGGATAAATTATCTAAATGAGTTCGTTTCAACTACAAGCCAACAGGAAGCTGTGGGCCAGGCCATCCTGGGGAGGTCCTGGGAAGACCTGCAGTGGAGGCCTCCACCTTCTGCAGGCCGCTTCCCGCAGTTCTGGCAGCTCTAACAACTCCGCAGGGTGCCACCCGGATGCTTGGGGGGGCCGGTCCTCTCTGAGGTCTGGCCACCTCCCTGGCACCCAACCCAGGGCCCCTCCCCCAGCAGCCTGGGGGCTTCTTGCCTGGGGAAGATTCACTGCTGCTTGGCCTCCCCTCCGAGCCATTTCCTGTCTCCCGGGCCTGTGGCCCGGTCACTAAATCACCTCAGGGGGTTTCGGCTTGGAAAACAAAGGCAGGAAGGAAAGGGTCCTGTCCACAGCTTTCCAGCCGGCCACAGACCTCCTGGGGGAAGGACCGCACAGAGCCCCGCTGCCCAGCGCTGGCTGCGGAAGGGAGAGACGGGGGAAGTGCCACCTGGCATCCCAGAGGACCGTCCCGCCTTGAGAAGCCTGAGCAGGCAATGTCACCACGTGAACGTTACGTGCGCAGCCTGCGGGCCGCACCGAGAGGCCAACACAGCCCGCCGGCACACGGTGTGCACGACCCATTCACCCCATTCACCCCCCTCGTTTATCCCAGATGCAAATTTCTGAAGTTTCGGTGAAGACGGTTGAACGAGCAGATGGTGGTACAGCAAAGGCTTTTCCAGCTTTAGGGTCTTTCCGGGCCCGGGGAAGCCCCTCTCCCGCCTGTGCCCTGACCCCCTCGGCCGCGTGGCCAGCTACCCGGACTCGGGGGCCTCGGCTCCACGCCAAGCTGACTGAACAGCGCTGCCCGGACACCGCCTTTCGCTTCTTGTCCCAAACCGACCTTGCTGTCTGTCCCCTGCACATGGCTTATGTCTGTCGCAGTGTAGAAGCCAGGCGTCGTTCCTGTCTACACTCCTTCCAGAAGCCTCGATGTGCCCGCCCGCCAGAGGCCCCAAGGTAGGGGCTCCTATGCAGAAGGTACCACCTCGAAGGCAAGTGAACGGAAGAGAAGGGGCCCCAGTGACGAGGGCACCCGAGCTGGTGGCCAATCTAGCCCCTCCGAAGCCCTGGCCAGCCAGGGCAGCCTCTATGACACGGTGGCCAGACTCTCAGATCATCTCTCTGTGGCTTTAAAGAGATGCAGACGGGGACGCCTGGGTGGCTCAGCCGTTGAGCGTGTGCCTTTGGCCCAGGTCATGATCCTGGAGGCCTCAGGATCGAGTCCGGTCATCTCCTCCTTGGCACCTGTAGGGCAGCTCGCAGTGGTCGCCAGCACCCATCTGAGCCGGCGAGGCAGGCGGGACGTCCCAGAACGAAGCCACTGAAGCCACATCCCACCATCTCTGCCGCGTGGCAGGTGCTGGAAGCCAAAGACGGAAATTGGTCTCGCTCACACTCTGGGGAAACGGCTGACACGAGGGTGGGGGTCGTAGGAGGGAGGGGCGGGCGGCGTGGACTGCTGTGTCAGAGGCTGCAAGCCGCAGACTCATTGCTTGCTGACATTTGGCCACATTTGCTCCTCTTCCCCTGTATGTAGCCAAAGCTACAGGTACAGAAACACAGCGAACCTTCGAACGAGGTAGGGGCCTAGGGATGCCAACCCAGCCCTACCCCCATGCTGCCATCAAAACTCCGGAACTAATTTTTTCTTAAGATTTTAAGTAATGTTGAGGCACTTGGGTGGCTCAGTGGTTGAGCGTCTGCCTTTGGCTCAGGTTGTGACCCCGGGGTCCTGGGATCGAGTCCCACATTGGGCTCCCTGCATGGAGCCTGCTTCTCCCTCTGCCTGTGTCTCTCCCTCTCTCTGTATGTCTCTCATGAATAAATAAATAAAATCTTAAAAAAAAAGATTTTAAATAATCTCTACACCCAATGTGGGGCTCAAACTTACAACCCTGAAGTCAAGAGTTTTATGCTCTACTGACTGAGCCAGCCAAGGGCCCCTCCATGTAAACCTTTGACTCCCCCCAAACTTAATAGCCTGCTATTGATTAGAAGTCTTAAAGATAATATAAACAGTCGATGAACACATATTTTGTATTTGCATTATATATGGTATTTTTATAATAAAGAAAAGAAAGTGTTATTTAAGAAAATCATAAGGAAGAGAAAATACATTTATGGTACTGTACTGTACCAAGAAAAGTCTGCACAGATAAACTGATGCACGCAGTTCAAACCTGTTGTTCGGGGACACCTGGGTGGCTCAGTAGTTGAGGGTCTGCCTTTGGCTCAAGGCGTGATCCCGGGTCCGGGGATCTAGTCCCACATCGGGCTCCCTGTGAGGAGCCTACTTCTCCTTCTGTCTCTGTCTCTCTCTGTCTCTCTGTCTCTCATAAATAAATAGAATCTTAAAAAGAATTTAAAAAAAAACCCTGTTGTTCAAAGATCAACTGTAGATATAGATATATCTCTGTAGATGCACTTGTATACATAACACACGTGTATATGTACACACATACACACATACTTTTTCTTTTAACTAAAAGTTTACAATTTTATTTTCACATTTCACAATACAAATAAACATTGCCTTTTTTTTTTTTTTTTGTCTCACTACTCCCCTGCAAAAACTATTTCTCGCTGATAGGAAGGGGGAGCAAGTCTTCCTTGTCACGCTGTTAGAAAATGCCCAGAGTCACAGCACCATGATCTCCTGGTGAAGTAGAACAACTAATATAAAGTGAGTATAAAGAGGTTCCTGTCTCTCCTATCTGTCTGGTCGAGTCATTCCTGGCAAGTGGGCACCATCATGGGACGGGCAGGAGGTCTCATCACTGGGCGCCCAGGCATCATTGGCATGTGGCCTCATCCCAGGAGGAGGAGGCCCCATCATTGGCATCATGGGAGGGCCCCCCAAATGGGGCACTGGCACATACCAGGGGGAGGAGGACCCTGGAGACTGGGGGGAGGTGGGATCATTGCCCCTGCAGGAGGAGGAGCAGAGAATGGAGTAGGAGGTATCTTTTCTTGTTGAAATGCAGCGGTCGTTTCATCCATCGGGCTCTGAGCCCGCTCTTCCATCCATTTCTGATAGTAGTCTTTCACATTCTCTTTTATGTTTCCTTCCACTGCAGTGTGTCTTTCTCACAGATGGAGAGTCATGGGTGAGGTATGTGTCGCAGTAGTCACAATAAAACTTAGGCATGTTGCTCTGCAGGCCATTGGCTACTCCCTCACACACTCTTTTTTGATTAAACAATCAAAAATAAGTTACAGGTGTGAAGACATTTCGCCTCTACTGCAGCATTCATCTACTAAGAATAAGGACATTTTCCTACACAATCATTGTCACACTATTTAACAGTAGTGCTGTAATACCATCTAGTACCAGCCCAAACTCACCTCACCACAACTTTCCCCAGAGTATTTTTTAATAGCTTTTTTATTTTCTGCCCTGGTGTCTAGTCAAGGTCCCAATATTGTTTTTGATCATTTGACCTATGTGGTCCCTTTTCATCTAAAAATGGTTCTCCCCAATACCACCTCTTTCTGGCTCTTCATACTGCTGACATTTTTGCAGGGTCCAGAGCAATTGTTTTGTAGGACGCCCCATGTTGTGGAAGTGATTATTCTCTGATGGTGATGTTTAACTTCTCCTATCCACTGTGTTATTTTGTAAGCAGGAAGTTAGGTTAAACAATTTTGGAGAGAATACCTGGGAGGCACAGGTCTGGTGGAGACGTTGTTAGCGATGTATGATGTTTGGGAGCTGCTTGATTTCTCCTTTACAAACATGTAACCTCCCTCTTGTCATTAGTCATCTAGGGGGTGATACTGGGAGTCCGTGTGAATATCCTGCTCCCCAACACCCTTCCTCCCAGTAGTTTAGCATTCAGGATTGATCTTGGACTTGCTTCTTAATGATTACACTTGGGGTTGCAAATGCTGACTGTCTAATCTATCATCCCTTATACATTTATTACTCTGCAACAATGAACTTTTCTTTTTCTCCCTATTTTTCTTGTGTTCTGGTTCTTTGTTTTAGAATTATGATGAATTTATGTTTTAAAAAATATTGCATTATAATCAATTAGCTTTATTCTTTTGATGTGAAATCGTCCCAAATTTGGCCAGTGAGAAACTCTTTCAAGCTGACTCCTGTATCCTTTTTTTTCTTCTAAAGCTTTATTGGCACATAACTCACTTTCTATACAGTTCACTTATTTAGAGCGTACAGTTCCATGGTTTTCAGTTTATTCGCGGAGTTATGCGATCAACCGACAAAGTCCACTTTAGGACATTTCATCACCCCCCGCCCCCCCCCAAAAAAAACCCATTACTCATTTAGTGTTTCCTTTCCATTCCCCCAACTCTCTCAGCCTAGGCAGCTATTCATCTACTCTTTGTTCCTACAGAGTTGCCTGTTCTGGACACGTATAGATGGAGTCACATAGTATGTGGTCTTCCGTGAATGGCTTCTTTCACCTGGTGTGAGGTTTTCAAGGCTCATCTATGTTGTGCTGGCTCCCATCAGCACTTCATTCCCTTCTAATGCCAGATAACATTCCATTTTATGGATATGCCACATTTCGTTTATCTTTCCTTCTGTTGATGGGCATTAGAGTTGTTTCCACTTTTTAGCTGTTATAAACAATGCTGCTATGAACATTCATGCACGGGTATGAGTGGGAACACGTATTTTAATCTCTCTTGGGATATACCCAGGAGTAGAATTGCTGGGTTATATGGTAAGTCTATGATTAACCTTTTGAGCAGCTGCCAGTCTTTTCCAAAGGGGCTGCAACATGTTACATTCCTAGTAGCAATGCATGAATGAGGGTTCCAGTTTCTCCATATCCTCACCGACACCTGTTTTGTTTTGTTTTTAAGATTTTATTTATTTATTTGACAGAGAGACAAAGAGTGAGTGAGCACAAGTGGGGGGGGGGGGTGCGGGCAGAGGGAGAGGGAGAAGCAGGCCGACGCAGGGCTCAATCCCAGGACCCTGGGATCCTGACTGAGCGGAAGGCAGACGCTTACTGGACTGAGCCACCCAGGCGCCCAATCTTTTTGATTATAGCCATCCTAGTGGATGTGAAATGATATTTCCTTTTGGTTTTGATCAGATGATATGCAAAATGATAATTTCCTTTCCCTCAGGCTAATGATCTTGAATCCATCTTTTCCCTGTACCTTTGGTTCCTTCCAAAGATTCACGTCTTATTTTATTTCCAGAAAATTTACTTGTATTACAGCTTTGTTTTATTGGCATGTTTTTCTTCTCTGGGGACTCTGGTGATAGATACGTTGGCTTTTTGTCTATCTTCCGTTATCTCTCACTTTTTCTCTGTTATTTTTACTTCCTTTCCAGATTTACTTTTGGTTCTCTTAACTCATACATTTTTTTCTCAGTATCCTTTACTGAGTCCTTAGTCTAGCTTATTTTCCCTTAGACGCCATATAATTTAGTTTTCATATCTCAAGATCGCTTTTTTCTTTCCTGAACTGTCAATCCTCACTTTGCCGTTTTCTACTGTGAGTTTTTAAATATTTTTTAAATATTCTTTATAGCTGCTGTTGCTTGCTAAATGATATTTAATCCATGTTGAGAGAGCTGTGATGCAGTTTTCCTCCGCTTTTTGGTCGTATTCTCTTTAGCTAAAAAGGTTTGATTATTATTTTGTTCTGCAGTTGTTTTATATGGATGCTGTTTTGTTTATCCCAAAGAATCTTGGATCCTCCTGCACCAGAGATAACAGGTGTTTCTATACTGAGGGGAAATGACAGTATAGCAGGCATAAGGAATAGGTTAAAGTTACAGCAGGAGCTCAGAAGGAAAGCAAGGAAGGATGATTTCTTGGGAAAGAAATCATCTGGGGGAAAATGGGAATGGTAGATGAATGTGAGCATTTCATACAAAGTACTGGTAGAAATATGTCACATCTAATGGAAAAAATAAGAGGAGATACAATGAAATCTATGCGGGTAAAAAAAAAAATCATTAGCTCCAGGAAAAACAAAAAGCTATAAGAGAAAGGAAACATACCACTATGTAGAACTCCTCTGTAAACAATATTTACACATGATATAAAAGGTATCTACTGACTTAATTATGAAAATTGTGATATACCAAATTTAAGGTGGATGAGAGAAAATAGGAAAGGAGCTATAATAGGGCTAAGTCCTCATCTAACACAATAAAAAGTCAGCAGATTGGGTTTCATATTCATAAACCAAAAAGTAACAAGTACATTATTTAAAAATATGGAAATAACAGAAGAGAAAGTTAAAAATTTGAAAATGAAAGCCTCTAATAAAGGAGATTAAGGGGTTTAATGGGCAGTAGAGGGCAGCTTGGGTGGCTCAGTGGTTTAACGCTGCCTTCCAGGCTGTGATCCTAGAGACCTGGGACCAAGTCCCACGTTGGGCTCCCTTCATGGAACCTGCTTCTCCCTCTGCCTGTGTCTCTGCCTCTCTCTCTGTCTCTCACGAATAAATAAATAAAATCTTAAAAAAAAAAGGGCAGTAGACTCTTAGAAGTCTTATGAGTTTTGTAGTACTACATGATTTGAAAAAAATAGGTGTATGTGTTACTTTAATAACATAAAAAATGTAATTAAAACAAGATTAGTTAAAGTGCCTGCTGAGAGTTTGTAGTATTGTCCTTCTGGCTAAAGTGCACACTCTGAGCCAAGGGCCACTACAGTTTCCTCCACAGGAGGCAGATGTCAGGGAACCAGCTGGTGAAAGTAGATGTGGCACCTCTCAAATTATACCTAATGATTCTCCAAAATAGATGCTTCCCTTTCTTTTCATCAGTTGGTTTAGATACTTAAGGGCAGTGTTCACAGCAGAGCCTCTAACAATGGTTCCCATTGGCTGGAAACTGAGACTGAAATGGTTCTCTCGTGTTCTTGGAAGCTGCAATGTTGGCTGATGACCAGACCTGACCAGCAAGTGGATAGACTGGAGGCAATGGCAGGAGGAGTATGACTGGAGCCCAGGAGGTCTCCGAGGGTGCCTCATCACTAGCGTGCCAGAAATACAATCTAATGGGAACCTACCACATTACATGCAGGGAGGCCCCCTAGGACAGACTCCTCAAGCACAAAGATTTGGTTTACCCCAATGGGTAAAGAATCCTGGTCAGCTTGAAGGTAAGGGGAACCTGGAATGAGGAGGAGTGGAGAGGGCAAATGATAAATGCCAATAGAGCTTCATGACCAGTTGCAAAAATGAGGATTGTAGCCTCTCCTGGTATTTTGTTTTTTTGTTTTTTTTCTGTGTCACGAATGAGTGTAGATCTTTACCTATGGTCCTTTCTCTTCATCTCCCTTCATTATTGTATTTTCAGTATATGAGTGATGGTTTCTTTTAAATTGTAGTCTGCATACTACAACACTGAGATAGGATGATGATGAAAGTCAGGGTAAAAATGAACCATCAGGTACAGATGTGGACTTGGGGGCATGGAGCCAGAGCCATGCTGTTCTAGCACTCTGGTTAGGGTACGTGTGTGAACTTTTAATGCCATTATGAATTGCTTTTCAATTCTTGTGATATTAGTTATCCACTCAAGATTGTTTTGGGTAGGACCATTGACTTGTTCTACTCTAGGTCATGTGTCTGTGTGCTAGCTACCAGTAGGCAAGGAGGGTTCTGGTTTCTATTGAAGCTTCTACTAGACCAACTGGTTCCTACTGTGGGAGGAAAGGCCCAGACTCCTTCCAAGACTGAGAGTAAAGGAGGCTCCCTCACATTTGAAAGATACCCAGATGGTGGGTAGCCAATAGATACTCCATGATCGTCTATCCTTCAGTCTGCCCAATGCAACCATCTTTCCTACACAAAAAAAAATTCACTCATCCCCTCCTCAAAAGAGGACAGCTCTGTCTCATGAATTATTTTATCTGCCCCCAAGTCCACATCTGTAGGTGATGGCCCATTTTCCCCCCTTTCAGGGGATTTCAGGCAGTTCCTTAAGGAAAGATTACTTGTCAGGCAAAAACAAAAGATGCTCGACAGAAAATTACAGCTGAAAGGAACCTTGAGAGTCATCCATCCTATCCCCTCTTTTTACAGGGTAGAAAATGATAAAGGCCATGGAAAAGGTACATACCAAGTGCTGCAGAGTTCAAAAGGGGGCCAGTGCAGGTCTGGTTGAGATAAGGGTGGGCTTGATGAAGGTGGGAGGATTTAACCTGGAACCTGACACACAGTGGGTGGACTATATTGGTCTTTTACTAAGCTCAAAATTACTTCTGCCCATAGTCTGCTTATCTCAAACTCCACCACCCATAACTTCTTTGGTGTTTTTTTTTTTTTTAAGACTATTTATTTGGCCTTGATTTTTTTTTTCTTTACGTTCCCTTCATTTTGATTTGATGTCCTGATTCTCCATTTGACCTGGTTGCCTATTTGGACTTGGCCGGATTCTCTGTCCAGCTGAATGTCTTGGCTGGAGAAAAGACCCAAGTCTCAGCCCCTGGGGTTAGGTGATTCTCCCAGAGGTCTTTGGTGTATTCAGGAAAGACCAAGGATCACCCTATGCAAATGCCTTCTGATATCAGGCAGGTAACAGATGTGTGAAGAGGCTGGCTATTGATTAATACACAAGTGGTGCTCATGGGATTTAATTTTTATTAAAAAAAAAAAAAAGCAAATAAAGTCAATGTGGTGCCCAGACAAAACCTATCTGGGGTCTAGTTTCTGCTTTTGCTGCCAGAAGTTTGTGACTCCCTGTGTAGACACAACCTGTAGCTATCAGGACAGGCTCAAGAAAACTCAACAAGTCTTTACGTCCTAACTGCCTGCGGCCCAGGAGCTCCCTGAGAAGGACGTTATCCACACCTGGGGTTCAGGCCTTTACAGACTCGTTTGATAAACTAGTGGAGGCATTGCGTGGAAGCCAGATTGCCCAAAGCGCTGCTGAGCAAAAGGATCAGAAAGGAGGAAGGGATCTAACACGGGCACAGCGTGACCCCCCGCCCCATCCCAGCCTGGGTTCCGCTGGGACAAGCATCCCAGCCTTCCACCGCTGGACCCTCTTCCCCTTGGTCTCCATCACGGATGTCCCACGGGACCCGGCTGTTCAGAGCCTCTGGGTGGCTCCGGGCTCATCCACCCTCCCCGAGCCTGCCTAAGTCCCACCTCACCCCTGGAGTCGCCCCCAACCCCTCGGGCTGGAGCCCTTCCCCTCTTGCGCTTGTTACCCTGGGGCGGGGGGCGAGAAGAGGCACCTGTTCGGGCCTCGGTCACACGTCCGCGCACAGTCACAGACCGTGGGACCGCTCCTCCAGCACCGCCGCGTGCCCCGCGCCACATGAACGCAGGGATGCACGCACGCACGCACGCACGCACGCACGACTGAGGCCGCGACCTGCATCCCGCATCCCGGGGAAAGCGCCCCGCGGGCCCCCGTGCCTGCAGGACCCCGCTCCCCTGCCTGCAGCAGCCGAGCGGTGCAGGCGAGCGGAGAAGGCCGGCCGAAGAAGACGCGGCCTCCTATTGGCCAGGACGGCGCGAGGGGCGGGCTCTGCTCGGGGGAACCGGGCGTCTATTGGTGGATCCCGCAGGCTCCGGGCTGCGATTGGCCGCGCCGCTCCCCGCGGAGGAGGGGCGGGCCGCGAGGGCGTGGCCGGCGCGCGGTCCCGCCCCGGACGCCGCGGTCTCCGCCTGGGACCCCGCGTCGGGGCCGCCGCGTCCGCCCGCTGTCGCCGCAGGCCCGCCGCGGGCCCCGAAGCGCTCGAGGCGAGGTAGGTGGCTGCCCGCGCGCGGGGCCGGGGCCGGGGCTCCGCCGCCTCCCCCCGCGCGGCCCGGCCCCCGCGGCCCCGCCGCGCCTCAGGGGCTGTGAGGCCGCACCGGGCCCCGCGTCCGCCGCGTCCGCCGCGTCCGCCGCCGGGAAGGGCCTGTGGGGACCCGGCGCCTCGTGCCGCCGCCTCAGCCTTGCGGGCGGGACGGCGGGGGCCGCGCGCCCCGTGAGCCCCGTGAGCCCTGCGCGCCCGGCGGGACCCGGGGCCCGGGGCCCGGGGCCGGGCGGCGGCTCGCGCGGAGGTCGTCTCTCAGCGGCTCGGGGTCGTTCCCGCGGGAGCAACGACGAGACGACGGATGCTTCCCGGTGCCCCGAGCGCGGCAGCTGCCGACGACAGACAGCAGAACACGTCGTGCTTCTTCTTTTTTTCTTTTCTTTTCTTTTTTTTTTAAGGGTCACCCTTTCCAACGGTCCTCACCAGAATTGTCCTCACGCACATGCTCAGGCCCTTTATGATTATTGGGTTGGGTGTGTTGTTGGGCAGACAAGTGAGCGGAAACCTTGCCAGGGCCCCCCCGAGCACGTTGGACCGCACGGGGAGCTCGGGGAGGGGTGGGGGTGGGGGGTGGGGGTGGGGCCTGCACAGGTCGGGTGCTGTTCCTAAGTACCTAAGTACCTGCAACAGCTCCCAGCTCTGGGGTAGGAAGGATGGTGTTAGGATGCAGGACGAAATGCCCTAGGTCAGTCTGCCTCGGGTTTGGTTAAAAAAAAAAAAAAAAAAAGTTGAGGTCACCACTTCCCATCCTCGTTTTCTCCTTCACCTGGATCGATTCTAGGCCACTTGGTACTGAAAGAGCAAAGAACTCCGTTTTCGCCACCCTTTCCAACGGGCATCACCAGAACTGTCCTCAGCAGCCTAGGGGCGCATGCACATGCTCAGGTCCTTTATGATTATTGGGTTGGGTTGGGTGTGTTGTTTATTGCTCAGACAAGTGAGCGGAAACCTTGCCAGCCCCACCCCCGCCCCCCAGCACGTTGGACCTCACGGGGAGCTCGGGGAGGGGTGGGGGGAGTGGGGCCTGCACAGAGAGGGGTGGTATTCATAAGTTCCCCGGGGCGGGAAGGATGTTGTTAGGATGCAGGATGAAATGCGCTAGGTCTGTCTGCCTCGGGTTTGGTTAAAAAAAAGTTGAGGTCACCACTTCACATCCTCGTTTTCTCCTTCACCTGGATCAATTCTAGGCCACTTGATACTGAAAAGAGCAAAGAACTCCGTTTTCACCTCTTCCGTAGAACTTTTAAAAGCTCCTCCCCATCCCACAGCTAATTAGTCACTTCTTCCTTCAGGCTGCCTTCTGCTGCGTTTTTTTGTTTTGTTTTTTTTTGTTTGTTTTTTTTACACATCACATTGTATTGTGGTTTCTCCAGCTCCTAGCACGGTGCCTGGGTGATTGAAGACAAAAGAAAACAACAACAACAAACAAAAAAAAAACCCAGAGGTGTAGCCAAAAGTTGACAAAACAAAAATTTTCATTCCTTTAATTTGTTGGACCATTTATTTATTTATTTTTTTAAGATTTCATTTATTTATTCATGATAGACACACGGGGTAGGGGGAGGCAGAGACACAGGCTGAGGGAGAAGCAGGCTCCATGCCGGGGACCTGAACCAGGATTCGATCCCGGGTTTCCAGCATCACACCTGGGGCCAAAGGCAGGTACTAAACTGCTGAGCCACCCAGGGATCCCCAGGACCAATTTTTTTTTTTTTAAGATTTTAGTTATTTATTCATTAGACAGAGAGAGAGAGGCAGGCAGAGACACAGGCAGAGGGAGAAGCAGGCTCCACACAGGGAGACCAAAGTGGGACTGGATCCTGGGTCTCCAGGATCACACCTGGGGTGAAGGCGGCGCTAAACTGCTGAGCTACCCAGGCTGCCCAGGACCAATTATCTTTACAGGTTAGGGAAGCAGTTGCCTTTCGGCTCTCTTCAGTTGAATCAGGTTTTATCTGCCATTTTACTAACTCTGGATAGGTCATTTAACTTCTCTGTGCCTCGATGTCCTTATCTGTAAAATGGGAGTTTTAGTAGGACTTACTCCATGGGTTCTGAGGATTAAATAAGATACTGATAAATAGTGCTTAGCATAGTTCACAGCTCAAAGAAAATGTTCAGGTGCTGTTAGTGTTTGTTAGGATAAAAATAAATAGATACTTGAATCAGTTTACTAATATTAAGTGTCTGTATGGTATTTGACCCTTCTGGGTCTCTGCCTTTTAGTCCTTTTCTGTTGCTTGATCTTAAGTCCTTAAACCTTTCATAATTCCATCCGTCCCCCCCACAGTAAAAGTATTCCATAGATTATCTGTTATTCATTTAGAGTCTCACCACCATATTACAGTAGTAGTTGACATACTCTTAATGTGGTCTTGATATTCAGAATGGTCCTAGAAGAGCAGAGGAGTAAAACAAAAATTTTTAGGGTGATTGGCTCAGAGAGGCAGAGCTCGTGGAGATGGACTCAGAGTGGCTTTTCTCCTTATAATGTAATTCTGTTCTCATGAAGAAACCATCTCCTGTCTTTGAAGTTATTCACAAACATTGTGAAAAGTGGAAGACGTCGTCTTGTTGGCTTTAGACCTGTTGGCCAGACCTAGAGGTGGCAGATAGAACAGAACCCATGGGGACATTGCCTCACTTTCTGCAGGCAGGAAGCAGGCTAGGTTGTACATTTCCTTCCAGCTGTCCATCCCCTTGACATGTCAGTTTTTCTTAAATTGTTTGGAGTCTCCAAAACAAATACCTTCTCCTTTTCACTTGTAACTATCACAGGAGAATCCTGGGCTCTGACTCTGTTTTTAATGTAGCCATAATGAATCTTGAATCCTTTCTAGGGAATATGGTTCTTTCTGGGGACTCCTTTCCAGATGTGACATACTATAATTAGCTATTAAAAACCTGTTATAAGGTGTGATCTTTTTCTCATGTCCTGTTGCAAAGACTTCAATGACAAGGACCATAAATTTCCTTCTCAAGTGTGCCCTGGCGTAGGATAGTCCCTCAGCGGAGTGCCTCACTGGCTCACTCTGCAGAGCATGCAACTCTTGATCTTGTAAGTTGGAGCCCCATTTTGGCTGTAGGGATTACTTTTTTAAGATAAAAATCTTAGGGCAGCCCAATGGCCCAGCGGTTTGGCCCTGCCTTTGGCCCCGGGGTACAATCCTGGAGACCCGGGGTCGAGTCCCATGTCAGGCTCCCTGCATGGAGCCTGCTTCTCCCTCTGCCTGTGTCTCTGCCTCTCTCTCTCTCTCTGTCTGTCATGAATAATTAAATAAAAATCTTTAAAAAGAAAACTCAGTGAATGGTTGTAAAGCCATTGTAGTAGTTCTTTCCAACGTGCTGAAACAGGCTTACTGACTAACCTGATAATTCTGAAACATTACCAATCACTTGGAGATCCTGTTCAAATGCAAATTATGATTCCAAGACTCTGGTGGGGACTGAGAATCTACATTCCCAACAGGCTCTGAGATGCTGATGCTGCTGGTCTGCAGACCACATTTTGAATAGGAAAGTACTAACATTAGTACTGCACTTCGTTTTTAGAAATATTGCTAAAAACAGGTTTTGTTTTCTTATGGTTTGGGGATAAAGTCTTAGATTATGATCTTTTTTTTCTATTTTTTTTTTCAAAGACCCTATTTATTCATGGAGACACACACACAGAGAGAGAGGGGCAGAGACACAGGCAGAGGGAGAAGCGGGCTTCATGCAGGGAGCTTGATGTGGGATTCCATCCCAGGACTCCAGGATCACGCCCTGAGGCAAAGAGAGACGCTCAACCACTGGGCCACCCGGGTGTCCCATGTTGTTCTGTTTTTAAATAATTCTTATATTTTGTTCCAAAAAGTGATATGAAAAATCATTCCAAGCTACTTCCCAAGTAAAAATCTTCCCAAGATTTTAAATAGAATTGAGGCAGATAGGTTGAAAGAAAAGAGGAAATCAAGGATAAGATTAGTATACAAGGTGAGTGCCTTTCTGTCCTAAGCTTTTTTTTGCTTGGGTAGGATTGCAGATTTGGTGCTGAGCTTCCTAGTAGTCAAAGCAAAGAGGAAAATTTTCTCAGTTTTGCCAATACCTGTGTGGCCTGATAGTAAAAATAAACGGGCTATTCAGTGAAATACTTGTTTTTGTTACCAAGACAAGAGAATTCTCCAGTGCATTCTCCAAAAAGAGCATCCTTTGGTACAGTGAGCAACATTCCTGTCAGTAAGATTTTTTATCAGTCTTCATACATGTAACTTGACTGCCTCACAGAAAATACACAGTACGGTACAAGTAGTGGCTTGTAGAACTGCAGCGTGGTTCAGAGCCAGCTTGCAAAGATGGTAGGAGAGATGTTTGTTACAGGAAAGCTGTTTCTCTGCCTTCGTCTTTGGTGGGAACAGAGGGTATAGTTATTAACCTGTTGAGTCCTCAGCGTCCTCATAGTTGGATGGGGACCATCTGCTAAGGAGGCCAGAGAGCTTGCAGTTGAATGGACAGGGGTTCTGGAAGCTCAACCAAGCCCCTTGTAGATGTGGGAGTTACGTCTGTTGAAAGGCCTTCTGAAGACCTGCGGATAAGTTAGCCGGCTGGCCTTGCCGAAAGGCTGTCTGGTGGTTCCAGTCACTCGCCAGCCCGTGAGTGAGTGAAGGAGGAAGTAAGAGGAACAGTCTGGCTATAGCTTTCCCACCATATTGATTTAGAGGGAGCCAGGGGCTCCTTCTTGGGCACTGGAGGATTCCCTCTGACTGTAAGCAAAACACAGGAAGCAGCAAAGACGCTGCTGGTGCCCTGAGAGCAAAAGACGCTGCTGGTGCCTGAGCACTCTGGGGATGGCAGTGGCCCATTACCCCCCCCCCCCCCGCCCCGGGAAACCTGTCTGCCCTCCATAGCTCTGAGCCTCTTCTTTTTACTTTGCTTTGACCTTCAGAGGAGGTGGACACAAGACGGGGCTGGTGTGGAAGACTGTCGGACCTGGGGGCTGAAGTCTGCTGAACAGCCAGGGAGGCAGCAGGTGGAATGATTGCTCTTGGCTGTCAGCCGGTCTCAGACCTCTAGCCTCTAGCCACGACATTCCTGGCACCCGCCCTGCTCTGAGGCAGGCCCTGGCCACTTGTGACTGCCCCTTTTGTTGGCCTCCCCCACATATGTATGTACCCCCTCTCATGCTGCCTCCCCACATCATGGGCTTCTGCCTTTAAGCTTCTTTCCCATAAATCTAGTTCCCCCAGAAACTTGCCAGCAACGTGACAATGCTGAGTCCTACCCTGCTTCCTCCCCTTTCCTTGTGGGCAGTTTCCTGTTTTTAGAGAAAGAGCTGTTGTACTAAGAGCCTCTTTGTCTGGTTCTGTGGCCAGCCTCTGCCACTGTGTGTGCACAGCGTTCAGCACTTATGCCAGTGGCCCCCTGTGAAAACGCAGGAGTTTGAGGCCTTTGGCCCCTGAACTGGTGGGACTTGCTCTCTCAAGTGATACACCGCCTGTGTAGCCAGTGCAGGTGGCTGGCTGTGTGCACCGGGTACAGAGATGGGCCTTGCCTGAACACAGCTTCCCTGGCAAAGTGGTTGTAGATCAGATTATTTCAAAGGGAGGTCGTGATTTAAGGTATCCTGGAGATAGTCCTTTACGGGGAGGGGGCGGGGAGAGATGGTCCTTTTTCTGATCAAAAGAGGCTTGCTCCCTGGTTGATCATTCCTTTATCAGAATGGTTTAGTTAAGAGAGAGAGACGAGTGTCCTCTCTCCTAATTCGTGGTCCTCCTTCCCCTCCTGGATAGGAGCGGGTGGGAGGAAGCCCTGGCAGCTGTGACAGGACTGCACGAGGGTGGTGCCGCAGATCCCAAGAAGGGTCAGGTGTCCAGGCTTACAGAGTTGGCGTTGCCACATACGTGACGTGTGAGCATATTTTTACTGCAGGGCAAGTGCGTGCCAGGCCTACGTCACTCCTAATTATATATGTCTGGTGGTCATGTGGCCTCTGCCGGGGACTCGTGGAGAATTTTAATAGCAAAGTGCGGGTGGTCACTAGAATATCCTGAAGCTTATGCGGCCTGTCTCTTGGTTTGGCCAGTTGTGGTGTGTGTAGACCTTTCCCAGATAGCGGGTTCGCCGTTCGTTGTCTGTGCTCTGAGACTCATTCCAGCCGTGTGGTGCTCCCTGTTAGGGAGGAGGCCGGCTGAGGCCTCGGCCCCTCCCGGAGGCACTGGTCTATAGGAGCGCTGGAAAATACACGATTTCCGGGCAGGAAGGCCCTACGTAAAGTTACAGGCTCTGTGAAGCCATTGCCTCGGGGGACAGTGCTGGTCCTGTACCACAAGTCCTGTCATCATCCAGAGCAGTCCATTTGGAAAGGAGTAAGCTGCTGCTCCTCAGAAGCGTCCACGCAGAATCCCCACATCTACCCTCACCCCAGGAGGGTAGAAGGAATGCTGTGTAAAATATAAACCTATGGAAATGAGGGCTGGGCCTTCATGGAGATGCCCATCCGGCCCGTGCAGGCAGGATGGAACCCTGAAGTCTGAAATTTGTGCATTTGCTAGGCCACTTCATGGTGATGTTTTAAAAATGCCTTTGCCTTCAACAGTCATTACTACAAGGAGTTTTCCCTGATTATTTCTATCCCAGTTGATTTCTCTGTTTGTATTGCATAGCGTCTTATATACGCCGTGAATTAGCTCTCGGGGACCGCTTTTAATTCTTTTCTTTCCCATGTATCTGTCTTCTCATAATTTGTGTGGTTGGAAGGGGCACGATTTGCCAGGCAGATTAATAAGTAAGATTACGCAGAGACTGTTTATCCATACTGAGAAAATAAACCTGCCTTTTCCGAGGCACCGTTTCCATGAAAATCATTATTTCAGACCATCTTACCTGGTTGCAGAAGGGCCTCTGGTGACAGTGTTAACCTAGTTCAGGTTTGTCTGCACACTTGAAAATTACCTGGAGGTGTCTCCTGAATAGCTTATAATTCTAGCTCACCACTCCTCACCCCCAGGATAAATGGATACCTTCTTTCCTAAGGAATGAGTCCAGACAAGACATAAAAACTACATCATTAAAATAAAGACAGATCATTTGTTTGTACCCTTTTCTTGCCATAGCATCGTCTTACTCCTGCCCCAGTCACAAGACCACACTCCTTAGTGGAACAGGAAAGCAGGCAAAAGGAGAATTAGCCACCCATCAGCCTGATGCTGGCCACTGAAAGAATTTCTAGGAATGGAGCAAGAAGTAGAAATTGGGGGCTGCAGGTTATACTTTTCCAGCTGATGGACTCAGCGATGATCTTCACGTGTAGCTTTCTAAGCAGCCACAAGGTGAGGCTGGGGCTCCGTGAAAACCTGTCTCAGCAGGACTTGGTGGCTCATTTCTCTGTCCTGTCACCTCTTCCCTCTCCTCCATGTGCTCATCTGCTTTGTAACTTCCCTTGGTGGTTCATAAATAGCTTGGGTTCAGGAGTCCTACAGTCCTGAATTTGCATCTCTCTCAGCCTTGGTTTGTCCCTCTGTGAAGGGAGATGGGGGACCTGCCTCCGGTGGGTCGCATACGGCTGGCAGGGGCGGGGGGGAGGTTGTAAATCAGTGCCACCCCTTAGAGAACCACCTGACAATATATGCCAGAGTATGTGCAGGCCTTCACCTCAGCAGTTGCACTTGTGGATGTTGGTGCTGTGCACGTGCCAGCATGCACACAAGGGCTGTGTGCACTTGGTGGTTCCGCTAGGTGCTTTGTTGTTCCTTGCTGCATGGCTTGTAAGGAAAGATTGGAAATAACCCCAGGATCCACCCCTAAGGGACCAGTGAAATAAACCAGAGGGCGGAATACAGAGCTGGGCAGGGGTGTGAAGGAAGGGAAGCTCTCTTTTTGTGTATTGCTGGGGAAAGGTCTCCAAGATACTTTAAAAAAAGAAGAAGAAAGAAAACATTCTGAGCAAGATGTCCTGTACAGTGTGCTGCTTTTATGTAAAGAGGGAGAAGGATGCAAGAGACTTTGTGTTTGGTTGTGCATCAAGAGGTGAGAGACACACACAGAATGATGGGACCGTTTGCCTGTTTTTATGGGAGTCTCTAATAGTAAATATTCTTTGTCCTGTGAAATGCTGGCTGCTTTTGCTCCCCCTGTTGGGTTCCTTTGTTGTTTGTAAGGTGACTCGTCACACTGATTCTGTGTCCCCCATGACACTGATGGCACCCGCTGATGCTCTGTGTACCCTGGGCACCAGGCACTGTCGTAATGTAATGTCGGTGTTATTACCACATCTGCGTGTGTACTTGTTTGAGTGAGGACTTGGAGACTTAGATCTGCAGCGCATTTCCTATTTCACCCACCTATTACTGTGCAAAAAAATTGTTCTTCTGCCCCCGGCAGTGGTTGTGAGACGTGAGTACGTGTGAAGTGCATGTGCCCTTCTCTGGGGTGGCCTCGGAACGGGCCCAGAGCCTCGTGTGCCCAGGCGGACAGAGGGGACTCTTTTGTGGTGTGGCTGCCTTCAGGGTGGTGGTGCCCACCCAGTTGCTTCCCAGGGTCAAGTGGGGTGAGCTGCTTCCCCTTTGCTCCCAGCACCTCCTGCTGTCACATTAGCTCCTGGCTTCGGAGGAAGCGAGGGTATTTTTGTCCAAGTTCTGGCTTGGAGGTCGGCCCGGTGCGTTGCAGGTGGCCTCGTTCCCCTCCAGCCCACTTTCCAGCCCAGCCCCACCCCACAGGGTGCCCAGCAGCAGTTGTCCAGTTGTCCCCTGGACCCTTAGGCTGAGGGAGTGGGGTCCCTGCTATTCCTGAGGCTCTTAAAGGAATGGTTGTATTTTCGGGGCCCGCTCCCTCACGTCCCTTCTCCCCCCCCCCCCCCCGGGGCTTGCCCTGCTTCTCCCCTGCCCGCCCACCCGGTCCGCGGCCCATCTTCCTGTCACGTGCACACCTTGCACACCTGCCGCGCAGCCCGTGCCGCCATTGCCCACCTGCATTTGCACAGCTTCACGTGCGGGTGCTTGTAACCCGGCTGCTGGGGGAGAGTGGCCACCGCGCCCTCTCTGCTCCCTGGCCGTCCTCACAATGGGAAGCAGCCCCTGCCTACAGCTGTGGCGGGGTTTCCGTGCTTGGGAGGACCCTGCTGCCGCCCCCCCCCCCCGCACACAGGGGGCACCGTGGGACCCCGTGGGCTCAGCCAAGGCCTGAGCTGCCCCCTAGAGCAGCGCCGTCACCGCCGGAAGCTGCACGGAAGCTGCCTGCCGTGAGAGCACTGCACAGAAGCTGTGCGGGGACCCTTCTGCGGTGCTTTTGAGCCCCAGTGCGGCTGGAAGCCTGGCCTTGACTCGGACCTGCACTCGCTGCCTGGGCACCGCGGCCGGTCCTGGCCCTGTGGAAGCAGAGGACAAAAGGGTCTGCCACTGTGTCCTCTTCAGAGGGCTCTGGAGCCAAGGAAGAGCTGGACCTGTGTTCTCGGAGGAAGCAGACACCATTTGTTCTTTCTTTCTTTGACCAAAACAAAACAAACAAAAAAAAGAGGTTGTCCCTTTTTTTTTTTTTTAAATATAGTTGACATATTAGTTTCATACGTACAACATAGTGGTTCAACAATCGTATACATCCCACAGTGCTCACCATGACAGGTGGGTAAGTGGAGTCACCAGTTGTCCCCATGCGGTGCCATCACAGTATTATAGATGGTATTTATTCCCCATGCTGGGCTTGCTTACCTGGCTGGCACATCCCCATGACTTCCTCAGTAAGTTTGTATCTCTTACTCCCCTTCACCTCTCATCCCCCCACCTCCCTCCCCTCTGGCAACCACTCCTTTGTTCTCTATAAGTCTGTTTCTTTTTGTTGGTCTTTGTTTTGATTTTTAAACTCCACATATAAATGAAAACATGATAAAAATTAAAAAAAAAAAAGGGGGATCTCTGGGTGGCGCAGTGATTTAGCACCTGCCTTTGGCCCAGGGCGCGATCCTGGAGACCCGGGATCGAATCCCACGTCGGGCTCCTGGTGCATGGAGCCTGCTTCTCCCTCTGCCTGTGTCTCTGCCTCTCTCTCTCTCTCTCTCTGTGTGTGACTATCATAAATAAATAAAAATTAAAAAAAAATAAATGAAAACATGTGGTATTTGTCTTTCTCTGATTTTCTTAGCATAATGCCCTCTAGGTCCAGCCATGTTGTCATGAGTGGCATGATTTCATTCCTTGTTTCCATATTCTTCTTTTCGTTTAAGATTTTATTTATTGAAAGAGAATGAGAGATCACAAGCAGGGGGGAGGGGCAGAAGGAGAAGCCGGCCCCCCACTGAGCAGGGAGCCCCATGTGGGACTCCATCCCCTGACCCTGGGATCATGACCTGAGCCGCAAGCGGACCCTTAACCAACGGAGCCACCCAGGTGCCCTCGTTGTAGTTTTTTGAGGACCCTCCATACTGTGTCCCACAGTGGCTGTACCAGTTATAGTAACTTACAAACACTGCACAAGGGGTTCCCTTTTCTTTACCTTGTGACCAACACTTATTTTCTGTCTTCTTGATTTTAGCCCTTTTGACAGCTGTGAGAGGATATCTCATTGTGGTTTTGATTTTGCATTCCCTGGTGATGAGTGATGTTGAGCATCTTTTCATGTGTCTGTTGGCCCACCTGATGTCTGTTCAGGTCGTCTGCCCATTTTTAAAAAAATGAGATTATGTTTTTGGCGTTGAGTTGCATGAGTTCTTTATATATTTGGATATTAAACCCTTGTTGGATGCATGATTTGCAGTATCTTCTCCCATTCAGTAGGTTACTTTTTCTTTTCTTTGCTGGTTTCCTTCACTGTGCAAATGTCTGTCTTAATCATGAAAAAGCAAGGTTTCTTGGACACAGATGCAGAGGTTATAACTTTTTCTTTTCCTTTCCCATTTTATAGAGAGCTGAAGGCTTCAGGGGAACCCTGACTTAGGGACATCTCCATGGCTTTGGGAGAAGAAAAGGCAGAGGTGGAGGCGTCCGCAGACACAAAGACCCCGTCCTATGGGCAGTGGAGCTGCAGGGAGCAGGAGGTGGACACCTCGGGCCTTGTGAGCGGGGAGCAGGAGCAGCCACCATGCCTGGAAGCTGCGGGCGGGGCTGCCTCCCCTGTGTGGGGAGTGGAGGGACTGTGTGCCCCTGCCTGCGGTGATGGAGCTGGCTCCAGCCCCTCCGGAGCCTACCAGCCACAGGCCAGCAGCACCAGCAGGGAGCCAGTAGCTGGTAGATCTAAGCTTGCTCTTGGTTGCCTGCTTCCTCCGGCTGGCGCTGGCACTAGAGACCTTTTGCACTCTGTGGGAAGCCAGGTAGGTAACAAGGTAAATGGGACTGTAGCTTTAACTACAGTGTGTATTTGCATTTGGGAGTGTGTACTCACATTTTCTTGCTGTCTTACCTGCTTTCCCAGTTCCTGTACAAGCTGGGCCATCGGGGGAGTCTGGGTGTGATGATTTCTGTTTTACAGGCTCACCTGGGGAGTTGGGCCTTGGGGCCAGCGAGGGGACTCTGTCCACAGCATCTCCTGTTCCTCAAGAGCATGACTGGTGACCTTCTGAAGACTGGGGATGCTGTGGCCACGACCTGTTGCCCAGGGGGCCGGGCCAGGGGAGCTGTGATAGGGGAGCCGTGTCCTGTTTCTGACTTGGTGATCTGAGCTCTTCAAGGGGCCCCTGAGGGTCCAGGCCAGGGGGTTCCTTTGAGCTCTTAGCCTATATCCCTTGGGACCCAGGGCACCTGGCAGAGCCGTGGAGCCCCCATGCTGGGGGGCACTGTCCCTGGGGAAGAAGAATTTCTTGGGCCTCCCTGACTGCCTGGAAACTTTGCCTGGTCAAGTCCCATGGCCCAACAAGTCCTGCTTCACTCTGTGACCCCAGGCATATCACCAGATCTTTCAGGCCGTCTGTATAATTGGGAAGGTGACCTGGATGATCTGTCCCTGCCAGCTCTGACATCCTGTTGTGTTCTGCTTGGCCTGCCATGGGCATGGCTTTGATGTCTTCGCCGTCACTGGGGCCTTGGCTGCAGCATGCTCCTCCCCTGCCGTTCTCTCCTGTGAGCATGACTGGGAGAGAACGCGGCTGGGCCCGTCTGCCTGGGAGTCAGGGGTGCTCAGGAGCCTGGGCACCTGTGAGTCCGAGGTTTAGCGAGGCAGGGAGCAAGTAAGCAAACCTAGAAATAGGCTGTTGAATGGGCTTGTTAATTGTGGTACCTGGTGTTGGTTGAGCTCCTACCCTGGGCTTTTCACACGCGAGTTGCTTTGATCCTCATGTCCTGAGGAAGTGGTACCGT
Organism: Nyctereutes procyonoides; assembly: GCF_905146905.1. Classification (NCBI taxonomy): domain Eukaryota; kingdom Metazoa; phylum Chordata; class Mammalia; order Carnivora; family Canidae; genus Nyctereutes; species Nyctereutes procyonoides. Next base: position 65,579,923 of record NW_026575049.1, read on the forward strand.
TACCATTCCCATTTTACAGGTGAGGGAAGTGAGGCCCAGAGTTGTCCATCTGGAAGGTAGCAGTTGGGTTGGCATCAAGTCTGTCTGGTTCCAAAGCATACAGCCTTAACCACTGTTGTCCTGCCTCCCAGGGGGCAGGTTCTTCATGGAGCAGAATGAAAACTCAGAATAAAGAGGCTGAGTTGAGGGGCTCACTTTGTTCATTGCTAACAGGTGTGAGCCAAGTGGGTGGGGCCTCGGGGTCACCTGGCTGCCAGGTGTGGCTGCATCCCAGGGCAGGGTTGGCTTCTCTGAGGGTGGGTGGTGTGCCCACTGCCCACCTGCGGGGAGATGGGAGCGGTGTGGGGACACGGTCTGCCCCCGGGAGCGCGCTGCGCTTCGTGCTGGCCGCCCGGCTGCACGCTGTCTGGTTCCCGCACCGGATGGTCGACTCTCGTCGCCGGGGCTCTCCTGACTATCACCCGGGCCCCAAGGAGAATCCAGAGTTGTCCTCTAGGAGGGAAGCTTGGTTTGCTGTTTTAACATCAGAGCTTTTTCTTCTGTCTCATCGTTGCAGGTGGAGGAGACGAGGCTTTCTGCCTCAGAGGAGCTACCTCAGACTCCGAGCGTCGCCAGAGCTGCAGGCCTTCGCTCAAGATACGATGCCCACAGCGAGGATGAGCCGTCCCCTGTGGAGTGGCCACGGGCGCCGGACCTCAGCCAGCAGCCCCACAGCCCGGGTGTCCCTTGCCCGCCACGGTGGAGGCCGCTGGGGAGCCGAGCCTCCTCCCCGGGCAGCAGTCTCCAGGGTCACCGGGAAGAGGCCGGACCTCCATGTTGCTCCGCTGCCAAGGTCTCATCCTCCCTGGAGCTGGTCGGCCGCCACTCGGCCTCCTCTGTGGCGGGGCCAGGGCCGCGGCTCCAGTGGCCACCACAGCCTGCGTCGTCTGGGGTGGATGCTCCTGGACTGGGCAGGAGGCGCCTCTCCTTCCAGGCTGAGTACTGGGCCTGTGTGCTGCCAGACTCCCTGCCTCCTTCCCCCGACCGCCACTCCCCGCTCTGGAACCCAAATAAAGAGTATGAAGATCTGCTGGACTACACTTACCCACTCAGGCCCGGGCCTCAACTCCCAAAGCACCTGGACAGCCACACACTGGCCGACCCTCTCCTGCAGGACTCAGGTGTAGACCTCGATAGTTTTTCTGTCTCCCCGGCAAGTACCCTGAAGTCACCCACTAATGGCTCCCAGAATTGCCCGTCCGCAGAGGCCTCCACTCTGCCCTTCTCTAGGCTCAGAGAGCCGAGCCTCACGCCACGGCCCTCTGGAACACCGCAGAAACAGAGCCACGTGGGGTCGGCCTCTTGTAACCTGCTCGCGTCCACCCCCAGAGCCCCGGGCAGTAGGGATGCTCCTTGGGAGAGCGGAGAGCGAGCCCTGAGGGCTGTGAAGGACTGGCTCCCTGTGGGCAGGCAGCGTGAGCTGAGGACGTGGGACAGAGGCTGGCCCTTGCCCTGGACGGAGAGAGAGAAGGGGGCCGGCCCCAGGGTCTGGCCGCCTGCCCACGTGGAGTCCGGATGGAAATCAGAAGAGGAGCTAGAAAGCGATGATGAGTATCTTGCCCTGCCCACTCGGCTGACGCAGGTTTCTAGTTTAGTCTCCCATCGAGGCTCTGTCCCCCTGTCGGTGACCCTGCCCACCGGGGCTGCTGAAGGGCGCACCTCCCTGGATGCGTCGGACAGTGATGGGCCGGTCTCCCTCCCGTCGGACGCGGGTCGCAGCCGGCTTCCGCCCAGGGCTGCCCGTAGAGCACCCGGGGGCCCCGACCACCGTTTGCTGCACTCCTTCGTCTGCGCAAGGGGCTTGGCCAGTGAAAGCGGTCTGGGGGGCAGCCGGGCCCTGGGGGGCTCCTGCGGGCCGCTGAGAGCGCGCTCCTCCTTGCCAGCCGTGTGGGACCCAGACACCGCGGGGCAGCCTCCCGGGAGGGGAGAGCAGGGAAGAGAATCGCTCGTGCAGTGTGTGAAGGTAAACTGGGCTTGGGGCCTTTGCCTCCACGTGCGTCTCCTCTCGTAACACTGAGCAACAGCTCTGCGCCCCGCACTGTGCCGTGCCCTCCCCTTGCTTTTCACCACTCTCCCTTAAGATACGGAGGCCAGGCAGCAAGGGGTTAGCTGACTGCCCACCTCAGGCTGCAGCCGGAGCCTAACCGCCACTGCGCTGCTTCCTAGGGCTCTTGACCCTGAGGGGTAGGAGGTGTGTTGCACGAAGAACGTCCGTGCTCATGAGCCTGTAGGGAATGCTGGGCAGAGGGAGGTGGTGCTCCGGCCCGTAGGCGTGCTGGGAGCTCCGGCTGACCAAATGGTGGAGCACGGAGCAGGAGTCGGGGGCGCCCAGTGTCCTGGCCACCACACCTGTAGATGCATGCCTGTCTGGAGGGGAATGAATGCTCCGTGCAGTGGCGTCAGCCACATCAGGCGGATCTGAATTCAAATCGTGGCTCTGCCATATTTGGAATTTCGGCTCAGTCTTTTGAGTTTGCTCACCGGTAAAATGTGGAGCCTCCCTCTTTGGGATGTGGTGTGGGTTATGTGAAGTATTTCACATCGAGGGCTTTGCATCGTCCCTGACACAGGCTGCTCGGGAGCGTGGGTCTCTGCACACGGGGAGGCACTCGGGCCCTGCACACCCATGGCAGCAGGCCGGGTGCGGGAGACCCATGAGCCCACCGTGCAGACGTCTCCCGGCCTCCAAGGGCCTGTGATCTTTGTGTCGTGTGGAGCAGGAGGACGGATGTTAGCGTGGGCCTCTTTGGGGATAACGACTGAAATACTGCAAGGCAAGTGCAAAGCTGGGATACGTGGCTTTAATTCACTTGTTTCCTGCCATAGGTTCAAGTTAGTCACCATTCTAGTCATTTATTTTATGTTTTCCCTCTGGGACAGTTAGAAAGTTAGCGGTGGTGCTCACCCGAGTTGGGTTCCGGGGTAGGCGCATGTGTCCTGGGCTTTTCTCAGCCTGTCGTTGTCGGTGCACAGAGGCTGAGGGAGACTGAAGGGGTCGTGGAGCGGGGACAGGCCAGGGACAGGGAGAGGTACTTGGGGAAGGGGGCGCAGTCTGTCTCCCGGAACCCCTGGCCTTGGAAACGCCAGCAGCAGTTTGGTCAGTAACACCGCGCGTTCTCTGCTTTGTCTGCACAGACCTTCTGCTGTCAGCTGGAGGAGCTGATCCGCTGGCTGCGTAACGTGGCGGACGTTACTGACCACCTGATCCCACCCAAGTCCAGTCTTACAGGTCTCAAGTCTTCTCTGCAGCTTTACCGGGTAATTCGCGGCCCTGGCTTCTGGCCGTGCACCTGCCAGTGCTAAGTACTTGATTACGGTGTAAAAGCTCAAATAACTGATTCTCGGTATGTTATGGCGCAGTGACTGCTTGCCCTGAAATCTAATCAGATGCCTTCCTCAAGTTTCTAATGGTGAGAAACTGTAAAATGTGGGAGTTATTTCCCAGACCAAGCAGAGTTTGGAGAAAGTAGATCTATCCTCAGTCAAGTATGCTTACGGGTGATGTTTGCAGTGTATGCAGTGTCCCCGGGGTTAAGTGTAGAACTGGCTCGTTACGAGTCACTAGTCACATACGACTATTTAAAGTCAGTCAAAGATTCATATTTTCCAGTTGCGCTGGCTCCATTCCAGGTGTCCTGGCATCTCGTTTGCCACCATAGTGAACGGTGCCCATGGGACACTTCCATCACCACAGAACGTTCTGTTGGCCAGCACTGACTAGAATTTGCTTCTCAAGTGTGTTTGTTTGGGGTTGGGGAGGTTTTGTTTTTGTTGGGTTTTCTTTTTTTTTTGCCTCTTTCATTAAAGTTTTATTTTTAAATTTCTTTAATTGTGGGTTCTGGTTAATTTGACTTCAGATCAGGTGTATTTGGAGTGATAGTTTGTGCCTGCTGCTCAGAAATAGTGATCAATAGATCCCCCTTCATTCCCAGAAGTGTTGTGAGTTGGCTGATAAATTATTGTTTCCCTAAGTCTAACCATAACCTCGACTGAACTACCCTCAGGCCTCTAGCGTGTCTGGTTGGCCAAGCATTTCTAGCCTTTTCTGAAGGAGCAGAGGCAGTGTATGTGGTCTGAGGCTGATGCTAGTCTAGAAGGGATCTTCTAAGGCAGTTCTTTGAATGTCTACACCCTAATCAGGTGCCTTGGGAGGAGGATATGATTTCCATGTGCCTATGCTGGAGCAGCAGCCCCCCAGCTCCCACCACACCCTGGCAGGAGAGAGGTCCTTTGTTTTCCAACTTAGAGCCAGCTCCTCGCCTGATGGGTCAGCTGTCCCACCTCAGTGGGAGTGCCGTTTCCTGCCATGTGCAGAGAGGCTGCCCTGGGTTCCTGGCCCGGAGCATGCTTGAGGAAGGAGAAGGGAGTTGGGCTTGACGGGGCCTTCTGTGGCAGCTCCCCAGTGCGTGTGCTGGGCTGAGCAAGACTCGCCCCTTGGGCCCTGGGCAGTACCACCTGGAGAGAGGAAATGCCTGGAAGTTGCCCTCTGACTACTGGGTGCTCTCTCCACAGTGCCTCAGGCCCATCCCTGTCACAGCAGCTGCCAAATAGAAGTCTCTCCCTCCCTTTTATCCCCACACTCTCTCCTCGGCCTCAACTGGAAGGTTAGCCAGAGCAGCTTCCTTGCTTGGTGAGCTGGGAGTTACCCTCACAAGTCAGTGAACACTAGCCCCCGTGTTACCCGCACAGCCATGTCTCGTGGTGGAACCACAGTCAGCCCCTTCCCCACACGGAATGGTGCACGTCTCTGCGTATGTGGGGGCCCCTTGACCCCTGCTCAGATACCTCAGGCAAGCAGGTGTGTGCACACATATTGTTGATCGTGACGGTCTCCTATGCTTTGGCTTAACACAGTGGGCTTATGGCAGCATATAAACTACAGAAGATACCAAAGAATAAAATAGTAAGTACAGGTATTAGAGCAAAGGAAAACTAAAGACAAGAAGAGAGTATAATCCAAGAGTAAAATTCTGACTCCAGAATGTGAACCACCAGGTTCTGTGCCTAAAACTCATTGTGGACTTGACTTTACACATCTTAGTGTCTAAAGGGACATCAGAGAGGATGACAGGGCTCGGTTCCCAGTTACCCACAAGGGGGAAACAAACCGGATACTTGGGAGACTCGCAGCTTCCCTGCTCCCTCCCGAGGCCCCAGGTCTGCAGGAGCGAACACGGAGGGTGGTGGGTGAAGGCACCTCTGGCGGCTCTTACCAGGCCCATTGGCATAGAAGGCCCCGTGTTTGGGGAATCCCTTAGCCTTGTGAGCTTAAAGAAAACCCTGAGAGAAATGACAAAGAAACCCTGACCCCCAAGCTGTTCACCAACCAGGCTCTGCTAGGGAAAAGGAAACTCTTTGTTTTGTCCAACTGTAAACAGAAAAAAAAGGACTGAGTCTGGATTTACTTTGTACTCAAGGTGAAGTTAGACTAATGTCCTGTTTACTTCGGGAATTCTGAAGGTTGGGCGGGTTTGTCTTCCAGGTGAGAGGGGAGTCAAGCTACCCCTACGAAGGATCATTTTGAGTAAGTTTTACAAAACAATAGTAACAAAGGTTTTTCTTTCTTTTCTCTCTTCTCACATGCTTTAAGCAATTTAAGAAAGATCTAGATGAACACCAGTCCCTGACGGAGAGCGTTGTGCAGAAAGGGGAGATTCTTCTTCAGTGCCTGTTGGAGAACACCCCAGGTGAGACTTGAGCCAGAGCTCCCTCCCTCCCTCCCTCCCAGCAGCAGGTCCAGGGGTCCCGGGGTCCTGGTAAGGATCCAGTAGTGCAGGAGCGCCTCCGTCTGCACTACTGCCGTAGGTCCCCACTGCCTGCCAGGCCTCACGGCATCCCTGTCCCCCAGCCATGTGGCGAGCCGGTGTGCAAGGACCGCCCTCTTTTCCCTGGTAGGGACCTGCGTGGGAATGCTGGTTTTCATCCAGGGGGCCCTCGGGGGCTTCCTTCCCCAGCACAGGCCGGACCCCTCTCTCGTCATCTGTGGTTCGGTGTTGGAGAGCGCTCGGTTCTAAGGGCACAGACTCAAAGAAGCCGCGCACCGATGAGAGGATGGGCTTGAGTTCGTTTTGCAGGCTCCCAGTTTAGGAAAATGTAAAATCACAGACTAGGAGCACACCAAGCCCACAGGATGCAAGTTGCAGGTGGCCCTGCCCTTGCTGGGGGCACACAGGCAGTGGAGGATGAGCTCGGTTAGAGCAAGAACTGGCGGTCCCGGAGCGGCCCCTGATTTCCTGTGAGTCTAAGCATGCAAGAGCTGTGACATCCCATCTGTGTGAGGCCTCAGTTCTGGAGTGAGCTGGGCTCGTGCTGAAAAGAACCCACAGGAGCAAAGCTGGGCGGGACCCTCCTGCTGGAGAGGCACTGAGGTAGCCTGTCCCCACCAGAAGCGGGGGAGCGTGTTAGGGAGCTGCTAGAGTTTCTCACACCGGCAGTGTCCTCTTTCTGGGCCGCACGATGGTTGTGAGGAGGGCTGTGCTTCACGCTGCAGGATGTTTAACAACATCCCTGGCCTTCACCCGTTAGGTACCAGTCACCCCCACCTCCTCACCAGTTGTGACAACCCAGAATACCTCCAGACTTGCCACATAGCCCCTAGGGAGAAAAGTGGGTTGAGAACTGGGGACAGGCAGAGGGACAGGGAGCCTCCAAAGGGCTGTGGCAGGGCAGCGATTACCCAGGGTGGATTTTGGGAACCCTTGGCAATCCCTTGCCTGCAGGAGGCCTTTGTTTCAGTTCTTGCACTAGGATTTTTTCGGTTTTATTGGGCCAGAAATTCAGTATGTCAGGCTCCTCTGCTACTTGTAACACCATGAGCGTTACACTGAACGCCGTGCACCAGACACCGTGCTGACACGGTTAACATCAGGTCTCCTCCTGTTTAATCAGAGCCCTGTGAGATGATGTTATCACCCCCACCTCAGAGCTGTGAACTGGCCTTGGACCCCAGCCCTCTACACTGCAGCCTCGCTGCTGCCTCCCCTGCTGCAGGTGCGGGGCCTGAACTGGAAGGGAAGGAGCTCCAGGCCAGGAAACTGCCCTGGGGCCACTTGTAACAGTGGGCCTCTTAGGAGGCTCTTGAACCTTCGTTTAAAAACCAACCCCAGTAATACTTCTCAGTGCTTAATCTGGAGTAAGAACGTCCCCCTTTGCCCTGGTCTCATAATGTGAGACATATGAGGTTCCTGTGATTTTCGGAGATGGGCCCCTTGCCCCCCGAATCCCCTGCTGGACTGACCGTGAACTTGAGTGTCACGTGAAGATGGGTGTTCCCCGTGACCGTCACAGGGCTTCCCCAGCTAGAGGCATGAGTGTTCGGCGCTCTCCAGGGCACACACACCCCTACGCAGCTTTGCAGCCGGCTTTCCTCGTCAGCCACAAGCAGAACCGTAGGGACAAGCAGCACATTCATTACCCCAAAAAATGTCTCTCAGCCTCTGCCGGAGGCCTCCCCATGGACAGAACTGGCCTTTTCACTGCTTCGGCGCACACGTGCCCAGTCCTCTGGGACCCACTCCACTGGAACCTGTGGGCGTGAAACCGAACCAGGCTCCTGTGTGTATGGAGTCAGCTACACCATGGAAGGAAGTCTGAATGTGAAAGATTTCATTCTCCGGCCCAGCTTTCTGTTTACTTGGCCCCAACCGAATATTCTAACATAGTACAGTAAAAGTTCAGAAAGAAAAGAAAGGTTCCCCCGAATCCCACTGACAAACACACAGGAGGGCAGGGCACAGCCTGGCAGCGGGGCCCACGACAGTGGCTCCCCGAGCGCTGAGGTCCCCTCCCGGCCCGGTCCCACCCTCCCACCTGCCGCCCGCATCCGCTGCAGAGGGGCGGCTTCCCCTTTCCCTTCCGCTGCTGGCAGATGTTGCGGCCGCAGCAGGAAGCTGGAGAGCGAGAGAACACGGCTGATAAAGGCTCAGGAAGCCAAGGCAGCCTTTGTATTTAACAAAGGAAATAAGGTTTCCGAAAGAACAAGCCTGATGTGTGTGGTGCACTCCAAACGTGGCCCATCCCTTCCTCGGGGGAGCACTTGGCCCGTCGGGGGGGAGTGTGGGGGGGAAATCTGCACCTCCCTAAGCTCATCCGCCTGCTTTCAGAGGATTTTCTTTTGAATTCTGCTCATTGAGGACCCAGAGAAGGGTTCACAGGCATCCCCAGATCATTCCCAGGTGACCCGTATGCAGGCCGAACCCCAGATGCCCCCCCCCCCTTGGGAGCTGTTAGCCCCTGACAGCCAGAGCCAGCGTCCCCATCTTGGCCTTGGCCTGCCATTCTGGGGAGCCTGCTCCTCGGGATCTGGGCGTGCCCTGCAGCGGGACTCCCAAAGCCAGAGCATACCTGTCACCAGAGAGTCACCCTTGTGTGCCTTTGTGTGAATCAGGTAAATCCAAAGAGGAGCTCCTAAAATTCTTCTCTTGGCCCTAATCAGGAAGGAACAGATCCTCGGAAACAGCAGTCCCTGGAGTCACTGTTAAAGAGCCTGAACATCCTGAAACTATCGCCACGTTCCTATTTTGTGTAAAATGCTACACCCCTCGGGGATTCTTTAGAAAAGACAATTACTTACACGTTGTATTTTGGTTTTGGTTTTTGGCCTAACTGCTCTGCACCTCACTTGTCAGTGCTGAAGGATGTCCTCGGGAGAATCTCGAAGCAGCCCAGTGAGCTGGAGGGCCACGCAGACCGCCTGTATGATGCCATCCTAGCCTCTCTGGACGTGCTGGCTGGCTGCACCCTCATGCCTGACGACTCGCCAGCAGCGCGTGGGAGCCCAGATGTGAGAGGGCTGAGCCTGGTGAGTAGGCACCCCGAGTTCTGGCCAGGGCCCCGGTGCTGGCGTAGGGCAGGCAGCTCCTGCTCCGAGAGCTGGCTAGTTCCTAGACGCTTGCTGAACCAAGGGCTGTCGAAACAAAAGAGAAGCTAGAAGGCCCTTATCACTGGAGTTAGGTTGGGCAGTGCTTCCCAGGACTTGACTTCACCCCTGCCTGCGGCCTGCCTGGGACCAGGGTGCCCCACGCTCACACTTCTGTGGCCATCCCTTCACCCCCATCCCTTACAGACAACGGGGGCAAAGCTCTGTCCCAAAGCCAGTCAGCTGTCGTCGGCCTCCAGTACGGCCCATCAGGCCGCGTGCTCTGTAGGCTCTTGCGGTGCCCCGTCTCCAGCAGCCCCAGCACCAGGTGCCCGTCCCTCTCCCAGCAGTGGTCTCGGCACACTGCCTGGCAGACAGGGCTGGGGGGAGACGGAGGGCCACATGCCCTAGAGACCTAACAGTACAACCTCCTTTTGATCTTTGGGAAAATCAGGAAGAGGAGCTAAGAGCAGAGGGGTTTGGTGCCCAGTGTGGGACCGCCACTGCGCCACTTTCCGCGCGTTCCCACAACTGGACCATACCTTCTCTGAAACTTCCTCTCCCACAACCAGAATGCGGCGCTTAATTCACAGACTTCCTAGGTGACAATTCACTGTAGCCAAGAGGGGATGAAGGATAAAATCAAGGTATGTCAAGAGGAGGGAATCCCTGTACTTGCCTCCGAGATTTGAGCAATGGTCATTTCAGGTCTAAAATGAATACAAGTGATTGCTGTTGTCACTTCTTCCTCTGCAGCATCCCACCTGTAAAAAGTGTGTCCCCTTCTCTTTCAGGCATCTTCTCAAGCAGAGATGTAATCAATCTGTCGACTAAAACCTGGCTGGTGGGAAACTTCCAAGAAGCCCTTGTAAGAACCATTTAACATTGAAGTCAAGGGGAACCTGAACTCTAATGTACTAGCTTTAAAAATGCCTTTCTCTCCCTGAAGTAAGGGCTATTGAGTTACTATTTAAGATGAATCCTTCCAAACTGAGGTTTCCTTTTGGTGCTTCTCTACAAAAGCATGTAGTTTTGCAGTTTTTGATAAAATGAGGCTAATAAGGCTTACAGATCTTTCATTCCCCTCTATCCAATTAAAAAGAACAGGGCTCCTGAAATAGTCCACATGCTGAGGTCATTTGAAGAAGGTTCACGTGATAGAAGGCACCAGATACTTGGTATTCTCAGGCATACCGGAAGACCCAAGAGGCTGGGAAAAATGAGTTACTGGCCAGGCACTTGGGTCTTTTTTATAAAATTAAGCTTAGGTTTATAAATCCCTCTTGAAGATTTTAGAGGAGACTTTAAATCTCCAAATTAATAGAAAGTTCTGAACAAATTTATTCTGGACTGTTAAGACACCTTTTACGGTTTCTTCAGGGCTTAGTGGGGCACCATCTGCCTGCCTAATACTGTAAACGGAAATGTGTCCAAGACTTAGGGAACTGCCTCTGAGCTTCTGCAGGACCGTGGCCTGATCCCCCACACCTCCGGGGTACCTCCCAGAGGACACATCGCTCCATTCCTACTCTCCCTTGGAAGAGTGGCTCAAGATCAGGGAAGAGAAGGGCACCGATAGGACCACACAGCCTGGTTAACTACGGAAACTAAGGCTGCCGGAAGTGAAAGAAAAAGGGGAAATTCTTCCTTGCTTGAGAGTGACCTGTACCTTGATGGGAAAAAAATCCGTGGATCAATCATTTAAAGCATTAGTTCTGTAGCTTCCTAACGCAGAACAATCAGCTGTTGCTGCGGAGTCTGCAAAAAAAAAAAAAAAACCTTTAAAAAATTTCTCTTGTGCCATGAATGAAGATGGAAGGAGGAAAGCACATTTTCCCCCCATGTATTTCTAGTATTACAGTGGGTGAAGATGTCAGGAAAGGATTCTTCACACTGAAATATATGTGAGATAAGCACTTAAAGATCTTTTTTTTCAAACTGCTTCCAGATTTTCACTTGAGGAGAGTTCTTAAAGGAAGATCTCGTTTATAATGAAAAGTGAACAAGTCATCTTGAACCTAACGGTGACATTAGAACGATTATTCTCATATAATAATGAGACCTTTGACCTTCCCTCAGAACAAAATATTCAATAATGCAACTTACCTTCTTTAAAAGACGTTTAGGACTTTAGTTCTGGGGCCACATAATCATAACACTATGTCATCTAACCTCCATATGAACCTAAAGTCCTATTACTGTGACTTTTCTGGTTTAAAATCTGACCTTATTGCCACTGGGAAAGCAGCTGTTAAATTCTAATACTATTTAAAGACTCACTACAGAAGTAAACTATATAAAATGCACTATATTTCAAGTGCCTGCTGCTATGGTAGGATTTACCAATGAGCAAGGGCACGATCAGAATTAAACTGTATCATGACTCTGCTAGCTCCATGTTAATTTTGGTTCCACAGTGAGATTTAAAAAGACAGGACAAAACAAAACACCTCCAGAGTGAATAATTATATTGGTAAAACATTCTTAAAAATCTACAAATGCTTTAAAAAGGCAGGTATGTCTAATGGTCTCTTAAATTGATCTTTTTCACTTCTCTTGGACGTGGCTATAAATCAGTACATGCCTTTCTACTCCGTGTTACAGGATAGCCCTGAGGCTTTAAACTCATGAATTTGCTGGTATCTGATAGACATGTTTCTGGTAGTTCACAAAGAAACAATAACCAAAAAAAAAAAAAAAAAAACCTCGAAGATAACTCTAGGGAAACAAAGTTGGCCAATGTTACAGCAAGTGAATGCTGACCACGCCATCCTGTTCCCATCCAACCTAACAGCTACCAGCTTCAGCAGACAGGACAGTATTTCACTTCAGAGTACCCTGATTCCCAAGAAAGTATTACTTTATTCAGAGATGACCTAGAATATTTTTGTTCATCTCCTTTGAAATAAGGTGTGACTCTGAAGGTACTCTGCACCCAGCTGTGCCACGGAAGGGTTCTCAGCACAGCGTTAAGTCTACGTGCAGCGGGGCCGTAGGAAGTTTAAGGCTGTCCCTCAAACTCCAGCTGGAGTGGTTTCAGCCTAGGAAGACGCTGCCAGCGGCACGTCCATGAGCGGACACGGCTGGGTTGGGGCAGACGGCAGTGGCTCACACTGACAGAACAGTAGTTTTAAGAGCCCGAGTTTACCTGTAGTAACGTCTCTAACAGTCCCTGTCAGTAAACAGATTCAAGTCCACAGGGAAGGGGTAGCACCAAATAAGACCTGGGTTCGTGCTGCAACTCCACGAATAGGCAACGCTGGCAATATAGAACTATTTAGGAGCTTAAACGGGAACATCAAGAATGGATGATGTAAACTACGCTGCAGTGGCAACATGTGTGCTAGAGACTTCAGTCCAAGGTAGAAGAACAGGAAGTTCCTGCTCAGGCCAGAATGGCTATCATTCTACAAGAGTTTCCCAGAGACCACAACCACTCGGGCTTAGAACACCCCACTTAGGTAAGCTAATTCATGGCAACCACTGACATTAAAATGACAAGTGGGAATTCCCCTTATTAAATGAGCGACTTGTTAAAGCCCATAGTACCTTGAGGTGTTTGTACTTGAAAATGGGAGTAGAAATGGGAATATATTTGTTTTTGAACTGCATTTATTGTCATATGCATAAAAGCAAATAGTGAAGCATGCTGAAACATCTTGTGGTAAGCCCCAGTCTTGACTGCCATGGGGGAAAGAACACTAGATTTTTCAAGACTACATAAGTATGTAAATATGCTTATATCTTAAATTCATGTAATGTTTCTTGTTAACTCACCAATAAGCTGCCAGTTTGAACAACTTGCTGTATGAAACTGAAGTGCACAGCATCATGCTAACATTTGTAGCATTCGTCTACTTTAGAAGATAGTTTCTGAGTCCTTTCCCCCTCTATACTGCATCATTAAGGGAAAAACCAAAACTTCAAAGCATTAAAAAAAAAAATCTTCACCCAAATAACTATTGGTAACTTGAGGGATTTTTTTTTCAGTTGCCTTATGCGAGGATGAATAGATCCAACAAGCACATCTATAATACAAAGTAAACTATGATTTTATTGTGAAATTCTCATAGATGGAAAATTAAATTGAATATTTATTCTGTCCATTTCATTTTACAATAATCTTACCACTTATTTTTGTACCATGTATTTCAATTGCCTGTTTAGTGAAAATAAAGAAACCTATCATTTTCGGCTTGTTTTTAGTTTAAATTTTATCACTGGATTAAAGATCCCACCATAAAATGTGTTGCCAACAGCCACATCCCAAGCGCCTAAGTAGAGAAACTGTTTTGGCTGCTATTTCAACCCCAAGGAAACAATCTCTGACATCTATCACCTCAAAATGTCATCGTTAGCGAGACTTTTGTTTCCCACCATAAAAGCAAACCTTAGGATCTTTAAGGTCCTATTTAACAAAATTTTCACATGTGCAAAATTCCACTGAAATAAATACATTTTTCTCATTTATCATTCCCACCTAGCATTTGTATTTTCAGTTAATTTTTAGGGATATAGTTCCTAAAATTAGGGCAATCAATAGTAAATTTCCTGTTTTCTACTTTAATGCTTTAACTCTCCTCCAACCTAAATTATACAGTTGTGGAGGAATCAAATAGTTGACACGTGACTCAGAGCATGGAAGAAACAATATCAGCACACACATTCGTCTGAACACTGGCCAGTTAGGAAAGGTGTGCTGCTTTCCACCTCCCCTCTACCACAGAAGAATTAACGAAATGTTGATCGATGAAGCCATTTCGGATGGTTTCCGAGAAGGAGCAGAGATAACAGACGAGATAGCATACATTCTAAACTTGTTTTCCATACAACTTAGTCTCCCTGAACCGCTAAGGCTTGGTTAAATCCCTACACAGCACAGAAGCCTCCCTCGGTCATTTACTGGGTATATTATCTGGAAAGCATATTGGATGCTGCTCTAAGATAGGTCTACGAGTGCCCTGGTTGCACACACAAAATGGCTGTTTTGAGTATAATGCAAGGCTCTATTTCCCTTTAACCGTAAGAATTAAAACAATACTTATCACCATACAGTTTGATATTACTTCCAATAAGTACAATATTTATTAAACATATCTTCAGTTGTTTTGTTACATAGTGTGCAACAAATTACAATATTCTGCAGCCACAAATTATATGCAGAGTATGAAGAAACTATTAATCAGATAGTGTAATCTTTCCGTTTATAACTCTACAAGGAAGAACTAGCAAATCAGATCTTACATATAACATCTCACTAAACTTTATGCATGGAAAGTGACAGACACTGGTTGTGCTGTTTGATACAAAATGGCTGAACTTCATCTTCAGAAGACTAAACCTGACATCTAAACATGCCAATATAAACATCAAAACAAAATATATTCTAACCAACCACGGGAAACAGTCTGGTATCAGGAAAGCAACAAGGATTACACACATTATTTTATAAACCAGCACACAAAGGTTTAAAACAGTTCTGAAAATGAAGTTAGCTGTCTTGAGTCAAGGGAATAAAAAAAAAGTCAGTATTGACCATTTACAATCTCTGACCTTTGTGGAGACGGTAAGAATCTGTTGTAGTGCAGCTACATACAGTACAATTCAGGCAATTTTGTTTTTTCACTTGGGTTCAGATTGCAAATTCTTTGCTGTGAGAGAAAGACGGAGGCAAATTTTAGCAGCAACCTCCACCTGACTGCTTGACCGGAGTGCTCTGAATTTTCACATTGGACTTCTCTGCACCACCAGCTGTTGCTCCAGGACCCATTCGCTTTTTAATCTCAGCTGCCATCGTCATGAAAGACTGTTCTACATTCGTTGCGTTCTTAGCACTGGTTTCCAAAAATGGAATTCCCAGGGAATCCGCAAATTCCTAAGAGAATAGGAAGGCTTAATTAACACGGACAATTTTTTCCCACCTAGTGCATTTCTATCATCTGAAATGGGGAGTGAGGAAGGACTAAGTTTAAGTGAATCCATAGATACTGCATGGATTGTCACTATCTGCGTGATCCAGTGCACACATGTAGGTGGCTATGGCTGTCGTGTGACTCCACACCCACACACAATTCAAACTGAACACCTTCAAATTCTGGCTGAAAATCAAACTTGAAACATACCTTTGCTGTTGTGTAGTCTACTACTTTCTTTGTGGTCAGATCGCATTTGTTCCCTACCAACAACTTGTTGACGTTTTCACTGGCATAACGGTCTATTTCCTGCAGCCACTGTTTAACATTATTGAAGGACTCCTAAGAAAACAGACATTTTTAAGAATGATCATAGCTCTGGACACAACGGCTCTAAACAAGCAAGTAAAAGGTCTTTCCTGGCCTAAGAAGAAACTAGTGAGACAACTTGAGCTGTGCTGGGAAGAAAGTGAAGTGACATACTAAAATGACTAACTGTACCTGCATGAAAAAGAGATTAGAATTTGAATGCTTAAGAAAGAGAACATACCAGTTCATCATTAAACTACAGCTCAGTCAAATCTAGCTGTTTTGGAATATGCAATTTAAATGCACCTATAAAAACCTGGTTTTTGAAATTTGATAAAACGCTGGTTCATATACTAGAGTGCCTACCTACATGTTAATACTAGAGATATCAAAAGATATTAAATAAATGGGTCCAAGGTAAAGAAAGATGTTTTTCTTTTTCACAGACCTACTGAGGGGAGGAAAATTTTCATACTTCATAATATCATGGTAATGACTTGAGATTTTTAAAATTAGCATCATTTCTTCTATTGACATCAGTGACCCAATACTTCTAATGGCACTAAAGTCTAGGATTCTAGCTATCTCTTAATTAGCTATGATTTCACAGTAGCAGTGAGATTTAACATCTGCCCCAAGAAAAATGTATTTTAATAGTCAAAGTTTACCTTTCATTATTTGATAAGAAAAAAAGGACCCTGATTTTCTTATCAAAAGAACATTCATGCCCCCTAGACCACCATCTTCACACTACCTCTATATCCCCTATGTTCTTTGAACAGCTTATCTTTAAAAAGGGGGGAGGGGAAAAAATTTTTTTTAAAAAGGGGAGGGAGGGGAACAATGAGCATCTAAAGATTTTATTTTTTAAAGATTTTATTTATTTATTCATGAGAGAGACAGAGACACAGGCAGAGGGAGAAGCAGGCCCCACGCAGGGAGCCCGATGTAGGACTCGATCCTGGGTCTCCAGGATCAGGCCCTGGGCCAAAGGCGGCACTAAACCACTGAGCCACTGGGGCTGCCCCAAGATTATTTCTTTTAGAGCGAAAGAGCATGCTCAAACGGGAGGATGGGGCAGAGAGAAAGAAGCAGCAGACTCCCTCCTGAGCATGGAGCTTGATTTGGGGCTTGAGCCGTGACCCCGAGATCACAACTTGAGCCTGAGCTGAAACCAAGAGTTGGCCACTCCACAGACTGAGCCACCCAGGGGCCCCCTCATTGTCCTCTTAAAAATCTTCCTCCGGCTCATCCTATTTCGGACCCATATCCTCCACACACAGAGACCTCTAATCTCACTTTTGACAACTCTAAGAGGTCTAGCAAATTCCTGCTAATACTTAACACCAAGAACACAGTACACACTAAACAATCCACAGTTCCCTATGAACTCTTGCTGAAATCATCAAAAGATTTAGTTGATAATAAATATAAGCAGAGTCCCTTGAAAGCAAATGTAAAGCCAATTACTAAATTTTCTATTAAAGGAAAATAATGTAAAATTTTGGTTGGATATTCAAATAATGGAGGGGAGAAAAAGATCAATGTACCTGCTTTAAACTTCCTACTTTGTCACTAACAAAACGTACCCCTGGAACTTACCTGATCTGTCACGTCATACACAACTATGATGCCATGGGCTCCTCTGTAATAACTGGAGGTGATTGTTCGAAATCTTTCTTGGCCTGCTGTGTCCCACTGTTAAAAACAATCAAGAAATCCAAAAAAATCCATTAAGTAAGAGTTGGAGGAAAGGGAAAGAAGAGGGAGAACAGTTTAATTTACATAGTTTTGGAGATTATCAACATTTGACATGGAAACATGACACTCAGTGCTCACACTACTAAACTGCTAATGGTTATTAGCAAATACCTGAAGGCTCAGAAAATGGACCATACTTTTCATATACCCTAGAGCCCTTAGCATTAAGCAAGGCATTCAGTATGAATGCAGAGACAGGCTGACTTATTAGGCCGGCAGCTTTCCTAACACCTCGCTAACACTCTATACTTCCACTTGCTGGCACAGGCACTGAAAGGACCCAAATCTGGTACCTACTAGTCAAGACAGCGCTTCAACCATCTCAGGAAGATACTATCTTAATCCGAGGAAAAGCAATTTAAAGAAGATGATTCCTTATACCTTTATAAAACTAATTTTAAGAGCCATTTACCACACTTCAACCATGTAGGCTTAAGCAATGAAAAGAAATGCTTACGTTGTTACACTAAAATTCTGGGTTTAAAAAACACTGTTAAAAACATCAAGAGGCAAACTCAATTGTTAAGGCTTGGTTTTAAGAAGAGCAATTACTCCTACTCAATGACCTCTTCTTAAAATACTTTTGTAATTAGAATAGCTACCTACCCCACTAAAAGCTACTGGTAAAATATAACACCTTGACTGATGGGGAAATAGCACAGTGGTTACCTAATGGTTACCAGTAACAAAACAAAACAAAACAAAATGGATTCGATGCCTAAGTGGAGATTAAGACATAACAGCCTTTTAAAAAATTATTAAAAATTTTATTTTTAAGCAATCTTCACACCCAACATGGGGCTCAAACTCATAACCCTGAGATCAAGAGTCCACTGACCCAGCCAGGCACCCCAACAGCCTTCAAAGGTAAGAACTGTAAGGTTTTGTAATATACCTATGAACTTGACACTGATCTCCACTAACATCTTAAATGGCAGAACTAAAGGTTCAGGAACACTCAGTGAAATCTTTTTTTTTTTTAAGACCCAGACCACTTAGGGGTGTTAAAAACAAGTTGCAATCCGGGGGGACATCCAAATACAGACTGGATATTAGAGAATATTATGACATTAGTGTCAATTTTGTTAGATGTGAAAATGGTGGTTACACAGTAAAACAGATGCATTCTAGAGTATTTTTGGAGTAAAGCATAATGTCCATAATTTAGCATGCTCCAGGAAAAAAAAGAATGAAGCGAATAAGGTAAAATGTTAACAACTGTTAATCTAAAGCAAACAAACAAAAACAAGTCACCACAGCTTGATTACCTTTTCTGTCCAAAGTACTAAGGTTGAGAGCGCAGAAGACTATTTAGATCTACTGTATAAGTGAGGAGCCTCAAAGTCTTTCAGGATATCCGTGAAGAAGCATGAGCTTTGGAGTCAAGGCAACCTGACTTCAAAACATCAAACCTACATTCCTGGTTATTTAACACTAGGAAGAGTCACCTAACACTTTCCTCATCTACAGATCCTAGGTATCACTCACCTTATTTGAGCTGCTAACGGGGTTTAAATGAACTAATGTTTGCAAAATGCCTAGCCTGATTATAGAAGCTGCTCTATAAAATAGGGGTTCCCTTTCCACCCACCAACCCTTTTCACAAAGAGAACGTTAGACAAAAAAAGGAAGAAATTGTTTCTGAACAAATGTTAACATAAATAATTGTAACTAAGCAGAGACATCCAAAGAGTAAGATGTCTGATGTCTCCTCTCCACTCTGAAAACTCCTGTGACTTTTCATCCTAACAGTACCTTCCTCTCTAACTGATCACCCTTTGTATCTAATTCTCCTTACCCCTCATAATCACAGGGTAACTGATTTTCCCACGTTTGTCTTTCCCACTAAAATGGAATCTCCTCCTATGGGGCCCTGTTTCCTTCATCTATCTCTACAACTTCATATCTGAATGGATTTTGAGAAAAGGGCATGAATCCTGAAGTGCAAGGGAGGAGAAAAAAAATTCAAAGTCCAAATCAAAAGAAAATTTGCCACATGTAGTTCACAGTGGCTGGACTATCTCATATTTGATTTGAGGAATCACATTTTAATAAAAGGCATTCATACAATGTGCAAGAGTGACTCGAACTGTAACAGGCTCTGGAAACATGCTTCCAGAAAGGAATGACTGACTTCAGGGGTAGAAAGTTGTGGTAAGATCAATCTAAAAGGCAGGCTACCAATCAAAATTGAATTGTGTTTAGGCAGTGCCAAAAGGCAGAAGAATATGAGAAATTAAAGGAAAGTGGCTTCAGCTCAATATAAAGAATTAACAATCAAAAGTTATTTATTAAAAAAAAAAAAAAGGTGGGGGGGGCACAACCCTCAGCAGTTTAGCGCCGCCTTTGACCCAGGGCCTGATCCTGAAGACCTGGGATGGAGTCCCACATCAGGCTTCCTGCATGGAGCCTGCTTCTCCCTCTGCCTGTGTCTCTGCCTCTCTCTGTGTGCCTCTCATGAATAAATAAAATCTTTTAAAAAAATTATTTATAAATGGAACTGCTTTGAAAAAATGGTGAACTTTCCAGAAGGGTTCAAAAAAAGGCACCAGCTAGCGAAAGGAAATCCCCATTGAAGATGAAAGGAAGACTGAGTATCTGACCTGTAAGATGCCCTCCAGCCACAGGGAAGTAATAATAAATGGATGTTTCACAAAAATACACTCAAATCTTATGAGCTCAATGATCACACATAATCATTTCACATCAATGATCAGACAGTACATCTTTTTTTGCAAAAGTATTTGTGATACACCAAGTATACAGTTGGCAATCTACATATAACAGGAAAAATCAATATGGCACATGATCTCACTAGTTCAAAGAAAAAAAGCTATTTTTGATAATTCTATCCTTGCAAGTCCTAATTTATAGTATCAAGTATGTTCACTTGTATTGAAGTCCACAGTTCTTTTGTAATGTACCTTCTTTTTTCTTATCAAAGGCAGATGAGAAAAGGGAGCAACTAAAAAAAAAAACAACCTGTCAAACATCCATTTATTTGGGTATGTCACACGACCAGTAGCATTTATATAATGCCCAAAAGTTTACGATGGGCTTTCACATACATCATTGTGTGCACATACAGAGCTACTAAATTTGGTTCTCACAACTACCTTTTAAGTTAGTAAATCAAGTATCATCATGGTCATTTTAGAGATAAGAAATGGAGTCCCAGGAAAAAGGCTGAAGTAAGTTAAACACATGACTCTTTCACTAGTAAATACCAGAGTGAAGACAACATATCCAAGTTTTCCTACTCCAAATCCAGAACTCCTAGCAGTCACTGGTTTTCTATGTTACCTCATATGAAGAGTCAACACCAAAAGATACTAAGAAATTAGTGTTTTCAAAGACCACTGGTATGTCCATACTGGTAGTGCCCAAACCCATACAAAGGTGATACAACTGAACTACAACTGCCTATTTTTAATTTGGGGTTGGGGATGGAAGGAACCCATAAGGGGGCTAGGATGGCACAGGGACATAAAATACTGAAGAAAGCTGTAAGTCACTTGGTTCTGCCAGTAACTGTGGACAAGTTATTAAATCCCTTGGCATTAATTTTCTGAGCTCTAAAACATGGTAGTTCCTCTTCAATAAAATTCTTTCTACAGAGTTGGTACATACAATCTAATAAATACAAAAGAACTAAATAAAACTCTTCAACTGTCCACTTATGAAAATCCTCTCCTAAGGTTCCTTTTAATGTTTCGCAGTATTCGGCACAGTAAGACACCAGAAAATGCTTAATCTACTTTCACTATTAAGACAAATTTCAACTGAGACCCTTACCCCAACACCTCCCAACCCTGCTGGTAAAAGCACAAGAACTAGGACCAAGTTTCACTTAACAACATGTATTTCTTTGCTTTATGAAAAGCAAATTCAATGAGGAAGGTAATCTTAGAGAAATCATTTTTTTTTTGAGAAATCATTTTAAGTCTAAATTTTATTCTACCATTCTATCATAGGTGCGTGATTCTTACGATCCTTTAAATTTTAGCATGTTAAAAAATAACAAATACTACATTCTAAATTTACCAAAATAATTTCCAAAAACAAATTCTAGTCTAAAAATGACTTACTATTTGAAGCTTGATTGTTTTCCCATCTAACTCTATAGTTCTTATTTTGAAATCCACACCAATTGTGCTGATGTAGCTTTCTGTATATGTATCATCCTGAAGGAAAAAAAGGTCAACAAATAAAATTAATGTTCAACAGAGGAAATAAGAAAACATGTCAACTTTTATCTACGAAGCTGAAAAAGCTTATAAGCCATAACATGTTGAGAACAGCTACTTTATCCCACTCTAGTACTCAGTTCATGTTCAGATTACAATACATTGTTTAATAGTAGTTTCTTCTTAGGATTTTCTAAAGAACTGTCCTCTAATTTTACAAACCTCTCTAGGCAAATTCTTTACATACATCATATCAAAAGAGGTCGCATATTTTCATTGATTACAAATGATTTTTCTAATCGCCTAATCAGCAAAACTCCTGCTCCTCTGACCCTCCATCCGATGTATTCACCACAAAGAAATGATCATGTCATTCTCTTCCAGTTTTTTTAGAAGTCAATTTTATTTCCTAGCTATGACTTTTAAAAATCAAGATATAATGTATATACCATAAAATTCACTTTTTTAAAGTACACAACTCAATGGTTTTTAGTATATTCCCAAAGTTGTGCAACCATAACCATTATTTAATTGCAAAACATTGTTATCACCCTAAAAGGAAACACTGTTAGTAGCAATCGCTCCCCATTTCCTCATCTTCCCTTTAACCCCAGAAACCACTACTAATACACTTTATGTCCCTATGGCTTTGTATATTCTGGACATTTCATGTGAATACAATCATGTATGTGGCCTTTTGTGTTTGCCTTTTCATTCAGCATAAAGTTTCCAAGGTTCATTCATGTTACAGCATGTACCAGCACTTCGTTCCTTTTTATGACTGAATAAGTTCATTGTGTGGACAGACAACATTTTGTGATCCATCCATCAGCTGATGGACATTCAGGTTGTTTCCACTTCTTGGCTACTATGAATAATGCTGCTATGAACATCTGTGCATAAGTTTTTGTGTGAACAATGTTTAAACCCAAACTTTTAAAATTGCACCTGTTTTTCTCAAGTATCTGTTATTCAGAACGGAAACAAAACTTTTAAGTGAAAATGTTTTTCAAAAAGATATGTGAATAGAGAAATGAGGCTATCACCACCTAAACCCACTGAATAATCTTAAAGATGCAAGCACAAAGCAACACCTACCAAGTACTCTGCTAACGAAGATGGGCCTAAATCTATTAAGAGCAGCCCTGTCTAACAGGGCTTTGATGATGGAAAGGTTCTATAATCTGTGCTGGTCAATACAGTAACCACTAGCTAGTGAGAATAAGGAACTGAATTTTAATTTTTATTCAAATTGAATTAAATTTAAATAGCCACATGAGGCTAGTAGCTACTATAGGAATATCACAGTTCTGGGGCTTCCAAATACTGTGTAACACAAGAGATAAAGGATAAGTTTAAAGTAGTCACAAAGAAACAAAGTGACAAATCTAAAATGTTGGATAACATATATAACAACTGCCTAAGTTCTGTGAAAAGTAAAAGACACGAAAAATACATAAAATAAAAAAGGAGGCTGGAAAAACTCTAAGATTTAAGCAGCAAACAACCAAATGGAATGTACAGACCATGCCTGAATCCTGACTGAAACCAACTATGATACCATACATACTTCGGCGACAATCAGTGAAATTTATTTTGTAAGCTGACAATTGCAGTATTTTATAAGAAAATGACCAGTTTTTTACATTTTTTTTAAAAGATTTTAAGTAATCACCTGCAATGTGAGGCACGAACTCACAACCCCAAGATCAAGAGTTGCATGCTCCACCAATTAAGCCAGGCAGGCACTCCAAAAATGTCGTTTTTAGAAATGCATAATAAAGTACATAGGAGTAAAATGACACATTTGGGATTTGCATTGTAACACTCCAAAAGAGAAGAGAAGATAAAAAGAAGAGAAAAAGAAGAGAAGAAAAGAAAAAGAAAAAGAAAAAGAAAAAGAAAAATGAAATCAGTGTGGGCAAGTCTCAGGAATGATGAATGTAATGTATACATGAAATTAAAACAAAAACGATCTCTTAAGAAAACTGTAAAATGTGATGAGAAAGAGTTCCAGGTGGCCAGAGGTAGCTATGCACATGCAGAATCACTGGGTAAAAGGATATTTTTAAAGCACTGAATGCAATGTGACAAAATGCTGGGTCACCATTACTAGGCATTCATTTTTTTCAAATCTTCTTTTTAATTGAATGTCTGATAAGTATCAGGTACTACAGAAAGTGGATGGAGAATGAGTGCATTCACTTAGCACTCCCACAACAGGTACTTTGTTTTAAGTACTTATTATAAATGCTTTGTCAGAATTCTTTTAGGTCCCTAATGTGCCTTACTTGCAAGCCACTGCGCCACTGCACATGCTCTTCCTTCTGCCCAAGTTTTCAACATCTCTTTCTGCGTACCTCCTAATCCCCAGCTCCTGGGTCACAATTTTTATTCATTCTTCGATGCTTAGCTCAGGTACTACCAACTGTCCAAATGTTCTTGAACTCCTTGGCTAACAGGGATTCTTTCCTCTGTGCTCCTGCAGCTTATACATTTCTTTATTATACCCTCTGCAACTCATCTCTATTCTAGGGGCCCGGAATCAGTATTTCTTAAATGCTTCCTGGGCAATTCTACTGTGCAGGTAGGCAGTACTGAACACCTGAGACTTAGATCAAAAAGCATCCCAGAGAGGATTTTCTCAGACACAAACACCTCAGGCTGTAACTATGTTCATCGAGAGATGCCAGATTCTTCCAACATAACCTAGCACTGCTGATTTAATATTAGGGATGATTCCTGATTTTACTATTTACCAATTTAATAAAAATTAAGTACTACCTAATTTTAAAGTCCGTGATTTCAAATAAAACTGAAATTTTCATATTTATTGTCAATTTGTACTTCTTTTGTGAACTGCCTGCTTGTGTAGTGTTTGCCCATACTTCCATTAGGATAAACATCCTTTTCTTATATATTGAGACTATCATCCCTTCCTCATAATATGTATTTTTGCTAGTATCGTGTTTCCTAACATTTTCATGGATGTGACATTAATTTTAATGCAATCAAATTAAAAAACCGTTTCTTTCCTGATATGTTTCCATGTTAGAAAATATTTTCATACACGATTAAAGAGCCACCTATGGGGGGGGAATAAAAAGAGCCACCTATGTTTTATTCTAGTAGTTCCTTGGTTTCACTGTTACATATAATGAAATTATATATTTTTTAAATGATATTAATATAGTCACTCATCAGAAAAGTCACAGTATCTGGCATGCTATCAAACTCATAGTGATGAATTTTAAGTTTTCTAAACTTCTAATTTTCCCTTGAAAGCTTGAGTTTCATTACAGCAAATGCTATCAGATATTTTCCTTCACAGACAGTCTCAGTTGATTTGAGGAAATGTCTGTGCAATACCACCAAATTCTACATTACCAGTTTGTCCATTCTTTCAAGTAAAACAAAAGAAACAAAAAAAAAAAGGAAAAAAAACAGCTATTTCAGCTCACAACTCAAACACCTATACAAGTGCTTTAATCTTCAAGACAACCAACTAACATACTTCAGTCTGCAGTACAATGTACTCCTCATTTTTTTTTCCACACACAACATTGAAAAAAACTCAAGGATCAAGATTTTTAAAAATTAATCATTTTTACTGTTCTCATCGGACACTCTTAAGTGAAAATCCACCTCCCCACCACCCACCCCACGAATACAGGTAAATACTATGACTATGAATACAGTTCAGCACTTAGCACTGCCTTATTGTGGTGATGAGGCACCAGCAATTTTACCCACCACAGCATTTGCATCATCAGAGCAAATGTCAACACAGTGAAAAAGGCAAATGTCTTTTGTCTTAGTACTAAGTAAGTACTTACTTAGTAAATACTAATGGCTTAGTATTATTAGGATAAAAGTTTTAATCTCATGGACCCTCTGAGAAAGTCTTGATGATCCCCAAGGGTCTTTGGTCCATACTCTGAGAACCAATGACCTAGACAGTGAGAAGGAAAACATGCTAAATTTGAAGGCAGTTGATAAAGACTATGAAGGAGACTGTGGATTCTATTCAGTAGGTTCAAAGTTATATACCTATTCGTAAAGTGCAGCATATAGAACACTATGCCACTGTCAAAAAAAAGTTAGTACCAGGCCCTTTTTCTTGAATTCTACTAAAATTTTAGTTGAAAATTCATTTTTTCATCAAGTCACTTGAACATAGGCCAACTATTTGAACTCTACCAAGAGTATTAGACATTCTAAGTTTAATAATCACGCTTTGCTGAATTTCTTTTAAAAGCAAAAGCATTTCTTCTACTTTAAGAGTCTAAGATATCACTGGGAATATATGCTTGGAGGCTTTTAAATATATCAATTCTGGAAGAACTACTTTAATCTGAATAAAATTGTTTAATACTTTGTCTACCTAGAAAACACACACGGCATTAATTTCTTTAAAGGCATTTCAATTTCAACTTACTGCAAACCTAAGAAGGAGGCAAGACTTTCCAACCCCAGAGTCGCCAATCAGAAGTAACTTGAATAAATAATCACTGCAAAAAGAAAAAGAAGATTATATTAATAAAAAGCATACTGCACTGTAAGTTCTACAACAAAAATATAGCCAAGAATAATAGCTCATCCGAGGACTTCTGAAAGGCCCATAAATGGCTTCAGAAGCCAAAACTGCAACCAATAGCAGAAACCCTTTTTATGAATCACTGGACATGACAGAATTATGTAAAGTTAAGATATAAGCAATGCCACCCATGGTCTCTTGAGATCAATGAACTTCTACTTCCAAGGAAGGAATGAAAGAACATATAAGTAATGTGTACTCCTGGAGAGCCCAAGAGACTTACGCTAGATAAATCCAACTCCTCTGCACTATTAGAATACAGGGAGTTAACTTTCCACTGTTTTTGCCAATGAAACATAAATCTTTCTTTCAAATTCCAAGACCAGATCAGTATTTCATAGCAATACTCCAATGAAGGGGCTTTTACAACCCTTTCCTAGCATCTAAGTGGAATTCTCCCCATTAAAAAAAAAAAAAAGGATCATTTAACTTCTGAAAACCTGTATTAAAATATTTTAGACTAGAGATGTGGTAAGATCAAATGCTGTTTATGTCAACACACAACAGGAATGCTTCCTAAGTGTGCTACAAATTATATTATGGTTAAATGAAATTAGTAATCAGTTTTCCAAAAATCAACTTTTCCAATTACCATATTCTTCATTTAATTGATGAGAGTTTCTGATAATTTAAGGTTCACAGCTACTATAAATAATATGAACAGTTGAGCAGTCTTCTCTGCAAAGAGATAATTATTGCTAAAGACTACTTTTGTTCTCTTCCAAACCATCAGCTTTACTACATGACCAGAGAAACGGAAGAGAATGGCAAACAAAATCAAAATTGAATACACATACCTGGAGAGTGCAATTAATAGCATGTTATTTGCATTGGGGCATTTAAAATTACCTACAACTAAAAAAATAACAAAATCACCTACTACTGTAGTAGCTTATCTCTAAATTATTAATTTCCAAATGTTCAAGAGAATTCAGAGATTTGAGACTGCTTAAAAACATTTCTCTATAATTTATGAAACAGAACACAGTAAAAATATTGACAAAAATATGCAAATCTAAAAATAGAGCACACAGGTGAGAATTCTGGTATAGAGAAAGAATAATTTAGCAACCGGTCAGACTTTACACCTATTTTTCCTTCATTCCCCAAGAATTTGGATTTTCAGTCTACAATATAATTTGACTTGAGTGAAAAAACTGTATTATTCTAGTTCAGGAATCTATAGAGTTACAACTGTTAGTAATCACTCTTCCACTTTAGATTTTCTAGCAAACCCTATTCACTGTTCTCAAATCAGAACTTCCTCTAGTTTTTTTCATGTCTAAATATTTAGACACTGAATATTTTCTCCTTGTAAGTAGTCTAGAGTTTATTTTTCCCTACTCTTATGTCTGACATACCTTGTCTATAAACTGAATTATTATTCTGTGTATCCAAAATCTAGCATTGTACTTTTACATAGCACATGCTAACACATTAAAGAACATTTTAATTTTGCATTTTTTTAAAGATTTATTTATTCATAGGAGACAAAGAGAAAGGGACAGGGAGAGACACGGCAGAGGGAGAAGCAGGTTCCGTGTAGGTAGCTCGATGTGGGACTCGATCCCGGGTCACGCCCTGGGCCAAAGGCAGGCATTAAACCGCTGAGCCACCCAGGGATCCCTAATTTTGCATTTTTAATCAGGTCTCTTTCATTGTAAAACACTACTAAAGATGATCTACAGCCAACCTTGATTAACATTTTGGGCAAAAAAACTAGGGGGAAAAAATGGATGGGGCCATGGCATGTCAAAAGGACACAGGAGCCAACCTGAAAGAAAGTTCTCTCGCTGGCCAAAGCAGAATAACTTGAGCCACAAAATAAGCAACCATGAATATGGGGTTATAAGCCAAAGAATAAAATAAAATCCACGAATTCATACTGGTTATCAATTATTAAATAAAAAAGTGGGATAAGAGACTAATCTTCCTTACTTACAAGAGTCCAAATAGTATGTGTTGAAGGAATTCAGAGGTAGAAACTCATCAATAGATCACCACAGTAATAACTGCTACAGGCAAAATCCACTGGTGAATGCTAAAATTTGTGAATGAAACTTCAAGGAGAAACAAGATATTTACATGGCCTCAAAGTATGTCCCACCCCCAAAATATCACTGTGGCAGCTTTAACATATACCCACAGATTCTTTGAATACTCCTCCCTCTAGAGGATGAACTTAATTCCATTTTTGCTGAGTATGGGCTCTTAATAACTGCTAAGAGTATGGAAAGGGAAATACAGTAACTTTACAAAGTAGAAACTTGACAGACACCACCTTAACTGATTAAGGTGAGTATCACCAGGAAAAGATCACGTTGATATCATGTACCTTCTGAGATGACGTGATGAGTAGAGTGCTTCACCTTTACAGTATCTTCCCCCAAAGTCCATAACCCCAGTCCAGTTATGAGAAAACTCATACAAATCCAAATTGAAGGACATTTTGAGAAAATACGTAATAGTACTCTTTGGAAAGTGACAAGATCATGAAAAACAGGACACTCAGAAACTCACAAACTGAAGGAAGCTAACACACAGCACAACTAAATACGACATGGTATCCTGGACTAGATTCTGCAACAGAAAACAAACAGTAACAGAAAAACTCAAGAAATTAGTAATAAAAGTCTATAGTTAATAACACACCAATGTTAATTTCTTAAATGTACCTTGGTATGAAAAATGTTAATATTGGAGGAAGATAGGTAAAGGGTATATAGGAATTCTCTGTACTATTTTTACAACTCTTCTATAAATCTAAATTTATTTCAAAATAAAAAGGTTTTATTTTTTTTTAATTTTTATTTACTTATGATAGGCACACAGTGAGAGAGAGAGAGGCAGAGACACAGGCAGAGGGAGAAGCAGGCTCCGTGCACCGGGAGCCCGACGTGGGATCTCCAGGATTGCGCCCTGGGCCAAAGGCAGGCGCCAAACCGCTGCGCCACCCAGGGATCCCAATAAAAAGGTTTTTTAAAAAAAAAAAAAAAAACACTAAGTATGAAGACATTAGTGAAATGGGTACAAAACCACAATCTTTTTGAAAAGAGTTTTTATTTTTTTTTAATTTTTTTATTTATTTATGATAGTCACAGAGAGAGAGCGAGGCGCAGAGACATAGGCAGAGGGAGAGGGAGAAGCAGGCTCCATGCACCAGGAGCCCGACGTGGGATTCGATCCCGGGTCTCCAGGATCGCGCCCTGGGCCAAAGGCAGGCGCCAAACCGCTGCGCCACCCAGGGATCCCTGAAAAGAGTTTTTAAACCTAAGAGAGACATCGTGTTTCTTCATGTTTTCTCAAGTTAAATCAACACAAATAAAAACTTAATACCTGCTTTTGAGGCACGAGTATTTTTATTTTTTATTTATTTTTTAAAAGATTTTATTTACTTATTCATGAGAGAGAGAGAGAGAGAGAGAGAGAGAGAGAGAGGCAGAGACACAGGCAGAGGAAGAAGCAGGCTCCATGCAGGGAGCCCGACGTGGGACTCGATCCCGGGACCCCAGGATCATGCCCTGGGCTGAAGGCAGCACTAAACCACTGAGCTACCTGGGCTGCCCACAAGTATTTTTATTATCAGAGAAAATTCTTTTGAGCTGCTTGAACTTAATAGCAACGCAAGCAGATATTATTTTAATTTAAAAAAGAGATAATTCAGTGAGAAAGCAAAGAAAGGTAAAACTGACACAGATTAAGGCTAGACGGGTAGATTCAGGGAAATTAACAGCCTTTAACAACTGGATGGTGGGGCATCAAAGATAATAGCAAGTGAAAAATGTTTTGCTATCAGTTTTACCTATAAGTCGATTCGTCGTCTACTTTGGCATTATTGGAGATTCTTTATGTCCAATATTTAAGATCTGAACATAATCTTGATACCTCTACCATCTTTGCATGCAAGCACTAACAGAAAGTTTCCTGTACCTTTTGTGAGAGTATGAAACATTGCACTTTTAAAAAGTCACGAAAATAAACTTTGGTTCAAAATTCTACTTAGGTAAAATGGTTTCCTTCTCATGGAGTTACCAAACTACATACAAAAAATATGTAGTAAGGGATGAATCTGCTTATGTCGGAATCTAAAATGCTACTGGGAATTCTAAACCCTCTAAAAGGACTGTTTATGTGAAACACTCTCATTGTGAAAAGATTATATTTTGTTTAGTATAACCCATTTCACATTGTTTTAAATTTTCACAAACATAAAAAATGTGGGGGAAAATGGACACGTCTAAATTTTAGGATTACAATTGATATTTTCTTTTTTATACTTTTTTTGCAGTCTGCAGCAAGTCCATGATACTCTTAGAGCCAAAAAACAACAAAAAAATGTTGACAAGAGGAATAAGTTTTAATCAGAGGGTTTTTTCAAAGACTTAATATCTTTGCAAGTTTGCCCAGAGTAACTGACATAACACAAATGATTTCTAAGTAGGTAGAGCAGGGAAAGTAAATTTGTTTTTTCATCTGGAACAAATTCACTTGCATGATAGGAATCATGTTATTTTGCCATTTTATAAATGTAACTTGAAAATAGCCTAAAACTAAGCTTACATATAAAATTTAAAACAAAATTATGACTGATATTATGACGTAGTGGCCAAACAGATTTTAATTCACTATTAAACTATATACACTATTAGACTTTGGGGTATGGAATGATTAATTAAAACTTGGGCTACAGTTTAATTGTGTCTGAACCTACTTGGTCTTCTTCACTCATCTTAAGTATGCTCCACAGAAAACAATTCAAAATTGACCATCAGGCTGGAGAAGCGGTAACAACTTTTAGTTCTTGCACATATTTGTACGTTGATTTTTAGAAAGCACATATTACTTTGAGGATTAAACTAAATAAAAAACAAAATAAACCTTCAGCTATGGACAAAAGCAGTCTGTTAGTCAAAATAAACAGTCAAAGAACCAATTATCAAGAATCTGAGAGTACAAGAGTTGTTCCTCCAAATTTAAGGAAATAGCTCAGCAATTTTTTAAAAACTGTCCCCATAATCTACTCCTAATACTACACATTTTTTCTTTCATAATTAGAGACAATTAATTAGTTTTCCAGATTCCATTTTAGCTCTATTTAGAACAGTGTTCCAAAAATTCAAAGCTGGAATTATGAAAATGAAGTTTGGTAGTGCTAAAGGAAGTGCCAAGTCATACATGAGGACAAGAAAGTAGATAGATGGTTCTTACAACCTATAAAACAAGTATTTGCTGAAAATTATTCCAAGGAGGAGGTGTATCATCCACTACCTCTTTTACCTTTCAAAGCCTGCATGGGTTTTACAGCTGGAAAGACCTGTATTTGAATCCAGGCTCCATCGCATACCAGCCGTCAGGTCTTGAGGCAAGGGACTCCCTCACCACAAGCCTCAATTCCCTCATTTGTGGGAGATTCTATTAGCACCCTCTACCACCCAATTAGGCTTCTCGTCAGAATTAGAAATAATGCCTCTAAAACCTGTAGCACAGTATCTGGCACATTACAGGACCACACAACAATAAGTGGCTATTATTATTCCTCCTCCCTCTCCAAACTGCAAGGTAACTTGATGGAAACCTTCAAGAACTGTGACATTACTTTGAAGCTATTTATCCAAAGCTTCTGTTCAGATGATAGGTGACAAAATGTCACAGGAGTTTACCAGAGAATCTCAGGCAAAAGTTTAAAAATTACACAACTAACAGTTATAAGTACTATGATCACACTAGTCACAACTCAGAAAGTCTAGTAACACTTAAAATAGTAACATGGTCTGCAGCAAATGTGCCCTCTCCAGCAAAAGAAAAGCAATTCTCTGCTTCTTTAGCTTTACTCACAAAAAGACATCCATGACTTCTAAGACTCCAAATATTCAACAATAGTCATGAGGATAGAAAAACCAAGAATGGATGCAATAATTAACTTCAAGCCTAAAGCAGCTTTAAATATCAACCCAACACAAGATGTGGAGAAAATCAAAGACCATAATACGTACCTCATAACATGTACTTCATAAAACCTTAACATTTCTAAAAAGACCTAATCATGAATTTTAAAACAAACTGACCACAAAAATGTTAGTCGCCTAATTAACTGGCTCAAAATTTAAATTCCTAGAGTTAACCACACATCTGTTAAATTAGAAACAGCATACTATAACTGTGAAATCACAGGCCCTTGAGTTAAAATTCCAATTCTGCTACTTACTCTGAATGCCCTTAGGCAAGCCATTTAAACTCTTCTCTTCCTCTGTTTCCCCATTTGTATAACGGGACACTGTTTCTTCAGAGGATTGAGGAAATAATGTACATACATAAAATTTCTGGCTGGTGGTGACAACTCAAATTGTTAGTTGTTGACCACATCCCATGACTAGCACACCAAGGGTTCTGGAGAGTCCTCCTCAGTGCTCTGTCACTCTCCAGCTAAGCCAAACATAAGTAAAACTTTCTGTTAATGACAGAAATCACACCTCTTTTCTCTAAATCTTTTGTGCTATTTAGCCATCCTATTCTTTATTTTTTTTTCAACCTATTCTTTAAAAGTATCTATCACAAGATGTAATTTGTGCTAATACTGTGATATTGATTATATTTGAGGATGAGTAAGCACGTGGGAGCAGAGTCCATGTTTCATAATCAAAACAACAAAAACAAAAACCCTTCCAACCCCTAGCATACTCTTTCTTGGTGACAGAGAAAAGGCTGGATTTTTTCTTTACCGAGCTTTTTTCTAAGGTTAAATTAACTCTGTAAGTGTGTGTGTGCGTGCACATGCATGTGTATACACACACATACTATATATGCATTTACAGGAAGATTTTTAAAAATCTGTACTGAAAAAATTGTTAAGGTAAAAAACAGACATAATTGTGTGATTATGTGCAAAAAAAGCTTTAGAATTGAAACTACTTGCCATTTACATATATTCCAACCTTCTTTATTAGAATATACATGTCAAATAACATCTTCATAGTACTGTACAGTTTACCGTTGAGACTCAGAAGTGAGGTGGTACTAACCATATTTTATGGATAAAGAAACAGGCTCAAAATGCATAAATAGCTTGCAGATGTAAGTGGCAGTCTGAACTTAAACCCAGGGTTTATAACTCCAAATGCTATTTTTTTTATCATATGACATCCTTCAATGACATACTTTATATACTCAGATGATAAAAATATCAGTAAGTTAACCTAAAGGAATGAATCAAATCATCTATGAACTAGCACACAGGACCTGACCAAATAAAAAGTGTGATTCACTGCCTAAATTAATTCAGAACATCTGTGTTAGTAGGGAATAAGTTGAGCTTAGCTCAAAAAGCATGGTAAATTTTAGAGCTCAGACTTCATTAGCTTTAGTAAGTGATGAACTCAACTGCTCTTTATGAAAACAAGTATTAGCTACCAATCTACAAATAAAGCACTAAATAATTATCCACAGTGTGCACAAAGTTGCTTCAAATGTCCTTTTGTAAACCTAGCTACTCAACTTATAAGTTTCATCAAATGCTTAAGACTATAATAAACTTGGCTAGGCATTTATCCTATCTACATCCACATGGATTCATTTTTTTTTAAGATTTTATTTATTTATTTATTCATGAGAGACACAGAGAGAATGAGAGACAGACACAGATTCTGAGGTAGTAAAGATACTAGAGATAACCTATTGTTCTTAACGCAAATGCTAATGTTCTGTGAACTTACTAGTATGCCTCATTTCAAGGCTCTTAGAAATGTGTGAGAAATATCAGAAAGGGAGACAGAACAGAGTTAGAAAGACTTCTAACTCTGGGAAATGAACTAGGGGTGGTGGAGGGGGAGGAGGGTGGGGGGTGGGGGTGAATGGGTGACGGGCACTGAGGGGTACACTTGACGGGATGAGCACTGGGTGTTATTCTGTATGTTGGTAAATTGAACACCAATAAAAATTAATTTATAAAAAAAAAAAGGCTCTTAGAAACAATCATATATTAGTAACTTAATGAGAAACAGAAAGGTAGCATTTAAAAAAAAAAGAGAGAACAGGTCATCAAAATAAAATATGCCCAAAGAAATCTCACATTTTAAAACTAATTAGTAGTTCAGGACCAGATTTTAAATTAAACTGTCAGGGGATCCCTGGGTGGCTCAGCGGTTTGGCGCCTGCCTTTGGCCCAGGGCATGATCCTGGAGTCCCGGGGAGTCCCACGTCGGGCTCCCAGCATGGAGCCTGCTTCTCCCTCCTCCTGTGTCTCTGCCTCTCTCTCTCTCTGTCATGAATAAATAAATAAATAAATCTTTTTTAAAAAAATTAATTAATTGAACTGTCATATTCAGGGCAGCCTGGGTGGCCCAGCGGTTTAGCGCCGCCTTCAGCCCAGGGCCTGATCCTGGAGACCCGGGATCGAATCCCACATCGGGCTCCC
This sequence comes from Nyctereutes procyonoides, assembly GCF_905146905.1. NCBI lineage: Eukaryota > Metazoa > Chordata > Mammalia > Carnivora > Canidae > Nyctereutes > Nyctereutes procyonoides. Next base: position 65,613,995 of record NW_026575049.1, read on the forward strand.
GGTGCATGGAGCCTGCTTCTCCCTCTGCCTGTGTCTCTGCCTCTCTCTCTCTCTGTGTGTCTCTCATAAATAAATAAATAAAATCTTAAATAAAAATAAACTGTCATATTCAGGTCTTCATGTTTTCAAAGAGTAGTATAGTAGTAAACATTCTTTCTCATTTTCAATCTCAAAATCATTCTTAAACTTAAGGTTCTTTAACTTAAGGTCCATTAATAGGCTCAGAAAATATTAACAGCATACACTTTTATGCAAAATGTTATGAGCATGTATGCACAAGGGGAGCAGGTCCACAGAGTTCATCAAATGTTCCTAGGGGTACATGATCATAATGGGTTAAGAATAATTTCCCTATATACCCAAAGAATACAAGACACTAGTTCAAAGGGATACATGCACCCCTATATTTATAGCAGCATTATTTACAAAAACTAAGGTCCGAAAGCAGCCTAAGTGTCATCGACTGATGAATGGCCAAAGAAGATGTAAAATATATATATTTATATATAATGTAATATTGTTCAGCCATTAAAAAAAAAACATTTGGCATTTGCAACAACATGGATGGAGCTAAAGAGTTAATGCTAAGCAAACTAAGTCAATCAGAGAAAAATACCATATGATTTCATTATATGTGAGATGTAAGAAACAAAGGAAAAAAATAAAAGAGACAAATCAAGAAACAAGTTCTTAATTACAGAAAACTAATGGTTATCAGAGAGGAGGGGAGTGGGGGGATGGATGAAACAGGTGACTGGTATTAAGGAGTAAATTTTTGTGATGAGCACGTGATGATGTGTTGGATTACCATATTGTAGACCTGAAACTAATTACACTGTTAACTAACTGGAGTTAAAATAAAAACTTAAAAAAAAAAAAAAAAAAAGAGTAACTGCCCTCAATCAGGTTATTGGGAAAGATCTATAGGCAGAGTGGAAAAGACAAAGAATAATTCCATTTAAGTACTACTGTTATTCATAAGAAATACATTCAGACAAGTTGAATCCATTGCTGTTCCTGGAAAATTTCAATTACATAATTTATTCAATTTCACTTGTAAAGCTCACTAGTTTGAAGCACAGACTACATAAAATGCCCTGTGTAAAGATCTTATGCCAAGTGGCTAGCACATAGAGTAAGGACTCATTAAATAGTAGCTACTATTAAAAAACGGTGTTTCCAAAGAATGGTCCCCCTTGTGAGCAAAGGCACTTCCATTTGACAGGACCTGTCAGAATTAGGAATCCACAAACAGAAGAGTAAACTATCACAATCTTGGATTTAATAAAACAGAGTGTTCTGACCAACTGACCCAACTAGTCACAAAACTAGCAAGAAAAACTTCATTTCCTAGTTCTCCTTTGTACCCCATTTCTTTAATTACTAAAGTCAGTCAACATACCACCACTTGTTCCCTTGCTCCTCAAGACTACTATTTTTTTTCAAGTATCACCCCACCATTACCCTCTTATATTCTGAAACATTCACAGAGCAGTTCCAAAGAAAAGCCAAGACCTGGGTGTTCTTCCCTAAATTCTATTCTAGACATCAAAGAAGCAATAGCAGCTCCACCTTCTACAGGAAAACAGTGGAATAGTCTGACTACTCCCCTCTCCCTGTAAGATTTAAAAAAAAAAAAAAAAAGCAGGCATTTTTTACTAAAAAACTAGAGTTTTTCTTACTAAAACTCTAAAATTGAATTTACAGTGGTAAGCTGCTGAGCTATATATCTAAAATACCTCATGCACTGGCATCCTACACTCATTTTGGTTTATTTTCATCTTAAAAACCCAAGTATTTTTTAGCAAATCTTAAAAAAAAATCTCAAAAACTTTAAAAAAGTATTTTACTTGACCTTAAATATTTTCATGTTAAAGAAAAAGTAGATAATATTAGCAAAAAGAATCTATTCTTAATTATCAAAAACAAAACTATCACAACTGCAAATAGTAAAACTATCATAAATGTATAGTCAGAAGTTGCCAAGAAAACACACATACACAAAATATTGCAAATAGGATATGAACCTAACAGAATGTTAGTACAAAAAAAAAAAAAGAATGTTAGTACCAAAATTACTAAGATTGCTTCTAGAATAAAAAAAAACTGAAATATCCAAGAAATAAAATTACTTATAAAGCAAAATTCTCCTTAAAAGAGAGTTGTCAAGAGAACATTTGATTCTGAATTCTGAAGCTCTTCCATCTTCAACATTATTTTTTAAACTTTAAAAATTTTATTTGGAGTATGTCAGAAACAGTCAACAATTCTCATTTTACCTTAATCATGAAAAAAAATTTGTAATGCAAAATTTCCGTTATCTTCCAATGATCTTATAAAATCGTCTATTCACACAAAACTCTTAAGATTCATTCTGTGGAGATCGTATACAGCTCCTAGAAACTTACACTACCTAAAGAATTACATATGCTGCTTCTCTACAGACATTAAGAAATCATATTGTGAATGGTGAGAATACTGCTAATGAAAAAAGTTGTAAATAAAAATTATATGAAAGCCAATTAGGACATACTCATTAATGAAATTATGCTGACAGATAAAAAACTGATTAAGTTGCTTTTACATTCAAACTCTTATGTTAAAAGACAGATTAATTCGAAACAATGGCGGCAAAAAAAAAAAAAAAAAAGTCAAATGTTCCTAGAGTCTGCTATGACAGAAGAGCAAAGTTTAAGAGACTGATTAAATCTTGAGCTATGATCTTAAACATCACTCCAGAGCCATATTAAAAAATAAAAACAAGGCACTTACTATAAAATTTTTCTGCATTAAAGAACTACAGTTGATCCAAGCAGACTACTATAGACCCTCCTATTGTAAACTGGTATATTCATGTAGGTACACATACTTTATTAACACATTCCTTATAGATGAAGTAGCCAAAATGATTTTCTTGACACTAAAAAAATCCACTAAAAGCTAATGGATTAGAAAAAATGTTTCTGGTATGAGAATAATGTTAAGCATTTCTTAGCCAGTGTGCTGAAATAATCACTGCCTGCTTCAATACCTAGCTCATAAAATCAAAATCTGTCTTCAGATCTCCAGAAAAAAAAAGCTCTGATCTTTTCCATCTACCTTTTCCACTATTCAGATCCACTTCCAGTTGCTTTTTCTTTTTGTTTGTACTTGAAATTCAAACAAGTCATTACCCTTAATTTCTGCCATAAAGGGTTTCATCCAGGGTTGTCATTTCTCCTGTATTAGCCACATAACACAGAAAGTAATCAAAGGGACAGCTTAAAATTTAATCTTTGACTGATATATTTCTTATTCTCCTCACTCCCAAACCAAGCTTACAATTTAAAGATCATAAAGTAAAAGCATTCAATAAAAAAGCTACCAAGAAGTAACCCTATGTTGACCAATAAATCTAAAATCCTGTTCCTTCTTAGAGAACCAAACCTCTTCTTTTGTCAAGAACCCACTTTCATTTCCAAAGTCAGCAGCACCCATGAAGCAGATTTTAAATGTTTCTAAAAGGAATAAACTAGTAGATGATAAACCAAAACCAAAGAACATTTAGACTGCACTTTTAAACACTACCTAGTACACTACTCTTTCCCATCAACATATAATGTGTATGCTATATAATACACATGTATTATAATGAATAATATGCCTAACATATATGTAGCTATAAATGCTAGGTATTAAGACATCATGGAATCATGAAAGGCACTCACCCACTAAAAGTTTTAATTTAAGAAAAAAATAGAAGGTTTTAAAGTTTAGAACAAGGTATTAAAAGTAAATGGACTTGTATTCAGTAATAAAACTAAGAATTTCTTTCCTTCTTTCTTCTATTTTCCACTAATTACTTTTTGATGGTAACAAACTTAATTAAAGAAAAAAAAAAAACCTGCTGAAGTCACGTTATTAAAAATCTGCCTGCTGGTTGCCCTTGTGACCTCCTCTAATAAAATACCCATCACCTCCTCTCACTAGTGCTTTTCCAAAGGTTTTTCCAAACTCCTATGTTACTAGTCTAGAATAGAAATACAGTAGACCTGATACTGGCATATACTTGGTGGCAAAAAAGTATAATTTCTGGGTTTGATTCTGCTAACGTCATTAATTTAATGGATGTTTGGCATGGTATTTACTGAAGAATTACTATCACTGCCATTTATTAATCATTCTTCCTTCTTCCCCCTTGAAAAATCCTCCTCACTCCCTAGTGCTTCTCTAAATCTGTTAATAATTCCCTTAGGATTCTCTTTTCTATAAAATTTTCCTGGAACCAACTAGCCAACCACAATCCTTCACCCTCCTTTGAAATCTTGTTGCTCCTATCCATCCTGTACATTTGGAACAAACTAGATCTACTGGTATTTGACATATATAACGGTTTTCTATACTCCATTATAAACTCCTTGAGGGTAAGGATTGTATTCCTAAATCCCAGCACTATTACGATGCCATACATGTAATGACATAACACCAGCTAGAGTCCTCTTATGTTTTCTTTTACATGCACTTAAATCTCACAACTACCCTGATACGAATAATGACTCCTATTATCCTATTTTACAAAAGAGGAAACAAATTCAGAGGCTAACGTGTCATGGTTCTGTCCAACTAATCGTAAAGATCTACTTATGCTACTTTACATACTTAGCAAATATAAGAAACTCCCTGAACAGAGGAGGTTTACAAGTCTCTGTAAAGTGGTAGATCCATGTACTTTATTGTTGCCAGGAAAACCACCAGATTAGGTACCTCAAGTTCCATTCTCCCTAACTATGCGAAACCAACTTTGTCCTCGGAGCCCTTGTTAAAGAAATTAAAAACTGCCGCCGTGGCCAAATGTGGCACCATGAGAACACCACCCTCAACTTCTGTAAGAACATAAAATTTTAGTGAAATACCACGGCTTCTGTTTAGTGCAAAAGGGGACATTTCTGCTTCAAACCACTGTTATTACAAAACTTGGAAGTCAGAATGCATTTTGCAAGAGCCATGTGACACACACATGACAGTCAGCTAAACTGATGGGTGGACCTTTAGGGGAAATGTTTAGCAGTAACTGACCAAAGCTGCAAATACATTCACAGCTTTTAAAATATCAATTTTTTCCTTTAAAAAAAAAAATTCCTCCCCCCCCCCCAAAGCCTTCTGACGCTGAAGGGGAATACCAATTAAATGTCTGCCAATTATTCATTAATTTATATAGGTAAACCCAAGGAGGAATTTAAAGGGCCATGAAGGAGAGCCCAACGAAGTCTTCCCAAGGAAGGTGAACACCAGTTCCCAGGAAAGGTGCCAGGTGTGTCACATATGCTGCGGGGACTTCTTGAGTGAGCAAGAAAAAGAAATGCATTAACTTTTCATGACACGTCATGGAACCTCACTCCCTATCTTCGAGTATTCAAGCAGGTAATCCAAAACCTACGGATTACATAGAGAGCCCCTTCGTTCTCTCTTTCAATTTGACAGCAGTCTTCCTTTAATCTGATAGTATGAGAGAGAAAAAAAAAAAAAAACGTTCCTACGTCTTAGTTCTTTATTCTTTTCCTCGACCTTACACAAGACCAAATGACTTCAGTGCCCTCTAAAAAAAAAAAAAAAGAAAAGAAAAGAAGAAAAAGAAAAAAAAAAGAAATCTCACAAATGCTTAGGTTTGTAGGGAGGCAATGGGCCCCGTCGTGACTTCTTGGAAAAAAACAAAAACAAAAAAAACTCCAGGAAATAACCTAAACCCCCCCTCCACTAAAAATTTAAAATCTCTGCTCCCCATCTACTCATTTTCCCCCTCCATCCCACGCAGTCCTGAAAAGCATCCGTGTTACCTGCAACCTGGCCAGGGCGGGGTGAAAGGACGGAGCCAACGAGCTCAAGATTTGCAAGTGGGGCTGGCTGCCCACCGCGACGGCTGACAGCTCGGCGGGCGCGGGCGCCGGCCCTGACAGGGCCCTCTAGGGCAGCCCTCCCACCCTAAAAACAAGTCTTCCTTCCAAAGTCACTGCCTCGGCGTGAAGCTACCCCTTCCCACCGCCCCACCCCCCCTCCGAAGACTGTTCCTCCGCCCTGGCCCGGCATTCAAGGCCTCCAACCTGCCCGGGCGCCCCCCCCCCGTCGGCCCCCCCGGCGCCCCCCCCCCCCGGGCCGATCCCTCTTCCGTCAGACAATGGGCCCCGGCTCCCGGCATCTCCGGCCCTACCACCCTCCGCCCGCCCTGGCCGAGGCCCCCACCTCTGCCTCAGCCCTCCTCGCCTCCCCCCCACTTAGGCTTTTCCGGGCTGGCCCCACGGCCCCAGCCGACCGGTGCTCTCCTGCACTCACTATTCGGGATTCATGCTGGACATGTCACTGCAGCCGCCGCCGCCGCCACCGCCGCCCTTGCTGCCGCAGCCGCCGCCCCGACTCTCGACGCCACGGGTAATCGAGGGACAGGAACGAGAACGGGCTGTTCCGGGAGAGCAAACGTCTTCCCCTGCTCCGTCCCCTTAGAACACAATCAGCAGCCGCCGCCACTCAGCGATCGCTTCCACCCAAAATGGCCGCCGGCGAACCAGGAAATAGGAAAGCCTTAGACCGAGGGGTCTTTACCCGGCCCGGAGGGCGGCCGCACCGCGCGGCACGCCGGGAAAGAGAGTTCCAACGCGGCGGCGGGCGCCGAAGGCCTACGGGGCGGCGCGGCCGCCGCGACTCAACTTCCCGCCAAGCCCCGCGCCTCCCGCGCAGGCGCACTCGAGAGCTTGTCGCCCGCCCCATGCCCCACTCGCTCACCTCCCCCCCCCCGTCTTGCCCCTCCCTGCTCCCCGCCCCGCTGACTCGCTGGCTTCGGACTTCGCTCGGACTCCCCCTAGCGGATTGGCTAAGCCCGAGCGGCCCCGGTGATGTCATCAGTGAGACGTGGCAGCTGGGCGCGTCGGCGCCCCAAGGGGGGAGGGGGAGGGGAGGGGAGGGACGGAGGGCGGCGCCGGCCGCGGACTGAGGATGGGGCGGGGGCTGCGGGGGCTGCGGGGGGAGGGGTGCAGCGGTGATCGCGGGGCGCTCGAGGGCGGGGGCGCGGGGAGAATGCGGGCTGCGGATCGCGCCTGGCCAGCGCTTTGCTGAGAGCTCGAGCTCCCAGCTGGTCCCAGGACGGAGGAGGAATTGAGGGGCCCCTCCTGGGAATCTCGGGGGTCCGGAGAGCGCGGAGCTCGGTGGTCTTCCCCTGCCGGCCGGCCCCGCTGGGTCAGGTCCCCGTGCAGGGCCACCGGTCCCGCGCTGGCCGCGCACGTCGCGGTCTCCTTTGCTGCATTGCCTCCCCGCTCCCGGTGCAGCCCGCGTGCAGCCCGGCTCCGACCACCCGGCCGGGAGACGACGGGAGCCTCGGCCTCCTCTCTGCCCCCGCCGCTGGCCGACGCAGCCGGATTGATCTCCCCGAAACCGCGCTGCATCCCGAGCCCACCCCCGTTTTGCAGGGGCTGCGCCTCTCCGCGGCCGCGGTGCAGCCCAGAGTCGGCCCGAAATTCAGGGTCTTCCCGCCCTGGTCCCAGGCTTCAAGCCGAACTGTAATTTTAGCTACTCTGTGCGGAGCTGCTCTGCAAGATTGAAGAGTGATAAGCGAGGGAAGGTGCAACTAACGCCTCGCGGCACGGTGCCTAGAGACTCCGGGAACCGCATTCGCAACATTTCTGAGACCCGATTGATAGTCGTAACTCTTCTTTTAATCAGCTCAGGAATTTAAACCTCCAGTAAACTTTAACACATTATCTTGGGTTGTCTAACTGCAGAGGGCATAGTGTAATAGGTTGTCCAAAGTTTATCTTCCAACTTGCGCTAAGAACCAAGAAAATTGCCTCCTCTGCGAGCGGTTCAACAAAAGCACTTTAAATTCTCATGACACCATAATCTAGAAAGAAGGGAGCGGTGATTCCCCACTTTACTAAACGATGTGCTCCTTAACCCCCAAATTCTGCCCTGCGCCTTAGCTGACAACCTCATCCAACAGGGCACTAGAGTCCCTTGGCATCCTGTCGGGGTCTTCTCACACCAAGAGAAGCACCCTGAATGGATCGATGATGAAAGAAAAGAAGAAAATAAAGAGAGAAAGAAAAAGAAAGAAAGAAAGAAAGAAAGAAAGAAAGAAAGAAAGAAAGAAAGAAAGAAGAAAGAAGAAAGAAAAAAGGAAAAGAAAAAGAAAAAAGAAAAGAAAATGTTTATTCCTCTGGAAAAGAAAATGTTTACTCTTCTGGACGAAAGAAAGAAAGGAAGGAAGGAAGAAAGAAGGAAGGAAAGAAAGGGAGAAAGAAAGAGAAAAAAGGAAGGAAGAAGGAAGGAAAGAGAAAGAAAGAAAAGAAAATGTTCCTCTGGAAAAGAAAATGTTTACTCTTCTGGACTCTGAAAGAAAGAAAGAAAGAAAGAAAGAAAGAAAGAAAGAAAGAAAAGGAAAGAAAGAAAATAAAGAAGGAAGGAAAGAGAAAGAAAAGAAATAAAGAAAGAAAGAAAGAGAAAAGAAGGAAAGAAAGAAAGAGAAAGAAAAGAAAATGTTTATTCCTCTGGAAAAGAAAATGTTTATTCTTCTGGACGAAAAAAAGAGAAAGAGGAAGAAAGAAAGAAGGAAGGAAGGAAATAAAGGGAGAAAGAAAGAGAAAGAAAAAGGAAGGAAGGAAAAAGGAAAGAAAGAAAAAGAAAGAAAGAAAGAAAGAAAGAAAGAAAGAAAGAAAGAAAGAAAAGAAAATGTTTATTCCTCTGGAAAAGAAAATGTTTACTCTTCTGGACTCTTGAGGAAAGAAAGAAAGAAAGAAAGAAGAAAGAAAGAAAGAAAGAATAGAAAGAAGGAAGAAAGAAAAAAGAAGGAAGGAAGGAAGGGAAAAGAAAAGAAAGAAAAAGAAAGAAAAGAAAATGTTTATTCCTCTGGACTCTAAGAAAGAAAGAAAGAAAAAGAAAGGAAAATGTTTATTCCTCTGGACTCTTGTCCCTTCTCACTTATTGTGATTTCACAGAAGAAAAACTGAAAAATCTCCAAAGAACTTACCCTGAACTAAAAATAGTTTTTAACTTTGTCCCTCCCCTTAGGAGTCCACCCCTAAACTTCCTTTATCTATTTCCTTTCCCAAAAAAGAGTTACCTCCTAATTACTTTTAACTTCAGTGAGAAAGAAGTTGTAAGAATTAAAGAAAACTGTACAAACTGTGTAACACTGTGACTTTGGGGCACTTAACATTACCTTTCTCCTTCCCTTAACTCCCCTGGAAGTTTTCAGGGCCCGGGCTATATATATCAAGAACAGAGCATCTCATGGGTTAGTCATGCTGGCGTGATACATGAAGGGATCAGAGGCAGCGCTCGCCTGGGAGTGGTGGGTGGTCATTTCCTGCCTTATGCCTTTACATTAAAGTTTCCTTCCCAAACTTGGGTGTCAGTTTTGCGGATTCACACGTCAATATATTTTATGTTTAGGTGTTTAAGAGTAACTGCTTTTGTAGTTCAGGTTAATAACTCAGAAAAATCCACTAAACTAGCATGGGACTCTGTTGGCTGCCCCATTGCTGAATCAGAATTCACCTTAGGCTATTTGTCCAATTATTCCTTGGCTCATTCTTTTCTTCCTTTTTTTTTTCCTTTCTTTCCTTTCTTCTGGCCTTCCTTTCTGCCTTTTCTTCCTTTCTCATTTATCAAATATTTATGACCTGGCATGTAATAAGTACATTTGGAACTTGTGCTTGGACCCATGAGCAATACAAACGTGAATGATTAGAGCTCTCTGCCTGCAAGGAGGTTACATACAACCTAGTGAGAGAAAGACGGGTACACAAACAAGGCCTATAGGGGAAAATGCAAAAATACATTTAAATGATATGAGGTGTGTGGCACCAAAATTAGACCAATGATTGCCAGGAACTAGGAATGGGAGGAGGGAAGTGTCTACAAAGAGATACAAGGGAATTTTTTGGTCTCACCAAAATATCACTTCATTGTAAAGATAGTTAATTATTCAACTATATGTTTTGCTTGGCAAAACTCGGAGAACAATACACCTGAAAGGGGTCGATTTTGCTGTGTATTAATCATACCTCAATTATGAACCTGACTTTCAAAAAATGATATAAGCTGGAAATACAGAGGAAGGAAACAACTCAAACTATTAGGAAAGCTTTCATGAAGGAGGTGATATTTGAATTAGGCACTGAAAAAAAAAAGTGGTCATTGACAGAAATGGGGAAGAGGGAGCTGTATATCCCAGAATGGCAAAATAATGTGAGCATAATCCTTGAAGTGTGAAGATACACATGTGTTTAAGGAATAAAGACCATAGGCTCCGTGGTAGATAAGGTAGGAGATGTTTAAGTTAAGCTAAGGTGGGGTGGGGCGCAAATGCCTTCTAAGGAGTTTTAGCTTTGTTCAGTAGGCCGAGTAGGTAGTGGAGAGAGCCAAGGAAAGTTCTGAGAAGGAAAGTGAGGTGATCAGCTCAGTGATTGATTGATTGATTGATTGATTGATTGATTGATTCAGTCAATGTTTTAAAAAGAGCATTTTGCAGTTCTTTGGAGACTAGAGGTAGGGAGATTAGTTAAAAGGTAATTAGATTCATTTAGGCAAGAGACCATATGTCCTGATCTAGGATAGTTGCATCCAGAATGGAAAGGAGGGAAGATACCAGAGAGGAGGATGTAGAACTTAAAGGTGTGGAGGAGGGAAGGAACCTAAAGTGACCCAGAGACATTCAGTTTACCTGCCAGCATGGACACCAAGGCCCCAGTTAAAGTCCAAGAACTGAGGGAAAGGCCATGGAAAGGGGTACAGGTGGAAGATTGGCAGTGCTATGCAGTTTGAGGGCAGAGTTAAAGCTGGCCTGGTATAGAAGTAGTAGGACGTCTGGAAATTGTCCTCTTTCTGAGTCAGCATACACACACACACACAAGATTGTCAAAGACAAAACCAGAAAACCCTAAAGACTCCACCAAAAAACTACTAGAACTGATAAATGAATTCAGTAAAGTTGCAGGATCCAAAATCAATCTACAGAAAAATATTGCATTCCTATACACCAACAATGAAGCAGTAGAAAGTAAAATCAGGAAAGCAATCCCACTTATGATTGCAGCAAAAACAATAAAATATCTAGGAATAAACTTAACCAAAGAGATGAAAGATCTATACTCTGAAAGCTGTAAAAGGCTGATGAATGAAATTCAAGACAACACAAAGAAATGTAAAGACATTCCATGCTCATGGGTTAGAAGAACAAATATTGTTAAAATGTCCATACTACCCAAAGCAACCTGCAGATTTAGTGCAATCTCTATTAAAATACCAACAGCTTTTTACACATAACTAGAACAATCCTAAAATTTGTATGAAACCACACACACACACACACACACACAAAAAAAAACCCTGAATAGCCAAAGCAATCTTGAAAAAGAAAAACAAAGATGGAGGTATCACAATTCCAGACTTCAAGTTACATGACAAAGCTGTAGTAGATTTTTAAAAGGCGTTATTTTTAAGTAATCTTTACATTCAACATGGGGCTTGAACACACAACCCTGAGATCAACAATTGCATACTGTTCTGACTGAGCCAACAAGCTGCCCCACGAAGTAGTAGTAATTAAAACAGTATAGTTCTGGCATAAAAATAAACACATAAATCAATGGAACAGAATAGAAAACCCAGAAATAAGCCTACAATTATACGGCCAATTAATCTTCAACAAAGGAGGAATGAATATGCAATTGGAAAAAGAGTCTCTTCAGAAATGTTGGGAAAACTGGACAGTTACATACAAAAAAATGAAACTGGACCACTCTCTTTCACCATACACAAAAATAAACTCAAAACGGATCGAGAAACCTAAGTGTGAGAACTGAAACTATAAAAATCCTAGAGGAGAGCACAGGCAGTAATTTCTCTGACATTGGATGTAAGCAACATTTTTCTGGATATGTCTCCCGAGGCAAGGGAAACAAAAGAAACTTCCGGGACTATGTCAAAATAAAAAGCTTCTGAACAGCAAGAGAAACAATCAACAAAACTAAAAGCAACCTACTGAATGGGAGAAGATATCTGCAAGTGATATATCTGATAAAGTGTTAGTATTCAAAGTATGTAAAGAACTGATACAACTCAACACCCATAAAACAATCCAATTAAAAAATGGACAGGAGATGTCAACAGACATTTCTCCAGAAAGACATCCAGATGGTGAACAGACACATGAAATGATGCTCAGTACCACTCATTATCAGGGAAACGCACGTCAAAACCACAATGAGATATCACCTGACGTCTGCCGGAATGGCTAAAACCAAAAACACAAGAAATAACAAGTGTTGACAAGGATATGGAGGAAAAGGAACTCTCTCGCACTGTTGGTGGGAATGCAAACTGGAGCAGTCACTGTGGAAAGCAGTATGAAGGTTCCTCAAACAAGGAAAAACAGCATTACCATACGATCCAGTAATTCCACTACCTGCTATTTACCCCCAAAATACAAAAACATTAATTCAGAGGGATACGTGCACCCGTATGTTTATTGCAGCATTTTACACAACAGCCAATCTATGGAAGCAACCCAAGTGTTCATTGATAGATGAACGGATAAAGAAGAGGTGGTATAAATATATAGTAGAATATTACACAGCCATAAAAAATGAAATCTTGCCATTTGCAACAACATGAATGGACCTAGAGAGTATAATGTTAAGCAAAATAAGTCGGTTAGAGAAAGGTTTCTGACAGGATCTCACTCATATATGGAATTTAAGAAACAAAACAAATGAGGGAAGGGAAGAGAGATAGAAGCCAAGAAATAGAGTCTTAACTCTAGAAAACAAAAAGATGACTACCAGAGGGGAGGCAGGTGTGGGGAGGGGTGAAATTGGTGATGGGGATTAAAAGTATACTTATCATCATGGGCACTGAGTAATGTATAGACTTTTAAAAAAAAAAGACAAAAGTAGACACTACTTAAAGAGGTCAGAAGAATAGACTTCATTCAGTAGCAACCACGGCCGATAGGGAAGGCTCAGTGTGAACCAAAATTACCATCTGTGAAAGGAGAGACTTTCTAAAGCTCGCATGTGCTAAGAAAAGGCATTGACAGGTTGACAGGTGTTAACGGGGTTGGTCCACGTGTCTAGGCCGACTGGGTTTGTCAACAGGCACTTTCGGCACCTTTGGGATAGGAAGCAGCAGCAAGTTAGAGCAAGGTGCCCGGTGCCCCGCGGTGCCACTGGGCTGCGAGTGAGAGTTTCCTCTTGGAATGTTTGCATTTCAAAGAAACAGGAAGAAGGGAAGGATTTACAATTAGAAGTGTTCTAAAGTGACTACGAGGGGGTTTGGGGACCTCTCTGCCTGCCACCGTGTTTTGGCTAGAACAAACAATAAATTCTCCAGGCAGCACTGAGCTTTCTCAGGCAGGCACTAAGAGGGGCCTGGTTGTCCCAAAGATGTGGCCTTGAGCTGTCAGAAACTATCCTGGTGTTTGTTCAAATCTTGTAAGTGTATGTTGGTGGACAAAATAATTTAGGCTGAGAGTCTGTAGTTTTTATAAGCCAAGGTTGAGACCTACTTGAGAAGAGGGTTCCAAGGAGACTGACTAGAGTTTAGTCAAAGAGAGTCTTTGTCAAGACAAAACTCTGAAATTTAAGATGTCCGGTAATTGTGTAAGAAACATCCCTTTTTGTCAATGACTCTGAAGTACCACATTTGATCTGTAGTGATGGTAGGCAGGAATGGCAAAAAAAAAAAAAAAATCTTACATCAAGTTGGAAAATGTTTCCAGGACTTGAATTTACCAGTTACCACCAGATACCCCTTCCCCATGCCCACCCTTACTTCAAATACATATTGCAAATACACGTTAAACTCATTCTCACTTCAGTTGAAGGTGTTCCCTTCTTTTATTCCACCTTTTCCCACCTTTCCCAACCTATCAAAGACCCCCGTTGCCTTAGGGATGAGAGATACAGTAGAAGTGAGGTTCCCATTCCTTCACCTCTATTTTCTTCCTCCAAAACAGGAGGGTGTAGAGGATGTAGTAGACTCTTGCATCCCTATACCTCCCCCAACCCCTACTTGTAATGACTCTATTCTCTACCCTGAGCAAGACTTTAAGTTGGGTGATATTGAATTGTGTCATCATGTTCCACTAAAATGTGGGGGGAATTGGAGAACCCTGGTACAGGACAATGTTGGAGAATATTTACTAAAGAGCCCTTGTTCCTTTTTAGACCAAAACAAAACAAAACAAAACAAACAAACAAAAACAACTAAGCCCATCTGAGTTAATGACATAGCAGGAATAGAACCCATGTATCCTGACTCCCATTCTAGTGCTTCCCATTGCCTTTAAGGTTATTTGCTCAGACCCCTGGAAAGGAAGTGTCACAGAGCTCTAAAGACGGATAATTGTCTCATGAAATCCAACCATCTTTTTAACACAATAGATGAATGAAAACTGAAATAAGATATCTACTCTATTCAGTAATTATTCTCTGGTGCCCCCAACCGTGCTCTGAAAGTCCCCAGGAGCTAATGCCATCTTCTACATATTGTCCTCTCAGAATGCTACTTATTCCTAAGGACCAACTCCAGTCACACCCCTTTCTGGAAGCCTTCCCTAATGCCTCATACAAAGCTGTCCAGTTCAGAAACCTTGATCCACATATGGCTATTTAAAGGAGTTAAAGTTAAGTTAAAAATTCAGTTTAGTTCCTCAATTGCATTAACCACATTTCAGGTGCTCAACAGCCCTACGTGGCTAGTGCCTGCCATATTAGACAATGCACACTAAAGAACATGAGGAGGAGGGAGGGGCAGAGGGAGAGGGACAAGCAGGCTCCCCACCGAGCAGGGAGCCCAATGCAGGGCTGGATCCCAGGACCTCAGGATTATGACCTGAGTTTAAGGCAGACGCTTCACCGACTGAGCCACCCAGGCACCCTGGAACAGCACTACATACTGTTAGTTATAATTTTTTATGTGTATGTTTAATCTTTTTAGCTAGAGTATCAGCTCCTTGAGGAGTTTTTCAACTCTATATCCCTCCCCAGCTTAGTACAGTGCGTTATACCTAATAAATATCTATTCATTGATTGGCTCCTCAGGAAAGAATTGCCTCATTGGTAAGCTCTAGGATTACTTAAATCTTTTTCCTTTATTCTCAGCCAAAAATAAAGCCCAGCCCATCTTCCCAGAAAGAAGAAAAATGTGTTACAGGCTAATATATAAGAAATTCCTGTCCATCTAGGCATGGTCAGCGGGAAGAAAGGGCAAAGGAAAGGACTGGCCGTAGTGCACTATGCTTGCCACAGATATCAAACTCCAGGCCTACAATATTCTGAAAAGAACCTCTGTCTGGACACCTGGTTCCCTGACTTTTACCTCCCTATAGAGTTGTCCCCAATTTGGAATATTTGTGAGGTCAGGGTGCTGCCAAGGTCACCACAGTGTTCAGCAAATGGCAGGGTGGGGGCACAGGTGTGTCAAATAAAATCAAATCAAAAATTCCCAAAATAGGTGTCAGAACCATTACAGAGGAGTGTGACACCTGTGCTAAAGGGTTCTACGAGCCAATCTGGACCTGTTTCAGAGCCCAGCTCTAGCAGCCTGACCTTCCCCAGCTCTCAACTACCTATCTGATCTCAATCAGGAGGGTTTTGGGATTCAGTCACTGGAGACTCCTCTCTCCCAGAAATCCACTAGCAAGCAGAACCACACTTGACCATATTCAGTCCAGTGTTTTCTTCCCTGTCATCGTCTATGGTCTTCTAATTGTTCTAACTGTAATGCTCGTGCCCTTGAAAGCAGAGAACTCATTGTCATCATTGTCTCGCATCTTTTTTGAAATGATTAAAAGGTGATGTCTGTAAAAATGCCTGCCATGGAAGAGGCCTCAAAATTGTCTCTGTCCCTGGCATCTACCCCTGAGCTAACACCTCCTTTGTTCGTTCCTCCAAGTCTTCCCCCTTCTAAAGGTACAATTTAAAATCTTCTTTCTCTCCATGAACGCTCTCCTTAAACCCAGCAGGAAACCATCCCTCTCACTTCTCAGCTTGCACTACCTCGTTGCTGGACCCCTCCACACTCTATTGGCATGAGTATTATCACCTTTCTGTATATGCATCTTGAGTATTTTATACTTCTTTGGGCCTCCAGGGCTTAGCCCGGAATAGATCTTCTATAAATATGTAGTGTTTGATTTGTTTGTAAAACCAACAAATATATTTTAATAAATAGCTGATTATATTGAGCACACAAGCATCAGTCATCTTTCTCCATAATGGAATATATTCAAGACAAAGGCTTTTATTTTTACTTATTTTTTATTTTCTTAAAGAATTTATTTGTTTATTCATGAGAGACACAGAAAGAGGCAGAGACATAGGCAGAGGGAGAAGCAGGCTCCCTGTGGGGAGCTGGATGCAGGACTCCACCCCCAGACTCCCAGACCGGGATCACGCCCTGAACCAAAGGCAGATGCTCAACTGCTGAGCCACCCAGGCATTCCTTTTTATTTTATTTTTTAAAGTAATCTCTACACCTAATGTGGGGCTCAAACTCACAACCCCAAGATAAAGAGTCTCGGGTTCTGAGCCAGCCAGGCACCCCAGAACAAACCATTTAAAGTGCTTTTCAAAAATACTCATATTCAAAGCACTTTACATAGTGCCTAAGATGTTTTAAGTACTGAGTAAATGTTGATTGAGTGAAGTTTCTAAATAAGCCCTATAGGAAACAAGTCAGTCTTCTGGCCATTTATATTCTAATGTACATGGACCAGTGCATGTATCAGCCATGCTAGTGATGGACAAATCTCAGTAATGGCTCTTCTTATGGGGCATGTTCCCATGCCACTGCCACCATACCATCCATGAGTGGGGCGCTGTCATCTTCATAGGATCGCTCAAATTTCAGTTGACACTCTTTCAGGAAAGCATCTTTTTCCCTTTATTCATCTTAGGTTTATTGGCTAGTGCCCTGTAAATTAGACTGATAGAAAACAGACTGACAATAGAAACATAGAAGTTTATTAACATATGCATCATACATACTCAGAGATGAGCAACTCAAAATGTTTAGAACTTGGCTCATACAGCGTTTCAACCTAAGAATATTACATCTGTAGAAATGTGACAAAAGAAAGGAAAAGACTGGGTTTCTGGGGGTAGCAAATTATGGGAAGGTATATATCTGGGAAATGAATGGAAGATACGGACTAGTTATAAGATTTGTTATGTAGATTCCTCTGGTGTCATCTCTGGGCCAGTAAGTGTCTAGAGGTGTCTCTGATAATTAACTCCTCTCTTCTAGATAGAAAAAAGAGGGGTACATCTTTATAAATTTATGTCCTGCTTTGAGGCAAATAGGCAAATAGTAGAGACTTTTTTTTTGTTTGTTTGGTTTTTTTACATTTGCTTCTTCTCAATTGCCTTCAGCTCAAAACAATCTTTATGACAAAATAGCATATTTTGGGGTGGCATATGCTACTACCCTTCACTCTTCAATTACCCAAGTCACACCGACATATTATGTGCTGCTAGGAACTCATTTTCACTCACTTCTAAAACAATGGCAACCCTATGGACAATTTCTACTTTACATAACTAGTCTGGGCAAATCAAAATCATGAACTAGTAGATAAGCAACTGTATGACAATATGAGGTCACCGTCAGAGCTCCTTTTTTTTAAGATTTATTTATTTATTTGAGAGAGAGAGCAAGAGCGAGGGGTAGGGCAGAGGGAGAGGGAGAGAGAGAATCTTAGGCAGGCTCCATGCTCAGCACAGAGCCCAGTGTGGGACTTGATCTCACAACTCCAAGATCATGAACCCTGAGATCATGACCTGAGCTGAAATCAAGAGTCGGACACTTAATCAACAAAGTCACCCAGGTGCCCCAATCATAAGAGCTCCTTGTAAAACCCTTATAGTCGTGTGATGTTCTCTGAAATTGAGTTAGAACAGAAGGGTGAGAAAGTGGAGCTATCTTCCCTGATTCGTTTTGCCACAAGAGTCTCAACCAGGAAGTCTCATCAGTAAGAATTGTCCTTCTACTTCATGAAATCCAGCTTTGTCTGTCATCTACTCATTGATCCACTCATTCATTCAACAATTATGTATTAAGCACCTATTCTGCTCTGACATGGAGATAAACCAATGAGAAAAACTGGCTGGGTCTATGCCCTTATGAAGAATATAAATTCTCATAAGAGGTATATCAGTCAACTACTAGGTTTCCTCAAATCTAAGGTATCATTGATTTCCATCATGGATTTAATAATACCTTTTCAGGAGGAAAAAGTGCTACCACACTAAATATGCACAGTGATTCGATGTCACCATCACAAATTCCTCTCCAAAAATATCACTAAAGCAATGTGTTGGTATGACAAAACTCAGTTTATTTCTTACCTAGGTAAGGGAAAGCATTATCTAAATAGACTTTGTAGCATCTCAGGGGAGGATAAGGACAAAATTGGGCTATTTCTTAAACTTTAAAAGTCCAGTTTAATGTGAGTCTTTCACTGGAAGGTGGGGGGGGAGTCTTGGTTAGCATCGGATAAGGATCATGATATGATAGTTTAGGGTTGGTACACACAGCAATTGAGACAAGGGGCTCAGAGTCTTGAAATAAAAATTGTCGTTTGATGCTTTGTTTTGAAGAATAGAAGAGTCTTTCAAGCAGATCCTGGAATCAACAATGAAGTCATTTGTAACTTTTATCTTCCTGGTAAAGAGCTGCCTGGAATGGTGAAGTCATGTTGATGTATAGACTAAGCTACTAGATGGTGCCATCAGCATGTGAAAAATATGCCCCTTCAAAAAAATAATTACACAATTAAGGGTATGTAATTATAATTGCAAAACATGCTGTGATGGATAAATATAGGGTACTATGGGAGCATATAACTGGGGCACCTCACCTACTCTGCAGAAGTCAGAAAAAGCATTTTTGAGGAACTTGTGTTTGAACTGAAGCAAAATGATGAATTCAGCAAGTTGAAGAAATGGAGAGGTGGGGGTAGGAGGATAAGATAGCACTTGCAAAGGTCCCATAGCAGGAAGGAATATGGTATATGAGGACTTGTTGAAAGATTAGCAAGACTGGAGCATAGGAAAGAGGCACACAGTGTAGGCCAATTGGCTGGGAGTGGGCAAGAGATTGCTGTCCAGGGCACCAGGGTGGTTCAGTTGGTTGGGTGTCTGCCTTTGGCTCAGATCATGATCCTGGGGGTCCTTGGTTCAATCAACCCCATACTGGCTACCTGCTTGGTGGGGAGCCTGCTTCTTCTCCCTCTGCCTGCCACTCCTGCTTGTGCTCTCTCTCTCTCTCTCTCTCTCTCTCTCTCTGTGTGTGTGTGACAAATAAATAACTAAATAAAATCTCAAAAGAAGAAGAAGAAAAAGAAGAAGAAGAAATTGTTGTCCACTGCTATGCTTCAGAGTGACTTTCTATATTTTTTTTGACTTTCTATTTTTGAGACAAGAAAACACTTAATGCTCTGAGATCTGAAGACAATATCCCCAGAATCAAAATCTAACATTCTCAAAGTTTAAAAAGAGTGATGAGTGAACCTCCGTGGTAGTCTACCATAACAACATCAGATTGAAATTGTTGCCCAACAACAGCAGAACCAGTTCTAGAATATCCTCCTGCTTGTGCTCAGACTTGTGATCAACAGATTATCTTGATTCTGATCTGGAGACTTGGCCATGCCCAAGAGGCCAGATAAATTTAAATTAAGGAAGAAAAGTTATTTCCAAATGTTTAATTTATAATTGAGCAAATAAATATTTTTTAAAAGCCCTGGGATTAAAACTTCTGCTTTATGGTGATTTTTTGTTTTATATACAATTATTCATTAATTCATAAGAGTACTTCAATGATATCTACAGGGTACAAGCCACACACTAAATCTTGACTGAAACTTGCTTTCTGTTTCTTAGGATTCTAAGCAGTTGGGGATGGGTTTAGAACCATGTGATCAATTGAAACTCTTTATTCCGGGGCCTCTTTACTCTAGTTCTCTCTGGCTGCATACAACAATTTGTTATTACCTGCCATGAGTTGACTGGGTTCAACTCAACAGTTTTTGCTTGATGTCTCTCATGCAATTGCAGTTGAAGTCACCTGGGACTGTGATCATCTGAATGTTCAACTAGGGTGAGACATCCAAGATGGCTCACTGACCTGGCTGGCAGGTAATGCTAAATGTGGGTCAGGAGCACGGCTGAGGCTGTCACCCAGAGCACCCACATGTTGTTTCTCCACATCTATCCTGCTTCTCACAACATGAAGGCTGAGTTTTGACAGGAAGCTGCCAAAGAACAAGTATTCCAAGAAGCAGGAGCAGAAGCTATCAAGCTAGGAGAGGACTAAGCCTAGGACTAAGCCCTCTGTTACTTCCGCCATATTCTATTAGAGCAGTCACAGGGCCTTCCCAGATTCAAGAGGATGCAGATAGACACCATCTCTTGATGAGGGAGTGACAAGTTAATATTGCACAAGAGATATCACAGCAATATCTGGAAAATATAATCTACCGTATTGGAATCATGATAATATTTGGACCAGCAACTTGTACCAAAGCTTACAGGGTGGAGAAGGAGCATACAAAAGAGTAACAACCGTGATTCCTTTGAGGTAGTACTTGGCAATGCTAAGCTCACACTTGAGAGAATTAGGGCACTTCTCAAACCACATACCAGTAAGTGTGGACAAATGCACAGGCATCTCCCATGCAATATCAAAAAAGCTCTTCTGAAAAGTAGAAACTCTGTGTGAAAACCAAACTGGGAGACTATTTTGTATTATTTAAAGAAAGAAAATTATAACCATTCCAGACTCCCAATCAATTCTCTAAGTCATAACTAAAACACTGCAAAGCACCTACATGTAAGTCCTAATCAGCTATATTGGGCTGTAAAATGCTTAAGACATTTGCTACCTGGTCACCAAACAGTATGAATGATCATAAATTGCTGCTTCTTGTCAAGAGCCATGAAGGATTTGAGATTTTTTTCCCCCACTTGCAAACTAACAAGTTAGTCTGCCACTGTCTTGTGGATGCTAACCAAAGGCAAATCTCCTGGGTTAGTGACAAAGAACAGTTTATTACTCACAGTAAGAGCAGTAGCCAGAGACTCCAATTTCTACAGGTGACAGAATGAGGGCCAGGTGGTGCCTGCACATGCAGCTAATTGCATTCCGGGAAAGGAACCTCAAGATTAGGAAACTTCAGTTTTGTATAATAGAGAGGAAGCAAAACCATTGCTCAACCTTCGCCCCATAGGGAGACATTATCTTTATTGCACTGCACAGCAAACAAACCTACCTTCTGCTCTGGAGAAAGACACTGTCTCCATCTTCCTAAGCTGTACGGTCCGGGAAACGATAGTATAGCACAAAAGACTGTTGGTGCCTCTGCCCACAAGACCTGAGGAAATACGAGGAACACATGGAAAATGGTCTCCCAACACTTTGTGGGCAGTAAATGCTACATCTGAGATCAAGCAATTGCTGAATTGTGTGCCCTCTTTGTTGACCTTTGGCATTTTCAAAACATCTACATGGAATTCTGATGTTCTAGCATTTGTGTTTAGAAGAAAACAAGAGACCTTCCCTGAAAATAATTTTTTTATTGAGTTTCAAAAGAGAAAGAGAATGGGTAATAGATGATTTTTCACTCCCCAATACACTGAGAACCAAGGCCATGGAAAAGGATGATGAGATCATGTAACCATCGGCTTATTTTCCCATTCTTGCCACTCATTCATTCATTTATTAAACAAATAATTATTTAGCCCTGAGAATTATAGAAATGAAAAAGACAGGGATGTTCCTTGCTCTGATGGAGCTTATGGTCCAGTGGAAGAGGTAAACATTAAACAATTAATACACAATGGATTTTTAGAATGATAGAAAAAAAAGCATTGTTTAACTTTGCCCTTTATCATTATTTTTTTCCATTTGAAAGTAGTGATTTATTAACTGACCAGATTACAAAAATAATCATAGTAGATACCTTAGTTAATCCTTCTAGTAAGCCTATTGATCTGGTCTTCCCTGTTGTCAGCATCTCCACCTTCTACAAAATGGATGGTCTTTTTCTTCATTCTGCCGCGTGGAGAAGATAATTTGAAAGTTGTTAAAAAGTTGTTCGCTTCTTTGAAACGTTTTCCAATGGTATAGATCGCGTGAATCAGATCCTTCATGCAGATGATGCCATATTTACGAAGAGATCGGGCAACCAGTGTGTCATCTGTCAGGGCAATTCGCTTCTTGTTGATCTTGCCATAGCCATGCTTGTAGATCAATTCATTCATTGACTTCAGGTTTGGGTACCTCCATGCTATATATGGTTCACAATCTTGGCATGTAAACTGAAGCCTTGTTGAGCTTAACAAAGGTGCCATTGAAGATCTGGCGAAGTGCCCTTTATTATTAATTAAAAGTTGAGGCTCCGTAAAATTACTAGCATGTTAATTTGTGTCTGATAAAGATTTGAATAATTTTTTCCAGTGAAAATTGTAGCATCAGTGTACGCTGGTAAACTGGCCGGGGGTAGAAAGACTGGCTTGCAAAATTCCTGAATATATAACAATCAGCTGGTATGAACTGGCTCCAGCATGCCACCTGGTAACCTCAAAAGTTAGGGTTTGTTACCCTGTAGGACATTAACCAACTTTGTCTCTAACTTAGCAATCTGTACCTAAGATTTTTCTAAAGGATTATATAAACCCTGGTTTCTCAAAATATTCTTTGAATGAGCTTTACTATATTATTGGGTTTCCTTATTTTTTTTTTTAAGATTTCACTTATTCCTGAGAGACACAGAGAGAGGCAGAGACAGAGGCAGAGGGAGAAACAGGCTCCCTGCAGGGAGCCGGATGTGGGGACTCTATCCCAGGACCCCAGGATCATGCCCTGAGCAGAAGGCAGATGCTCAACTGCTGAGACACACAGGCGCCCCTGGTTTACTTATTAATTAACTTGATTAAATTTTGACACATTTTCATTTTTAGATTTGTGTAAGAGTCAAGATTTTAAAATATTTAAAAACTTACACTTTCATTCTAAAAGTGTAGCTTCAAAAAATAAAAATAAAAAAAAAATAAAAGTGTAGCTTCGTGGAAGCCAAGGAATTACTTATACTCAAGAAGAATTAGTGTATCACGATGAGAAACTACTCCACACGCACAAGGATGGCTAGGTCAAAAAGTCAGATAACAGTAAGCACTGACAAGGATGTGGAGAAGTGAGCACCTGCATACGGTCCTGGTGGGAATGTAAAATGGAGCAGCTGCTTTGGAAAACAGCAGGCAGTTCTTCAAGTGATTAAACACAGAGTTACGACATAACCCAGGTATTCCACTCCTAGGTATATGCCCAAGAAAAATGAACACATATGTCCACAGCAAGACTTATACACAAATGTTTATAGCAGCATTATTCATAATAGCTAGAAGGGGATACAGAAATAGTAGGAGAGAAGCTCAGAGTGGTACACGTGAGGGTGGGGCATAGAGCTCATGTAGGGTCTGGTAGGCCTTGAATAGATTTTTGCTTTTACTCCAACTAGAGTGGTCTGAGCAGAGAACTAATCTCAACTTTTTAATGTAAATAATTATAGGGACTACCCAGCTTGTAGGCCTTGCTACTTCTCTCTCTCCCCCATTAGATGTGCTCCCATATTTCCTCCCAGGGGACTTGCATGGGGCCTGGTGCAGAGTCCTCAGTCAACCAATGCTAGTTACGTGAATCCTGAACATCTCCTGCTCCAGAGGCATGCAAAGGAGGAATGGCCGATGCTTGAAGTGGGCAACGGCCTGGGGAGGCAGCAGCAGAGTTCTTAACTTCTTAAGAATGTATCAGTCACAAGCACCTTGGCCTAGCAGTCAAGAGAACCTTGAATTCCAGTCTCTGTTCTCGGGCTCACTTGCTGTGTGACCTTGAAAAAAATCATTTCCTATCTCTGGGCTCTATTCCTAAAACCAGAACACTGGGTAAGGTCATCTCTAAGGTATATTCAGTCCTGACTAGACTCTACTACATTAAAAAAAAAAAAAATCACTGTGTGCCTGGATGGCTAACTCTTGATTTCAGGTGATGATCTTAGGGTCCTAGGAGAGAGGGCCACACTCAGTGGGGAGTCTGTTTGACATTCTCCCTCTCCCTCTGTCCCTCCCCCTGCCATCACTCTCTCAAATAAATAAATAAATCTTTTTAAAAAGTCATAGTAAAAAAGGTGGGCACAGCTCAAATGCTCACCAACTGATGAATGGATAAAACTGATATATATCCATACAACGGGATGTCATTCATCCATAAAAAGGAATGAAGCACTGATACATGTGTTACTTGGATAAACCTTGAAAACATGATGGTAAGTGAAGGGAGCCAATCACCAAAGTCTACATATTACATGATTTTATTCTTCTGAAAGTCCAAAACAGGCAAATCCAGAGAGACAGAGGCAGATTAATGATTGCTCAGGGATGGTAAGAGACGACGGGTTGAGAGAGGAGTGACAGCTAAAGGTGCCAGCTTTCTTCATGAGGTGATGAAAATGCTTTAAAACTGTGCACATATTAAACACCATTGACTTGTACACTTTAAGAGGGTGAACTGAAAAAGAAGAAGATGTGGTGTGGTTCATAGTGTTAAATGCTCAGAGAAATCAAATGGGAAAAGAATAGTGCAGTGGGAGGTGAAGAAAGAAATGAGTTAGATGACTTTCTCAGGACGTTTGGCTGCGAAGGGCAGGGAGATATCCAAGTGGTTGTAGTATTGAGGAAACATGGTTTTTAGACTGAAGATAGAAAAAGGTATCTCAAGATGTCAGTAGAGACAGAGAAGTTAGAGAGCTAGGAGGGAGGGTCATGGATAAGTAGGGGCCCCCGAGGCAGGAGCAGGAGGAAAATCTAGGGCCGGGGTGAAAGGTACAGTTGGAGACAGTAAGGTGAGGGTCTCTTTTGGTGAAACGGCAAGGGATGAAGAAAGGCAGGTGGGTGTGGAAGCAGGTGGGTTTGCAGGTTGGGTCATAGGAACTTGGGGAAGTTCTCTGATGGCTTCTGTTCTTGCTGTGAAATAGATCTGGCCATCTGCGGGAGTGAGGAAGAAGGCAATTGGGATAGAAGAATGAGGACTGGAAAAAGTTTGAGATGGTTGCTTCTGAATGGGAGATCGGGTTTCCGGTGTTGCAGGAAAGACTGTAGTTGGAAGAATCTTATTTAGTTCCCACCTAGAAAGTCTGGAGAACTTGGATTCATAGATATAACCTCCAAGATGAGCAGGAGAATGACAGACCCCAGGGTTAGGGTGGCCTATAGGAGACTCCTTTTAGGATACGTAGTTCTGGGCCTGGATCTAGAGACCCACATTCTAATTTTAAGGTAAACTACTTGTCTGTTGTATGATCTTGAATATCAATGAACACAAGGTACTGTGCTTCAGTACTTCTTTCACTGAAATTGTATTTTTTAATTTTTACATTGAAATAATTTTAAGCGTATAGAAAATCCAAAGATCATATAAAGAGTTTCCATATACCTTTCCCTGAACTTTCCCTAATATTAGCATTGTACAGAATCATGGCTCATTTATCAAAACTCATAAATTAACATTGGTACAATACTAAACTACAGATATTATTTGGATCTTACCAGTTCTTCCACTAACATCCATTTGCTGTTTAGGATCTAATTCAGGATGCCACTTTGCATTCACTCTCCACGTTTCCTTCAGTCTTGACAGCTTTTAAGCCTCTTCCTGTTTTTCATGAACCTGACATTTCTGAAGAGTACTGACGAAGTATTTTGTAGGATTTCCCTCCATTTGGGGGTGTCCGATATTTTCTCCTGTATTTAGACTCCCATTATGGATTTTTGGGGAAAAAGAGTATAGAAGTGATGTGCTCTTCTCATCATATTAGGTGGCACATGATATTAACATGACTTATTACTGATGATGTTAATTTGATCGGTTGGTTAAGGTGGTGTTTGCCAGATTTCTCCGTTATAAAACTATTATTTTCCCCATATTCTATTTATTAGAAGTCATTCACTAATTCTAGCCTATATTCATGGGGATGGGAATTCTGTGTTTCTGGTTTGAATCTTGGCAATGAGGAAGTTTAGCCCCCCAGATTCTATGGTTCTAGGCTGTTTTCCATACTGGTACAATTTGAGAGGAACCAGGATGTTCCTTTAACATTAATCATCTACCTATCCTAGCCTGTGATTGAAATTCCAAGGTTAATGACGCATTCCTTGTGGTTTTGCATTGCTTACTTTCTGCAGGTCTTCTTTCAAAATGCAATCATTTCTGGGAGAACCAGTACCATCTCATTGTGATGGGTAGTTAAGGATGCTCGGAGGAAAAATAATGCAACCTCTCATACAAAAGGCAAACTTTTCTTTTTTTGAAAGAGAGAGAGGGAGAGTGATAAGCAGGCTCCATGCTCAGAATGGAGTTTGATGTCGGGCTCGATCTCACGACCCTGAGCCAAAATCAAAAGTCAGACACCCAACCAGCTGAGCCACCCAGGAGCTCCCAAAGTGGAAAGATTCTTATTGTGTGTATGCATGTGCAACCTGAAAGTGCTTATTGGGGAGACCTTACTCTGACTCTTTGCCCCATCTTGAGACCAGGCAGAGAATTTATTTCCTTATATACACACCTAAAAATTATTCCTGAAGTGCCATTTACTGACATTTTCATGGGCAGACTAAGCCAAACAACCAGAAGTTCCCATTAGACATCCTTGTTCTTTCTCCCAAACCGCTTCTACTTCACCTGACCAGTTCATAATCTTTTTTCATAATCTGTCCCCTACCCTACCCTCCATCCCCTCTATTATCCCCATCAATAAGTACTCAGCATCTCCTACTAGTAAAACAAAACCCCAAAGCTGGTTAGGTAGGCCCTGGGGAGGATCCTAGTCCAGCCTGTCCTATCAAGATCATATCCTTTGAGATAAAAAGCTAAGAACTCTGTTCCCAAAGAACTAACACTTTTACCAATAGCTTGCAAACATCTCTAGGAAGATCACTGGACTCTTAAAGCCCAACCTTGAACCTTCCCACTCGGGTTCCCAGTGCTTCACTGCGTTCCTGAAACCAGGGCTCTAACCTCTGCTTGACCGTGTCTGAGAAAAGGAGTCAGTAGATATATCTGTTCCCTGGAGGAACAAATAATGAATCAAAAGCATGTGACTGCTTTCCCTGTATTTGAGGATTGTCAATATAACCCTTACTGGTCTTCCTATTTTTCTGACCAAGCAGCTTCATTTTCTTCTGTTATTTCCTAACATGATCTGTTTGTAAACTGTCACCAGCCTGGACACTCCTAATTGGATGTAACACCAATTTTCAGAGGCTTTTAAAAATGTGATACCTCCAGTGAGATGCCACTTCACACTCCTCAAACTAGCAAATCTGACAGTACTATGTGTGGCAAACCACTGTTAGGTGAGTAAATCAAAGGATATATCCATTCAGTGGAATACGACATAGCCATGAATGAATGAACTAGAGTTACATGTATCAATACAGATAAATCTTACAAATATAATGTTGATCAAAGTTGCAGAATGATACATATGGTATGATTCCCTTTATATAAATATAAAAATACATGGAAAACATCTCTATATATGTAGTTTGATTTTATTAATATAAACATAAAAATATATGAGAGTAATAAATAGCAAATTCTGGAGAGAGGGGAGAGGGATGAAACGGGAAGAGTAAACAGGATAATTCAACTACTGGCATTGTTACGTCTTAAGTTGGGTAGGGGATACATAGGTGTTTCTGGTATTGATCATAATGTAAAAATAAAAGTGGATCCAAGATTGGTCATAAGTGTTAAAAAGCCTCAAAATTGTTTATACTCTTTCATCTGTTCGTTCCTCTTGTAAAGAATTTTCCTAAGGGAATAATAAAAGATTTATACAGATATACATATGAATGGTTGTGGTGCTCTCTTTCTATTAGTGAAAACAATTACAAACAACCTAAGGGCTCAACTCTAAGGGTTCAGTTAAAGATTACATTCCATTGACATGATGGATGGATAGAATGAAGCCATTAAACTTTTTGTGTTGGGAGAGTATATGGTGGGATGGGAAAGAACTGGCCATTTAGTGTAGGTTTTTTTTTTTTAAGATTTTATTTATTTATTCATGAGAGACACACAGAGAGAGAGAGTAGGAGACACAGGCAGAGGGAGAAGCAGGCTCCATGTCGGGAACCTGACATGGGAATCAATCCCAGGTCTCCAGGATCACACCCTGGGCTGAAGGCAGGTGCTAAACCGCTGAGCCACCCAGGCTGCCCTAGTGTAGTTTTTTTTAAAGGATGCCACAAAGAAATATGTACTATATAATTTAAATTTAAGAATGAAGACATATGGACACAGGGAATGGACAAATTGTGACACATTCCTACAATGCAGTACAGGGCAGTAATTTAAAAAAATAATAAATTAGCTCTCAAGTACCAGCGGGGTAGATCTTAAAACTATAAAGCTCGACCAAAAATGTTACAAAATGATGTTCCTTTGCCTAAAATTTATGAAGACACTCGTCCTTGGAGAAGAGTGCGTAGTGCCGAAAGAATTCCCTACAACAGCACTTCTCAAACTATCTGCGGTGAAGGACCAGGATTTTTCATTTCAATCCAATACAAAGTGACACTTTTGCTAAATGAAATGAAAATAAAGTACTAGAAAAATAATTATGCTGAGATTGCTATAAAGCTTCCTAGGTGCTTACTCTTGATTTCTGCACTCATGTTGTCATGAGTGAGTGAGTAAAAAAAAGTTTGGCAATGGTCCCAGTCAATGGATCCCACCTTGAGTAGCACTACAGTTTGCCCAATTTCATAATAAATAGGTCTCTCATAAATGAAAACCCACAGAAAGGTGGGAGTTTCTTGTTACATTCTCTAATATTAGAGTAAAATCTGCTCACCTTCTATGGCTTACCTTTCAAGGAAGTTACTTCATTCTAGTAAATATATACTAAACGTTTTTTGTGGAAGAAATCAGGACAGGCTTGCCTTTTATAAACTCAAGGCTTAAATATAGAATATGACAGATTGGAGTCTCAGGAGTCAAGCTACTTTTCCTATCTGGCAATTTTTATTAATTGATCTATCAGTTAATTTACAAATAAAAACGGGAGAGAAGCCTTGCTAGTTAATCTAGAGCATGTGTTGTCAAAAATTGTTGAGCATAAAGTTTCACTGCTCTTGAGACATCTCGCACCTGCCTAACTGAGCCAGGTGCACCTGTTTTCCAAGACAACTCCAAAGACAATGCATCTAGTCAGGCTGGCAAGAAAAGAATGAGTTTCACGCAAGGACATGCATTTGGGGCTTAATGAGGCACACAGGATTATTATTTATAACACAATCAACATACGCAATTTATGAAGTGATTAAATCTTGTCCCAGAAGAGCTCACATGGATCCATGCCATGATGACCCAATTATTTAGAAGATTTTTTTTTCTGTCATAATTTGCTCTCCTGTGACCAAAAAGGATTTGAACTACTCTGAGATAAAATTCAAGGCCATAATGGCCTTTGTTTTCCCCAAATTAAATGGTAGCAGAAACAAAGACGTAGCTTAAAAAGCAAAACAAATTAAGAGTAACCTCCCCCTGAACCCCCAGATGGAGCTGTGCACATTATGATCTTTGCTTTATCATCCTTGGTATTTTTATGTCCTTTGATTCCTTAGGACTTTACATTTATGAAGTGACACTTTGACACATTTACATTTACATGTTTGTTATTCTTTGAAAATGTTTTTAGTTGCCCTACAAGATCCTTCCAAGCCTTTTTGAGTGGGCAGTGTAGTTATTACATCCACTTTGTGTGGAGAAAATAAAATATTTGGCTTGGGCACAAACCAGTCCAAATGAGGCATGAACCAATCAGAAGCGACACCAGCAGGGAACTCCCGGTTCAGCTGGAGGGGAGCCCATGAGGCAAACTGGCTCTGCCTATTTATGAGAGGAAGGAATGGATGGTTAGGAAAACTGTGCCTGGGGTCTCATAGTCAATATTTTCTATTTCGAGACTGCTTCTAGACTGTCTGACTTCCTATCTGAACCCCCTTCATTCTAACCACTTTAAAAAATGTTTTTTTTTAAAAGAAATACCACATAAAGTGGTATTTCTAACCACTTTAAAATAATGCTGGAATTCCAAAATGAGTAGAGACGAAGGTAGATAAGCTTCTTTCGTGTCACTACCAAAAGGAAAGAAGAAGGAAAGGAGGGAAAGCAGGCAGGCAGGAAGAAAATAATATTCTTTATGAGAACTGGAAATATAGCCTCATTGTGATCAAGTGTTTTCAAACACCTATTTTGTCCTAGTTGATTGGAATCATTCAAGATACTCTATTTCATGCTGGTTTTCTCAACAGTGGCACTAATGACACTTGATATTATGGGCCCCATAACCTTCCTGTGGGGGCTATTCTGTGCATTGTAGGATGTTTAGCAGCATCCTGGCCTCTACCTACTGGATGCCAGTAGCACCCTCCAGAAAACTGTTTTCAGATATTGCCAAATGCCTCAGACAAGCCCTCCAGTTGAAATCACTGGTTCAGTGTGTTTGTTCCAAATATATTATCAAACTCAATTCATTTTATACCTGAAGGTCAGAAGTTGCAACCAAGAGCTGGAATTTATATAAAAAAGAAAATAACAAGATTCTTTCATTAAGGGAACTCTGAAATTTGATCAAAAATGCCCCCAGTGCCCATTTTCTGACTGAATTTTGAATGCAAATGGAATCATTAAATTAGGCAACCAAGAATAGCCACCTACCTTTGAACAGTATGGCCCATAGATCTGTTTCATTCTTCTACCCATTATGAAACATAGAATGGCATTTGATATTTTTCTAACATTTCCAATAATTTCTAATGTTTGTTTTAGATTTGTAACCTATTTCCTCTCACTTTTCCTTAAGTATAATAACTACATTATCTGGGGAATTTACTTAAATTCTTTCTAATTCTCTCATGCAAAAGTTATTTTCAAAGTATTATGAGATAACTGAAAAGTGCTCCGTAAGAAACGTATCTTTCAGCTTGCCCTACGTCAATGCTCCTAGAAGTGTGTTATGTGCTATACTCATAGTAGCCAAAAGGTGGGATCAGCCTCAGTGCCCATCAATAGATGGACAAAATGGATGAACAAAATGTGGTGTATACATATAATGGAATATTATTCAACCTTAAAAAGGTGAGAAATTTTGACACATGCCATAACCTGGATGAACCTGAAGACATTATGTTGAGTGAGATAAGCCAGTTGCAAAAGACAAGTATTGTACAATCCATTTATATGAGGTCCTGGAATAGTCAAATTCACAGAGACATAAAGTAGAATGGTGACTTTGAGGGGCTAGAGGGAGTGGGGAATTGGGAGATTTTCTTTAATGGGTACAGAGTTTCTGTTTGGGATGGTAAAAAAAGTTCTGGAGAAGGATAGTGGTGATGCTTCACACAGCAATGTACTTAATGCCATTAAACTGTACATTTAAAATGATAAAATGGTACATTTTATAGGTGTATTTGCCATAATAAAAAAGTCAAATCGAAATATTCAGCAATATAAAAATACTCCATGTACATAAAAAATACACAAACATAATACTTCATTCACCAAAAAATCCCCTTCTCTGGGGTAAAGGGGGTGACATCAATGTAATATCTATCCATGGACACACCCATTGCTCCTTGGAATCTGGTCAAATGCATTTCTAGATGTCCAGCTGGGCTGCATCTGTGGCCAAGCCAACCACTTCAGTCATCCCTAAAATCCAATTGCTGACGCAAGTCAGTCTCATAGGAGGAGCTCACTGAACTAGTTTGGACAATTCAAAAGAAAGAACTCACTTTGGTTTTCCTTTTTTTCTTTTCTCAGAGTCCCAACCTTGGACTCAGTTCATCAGCCTCAAAAGCTGTGCAGAAAATTAAGAGTTGAGAAGTAACATTCTCTCTCCCATCCACTGGAAAAGCAAGATGGAAGCAGCACCCCATTTCTTTTCATTGCACAAAATCCCATTAATGAATACTTGACATTGTGTCTATGGAATTGATTTGTTTTGTCAGTAACAGAAAATACTGAGTGTCTGTCAGGTACAAAACTATATTCTATATTGCTCGATTAAATTAAAAGTCATAAAAGAGAGGTAAAATGTGGGATGAAGTGCAATCAGTATCCAAACACTTATGTATAAAACAAGGCATTTATTGTCTTGTTACTGCCAGTGTAGACACCCTACTTCCACCACTGATCCTAATCCATGTCAGTGTTAGCTAGCATGTATGCGCACATATGGAAGGAGCTTTAATTTTGTAACAGAGAACATGGAGAGGAAGTCTGGGGAGGGGAAGAAGCTGGGAGGTGAAGCAATTGAAGACTGGAAAGAGAGAGAAGGGCCCCTAGTTCCTTGGACTAGGTTTGAGCTCGCTAATGGGAGACAGAAGCCGAAGTTGATGGAACTCTTCAAAAGAGGCTTTGAGAGGCCTGTCAAAATTAGGGAAGGAAGAGGAGGAGGCCCCTTCCTCCCATTTTTAGTTGCCCCAGCACTGTTCTTGGGCTCTAAGAACTGGAAATATTGGGAGCACCCAGAGACCACAGCTTGGAGGTGTGAATCAGGGGGTACCACCATGAGACTACAGACAGCAGCAGTGCACCAGATGAGGGAAGATGTCATGAAGGGCAGTATTGAAGCACCCTTTTGTTTGTTCCCAATAGCAATGCTGGGTCACTGTGGGGGAAAGGAGATGGGAGTATCTTTTTAGGAGTTTAGTGATTCATAAAAAGTGAATAGATACTGAATCATACATAAATTGTTTTTATTTAGCCCCTAAAGTAAATCCTGTGAGGGTAGCATTATTATTATTCCCATTTTACAGATGAGGAAGCTGAGAATCAGAAAGGGCAGGTATCCTTCCTGTAGCCACATGACGCTCAAGAGACAGAGCTGGGATCAGACTCCAAGTATATTTGATTCTGAACCCTACGTCCTTAACCACTGTGCTTCACTGCTTCCTAATGTAGGAAACAAGGACAGGTTAGGAGCATCAGAATTCCAAGTGCTGCTGGTTGCTCTATTTCATGCATTAACTATCACTTTATAAAACACTGTTAAGAATGCTGCATTAAAAAAAAAAAAAAAAAAGGATCCCTGGGTGGCGCAATGGTTTAGCGCCTGCCTTTGGCCCAGGGCGCGATCCTGGAGACCCGGGATCGAATCCCACGTCGGGCTCCCGGTGCATGGAGCCTGCTTCTCCCTCTGCCTGTGTCTCTGCCTCTCTCTCTCTCTCTCTCTCTGTGACTATCATAAATAAATAAAAAATTTAAAAAAAATTAAAAAAAAAAGAAAGACTTATTTTAGAGGGAGGGGAGGAGCAGAGGGAGACAGAGGAAGTCCTCAAGCAGACTCCCTGGTGAGCACGGAGCCCAACATGGGGCTTGATCTCACGACCCCGAGATCATGACCTGAGCTGAAACCAAGAGTCAGATGCTCAACCGACTGAGCCATTCAGGTGCCCTTCTACAGGTTTTATATATGCCTGGTTTTGTCATTTTGCTACTAACTGCTCTTGAAAAAGACTTAAAGTGTTTCTTATGAGTTCATACACTCTTAGTCACTGTTTTTCTTTTTTTCCTTCTATAATACTTGAAAAACGCTCCACTTAAAAGTGGGAGTCAATAGCCTATTTCAAATCATTTTAAGATAAGGTTGTTTAAAGACAAATACCCTTTACATGAAGATGAAAGGTACGGCATAGGGACTCTAGTCAGCGGCATTATCATAGCGCTGGATGGTGCCAGATGGTAGCTACACTTGTGGTGAACACAGCATGACATACAGACTTGTTGAATCACTATGTGGTACACCTGTGACTAAAGTAATATTGTCAACTATACTTCAAAACAAGGAACCCAATGAAAAATAAAGATAAATGCTTTCTCTAAAGTACAATTCTGAAAAATTAAGGAGTGCCTCCTTTCTTTGTAACCTGAATACATACATGCTTCATACATTGACACTTACGACTGCATCACATATTATTTTGTCTGATACCTTCTGAAATGTGCTTACATTTTTGGCTTACAGTCTCTTCCATAACAATCTCCTTTACCTTAGTTAAACACATTCCAGGTATTTAACAAGACACCCTGGAGGCTCTTTGTAGAATCCCTCTTGCAATTAGCTCACCTATTCAACTGGGTTGAAAGAAGTCTTCCCCCAGAATGTTAACTGTCTGAGAACAGGGGCCTTATTTTGCTCTCTGCTGTCTCTCTGTAGCCCAGAATCAGGCCTAGAGTCAAGTAGGTGCTGGACACATATTGACTGAATGAATGACGAATGAATGCATCCACACTCTGTGAAGCAAAGCAAAGAGATGGGGTATTTTAGATACAAACACAACGGAACTGTAGAGACTATCAGACCCCTTGGGAGCTCCAGGCATTGCCCTTGGTGACTCGGTTGTGCCTGGTGAAAATTTCTACTCTGAGTGGCCCAAGAATGACCATGGCCCCCTTACACTGCATCATCTTGTATTTTGAAGCCCAGTCTGTGGATGACTTCTTGGGTCAGAGGCCCCATGGGTGCAGTCAGGGGGGACGATGGAGGAGGAAGGTCAGTTTCAGCAGGCACCATGGCTGACATGCCCTCTTCTTTGCTCTTTAAAGGGTGGTCCCTGGGGGCGCCTGGGTGGCTCAGTCAATTGAGCATCCAACTCTCAATTTCGGCCCAGGTCATGATCTCAGGGTCGTGGGACTGGGCTCTATGTCAGGCTCCACACAGCTCCTCTGTTTCTCTCTCTCTCCCTTGGTCCCTCCCTATGCAGTCCTTCTCTCTCTCTCTCTCTCTCAAATAAATAAATCAATCTTTTAAGAAATAATAAAAAAATTAAGTGTGATCCCTGGATTGGCAGCATCAGCATTACCTAGAGCTTGTTAGAAATGCAGATTCTTAGGCCCACACTAAATCTACTGAATCAGAATCTGCATCCTAACTTGATCCCCAGGTGATTTGTAGGAACATTGTTTGCAAAGCACTGTTATGCAACACCATTCTCGCAACTCCCTGCCAAACACAGTGCTAATCATATACAGTATGCCCAGCACAGCCTTTCTGTAGCATCTTTTACCTCGGTAGTACCATTTTTAAACTCTTATTTTTGCCCCTTATTTTATTTTTATTTTCCAAACAATAGAAAAGCAGCTATTTATTGAGCTCTATGAAATTTTTATCCTCTTTTTTTACACACAAGGAAATTGAGGATAAAAGATGTTATACTGTCTTTTCAAGAGCATAAGCACATGGGGGGCCTGAGTAGCTCAGTTGGTTGAGTGTCAGGATCTTGATCTCAGGTCAGGTTTTGATTTCAGGGTCGTGAGTTCTAGCCCCACAGTGGGCTCCATGCTGAGCGTAAAAGCCTACTGAAAAAAATAAAAGAGTATAAACATGAAGTCAGGAGTGCCGTATAATTCCTAAGCATTGCTTGCCACACTCAAGGGTTAAGTTCTTATAAAATCTCCATATTTTAAGTAATTTCCTCAAAAGGAAAAGTCAAAAGATTTTGTTGCTTCATTTCCAGACTTTCAGAGTTGAAGTGAGGTGGCCTAGGTGCCTTTGGCTTGGCCCTACCTAGAGAAGGAACTCTGGAGAACCCCCAGAAGCTTCAGCCAGACATTTCTCTCCAGTAGGCCCCTTAAGTCAGGGCTCTTGACCCTGCTGCACTTTAGAACCACTAGGGGAGCTTTAAAAAATACCACTGTCTATATTCCATCTCCAGATATTCTGAATTAATTAGTGCCGAGTGAAAACTAAAGACAAGCTTTTCCTCTTCCCTTTTCCATTCCTCTTCCTATCCTCCTCTTTATTCTTCTTCAAGTTCTGTAAATAATTCTCATTTACTCAGGGTTCAGAGCCTGTGTCCTAAAACGAGTGAAGCCAATGATTCCCAGACCCAAGCAGGAGATAAATATTTAAATATGGCTCTGTTGAAGGCCCCTTGCTGACTTTTTGATGCCATAGCTTCCCAATGAACTAGATTACTAGAAGGACATTTTTCCTGATGTGATACAAGGCTAATTCACAGGCAGTTTCTGTAATTAGAGGGTTTTTTTTTTTAAGATTTCTTTCTTTCTTTTCTTTCTTTCTTTCTTTCTTTCT
Organism: Nyctereutes procyonoides; assembly: GCF_905146905.1. Lineage (NCBI taxonomy): Eukaryota > Metazoa > Chordata > Mammalia > Carnivora > Canidae > Nyctereutes > Nyctereutes procyonoides. The sequence continues at coordinate 65,650,182 of NW_026575049.1, forward strand.
TTCTTTCTTTCTTTCTTTCGGAGAGAGTGTGCATGCACATGCGAGTGCAGGGAGGGGCAGGGGCAGAGGGAGAGAATCTCAAGCAGACTCTCTGCTGAGCGCAGAGTCCAACATGGAACTTGATCTCATGACCCTGAGATCATGACCTGAGCTGAAATCAAGAGTTGGACACTTAAGCAACTGAGCTACTCAGGCACTCCTATAATTAGGGTTTATTTTGTGGCACAAATAAGCAAAAAAGGCATAAAAATAGTGAGTCAGGATGGAAACCACACTGGTGGCTCCCATTAGCTGGTGACTAACTCCTTCCACATCACTGGATAACTCTGGTACTCCAAAGGGACAGTCCCCCACAACACTTGTCAGGGCCAGTAGGTCATGTCAGTGGTATCTCTGGGTCATTTAAAGGTCTAAAGAAAAATTTCAATCCATTTGAAATTCTAAAAATCTCCTGAGAAGTGAAAAGCATATTTTATTCATGGGACTGAATTAGGCCTCAGTGAGGAATGACAAACAAGACCAGGCACAACACCCATTAATTTCATTCCTGGAGTTTTGAAGAAGATGGTAAATACTTTTTGCCCCATAAAACAACAATAACGTAATGCAATCGGATTTTTTCTTTTCTTTTTTTTTTTTTTTTAAGGACAGGAAGAAAGAGAGAAGAGACAACAGCAACACAGTTTTGGAAACTGGAACACAGGAGGCAAGGAATTTAACAGACGAGAGAAATCTAAAGGTTGATGACATCAAAGGCCTCCCAACCCACTGGCCTAGCCAGATCAACCACAGAGCATTTCAGTAAGGGCCAGGCATGTACCCGAAGCTTCAAATTCGATTTTCAGCTTCCCCATGCTCCCTTTCATTTTTTTTTTAAAGATTTTATTTATTTATTCATGAGAGACACACACAGGGAGAGAGAGAGAGAGAGAGAGGCAGAGACACGGGCAGAGGGAGAAACAGGCTCCACGCAGGGAGACTGTCGTGGGGCTCAATCCCGGGTCCCCAGGATCATGCCCTGGGCTGAAAACAGCGCTAAACCACTGGACCACCGGGGCTGCTCCCTATGCTCCCTTTTAAATAAGAGCATTGTAAGATTGGGAAGAAGACAAGAACACCCACTTTCACCAATTCTATTCAATATGGTACTGGATATTTTAGCCAGAGTAATTAGGTTAAAAATGTGTGTGTGTGTGTGTGTGTGTGTGTGTCACTCAAATTGGAAAGGAAGAAGTAAAATTATCTCTTTTTGCAGATGACATGACCCTATATATAGAACATCCTAAAGAATCCACAAAGAAACTATTAAAGCTAATAAATGAATGCAGCAAAGTTACAAGACACAAGATGAACCCACAAAAATTAGTTGTCTTTCCACACACCAGCAATGAACAATCCAAAAATGAAATTAAGAAAACAACTCCACTTATATTAGAAAGAATAAAATACTTAGGATGAAGGCAACCAAGGAAGTGCAAACTTGTACCCTGAAACTAAAAAACGTTGCTGAAAAAAATTAACGAAGACCTAAGTAAATAGAAAGACATCCTAGGTTTATGGACTGGGCAATTTAATATTGTTAATGTGGCAATACTATCCAAAGTGATCTATGGATTTCCTGCAATCTCCACCGAAATCACAATAGCCTTCAGGTGCCTGGGTGGCTCAATGGGTTAAACATCCAACTCTTGATTTCAGCTCATGTCATGATCTCAAGGCCGTGAGATCTGGGCTTCCAGCTCTACAATCAGTGCAGTCTGCTCGAGATTCTCTCCCTCTGTCCCCCCCCAACTCAAGTTCTCCCTTTCTCTCTCTCTCTCTCTCTCTCTCTCTCCAATAAATAAATAAATAAATAAATAAAATCTTTTTTAAAAATCTCAATAATCTTTTCTTCAGAAATTCATATGGAAGTGTAAGAGACCTCAAATAAGTCAAAACAATCTTGAAAAAAGAAAAAGCTGGAAGCCTCACACTTAACTGATTGCAAAACTGTACAAATCTATAGTAATCAAGAGAGTGTATATTTGCATGCAGATAGATATACAGATCATTGGGAAGGAACTGAAGTCCACAAATAATACATTGATGGCCAATTGATTTTCAACAAGGGTGCCACAGACTATTCAATGGGAGAAAGGATAATCTTTTCAAAAATGGTGCTGAGACAACTGGATATGCAAAAGTAAAAGAAATCAGTGAGCTCTCACCTCACATCATACACAAAATTAACTCAAAATGGATCTGAAATATAACTGCTGAAAATATAAAACTCTCAGGAGAAAACATAAAACAGGAAAATGCACACGATCTTGGATTAGGCAATGGTTTCTTAGTCATAACACCAAAAACATAAGCTACAACAACAACAACAAAAAAAACTACGTTGGATTTTGTCAAAAATTAAAACTTTTGTGTATTAAAGGAAAAGTGAAAAGGCAATCTACAGAATGGGAGAAAATATTTGCAAGTCATATATCTGATAAGGGTGCAGTTTAAAAATACAATTACCACTCAATAACAAAAAGAATCCAACAGAAGAAAAGCAGACACCTGAGGACTGACATATCAGAAAGAAGCTTCTAATGTCAAAACATGGAGCAGGACAACAAACAGAAAAAAAGAAACTTGTTGGAAACAGGGATAATGCAGGGTGCAGCCAATAGGTAACCACAAAACAAGAACAGTGTGCTACTGGGGGAGAAAAAGAAAACATTTAGAGAATGGTCCTAGAAGTTAAAAATAAAAAAGTAAAAATGAGGAACTCAGTAGAATGGTTGGAAGGGCTCACCTGGGTGGCTCAGTCGGTTACGCTTCTGACTCTTGATTTTGCTCAGGTCATGATCTCAAGGTCCCAGGATTGGGAGTCTGCTTGAGGATTCTCTGCCCTCTCCCTCTGCCCCTCCCCTGCACACATATGCACGTGTGCTCTCTCTTTCTCTCTCTCAAATAACTAAATAAATCTTAAAAAAAAAAAGTTTTGGAAAATAAGCAGAAAGTGTTCAAAACTGTCATTTAAGCCCAAGTAAGCCTTACCCACAGCCCATGAAAATCAAAGAAAGGCTTCTTAGATTTGTAAACATTACCTAACCTGAATTATGAACTTGTATTTCCTTGTGATGGATAATGCAGCTATTAGCCATCATCGGATATACTGGGATATATATTGGAATCTACTAGGTAATCGGTAGAACTAGAAGTAACCTATTACTTTTACTTGTTCTGGAAATAGAAATAAATAACAATAACTTCTGGTTTCAATCTCTTTATGAATCATCATATGCAAATTATGGAATGCCATGCCACTCATACAAAGGACTTCCTGGCTAAAGCCTCACAATATACATGGAGTTTTGCTGTTCATTTGTTTGTTTTGGAATGGAGAATCTCATTTTGGAAAAAATATAAGAAAGCAGTGCTTTAGGGTTATGGAATTCTGGAGCTAGAAGGAACTCTAGATTTCTTCTACCCTTGCTTCTTCACCTCAAATACACGAAACACTAAGCTGGTTAGTTACTGACCTGGGACTGGAATTCAAGTTTGCTAGCTCCAAGTCTGCTGCCATTTCTGTTCTGAAGAACCCTTAGAAGTAGAAATAGCAGGAGCACCAGTGTCCGCATATAATTACTTTAATACCGGGAAACAGTAACTAGGTCATCTGCTTGTACCCAGAATAAAATGAAAATGAGGACAGAAACACATAACTTTGTTTCCAAATTGTAGTGCTTATGGAAACAAAGACGAAATCTTCTAATTTAAAATTTCCTACATATGATCATCAACAAGTGTTTATTGAATATAAAATACCTAACAATGCATAAAGTCATCAGAATTTAGAGTGAAGCACAAACAGAATTGCTGTGCATAAGCTGTCTACACACTATTAAACATCATTTGGTGCAACATTCATTAGTATCAATGAATAACTAGCTTAGGAATATAATATACGACCTTGAATTCCTCTCACAATTAAACCACTTGACCATTGTCTTTCTAGGTGGTATTACTTTTTTTCCATATAGAGAATAAACTGTAAGAGATCATAGCAAGATGAAATAGGACCAAGCCTAGTCTATGGAAGTAAAAGAGTACTTTCCAACATTTATTAAATGACTTCTTCTTATTCCAGATATAGTATATTTGTAGTGAAAAAACTGAAATGCAGGTAAGCAAAAATAAAAACCAGAGCTCATCACATGAGTGCATATTCTAAATCCTTATCTTTGTAATTATTAACTAAAATTAGATTATGTTGTACATACTGCTTTGTAACCTACTTGTTTTTCGGTCTGCATTCTCTGTCCATTTTACTAAATTTCATCTGCGTTGACTCCCAGATCCCAAATTGGTTTATTCAAGAAAATTCAGTCCCTTTCCATTGCGTCTGGTTATTCTGTCCTCTAAATCTCTTTTCATCTAGCCCAGGCTGTTGAGGCATGACACTGACTTAGTGAAGAACTGCAGCCAGTTGTCCCACTTTCTGGTTTCATCTGATTGCTTGCTTGGGTATATTAGCTTGATCCTCTATCCCTTGTATTACCCACAAATTGTAAATTGGATCCAAAAGCTTAACATGCTCCAATTAAACGTTTTTTGCTAGACTGTCATAGGTGATATTGTTACTTCCTTGTATTATATCAGAAGACATAATATCGGGCTGCCCAAAAGAGTAGTTATGAATTGCCCGCCGTGCACCTTGTCCCCTGGCAGTACATTATTAGCAAGTGACCAGGTGGAAAACAAGAAAGGTGTCCAAAACACAGTTGGCACATTAGCTTTACCATCCTCTCTTTCAAGGATCAGACCTTTTTGTAAACCCCTGCTCAACTTACTTCTATACAATTCATTTCCATTTAGTGCTTTATTTTATTTTTTAAAAGATTTTATTCATTGTTGGAGAGAGAGAGAGCATGAATGGTAGAGAGAGGCAGAAGGAGGGGGAGAAGCAGGCTCTCCACTCAGTGGGGAGCCCAACGTGAGGCTCCATCCCAGGACCCTGAAATCTGACCTGAGCAGAAGGCAGATACTTAGCTGACTGAGCCACCCAGATGCCCCTAATGCTTTATTTTAGCTCTGTTTTCCTCTGAATTCACCAAATTTCATGTCCTATTAGAAAAGGAAGAGATGGAGTTTGAAGGATAATCTGAATTTATTCTACTCCCTAACCATTCGGTTTCCTTCATTTAAAACTGTGAGACTCAGTTTGAGAAACCAAGAAAGGCATTTAACATGTCTATGAATATGGTCAAGCCAGAAAAAAAAAATGGGGCAACCTTCTAGAAGAGACTATTAATAGTAGCAGAATTACTGTAGAAAAGAAGGGTGTTGCATTATAAAAATAGCTCTTCCTGGGAGTATAATGATAACTCTGCTTCTGCTATATAAGGAATCAGCCAAGAAAGGTTGGAAGAAATCTATTATGTTACCAAAAAGAAATTTTTTATGCTGGCCCAAAGGGGTTAATAACATTTAAGAACACAGCTTGTTACTGAACGTAGAGTGTGTGGGGTGAGTTTTAGAGAGAATGGATATCAAAGGTGCATCTTCAGGGGCACCTGGGGGCCTCAGTCGATTAAGTGTCTGCCTTCAGCTCAGGTCATGATCCCAGGGTCCTGGGATCAAGTCCCCGCATCAGGCTCCCCGCTCAGTAGGGAGCCTACTTCTCTCTCTCCCTCTGCCTCCCTCTCCCTCCATCAAATAAATAATTTTTTTTTAAAGGGTACAGCTTCACATCCCATGTGACACTTGCTAGAATTCGGCCAGTTTAACGGGTTTTATTCTTACTCTGACTTTAATTCACACTGATTCTCACATATTAAGTAGTGTCCTTTCACTTTAAGGAAGTACTAAGTGAAATCAATGAAACAGCTAAATTGACAGGCGTTCCAAGAATTGCAACATGCGGAATAAAAAGATCAATGAAATCATTCATACAAGAGCCCATTCACAGGCAGCTTTGTGCCACTGAAGTAAGAAAATAAAGACCAAGCTGGAGTGAGAGTGTAGTTCTGGATTTGAAAGAGTTTTGACTTAAGTTTAATTTATGGCCCCATAAAGCTCACATTACAGGTTCTTTCTCAAGCAATACAATCAACGTGTGACTATTCATTCAGTTCATTCATTGTGCAAATATTCAGTGCATGCCAGGCCCCATGTTGGACCAGATACAGGGCATTTGACAACAGCAAAACACCCCTATCCTCATTGAGCCGATGTTCAAGTGGAGAGACAGCTGATAAATACATTACGTCGGTACATTAGGTCGGGTGTAGACGGTGGTGAGAGCTACAGGGAATAAGAGCAAAGTTGGATGGATCTAGCATGAGTGGAGGAGCAGGCTGCATTTATGAGAGCAGGCTTTGTTAAGAAGTAACAATAAGCAAAGACTTGGAAAATGTGCAAAAATTGGGGGAAGAAGACTTCCAGGAAGAGGTAACAGCCAGTACAGAGTCCCAAGAAAGCAGGAGCATCTTGGTTCATTCCAGAAACAACAGAGGAGGCCAGAGGGACTGGAGCATGGTGGGCCAGGAGGGAAGTAGGAGGAAACCACGGAGGGCCTGGGGCTGTTGAAGAATTTCAGCTTCCAGTCTTTCCTTGTCTACCCTGGGTGAGACTTTGCTCTTGAGTAGGGCAGGAACACAATGTGAATCCATTTTGGGAGAGTCACCCTGGCTTCTTGGTTGAGAACAGACCGAGGAGGACAAGGCCGACATGTAGAGATGACTCGGGAGGCGACTGGAATGGTCTGGGGAAGGGCTGGGGGCTAGGAGTGGTTTAGACCAGGGCCTAGAGTGGTGGTGGCAGCGAGACTGGTCACGTTCTGGGCATGCTCTGCAGACAGAGCCAACAGATTGGGATTTCCCGAAGGACTGGAAGAGAAAGACAAGAGTCACCATATCTCCAGAGGCTTGGGCTTGAGAAATGAGTTGTCATCAACTGAGGTGTGGAAGCTGCAGCTGGGACAGGGTTTCTGGGAGGAGGGCAGATCAAGAGTTCAGTTTGGACATACTCCTTTGACATCCAAATGCAGAAGCCAGGGGCCAATTGGATATGCAAATCTGGAGTTCAGTAGAGAGGTCCAGGCAGGAGACATAATTTGGGAGTTAGTACAGAGATGATAATTTACTTCTTTCTATTCTTTTAACATGTACAGAAATGTACAAACAATTAATATGTATCCCTTCTACCTCCCTTCAATAACTATTAACATTTTGTCATTTCCAACCCTCTACTTCTCTATTTATATAGATTTTTATTTTGTTTGCTTAAGTAGCCATTTGAGAGTTGGAGGCATCCTGTTGCTTCACTCCCGAACACTCCCGCATTCCGGGCAGGAATATAAAGTCACAAGACCCCAGGAGATAACAGGGGAATGAATGCAGATAGAAATGGAGCTAAGGAAGGAGCCCTGGGGCAGAGCAAGGGTAAGGGTTCTGGGAGAAGAGGAAGAACCTAGAAGGAGCAATCACTGAGGGAGATAAAAACCAAGAGAGGAATCTCTTCTGATTGCTTACATTTACCAAAATGTAAAGAGACAGATACAAAAGCTATTCATGGGCCTTGTCCTTCTAACTTTGGAGTTTTCTCCTTCACACTTGTGCACTGGCAATTTAATTTTTTCCCTTGGTCTACTAAAGACTGGAATAATTGTAAAAGGAATCCAGTAACTCCAGATTGTTTTTAAATGAGCAACCAACTAAACCCTGAGCCACAGACTCCATACAAGATTGAAAAGAAACAGAATATGCCACCCCGAAACATGCCACTTTAGCATCTTGATTATGTTGAGCTGAAGTTGTTTGAAAAACTGATTTAAAAAAATAATAATAAGGGCAGCCCGGGTGGCTCAGCGGTTTAGCACCGCCTTAGGCCCAGGGTGTGATCCTGGAGACCCAGGATCGTGTCCAACGTCGGGCTCCCTGCATGGAGCCTGCTTCTCCCTCTGCCTGTGTCTGCCTCTCTCTCTCTCAACCTGTGTCTCTCATGAATAAATACAAAACCAAAATCTTTAAATAATAATAATAATTCAGGGAGAGGCTTTCTCTGAACAACCCTCATCGGCCCAAAGCCAGATCCTCCAAAAGGAACACAGTCGTCAAAAAATCTTCTCCCTGGGATCTTCACCCACCTGAGAAGATTGACTTTTATCACAGGTGAGGAAATGAGAAGTCCACACCACACCCAGGCAAACTTTGTCACACACCCTCATACCTCCCATCTGTTCTGAGGGCCCATTCCTCCTTCCTAAAAATCATTTACTCTCTCCTAAGGGACCTACATTCTTCCTCCCCTTTTCTTCCTAAGATGATATTTAATCCTGAATTCTAAGCCACCTCTCAGCCACATCCCTGGGTGTCTCCTACATACACATGAGGTGTAGGTGTTAATCAACTTCTGTTTGTTTTTCTCTCACTACATTAATCTGTCTTTTATTAAAAGAGGGCTCAGCCATTAACTCAGAATAGTCAAAGAAAAATTATATTTTCTTCTCTATGTGATGGAGAAGCCAAGTCTCAAAATTGTTGTCTGAATTTGTAAAAAAAAATTTTTTTTAATTAAAAAAATAATAATAGGGGATCCCTGGGTGGCGCAGCAGTTTGGCGCCTGCCTTTGGCTCAGGGCACGATCCTGGAGACCCGGGATCGAATCCCACATCGGGCTCCCGGTGCATGGAGCCTGCTTCTCCCTCTGCCTATGTCTCTGCCTCTCTCTCTCTCTCTGTGTGTGACTATCATAAATAAATAAAATAAAATAAAATAAAATAAATAAAATAAAATAAAATAAAATAAAATAAAATAAAATAAAATAAAATAAAATAAAAATAAAAATAAATAATAAATAAATCAGTTTTCAAAACTAAAGTAAACCAATCACATTCCGAGACTAATTTAGAAAAAAAAGCTGAATGACAACTTGATTTTTGTTTTAATCACATAGAGAACTGTTCTTTTTGAAAGGTGCTATTCGCATCCACCTACACAAAATAAATTGTGGTTAAATACCAAAATCTTTTATTTCCCTTGAAATATTGCTCACAGTCGAACAACAGCCGAGATCAATAGGCTATCTGTAGGTTCAGAGCGGACTTCCTCTCTGTACCTGGTCCTTGGGCGGAACTCTGAAAAATTTTTGGAGACAGGTTGCTAAGCAATATGGCAAATCTCGCCCATTCTTGAACTTCTTGAACCCTGGATCCTCTCCCTTCAGGACTCTGGAAACAAGTAACAGAATCAATCAGAAGTGGATTCAAGATTAAAAAGGTGCTTTATAATAAGTGACTGGTATCATCTACAGCCTGGAACCCAGAGATAAAAGACACCGGATTGAAGACTGAGAGTGGGCCCAGGCTTGGGTTCCCCAACATGCCTTCTATTCTGAGTCTAAGAGAGAGTAAGTCGGGCCGCTCCAGGGGAAGGTAGGGCATGGACTGTGCCAGAAATGAGGGAGCCCGCTCAGGGATGCCCCGGCCTTGGACTCGGTTGCTTCTTTCTTCAGCTTGGGGTCTTCACCCAAGAACTCCCCACTCTCCCTTTTCAGCCCAGCACCAGGTTCAGAAAATCAAACCTATTTGCTACCCTTGGGCTGCCTGGTTCCGAACGACACCCAGGCCCCGGGCCACAGCAGCTCCCTCCGGAGCCCTCCAGGGACATTCGAGGAGGAAACGGAGAACAGAGATGATCAAAGGGAAAGGAGAGGGGCCAGAAGAGAAGACTGGAGCAGAGGAATGGGCGGAAGTGGGAAGAAGGCCTACGATGACTATTTTCCCCCCAGGACGCTGTATACTAAATGCAGAAGGACCAAAGCAAAAAGAAGGATTCTATTTTAACAGGAGCGGCTTGCACATTCTAGGAGGGCTGCCAAGGGATGTCTCTCAGTGGAAAGGCACTGAAACGGGCTTCTGAGGCCGAAGCAGGCCCCGGGCCAGGCCCAGGAGCAGGGAGTTGAGGGAAGAGGAATGAAATCGCTCTGCACAACAACCTCCCAGGTCATCTCCCAGGGGGCCTTTGCAGATGTGTCCCTTGGACACCAACCTTCTTTTTCCACTTAAAGTGAATTTAGGCTGCTGGCCCTAGGAGCGGCGGGTCGTCTTGGGACATGGCATATGCTGAGTTCTGCCTAAGAGCGACCGGCAGGCCATGGGGGCTAGAGCCGCAGAGGGAAGCTGAGAACCGGCCAGGCCTGCCTTGGTGGCCCGGGGACGCGGGGTTCCCCAAATCATGCTTTCAGCTAGCACGCCGAGCATTTGTCACATGGGAGGTGCTGCTCTGAGTGCTCCATCCCTGTTACGGGGGGCAAGGGGGGCAACTGAGCTGCAGACTCAGGATCCTAACCACAGCACCACACTGCCCTTTGAAGAGGACGGGGGCTGGGGGGGTCTTGCTCCCCCTCCTCACCCGGCCCTGTGCACCTCCTCTCCTGCCCTCTTCCAGGCCCCAGTACCTGCCTCACCCTGACAGCGTTACTGGAAAAAGCCAACCTGGGAAGTGGACTGTTTGGGGTTATTACAGCTTGAGGATTATCTTGGTAGCTGGGGGAGGGGAGAAGCCAAGCTCCGTGGGACAAGGTGGAGGGTGGGGTGACACGGAGAACTGAAGAGGACAGGGAGGGGATGGTCCTATGAGTGGGGTGGGGAGGGCAGGGGCAGGACTGGGGGGGGCATGGGCTGCCAGGCCCTACGGCCTCCCCGGGTGGCAGCCCTCATCCAGGGGACGACCTGGACCTGGCGGAAGGTGGCTTGATTAGGGGTCCCAAGCTCCCCTCAGAGCCACGCTCCCGACCCAGGCCCAAGGCCTGGAGCTTATGCTGTTCAATGGCTGAATAAATGAATGAACTAACTCTATAGCACATGCTCCTCTACAAGCTGTTATTTTTTCCCTTGTTTCAGCCACATACTGAGCTTTCCTGGTTGCAACTGCATGGATACCTTTCCCTCTGTTTTGACATCGACTCTAGAATTCTAGAGAATTCTGTTTCTTGTACAAGCCCCTTGCTCATTTTGTGAGCGGCCCTGCGAGGACTGGTGCTCCGACACTGATTGTGTTCCACCCCGCTTGCCTCTTTCCTACCAACCAGCATTTCCTGCCTCGGCCTCACAGTCTGGGTCATTGAATGGCTTTTGACTTCACTCCAACAGTAAACTTTGAACTGTCAGTTCTTTACAAGTAATTAGCTATCTTTAAATTTTCTTTTAAGGGGCACCTGGGTGGCAGAGTCAGTTAAGCATCTCCCTTTGGCTCAGGTGATGATCCTGGGGTCCTGGGATGGAGCCCAGAGTCAGGCTCCTTGCTCAGTGGGGAGTCAGCCTCTCTCTCTCCCTCTGCTCCTCCCCCCTGCTCATATTTCTCTCTCTCTCTCAAATAAATAAATGAAATCTTTAAAAATTAATTTTCTTTTAAAAATATTTAAAAGCTTAAAATATTGCAGATTTTGAACTCAAAACCCAATAAGCTGGTTTTCTGAAATGTCCTTATTAAAACAGCATAGTGTTATATGCCACATTGTCTAAGTGCTCAATATATATTACTATTTTATTTTTTATTTTTAAAGATTTTATTTATTTATTTATTTATTCGTGAGAGTCATGAGAGACACAGACACACACACACACACACACACACACACACACACAGGCAGAGGGAGAAGCAGGCTCCATGCAGGGAGCCCGACGTGGGACTCGATCCCAGGTCTCCAGGATCACGCCCTGGACTGAAGGCAGGCGCTAAACTCCTGAGCCACCCGGCTGCTCCTGTATTACTATTTTTAAAAGATTTATTTATTTGATAAAGAGAGTGTGCAGGCAGGGGGAAGGGCAGAGGGAGAGAAATCCTCAAGCAGACTCCCCAATGACCATGGAGCCTGACCCAGGGCTCGATCCCAAGACCTTGAGATCATGACCTGAGCCAAAATCGAGTCAGCTGCTTAACTGACTGAGCCATGGAGGTGCCCCTTAGTGTATATTTCTTGAATGAAACATGAGGCAAATGGATCACCACACAGGGAACCTAAACACCTGTGTCCTCTGCCTAACCCTGTCACTTACCTGCTATAAGATTGTAAAGCAACTCATTTAATCAACATCAATGTAAACTATTAAAAAATATTTGCATTCTAATTGAAAGTTTGGGGGGGTTTTCTTTCCTTTTTTTTTTTTTTTTTTGGTCTTCCAAGGATTTTATTTAAATTCTAGTTAAAACATAGTATGGTATTGGTTTCAGGTATAGAATTTAGTGATTCATCACTTACCTATAACACCCAGTGCTCACCATGACAAGTGCCCTCCTTAATACCCATCACCTGGGGATCCCTGGGTGGCGCAGCAGTTTGGCGCCTGCCTTTGGCCCAGGGCGCCATCCTGGAGACCCAGGATCGAATCCCACATCGGGCTCCCGGTGCATGGAGCCTGCTCCTCCCTCTGCCTGTGTCTCTGCCTCTCTCTCTCTGTGTGTGTGTGACTATCATAAGTAAATAAAAATTAAAAAAATATATCCATCACCTGGTTACCCCATCCCCTAACCTGCCTCCCCTACAGCAACCCTCAGTTTGTTCTCTATAGTTAAGAGTCTCTTATAGTTTGCTTCCCTGTTTTTTTTATTTTCCCTTCCTTTCCTCTATGTTCATCTGTCTTGTTTTTTAAATTCCACATTTGAGTAGAATCATATGGTATTTGTCTTTCTCAAACTGGCTTGTTTCACTAGTTCCACCCACAGCATTGCAATGGCAAGATTTCATTCTTTTTGATGGCTGAGGAATAGTCCATGGTGTGTGTGTGTGTGTGTGTGTGTGTGTGTGTGTGTACCATACCTTCTTTATACATCCATAAATTGGTGGACATTTGGGCTTTTTCCATAATTCGGCTATCATTGATAGTGATGCTATAAACATTGGAGTGCGTGTGCCCCTTCAAATCAATATTTTAGTATCCATTGGATAAAAATACCTAGTAGTGCAACTGCTGAGTCATAGGGTAGTTCTATTTTTAACTTTTTGAGGAAGCTACATACGATTTGGCAGAGCAGCTGCACCAGTTTGCCTCCCCACCAACAGTGTAAGAGGGGTCCCCTGATTCAACATTTGTGATGAGGAACTTGGTAGACAGAATAATGCCCCCCACCCAGAGAAAAGACGTCCACATCCTAATCCCCAGAAGCTATGACTATATTAGCTTTAGAAGGTAAAGGGGAATTGAGTTTGCTATTCAGATGACCTTAAAAATAAGACTATTCTGGAGTATCTAAGTGGTATCAGGTGTTGATTTCAGCAGGTGTTGAATGGATAAATAAAACATACTATATCCATTCAATGGAATATGATTCAGCCATAAAAAGCCACAGACCATTGATACATGCTATAACATGCTTGAACATTAGAAGCATGCCAAGGGGAAGAAGCCAGACACAAAAAGTCACATAGGTGTTACATAATTCTATTTATACAAAATGTGCAGACCAAGCAACCTATAGAGACACAGGGTAGACTAGTGGTTGCCAGAGGCTGGGAGGCCGGAGGAATCAGGACTGACTGCTGATGAGTATACATTTTTGGTGGGGAAAGGGTGGTGGTAAAGAGGGGAGTTATTAAAATCTTCTAAAAAATAAAATAAAATAAAATAAAATCTTCTTAGTGGCAATACTTTGTGCAAGTTGGTGGACATACTAAAAATTACTGAATTATTTATTTTAAAATGGTGAGTTTTATTGTATATGAATTACCCCCAAAACAATTCTAGTTTTAGCAAGTCAGACAATACAGAGCTGACTAAAAAAAAAAAAAGAGAGAGAGAGAGAAAAAGCTGATCACCTCTCTCCTCATTCCCCATTTAATCTTACCCTCCCATATTAAAATTTTGATTAACTTACTTGGAGTCTTTTCTTCGTGCCCTTGCATACTTCCATGAACATAAAGGCAGTTTTGTCTTTGTTTTTTTTTTACAAAAAAAAATGAGGACAGTTTATATACAACTCGCTTTCCTCATTTAACTTCTCCGGAATATCCCACCAAGTCAACATATATAAATTTGTATGCAAATTTTCTCTGTTCGTAGATAACATCAAGTTTTCCAGAGGGATTGTACAAAGGTATATTTTTGCTAGTAATATGTGAGTAACCCAGTTGCTGTATATCCTTAGCAACACTCGGCATTTTCTGCTGTTTTAGGTTAGCCATGCTGGTGGCTGCTGCAAAGCAGTATTGCCTTATACTTCTTGTTTTGTTATTATTTAACTTTTTATTGAAATGCACATGTCATAAATATATATCTCAGTGAATTTTCATAAACTAAGCACCCCTGTAACCAATACCCAGATTGAGAAACAGAACATTTTTAGACCTATAGAAATCCTATGACCTTGTAATTCCACTCCTAGGCAGATACCCAACAAAAATGCACCTATATGTTAACCAAAAGACACAATTTTGATAATGGTTACCATTTTATCACATTCCCCTTAAATCTTAATGTATTTTAATAGAAGAAATAAATATTGCAGTTAAAGTTGAAAGCCCTTTCGACTTCTAATCCCAGGCATGTTACCCTCCCCTAGGTCCCTAGACCCTGAGGCAACCCCTCATCCATTGGGTATTTTTATACCTTTTCATGCATATATTTATGTTCCTGCATTTTCCTGACTCCTAATAAACGAGCATCTGCTCTTACTTCCTCTTTTATGAATTGCCTTTTCCTAACACTGGCTCATTTTTTTTATTGTATTGTCTCTTGTTTATTAATTTGTTGAAGCCTTGGTTTATTAAGATATTTATCATTTTTTGTCATTTTTATTGCAAACATTTTCTCTCACCTTCTCCTTTCACTTTGGTTATGATTTCTTCTGCCTAGCAAAAAAAAATTAATTTTTATGTAGTCAAACATGGCTATTTTTTTCCCTTTAATTTTTCTAGGTTTCTCATCTTGCTTAAGAAGACTGCCACACCCACAAAGTTATACAAATATTCTCTCATCTTTTCTCCTAATGTTTTATTACTTTATTTTTCATATTTAGATTTATTTGCAAAGCACCATGTTCCAGACACTGCATGGAACATATTCAAATAATCTAGATTGGACTGGGAGTTTTCTAAGCAGGCCAGAAAGCTAAATTGGAGTTACTTTTGTCTTCAAACATTTCCTATAAAGCTGATGAAAAAGAAACATATATACCACTAAAAATGATTAGTTAAGGGTCCCCAGTTGGTTCAGTTCGTTAAGTGGCTGCATTTGGTTGAGGTCATGATCCCACATTGATGGGGAATTTGCTTCTCCCTCTCCCTCTGTCTCTCCTCGTTGCTTGTACGCTCTCTCTCAAATAAATAAAAAATTTAAAAAAATCTTTTAAAAGAATGTTTTGCCAGCAGCTAGCCTAGCATTTGATATCTTGTTAACAGGAAGCAGAAAAATATCAACCATTTGGTGAAGTGAAATCAGATGAGAACTTTTAATCTGTAACTTTTATCTGGTGGTAATTGAAAAAATATAGTAGTCCTGCAAGTATTCTAGTTTCTTTCCAGGTAATAAGAAGACCCAGGGATGAGTGTTGAGAAGAGCTGAAAATGATTGCCTAAATTTGAATCCAGAGAGAGTCATTTTAGGGGTTTTGTATTTCTTTACCAGTGCTGGTTCTCTCTGCTTTTTTCTCAAGGGGTCATCCCTCAAGAGCTGTAGACTTTTTACTGCAAAGCCGGTTGGAGGAAACTGTGGTTGCCAAACAAAACTGTGGCTGCCCTCACCACCCAGACTCTTGTAACCTCCTGGGTCGACCTTTGCACTTCCCCACCAAGAAGCAAAAACACACCATCTGTTTTAAAGGAAGCACTCATCGGAGCCAACCTTGAAGAACACAAGAGTTTGTACTTTATTTGTTACGTGGTAGGGAGCTGCTCTAAGTTTTTGAGGTGGTTTCCCCCTGGCTCCCCTGGGGCAGGTGAATCTGGCAGCCACAAATGGGACATGAACACAAAGTCACTGACTTGAAATCCTGGGGACCTGTTTCTGATCGCCCCCCTCTGGCTGAGTAAGCTCACATCATTAAATGATCCCTGTTACCCATTGCAGCTGCCAAAGAAAGCACACGTTAACCTAGAAATCACCACCGGCCACGAAAAGGGAAAGTTCATTTTTGGAAAAGATAAAACATTTAAACATTGAATTAGATTTTTTTCCCCATTTTTGTAGTAGATAAGTCAACAGCCCACTCAGCTTCCCCTAAAAGTGTTCCACTGGTTCATTGAAGAGGGAAAAGGGCTATTTTGGGCTTTTCTTTACAGTCCTTTAAAATCCTTTAAAATCCTTTCCCTTACAGGTCAGAGGGAAGACATGAGTAGTGAGAGAACCGACAGCTGGACGGGCCACGTGGCGCTTGGAACTCCTCGCTATGTCATTTCTCTTGCTTTGTTCCTTCGGAGAGGAAGGCTGCCTCAGACTCTACTTTTCTCCCTGGTTTGGCTTCCAAGGTAGGCAAGTGTCCTGTACCACGGAGCACCTGAGTTAATGATTCATCTAACTGGGGTAAAAGCCCTGTGCCAGTGCAACGCTCCATCGTATTCTATTTTTGCAACCTAGTCAGCTCTTGGACACTGATGACCATGCTCAAGGTTGTGTCCCTGGACTATCTAGAACACGTGGATATGTTAGGTTCAGTTCGCCTTGCTGCAAGGAGCAATAGAGACCTTCCCTTTTTAATAGCACTGTGATTTTTATTGATAACCCTGAAAGGAAAAAAAAAAAGAAAAAAGTGACTCAAAGAGACAAGAAAGCATATGAGTAATGTTTGAGTCAGACTGGACCTCGGCTCTGAGGGCATTGTTTTCACGGTTTTGAAAATGATTGAATGACACCGAAAAATGTGCTTAATATATTTCAGAAAGCAAATGTGTACGGCATGGTCCCAGTTTATGTGGGTCTTTTGCGTCCATAAAGATCATAGCGAGGAAGTATTTTCTGCAAGGGATGGGATGTACATTCTTTGTACATTTCTCCAAAATGTCTATAATTTGCCTATTGTCCTATTACAATCAGAAAATACTAATGCTTTTTAAAAAGGGAAAGGTAATGGTATCCACCTGTCTTGGGTTGTTGTTGTTTTTTTTAATT
Source organism: Nyctereutes procyonoides (assembly GCF_905146905.1). Classification (NCBI taxonomy): domain Eukaryota; kingdom Metazoa; phylum Chordata; class Mammalia; order Carnivora; family Canidae; genus Nyctereutes; species Nyctereutes procyonoides. The sequence continues at coordinate 65,667,262 of NW_026575049.1, forward strand.
TTTTACATTAGGGAATAATTTACACACAGTAAAATTCTCTTTTCATTTATAATTTTTTTTTATTTTTTATTTATTTATGATAGTCACACACAGAGAGAGAGAGGCAGAGACACAGGCAGAGGGAGAAGCAGGCTCCATGCATCGGAAGCCCGATGTGGGATTCGATCCCGGGTCTCCAGAATCGCGCCCTGGGCCAAAGGCAGGCACCAAACCACTGCGCCACCCAGGGATCCCCCAATTCTCTTTTCATTTATGATGTCATTAGTGTTTTAGGGGGATTTGTGGTTGTTTGGTTTTCTTTTGTGGTCACATTCTGAAAAGGTAAATTTTTTTTTTTACTTTATTAAGGTAAAGTTGGTATCACAGAGCAATCCCCTCAAAGATGTCTATTTAGATCCTCTGCCCCCCCTTTTTAATTGTTTTTTGTTGTTGTTAACTTGTATGAGTTCTTTATATATTTTGGATATTAACTCATTGTTGGATATGCAACTTGCCAATATCTTGTCCCATTCAGCAGGATGCCTGTTTGTTTTGATGATGGTTCTCTTTACTGTGCAGAATAAGCTTTATAATTTGATCTAATCCCATTTATTTATTTTTGCTTGTTTTCCTTCACCTTTGGGGTCAAATCCACAGAAATGTCATAAGACTGATGTCAAAGGGGCTTACTATCTATGTTTTCTTTTAGGAATTTTATGTTTTCAAGTCTTACATTCATGTATTTAATCCATTTCAAGCTCATTTTTGTGTATATTTTAAGATAGTGGTCTAGTTTTGTTTGCATGTGTTGGTCCAGTTTTCCCAGCACCATTTATTGAAGAGACCATCTTTTTTCCATTGTGTATTTTTGGCTTCTTTATTGTAAATTAATTGTCTATGTATACATGAGTTTATTTCTGGGCTCTTAGCTCTGCTGATCTGTGTGTCTGTTCTTATAGCTTTGTAATATATTTTAAAGTCAGAGAGCGGGATACCTCCAGCCTTGTTCTTTCTCAAGAACAAAACAGCTTCGGCTGTCTGGATCTTTTGTGACTTCATACAAATTTTAGAATTATTTGTTCTAGGAGTGCCTGGGTGGTTCAGTTAGTTGAGTGTCTGCTTTCAGCTCAGGTCATGATCCCATGGTCCTGGGATCGAGTCCCGCGTCGGACTCCCTGCTCAGTGGGGAGCCTGCTTTTCTCTCTCCCTCTGCTGTTCCCCTTGCTTGTGCTCTCTCCCTCTCTCTCTCTCTCCTCCTCTCTCCTGTCAAATAAATAAAATCTTTTAAAAAATTATTTGTTCTAGTTCTGTGAAAAAATGTCACTGGAATTTTGATAGGAATCACATCGAATTGTAATATGGGGATTTTAACAATATTCTTCCAATCCATGAGCACAGAATATCTTTCCATTTATTTGTGTCATCTTCAGTCTCCATCAGTGTCTTGTAGTTTTCAGTGGATAGGTCTTTTACCTCCTCGGTTAAATTTATTCCTAGGTATTTTATTTATTTGTTTTTTTTTTGATGATGCAGTTGTAAATAGTATTGTATTTTCTTAATTTCTCTGATAATTTGTCATTAGTGTGTAGAAATGCCACTGATTTCTGTAAGTTAATGTTCTATCCTTAAACTTTACTGAATTCATTTATTAGTTCTAACAGGTTTTTGGTGGAATCTTTAGGGTTTTCTATATTAAGTATCCTGTCATCTGCAAATAATAACAGCTTTACTTATTCCTTTCCAATATGAATGGCATTTATTTCTTTTTCTTGCCTAATTTCTATGGCTAGAACTTCCAATATCATGTTGAATAAAAGGGGTGAGACTAGATTGTTGTCTGGTTCCTGATTTTAGAGGAAAAGGTTTCAGCTTTTCACCATTGGGCATAATGTTAGCTGTGAGTTTGTCATACGTAGCCTTCATTATGTCAAGGTATGTTTCCTCTATACCCACTTTGAGAGTTTTTATCGTAAATGGATGTTGAATTTTGTCAGTGCTCCTTCTGCATCTATTGTGATGATCATATGATTTTAATCTTTCATTTTGTTTTCTTTTGTGTATTTTTTTAGGTTACTCATCATTATCTTAATCTTTCATTTTGTTAATGTAGTGTATTATGTTGATTGATTTGCAGATACTGAACCACCTTGTATCCCCTGCAATAAATCCTAATTGGTCATGGTGTATGATTCTCTAAGTGTGTTGTTGGATTTAGTTTACTAGTATTTTTTATTATTTTTGCATCCATATTCATTAAGGATATTAATCTATACTTTTGTTTTTGTGTGTGTGGTGTCCTTGTCTGGTTTTGGTAACAGGGTAATACCACACAAAATGAGTTTGGAAGCATACTTTTCTTCAGTTTTTTGGAAGGGTTTGTTAAGGACAAGTATTAAATCTTTAAATGTTTAGTAGAATTCACCAGTGAAGCTCTGTGCTCCCAGACTTTGGTTGCTGGGAGGTTTTCATTACTGAATCAATCTCTTTACTAGTAATCAATCTTCAGGTTTTCTATTTCTTCATGATTTAGTCTTGGAATACTGCATGTTTACCCATCTCTTCTAGCTTGTTCAGTTTGTTGGCATATAATTATGATAAATCCTTCGTATTTCTGTGGTATTATAATTTTTCTTCTCTCATTTCTGATCTTATTTGAGTCCTCTTTTTTTTTTCTTAGTCTAGCTAAAGGTTTGTCAATTTTGTTTATCATTTCAAAGAACCAGCTTTTTTTTTTTCCATGATAGACAGAGAGAGAGAGAGAGAGAGAGAGAGAGAGAGAGGCAGAGACACAGGCAGAGGGAGAAGCAGGCTCCATGCTGGGAGCCCGACGTGGGACTCGATCCCGGGACTCCAGGATAGCGCCCTGGGCCAAAGGCAGGTGCTAAACTACTGAGCCACCCAGCGATCCCCAAGAACCAGCTTTTAATTTCATTCATCTATTTCATTTATTTCTTGCTCTTTATTTCCTTCCTTTTACTAATGTTGAGCTTTGTTTTTCTTTTTCTAGTTCCTTTAGGTGTAAAGTTAGATTTTTTGTTTTTTTGTTTGATATTTTCCTTTTTTCTTATGTTTCTATGAACTTCCCTCTTAGAACCACTTTATCTGTATCCCAGAGACTTTGGTAGATCATATTTCTGTTTTTATTTATCTCTCTCAATTTTTTATTTCTTCTTTGATTTTTTTCAATGGCCCATTGGTGGGTTGTTCAGTAGCATGTTGTTTAATCTCCACATTTTTGTGGTTTTACCAGTTTTCTTCTTGTAATTGATTTCTAGTTTCACATCATTGTATTTGGAGATGCTTGTTATAATTTCAGCCTTTTCAAATTTATTGAGACTTGTCACCTGACATATGATTTATTCTGGATAATATTTCATTTTTATTTGAGGAGAATGTGTAAGTTACTGCTTTGGGATGGAATGTTCCACGTGTCTATAAAGTCTATTTGGCCTAAGATGTTGTTTAAGGTTGGCATTTCCTTATTAATCTATTTATTGATGTAAGTATGGTGTTTAAGTCCCTTCCTATTATTGTATTATTGTCAATATTTGCTTTATATATTTTGGTGCTCCTATTTTGGGTGCATATATATTTATAAAAGTTATATCTTCTTGCCAGATTGACCCTTTTATCATTATTTAATTTCCCCTCTTTGTTTTTATTATAATCTTAGTGCTAAAGTCTATTTTGCCTGATGTGAGTATAGCTACACCAGCTTTTTTTTTTTTTCCATTTCCATTTGCATGGACTATCTTTCTCCATCTCTTCACTTTTAGTCTATGTGTGTCCTTACATCTGAAGAGAGTCTCTTGTAGGCAGTAGATAGATGTGTCTTGTTTTGTTTTGTTTTTACCCACTCAGCCACTCTATGTCTTTTTATCAGAGAGTTTAGTTCAGTTACATTTAAAGTATTTGTTGATAGGTATGTATTTCTTGCCACTTCTTAATTGTTGCCTGACTCTTTTTGCAGTTTCTCTCTGTTCTGTTCTTCTCTTTCTTTCTTCCCTTGTGGTTTGATGACTTTTGCTAGTCATCTATGGTTAGATTCTCATTTTCTTTTGTGTATTTACTATGACTTTTTGTTTTGGGGTTACTACGAGTTTCACTCTATAACAGTCTATTTTTAGTTGATAGCAACTTAAATCTGAACACATTCCAAAATTCTACATATTTACCGCCCCTATAGTGATTCATGTTTTTGATATCACATTTAATATCTTTTTATTTTATGCATCCCTTAACTAATTATTGTAGTTTTAGTTAATTTCACCACTTTTGTCTTTTAACCTTCATACTTACCATATATGACTGAGTCACTACCTTTTACTCTATATTTACCTTTAGATTTTTAGATTTTTTTTTTGTTTATTAATTAGTACTATTTTGTTTCACCTCAAAGAAGTTCCTTTAACATTTCTTGTCAGGCCAGTTTAGTGGCAATGAACTCTTTCAGCTTTTGCTTATTTGGAAAACTCAATCTCTCCTTCAATTGTGAATGATAACCTGGCCAGTAGAGAATTTTTGGTTGGAAGTTTTTTCCTTTCAGCACTTTAAATAGATCATGCCACTCTCTTCTGGCCTGAAAAGTTTCTGCTGATAAATCTGATAGCCTTATGAAATTTCCTTTTTTTACAAGAAGTTGTTTTTCTCTTGCTGCTTTTAGATTCTCTCCTTCAACTTTTACCATTTTAATTATAAATTGTCTTGGTGTAGATCTCAATGGGTTCTTTTTTTTTTTTTTTTTTTTTTTAAGGCTCCCTGGGATTCCTGGACCTAGAAATCTGTTTCCTTCCCCAGAGTATGGAAGCTTTCAGCTATTATTTCTTCGAATGTTTTCTGGCCCTTTCTCTCTCTCTTCTCCATATGGGACCTCTATAATGTGAAGATTATTTCACTTGATGTTGTCTCACATGCCCCTTAAGCTATCTCCACTTTTAAAAATTCTTTTTCTCTTTGTTGTTCTGTCTAGGTGATTTCCTTTGCTTTGTCTTCCAGGTTGCTGATCTGTCCTTCTGCTTTATCCAGTCTGCTGTTGAAGCCCTCTAATGTACTGTGTATTATTATACTCTTCAGTCCTATAACTTTTGCTTGTAATTTTCTTATATTTTCTACATCTTTGTTAAAGATCTCACTGTGTTCATCCATTCTTCTCCTGAGTTCAGTGAACATCTTTGTGATCATTACATGAAACTCTTCATCAAGTAGATTGCTTATCTCTGTTTCATTAATGTCTTTTTCTGAGATTTTGTCTTGTTCTTTCATTTGGGGCATATCCTCTGCTCATTTTCCTGGATCTCTATGTTTGTTTCTGTGTGTTAGGCAAAGCAGCTGTCCCTCTCAATCTTGAAGTAATGGTCACTGGAATGTTAAGGGTGTGTCTCAGTCTGATGTCTGTGCAGTGCCCTGGGCATGGAAGCCTCCCAAGCTCTGCCTCTCCAGTTGTTTCAGTCCCAGGCCCTCTAGCCAGCAGAGCCAAATGTTCAAGGGATGTCCTCTGTGTGAGGTGTATGCACCTTCTGGTTCTGGTGGGGCAAGGCAGCAGTGGAAGAGTACCTGACTGTGGTGTGCCTACCCCATGGATCTGTCAGGGCAGGGAGCCTCCATGGAGAAGCTCTGAGCCAGGTCTGCTGGGGTTGGGCCCCAGGAGATTGCTGGGACCGGGTGAACTGGGTTAGTGAGGAAGATTGAGAGTGCCAAAAATGTCAGCTGCTGGCACTGGGCTAGCAAGGAAGAAGAAGGGTTTAAAAAAAAAATAGTACCTGCCAGTACCTTTTTCTCTAGAGAGATCTCCAACAGATTCCTGCTCCTCTAGTCAATGATAACCCTCACCCATGGCCCAGGCACTTGTCATGCCTCTGCACTGAGACTTATGGCAACTGAGTCTGTGTGTGAGCTTCAAGAGCAGTCTGTTTCCCACAGCTCTCTAGCTCACCCAGATATTACCTCTGCTGGTCTTCAGAGCTAGTCATTTGGGGAACTTGCTTTTTAGATCAGGTCTGACAGGCAGGGTGCTTGAAGCGGGGCTGGGCTCACAACCCTCACTCCTCAGAGAGGAGCTGTGCATTTGTGCTATCCTTTCCTCTTGTGGGTAGTTGCACTGGAGTGGGAGTCCTGACAAGACCACTTCTCTGCCCCTCCTACTTGTTTTGACATGGCTCTTTCTTTCTGAATGTCTGTCTGTCTTTTTCCTGTGTTGTGAAAGAGCTGTTCTGCTAGTCTTCCGGTCTTTTTAGGAGAGAATTATTCTATACATAGTTGTAACTTTGGGAAGTCCACAGGAGAGGGTGAGCTCAGGATCTTCCTACACAGCCATTTTGGACCTTCTCCTTCCTTGGGCATTTTTAAAGAAAACTTTCATTGAAATATAGCATACATACAGAAACACACACATATCAAGCATTTAGCTTGATGGACTTCTAGGAAGTTCACATTTTGTGCAATGCTCGTAGATCATAAAACAGAACATTATTGCAGCACTAAGAGGCCTCTTGTCACTGGTACCAGTCACAAAGCCCCCTAAGTTAATTATATCCTCCCTTCTGATATCATAGATTAGTTTTCCCTTTTTTAAAACTTCATATATAAAATTTCTATATATATAGAATCCTATGTTTTGATATCTGGGTTCTCCACTTTAAGTTTGTGAAATTCATCTGCTTGTTGCATGCAGCTATTGTTTGTACATTCTCATGGATACACAGCATTCTGCAAAGTGTATATACCACAATTTATTGATCTATTTTACCTTTGATGGACATTTGGGCTGTTTCCAGCTTTTGTCTATTATGGATACTTTTGCTAAGAAAATTCTTATATCATATATATATATATATATATATATATATATATATATATATATTTCCATTGGGTATGTATGCCTCGGAATGGAATTGCTAGGTAATATACGTAAAATTACATATATACATATATATATATATGTGTATATATATATATATATATATATATATACATATACATATTTCTCACAATAGTAGATACTGCCAAATGGTTTTCCAAAGGAATTCTACGAGTATTCTTATCACTGTATATCTTCACCAACTCATAGTATTTTACATCTTTTTTTTAAAGATTTTATTTATTTATTCATGAGAGATACAGAGAGCAAGACAGAGACACAGGCAGAGGGAGAAGCAGACTCCTCAAGGGGAGCCGGATGCGGGATTCCATGCTGGGACCCCAGGACCACGCCCTGAGTGGAAGCCACTCAACCACTGAGCCACCCAGGTGTCCCGAATTTTACATCTTTTTAATTTTAGTTGTCCTGGTGGCTATGCAGTTATACTAAATTGTAGTCCTTAACTTTTTATTGACATTTACTATACATAGTGAAAAAATGTGTGTATCATGAGTGTAAAGCTCAGTGAATTTTCATGAATCAAACACAGCTGTGTCATCAGCACCCAGATGCAGAAGCAGTACATTACCACTATTCCAAAAGCCTCATCATGCTCCCTTTAACTTCTATGCTGACTTCAAACACATAGGTTCATGTTGACTAGTTTTTGTACTTTATATGAATAAAATCATAGAGAATGCACCTTTGTATGTCTGATTTCTATCACTCAACACTACTAGTATAAAAGAGTTCTTTCTAGTCTCCATCTCCTCACCAGGCAATGGATTTTTTTTTTAAGATTTATCTACTTATTTTGGCAGGGACAGTGGGAGAGAAAGTCTCCAGCAGACTCTGTGCTAAGCACAGAGCCTGACACAGGGCTCAATCTTATAACCCTGAAGTCATAACCTGAACCAAAATCAAAAGTTGGACACTTAACCAACTGAGCCACCCAGGCATCCACAACAGTCCCATTTTATAAGCAAGCTGGGAAGAGGTATTTTTCATCTCTTTAACTTAGTCACTGTGGTGCATGTATAATGTATTGTACTGTAATTTTTTAGAGGATCACATTATAATTTTAAATTGCTTTCCCTAGATAACTGATAAAACTGAACATCTTTTCACATATTTGTTGGCCATTTGGATCTCTTCTTTTGTAAAATCTGTTCAAGTCTTTCCCCTATTCTATATGATTGTCTTTTTCTTATTTTTCATCTTATTTATCAGTTTATCATTTTCTCATAAAATTAAACATACTCCTATCCCATAACCCAAATATTCTACTTCTATGAATTTACTCAAAAGAAATAAAAACTTGTCTACAAAATGAGTTGTACATGAATGTTCATAATAGCTTTATTCACAGTAGGTGAACACTGAAAACAACCTAAATGTCTATTCACAGGAAAACGGATAAAGCATAATTTATTCAGAAGTTGAAATACTAGTTGGCAAAAAAGGAATGGACTACTGATAACATGCAACAATAGGAATGAATTTTTTAAAATGCTGAGCTAAAGAGGCAAACAACCCTACTGAATGATTCCATTTATATAAAGTTCTAGAACAAAGTTATTACAGTAAAATCAAAAGGGTGATTGTTTCAGCAGGCCAGGAGAAAAAGAGAGGACTGACTACAAGGAGGCATACATTATTTTCTAAGATTTTGGGGTATGTTTTATGCAGGTTTATGTGTTTGTCAAAACTGATCAAAATATATACTTCAGGGGATGCCTGGGTGGCTCAGTGGCTGAGTGTCTGCCTTTGGCTCAGGTCATGATCCTGGGGTCCTGGGATCTAATTCAGCATCAGGGGATCCCTGGGTGGCGCAGCAGTTTGGCGCCTGCCTTTGGCCCAGGGCGCGATCCTGGAGACCCGGGATCGAATCCCACGTCGGGCTCCCGGTGCATGGAGCCTGCTTCTCCCTCTGCCTGTATCTCTGCCTCTCTCTCTCTCTCTCTCTGTGACTATCATAAATAAATAATAAAAAAAAATTTAATTCAGCATCAGGCTCCCCGCAGAAAGCCTGCTTCTCCCTCTGCCTATGTCTCCGCCTCTCTCTGTGTGTCTCTCATGAATAAATAAATAAAATCTTAAAAAATATATTTTTATATCTGTGTATTCTATTATGTAAAATTAAAAAGTAGTGTAAAATTTTCTGTATATAATGAACCTTAAATCAATTAGGATAAAGAAAAAAACCTGGTTAGTTGGAAAGAAGGAATATCAACATTCTCACAACATAAAGCTAGCTCTGGAGGCTAATGGTGAGCTGTTAAAGTCAATCATTTGGTAACTGATTTAACTTCTTTCCCAAATTAATATCTCTATTTTAAAGAAAGGTTATGGTTTACAAAATTCAGGTAATGTCCATTTTGTAAATTATTCTGTGCTTCATGCTGCCTATGTCCTATGTCAGTGTTTTTTTTAATATTTTTCTGGCAAGACATTCAAAGAAGGAAGAAAGTTTACAATTTATCAATATATCAGCGAGTTAAGACTCGCTGGTGGCCACTGCACAGACCCAACTTCACTTGACTGTATGCCTCATTCTGCTTCCCCTACAACCATGTCTGACCAACCTGATATGGCTGCGATTGAGAAATTCAATAAGTCAAAACTGAAGAAAACAGAAACAGAAGAGAAAAATCCGCTTTCAAAAGAACAATTGAACAGGAGGAGCAAGCAGGTGAATTGTAATGAGACGTGCACTGCCAATGTGCACTGTACGTTCCATAAGCATTGCCTTCTTGTTTTATTTCTTTTAGCCATTTAACTTTGTAAGACGTAAAGAGGTTGGATCAAGTGTAAATGACTGTCCCTTTTCATATCAAAGAATTGAGAACTACTGACAATGGAGGCAGTGCCTGTCTCTCCCACCTGCCTGGCTGGCTGGCAGGGAAGGAAAAGAACTTGTGTGTTGGTGAGGGAGGAAGCTGGGTGGGACAAGAGTGAAATCTAGAGTAAAAACCAAAGTGGTACAAGGTATTGGGCAGGCCGTAAAATGCAGTTTAATCAGAGTGCCAATTTTTTGTTCCAATGCTTTTAATTATTAGAATACAAAAAAAATTATTAGAATACACAATTTTTTAAAAAGATCTTATTTATTTATTAGAGAGAGTGAGAGAGAGCATAAGTGGGATGTGGGGAGAGGGAGAGAGAGAAGCAGATACCCCACTGAGCAGGGAGCCTGATGTTAGGCTCAATTCCAGGACCCCAGGATCATGACCTGAGCCAAAGGCAGATGTTTAACTCACTGAGCCACCCAGGCACCCAATGGAATGCACAATTTTTTAATATACAAATAAAAAGTTTTAAAACCTGAAAGAGGGCAGCCCAGGTGGCTCAGCGGTTTAGCGCTGTCTTCAGCCCGGGGTGTGATCCTGGAGACCCTGGATCGAGTCCCACGTTGGGCTCCCTGCATGGAGCCTGCTTCTCCCTCTCCCTGTGTCTCTGCCTCTCTCTCTGTCCTGCATGAATAAATAAATAAAATATTTAAAATAAATAAATAATAAAACCTGAAAGAAAAATCAATACATCAGTTGCATTCTTAATTTTAACATGTTAGGCAAATGAGAAGAATTCCTGTTCATTGTTACTGTTATATTCTGCTTTACAAGGGTCGATTTTTAGATATATAAGTATGCACAGTGTTGTTTTTTTTTTAAAGATTTTATTAAAAAAATAATAAAATAAAAATAAAGATTTTATTTTTAAGTAATCTCTACACTCAAGGTGGGGCTTGAACTTATAACCTTGAGATCAAGAGTCACATGCCCTATCTACTGAGCCAGCCAGTGCCCTAAACAGTGTTTTTAAACGGGTTTAGATAGGCCCTTTGAAATAGACAAAAAATTGTTACCTCATTTATTTATCATGTCATATAAACCTGTGTGAACTGTTAGACCATGTAAAGCAAAAGTGAAAGCTTAAGCTATTTTATTATAATTTCACTTCTAATAATTTATCCTGAAGAAAATACTGAAGCAAAGCAAAAGTAAATATTAATACAGCTTTCCTTACAGCATTGACTATGAGATCTTATAAAAAGTGAGAATAACCTAAATATACAATATTAGAACAACTTAGTAAATTATGGTACATCAACAGAATAAAACATAAGGTATTAAATGATAATCAGGAAAACCTGGAAACATGAAAAAACAGAACATGAAATAAAAAAATATAATTGTTCAAGAATTATCTATGTAAGTAAAAATAACACAAAAAATTCAATTATTTATTTTTAAAGATTTTATTTATTTATTCATGAGACACACACAGAGAAGCAGAGACACAGGCAGAGTAAGAAGCAGGCTTCATGCAGGGAGCCCGACGTGGGACTCAATTCCGGGACCCTGGGGTCACAACTTGAGCTGAAGGCAGACGCTCAACCACTGAGCCACCCAGGTGTCCCAACACAAAAAATTTTTAAATAATTTTATTATGATGGTAGTTTTGTGAATATTTTTTAATATTTTAAAATTATATCTTACAGGCATGCCTAGGTGGCTTGGTCAGTTAATTGTCTGGCTTGATTTTAGCTCTGCTCCTGAACTTGAGCCCCGCATAGGGCTCCACACTCAGCAGGGAGTCTGCTTCTCTCCCTCTCCCTCTGCCTCTCCCCTCCCTAAAAAATTATATCTTCCAAATTGTCTTATATATTTATTTAAAGGTCTTAACTTTCTTTTATTCTGAAATTTGTACATCATATGCATTATCAGAGGAATCACATTTTAATTTTCCTACTAATAACCTCATTAACGTAAGATCTCTTGCTGGGGTAAGTTGGATTTTCTTTTCTTTTTTCCCCCCAATATTTTTTTTTATTTATTTGAGAGAGAGCAAAAGCAGGGGGAGGGGAAGAGGGACAAGCAGACTCCCCACTGAGCACAGAGGCCATCTCAGGGCTCCATCCCAGGACCTTGAGATCCTGACCTGAGCCGGTCAGACAATTAACTGAGCCACCCAGGCGCCCCTACATTAAGATTTTCCAAAGAACCAATGCTTATTAAAAATGGCGCTTGTAAAGTAGATAGAACTTATTGATAATCATAGTTACAGCTTTAATAAGCTTGTCTCCAGTGCCATAAACTTTTCATGTAATTAGGGATCAAGTTTAAGCTGGCTCAACCCCCACTTTCTTTTTTAAGATTTTATTTATTTATTCATGAGAGACACAAAAAGAGAGGCAAAGATATAGGCAGAGGGAGAAGCAGGCTCCATGCAGGAAGCCCAACGCAGGACTCGATCCCGGGACCACAGGATCACACCCTGAGCCAAAGGCAGACGCTCAACTGTTGAGCCACCCAGGCGTCCCTCAACCCCTACTTTTTAAAACATATTTTCCTATGAAACCATTAAATCATCGTAGTGGTGGATGTGGTGGTTTCTCCCACAACCCTGTACCCCTACCTCCCATTCTCTATCTTCCCCTAACCTTCCTTAGCCCATGGAGCACTAGGAAAATCCTAACGAGCCTAGTTCTGAAGAGCACACTGTGTACACCATCTTCTGAATTGTTTGTGTGGATTTAGAACCAAGAAGCAAAAATATAAGGCAACTGCTCTACCAACCCAATGAGCTAAAAAAAAATACTGTCAAGCTCTCTTGCTTTGTTTCAAACCCATATCTCTTTAAATTTATTTTTCTAAACAAGGGTGTCTTGGTGGCTCCGTCGGTTGAGTGTCTGACTCTTGATTTCAGCTCAGGTCATGATTTTGGAGTCGTGAGATCCAGCCCTGTATCAGCTCCATGCTCAGTGGAAAGTCTGCTTGAGATTCTCTTCCTCTTCCTTTGTACCACCTCCCACCACTCTCTCTTTCTCTAAGGCAAATAAATTTAAAAAAAAATTTTTCTACTCATAACCACAGTATCTTGATCATATCTTATCTCTAATACCAGTTCCCCAACAGTGACACCCCTTACAGTCCCACTCTGATTCCACATGTGCTCCATCCAAGAGATACAGATAAGGTCCACAGCCGCTCAGCAGACTCACTGGCAAGCTACAGCTTTTGGCCAGAAGTACTTGACTGTGCTGCCTCCCCAAAAGTAAGATTGTGTCTGCTTCGGTCACCTTCCTGCTAAGCACCTTGTTCAACCTTGACTTTGGCCTTTGGAATCACACCATCACCAGGGAAGACCGATGTGCAGAGAGAGACAGAATATCCATCTGGACATTGTAGAACGTGGGATTCAGGTGGTCTAGTAGTCCATGTGGCTTGGAACCATTCATGTGTGTCAATCTCTCCTTACCCCCTTGAAGGTGATTCAACACACTGTAATTTCTTTTTGATCTGTGAGCTTTTCTGCACCATGACCTAGTCTAGGATAGCTGGCCTGGTAGGATGCTTGGGAACCAACACTGCATCAACTTAATTTCCCACGTTTGGATTTAAATCCAGGCATTCTGATACCAATGCCAGCTCCCTTAGAATTATGCCATACAGACTCCCTGATGAAATCACATATGCTCCAAGTCTGTTGATTTCCAATCATCAAAACATTTTATTCAGAGAAGGAAAAAGATACTTTCTAACAAAACAGGTAGAAAAATGAGTGTTTAAGACCATAGAAAAGTCACTAAGAACTTGAGGAAAGCAAGACGTTCTAAAGTGAGGTGATAGAGATACCACACGCATCAAATGAATCAATTAGAATTTTTGTTGGGGGATGCTTGGGTGGCTCAGCAGTTGAGCATCTGCCTTTGGCCCAGGGCATGATCCTGGAGTCCCGGGATCGAGTCCCACATCAGGCTCCCTGCGTGGAGCCTGCTTCTCCCTCTGCCTGTGTCTCTGCCTCCCTCTCTCTGTCTCTCATGAATAAATAAATAAAATCTTTTAAAAAAATATTTTGTTGAAAGTAGCTTTCTGGAAAAATCGGTCAATAACGGCTAACTCAGAAACACGCACCTTGAGCAATTAGACTGTAGTTTCTAAATACAGTTTCCTACTAAAAGGAACCACACTTCTTAAAGAAATGACTAACTCCAGGTCTGAAGTAGAATATATACACATGGAGACTTGAAGTATTTTATCCTACCAGAAAGCAAAGAGGTTATCAAAGATTAACAGGATCACGTCAAAATGCCTCAGAAGTCATGCCTGAAGACATGCCTCCTGGCCCAGCATGTAACAGTTTGAGCAGCAGTAAGAATAATAGCTGTCATGAATTAAAACACATTAACTGTGGGTACATCATAAGTTCAAATTATTCATTAGAAAAATCTCATTGGCCATCTTGGGGAATGCCAGAGAAGCAATTTATCATTTCTAAAAAAAAAAAAAAAAAAAAAAAGAGCACTATAGGTAAAAGGTAAAAGAGAACCTATTAAAACTGATCAATTTGTAGTATCTCAATGAAAACTGAAAGGATCACTGAATGTTAAGATGGAGCCTGTTCTATTCTGTTTCAATAGTTTCCTGAATTCTGTAAAAGAAACAAAATATGTAAAAATGCTTTGTGTTTTTAACAAATTCTTACTCGCAGATTCATACCTCAAGTAGCTACATAAAAATGTGAATAAATGATGACGAAGAGAGGAAGAGGCATCGTCATACATAAACAAAGCATTTTTGTCTTTTCTAACAGACTGCAACCCATTAGTCATTTGTACTAGCTTTCCAAGGAAACTTCCAGTTAAATTTGCTCTCATATGTTTCACAAGTCTCATGAGGGACCATTATGCCTTTATGTTTATATTAATAACTGCAGGAGACAAAAAAAACTTAGATAAAATGTCATGACCTTTACTTCTCTTTTGTAGGCTTATTTTGAATTATCCCTTTATCTTGCATAAAGCAATTTTTCAAAGGGCATGTGATTTTTCCATTCTAATAAACTTTAGAATTCTATCATAAAGATAACTAACCTTTCTACTTAGCATGCTACTCTATAATTTTCTACCCTATCCTGTGGGGGTAGAGATTACCCCATTAACTCAATGCCTTATTAGGTCAATTTACAAGAACTGCCATGGTGTTAGTATATAGCCGTTCCAGAATAAAGGGAGTTTGAAGATGCAAGTTATATCCATTACACTCTTCCAAAGAGAGACAGGAAAATGGATTCTAAAATGAGTGAACTAAGAGAAAACAGGCGTCTGGAAGTCTGCTCCTAATTATCAGGTCTTAAAGCATATACACGTGGGAGTGGTCACACCGAGGGTACATATTACACTTTTTTTTCATTCCTCAAAGGCAACAGTATTCACAGATAAGCATAAATTCAAGAAAACAAAAATCCCAATGTTGCCAGAAGGTTGTGTCAAGCAATTGTGCGAAACAGCACCTTGAAAGGCCCTGCGCTGTTAAAGTGACTGGAGAGGGGGAAATATAATCATTATTCTCAAAAGACTTTCACAAAGAATGACTAACTTTGACTGAGTGCTTCTCAAAGCCTCACTCTAACCTCCTCAGATAGATATTGTTATTTCCACTTTAGAGATGGAGAAACTGAAGCTTAGGGAAGTTAAGTAACTTGCCCAAAGTCACACAGCAAGTTTAAGCGTTGGATCTGGTTAGGAAGCTTAGTCTAACCCTAGAGCCTGAGCACCTAACCGTTAAGCTCTCCTCCCCACTGCACGTTTGATCAAGAGACAGAACGTTTACATATGCTAGTTAAGATGCACACAGATGGGTAAGTTAGAGATTTTGGCTTTAGTCCTTACTCTGACATTTTAGTCAACTCTCTTTACACTTCATTTTCTTCATTTATCAAATGGGAGTTTGATAGCCAGCTAACCCTGATCTAGCTAATTATGCAATTATAATGATGATGGATGTTAAAGTGCTCTGAGGGGACAAATATTATACAAAGTACTATTTTTTTTAACAGATTGATCTTGGCATGCAAAAAATACTTATTGAGCATCTACCATACACCCTACGAGTACTTGGCACTACTTGTACGGAAGATGAGCAAACCAGATATGGCCACGACCTTTGTGGAGTGCACAGTCTCAAGCCAAAAACAAACATTAAGCACACAAGTATGCAAATATGGGTATAATTTTAAATCGTGTATTGAAGGAAATAAACACCTTATCATCAGGAAAGAGACTAAGAGAAGGGACTTGGAAGAAATGACTTTTATAGTGGTGCAGGGAAGAACTGAAAGTGTGGGGTGAGACCCATGGCAAATAAGTTACGGTAGAAAGGGACCAACCAGCACAGGGCTAGGCAGGCAAAGCCTTACGGGCCCTATAGTGGCATTTGTATTTCAACCTAAGTGCAATGAGAAATCATTAATGGTTTAAGAGCTGGGTCTGGCCTGGTCAAAGGGTTGAAAGTGTTGGCCCAAGTAATTGCACCGATGAGCCATAATGTCAGGGCTGGATAAGGGGTCAGTGAAGAGAGGAAGGATAGAGCAGAATGGAGAGAGAATGGCAGGCCGCTGGACTGAGGGTGCGATGGCATGAAAGGAGTGTTGCTGGTGGTTACTTGAGAAAATGGAAGGATAGAGCAGTGTGTTTGAGCAAAGAAAAGGATGGTCCCCGTGATGATCATGGGAGCGAGTGGTGGTGACAGTAAAGTGGAGCTAGAGATGTGAAATCAGAGAACTGAAAGGCCAGGATGAGTTGCCTGAACCGGGAAGAAAGTTCCAATTCATGGGAGGGCTGGCGTGTGGGTTTTGCACAGGGCTGACGCCTGCTGGTAAGTGCTGGTAAGAAGCCCTGGAAGCCAAACTGCGGGCTGAGTAGAACCCTCCGAAGCTTATCGAAACCAGCAGCCAAGGAAGAGGACCGTTTTTACTTAGACATAACATTTTCACTTTTTTGAAATGTCTCTTCCAGGAGTAGTTGACTCAGAATGTCCTCACAGCTAAAACACCCCCTCTAGATAATTCCAGGCGCATGTAATCAAATAATGAGAATGCAATGCCTGAATAGTTGGGAGAACATGAATTTCTCCATAAATTTTGTTTTTAACTTTCTTTCTCGGCAAAGTGTAACATACATGTTATAAAATGTACAAATTGTAACTGCATGGCTAGATTTAATTTTGGAAATGTGTAAACCCATCACATTCCAAATGTAACCATCATCACTCATATTACATGTAGAGTTATTCGAGCAACCCAGAAATTTCTCTCTTGCCCACCCCTAGTCACTGCTTACTATACTATCCTGACTTCTAACACAGATTAGTCTTGTCTGTTCTTCCACATCATATAAATGGAATCAAACATATTCTTTTGTACTTTGCTTCTTTGACTTAACATATATCTGTGAAATTTACCCATATTGCATATAGCAGTAGCTCATTCCTTTAAAAAAAAATTCCATTTAGAAAATATACCACCATAATTTATTCATTCTTTTGGCTGATGAGCATTTGGGTTGTTTCCAGTTTATGACTGTTACTCCATATGCCTTCTGTTGATCATATATACATGTGCATGTATATAGTAGAAATCTAACTAGATTCAGAGTTGCCAGGGCATTTTAAGTAGATGCTGTCAAAGGTTTTCCAAAGAAGCAGTCCAATCACCAGCATATGATGATCCCAGTTGTTCCACGTTTTTTGCTAACGCTTGGTATTGTTAGGTTTTTGTTTTGTTTTGTGTTCTAGTATGTACATCCTCTCATGTTAGCCAACTATTAAAGGGGGCTTCAAAAGAGAGTTTGACTTGTTTCTCTTGGATTTTCTATGGCCCAGAGGCTAGTGCCAAACCTGGTTCTGAAAAAATTCTCCAGGTTAAAGCAGCAAATGATAGCAGAGTAGACAGCTGCACTAAATGTAGAGTACACTCCCTCTGAGGGCAGGGCAAGGCATAGGTGGTTCTTACGGACGAAATACAGGTCTTAGGTCCCTCTTGGATCCTGTCCTGGAGAGTTCATCAGTTCCCACCAAAGGAGTGGCCTGAAAGATGAAAGGGAGGGGTCTAGAAAGGCAATCAGAGGAGAGGCATTGCCAGGGTCCAGGGAGCTGTCACCAAAGAGCCTGGCACAAGAATCTCTGGTGGACTCAAGGAAGGGATCTGCCTTCCCCATAGGGCATGTCCATGAGGTGCCTGTCAATAAGATCTTTCTGTCCCTTACTATCCTGAAAGAAGAGCTGGGTGAGGGACAGGAAAGAGGAGGAGAACCACAGTTAGAAAAGAGAGTCAGGGGATCCCTGGGTGGCGCAGCGGTTTGGCACCTGCCTTTGGCCCAGGGCACGATCCTGGAGACCCGGGATCAAATCCCACATCGGGCTCCAGGTGCATGGAGCATGCTTCTCCCTCTGCCTGTGTCTCTGCCTCTCTCTCTCTCTCTCCTGTGACTATCATAAATTAAAAAAAGAAAAAGAAAAAGAAAAGAAAAGAGAGTCAGAAGCTGACCAAGACTTTACTGTTGCCTTTCCAGCCTAAAGCAAGCCAGAGCTGAGTGAGGGTTCAAATTAGGTAAAAGTGTGAAGTTGTGATTCAGACACTAGACTGCACATTTCATTTACTAAAATATCCCTGATGAACCTCCGTACCCCAGAACTTGCTCTCCTTGCAAAACTGCCTGCTTCACTTAATGGCAACTCCACCCCTCCAGTTGCTTCAGCCCAAAGCCATCCAGTCATCCTGTGTCTCCTCACAGCCCATAGTCTATCCATTAACAGATCCGGCCATCCCTACCTTAACATGTTCTATGTTTTAAAAGGGGGGGGGGGAGTGGTCAGGGATGTGTTTGGTGTTTTCTGTACTTAGGATATCCTGAATTATTAATTGTTGGCCAAATTTCAAGAGGATAAGAATTAGTACTGTTTGCAGGTTTGCTATGTTTACAGAGAAATGCTCTGTCTCTTGTTCTGCGTGTGCTTGTGCTACTAAAGCCTAAATCATCCCAACAGAGACCAAACCTAAGAAAGGAACTAAAAATGCATTAAAGTGAAATGATTGTGCTTGCTACTAATTCATATGTCATACACTCCAATACGGAGGAATTGTTGGTTCAGGATAAATAACATATATCCTGGGGAGACAAACTCGATCTAATAGATGGAAGTTTGATTTGAACCTAATAATATATGAATATGGATTTTAAAAACAAATATGAAGTCTTGACTTAGAGTTTCTTTGTGTCTTATAATCATTGCTGCCTTTATGTTTATTTTTTCTTTCATAATTGAGTTTTTATTGGTTATTCTGAGGATCAGTAGAGACATTTCAATCTGTATACAATTCTTTGTTTGTTTGTTTGTCTGTTTCGTGACCCTAAGATCAAGACCCAAGCTGAGGTCAAGAGTAGGACTCTTAACCAACTCTCACCTCAATTTGTACACAATTCTTAACATACATACTAAAAGTCTAAAAAATCATGTATTTGTGATTCTTTTCTAAAAGTTCCAGTGATCTTCTGGCTTAAAATTTGGAGGCAAATTTTCTATGGTATATCAAGTACTTATATCTTCAAATGTTGATATGCTGTTACATTGATAAATCCCATTAATTCCCAATTTATCTACAGTCCATACTCTGATTTTCAGTCTTGCATAGCACATTAACAAAGTTACTAGGAAAACTGGCCTACCACAACCAAGATGTTACAGAGTCTACAAAATTCTGACAGGGAGAGCCAAGATTAAGGAGTGGTTTTCTTTAGGAAACAATTCTACCAAAAACAACATGGGAATACAATTTGAAATATCAAGACATATTAAATGCACAACTGACTCCAAATTGCCATTCAGTATGCTTGGTATTATAGGACATAAAAACCACCGCATCCGCGGAATGTTAAACTGACAGCCAAGACAACTGAAGCTTCCCGCATTCAATATCCCACTGTTTTCTGGTTGTACCAAAAAATAAACAACCAGCCAATGACTTCACCTCTTTAAAAAAAAACAAAGCATTACAGTTTAGAAATGGGATGAAGTGGTATTCCCTCCTTAAAATTTTCTAGAGCTAAAAAAATAATAATAAAATTTTTTAATGAGCATAAAAAAATTTCTAGAGCTACTAAAATACTTGCATTTACAAAATAGTTGATAAAAATATTTCTCTAGATTGTACAAGCAGGGAGATAGGGACCACCGAGAGGACATGATATAGGATTTTAATCAGACTTGGCTTCTTTCTTTCCTGCTTCATCAGAGGCTAGCCTCTCCTCATTTTCATTTTCTACAATTTCTGAAGTCTGTCTTATTTTGTTTTCTGGTTAGTCACTTGAGTCTGGTTTTCCTTTGCTCCCTTTTTCTCCTTGTTTGCAATTTTTTTGTCTGAAGACTTAGCCTTTTCTGTCTCCTTGTTTGGCTTCCCTTCCACTTTTGCAGGAGCAGGTTTGGCTGGCCACCTCGCTGACCTCGTCTTGGACTCCTCCTTCACTGCCCTCTTGGCAAAGCTGACCTTGCCCTTGGGTACCTTGGTGCCAGGGCAGGTGTGCAAGGCGTGCCTGTGGGCCACCCAGAGCCTTCACAAGGCTGGGCTGCCTGGCCACTGCCACTCCTCCACTCCTCCCACCACCCAAGCTGTTGTCACCCTACCCTAATGTTTACATACCTGTTGAAGTCCCCCTAGTAAAGGAGAAGTATGTGTTTGCCTATGAGATTTATAAATACAAATACAGAGATCTATGACTTTAAAAGGGACACCTTGTTTTCATGATCATGCTTGTTAATCTCACCAATAGGATTATTTGCAGAAGAAATGAACATGTCATAGAGTTATTCATTTAAAAATAAGAACTACTTTCCCCAAATAAGTTGTTTCTTCATTATTCTAAGATTACCTGTAAAAACTAAAATTCGAGGAATTCCACTTCCAGAATGGCAGCTTGAGGTGGTACACAAATCTGTTCCCCAGCAAAATAACCATAACTGAAGAAAATTATTTTAAAAACCACCCCATTAAAGTCTCTGAAAATTGTCTTAAGGTCATACAGCAAATTAAGAAATATTTATTCAAGGAAATCTACTAAATTTCAGTACTAACAGCGAAGGTCTGTAGTGCTTGAGACACAACCTACTCCTTCACTCCCCTTCCCTAGCTTAGCTTTATGGAAGTTCCGCTTCAGGAATATTTGACCAAGAAGTCAGGGGCTTTCTTCCTCTTGAGTTTCCAGTCAAGGGATTACCGTAGCTCACCTGGAGGTGCTACTAGCAGCTCTTATCTCCTCCCTCTCTGACTTGCAAAGTCTATATTCCTGGTAAGTATAGCCAAGAAATTGAAAACTTCTTTATGCAGATTTTACTCATAGGATGGAGGCTCTCGCCCAGGGACTGCAGACTCAGAATACTCTGGCCTCAATTGCCTTGCCTCAGGTCACTTGGAGGGGAGAGGTCCCACACGAGGAGAGCCAAGACAAGAATGCCAGAGGCTACCATCCCTATCTAGCATCCTGTTTGTAAAGCACTTAAAGGTCATTTCCACCCTCAGCTCCAGAGCAGTGGCTCAAAGATACTGCTTTGGTGGAGGGTTGTGGTAGGGGAGGCAGCCTGTTAGAGCAGAGTTCAAAGCTCTTTCCAGAGAAACTAACTTTATTTCAACTGGCATAAGAAAGAATCAACAAACTTGAAGGTAGATCAATTGAGATTATATAATCCAAAGAACAGAGAGGAAAAAAAAATAATGAAGAAAAGTTAACAAAGCCGCAGAAAAATGTGGCACCAGTAAGCACACTGACATATGTGTAATGAGAAAATGTAGCAGAAAAAGCAAAGAGAAAGAATCAGAAAATATATTAAAAGAAATTATGGCTGAAAATATCTCAAATTTGTTGGAAAATCATCTGTAAATTAATCTATACATCCAGGAATCTCAATAAACTCCAATGAGGGGGTGCCGGGTTGGCTCAGTCAGTTATGCATCTGCCTTTGGCTCAGGTCATGATCTCAGGGTCCTGGGATCAAGCCCCACATGGGCTTCCTGCTCAGTGGGGAGCTGGCTACTCCCTCTCCCTCTGCCACTCCCCCTGCTTGTACTCTCGTTCTCTTGCTCTCTCTCTCTCTCTCTGTCAGGTGAGTGAATAAAATATTTTTTTCTCAAAAATGAAAGACATGGGAAGCCTGAGTAGCTCAGCAGTTGAATGTCTGCCCTTGGCTCAGGGCGTGATCCTGGAGTCCAGGGATCGAGTCCCACATCGGGCTCCCCGTGAGGAGCCTGCTTCTCCCTCTGCCTGTGTCTCTGCCTCTCTCTGTGTCTCTCACTAATAAATAAATCTTTTTTAAAAATAATAAATAAATAATGAAAGACATCACAAGAAAGAAAAGTACAGACTAATATCTCTTATGAATATATATATGCAAGAATCTTAAAATACTAGCAAACCAAAATCAGTGATATAGGCAAAGAATCATATACCAGGACTAAGGGGATTTATTCCAGGAATGCAAGGTCAATTTGACATCTGAAAATCCATTATTTATGGATTTAATATAATATAACCCATCAATAAAGGACAAAAACCATATGAACATCTCAACAGATACAGAAAATGCATTTCACAAAACTACAAAAACCTATTAATTTTAAAACAACAAACTTGGAATGGAATGTAATCTTTTCAGCCTGACATTTAGGAAAAGCCCACAGGTAACATCATACTTAATAGTGAAAACTGAATGTTTTCTAAGATCAGGGGCAAGACAATGATGACTGTTCTCATCACTTCTATTCAACATTGTACTGGAGGTCATAGTCAAGGAAATTAGACAATAAAATAAAACAAAACAAAATAAACTGCATCTAAATTGGAAAGGAAGAAGAAAAACTATCTCTATTTGTAGATAATATAATCTTCTGTATGAGAAAATCCTAAGGAGGGGCACCTGAGTGGTGCAGTTGGTTAGGCGTCCAACTCTTGGTTTCAGCTCAGGTCTGATCTCAGTCTCAGTCATGAGATTGAGTCCTTCGGTGAGCTCCCCATTCAGTGCGGAGTCTGCTTTGGTTTCTCTCTCACTGTCCCCTGCCCCTCCCCACCTCCTCAATTTGTGTTTGCGCTCACTCTCTCTCTCAAAAATAATGAATAAATATTTAAAAAGAGACAGAGAGAATCCTAAGGAATCCACTAAAAAACTTTTAGAAGCAATAAGTTCAGCAATTTGCATGATACAAAACCAATATGCAAAAATCCATTATATTTCTGTAAAATAGCAATGAGCAAACCAAAAATGAAATGAAGAAACAATTCCATCTGCAATAGCATAAAAAGGTACAGAGTCAATTCTTACTATATTTTATAAAGTCACCATAAATAGTGAATTAGAATATTCCCATTTCTCCTAGGGAATGTATTGAGTTAGACTCCTACAAGCCTCTGGTCACATTTCATCAACTGATTAATACATACCCTCGTTTTTATATGTGTTTCTATTTAAAGGCATCTGATTTAATATATATTGTTGATTCCTTAGTTTTGAACTTATAGCCAACAGTATACACCAAGGATTATTATGACTTAATAACCAAAAGACTACCCAATTAAAAATGAACAAATGACCTGAATAGACAGTTCTCCAAGGAAAATATGCAAATGGCCAATGAATACATAAAAAGATGTTCAACATCATTAGCCATCAGGTAACTGCAAATGGAAAACACAGTGAGATACCACCCCACATTCACTAGGATGGCTGTAATCAAAATGACAGATAATAGTAATTGTTGACAAGGAAATGGAGAAATTGGAGCCTTCATACATTGCTGGTGGAAATGTAAAAAGATACAACTACTTTGGAAAACCGTTTGGCAGTTCCTCAAATGATTAAATGTAGAGTTACCATGTGATCCAGC
The DNA here is from genome assembly GCF_905146905.1 of Nyctereutes procyonoides. Taxonomy (NCBI): domain Eukaryota; kingdom Metazoa; phylum Chordata; class Mammalia; order Carnivora; family Canidae; genus Nyctereutes; species Nyctereutes procyonoides. The sequence continues at coordinate 65,690,807 of NW_026575049.1, forward strand.
AATTCTACTCCTAAATATTTACCTAAGAGAAATGATAAATTAAAATATATGTTTGCATAACTTATTACATGAATAAATGTTCATAGCAATTTTATTCCTTTTTTTAAAATTTATTTATTTATGATAGTCACAGAGAGAGAGAGAGAGGCAGAGACACAGGCAGAGGGAGAAGCAGGCTCCACGCACCGGGAGCCCGACATGGGATTCGATCCCAGGTCTCCAGGATCGTGCCCTGAGCCAAAGGCAGGCGCCAAACCGCTGCGCCACCCAGGGATCCCAGCAATTTTATTCCTAATAGTCAAATGGGGATGCCTGTGTGGCTCAGTGGTTGAGCATCTGCCTTCAGTTCAGGTCATGATTCTGGGATTCTGAGATCGAGTCCCACATCAGGCTCCCCATGTAGAGTCTGCTTCTCCCTCTGCCTGTATCTCTGCCTCTCTCTTTCTCTGTCTCTCATGAATAAATAAATAAAATCCTTAAAAAATAAAATGAATGAATGGATGAATTGTATAACATGCAAATTATATCTCAAGCTATTTTTTAAGCAAATGAGTTACAAATTTCCAAAAGGATGTTGATGAAATGATAATTCAAAATAATAAAGAAAATAGTGCTTTTAGATAACCTTACTTAATTACATCTATGAGAAGATTTGAAAAATTATTTAATCCTGTAAGATGTTTGACGATATTAAAAATATTGATTATGATATTTTTCCACTGGATCATTTTCTCTCTTCCTTTTTTCTTTCACTTACCAAATCATGTTGTTATGTCTTTGTCTTACACTATATTGATTTCAAATCTATTTCACTTCAAATAGAACTCCATGAACAAAGGACACAGAAACCACTGAAGAGAATTATTTTACTCTACATATATAGGTTTAAATCATTACACATTGATATAATATGAAAAATGATTCTAAGTAACAGGAACATAATAGGTCTCTATCATTTGAATCTACTCTCAAAAAATCCATTAGGTATTTAAAAAGTCTAATTTTTCTTACTTGTTTTATCTTTCGATTGGATTATTAATGGGAATGTGAACCCAGCCAGTCAAATGAAATTAAAGAAACTGGGGTTTTTAAAGATTTGTTTACTCATTGTAGAGAGGCAGGAAGGAGACAGAAGGAGAGGGAGAGGGAGAGCGAGAATCTCAAGCAGATTCCCTACTGAACACGGAGCTAATGGGGCTTAATATCACGACACTTAAATCACGACCTGAGTCAAGGGCTAGCTAGACCCTTAACCTACTGAGCCAGCCAGGTGCCCCCAAATTTTGTTTTTAAAAACCTATTTGCCTGTGCTGTCTGAGACTTATGTACTTATCTCCATTGATTAGATCGAAATTCTCTAACCAAACTATGTCTTTTTCTTTCTAAACTCTCCCTTCATCATTAGCAATTGTCACAATTCCAGAGCTGTTAACAATTTGGCTATGCTTTGTGGAAGTCTTATTTTTATTTTAAGCTTATTTAGATCATTCCCCCAGGGTCTAATAACACTTGAGAATTTATGCAGGCTTTCTTTTATATTGTGCCCTAGAAACTGAAACTAAGATGGAAAAAACTTTATGAGGCAAATAATGTTTTTTTCCTCTCTTTAAAACTTGTATAGTTTTTATATTTCATCTCCCCAATTCCATGGATGAGGACTCTTTCAGGGCATCTGAGCATCAGGACCGGCTATAGGATTTGTAAGGAAGGGATGGAGAAGAAGGAAAGCATGATGTAAAGAGCCAAGAAGGATGGAAAAGTATGTTCTGCTTAATGGGATTGGAGAAGACGGTTATGGAAAATGACAGAAAGGGGGAGCCTGGATGGCTCAGCTGGTCAAGTGTCTGCCTTTCTGCTCAGGTCATAATCCTGGGGTCCTGGGATCCAGCTCCACCTCGGGCTCCCTGATTAGCAGGGAGTCTGCTTCTCCCTCTCCCTTTGCCTCTCCCTCTGCCCATGCGCTCGCTCTCTCTCTCTCTCTCTCTCTCTCTCTTTCTCTCTCTCTCTCTCATGTGTGCTCATTCTCTGTCAAATAAATGACTAAAATCTTAAAAGTAAAAAAGAAAGAAATGGAAGGAAGGAAGGAAGGAAGGAAGGAAGGAAGGAAGGAAGGAAGGAAAGGAGTGAGGGAGGGAGGGAAAGGAATGCTCTAAGCACTGTGAAGGCCTGTCTCTTCTTTTAGGAACCAAGAGATAGGAATCATAATGAAAGAAGAAAAGCAGACCCAAAAAAAGAGAAAGTGGTAGACAGCAGACTGAGAAGATCAGAAGTGGCCAGCAAAGGGTGGAGCCCTCAGGGACAACAGAGGAGCAATGAATCTCACAATCAACAAGACAGGTTGAGTCTGGCCACTGACGGGAGAGAAAGGGCCTGGAACATAAGCAGCAGGTGGAATGAACCTCAGCTTTGGGGAAGTTGAAGGCGTGAACGGGAAGGGAGTGGGGAGCAGTGTATACACCTGGATGCTTTGAGCGCTGAAGGCAGGGTGGTGACATGGAGAAAAACATGTGGAGGAAACGTCAATGGAAGGCTGTGACAGATTGAGCTACTCATTCCTAATTCTAACATTTCCCTCGTTATTCAATTTTCATATGGGTTACACGAGGTGGAAACAGCACGAAACAAAAGTGTAAAGACAGGAAATTATAAAGAAAGTGGGAGGTAGGGAGTGGATGAAATTTTTTTTAAAAGTTTTTGTTTATCTATTTGACAGAGAGAGCACAAGCAGGGGGAATAGGAGAGGGAGAAGCAGGCTCCCCGCTGAGCGGAGAGCCTGATGTGGGGGCTCAATCTCCGGATGCTGGGATTATGAGCTGGTCCAAAGGCAGACGCTGAACTGACTGAGCCTCCCAAGTGCCCAGGGATTAGGTGAATTTAGTTAAAATGAAAGATTCATATATACAGGAGAGTGGTGGCAGAAAAGACTGGAAATCTGGGGCAGAGTCAGGTTGTAAAAGTTCTCAGATATCAGTAAAGAACTGGGCCCCAGCAAGGGGAAAGGAAGGGTTTTCAGCCCAAAAGTGAAATGCTGAGTACAGGATTTAATGAAAATAAACACACAAACAAAAGACAGAATGGGATATCTGGGTGGCTCAGCGGTTGAGCACCTGCCCCTGGCTCAGGGCATGATCTGCGGTCTTAGGATCGAGTCCCACATCAGGCTTCCTGCCTGGAGCCTGTTTCTCCCTCTGCCTACATGTCTGCCTTTCTCTCTGTGTGTCTTTCATGAATAATAAATAAAGTCTTAAAAAAAAAAAAAAGAATGGAGGGAGAGAGAAACTAGAGGTGGAAAAATAAATTATAAAGCCGAGGTGTGTGCAGTCCCCTGCAAAGGCCCGAAAGATGTGTCTATGTGGTTATTCTGCTTCTGGGAATTTACATCCTAAGGAAATAATTATGTATAAGAAGATTTAACACCAAAGATGCTTATTGCAACATTATTATAAAATATTTTCCTTTTTATTTTATTTTATTTATTTATTTGAGAGAGACACAGATAGCAAGAGAGAGCAGGAGCGGGGAGGAGAGGGAGAACCAGGCTCCTCACTGATCTGGGAGCTGGACGTGGGGCTTATCCCAGGACCCTGAGATCATGACCTGAGCTGAAACCAAGAGTCAGATGCTTAACCAACTGAGCCACCCGGGTGCCGCTTTTATAAAATCTTTCCAAAAACACTTTAAAAAACGTCTTTAGCAGCTAAATCTTTGCACACATTCTTCATTGTTTCAAAAAGTTCTATCAAAAAAAAAAGTTCTATCTGCAGAGTAAAAATCTCTAGCCTTGCTAATGAAAATAAATCACTCTGATCTTTCTTAGATACACAATATACTAATACGACCAACAAAGATATGTCTATATAGATACGCACGCACACACACAGTGCTATATAAACTCCTGAAGATGGAAATATCTATGTATTGCTCACATATATTAGTATTGGAATTGAGAAGAAATTACAATGTTCTATAGATATTGGAGGCTTCCCCCATGACCCCATTTAAATTTACATGGTAGCAGGGGATATTAGAGGAAATTACTTAATTTTTTGTATCTCTATCTCATCTCTACACTGTAAATTCAATGAAAGTTGAGACATAATACGATCCAAATAAATAAAGAAATATAACTTTTAAGTCTTCAAACAAAAGGCAAGGAATTTTTCTTCCCTCGTTGGGCCAAACCTGACCCAATTTCAGTGTTCAGCCAATCCCATGCAACTGGCTTCTTTTTAGATCACCTAAACCAATGACTGCTACAAGGAATTATCCTGATTGACTTAAACCCATCGGAGCCATCCCTGGGAACTGGGGATGGCGATCCATCCATAGGCCCCCTTGAGTCTTATAGCTGGTACATTATTTGCGAGGGGTGTATGGGTGTTGGTAGAATGACTATGTTAAAGATGAAATTGAAGCCTGTGACAGCAGAGCTCAGGTGTCAAGGGAAATTGCACTGAATTGGAACAAAAGACTTTGCATACGTGAGCATAGCACTGCCAACTGTGATTTGAGAAATCTCAAACAGATGAAATATCAAAAGACTGGACACACGTCAATAGTATTAAGGCATGGGAGAGGGATGCTGAGGAGCCCAACTCTGTCAACTAAGATATCGACTTTAACTATATGACAGTAGTTCTAATTTTTGGTATTTGTGAGACATTTTAAAATTCTGCAGTTCTATTATTTTTCACATGATATCTCTTTGTTATGTGGGTTTAGTACTACTGTGGTTCAAATAATTGTTTTCTTATCCCTAGCTGACAGTTTGTAATGAGCTTGTAAACGGTTTGTACTAAGAATACACTGTATTGGATTTTCTTTTCAATTATTTTTTTTAAATTTCAATTCCAGTGTCATTAGCATACAGTGTTATATTAGTTTCAGATATACAATATAGTGATTTAGCATTCTGTACATTACTCCGTGCTCATCACAATAAGTGTACTCTTTAATTCCTTTCAACTATTTCCCCTATCCCCCCACCCACCTCCCCTCTGGTAACCATCAGTTTGTTCTTTTAGTTAAGAGTCAGTTTTGGGGGTTGTCTCTTTCTTCTCCTTTTTTCTTTTTAAATAATTCTAATTTTATTTTACTTATTTATTTTAAGTAGGTTCCATGCCCAATGTCATGCCCAAGAGTCATATGCTCTACTGACTGAAACAACCAGGTACCCCTCTTTTTATCTTTATTCATTTGTTTTGTTTCTTAAATTCTACAGATGAGTTAAATTATATAGTATTGGGGTTTCTTTGACTGACTCATTTCACTTTAGTATTATACTTTCTTGATCCACTCATGTTATTGCCATTTGGCAAGATTTCATTCTTTTTTGTGGCTGAGTAATCATATATATGTATGATTATATACATATACATATATATACACACACGCGCACGTGCACACACACACACACACACAGACACACCACGCCTCGTTTATCCATTCATCTATTGATAGATACTTGGGTGGCTTCCATAATTTGGCCACTGTAAATAATGCCACAATAAACACAGGGGTGGGGACACCTGGGTGGCTCAGAAGTTTGGTGTTTGCCTTTGGCCCATGGTGTTATCCTGGAGTCCTGGGAACGAGTCCCACATTGGGTTCCCTGCATGGAGCCTGCTTCTCCTTCTGCCTGTGTCTCCGCCTCTCTCTCTCTCTCTGTCTCTGTCTCTGTCTCTCATCAATAAATAAATACAATCTTTTTTTAAAAAGTCTATAAAATAAATAAGCAAACAAACACAGGGGTGCATGTATCTTTTCAAATTAGTGTTTTTGTATTCTTTGGGTAAATACCCAGTAGTGGAATTACTGGATCATATGGTATTTCTATTTTTAATTTTTTGAGGAGCCAACATACTGTTTTCCACAGTGGCTGGACCAGTTGGTATTCCCACCTGTAGTACACAAGGGTTCCTTTTTCTTCACATCCTTGTCAACACTTGCTACTTCTTGTATTAACTTTAGCATTCTGACAGATATGAGGTAATATCTCATTGTGGTTTTAATTTGCATTTCCTGATGATGAGTGATGTTGAGCATCTTTTCATGTGTCTGTTGGCTATCTGGATATGTTTTCTGGAGAAATTTCTATTCAAGTCTTCTGTCCATTTTTTAATTAGATTAAATTAGATTAATTAGTAATCACTTGGGGGTTTTGTGTCGAGCTATATAAGTTCTTTATATATTTTAGATACTAACCCTTTATTGGGTATATCATTTGCAAATATCTTCTCCCATTTAGTAGGTTGCCTTTTGGTTTTGTTGATTGTTTCCTTTGCTGTGCAGAAGCTTTTTATTTTGATGTCGTCCCAATAGTTTAATTTTGCTTTTATTTCCCTCACCTCAGGAGAAGAGAGGAAAATGTTGCATATAGCCAATGTCAGAAAAATTACTACCTATGCTCTCTTCTAGGATTTTTATAGGTTCAGTTCTCACATTTAGATCCTTAATTCATTTTGAGTTTATTTTTGTATATGGTGTAAGAAGCTGGCCCAGTTTCATTCTTTTGTATGTAGCTATCCAGTTTTCCCAACACCATTTGTTTGAAGAAACTTTTTTTATTGTATATTCTTGTCTCCTTTGTCAAAGATTTATTGACCATATAGTTGTGAGTTTATTTGGGGGATACCTATGCTGATACCACAGTGTTGTGATATATATGAAAGCTTTATAGTATATCTTGAAATCTGGGGTTATGATTCCTCCAGTTTTGTTCTTCTTTTTCAAGATTGCTTTGGCTATTCAGGGTTTCTAATGGTTCTATACAGTTTTTTTTCTATTTATTCTAGTTGTGTGAAATTTATTCTAGTTTTGTGAAAAATGCTGTTGGTATTTTTATAGGGATTGCATTAAATCTGTAGATTGCTTTAAATAATATGGACATGTGCGTGTAATAGTTTTCCATTTGTTTGTATATCTTAAATTTCTCTTTAATCAGTGTTTTATAGTTTTCAAAATATAGGTCTTTCACCTCCTAGGTGTTTTATTATTTTTGGTGCAATTATAAATGGATTGTTTTCTTAATTTCTCTTTCTGCTACTTCATTATTAGTGTATAGAAATGCAACAGATTTCTGTATGTTAATCTTGTATCCTGCAACTTTACTGAATTCATTTATCAGTTCTAGTAGTTCTTTGGTGGAGTCTTTAGGGTTTTCTATATATAGTTATCATATCATCTGTGAATAGTGAAAGTTTTATTTTTTCCTTACCAATTAGGTTGCCTTTTATTTCTTTTTCTTGTCTGATTGCTGTGGCTAGGACTTCTAGTATTATGTTGAATAAAGTTGGTGAAAGTAGACATCCTTGTCTTGTTCCTGATCTTAGGGAAAAGCTCCCAATTTTTTACCATTAAGTATGAGGTTACCTGTGGGCTTTATTATGTTGAGGTATGTTCCCTCTAAATCTACTTTGTTGAGGGTTTTAATCATGAATGGATATTATAGTTTGTTAAATGCCTTTTCTGCATCTATTAAAATGATCATGTGGGTTTTAACCTTTCTCTCATTAATGTAATATATCATGTTGATTGATTTGTAAATATTGAACCATCCTTGCATCCTGGGAATAAATCCCACATGATGATGGTGAATGATTTTTTTAATGTATTGTTGGAGTCAGTTTGCCAATATTTTGTTGAGGATTTTTACCTCTGTTTTCACCAGGGCTATTGTGCAGTTCTCTTTTTTTGTAGTGACTTTATCTGGTGTCAGTATCAGGGTAATGCTGGCCTCACATAACGAATTTGAAAGCTTTCCTTCCTCTTCTATTTTTGGAATAGTTTAAGAATAATACTTCTTTAAATGTTTGGTAGAATTCACCTGTGAAACCATCTGGTCCTGGACTTTTTTTATTGTTGGGAGACAATAAAAAAAGTAATTGTTGATTACTGACTTAATTTCATTGCTGTTAACTAATCTGTTCAAATTTTCTGTTTCTTCCTGATTCAGTTTTGGGAAGTTAAATGTTTCTAGAAATTAATCCATTTCTTCTAGGTTATCCAATTTGCTGGCATGTAATTTTTCATAACATCTTATAATCCTTTGTGTTTCTGTGGCATTGGGTGTTATTTCTCCTCTTTCATTTCTGATTTTGTTTGAGTACTCTGAAATTTGTTTATTTTGTTTATTTGAGTCTCTTTGTTGTTGTTACTATGAGTCTGGCTAAATGTTTATCAATTTTGTTGATCTTTTCAAACAATCATCTCTGTTTTCATTGATCTGTTCTATTGTTTTTTAAGTTTCTATTTTGCTTATTTCTAACCTAATCTTTATTATTTCCTTCTTTCTACGGGTTTTGAGTTTTGTTTTTTTCTTCTTTTTCTTGCTCCCTTAGGTATAAAGTTAGATTGTTTATTTGAGGTTTTTCTTGCTTTGTGATATTTATATTGTTACAAACTTCCATCTTAGAGTAGCTTTTGCGGTGTCCCAAAGATTTTGGACTACTGTGTTTTCATTTTCATTTTCACTTGTCTTCATGTATTTTTTAATTCCTTTCTTGATTTCATGGTTGACCCATTCACTGCTTAGTAGCACTTTATTTAACCTCCATGTATTTGTGTTCTTTACCCACAGCCCACTGTTGAGGGTGCAGCTGGACTGCCTTATCTACTTTGGGGTGTGCTGGTCTCTGTCAGGGCTGCTTGCACACTGCCACGGTTGTGGCACTGCTTTGGATGGCTCCGGCCCAGGGCATGTTGTAGGGGGCAGGTGTGCAGAAGAACTTGAGGCACTGTGCTGGTATTAGCAAGGTTTATGCCTGCTTGCTTTGGGAACAGGACATGCAGCTGGCAGGATCAAAGCAGGCCAGATTGGAGGGGGTGGACGTGCAGAAATATGCTGGGACAGGATGCTCAGTATTAGCAAGGTTTGCCCAGGTCTGCTATGGGAGGGGATCTGGAGCCAAGGCCTGGCTGGAGGGGGCATGTTTGCAAGAGAACACAGGGTAGGGTGTGTTTTTAGCAAGTTAGGTGCAAGTGTTAGCACTGTGCTAGTTCCCATGTATCTATTACATGGGGGAGGTAGGAAATGGCACGTACTGGCTCCTTTGTTTCTGAAGAAAGAAGACTCCAAGCACCTGCTCTGAGGTTAGTGAACAAATTTCCCTCCCATATACCCCAGGAAATTTTCAAAGTCCTGCTTCTATGCTGTATCTCTGCATATCGCTTTAACAGTGGGGACCTATAGCCTTCCTGGCTATCCCAGAGCGAAACCCGCTGATTTTTTCAAATTCCAAGTGTTAAGCCATGCTGACTGTTAGAACTCACTAAATTTGGTCCCTCTGGTTTTCCAAGCCAAACATTGTGGGGATTCATCTTCCCATTCATGTTGCCTGTGCCTGGGGCACCTGGAGTGAGGGTCTATTTCTTATACCTCTCCACACCCACAGCATCCCTTCCTCCCACAAATAGTTCTGTGGATCTATTTGCTCCCAACTGCATTTCTGCCTTCCTACCCTCTTCGATGTGGCCTTGACTCTACCTTTAGCTATGGAGAGTCTGTTCTACCAATCTTTAGGATGTTTTCTGGGTTATTTATAGTGATATGTATGTAATCTAGTTGTACCCATGAGACAAGGTGAGTTTAGGGGCCTCCTACTCCTCCATCTTTTCTGGAAGCCAAAATACTGTATTTCTTCATGGTACGTGTGACTGAATTGGAAATCAGAGTTACACAAAACAAGTGAGCAATAATAACAGGGTAAGAGATATCCCAGGATAAATATGTTTGACATCCATTGTGTTGAGAACAGATGGTTTTGGTTCCCTAGCATCCATTTTCCATTCTTCTGGGAAAATAGCCCGGGATACCCAAAGAGCCACCTCCACTCTACTCTCAGTCCATATGGTTGCAGGGCTAGGGGTGCTCCCTAAGTCAAAAAGCAATTCCCATACCATTTGCTGCAGTGATTGGCTCAAGTCTGGTCAAGAAGAATGAGGACCAGGATTTTTGTTTGGCTGTTGGAGGAAAGAAGCCCTTTCTTTCCTTCTGTATTAGAAGCGAAAAGGTTGCAGAGAAGAGCTGCTGCAGTCATTTAGGCATCATGGACTGTGGGTGGAAAAGGGGGTAGTGGAGTCTGGAACTGCCAGGAGCCACCAGGGGGAGCCTGAGCATGATGCTTAGATAATATTGTATGTGTCATATCCAGCTATGCCAGAAAATCTATTTCCCTGGACTTTTCAGTTATGGGAGCTACATTGATATACTTTCTTATTTTCTGATTTTTGACACTAGCATTTGGGGCTTTGATTCTGGAGAGACTGTTCCTCCTGGGACTAGTTAATTCACTCCCAAGGCCAGGTACCAGACAACTAGAGATCATCCCTATAGCCCAGAGCCTACCAAAATTAATCCAACTACCTAATCTCAAACTAACTCCCTGTACCTACCCTGCTTTACCCATTTCTTCTCACAAGAACTCCAGTAAAGACTGGGCCATGCTCTCCCTTTTCACATCTCTCTGCCTCCTGACCCACCCTAGTCCTTCCCCACCTGGCCCTGTGTGGCAATGCCATGCCTCTTGTTTCTAGGGGTCTGTGAGTAGAAACTTCTTCCTACGTGACAATCATTTCTATGCCTGCATGTCTTACCATACCCGATTAAAACAAATCCTGGGTGTATTTTTGAACAGCAGTCAATAAAGCTCTTTCTTATTTTGTTAAAGACAATTATAATTAGATTTTGTTGTTGTTGTTACCTGTATCTGAAAAAAATCCTAACCGATATAAATCAGTGTGGCACTATGGTGGCCTGCCATGGCATTATGGTTGTCCAGCACACAACCTTTCCCCTTTTGGGAACCACAATCTGGTTTCTTCTTAGGAATTCTTCCGATTCTTAGTCCTTGTGCGCAAGTAGGAACCTTCCCCTTTACTGAGGGTTGAGCATGTGACCAGGACCAGCCAAGTATTGGAATTCCATTCCCCTGATTACAATGATTAGTTCAGGGGAGGCCATTTGATCAAATTTGCCTAATCATAATGAGTCATGGGGAAAGACTTCTTTTCAATTAACTTTGAGCCCTGAACAATAGATGATGAACTGTGACATCATCTCACTACCTCATGGTAAAAGCCTGTCTGAGATAAAGCCAACACAATAGATACGTAACCAAGAGGTAGAGAAAGAGAAATTGAGTGTCATTCTTTGAGTCCCTGATCACACTATACCTAATGTCTACTCCTACACTTTTCACTTATCCGTCAACTGCAGATCCTCCTGGGCATCCCAATAAATCCATCATAAGTTGAAAATAGACTGAATACACCTAACCATCATAGGTTAGCCTAGCTTCCCTTAAACATGCAGAACGCTTGCATTAGCCTACAGCTGGGCAAAATCATCTAACCCAAAGCCTATTTTATAATAAAGTATTGAATATCATGTAATGTATTACACACTGTACTGAACGTGAAAAGCAGAATGGTCGTATGGGTACAGAGTAGCTGTAAATGTATCAGTCGTTTACTCTCCTGTCATGGGGCACGGCTGACTAGGAGCCGTAAGCCATTGCTGCTGCCCAGAATTACCAAATCCTAGCATTGCTAGCCTGGGAATAGTTCAAAACCCAAAAATCCAAGTATAGTTTCTGCTGAATGTGTATCACTTTTGCAAGTGGTAAAATTGAAAAATCATAAGTCAAACCATTGTAAGCTACATAGTATATGATTCAATTTAAATAGAAGTTTGCTTTTCTCACTTTCAAGCACTGGAGAAATTTTGATGTGTATACCTGGCCTGCTTAAGATGAACAAAAGATGCTAACAAAGGACAGAGGCAAACATCACACAAAGAGCCATCAAGAATATTCCATAGCTAACCTTTCTAGGGAATCCATAAACACCCCAAATTGTTGCTAACCGCCTCTATGCAGCACTTACCTAAGAAAAGAAAAACAAAGTACATTGTTCCCCAACAGTGGGGTTTTCCCTCCCTCTTTCCCATTTTCCTTATTATATAAATTCATTCTTGTTTTCATTAGACAGATTCAATCTGTAGGTTTCTCTCTCTTACATACAAATAACCATGCTAATAATTGATCCATTGAATTGCTTTTTGATTTTTCTTTGACACTCTTATTCTCCCAAAACTAATTTACTCATGTTCTAGGATGCAAACAATCTTTCTTTGGTGCCAGCTTTTTGTTACATTATAAGGCATTACCTCTGCTTTATGCTATATCAGGTCATGGCGGACATCACCATGATCATGTATATACTCAGCTGTGAAAAATATTAATTTTTTTACATTACTTAAAATTTTGCAGCATTCTTTTTTTTTTTTTTTTATGATAGTCACAGAGAGAGAAAGAGAGGCAGAGACACAGGCAGAGGGAGAAGCAGGCTCCATGCACCGGGAGCCCGACGTGGGATTCGATCCAGGGTCTCCAGGATCATGCCCTGGGCCAAAGGCAGGTGCCAAACCGCTGCGCCACCCAGGGATCCCATTTTGCAGCATTCTTAAGAAAGATTTGATAGAAAATTAATTTGCTGCCAGACATAGAGTTTTATACTGTGTAGCTCCCCAGTATAATTTTAGTAGATTACTGTGCGAGTGCTTCATCAGTTCATCATCTTTTTTTTTTAAGATTTTGTTTACTTATTCATGAGAGACACAGAGAGAGGAAGAATCAGGCTCCCTCAGGGGAGCCCAATGCAGGATTCAATCCCGGGACCCTGGATCATGACCTGAGCCAAAGGCAGATGCTCAACCACTGAGCCACCCAGGTGTCTGTTTATCAGCTCTTCTAAAGATCAGGTGGTGAACAATAAGAACAAGGGAAGGTTTATTAACAAGAGGCATTTTAATTTTTGATTAGGTTAGTAGACTGAAAGACCAGAGATACGCAGTCAAATGCCATTCAAATAATAAATCCAACAGGGACTTTCATGATATTTTGATTGGCAAAATAAAGTAACATGGACCATTGTAAACAGCTAATTGAACAATCAAAAAAAGTATCATTTTTTTTCATTTGATTTACATATATTATTAAGTGTTTACTATGTATCAAGCACCGGTAAGGAATAGTACATAAGGAGAGACTATACCTTCCCCCCAAACAAAAAATGTGATACAGAATAAATATTTTATTAGAAATCTTAATAGAATGATATGTAAGCACAGAGGGGAGGTATCAAATGAAACCTGGGTTTAACTATTCGATGAGCTATATTATGCCATCATTAGATAGGATGCTTAACAGAATTCATGACAATATTAAAAATGTTTATATATGTAAAGGAGAGAAGTGGGTCCCAAAATTATATCAAGATTTTTTTTTTTAAGTAGGCTCCATGCCCAGCATGACCCTGAGATTAAGACCTGAGCTGGGATCAAGGGTTGGATGCTTAACCAACTGAGCCACCCAGGCGCCCCTATATCAAGATTTTTATCTTCATAATGAAAATCTAATCAAAAGATGCATAGAAAAGTACTAGAAGAAAATGCATCTAAGTTTTAATGGTGGTTGTCGCTGGGTAGTGGGTTGTGAACTCTAGTTTTTTCTCTTATTTTTCCAAGATTTATCCTCACCTTGCCATGTTTTCTATTACTTTATAATTAAAAACATTTTAAAATTCATTATAGGGATCCCTGGGTGGCGCAGCAGTTTAGTGCCTGCCTTTGGCCCAGGGCACGATCCTGGAGACCCGGGATCGAATCCCACGTCGGGCTCCCGGTGCATGGAGCCTGCTTCTCCCTCTGCCTATGTCTCTGCCTCTCTCTCTCTCTCTCTTTCTCTCTGTGTGTGTGTGTGTGTGTGTGACTATCATAAATAAATAAGTAAATAAATAAATAAATAAATATTTTTAAAAAATAAAATTTATTATAAAATATGGTAAAATAATAAAAAATAGAAGAGTACAATGAGCTCCTATATATTTATCTTCTAGATTCAGTGATTGTCAAGATTTTGCCCATTTGCTGTATCTACCCTTCTTTTTTCCCCCCAGCATATTTTACAGCAAATTCCAGACACCATATAATTTCACCTGCAAATACTTTGATAAGAATCTCTTCTCTAAAGTGGACAGCTTCTTATATAACCACAATGCCTTTAAAGCATGTATGAAAATTAACAATAATCCCTTGGTATCCTTTTACATTATCTAGTAACAGAAAATCCCATTTCCCCACTCATCTCAAAAACATCTTTTTAAAAAGCCGATTTATTTAAATTCAAGTACAAATAAGACCCCTTATTAGAATTGATATCATGTCTCCTAATTCCTTTTAATTTAGAAAGTCTCCCCAACCCCCCCCCCACAAATTTTCTCTAAATAAAAGTTAACATTAGAAGCCTGAGTAGATTCAAGTTTAGCATTTTTGGCAGGAATACATTACAGGAAATGGTCTAAAAACCCCTTGTGTTTGAAGTAAATATTTATCTCAACATGCTAAAATATTACGGTCTCAAATCAAGATGATTTAATTAACCAGAATAAATAAAAAGACACCAGGTTGGAAGAGTAAACTGCAAAGTACAGATTGGGGACACATGGATCAACATTCAGGGAAGACATCCAGAATATTTTCACTGAACACTGCTGGAGACAGCAGGACACCACAGTGGTTAAGAACATGGGTTTCGGAATTGGGCAGGATGGGTTTGAATGCTGTCCCTGCCACCTACTGACTGTGACTTTTGGTAATTTAGCTCACTTTCCCATTCCCTCATCAATCATAATAATATTATGGGCCAGTGCTCAATAAATATGGACAGCTAACATTTTTATTACCTCTAAGTATAGGAAATACTACACTAGAAGAACTCTTGTCCATGTGCACAACAGGCCACATACAAGAATATTCATTACATCAGGCTTTGAAACAGAAAAAAAAAGGAAAAATCTAAATGTTCATAAATTGGGGAAGGATAAATAAAACATGACGTATTCATATTTTAGAATCCTATCCAATAGTTAGAAGATCTAGGTCTCTATGTATTAATTTTGGATAGAACTCAAAACAGAAATGTTGAGGGACACCTGGGTGGATCAATTGATTAAGCAACCAGCTCTTGATTTTGGCTCAGGTCATGATCTAAGAGTCATGAGATGGAACCCTGCGTCTCACTCTAGCACAGAGTCTGACTCAGATTCACTCTCTCTGGTGCTCATACTCTACATGAATGAATGAATGATTTTATGTTGAATGAGACATCAAGTTTGCGGAATGACACTTCAGGATAACAGTATTTATGGGAAAAAAAACCACACACACAAAAGTTAATACTAGAAATTTATACAGGAGCATATGTGTATACAGTGAATATGTTTTGAACTTTAATAAATTTTAAATACTTTTAAATAATTTTAAATTTTAAATAATTACAGATCAACAGAGAGTTGTAAAAAAAAATAGTAATGTCCCACGTACCTGTGCTCCAGTTTCTACAAATGATAACACGTTGCATAAGTATAGTTCTAGATCAAAACAGGAAAGTGGCATTGATGCAATCTACAACCCTATTCAAATACCACCAGATATGCACTCGTGTGTGTATGTGTGTGTGTGTACTTCTGTGCAATTTTATCATATACGCAGATTCATGTAACTATCACTACGATCCAAATAGAGAGCTGCTCTATCACCCAAAGATCTCTCATGCTACTACCCCTTTAAAGTCATACCCAATATGATCTTCACATCCCATCCTGAACATCTGGCAACCACTCATCTGTTCTCCATCTCTATAATTTTGTTATTTCTAGAATGTTATATTAGTGGCATTAAATAGCATGCAACCCTTTTAAGACTTTTTTCCGCCTAGTGTAATTCCCTTGAGATCTATTCAAGCTCTTGTTTTGTGTGTCAATAGTTTTGTTTCCTTTTATCGCTATGTAGAATTCCATGGTAAGGATTCAGAACATACATTGCTGAATCATTTGCTCATTAAAGGACATTTCGGTTGTTTCCAGTTTTGGGCTATTACAGGTAAGATTGCTATGAACAGGATCAGTTCCTTTTTGAAAGTCTGTTTTCACTTGTCTGGGGTAAAAGTTTAAGTATACAATTGCTGTGTTGTGGGTAAGTGATGTTTAGTTTTACAAGGAATTCACAGACATATTTTCTAGACTGAGTGTTTCACTTTATATTTTGATCAGCAATGTCTGAAAGTACCAGTTTCTGTATTTTTACCAGCATTTGATGTTATCGCTGTGTATTTAAGTCACTGAATAGTCTAACGGGTGTGTAGTGGTATCTAATTGTGATTTTAATTTGCATTCCCATAATGGCTAATGTTGTTGAATATCTTTTTCTGTGTATCTAATGGATATTCTAAGAATGACCTCCTAGAGGGGCACCTGGATGGCTCAGTGGTTGAGCCTTTGGCTCGGATCATGATCCTGGAGTCCCCAGCTCACCGCAGACAGCCTGCTTCTCCCTCTGCCAATGTCTCTACCTCTCTCTGTGACTCTCATGAATAAATAAATAAAATATTTTTTAAAAAAGGGGCTTAGTATAGCACATGGCAGAAATGAGTTGCTCAGTAGTCAACTACTGTTCCTACTAAGAGGGAGACTTTATTATTGTCTTTAGAGCTTTATTTAGACCTTCGACTGCTCTTAACCTTAACACTAGTGGACTAGTGTTCATTTTCAAGAACAGTGTTATGCTAAAACATGCTTAATGATCTCATTCCATGCTTCCTAAATGAGTAATAGATTGTACTTACAAGTTGTACAAAGTTGATACTAGCAAATCCCTAGTAGACCCTTTTCCCTGAGGTCCTCAAAATTTACAAAACTGTCTATAATGCTTAACAAAGCCTTTTTCTACATTATTATGATCATCAGACCAACTCAACAACAGAAAGTCTGTAATTTTAAGCAGAGTAAAGAGCGATCATTCATCCTTAAAAACACCCAAACAGGTTTGAACACGTCCGTTTTTCTGGCACCTTCACATTCCAAGATAAAATCTCATCCAGATATTCAAAAGAAACTCAAGTTCTCTGCACTGTGTTAAATGAAGGCGCCATGTTACCAAAATTATGTGATAGGCCTCCAATATGAGTTAATCTACTTTTGTATAATTAGGTTTCTTTGCTACCGGAGATGACCAGTCTGTTACTGGTAACAACAGTCTTGCAGGCACCAGCACATTGCATTTGTAATTTACAGGGAATTCATTTCAAATGTACTGTGTCAGTTATGCACATTTATTTTTTTTAAGATTTTATTTATTCATGAGAGACACACACAGAGAGAGAGAGAGAGAGAGAGAGAGAGAGGCAGACTCAATCCTGGGAGTCCAGAATTACGCCCTGGGCCGAAGGCAGACGCCCAACCACTGAGCCACCCAAGGATCCCCCAGTTATGCACATTTACCTGAACAAATATGAAGAAGTGATTGCACTTCACGGAAGGTTAATACAGGTCATAAGGGTGAACATATGGAATCTTATTCTGTTAATTGAAGATAAAAAGGAACAAGGGAAGGAGAATAAGGAAGGAACAAGTGTATGAGGAACATACAGTATTCACCCTACTTAGAATATCACCAATGAAAAAATAAAAAGGAACATGAATTTCAGTGTTATAACTGTGTGTTATAAAATGATACTACCTTTTATAAATTGAAAGAGTAATGCATTTATTTGGGGGTAAAAAAGAAATGTATAAAGTGAGGAAAGTGGAGAATGTGTGGCCAGGATCACCAAGCTAAGTCTTCTTAAAGTGAAGACTAGAATCCAGGCCTTCTAATTCAGGCTTCCCACTAGATTCTATATTCAGTGATAGAACTATATTCAGTATTCCATCACCTTAGGCTGCTCTCCTTTAAAATAAGGGGGTGGTAACAAATCTGAAGGTAGTCATGGGCATCTGAGGCCTCTGAGGGATATTTTCAATTTCCTGCAAAAGAACAGTGATACTGTTATTTCATAACAGTGATACTGATTATTTCAGGGTGTGCCAGTAACTGGGACACATGTCAGCCAGTCACCTGTGCATGCTGAGCACGGAGAGTATGCGCTCTGCCTGGCAACAGCTCAGAGCTACAGCCCAAATTAAGCAGCCATGTGTATGCGGTGGGATCTTCCTGCTGGGAAGGTTGGAAACCACTGGATTAAGATCTCTATGCTGTCTTAGCAGCGGCAGAGAGAGTTCACTCCCTGCGGAGTCCTCTTGCTGTCTACACCTTATCTGAGAGCCAGTCCGCAGCAGATGAGTTGGAGTTTGAAGAGGGTTTACAGCTTCATCTGGGAGTTGCAGGTGAAGATCTCAGGTAGATTCATGAAGACCATAACCCAGACAGGAAGTAACCCCATGCGGTAGAAGAAACGATCTTAAGCCTCCGGGCCAGTGGAAGAGGCAGAGCCCCAGGCTTAGTCTTCCTAGGTTCTATTTTCATGTCTGTAAAGTCACATTTTTTAAATTTCGACTTGTTTGTTAAGCTTCAGGGCCTGAAACAGCTTGTGACAAAAGCTCCATGCTGTTCCTCACACTGCTGTTGGGGGATTTGGCCATGCAACATATCCCTTTTTAATCTTTCATTAGAGATTTAAATTTATCACTGCCTCCGCAAGCTTCATGTTTCTTCTTTTCAGTAGCAAGCCATTCCATCAGATTTTAATCACGGTGTCAAAGTAACTGCATATCTAATTTAGGCTAAACATACATAAATTCCAAATTTAATCAAATTTTATGCATTTTATCTAGATAATTCAAATGATTCTTAAATTAAAACTTCTGCTGTTCTGATCATTTGCTTTTCTTTTGGTGATGACAGATCACTCCGGGGTCAGGAGCTTACATGTTGATGTTGGATACTATTGTCAGGCACATTTTTTTCCCCCTAAGTTGTGTGCAAAGTGAACCTCAAACCTACTTAGTTATTTTAATGAAACTGAAGCCTTATGAAAAAGTCATCTGGTAATAGTCAAATTCTGAGTGGAATGACAGCCTCAGGAAACAACAAGAATGAGTGAATCTTACAACATGATGTTGAGCAAATGAAACAAAAAAATATATATTGGGATGCCTGGGTGGCTCAGCGGTTAAGCATCTGCCTTCAGCTGAGGGTGTGATCTCAAGGTCCTGGGATCGAGTCCCACATCCAGCTCCCTACAGGGAGCCTGCTTCTCCCTCTGCCTGTGTCTCTGCCTCTCCCTCTGTGTTTCTTGTGAATAAATAAATAAAATCTTTAAAAAAAAGAATATATATCATAATGATTCCATTTATTTGAAGTCAAAAATTGGCAACATTCATTTTTGTTGTTAGAAACTGGGTAATATTTTTTCCTTTGACGTGGAGAAGTAGGCCAGGGATGGAGAGGAGGTGTAGGGGCATCCTCTAGGGTGCTTGTAATATTATACTTTTTTTTTTAAACAGAGAGAGAGCACACAAGCAGGGGGCGCTGTAGACCAAGGGAGAGGGAGAAGAAGGCTCCCCCTTAAGGAGGGAACTTGATGTGGGGCTCCATCCCAGGACTCCTGGGATCATGACCTGAGCTGAAGGCAGATGCTTAACTGATTGTGTCACCCAGGCATCCCTAATATTGTGCTTCTTGACCTCAGTGTGGTTACATAGCTGTGTTCACTTAGTGAAAATGTCTTGAGTATTAAAAGTGTCATTTGTGCACTTTTTTCATTTAAAATTTATTTTAGGGGGATCCCTTGGTGGCGCAGCGGTTTGGCGCCTGCCTTTGGCCCAGGGCGCGATCCTGGAGACCCGGGATCGAATCCCACATCGGGCTCCCGGTGCATGGAGCCTGCTTCTCCCTCTGCCTGTGTCTCTACCTCTCTCTCTCTCTCTCTCTGTGACTATCATAAATAAATAAAAAAATTTAAAAAAAAATTTATTTTAAATTATATATATTTTTAAACATTAATTTTTTAATTACATGGGAAATATATGAAAACATCCCCTGTGTTAAAAAAAAAAAAAAAAACTGGCATATTTTAGTTAAGGTAAGTCCTTTTAGATCCCTTTCAAATTTTGTACTGTCCTAAGAGGTTATCAGATTATCTTTTAACATATATTTACATATCTAAGTGAGGGCATAGAAAATATATACTATTGTATGTATATTTTAAAATCTGTGTTCTTTTTTAAACTATCTGGATTAGGGATCCCTGGGTGGCGCAGCAGTTTAGTGCCTGCCTTTGGCCCAGGGCGTGATCCTGGAGACCCGGGATCGAATCCCACATCGGGCTCCCGGTGCATGGAGCCTGCTTCTCCCTCTGCCTGTGTCTCTGCCTCTCTCTCTCACTGTGTGCCTATCATAAATAAATAAAATTAAAAAAAAAAGAATCTATAAACTATCTGGATTAATAATGGACTTTGCATTGTTTCTTACAATAATGCAGGGTATCTGCACTATCTTTCACTAAAAAACTTCTAATAATCTTCACTAAAATTAAATATCATTTTTTAATACGCCCCACAGACACAAGCTTTATTATACATATTATATTGGATATATGTTTACTTTTATTATTTTTTTAAATATCAGTCTTTATTTACATATTGTGTATCTCAAAAAAGGCTGGAAAAACAATGAAGTTTCAACAGGAAATCAGTAAATCCTTATAGATCTGCCTGTGCTAGCACTTGGAGGAAAGGGAGTCGTGGAGTCCTTGGAGATTGGAGTCTTGATAGCCAAACTTCAAATGTTCCATCACTTGCCAAGGAAGTGCCACACTTGATCTTCGGTATTATTTTCTTGATTCGGTGAAGATGACACCAGTTCAACTATTGATCTTGCTTTCTCTTGAGTGCAATGGAAAGGGCTGTCAGATATATGCACATTTGTGCACTTTATAGCTCCTCCATCACACTTCTTCATAAGCAATGCTTTCCAGCATTCATGAGTAGATTAATAACATCAAGAGCAAAAGCCTTGTTTTTGAATTCTCCATTAAAAGCAAACTGGTTTTCTGGTTTTCCTTCTGGCACGTTATAAAATCTAAACCAGTTAAGCGTAGCTTTCAAGTAACCTGGTTTGTACTTCTTAACATCATCAATATGAAACTTTGAGGCTTCGGGATCATTCACATTGATAGCAATTATTTTCCAATCTGTTTCACCCTGATCAATAAGAGCCAAAATTCCAAGGATCTTCACAGGAATAACCTCTCCACAAGAAAGAACCTTTGAGCCTATTTCACAAACATCAATAGGATCATTATCTCCACAGCAGTCTGTACTCTTATCTTTTCGATGGGGATCTTCCCAAGTCTGTGGGAGGGCACTACAATTCCAAATATAACCCTTGTGAGGGAAGATATTCGCCACGTACTGTAGCTTGCCATCCTTTCTATCTTGTTTAATGGGATTCAAAGGCTCCTTTGTGGCAATCTCCATTTTAGCATTTGTCCACCGAGGTACTTCTACAACCATATTAAACAAATTCTCATACTCATCATTTCGTGCTCTCTTTGTAGGAATGCCATTTTCCTCTGTTGAGTCCACCTTCAGAGGAATATCATGAAAGGGGGAAATGTAGTGACCAGCTACATTCTTGAAGAAGAGGTGGTAACTGGGGGAGCGGGGCTGGCTGTGCTCCTCTGTGCAGTAGGAAGCCATAGCGCGGTGTGGGTCAGGCCCTGTGCGCCCAATAGGTGTTTACTTTTATATGTTATTTATGCAATATTAATTTTTATTATAGTATAGATCTTTGATGCAACTTGTAATAAAATTTATGAAATAGAAGAGTCCTTGTGTACCTGTCAGTCAGCAAACCTCAAGGACAGAAAACTAAACTTGGAAGTCGAAGCCTGTAAGAATCAACAGTAAGTAGCTGAGTCGAGGTAACAACATATATAATCAAGTTGTAAAAGTTTGTAAACGTGCTGCTAACGAGATTATGTTAGGGTGTTGTCCATATTGCCATATTGTATGTAGAAGCCTAAGGAAGCTCCCAAATCCAGGGTTAAAATTTAATTTAAACAAGATACACTAGGATCTTACAATTTATGTTGCATAGGGTAATAAAGCCTTGATAAAAAGAGACAAAAAAAGTTAAAAATCAGGGACACCTGTGTGGCTCAGTGGTTGAGCATCTGCCTTTGCCTCAGGATGTGATCCCGGGGTCTTGGGATCGAGTCCCACACTGGGCTCCCTGCAGGGAGCCTGCTTCTCCCTCTGCCTGTGTCTCTGCCTCTCTCCGTGTCTCTCACTGTGTCTCTCATGAACAAATAAATAAAATCTTTTTTTTTTAAGTAAGAAATCAGCCATTGTTTATTTAGCACTGGGTATTCCACCTACACTCCACACACACACACACACACACACACACACACACACAGAGGTTAGAAAGTCAAATGTTTTTCAGGGAGTTCCAACAGAGGTTGTCCACACAGATCTGTGGTGGGAACTGACTCCCACCATCTGGCAACCATAATAATCCAGTTTTTGAAATGGAGTTTTTGCCAGTTGGAAAAGCAGAATCCAAAGATGATCATCATCTTCTGAACCAAATGCATAGCACACACTGCTCTCAACCTCATAGATGAGAACATGCGGCTGTCCAACCACATGTACTTGAAAACTGTGGAAAAATTCAATGAGTGGTTTGTTTCAACATTTGTTATTGCAAGTCATATGAGTTTTATTATGCTTCATGACATAAGGCAAGAAGATGAAATAAAGAAGTTCTTTACTGATGTCTATGATTTATACATAAAGTTTACAATGAATCCATTTTATGAACCTGATTCTCCTATTTGATCAAGCGCATTTGACAGAAAAGTGCAGTTTCTTGGGAAGAAACACCTTGTAAGTTGAATGTAGAAAATTTTGGAAATAAACCATGTTGCTACGATGGGGGGATTCTCAGGAATGTGTACATTGTAAGTAACATGATTAAATAGCCTTGAAAAGTTTAGGGGAAAAGTCAAGGGATGCCTGGGTGGCTCAGTTAAAGTGGCCGACACTTAATCTCAGCTCAGGTCATGACCTCAGGGTTAATAGATGGAGCCTCTTGATGGGCTCTGAGCTCAGAGGAGTCTGCCTGAGATTCTCTCTCCCTCTTTCTCTGCCCTTCCCCCAGCTTGAGTGCACACACTCTCTCTCTCTGAAATAAAAAAAAAAAAAAGTCAAATGGTTTTACAAAGCTTATAGTGTTGAACATGGAGTATTGGCCTTATCCTCTCTACTCTCAACTTCCACTTTGCCAAGACAACTACCTTCAACTTAGTTGTTTCTTCTGATACTTAATTCCTTGTTCTGATACTTAACTCCTCTCCAACACACACACACTTCCCTTCCCCTCATCCTCCTAGCATCCAAATATCATAATATTTGATTAGACCATTATTTAGTATTTACACTCATACTGAGCCATGTAGTATACATAATAACATTTCTTTTGTATTACAATTTAAATTTTTTCCCTGGATTTAATCATTGTCTTATTTTTCCTCTCTTTAAGAAGTAATCACTAGTTTTTCACCAAACTCTCCACTAGAAGTACCTACATACAGCTCACAAAGCCATTTATTTATTTGTTTGTTTGTTTGTTTGTTTATAAATGAGAGAGAGAGAGAGAGAGCATGCACAAGTGGGAGGGAGGGGCAGAAGGAAGGGGAGAGGGAGAAGCAGACTCCTTGATGAGCAGGGAGCCCAACACAGGGCTGGATCCCAAGTTCCTGGGATCGTGACCTGAGCCTAAGGCAGATACTTAGCTGACTGAGCCACCCAAGCATCCCTCAAAGTTTTAAAATATATCAGATAATCTAGTATATATGTGTATATGGGAGGTGGGCTAGAGATTGATTTCCCTCCTGAAGTACTCTGTTCTGATTCAGACTCTAGACTGATGCACAGCAGATTCCTTGGGATTTTTGTTGTATCATCAGTCATGGAATTCTTATTTCCTTCTGTTGTACTGAATCCCTGGTCTTCTACTTCTCATGATTTCATATTTCTTGAATAACTGCTTCATTTTCCAGGGATACATCCTTTAGTAACTTTCTAAGAAATGGAGTATTGTCTACAAAATTGTTTCTCAGTTCTTGGAAATAATCTTGTATTATTTCCCAAATTCTTTCTTTCCTTCTGCTTTCTATTCTCTCTGTAAATTCTATTAATAAAATTTGATATTCTGATATCAAATATCCTGGCCTGAGGTGCCTGGGTGGCTTAGTTCGTTAAGCATTAACTTCGGCTCTGGTCATGATCTCAGGGTCCTGGGATGGAGCCACACATTGGGCTCCATGCTCAGCAGGGAGTCTGCTTCTCCCTCTTCCTCTGTCCCTCCCCGCACTCAAGCATACACATGTGCATACTCACACACACTCATGATCTCTCTTTCTCTCTCTCTCCCTCCCTCAAATAAATAAAATCTCAAAAAAAAAAAAAGAGTCCTGGCCTGGTCCTCTAATTTAATTTTTTTTCCATTTTATTATCTTTCCACTCTACTTTCCAGAAAGTGTCTCAACCTGTATGTTCCAACATTTCTGTTGAATTTTTTCTCCTGTCATATTTAAAATTTTGTTATCCCTTTGAAGATACAAAGATATTAATTATAATGATTTTTAAAAGTTCTCTTCTGCTTCCTACATTGCCACTGTTTTGGTTTTTGTCTTAGGTGTTAGAGATTTTCCTCAAGTGTTTGATGATCTTAGGCTGTCCAATGATATTTAGGAAGGAAAAACTGAAAAACTGATGGGAAGCCGTGTGTTGGGCACCGAGTCTTGGTGCCTAATGGATTTTATTGTAGTAAGATCTGCAACTGTAGTGGCTAATTAAGGTCAAAACCTATTAGCTTTGGAAATGAGAAATGATGGGTCAGGCAAACTGTACTTGATTGTTTTCTGATCCACAGAGGCAACAATCATTGAAGACTGTTTTAACAATTTAGTGGCAAACTCATGGGGAACTCTGTAATGTATCATTTGATAAAACCAAAATCCACTGAATAATCTTAACATCACTAACTGTGGGACATCCACACATCGTGTTTCCTCAAATGTGATGCAATAGGAAGTACATATAATTGCCTATGAAATACTTTTACTGGGACGCCTGGGTAGCTCAGTCAGTTGAGCATCCGACTCTTGATTTTGGCTCAGATCATGATTTCTGGGTTGTGAGATCAAGCCCCGCTTAGGGCTCCACACTCAACACAGAGTCTGCTTGAGATTCTCTCTCTCCCTCTCTGCCTGCTCCTCTCCCTGCTCCTGCTCTCTCTCTAAAATGAATGAATGAATGAATGAATGAATGAATGAAGTCAGGAAATCAGATAGTAAAGCATTTAGTTTATTAACTTTCATAATATTTATTCCCTTCCCCAAGAGAGATATGGAATCATAAATCACAGATCCCTACATTTGTGTATGTGTGTGTATCCATGTATAACAATTGTACTCTTTCTAGGCTAGATCTAATTCAAGACAATAGCACTACTTATAGTATTGCAAGACTTTTACTTGGTTCTGATATCAATACAATGCTAATTTTGTATTATCAAAAGCAAAGATATCCACGTAACACATCCTGTCTATAGTATCATCAAATGCCATAACAACGTAATGTATTTAACCAACCACAAGAAAGCAATCATATGGAACACCTGGGTGGCTCAGCAGTTGGGTGCCTGCCTTCGGCCCAGGATGTAATCCCAGAGTTCTGAGACTGAGTCCCACATCGGGCTCTCTTCATGGAGCCTGCCTCTCTCTGCTTGTGTCTCTACCTCTCTCTCTGTGTGTGTCTCTCATGAATAAATAAATAAAATCTTTAAAAAAAAAAGAAAGCAATCATACAAATCCAGAACATGGAACATTTCTATAGCCAAATGACCTGGACTCTTCAAAGAGTTAACATCATGAAAAAAAAGTGGGAAGACTTTTCTAGACTTACTCTAGATTAAGAGATCAAAGAGATGTAGCAAGGGGTATTGGGGTGTCTCAGTCAGTTGAGCATCAACTCTTGGTTTCAGCTTAGGTCATGATCTCATGGGAGCCCACCTGAAGCTCCATGCTTAGTGGGAGTCTCTCCTTTTGTGCCCCATCCCCAGTTGCATGTACAAGTGCATGTGCTCTCTAATTTTTTTAAAAGATTTTATTTTTAAAAAAAGATTTTATTTATTCATGAGAAACACGGAGAGGAGAGAGAGGCAGAGACACAGGCAGAGGGAGAAGCAGGCTCCATGTAGGAAGCCCCACGTGGGTCTCAATCCCAGGACTCCAGGATTACACCCTGGGCTGAGGAGGCCCTAAACCACTGAGCCACCCAGGCTGCCCTGTGCTCTCTAATAAATAAATAGATCTTTAAAAGAGAGAGAGAGATAACAAACACAATATATGAACCCTGATTGGATCTTGGTTTAGGAAGAAAAATAGCTATAAATGTGGTAGAGACAACTGGGGAAATATGAATATGGACTGAATGTTAGATGATATGGAATTATTGCTAATTTTTCCTAAATATAATGATACCATGGTTTTGTAAAAGATTGCATGTATTCTTCAAATGGGCATGTTTAGGAGTGAAATCCACTATCCAAAACACTAAAGCATTGACAAAGAAGAGGGTGACCAGCATGACGATGGCCAGTTTTAGATCTGGGTTTTCAGCGGGACTCAATAGAGCCACCTTTTTCCACTGAAGTATGAGGAGGGTGATGAAGCCAACAGACTTTTCAAAAATCACGTTCAAGATGTAAAGAGCACACTGCTGGACCTAGGCTCTACACTGCAGAGGGTCTCCACATTTGTCCAAATGCAGGGGCTCCCACTGACTTGACCAAATCACTTAGGGTCTACACCCCTACATAGATGAGCAACTTGCCAACAATTGTGTCCCAAGAAGTTGAAATGAACAGGTGTCCTCTTCAATAAGATCTGCTGGGTACACATTTGCAAAGTGGGTGAACAACATTCCTATGACTTGTTTGAAAGTGTCTAAAACCATATCCTCCAGGGACATCTTTCATGCTATGGTTCTTGGGTTTGAGCATCAACATGCTGAAGGCCACTGTACGGAGCTGCCCCTGAAGGAAGATGCCACAACTGCAGGAGTGAAAGGCTCTTGTCTGGCAGCTCCCAACAGCCTTGAGGGCGGCCTGCCCAGTAGTCCTAGCTTGAGTGCCTGGTGGGGCCCTACATGCCAGCCTGGTGGAGAGGCACAAGTCCCAGTCTACTGGTAGCCTTCCTGCCTGCAGGCCATCACTCTCATTATGGTTTTAATTTGTATTTCCCTAATGATTAGTATCTTTCCATGTGCTTATTATTATTATAAAACATCTTGGGTGAAATGTCTATTCAAATCTTTCACCCACTTTAAAATTAGGTAATTTGTCTTACTGTTGTTGTTATGTGCTCTTAATTTATTCTGGATACAAGTTCTTTGTTGGATATATAATTTACAAAAATCTTTTAGTCTGTGGCTTGTCTTTTTGTTTTCTATATACATGAGTTAAAAGTTTAAAATTTCTGTTAAGTCCAACTTATCATTTTTTTTTTTGTTTTAAGAATCATGAGTTTGGTGTTACATCTAAGCAATCTTTGCTTAACATCAAAAGATTTTTCTCATCTTTTTTTCCATAACTTATAGAGTTTTAGTTTTAATTAATTTTTATGTTTTCAATTTTTTTTAAGATTTTCTTTATTTTTTTATTAATTAATTTTTATTGGTGTTCAATTTAAACATACCGAATAACACCAGTGCCTCATTCCGTCAAGTGTCCCCTCCGTGACGGTTCACCCATTTCCCCCTACCGCCCCTCCTCCCCTTTCCACCACCTAGTCCATTTCCCAGGTTAGAAGTCTTAATGTTATTGTGTCCTTTCTGATATCTCCCCACAATTTCTTCTCCTTCTTATATTCCCCTTCACTATTATTCATATTCCCAAATGATTGAGAACATACACAGTTGTCTTCTGCGTTTGGTGGACTTAACTTCATCCGCCTAATACCCGCTGTTCCATCCACGTTGAAGCAAGATGGGGGTTATTTGTCGTTTTAATGGCTGAGTAATATTCCAGTGTATACATAAGACACCATTCTTCTTTATCATTCATCTTTCGAATGTGCACCGAGGCTCCTTTCCACAGATTGGCTATTGTGGACATGGCTGCTAGAAACATCGGCGGTGAGGTGCCCCTGGCGTTTCTTTGATCTGAATCTGTGGTCGGTAAATTCCCTAACAGTGCTATTGGCTGGTGGTCGTCGTAGGGCAGGTCTATTTTTAATTCTTTGAGGAACCTCCAACAGTTTTTTCCAGAGTTGGCTGACCAGTTCACAGTCCCACCTCCAGTGTAAGAGGGTTCCCTTTTTCCGAATTCCTCTCCAACATTTTTTGTCTGCCTTATTAATTTTCCCCATTCTCACTGGTGTGAGGTGAAGATTTCTTTAAATCTTTAATCTGTATACCCAGTGTGGGGCTCAAACTCACAATCCTGAGATCAAAATTCACACGTTCCTCCAACTGAGCCAGCCAGACTCCCCAGCTCTAAATTTAAATTTATGATCCATTTGAATAAATTTTTGCATATAGCATGAGGTAAGGATCAAAGTTCTTTTTTCTCTCCACATACAAGAATATCCAATTATTCAAGCACTATTTTTTTTTTGAAAAAAAGGTTACCCTTTTCCTCATTGAATTGTTTTAGCAGATTTGTTGAAAATTAATTGACCATAAATATAAGTTTATTTCTGGGCTTTCTATTCTGTACCATTGATCTCTCCTTGTGACAATATCACAGTCTTCATTACTGTAGCTTTATAATAAGTTTTGAAATCAGTCAAAGTCTGCCACTTTTGCTTTTCTTTTTCAAAATTGTTTTGGCTATTCTGGTCCTTTTGCATTTCCATATAGCTTTTAGGATCAAACTTGTCAATTCCTAAAAAAGAAAAAACCCTGCTGGGGTTTTGATAGAGATTATATTTGAATTTATAGATCAGTTTGAAGAGAACTGTCATCTTAACAATGTGTTTAATCCATGAACATGGTATGTTTACTTATCTAAATCTTTTCTTTTTCTCAGCAATGTTTCATAGTTTTCAGTACATAGGTTTTATATTAAATTTGGATTTTTCTGATATTCTTTCATTTTCAGATTGTTCACTAATGACATATAATAATGTATTGATTTCTGTTATGTAGACCTCATATCCTTTGATGTTACTAGACTTAATTTTTTTAAAGCCCTCATTTCTCATGTGTAAAATGGGGATAGATATATCTAGCAAGATTTTTTTTTAATTTTTATTTATTTATGATAGTCACAGAGAGAGAAAGAGAGAGAGGCAGAGACACAGGCAGAGGGAGAAGCAGGCTCCATGCACCGGGAGCCTGATGTGGGATTTGATCCCGGGTCTCCAGGATCGCGCCCTGGGCCAAAGGCAGGCGCCAAACCGCTGCGCCACCCAGGGATCCCCCCTAGCAAGATTTTTGTGTGAAATAATATACATAAAATCATGACAGAAGGATAGAAGCAAAGTCTCTCTACCTCGTACTCCAAAATAATTGCCTAAAATGTGTGATCACATTATTTTGTGTAAAGTGAAATGACCAGGTAGATGGCAGGAGCCAGTCACCAATAGTACTGCATCTGAATTTGCATAATCAAGGATTTGCTGCATTTTCATGAGTGTAGTGAATAGATGTTGGTTGATATTTTCTATCATCTGCATGCACTGTTTTTATAATTGGAAAAAAAATGAAAAATGTAGGATGCCTGGTTGGGTCAGTGGTTTAGCATCTGCCTTCAGCTCAGGGCATGATCACGCGGTCCAGGGATTGAGTCCCACTACTCCCTGCGAGGAGCCTGCTTTTCCCTCTGCCTCTGTCTCTGCCTCTCTCTTTCTGTGTCTCTCATGAATAAATAAATAAAATCTTTTTTAAAAACCAAAACAAGGGATCCCTGGGTGGCGCAGCGGTTTGGCACCTGCCTTTGGCCCAGGGCGCGATCCTGGAGACCCGGGATCGAATCCCACGTCGGGCTCAAGGCGCATGGAGCCTGCTTCTCCCTCTGCCTGTGCTTCTGCCTCTCTCTATGACTATCGTAAATAAATAAAAAAAAATTAAAAAAACAAAACAAAAAATGTAATTTCTTAAAAATTAAAAAATATGAAATTTAATTTCATAGAAAGGAAAAATAAAAGGACACAGAAATGCTTGAGTTCAATTTGCTGAGATCAAATAAATATATTTCCAGGAATATTGTACAGTGCTGGGCACCGGAGCCACAAAAGGAAGATGTGTAATTTGTGAACTAATGCACTGCTCAGCGGGGTATGGTACCTCAACAACTACTAAAGCAGATCCAGTGGGACACCTGGGTGGCTCAAGTGGTTGAGTGTCTGCCTTTGGCTCAGGGTATGATCCTGGAGTTCCAAGATCGAGTCCTGCATCGGGCTCCTGCATGGAGCCTGCTTCTCCTCCTTCTGCCTATGTCTCTGCCTCTCTCTGCGTCTCTCATGAATTAATAAATAAAATCTTAAAAAAATATAAAGCAGATGCAGAAAAGGCATATTTCCCTGAGGCCTCCTATCCATCCTGATTTCTCAAACTTTCAACTACTATGGCAGCTTTAATCTATTTTATATGTTGAAGTTCCACACAAGATTATATTCGAGGGGCACACCTGAGTGGCTCAGTCAGTTAAGTGGTAGACTGGATTTTGACTCAGGTCATGATCTCAGGGTCCGGGGATTGACCCCTGCATCAGGCTCCACGCTCAGCAGGGATTCTGCTTACGGATTCTCTCTCTCCCTCTCCTGCTGTCCCTGCCATGCTCAAGCACTCTCTCTCTAAAACAAATAATCTTTAAAAAAAAAAGAAGAAGATTAAATTCAAATAAACTGGTCTAATAAAAGAAGGAGGTGAAAACTGAGAGGCAGCATATTATAATACTAGACTGAAGGGTCCATGATCCAAGTTTTATTCTAGTCGCTGTACATACACAGCCATGTGAAAGGCACAATTGTAGTTGTCACCTGTCAAAAATGCTGGCATTTTTTTCTAGGTAAATTTTGACATCACTTATCCAATACTTGAGTGTAATGAGCACGATATTATGCATATATCCATGATAAACTAATTAGTGAAGAAAAAGAGCAAAGAGCATCTTGAGGGTTATCAGCAAAGTCTTCATAGGTGTGACAACTGGGTCTTAGAGCATGTGCAGACATCTCCTGATTGGATTTAAAACAAAAAGGTAGAGGCATTATAGGTAGAAAAAACTATACATTTAAAAGTAATTAATAATAAACAGCTACCACTGAATGGATACTTTATGCACGGAATTTTATCCTCACAACCAGCCATGGAAGCATAGGTTAGCATTCCAATGCATAGGCAAGGGTATGGCCAAATCACATAATGCTTGAGTGGCAGGGCCGTATTTGAAACTGGGGTCGTCGGATTTCGAAGCCAAGACTCTGGGTGCAAACAGGTGCATACACCGGAGAGGCGTGGAGTAGCGAGGTGCTGCTGGATTTCGAAGCCGAGACTGGTGCAAACAGGTGCATACACCGGAGAGGTGCGAAGCAGTGAGGTGCTGCTGGATTTCGAAGCCGAGACTCTGGTGCAAACAGGTGCATACACCGGAGAGGTGCGAAGCAGTGAGGTGTTGCTGGATTTCGAAGCTGAGACTGGGTGCAAACAGGTGCATACACCGGAGAGGTGCGAAGCAGTGAGGTGCTGCTGGATTTCGAAGCCGAGACTGGGTGCAAACAGGTGCAGACACTGGAGAACGTGGAGCAGCGAGGTGCTGCTGGAAGGGAAGTGGTGAGCCACGGGCCTAAAAAGGTAGGCGCCCACTACCGCCCTCTTGACTAAAGGCAAATTGGGCAAAAAGGGTGGGGGGTGGGGGGTGGGCTGGAATTGGGAGATATCAGGACAAATGCATGACTTCATGTGTGTGTATCCAGCCCAGTTCTGTTCCCCGAAGAGGCCTGCGGCGCAATGACAACCGCAAGCCGTGCTCAAAGGTGGGGTCAGCAGGGACGTGCAGGTTTGCTTCCCCTGCGTCCGCCCGCTCGGCTGTCTCCTCTCGCCACGGATGCACGGTCCCTCACCTTCCTGCCTGCCTCTTTTGCAGACAGCTAGGCAGCCCCCTCAACTCCTGCGACGCGGGACCACAGCACCCACCAGCTCCGCCGCCATGAAAGCCCGGCGAAGCTCCCGGAACCGGAAGCAGCGAAGAAGAGCCCGGGTGGGCGGTGACCGCTACGGCGGAAACTCGATCTGTGGGCGGGGCCTCGTCACGTCTCCGCTTCTTATTGGACCTCACGTCTGCCAGTCTCTGTCTCCGCCCTCTTATCCCCGCCCCTTCCGTGCGTTCCGCGTCTTAAACGGCGGGTGGGGCCGGGCGGAGACTTCCGGTTGGGGGAAGAAAGTTGGGGCGGAGGAGGGGCCGCGAGGAAGGAGGAGGAAGAGGAAAGGGCCGGGCGGCGGGGGCTGTAGGTCGTTCGGCGGCGGCGGCGGCGGCGGCGGCTCTCTTCCGGGAGGACGATGGACAGCCAGGGCAGGAAGGTGGTGGTGTGCGACAACGGCACCGGGGTAAGCAACCGGCCGGGGACGTGCTGGTGGCGCGGCGGCCCTCGGCGCTCGCGGCTGCGCCCGTGGGCCCTCGGGCCGCCGGGACCCGGGGGCGCGGGGCAGCGCTTCCGGCCTCCGCGGGCGTGGGGGGCGAGCTGACCCGGGGCAGCTCGGGCTGGGGGCGGCGGGCCTGGCGGACGCTGGAGGGGGAGGGGTGGGGGTGGGGGATGGGGAGGCCCGGGGGGACCCAGCCTGCAGCCCGGCCGCCGCCGCCGCGCCCAACGGGGATGCTCTGGCTAAAGGGCTGCAGGGGTCAAAGGCCGGGCAGGTAGGTCTGTTCGATGAGGATTCCGTTCCCCAGGGTCGCTGCTTCTGTAGAAGGGAGAAGCACCAGGAGGGCCTTCCTCTTCCTGTAAAATTGAAGATACCGAACGGCAGGCAGGAAACGAGCTCGAGGAGAGAAAAAAAAAAAAAAGGGAAGTGCTGTCATGCAACGAGCCGCAGCCCTTTCGCAGTTTTCGAGCAGCCGCAGTTTTCGGAGCTGCTCCCCCCTTACCCGGGGGTAGGGGAGCAGCGTGGAGCCAAGCATCATTTACTTTTTGATATGCAGGCTGGGAATTTGGCCCTTGGGGTGCAGCCCCCGCAGAGGCACGTCTGTGTCCATTGATCTTGGGAGATCTGGGACACCCCCCCCCCCCCAAGGCGCTAGTGTTCATTGTGGACCTTGCGGGGGAAGTTCACCAATTCTGGTAACTCCCTCCCCCATCCTACTTCCTTAGATGCAGAAACAGATCATGTTAAGTTTTTAAGATTCCAAAAGGCAGACGATTGTTAAAAAAAAAAAAATCTGGCTAACCACTGATTTAGAAATCATGTGAAAGTTGTTGCGTTCAAACCCCTCCCCCCATTAAAAAAAAAAAACACCTTTTTGGAGTGGCACATTAGGAGACAGAAGTGTTACTTACAGGATGGATGAGTTCTGTAGTGATCATTTGCCCCTACATTGCAATGATTTCTTTTCTTTTTTTTTAAGATTTTTATTTATTTACTCATGAGAGACACAGAGAGAGAGAGGGGCAGAGGGAGAAGCAGGCTCCATGCAGGGAGCCTGACGTGGGACTCCATCCAGGGTCTCCAGGATCACGCCCTGGGCCGCATGCAGGCGCTAAACCGCTGAGCCACCTGGGCTGTCCCATTACAATGATTTCTAATCATTTTGGAGTTAGGGTATTTTGTTACTTTTCTCCTCTTTCTTCCATAAATGTGGCATTCGAATGAAAATAAGCTTCCAGGGATCCCTGGGTGGCGCAGCGGTTTGGCGCCTGCCTTTGGCCCAGGGCTTGATCCTGGAGACCCTGGATCGAATCCCACGTCGGGCTCGCGGTGCATGGAGCCTGCTTCTCCCTCTGCTTGTGTCTCTGCCCCTCTCTCTCTCTCTCTCTATCATAAATAAAAGAAAAAAAGAAAATAGGCTTCCAGTTATGAAGTGGATAAATCACAGGGATGACAAGTACGAATCTGGTCAGTGGCATCTTTACAGCACTTATATGGTGGCCGATGACAGCTACATCTGTGGTGAGGGAGTCACGACATACAGTTGTCAAATCACTAGTTGTACACCTGAAAAATATTTTTTTTTACTTGAGTTTTAAAATATTCTGGAAATTGGATTGTTGGGATGAAAAAAAAAAGCTGATATTTACTGGCATAATACTGCCCTTACTGTTTTACAGACTTTTACAAACGATGATTATATTAGTTTTGTATGAACTAAGTTAAAAACAAGAGAGTAAGAAGAGATATCATAATCATGGGACATCCGTTCAAAATGGTATACTTAAAAAAAAAAGAAAGAAAAAAGATCCACCACTATGGAAACATGTAAATATGTTTGTGTCCACAAACTGCTAAAGTTTTAGAGGGAGAAATAAGTTCGTAGTGGTTACCCTGTGAGTTTGGGGATAAGAGGGAGGGAAGATGGGAAAGGCTTCGTGACTCTTCTGCATTATTCGAAAGTGGTCTGTTTTGTTTTTTAAGAAAACATGAGACTCTCTTCAAATTAACTACAAACATTACTTTTACAGCTGAAAGTCAGTTAAAAGTGCTTTAAAAAAAAAAGTAGCTTGATTCCCCCTGTAGTCTCAAATTGACCTCTGAATAAATCTAAGACTTTAAAAATTGAATTTAAAATATTTTTGTAGATACATTTTATATTCCCTTTAGAAATCAGAGCCCGTTATACCTTCTCTTCGAATAATAATGAGCTCTGTATTTGTAGTGTATGAGCTTTTTGATATTCAATTAGAATAGGAGTGTTAGCCATGAGTTCCTTTTGTTACTATTTCATTAGTTTACCTGAGGTAGAAAGCTAATTGTATGTTACTGATTAGGCTTATGGCTAATCCATAATTTAAGATTCTTGTACTTTAAGAGATCAGTAAAGAAAAAATGTAGTTAATTTGAACAAAATTTATGTATTTGGTGTTACATTTCTAATTACTTTAAAATTTTATCTGAATTTTCTATAGACTTGACTGGCTTCAAATGAAGAAATAGTTCTGATGTAATATGTAGCTAGGAATGCTGTGATATTTCTGAAAATTTAGAGGATTCTAAATACAGAAATTCTCTATTTCTTACTGCTTATATTTCATAGTCCTCTTGATTTAGTTTAGGTACCTAAAGCTATACTGAGTTATCTACAAGTAAATACTAAGGTGTTCAAATTTAATTTCTAAAAACCTATGTAAATAGTTTTTAGTCTTAAAGCAACTTGCCTTTTACACATTTTAGGTTTTAGACTCATAGGCTATTTGAGAAGTTGATTATTTGGTCTAACCTTGCTGGCAGACCCTGATTCAAATTTTCTAAAAGTGGGTGAGTTCTTACGTTTACATGCCAGATTACAGATCACATGCCAGATGTTGGTCTTGCAGCGTAGCGTCTCTTCTGCACCAGCTCCCACCTAGACTAGGGTCTCTCTCAATTAGGGTGGGTGGCCTAGAGAAGGAAAACTTACCTGATTCCAGTAATTTATGCATTTCATCTTTGTAACCATTCAAACCTAAAATAGAGCTTCCATCTAAATAGAGCCCCTGAAAATGGCCAGACAGGTGAAAATCTGGAGATCTGCTTAGGTGTCTTTCAAGAGTTGGGCCCAAGGCCCCTAATATATATTGTTGCCAAATGGGTGATTTCATCAGCATTGAGCTAGTTCACCAAGGGGGAAGACCTCTGCACCTGCTATGTGACTGGTACAATTTTTTAGGGTCTTGGGGATCCCTGGGTGGCTCAGCGGTTTGGTGCCTGCCTTCATGCCCAGGGCGTGATTCTGGAGTCCCGGGATCGAATCCCACGTCGAGCTCCCTGCATAGAGCCTGCTTCTTCCTCTGCCTGTGTCCCTGCCTCTCTGTCTCTCTATCTCATGAATAAATAAATAAAATCTTAAAAAAAAATTTTTTAGGGTCTAGTGATACAAAATAGCTTATAGTGCTAGGATAATTATGCGTTCATTAATAATTCTCACATTTGTTGTTTATGGTATGCTTTATCAGATTTATGCTATTTTTTAACTTTTTTTTTTTTTTTAAGATTTTATTTATTCATGAGAGAGACAGAGAGGCAGAGACACAGGCAGAGGGAGAAGCAGGCTCCATGCAGGGAGCCCGATGTGGCACTGGATCCTGGGTCTCCAGGATCAGGCCCTGGGCTCAAGGCAGGCTCTAAACTGCTAAGTCACCCAGAGATCCCTATGCTAGTTTATATGTTGAATTTAGGAGTGCTGAAGTAAGAACAAACCAAAAACAAATTTGGCTTCACTCTGCAAAATGCTTTGGAATAGAATTTGGCTTAAGATGAGACTAATCACTAGGCAATTAAATTAATGAATATATTAATACCATCAGATTGAATTAATAAAGAAAAAAAGTAAATAAGCTCAAATGAGGCTTTATAAACCCCAGTTTATTTTTCTCAGGGGAGAAACGTACTTTTAGAGCATATATAGGTGGATTTTTTTTCTTCATTTTTGCTTGAAAGAATGTTTTACTGTTCATGCTCTTACCATTTGATGACTCAGTGGCAAGTAAGGGAGCCAGTTCAAACCACAGTGCTACGAAGAGGAAACTATATATGGTAAAATCTATTTCTTAAACATAGCCTTCTTGCACACAATGAGAGAACTAAGTCCAGGTCTTAAAATGATTAGAGTGGGTGAGGTATTTCAAGGATTAAAATGATACCAAATGAGTAGTTGAGAAAAGAATATTTTCTTTGAATTTTATCTCATCATTAATTAGATTTTTTTAAAAAGTACTTTTTGCAAGAAAGGAAATGCCAAATTGCGTCTTCATTTTGTTTTTAAAAATAGATTTTGATTAAATTATTGTTATTATAGCTATTAATGCTTTCGGATTTGAAATAATGTGACATAGTACAGCTACTGTCATTTTAACTGAGTATCCAGTACCTTGTAGGAGTGTTAGTTCTGGATTACTGTGGCAGCATCTGCTTCCAATAAGCTACTGCATAAGCTGGATAAGTAATTTCATTAATAAGCGATTGATATATTTAATTTGAATTAAAAGCCAAATTTCCTTGTTTTGTAAAACACCAGAATAAGTAAGTAGGTTTACAGTTGTTTTGATAGTTTCAGGGGGTCTCATAGCTTAGTCACTTGGCAAGTATTTCATCCCTTAAAATATGCTCAAACAAGAATTTTAAGATCTAAACTGCCCGTCTGAACATTTATAATCAGTAAACATTGACTATGTGCTTATTTATGTATTTGCCATGTGGCATGCTTCTGAGTATGTGCCTCTCAGAATGAGAGGGGAAGCATATCAACCTTCACAGCCTCCTCCCGGCACCAGGACTTCTTTATTTCCCATGCCAGGCTCATCCTCCCACCTGCAATTTTAATATGATTTTTCTCTTAAATCATTTGTTTATATTTCATATGCTGATGGCCCTTAAAAACTTGTTGATTGTTTTTTCATTCATTCTATAAATTTCTTGAAAGCATTTATATCTATAAGTGAGCATTTTTATTTTTATTTTTTTTAAATTTTATTTATTTATGATAGTCACACAGAGAGAGAGAGAGAGAGGCAGAGACATAGGCAGAGGGAGAAGCAGGCTCCATGCACCGGGAGCCCGACGTGGGATTCGATCCCGGGTCTCCAGGATCGCGCCCTGGGCCAAAGGCAGGCGCCAAACCACTGCGCCACCCAGGGATCCCTAAGTGAGCATTTTTAGACTGCAGTGGACACTTTTGACACTCCCAGTGTTCTTATCTGTTCATTACTTTGTGGTAAACATAAGGATTTAATATCTACATAGTACTTTCTATATTTGGAATATAAGGTAAATTATGACTAATGTTATTAGGCTGATGATCATGACAGTTTTACTTATAGAAATTTGGGTATGGTTAGAATAATAAATAGAAGAGATTCTCTATCCTTCCATATCTTTTCAGTTCATATTAAGTGAGCTGAATTTTGACTTAAGGACAAGAAAGAATTTATGCTATAGAAGAATGTGGGAGGTTTTTTCCTTTTCCTGTTAATTTGAATATACTTGAAAATACTAGGAATTATTAATTTCCTCTGTGGCATTTGTCTTTCCAATTCCTTCTGGGTCACATTGATAAATCCGTTAGAAGACATTGTAGAAAAATGGACTAGTACTACTGAATTCTGTTTAACATTATTTTGGGATAAGAATATAATATAGTTCTTTACTGTCAACCACTACTCAAATGGAGAAGTAGGTAAGAGCAAATGGATTATTCCTTATGCCATCATATCCTACTATTGACTTGAAAGTAATCCAATAGGAATTGTATCATAGTTTTAGAAGTAGGTAGCTATAACTGAAAAATGCCCTAGCCTTGGTGACTTAGAGGTTAACTAACCAGGACTGGGTTTTGTGGGTTTGGAAGAATATGAACGGTATGTTTTTATTTGTTTGTTTGTTTTTAAGATTTTATTGATTTATTAGAGAGAGAGAGAGACAGAGATACAGGCAGAGGGAGAAGCAGGCTCCATGCAGGGAGCCTGACGTGGGACTCAATCCCGAGTCTCCAGGATCACGCCCTGGGCTGAAGGCAGCGCTGAACCGCTGAGTCACCGGGGCTGCCCGGTATGTTTTATGTAGATTCTAGAATGTAAAGGTTAATTGAGAGGATAGGAATTCAGGTGGTATTTCAGACAGATTTTTCATAGTTTAATCTGCATAAGTCATGACTTTAACATATTTTAAAAGTTCTATTTATAAAAGACTTGAAATTCACTTGAAGTTATGACTGGCAGAATGTTTAGGCTATTTATAATTAAACGTTGTTCATCAGCATTTCCAACAAGGTTGGTGCAGATAATGTTTGAAATATGAAAATTCTGTATTTTGGAGGGTTAGTCAAAAGTCAGTAAGTTTAAGATTGATGCTAAGTTTTACAATCAACTAAACAGTTCCTTGTACACAGTAGCTTTCTGTGAAGGGATAGGTTAATAGTTTCTGTCAACCTTTTTGTTATTACTGTCCTGTCACATTCAGATACTGTTTTTCTCCTTAATTCTTTTCAGAGAATGTATGGTGCCTGGAGCCATGATACAATGCACTTTTTCTCAATATGAAATGTATTCTCTGTATTAAAATAATCATAGTATCATACACTCAAATCAACAGCAAACTTAATTTTTATTGATCAGTTAATAGTATGCACTTTCTACGTGCCAGACCCGGTTCTAGACACTTGGGATTCTTCAGTAGACACAAAATCCTTGCACAAGAGAACCTACATTGAATAAAGACTTATTAAGGAAGAGGGTAGAAACTCTGATTACACTTCCTGTGCTATAGCTTCCTCCTCCCACCCTAAAGTTTTTAATTGCATTTCCTTGCAATGTCTGCTCTTAAAAAGAAGACTGAACAGACTGTATTATTGGTATAAGAATTAAAAAACCCTTGGTTTTATTTTCAGTTTTACTGTAGTTGTTAACTTCTCTAGTGTATCAGTTTCTTACAAAATATCATCAGAATCAGTGTTATGCCCTCATTGGAGAACTATACTGTCCGAATATAAAATTCTGTTACCTGGTATTACAAAGTACATTTATGTAAATGTAAAAGTATAAGCTGTCAGAAATGCCTACCATTTTATTTTAACATGATCCTAGTCAGATGCCGTTTTTCCTCCCTATAAATGTTGATTAAGGGAATTGACAAAGATAAATGAAAGCCTGCTTTAGAAAAATTGAAGCTTTAGTTCTGCCCAGTTTCTAACATTTCTCTTTCTAAAAATTATTAGCATTTGTTGAGTGAATCTGTCCCAGTCCCACTTGTGTGACCACGGTGTGTTGAGATTTCTTTGAGACATTGGGCTCCACTATGAACTGCTCAGCTTAAGCTCCTTGCTTTCCTGAGACTTTTCCTGTAATGGGGAGCTTTATGCACCAAATAAGCAGTTAACCAGTAAATAAACTTGAACTCTGGAAGTAGTCAATGCCATAAAGGAAATAAAAGGAAGATGTGATAGATTGGGTGACTACGTTGGATAATTTGAAAGCACCAAAAGTTTAAAATACTATATAAATGCAAAGTGATTTTTTTCAGATGCTGTTTTTAAGTGGACATAGTAAATACCTTGACACTAACCCACTTTTACTGTTCTCTTCTAGTTTGTGAAGTGTGGATATGCAGGCTCTAACTTTCCAGAACACATCTTCCCAGCTTTGGTTGGAAGACCTATTATCAGATCAACCACCAAAGTGGGAAACATTGAAATCAAGGTAATATTTTATTTATTGATAAATGAGGATCAAAACTTGTGGAGTGTTCTTTGAATTAAGTAGTTTTAAGATATGATACCAAGAAAGCTAAGAGGCAGAATTTCTTATATTTTTAATTTATATCCACACTTGAAGAAAGACACAAAAACTGAAATGCCATTACTCTCTGAATGGAGTAAAACTCTTAATAAGATTTTTATATATTAATGTGAATATTGTATTAGTGACTTAAAGTTCTATTACATATGTTTGAAAGAAATCAGCTTGATATTTTTATGTCTTTCAACTCCATATATTTTTCATTATATGTTACTGTCTCTTTGGGACCTAAGACTTCTCCTTTTCATGTTCTCATGGCCTGATCCTCCTCCTTTTTAATATTGCAAGTCAGGAAAACAGGCTATAAATTTTATTGGTTTCTTTTTTCACTAATACAGTAACTGATTTTCTAATGTTCAGGAAGAGCCATGCAAGTCTTGAGTCGGCCTTGCATTATTTATCTTACTGTAGGGAGAGAGGAGGAAGGTTGTCATTACCTACTCACTGTACTTAAACATGAGAGATTGGACATTAAGGATGATAGATTTTTCTCTGTATTAAAGAGATTGGAAATCAAGTGGGAATTACAATATTTTAAA
Organism: Nyctereutes procyonoides; assembly: GCF_905146905.1. Taxonomy (NCBI): domain Eukaryota; kingdom Metazoa; phylum Chordata; class Mammalia; order Carnivora; family Canidae; genus Nyctereutes; species Nyctereutes procyonoides. The sequence continues at coordinate 65,731,674 of NW_026575049.1, forward strand.
AGAAAAAATAGAACAATCAAAAAGACAGTGGTCACCAGTTGACTTAAATTCTTCTGGTGGCCTAGGGATCAGATTATAAAAAAGGCAGTCAAATTTTGGGGTCCTTTTACTGAATTATTTGTGAACAAGCTAACATTGTTGGTCCTATCTGGACAGTCTTTGGCAAAACTTGAGTTAGATTATGAGTCTTTTGAAATAGGAGTTAAGTGGACCCCTTTGGGATGTTTGTTTGAGATATCTAGAAAGGTACTAATAGCTAGGAGAGATTGCTACTTGGTAGCGCTCTGCTCTTGGTACTAGAGAATTGAGTTACACAATGAGTACAAATGCCAACTGAAACTGAGGTTCTGGGTTAAATTTTTAAAAGCTTAAGATAGTGAATGATTCTGGCCTCTTTCGTTATTTTACAATCAAGTGGGACAGTCAATATGATAATTTTTTTTCCAAGGTCTTTTCTTTTGGGAAATTTAGGGATACCTTATTCTCTTTTTGTGAATGCCTTTCATTCTGATTGAATTTAATCTTTAATGAACAACTTAAAATTTAGCTGATACTAGTGATAAGGACAGACTTTTAATGAAGTTGGAAGTCACATTTTTATTCAGTATCAGGCTTTTAAATAATATCTTTTATATAATTTACAGTTAATAACATTTTTGAGGTGTACAGATACATCACATATAACCATTTGTATTCTCTAACATGGCACAAATGAATACATATCTTTTCACTCCCACTTTCTTGCTTTTTAAGGCCAAGTGATAGAAATGAAACTAGTCCATATTCTAAGACATTTTTGCTAAGGAATTCCCCCGTAGCATTTGCTTGTATGGTTTGTCATTCTGTGTTCTGTTGGCTCAGTTCTGTTCAATCTGTTCAATCTTTTAAGTCTCTCAAGTTAATTTGTTCTTCCAGTAGAAAATAGTAGAAGAAATCTGTGTCAAATTTGACTTGACTACTAGAGCTTGGAAAAGCCACTCTAAACTCACCCTCTACCTACTCAGCTAGACCTTTTCTGTTATTTATTTTCCTTAATTAAGGTTCTTAAATTCAGTAATGAATTAAAGAAACTTGACTCTCTGGAATTCCTGTGCCTAGTGGATTGACTTATACATTTTGTGTTTTGTTAGCTAAAATGTGGTGATAGACTAAAAACTGGAAATTTAAATTGTTTAATGAGTTAATTTTCATTCAGGAGTAATAACTGTCCATGTTAATTTGGCCCTAATTATTAACTCCGTAAAATATAGAACTGCATCTGACCTCTACCTAATTTGTCTCTATTGCTTGTATGTTTAAAAATTTCAGTGAGGATTTTATTTAGGCCTTTTCTGACTCTTACTTCTACCTTCTCTCTCTTCACCTTTCTTGACCTGTTGAAGTAGAATAACAAAAAGATGGTAAGTGAGGTTACACACATGCTCTCTGTTTGTTTTCCACTTTTGCTTGATGGGACAGTAGTTGTTGTTTTGTGTCCCTGTAGTATTGGGGAGGGGGGTAATTCCATATTTTAATTTTAAGTACTTTGATTTTTAACCTTTTTCATTGCTTCAATTTAGTAGCAACTAATTAAGTCCTATACTTTCCTGATTGCATACAATGGACCAAACCAGAACTAATTACTAACATAGTTTTGAATTGTTTTCCTTGTGTTTCTTGTAGATGAATGTTATAATTAAAATGGAATGTGGTGTGCATAATATTAGAAACCAAGTAGCTTTATTTAGAATATGTGTGATCCAGAGCTTTGGGGTGAAGTTGTTACATATGGATAAATCTATTTCATTGATCAATGTTAAATTGAACATTGCGTATCATAGTCTGTATGTATTTACCTCCGGTTGGGTAGCAAATATGTAATAAATTGAGTAAAACTTTAATATGCAAATGACTATAGATTGTAAAAAGGGAAGAAAAGAGATTGCCATTTTTATTGATGAGCGGATTTTTATAACATTACCTGAGGATAAATAAGAAAAATGTGAAAGTCTTATAAGACTTTTACATAAACAACAGATCTTCCCCCTAAGTAAACAGCATCATATGGCCCCTTTGTCTTTTGAACTAGAAGTTGGGCACATCCCAGACAACTCACTCTTCTTTATATTTTTGTGTGATAGTTCTTAAGTGCTTCAGTAGTAGGTATTTTCAGGTTTGTGTGTTTTTGATATTATTTGTAAGCAGCTTTGACAAAGATGAATATCAGGCATTTCTAGTGATTTATATTTTAACTAGTAACAGTATCTTTTTGGAGTTTTCATTTGGATAAATGAAAACATTTAAATGGAAATTCCTATATTCTAAATAAAAGATCATGCATTAGTGTAAAATCTTAAAGAGATTAAGAGTACATTTATAGAGAACCGTGTAGGCTTTAATAAACTTTTTTAATGGAATTTCCTTCTAGGGATTTAATTGTGGTTTTAAAGTGTGTTCACTCTGTTTTCCAATTTGAGGTGTCATTGTTCAAAATAATTCTTGGCAAATATAATCTATACTGCCTGCTTTTCGTAAAATATAAATGCCTTTGAAACAGCATCTCAGACAGTTTCTGTGATTTCTCATTCTTTCAGGTAACAGGTGGTAGTTTAGGCTTGAAGTTCAGGGATGAAGTAAGTGGGTGGTAAAAATCTAAGGTTCTGAGGTATGAGGGCAAGTTACATGCTCTTGGCATTTGTATTTCTTGAAGTTGAAATGTTCTAGGGAAGATTATATGTTTTAATGATTTTTTAATTAAAATTTTAGATATGGATAAATTTTTGAATTAGGTGTTTGAGTTACTCTAAATTATTTGCACTAATTTTGTAGGTTAACACCTTTTTCCATTTTAACTGCCCTTTTTTTTTCAGAGGAATGGTAAAATATTCAATGCCAGATGTTTCTTTCAGTTAATCCTTTAGGGTATCTGTTTTAGAAGTAGGTAGATGAGGCTTTTATTTTGAGTTCGTATTGGGTCAGACATGTAAAGCTCTATTCTTGCATGGAAATAAAAGTAAATATTCTGATGAAATCAAATCAGACTTATTCTAAATTTGATGAACTATAGTTGTGAATGTGTATTGATTATATAAGCCATCTAATAGAATGATACATTCTAGAGGAAAGTAAGTAACAAAATTGTGTATTATATTTGTTAATGGTTAAAAGTAACATATGTTCTTGTAGGTATAGATTCCACCCTAACATTTTATTAAGTGGTTAGAATGTATAGCAAAGTTGTACGAATTTTACAGTGAAACCTGTATATCCATCACTTAGATTCTGACATTAATATTCACTCTGCTGACATATCACATTTTATTTATTCATCCCTCCATCAGCCTCTCGATATATTCAAAGTAGCAACATACTTCTAAAGTAATTTACCATATGCATGTCATTGACTAGAATTCACAGATGCAGATTTTTAATTTTCCATTTTCCTATCAGATGATTTTAAACAGTTAATATTTAAGAAATTTGAGTATTTAAGTTATGCTAATATTACTTTATAAGAAATTAGTTGCAACAGAGAAATTTTAGTGAACATTTTTAGCATCTGCTTTAACTTTGTTTTTCCTTTTTGTTGCTTTCAGTGGATTTTCCAGACATCTTTTTTTTTTTTTTTTTTGAGCTCTCACTCTGGTTTACCTCTGATCTTTTTTTAAATTGTCATTTTTTAAAGTTTTAAACTCATATATATTTAAACCTCATTTTGAGACATTTTATGTTAATTTTAGCATTTCATTTCCTCATGTTTTAAACTTATGGTATTGTAGCAAACAGTAGCTGTTTCTGATAGCTTTTTTAAGTTGAATTTATCAGTGTATGTAGAAATCAGGATTATTTATCTTGACAAGCTGATTTTTAAAATAAATTCTACAACGTCATTAGACGTATTATACATACAAAATTTGACTTTTCAAATGTGGGTCATCTTAAGTATGCTCTGGCTCTCCTTGGAGACAAGACTTGTGAGTACTCTGCTTCTTGTGTGCTAGCATAGTTTTTCAGTATTATACTTTAAGGTTGGAAATGTTGCTCATGAGATAATTTTTAAAAATTGTTTCCCTATGTCTTAATTTTTGGTATCTCTACAAATTTCCATTGATCTTGATGAGACATATATAGAAACTTAATTTCAGTTCTGAGGCATGTGCAGGTAGAAATTTGTGAAATTTGTAAGTTGCGTGGTGCATATTTGCATTATTACAATATAATAAAGAATCATTTTATTTTTAACTTCTTTCATTATGCTTTATAGTACATTAAAACGTATCATTTACACTTACCATTTTGATATTTAGTACAAAGACGTGTGCTGCATGCATTGAGCATTTTTCTACAAGTTTTTTTTCCCTGATGTGCTATTTCACATATCACAGGCCTTATTTTTTGAACATTTGAGCAAAAGAAACAGATGAAACCTCATACAAAACCCTCCAAAATATGAAAATGTGGGGTTTATTTGTGCTAATGCTCTTCTTTTGGAAACATATGTATTAAAGGTAAGGTCCATTTATTGATTTAAACCACGTTGTACATAAAAATTTATTATTCATGATTAAACTTTCCAAGGCATTGTTCTTGAAAGAAAAGATTTTTTAAACTTGTGGAATGAAGAACTTTATCTGAAAGTGCCAGAAAAATTAAAATTAAATTATCCCCAAGTTTTCCAAAAATATCATGGAAATGTAATTTTCTAAAGATATTTTATGCAAAAATTTGGCCTAAAGCCTTGATATTATACTTTTATAGGATCTTATGGTTGGTGACGAGGCAAGCGAATTACGCTCAATGTTAGAAGTTAACTACCCTATGGAAAATGGCATAGTGCGAAATTGGGATGACATGAAACACCTGTGGGACTATACATTTGGACCAGAGAAACTTAACATAGATACCAGAAATTGTAAAATCTTACTCACAGAACCTCCCATGAACCCAACCAAAAACAGAGAGAAGATTGTAGAGGTAAGTTTTTAAATGTATATATGTGCTTCTGTGATATGGTGTTAAAGCAAAGATTCTTTTACCATTGTTATTAAGGATAAAGGCAATGAAAATAATTGGTCCCCCCCCCCCCCAGATCCTATTAACTAGTCATTATTTCTAAGTAGGATATATCAGTAAACAAAATAAAATCCTACTGCCATGGAACTTACATTCTGACAGGTGACAGCCACCCCTCTATGCCACCCCACCCCTGCCACCCAAAAAGTGAGTTAATTGAATGGTTCCTTAGAAGAATATAGATGATAAAGGGGGGGGGAAGAGCAGGTTAAGGGAGGTGGGGGTTACATTTTTCATAGAGTTCGAGAGTAGGCTTCTGAGAGAAGGTGTTTAAACAAAGAGTAAGGGAATCTGCCAGGATATATGGGGTAAAAGCATTCCAGACAAAGGAAGTAGCCAATGTGAAGGTCTTAAAATGGGAACAAGCCTGGTATATTAGAGTCCGCAAGGAAGCCAGTATGGGAAAGCAACAGGGGATGAGGCCAGAGAAATAATAGGACAGGATCATCTAGGGCCTTTCAGGCCCTTAGAATTATTCTTTTACTCCAAGTGAAATGAACCATGTCACACAGAAGGGACATGCTCCAATTTAGATTTCTGTGGCTGCTGTGTTTTGCGTAGACCATATTTGAAGATTTTCACTTATCGAGGCAGAAAATGATAGTTAGGATTAGGTGTAATAGCAGCAGAAGTAATGAGAAGTGGCCAGACTGTGGATCTATTTTAAAGGTAGGGCCAAAGCATTTTCTAATGCATTAAATATGTGTAACAGAGGGAGAGTCAGAGATGACCCAAAGGTTTTGGCTTGGGCATGTGGAGGATGATGTTACCATTAACTGAGATGGGAAAAGACTGAGATAAGTAGACCAGGATTTGAGGGGAATGGATCGGGAGTTCAGTTTTGGTCAGCCTTCATTAGACATCAATCAAAAATGTCAGAGATAGAGGTACCCTCCCCTTTTCAAAAGTTCATGTTATGCCACTCCACTTTTACCAAAGACCTACATTAGTACCTGTTTTTTCACTAACTGAAAGAAATTCGAAGAGGGGATCCCTAGGTGGCTCAGGGGTTTAGTGCCTGTCTTCTGGCCCAGGGCATGATCCTGGAGTCCCAGGATCAAATCCCATGTCAGACTCCTTGCGTGGAGCCTGCTTCTCCCTCTGCCTGTGTCTCTGCTTCTCTCCCTCTCTCTGTGTCTCTCATGAATAAATAAATAAATAAAAATCTTTAAAAAAAAAAAAAAGAAATTCGAAGAGGATTTTCACTTATATGAGAAAGGAGGGGGAAGTGAAAATTGCATCAGCACTTGTTTTGCAGCGAGCCTATAGAGGCAGCGTACACCCTGCACAGCGGGAGTGGCCCCGCCAAGCTCCTCTCCTTCCCCGGACCTACACTCAGCATCAGGGCACCATAGCTTTGAACTGTGTCTGTGAGCATCTGTGCTTTATCTCGTTTTGTTTTCTGCATCCATTAGCAAGATTTTCCCTAGAGTATCAGAAAAGCCTAAGGAGGTTATTTTTGGTGTTGGGAACACTCACAGCATTTTTCCATATAAATTGTAATTGCTTCTTTGGATTTACAATATTTCAGCTTTACCTAAGTTTTCATAGGATCGCTCTTGTTTTCCAATAGCAGAGAGACCTATAAAATATAAAAGATCAAGTTCAGGAGAAAAGCCTGAGGCTACTACAGATAGCAACTTGGGAATCCTCAGGATATAGATAATCAGTTCACCAGGGAAGTGGGAGCAGATAGTAGTGAGAAGGCTAAGGACCAGGGAGGTGGGAGTTAGCAACAGGAGATTGGAAGGGCTCTTTGGGAAGCAGGTACAGAGAGCAAGAAGTAGTCTGCATTCTTCATAGTGTAGATAAGTAGCTTCTCAAGGTTGTCTTTCATTGTTTTGTTTTATATGAGGTAGATACTATGTGTCTTTGGTTATATATGAAGTAAAAATTTGTAATTTTTTTTTTGTTAAAATCTGTTTTAGTGGCTTTGCAGATAGAACTTAATGTTAATATTGTTTTATTTTTATGACCATTTTTAGGTGTTGGAAATTTTGGAAGGATTTTAGAAGAGATTGTTGCTAGACAATATTTTTAAATTCTGGATTAAACTCAAGTTTTATATTAAGTGTTTTAAAATTGTAAGAACCTGGGGTTATTCACAGAATCCATGTAATTCTTAATGGCTTATATCTTATTACTTTTTTTCCTCCCTAATCACCCCTAGAACTGTGAAAGATAGCCTATACTGTATTAGTTCATATTTTAGTTGCAATTTATTCTAAGTGATTTATAAGTACTAGTACTTTGTGATGAATAAGTAGTTATTTGTAATTGGTATTTTATTTTTAACAGTGCATTGTAAAATCAGGAGAGGTATTTTTGCATTAAATCAAAAGGTTCCTCCTACACATGGAAACTTCTTCAGGAAAGCAGTTCAGTGTTGGAATGAACCAAGTTTCCTTTCAGATGAAGAGTTAGGGAGATGACATGATACCTGGATGCCTCTTCTGCTAGCTAGTTGTATGTGTGTGTGTATATTTATTTATTTATTTATATTTCCCCGCCCCTAAAATGACAAGAATTGGTCTCGCCTTATATTAATATTCTTTTTACTTGGGGGTGCAAATTTGGCTGTGACTGATAATGCCCTACTTTAATCTCATCCAGAAAGTTGATTTAGTACTACAAATACTTTCTAGTTATCTTACAAATAAAACCAAATTCTGATGGACTTTCAAGATGACAAACGCAAATTCATCTTCCACTCTTCGGTTTTCTTCCCTGTGGAGGGAGAATGAGGGATGATGGAATAGAATACTGGTTAGAATATCTAGTTGCTTAAGTGATGAATATATGTTTCAGAGTTATAACATTTAAGCCCTTTGTGATTCTCATTGTGATCAGTTATAAAATGTCTAGGTATCTAGATTTTCAGAGTGGTGGGCAGCACTGCCAGTCAAGTAGTACTCACTGTAGATGATAGAAAAAGTCCTACAGAATGTTCCCAGCCCACCTAGACTACAGAGAATGAGCATGGTTGTGACCAGAGAGCACAAGGAGACTCCTCCGTTTGGTGTGGTTCAGCTGAGAGTGGTGCCATAGCTGCCACAACTGGGGCTCAAGCTGGGAGAGTGGGTGTAACAGCTAGGCAGTTTCTATATCTGCCAGCATTCAGGAATTACTGCATTTATTTTTGTCTTCTGCCCTGATGGTTTACTACTTTCTTCTTCTTCTTTCTTCTTTCTTCCCTTTTTTTTCTTTTTCTTCTTTTTTAACTGCTGGTGGTAGAGCTCCAGGTTTGGCCCAGGTTGGAGCAAAGGGGTTGGGGGAGGGTCAGCAGTTAAGCAAGTTCTATAGTTTGCCCTTAAATTAAAGATATTTTTATTAAGGGACATCATTAAAGAAAGGCTTGTTCAAATGCAGAAATCTTTTTTCCACTCCAATTAGCCATTAACTAAGACACTCAGAAATCTTTCCTTTGGGGGCACCTGTGTGGCTCAGTGATTGAGCGTCTGTCTTTGACTCCGGTCGTGATCCTGGGTCCCTGGATCGAGTCCCACATCGGGCTCCCAGCAGGGAGCCTGTTTCTCCCTCCCTCTGCCTGTGTCTCTGCCTCTCTCTGTCTCTCATGAATAAATAAGTAATCAAAAAAAAAAACTTTGCTATATAGTACTTATGAAATACTTGAGGACTCAGTATATATCCAAAATTCTGTTCCCCGCATTGGAGCTCTGTGACAGCTGAGGAGAATGGAGGACTCCTTTAGGTCCCTTTTGATTCTGTTTTAACTAATCTACTCTGTGATGTCAAGAAAGCATAAAAGTATTTATTATGTAACTTCTAAATTCCAGCATTTCTTTCTTTCCTTTTGCATTTTCAGGTAATGTTTGAAACTTACCAGTTTTCTGGTGTGTATGTAGCTATCCAGGCAGTTCTGACTTTGTATGCTCAAGGTAGGTGAAACTTGACTTTTAAAATAACTCAGCAGACATTAAGTACACTTTATGTCAGAGGAATTTGATTTTTCAGTAAGTTATAAATCCCAGAAAAGCACGGTATTTATATATTTATTTAAATTTTTTTCCGGGCACCTGGGTGGCTTGGTGGTTGAGTGTCTGCCTTCGGCCCAGGGCGTGATCCTGGAGTCCTGGGATCCAGTCCCGCCATCAGGCTCCCTGCATGGAGCCTGCTTCTCCCTCTGTCTATGTCTCTGCCTCTCTCATGAATAGATAAATAAAATCTTAAAAATAAATAAATATTTTCAAGTATTTAAATATTTTCATAATTTCTAAACTTTGTCAAATAAAATATCATACATATTTTTATTTCCTTCCTTAAAGAAGACTTAAGGTAAAAAGAAAACTTCTCAATTTTTAAAAAGTAGGAGGTTCCCTCTTTTAGACTATTTGTAAATATTTTTCATGCAGTAAGGAGTGAATATGGAATTTGTCCTTAGAATTGGCAGAGCTAAAAAAAAATACATTAGAGATCCAAAAAAGTTAGCATAAAGTCTTGCTTGTCGTATACACAGTAGAGGAGAAGGTACACAGTTGGAAGTGCCTTCCTAACTTATGTTTTCTTGGTGCTGCCATTAGTAACTGCCTCCCTTACTATTGAGAATAAAAATTGGCTGTGTGTGGGGGCACCTGGGTAGCTCAGTGATTGAGCGTGTACCTTTGGCTCAGGTCATGATCCTGGGGTCCTGGGATCGAGTCCTGCATTGGGGTCCTTGCAGGGAGCCTGCTTCTGCCTCTGCCTGTCTCTGCCTCTCTCTGTGTCACTCATGAATTTAAAAAAAAAAAAAAAATTGGCTGTGTGGGAGAGTTCTTTATATTCTACTAGTCTTAATAGAGAATTTATGGGGCTCTCAGATATGTGCCACATGTCTGTTAGGCACTTGAAATGTGAAGATACCCCCAAAGAATTTAGAGTCTAATAGGGAAAAAGATACAGAAACAGATAATTTCACTCAGCATGTCAGAGAAGATTTCTGAAGGAGGTGACACCTGAGCTAAGTCTTCAGCCTTAGTAATTAGTGTGTATGACATAGTCCTTAGAAGACTTGCTTTGATATTGTGGTGACCCATCTAATTCTAAACATGAATTAGTAAGGAAAAAAAAAATCACCTTGGAAAAATACATGTTGGCTTATTAAACTGTCTTCAGTACTACCTATAGACACTTAGAAAATTCTTGGAGGAATTAAATTTTTAAAGAAGCTTTTATTCATTCACCAAGTGGAATGTACCTTGCACTGTGTTTAGTGCAGAGGACATAGTAGTAAGTAAGCTAGATGTGGTCTCTTCTTGACCTTAAGATGATTATATTCCAGCTGTGAGTAATTTTCCTTTAAAGAGGAATTAAAAATCACTTGTTACTTTACAAGGAGTGTGCCTGCACCAAGGCAATTTTATTTCATTTTTAGAAAAATAAATTTTAGAAATTATTCTAGAAAATACTTTGAAAAAAACATAACTAAAAAATTTGAATCTAAACTGGTGATAATAGTTTTGTTTAGGTGGTGAGGATGGGACAGTTCTGCTGAAGTGAATTTTTGTTTGAATTGTATTTGAATAAAACTGACCTTAACAGATTTTTCTAGCAGTATTCATGTATTTCTGTCCAATGAGAAGATACCCTCTCTTAATTACTGATATTTAGCCATTTTTTTGTTCAGCTGTTGAATCCTTAATTTTGAGAAATGATAGTCTAGTAATGACCTAAAGAACTCTGAGCCACAGTACATTCTACTAAGTGAGGTGGTTAGTGCTAAACAACAATAGGAAGAAGATATTTGGAGCCATAGAAGGGTTGTGAATAAGGGAAGTAACGTTGTGAGTTAGGAAGCTATGTTTGACTGCATGCTACAGATAGGATTGAAGGGAAAAACTGGAGTTAGGGAATCTGGAGGTTAGAGTTGTCAGGAAAGGTGAAAATGAACAGGTACAAACTCAACCTTCAAGAATCCATAGGAATTGAAGTGGAGAGAATAGGTACTCCAGTGGCAAAATGGTGTGCCACTGGAAATGGGTCAGATTTGTACAGGGGAGGGCTAATCTGTGACCTATGGGAGTAGGCGAAAATAAGGTGAAGTTGGATGAGAAGGTCTGTTTGGAAAATGAAATGTAAATCCCTTCTTTAGTTAATGTTACTGGGAGTATTTTTGAATTAATGATGTGGATTCCTCTTTTTACACTGAAATGTTTCTTTTCGAGAGGAATGCAGCAATAAAAGGCAGTAGATGCTTTTATGAAGCCTTTTATGAAAGAAAATCATCAATCAAGACATACCAGCTTCAAAAGGAGATGGATTGAATGAATGTATCAAAGATGAATGAATCATGAGTAAATATTATAGTGCATTCAAGTTTGTATTAAGAAAGGGAGAGAGCGGGGCAGCCCTGGTGGCTCAGTGGTTTAGCACCGCCTTCGGCCCAGGGCCTGATCCTGGAGACCTGGGATCAAGTCCACGTCGCAGGGAGCCTGCTTCTCCCTCTGCCTGTGTCTCTGCATCTCTCTCTCTCTCTCTCTATCAATCATTAATAAGTAAAAATAAAAATAAAGGGAGAGAGCCTATTCAGGGATGTGAAAATGATAAAATAACGGGTAAGAAAAATCGCTTCTTGGCCTTTTGGCCAAGATCAAGTGAAGAAAGTTGTAAACATTGCATATTATAAGATTAAAAAAAGTTTTTTGGTTTTTTTGTTGTTGTTGTTAGAAACAAAAAAATTAGCCTATTAACTATTAGAAAATTTGAGTCAGAAAAAGGTTTTTGTTTTTGTTTTTTTCCTGAATTAACCCTAATGCAGATGGTAACATTTGCAGTCACTTTTATTTTAAATATATGTATGGGAAACAAGGCAGCTTCTTTGCTGTTCTTTTAGTGTAAGGTTCAACTGACATTGTCTTTCTGTTTCTGGTGAATAATTGAAGTGATCCTTTGGCTAACCAAGATTAATGGTTCTCAAGTGTCCAGCTATCTAGTATCAATAGGAATTTTTCCAAAACAGAGTTTGGAATATATTATAAAACAAAAATAATAAGTACATTATTTCAACAAGTTCACTATCAATTCGTGTAGTATTTATATCTCACAATGGTTTTCATAAAAGTTACTGTGATGCTTTAGAAAGTTTCACTTCAGGGGCACCTGGGTGGCCCTGTTGGTTAAGCATCTGCCTGCAGCTCAGGTCATGATCCCAACGTCCTGAGATCCAGCCTGGCATGGGGCTCTCCGCTCCCTGGGGGGACCTGCTTCTCCCTCTGCCTCAGCCTGCCCCTCCCCTACTTGTGTTCTCTCTCTGTCAAATAAATTAAAAAAAATTTTTAATTAAAAAAAGGGGGGAATTCCCTGGGTGGCTCAACGGTTTAGCGCCTGCCTTTGGTGCAGAGCGTGATCCTGGAGTCCCGGGATCGAGTCCCACGTCGGGCTTCTTGCATGGAGCCTGCTTCTCCCTCTGACTATGTCTCTGCCTCTCTCTCTGTGTGTGTCTCATGAATAAATAAATAAAATCTAAATAAAATAAAATAAATAAAATAAAATAATAAAAAAATAAAATAAATAAAATAAAATGAGAGGGGGATCCCCAGGTGGCTCAGCGATTTAGCTCCACCTTCGGCCCAGGGCGTGATCCTGGAGACCTGGGATCAAGTCCCACGTCGGGCTCCCTGCGTGGAGCCTGCTTCTCCATCTGCCTTTGTCTCTCTCTCTCTCATGAATAAATAAAATCTTTTTTAAAAAAATAAAATTAAAAGAAAATTTCACTTCAGGGAATTCAGGGATCAAGATTAAATTGGAAAGAAAAATAAGCGAATTATACTGAGCTTTAAGAACGTGTTTTTCAGTATAGGTTTCAGAATCTGTTTCTTCCCATCTCCTGGGGTAGCGCGTGGTTAGACTAAAAGTCTCACAAGAGACGTGTGTGAGAGAACACCCACTTTAGTGTCTAGATGTTAGAAGTAAATTGCAAAATAACAAATAATAAATGCTGACTTCTAGACCATTCTGGTTGGTGAAGTTTCTAGTTTGGCTTCTATACTAATTTTTGAAATTTGCTTGCTCTGATTTTTCTGATTTGGCTTTTTATTTAAAACCTCCTGGTTCTCACACAGGTTTATTGACTGGAGTAGTGGTGGACTCTGGAGATGGTGTAACTCACATATGTCCAGTGTATGAAGGCTTTTCTCTCCCTCACCTTACCAGGAGACTGGATATTGCTGGAAGGGATATTACCAGATATCTTATCAAGGTAAGCAGAAGAAGGTATCACAGAAATTTGCTTTTAGAGGCACCTGGGTGGTTCAGTCAGTTAAGTGTCTGCCTCCGGCTCAGGTCATGATCCCGGGGTCCAGGGATCGAGCCTTGCAATGTCCCTACTCAGCAGGGAGCCTTCTCCCTCTGCCTTTTACCCTGCTTGTGCTTGCTTTCTCCCCCGCCCTCTTTCTCTCAGTGTCACATAAGTAAATAAAATATTTTTTAAAAAAGAAGAAGAAAGAAAGAAGGAAATTGGCTTTTGTAATTTGGTTTTTACTGACTTAACATATTTGAATGTATCCTATCAGGATCATAGCAAATCTTCTGTACCACAGAGGAAATGACCCATTTACCCCATTATTCATATAAAAACCCGTGTAAGATTTACACACATGCTCTCAGGTATAGTAATCATAATAGAATACATCATTACGTAATTATGTTTGCTACTCCTGAGGACTGGGGACTAAGAAGAGACCTTAAAACTTCTTGAACAAGAGAGGCAGCCTTTTCTGCCATAAAACCTTTCTTTGAGGGGCACCTGGATGGCTCAGTCTTTTAAGTGTCTGCCTTGGACTCAGGTCATGATCTCATGGTCCTGGGATTGAGCCGCACATTGTCAGAGTCCCTGCTCAGCAGGGAGTCTGCTTGTCCTCCTTCTGTCCCCCCTCATCCCCCCGCTTGCGCACGCATGCGCGCTCTCTCTCAAATAAATAAAATCTTTAAGAAAACAAAAACCATGTGTTAAAACCATAATCTTGATTGGATTCCCTTTTCTTGTCTTTCCCCAGAAAAACAATGATAGTAAGTTAATGATGCTTGATTAAAAACAGGGCCCAGTTAGAGCACCTGGGTGGCTCAGTCAGTTAAGCACCTGACTCTTGGTTTTAGCTCAGGTCATGATCTGAGGGTTATGAGACTGAGCCCAGTGTCAAGCCCCACATCAGGCTCTGCACTGGGTAGGGAGTCTGCTTGAGATTCTCTGCCTCTGCCCTACTGGCACAGATGTGCAAGATCTCTCTCAAATCTTTAAACAATCGGGCCCAGTTGTACCAGACTTCAATATTTAGTAGTTTTCATGGAATATATCCAGTTTTTAGTGTTTACTACATATTAAAGTTTAGTTCTAAATATAATTAGTATAATTTTATTTAAAATATTGCTTAAATGGGATGCCTAGGTCGCTCAGTGATTGAGCATTTGCCTTTGGCTCAGAGCATGATCCCAAAATTCCGGAATTGAGTCCCACGTCGGGCTCTCTGCATGAAGCCTGCTTCTCCTCCCTCTGTCTCTGCCTCTCTGTCTCTCGTGAATAAATAAAATCTTATAAATAATAAAATATTGCCTGAGAAAGCATATAAGGCTGTCATTTAGAGGCATGAATATTTTTTTTTTTTTTTTAAGTTTAGACTGGTTAGTATAACTAGTGGTTATACCCCAGGTCAGTGGCTCTCCACCAGGGGTGATGCTGTCCCCCAGGGACATTTTGCAATGTCTAGAGAGAGACATGTTTTGGTTTCTCCAGCTGTGTGGGAATGCTACCAAACATCTTACAGTGAATGGGCAGCCCCCACAACAGAGAGTCATTAAGGTCCACAATGTATCATTGGTGCTCCTGTTGAGAAACTCTTCTTGGGTGATGTCTGTGCAGTAAAATGGGTTTGTATTAAGTCTTCACCTTGACATCGAGTTCCTTTCATCTCATTTAAGTAATGAGATTAAGTTAATGAAAACTATAATATTCTCATTCCAAGCCAAAATTCTGTTTGAGGAATTTCCAAGGATTTTCTCACAGAGATTAGGGGATTAATTTTTAAAGTTTTTATGTGAAAAGTCCAATTTATTCATGATGCATATTATGGCTTTTCTTGGTTTTTTTGTTTTGTTTTTAGCTACTTGAATTCTCATTGTGTATTTGATTAGCAAATGCTCTTGCTAATATAAATATTGTCAGATATAATATTAGAAGTTAGGGATAAAACTTTCTAAGACCTAGGGGTATTTCATGAGTATGGCATTAATTGAGCAAATGGCAGATTACAGGAGTCTGGTACTAAACTATTTATTAATACGTAGACTTTTGATTATCAAAACCATCTAAACATTAGAACTCAAGCAGTAATTTTTAAAAACTAGCTTAGTTTTTTTAGCTTGTTTTACCCATTTATTATTCATGAACTGTTCATTCTTTCACTCTCTATACAAGCGAAATACAAATCCTTCTATGGAAAGTACTACTTCTATTTCTGAAACATTCCGTAAGACCTAAGGATTCACTGTCCATTTGTTATGGGCATGAGCTATTTCGTGAGCCATGATAGCTTTTGCCAGAGTAGAACTCACAGAATAATTGTGAATTTACTGTTTTTTGTATCAGCTGCTGCTTTTACGAGGATATGCCTTCAACCATTCTGCTGACTTTGAAACAGTTCGCATGATTAAAGAAAAATTGTGTTATGTGGGGTATAATATTGAGCAAGAGCAGAAGCTGGCCTTAGAAACCACAGTATTAGTTGAATCTTATACAGTAAGTATTTCCAGTATTTAATATATATGTGGGTTTAAAATGGAGGACCGTGATCATTGGTGTGTGCTTATGTAGGTTTTCTTAGAATCAGTATTTTTGTTTTTGGGTTGTTATGGTATGTGTATATGTGTGACCTTTAATGTCTTTCTACAATAAGATTCTTTGATTTAGTTATTTTAGACATGACATAATGTGAAATACGGCAAGAACCATAACTTGCTTTTCTACCTTAAGACATAATTAGATATAAGAGATGTTATTTTGAGATTCTAGTAGCATTTTTCAACATGTGTTTACATTGTCCGGTAAGTTTGGGAGTCGGTTCCACTTTACTGAAGAATTTCTCAGAATCTTTGTTGTGCTAGTATGTGTGTGCCTGTGAGAATATGGCATACTGCCTGTTTCTCAGCCTTATTAGACTACAGGATTCCAGCATTTCATGACACTCGTGTTGTATGAAGCACACTTTGGCAAGTGCTCATCCTGTAGCATTGCTCCAATAACTCAGCAGGTGGCAGTCTTTTCCTGACTGTATTTTCTTAATGAGATGTTCAAAACAGACATTAACTTGAAAGTGTAACTGGGAAGACTCAGAACTCAGACCCCTGGTTATACTAGGGGAGTTGATTCTACCTGAATTTTTAACTTCTTGTTATCTTAATTGTCATCTGGGTTTAAAGTACTTCCATATCTCATATTTGATCTAGTTATTACTAAAACGAAATCAAGTAATAGGCAGTAAAAGCAAGTATCCTTCAACCATTTGATTCATGTAGGCTCTGCAGATCACATGTTTGAAATAGTCATTTTAAGAATAACAATTTTTATAAATAACATTGTCTTATTTTTAAGCAATACTGATCCAGAGAATTGACAAGCAACTTAATGATCTCCAGATTTGCCCTGGCGATTCTTTTCTAAAGCTTTTTTGAAGGACGCCTGGGTGGCTCTGTGGTTGAGCATCTGACTTTGGCTCAGGGCATGATCCTGGAGTCCTGGGATCGAGTGCTGCGTTGGGGAGCCTGCATCTCCCTCTGCCTATGTCTCTGCCTCTGTGTGTGTGTCTCTCATGAATAAATAAGTAAAATAAGATAAATAAAATTTAAAACTAAAGCTTTTTTGATAGTACCTCTAGATTTATAATTTTTCATCTACATGACTTATTTGGAAGAATATGGTATGAGAAAAAAGATGAGGGAACTACAAATGTCAAACATGTTTTATTTAATTTCTCCCCTCCTTTCTCAAAGAATTTGAGGTGGATTACAAAATATACAGTTGACCCTTGAACAGCACAGGGCGCCATTCCCCTATGCAGTGTATAACTTTTGACTCCCTCAAAACTTAACCACTAATGGCCTCCTGTTATTGCCTTGCCAATAACATGAACAGTTGACTAACACATATTTTGTATATACATTATATACCATGTTCTTACAATAAAGTAAGGTAGAAAAGAAAATGTTAAGAAAATCATAAGGAAGAGAAAGTATATTTACAGTACTCAATTTATTGAAAAAGAACTGTGTGTCAGTAGCCCCATGCAGTTCAAACTTGTGTTTTTGGGTCAGCTGCACAACAAATAAGAGTAGACTGATGAAACTGATGGTGGCAAAAGAGTAAAGTTTCACAGTGTAATTATTTGGTAAATTCTTTAAAGTTTTTAACTGAATGTGTCTATGCTCTGCTACATGGTAAAAATAAATCACAAATATGTTAAAATAGACAAGCAGCATTGACACCAGCAGTATTCCAAATGCACAAGTTTATTGCTTCCTTTTTATGCTCAACTGCACATAGCAATGGAACATAACATGTCCATGCATTGGTGATTTTTCCAAGAAATTCCTGATGTGTTGGAGCATGGCATGTTGGCATGTTCTGCATTTTTAAAAACAGAACAGCATGATAATAACTATCTAACTGTATTTTATTTTTACTTTTTTCTTTTTGAAAGACTGATTTTAGAAGAAATATGTTGTTGATAAGTGATTTTGGTTATAGAACAGATGTGCTTGAAGTACTAGTATTCTAAAGAACACTGGGAAATTTTTTAATGTTTTGCTGACTAATACCTGTTATTCTTGGTTCCTAGCTCCCAGATGGCCGCATTATCAAAGTTGGGGGAGAGAGATTTGAAGCACCAGAAGCTTTATTTCAGCCTCACTTGATCAATGTTGAGGGAGTAGGTGTTGCTGAATTGCTTTTTAACACAATCCAGGCAGCTGACATTGATACCAGGTACATCATAATGATAGTTTCAAAGTTATTTGTCAGTAGATGGAGTGTGTGCAGTTACAATGACCAAGTTGTCCATTACCTCACTCATGTTTTTGAACACATAAGGCAAAAGAATGTTTTGAGGGTGGCACTGGATGTGGAGTATATATCATTGAGTCTCAGAAACCACCTTAAACTTTTTTTTTTAATAGTTCAAAACTTAAGGAAAAATTTCAAGAATGATATAGAGAACTCATGTATACCCTCTACCCAGTGTCACATTCTAAGTTTGATGTTGTGCATGTTTCTTCTGTCATTCTCCCTCTCTCATTTTTCTTGAGCCTTTTGAGAGTACGTCGAACACATAAGTAAGTCCTCTTTACTCCTCAGTACTTGCTTTGTATTTCCTGAGAAGAGAGGTATTGTATTCTTTTACAGCCACAGTGCGGTTACTGAGCTCAGGAGATTGATTACTGATCTACTGTTAGCTGCCATCCACTTTACAGTTTCATCTTCTGTCCCAGTAATGTCCTTTATACAGTTGTTCTTTCCCTCAGGCGATTATCAAGTCTACGATCACACAGTGTATATAGTTGTCATGTCTCTTAGTTACCTTTTATCTGTTTATGACAGTGACATCTTTTTAGACCACAGGCCAGTTATTTTAGAGAATTTTTCTCAACTTGAGTTTGAATATTTTCTCATGAGTAGATTCAGGTTACGCATTTGGGGCTGGAATACTACTTAGGTGGTATGTGCTTATCAGGGTCTCCCATCCACAGATGAGATCTGTTGTTCTTTGTTGGTGATATTAGTAGTAGTAAGCTCTTAATGAAGCTTCCTGTTTAGTTTTTGTATTTTTCCTTAGTTTATAAGTAATTTGTAGGAAAATTCTTCTCTTGCTGATGTGATGAATCACATTGATTGTTTTACGAGTGTTGAACCAGCCTTGCATCCCGGGGATAAATCCTACTTGGTCATGGTGAATAATTTTCTTAATGTATTGTGTATCCTATTGGCTAGTATCTTGTTGAGAATTTTTGCATCCATGTTCATCCGGGATATTGGTCTATAATTCTCCTTTTTGTAGGAAAATTCTTTGAGACTGTGTTGATCTCCTATTCCTCATCAAACTCTGCCCACCACCCCTTTTAGTGTCTGTTGATGATTCTTGCCTAAATCCTTTTTTATTAAAGGTGATTTTCTAATTCCATCATTCCTTCTATATTTATTAATTGGCATTCCAGCATGAGGAGGTGCTTTTCCTTGTTTTGTTTGTTATCATCATGGACTCATGACTTTGTCCGGTGATTATAATTTATTACTGTCTTTATTTTGATGCTCAAATTCTTCCTGATTTGGCCAGTGAGAGCCCCTTCAAACATACCTCTGTGTTCTTTGACATGCTGTTATCTCTTTGAGCACATTGTTTTGTGGCTCAGGATAGTCCTGGCTTATCTATAATTTTGTGGATGAAACATTACCATATGTATAGTTGGAACTATATAAAAAGGATCCTTGGAAATAGGACTGTCCCCACCCCTTGTTCTCCACCCTAGTCCTCTCTCCTGTAGGTAACTGGTCTCATTAGTTTCAGGCTTATCCTTTCTGAGTGTATGTATTCTTACACAAAAGGTAGCATAGTATAAATGCTTTTTTGCACTTTACTTCTTTGACTTAATACATCCTAAACAGTCCTGTACCATTTCCTAGGGGTCATCCTCCTTTTTTCCAGTGTATACATATCATGGTCTGTTCAGTGAATCTTGGTTCTTTAGGTAGATTCCAGTATTTTGCACACAATGTTGGAGTTAATAACCTTGTGCACACATTTTTGTACTGGTGGGTGTGTATATTCTAAAAAATTTTGAGAGAGGGAATTGTTAGGTCAAAGGATAAATAAATGCACGTAGTTTTGTTACTGCTCAGCGCCCTCTGTGGCAAGTGGGACCCTCCTCTTTCCTACCGAAATAGATGAGGGCACCTGTGTCTCCACAGCTGGTCATGGTTTGGCAGCTTTTTAACTTTTATGCCAGTCACGAGACTGATGTGATGTCTCAATGTAGATTGAATTTGTATTTTACTTAAAAGTGAAGGTGAACGTATTTTTCTATGTTTAGGGCTGGTCTTATCTTTTTCTGGTGGATTATCTGTTCATGGCTTTGGCTGCTGCTTCTGTAGAATTTTTGCAATTCTCCCTCTCCGTTTTTAAAAGTTCTTCTTTTAGGGATCCCTGGGTGGCGCAGCGGTTTGGCGCCTGCCTTTGGCCCGGGACGCGATCCTGGAGACCCGGGATCGAATCCCACGTTGGGCTCCCAGTGCATGGAGCCTGCTTCTCCCTCTGCCTGTGTCTCTGCTTCTCTTTCTGTGTGTGACTATCATGAATAAATAAATAAAATCTTTAAAAAAATAAATAAATAAAGGAAATAACTTTAAAAAAAAGTTATTTTTATATTTATATTAATAGCTCTGTGATATCTATTGCAGAATATATGTCCTAATTCCATTTGTCTCTTGCTTACAGTGTTTTTTGGCTATACAAAAATTTGTATTTACTCAGTATTAAATAAGCTTATAACCTTTTATTGCACCCAGGGTTTGAGTCCTAGTTGAAAAGCCTTTCTTTTATACACTCAGGTTATAGGAGGAATTTACTCAGAAGCATTTTGTAAAAGGCAAGTGTTTGCTTACGTGTCTGGTTAACCCTGAATTAAATAAACACCAAACTAATTTTTGTGCAATGACTGAAGAGAATAATAATAGAAAGTAATAAAAATAACAGTTGTCTTATAACAAGCAATAAATTTAATGGAAGATGATCCAAAACTCTAAACTTCTGGTAGGAAGTAAATTTTCACAGTAGGGATTATGTAGTTACTTTCATCCCTTGATTTAATGATCGTTAATAGTAAAATTGCATTTGAAAGTGTATGCCTATCAGCGGTGATTCAAGTTTTGTTATTCCCAAAGCACTGGAGTCAGGTTCAGTACCCTTACGATAGAGTTAGCACTGAGAAGTAGCACAGCTCAACTTTTGTGTGTTCTGCATGTTCAAGGTGTCCATGTAAATGCCGGTGGGCACATACCATGTGTAGCCATATCTCAGCTGCAAATGCTACACTCATGTGCATACTTCTGCAAGTAAATATAAAAACCGCTCTTCTATAAGCTGGGTTTGTAATAGCCTGAGCCATTGGAAGCCAGTTTGAGTGAGGCTAAAATAGATGTGACTTGGCTCCTGAACTTTTCTATGAGAATAGCTCCTCAGACCCTCACTCAGTTATGTTACTTTTACTACATATGCAGTTACTTTAGATTTTATTATCTGGTATCATAACCATTAGCGTATTTAAGGGAGAAAGAGAGGACTGCTATAGTAAGCAAACACCTCAGTCTCACCTAAAATAACAGCAGGCAGTTCCAAAGCAAAAGAACAAAAGGCAAATGGAAAAATTGAAAAGCAAGAACTGAAATCATAGTAGAAAATGATTAATTATAGTAACAACCACATCACGGTGGCTCCGGGGAAGCACTGTGATAAGACATTCCAAATAGTGGAAGTTTATAATGTAAACTATGGTTATTATTGAATGCTCAATTACTGGAGCACCTGGGTGGCTTAGTCAGTTGGGCATCCGACCCTTGATTTCGGCTCAGGTTGTGATCTCAAGAGTTGTGAGATTGAGCTTGGAGTCAGGCTTCATGCTTAGTGCAGAGTCTGCTTGTCCCTCTCCTCTGACTCCTCCCCGCCCCCCGGCGCTCACTTACTCTCTCAAGAAATAAAATCTTTTTTAATAAAGGCTCAGTTATATTTGCAAGAAAGTATGTCATATGCTTTAGAAGTCATTTCATTAAAATTACAGTATTTCACATGTACAGAGGGTTGGTTATCTAATGGCAGTGTGAATAGCAAACATTCAGCCCCACAACTTCCATGTTGAGTTTTATTTAATTCTCCCAGCAATCCCCCTGAGGCCGACAGATATAAAAGAAACTGAAAGACTGTTTTCCTCATCTGAAACCCCAAACGAGTACCTTTTATGTCCTTCCAGATCTGAATTCTATAAGCACATCGTGCTCTCTGGAGGATCTACTATGTACCCTGGGCTGCCATCACGGTTGGAACGAGAACTTAAACAGCTTTACCTAGAACGAGTTTTAAAGGGAGATGTGGAAAAACTTTCCGTAAGTACAGATCAATAATGCAACTGTTAATATACTTTGAAAACCCTGTAAAGTAGCTTGTGAATCTTGACAGCCACCAGAGGGAGCAAGAAGTCTTCCTAAACAAATTATTAATGCAGTCCCGTGCAGGCGTGAAGAGCTAGGGAGAAGTCAGTGACTGGAGGTAAGCTCTGTTTGAGAACGGTGGTACGGCCTGGTCAGCTCTGTATTCAGTGGCCCGAGGCAGTGAGGTCCGGGGCCAAATGTTCCGGTTCATCTGTAATAGCCTGGAGTCAGCTGCCTCTAAATGCAGAAAGAACCTGCCGAGACAAGTCCCTCCCCCAGACCCTTTGCTGTGGGGGACAGGTTTGAAGGCCTCCAGTGGATGCCTGAAACCACAGATAATACTGAATCCCACATTGCTATGTTTTTTCCTATACAAGAACACCTATGATAAGTAATATATAAATTAGACCCAGTAAGAGATTAACAATAACAATAAAATAGGACAGTTCTAACAATATAGGAGAATAAAAGTTATACAAAAGTCTCTCTCTCAAAATATCTTACTGTACTGTACTCTTGTGATGATGTGAGAGGATAACATGCCTACATGATGAGGTGACGTGCGTTATGCAGGCCTTTTGATGTAGTGATATGTCAGAAAGAGATCATCTGCTTCCAGACCATGGGTAACTGAAACCACAGAAAGCAAAGCCACAGATAAGTGGGGACTGCTGTACTATGGAGAGAGAAATGCTTCTTTGATGTTTTGGGGTGATTTTTAACTTACTTTTAGGATATGTAATCAGCCTTCATTGTTACTCTTGGACTGTCTCATTTTTCTGATTTTAGGTTATTTTTTTCTGACTGTTTCTTGCATATGTCTTATTTCCCTAATCAGATTGTAAAACATCATATATCAAATATTTTGAATCCCCATCAGCTATCTTAGCTCCTGAAACAGGTGTTAATTGGTACTTGTCAATGTATAGAATAAAAAATAACGTATGAACTAGTATATAATAGTTGATGGTTATTTGGGATTGATTTTTTTTTTTCCTACAAACGCTGGAGTGTGTGAAGTATACTGTAGATACTATGCACTCAGCTGGGAGGCATTTAATTCTGAGTTAATCGCTGAGCTTTGTCCTAGCAACTTTGATCTGCTGTTGTAGATAATGAGATTACATATTACAGGGGACTGTATATATCAGAGATACTAATGTCATATCTTTCAACTGTGACTCAGATTGTGAAAATTGAATGTGGATTCACATGCATTGAACAAACTAAAAGTCTCAAAAGGAGCCTTGTTTAAGTATTTTGCTTATTTGTCTATTTTTGAGTTATGCATAGAGTTTAAAATTAGTCTCAGGTGATTATTTCTTGAACTGCTTCTGGGTGCCAAACACTTGTCTAGGTGCTCAAACAAGCAAAACAGTAGTAAATAGAAACCAGATCCCCACTCGGATTCCGCTAGTGTGTCCGTAGTAAAAGGCACGGTGAAGAAAAGTGAAGTAAGGTCAGGGGCTAGAAAGCTCTAGTGACTGGGGAGGTGGTACGCATCTTTCTATAGTGTGATCAGGGCCGGGCTCTGAGGGATTGGTTCTGAGCAGAGACCTAAATAGAGTGAGCGGTGAGCCTCGTAACCCTTGGTGCAAAGACTCTTCCAGGCAGGAACGGCAAGGGCTGTTGGGAATGTGCAGGCATGGCCAGAGGGGAAGGAGTGAGCCCAAGGAGGCTTGGGAGTGAACTCAGAAAGGTGGTTGGAGGCAAGGCTTGTTCAGCCACAGTGAAGGCTTTAGCTTCACTCCTAATGAGATAGAAAGCCTGGGAAGGATTTTGAGCAGGGAAGTGATAGGGTCTGACTTGTTTTAAAAAGGATCGCTGAGTCTGGTGTGGTTAGTAGATTGTTGCTGGAGGGAGGAAGAAAGATTGTAGAAGGCTGAGTTAGGCTCGGAGGGAGGGGGGAGATGGTGGAGGTTTATGAAGTGGAGGAGGTATGGAATGGTTGTGAGTAGAAGAGAGAAGAAACGTGTCATGGAGTTGCTGAGCTGCACTGAGGGGCTCAAGTGACAGAAGTGATGCAGTTAAACGAAGACGTGTCGTATTCGGTTGCTGGGGGCAGCTGTGAAGTAGTCGGTATTTGGTGTTGGGCCACATGAGTTTAAGAGGGAGAGAAAGACCAAGTCACTAAGGACAACACCAGGAAGTGGTGGAGAGAGCACACGCGCATGCAAGGTTGAGGTATGTCTTTATGTGGTTACATAATCAAGAGTGGCTACAGAGTGTAAAACTTGTCCCACTTGTCTTTAATTTTGGTTGCTGTGTTCAATTTTTCCAGCATCCCTGTGGTTTACTTGACCGTATTTGGTCTTGTTTATTTTGAGAACATTTCATTTGAATTTGAGACAATATAAAGTGAGCTTTGCTTATAAGAAAGGAATTTCAGTCTTACTGTTACATGGGACCCCTTCCTCTATGATTTAGAGGCATTAGACCTTGAAGAAACCGTGGAAGTCCTCTTCCCCAAACTCTTGACATCTGGCTAAGTGATTTGCTCATGTGGTCGTCACCAGGAGATTGGAAAACCTGCCACAATCAGGACTCTGGTACTTGGGCTCTCAGTAGGCTGATTGTAGAAATCTCTTGGTCAAATCAAGACACTTTTGAGAGTGACGGGGGTGTTGTTAATAGTTTTGGGGCAACGGGTATAAATGAGGGCTGTTCTGAGCACACTGGGATGGATGTGTGTGATCTCCTAGCTGTGAGCTTTGGGCAATATACAAAAAATGTCACTGCCTCAGATACGGAATTGTGCCATCCTACTTATGTCACAGGACTTGTGAGAATTCAGCAGGAGAATATATGAAAAAATCATTTTCATAAAGCAGAAAGCTTTATGCACTTGTGACATATTATGATCTTGTTTTTCCCCTTTAGAAATTTAAGATCCGCATCGAAGACCCACCGCGCAGAAAGCATATGGTGTTCCTGGGTGGTGCAGTTCTAGCAGATATCATGAAAGACAAAGACAACTTCTGGATGACCCGACAAGAATACCAAGAAAAGGGTGTTCGTGTGCTGGAGAAACTTGGTGTGACTGTTCGATAAACTAACTCCAGAGCTTGTTCGCATCACACCCCTAAATGCTTTCTTTTTTCCTTTATTGCCAATCTTTGAACTCATTCAACTCCAGGACATGGAAGAGTCCTCTCTGTGCCCTTTGACTGGAAAGGTCAGGTTTTATTCTGGTGTCTTGGGGAAGCTTTGTTAAATTTTTGTTAATGTGGGTAAATCTGTTTAATTCAACCACTTCCCTACAAACACAATGAGAGGGCAAAGGGTCCTGTCTGCTGCTTTGTTTCTTCTAAGTAGGCATTTAGATCATTGCTGTCGGCTTCCTATTTTCACATTACTGCTCTAATGTTGCTAGTTTTAGTCTTTAGCACACTAGGTGGTATGCCTTCATTAGCATAAGAAAAAACTTTGCAGGAGCTTTTTACATATTATTGGGGTGGGGGTGGTAAGGCATGGGCGGGCAGCTGTTGACCCCTTTACAGCATTTCCTCTGGTGTGGTGCTTTCAACAGTTACTGCACAGTTGAAGTACCTTAAAGCTTCTGGAATTAACATTTTAGGGAAATGTTAGGCTCAGAATTAAAGTGTTTGGGGTGGGTTTTTTGCGTGGGGGCAGGGAGTGGTCTTTTGATTTTGACTTTTTGATTTTTGAGCTTTTCTGCTCGGAGATATCTAAGATGAAATTTATTTGCAGTACTTTGATCTGGCAGGTTTTCTTCTACTTTTGGTCTGCCTGGAACTGCTTCCATGATATAAAAAGCAAGTGTAATATTCCATTACATTACCATGTGGCTTAGGGATTTATTTGTTTTGTTTTTAAATCAACCATATTATTTGGGAGTAGACTCCCTAGAATCTATCAGTGGAAAATTAACAATTTAAAAATGCTCTTGGAAATTCAAATTACAGATTTAAAAAGTGCTTAATAGTGCTTCTTTTTATACTAGAAGCATTAAGGTAATCCAGTGCCAAGTACCATTCTTGCAGTTACTCTTTTATATAACTGACCAGTGCTTATTTAATAAGTAGATACATATAAATAATTACAATAATTACTGGCAGTAGGTTATAATTGTTGGGTTAAAAATAACATTAAAATATGGGACTTGTTGCCAGTTGGGTAATTTTCATTAGTTTTTTATTATTATTTTAATTTGAAACCTGAAAGTGGAGTAAAATTTGACTACTTAAAACATTGGCAAAAAAAAAATCAAGATTTAAATTTGTATTTGTACTGAAAAAGTAATCATAACTAGTAAATCTCAGCCACCTTACACTTGAAAGAAGAGTTGTTGATATTTCTTAAATGTTAGCAGACTTTCCCGTCTGTCAGAAAAATCATATTTATGAATCCCGTCGGTATTGCTTTGTTACTGAGAAAACATCAAATAGTACTCAGACTTGAATTCTTTCTAAATTTGAAAAATAAAGTAATAAATTGTATCACGCTAAGGACAAGATGCAGATTCTGGGGAAAAAATGTTTTTCTTCATTTCAAAATACTCTTTACTAATAATGGCTTTGAGCAAAGCAGCTCAATTTTTAGGTGACTGAAATTAGGTTATTGGCTTTAGAGTCTTTTTTTGTGAGCAAACTTAAAAATCAATTTATATGAAATAAGCAAAAGCAGGTTAGTTTTAATTATGCAGCTTCTGTTAATATTAAATATTTTTGTCTGTTTTACCTCAATTTGAAACAAGTAAAAGAAGTTTGCATGCTGGCCATGCTTCAGTACACATGAATAGCCTATGAATAACGTGTACCAGAGTGGAGGGACATGGATGTCAGTCATTTTGGAATTCTAAAGTGTTCCTAAATCATGTTCTTCTAAATCCCCCAGCCTTTGAGTCCTGGGCTAAAGGACACAAATGTAGGACAGTAGCTACCCAGCTGTTCATTTAAGGTAAATGGATTAACTCTTAGCCTTTGGTCATGATTTTAATATATGAGGGTAGAAAACAACAAGGACTAGGATGGACTCTTAGAACAATGAAAGATCATTTATCCCTTGAATATAGAATTTGGTTTTACTTTCATAATTCTGCTAGCAAACATGACAGTTAAAATGGTGTATTTATATATATAAATATATAGTATAATTTTAAAATTTCCATTTTCTAATTTTCCTATTCCAAGGCAAAATAATGCATTTAGTAATCTGGGGGGTAGTGGAAATACTATGTTTAATTGAAGTTGTCAGGTCGGGAGTCCCTCAGAAATTAAAATTTTTTTCTGTTTTAAAAAAGATCTGATGTTTATTTAGCTCTTGGAAACCATTGTCACTTAAATTTCCAATAATGATTAAAATTATTTTTAAATTGGAATTGCCAATGCCTTGACCTTTGAGAAGGGTTTCTTAGAGATAAGTCCTACATTTAAACTTTTTTCTTTAAAACGTGGTATTGGATGTTGACTTTTTACACAGTTCTAAGCACTGTTGTTAATATCTGGAAAGCATTTTGAGAGATCAGTGGACAGTAAACATTCTACATTTAACGTGAATGCACTTCTTTTTGATTCAGAAAATAAAATCAGATTTTTGAAAGTAAATTTGAATTTTGTGTTGGTTTTGCCTATCATTTTTCTCTTTATTTAATTTTATTTTTATTTCATTTTTCATTTTATTTTTATTTTTTAAAGATTTTATTTATTTATTCATGAGAGACACACAGAGAGAGAGAGGCCAAGACACAGGCAGAGGGAGAAGCAGGCTCCATGCAGGGAGCCCGACGTGGGACTCGATCCCAGGTCTCCAGGAATCACACCCCGGTGGAAGGCAGCACTAAACTGCTGAGCCACCTGAGCTGCCCTCATTTTATTTTTATTCATATTTTCATTTTTGCTAATGCAAATTGGATTGACAACTTCACACTAGTTGTCAGGCGAGGTTCAGTTCCAGTTCCGTGTTGTTCTTTTAAAAGAAAAAATCCTGGGATCCCTGGGTAATTCAGCGGTTTAGCACCTGCCTTTGGCCCAGGGCGCGATCCTGGAGACCCTGGATCGATGGGAAGAAGCCCATGTCGGGCTTCCGGTGCATGGAGCCTGCTTCTCCCTCAGCCTATGTCTCTGCCTCTCTCTATCTCTGTGTGTGTGTGACTATCATAAATTAAAAAAAAAAAAAAAATTAAAAAAAAATCCCTCTTTTTTTCCGGTATGATTTTAAATACGTAAGGAAAACAGAAACTGGATACCAGAGGAAATTACAGCCACAGCTGTAATTTTTCCTTCACGCGGACAGTTTTATTTCCTGCAAGACTTACAATGGCTGTTGTAGGATTAGGAACACCAGACAGACCTTCTATGTAACGTGCCCCTTTGTTCTACTGACCTCTCCTTGCTTTCCTACTTTGAGGATAGGCGCTGAGGAGTAGGTGATAGGATTTTCGTTTAGTCTTCATTAACTTGTGTGCTTGAATCTCATCATCTCTCCCTTCATGGCCACGTTCCCCCAGGACTTCCTGGGGTTTGCCTCCACGTCTTCCGCAGCCTCTTCCTGGTTGCCAGAATAACATGACCACTGTGTCCATATGCCACAGAGGAAGAAGATACCGGGCGCTGCTCCTCGGTGATGGAACGAATGTTGCAGTGCTCCTCATTTTTTCCCTTCACCCATAAACTTTGAGCGCTGCACAGTTGAGTGTGGAAATGTGCTAATTGTAGAAGCATCAAAGAACGGTACCCAACAAAAGTGAACCAGAAGCTCACGGATTGATTTTAGCTCAATATTTAACACATAATCTGATCTTGGACTAATGGACCCAACTACCCACAGTACCTGGAGTATGTGTAGGGTCCCTCTTTTCCTCCAGCTCAAATTCCTTGACCTATTAAAAGCTTGAATACTCTGGAAGGGCCAAATTACTGGCTTTAACCACTGTATTGCAAGTAATCTTAGCTATAGAGTGGAAAAACTTGCGTTGGGGTTGTAAATAAGGCAGCTGTTGTATACACTTACACCAGGTTTTCAAGTTAAACTTAACATTTTAAAAGCCTCCTAAAGCATCGTGCTCTACATCGTTTACCATCCGAAGATAGGGAGACAGAAGCTATTACACTATAGTTTTGTTTAAATCATCTTTACTATGGCAGTGACAATAATAATAATATGCTTTGTACCTATTCTAAGTATTTCCATTTTGTGTTGTGTGCAGATGTAAAAGCCCCATCGGGGTAGGGGGATCTAAATTATGACTGTCTTTTTGGCAGAACAGTTCCTGTCCTGTCTCCTCTGTCTACCCTCAGTTCCTGCCCACCCAGAGGAGGAAAAAGACTGGAAAGGACTCTGCAAATATTTTTCCTTGAAAGAGAAGAATTAGTATTTTAACTATGCTTGCGTGCACCAGCTGAAAGGTTTGGGTTTGGGTTTTGGCGAGTGCGGAACGCAGTCAAATAATAATAAAGTATGGTTTCTAAGCCCAAGGTGTAAACTAGAACACTGCCCTTGGCCGTCAGCATCAGGTTGAGCTTTTGCCCGATGAGTGCCTTTTCTTAATGGTAAAAAGGATACCCCACCAAGCCGCCTTGCTCTTCCTTGAATATGGGTTTGGAGAAGAGGGCTCAACCCTCAGGAATTAAAGAGTTCTATGCACTAAAAAAGTCATTGAAAAATTTTTGAATGCAAAGGTATGAATATCAGATAAAGGTGGACGTTTTTAGCAGTTAGCTCAAGAAACTGAAGTCAAGACTTGCAACAATATTCAGTTGATCTTTTTGTGAAGTGGCTGCCTTCTGTGCAGGGGTGGGGATTTTTTCTCCGGGTATATTATAAAATATGCATAAGAAATTCCAAGGCCTGTCTTAGGTAACCAAAATCTGAGGATTTCCTGAGTGAGGAATACTTCCATTAACTGCTCTTAAACGTTTTCAAGTCTCGTGCCAACTTGGTATTTGAAGAGTAAGAAATTTGGGCTTTAAGTGAGACTCCAATGTCAAAAATAAGTTGATAACCTAGCATTTGACCCTTTGATTCGAAGCTTTCGGTCTCTCTCCACGTCTGTGTTTTCTTTCTTAGATCTAAAGCTTCTGACATTCAACTTTAAGAACTGCTGAAAGGAATGTAGGTTTGGAAACTAAAACCATGATGACCAGGTGCGATTCAGAAGACTTCCATGATCAATGAAAAAGGCCATTTTGCTCGTTTGTTTTGTTTTTATTTAGAGTTTTAGGTAGAATTTCATACATCAAGTATCCTATAGGAAATTAGGTAGGTGGAGCATAATGAGCTAAATTTCCAAAATAGTCAAATTACTTGCCACTCAGTGTCACTCCTGATACGAAGTCAGAATCACACAGGATGTTTTAAAATGCAGGTTCCTGCCCTGACTCGACCTACGGAGTTAGGGGCTGAGGGGCTGAGGGTTGGCCTGTTTTCCAGCTGTGCCGGGTGCCCCGCCACCCCCCCCCCCAAGCTCTCACTCCCCTGCTGGAGGGTCTTCACAGGGCAGGCAGCCCCAGAGAACGAGCCAGGGCCCGGGCGCACACCGGTGCACCCTTGCCCTCACCCCTGATGCCCCGTGGAGCTCTTGGCAAACACGTTCAGGAGTGGGGTGGGAACAGGCCCTGGACACCACGTCTGGGCGGTGCTGGGTGGCCCCCCTGCTGGTTTCCACCCCATCCCCCAAACATCCTCAGTCCTCAGTCCTGGGGGTGCTAACAGCCTTTACTCAAAATGCAAATTCTGGGGAGGTTAAAGCACCATTAGCCATTCACACGTGTGTGGATTTAAAGGAAGACCAGGGACTGGGCCGACACCTCAGGAAGATTATCAGCTCTTTGTGATTTAAGGCAAGGGAAGGTCTGTAACTTTGGCCCAAGGCGCGCCTCGCAGTAACCAGACTCCGGGGAAGATGTGGACTTACTGGTTTATTGCTTTTTAGGGGCCGTAAACGTCCGGGGGAGCTGGGTGTGGGAGTCATGAAATAACCGGAGCAAACTGCGTATTTCAAAATTGTGTTTAGAGCTTTGTCCTCCCTCTGACTTGCGTGCTTCCCCGCTCCCGAGCTCCAGCTGGTACGGCGAGTGCTGCGATCCAGCCAGATCCAGCCGTTTGACGGATTAAGATGATGTGTAGTCTGGCCGAGCAGCAACCCACCTCCCCGACGCAGCGTCACTTCTGGGGGGGAAGGATCTGTTTCGAGTTCCATGCAACTGACCCACAAACTTTTGAATGCAGCTTGGAGGCCGAGTACAGATAGTGAAGTTCTGGTTGGTTGGTTTTGTGTTTTTGAAAGTAGAAACCCAGTTCCAGAATTTGGGAGTTTGTGGGGTTTTATTAGCGTGGCTGACGGCTGCTGGAAAGAACCAGAAACTCAACCCCCTGCGTTTGCTTTCTCAGGCGAGGATCCTGTTAGCCAGAGATTTGAGGGGGGGAGGCCTCGGTGCGGGCCGCAGGTGAGCCCGTGCAGGTGAGCGTGCGGGAAGCTTAAACAAGCAGCTGCAGGGGAGGAGGAGGGGAGTCCGATGGAGCCTCCGGCGAGTGGGGAGCTGCTGCTCTCTTCGCCCCGGAGCGTGCGGCGGTGCCTGCGCTTGCTGCCCCTTGACGTGTATCCCATTCCCGCCGTCTTCACCAGGTAAAGCTGCTCTTGAATTTTCCATCTCGGGAGACTGCAGCCTCCAGGCCCCGCCTCTGCCCGCTGGAAGGGCACCTCGGGGGTTGCAGATGTCCACCTGCAGCTCGTCCCTAAGCGGAGATGTGGTGGCCGGGGACACGGGGGGGGGGGGCACATCTTGCTGACGTGCCTCGGGGTTAGCCGCGCGTGCCAGCCTCGTGCCTTTGCTCAATCCGTGGAAGTGCCCGTAGGAGAACTGTCCTCTGACTCTAAACTCCTGGTCTTTTAAAAGTGGGGAGACGGTGTCGTGTTTGGCTTGGGTGAGCTCGGAAACGCCTGGGCTGAGGATGGTCTGTGTCTCCCCGTCTCACGTGCGCGCTCTTCTGTGCTTGTCCTGCTCAGACCGGTTAAGAGGAGCCAAGACTGGCCCGAGCCCCCTCCCGCGGGCGCTTCCCAAGTGGCAGCAGAGCCGTCCCGGGCACCCTGGGCGGGGCGCTCGGTGCTGGGCCGCGTTCGTGGGCCCGTGAGGGCAACGACGCTGGAGGGAAGCCCCACGGGGAAGAGTGGGAAGAGGAGGACTCCTGGCCCCGCGGGCGTTCAGGGGCCGCCCCGTGGGGGGAGCGAGCGCAGCCGAGCCGCAGAGCCCGGCTCACGGGGGAGCCAAAGAGGCCCGGCCCGGGCCTTGGTTTGGGAGCCTGTCGCGGCCAACTGTCGCATCTAGAGCAGCCGATTTCCCGCTGTCCGAGCGTCCCCTCGGCCCGGACCTGCCCCCGGGGCACCTGCTGCGACACACGCCCGGCCCCGCTTTCAGGAGTGGAGGCGATCAGCTGAGAGGAGCTCCCTTGGCCTGGGAAAAACCTAAAGCCGAAACCGGGGTGTCTTGTACAGAAGTAACAAGCTGCGGCTCAAAGGATAAAAATCTGGGTGTATTTCCCCAAAGGTTGTGCTTCCTCGTTGCCTAAGAGAATGAAGCCCGGTGCTCCCTGCCCAGAGCCTCGCCACCAGGGGCTCTGGGACTCTGGCTCCTCCCTGCCCTCCCTCCCCCCTTCCCTCTCTCCCCCCTCCCCCCTCCCCTCCCCCCTTCCTGTTGTGTGCCTTGAGAAAATTGGCTTCCTTTATTACTCTCCAAAGTGTTGCCAGTCTCATCCGTTTGAAAGGGCCTTTGTTTCAAACCCCTTTGGAAAAGGAGAGTATTTTCCTGCCTTGGTTTACTGCCTCTCAGGGAACGGGACTTGCATCCTGAGCCAGCGTCATCGAACTGTGGCCTTTCCCTGAGTTTCCGGGAGCGCAGCAGCGGGGTCCCGAGGAGGAGCCCCCCACAAGCCGCAGCAGGCCGCGCCGGCCACCGCGTGCTGGGGCCCCGCCGCCCGGTGCTGCCCCAGGCCCGTGCGGGCCCCTCCCGTCCTCGTTGCTCCCCGGAGGTGAGAAATCAGGCCGCGAGAGGAAGATCCCCGGCAGCAGGGCGCAGAGGCCGAGCCCGCTCGCAGGCTGCCGTCGGGCCCGCAGCGGCCCCGTGCTCCCCGTGCTCCCCGTGTGCCCGCCTGTCTCGAAGCCTCGATCCCGGAGGGGCCGTCTGACTCCCGTCCCCAGCAGAGGCCTGGGGGAAGCCCTCGTCCTCTGTGCGCCTTGGGTTAACTCGGGCGGGAGAGGGGAGCGCCCCAGCGGGGGTGGCCGGTCCCGCAGCCCTGGAGAAGCGCTCGACGCGGCCCCACCGCCTGCTCTGCGCCCAGCGAGCCTTTCCCGGGCCGGGAGTGAAGCCGGAGCTCCGGGCCGAACCGAGGAACCGCCTGCCGGGCTGGGGCGGGCCTAAGTCCAGAGGAGCCGTGCCCTTGGAGGGAGGGTCTACCAAGTTTGGGTTTTTGAATTTTTTTAAAAAGATTTTATTCATGAGAGACACAGAGGCAGAGTCACAGGCAGAGGGAGAAGCAGGCTCCATGCAGGGAGCCTGACACGGGACTCGATCCCGGGTCCCCAGGATCAGGCCTTGGGCCCAAGGCAGGCGCTCAACCGCTGAGCCACCCGGGCGTCCCTGGGGCTTTAATTTTTATTTCCCTTCGGTAGGCTTAAATTTTGCTTCTCGGGTGCTCATTCTGGTCCAAGGCCCTGAATTTAGATCAGAACTTGACAGATTCGTCTGCAGTCTCCCAAATCTCTACACACAACAGGAAGGCGAGAAATGGAAAGAATGTCAGTTATTGAGGTTCGCGGTGGCCCCCGGAATCCAAGTGGCCCTTGAACACTTGGGGACCGGGGACGTTGGAGTCGTTGAATCTGCTAAGAGCTGGCTGCTGGACTGCTCAGGGCGCCGAAGGCCGGCCGTGGAGGCTGCCCCGTGGCCCGGCTGGGCCGCGGGTGTCCCTTGGGCAGCAGCCGTCTTACTGTCCTGAGTGCAAGGACCTTCCCGGCTCTCTCCTGGGAGGAGCAGTGTGGTTGACAATGGCCGTTGTCTGCTTCTGTCCCCCCTTGGCTAGAGGCGGGCGGGTGGGGGTCTGGATCCGGGTCCCCTGTGGTTCTCCTGTCGCTGCTGCTGCTGCAGGGGGGACCGGATTAGTGGTCAGCCTCTCTCTCCAAGCCCCGGGGAGCAAAGGGCAGGAAGGAAGGAAGGAAGTTGTGTAGGATAAACAAAACAAAGCAAAACCAAAAAAAGCTGCAAGAAAGTACTTGAGCTGTGCGAGAATCTGTAATTCACGTAGTCCCAGGGCTGGCTGAGGGTTAGGGCCCAGATGCCGAGAGTGTGGAGCGCCTGGCCGGGCCTAGCGAGGGCCCCGAAACCGATTCCTCCCATGTTTCTGGAGGTTTAGAACCATCTAGGCCCCTGGGAACCTGGTTCTCTTTGACCATAACCAGCAAGTTTTACCGTGAGGCCATTCACCCTGTCAGTTCGCCTTAGGTTTTCATAATGGGGTTAAGTAGGTTTCATGAACTTGTTGAAAGTAATTCATCGCTTAAAAAAAAAAATGCTCTGAAAGAAGTGACCGTAGTGATGCCAAGGGTGACGTGATCTCTTGACTGTTTAATCAAAACCCATTAAGCCAAGGAATCTCCATCAGGTGCTCTTAGGTAACTGAGCCGGCCCCTGACCACCTCCACAGTTCTGTGCTACTATGGCAAAGACTAGATTCCTCGGGATCGATGGTGTGTCACACCTCACAGATGGGGCTCCTCAACATCTTAATGAGCCTTTGGATAGCACCATACACCTTTAAAGAGGCCAAGGGGTGGGCGTTTTGAGAGGCTGCCCAGTTATCTTCACTGTAAAGGAGGCCGAGGGTTTCTAAGCCGAGTGCAGCTGTTCAGGGGAGGGCCTGGAGCCCCCGGCTACGCAGGAGCCAAGGATTTTGCAAGTGTTGCACGTGTATATGCGTTACATTATTTTTTTTATTTTTTTATTTATTCATGAGAGACACAGAGATGCAGAGAGAGAGGCAGAGGGAGAAGCAGGCTCCATGCAGGGAGCCCGACATGGGACTCGATCCCGGGTCTCCAGGATCAGGCCCTGGGCTGAAGGCGGCGCCAAACCACTGAGCCACCCGGGCTGCATTACATTAACTTGCAGTCAAACTTGACAGTGAACCAGGAAACGAAACAAAAAAATAACCAAAAACCAACTCCTGACAACATCGGTTTCAGTTGACGCTAAATAAGCACATTTGAGGTTACGTGGGTTTTGCAGGAAATACCTTTTTCTGCACTGGATCGTATTATTCGCTCTGCGAGGATTAGGTTATTTAGCCCTCAGTTTGGACGTGAGGTCAGATCCTGCTCGACTCGTCTTGCTCCCCCTACGAGTCCAGGAAGAGTGAGAAAATCTGAAATAAATTTCTAGGAACTATGGAGGCTGCATGCGGATGGAAACACAGTGAAACAAAGTCACAGCCGGGTTTTCCCCTCGGGGGGGCTGAGGGTACGGAGGGGAGCGGGCAGGGGCGCAAGCAGAATTTTGGGTGTGCCTCCTCTGAAATCAAGCAGAAGTGCTAGAAACCAAGAAAGCCACTTTGAGAAGTATTTTCCTTGATGTCAGGAAACTGTGGGATTATTTAATCACATAAAGACAAAGATTTTTTAATTCACACTGTGTGGGGGCTGAGCTCTCTGCCCACTGCCAGGAGCGCCACAGCAGTGTTTGTTGGTCCCAAGTTGCCCGCAACACTGTGGCCCTCGTGTCTTTGTGTGTCGCCAAAGGACGGATGCTCCCTCCTCACCGTGACGGTCCCCAGATTCAGGGCCTGTGATGCCATCATCTGGCTGTCCGGGGTTGCCAGCGGCCCAAGAGACCGCAGAGCATCCCCGAGCCCATCCGACCCCCGCACGAACCTGAAGACCCCGTGTCCCCTGCTTTCTCCACCCCGGGGCCACTCCCCGGCCGTCCTCTGCCTGTTGTGACCTCGAGCGTCTGGAGAGCGGGGGCTCATCCTGCAGGACGTTCCTCAATCTGGGTTCCCCACGAGCAGGTCCGGGTGCCGGCGCCCCGGCCAGAGGGCAAGGCCAGGGTGCTGGCTGCTGTCCACCGGAATGTCCACGTTCGTCCGCTGTCCCCACATGCCTCGGTTTCCCCTCCTCCTCGGTGTCTCCCGGCAGCCAACAAGCCATCTGTGGGGCCGTATCCCCCGAGGGACGAGGACCGGCCACAGCGATAGTGGGGTTCCCAAGGGCGGGAGTGAGCCCTGGCTCAGATCCTGGCTCCCACATGCCCTGTGGCCCCGGGTGGGAGTCCCCCCCCCCCGCCACCCCCTCAGCTCCTCCGTCCCCGCCCCTGAGCTGGAAACACGGCCTTCCCCTCGTGCCCCTGACGGGCAGCTGGTGTGCGGGCCGAGGCCCTTCGGGGATCTCCCCCTTTGCCGGCTCTTCCTTACTCTCTAGGGTTACCCTGGGGACCGCGGCCTGTGGCTGTCACTGTCGTGTTTGGTGCCGTGAGGGGCACCAAGGGGAGTACAACGTGGCAAGTGGGGGCCCGGGTGGGGGGGCTCCTGCCTTGGGCTCGGGTCGCGGCCGGGTCCTCGGAGGGGGTCTGTCTCCCCCTCTGCCGCTGCCCTCCTCCCCCTCCTTGTTTTCTCTTTTTCCAGTAAGTAGATAAAATCTTAAAAAAAAAAAAAAAAAAAAAGACACCTTCACCCCAGGGCGTGACCCTGGAGACCCAGGATCGAGTCCCACGTCGGGCTCCCTGCATGGGGCCTGCTCCTTCCTCTGCCTGTGTCTCTGCCTCTATCTAGCTCTCATGAATAAATAAATAAAATCTTTAAAAAAAAAAAAGTCATGGAGGCCCTGCAGGAGAAGCTGGGGGTGGGGTGGGGGCGCGGGGACAGCACGGGCCTAGGGTGTGTGGTCCCAGGCGACGGGCGGCTGTAAGGACAAGGGCCGCCACGGGCCCCGGGACTCCTCCAGGCCGCGGGCCCTGGCCTGCTGTGCTCCAGCGTGTGTCCCTGGGACCACGAGGCTTCTCCAAGCTTCCATTTCCTCATCTGTGAGATGAGGGGTTTTGACCAAGTCCCTAGTTCTCAGTCCAGGCCAAGCCTTAAGACCAGGAGGGGAATTTTAAGAAAATGTCAATTCCCGAGTCCATCCCCACACCCACTGAATCAGGACCCAGGCAAGAATTTTTCAGAAGTTCCCCAGGTGATTCTACTGTAAAGCCGAATTGGGGAACCACAGGCCCGAGGAACCCTAAACGTCCTTCCTCGCCTGAAGTTTCTTCAAGTCCGTGAAGGAATATTCTGAGGAACCGAGTTTTCTGGTGAACTTCGAATTCACCACCAGAAGCTCCTTCTTGTTTCTCTTCCTATTTTTGACGAGCGTTTTCTAAAGCAAATAAACCCAAATAATCTTTCTGTAAAATGTTTTGATTCTAAAAAGTCCAGGGCAGGGGTGCCTGGGTGGCTCAGCAGTTGGGTGTCTGTATCTGCCTTCGGCTCAGGGCGTGATCCCGGGGTCCTGGGATCGAGTCCCACATCAGGCTCCTTGCAGGGAGCCTGCTTCTCCCTCTGCCTGCGTCTCTGCCTCTCTCTCCATATCTCTCATGAATAAATAAATAAAATCTTAAAAAAAAAAAAAAGTCCAGGGCAGTTAACACGGAGTCATGTCAGTTTTAGGGTCAGGTGTACACAGTGACTCAACACGTTCGAGTATCTGTGTGATAAGTGAGTCTTAGTCCCCACCATCTGTCTCCCCCGCCCCCCACCCAGGACCGTCAGTCCTTCATAGTGAAGGGGCTGTTTCCCGGGGTGCCTGGTGGCTCAGTGGGTGAAGCATGTGCCTTCGGCCCAGGGCATGATCCTGGGGGCCCGGGAGGGAGCATTGAGTCGGGGCTCCAGGCTCATGCTCTTTCTCTCTCAAATCTTTAAGTCTATTCCTTTGTCTCTTTTTCCCCTTTGGTTCATCTGTTTTGTTTCTTAAATTCCACATTTAAGTGACATCACATGGTATGTGTCTTCCTCTGACTTACTTCACTTAGCATAATACCCTCTAGATCCATCCGTGTTGCTGCAAATGGCAGGGTCTCGTTCCTTTCTGACCCCCGGGGAGAAGTCCGTTGTGTACGTGTATTCCCCCCCCCCCTTTTCCGCTCCTCTTCTGACGGACGAGTCCGGACAGCCTTGAAGGTCCTTCCTACTTTAATGTTTCTATGACTATGAAGAGGCTTTCAGAGGAACTAGAGTTTTCTGGTTACTTAGAATCCCACCAAAACTTCCTTTTCAGTTTTATCCCTCCTTTTGAAGACTTTTCTAAGGTGTATAACTTCCTACCTAGGGAAATAAGGATAATCTCCTCAGAACATGGACCCTCTCCCGAGCCAGGACAGATATCAGTGGTTGATAACCTCTCCAACTTGCCTTAAAAATCCTTCCCAACCCTAGGCAGCCATGACCAGTCAGCTGACCCTGGGAGTGAAATGGAAAATTAAGCTCCGTATTTCTTTCACGATGGGGCAGCTTTCAAGGCTCAAAGATTCCAAACAGCCTTTCTTCCGCTCCAACTCCAAGCACACAAGACTCTAAAACAGGTGCTGGTCGGAGGGCTGCGCTGCATGTACACCGAGTCTGGGAAAACTTGGGGTATAAACACCTACAACTCTTCATAAAAGTGTGCTTTCTGCCTGCCGTTCACTCCTTTTACTTGAATGCAGAGAAGCCGGTTCTAGGGAAATAGTATCGTGAATAGAGTAAGAGCTAGAGTTCAAATTCTTTTTTTTTTTTTTTAAGATTTCATTTATTTATTCATGAGAGACACAGAGAGGCAGAGACCCAGGCAGAGGGAGAAGCAGGCTCCATGCAGGGAGCCCGATGTGGGACTCGATCCTGGGACCCTGGGATCACGCCTGGAGCAGAAGGCAGAGGCTCAACCTCTGAGCCACCCAGGCGTCCCAGGAGTTCAGATTCTCGCTAGTTGGCCACTTGGGCCAAGTTACCCAAACTACCCTCCGCAAAACGTGGGCTAATCCTAGCCTCTGTCTCACAGGGTTATGGTGAAATTTGAATGAAACGACAGACCTAAGGCCCAGGGTCTGACTCCCAGGTTAACGCTCAACAGTTGTTACCATGGTAACACCACTTGTTGAGGGCTTCATTGAGTTATGATTAATGAACATTGCAGGGATCGCTGGGTGGCTCAGAGGTTTAATGCCTGCCTTCAGCCCAGGGCATGATCCTGGAGTCCTGGGATCGAGTCCTGCGTCGGGCTCCCTGCGTGGGGCCTGCTTCTCCCTCTGCCTGTATCTCTGCCTCTCTCTCTGTGTGTGTCTCTCATGAATAAATAAATAAAACCTTAAAAAAAAACAAACATTGCATTGACGTGTTAAAGGTAGTAGAGATAATACTAGTGGAGATAAGAGATGTACCCCTACCTGGTGCCCCAAACCCCCACTGGTGGCAGGAACATAGGCGTCTATGCATCCAAAGTGGGTGTTTGTCAAGGCCGTCTTGGGTGGCAGTGACCCACGTCTGAGATGTCATGGCAGCTTGGGGTAATCAACAGGAGCTACGGCACCTCCGAGGGGGCATGTTGGAGATTAGTGGGGGTGCTTTTTGGTCGACACCCCCCACTGGCATTCGGGGATGGGCTGGAAGCTGGGTGTCCTGCAATGTCCCGAGTAATCCCGTACGAAGAAAAATGATCTCCTGTCCCACATGGCTTTTGAATATCCTTCCAGACGAAACTCCTTACCAATGTAAACGTAAGCGAGACTTAGAACATAATAATTCTGGAAATAAGTTCCAAGAAGTTACTTGAAGAGCCCAGTAATTTAGAAGACTGTTCCACAGAGAGAAGCCAGCTCAAAAGGAGGAGAGATCCTGTCTGGAAATTACCGTGTAATCTGCTCGCGCTGTGCAGGCGTGAGCCAGCTTGACGCACTAAGCATTTCTAACTACAAATTCTTCTGAAAAGGGTTTCGGTGCCGTTGGCCAGGTACTGAGCAATGACACCAACTGAAAATTTGTTAACAGGGATTTGAGCTTTCTTTGAACAGACTCGAGCCAGATATAAACAGGCTTGTGAAATACAAGGATCTCCTTGAGTTTCATTGTTTGAAAACATTTAAAAATATTGTTATAGGGGATCCCTGGGTGGCTCAGCGGTTTAGCGCCTGCCTTTGGCCCAGGGCATGATCCTGGGGTCCCGGGATCGAGTCCTACGTCGGGCTCCCAGTATGGAGCCTGCTTCTCCCTCTGCCTGTGTCTCTGCCCCTCCCTCCCCCCCTCTCATAAATAATAAATCTTTAAAAAATTGTTATAATATTGCCATCTATGTACCTATTGTTTTTTTTAAATAGCACAATGATAGGAAATCTAGGATGTAAGAATCCCACCCTAAAATGTATTTTTCTAGTTGCCTGTTCTTTTTCAATAACATTATTTTGAGGGCAGCCCTGGTGGCGCAGCGGTTTAGCGCTGCCTGCAGCCTGGGGTGTGATTCTGGGGACCCTGGATCGAGTCCCACGTCGGGCTCCCTGCATGGAGCCTGCTTCTCCCTCTGCCTGTTCCTCTGCCCCCCTCTCTCTCTGTGTCTCTATGAATGAATAAATAAAAATTTTAAAAAAACCACATTATTTTGATTCCTTTTCTGGAGGGTCCTGTGTCCCTGCTTGGCCTCTCTCACTCCATCCTCGCAGGACACAGCCCAAGTCCTTTTTAAGTAGAGACTCTGTCCCTAGAGCGATAACCCCAATCATAAAGGGGGGAACCGTCTGGATTCTGTACTTATAAGTAAGTCCCAGCTCATTTATGACTTTGAGTCTGTGGCTTGCCTCAGCGTGCTCTCTCTATTTCAATCATGGTGGTTTTGTCTTACACGCAGGTGAGTGTTCTGTTATTAGCGTAACATCAGTTTTTATTCCAATATCCACCCGTACCCCTGCCTTTCATTTTTCTCTTCTTGTACAAGCTGCTCTGATCTTCTTCTCTTAAACCCCAAGCATTTTATCAGCAGGTTCAGGCTGCTGCATTGTCCTCTGGGGCAGCCACGCTTGAGTCTGTATTTTGCAATACGAGCTACTTTATTATAAATTATCATCTTTCTGTTGATGCTCTTTGTTAGAAGAGTGGGTCTCAATGGGGGACGATTTTGCTCCCCGGGGGACATATGGCGATATCTGGAGACAACTTTGGTTGTTGTGATTGAGGGTCAGGGGCTGCTGGCATCGGTAAGCAGAGGCCTTGGGAGGCCCCGAGCCACCCTGCAGTGTAGGGACAGGGCCGCGGGCCTATGTGGGCCCGTGCCAACAGTTAGGTTAAAAACTCTGTGCTGGGGTGCCTGGTGGCTCAGCGGCTGGGTGTCTGCCTTCAGCTCAGGGTATGACCCCCAGGTCCTGGGATCGAGTCCCGCATCAGGCTCCCTGTGAGGAGCCCGCTTCTCCCTCTGCCTGTGTCTCTACTTCTCTCTGTGTGTGTCTCATGAATACATAAATACAATCTTAAAAAAAAAACCTGTTAGGATATTACATTAATTACATTAACTTGTGTGTCAATAGCTCATAATCCTCAAATTTTATTTGGGGGTATTGAAAAGAGTTTATAAAATATTTGTCATACAAAGAAGCTCTAAACCACTGGCACAAATCAGAATAAGAGGACATGGTCTGGGTAGACTTTGCATTCCCCACTTCTACTGGAAGAGTTTGAACTAGTTATAGAAGTAGAAAATGACTTTTTTTAAAAAGATTATGTATTTATTTATGAGCGAGAAAGATGCAGGGCTCTATCCCAGGGCCCTGGGATCATGGCCTGAGCCAAAGGCAGATGCCCAACATGGGGGCCCAGACTGAGCCCCCCCAGGCGCCCCAAGTAGATAATGACTTTGAAGGAGTTTCTGTGCTCTAAGCTCAGGTGGGAGCCAGGGGTCGGATGTGAAGCTCTGGGCACCTGGGCCACTGAGTGTCCGTCCTTCCTGCCCCATTTCCTGAAGTCCCCCGACCGTCCATGCCCGCACGCCCATCACACCTGTGAGCGCCTCCTCCCGCTTCCACGGCCCTTCCCAGGCCGGGAGCTCGCGGTGCCCTTCCCGCCCGGGGGCACCTGCTGTGAGAAGGTCTCGGGGTCCGGGGGGCTGCCGGGGGCGGGGGGAGACGCAGGGCGGGCCTCCGCCAGGCCGGACCTGCAGGGCCTCCCCTGCTGGTGACAATCACCCCAAACCTGGGCACCGTCGTCATCCTCGGGGCGAGGGACCGGGCCTGGGGCAGGCGCAGACAGGATGAGCCCAGGCCCGCCTGTCACTGCGGCCTCTGCCGCTGTCGGGCCGCATCCCCCCTCCTGGCCCTGCTTGGAGCCCCCTCATGCCCCTGGGGGGAGGCTGGCCGAGGGGCCCTGCGCTGGCTCCGGCGGCCCTGGCTCCCACCGCCCCAGCTGCACACCCTGCGGCTCTGTCCCAGCTGCTCGCAAGCAGAGTCAGGGCGAGGGTCCGTGCATTTGGCTCCGCGCTGTCATGGGGCTGCACCTGCCATCACCGGGCTGGACTGGCGGGGGCCCAGGGCGGGAGGGGCGCCGTGGGACAGCGGTGGTTCCCAGAGAATCTCCCAGAAGGAACAAGGTGGGGAAGCTTTGACATGAGGAACTCGAGAGGGCAAGCGCTCCAAGGTCACGCAGCTAGGGAGGAACCGAATGACAGCTGCAAATACTGTGTCACCTACGTGAGCTCTTAGTTTTTATCTTTCTCCCCCCTTTTAAAGGCATTACAGAAAAATAAAAATGCAGCTAGG
This sequence comes from Nyctereutes procyonoides, assembly GCF_905146905.1. Taxonomy (NCBI): domain Eukaryota; kingdom Metazoa; phylum Chordata; class Mammalia; order Carnivora; family Canidae; genus Nyctereutes; species Nyctereutes procyonoides. The sequence goes on from NW_026575049.1 coordinate 65,774,652, forward strand.
CAGGGGTGCCCTGGTGGCTCACTTGGTTAGGCTCAGGTCTTGACTTCAGGGTCATGAGTTCAAGTCCTGCATTGGAGGACAGGTCCCTGCACTTGGGATGCCTGGGTGGATCAGTGATGGAGCGTCTGCCTTCAGCCCAGGGTGTTATCCTGGGGTCTTGGGATTGAGTCCTATATGGGGCTTCCCGCAGGGAGCCTGCTTCTCCCTCTGCCTGGGTCTCTGCCCCTCTCTTTGTGTCTCTCGTGAATAAATAAATCTTAAAAAAAAAAAATCCCTGCATTGGGCTCCATTCTGGGCATGGGGAGAAGAAGGAAGAGGAAAGAAGGAAGAGGAAAGAAGGAAGAGGAAAGAAGGAAGAGGAAAGAAGGAAGAGGAAAGAAGGAAGAGGAAAGAAGGAAGAGGAAAGAAGGAAGAGGAAAGAAGGAAGAGGAAAGAAGGAAGAGGAAAGAAGGAAGAGGAAAGAAAGAAGAAGAAAGAAAGAAGAAGAAAGAAAGAAGAAAGAGGACAACTAAGCATAAAAAGGAAGAAAACCACCCCAAGCCTGGAGATAACCACCATCTCCTTTATCCACTCACCTATCAACGGACACCTGGGTTGGTCCATAATCTGGCCATTGTAAGTGAGAGGGGTTGTGATTTTAGATAAGGTAGGCTGGGAAAGCTTTTCTAAAGAGGTGACGTTTGAACGGAGACCTGAAGTGAGTAAGGATGAAACTCTAAAGAGATCTCAGGGAAAAGCATTTCAGGTGGAGACAACAGCAAATATAAAGGTCCTGAGGCAGGAACGTGTTGAGGAACGAGGAGGCCAGTGTGGCTAAAGCGAGGAAAAGCAGGGGACAGAGGTAGAGGATAAGGTCGCAGGGATACGGTGCAGGCCAGACCCTGTAGGACTGTGGGAAGGTCGCGGGAAGAGCTTTGGACTTTATTTTATTCTATTTTTAAGATATATTTATTTGTTTATGATAGACACAGAGAGAGAGAGAGAGAGAGAGACAGAGACAGAGACACAGGCAGAGGCAGAGGCAGAGGCAGAAGCAGGCTCCACACCGGGAGCCAGATGTGGAACTTGATCCCGGGTCTCCAGGATCACGCCCTGGGCCAAAGGCAGGCGCTAAACCCCTGAGCCACCCAGGGATCCCCAGCTTTTGACTTTATTCAGAGTGTATGGAAGCCACTAGGGGAATCAAGCAGGGGAGCGGCGCGTGGTTTAAGGGAGACTTTCTGCTGTCTAACAGGCATGAGCAATTTTCTAAACGGTAGGAGGCCACTCACTGCCTTTGAGAATAATAGAACTTATGAAAATTGAGTTTTTATTTAATGACTGGAGGAAGATATTATAAGGCCTCCGGATTGGTCATTCGCTCATTATACACGTACTGAGCACCTACTATATGCTGGGTTCTGTGCCAGCTGCCAGGGATACAGATGTAGTTGATAAGACTTTTTTTTTTTTTTAATACCTCTTATTTTTAGGTAATCTCTACACCCAACACGGGGCTGGAACTTACAACCTGAGATCAAAAGTCACATGCTCCGCTGACTGAGCCAGCCGGGTGCCCCACAGAGTTGATAGACTTTTAGTTCCTAACTTTTGATACCCCAAAAAATCACAATTACTTTGCCCCCCTAATTAGGATTTCAAGCTCCCATTCACAGGGTGGGTGGAGTTCCATCGCCGTCATATTCCAAGAGGTGAAGGTCCTCCCTTTCTTTTACGGTCACAGATGCATCTAGAAATTCGCAGGTGCCTGCGCGGCGAAGGGCCTCTGGTCTCCCCTCTGTGAGGGAGGATGCCAGCGTGCTCTTGGCCCCAGCCCAGCGGGTTCCCAAAGGCAAGCAGCTCCGTCCCCCTGTACCAGCCGGGGCTTCCAAGATCCTTCCCTTGTTCCAGGACCACAGCTAATAAGAATTCAGTCCCCCTCTGGCCTGCTTGGCGCTGGGCGTGATCGGGTCCCTGACAGTTGCTGCACGGATGCGAGAGGCCCAGTGACCCTCGCTGCAGCCCCTGATCACCTTTGGCCAGACGGACAAGAGCAGACAGAGCAGTATTTACAGTGGGGAGGCCGGGGGCGGGGCAGGGGACGGACTCCGGGTCCTCTGCCTCCCCGGGACGAGCCACAGGCCCACACAACCCGTGTTCCGTGCTTGTGCGCGTGTGTACTCTGAGAACACTACCCGTTTCCAGTTTTGTGCCATAAGAAAAGGTGTACAACAAGCTCCTTCTGTTTATCGTGAAAGATGCTGAATTTCTTATGACCGTAGAACAGAAACAAGTATTTTTTTTTCATTTTTTTTTCCCTTGGAGGCAGAAGGGCTTTTTTTTTAAATTTATTTTTTTATTGGTGTTCAACTTGCCAACATATAGCATAACACCCAGTGCTCATCCCATCAAGTGCCCCCCCTCAGTGCCCGTCACCCAGTCTCCCCTACCCCCTGCCCACCTCCCTTTCCACCACCCCTAGTTCGTTTCCCAGTTAGGAGTCTCTCATGTCCTGTCTCCCTCTCTGATATTTCCCACTCATTTTTTCTCCTTTCCCCTTTATTCCCTCTCACTATTTTTTAATTCCCCAAATGAATGAGACCATATAATGTTTGTCCTTCTCCGACTGACTTACTTCACTCAGCATCACACCCTCCAGTTCCATCCATCGAAGCAAATGCTGGGTATTTGTCATTTCTAATGGCTGAGGAATATTCCAGTGTACACAGAGACGACATCAGAAGAAGGACTTCTAAGGATCATGCAGTCGAGGTGGAAAAAGTGCTCTTCGGGGTGCCTGGCGGCTCAGTGGGTGGAGACGTGACTTTCTATCACGGAGTCGGGAGTTTGAGCCCCGTGTTGGGGGTAGAGTTGACTTAAAACCCTAAAAAAGGAAAACAAAAAAATGAAAACTGGTTTTGTCGTTGACATTTTGTCCGTCACATTCCCTCTTTGATGTCTCAGTCTCAGTCTCCTCGTCTCTCTGTGTCCTACTCCAGGGAATAGCATCTTCCATCGCAGCCGGGCTCTCCTGGCAGCAAACACGGGGCCATCTGCGGGCAACCAGGGGCAGGGGCGAAGCTGCTCTTTCGCGCGGTCCCCCTCGCTCTTCGCTCCTCTTTCCTTTCACGTCCATTTCCACTCCTTCACCAGTGTCCCCCGGGATGTTATAAAGGGCACAAATGAATAAGGTAAAGAGACGTTGGGGGGGGCTCCAGAGGGGTCCCAGGAGCTCCTGTCCCAGTGGAGTGGGGGTGGCGCCCTCCCTGCATGCGGATGCGTTCACCTGAAGCTCCAAGTTTTGTTTTACCTTTTTTTTCTGATTCATTCAGATTTCCTTAATGTTTGTTGTTGTGGGTTTTTCTTTAAGTGACCTCTATGCCCACCCTGGGGCTCAACCCCGCGGCCCCGAGAGGGAGAGTGGCGTGTCTCCGACCGAGCAGCCTGTGTGCTGACCGGGAGGGGCCTAGGGGGAGCCCTCCGGGCTGTGCCGGCCCCTGCTCTGGCCGCGGCCGGGACCCTTGGGCTCCGCCAGAGACAGTCGAGTGGGTGCGTGAGTGGAGGCCAAGGAGGCTTCGGGGGCGCTGGGCCTGCGCCCAACTCCCCACGGTGGCCCAGTGACGGCACTAGTACTGGCCCCACTTCACAGGTAATCGAGGCTCGACCCAGGTCACACAGTGGTGATGCAGCGAAGCTTGGCTTGAAATGTAGGGTTGGGGGGTCCCCGGGGGGCTCAGGGGTTTAACGATGCCTTCGGCCCGGGGCGTGATCCTGGGGTCCCGGGATGGAGTCCTGCATTAGGCTCCCTGCATGGAGCCTGTCTCAATCTCAATCTCTCTCTCTCTCTCTCTCTCTCTCTCTCTTTCTCTCTCTCTCTCTCTCTCCCCCTCTGTGTGTGTTTCTCATAAATAAATAAAATAAAATCTTAAAAAATCTAGGGTTGGGGTTCTTTTTTTTATTTTTATTATTTTATTTTATTTTTAAAATATTTTATTTATTTATTCATAGAGACACAGCTAGAGAGAGAGGAAGAGACATAGGCAGAGGGAGGAGCAGGCTCCATGCAGGGAGCCCGATGTGGGACTCGATCCCGGGTCTCCAGGATCACGCCCTGGGCTGCAGGCGGCGCCAAACCGCCGCGCCACGGGGGCTGCCCTCTTTTTTTATTTTTTAAAGATTTTCTTTCTTCATGAGACACACAGGCCGAGAGAGAAGCAGGCTCCCTGTGGGGAACCTGACTTGGGACTCGATCCCCGACCCCGGGATCATGACCTGAGCTGAAGGCAGATGCTCAACCACTGAGCTACCCAGGTGCCCCCTAGGTTTGGGGTTCTAGCACCAGTGTCTTTTTTTCTTCTTTGATTAAAAAAACCTCAAAGTAGAATCCGTCCATATACGGCAAAAGGCAGTACTAGGGGGTTACAGCGGAACAAATGTGTCCCACCAAACCCCAGCCCGGATCCAGTCCCCACGCCTGGCTGCTTGTGCTGCCTTCCAGCTGCAGGAACACACAGATGTGTCCGTGTGTGTGTCTACACATGTATGTGCAAATGGCTGTGTGCTGTCCACACCCTCTGCACCTCCTCTTCGTGTGCTGTCAGTACGCGACTGCCTTTCACTTGGCCGCACAGTGGTTCACAGCACAGACCTGAATATAGGAACTTAACCAGTCCACTCCTTAGGGACATGAGGACTTTCTGGAGTTTTCTGTGTCTCGGGCCTGTCTTGAATTTTTGCCATCAGCAACAATGCTGCAGTTGGCATCCTCAGGCACATGGCTGTGCAAACGTGTGTGACCGCGTTGTTCATTTGGATCACCAGAGCGAGATGACAGGTGGGAACAGTTGGGGGTCCCTCACCAGGTTACTGGGTCAGAGACTCTGCTTCCGTCATCTCTGGGTACTGGGGATGGCAACCAGGGAGCCACCCAGGCCCTAGGCGTTGGCACGTGCTGTAAGGACCACCTTGGCTTTGAAAGGGACGGACTGTGGCAGCGCCCAGGCCCCCAGGGTGTTTCTGAAGGAGACTGAGCGGGTAAGGCTTGCGCCCCGCCCGCCACCCCAGGAGGCAGCCACAGAGGTGGTGTGGTGGCCCAGGTCACAGAGCAGACACGGTGGCGGGGGGCGGGGGGTCCCCTCCACCATCCCTCTTGGTGCAGCGTGCACAGCATTGCCGCTACTCTGGTTCATGCTGAGGCGTGCGAAGCTTCTGGGCCTGGGGACAGGGTGCGGCCTGCCCTTCTCTCTGTCCCTGGGCTGATGTGCTGTAGGCCCAGCTGTCAGGAGTCCCTTTCCCCCTCCTTCCCTCTTCTCACCTCTTCTCCCCCCTCCTTCCCCCCTCCTTTCCCCCTCCTCCCCCTCTCCCCTCCTCCCCCTTCCCCCTTCCTCCTTCCCTCCTCCTGCTCCCTGCGCCCTGTGCCCTGCGCCCATGAAGCCGCCAACCTGCCATTTGATGGGAAAATGAGAAGCTCAGTGCAAAGTCACAGGAGACAGAGGGAAGCAAACACCATCGTGCCTCAACATAACCCAGACGCGACCCCCCTCTTCCAAGGAAGGGGCAAGGCACCAGGGCCCCCTGCTCCTCTCAGTGTTTGGAACCAGCTCCCAAAATACCAGAGGCTGAGCGCAGGCCTCCCTCGCTGTCACCGGGCGGAGTGATGAATCCTGCAAACACACAATCTCTCTCCTCCCCCAAGACTGTGCATCTACTTACATTTAGTGTCCTTTTACGTTTTTTTGAAAAACTCTTTTCTCTCTCCCCCCCCCCAAACCTAAAACACCAGCTGTAAAACCCACCACTTCCTTCCCCTCCAGGTCGGCAGTGGTGGGAGGTGGTGGCGGCAGACAGCCGGGCCGGGCCCCCCTGTGCTCTGAGTCAGGCCTTCCTCTGGGCGGCCTGCTGCCTGCAAAACAAACTTAAAAGCTGGTGAATGGCACTTAGGGGCCCACAGGCATGCAGGGAGGCCGAAAATATTTGCAGAGGCACACACTCTGTTCACAGAATGAAAGGCCACTATGTAAATATCTGGGCTCTGTCGGGGCGAGGCATCTTCAAAGTGGCTTCTGCTTGTCACACCAAGCCAGCAAGGAGGCAAAGACGTTCATTCAAAAGCTGCACGCAGGAACCGTGCCACAACTTCCTGGCCCCAGAAGGTAGACTCAGAAAGGGACCACAGCCTGGGGTCCCGTGTTTCTTTTTCTTGCCCTTTCTCCTTCGCTGCACACCGCACAGGGTGGTTTTGTGACGGCCTACAATGTCAGCTTTCAGGGCTGCGTAGACATGATCAGTTTTCTCTCTCTTGGCAGGGGAAGTCTTTTTTGGAAGACACTCAAAAGGCAACCATAGTTACTAATGGAGCATGGCAAGCATGAGACAGAGGTAGTTATTACCCAGTCTTGACAAAAAAGGAAAAACGTGGGCTGGTTTTTGCATCAAGCCACAAATATTAATTCCAAAGACTCCCAGGTGAGCACAGAAGCACAGCAGACACACCTGATACCCCCTTGCGAGCGTCCTGCACGCCTCCCAGAAATCCCACACGCACGTGAAGCCTGGCGACGGCCCTCTGACCACACTGGGGCCACGAGCCAAAATCCGGGCAGAATTTTCACTCACCACATCATCCATTGGGATGCATTTAGAACATTCTTGGATGTCATGTCATTCATGTTGGCTCCACTGAACCAGACGGCCCCCGGAAGGGGAAGAACTAGGTTTTGTTTCCCTCCGTCCCTTGGTCAGTGATCATCTCTCACCTGGGCAGGCAGGAAGTGGTCTTCCAGGTCAGACACGGCCTAGTTCCCCTCGTCTGCCTTTCTCCAAAGCGACAAGGACTGTAATTTCCAGGATGTAACGCAGTGAAAGAAAGGTGGCTAAAGGCATGCGTCATCTCCTTCAGATGCTGAATTGCTAGAGGAAGTATCCCTGATGGGTAGAGAGGGGAAGGGGGCCGGGAATGGCTGCTCAAGGTCTGCTGCGTTCCCCAGCCTCGTTAGAGAGCCTGAGAAGAAACACATCAGCTGGTTCAGAAATCTCCCAGAGGGTGCTCAGCAGCCTCAGATCCACAGAGGAGGCTGCTGGCACCCAAGTGGGAGGCTAAGGATGCTGCATTTACCTTGCCTGATGGCCAAGGCTGAGCCCGGAGAGAGGGCTCTCCATGTGAACACCAACAAGGGGCCAATGAAAAGAGGGAAAGGAGACCCGCCCTCAGGGCTGGGGGCAGCACAACTCTCTGAACACTATTGTTCTATAGAAACAGATGCTAATCTAAGAGAACTGCTGCCCTGCTTCTCTGGGAAGATGCAAGAAGATATGGATGGCCTCAGGGCACCTGGGTGGCTCAGTCGGTTAGGTTTCTGACTCTTGGTTTCAGCTCGGATCATGAGATGGAGCTCCAAGTCAGGTTCCATGTTGGGCGTGGAACCTGCTTAAGATTCTCTGTCTCTCCCTCCTTCCCCCGCCCCCATCTCTCTCTCTCTCTCTCTCTCTCTCTCTTAAAGGAAAAAAAAAAAAGAAAAAGATCTGGCCTCTGCAGAACTGGCTAAAGAAGGAACTAGAAAGACAAAACCATCTTGAGCTAAGAAAGGAGACAGATGAGAACTGGCTAAAATAAGATAATAGAAAGTACCTCAAAAGAGAAGAGCCAGAGTCAAAGCTGCATTTGGAGAGAGTAAGGGCAGAAATGACTAAGAAATAGCTGTTAACTAAGGAGGAGAAAGGCCACTCGCTTTTTGTTCTCAGGATCTCTTTATCCTCTTAGAAGTTAATGAGGATGACAAAGAGCTTTAATAGCTGTTAATAGGCCTATAGTAGAGGGATCCCTGGGTGGCGTAGCGGTTTGGCGACTGCCTTTGGCCTAGGGCGCGATCCTGGAGACCCGGGATCGAGTCCCACGTCGTCGGGCTCCCGGTGCATGGAGCCTGCTTCTCCCTCTGCCTGTGTCTCTGCCTCTCTCTCTCTCTCTCTCTCTCTCTCTCTCTCTGACTATCATAAATAAATAAAAAAAATTAAAAAAAAATAGGCCTATAGTAGAGATTAAAATGGAGAGGTTTTAAAAATATTTATTAAAAACTTTAAGCCTCTGCATGCTAACATAACATTATTGATGAAAATTAACCATGTTCAAACAAATTTTTAAAAATATTTCATTTTAGAGCATGTGTGCAAGTGGGGGGAGGGACAGAGAGAGGGAATCTAAAGTAGACTGTGCTGAACCTGACCTGTTGAGAATTTTTATCATAAATGGATGTTGAATTTTGTCCAATGCTTTCTGCACCTATTGAGATGATCATATGATTTTTATCCTTCATGTTGCTAATGGGGTATGTCCTGTTGATGGATTTATGGATATTGAGCCATCCTTGCATAACTGAAATAAATCCCACTTTATTATGGTTTATGATCTTTCTAACGTTTTGCTGAATTTTGTTACTTTTTGGTGAGAAGTTTTGCATCTGTGCTCACCAGGGATATCAGTCTGTAATTTTCTTTTCTTGTGGTGTCCTTGGTCAGGTTTTCATATCAAGGTGATGCTGACCTCATAAAATGAGTTTGGAAGTGTTCCTCCTCTTTTGTTCTTTGGAAGAGGTTGAGAAGGATTGGTATTAATTCTTCTTAAAATCGGTAGAATTCACCAGTGAGGCCCTCTCTCTGGTCATGGACCTTTGGTTGTTGGGAGGTTTGTGATTACTGATTCACTCTCTTTACCAGTAATCAATCTGTTCAAGTTTCCTGTTTCTTCTTGATTCAGTAGCTTATGTATTTCTAGGAATGATCAAGACCTGAGCTGAAATTGAGTCAGGACGTTTAACCCATTCCCTCCCTTTCATTTGAGTCCTCCCTTTTTTTCCTCAGTGACTCTAACGGTTTGCCGATCTTATTTCTTCAAAGATTCAGAACTTGGTTTCATCGATCTTCTCTACTGTCTTTTTGGTCTCCTTTTCATTCATTTCTGCTCTGATCTTTGCTATTTCCTTCCTCTACTAACTTAGGGCTTAGTTTATTCTTTTTCTAGTACATTAAGGTATAAAGTAGGGTTTTAAAATTGAGATCGATCTTGTTTGTTAATGTATGCATTTATCACTGTGAACTTCCCTCTTAGAACTGCTTTTGCAGCAATTTATAGGTTTTGGGTATGCTGTGTTTCCACTGTCATTTCTCTCAAGGTATTTTTAATTTTTGAGTTTTTTTTCTTTGATTCTGGCTGTTTGGTAGTATGTTTTTAAATCTCCACATATTGTGAATTTTCCAGTTTCTCCCTGTAATTGATTTCATTTTGTACCCTTGTGATTAGAAAACATGATTTTTTTTTTTTTTTTTTTTTAGAAAACATGAATGTGACCAGACTAACCTTTAATTTATTAAGCCCGGTTTTGTGGTCTAACATGATTATCCTAGAGAGTGTTCTGTGTATTTGAAAATAATGTGTATTCTGTTACTTTGGATGGAATGTTCAGTATATACTTTTTAGGTCCATCTGGCATAACGTGTCATTTGAGGCCACTGTATCCATATTGATTTTCTGCCTGGATGAGCTATCCACTGGTGAAAGTGGGCTATTAATGCCCCATACTATGATTCTGTTGCTGCTTATTTTTTCCTTAAGGTGTGTTGATATTTGCTTTTATATTTATTAGGCTCTTCTATGGTGAGTACATAAATATTTATAAGTGTCATATCCTCTTGTCAGACTGTCCCCTTCATCATTATGTAATGCCCTTCTTTGTCTTTTATTGTAGTCTATTTGAAGTCCGTTTTGTTCGACATAAGTATAGGTATAGAGTCCTCCTTTGGTTTCCTTAGCATAAAATATCTTTTTCTATCTTTTCACTTTCCATCTTTGTGTCCTTACATCTGAAGTGATTCTCTTATAGGCAGCGTACAGATTGGTCTGTAGAGACATATTATAACTAAAATGTCAAAAGTTAAAGATAAGGAATCTTTTTTTAAGATTTTATTTATTCATGAGAGACACAGAGAGAGGGAGGCAGAGACACAGGCAGAGGGAGAAGCAGGCTCCATGCAGGGAGCCAGATGTGGGACTTGATCTCAGGTCTCTAGGGTCACGTCCTGGGCCAAAGGCAGCGCTAAACCGCTGAGCCACCCAGGTGTACCAAACATAAGGAATCTTTAAAGCAGCAAGAGAAAAATAACTTGTTACATACAAGGGAGCAGTCATAAAAATATCGGCAGATATTTCAACACAAATTTGCTGGCCAGAAGGAATTGGCATGATGTATTTATTCAAAGTACTGGGGAAAAACAAAACAAAACAAAACTTCCAACCAAGAATTCTCTACCCAGCAAGGTTGTTATTCAGAATCAAAGGAGAAATAAAGACATTTCCAGATAAGCAATAGCTAAAAGAGTTCATCACCACTCAACAGGCCTTATCAGAAATGTTAAAGGATGTCTCTTTTTTTTAAGTTAATATTTTTAGTAATCTCTACACCCAATGTGGGGCTCGAATCCATGATTCCAAGAGATCAAGTCACATGCTCTTCCAACTGAGCCAGCAGGGGCCCTTAAAGGGATGTCTTTAGGTTGAAAGGAAAGAGTGCTAATTAGTAATAGGAACATATGAAAATATAAATCTCACTGAAAAAGGTAAATATATGATAAAACTTAGAATAGTGTAATATTATAAAGATTGTGGATTAATTATAAAGCTAGTACAAAGGATAAAAACAGGGGATCCCTGAGGCGGCTCAGCGGTTTCGTGCCTGCCTTCGGTCCAGGGCATGATCCTGAAAACCCAGGATCAAGTCCCATGTCGGGCTCCCTGCATGGAGCCTGCTTCTCCCTCTGCCTGTGTCTCTGCTTCTCTCTCTGTGTCTCTCATGAATAAATAAATAAATCTTTTTCTTTTTTTTTTTAAAAAAAAGGAGTGAAAATGACTATAATAATTAAAGGCAGGGGATCCCTGGGTGGCTCAGCGGTTTAGTGCCTGCCTTTGGCCCAGGGCACGATCCTGGAGTCCCGGAATCGAGTCCCACGTCGGGCTCCTGGCATGGAGCCTGCTTCTCCCTCCTGTGTCTCTGCATGCTGCTCCCCCCCCCATCTATCATAAATAAATAAATAAATATTTTAAAAATAATTAAAGATATAAAGATGTAAAATGTATTAAAAACAAAGTGGGGGGAGAGTAAAAATGTAGAGCTTTAGAACATATTCAAACTCAAGTTGTTATCAACTTAAAATGGACTGTTGTAAGTTGCCAGATGTCAGTTTCATGGTAACCACAAAGCAAAAACCTATAGTGGACACAAAAAAGAGAAAGGAATGTAAGTATATCGCTACAGAAAATCATAAAATCACAAAGAAAGCAGGAAAGCACAAAGGAAGAAAGGAACAGAGTAGCTACACAAGAGCCAGAAAACAACAAATGGCAATGAGCACGTGCCTAACAATAATATAGAAATGGACTAAGTTTTTGAATTGAAAGAGTGGTTAAGGACCTATTTTTAAGTAAAAACAACATAAACTCAACGTGTGTATAAATGCATAGGAAAGTCCAGAAAAACACACAGGCTTACTTTTGGTGGGACCAGGAGAGTGTTATGGGTTGAGTTGTCTCCCCCAAATTAATAATGGAGTTCTTTGCCTTTACTACTTCAGAATTTTATCTGATTTGGAGAACTGAGTCTTTACAGAGGTAATCAAATTTTAAAAAATTCGGTCATTAGGATGGGCCTTTAATTCAGTGTGACATTTCCTTATAAAAAGGGGGAATTTGGACACAGACACAGGGAAGACAGTATGAACAGGCATAGGGAGATGGCCATTTATAAGCTTGTGTAAAAAGCCTGGAACAGACTCCTCCCTCACATCTTGCGTTTGTGGACTTCTAGTCTCTGTAACTGAGACTACGCGTAATTCCCATGAAGCTACCCAGACTGTACTGTTGAGGCAGCCCCGGCAACCTGACGCAAGGAGGCTCCCGGTTTCATGTTTTCGCAGGATATGACCATTTTTATAACGACTGTGTGCATCACTTCTATAATCAGAGCATGCCCTTCCTTCAAGTTTTAATTTTGGAAAACGAGAGAAGAGACAAGAGGGGAGAAGAGGCCACGGTAGGACTATCACACAACTGGTTTTATTCTTCATCAGTAAATAAGGAACGTACCTCCTGCTCCTTGCTCGGTCTTGGCTCCACCCCCACCCCAACACTGCCTTTTGGGGGGCAGCCTTGCTTTGAGGGGACCTCTATCTGAGAAGACTGGTGGGCTGTGATTTGCTAGGTGACAACTGGGGTCTGGTCATGCAAGATGTCACCAGGACCATCGCCCTTCATTCCACACACCTGGCTCGGGCCCAGAGTGTGGGATTCCGGACCATCTCCCCCCACAGATCAGAGAGCCCAAGGAGCCTGCCGTCAGAATGCCTGCAAGCAGCTGGCACCTTCTACAAGCTCTGGCCCGTCATTCCCGTGGGGTGACGAAGCCACATTAGAATAACAAACCCCCCTAGGAGTCCCCGTAAGACAGAATTTTCCAATAGTTTTTCCCCTGGGAAGATGTACCTGCTTTTCTGAGGGGTGCCCACTGTTTGGGGGTGTGGGGTGGTGACGAGCAGGGAGGAGCAGAGGTCCAGGCGAGGAGGGCACGGACTTTTACAGGGGTCAAGGCCACCGAAGAGGGCCGCAGGGTTTCAGAAAGCGGCGCTCCGCAAGACCCCGGGCTCCAATCCCAGGCCAGCACGCTGAGCCAGGCCTAGCCGTCTCCACGGACTGCTCGGAGCCCCCGGCCTTCTGGCAAGCTCCACCGCTGGTGCCTGGGCCGTGGACACCTGTGCGAGGGCCCCCGAGGATCCGAGCCGGTTCGGAAGTGCAGGGGGTGAAGGTCTAAATACTCCCAGGACAGCCCCAGTGGCCTCAGCGTCTTGTGCCTCAAGAGCCTGGTCTCGGGTCCCTGGGGTGTCCTCGGGTCCCCAGCGCCAGAACTGCGGCCGGGCCCAGCCTTTGCAGGTGCCCCCTGTCACCCGCCCGACGGGCCCAGGCCAGGCGGCGTCCCGTCTGCTAGAGCCTGAAAAAGCCAAAGCTCGAGAGGTGACGTCCCTTGGCCACGGGCTAAGGGCCAAGCACTGACGGCGGGGCCGGGCCAGCAGGCCCCACTTGGGGTGAGGGGGCTCACCCTGAGGCCGCCTGGCGGGGCCAAGGGCGCAGGGAGGGCTCTTGCCTGGCGACGCACAAGGGGGGCGAGCGGGGCCGGGCGGGAAGCGCGGCCCACCTGGAGCTCCTCGCGTCCTCCCGTGGCTCTTCGCCCGCTTGTTCGCCCGCTTCTTCACGGCCTCGGCCTCGGGCTCCGGGTCTCTCAGCTCTTGCTCCTCCTCATGGCCGGTCTCCCCGCCTCCTGCTTTCCAGCCAGCGTCTCCCGTGGTTGTGCGCCTTTGCCAGGGGCCGGAGGAGCTAAAACCAAGAGGGAGGGCAGGGCCCGCCTGCAGGTCTCTGAGGCCCCGCCCGGCTCCCGAGGGGAGCGGAGCCTGCCTGTGGCCCGTGACAGGCCCACGCTTTACTTCCCCGGGGACTGTCGTCCAGAGCCCGGCTGGGAGGCAGGCGGGCCCGAGGCCACCGGGCCAGGCCCGCTCGGGGAGGCCAAGGGGCTTGCCGTGCTAGCGCGTCTTCTGAGACGCCCAAAGAGACTCCCAAAGCCCCACCCGAGGTTCAGCGGGAATTGGCAGAAAACAGCTCGGAGGAAGCGCAGCTGTTCCCTCTGCGGAGCGCCTGGGGGAGCCAGGCCTGGGGCGACGGCGTGTTCCCTCCCGGGCGGCGACGCGCAGCATTCCTTTCGCTTGAGGCATGGAGCCCGAGGAGCGGCGGTCTCCCCTCGGTCTCCCCTCGGGAACAGGACATAACCGCAGCCGGGAAGGGCCCCCCAAGCCCGACCAGCGGCCCCGCGCCCCGCCCCGCCCCGCCCGGGCCCCCCACCGGACAAACACCCGAGCCAGCGAGCTGATGGGACGTGTCTGTATTTACATGGTACATCTTAACGCGATGGCTACGTTGGTCATACATATTAGAAACCATAAAAAAAAGTTAAGAACTAAAATGTACATCATACACTTGTATATATATTTTTTACACAGAGGTAAAAAGGCTTATTATAAAAAAATCAATACAACAGGGTTTTTAGTATACAGGTCAAGAATGAATTATGCTTCAGGCACTTTAATTTGTTAATGTGAGCAAATAGCTGGGGGCGGGGGGGTGGGGGTGGGGGGAAGCTTCCAAACAAATCTTTTGGTTAATGTTTTGTTACCACAGATACAAAAATAAAATCTGAATAATTTCTCTCAAATGATTGACGTCAGTATGGCAAAGCTGACGGGGAAAATACTACACACTGTTCAGCTGCAGTGTGGCAATTAGAGACGTATTTACATCGATGTCCCCATGGCTGTCCTTGTGCCCTTAACCGCTCACTGCCTGCTGCCTTCACAGACCGAAACGTGCGGGCGGAGGAGGATGCACTAGCGTCACTCTTCAGAGGGGTGGGGAAGGACGGGGCCGATAACTCAACGGGGACTCCAAAAAAAAAAACAAAAAAAACCCAATAAAACCCAAAACAACAACCGCGCGACAGGGTAAGTGTGTTCCTAGTGAAATAAATAGGGGCACTTGAGCTGAGGTCTGACAAACCTACATTAGTGTTGTGCTTTGTAGAGGAGAGACCTTGAGAAATGCCCTGAGGAAGCGCCTCAGGCTGGGGCCGGGCGGGGGCCGGTCTCTCCGCGGGTCTGGGTCTGGCGGCCGGGCCCGAGGGCTTTCGACGTGGTCTCCAGGCTGGGAATCGTTCTCGTTTCCTCCACCACCAGACCGACGGCTCGCGGCTCCTCTGCCGAGCTGGAAGGCCCAAACCGGTCACTCCGACGACAGGAAACGTCCACCGACTGACTCGTGAGCACACGGAGAACTTACACCGACGATCTGGCCGAAGAAATGTGACGGGTGCTCGGGGAGCTGACAACACTCCACGAGGGTAAGCATGGCTGGCACGTCCCCGGTGTGATTGGCGGACTGGGAAAATGTCCCTTTCCTTGAAGACTGCGGTCCCGTGTGCACCAGAGAAGGGATGGGGGAAGGGAGCCGCGGAGAGCGTTAGCACGGGAAGGTCACGGCGGAAGCACAGCCGGGCTGGCCGGGCCTGCCCCCACGGTCTCCGCGACGTTCTGATTGTACTAGGCTACGTACCACTCTTCGCTTTTCTTCTTTTCTGCAGCAAGGAGATTGGGCTACTCCTCGCACTATATTAGAAAAATACTCTCTTCCAGCTAATGAGAAGCCTCCTGCACGGCAAGGCGACAGACCCAGACTGCTGACCTAACCATCTGTGCGCCCGAACTGGCCAGTCTGGGATTGGAGATGCAGGATAAAGACACTTAGGCATTGGAAGGGGTTTTACATATGGCCTTCCCCCCCCGCCCCCCAAGTATAAATGAAAAATTTGGTGACGTGAAATTCAGTCCCGAATGAAAACAAATTGGAAACCCACGAACAAAATGCAACCCACCACTCTTCAGGTTTAGGACGTTTAAAATCCACCCCCTACCCTCCCCGCCCCCCCGTTTTTTTTGTTTTTTTTTTTTTTTTTTTTTACAGATAATCGCCAGTGGGCCCGTGGGAGGATGCTCCTTTAATTTTATTTACCACAACCGTAGTGTTTCTCAGCTGGAACTCTTTGGAGAACACGTGTGTGTGTGTGTGTGTGTGTGTGTGTGTGTGTGTGTGTGAGACTATTTCGTTTGCAAAACAACGAGCACAATTTCTTTGTTAGTGTTTTCTTCTAATATTGCTAAGTTTTCAGAAGTGGTGGGGAGACAAAATTTTAAAAAGTTCTACCTTAGGGGGTACCGGGGAGGCTCAGAGAAGCCCGAAATCCTCCTTTTCTAGCCCTGGTCCATGAGGATGCAGATGCAATGCGGTTTAGGGAATTATCCTGATTCACACAAGTTAAATCTGAAGTTAAGGCTCAATTCTTAGTCATTTTTATGGGTGAATGTGTTGCATCAGTAAAATAACAAACGGATTTTGGGGGGGGCGGGGAGGGCACAGAAAATGACGATGGGCTGCAGACAGAAACTGCAGCTTACGTGGGAAATTTGGCTTTACAAAAGTTAAAGCGATCTTGTTTGTGGCAGAAGTCTGTCAGCCAGCTCGCCTCCCGGCCATCGCCTGACTGCAGGTCAGAAGGCTCCTGGCGGGGTTTCATCAACCTGACCTCACGCAGGCGCCAGAAGCGGGGCTCCTGAGCTCGCTGCAGGCCGAACCAGGAGAGTGCACCTGGGAAAGCCCGCCGCCAGCACACACCCCAAAGCGGCAGTCCCCACTGCAGGCGCCTGTGCACCAGCAGAGGTGGGGACGAAAGACGTGACGTGAACGCACGGAGACCGAGTGATTACGGCTTGTCACTAATACACGAGTGTGTGCGCGGGGGCTCCTTTCCATGGACACTGCGTGTGTGTGGGTGGGTGTGTGGCCGATGCAGTGGGTGGCTGGGTGGGGGTGGCCGGGGAAGTGCAGAGTCCACCAGGTGGGGCTCCCCTGGCTGGTACCGGGGAGGAAGGGGGGGAGGAGGGCAACTGAGTCACACGGCCGCTTTGTGCTTCCCCCCGCAGCACCTGCACATCACTCCGCAGTGGTAGCAGGCCCGGAGGGGCAGGTAACAGCACATACAGGGGGCCAGGAAGGACAAGGCAATAAGAGCCATCCACCGGAGGCAGAACTTCTCGTCGCTGGTGTCGCACGAGCAGGGGTCTGTGTAGTCGCCCTCGGGGTCCGACATGCAGTGGTAGAGCATGCTGTCCGCGCACCACATGCAGCTCACCCGGCGGATGCAAGTTCTCACAGCGTCGGGCGCGTCCTGACAGCGGCCCCTCCGGTTCTCCTCGTGGACAAACATGTCCCTGCAGTACTCACAGCGTGAGCGCTCACCGTCCTCCTTCCGCCGTCGCGACTTGCCCCGGGCCGGCTGGGTCTTGATCACGCCAACCCCGCGCCCCTTGGGGTCGTCGCCCAGGCCGAAGTCCGACGAGTCCACGTAGGGGTAGTTGTAGTCGTGCTTGGGGACCTCGCCCTTGGCAAAGCGCACGTAGGAGTCGGTGTCGTCCGCGGGCTCCGGGGCCTTGCCACGCACAGGCGCGTGCCGGTAGTCCTCGTAGCCCGTCAGCCAGGTGCGCTCCCGGGGGTTGATGCGCACGATCTCCTCGTCGTCGTCGGGGAAACTCACCTGGCGGTAGGGCCTGGGCATCGGCTGCCCGGGGACAAGCAAATACACATGGTGTTACAGCAGCCGCAGGGCGGGTTGGGAGGCCGAGGAGGAAACAGCCCCCCACCCTGTGTACCCCTGGCCTCGACAAAGCCATTCCTGGGGGGGAATGGGGGTGGGAGTGGGACCAAAACCAACCAAACACCCATTAGACACACCTGTCCTGTCATTACCGCACATCCCCGAGGTCATAGGGGTATTTCAAGGTGTCATCCTCAACCCTTTCCCGGGGCCCCGAAATTTCTTTTCCCCCTTTTGTTGAGGGTATGACCCTCTAAGGTGGGCAAGTGTGTGGACTGTGGGGAAAAGAATGTACTTTGACTATTTAGACCTGAAGACACCCAGATGGAGAAGCAGAACTTGGGAGGCCTTCCCTAGGAAGCCTAAGGTGCCGGGGACCACGGTCCGGATTTCTGACAGCCTAGCGGAGTTTGACCTGTTTTTGTACAGTGTGTTCTCTTTTGTTAAGATGGGTTTTTTTGGGCAGCCTGGGGTGGCTCAGCAGTTTAGTGCTGCCTTCAGCCCAGGATGCGATCCCGGAGTCCCGGGATTGAATCCCACATCGGGCTCCCTGCATGGAGCCTGCCTCTCCCTCTGCCTGTGTCTCTGCCTCTCTCTCTCTCTCTCTCATGAGTAAATAAGATCTTTAAATAAAACATAAATTGATATAACCTTTATTAAAAAAAAAAAAAGACGGGCTTTTCCCCCAGTAGAACTGAAAAATATTGGCGTGCACGGCCTGGGTAACAGCCTGTGGTAAGGGGAGCACATGTGGGTATCTGTGTGTGTGATATGTGCACACCAGGTCACAATACAGAATGCATTTTGCACTGTGGGTCATGCTCAGAAAAGCAAAAAAAAAAAAAAAAAAAAAAAGGCTAGGAGCTACCATACGGGGGTATCTTGTCATCTGGTGGGGAAGAGGCAGAAAGGTAGGAGTGCAGATCTGCAGGCTGTCTGGGGTTTGGATCCTGCCAGGATCTCACAGATGGTGAGGGGCAAGCTGTAATGTGAGCTCAGGCAGGCCAGACCCAGAGGCCCCACCACCACCACCACCTCCTGCAGGCGACAGAGTCATCTCGGAGCCAGTCCTGCTGCGGCTTCCCGCAAGGCCCTGTCCAGGGGGGCAGGCGCTGAACACACGGTTACCAGAGAGATGTAGGTAAGCCTGCCGGTCCCAGGCACCTTCGTTGGGACAGAGTGAGATTTCATACCACTGAGGTCCTTTGAGTGTGAAGGCTTTTTAAGGGGTGGGGAGAACACAGCTCTGGATGAACCCACTGAAGTAAAATTCAGACTTTGGAAGGTCCTAGTAAGTCGCTAAGCCTCAGATTCTTTTTTTTTTTTTTAGAATTTTTATTTTTTTTAATTTTTATTTATTTATGATAGTCACACAGAATGAGAGAGAGAGGCAGAGACACAGCCAGAGGGAGAAGCAGGCTCCATGCACTGGGAGCCCGACGTGGGATTTGATCCCGGGTCCCCAGGATCATGCCCTGGGCCAAAGGCAGGCGCTAAACCGCTGCACCACCCAGGGATCCCAAGCCTCAGATTCTTGATCAAAAAGCACAGGGCTAATCTATACACGCTGCGCACCCAGAACCTGTTGCACAGGGTGTGGCTGACACCTGCTGCCGTTATCGTCATTAGGATATTGTCACCGAATTTACCGCATGGTAGTTACGTTTATCCATCACTCCCACCAGACTGTGTGCTCCTTGAGGGCAGGGGCCACGTCTCACACACACTGCCTGATTCCGATTAGATTCTAGAGCGTTTCACAGACGTTGGAAAAACCACAATCTTAAATCAATCAAAACAAATCCTGGGAGCAGAATAGGCTTTGCTAATTATTCTGCAAAGTAAGGAGAGTCAATTAAGGTCAATTAATTCCCATCTATAGCTCCCATAATGTGGTTTTTAAAAAGAACATTTTATGCCAAAATATTAGGAAGCACACAATAAGATTTTTATTTATTCATGAAAGAGACAGAAAGAGGCGAAGGGAGAAGCAAGCGGCTCCATGCAGGGAGCCCGACGCAGGACTTGATCCCGGGTCTCCAGGATCAGGCCCTGGGCTGAAGGTGGCGCTAAACCGCTGAGCCACCTGGGCTGCCCAGATTTACAGAACTCTTAAAAAAAAAATCATTAGGGCAGCCCAGGTCGGGCTCCCTGCACGGAGCCTGCTTCTCCCTCTGTCTGGGATTCTGCCTCTCTCTCTCGTTCTGTGTCTCTCACGTATAAATTAAAAAATCTTAAAAAAAAAAAAAGTTCTGTAAATCTAGCTTTACATTAAAAACAAAACAAAAAAATCCCCTCACTGCCCTATGATGCTTTTTTTTCTTTTCCAAGCAGACTGGTGGCCACATCACCCTCCACGGGCACCAGTCCATGTCCCACAGTTTGGGAACCTGCTCTGCAGAACGGCCACTCGGTAAATATTTGTTGAATTACTGAATTCCAGGCTCCAGCTACATCTCCCCAAGCAAGCCTGGGCCTGCCGCCTGCGATGCCAGGGTTCCTGAGCCAAGCGGACGGCATTCCTTACTCCTGATCGTGGCTCTGGGCTTTCACCCAAAGCCAGGAAGCCCTTTGGACAGAGGAGCTCGGGAGGCAGCAGGACACCCTGGGTGAGCACACGCTTGCATCTGTCGCTTGTTCTGTCGAGGAGTCTAAGCCCTTAGCCTTCTCCTTGGTACACTGGGGAGGGCGAGGACCTGCCGTGGGGTGATTTGTGAGGATTCAACGAGATGAGCACATGAAAGGCTTAGCACGGGGTCTGGCACGCGTGTACACGCACACACACGAGGAAGTAAGGAGGAGTGGCTGCCGCCACCATCCATGCGAGAAACAGAGGCTGCCTGGGCTTGAGCGCTGGGGCACGGGGAAGGGGACGGGGCCGGTCCAGACTCGGGAGGCATCCACCCCGCACCCTCACAGGAGCCAGACTGCCACGCACCTGTTCGAGGTGATAGTGGTCCGTGGGGTAGGAGTCGTGCAGGTGGCCCAGGGTATAAATCCTCCGGTGCTCACAGGATGTGGGAGAGGAGATGGTCCGAGTAGGCTGTTCCCTCTTCTGGGAGGAATTAGAAGAACTGTCTGTAGCTGTCTGTGTAGAGGGAGGTAACCAAGGGTTAATTAAAACAAAAACAATAACCAAGCCCACATAGCAAACCCTAACACGCCGTCTACCCACACTTGTGGTGTCTTGCTGGACTTCCCGAAATATGAAGTTTATCTTGGCTGTGGGAGGCAGAAGGACCCCTAAAGGGCCAGATTGTCTAAACATGATGTGCCTGGCTCAAAGGGCAGGGAAAGGGAAAGCCAGCCACCCAACCCTGGAAAGTTGGGTTTGTTTTCTCAAATGTGGGAGCAGTCACCGGGCTTTGCGGGGAGAGGGCTCGCTACACTGGGCCTCCTGCGGGTGCCGTCCCAGTTTGATCAGGAACGGTTACCCCATCTGCAGCCCTGAGTGCATGGTACTCTGGTGAGTGCAGGGGAGGCAAAAATCAAACCCAAATGTTCCTGTGTGGAGCTAATCCCAGTCTCAGAAATAAGGGTATCTCAAGGGTATTGTGGGCATTGGCTTTCCAGGAAGAAATTTGGTAATCTTTGGGTTGAAGGCAAGCCTTGGGGGTCACTGTAAGCTGGAAAAAGAGAGCGAGAGAGAGAGGATGGATCGCATGGGAATGACGGTCCCTGCCTGTTGGTGGTTAAGTGCAGATCTGCTCTCCCGCTAGAGGTGATGGGTTCAGACTGGAGGCTCAAGGACAGTGTCTGTGGAAGGTGATCAGATACTGGGATGGACTGTGGCCACCACCCTTATAACCGGGAACCCTCAGAACCCCTTCCTCCCTTGGCTTCTCAGGATCACAGTTCCTTTTCTCCCCCCAGTCAATGAAAAGGTTTTCCTAGTATCCGGGGGTCCTATTTCTGGCAAATACTAAGGCACTCCTAGTTCTTGCTTCTCAACCTTATATTCCCGTGGTCTCCTTTGCTTGTTTATCTCTTTATTTATATACATATATTTTTGTTAGCATCCTGTATCTTTTTGGGGGCAAGGGTAAAACAGACATATGAAAGTTATTTTTATACCCTCACCCCCAACTTCTAAAGTAATGCCTAGAAAAATGGGACAAGTATTTAGGACAAAGACACCTGTATTCCCATTACGCGACTACTGTTAATTTTTAAAACTTGGTGGACATGTGCAGCACCTCTTTGGGGACCCAACCTTTCTGATTTTTTTCCCCCTTCATCCTGTTTGGTCCAAGTGATGCAGAGCTGACACCTGTTTCTCATCTCCCAATCCAGAGTGACTACTTCAGATAGAGATTTACAGTCCACTCCGACGCAATAAGAGATTTTTTTTTTTAACTGAGATCAGAAAAGATGCTGTTTTTATCTCTGAAGTTCAAAGGGTCCTTCTAGGTCAGAACTCAGGGAAGAATTCTTCCTTGAATCCCAGTAACAAGAATTTTTTCTTTTTCCTAAACTCCGTCCTATTGTTCAGCTCTCTCCGCTCTTGCCTCACGTCTTTGGGGGTACTGACTGCCCCCCCCCTTAATATGCAGGTGGTCGTAGAGCACACGGAATAAGGCAAATGAACTCTTAGCAGTCCCGGACTGTACAGGTGCACACGGTGAGCTGGGCCCGGGGAGCACAGGAGCTACTGTGTCCACGTCGCCGGCGGGACAGCACACTGGGACCTGCCGACCCGGCCAGGTGGCCACCGCAGTGCTGCACTGAAATGCAGCCCCTGATCTCCACGGCCCGCGAGGGACGGCCATCCCCACACGGCTGCTTCGAGGTCGCGCCAGCCCTTTCCCATGCCTGCTTGCAGAGGGCTTTTGCTGAGGTTCAGAAGTACAATGTCTCCAAGTAAAGAGCCTGCTTTAGGCAAACCCAGGAGCTAAGGGGATGATGTCTCATCATACAAAGGTTCCTAAAGATCTCAATAAACACTTCCCAGTGAGTAGGCACAGGCCCTTCAGCGTGATTCAAATCTCAAGGGCTAAATTCTGAAGCTGCACCCCGCGTGGCCATCCTCTCTCGGGTTAGAAGCTAGCCTACTGAGCACACACGGTACTGTGCACCTCTGCTCACCTCCTGTGTCAATCATCTGTTCACTCCCCCACCCTGTTTTCTGTAACCTTTGTCCAGGTTCACGATGTGTAGAAAGGAGGCACACCCGGGTTTCCCTAGCGCTCATCAGCCAACCAGCAATGCCACCCTGATGCACTCCTCCTACCTCCCCAACCCCAAACAGCCTCTTCCCACCGCACAGTCAAGTGCAAAGCTTCCTGGAAGCCATCAGGGAATGTGAGACCGAGCAGCGCCTCTGAGTCTCTCCTCATCTGATGGTGAATCTTTATGGGGATGCAAGGAGGACGGAGAGCTCTGAGGCGTGCCCATTGTTCACCGCCTCCTGCAGGCAGAGCTGAGGACCATGCCTGGACGGCAGTGGGTGAGCACGGACTCTGGCAAGGAGGGCATGTGGGACAGGCTCCATTAAGGCCAGTGCTTATTCCACATCTACACCATCAGCCAGACCTTGCCACGCAGTGAGTGTGACCTATAAACCAAAGCAATGTGCTAGGAGGGCACCTCCAACGAACAAGGGGGAAGATCCTCTTCTTCACATGTACCTTTTCTTTTCTTTTTATTTTTTTTATTTTTTTTATTTTTTTTTCTAATTAAGTAATCTCTATGCCCAACGCGGGGCTCAGACTCATGATCCTGAGAGCAGGAGTCACATGCTCTACCTACTAAGCCAGACACCCCATCCACGTGTACTTCAGACCCGATTCTCCAAGCTATAACTCTGCTTGGAATTGCCACACACACACTGTAGAAAAGCAGCCCCCCATGAGCTACACACACACACACACACACACACACACACACACACACACACACACTTTCTCTGTTGGATTCCTGGAATGTCGGTTGTTTGTGCGCACCAGCCCATGACACCTACCAACCTACCAATCTGGCAGCTCCACCTTCGACTCCACCAGGCTCTGGCTGCTTTTAAGCTCACCTTGCTCTTTCCAGGGGTTGCCTCTTTTGAGGCTTTGAGCTCAATAAGAACAGAGGCAGAAGCTGCAGACTGAGGTTTCCCCCACGTGGGGACAGGCGCTGCTGCCTCGCGGGAGCCCTTGGGTAACGCGACCCAGCGAGCATGGCCATCTCCATGTGCAAAATGTAGCCTCCGAAAAATCTTGCCTTTGGGTTGGACTCTGACTCAATGTCCAGGCCCATTATTCAAAAGACACCCAACTGTGCAGTTTGTGACCTAATATGAGGTGCCGAACAACAAAATGCAATGGAATAATCTAATGCTAAGTAACAAGGTCTCGGCTCAGGAAGACTGGATGTGAGTCATCCTCTAATTAAAAGTTGTGTGATCTCGTTCAAGGTAAGAAGCTTTGTGTGGCCTGGTGTTAAAGCTCTCTACTAGGGCGGAAAGCTGAGGCAAGACTTTGACAAGGAAGAACCTAGACAGAATAGGAGCGGAGAAAAGGAACACAGGGAGGGTCTCGGAGCAAGAGTCAGGGCATAGAAGAGGGGTCCTGCCCACCTTAAAATCAAGGAAAGAGAGACAAGGGGCCTGATCCTCTACTCTGCCTGACACTCATTCCTTCCCTGGAAGGTTTTGGGGTTTTAGGGGCTGGGTGCTTTGTGGGCTCAGACACACAAGGTGACGGGCCAGGGGCAAGTCTAAGTGGCTTCCATTCTAGATGCCTGGACAACCCAGAGCAAGGCTCAGAGGAAGAGAAAAAGGGTTCAAGTTGACCAGTGAACATCTAATAAAATTCCTCAAAGAGAGCAAGCTTCCCATGGCCAGACCCTGCAGGCATAAACAGTACTTATTTTGAGAATTCAGCTATTTCTTTTAATTCCCCAGAATTTAACAACGAATGAGAGAAAAATACCAGAGCTTCAAAAGTTGACGCAGACTTCTTCCGAATAACTGACTTTAGGGTTACAGTATCGGACAGTCCATCAAAACCCGAGGTGCAAAGGACACTGAGCCGAGGCTGCCTGGAGTGGGTGGAAACTGAAACGAATGGGGGAAGGAGAAGATCCAGGTCTCCCGTAAACCCGCGGCTGGCTCCCTCCTACTGCACGGGCATATTTTTACAAGACAGGATTTCTTACTCTTGGAACCTTGGCTAGTCTCCCTTTCCTTGGGTTTCCCGGGAGTTCTTAGAAGCACATGCATCTGTTCACATGCCCAGAGTCCCGGAATGGGCCTCCTTCATCTGGGAGGCCAACCTCTTTGACCCAAGGGAAGCTCAGAGAAGGAAGGAGGGAGAGAACCAAGAAGCCAGAGCAGCTGAGGAGGCAGTTTGCTTAAATTACCATCCTGGGATGGAATCCTGGCTGTTGACCAAGGGCTTTTGGGGGCATTCAGGGTGGGTCAGATGATGCATTTCAAAGTGAAACAAGTGTTTTCAAGGCTATGTGCATCCCTTCAGCTCCCCTTGGGTTTTCCTACTGAATCTTTGTTTTTTCCAAAAGAAAAAGCAGCAGGAAAACGCTGCTTAGGGAAAAGACGTGCCCAGGGCTGTTCTTTCAAGGACACTTGGACCTATTAGAAGGCACCTGGAGTGTGTGTCCTATTCCGTCTATCTGTGACTGTGAGGAGGTTGGCAACTGGCAATTTCCTTCTCCGTCTTGGGGATGGAGACAAATGGGACGAACCCCACCTTCAGGAAGACAAACAAGGACAGTCCCTTCATCCCCGTGTCCCCAGGAACACGCACGAGGAGAAGAAAACACAGGACACAAGGAGCAACCGTGTCAGGAGGTTAAGAGGCCAACGTGTTTTACACAAGACAAAGAAAACCAAAGTTAAGAAATGCTGAAGGAGCCAGACCACCTCGCCCAGAAACCCTACAGCCAGGTTCTGCACAAACTGCAGGGTAGAAAGAGAACGGACTCCAAGCCAGGTTATAGGCCATGTGTCTCGGACAAGCTGTTGGATTTCCCAGGGCCTCAGTTTCCTCACGTGTAAAATAAGGGGGAAGGGGGACGCCTGGGTGGCTCAGCGGTTGTGCACATCTGCCTTCGGCACAGGGCGTGATCCTGGAGTGCCAGGATCGAGTCCCACACATCAGGCTTCCTGCATGGAGCCTAGCCTGCTCCTTTCTGTCTCTCTCATGAACAAATAAATAAAATCTTTATGGAATCCTTCCCTTTTATTATTTTTTTAAAAATATTTTATTGGGCAGCCCCGGTGGCGCAGCGGTTTAGCGCCACCTGCAGCCTGGGGTGTGATCCTGGAGACCTGGGATCGAGTCCCACATCGGGTTTCCAGTATGGAGCCTGCTTCTCCCTCTGCCTGTGTCTCTGCCTCTCTATGTGTCTATGAATAAATAAATAAAATCTTAAAAAAATAAAATAAGAATATTTTATTTATTTATTTATTTGTGAGAGACACAGGCCGAGGGAGAAGCAGGCTCCATGCAGGGAGCCTGATGCAGGACTTGATCCCGGAAGCCCAGGATGACGCCCAGAGCCGAAGGCAGATGCTCAACCGCTGAGCCACCCAGGCATCCCCCCTCCCCCCGCCTCCCCTCCTCTTAAGAACATCAGAGGTCCCAGGGGTTTGACCAAGACTGTTGCACTTCACTGATCTGAAGGCCACAGACTTCCTTCAGATTGATCAAGTATAATTCTTGTCTTATCTGCAGATGCTGCTGCTATTTTACATTTTTAAAGGGCGCTACCTAGTAGTTATGACCACAATTTGTATTATTTGTACTGCAATCCGCCACCAAAATAGAGCTCAACAGCTGATGCAACCAACGCAATATTCGACCTTCTTTCCATTGCAAGGGCTTCTCTCTTTTTTTTAAAAAGTATGTACATGCACTAAATATAAATGTATACCATGCCTCCCAACCTCGGGCCGGGCAACGAGACCAATGACACGAGACTCTGGACACTTTCTGCTTCTCAGAAGACAGTAAACTGCACAGTTGAGCGCCTCAGAAGGCTTCTGGTTCAGGTGGCTTAATGAGCTGTTGTTTCCAACTCTTCAGTAAAGCACGCCTTTCCCCTCAGCACCTGCTAGACCCACAGACCTATGGCCAACCCTTTTTCCTTCAGTAAACAGGGCGTTGTCACCCATTTTGTCAGCAAGTCTTTGGGAACAGGTAGCAACGCTAGCTCACCTGCCCTAAAGGCCTACAGAGGTTCCAGGTGTCCTCTTCTAAAAAGGCAAGAAATCAGCCAGACATGGGCTCTTGCGTGGCCCCAGCAGGCAGGCCGTGTAGGTCTAAGAGGCGGCTGCAGGAGCGGGGGAAAGACAGGACTCTGTCCTCAGACTCGAGGACATTCTCCTCTCTGGGACCCAGAGGATAAAGTGGGCATTCTTTCATTGTGAAGAAACAAAACAAAATTCCCACTCATTGAAAAAAATAGTCTTTATGTCTCTAAATTCTGAAGTTAGGTGAAATTTTACTGTGAAAGGACTCTGATACACCCACAGCTTGGCTTCGCTGGAAGGGCTGAGGGGCTGGGAGCAGGGAGGCGGGGCTTCAGGGAACCCTGAACAGGTATGAGCTCTGTATGAAGGAGTCAAACGGACAGAACAGTATCCTGCTAGCCTGGCCTAAAGAGATGAGATGCGATGCATATAAATGAAGAAAGATGCAAGTGGGAGGGCTACCAAGTGCCTTTGGGCTTCCTGAGTGGAGAGCATTGCCAAGCTTTTGTCTGAGCCCTAGACATAGTAATTGCTTTAATTTAGCCACCTAGGTATCAGGCGTTGAATAAAAAAAGATCCTCCCCTTCCTAGGCAATGTGAGATTGATAGTTACTGTCATTTAGAAGATAAACCAGCTCCCACCCATCTTTCGGAGACCTTCCAGCCACCCTGCGCAGTGCTGGGTCTCAGCCAGTAGCAGTTACGGGACCTGCTTCCTGGTGTCGACCACAAAGCCTATGGCGGCCCCTCCCAAAACATTTTTGCTTTTCTTACTAAACCACCAGAGACCAGTTTCACTAGCTGAACTCCGTAGCAGTAGCCTACGTTTTTCAACCTACTTTCTCTTTTATGTCGCCTCTCCGCCATCCTACTCAGCCCAATCCCTGGACTCCAGAGGCGGAGGCAACAGGAAACAGCTCTGAGCAACTGGTCATCTACAATGAGACTGAGGCTTCCAAGCCGGGCCAAGGCGGACCTCGGGCCGCCGCCGAAGCTGAAGTAGTTTTGAGCCGAGGTGCTAGTTGAAGAGGCCATCGTTCAGGAAGCTGCTCTGCAAGTAGGGGATCTGGTATATCTAGTAAGAACAATTTATTGAAACTTAGTGAACAAACACTTCCTTTTCTTAAAATTCTCTGAAAGGCGGCAAGCAGATGTGAAGTTTGTATTCTGGGTGGGCAGAGTATGGAACTGAGTCACACTGAGCCTTGGTGATTTTATCTGCAGAAACGGAAGTGTCAGTATGTCCCTCACAGGGTGGCTGCGAGGACCAAGTACAGTCACGTATGTGGGAAGTGCAGGGCAAGGTGCCAGGGGTAGCTCCACACCCGCAGTGCCTTGCCTTCCCTGGGCCAGCAGATAGAGGCTCAAAGGAAATACATTCACCTTTAGAAGGGTTTTTGTTTTTTTTTTTTTGTTTTCTTGAAGATTTTACTTATTCATGAGAGACAGAGAGAGAGACAGAGAGAGAGAGAGAGAGAGAGAGAGAGAGAGGCAGAGACACAGGCAGAGGGAGAAGCAGGCTCCATGCAGGGAGCCCGACGTGGGACTCGATCTCGGGTCTCCAAGACCACACCCTGGGCCGAAGGCAGGTGCTAAACCACTGAACCACTCGGGCTTCCCCACCTTTTAAAGGGTTTAGGTCCAAAGGATCAGTGACTCACAGTTAACTACTCGCAGAACCAAGTCTGGAATAAAGGCCTCTCCTTAGCTTCCAAACTCCACACACTCAGGGGTCACACACCACTTTGCAGAAAATCAGTAAACGAACCCCACTTACTACCAAATCGGTAGGTTTACCTTCAGTTTTAATGTCAGGATGGATTAGCTGGGAAAAAACTTTAAGAAAAAGGAAACACAGCATGCTGCAGTCTTCTGCTTCTGTAACTGAAAACTTAATTACAAAACACAATGAATTCATTTTTTTTCCTACTAAAATCAAGAATGAGGGACGCCAGGGTGGCTCAGCGGTTTAGTGCCTGCCTTCATGCCCAGGGCGTGATCCCAGGAGTCCCACGTCGGGCTCTCTGCATGCAGCCTGCTTCTCCCTCTGCCTGTATCTCTGCCTCTCTCTCTCTCTCTCTCAATCTGTCTCTCAGAAATAAATAAATAAAATCTTTTAAAAAACCCCAAAAAGAATGAAAACAAGCACAACTTGCAAATACTCAAAAGCCCATCTAGGACAATAAAACAAATTGCTTCTTAGTACTTTGGTTTCAAACGTTTGCTCTAGCCATGGTTTATAAAACACCTGGGGTGGATGGGAGGCGCCTGGGATGTCATTAGGGACAACTGCTCTGAATAGCCAGAAAGTAATAAAATGCAGCTTGTAGTAAACAGGATGTCAAGGGTTCAGGCATAGGGCATGAGGAAGGACCAAGTTTTCCAGTCTAGGCAAAACATGGCTGGAAGCGGACGATGTTGTAAAAGCCGTGACTTTTTTCCTATGTGAAGGAGGGCTGCCTGCCTAAAGTATGATGAAATGCCAAACGTAATCCAAATACCAGCCTTCTTCAACCGGCTTCTAGGAGAGATGTTAGACCCACGCACAGTGACGCGGATTATTCTTCCCAATTCTGCAAAGGATGGAACACAGGTTAGTACCATTCTAGGTACACGGGAGAGTAGTGATCTCATTACATAGGACGGATGCCTTGAGGCACAAGGCTTAATTAGGAATTGCTACTGAGAAGGGCTGCCCGAATCCAGAAACAATACTCGGGTGGTGGTAGTAAAAACCTAGAAGGCAGGGGAAAAAACAAAATCGAGACCTTACATACGGTAGGCTTTCCTACGGTCAAGCTTTGAGGTGCTATTTTGGGGGACCGCTGGGCTCCAAGTCTGTCACATGAATGGGCCACACAGGGCACCGCTCATATATTTATCCTCTTTTTTTTCTCCCCTTTCCAATTTGGGTCCAAGAGAACCCTAAAATATAACGCCTGTATTTGGCTGTTGTCTAAAAAATAGAACAGCTGAAATATCATAAATATAATTGTTCAGCAGAGGAAGAGCAAAATAGTGGTGAGCTGGAAAGGCTGGGGGGTGGCGTGCACGGCTCCTGTGCCATGAGCAGGCCGCGGGGTCTTCGGCAAGTCACCCGGTGGACTCTGAGCTGCTTCCACGGCCCAGGCCGTAAAATGAGGCGAAGCCTACTTCATCTGCCAGAAGGAAGCAGGCTGGCTCATGTGATAGGAACTCCAAATCCCTTCCAATTCTGAGACCTGTAATTCTAAGGAGTTGGCATGTCTACCGCTAACCTCGCCTGCCCGCAAGCCAAACATTTCCAGCTAATTATTTGCACGGTGGACATACTGCTTCCCAGCACCAGGCGGAGAAAGCAGAGCGAAGAGTACCTCCAGCTCCAGCCGCAGACCTCAAGGTCTGCTGCATCTCTTTAGGTCTTTAAAGCCTTGACGAGGGGTAACCAGGATCGCTGGAACTTCTCGATTCTGCTTTCTCCCTTGACCTCCTGGCCCCCGTGCTGAGAAAACCCTGGCATTCTTTTTTTTTTTTTTGAATCAATATACATTTATCATTTAATATCATCAATAGTAGTTTTGCTCCTCCCTATCTCTGCTTGTGCACCAGAGAAATACACTTCCTTTTTTTTTTTACATTTATCTATTTATGATAGTCACACAGAGAGAGAGAGAGAGGCGCAGAGACACAGGCAGAGGGAGAAGCAGGCTCCATGCACCGGGAGCCCGACATG
Organism: Nyctereutes procyonoides; assembly: GCF_905146905.1. Lineage (NCBI taxonomy): Eukaryota > Metazoa > Chordata > Mammalia > Carnivora > Canidae > Nyctereutes > Nyctereutes procyonoides. Next base: position 65,804,827 of record NW_026575049.1, read on the forward strand.
GGATTCGATCCCAGGTCTCAGGGATCACGCCCTGGGCCAAAGGCGGGCGCCAAACCGCTGCGCCACCCAGGGATCCCTCACCCACGTTTTGATAAATAAAAGTACTTATTTCTGTTAGGTATATATCTAAGAGTGGTACTCTTGGAACATACGATACTTATTATTTTAGAATTAGTAGATACTACCTAATTTTCCGAAGTTATTGTATCAATTTATATTCCCACAAAAAATTTAAGGGAATTCCATTTGTTTCACATTCTCACAAACAATTGGTATCGTCCTTTTAATTTTAGCCATTCTGATGAAGGTGTAGCAATATTTTATTATGATTTTTGTACACATTTCCCTTTTGACTGAGCACCGTTTTATTTTTTTTTTTAATTTTTATTTATTTATGTATGATAGTCACAGAGAGAGGCACAGACACAGGCAGAGGGAGAAGCAGGCTCCATGCACCGGGAACCCGATATGGGATTCGATCCCGGGTCTCCAGGATCGCGCCCTGAGCCAAAGGCAGGCGCCAAACCGCTGCACCACCCAGGGATCCCGAAAAATACACTTCCAATTCAAATTCTCGTGGCTCCTTCTTCTCTCCCTGTTTTTGTTTTCTTTTAAAGATGTATTTATTTATTTGAGAGAGAGAGAGAACAGGAGAAGGGGCAGAGGGAGAGGGAAAGAATCTCAAGCAGATTCCCTGCAGAGCGGAGAGCTGCTGGCAGGGCTCGATCTCTTGACCCGGAGACCATGACCTGAGCCAAAATCAAGAGTCAGGCTCTTAACCGACTGAGCCACCCAGATGCCCCTCCACTGTTTTTAATGCTGTGTGGTTGGTTATATAGGATTTTTTCCTGATTTGCAGAGTTAGTTATTCAGGACTTCTTATTATGGAAGATGAAGACTTAGCTATTTTATACACCCCCAAGTATCTGTCTATAAAGCAAATATTTCCCTAATCCTCCAGCTTTAGAGCCAGAATCCAGCCACTCAGCACAATGACAGCTGAAGCAGGGACAACACTTGACTGCAGATTCTAGATTAGCCTGCTCTAGAAGTATGTGTCCATATACACTACAGCTGCGTTCTCCCCAGATCACATTAAAATTATCCTTATCTATGAAGATGCTAGTAACAATTAAAAAATAATCTTAGATTCTGGCAGCAGTAAATAAACCACTGGGTTTTATGGACCCAACCCTATGAAATAGGATTTGGGAAAATTCTTCATTAAATGGCCATAAAACACAGAGCGGTTCTATACAGTCCATTGTTTCTACTTCTCCTCTTCTCCCCCCCACCCCAAACCCCTTTTCTTGTACGTTTCAAATCCTCTGGCCTCGGAGTCCTCAACTCTGGGAAGCTGGGAGGAAGTGAGTCCTAAGCTGGGGACCAAAGCAGCTCAGCCTATCCAGGGAGCTAAAGTGTTCCTATCTCAGGCCGACAACGGGCCTCCTCCGTGAGATACGCCAAAGCACATGTCTTTTCTGCAGGACAAAAGCACAAGAGCGGGAACAGACTTGAGGGTCTCTCCATTCCATCTCCCCAGCCCTGAAATGAAAGAAACTAGAAGCTGTCGGTCAGAGGCACCAACAAGAGTACGCCAACCCTTAGCAATGCCAAAAAATACTGTTAAACAGAATGCTAACCTGTTGTTGTTGTTTTATATTTTTTGCATTACTCATCTTCCAAATTTTACCAAATGGCTGAGACCTGATACCTGCATATGTAATGCCAGGCACACCCTTGCCACGTAAGTATTTGTGTTCACCTGTGCCAGTCACTATGACTGAGGTCCCCATGAGCAGAGGGCCCGGGGTGAGACCGTGTTGCAAGGGGGAAAGAGTCAACGGAAGGGCAAGAAGCCTCAGGAGCAGTCAAAAGCTTCAAGGGACTGACAATGCTAGTTGTTCAGCTCCTCTTTGTAGACACAGCAGAAAACACAGATAGAAAAACAGGACACAAAGCTACCAAGAATCCCTGAAAAATCACCCAACTTTGCAGGGCCTCCCAGGATAACAATAAGGCAAGGACGCCTGAGTGGCTCAGCAGCTGAGCGTCTGCCTTCGGCTCAGGGTGTGATCCTAGAGTCCCGGGATCGAGTCCCGCATTGGGCTCCCTCCATGCAGCCTGCGTCTCCCTCTGCCTCCCCCTCTCTCTGTGACTCTCATGAATAAATAAATAACATCTTAAAAAAAGGCAAATGAATAAAATACGTAAACCTCTGACTGTTACACACTGTATCTGAGGTTCAGATCACCTGTTTATAGAGAACTTTTAGACCAAAGCTTTATAGGATTGCTGAGACTATAGTGGTGAATATCCTGCTTCTAATTAGATAACGATTCAGTCATTCAGCAAATAAAAAATTTAAAAACAGAAAAAGGGCAGGCTGTCAAGTGGCAGGACAGGAATCACCATCTGAGTGCTTTGGAATTTTAAAGGAGACCAAACAACTGTAACTGATGGGAGGGAGAACTATTAGGACGCAAGAATGAATCAACAGCCCAAACTCAGAAGAAAATCAGAACGGCCACTCATCGGGAGCCTCTGCTGGTGGCTCTGGCAGGAAGCACGTGGACATAGAGCGGGCTGGTGGCATTGGACAGAACGGACAGGCATGGGGACACGGCGGGGGCGACGGCAGGTGGCCGCGGAAGCACGGAGCCTGCACGCGCGTGTGTGTACGTGCGCGCGCGCGCTCATCCACACACCAAGCGGGGCACTGATGTTCCTCTGAGGAATCACAGCCTGGTTTCACAATCCTGAGGAGTCAGGAGGACTCCTGGTTTGGGGGATCAGCAGGAGGGCTGGGAAAGTGTGAGCAGGGACAGCCCGCGCTCGGTGAGCGCCCAACAGCTCCAGGGGAAGTTGGGGTGTTTCTTCCTCCACTGCTTCCCACCGCAGAACACACATCAACATACTGTCCGCAACGTCCTGTGCTCCTTCCTGCCCCAAGGAATCCCCTGAAGCAGACGGAACCCCCTGGTGCTTGTGGCAAAGACAGACCCCCCGTACCCCCATTCCTCAAGTTTCAACCTTACACACACTGTTCTCCCAGAAAACCCTCATAATCCTGGTCCATCGTGTTGTTCAGAAGGTCTTCTCGCTGTTTATACTCTATCCGTACTGCATGAGCCCCAAGTTCTCAGTATCTGTCCCATCAAGAAGTTTTAGACGACAAGAAGCTTCGGGAAGCCGTGGACGGTGCAGGAGTCCGTGGGGGCGCTCCCTGGGGGGCTCCGACACCTCACATCAGGTGACCCTCCCATCCTCCCGGTCAAAGGCCTAGGCCAGGCCTGCTTGGGGGAGGGAGGTGCTATTGTTAATAGGTCCTTGTTTGTCAACAGATGCTACAGAGGCAAACAGACTTCAAGGTCCACCGGGAGGCAATTAAGCGCGGCTCCTGGGGGCCCGCGGGTGTCTGGAACCAGGGGCTCCGCACACTCGCTCTGGACCCGGACCCGGAGGGCCCCGGCCTCCATCACCCTCTCCCTCCCGCCCCGCGCCGGTCTATAAATCACTCCTGGCAGGTAGCTGGGAAGCAGCTGCGAGGGACAGTTCTGCTCTGGAGCACAGGAAGCCACCTTTTAACCCGCCTGCTGTTGTTTGTCTCTCGAAAAACGTGACAAAGGAACAGATGTAAGCAACATGCCAACTGCTGAGGGGATCTGCGGGGCGCTGGAGGAAGCCTGCTCGGGCCACCTCGCACCAGCCGCTCAATGGGAACGCGGGAGCTCGGCTCCTGACGCCTCCATGCACGCGCTGTTCACGCCAGGCTGGGCTCCGTGGCCCTCAGGCAGCTCGCCACCGTGTCCCCTGCCAGCGAGGAGGCCCCTTCCCGAGCTCGGTTCAAATGCCTCCCCCCAGGTCTGGGTTGGCCTCCGTCCTAGAGGTGGAGGTGGAGCACCTAGAGGTGGAGCACCTAGAGGTGGAGCACCTTAGAGGTGGAGCACTCTGGGCCTCGTACCCTGGGCCTTGCACCGGGGCCTTTCCCCCAGCCTCCCGTGGGTCACTCTCTGCTCTGTGCAGACCATCCTGTTACCTCCACGAGGGCTCAAGGCACGGGTTACACGCCTCTATATTCCCAAAGTCGCATTTTTCAAATCCCTGGTTCCGTGATGAGCGCACCGGGAAACACCTTCAAAGGGCTGAGGCCAATATTTAAAAATACGAAATAAAAACAGCTTATGAAAGATACTTGGGGTAAGTGAGGAACTAGTGGGGAAATCTTAGATGATATAAGATTCCTATTAACCTTCCTAGGTTACAGTCATGATGTCGTGCTTCGTAAGAGAATGCCTTATTTCTAGGAGATGCATGCAGAAGTATTAAAAGAATTAAAGCACTGAGGTTGAACTCGTTTTCAAGTGGATCTGCAAAAACGAGAACGAAAAACAAAAACTGAAACCATGTGTGTGTGCATGGGTAAGTACACACAAGCACAGGGAGAGCAAATGGGAGAAAATGTTTCCACCGCTGAATCTAGGTGTTCACTGAGTTGTTCTTTGAATTTTCCTGCAGTGCTTTAAAAGTCTCGTAATAGAAAGTGGAAGTAAATGAAATGGAAGAGGAAAAAAAAATGAGAATGCAGAACATGAAGTATGATCTGGTTTCAGGTGTCTACGTGTGTGTGTCCTGGGCTATAATGTAAATATTTCTTACTAGTGGGTCAAGGAGAAGAGTTTGAAAATGCTGCCCTACAGCGTCCTCGCCGCGCCCACTGCGGGTGTGCAATGAACTATTTGTTAATTAAATTCTAGAAGCACAAGACTTTAATGAAGAAGCAAGCTGAGGAGTCATTTGGTTTCCAGTCATATCCCATTAACTCAAGCTGTGTCAAAACATCCAAGCCTTTTCCTGCCTTAGCATACCTGGGCCTAACCTCAACTCAGCCTTCAGGCTGTTCTTATCGGACATTTAATTACTCATCAGAAAGGCTATTCTGGGCTTTCCCCTCAGATGCCAGGGAGGGGGCTGTTTAAACAGAAGACTGCGTTGGGTGACCAGGTGTCCCGCAGTTTGCCTTGATTTGAAGTGTCTTGCACACTAGGGAAGACCATGGACAGATGAGGGAGAGCAGATGCTGCTGTGCCACGTGGCTAACGGGACCACGGCAACATGGGCTCGGCTAGCAGAGCAAAAATCGGGACAAGACGGAGATCTCCCCCGTTGGCATCCCAACGGCAACAGCAAATGCCGAACTCCAAAGTGTCTCTCACACCCTTTAACAAAACCCCTCTCTGACTATTCACCAACTAATCCAGGAAGCAAAGGACAAAGGGAACTTACTGTAAAAACGTCATCATCGCCAAGCTCAGCTTCGTTATGGATGGTGGAAGATGATGTGGTTGAACCTAAAAAGATAAAAAAAAAAAAAAAATAAAATAAAAAAAGAAAGAAAGAAAAAAGAAAAGAAAAAATACAGTAGAACGCATTTCTGAGGATAAGTCAAAGCCAATCATTAAAAAAAAAAAAAAAGGTATTTTAATGAAACCACACTCTGTTCCTTTTGAATATGAATCATCAGTAGACACACATGACCTGGGAATTAAACGTTTTTCATTCACTCTTCTTTAATAGACTCTAGCTAGAACGTTCCGGAAATCACACCTTGCCGACTGTAGCTCTCAGTTTATCCCTCAAACTTCTGCAGGGGCCACTGGCAAAGCAGCACCCAGAGAGGCACCTCGAGTGGGCAGGGGAGCCAGCCCGCTGCTCCGAAGCACAGTAGCCCCCCAGCTGGGACCCGCCACAGTCTCCCCGTCGCCTGGACTTAGCTTTTTGGTCTTTTCTTCTGCCAACAAGAAGGGCTGACTGGACAGTCACGACTCTTGCTCTGGAATTCGACACTGGACTCAAAAACCCAGACGGTGGGAGATGCCTTCTGAGCTGACACCCACACAAAGAGGTTCTCTCTCACAATGTTGGGGCATCGGTGAGTTTCCTATTTCTGCAGGCTGGAAATCTGGGCTCATGCCAGAAAACCCCATTTATTCTATCATGGAATGATCTGGGCATTTAGGGTATTTACTTGTCCATCTCCTTCTTCACTCCAGTATGCAGATCCATATAACTTTTCTCTCTTCCCCTAACAGTACCCAATACCGTGTGGACCAGCTTAACAGACACTGTTAGTGGCCAAAAGGAAAAACATATTAAAACCTGCCCAAGTGATAGGTATACCGAAAAGGAAATTTCTTCTCTATCTCCTTTTCTTGGTTAGGTCTTTCAAAACGTGCATCTGGAAAATATTTTGCTATTCCATACAACTGGAATTAGAAGAATTGCTCAGAAAGGGATGCGAACGATTTAAATTTCTAACAAAGAGGTTGCAGGAGAAAAAATAAGTCCCCTGTGCAATTACTACTGATCTTTCAGGAGTTTTCCCTACTTGTTCAATTCTTCCAGTCGACTGGCATTTGCGGAAAGTCTCACAGAAAACCGCTAGGTAGGGCATATACAGAGAAAAAAAATGACAAGTGAGAGAATCAAATTTGTGTGTCGCTTCAGTGAATGGCATACAGCACAATTCCATCAATAACATGGGAGCTGTTTTCTCTGTAAACGTCTAAAAGCTACGTTGAGTAACATTTTAAACATTTGCCACCTTATGTCAGACCCATCGTGTGAACTCTGGTCTTTACTGCCTTTCTGGCCATCACATGGTTGTAGCCAAGAGGGTCGTGTTCTAGCTAGAACTCTCTTACTACCGATGTTAAGCGAATCTTCTTTACAAGATTTGCTTTTTTTGCTCTCACCTCGAATCCACAAAGGAGAAAATGCCATCCGAACACTTCAATTCTTAAACAAATGCGGCACACGTTCTTCTGTAATTAACCTCTCCGAATTCTGAATTCGGCTTTCGCGTGCCTTGCTTATTTCTTTCTTCAACAGGGTCCTGGCCATGGCACTTTCCATTCTCTGAATGGATAACTGAACGTGGTGAAGTGCAGACTCCAGGAAGGCCCACGAGAACTGACTGCCCAAGAGCCTTCCAGGCCACAGTCAAATGCGATGTCTACTACCCACTCACCCACAGACTTAAGGCCTAGACCAAGCCAGGGCTCCAGGAGTCACAGATCGCCTTCCTTTTCGGTGCCAGCCAAACACCCTGGGCTCTCATTACAGGAAGGCAGTGGGAAGACCTGGCACCTTCTGGGCCCATCAGAATCCATTCTCCATTTCTGAGCCCACATGGACCAGACCAAAGCCATTTCAATAGTCAGAGAAAGGTGACATCTGTCAAGCCATTGACATGCAAGTCCAGAACTTAGCTTTTCAGAGCAGAGTCTACAAACCAAATGGGATCACCCCTTACTCTGAAACCCATCTCCTTTCCCCCTATACACTGTCACTTTGCAATTGTTCTCTGTGGAGGTTCCTGAAGTTTTGGCATCTACTGACCTAGCCTCCAGGGCTCCCCCAAATAAAGCACAAAGATAGGATGGCAGACAACTGGAATAAAAAAAGACCTTGGAACATTCCCATTGTCCCCTTAAGAACACAGTGACAAAATCCAGTACCTTCTATGAGGTCTTCGATTGCTTTCCTCACTCCCCTGTCAAAGGCTCGAGCATCCGCAGGGCTTTGGAAAGTAAGTCCAAACTTCCTATTGTCGACCTTCCAGTGATGAAAGGTTGGGTTGGCTTTGGTGTAGACCAAGTCCTTTCTTACATAGCATTCCAATACCACCTGAAGGATCAAAACGCACAGGCTGGTTACTTGTGAAGCAGACACGACGGTGTCTGGTTACAAAAACCCAACTAGGAACCATTCATCGTTGCTGGCAACAAACGAAAACCCTCCAATCCCTGCCTTCTCTCATCTGTGAATCTCTCCATCTTGAAAGAAGCTTTTGTTGCCTCGTGGACCATCTGCTCTTTGCTGATGGTCCCCCACCCCGTTCGCCTTTGGTAAGCCTCACTGTACCACTTAACGTCCTAATTCTCCATCATTTTAATTCCTCCTGCCCCTGATTGTGGGGGGCACTACGCCAAGGCCCAGCGCTTGGGGCCTTTGCTCCTGTTTCAGGTCTACTACTTCTATGTCAGGGCCTTTGTATTCATGGCTCTCAATCTTCCCTCTTCTGTCCCGATGGGTGTTTCCCAGTGACTTCACATGCAACATGTTGAAAAAATTAACCTGTTCTGAAATTTCTGCCAACTTCCCATATTTAGCAATGCTGACCTTTCTCTGTTCACGCTCTCCATCTCAAAATCTCCACGCCTGTCTCCGTCTCTTCTGCTTTCTCTATCTCCTGTATTACTGACCACTAAGGTCCACATCCTTTTTACTTTATCTTGTGTATCAACCTCATTTCAGTTGCTCCCACCCTGTAAACTTTGATCTGCATTATTCCAACAATCACATTTCTAGTGATCTAGTCCCAGAAATGCCTTTTACGAAAGCTGTGACCTGGAGCTAATTGTTTCAGACCCTTGATTTTCTTTTTTTTTTTTTTTATCTTTAAAATGGAAATAATGCCAATGCTATCAACGAGAGAACACAGACACCAACATGCTTGGAAAACACCAAATGAGAAACTTAACAGGGTCACACTCGTTTCCCAGGATATTCCCACCATCACATTTTACTCTTTTATTTATTCCAGTTCTTCCTGTGACCTTCACAATTTGGTACTTGATTTCACAGTATTTTCTAACAGTTTCATGTGCATTAGCCTTGTGCCCTTAACCAAGCTGTAAAAGATCAAGATGCATTACAAAATAACTCCATGTCCAGCACAGTGCTGTTGCTGATAAAGACACCAGAGTTTAATATTATATAATAAAAGAAGCAGTGCCGTCATGTAAATGTAAACTTCATTCTTTATTCACACACACACACACACACACACACACACACACACACACCCAAAATAGGGACAGTATTTACTCCTACGGCTTCATTAGGTATACTAAAATGATTTTGCTAAGTTTTAATAGCTTTGATCTTGTTCTGGCAAAGCTCCACATTTAACAAAATCAGATCTTATTAATTTTAGACTAAGCAGAGGGAAAGAGTAAAAGCCCTGCCTAAATTAGTATAAGTTCAAATTAGAGAGTAACTTTAAATGCAGACAAGTTTCAAGAATACATCTAAGCAAACAGAAATTAAGCGCTGCCTAATAAATGGTCCCCGACTTAATAAATAGATGAGTATAATGGTGACATTGGTATATCAAACGGAGATCCCAGCAGTTCACTTTATCACATTGTATTGAAAGAAGACAAAAGTCCCCTCACATAGTTCTATTTATGATTAAATTGCTTATTATGGCCATTTTTCTCTAAGAATAGTGCAATGATTAAATGTCAGCCCAGCCCCATTCCAAATTGGGGAAATTCAAATAACCAAGGCTTTAACCAACAAATGTTATCTATTTTAGAATTTAATAGTCTCAATTCAAAGTCTCAAAATAAACTTTTTGTAAAAAACAGACTTCCAGTTTCTCTCTATTTATTTTTAAAGTAAACTCTACCCCAACATGGGGCTCGAACTCATGACCCCGATGGGGTCAAGAGTCTCATGCTCTACTGACTGAACCAGCCAGGCACCCCTCTCCGTGTTTTTAGGGTGAAAAAACATTAGTCTTTGGTTGATGTTTTCCAGGTTTAAAATTCTCCCAGTGGTAAATTTTCTTAGAGAAGTTACAGAATTCTTAGAAAAGTTCGGCCATCTAAGATCAGTGAGGGCAAGGGGACCAAATACCCTCTCTTTATGTCCTTGTTAGAGGAAAGAACATCATTACCTATCTGTTTAGTGAGAAAAAGGAAAAAGTTCAGATGCTTTCACCTTCGCAGGTATGAACCCTCTAGTGGAGTTTGGCATTAACTCAAAACTTGACAGAGGCTTTAACAAGTTATCCTTTTAATCGAGATGCACGGGGAGAGAAAAGGGATTATAGATTCTCGCTGGGAGCTTTAAAAAAATCTATGAAATCCATGAGGGCTCCATGCTTGTTCCTCTCTCCCTCCAGAGCCGGCCACCGCCCGGGGGGACACAGGGCCAGGCCCCTTCCTGCCCCCTTCAGCGCCTTCTTTCTATGCACGGAAGCCTGCGCGTGAGCGACTTTAAACGCGGCCACACCTGTAACGGGCTCTGCCGCTTGCCTGTTACCTTCCTGGAGGACGCATCTTGGAGCTGGCACAGGGAAGCTCAGCGGGCCACGTTAGGATCGCCGGCCGGTCACTCCGGGGACAGCGCCGGAGCGAACATCCTCTCCACGTCCCCAGATCCTGTCCCGTGCGCTCCTGGGAGGACTGCCCTCTCCTACCCCCACTCGTGTCACGGGGTCCAGGACGGCAAAACTATTATTTTCACAGAGTAAAACCTTTTTTTTTTCTTGGCCTTTTCACTGTTAGCATTTCTGGCGAGGACGCGAAAGGCACAGCGAGTGGGGCGGCAGCGGCGCTGCATGGGCCAGGGCGGGGCAGCGAACTGGCGACCGCGGGGCTCGGCTCGGCCACTCGGCTCGGCCACTCGGGCCGGGTGAGGCCAGCTCACGTCGGCGTGTCCTCGACGAAGCAGTTAGCAGGTATTAAATCGTGACCCTTGAACTCGGCCTTTAGCCTGTGAGGCGAAACAGGAGGCGCACATAATGGGACTGTCCCCTCTGGCTCTGCATTCAGTGCGCCGGGCGGTGCTGCTCTGCTGAAGAGGAAGCAGGCAGGGCTCCAAGGATGCGGGGCGGGCGGGACGGGCGGGCGGGGCATTTCTCCCAGCTTGTCACGCCTGCTGCATATGGATGAAGACGGTCTCAAGGAAAGGTCCTTGTGCAACTGTTTCAGTGTGACCTGGACTAACTGCCTTCTTCATGGATCACCAGGTTTCCTTGAAAGAACCGCCGGCGGATGAACTACGGTTTACTCGGCCCCGGGGTCTGGCAGATACTTTCTTGAAAAGGAACACGGCGAGCCCGTCACTTCAAGGGAAACAACTGGAGGCATCTGTTGCCAATAAGAAAACCTGCACTTTCCAGTGAAATTAGAATTTTGGACAGCTTCCCAACATTTAACTTTTCTAATGATATATTAGTGGTGATGTTGAAAAATGTTGACTTTTTGATACTATAGATTAAATGTATCAACATCTGGAAGATCTGCGGCACTCAGTAAACCATTATTTTTCAAATGACATGACGTCACAAAATCAGGGATGAGTAAAAGGTCCACTCAAAGTGAAAGATAAACCAGTAGATTTTACTGTAACAGTATGAAAAGTTCATTAATGTGGATTCAGATCACACATCTCAGAAACTACTTACTCCAAGCCGAGTTTTGGTGTGGTATCCAAGTACATCTATATCTAATATCCTGAAAAGGCTATTAATAATTTTCTCCCTTTTTGAACTACTCATCTGTGTGAAGCTGGGTCTTCCTCATAAACTTCAACCAAAACAACAAACGGCAACAGCTTGAAAGCAGGAGTAGATCTCAGAATCCAGCAATTCCCTATTAAGTCAGATATTAAAAGAGATTCGCAGAAATATAAAGCGATGCTACTCTTTTCCTCCAATTGTTTTTATTCTGGAAAATAGTTATGTAGTGACTTGTAAGTAATTTTTAAAATTTAGGTTTTAATTTCTAATATGGTAAAAATAAGTAGCTGTAACTCAAAAAATGAAAGCCTTTTAGGGGCCTCAATACATTCTTAGAGTAGAAAGGGATCCTGGGACCAAAAAATGTTTGAGAAACTTTGCTTTCCTTAAATCTTTGTGTCTAAGTCTAACATTCTAGGATTGGGTTTAAATACGAAATGGCAGGTTAAAAAGTACATACATTTAAAATGAACATCCTGCCAAATTGTCGCCCAAAGAGCTCTACCAGCTGGAACTCCCACCCAACGTGCACGTATGCTCACAGATCTGCACATGTACAACGAGTGGAATGACCAACCTTTTAGATTGTGATTCATCTTCACAGGGTGGTTTCTCATGGGATGTAAGGAGTAAACTTCTCTACTTTATCTAAAATAATTCAACTCAGAAATTTTACATTTATGTATCATTTCTCAGGAAAACTTAATTGTCCCAGCTTAAAAAAAATTATCCATATAACCATTTCTGAATGAACGTCTGGAACACAGACTTTCCACACGGAAACAATGGTAGTTCTGTTCGCAGGCTTCAACTTATAATTCAAATAACAACAAGAACCAAAGTGCTAAATTCTAGAACTGCACTACGTTGGGAAAACTAGTGATAACGCTGTTTCTATCAGAAAAAGTCATTTCTGGTCCTAGTTGGAATACTACCAACTCTGATACTATCCATCCAAAAATGATCTCCACCCTCTCCTCACCATTCCACCACTTTGTGTGTGGGGGGGGAGGGGTCCTTCAACAACCTATGCCATCTGGAGGCTCCCATGTGGGGTTCATGCCCTCTAGTAGGCAGCTTGAAGGCCAAAGCTTGGAGGCCAACGGAGTCACCACAGCTCCAAAGGGTGTGTGTGTGTGTGTGTGTGTGTCGTGGGACAGGGCGGAGGGGAGCGGGGGTGTCAGAGTTAAGTACCACCAAGTAGAAGAGTCCAGAATTTCCCAGAGTGTAAGGGGTAGAGAGATGGAGAAGCACTGGGTATATGGGGGCGTGTGATTTCAGTGTGAGGGCACCTAAAAGTCTAGAAGTGTAGAGTCACAGAATATAAAAGGCACAGCAAGAGAAATGGAGTGACAGAGAAACATGACAGGGTGGGGAGGATGGGGGGATGAGGCACATAATCCTTGTACCACAGCAACAAATAATAGGAGTTGGTCCACAACCAGGACCGTCGTATTACCATGCAGAGTTAGTGTGAGGGCCCAGATTTTGGCCTTATAATGAAATGGTTTGTAATGTAGGCTCTGCTAATGACCACGTGCTTAAGACCAAGGAAATGGATCACTTCTTGGAGCCTTGAGTTTCCCCACTGCAAGGTGGAGTTAAAAAGTATCTTCCTCCTTCCGAACGTTACAGGAATTTAACTGAGGTTTTATTTTACATAAAGGGCCTTGACCAAAATGGTAAAAGTTTACAATTATTAGGTACAAGTCAGTGGTTACATCCAAGTTTATAATTATATTTCTAAAACAAAGGGGCTGGATGAGACAATCTAAAGGCCATGCTACGTTGACATATTCTCTGACAAACTGTGAAACTATCAAGAAAAAATAGATCTAAAAAGTCTTCGCTGCTCAGGCACGATAATTCGCTAACACAAAAGTAGTAATAAAAATAAAAAGGGAAGAAGTGGGGGAAAAATCCTATTATAATTTTTGTTGAAAAAGAACACCAAAACAAAATTTAAGTAACAAATTGCAGTAAATATGGCCAATGAAAAGGAGTATCTTTCTTATAGGAGAGGGCATGCGTAGCAAGGAGAAAAATAAGGCCCCCAACAGATAAATAAGCAAAGGACACGACAGATAATTCATAGCTGTTTAACAAGTAGAAAAACATCAATACCATTAGTGCTCAATGACATGATACCACTCTTACTCTGTCAAATTGGTCAAGACTTAAAATATAAGACCCTCCATGTGTTAAAGGAAATTCTCATCCATGCTGGTAGCAGTTTTTTGTACAAGTATCCAAAGCCATACAAATTTGACGCTCTGAATTATTCCAAGAAAATAGTAAATGTGGAGAATGCAGGCAGGTAATGCTGGGTGGGTGCCAGGGAGGAAAAGCACCTTAACAATGATAATAACCCTAAGGAGATGATCAAATAAACAATGTTGCATCAACCTGATACCAGCAACTAGAAAATTTGCTAAGGCAAAGCAAATGAGATACAAAATTGTTGGCAAGCTCCAGTCAGAGCTATGTAAAAATAAAAAATAAGCACATGGGGGAGAAACTACTAACGGCAGTTGTACACATGTGACTTTGGCTCAGTTTTAGGGTCAAAGTGACAGGTATCAAATACTGGTTCCAGGTCCTAAGGATGGGTCCCCCAAGAACAAGGGGAATTTCTGAATCTCAATTTTTTTCGCTTATAATTATCCAGGCTATTGTAAGGACACGGTGATGTCACCTAACTAAAGGGCTAGTGTTGTATTTAGCACATGGCAGATGTCAGCTAAATGGTAGTTATCTTACTTTCTTACTGGTAGTGTGGTCATATTGCCTTTATTGAGAATATATTGCAAATAAGGACGTTTTGATTATTTGACTAATGGGTAGGGAATTTCCTGAATGGACACCCTTCTTAAAATGAGCTTATGTTCTTCCTTTTAAACTTTCATTCATCTTCTTTCTGGAAACGAATCAAGTGTGAAAATAGCATTTCTGTTAATCTATATATAACATTTACAAATTGTCCTGTCTTATCTATTTGGTAACTTTTTTAAACAGAAAGAAGTGGTTGCAAAAGAAGATTACATTTGTACATTTAACACATAAAACTCAACAACACGCTCGCTGTCAAGGGTCTCAGACGTAACACGGACGTTTCCTGTGGTATCTTGCTATTTTCCCTGGTGAGATCCAATACGATCCTGCACGTTGTGAAGCAACAGTTGGCTTCTCAGTATAGACTCCAGGATCAAACAGGACAGAGAGGAGCAAAGTTCAGGTTCAAGGCCACCAATTAAAAATAGGCTTGGACATTCAATTTTTCTTCGCATCATAGATTTCTTCCTAAGTTAAACCTGGACACCCAAGTTCTTTCGTGGAACTGTAGGTTATGAACTACCAATGCTCCACTCGTGAAAGAGTAATGATCACTCTCCAAAGTATGTATTTAATGAGCACGTAGAATGATTAGAGATGTGTGATACCACTACTTTTATTCAAACATGTTTTATTCATTAGTGTATGAAACCAAAGCTACAGTATTTTTTCAATAAACAGTACTGACAAGTAACATGTCGGGTGACATTCGGCCTTCGCACCTGACCTTTTACCAGCCAAGCCTTGATGGCATGCTCCACGAAGAAACCCTACATTTAAAAAAACAAGAAAACAGACAAACAAAAAAAACACGAAGAAAAAAAACAAAAAACAAAAAAAACCCCGACCTCACAGCTCCCGACAGTGCGATTCAAAACAAAGAACACACTTTTGTTTTGAGTATCTCGTTACAGTGACAAAGACAGCGGAATTCATCAAAGACGCACAGAGACAGCCAAATACACGACTTCTAAGCACCTGCGGTGTCTGGAGTGTGGTAAAAAGTGCCTCCGCGGGAAGGCCAGGGTTAACGTTTTGCATCTGACATCAGCTCCAGAGCTCTAACTTCCGAAGAAGCTTTCACAACAGTTTGAAGTCAGAGAAATAAGGGGGTGGGGTGGAGGACACGGTGGGGGGGGGGGGGAGACAGTAACCACCACCACCAAAACCTACGAGAAGAGGGCTATGATTAAACATAAAGCAATCAGTCGTTTGCTGATTTAAAAACCCATGCGTTGCATGTCTGCCATTACCAGTTTGTCTTTCTGTCGTTCACCATGGATGAGAAAGCCGCTTCGTCCATTGCCTTCGGGGTGCATGACCTTACAGACCCCCACGCGACTGATCCCGCCTCCTTCCTGTGGGAACCATCCCCCGCTGGAGTCATCTCTGGTCATAACCACAGCCTTGACACGCACAATATAGCTGTCACTAAAACGACAACAAGAAGAACGGGGCATGACAATGGTCTGGCAGCTGCAGGACACGTTTCACAATGCAAGGGGACCACCAGCCAGCATGTTTCTGGACTCATCGAAAGAAAATCTATGCCTCGCAGCAACGGTAAAGGGTAGGTTCTCAATGTAAGGAGGGGGGGGACCCAACACTTAAACTAAACACACGGCAAATATACATTTTTAAAGACACCCAGTAATTCTTAAAAAAACTGTGAGTCTTTGAAGACATACGCAGGCATAACATTCTCTAGTTTCTGGGCTGTATTAATAAAATAAATGAGCTCATTGCTGTAATTTGTTATCTGTAAGTTAGGAAAGACAAACCTATTAAGAGGATATTACCATTTCAACCCTTAAAACTTAGTTTACAATGAATGGCCTAGGCTTAACATTTTTTAAAACTAATAATCTTTTGATTTAGCACAAGAACAGGATAATTCCCTTCCGAATCGCACATTCACCATGCAATCATGTATGTAGGTGGGAAAGCATTTCAGTCCCAATACCCTCTACACATGTGCTGCCTTCTGTTTATGATTTTATTTTTTCCAGTCTAAATTTCAATTTCGCAATAAGTTCTTTTGCACATTTGCCAAAAATCCTCTTTCTTCTCCAGAGACCAACTCTAGCTCTTTTCATTCTTCATTATTTTTGGGGAAACGCACTTGGGTGTCTCGGCAAGGCCCTTTAAATTCTCATTTGCTGTTTTCTTTCTTTGGACAGAATTCATTTTTTTACTCATTCAAACATATATTCACATCTTCTATATGCCAGGCACTGGGCCAGATTCTGGGGGAAATAACGATGCAGAGTAACACAGAAGGCCTTCTGTCCTCGGGACTGTGGGAAGACCCTCCGCCACCCCCCACGCCAGCCAGTGCCCGGCCACTGCCATCTCCAGTCTACCAGAGGCCACTGCCCTACACCCCTGCTCACCCAGCACTCACTCAGGTTTCCCGGGACTCCCTTGTGCCTCAACTTTTCCTGTGACTCTACTCCCCTCCACCATGCCTCCGTGCTCCCTGTTAACTCATCATTCCTTTCATTTTTAAAGCAGGTAAAATACATATGAGATAACATTTTACCTTTTAAGTGTGCGAGTCTGGGGCACCAAGTACACTGCCATTGCTCTGCAGTGTCACCACCACGGTCTCCAGAACGATGGTTTTCATATTCCCAAGCTGAACCTGCAGACCCATTCAACACTAACTCCCCGTACTTCCCCCACCCCGCCCAGCCCTGCAATCACCATTCTACTTTCTGTCTCTATGATTTTGACTGCTCTGGGTACCTCACAGAAGTTCCTTCCACTTTCTTAACCTGAATGGAAGCGTGTTCTAGGGCTGAGCTCCTGGGGCCCACGACTTGGGGCCACGGTCTCTCTCCTGCATCCCTCCATGCGAAGCCTAGAGGTGGGGCGAGGTGGGGCAGGGTAGCCCGGGCTACTGGTGTGCTCTCCAGTTCCTCTGAGACTCACAGGTCTGACCATGCCCCCAATACCCTCCTTTTCAATCTTCCACAGACCTCTGGGCCACATCCCTTCCCTCATTCCAGGAAGACATTTATTTACAAACTGTCCCTCCATCTCTCTACCATGATCCCTGCTGTGATTCTTGGTAATCTCCTTATTTACACAGAGGATCCGGACACAATTCTTTGGCTTCTTAGTTTCTGGAACTCTTCCTCAACGCCCTTGTCTTACCCCCAACCTATGTAACCCAAGCCCAGGTCACACAGCGACCTTGTCATTACCAGTCTCTGCATCATCCCCTTAACCTCAATTTCAAGCATCCTGCTCTCCAGCTACCACTTCCCAACTTCACAGCTCACTCCCTCCACATTCCTACAAGTCTTCACCCCACTGGGACCAACCATCTATCGCTCTGACCACGTCCCCCGACCCCATATCTTCATGTTCTCACTCGATTCACTGCTCAATTTATGTTCCATAATCTATCACAACACGCTTTTGTACAAAAACAACACATCGCCCTCTCTTTCTTCACTGTAATGCTTTGGTGAGACCCCAACCCTGGTGAAATTCCACCATCTACTTAACTCCATGCCCCACCCAGGCTGTTGAACACGACTTTGTTCATAGGTCTTAGTTTTATTTTATTTCTTTAAAAGATTTATTTATTTATTTATTTATTTATTTATTTATTTATTTATTTATTTATTCATTCATTCATTCATTCATTCATTCATTCATTCATGAGAGACACACAGAGAGAGGCAGAGACACAGGCAGAGGGAGAAGCAGGCTCCATGCAGCGATCCTGGCCAGAACTCCGGATCACGCCTGAGCTGAAGACAGACGTTCAACTGCTGGGCCACCCAGGTGTCCTTTTTTTTTGTTGCTGTTGTTGTTTAAGACAAAGGTCTAGTTTTAAAGTCACTAACCTCAAGTGGGCTCGTAAGTGCCCCCCAGCATGCTGATACATTTCCCTCATCTGTCCCCAAGAAGATCATTTCATAGGTCCTCCTAGCCTGTCCCTCTCGGATGGTGGATGAGCTTCCTTTAATTGCCCTGGGGAAATAAGCAAAGTCAGAAGGGACCTTGCACCTGTACCCACTATTACTCTGCACCAGTACTCTCTGCCTCTCTCCTTTAACTATGGCTAAACCATCCATAGCCCAAACTAGGGCCAACCAACCTACCTAAAATTCTTCTAGGGCCTAATAGTGCCCAAATTCACATTTCTACCCAGACCTCTTCCCTGAGCTTCAGGTCAGTAAAATCAACTGCCTAGGGCATCTGGCAGGCATCTCAAGCAACATGCTTCAGATTGAACTCTTAATTCTCAATACCTTTTTATTCTATTGGGTTGTCTCCTGGATATATAGCCAGAACCTCCTTTTTATCACCCCCATCAACAGTGCCCTAATCCCTGCTACCATCATGTTTCAGACTATTTCAACAGCCTCCTACCTGGCCTTCCTATGTCCACACCTGCCCAACGTCCTAAGAAAATAGAAAGGTGAGTCAGATCATGAGACTTTCCTCAAACAAACCATCAAATAGCTTCCTACATTACTCCAAGTAAAAAATCAAACTCAAGCACTTATCACTGTCTTCCTTGTTCTTTCTACCTCAGTCCCATTGCCCTCGTCCTCCATATTAAGCACACTATGACCTCAGGGCCTTGGCACTTGCTATCCCCCCCCCCACACATACCCTTCTCTCCCCACTAACTCAGCTCATTTCCTTATCTCATTCAGGTCTCTGGCCAAGATTAATTCATCAGGGAAGATTCTCTGCTTTATATACAGTAACACCCTCCAATCTCTTAAATCTTCTCATCCTTCATCTTTCTACATGCTACTAAAACAACATCCGCCCGATTTGTTTGCCCACTTTTCCCAACTAGAATGTAAACTTCATGGAGCAGAGCCTTTGTGCTTTTTGTTCACTGCTACATTCCTAGAACCTACAGCATGTGTTTTATATGTGGTAGGCTATGGAATGAATGGGCTAGATACATAATATTTACATATTTAAATATTAAAAAGTTATTAGTAGCTAACAAAATCTCCAAGAAAAAAAATATTCATAGCATGCATTTTTTTAAATTTTTATTTATTTATGATAGTCACAGAGAGAGAGAGAGAGAGAGAGAAGCAGAGACATAGGCAGAGGGAGAAGCAGGCTCCATGCACCGGGAGCCCGACGTGGGATTCGATCCCGGGTCTCCAGGATCGCGCCCTGGGCCAAAGGCAGGCGCCAAACCGCTGCGCCATCCAGGGATCCCAAGAAAAAAAATATTCAATACTAATTCGCTTATCAGCCAAAATAGCTTAGTTGGGATAGGATAAAGATTTCATTAACAAGAAAAGTAAATTTAATAATCAGGTGGTATCTATCATTAATCCACTCATCTCATGATTCAAACCCATATTCCTAATCTCTTGATAACATTCATTTAGATTAGTTACATGCAGACAAGTTGAAAATACATTCCTCTCCCTCCCACCCATGCTCCATTCATTCTAGAAAAACTAAAGGTCCCCAGAATTTGTAACTCTCCAAGATGAAACACATGGCTTTCTCAGATCTTCTGGGAACGTACTATGGGTTTATCCTGATAGGAAATGGCCAAGGTGAATATCTGAAACTCTACACACCTCTTGTTAAAACGTTTTTTTGTTGTTGTTGTTTTTTGTTTTTTACATTTTTTGTGTTGCAGCTGTCTGCTGTCTCCTTTCCTTTGAGGGGATAAAGTAAACAGGGAAAAAGGGAAGTTGGCATTACTTATGTTGGTGCCATGAACTTACTTCCAAAGAGTATTCATTTATTGGAGATTTAAAAAAAAAAAAAATACTCCACCCCTTGGCCTCCAGACTACAGGAGCTGCTAATTCTGGTCTTTGCTTGCAGCCTGCCACATTCTCTCTCTGGCCCTAATTCCTCCTGTGCCCCTTCCCAAGAGCATAGACCTCTCTGTGATGGGGTGTGTGTGCTGGGGGGTGGGGAACAGAGCCCCCCCCCCCCCAGCCCATCTTCTCCGGCAACAACCCCATCAGCCAGCATTAAGGGAGGCATCTGGCTATTTAAAACAAGCCAGGGGATAAAGTGTTGCACTAAAAGCTGTGAAGGATGTCTGGATAATCCAGCTGCATGGCCACATGCCAACTGCTTCCTATCTGTGCTGTATTTATGTTCCTCAGGCACTTCACCCCACCCAGAACAGAAACATCAGTGAACTCTACTACCAAATAGGTATACGGGACGAAAACTCCCTTCCTACCTTCCCTCTGTCTCTTTCTGGAAAGAATTAAACAACATGTTTAAGCCAGATGTTGGTTTGTTTGGGGGAGGATGAGACAGGAAGGGCAAGGGCAGATTAGTTGTTTTTTTTTTTTTTTTTTTTTAATTTGCACAGGGGAAAAAGAAGAAATTTTTAAAATGCTATTGTCAAAAATAACAAAATTTTAAAAAAATGCATCTGCAAGCAGCAACTGCTTAAACCAGTGTAACTCATTAGGATCTGGTGAAGTTCCACGTGTCGATCTAAATACCAAATGAATGGAGGAGCCCTAGTGTCTGAACTGGAGCTCAAGTGCCCCAAAGACTCCGTGTCACTACATATGGGACCTGACTACCACCACCCAAACAATATCATACTCTTTCAGTGCATTGTGAGTAAAAGTGGCTTTTATGACATGAACTGGAGACCTGCTGTTTAAAGGTCATTTCTTTGAGGAAAAAGCTTTGCATTCCAAACACATGGGCTTATCTGTAAAAGTAAGATTTGTTCTATGATCTGTCAGTGTGCAACAGAGGGCGGGGACATCCTATGGCAGGATGGGGAGGCAAAACAATTTCAAAACTATATACATATTTTTTATTTGGAGGCATGGATTCCAAGGTGGCACACAGCAAGGTCTGGGTCTTTGGCTTTTATGTTCTAAGTTCTCTTCCAGATTCAAAGCAGGCCCTGCCTGGCCCACAATATAGAGTAAACAAAGCAAACAAAGGAATCGTAGGACTTGGTGATGAGGCACCTCGGTCTGTAAATGCCATTCAGAGCCAGACAGGTTCAGTGGCACCCTGACCTCCGTAGCTGAAGAAGCCTCTGGTGGAGCTTCAGGTTTCCTCATCTGCAAAAACCCCAGAGAGGATGGACCTGCTGGCATGTCTCAGGGGGTGAGAAGCGTGCTAGAGGCCAAGTGCTCGACACTGGGAAGTTCGGTAAGTTGCAGCCATCATAATTATTTTTTGCTAAACGTCTGACTTTGAGGACAAAACAGGTCCTCTGAAGACCAGCTCCCTGGCCACTAAGGACTGGGTTTCCAGACGGCCGGCCCTTTTCAGCTGGCAGAGAGCAGGGAAGCAGGGAGGCTGTCAGGCCCTTGACAACACAAGAAAATCCCAAAACGGAGCTCCTGCAGTTGTCAATGCAAGTCGGATTTCTAGACACTTGGTTTGAGGCTCCGTTTCGGGCACACCTGTAGAGGAAAAGAATTCCATCTGCCATGTGCGAGGTGGCCCCGTGCTCCTGCCCCCGCCCCCAAAGTGCCCAGGGCCCCCGCCTCGGGGCCAGCCCTCATCGGCTGAGGCGGCTCCTTTCTCTCCCCATTCTGCTCAGCATGCCTGCCCCCTTCCTTCCCACTCGCCGCCACCAGACCCGGATGGGGATTAGCCGGGATCCTGGCTCTCAGGCCCCCTTCCCCTGCACACCCGGCGGCTGCCCGCTGAGCCAAATATGACACAGGTCCTCCAGGGGAGCCAGGCGCACTGACCCCCATTCCCTCTCATCCTCGTGCCTATAGATTTTACAGAGTCTTCGATGTTATCATATGCGTATATCAAGTATTCTATGTGTGCAGAAATAGGAAATACAGGCCTTGTCATTTAAAAAAAATTAGAATCGGGATGGCTGAGTGGCTCAGTGATTGAGCATCTGCCTTTGGCTGAGGGCGTGATCCTCGAGACCCAGGATCAAGTCCCACATCTGGCTCCCCGCATGGAGCCTGCTTCTCCCTCTGCCTCTGTCTCTCTCTGTGTTTCTCATGAATAAAGATTAAAAAAATAAAAAAATAAAAAAAATTAGAATCAACAAATTATTTCAGCGGAATCAAATGCACCGAGAAGCCAGATATTTGTCATATGCTATTTAAGCAGGTGGTGGTTTCAGGAGGGGTGACACTTCAGTGAGTACCAACTACTTTATTTTTTAAAAGTGGACTGCTCTGGTCTCAGAAATGTATACATTCCCAAATTACAGGCAAGAAGTTACCCATAATGTAGTTCTGTGCATGGTGGTAACACGGTTTTCAGCTCTGTACCAGCCACTAGAGGTAGGACACTTGCTCTGTTCACCTAATGTCTACTAAAATGTGGACAGTTAGGCCACTATAGAAAACCGTGGCACGAAAAGCCCACTAAACATGCTAGATCTTGGCAGCAGCCAATTCTGGCAAAGCCATCAGCTCTCCTCTCAAACGCCGATGAGCAGGCATTAGAAGCACAGAAGGAATTTTCTGAATGTCCAACATTTGCTTCATAAAGAAAACTGCTTTGCAGGATATTGGAGTTGGGGAAGCTGAAAAGTAGGCTAATAAGATTGCTTAAGAAAAAGCCTTCCCTACAGTTACTGAACATCTGTGACATCAGCCACGCAGTCGTGCTGGGGACTGCCCTACCCCCGTGTCTGCTGGGAAAAGGATCCACATACTCAAACAGGTACTAACACCATGATTTTGAACGCCTGGTGTCAAAGCACTCTCCCCAGGACCAGATTTACCGAGACAGGACATCTTTGTCGTACTGCTGCTTCTCTGAGACGCCACAGCTCATCTCGCCCTTGCAGAGCAAAGCCCCCAGAGGGTGTTACGACAGAGCTGTTCTATGTTCTATCTGCAGGGCCAATGCAGGTGTTTTAAAAATGGTAATGTAATGAGTTTCCAGGAACAGAACCCCAATATATAAATGTGGTACCCAAAAGGTCATGGTAGTAGTGGGTGCTTGTCTTACACTGACTTCATCCAGGAACCAGCACAGGCTCCAAGCCTGGGGTCCCGTGGGAGCCCCAGAGGGGTGTGAACAGGTTCTCCTCCTTTACTGTGTGCTGGACTCAGAACCCGTGAGCGAGGGTATGAGAAAATGTTTGAGGAATCCCCACGTTAGTCTTGTCTGCTGTTCTGCAAAGTCACTAGAGCCCTCCAAGTCCCACCCTTGGAGGGGGAGGTATGGGGCACGTCCCTTCCCATCCTCAAATGCCACATATGAACACAGCATCTTTGTTGTTTGTGCTACCTAGCTACACTGAAGCGTATAAATAGACTCATTCACCCACACACCATTTTCTAATGCACATAATGGAAAGGGCTGCTTTCTCCATTATCGTGAAGGACACTGCCAGCAAGACTGGGTGTTCGAAATACGAACGATTATTACTTTTAGTAATCTTAAAACCAAAGCTCACAAGTTCATTAGATACGGCCACTGGTATTTCTACCAGTTCCTATCGACACTGAATACAAAAATACTCCTTTAGAAAAACGATCACCAACTCCCAGTTGACAAAGCCAGTGAATGAATCTAGGCTTCATAATAAATGCCCATACCCTGAACAGAGTGCCAATTTAGCCTGCTCCGTGCCTCTGTAATATCTTCCTTTAAGTTACAACACTGTAAATAGACACATTTTCTAATCTCAAGTGCTACTTTACACTTTCCGGCCTTAAGAGCCAAAGCAGCACGTGCACTGGACATTCTGGCACATTCTCTCTCACACGGGGCCAAGGCACCTGCCCCGTAGATGTCCTCAGGAATGGACGTTCTGCAGGGCTAGCCCACGTGGAGGGTACCGGGCAGCGTGCCATCCACCGCTCTGTTCCCTCTTTCTTTGCTGCTGTGTCTGGTGACCCGTAATGGCCAAGGAAAGGAAATGAAGCAAAGACAGAAAAAGGACAAAGATCAAGACTGGACGTTAGGCTCATACGCTTTACAGTGGCTTAACGAGGCCTTTGAGGAAATAGTTGAGGAAATACCAGAGGCACTGAGGGGTCCCCTGACATCCTTGCAGCCTGGGAGCACTGCCCTGGGAGCACGCCCGACAGTTCCACCGGGCTGGAGAACGGGACAGCTGGCCGAGGCCAGGGAGAGCCTCTGTGCCCCGACCTCAGCCAAGAGCCCCCAGTCTAAGGGCCAACCTTTGTGGTCTGTGAACAGAAGGTGGTGTCGCCCAACAGCAGTGCGTGGGCCTGCCAGCAATCACCTTTCTGAGTTTCCTTCCCAGCAAGGTTTACAAAGTTATATTAAACTCAGTCCACTGTACTGAGCTCAAAATGAATTTTTTCATTTCACCTCTAAATTTTATCGCCTGTAGTTTGAACAAGTATGAATCCACCACAGGAAAAGAGTGATTCGGCTGGATCCTACTTATCCTGCTCTTGGGTTTTTTTTTTTTTCTTCTTCTTCTGTAAAAATCTTTTGATTTAATATATCAAATGTCTTAGGAATGGAGCTGTAGTTTTGAAAAACAACAACAAAACTTTTCCTGCCAACATTTAAACCTGGCACTTAGGGGCACCTGGGTGGTTCAGTTGGTTGGGCATCTACCTTTGGCTCAGGTCATGATCTGATGTCCTGGGATTGAGCCCCATATCCCCACATCCCTGCTGAGAAGGGAGCCTACTTCTCCCTCTACCCTTCCCCCTGCTTGTGCTCTCTAATAAATAAAATCTTAAAAAAATATATATACCCAGCACTTAAATTCAGCAGCCACAAGAATACTAAATATATAATATCCGTGATAAGGAGTTGCTTACAACTAGGGCACAATAAAGATAAGGCATGAGGGCTGTTCTGCTAATATACAACCTAAAACCATAACACTGGGCAGTTTTAAATCTGGCAAATGAAGTGTTTGCTGAAGTAAATCTTAACTTTGCACGCGAAAAGGCAATTTCAGAAGTTGTATCAAAGACAGATTTTTTTTTTAATGGCTCTTTGGCAACTCTCCCTGTGTCAATATAACTTTCCTGAGCAAGTACCTCTTGAGGTAACTAATGCATACAGTTAGAAGAAAGGCCCCGCTGAGGTCAAGCCTGGAGTGATGGGGAAGGACAGGCTTGGTAGTTTATGGTGAATATGTGTGTGTGGGGATACACAATCAGTGAAGAAACTAACCATTTTTCTTGAAATTTGAAGACTCTTTGCTCTAATTCCTACTAATAGCAGAAATCCTAATTTCCTCACCCTGGGGGGGGGGGGTGGGAATTAGGGAGCTGGAGATCCCTAAGCACGAGCCCTTAAATCCTAGGTGGGTGTCCTGGTCAACCACATGGGACCTCTGTATCCTTATCTGTCCAGTATCTATATGTGGGTAATTAATTACCTTGACAGCAGGCTGTGGAAGAGTTTAAACGATCTGAGTTTTATTTTTTTAAGATTTTATTTATTTATTCAGGAGAGGCCCAGAGAGAGAGAGAGAGGCAAAGACACAGGCAGAGGGAGAAGCAGGCTCCATGCAGGGAGCCTGACGCAGGATTCGATCCCGGGTCCCCAGATCAGGCCCGGGGCTGAAGCCTGCACTAAACCGCTGGGCCATTCGGGCTGCCCTGATCTGAGTTTTAAAACACTGGTTCCCAGATATTAAACTCTGACAACAAAGAAGTAAATATGATACAATTTTTAATTTTTTTAAAAATTACAATTCCACTGAATTCAACAAAGTCAGAAAAATTTTTTGAAAAGCTTTCTTTTGTAAAGCTCAGCATCAAATGATTCTCTGCTCTGTCACGAGTAAGAATTATACTAGCACAAAAGGGGTCTAACTCACATTTAGACTCTTGCTTTCAAGGCAAATCTATACCAAACAAGACTTCCAAACCCAAGTGGACATGTTGCCAGCCTGCCTCTGCTCCTTGCTCCTGTAACCCGCACGCTTAGGAATCTAATCTGCTAAGGCTAGTTACTGAAGCAACAAGATTAAACATATACATGTATATGTATGTGTTTTATTTCAATGTGAATTCTATCTCTGCATTATGCACAGATCATCTCAATGTTAACACGGGAAATTTTAGGTTCAGGCAAACCATTTTAGCAAGTGAGGGTAAGATTTTTTTTTTTAATCATAACAGTTTATTAAAGTTGTTAAAGTAGATACTGAAGATTTCTGAGTTTTTGTCAAAAATCATCAGAGCAGGGGGCATCCAGGTGGCTCAGTGGCTGAGTGTCTGCCTTCGGCTTAGGTCACGATCCCAGGGTGCTGGGATCCAGTCCTGCATCGGCGCTCTGTTCAGCAGGGAACCTGCTTCTTCCTCTCTCCCTCTGTGCAGGTGCTCACTCTCTTAAATAAATAAATAAAATCTTAAAAAAAAAAAATTCACCAGAGCAGGACAACTTGGACCTGGGTAAACTACTTTAAAAATATATATATATTCGAACTGAAATATAATGAATCTACTTCTCAGACTGGAATAGTTCTGTCCTGAAGGGCCAAGTTTCAGGGTGATCACACTGTAGGAAGCGGGTGAGGGAGGCCTGGGAGGAGAGAGGCCGAAGTCTGAATCTAGGTTTATGATTTTGCTTTTATCGTCGGCTGCTTTGCTGAGCCCAGAGTTCAGTGGAGTTCATAATTAATCAAGATCAAAGGATTACTAACTTAAAACAAACAAAACAACCCACCCCTGAAGAACTCTTTCTTCTTCTCCTACTTTTTACTCCGAAAGCAATAATTTTCTTTGACTTTCCCTGTTTTACACACCCTTCCAAAAATGGTATTTACGATCCACATTTAAACCCCAAAGGCCAGCTAATGGAAATGTCAGATTACTAGGGAAAATTAACTCTCACCACATTAAAGTATATATGTAATAGAAACACTGGTACTTCAAAACACAAATGGCAAAGGGAGTTGTTTAAAGTTAATAATCTCCAATTCAGGTCTTTAAATTGCAGCCCTTGAACGTCCAAATCTGACTTTCTCAGAATGTCTTTGCTTTCTTTCTCATTGAATTAGAGAAAGCAAAGGAAGAGAGTATCTAATGATCCACATGCTGAAATGTTTAGGGAGAAACAGACTAATATCTGCACCTACTTTGAAATACATTTAAAAAATATATATATATACAACACGGCATCTTGGATGGAGAGAGGGGTGGACACACAGATGCCCAGGTGATAAAGCAGTAACAGCAAAATGTTAGCTGCAGACACGGGAGCTACTGAGTGTTGACTGTACACTTCTTTCTATCTTTCTCAACAGCTGAAGACTTTCATAATAAGAAAATTTATGGTGCTGCACTATTTTTTTTTAAGATTTCATTCATTTATTGATGAGAGACACAGAGACAGAGGCAGAGGGAGAAGCAGGCTCCCTGTGAGGAGCCCCATGTGGGACTTGATCCCAGGACCCCGGGGTCACGACCTAAGCCAAAGGCAGACACTCAACTGCTGAGCCACCCAGACGTCCCTACTGTTGTACTATCATCCTAAATGGAGATCAACACTAAACCTAGAAGATATTGATAATGGCACTAAAAAGTCAGCCTACTTTCCATGTGGTCCAGGTCACATTTCTCATTTTGCTCATCTGCTACTCCCCCCACTGCCCATCCTGAAGGAAACCACGGTGAAAAGGTCAGGAAATTACCAAACTATGTTAATTACCGAATTCCTAAATCTACAATATCCTTTACGAGCTAGTCCTTAATAAAACCTGCTCTCACACAAAAGTGATACTGTAGCCCAGAAAGAAGAAAGTCAGTCAGAATGTTGAGCTAGCAACAGGCTGACTAGCTCTTAGGAGCCTCCCTGCCTCTGCTCCCGAAGGATCTACTGGACCTAGATGCCCTTTCAGATGGCAAGAATTACCAATTCATTCTTTCCCTTTCTTCTAAGCTTCCGCCACCTCCTTCAACAGAGACAAAAAGCTTAACACAAAGAAACAAAGCACATGCAAGGCATCTGTTCTCCCTGAAGAATTCTGGACCTCTTCCTTTCCCAGTAGAGCCCGGGATACAGGTGGGCCTGAGGGTGGAGTTTGGGTCTTCAATCAAGACTATGAAGAGCTACACAAACAAGTCAGATATGCATTTTTTTTTTAAGCTAGGGGAAAAAAAATTGTAGAAACCATCTACTCCAGACCCCTTGCTTAGAAAAACTGTAATCCAGACACAAGGGAGTTGTTCAAGGTCACTGGCCTTGGGGGCAGATAAATGACTAAGATCTAATCTTGGTAAACAGCCCACATCACTTTTTTTTTCAAAGGTTCCTATGTGGTGACACAGGTTTCCCTTATCTAACCTAGGTATCTAACCTAGGTGATCTAGCGGGTATAAAATCTTCTTGTTGGTCTCTTCCAGTTTCTTTTTTGTTGTTTTTAAAGATTTTATTTATTTATTCATGATAGACACACAGAGAGAGAGACAGACACAGAGACACGGGCAGAGGGAGAAGCAGGCTGCATGCAGGGAGCCTGATGTGGGGCTCCATCCCGGGTCTCCAGGATCACACCCTAGGCCGAAGACAGGTGCTTTAACCGCTGAGCCACGGGGCTGCCCCGGTCTCTTCCAGTTTCTTGTACAGGCAACTGACTGTCAAAGGAATCATACGGAGAAATGAGGAGGTATCACTAATGACACTGCCACGTGAATGAAATGACGAGCTGGGGGAGAGGCTGGGAGGTCCTCCTCAACCCTTCCAGCAGTAGAGGCACCATCTTCATTTCCAGATCAATCAGCAGACACAACCTCTACTGCACAACTCCTTCTCCCTCTTGGGTGGGATACCCAGACTCTACAATCTGAGAGTGAACCTCAGTTTCTTCATATGTAAAATGAGGGACAGGGTCCAGTGACCTTTGAGGTCCTTTCAATTTTGGCCACCCCTTTTAACTTTGTGTAAAGGGGGGGTGGGTTGAAAGTCCTTCAGCTGTGCCAGAGGGCTTAGCAAACTTAAGTCACCCAAATACTCTACAAAAGCAGATCAGAAAACTTGCAGGAGCAAAATGCTACCGAATGCTTAAAAAAAAAAAAAGATTTATTTATTTATTTATTATTTATTTATTTATTTATTTATTTGAGAGAGAGAGAGAGAGAGAGAGAGAGAGAGAGAGAGAGAGAGGCGCAGAGACAGAGGCAGAAGGAGAAGCAGGCTCCACTCAGGGAGCCCAATGTGGGACTTCATCCCAGATCCCAGGATCACACCCTGAGCCTAAGGCAGACACTCAACCACTGAGCCACCCACGTGTTCCCCCAAAAACAGACTTTGATTTGGGGGAGAAAATAAAACCCTTGAAAGTACAGAGACCTGAAACCACAACAAACTAACAGATATGCTCTCTCGGTACAAGTAGCACTGGGCAATTATAAGGTTCTTAGGAGCAAACACGAACTATTGAAGTATTTCTTTAAAAAAAAAAAAAAACAAGAAAATGATGAAAATGGAGTCTTAACAAGTTTCATAAGATCTTTAAAGAAAACAGACACAATGTAGCCATCTAGCTGGGTTTACCCATCCACAAATGGGAAATGCTCTTTAGCCACATGGAAGAAAATCCCCAAGACATATTTATGAACCAAATGCAGGCAAAGAGGAGAAAAGGGATGTGCTGCTCCCTTTCTCCCGAATAGTTCATCCTGTGCGCTTTACTCAACTGACTCAAGACTGATGCTCCAGTACCAAATCTTCATTACCTTCAGAGAGAAAGGGAAAAAATGTTAAGAAAAGGTAATGGAGAACTGCCTACCTAGTCAATGTGGAGAGACATTTACTATATAGACCTTTGATAAAGCAACTCGGTGCTGGTTTGGTCCAGGCTCCCTCAACGTCACCAATGAGTTCTGGTCTAAAAATTTTCTTGTAAACTGGACTGTATTTTTCCCACAGGAAAAAAAAAAAAAAAAACAACACATTAAATGGTGAGCATCGGGATTCCCAATCCAGTCTAAAAGCCTAACCAAACCCTGAAATACATGAATCACAGTTATATTCCCAAATGGTTTTGACTGCTAAGAGTCTCCTTGACAGGGACGCCTGGGTGGCTCAGCAGCTGAGCATCTGCCTTTGGCTCAGGGCGTGATCCTAAGATCCGGGATCGGGTCCCACATCGGGCTCCCTGTGTGGAGCCTGCTTCTCCCTCTGCCTGTGTCTCTGCCTCTCTCTCTCTCTCTCTCTCTCTCTCTCATGAATAAATAAAGAAAATCTTAAAAAAAAAAAAAGTTTCCTTGACAGAAGCCTTCTTGCTCACCTTCTGTGGAACAGCCAGTTCTATTTAGCTCTCACTAAGCGTGTTCCTATCCGATGGGGGTGGGGGGTGGGGTGGGAGAAAAGGGGTAAGCAAGGAGGAATCCCTAAACTTTTTATTTATTTATTCATGAGACACAGAGAAAGAGACAGAGACACAGGCAGAGAGAGCAGGCTCCCCATGAGGACTCAATCCCAGGACCCTGGGATCACAATCTGAGCCAAAGGCAGATGCTCAACCACTGGGCCACCGAGATGCCCCTCTCAACTTCTGATTTAGGCTTCATCTAGGACCCCTGGATCTTGACCAGCCCTAAAAAGGGCCAACTTGATGATCACGTGCTAGGAAGACTGAGAAATCTTTTCACTTCAACAGCAGACAAACCAAAGGAAAGCACTTAAGTTAACCTAACTTGGGATGACTGGCTTAAATGCAAATGTAACAATGGTACACGGTATGACTGCTACAGTTTAGGAATTCCAAATTCGGTGTCCCTGAGGAAACTGTTCTGTCCTGTGGTGCCGGTGACTGTTGGTCAACAATAAAGAAGGACAAAACAAGCGTCGGGCTCACAGGCTAATCGCCCGGCAGCGGATTCTTGACTAGTTCTTCACCACAACAGAGACAGGATTTGACCTTACGAGGGCAATTTCCTTCCGAGCTATTGCAAAACAGCCATCCACTCAGGAACATGTGCTTCTAGGAAGTTACTCTCCTGCCATAAGAGAACAAGGCAATAAGAGAAAAGTGTAGGCCAACTAGCTACCAAGCTTGCTCACCGTTGAACACCCTATTCTTAAAATATTATTTCATTTATGGGAGAGTATGCTAGTTTCAGTTCAAAAAGAACTTCCAAGAAACTCTAGAGCTACCCTCACACAACAAAGTCTACCAGCCTGTGGAAGGACTGGAAGCGGTTTTATTTCAAGACTCATGATCTTGAGTGAGTCTTGAAATTGAGACCTTTGGAGGTGAAGCTGCTTACCTGACCGGGCTTTCCTGACCATCACCACCATGTTTGCTTCAGGGAGCCCAACCAGGCATTCAGTGGTGGCTAAAGACCACTGCTTGAGGCAAGGCAACTGAGTGGCCATGGCCAACCACCCACGGTGCTTTACTGACAGTGGCAGGCTGTACAGCCAAGGAGATGTAATTACACTACCTTAAAGTCATGCTGTCACTGTTGGCTGTCATTTAATATTGGAAGAAAGAAGAAAAGGGCTCCTGTCTTAATGTCATTCAAGAGGAACTACCCACAGCTCATTTCATTCACCAGTGTGCTTCGGCCACCTCCCAGGCCTAAGCTCACCTCGAGGAAAGGCACGATCCTCGAAGGCACGAAACACTCTCCCAGATCGAGAATTGCTACCTACCCAGCAATTTCCCACAGTGAGTAACCTGGCATATGGAAACTCTGGTGTAAACTGAAAAGGCTGGATAAACATAAGGTGATATGACAAAATGACACTTTTTCTGGTGTGTTTGCATACAGAGGATTAACTAACATTTATTGAAAGTCAATTCCTATCTCAAAAGGCAATTAATTTCACATCTATGCTCACTGTAGCATTACTCTCAACAGCCAAGAGGCAAAAACAACCTAAATGTCTTTCAAGGGATGACTGGATAGAGAAAATGTAGTATGCATACAGAGAACATTTTTCATATGAAAAAAAAAAAAGAGAGAGAGAGAAATCCTGTCATTTGCTACAACATGGTAGAACCCTGACGTTATACTAAGTGAAATAAGCCAGTCTCCAAATTACAAACACTGAATGATTCCACTTTCTAAAGTAGTCAAACTCATAGAAACAGGAAGTAGAATGGTGATTGTGAAGGTCTAGGACAAAGGAGAAATGGGGAGTTGTTTACTGGGTATAGTTTCAGTTCTGGAAGATGAAAAAGTTCTGGAGATTATTTGTACAACAATGTGCATATGATGAAAGTACTATGTACTCAAAAATTGCTAAGATGGTCTATTTAATTTATTTATTTGGCTATTATTTTTTTTAATTTTTATTTATTTATGATAGTCACAGAGAGAGAGAGAGGCAGAGACACAGGCAGAGGGAGAAGCAGGCTCCATGCACCGGGAGCCTGACGTGGGATTCGATCCCAGGTCTCCAGGATCGCGCCCTGGGCCAAAGGCAGGCGCCAAACCGCTGCGCCACCCAGGGATCCCTTATTTGGCTATTATTAAAGAAAAAAAAAAAGATAACCAATCTAAGAAACAAGAAGGGGACATGTGAAATGCATATACTCAATAAGGACCCCAAATGCAGGAATTTGGGGTTTAGGCTAAGAAATGTTTTTGTAGTCTTTAAGAAGTAAACACTGCCACTTAAAAACAAAACAAAACAAAACAAAACAAGGGCACCTGGCTGTCTTAGTCAGTAGAGCATGTGACTTTCAGTGTCGGGGTTGTAAGTTTGAGCCCCATGTCGGGTGCAGAGATTGCTGAAAAATAAAATCTTTAAAAGAAAACCAAACCAACAACCACCCACAAAACTCCCTCCTGATTATCAAGTCAGCATATGTCCATTGTGCAAACTATTATACATCATGAGCACCCTTTAAGCTACGAAACATTCTTCTACACTATAAGGAACAATGAACAAATTTGTAAGACCTTCACAAAGTAACTATAAATGGAAGATCTTATGCCTCAAATATAAATGTAAGTGTGGCCTACACTTTGTTCTTTCGGATACAAGGCGGATCACATATATGAAAAACACAAACATTTCCTTTGTAATTGGTTTTACAGAGATAAAAATGGCTTTTCTTATAAAATCACATCAAAGAACAGAGGAAAGTTAAATATAACAGACCTTCCCCTAATTGTTAGCTCTAACAAATTCCCCTCATCCTTAACCAATTATATTCGAATAGAAGTCTTATTATGTTTACAATATAAGTGACACAATCCCTAAAAAATATTTCATATGATTAGTCCTTTTTACTAACCTGTTTCTAAGATTATTAAAACACAGACACACAAAATCACAGATTTTCTAACAGTTCTTCTATTCCTTTAACATGAGGGTTAGCGATGTTTTTAATATTTCTCAAAGCAGGAAAAAAGGGGCTGTTTTATTTTTCTCTGGAACAAGTTCCTGCCAGATTTTGCACATTGCAGTTCTTTGGCGATGTGATGAGAACACATGCCCACCCACAGACACTAATTTTGCTCTTCACCCTTCCCAAGCAGCCTTTATGACACATGCTGTCTGCGCTCCATTTCATGGAATTCAAGAGGCCCAGTCAAACAGCAGGCCTCGTGGGGCTAGAGCAAGGGCAGGCAACCCATCTCTTTCACTGGATGGGTACAAGGAACATGTGTTTGAACGAAAACCACAAAAAAGCCAAACCCAGCTTGGACATCTCCAATGTGAAAAATCTTTACAACTGCATGAATTAGCACTGAAAACTTAAAAGTCATCTCTTGGGTTGAAATCTGGAAAGAAATAGTATCTTGTTGTGGTTCCTTGCATACTGAGCTCTGTGAAGACGATGTAGCTCACTCCCTGTGCTGCTGTCAGAGTGTGAGGAAGGTAGAGCTGTCACAGAAGCCAAAAGCTCTTTCAGGAAGGGCTGAAGTGCCAGCCTGGTTCTCAAGCATTCGCTTTTTCTATGGTAATCATTAATTACAAAGAAATGTTGGTGATTAAGAATCCAACTGGGAACGGGCATGGCTTCCCTAATTGTCCCACATATACCCTAAAGACAATCTGGGCACAGATGACAATGCAAACAAGCTGTTAGCAAATTTATATCTGAAAGAATGCTCAGGATGAAGAAAAGTTCATGCTGGTTGGATAAGACAGTGGTCGTTCACCCCATATGTGGGTCCTTAAGAGCGAGGTTTATAGGTCCTAAGAGGGCTGTTCTGTACTTGTCTCTGGCTTTTCTGAGACACAACAGGAAAGCTGTCATTTCCAGATAATGATACAAGATTTACCTACAAGTGCTGGTAATCCCACGCACTATGTAGGCAGAGTGACCATACACTTCGGATGTGGGGAGGACAGTGTAACAGCAGAATAGTGGACAGGTCCAGCTCTCCCCTTGGGGGGCTGGAGTTACCACTGCTCATCCACCTGTACAGCTAGAGAAGATTATAAACTCACGAAACAGGTCTTTCTAGACACAAATATGTGTTTTTTAAATGTTGATTAATTTTAGTAATGTCTATTTCTTTTTTCTTTTTTTTTAGATTTTATTTATTTATTCATTCATGAAACACATACACAGAGAGAGGCAGAGACACAGGCAGAGAGAGAAGCAGGCTCCATGCTGGGAGCCTGATATGGGACTCCATCCCGGGTCTCCAGGATCATGCCCTGGGCCAAAGGCAGGCGCTAAGCCGCTGAGCCACCCAGGGATCCCAGTAATGTCTATTTCCAATGTGGTGCTAGAACTCACGTCACTAAGATCGAATCCCATGCTCTTCTAAGCCAGCCAGGTGCCCCAATCTATAGTGATTCTAAATAAACAGGTTTTTATTAAATGGCTACCGAATTCATTACAGATTTGAGTTATTAAATATAATTTTAAAAGATGCTAAAGAGGGGAGGGGTCTCCAACTCCCTAAGATATGGAAAAACTATCTTTGATGCTTACTACTAATCTGTTCCAATAAAATATCCTGGACACTCTAAGCCTTGAGGATTCAAATGCTCTCCCTGACTGCCACTCCTCAAAGAAGAAACCAAGAAAGTAAGTAAATAAATGAATCCTTCATCCGAGGCTGTCACTCTACTTGGCTCCAAAAACATGGCCTCCAAAACTATCAAATGAATTTTTTTTTTTTGTTTTTACTAGGGCAGTTCTTTCTCAATATCCATCCAAGAAGAGTTAGATTCTGAAGAACCAAGAGGGAATAGCTAAAAGTTGCTTCTACACAGAGCAATTAGTGGCTCCAGATTATAGACTCCAGTAAATCTATGAATAAAAAGAAAAAAAAACCCAGGAGGCAGCTATTGCCAATAACGATGAACCACAATGAAGAGGGAACGAAAGCAAGGAGAGGGCTGGGCCCAGATCACTGGCATTTTTTAATTTAACACCACTTGGCACATAGCTCTGAACGTAGGCAGCATCTCACTCAATACCTATTGATTGCTTCCAAGTTGAATATGAGACCCCTGGTACTGGCCATGGCTCTGTATTCCTTTTCTCTCAAAAGAGGAAGGAGGAATCTAAAAAACATGTAGTCACTCCGGATCAACAGCTCATGGTGCTTAACGGCACAGGGGCCTCTGAGAACGGTGGCTACAACCCTAGGGGTGACTGTCCTTGCCAAATCACAGTCATCAAGATGCCCTGAGTGGGTAATGAAACCAAAGCTGAACAAAACCTATGTCGCCCTAAAATCATCTGGACAGGATCTGAGTCGCGACTATACAAATCACAGGGAAAGTAAGTTATTTTCACTGAAAATTCCAATACAGAAATTTAGACGAAATTTAGACAAAATGTTTTTATGTACCTGCCTGTAACCATTTTCTGTAAGCCTCAAGGGGGGGGGGGCGGAGAAAGATCAAACAAAGCCTAAGATTTCAGGGAAATCAGAACAGATGAGTTATTCTACCTTTAATTTATGTTTTTAAGTCACATTATTTTCCTGATGACTTCTAACAGTGAAACTTGAGCCATGACACCCACCAAAGCAGGAGAACCCCATCCACTAGAAGACCATAAATTCAGGCTGTAGTTCAAGCTAACATTTTTAAAGTAGCCTTTCTTCTGCAACTTAAAAAAAAAAAAAAAAGTCAATGAGAAGGAATAAAAAGCCTTACTTTGAATCTGAAGTATTTTTTAATACCACCAAATGCTATTATTAACTATGCACGATACAAGCATGTATACACATACACATATAAAAATAAGCACTACAGATGTGGGCAGGAAAATTCTTAGCAAAACCCCCACATATTTCAAATACTGTTCTTCTTCATTATTGTCCTCTACCATAATTAGCATGTTACAGCATAACAGGTGGCTTTCATTTATAGAATGCAAAATTAATGAAATTTGGAGATGGTCCTGTCTTCAAAAACAAATTGGCTATTCTTAAAAAAAAAAAAAAAAAAAAGCACACCTCCTAATGTACAGAACAGAAAAACAAACCCCCTTCATGCTGGCGTTCCATATTATCTAAATTTCTGAATGTATTCAAATAGGTAAATTTAATACATTTACGGACAGTTTGGAGTACACGTCCCTCAAGGAAAACAAGTCATTATGACGGGCTTTACAAGAATGGGGAAGAGACAACAAAGACTGCCTACATTTCCAGCTCTGTAAGCCTAGATCTGGTTAATGCTCTCTGAGTGATAACAGAATTTACCACCATAGATGGAGCTGCTCTGCAAATGTTAAATCTTAGGCAAATTTGTGGGCAGTTGTGTTATGGGGTCCTGACCCAGCCATTCTGGACAGACAGACCAGAAAAGCATAAATAGTGCCACTATAAACTAAGTATAGCATCTGTCCCTAACAAGTAGGACACAAAAAGTATTTTTTAGAAATATGAGGAGACACTCAATGGACTGTCAACACACAGAGGAATGTTTAATATACTCAAATAAACAAGATCTGTGCCTTAACGAGTCAGGCATTGTTTAAATTTAGTGAGTGAAGAAAGAGAGAAGGTCAGACAGGCGACACGGCTTCCCAATTATGCAGAACAATCCTTCAGATCATGTGAAAGCTATAATTAAATGTTGTTACCAACCCCTCACTACCCTTTCTCCCACCTAGAAAAGTAATGCATGAATTCAGCATGAGCAGATTATGATTTGCAAAAATTAGACATACTCGGTAGGGGAATAAAGCTTTCTTGCATGAAGTCATGTATCTTGAAGGATAAGAAAAATCACAATATTGAAAATAAATCCAAAAAAAAAAAATCCAACATAATAAACACAATGATTACTCCTAGACCAGATCCATTAGACCACCTCTGGGTTTTCTTTCTTCTTCTTCTTTTTTTTTAATTTATTAAAAGTTTTAAGCTACCCACCCAAAAGGTATACCACACCTCTGCAAGCTGTTCCTTAGGTAGAGTCCTTTAAACTCAGGGCTTTAAAAAAGGGATGAGTTCACCTGAATATCTAAAGAGAAATTTGTCTGCAGCGAGGGAGATGAGTGGAAAAGAGCTCTGTTCATCTGAAGACCAGTGGTAACCTATCTGTCCTTGCATGTGAGCACACGCACACGCAGACACACACATACACACACACTTCAGTTCCTTCCAATTAGAATCATTTTTTTCCTCCCTTAAAAAATGCTAAATTATCGGAAAGGTTAGGTAGAAGAGAACAAGGAGAAAATAAAGTTCACGTAAACAGTGAGCACATACCTGCTGGGTGATGCCATTTCCTCTACATTGTAGAGCCCAAGTGCTGGGTATTAGCATTATTGCTACTATAAAGCTTCCGATAAAAATGGATGGTCTCTTGCGGACCTGAGAACCAGCTGGCTGCTTGAAAAGTGGTTTCCCCCATATATGATTCAGTCTCCTTGACAAATATACTGCATCGTACTGGATGAGTCATCCGAGGGTTAGTCCGCATTTTATAGGCCTGTTGTGTCATTACTCACATTCAACATCCTGCTTCTCAAAAGTGGAAGCTGGAAGCCTGACAGCTGACAGATGCTTTTTCCAATTAAAATATTGTTTAAAAAAATTCCTGTAAGTTATGATTATCAATCATTGATGATACTATGAAATGCCCAGGAAGCAAGTGGCACAGCTCAATACCTGAGAATACAGTGGTAGAACCACAGGCGCAAATTGCTTACCTGCCCCCATCTCCAAACCAAATAATTTGGTTCAGAGCTGAGAGCAAGGACTTCTCTCTTTTAAGATATCAGTGAATTAGTATAGGCACAGACCCTGTTGATTCTTACGTTGTAAGTTAACCCAGCTGCGGGAGCTCTTGTAAAAACTACACATCAAAATTTTAGTCCTGGTTAATCCTGTCAAGTGGGAGAGTGGCACTGTATTTATAAAAATGTCTACTTCTTAAAGTTTCTTTTTAGGAATGAAATGATGGGATATTTGGGATTTGTTATGAATATTTTAGCTAAAGCGGGGGGTGGTGGTAAGGAAATGTGGTAAAATCTTCATCATTGCTACATCTGTAGTAAGTAATATGGGGATTGGCTATATTATTATCTCTTCTTTTGAGTTATCCAAAGATTGTTAATTTTGTTTTAAAAATTAAAGGTTTCTTTCCTAGTCCCTACAGTCTAATTTGTACCCAAACAAGGCACTTTTTTAGTTGGTACGAACCTATCATATGTGTGAATGGCCACCATTCACAGAGTGCAACCAACTGACCATGGGCGTGGGAGTTTCCAGCTTGAAGATATGACACACATGTCCAAAGGCCACTGTGAGAGCTGTATCCACCCAATGAACAAATGCCTGGTGCTCTCCCCTCCCAAGACTATCTAGTGGTTGTTCCTTATGCTTCCTTTGAGGACACAAGCCCCAGTCTCATTCGTGATCTCAATGTTGACATTACAAGGGAGAGGTTACTATTTCCAGCTTCCTTATATGGTTTTGGAAACACTCCATGAGAGGTTATGTAAGTCACATCCATAGTCCCCTTATACCAACACATCTCTTTGTAAGGTAGCAGTGTTTGCTCGACTCACTTTATGCTCAAATTGGGTTACTTAAACCATCTGAGGGAGAAAGAGAGCTTTGATTTCATGCCTGGAAAAAAAAAATAGATATGGAGGCTCCAATGTATGTTAAACAAAACCACCATTGAAACTAGGTGTTGTTTTAAAAATCGTCCTTGTTGATATGTTCTGAAAGTGTGACAAGTCACCACAGGAAACTTGAAACACAGAGGTCCTATGACAGCCTAGGACCTCTGAACTGCTCCCTTGAGTTCTGAATCCAAAGGACAGGAGGGTGTGTCGGGTCAAGGCCAGTCCTCAAAAGACATCGCCCAAGTGGACTGAAAACATGCAACAAATGGTTGTGATGGTCCCCATAGAACATCAACTGACGAATGAATCCAATGAATCCAAACTGCTTAGGACCATGTGTAGACCTGAGCTGAAGCCCTCCTTGGTTCTACAAATTCTTTCCTCATAAAGGCTGCAAGCTACAGGCTTATCAAAATGCCCCCCTTGCAGCTTAATGAAAACTTTTCACATTTGCAGAACACAGTTTACAACAGGCAGAAATGGGGGGAAATTCAAAAACCTCTAGCCTAATTTGAGTTTCTATAAGTAATTTGAAGAAATAAACGTATAGTTCATTAAAGAATATATAAATCAAATTTAATTAAAAATTTAAAAGCGGAAAAAAAAATTTTAAAGCGGGACACCTGGGTGGCTTGGTGGTTGAGGATCTGCCTTTGGCTAAGGTCCTGATTCCAGGGTCCTGGGATCGAGTCCCACATCGGGCTCCCCACAGGGAGTCTGCTTCTCTCTCTGTCTCTGCCTCTGTCTCTCATGAATCAATAATCTTTTTAAAAAATATATAAAAGTAATGGTAATAATAATGTGTACACATAAACATATGCACACACACACACACACACACACAGAATGAGAACACGGCGATTATGGTAAAATGTTAACAAATGGGGAACTGGATATCAAAGAGTCCTTCAGAGGCATCTGGGTGGCTCAGTCAGTTAAGCATCTGACTCCTGGTTTCGACTCAGGACATGATCTCGGGTTGTGATGCTCACAGGATCATCAGCCCAGCCCCGCGGTGGGCTCCATGCGCAGCACACAGTCTGCCCAAGATTCCCTCCCTTTTCCTCTGCCCCTCTCCCTCCATTTATATGTGTGCACATGTGCGCGCTCACTCTCAGACAGATAGATATATAGATACATAGATACAACCTTTTTTAAAGATTTTATTTATTTATTCATGAGAGACATACAGAGGGGCAGAGACACAGGCAGAGAGGGAAGCAGGCTCCATGCAGGGAGGCTGATGTGGACTCGATCCCGGGACTCAGGGATCACGCCCTGAGCCAAAGGCAGATGCTCAACCGCTGAGCCACCCAGGCATCCCAGATAGATAAAATCTTAACAAAAACTTTGCCCATCTAGCGGAGGTAACAAATAGAAAAGAAAAAAAAAAAAGCCCATCATTCTATTCCTACAACTTTTCTATGATGATGAAACACTTCAAAATAAAGTTAAACACACATAAAAGAAAATACATAACCTTGTTTAAAAATTTTTTTGCCAGCTCTAATAACCACCACAGTTGCTGGTACCACCACACCCATTAAAAAAAAAATCATGCACCGTAAAGGAAATTTACCAAAGTCTACACTAGGAAAGGTCTCTGGGTTAAGATTTCTCAAAGGGTGTTCCCCATAAACAGTTTTAGAAGAGGATCCAAAAACAAAACCAAACAACCAAACAAACATTTTGGGAAAACTACAAACTATATCCTTGAGAATACTGTTTGTTTAGTCTTGCATTTCGGAAGTTTATTTGACCACAGGAACCCCTCCTCCCGTGACTATCCCCACGAGAAGAAAACACTTTGGGAAACATTGCTGTATGTGATGGGATATGGAATTGTCCCCCCCCCCACCACACACACACACAATCTTTTTACTCTTTTTAGCTTTCTTCAGACCACGCCTTATTTATTACAACAACGAAAGGCATCCGAACTTGGTTTCTGCCATCGTTAATGAACATTCCTATTTGGTAGATTGCACGCAAATGACCATCAGGAGTCAGCAAACAATCTGTAGCATGCAATACCCAGTCTCCCTGAGCACACGAGATCGGTGTGCCCTCGGTGGCACCTACGCGTACAGCAGATTCACAGCTCAGGCAGGGTTGGCGTTAGAGACGAATGGCCATCCCAAGGCGCAGCAGCTTGCTCCAGGCCCACCCAGCACTGGGTCTTGGAACCTAGAAATCAGCCTGGACTCCTCTGGCCTCAGACTCCTGGGCTTTTATATACTCCTCTCCTATGATCCTCAGGTATTTAGGAAGCAAAACTAGCTGGGAAGCATAGCAGAACTTGGCTTCCAATTTATTGTAACTCGTGATTGGACTCATTTTAAGTTTTTGACACATGCTAATTTGTAAAGGAGTTTTTAGCAATGATGTGTTTGCATGTTTTTGGGCTTTTCAGCAGGGATGGAGAGAGGCTAAAAGTCCAAATACTGGCTAATGTCAAGATCTAAAGGCAAATGTGGGTATCAGTGATGAAATCTATAGGCCGTACTGTGTAGTGGTGAAAGAGCCTGGAATTGGAGTCAAACTGTCTCGGTTCACAATCCAGCCCGGCCCTTATGTTATTCAACTTCTCTAAGCCTCTGCTCCTTTATCGGTAAAATGGGCATAATATTAATACCTTCACAGAATTGTCCTGAATGGGATAAATGGGATCACTCACAACAAGTACTTAGCACAGGCCCGGCCACGTACAGAGGATGCCTGAATTTATGCAAACAACAAAGATGGGGATGTTTGAAAGTCTTATAAATTTAGACGGGCAGGAGTGGGCAACTTAGGGCCAGCCACCACACTGGTCTGTTCCTATATCGCCCAGGGCTGCTTTACAGCCACAAAGGCAGAGCGAGCAGTTGTGACAGTGCCCCGTGGTCCCAAAAGCTGAAACTATTTACTAAAAAGAAAAAGTTTGCCAACGACTGGCGAACAAGAATTTAGCAGATAAAGAAAGAATCGGGTCTTTCCGCTATAGTAGTTTCGGTCATTGGCCCTTTCTTCTGTTAAGGTCTCAATTTAAGAAACCAGACACACAGGCGTTACTTTGGGTGATCTGGTCCAGGAGGGCCGGAGCTCGTGCCTTCCTTGTGATGCAAAACCGGCACCCCAGTGCCCTATGTCACGGCCGGTAGGGGGTATCTAAAGGGCCTGGGGCTGCCTGGGGCTCTTCCCATCTCCACTCCTCCCTGACTGACCCCCTCAAAGAGGAAGACCTCCCTATTTCAGAGTCGGGCTGATGAGTGTGAGCCCACAGACCTGCCTCCCCTCCTCCAAGTCACATCTGTACATTATGTTGAAACCACATGTGTCCCCAGAGCTTGAAGCAAGAGGTGAAAGATGATCTGGAAGAGGCATTCAGGAAACTGAACAAACAGAAATGAAGGATGCTCTCAAGAGGGCTGGACAGCCACAGGCGGGACTAATACAATTTGAGGGGCCTTCAGAAACGAGGGCTGCCGTAACATCATCACTGCCGACAAGAGCCCAGTAAAGAGACTGAGGGCCAACCCAGAAAAATGAAGAACATGCTTTAGATGCGGGTCCCAAGGCAGTCCCTGCATCCAATCGTGCTGCCTGTTTTCTTTGGCAGGAAAGCTTGTTTATTTGGAGAAATGAACCCATTGCATTAATGGATAATGCAGGTGAAGGGAGTCCTGGGACTGGTCTCTGGGAGAGGAAACTCAAACAAAAGAAACCATTCTAACTCCCTTCAGTTAGCTCTTATAGGGGGGGAAAAAAAGCCTTAGGCAGCTGTTTGGATAGAGATTAAATCTGAGGTGTACTCAGATACACAGCCTTTCTGGTGGCCACTTGTTGCCTCACTGGCAAATATCAACAACTTTACAGTCGATCCAATAGGAAATTGCACAGTTAATACCAATGCGCATGCTGAGGGCTCTTCAAGAAAGGGAAGGGGGAGCCTGATGATTTCTGTTGTCACTTACTGAGAGGATTTCAGAGACATACTTACAGTGACAAGTCTCACTTGAGACCAAGCCAGTTTTCAGCCACGCTCCTGAAAGTGTAACTGGCTGGCACGAGGGTTAAATAGGTTCTTTATAACACTCGTGGTTACTCTGGGGATGTTCAGCTTGGTCAGAGCCAGAAGACCTGCACTGATTACATGCCCATGAGCTATTATGTTTAGCTGATATTTTGTTTTTTGAGAGTGTGGGAGTCGGGGGCTGAAGGAAGGGGAGAGAGTCTTAAGCAGACTGTCTGCTGAGCACTGAGCCTGGGGTTGGGGGGCCTCAATCTCACATCCCTGAGATCACCACCCTGAGTCGGATGCTTAATCAAACGAGCTAACCAGGTGCCCTAGATTTTTTTTTTCTTTTAAAGATAAGAGACCTTATGATGTGAGGACCTTTCAAGGCTTGTGGATTTCTTGAAGGAAAGGTGAAGGGAACTGACATTCACCCTGTGCCTACTTGGTGCGGGGCATTCTATATGGTGATAATACCCACAAATTTTGTGCCTGGCCTGTGTGCAATAAAAACAGGGGGCTGGATTACGAGGTCAATTTAGCCCAGAGAGTCTAAATACCTTCAGACAGGGCAGGACTGACAAAAGTGGAAGAGGGAATCCAAGGTGTATCAGAAACATGGGAAACTCACTCTGGGAAATTAAGAAAGGAGCTAAGAGCTTAATCAGGAAGGAAAAGGTAAGGGCATTAGGGGTTTTGGAGATATGGCCAAGTTGGAGGCCAGATTTCCACCAGAAGACCATATTAACCCTTCAAGCCTGGAGAACAAACAGGGCAAGAGGGCCTGGCCTCAGAGACATGGGCTGCAGAGAGAAACAAACCTACACCTGTGCCTGAGATTTTAAGTTCAAGGGAAGAAGATGCCTCAAGACCTGGAAAGGGAACATGGGAAGTGCCCAATGAGTGACCAGTGAGTGTATTTATCATGTGCCACACTCAACAGTGAGGTCTGTTGAAAATCTGCTTATGGTTGGATAGGTCATTCTTCAAGATACACTCACTCCATGAGGATCCAACACAGGCCGAGTGTGCCGGACCCAAATCTGCCATCAGCCCAACCCAGCCCAGCCCACTCTGTTGTTTCCCTAACTTCAGGACAGAATTGGACCTGAAGCTGCTCAAAGGCTGTGTAGTTCTAGGAAGTCTTAAACCTACCATAACGCTGGCCACAAAACACTTATCCAAGATAATGGCAGCTTCCTAGCTGGAGCAAACCTTTCTCGCAGAAGAATTGGACCTAGAGCCACTTCCGAAGTGGAAGCCACTTTTGTCACATGGCTGTACAGATATTCAGTTGTGGAAATGGAAATCTCTCTTGAGAACTCTCGACAGTGCTCTTTGACTGTTCACCTATGGAAAAAACACACACTGCTGGAGTTAGAAATCCTGCAAATTCATTCTGTTGGGAGGCAGTAGCTTGGGCCTGGCTTTCCCACTAGTTATGTGCCTTTGGGCAGAGTCACTTTTCTTGGTGCTTCAGTTCCCTTGTCTGGAAAACGTAGGGCTTAACCTAATCCAGTCTTTGAACCTCCAG
This sequence comes from Nyctereutes procyonoides, assembly GCF_905146905.1. NCBI lineage: Eukaryota > Metazoa > Chordata > Mammalia > Carnivora > Canidae > Nyctereutes > Nyctereutes procyonoides. The sequence goes on from NW_026575049.1 coordinate 65,849,398, forward strand.
AATTCTACAAGGCATTGATGGGTAACAGCGACACGAGAAAACTGCCTACTAACACAAGTGAACAGAGAAGAGAGAGGAGTGTAAAGAAGGCTGGCGGGATCCCTGGGTGGCGCAGCGGTTTGGCGCCTGCCTTTGGCCCAGGGCGCGATCCTGGAGACCCGGGATCGAATCCCACATCGGGCTCCCGGTGCATGGAGCCTGCTTCTCCCTCTGCCTGTGTCTCTGCCTCTCTCTCTCTCTGTGTGTGTGTGTGTAACTATCATAAATAAAAAAAAAAAAAAAAAAAAAAAAAGAAGGCTGGCAATGCTGGTAGATCAAGACCAAGAGACTGGCAGCAAAGCTATGTTCTGACCCTGGATCTAAGAGGCCAGCCTAAACTAACACACCCGTTTAAAAGGATGTGGATCTCACCCCAAAGCTAGAACTGTCTTTTCCTTACAAACAACATTGGTCAACAACAGCAGCTAATGTCAACATTGGCTGGATCATATGCAAGCATTGAGCTTTACGATTTCACAGGACTTTTATCCTAGACGGAGACTAGAGGTAGGAAATGAAGCCTAGTACATTCTCTTTGTCTTCATGGCAATCAGTACCACTGATTACGGCATTTTGCTGTGACTTGCATGTCACCTTTGCTATTGGATTTGAGACTCCCGAAAAGACCCCCCACACACACATTTTTGTAGCTCAGTGCCTAACAAATGGTAAACCTTTGGTAAACCAGAGTTTCTTTCATTTCATTCAACACATATGAACCTTTATTGGCTTAAATAGGGACTGGGGATGAAAATTAGATGGAAAGAGGAAAAAGACAGAAAGGTAGTAGCAAACTTTTGTAATGTATATTCTTTTTTACTACAAAATGTGGTAAGCTCACTGTAGAACATTTAGAAAATGCAAAGGAAAACATTCACCTGAAGTGACATCTAGGTGGTAGAATGTAAGAGCATTACAGGCATCTACAGGCCTGTTTACTAATTTAATGTATTCTTTGTCACTGTCTGAACCCCATCACACAAATAACTGGGAAATGTTTCCTTATTTTTTTTATTTATTCATTTTTAATCAAAACAAAAGATATTGTGTATAAGGCTTAACAGGATTTTATTTTATTTTATTTTATTTATTATTATTTTTTTTAGTTCTTTAACTCAGCACCCTGGGCAGGGGTGGGGGGATAAATAATTTATGGGTTTCACATCTTAGAGACCTTAGATATTAACTAAAAAACTAGAAGAGCAGTCTAGAATCCTAAAGCAAACTTCAAGAGATTTCTAGTTCTAGACCAATGACACTTGACATAGGAGTAAACTATGGCCGGCAGCCAAGGTTTTTGTTCAAATTTAGTTGTAGGAGCCAGAAACTGGGCTCACAACTTTGGACTCTGAGTCTATATTACCTACCTAACAAAACCCAAAACCATCCCTCAATTCTGTCCCCCTGATAACTTTTGGTTCTGAAAGGCAATCAGAGGTGATTCCAGACCAAGAGAAGTAGATGATGGTCGGTGTCCAGAATATTTACCGGCACTACAATTCTCAGGTACCAGGTTAAATAAATCACCAGAAGGGCAGCCAAAGCGACAGATTACTCCGAAAACTGTTTCTCTGAAAATTGTTTTGGACTTCGCCATCAACATTTAGTTCCATCAGAAATTTTTAAAATGGGCCAACGAATCTGAGTTAGGGCTTGCTGGTCAACAGAGTGCAAGTGATCAGGTAAGGCTTACAGATCACTCACTTTGGCACCACCTTTTAAAGGATCTTCCCCTCTCAGGAATCTCCAAAGGTGGTCATAAAAAAGCTGAGAAAGGAAAGGAAAGAGGAGAATCCAAAGTATCTTCCCAAGAGAAGATCATTGCTCTCTCTCTGCTAGGTAAGCCTCATAGGGGAAGCTCATATATGCATAGTTAATTTTCCTATATTCAACATGAGAACAGAAGCCAGAGTCTGAGTACGTTTAAAAGGAGAAGAGAGGGGCAGCCCGAGTGGTTTGGCGGTTCAGTGCCACCTTCAGCCCAGGGCCTGATCCTGGAGACCTGGGGTCGAGTCCCATGTCAGGCTCCCTGCATTGAGCCTGCTTCTCCCTCTGCCTGGGTCTCTGCCTCTCTGTCTCTCTCATGAATAAATAAATAAAATTTAAAAATAAATAAATAAATAAAAGGAGAAGAGAGGCTCTTTTTCTTAATGAACACATGCACTCTGGAGTTGGTCAAGATTTGGGGACCAACTGTCCATGTGCCCCTCCTGATCTGTTGCTACCACTGAGAGGACCCTGGTAATTAGAGATGCAGCACACACTCATCTTTTAACATGGACTGCAAATGCTGGCCAACTACCTCACTTGGTGCTCCATCACGAATACAGTGATCCCTCCCAAGACTGGAGAAGAGGCAAATAAAAGGCTGTATGCTGGCCTCCTCCAGAGCTGCCAAGGGTAATTAGGGCCACATGCCATTTTCATGGGTACAGCTCTACTCAAAAGAGAAAAACACCTGTAAGTGAGATAACAAGTCCCTGGTCAAACTTCAACCTGGTCAGTGCTCACTCCTAGAACAGTTCTCACTGTAGTACTCATTCAAGGACAAAAAGGGAGCAAGGAGGGCTTACTCTCTCCATTCACTTAGATGCCTACCAGTTTTATTAAAATTAGTACCAGAAGGCTAAAACAGAATAGTGAGGAGAATGACCAATGAATGTGGGTCCTATGTAGTTTACAGATGCAAAACCAAAGAGTAAGGCCCAAATGCACAAACTGGCATAAAACATATAAAGTATACTTGTGGCAGAGCCCAGAATAGGTCCTGAGTATCCCTGAATTTCATCTTTTAAAACACTTTTAAAAAAAATCCACTCCAACCATGTTCTTTGCTTCAAGTCTCCTCCAGATTCTTTCCGCCCTTCTTTCTTCACTCAAGAGGGAGAAAACTGTTGCACGCATTTCATTTGTTTCCTGTACGCCGTAGAGAAACTGTCCCTAATACTAAGGTGCCAAACGTGAATAACAAGTCTTAATGTTAGAACCTTCCTAGCTACCAGCATAGGACCAGTTCAGCTCCAAGGGATTTTGCTACCACTCAGTAGAAGCTGGAAATAAAGACAAATGCACAGACAATATGGCACACGGGATGCCAAGGGAGAAACAGAAGACTGCACAGAGAGACGAGAGATGGGAAGGGAAGCCATCCCAATCCCTTCACCCTGGCCCGCAGCTTCTCCCACCATGCCTCCTCCTCCTAAGAGGGCAACCAACTGTGCTGGAGGACGTAGGTGGCTTGCGTTCCCTGTCCTCTCTGATTAAAATTCAGATGTCAGCTCAGTTTATATTTCAGGGTGAGGAAGGAGAAAAGCCCATGGGCTTCAGAAAAGAAGCAAATATTTATAAATCTGCTTTTGAGTAAGGCATCACAGAAAAATATGGCACATATTCCATGGGCTGGTCAAAGCTTCACTGATCATTTCAGAACATACCAGACTCTGAGGTGTTTTAAGTACAGGCAAGGAGTGGTCAGAAGCTTGTCTAAGATTAGCCCAGGCATGATAAGCCATCAATTTATCTGCAGGATATGTGATTGTTCTGCATAAGTAACACATTTATGATTCATAAATCAAAATATAAAAAGGGATACTCCCTTGGGGTGCCTGGGGAGCTCAGCTGGTTAAGTGTCAGTCTTTGGCTCAGGTCATCTTGGGGTCCTGGGATCAAGCCCCACGTCTGGCTCCCTGCTTGGTGAGGGAGTTGCTTCTCCCTCTCCCTCCCTCATTCTCGTTCTCTCTCTCCAATAAATAAAATCCTTAAAAAAAAAAAAGGTATCTTCCCACCACATCCTATTTGCTCTGGTCCTTCTTCCATCCAACACACCAGTAGCAAACGTCTTTTAAAAATTTTTTTTGTGTATCCGGGGCAGCCAGGGTGGCTCAGCAGTTTAGCGCCGCCTTCGGCCCAGGGCCTGATCCTGGAGACCCAGGATGGAGTCCCCCCTCAGGCTCCCTGCATGGAGCCTGCTTCTCCCTCTGCCTGTGTCTCTGCCTCTCTCTCTCTCTCATAAATAAATAAAATCTTTTTTTTTTTAAAAAAAGGTTTTTTTGTGTATCCTTCAAGGGTTTATACAAATAATATTATTCACATATTCTGGATCTTATTTTTTTTACCTCCTGGGGATCTTTCCAAATGGCAACACAGAACAAATTCATTCCCTTTTTACATCTGTACGATATTCCATCATAGAAATATAGTACGATTTATTTAACCACTATAAATGTTTCTATTAAAGAACATTTAGGGTTTTCTGAACCTTTTGCTATTGAAAACAATCCGGTGATGAACAACTTTAGAGATCAGAGTTGCCTTTACATATTAAGATGCTTGTTTACTGCTCTGTAACCTGACCATGATACAGAGACAGGAGGAATAAAAACCTTGCCATGCAAATCCAAATCAAGACAAAGCTCTTCTAAAGCAAAAAAATATGGTGATGGAAATAGGAGATTCTCATTTGATATGATGTATACGGAGTGGGCACACAAATAGATATTTGTGGAAGGAGCCAGAGTCCAATTATTTAGGTTGCCCATCCTCCATCCTTGTCCTTCTCCTGACCACTCCCCACAAATACTTGCCACCCATTCATCCCAGGGGCTCTCCAGTCATCGGTCCCTTTAAGAAATTCCAGCAGCATCCCAGCTCTTAAGAGCCACACTGTGTCAATGTGGTGACTGGTGACTGTGTCAGTCTTTCTGCCCCCCTCCCCCACGTCATCACCTGGACCTAAACCCAGAGGTCTAACTGGAGGTGAAGCCTCACAGAACCAGCTGCACCCTAAGGAAGCAGGGCTGAGTTGGCTGGTCCCTGCATCAGAGCACACGTCCCAGGTGAATGCTCAGGGAGAAGCAGCAGGACAGGACCCCTCAGCAGTGCCCAGACAGGAGCCCAAGAGGCAGTCCCAGCCCTTCCCAGCCACTGCCTTCAGCAAAGGAGCAGGAAATCTGAAACTGTCCACAGAGCTGACTCATACTGTCTTTCAGCAAGCAGCCTCAGGTTCTATTCTAAGTTCACCAAAGACACTATGCCTCCAGGCAGAGGCAGAGCTGCACAGCGGTGGCTGTGACTGGGGCCTCAACAAACGCTTCCTCCAGCACAGGTCAAGGTCTCACCAGAAGGGCTAACTAAGGAAGGTAAGGAGCAAAGAGAGACCTTCCTGTAAACATTGGATGCGCCGTATGCCATTTACGCCTTTTGTCAGACCTGCATGTGCATCCTCACCTGTGTGCACACAATGATGGTTTAATTACCCCGGGGTGACGTCACACTATTAAAAATGAATTATACTCGTGTGGACCCTAATTGGAACAAAGCAAATGTGTAAGTGCATTTTTGTGACAAACTGGAAGAAAACTGAGTCCAGATATGCTATTACATGTGATTAAAGACTTAATTGTATTGTGGTTATTTTTTTTAAAAGTCCTTAATCTCTTAGAGATACACACTGAAGTAGTTATAGATGAAATGACCTCTAGGATTTGCTTTAAAATATGCCAGGCCACCCCTTCCCCCCACTTCCCCAAAAAGCGCGTGTGGTGGGGCAAAGGAAACACGAACCTCTGGGTGATGAGTGCATGGGATCCCTTAAACTATTCTTTTCATTTTGTGAATGTATAAACGTTTCCTAAGAAAACAGGTTGTTATGATAGCTGTATGCCACTGAGACCTCACTACTGACTGGAACGGGCAGGTTCAACCCCTAGAGGGGACACCCTCGCCCCAGATAATCTGTGGAGGATAGACAGGACAAGTCAACTCAGGAGGAACGGGACCAGAAGACTTTTCATCTCGTCACCTAAAGCACTGCTTCTCAAACGTGCCTGCACACTGGCATCATCTGGGAGTTTGGCCTTTACAAAACAAACAAAAACATTGGCATCTAATTTGTTTGGGGCACAGCTTAGATTTCCAGATTTTTCAGGGTTTCCCCCAGGTAATTTTAATGGGCAGCAAAAATTGAGAAATCAGAGCTCTGGGAACCTAACAGGGTGGTTCAAGGGAAGTCGGAAGTTAAGTGTGAGGGGTCCCTGCTGGAGGCTGCCTGTGACCCTGCTGGCCTAGTTCTTCATCTTGCCAGGGTCCCCAAGTCAGGGACCCCAGCCAGCCTTCCCTGAATGACCGGTGCAATTAAGGATGACACCAGAACTACAGTAAAAACTAGGGACTTGGCCAACAGCTTAAAACCTGAAAGTGGGCCTCCTTTAAATCCAACCAAGAAATGACCTGTGATCAAAATCAAGTTCATACTGAACATTCCATTGAGCGTTTCCTTTCACTCACCTGAGCAGCCAGTGTGCACCTTGCCGAGGCTAGCCTAGGTTAGCTACAGGAAAGCTTTTGTTTTAAGAGGCAGAAGGGCCTTAGGCAGCTTAATTTGTTATAGCTTCTGAGTGCTACACGTCTGGCCTGATTCAAAGCAGATAGGAACTGGCAATTCTCCTTTCAGGAGTGCAAGCTGCACCTCACAAAGGACTGGGGAAATTTCCCTGCAGCAGGCGGCATATTCTGATGTAGGATTGGGGGCTTCTGCAAGGCAGTGAGGTGTCATTCTCAGGACCCTGGGAGAGGTGGAGGGTCTACACCTGTTGGGGGCTCTCCATAGATGTACCTCTTCTTTTTTTTTTAATTTTTATTTATTTATGATAGTCACACACACACACACACAGAGAGGCAGAGACACAGGCAGAGGGAGAAGCAGGCTCCATGCACCGGGAGCCCGACGTGGGACTCGATCCCGGGTCTCCAGGATCACACCCTGGGTCAAAGGCAGGAGCTAAACCGCTGCGCCACCCAGGGATGCCATAGATGTACCTCTTCTGACCCTTTCTCTCAACACCCCTGAAGTGGAACTGCGATCCAACTTTACAGAGGAGGGAAACGAGGCCTATGCAATTCAAGTTATGACCCTAGAGGCAACCCAGCGACAGAGAGCAGCACCGGAATTTGACCAGCCAAATTCTAAAGCCCGATGCTCTTTCCACAGTCAAGATAACCTTTAGGATACACTGAACACGGCAACCTCTAATTTCCACCTGTAGGAAATAATCCAAAGGTTGCTTCGGGACCCAGCCCTTCCGGACAAACCTATTAGTCATCCTGAGCCTAAAGATACAGAAGTCGAACTTTCTTCCACCGTTTTCAATGGGGACGTGCATTTTCCTTCACCCCTAGTGAGGGCCAGCCCAATGGTGCTTTCTAGGTGCTCAGCAGTCCATGGCAATACAGAAGGAAGAGGGAGGCTTCTCGCACACCCAGCTTTGAATTCTGTGTATCACAAAGGGTAAACGGACGTAGAAGGCAAGTTAACAACGTGGAGAGCCAGGTTTTGGCCTCTACTCCTGGGAAGCAGGGAACCTTCTGCTCCCAGCCCCATTACCAGCTACATGAACCCCAAATGCCAACCCAGCTGCAAGTGTCACTGAAGACACTTAGTCTAAAGATGAATACGTACTCCAAAAATACAACCTTACAGATCTGAGTCAATACTGCCCACTCACCCTGACTTTCTAGTTAAAACGCCATTTTTTAACTTTTCGCAGATCTACCACCAAAGCTTATTTTCGACTTATTAACTAAACTTAGCTCTAAAGAACTTAAGGCCATTTCCAAACTTAGAATCTACTTTCACAATTTAATTTTTTTTTAAAGAGATTTATTTATTTGAGAGCAAGCAAGCGAGCGAGAGCACACACAAATGGGGAGCGAGGGGCAGAGGCAGAGAGGACTAGGCTCCCCGCTGAGCAGCAAGCCCCATGTGGGGCTCTATCCCAGGGCACTGGGATGCTGACCCTAAGCCAAAGGCCGATGCTTAGCCAACTGAGCCACCCAGGCACCCCCACCCTCACAATTTAAATACTTAATATAATCAACTTCTTTCCATCCGAGAATTCCAAAAAGGAAAGGCTTTTGAAAATGTTTCAAAGCCAATGGCTCAGAGATCAAGATATGCATGTTGCTTCCTGAGGTGAGGTCATAGCTTTGAAAGATACAACACTCAAGTACAAAGCTACACATTCAGATACAAAGGTATAAATTCTAATGTGTTTGCCTTAGAACAAAAAAACTGGGGCCACATGATCATACTTTCTAGTACATTTTGTGTAGGACTCTAATCCATCATACAGCATTAAATGGCATTAATGAACCTCGTAATGAAATGTTAACTGACATTTACCTGATGAGCCAAGTAACAATGCCTTTGTGTGTCCTTTTTTGCACAGCAGTTATCTGAGATGGGTACCGAGTATCCCCATTTTGCAACTGAGACCACTGCCCAGAAGCAAAGAGCCCAACCCATGAAGCCATCCAGAGGGCGAATGAATGAAGACAGGAGCCTGACTCCAGAGCAGACAGCTCTTAACCCCTTCCTTTATTTCCAAACCTCCCCAAATTAGCCAGCAAGCCGTGGAGTTGCCCTTTCTGCACCAACATAAACTGCAAGGCACCTTGGAGAGGCCAACAGAACATCTTTCCAGATAGGCTGGGACCTTCCACTGGAGCCAAAAAGCCCCCTGGGGAGAAGACGCTGTAGCATATAACATTTTAAAAGCCATGTGAGAGGCTGTCCTCCTAGCAAAGCTCTGAGACACTCACAGTACTCCTCAACTCTCAGCTCAGCTTTTCAACAACCCAGAATCAAAGCCTCCCTGGTGTCGTGTCCCAGCCTGCACCAGCAGACATGTCCATAAACAAACGCGCGTGCAGAATGGAACAACGCGTTCATGGGCTGGTCTGGGCAGCGCTGAGTGACACCCTACAGGTAAGTCCTCAGCTCTGGAGTTCCACAACCCAAACTGTACTCCCTGCCCCACTGATTTCTAGCCATGAGATCTCAGGGAACTTATCTTTCTAAACTCAGTTTCTCCATCTGCAAAAGGGGGAAACAATGGCTCCTACTTTGGGGTATACTGGAGTCTGTGATGCCAATTAACTTACGTGTAATAACGCATGTCACACAGAACAAGCACTGGAGAAAAGCTGGTTCTCATGTTGATTATACCAGAAGTTCACTATTCAACGGACAGAAGTATGGACAAAATGCACCAAAAAAATGGAGCTCCTTGGTGTGGAGCTGCTGGGACGGCTGAGGACAGAAATCCCCTCCCGGGCACAGGTGCACCAGCCGAGAAATTTCACCCTGTAAGAGCCTCTGGCAAAATGCTAAGTATATAACCCAACAGGTTCCTGGCCTTCTGAAGTCAACATGACACTCCTCCCTGCGACAGGAATTATTTCGGGCTTTCAGGTACCAGTGGGATTCTCACCCCCCCCAACCTGAAATGGCACCCCCAGACATTAGGAGGTTGGCTGTGGTTCTGTACTACTGTCTTTGTCAGAGCAGGACTTTGCTAAGCTTCACTCCCACCACTCCACTCCAAAGATGCACGGGTCTGAAATAGTGGCTTCTGTTGCCTAACTGGGTAGTTCCTGGGGTGGCAGCTACTGGAGCCTGACCCGGGAATAGATGAACAATCTAAACAAGAACATAAAACAAAACAGGAAGATCCTATGGACAACAGCATCCCTGCAGGCCCCATGCTGACACGGGGAGTTCTGAATGGGGGGAGGGGGTGCGTGGTGGTGGTGGAGGAAGCTTCCAGGAAGGAGGCTAGTCTGCAAAGCAGGCTAAGAAAAAAAAAATTAAGCCAGGAGGGGGTGTTTCTAAAAGGATTTTTAAAAATAACTGCTTATGAAGTTATTAACTCTTTGCTTAGAAGGAGGCTGTCCTACTCACTGTCCTAGAGAGTCCAGTTAGGGCTGGGTCTCCCCTCAGCCAGGCCACCAGGGAGAGGGGGTACCCCTCCCCTCCCAGCCCCTGGGAACGTACCACCTTCAAAGCCACACAAAACTGGCAGCTGATCTCACCACACAGACCAGGAGCATGGTCCCTGAGAAATGTAATGTGAGCCCCCTGTGCAATTAAAAATTTTCTAATAGTCACATTAAAAAAAGTAATGAACAGGCAAAACTCATTAGAATACAGTGGACGTGGCCCAATGTATCTAAAATATTTCCCTTGCCACGAGTCATCCAACTGATGAGAAATTATTTTACATTCTTCTTCGTAGTAAGTCTTCAAAGTGCACTGTGTTATTTTACACTCCGGGCACGTCTCAGGTCACCCATGCATCACTGAGAGCGCCCCACGGCCCAGGTGGCTGGTGGCCACCACGCTGCACCGTGCAGGTGGAAAGCGGTGGGCCGTGGGCTGGCACAGAAATTCCCAACCCAGCCACCTGGACTGCCCAGGGGAAGGGGGGCGCCCTGTGCAAAACGGGCCACCCCCCCCAAAAAAAAACTCCCCACCCGGGAAGGCCTGAGCAAGAGGCGGCTGGCTTCCCTCCAAGTTCTGCTGCGGCACAAGCCGCCACCCCTGCAGCCAGGTCCCCACGGCCTCTCGGCAAGAGTCGCACAAGAAGGCTTTCATTTAAGAACCACTCAGCAGCACGCTGGCCCCGCATCGTATGCACAGGAAGCTGGGAGCTCCTGTCCCAGAGGCAGGTGGGTCCTGGGCCCGCGCGGGACAAGGCCGCGCCCGCCTCCCCGAGCTCCTCCGCTGGGCCACCGGGTCTGAGCATGGCCCGAGCTTCCACACGGCTCCTCTTTTCTTTGTGCACAGTCACGAGCACCAAGGATATGGTCGTGTCCCCTTGTCTGTCAAGGGGGCAAAGTTGGAAGATGTTTCTCGAACAAATGATGGCCCAGTGAGGGGTATTTTAAATTCTTCAAAGAAGGGGCAGATGCAGTAGGCGCCTCTGCAGCCAGCACCTCAGCTCCTAGGGCTCTGGCCGCGGGGGTGGGGGGTGGGGGGCTGCCACGTGGCGCGGTGAGCTGGGGGCGCCTTCGGACACCCCGCAGGCCCCTGGCCGCCGCCGCCTCTCCCGGGTGCTGGGACGGACGTCTCGGGCTTGGCCTCGCTCGCCGGGCTGCCTAATTGAAACCTCTCAGAGGAAGCGTCTGACACACCAGCATGGAAAAGTTCTCTTATCATTTGGAGAAAATAATTTAGGGCTGGGTAGATAAACATGTACAGGAAATACTTCTATAGAGGTCCTGATCCTCTGAAGATTAATAACCCACGGAACTGGAGACCAGCCTCAAACTCGGAGGAAATAGGCCAGTTATAAAAACAGGAAGAACGGGAAGTTTATTTTTGGATGAATATTTGTTCTAGTGAAGCTCTCGATACTGACACAAACCTTGATCCGCGGGTCATGCGCTGCAGCTGAGCAGCTGCGGGGCAGGTCTCCACAAGCTGTCCCGCCAGAGATTTCCGGGTCTCTTCGGAAGGGGCCTCACCCCGCTCCTGCAAAGCATCTGCCCCGCTGCCACGGGCCCCCTCCCGGCACGGCGCCCCGCTTCTAGAGCACAGCCAAGCCTTCCCGGCTGGCCCAGCCCGTCCGTGTGCGCGGCTGACTAAGGGGCACCCGGGGGCCGCAGCAAAAGGGAACACAGAAACCCTAAGGACTTCAGGCTGGCCAGAGCAGCGCGGCAACGCCAGCTCGGAGGGGCCCCGAGGCTGCACAGCTTGCAGCCCTCGGGGGCCCCAAAGGCAGAGGACACGACCCGTCCCGAAAAGAACCTTTCCTTCTCCCCTCTCTTCACCCTCATGGGCATTCGTCCCTCCTTTTTCAAAGAAGGCCTCCCAACAAGGAAACTGGCTTCCATCCTCTTTTTTTTGTTTGTTTGTTTGCTTTTTATTAAATCTAGTTAGCTCACAGTGTGACTTTCGTTTCAGGTGTCCGGTGTGGTGACTCAGCACGTGATCCGTCAGCCCCGCGAGGCTCCATCCTAAGCGGCCCGTCCACCCGGCCCTTCCGCTGGGCTCCCCGCGCGGGATCTGTAGTTCGGCGCCTCCCGTGCCCGCCTCTCCTTCACGGGTGAGGCACACCAACATCACCAGGGCTCCGAGTTCACGGCCTGGTCATTTCTGTGCCTCCCCCTCCCACCTTTCCAGAACAAAACTTGGTACACGTGAGGAATACTACAAATTTCTACAGAACGGCCACCAGGAATGTCGCCCTCTCCTTCTAATGGTCACTTACAGAGCCTCCTAGGACCTTGCCAAGTCATCAGTTAGAGGAGAAATCTTGAGAGTTCCCTGAAGATCTGGCTTTTACATAAGAGAAGATGCTCGGGCCCTCTAGGGACGGAATTACAGAACGAGCTCGAGGGTGTCTGAACAGGAACTTCCATTAACCACCATTATGAAACCTACTGGCCAGACACAAAGGCTGCACATGTTGACTTTGGCAGTGGTTCCACAGGTGGCCCAGCTGGCGCAGCGGCAGAAATCTCGCCACCTCCTTGGCCGCTGCCAGCATCGTGGGGGGCATTGAAGGAAGGATGGTAAACAGGAGAGCCAGCACTGCCTTCTCTCGGCTTATGCCATCTGACGCGGGGTGGGTAGAGCTGAGAGGAAGAGGGTGATCAATGTTTAATTCCCCACCAACTGCCGTCGGGAAGTAGGACAAAGGCAAGAGCCTCGGATTTTTCTCACCTAGAAACTGTAAATGCGATCTCACTGCCCTTGAAATGATGACCTCTTCAGAGAGAATGATTGGGCCCAGAAGTTCTTTTGAGCAAGGAAGCAGAATGAGGTAGGGAGCAGAAGAGATGAACCATGACCACCACCACCCCTGAAATGTGAGCCTGCTCTATTATTCTTTAAGAGGAAGAAAAACATTGAAAATCCCAGATAGCTTCCTAAACATTCAGGCAAAGTTGATTTTTCCAGCAATTGGCAACTGATCATGCTCATGGGAGACAGCAAGGCCAAGGGGGGGGCGGGGGGTGATACTGAATCAGAAAAGGCACAGGCGTTAACTTTCTGAGCTCTCTGATATTAGAAGATCTCCAAATTGAGTAATTGAGTCAAGGAACATTCCTCTCCACCCCCCACACCCCACAGCCATTCAGTTACACTGACCACAAAAGCAAGAGCCACCACGCTTTACTGAGCCACTGAGTAGGGCTGGACCACTGGTTCTCCCTCACATCTCTGCTGGCGGGGGTCCACAACACTCTGCGCTTTTCTTGTTTACTGCATTCTGCACTTAGGGTGCACCTCCCCCTTCAAAATGTAAGGTCATCCCAGACCCAGACCGGTGCTGCCAACCTGGTAAGGTCCGAACGTAATCACAGATCTGTCAAAAATCGATGATCTCCATCCTTCCAGGATGGTTCCCTTCTCTTCAGAAGAAGAAAAACCAAGTTAACACGCTCAGGGTGTCTAAGGGAGGACCTTGCAGGTTTTGGACCTCCAGCCATCATCCTGGACATTTAGGGCACTTTGTGTCTCAGAAGTCCCAGGCATTCGGGCGCCTGGGTGGCTCCGTTGGTTAAGCGTCCACCTTCGGTTCAGGTCATGGTCTCGGGGTCCTGGGATCAAGCCCTGTATCCAGCTTCCTGCTTGGTGGGGAGTCTGCTTCTCACTTTCTCTCTACATTTCTCCACTACTAGTGTGCTCTCTCTTGCATGCATGCATAAATAATAAATAAAAATCTTACACTCCCCCCCCCAAAAAAAAAGAACCAAAAAAACGGAGTCCTGGACATTAGACCATCCTTCCCAACCTTCATGTAGAGACCCGCTTTCCCAACCACATTTTACTCAGCAAACATTTCCCACATATAGTTCTTATAGAGCTACATTTTGCTTTTGTTTTTTAAGTTGAAGCTGGCTTCAGTGTTACAGGAAAACACCTGGGTTATGAGGTACTCAGCAAATACCCTGAATATCTAAACACCCCAACGTGGGGACTGAGGGGCTCCTCCCTTGTGAGAGGATGATTTTGTGGCCTTTTTGCTAAAAACCTCATGCAGAATGGGTTAAGTGGTAGGTACTCAATCGATGCTGGTCCCCTCACTCGTCACAGAATCCTAGAGACAGAAATTCCAAGTGGCTACCAGAACAATCTCCCGTTTGGGCTGTATTCACAGCTCTTGGTTGTGCTTTTCTCTTTCAGGAATACAGTCACCGTTCTCCAGCTACGACCACAGAAAACGGAATAAGAACTCCCTCCAGAGGCTTCTAGTTTTCCCATCTAATAACTTGTAACTCTTGTCGATTTTTTGTGCAAAATCACAGTAAACACACCCAAGTCTCAGTTTACCAAACAGGGAACAATTTGTTTGTATATATATATTCAATTCTGATACCAGTAAGTGAAAAATACCAAAGTTTCAAAACATACCAGGTAAATGTTTCAAAACTATTTTTGAAGTCAATAAGGACCTATGTGGCAAGTTTAGGTAGTAATTCTGTACATGTGAATTCCAGAGCGAACATACTACAGCATCTGGTTAACCAAAATCAGAAATATTTAAAATAATTAACCCTATGCAACCGAGAATGCGTATCTGTTTCCAGCATAGATCTAATAGCTTAGATCTTGTTAATTTTTAGTTAACAGTCCAGCTTAGACTGTTAACTAAAAATGCAAACTACACGTACACATTTACGTAAAAAGGGAACTTATAAATACTGAAAAACCAGGGAGTTCGCAGTGAGGCTCGCGTCTTTAGCACAATGCCGGGTTAGTGCCTGGCACAGCCAAAAAGAACCAGGCCAGGGACTCACTCACGAGGTCTTTGGTCGCTTATTTTCATACTTGTTTAGGGGGAGAAGTCTAACCTGAGTGAATCCACGGCCTCCATGGAAGGATCACATGTCCCCCATCGGGGGCAGGGCAGGGACTTATCAGCACCTGACAAACGAGGAGCGGTCAGGTGGCGCCCACCCAGGGCACCATCTGAGCAGGCTGCCCAGCCCAGCCCATGCCTGTCTCCCGGCTGACGTCTCTGTTCCTCCTCTATCCTGGGCCTTGGTCAAATCAGTCCAGGCCCAGAGGCTTGCAGCTCCCTTTTCAGTGACTTCTGGAGCCCACAGGGTGAGGACCTTCATGAAGAACTCTATTGTTTGCTTGAATGAAGGTGACCAGTCTCCTCACTGGGGTGCTTACCATGTGCTTAGGGTGTGTTACCGCTGGGGCACTTAGTCCCTTGGTCCCATCCAAAGACTACTGACCAGTAAGACAAGGGGGCGGAGGAAAGGGAGACCATTTGTCCCCCAAACACATGCACGCGCACACACACAGACGCACGCACACTCACTCCTCTTATGTTCTTGTCCTTTCCTGATACCCAAATCCCTGGGATCCCTGCGTGGCTCCGCAGTTTAGCACTGCCTTCGGCCCAGGGCCTGATCCTGGAGTCCCGGGATTGAGTCCCACGTCGGGCTCCCTGCATGGAGCCTGCTTCTCCCTCTGCCTGTGTCTCTGCCTCTCTCTCCGTGTGTCTCTCATGAATAAATATTTTTTTAAAAAAACCCAAACCCTGAGCACCTGGTCCAGTATCATAAATTTATATGTTACATTATAATATATATTCAGACTGTAACACAAGTTAAACTGTCCCTCAGTCCAGCTCCTAGCCCACCTTCCCCCCCACTGTCCTTGGTTTAGAGGTGAATGGCTCTACTGGGTGGCCCCACAGGCCGCCAGTACCCCCAGGCAGTGCTGGTGAATCATCTGGGGGAGGGAGAGGGCAATTCTGCATTTCTAACAATTCCCCAGAGATGCTGGGCCTGAGGAGGGAGCTGTGGGCACAAGGGGCTCTGCAAATCTTGACTAGCCCAGCCAGTTCCCTTCCATGTAGCTTCTCAGGCCTCCATCCCTTCCCTTTGAGGATGAGAAGTCCTTTGCTTTGCCCCAGCATCAGGGATCCCCCTGGCAGTTCTCACCTGTTTTCGCACATGCAGAGGCCTTATCACCCCTTTGGGTTCAGCAATAAAATGATGTATTATTAGTCCTTTTTTTTCTTTTTAAGATTTTATTTATTCGTTCGTGAGACAGAGAAAGAGAGAGAGAGAGGCAGAGACACAGGCAGAGGGAGAAGCAAGCTCCATGCAGGGAGCCCGATGTGGGACTGGATCCCAGAACTCCAGGATTACACCCTGAGCCAAAGGCAGATGGCTCCACCACTGAGCCACCCAGGTGTCCCTTTTTTTTTTTTTTTTTTTAAGGAGTATTTTGCCTTAGGAAACATGGTCTTTCCTCTGACCGCTAAAATTTTGAAGATATTCTACTTCTAACAATTTAGAAAGAATCATCTTGCTACATTACCTCCCTCTTCCCTCCCAAAAAAAAGTGTGTTAAGGGGAGAGAGAGTGACTCATACTTTTGAACTTTTTGGAAGGAAGAGTACAAAGAAACACACAGGTTCTTTGAAAACCTGACACACGAGGTCCAAATTTAAACTCTGTGTTAGCTTACCGCCACGGTCCCATAAAGGAGGACCTAAATTGATTATTTGTCAAATAACATTTCTAAGATGTAAAAGCAAAAAAAAACACATTCCCTGCCCGGCCCCCCTGCTCCTCACACCTAAAAAGAAACGCAATTCTGTGCTTCCACATCATGGGTAAAGAATGCCACTACCCTCTCATTGTTCCGTTAATGTGACAAAAACAACCAGAAACTCTGGCAGAGTTCTCAGCAAGGTACAAGTTCAGACAACAGCTGAAGGTATTTCTTTTTGGTGAAGAAATGGAGCTGCTCTAACTTGAACGAGGGTTAGGACGCACTTTGCCATGCATGGATTTTGAAGGAGCTGGAAATTCAACAGAAGCAAAACTGCATTGTAAGAGAAAACTGAAATACATTTTTAACACCTGGAGAGTAAAGCAAATTTGCTGAAGAAGTGTTTAAGACAGATAAGCAAAAAAAGGAAATATACCACCTGTGATCCACCACCCAGAGATCACCACTGCTAACGCAGCAACGTGCAGGGACCAGGGGCTTTGAGCAAAAGGGAGGATGGATATTCTAATATACTTCACCTCATCCCTGTGTTCAGACTCATCTGGAAATGTGCAGAGTCCAGAACCATCGTGGAAGATTCCAGCACCTACAGAAATGTCTGCTGGTCTGGGCAGAGGAGCCAAAATCACCTTCAGAGAAGAGGACGGCGGATGAGCCAGACTCAGCAAAGTAAAGGAAAAGGAGAAGTGTTTCCAGAAATAACTGCAGCTGCACCTGGACCCAGCCCTATGCCACAAGATCATGTGGCAAAACTGAAAGAGCTCTATCACCAGAGGCCAGCGACTCTGCTATGGAAATCCCCAGCCCAGGCTCCGGACGGGGAAGGTGTTTCCTCTGGCTGAGGTCAGTGGTGGCCCCGGCATGACGGGGGCTGCAATGAGGAGCAGCCGTGAGCCGAGGGCGGCCAACTTGGTGGCCAGGTAGGGGCGAGAAGGACATAAACGTCAAGAGGGGGCAGCAGCGGACGTGGCCGGAACGGGGCGAGGGTCTGCAGAGATGCAGCCGGTGGTGAACAGACCAGGCGGGCCGCGCTGAGAGCTGTGGGACCGTGCGCCAGCTGCTCCATTTCTCTAGGCCTCTGTGAATGGGGATGCGACAGCAGTACTTCTTCCTTCCACAGGCTGGGGTGATTAGACAATGGTAACCACCTAAAGAAAGCATCTAGAATGACACTGGCTACACGCAGGCACCGTTTAAGGTTTTACCGATGTACTTTTTCCTGGGTTTTCTAAAATAAGCCACATTCATTTTATTACCAGAAAATCTATTGCCTGATTCCCAACAGGCCCCATCAGCTTGTCCCTTGTCACCTGATCTTTGGCCTTTCCTGCCAAATGACACAAACGCCATCTCAATATGCAAACACGTACACTAGAGTGACCAACTGTCCGGAGTAGGGCTCTCAGTAGCTAAAACCAGGGCAGTGCCGGCCAAATTGGAACAGTTGGTCACCTCAATATATACATAAAAGAATAAAGAAGGAAACAAGACATGCCTAGGACACCATAGCTCAGAAATGGACCATAACAACCAGTGCTAACAGTGTGATGAGGTTCTTTTTGGTCCTTTCGTTACACATATATTTTAGGGTAAATTTGGATAGTGATAGGTAGAAGTTTGGGTTTTTTTTTTTTTTTTTTTAGATTTTATTTATTCATGAGAGACAGAGAGAGAGAGAGAGAGAGAGAGAGAGAGAGACAGGCAGAGAGAGAAGCAGGCCCCATGCAGGAAGAGAGAGAGAGAGAGAGAGGCAGAGACACAGAGGCAGAGGGAGAAGCAGGCTCCCTGCAGGGAGCCCGATGTGGGACTCATCCCAGGACCCTGGGGTCACGCCCTGAGCCAACAGCAGATGCTCAACCACTGAGCTACTGAGGCGTCCCCATAACAAGTAGTTCCACAACAGTTGTTTCCTTGTGTGGCTTTAAACCCATTTTAGAGATGAAGAAGCCCGGGTTCAGAAGCAGCTTGCTCAGGACTTCCCAGCTGGTAAGTGTCAGAGCTGGGATTGGAACCCGGATTTCTCTGACTGCACCACGGCTTTCTGCTTTCATTCTCTGTCTCTGTCAGAGTTCTGTATCCTGTTTCCCGCCAATGCTGTATCATTAGTAATAATTCCTTGAACAAACTAAAGCTGCATGCTATCAGACCACGTGGATGATCCATGTGGCTTAACCAGTCTTCTATGCTCTTACCAACATTTTTGACCCCATGTAACTTTAAACACCTCTGTCCATAAATGTGTCTCCTTAGAATTATGATCTTCAAATTTCTAGAAGAATTTTTGAGTAAAGATGGTGAACTTAAAAATATATGTATAAATAACCAAATTGCTTTCCAGAAAAAGTACATTAAATTCTACTCTCAAGAGCAGTGTATGAAAAATGTCCCCTCACCAGGCATAGCACCGTCAAAAAAATTTTCTATTCGATAATTATTAACAATTGAAAAATGCTACTGTTCCACTGTGTTACTTTAATAATTTGTGGGGTTAACTTTTTGTTTAGCCAAGTCTCCTTCTCCTTTAACCAGTTCGCTTGGCATTTTTAAAATATTAAAGTAGTCTGTTTCTCTAGTGATTGTCTTAGTGTCTTTTTTGGCAATTTCCTAAACTTTTCACAGCTTCGTATTAACTCCATAAATCACAATTGAGGCAAACGTGTGTGCGCACGCACATGCTCATGCGTCCGTTAAATTTGTCTATGCTGTCATGCAAACAAAAGCCTGGAAACTTGTCAGTGATTCTTCTGTAATTCCTTCCAATACTTTTATGTGTGGGCAATCCTTCCTTTAGAGAGAAGTTAAATATCCACCCATGTGTTTGGTTTATTTTTTTAAGCTTTTTCTTTTCTATTTACCTGGCGGTCTTGAAGTAAAATGCGAGGTGAGGCTCTACATTCGAAGGAAATCATAAAACCCAGGGTACAATAGACTTGTGTTGAAATGAGGAAATGGTTAAGAGATTAAATCCACACGATATAAACCGGGGATTTGCATGAGACCTACTCTCAGTAATGAATCAGCTCATTAAAAAGCTCAGCTTGACAATGAATAGGATTAATCAGAACAGGCCAGGGACACTCAATCCTCTTCCTACCCCAGGCCCTATTCTAGTTGTCCTAAGTGGTGTTGTGGTGGATTGTGGGAGCTGAGCAGAAAGGATGAAGGCTGGAAGCAGAGTCCGAAGGAGCCTGGGGTCCTTCGGGCACTTCCGGCCCCAGAGCTCCATGGCCAAGAGATTCTACTTCTGTCACTAAACAACAGGAAATAAGGAACAGTGAGGAGCCGGTCAAGAGTTCAAAGCAGATCTCCCCGACTCCTTCTCAAAAGGCGAAAAGATCAGGGAACTATCCATTTTTCTTCCATGAAGTTATTGCAACAGAGATAAAAACGAGGCAGCGCGTTATCCAAAATAGTGCTGGGCAAAGCCTTCCACCGCCTTTCCGACAAACGCACAGAGATGCTGTTCTGTTGTGGGAACAGGCAGGAAACGTGGCACCTCTCCCCAGCCTGCCCTGCCCGCTCCAACTCCTACCTGATTTCCCAAATCCGGAGCCAGAAGAGTGCAATTTTACCCACCCCTATTTGTTGAATCGTCCTAGTTTTTTCCCCTTTCCCTTTGCAAACCTACACATAGGAAAGGGATGTACCAGATACAAGGATGCTTTTTGGTGTTGCCTGGGCTGCGGCCCACTTCTCCAAACAACTATCTCAAATATCCTCTCCTACTACGGGGCAGATAGGCTATTCTTTTTTGGAGAATTCATTCATCATTCATCTATTCATTCAGTAATTATCATTGCCAACTGTCCGACTACTCGTGAGAATGAAAGCAGAAAGCCGTGGTGCAGTCAGAGAAAGCCGGGTTCCAATCCCAGCTCTGGCACTTACCCAGCTGGGGAGTCCTGAGCAAGCTACTTACCTTCTGAACCCGGGCTTCTTCATCTCTAAAATGGGTTTAAAGCCACACAAGGAAACAACTGTTGTAGAACTACTCGTTATGGGGACGCCTCAGTGGCTCAGTGGTTGAGCATCTGCCTTCAGCTCAGGGCATGATCCCAGGCTCCCTGCATGGATCCTGCTTCTCTGTCTCTGTATCTCTCATAAATAAATAAAATCTTAAAAAAAAAAATACTTGTTATGTGTGAAAAATACCCAGGGAAGAAAACTGCAGAAAGTCACCCAATAGTGACTGCTGCTTGGGAACAAAGTTTTCCCTATGCCATAGGTACCCGTGGAGGAGAGGCCTCATCATATGTAAAAAATTTTAAAGTCCAGCAAATGATTTAAATTCTCATTTCCTCCTAGAAACAGATTGACCACAGTTCAACAACTAAGCAATTATACATCATTAGGTTTGGAAAGATGACTCCACAGACAAATCCCTGCTTTTAAAATGCATAGGTCTCTGGCAAAGAGTGCTTCCTCCACAGGGTGGGCACACCCGGGGGGTGGCTGTGGGTACCCCACACAGGCCTCCAGTCTGGTGGAAACCTGAAGACCGTTGTGAGTGGACACGAGCAAGCGCTCAACAGATCCTCTACAGCCAAGAAGCCTTAATAAGCTCCCACACCAAGAACTGCTGCTGAGCCAAATCTGAGGCGCACACACGATCTGAAGACTGTTGCTTACCACTGTTTCATAGACACACGATCAAACGTTCACCTGACCCACCTGAAGAAACAAGGAAAATGAAGAAACTGCCTCCGGTCCAGGTTGATTCTAGCAGCAAGTGTAAAATACAGAGTTGCCTATGACCAGGACTTTGCCACATTCAGCAGCTTCTCTCCATTACTGGCCCCTCCTGAGCCATCACCCTTGGCTATCCACCCATGTGCCCGTCCTGGACTTGCCTCATTCCATCCCTCGGTCTTCTCCGGCCTCAGATCCAAGTGTTCAGCGCCGCCAAGGCCGCAGCTCCAGCTCCCATCCTCCTCCACACTCTTTTCTTACCACCTTGAATCCCCGTGGACCTCGAGCATTGCTGAGTCCAGCGCTCAGAGGCCTTGCCCCACGTGTGGGCACCCTGTAGCAACCTGACCCTGCTCGGTGGTTACAGGGCTGGAAAGGAAGGCCATGGGCTCCCTTTGGCTCACGCTGCCCTGGGGCTCTCTAGCACCTGTACCCCACAAGATGGAAGTCAGAAACCTGTGCGCCCATCCTGTCGCCCCCACTGCTCCCTCCCCTCCTGGTATCACCTCTGTCCCTCATCTCATGGCTCCTGTGGTGGCCTGACTGCTCTCTCTGCCCCCAACCTCAAGTCTATCTCACACACTATACTCTATTCCACTTCTAACAAGTCACTTAACCCCTCTCAACTTTTACTGTTTCCTCGTGGGTAGAGGGGGCGCCCACAGCACCTCTCTTATAGGGCTGTCAGGACCATGAAGTGGCAGTAGGGGTATCAGGCACCCGGCTTAGGGTGTGGTGTGGAGTGAGGAACTCAGATCTTTCTGCCAGAGAGCTGGGACCCCTGCTGTGGCCACGTCACACCCCATTACAAGCCTTCAATGGCTCCCTGCTGCTTAAAGAGTAATTAGCTCAGCAATCAAGGTTCTTTCTTCCATCTGCCCCCAAAGCACTTTTTTTGTCAACTTTACCTTTCAAACTACTCCTCTTCCCCTCAAATGATCTTTTTTTTTTTTTTTAGGAAATTCTTTTTTTTTTTTAAGATTTTATTTATTTATTCATGAGAGACACACAGAGAGAGGCAGAGACACAGGCAGAGGGAGAAGCAGGCTCCATGCAGGGAGCTGGATGTGGGACTTGATCCAGGGTCTCCAGGATCACACCCTGGGCTGATGGCGGCACTAAACCGCTAAACCACCAGGGCTGCCCTCAAATGATCCTTTGCTTAAGCTAATGCCTGTTCTATCCTAGAAGCCAGAAGTCTGAGATCTGGAATTAGACTGTCTTGGGTTCAAATCCCCACTCATTTCCTACTTAGGAGTTTCCTTGGGCAAGTTATTTTGAATGCTCCAGGACTTCAATTCTGTAGTAGGAAAAAAGTTGCTATGACAATTAAATGGGAAAACCAAGGTGACAGCTCAGCCAAGTGCCTCCTGAGCTACAGAGAGAACTGAATAAGCAGCGATGATCCTTTCTCCTAATTTGCCATCATCCTCTTGCTTTGTAGAGCACATGCTACACACCTCTGCCTGAAACACCTCCTCTCTGCAGAGCTGAGCCTGGCCTTAAGGCTCAACTCAAATGTCACGCTCTCCATGAGGGTTTACTTGCAACCCACCCATGTAACGAATCTCCTTCCCCTTCCAAACACCTACAGCACATGGCGCTATTCTTGGGCACTTCGTGGGAAAAGCTCCCGTGTGGCTGCCCTACTGCAAGTCGTCCTCTAGGTGACTGACAACATTTATGGACAGGCCCTACCTCTGATTCATCTTTGTGCTCTCCACAAAGTCCTCCATATGGCAGAAAGTTGGTAAATATTTGCTCACCGAAAGAACAAATTTTTGGAGGAAAGGCAAGAGGGAGTTCCAAGCTTTGAAGACTAAGGACCCAGTACCACAGTGTAACTGAGCAACAGGACAGAGATGGATCTGTCCTGGGACATGCTAGAGAAGTAAAGAATGTTTTATTCCTAAGGAGCACTGAAGCCAAACTATACAAAGTAAAGTGAAGTCAGCCTCCTCCTGTCTACTCCAAGTGAAGCATGGCTGCCTCTCCAGAGCCAAGAGTGGCCGCCATTTTAAACAAATAAGTCACGCTGCGTCTGGGCCCAAACAGCCCTCAAGGCTTCAGCCCTGAGGGGAGGGACTCTTGACTATCATGCACTTGAAAAATTAGATCTTTGATCCCAAGAGGCTATTCTAAACTTCTAACCAGGCCTGTCTGCTTTAGCAGTTCGCTCCTTAAAAGCATGTGTTGGTAGCAAGTACAGCTGCATTCTTAATCACTTACACCCCACAACCAACTAAAGATAGCTTGAAGAGGTCTGCCATATGCCAAATTCTTCTTTTAAATAAGAACACAAGAACCGTTCATGCAAGAAAAATTCAGTCATGGCCATCAGAAGAGAATAAAGGAAAAGGATTTGACTTTTCTCTTTGTTTTGAATGAAATAGACGTAGGAAAATTCTGATAGAGAAATAGATGCACATTGCATCCCGGCACCCCCATTCACTGGGCTTATATGATCTTATGTGACCTGGCTGGACCAACACTGATGAGAATCCTGAACATGATCCAGGTTCTGCCAGAAATTAGCCAATTACAACGCCAAATAATACACACAGCCCTCACAACCACCATACTGAACAAATGGCAAGGTTAACTTTTCTCATTGGCAACCACAGTAGGCTTGGATCTACCTCTTTTCCTTTTACCCAAACCCTACCGACCCATCGAGGCAAAGCTCAATTCCTTTCTCTTCTGTGAGGTTTCTTTGAACTGCCTAAACCAAGATAACCTCCCCTTTTGCACCATCAAATTCCAAGGTTTTTTGTCACCTTTTTGGGCCCTTTGCTCCCAATACAAGGTAAGCTGTAATTATATTTAATTCAGACTCTGGCCTTTAAAAAAAAAAAAAAAGATTTATTATTTGATAGAGAGCCTATGCACGAGAGTAGGGGGTGGGGTGGGGGAGTGGGGCAAGAGCAGAGAGAGTCTCAAGCAGACTCCGTACTGGGCACAGAGCCTGACCTCACAACCCGAGATCACCACCTGAGCTGAAACCAAGAGTTGGCTCTCAACGATTTAGCTACCCAGGAGCCCTGACTCTGAACTTTCTAACTAGATTATCAATTCTTCTTTCTTTTTTTTTTTGCAAGATTTTATTTATTTATTTGACACATATTGAGAGAGAGAGAGAGAGAGAGAGAGAGAGAGAGAGAGAACAAGTGAGCACAAGCAGAGGGAGGAGTGGCAGGCAGAGGGAGAGGGAGAAGCAGACTCCCCGCCCAGTAGGGAGCCCAATGCAGGACTCAATCCCAGGACCCCGGGATCAAGACCTGAGCCAAAGGCAGACACTCAACTGACTAAGCCACCCAGGTGCCCCTAGACTGCCAACTTCTTGAAGACAGGAGTCTTAGTGAGACTTCTTTAGACATGTCACTTCCTCCAAAGGAACAGCCCCTGACAGGCCTATGCCCAAAGTGGTAGAGGATACAAGTGTGAATATCTTTCCAATAAAGCACAACCCCAACCCTTGTGACATCAATGTGAGCACTTATCTACTGGCTTTCTCACGTTTGGCACTCTTCCATCGCCCGAGTTCCTCCACGATTCTCCTCTTCATGCCTTCTTGAATAGTTATAGGACATTTTCATTAAATCAAGATTTGGTGATACACTGGTATAATTAGATATTTAGAGCTGAACTTGTATAATTCGATAGTTAAAATTTTTGCAACTTTTTTAAAAAAGAATTTATTTATTTATTCATGAGAAACACACACAGAGTGAAGCAGACTCCCTGCGGGGAGCCCAACACAGGATGAGATCCCAGGAGCCGGGGATCACAACCTGAGCCAAAGGCAGACACTCAACCACTGAGCCACCCAGGTGTCCCGTAACTTTTTATTCCTACATGAAAAATGGCCACCTTGTGTTTAGTTTTCTATATATCAAGGACCGTTTCATCTGCAAACTGGGCCAGAGCTGGAAAATATTCTTGTGATAGAATCAAAAGCATTTCTACCCTTAGTGCCATCCCTTCTAGGACCACCTTCCTGCATCCCCACCATCTAGATGGACGGCTCTAAGGGCCTGAACGTGTAGCTGCATTGCCAGGGACTCTTCTCTTCATTTCTGCCCTGTGTTGGACCCTTGTCCCTTGATTTCACAGTGTTCCCTTTTTCTTTCTCCCTTACTCTGTCTGATGCAACGTTCTTCTACTCCCTGTTTTTTGGTTCAGGCTGCATCTGGAATCCCTGCCTTTCGGATTCTGTAGCAAAAACTTCCATCTATCCCACCCCCAACCTTGCACCACCCACCCAGGCACGCAGTTGGGTTTCAGCTTTCTCCACTCTGCTAAATCAGCATTCACGCAGTGGCATTCCATCTTGCAAAATTTGGCTGGTATCTCTCTGGGAGGTTTCTGGGTTTATACTGTTTTTTTATTCCTTATGTCATTTTATTAGAGCTTTGGGAGGAAGCAGAGATATATACACTTGTTCAATTAACTATGTTCAACCAGAAGTCAACAACTAAATGTTTACAAGTAGAATTACAAGGTCGGTCACCATGTCTCCTACCATTTTTCCCCCTTCTGGCATCAAATATAAAGACTTACAAGTAGCAAGAGCTCAAGAAGTATTTGCCAAAAGCGGTGGGTCAATATATGCGAACATTTAGACCACCCACAGATTATTAACTGCAACTCTGAGGATTAAAACATAAGAACATCTGTTTTTTTTTTTTTTTTTTAAAGGTAATTCTAAAGGCACGCTCATTTCCTAAGAACTCTGACATCACTAGGAGGGTCGGGTGCTTTATGCAGACCTGTAGCTGCAGGACCTCACTTTCTGATACTCTGGAAATTTCTTTATACTACAACAAAACAAAGCAAAAAAAAAACCTTTAGAAATTATGTTTATTTTTTTACTTTTTGCCCCAGCAGTAGTAAATAAACACCAATGCTGGTAGAACTCTAAAGTTCTTTGCATTTAAGACAAAGTCATTCGTTTAGGCAACAAATACTTAGGATTCTACTATATTCAGGTACTTTCTAGTAAGTATTACCATGCACTAGAGCAAAGACAAAGATGGATGGAGAGATAGACCATGAACATATAACTCAACAGACAGTGATTAAATCCCACACAGATTTAAAACTGGGTGATGTTACAGGGTGACCAGGGTCAGGAAAGGCATCCCAGGGTAGTGGTATTTAAACTCAGATACAATTATGAAGGAGCCAGTGATGGGAAGAGCAGGAGGAACAGCATTTAGTCAGAAGGAATAGCCAACACCAAGACCTTGAGACAAGAAAAGAGCTGGTCTGGCTTCCACAAGAATGGTGTCAGGGAGGACAATGATCGATCTAGGCCGATGCAAGAATCCAGGGATTAAGTAAAGCAGGTCAGAAGTTCCCAGGGAACAAGAGACATGAAACAATATGGTTTCTGTAAACATCACTTGACTACCCTGAAGAAAACGTGTTATACAGGGGCAAGAGGGAGGCAGAGTGCCAGAGGGCTCCAGCAGTGCTTCAGCAGGGAGATCGTGCAGCCTGACCAAGGGAGACAGCTGCAAAGAGGTACAGGGAGCAACTTTATTTTGTCATGAAGAAACAACCAGTCTGTTGGATGGATTTGATGCAAATAGGCAGTACAGGAGAGGGGATCAAAGATACCATGACATTTGGGATCCGGACCACTGAGGGAATGCCGGTGTCATTTGTCAAACAGGGAAGGTTGGGTGAGTGGGCTGCCCACTTTCTGGGGATCAGAAGTTGTTTCGGACATTTGAGTTTAGATGCATGCTAGACATCCATGTGGCGATACTTAGACAAATCTGGAATTCTGGAAGGGCCAGCCTGGAGGGATCAACCTGTGCATCATCTGCACCCAGACAGGACGCAAAGCCATGGGACTAGATATACCATTCAGGCAAGCCTGCAGAGGGGAAAAGGACAAGGGGGCAGGTTTGATCCCCGGGGTGTCCCAGCACTGAAGTGGGTAAAGCCTTAATTAGTGAATGAACAGTAATTCCTATCATAGCTCACTATGCAATCACAGCCTCGTTAAGATAAACTGGAAGTTAAGCTCACACCTATACTGTTGCCCAATTTAGAGAAATGGACTCCCACAAAGTAGCTGCATCTGAAGAAATTCTCTAAAAACTCAAAATTATTAAAATCAACAGGCATGGCACAGACACGCAAAGAATTGTAATTAAGGTTTTTGTTTTCAAGACTCCCAGAAAAGTGTGATTCAGTACTAACCAAAAAAGGTCAGACAACGATGAGCCCATAGGGTCAAATTGAGAAAGAGAAATGAATCTACCATGTTTAGGGCATTTTATGCTTCTGCCCGAGGATTTTACTGGCACAGCCCATACCTTTTGCCAACACTGCAAAAAGTGACATTTGATTTACATCCAAAAGCCCAAACACATTCCCAAAAGCCAAATGTAAAGCACCAGACTTCACTAAAGGTCTACAGGGACTCTCGCAATGTCCAAGCTTCTAGGAGCAGCGATGCTAGGCAGTGCCATATTAACCATGCACAAACCAAGCAGCCCTCCTCAGGAAACAGCGATTTCCAGAAGAGACTAGGTACAGAAGAGTCAACATGTAGAATGACGTATGTAGACATCTTTAGAACACAAAGAAAAACCTCAAAATACTAAAGAAAATTCAAATCTCACCACTCCAAGTATGGTCCCAAGAAAGCAGCAGGAGCAGTATCAGGAAAGTTACTAGAAATGCAGGGTCTGAGCCCCTCCACCCCAGACCTGCTGCCTGGGAGCCCAAAGCTTAGCCAAACCCGTGGGTGATGCACACACACAGCAAAGCCCGGGCTAGGAGGCCTGGGCGTCCTGGCGCTGGTTCAGCACCGTGATCACCAGGTGAACAGAATATTTCAACATGGCCTCAGCAGCAGCAGCAGCATAATCAGTTTCTGAAAGGGACGTTCACGTTACTCGTGTTCCCCTTTCATTGTTTTAAGGATTGTGTGTAGGCAGGCAACCCTGTCAAATGAAGTTAAAAGTCTGTAATCAAATATACTCGCAAAATGAATCACATATATTAAGTATATTAATAAACTGCATGGTAAGTAGGTATAAAAACAAGTTTATACAACGTGTTCGTGACCAAACCAAATGTTTTAAAAGTCTTTCTCCTCTCCTTATTGGATGGCTAAACGGTCTCAGTAATGCCGATTTTCTCGGGGAGTTTCCTCAAGGAGCACACATGATTTCACGTAGACACTCATTCATGCTATATCCCCATTCGCTCATTCAGCAGATCCTGCCGGGCTCCTAGCATGCCAGGCACTGCGCACAATGAACAAACCAGGCAAACTGCCCTGACCCCCCAGAACTAGACCCTACTGTGCACAGAGTGGACCCCGGGGTCTCTGAGAGCTGGAGGGTCAACAGACCCAAGTTTGGGACCCAAGACCACAGAGAAGCCACTTATTAGACAAAGAGTACAGGTTTTCAGATCTACAAAACCGCGTGTCCACTCCTTATAATTGCACACAGCCCAGTCATCCCACACACCATCTCCCTCCCCAGCTTGGACATCAGCCTTTCCTTCTGCCAAATGCATCCCTCCTTACCCAGCAACTGGCCAGAGAAACCTCTGTTGGACCCACCTCTTGTAGGTCCTGGCACGCGCTCCCTAACAGATCCTGGCCCTTTTCCATGTGTTCTCCACTTTCTTTGGTTACACGTGTGACTTAAACACGAGGCCATAAACATGATTAGATTACGATAATGGCAGCCTGCTAATCTTTAGCCTTCGTGCTTTCTTCAGTGCCAGGTGTCACTTGTAACTGTGCATGTATTGGCCCATTTTCCGGAAAAGAAACTTACAGGCTTGGAGTCAGCAGCTTCTCTAGGTCACGTGGCTAATCAAGGGCCAAATCAGGGCTCTGTTCTCCTGCTTACAGCACTTTCAGCTCCGTGGACAAAACAGGGATCTAGGGAACCACCCCAATACCTACTGCATCTTTCCCTTTATCATTCAAGTATCAGTAAATGAGGGTTCCTTGCCACACATCTGCCTTGGTTCTTCCTCTTGCTTAGATCTGGCCTCAAATATTCCACTAAAAATTTTTTTTTAAGATTTTATTTACTTATTCATGAGAGACACAGAGAAGAGAGGAATAGACACAGGCAGAGGGAGAAGGCTCCATGTAGGGAGCCTGATGTGGGACTCGATTCCAGGACTCCAGGATCACACCCTGGGCCAAGGCGGCACTAAACCACTGAGCTACCCGGGGATCCTCAACCACTAAAATGTTTAATGGTGATTCTTTTTTTCCTTCATCACAAACCCGTCACACATTCCAACTGTGAGTGATGTCCAAACCAGCAGGGCGAAAATGCTCCCCTCCCTCCCAAGTGCGTCCAATACACACACCTGAACTCAATGGGACTTCAGCAGCCCCCCCCCCCAAAAGATTAATCAGCACCACGGGGCTCCTGAGAACACAAAAGACTATTTTGTGGGAGTAATGCCACACTGCAATCTTCTTTTCTGTGATTACACCTCATTTTATAACAATGTTCAGACATTTGGTTGGAGCAAGTATAGTAATTACATTTCTCACTTTGAACTAATTTAAGCAGCTACATCTGAGCTCCGCCACAAGTCCTCAGGCTCATCCACCCTCCTCCTCCTCCTCCTCCTCCTCCCCCCCAGAGCACTCCTGTCTGAGGAGACCCAGGACCTCTGCAGAGTGACTGTTGCCCTTTCCCTTCGGGAACTCTTCTGAATATCCAACCGAATCCCCCCAGCTGACCCCCTGCCATGGACAGCACACCTACAACCCTTTCTCCAAGGCGCTCAGGTGGATGATCCCCGTGGGAAGGGAAAACAAGCAGGCCCAACCACACTCTCTCACCACTGGGTTTAACCCCCAAGCCTCAGGATCCTCCTCCTCTGTAGCAACATGCTGCTTCCTGCAGAGGTTGTTGAGGGATACTCCTTGGAGCTAATGCTGCCCCGTGAGTCACAGGAGCAAGCACCTCAGCTCGGGGCAGGATGCCAGAGCCACAAACACCATCCCAGAGGCAGGAAAAACCGAACTTGTACCCCTAGAGAAAATGTGAGAAAACAGGATTTCCTAGTCCTTTCCACCCAAACCTACACCCACACACTCTCTCATCCTCCAACACCCTCCTTATAGTTCACTCTTCGTGGTGGTCAAGAATAATACACTGAAATGATAAAAACAGCAACACGAGCCACGTGCTCCCTTCCTCCTTCCATCAAAGAGCCTCGTTTTGCTCGGAGGGACCCAGTGTTCTGACTCCTCCTGTCTGTGCACCCGGCTGTCTCCAAGACGCAAGGAGCTTTCAGAGAGGCCGTGACGGGCCTCCGGGGTTGTGGAAATGAAGCTCATCGTTACGCTCTGAACCGCACCTGGAAACGTCCTGACTTTTTAAATCTCTGGAGAGGACTTGCAGAGGGGGGATGGAAGGTTAGGGCAGGTAGCAACACACACTTCAGACTCTGTTATTTCACTTTTTTTTTTTTTTTTTTTTTGGCTAGGTGAATCAGCCCTCCTTGCTGCAGGTAAGAGGCCAGAAATAGTTAACATCAAACTCCCCTTTGTTGGGAGCAAACCTGTTCCACCAGAATGGCCTGATAAAGGGAGCCACCACTTCCTTAGAGATAAGATCCACCTTCCTGAGCGCTCAGACCCACAAGTGAGAGGCAGGGCTCTCCAACCAAGCCCTGGGCAGCTCACGCGGGTTTCTGGTCCAAGTCACTGGACACTACTTGGGGCAGTGGGAAGTTTAGCCTCTTTCCCAAATGAGACACTCAGCTCCTTTGTTCACAGCTCAAAGTCCCACGATGGAAAGTCTCTGACCTCACAGCCACTGTGAGCTAACAATGAGAAAACTCACAAATCACAAGTTCGTAGCAGAAACTTGAGATGGCTGCACATCTGTGTGCGTGTGTGTGGACGGGTATGATTAATACCTACGCCTGAATTCAAGGAAAACCCATCAGATGATCATCTCAGGGCCATTTAAATGATCCTCCTTAAGTAAAGATGTCGTGGGAGGGGGCTCAAATACACTGCTACGTGGCCACAGATGCCAAGGAACTGCTGGTAAATCAAAGAGGTGGATACATAGCAAAGTCCCTCTCAGCTCAAGTTTGGGGGCGGGGGTGCTGCCTATTTAAAGCGATTTTATGCTGAATCTTGGTGTACAGGGACTGTCATACACCCGCATTCATGGTTTTTTTTTTTTTTTGCAAATCTAGATTTTGGGGTCTGGCTTGCTTAAATCAAAGATCAGCTTGTTATTTATTCTCTCTGGCTGGTGGACCCATCTGCCTTTGCACAGTGTCTGAAGACACCGTATCCCTGTTCATGCTTCACCTCGGGGGCATGGGTCACCCCAGAACTCCATTTCGAGGATATTCTCCCTTTGGCTCTTGGGGGCATCTTAAAATACTACTAATCCAAGAGCATGCGATGCTCTAGTAGTCCTTTTCCTTTCCGGAACAAACAAAAAAAAAATATGGAGGGACGCCTGGGTGGCTCAGTGGTTGAGCTTCTGCCTTCGACTCTGGGTGTGATCCAGGAGTCCCAGGATCAAGTCCCACATCGGGCTCCCTGCATGGAGTCTGCTTCTCCCTCTGTTTCTCTGCCTCTCTCTCTCCCTCTGTGTCTCTCATGAATAAATAAAATCTTTAAAAAAAAAAAATATGGAAAGCCGGGCAAGGAAGCCAGAGGACTAAAGGGACAGAAGGGAAAAAAAAAATCATCAAAATGTTGATGACCTGACCCGTGTATGGAGGGTAACTCCCCAAATGCCACCAACCCAGGCCGTGCCCCCTTTCTTCCTCTTTCCTGTGTCTCTGCCGGGAGTCCCCTCTGGAACCCTGCACGGTCACAAATCCTTGGAACAGCCTAGGAGACTGTCCGTATTCAATGAACCAGATAGATGAGGAGTCCTAGATCCCCCACGTCCACTCGCTTGGCTTAGACAGGATTGAGCAGTCCGCTTTCAGCGCCAGGGATGGTTGGATAGTTGCTCACAAAACCCGTCGTGGCCCCTCTCCTTTCTTGCCGGCGCCTTCTGAGCTGCTTATCCGGCGAGCGGCATGATCCTTCCCTTTTGTTCAGCCCTCAGGCCCCCTCACCGAGACAAAACTGCTTTCTAGATGCCAGTCACACTCCGTAGTAGGCACCTCGGGTGTGCCAGACGCCACAGCAGACACCGTCACGGGCTGTGTCTCACGGAATCCTCACAAGCCTCGTTTCATTAATACCGTTTAAGAGACGAAAGTGCCCAAGTTTGGGAAGATAAAAAATGCAATATGAGGGGCAATCAGAATCTGAAACCTCCCCCCCCCCCACCTCTGAGGGGGAGACTGAGGCCACGGCACTTCTCTGAACCGGTCACAGAGCTCCAAGCAAACTGACCAGAACCAGAGCCCCCTTCCAATGCTTGTGTACAGGATGCAAGGCCCGGGGCCCAGGAACTGGTCAGATTTTTAAAAATATTCTTTTGGCCCACAAACGCTGCCCTAATATTGGCTTTCATCACCCTTAGCTTTTTCAGCCCCACCCTCCAAAATACACAGTGGCTACCTCAAAATTCAGGGATGGCCATGACAGAGCACCTCTTCGGGGACCCATCAACTTATGTACATACATCATTTCAACTGATATTTAAAGCAGCCCAGGGGCACCTGGGTGGCTCAGCCGGTGAAGCACCTGCCTTCGGCTGGGTCATGATCCCAGGGTCCCAGATGGAACTCCCCACCCCCCAGGGGAGTCAGAAGCAGGAAGCCTGCTTCTCTCTCTCCGCCTCCCCGTCCTGCTCTGCTCTCTGCTCTATTTCTCTAATTAAAAAGAAAAATCTTAAAAAAAAAAAATCTTAAAATAAATAAATAAATAAATAGCCTCACTTCTAGTAATGGGAATGTTGTTTCCTGATGAAGACTAATAATTTTAAATACAGGGGGGAGGCAGAATTTTAACTCCTATGCTGATGCCCGAAAATCTACAAGTAGCCTACACTTGGCGGTCCCTCCTCCCTGCCCACACTGGGGCCCTCAGTGTGCTGGTGGCATCTGATGGTCCCTTCTCAGGCAGAGGCTCTTTCACATCACTGCTTGCACTCCCCATCCCAGTTTTGGGTTTTGTAAAGATTTTATTTATTTATTCATGAGAGAGGCAAAGACACAGGCAGAGGGAGAGAAGCAGGCTCCCTGCGCGGGGCTCAATATGGGACTCGATCCCAGGACCCTGGTGAGCAGAAGGCAGACAGATGCTCAACCACCGAGCCACCCAGGCGCCTCCCCACTCAATCGCAGTGCTTAACCTAACTAAAAATGGTTCCCAAATCAACTCAAAAGAGGACCTAGCTTTTTTCCTCCTAAGGATGGGGCTTTTATAGTTAAGGCAGGTGGAAAGATGTCACGCAGAGTCCCCGGTGAAACCAGAAGGAGCCTGCTGCACTTCCATACCTTTCCTTCCAGGAACGGTGGTCGTCAGCGTGGGGTGCCCAGCTGGTGTCTGGACGGGGTCCCGTCCACCGAGGAGGGCCTGCACCTTCCCTGGGGGGAACCTACCAACCGAGGCTCCTGACCTACCGCAGCTGCTGCAGGACATACTCATTTCCAAACCGATTGCTTTCCCCATACCAGGCACTACGCTGAGCACGTGACCCACATGATCTCATCTTCTGCGATTCTTTTGAGGAGTTACTCTTTGTAGAGGCCCAGGTGAGACTCCTTCAACCACTGAGAGCAAGAGTGCAGGAGCCCGGGCGGCCCGGCCAGCCTCCCCTAGCAGGCCGGTGATGGCCCCTGCGATGGGGAGGGCGATTCAGGCAGCTGCAAAAGTGCTAACATGGCATCATTTCATAGTTACTTAAATTATATGCTTTTCAACAGCACTCCCCCATGATGACACGACAAACGGCACGTTTACCTGTATGCCATGACTGGCCACACACGTACAGGTTACGTGAAGTAACTGGCGTGAAGGGACTTGTAAAACTCGGCTACAACAGGGGACAGAAGTTAGAGATGGAATGTTGGCCCCAACAGCTCACTTCCTTGCCTTAATTGGCATCTCTCTTGGTGTTAATTGACTTTGAGTTAAGAACCATTCATACAAGTCGAGGAAAACTGACCTTTGGAGCGCTGGTGACTTGTTGGGTAAATATGTCTTTATGGACTTCATAAAATGCAGATTGTGTAAACACATACTCAGGAACTATTAAAAGCACTGGGTGGCTGGAGTGAGGCTCAAAGGTGGCCTTTAAGATTCCTGAGTACTCAGTAGCTGGACAATTAGGAAAACGAACATCAAGGATGTGTAATTACAATCTAGGAAGTAAATCTGGCTCGTAGTCAGAGGAATCACCTAGGAGAGCTTTTGAAAGATGCAGATTCCCTGGGCCACACCCCAGAGAGGCTGATCCAGGACGTCTGGGTGGGTTGCAGACACGCATATTTTTAACAAGCCTTCCGGACTACTGACTGAGTAGGTGGCCCAGGACTAGCTTTGAGAAAGACCAATTTCGATGCTGTTAGCAGCTCGCTCCCCTTCTTGCCTGTCCTTCTGCACCCCAGCCCAAGAATGCCATCCAGGGAATCAAGACTAGAGTACTTCATCTGCAAACGGAGAGTTTCTTTGGGAAAGGAGGGAATGCCCATCCCCCATCAGTGCCCAGCACACCAAGAGCCACAGGATACCTAAGTGCTCAGCTGGCACTAGGAGGGCCTCCTTTTTGCCCTGTCCCGGGCAGAGAGTTGTACCCCTCTAAAGCCCACAGCAACTGAAGGTGACCAGTATGTCCATTCAAAGAAAATTCAAGGGTGCAGGCTCAGCACGAGCAGCATGCATTTTTGATGCCAACAGCCAGGCGTCTTTATCCTGACCCGTGGCCCCCAGCCCACCCCAGACTGCACAAAGAGAGGCAAGTATCACAACATCTAAGAGTCTATTGCATCTGGAAAAGCGCCTCCAATTCTGGGCCCCGGTTTTCTAAGAGAGATAGTTGAACCTGAACACTGATAAGGAGACGGGGATGCCGCGGGGCCAGAAGGGAGCCAAGCCTTCATGTACCAGCAGGACGGCCAGAACAAGAGGGCTGGGTGTTGCTGCCGTGGAGGACAGTGGTTCCATAGAAGAGGCTGCCGACAATCAGAGCTGCGTGCCCAAATCACCGGGCACGTGGGCTCCTTATCACCAAAGTGTCCAAGTAGAAACCGAAGGGCCATCCAGCCTCGTAGAACAGGGCATACTTCTCAGCTCCCTGAGCTGGTAAGATCTTCTGATCCCATGTTCCCATCCTGGAAGGGGGAGGCGTGGGGGTGCTTTCATATGGACAACCTTGCCCTCGACCATGAATAGCCCTATCCCCAAACGCTTATCACAGCAGCTCATTATAACATTTGTTTTTTTCTGGTGGACACAGAGATTACCAAATTAAGTATCGAATGTGGTGATGTGGTGACTTAAGTATTCCCAAGGCCAGTAAGTGTCAAATCTATAAACAGTTTATGAATGAGTATAAATTTTCAACAATCAAGAATGAGTACTTGTGGGTAAGAGCTGGTGTGTAGTTTATTGAAAAACTCATGAAATCTATATAAAAAGTCGCCGATATTCCCACTCGAGGGGTAGGCCACCTTGGCAATGCCAACAATCCAACTGATGCCATCGTGCTACTAGTAAAACTACTTAAAGAAACATCAAGTTTCAAAAACACCAAAAAAGGGGCCTGACATTTTTAAAGAGCAAGTTGTTTTCTCACAGCCAGGCGCTACGGCACACATTCGTTCTCACAAGCTTGATTTCACCGGCCAGTTGCAATCTGC
Organism: Nyctereutes procyonoides; assembly: GCF_905146905.1. Taxonomy (NCBI): domain Eukaryota; kingdom Metazoa; phylum Chordata; class Mammalia; order Carnivora; family Canidae; genus Nyctereutes; species Nyctereutes procyonoides. The sequence goes on from NW_026575049.1 coordinate 65,885,252, forward strand.
TTGTCTCCAAATAGGGGAAAGGAAGAGGGGTGGTCTTACTTGTTTGGATTTTACACGTGTGTGTGTGTGTGTGTGTGTGTGTGTGTGTTAGTGCACTTTCTGCAGCATCACCCCACATGGTTGTCACAACATCCGAGTCCACGTTCTTGTTCTACCTGAGAGCCACGGAGGAGGCTCTCTGGATGTGCAGTGCTTGCCCAGGGCCACGTGGGTTGGTCACTACTGCACGAGTTGACCCTCAACCCTGATCTCCCTGGCAGGGAGGGGCTCACCGCCTCACCACCCCAAAATCAATCAAGACCAGTGGTGGTGGTAGCGCTCCCACAAAGCTGTTTGGACCTTGAGCGTTTTCTCAGAGGTCCCAACCCCTTGTCAAGAGACGCACACACGGAGTGAGCTGTGGGAACCTTTAGGAGCTACAGGGCTAAGTGCCACCGGAGGCATCTCAAGTGCATCTGCCTCGACCGTCTCTGTGGAGGGAGCTTTTCTGGAGGGGAGGAGCAGAAGGGGGAAGTAGGAGATTTAGGGGCTGAAAGGAAACTAGAAATCTACACATGAGGATTCTCAATGGGAGGTTCAGAGTCTGAGGGCGCACAGGCCCAGACATTTGTGCTCAAACTGCCATTTTTCTGGAGTTCTTATTAAGTCATTACATGACTTCAGTCCCATTTTTTTGGCTTGATTTTTTTTTTAATTGTGGCAAAACAGACATAACATACAATTTACCATTTTAACTGTTTTTAAGTGTATGGCTCAGTGGCATTAAGTATATTTACGCTGTTGCACAAGACCGTGTCCCATTTTCTCCTACTTCTGGGTGACAAGCTACAATCTTAAAACCTGGCATCAGTTTTTGTTAGAGACATCTGTTTTAAGTCAGTGTATTTTCATTTCTAGGTAAAAGCATATGATTTTATAACTGTTTTCCTTTAAATTCGAGCAAATACCAGTCTCGCCTTAACAAAGGTTTGTCAAAAATCAAATGCAAGAACTATTCTTGTTTCCTGCAAGAGAACTGGTTTCACTCCAGTAAAGAAAACAAAACAAAACCTATATTTACTACTTTAACCATTAAAATAGAAATGTGTATGCTACAGGCATCTGTGGTACATCACCAAGTTAATAGTGCTTTCAAAGTTTTAGCAAAACCTTTTTTAAAAATAATAATTTTTAGAAACAGTCATAATTTTGGACAGTTTTAGGTGATTTCTTCATATGCTTTAGTTTTTTTTTAATTAAATAAGAGATCTCTTGGATCAATAACTGAATTTATTTTTTGTCTCTTATATTCTCACTTCACATTGTAATGTCAATTTGGTATCTTCCTCCCTTAGCAATTATTTGTTATCCAACTCAAATGAGATGGAACCAAGAGGGAAGGGCAGGAAAAGGAGGAGGAACACTTATCAGAACATTTCCCTTCATAGATATGTGGAGGTGCACTGCCTTCTGAACACCCTCTGAAAGGGCAGGCTCCTCAGGATAAATTAATGGTGGTGACAGACTGGGGAGGTGTAGGGAGGAGGGGTGTCTTTTTTTTTTTTTTTTTGAGATCTGACATCTAACATCATGTTATTTCAGGTGACCCTAGCTGTGACATGATTCGATATTTGTATATACTGCGAAACGATCGCCACAACGAATCTCGTTAACATCTGTCACCCAGGAGTTTTAAAAAGAGCCCATTTTCCCTAGTTGGTGCCATCTTGGTTGGTGATAACCTCTAGGTTTGGCCGGGCATTCTCTAGTTCTCCTCTTCCAAATCCTTTTTTTTTTTTTTTAAAGAATATTTTTTCTTTTATTTTATTCTTTTTTTTTTAATTTTTTTTTTTTTTAATGATAGTCACAGAGAGAGAGAGAGGCAGAGACACAGGCAGAGGGAGAAGCAGGCTCCATGCACCGGAAGCCCGACATGGGATTCGATCCCGGGTCTCCAGGATCGCGCCCTGGGCCAAAGGCAGGCGCCAAACCGCTGCGCCACCCAGGGATCCCTCCTCTTCCAAATCCTGATCAGTCTAAGGCTGATCTCCCAGAGTTACGAGTTGACCCTCAACCCTGATCTCCCTGGCAGGAGAATCTCCCAGAGTTACTTTAATAACGACACACAGAGCGGAGGTGAAGTTCTAATTCAATTCATCTAGGGATGAGAAAGGTTAAGACTGGGAAGCAGCAAGGGTACTTGCAAGCCCAGATAGGCTCCACCTTGGGGCCTCTTATTAATGCTGATACATCGTCCTAGTTAGGACCGTTGTGGGGAGGGGTCTGTTTCAGGTTGCATGCCAGGGGTGCTGGGTGCACCACACCTGTCTCTTTCTCCTGGCCAATGCTGTGCTCAGCTCCTTGTGGAGTAAGAGGAAATGTGGAAGGGGGAGCCATCATTTACACCTGAATGATCCGCATCACTTCGAGGATCCAGAAACCCTGGAACTAGGAGCCTGAAACTCCACAGTGGGATCTTTGGGCTCACAAGGGACCCTTTTCCTTTATGAGTGAGAAGAATGCCCAGCTGATGGGGATGCACAAGAAGAAAAAAAAAGGGGATGGGTGGATAGAAGCCCAAGAGAAAGAAAGTGTTAAAAATACCAGTTTCCTACCCTACCCCAGGAGGGTCAATCTCCTCAGCCCAGGGGGAGTCCTGACTGAAGAGCACCGTTTCACAGCAGGACTAGGAAATGGCTCAAATCCCACTATGGCCTCCCAGACTCCCTGCTGGACCTCAGGCTTTTGGGGATAGGGTCTTGCTTTGGAGATTATTTTCATTCTTCCTCAAGCCCTTGGCTACAACTCTCGCTGTGTCTGATCCAGAGGATAATCCCAACTTTATCTGGGTTCAACCTATGGGGCAGTGACCTTAGAAAAACCTCAAGTAAAAAGCACTACCATAAAAAATGCTCTTACTTGACCAGGTGGTCAACTCTTCCCTTCCCTCTTTAGTGGCAACAGCACCTGCTGGCTTAGAAGCATGCAGTGTTCTCACACGGATGTGCCAAAACCGCCACCCTTCCCATCCTGGCATCCACCTACCCCCACCCCACGAGACCTGCACATCAAATATGACTTCCTGCTGTCTATGACCACACTGCCTTGGCAGTTAGCATCAAAAGCAAACACATGGGGAGAACAGAGGCCACTGGAGCTGGGGAGGAAGAACGGGCAGAGGTAATGTTTCAAAACTTTTTTGCTGGTGCCCAGGTGCAAAAACCTTGGAACATCACATATATTTCAACTTTTCACCGAAGGGCTCATCTCCTGTCTCCCAGAATGGCAAGCTGAAAGAGGCTCTCCTCTGCTCCACTCCCAACCCTTTTGTCCCCGAAACACAACACATGGAAGCCATACCTCAGGACCCCTACCTACCGTCTGCAGGTGAGCCACACAGGGACAGCACTGGGCAAGCTCACCTGTTGCAACTTACTGCACAAGAGCCGACCAAAGTTGGCAATCTGTTCAATGTTGACGGTTCACCGTCTACGTGGACCACGTTAACCCGAAGTGATTGTTTCCCACCATCTCTATCCTGCCACCCAAGGGTTCCACACCTCAAGGACAGGAATTGTCATGAATGTTTAACATATTGCCCAAAACAGGACTGGGACCAAGGCCAGATGACATGTCCTCACTGACATATCCCAAACCACTGACTAGCTGTGTGACCCCAGGATACTCATTTGACCTCCCCAAAGTGCAATTTATGTGTAAAAGAAAGGAGCTGAGATGGCAGGTTCCCAAGATCCTCTCCAGTTCTATACTTTTATGGTCTAATTGCAACCATTTCACTCGACTGAGGAAGGGCAATGCATCCTGCACTGCACAGGGGCAATTTCAACAGATGTGAGTGCTGTGTTTCTACAGAAGTAACAATACTAAAAACAAACATAAACAACGTTCACTTGGGTTATTCCCAAGTTGCAAGTTTGATCTACAAAGTTAGTTAATTTTGTTCTGAATTCCATGGCGCACTTGATCTTCCAATAAGCCTAACAACACCCTCCTAGGAACAAAGCTTTTTACAGCAATGCCTACTGCATTTAAGTAAGGCCAGAGAGAAGAGTCCTGCCCTGTATGACAGAGAAAGGATTATTAGCGGCCTCCTTGACTCCAGCCTAGCCTGCACCCTCTGACTAGTTCAACTTTGCATTTGCCCACATATCACATCAGCACCTCTTTGCTTCAAAACCTTGAACAGTGCAGTTCCTCGTTAGTATAGTGGTGAGTATTCCCGCCTGTCACGCGAGAGACCGGGGTTTGAGGCCCCAACGGAGAGGCACAAAAGCATTTTTGTGGATCCCTGGGTGACTCATTGGTTTAGTGCCTGGCTTCGGCCCAGGGCATGATCCTGGAGTCCGGGGATCGAGTCCTATATCGGGCTCCCCGCATGGAACCTGCTTCTCCCTCTACCTGTGTCTCTGCCTCTCTCTCTCTCTGTCTCTCATGAATAAATAAATAAAATCTTAAAATAAAATAAAATTAAATTAAAATTAAATAAATAAAATAAAATAAAATGAAATAAAAACCTTGAACAGCTCTGTCCTACCTAAAAACAAACGTCCAAATACTTGCTTTGTGAGCCTGGCACTGAACAGCCTCCCAAAGCTAGCCTCAGCCAACTCAATCACCTCTTTCTCTGAGCTCCCCCGGCATAAGCCTAGAGGAGTTTCCTGCCTGTGGAAGAAATCCTTCGAAAAAGAGACACTTCCTCCCTATGTGGCCTGTCCTGTGCCTCCCCATTAGGGCCACCATCCTTATCTGAGTCCTCTAAAATTCAAGACCCAACCTACTGAAAGTGAAGGCTTCCCTGACTGGAGCAGCAAGAAGTGTTTTAATTTCTGCTTTATATTTTTCTGTTTTAAAAAAAGAGTATCATGCCAACAAACACATGAAAAGATGCTCAACATCACTAATCAGCAGGCAAGTTAAAAACCACAAGAAGATATCACCTTACACCTGTCAGAATGGCTAGCATCAGAAAGGCAAGAAACTGGGGCACCTGGGTGGCTCAGCCGGTTAAGTGTCTGCTTTTGGCTCAGGTCATGGTCCCAGGGTCCTGGGATCAAGCCCCGCATCTGGTTCCCTGTTCAGTGGGAAGCCTGCTTCTCCCTCTGCTGTTCTCCCAACTTGTGCTCTCTGGAGCTGTCAAATAACTAAATAATAATAATAATAATAAAAAAGACAAGAAATAACAAATATTGGTAAGGATGTGGGAAAAAAAGGAAGACTCCTACATTGTTGGTGGGAATGGAAATTGATACAATCACTGTAGAAAACAGTATAGAGGCTCCTCACAAAAAGTAAAAACAGAAATGCCACAGAATCTAATAATTCTACTCCTGGGCATTTACCCAAAGAAAACAAAACTCTAATTAAAAAAAATATATACAGTCCTATATTCATTGTAGTATTATTTTCAATAGATATGGAAGCAACTCAAGTGTTCATCAAGAGATGAATGGGTGGGGTGCAGGGGTGGCTCAGTCAGTCAGGCATCTGCCTTCCACTTGGATCATAATCTAGGAGTCCCAAGATCAAGCCGAGTCGGGCTCCCTGCTCACAGTGGGGAGTCTGTTTCCCCCTCTGCCCCTCACCCCATTCGTGCTCTCCGATTCACTCTCAAATAAATAAATAAATGAAATCTTTTTCAAAAAGACAGATGAATGGATAAAGATGATGTAGTACACACACACACACACCATGGAATATGTTAGTCAGTCATAAAAAGGAAGGAGATTTTGCCATTTGCAACGAAATGGACAGAGCGAGAGGGTATTATGCTAAGCGAAATAAGTCAAATAGCAAATGATTTCACTTATATGTGGAATCTAAAAAAAACAACAAAATAAGCAAAGCAGAAACAGACCCATAAACACAGAGAACAAAATGGTGGTTGTCGGAGGGGTGGCGTGGGAGAAATGGGGAAATGGGGAAATGGGGAAGGGGCGTGGGGGGTACACGCTCCCAGCTGCAGAATGAGTGAGTCACAGAGATGAGAGGTACAGCACAGGGAAGACAGACAATGGCGTTGTAACGGCATCGAACGGTGACAGATGGTAGCTACACGTGTGGTGCGCGCAGCATGAGGCACGGGCCGTTGAGCCACTGTGTCGTGTACCTGAAACTAACGAGACCTTGTGCGTCAGTTGTGCTGCGATTAAAACAAAAACAGACTATTATGCTTATGAATAAATAGGAATACGTTTTCTTTGACATTAACTCTCCCTGCAATATTTGGAACTAGAAGAGTCCTCCGGTAGTGTTTTAGGTTATTCAACCCCTTTATCTGAGAGATGAGAAAGCAGAGTCCAGAGAAACCCGACAGCCTGGGTTGCGTAGGAGGCCAGTGGCAAGGAAGGACCGGGAACCTGGGTTTCCCGACCCCAGAGCCGTCCACGCGCGTTGAAAGGGAAGCCATCGACGCTGCCGCTATCCACAGCACAGGGACTGGACAGCTGCCCGCGGCAGCCCACAGGCGACAACTGGAGACAGGGAAGACTCACGCCCCCAGCGCTCCCTCCCTTACTCAGAAGACCCAACACCTGCCGAGTCTCTAAGGGACATGTCCTCATCATTTTCAACTTCTCCTCAACCTTCTCCAACTAAACTTGGCCCCTGCTTTTCTCAGACCTTCCAACCAATCCGCCCTGGGAGTAGGACCGCACCCTCGTCTGCATGCCTCCCCCAAGAATGACCGCACTTACTAAGTTCTCACATCCAGAACGAGGGCCGCAAGGATTCCCAATTTTCTAAGTAAAAAAGATTCATACGGAGAAAACTCGGGGACCGGCTCCCCTCCCCAGGGATTACAGCTGTTTGTTAATAACCGTGAGTTGAGAAAAATACACAAATATCCACCATGAATTGTGTAGTATTTTAATGAGGTCATGACTGTTATTTTAGAAATGTGGCTACAGGGACGCCTGGGTGGCTCAGCAGTTGAGCACCTGCCTTCAGCTCAGGATGTGATCTCGGGGTTCTGGCATCGAGTCCCGCATCGGGCTCCCTACAAGGAGCCTGCCTCTCCCTCTGTCTAGGTCTCTGCCTCTATGTGTGTGTCTCTCAAGAATAAATAATTTTTTTAAATGTGGCTACATACATTGAAATAGAGTAATAGATACAAAAAGGTGACATTATGTGTTCAGTACAGACACTTGGGAGTGCTTATAGGATCTCAGCCACTGGTTTAACTGCTGGGTGGTGACATCAGATCAAGACTTTCAGATGGAAAAAGAAAAAAAAAAAAAAAGACTTTCAGATGGGGTATCTAAATGCTAGGGCAGGGGGAGGTCGTTAGTCTCCCATCACCTTCCCATCAAAGAAAAATGTGACCAGCTAATGAAGACACAACCAGAGGGTCATTAGCTCATTTTGGATTTCCCACTGCACCGCCTCCATGTTGTAGTTTTACTATCATAAGCAGTGGGGTATTTTTTAGTACCCACTGTTTTGGGGGAACAAAGGGTCTCTTACTTTAGGCCCCTGATCTATTCTTGGCTTTCCAAGCAATGCTGCCTTCCAGTGGAAAGCCCCATCCCAATTCACATTCCAGTCTTCTCCCCATCTCTCACCAGGAATCATCTCTGAAGAGTAAGCACTGACAAGTGATGGATAATTTGCATTTTAACCCTATTCAAATTTGGGTAAATGGTTTAATATGCATGCTAATATTCCATCATTATTCCAATTAAGGAAACTATTATGTTAAAGTGTTTAATCAGGAGAATTAAGGAGAACTCCAGACACCTAAAATTAACCTCTAATAGTCTTGACATTCATTTCATTTAGGTGCAATTTGCCAAGCTATAAGCAACTCCCTGCTTAAAACTTCTGCTTGGGCACGTGGGTATTTCTGATAAGACCTAAAAGCAATTCATTTCCTAACTAGATTGCTGTCTGAAAGAATAAACTGAAAGGGCTGCAATTTAAATACAATCAAATCCCCAAGCAGCCGCATTCCAGAAGACTTAAACACCATCATCTGCGTCCCCAGGAACAACAATGCTATTCGCATCAGAAACAACACAACCACTTCCTCTTTCTCTGACCTTCTCTGTTTAATTACTTCCTGTGATTTCTTCTAGGGCTGAGCACGCCTGCTTCCCAGGGCTGCAGGCTTTCCATACAAGACGGATTTGTCTGGAAGGTGCAGAATGCCAGCTGACCATAGACATTCCACACAAAGTGCCGGGACTTCGTATTTCTTTTTACATGACGGGTTTCTTGGGCCTCCTGGCATTCACCAAGAACTTTTTTTTTTAAGCTGTAAGAAAAAATTCTCCCAGCACATTCCCATCTAAAGTCAAAGCTGGAAACCCTGCCAGGGATGGAGAAGTGGCTGCCTGGTAATATCCCTCCATGGATAAGCACCACCTTCCCATCCAGTGAGCTTCTTCAACAGATTCCAAATACCAAGTATGTGAAGCCGACTTTGAAGACACAAACCTGGCAGCTCTGAGCTTACTAGCATCACAGCCATAGGCCCTTGCAACTCATAATTTTGACCCATGGATCAGCAGCACCAGCGGCACCTGGAAGTTTAATAAAAACGCAGAATCTGAGGGATGCCCGGGTGGCACAGTCAGTCGTCTGGCTCTTGGCTTCCGCTCAAGTCAGGTCATGATCTCAGGGTCCCTGGGATCAAGCCCCACACTGGGCTCCGTGCTCAGCGCAGAGTCTGCTTGAGATTCTTTCTCCCTCTCCTTCTGCCCCTCCTGCGTGGGTGGGCTGTCTCTCTCAAATAAATACATAAATCTTGGGGATCCCTGGGTGGCTCGGCAGTTGAGCATCTGCCTTTGGCTCAGGGCATGGCTCCTGTAGTCCTGGGATCAGGTCCCATGTCGGGCTCCCTACATGAAGCCTGCTTCTGTCTCTGCCCCCCCCCCATGAATGAATAAATAAAATCTTAACAAAAATACATAAATCTTTTTTTAAAAATGCAGGAATCTGAGGCCTTACCAAATCACAATCCTCCCTTCGCAAGACTCTCAATGCAGGTTCAAGTTTGATCCTCCTCTCAAAATAGTGAGGCTAGAACACAGGCCCAGGAGAATAGTGTGCGTTGTTATCCATTCTGCTCATTCGGATTTTTGAGGATAAGGTGGCTAGGTCTTTTTCCCAAAGAGGTACCCTGTAAAGTTGCTCTTTATATCAGTACAGAAAAGGCCACCCTGTGGGCACTGCTTCCCTCCCTCCCAGAGCTGAAAAGGAACGCAAGAAAGAAATGTCACCTCACAGTTTCGAGGTGTTTTCAGGATTCGAAGTGAGTTCTAACTTCATTTGCTCAATAATAATATAAATCAAGCTGCACACACAATTTTGTTACACAAGAAAACTAATGCTCTATGAAGTTACGACCCATAATATTCTACAGACATGGGATCTGAAGTCGAAGGACCTGGAATTAAAAATAATAAATTCTGCTCTGCGACCTCAGACAAGATACTTAACCTCTGTGAGTCTTTTCCTTGCCTGTCAGGCATGTTCCTTCCACATGTGAGTGTGCAAGTGTACACAATACACACACACCCTAAAAATAACTTGAAGAGCTTGTTAGGCCATTCTGGGAAGGGTATGTTGTTCCTTTAATGCTCCAGGTAAAGAGTTCCCCCCACCCCAAATTTGGGAATCCCAAAGCATGCAGATCTAGCTAGGAGGAACTCTGAAGAAGCAACGGAAGGAAAGAAAAAACTCTGAGAGTCATTCATCAAGATGATGCTGTCCTCATACCCCTAATGAATATGAAAGTGCCTAGCACCCTAGAAGGTAAAAGCTCCCTCAGGACAGAGACTCCCTCTGAGTCACAGCTCTGGTACTCTCTGGGGGATTAGGTGTGCCGTAAGTGAATGGCACTCAACGGCTAGTCACTCCCTTTCCTCCAGCCTCACCACCCTGGTTATTTATTTTATCCAATATGATAATTAATGAACAGCTTTGCAGTTAGGGTCCAAGTATCTTCTAAAGTCAAGTTTTTTAGATTCAAAGTCTACCGTGCTCTGAATGGACACCTGTAATCTAGTACCCCCTAATTCTCCTTAGTGTAAGAGACATCTAAGAATGGATGGTAAAGGCCTCAAAGCTGGTTCAAAAACAAAGACTCCAGACCTGAAACCTGTTTATATGCAGATTAATTAAGAGGACACCATTAGGCCTTCAGGGCCAGAAGTAACACTGAGCCAACGTATACTACCCTGGAAGAGCAGGCCTGTTTTCAAACTCTGAGTCTGAGAAAAATCACAGATTTGATTTGGCCTATTAAGTGAAGGAGAACGATTTAATCACTATATTAAGACTATATTCACACTTATGCAGCTTTAATAGATCTGTAAAAATGAGTAAAATTACTAGGATGCTGATTAAATTAAACCTCTGATCTAACATTCACTTTATTTTTTGGCTGAAAATGTAAAACATAAACACCAACGGGACATGCAAGTGGACAAAACAAGTCATGAGCCAACTCACTCCTAAGGGAACCTTCAGCCAGGGATCCCTGGGTGGCGCAGCGGTTTGGCGCCTGCCTTTGGCCCAGGGCATGATCCGCGATCCTGGAGACCCGGGATCGAATCCCACATCGGGCTCCCGGTGCATGGAGCCTGCTTCTCCCTCTGCCTATGTCTCTGCCTCTCTGTGTGTGTGTGTGTGTGTGTGTGTGTGTGTAACTATCATAAATAAATAAAAATTAAAAAAAAAAAAAAGGGAACCTTCAGCCAGCCACCCCCTCAACCCAGCCCATCCCAAGTCTACGGACTCTTAGAAACAATCTGAATGGCGTGTGAAAGGTTTCTCAACCACAGACAAAAATGGCAAGAAAGCCAAAGATGCTACTAACAGGTAAGTACACCGACAGTAAACAAAGGAGGCAAGCTTCCACAAGACATGAAATCTCAAAAAGATAGCCAACTAGGATCACTGATCCTAGTGCTGGCCAAAAGCCAGCAGGGCCTTACTGGTATTACAACACCAGAACTAAAGTGCTACTCTAGGTCCTAAAAGCACAGCACCAGAAAGCCAAATAAAAAGCAAAATATGACTTCTAGGCTTTAATTGTCCTCCTAGAAACCCCCTGGAACAGGTCACTTCAGCTCTCACAGGCATTATGTGGGAATCTTGCCTCAAAAGGTTATTTCTTGCCTCAAAAGGTTATTTCTTGCCTCAAAAGGTTGCTGTGCAGGTAAAATATTGTTAATGGGGATCTTCTACTTTGTAAATTCTAAAAATAAATCATACCTTGCTCTGTGACAGGAGACACTGGAGGTGGGTGAGTCCCACTGAATTCCCAATTTATGAGGCACTGTGCTGAAGTGCTCTACCTTCCCATTTTCATTTCCACTTTTTAACAGCCATGGATCAGAGAGCAGCGTGAGCTTCATTTACATCAACCAGGGCTCCAGGCTTCAGACATTTGCCAGGGGCCCTGACTAAAGCATGGTGTGACCACAAAATCCATGTTTCTTCCCCTACCATCATGGCAGCCTGCCCCTCCTACAAGTTTTGAAAAGGTAGTAACCGCAAAGTCTTTTTGGGATGTAGGTACAGTAAGAATAATAGTTTATATTTTGATATAAGGTAAAATCATTTTTCAATTAACGAATATTTGCTTTCACCAATCAATAGACGTTTGCAGAAAGCCTACTAAGAGCTCAGCACTCTGCAAGGCTATGGGCGTAAGGCTTAAGAAGCTATTATTCTCACCCCTAGAAGGGCATATAGGGCCAATCTTCTTTGTGCATTCCCAGGGTGGGATGCACATACAAAATAAGAAGAGCTCATCTGAAAAATCAATACTGGAAGCCAGAGGCTAAGCAACGCAAGGAGAAAAAGAAGTAAGAAGAATAAGTAATGAAAACGAAAAGACAAAAATGTCATTACCAGATGAACTAGGAAAGACAATTAAAAACTTAACCTGATAATTAAGTTTAAGCACTTAGGAATGGACCAGAGGGAATGTACATAAGAACAAGAACCACCAGATTTGAAAAATCATTATATCAGTTCACAGAGGAGCCGAAGCCATACATTTCAGAAGCTGCCCTCGTTCTAATCCCTTCAATCGCCAGCTCTAAATGCTAGGATGAAGTCAGAATCCATTTCTTCACCTCTGCGCTCTATGTGAATGCAAAACCAGGAATTTGGTCTTTAAATAAATAACAAACTACACTTTGAAGAGGGCATAAAAAACATAAGCACAATTTGCTATCTTGTGCACAATACGCCACAAGTGAACACCCTGCTGACAAAGTCTACCTGAGAAATTAGTTATAAAACAGTTGTCACTTAATTTAGTGAACTCCTACGCCAGTTACCATCAAGTATTTTACTAAGATCCTGGCTTGACTTCCTTCCCATGACATGGGACACATGTCAAAGCTCCAGTAACAATTCTTCATGCCCACCCAGGGCAAACACCGAGACGGTGCTCTCTGCTCCACAGGGCACTGTGTGCACCAGTGCAAAAATATCCCTTCTACTCCAGTGACTACACACCCCAGAAAATTACTTAAAGAATCATCAATGTTCTAGCCTTAAATATTGATTAAAAAGAAGCATTTAAGGGATCCCTGGGTGGCGCAGTGGTTTGGTGCCTGCCTTTGGCCCAGGGCGCGATCCTGGAGACCCGGGATCGAATGCCACGTCGGGCTCCCGGTACATGGAGCCTGCTTCTCCTTCTGCCTATGTCTCTGTCTCTCTCTCACTCTGTGTGACTATCATAAATAAATAAAAATTTAAAAAAAAAAGAAGCATTTAAGACTTTTTATCAATATGACTGGGTCTCAAAACCAACCAACCAACCCAGTCCAATCCAATTTACTTGAGAAAATAAGCCAAAAAAGAAAAAAAAAAAAAAACCCACACACCCAAACTTGCTGCTCTGCCTCTATTATCATCCTGTTCAGTTTCTGAGGATTTTGCTGTCAGACTGCGTATTTGTGTTCCGCCCGGTAACAGAGGAACTATGCCAATATTGGTACTCATCAGCACGGCTGTCTCCGACTTCAAGTGTTGAGACTCCATCAGAACCCTGCAGCTACTGCAAATTGTTAATATGTGATTTCCGCGGAGATTCTCCTGCAGAGGCAGAAACAGAGGCCTGGGCTTACTGCACTCAAGAGCCTTCACTTCCCAACTCCCACAATAGTGATTGGAATCAAAATAGTTTTAACCTGTCAATCCCAGATCACTACCAGATAGTTAGTTCTGCACCCAAGTTCCACAAAATGTGCCAAGGACTTCATAGGAACGCAGTTTCTCAGAGGAGGCTTACCCACACTGTAAGTCAACCAAACACAATGATTATAATTACTGCAGCCAGCCGTTGGTAGGGACAAAGCATTTTTAAATAATTAAATACAAAAATACAAAAATAAATAAATCCATTTCTGTTAAGTTCAACAGACATTTATTAAGCAACCATAATGTGTCCAATGGTATTGAGCCAACAACTAGAAGACTACTAGGCAGTTGAGAGGTAATCCTCTCAACTCAATGAATCCAAAAAGCTCCTATTCTGGTAAGAATCTAGCTAGGTATAAGCCCAACTCTAAATGGTGAGAACTGCCAAACAGTGTAGGGAAAAATGCTATCAAGAGTCCTCAGTCTGGGGGCACTGGGTGGCTCAGTGCTTGAGCATCTGGCTTTGGCTTAGGGGGTGATCCTGGAGTCCTGGTGGATCGCGTCCCATATCAGGCTTCCTGCATGGAGCCTGCTTCTCCCTCTGCCTGTGTCTCTGCCTCTCCGTGTGTGTCTCTCATGAATAAATAAATAAAAATCTTAAAAAGGAAAGAGTCCTCAGTTTTGACTTGAAGGGGGAGGTGAAGAAAGTCTAGGAGGATCTCATAAAAGGAGTGGCCGCAGAACTGAGTGGTGGGGAATGACCAGAATTTCACTTGATGGGAAGGAAGAAAAACTTCAGAATAAAAAGCATGAGTAAGTAGACTGTTGAAGCAAAGTAGTTTGGGTATTTGTATTGATTCACTTTTACATATTTTACTTGGTTAAAGGAAGTGGAAAGCAGACAGGATCAGCCATAGCTAGAAAGGAGGGAGCACTGCTAAGTCCTTGGGGAAACAAGCTTAGTAGATGGAGAGAAGTCCAAGTCCACCACCGGTAAAGAAAGATGTACAGCCTCACAGTAGGCACTCCACTGTATACGAGGATAATGTCCTCTCTTACAATTTTGTTAAGGTCTTTCCAAGTTTTTGTTTCATCTTGCTTTCAAGATCTTCTGATGAATGAACCAAATTCCAGTTCTGCATAGCCAACTGCATGCTTTTAACAATTTAAGGAGTTCTATATATGTGGAGTAGAAACATCCCTTTTTAAAGGCTAATGCAAAGAAACTGAATCAAAATTTGTTGTACCAAGTCTAATTTCTAAAACTGCTAGAATGAATGTACAGCTAACCTCCAGCAATAACCAACTATGAATTCACACTCCCATTATCTTAAGGTGTATCATGGAATTAATTCTCAAGCCCAAATTTATTTAAATTCACTTTAATTCAGTATGTGCCTCACAGCAATTTCAGGGAAGATAAAGAAGTGGAAAAAATTACAATGACAGACTGTCATCGATTCAGAAGAATTAAGGACAGCATGACTGACAGAAACAGCGAGAGCTCGGAAGTCAGGGTGACTAAGGCTGGCCAGCCTGTCCTCTTCCGAGAAGGTACCTCACAGTCCTTCCTGAGCCAGGCTCCTTCATTTACTAATGATACGGCCTTGGACAAGTTACTCAACTTCTCTGGGCCTCAGTGTCCCCAACTATAAAGGGGGGAAATAATACCCTACCTACCCCAGAGGGCTGTTGAGAAGATTGAATGAGTCAAGGGCTATAAAAAAATGGTTGCTCAGGCAAGCAACTTCACTTAAGCTTCCTCCTCAGTCAAATGGGGTAACTCTGGAGCGCCTGGGGAGCTCAGTCAGTTCAGCCTCTGACTCTTGATTTCGACTCACGTCATAATCACAGGGTCGGGATTTCATGCTTGGTGGGATCAAGCCCCGCATCACATCATCGGGCTCTGTGTTCAGCAGGGAGTCTGCTTGAGATTCTCTCCCTCTGTCCCCCCATCACTCTTGTGTGCACACACACTCTCTAAATAAATAAAATCTTAAAAAATAAAATATAAATGGGGCAACTCCTTCATAGGATTATTTGAAAATGAACAAGCTGAGCCTATAAGAAACCTATCCCAGGGCCCTGCTAAGAGCCAACACCAGACACCTGTTCTATGCTTGGTGCTCAACAGGAGGCTTCACATGCTATCTCATTTAATTTTCACAGCAACTCCATGAAACTGGTAACATTCATTCCCATTTCATTCACTCCGTTAAAACCAAGGTGATAGGTAAGTAACTTGCCTTAGATCAGAAAGTGAGCAAATGGCTGAGCCCTGAGCCTTAATATACATTAAATGCATTTAACTCAGGATCTTTAATTGGCACCTGGCTGAAAGGACAGTTGTAAAAGACATTTTCAGGCAATTGGGCTGAATGTTAAAGACAACAGAATGATTCTTAATTTTGTGAAGTGTGATGATAGTACTATGGTTTCATGGAAGAGTATTCTCATCTTTCGGAAAAGTACGTTCAAGTATTTAAATATAAAGCATTCTGATGTTTAATTTCTTTGAAATGGTTCAGAAAAAAAAAATTTAAGGGAAGACCTTCCAACATTAGGAAAAACATGACTAAGGAGGAAGCTACAAATCCATTCTCAGCAGGATATGTCTTGCAGAGAGGTTTATGAGAGCAACAGAATAGCTAAATGGTAGCCCCATGTTTTCTGAATTAAGCTCATGTGAGAAGAGTTCCTTAATTTTGTCAACAAATTTCCAAATCATTCAAGAGCCTAATCAAATGCTTTAAAGATACAGACAAAATGCCTAAGATCAAAAAAATTTTTTCCACTCTCATTTACAAAAGATCATTTTCAATAGTTTGTGGATGCTTTTTAGTTTTGAATCATTAAAAAAAAAACTGTAAAATTGTACATTGGTAGCTGGAGTGGGATCAGAGGAGACCGGTCAGAGTATTTTCTATGTAGAAGCTACATTTTAGGACAGTCGGCAGAAAGAGCAGATAAGCTTTCCTGAGCTAGCATATGTTTATTAGAAAAGCTTTAAATCGACATGGAAAAGAGCATTAATTAAGTTAAAATATTTATTATTTTTTTAAAATCCAGCACAATTTTGCCAGTTGCAAGATTCTGACTTCTTGTACTCTGATGCTAAATGTATTTATTACATTTCTGTACCATTTAGCAAAAACCTTAAATATATATGGACTCTCAAAAAAAAATCTATTATACCTAAGACATAACTGTGACTCCCAAAGGTCTCCAAATCTCTTTATATGAAACACACCTGGTCTACTTCCAAAAGGTTATCTGCGGGACCCCAAACATAAAGCCATTAGAAGAGAAAATAAAAGATCAAAATTCATACTAGAGGAGGAATAAATAAACCTAGCAAAAACCTAGGCTAACTATGACCACTGTAATCCAGTAATAATTTTAGCTCTGAGCTTCCAGACAATGGTCGCAAAAAAAAAAAAAAAAAAAGAAACCCAACAACAAAAAGGCAACCACAGCAAGCTCTGCAATCCAGAGAGAAACCTTCTTCCAGGCACTAATGTTTAAAAGGCATTTTTCAGATGGGTCATTACATAAGAACTTGAACAATACAATGGACAGTGTCCACAAACGGCAGTTAACAGCCCATGCAGCCCGTGTTCTTACCGGCTTACATTTCACGTCTCATGCCAAGGTCATTACATTAAAAGTAATCCCAGGAAGGCCATTTCTGCAGTAGGCTAAGGCGCTACAGCTTTCTGATTAACTGAAACCAGAACCTGTCCTCAAAACCCACTGTCTCAACTGGGCTTCTGACAGCAGTGGGGCAGCCAGTTCCAAGCTCAAGTGCTCTGAAAGCATGAAATAGAGGTAGTCATTTCTTGCTGATGATCCCACCCCAAATCCTTTTGCTTTGGCTGTCAGATGGGGTAGGATGCAAAGCTGCCATGCTGCAGTGAAAAGGGAGAGGCCGGACCAGTACTCCCAAGGGAATAAAGCCAAGGACCCCAGGGCAGGGCGAGTGGAACCAATCTCCAACACGAATCCCAACGTCCAGAGCAAGGCCACCATCCCTCCCTGCTGCTACTGCTATTTGCGTGTGCAGGGACAAAGGAAGACCCAGAGAAACACTGGCCTATTAGTCCATTCGGAAGGGAACAAGGCCCAGCAGCATATTTCTTCCTCCCAAAAGCAACTTTTTTCCCCCCATTTTACAGTTTCAAAATGCAGTGTATGAAGGCAAAGGCAAAAAAACGTTTAAAAAAAGATCAACAGCGGTGGTGGCATCGCAGCGACATGCACTCCAGGCGGGTTGGTCCCCAGCGGCAGGTGTCTTAGCAGACCAGGGGTGACTGCAGTCCAACATCCCCCCGGGGGGGGGGGGGGGAACAAGGGAAGGCAAGTCCCTTTTCCCAAACACCCACCCTCTCACCCTCTCCTGCCCAGCCTGGCAACAGCAGACGCCAAAGGATAAAGGGGCATTTAAAAGAAAAAAGAAAAAGAAAAAAAAAAAAAGTAGATTCTTAAGAGTAGAGCACAGCATTCGGTCACCTGCTGCAAGAGAAGCCCTCCGGGTCACCCAGCCCTGAGTCACTTCCCCTCTCGGCACGGTCCAGGCTCGCAGGAGCAGAGGCCCCCGCAGCCCCCACGGCCCCGCGCCCCCGCGCCGCCCACGGCTCTGCGCCCCAGCCCGCGCCACCGCTACCTTCGCTAAGGGCAGCTCTGAATGAAAGGAGCCGAGGCAGGCTCCGGATTTATGAATGTGCAGGGGAGGAGGGGAGGGATATCATGTGACAATAAAGGAGAGCGTCTTATTCACAAAAAAAAAAAAAAAAAAAAAAAAGTGGCTAGTGGCGGGCACAGCCACTGAGCAGCGGGGACGGCCGCCGAGCGCTGACCGCTCGGACCCGCGGCCGACGACCTTAGGCGCCGGGCCCAGGAGCTCGGCCTCGGCTCCCCCTGCACCGGAGGCGCCCGGGCGCGGGTGGGGGGACGGCAGCTCCGACTCCGCGACCGCGAGGCTGCAGGAGCCTCACCTTGGCCCGGGGCTGGGCGAGCGAGCCCGCGGGGGGCGGCGGGTCACCCGGGGGCCCCCCAGCCGAGCGCCCCTAGCACCGCTCCCCTGGGGCCCGCGGGCCGGGCACGCACCCCGTGCACCCCATGCACCCCGTGCACGCGCGCACGCCGCCCCGCCCGCCCCCGCAGCCCCCGCAACCCCCGCCTCGGATCCGCCCCCCCATCCCGCGGGGCGCCCGTCCCGAGCCCCAGGGCGCGTGCACACGAGCTCACACGCGCCGCGGGACCCCTCCGGCGGCTCCCCCGCCGCGCCGCGCCCCGCCCGGGGATCCCCGGCTCCCGCAGGCCCCCCGCGCGGCCCGCGCCCCGTCCTCCGCTCCGCCGTGTTGTTTTTTTTTTTTTTATGAATGAAAATGTGGTATGCAAATGAGAGCGATTCAAGAAAAACGAAATGGCGGAGCCCGGGTCCCCGGTGGGCTGCCTGCGGGACCGGGGATGGGGATGCGGATGGCGGGACGGGGATGGGGAGGGATGGGGAGGGATGGGGGTGGATGGGGATGGGGGGCGAGCGGCGGGGCGGGAGCCGCGGAGCCCCCACGGGAAAACCCACCGGCCCCGGGGAGCCGCAGCGGGGGTGCCCGGGCCTTCCGCTCCGGCCACGGGAGATCTCGGGGGGGGGGGGCGCCCCGAGGTCACCCGCGCGCCCTTGGCCCCGCCGCCCCCTCCCCACTCCGCGGGCAGGGGGGCAGGCGCGCAGCCCACGCCAAGTCCACCCCACGCTGCGCCCGCGGGCACGCTCCGGCCCCGCAGCCGAACTTACTCGTCCGGGTGTGTTTCTTCGGTCATTTTCCTGTTCACCTCGACGCCTGTCCCGCGGCGGGCAGCCCGGCTCCCTTCATCTTCCTGCGCGCTCAGCCCCGGCTTCACATCTCCGGAGACCGCCCGATGGGGCTGGGGAGGGGGCGGCGCGAGGGGGCGCGCGGGGGCGCGGAGGGGGCGCGCGCCGCGGCGCCCGGGGCCCGGCCGGAGGGGCTCGGGGGCTCGGCCCGGGCGGAGCGGGAGCGCCCCGGGCAGCGGACGGCGGCGGGGGAGACAGAAAAACAAGCGCGCCGTGCAGCGGCGGGGGCTGCGGGGGCCGGGGGAGGGCCGGCCGCGGGCGGGGGCTCGGCCCGGGGTCGCCCCCGGGGCCCGGGCCAATCACGGTTCCGGGGAGCGGCCGGCGGCCGGGGGAGGTGCGCCTGGGAGGCGGTGCAGGGCGCCCCGTCCGAGCCCCATCTCCCGACTCCGCCGATTTACTCCATATTGGATTCTCACCGCCGCCAACAGGAGGAGGAAGTAGGGCGGAAGCGATGACGTCTTCCCAGCGGCCAGAGGTGGTGGAGTGCAAAAAAGCTTCCTACTTGCGACCGAAAAAAAAAAGGGGGGGGGGGGGAGAAGAGAGAGGAAAAAAAAAAAAAAAACTTTGACCCGCCTACTGAGCATGCCCGGCTTCCTTGCCCCCTCCCTCCCGGCTGGCGCTCCCGGAGGAGCCGCGGAGCGGAGCTGTTTGTGCGGCGTCTGCCTGGCTCCGGATCCCTGCTGGACGACGCTCCGGGTTTTGAGAAGCCCGGGAGGAGGGAGGAGGCGGGAGGGAGCGAGGACTCGCGCACATCTGGCTCCAGTTTGGTTCCCTCCCTCCATCCGAACCCCTGGATTAACGACGGTGGGGGGCGGGGGCGGAGGCGCGGAGTTCAGGGGAGGCCCCAGGGGTGCTCGGGCTTGGAAGACCAGCTCCCCCGCGCTGCGGCGGGGGTGGGGTGGGGGCGGCACAGGTGTTTTTGCCAAGGTTCCGAATGGCAGAGGCTTTTCAGTTTCTCATGAATCTTGTGATTTTTTTGTTTTTTTCTGTCTAGCTAGAGGAGTGGACATTTACGAGGAATCGATATTTGTACTTTAAAAAAAAAAGGTAACTCCATCACAGCTCAGAAATGCAAATGCACTTCAGTAGAAATGATGGGCTTCCTTGGGTTAAAAGGTGAGCCCAAATACATTTCAAAAATTACTTAGTAAACCTCTCTCGTGTTGGAGGATGGCCCTTCGAAGGCCCCAGTTACTGGGCCATAGGTTACCAGTCCTGTGGGCTTTGGCACACTGGATACCCACTCTCCTTACCTTTTGTCTTTAAATGATGTGTCTTGTCTTGGCTCAGGTACATGAGCTGGGTGGGCCCATGTTCTCCAAAGCAGCACTGTCTGGGCAATGGACAGGGCATGCAACCTGTGCAATTAGTTGCACAGGGATCTTTACTTGGTCTGACATTCTGCTGTTGCCGTTTTGAAATTCTTTGCGGTGTTGGAACAACGGGCTCCACGTTTTTACTTTGCAGTGGGTCCCACAGATGACATAGTTGTTTAGTGCTTCTTCCTGGGGGTCTTGCTAGATAGAGAGCAAGAAGTACAGTCCCTGCCCCTTCCTGCTCTCCAAGCACAGTAGACATTGCACCCTACTGAATATGCCAGGAGAACGTGCAGAGATTTTAACCAAGTAGCAGCCATTGAACAAATTAAGAGATTAAATATATGTCTCAAATGTAGTATACCTAAAGTGTGTATATATGCATTTGGAGAGCCACAAGTGTTTCAAAGATAGTAACAGTATCACCTTGGGTCAAGGAGAAACTAGTGGTTTACCCTAGGCCTCATGCCTATCAAAACCATGATCTTTGTGGACATGTAGAGGGGTTCACCTGCCTTTGATACTGAGTGCTGGTGTGTAGTGCTGAAAAGGGAACTAGACAGGGAAGGAATGCCTGGGTTTGGTTTTTCCCTAGCAGCCTTGAGCCCTTGACTGAGACTTTTAGCACTGATTTCTTCAGTTTCTTTATAAAACAGGGATAACAAGGCAAGTCTTGTCTTCCTCGGGTTTTGAGGCCATCGAGAGTTTATGAGAAAGCAGTGAACAAAGGCTAAGGCATCTCTCCAGCTCTCACCTTTGGTCATTGCTTTTCTCCTGGAGGAGCTGAAAGAGATCCCAGTCATTCCTGAACTTCCAGGGACGGACATTTGTCCATGTCAGAATTATCCACCCAATGGGCATCTGTATGGCTCCACCCTCCAGTTTAAGGAGGCAAGGTAGCAATAGTGGCAGTTTAAGGAGGCAGCTTAAGAGTGACCGAATGGCAAGGGGGCAGGTGAGATGATGATTAATTCGTGCAGGTAGGTAAGCCAATCCGTGTCATCACCACTCATTCCTCCAGCGCCCTGCTAATAGCAGTGAATGACTGGCCCAGATGGCAGACCAGACAGCCAGAGGAGCGAAGGAGAACATTCTAAGGTCCAGGAGTCACCAGCAACGCACTTGGATGCCCTGATGCCAGATTCCATCAGGTCCTTTGGTTTTCTGAGCCTTGGCTACAACACTCGTAGTGACAGGAGAACACCCACAGCACAGGGTAGCTGGGAAGAATAAATGGCTACTGTGTTAATAAGCAGCACACTGCAAAAAGATTCATAGCAACCCTTTCTCCTCCCCGGCCCATTGTATCATTCGGTGCTACCCCCCCCCCTTCACTTTCGTGTTCCTCTATAAAGAAACCCTTCCAGTTCTCTCTTGCCTCCTTCATCATCCAAGAGGGGCTTTTTAAAATAGAAACGTTCTCAGCAAGTCACCTCCTGGTCCTCCCCCATCAATTCTTGTGACTCCTGCGGCTCCATACAATAAATGGCGATGTGGGGCGAATAACTGATATGTGTTTATTGATCTGAATTCGGGGGGGGGGTTACCAAAGTCTACTGAGTTTGCTGCCAGGATAGCGGGCACCACGGATTTAGGGCTTCCATTTAATGACATTGCTGGAAGCGCTAAATACCCACCTCCATGTCCCCCCCCGCCCCCCACCGGCCCAACAGGGGTCGCGCAGCTCTGCCCACGACCTCGGAGCGAGGTCGCACAGCCTCAGCAGCGGAGTCGATCTTCCCGCGTCTGCACGCACAGCCCCGAGCCCCCGGCAGGACCCCCGCCTCCCCGCCCGGGTGGGGGGGGGGGCGGGGCAGCACCCCCCCCCCCGCGGCTCCTTCCGCCGGCCGCCCGGAAAGCCCGGAGCGCGGAACCGGAGCGCCCCTCGGCGGCCGCGGATCGGGCATGCTCAGTAGACGCGCAGGGCCGGGCCCCCCGCTCCCCGCCGGCCGGAGCGGGCCTCCCCCCTCCCCCCTCCCCCTCCCCTCTCGCGCCCTGCGCCCCTGCGCCGCGCCACCGCACCCTACCGGGGCTCGGGCTGGGGCCGCGAGGGTACGTCTCCCCGGGGTGGGGCTGGGAGTGGGATCCGGGAAATCCCCGCCCATCCCCCCGGCCCCCGGCCTCGGGGCGCGCGCGGGGCGGGGGCGGGGCGGGGGCGGGGGCGACTGCGCTGCGGGGAGGTCCGTGCGGCCCCGCCCCCGCCCCCGCCCCCGCCCCTCCGGTGTTTCTCAATGACCGGCGCTCGGAGGCGCTCCCGCCGCGCGGGGGTGGGGATCCGCAGCTCGGGGTATCAGTTCCTTCCGGTCTGCCCGGAGCCCGGCCCCGCGTGCGGCTCCGCAGCGCCCCGGCGCCTTTCTGCCGTTGAAGCGGGCGGCCGCGTGCCGGCGGGGTTCGAGCAGCCCAGCTGTGCCCCCCCGACCCCCGAGGCCGGCTGCCGGCAGGAATGGAAACCCAAGCTCTCGTAACGAAGGAGATGATGCAAACTTAGAAACTGACCCGGCGCCCGGGAATGAGCGCCCCCCCCCCCGCGGGGCGTCCCAGCCCGGGCATGAATGGCTGCAGCCGGATTGCATAACCCACGCGGTATAAATAGCCGCGGGCGGGCGGGCCGGGCTCGGTGCCCCGGCGCGGCGCACTCCCGGCTCCTGCTCCCTTGCTGCTGCGCGGCCGGGATCTTAAGTGGCGGAGATGACAGGCCCTTGTCCCTGCCCCCCTCCTCCCTTGGGGTCACATACTATGAAGGACACGCCAGCCTCGCTGCTTTCCGAGGTGTAGGAGACAGGCTCAACGGCAGGTGCGGCGGGGCAGCACCTGTGTGCGCGTGTGGGGCGCGCAGCGGGAGGCAGAGAAAGCAGGGACGAATGAGTGACAGGCCTGGGCAGCCTTCTGGTCGAGAAGATGTAACCGCGTAGGGTTAGCCTCTGGAGTTTCAGTTTACACCTCCAGCAGCCTCGGTTTCTGAGCCGATTATTCAAAGGGTCTTTCGGCGGTGGGCTGTGGCCGCTCGCTCCCCCGACCTAGGCCGCCGCCTCTGGAGAAGTGCAGCTTCTTTCTGCAGAGCTGGCTGGTTCCCTCTCCCCTCTGAGGCTGCAAACATCCCCGACAGTTCAGAGCCCTGGGAACCTTTGAGGCTGGGCGGGGGTTAGTGCGACGAGTCTGTTTAGCCATTCTCCAGTTCTAGAACCCTTAGAAGACTCAGCTGTGTCCAAGTCGGAGGAAGTATGAAAACCCATTCTTTGCAACAAATATTTCACAAATGTGTGGTCATTTTAAAAATGAAAGTATGCAGAGGGTTTCCCCCCCCCTTCTCTTAAACAAGTTTCAACTTATTTTCCCAAAGTAAGAATGACCAGTGCTTTGCCAATGGGTTTCTGGCATGCCAACGGCAATAGTCAGGCTCAGTATTTTTCAAATTGTCCTCCAGACTGCACTCAAAGTGTGAGTAGTCTGAGGCAATGGGGATACAGAAATGAATGAACCCAGGGAGTTGCCATCTGGGGGTTAAATCCCTTGGGATTTAAGGCCTGTCAAGAAAACCCTCAGGGCAATGGAGTACCCCTCCAAAACCACAGAGTAAGCTAAAGAGAAAGCAGAGGTCCAGGAAGGGAAGGGGTATTTGAGCTGGGTCTTGAAGGAGGCCGAGTGTTGATTAGATAACTGGGAGTAGGGGCCTCCAGAATAGCCCAGGGAGCACAAAGGTGCAAAACAGTGTGGGGGAGCCGGGGAGTAACAGGACCTCGAGAAGGCTAGGAGCCAGGTCAGGGAGGCCACATGGCCACGCTGAAGGACCTTGGACTCTCCTGAAGTCCTGGAACCTTTGTAGCCCGTTCACAGCCGATCTTTGTCAGTCCCGGTTCTTTGTAGTGGCCTCATAGTTATGCAAATGTGGGGCAAGTGGACATTCATTGTCCTAGGATTTAGGGTGCAAAACCACATTCACAAACTGATAGCCCCTGGGCCACTTAAGGCCCCAGATGAGTTTTTGTTTTGCCTGCTTTAAAAGAAAAAAGAAAAAAAATAGCAAGCTAACAGTTCAAAATCAGAATATTTCGCATAAAAATCAAGATTTTTGGCTCCTGAAAAAAATTCCAAAGATGCAGCAACTGTGACTGCCCAGTTCCTGCTTGGTAACAATTTATTGTCTGGGGTGGCCGCTGCCTTGTCTGTCAGGCTTCTGGCTCCTAGAAGCGTTTGTGGTTTTAACCTCTACGTGAAAGAAACTTTTATGACTGGATCAAGGCCCCTCTCTGAGACCCCAAGGAGGCAGAACTTGTCACTGGGTGCAGCAGTTTGCATGAGGAGCCCTGGGGCCTCTTGAGGAGGAA
The DNA here is from genome assembly GCF_905146905.1 of Nyctereutes procyonoides. NCBI lineage: Eukaryota > Metazoa > Chordata > Mammalia > Carnivora > Canidae > Nyctereutes > Nyctereutes procyonoides. Next base: position 65,909,866 of record NW_026575049.1, read on the forward strand.
AGATACCAATTCCCAATCTCCTGCCCCAAGACTCTGTATAGAGAAATTGGATGAATCTTAGGGACTTTAATGTGATTAGGGGTGACAGGTGGGGGAGGGGAGGAGGGGTTGGTGCCCCAAGATTCAGAGACACAACTGACAGTTGCCACCACTCAACTTTGGGGTCTATGAAATAGGTCAGGGAGTAAGAGATATAGAGAGGCCGGCAGAGAGGAAAGCAGAATCTAGAGATAGATAGCTAGCTCCTTGCGGACATCATATGAGCAACTGGATTCAGTCTTGCCTGAAGCTTAAGGATGATCTGGACTCTTAAGATCAAATTGGGCTGCTGTCACTTAGAGCCAAAAAAAATTCTACTAAAATAGAATGCCAGATTTTGGATAGTGAAAAAGATTGAGAGGAACTAAGGAATGGAACAGAAGGAGAATTTTAGAATGTGTCTTTGCAATTTAACATAGGGACATCTGGGGTCAATGCCAGGAGTTTCATAGAGATTCTGATTTTATAGAACGGACTTCTTCCAGGAAGTTAGTCAACACTGTTATGAGTTGTAGTGACTCTATTTATGTCACCATCCCACCAACACCACAATTCACATCTCCCGCTTCCTCAGTCTTAATGTTGTTTTTCCTACCTTTATTCTCTACCCCCTTTCTTTTGTGAAGACCATAACCAAGAAAGGAAACTTGATAATGAATTAAAAAAAAAAAAAAAGAATCAGAGCTTTTAGAATTGGAAGAAATGAAAAATCGTGTTTGTAGCAACCTGGGCTCTAATAAACCATTTTAACAAGTTTTCTTTTGGAATGGATAAAGGGAAAAGAGAATAAAACTCAGGAATATATGGTTCCTGTATCAGTTAGCTTTTGTATAACAGACCACCAGAAAATTTTGTGGCTTAAAACAATAAATATCTTATTATTTTCATGAGTCTCTGGTCTGTTGACTCAGTGGCTCTCTTGGCTTTGGCCAGATCATCTTGGTCTGGATGGTCTAGGATGGTTTCTGATATACTTGGTGGTGGGTGGGCTAGTTGATGTAGTAGGGCCTGAGCTGGACTAGCTCTTCTCTGTTCCACATGACCTATTTATCCTCCAGCAGGCCAGCACAGATTAGATCATATGGCGGTGGTGGGCAGGGTTCCCAAATCAGCAAGAGAGGTAAACCCCAAAGTGCATGCATTTTTCAAGCCTCTGTTTGCGTCACATTTGTTAATATCCTATTAGCCAAATAAGTCACAGCCAACCCAGATCAAGACTCAAGGAGTGGGAAAATAGACTCTCTTTTTTTTTCTTTTCTTTTTTTTTAGAGAGAGAGAACAAGCAGAGAGGGAGGGGCAGAGGGAGAGGAAGAGAATCTTAAGCAGACTGCAGGCCCAGCACACCCTGTCACAGAACTCCATCTCACAACCCTAAGATCATGATATGAGCTGAAACTAAGAGCCAGATGCTTAGCCAACTGAGCCAATCAGGGCCCCTAGACTCTCCTTCTTGATAGAGTGGCACAGTCATATGGCAAGGGATGTGCACACAAGAATGAGAGGAACTTGTAATAATTTTTACAATCTACTTAGGTCTCTAACCCAAGTTTCACAATTAGGGAAGGATATTAGGATATTTATAATAATATACATTGATCACACTTTTAAGTATTGTATATATGTGGTGCATATACTTATACATGTATAAGTATATAAATATATGATTCATATTTTTAAATATCATATATATAAATATATAGGTTATTATTTTTATATAGGGGTACTATTGATAGAATTAGCTCCCACCTTTATAGTCACTGATTTATGACCAAATAACTAAAGTTGCTTAATGTTTAGATTTGTACATGCTTTAAAACTCTTCTCCATAATTTAATAAAGAGACCTTCGAAACTTATTATGCTTGTCCTTCTTTCTCAGCATGAAGATCCTATCTCTGATATGCCTTGCCTCTTAAAATATGTGTATTCCTAAAGAGATCTGGGCAATTAAAATGTTTGTAAACCAAAGCACGTATAAAAAAATACCAGGGAAGCTAAACTAAGTTTGCCATAGATTGAATCATATAGAAAAGCAAATAATCATCCCCAATTTGTTCATTATATTAAATCAGACTTTATGCACAGTTTTGGAATTAGTTAAAGAAAGGCTTGCTTGTATACATTTTTTTTAATTATTTATTTATGATAGAGAGAGAGAGAGGCAGAGACAAGGCAGAGACATAGGCAGAGGGAGAAGCAGGCTCCATGCACCGGGAGCCTGACGTGGGATTCGATCCCGGGTCTCCAGGATCGCGCCCTGGGCCAAAGGCAGGTGCCAAACCGCTGCGCCACCCAGGGATCCCTGCATTTTTGATGATGGCAGAGGTGGTACTCATGGTGGTATAGGTGATGATGATGGTGATGATGACAAAGGTATTGAGAAATGGTGATGATAATGGAGGTGTGGAGAGGTGATGATGAAGGTAGAGTGGTAGTGGTAGTGCTGGAAGTGATGGTAGTGGAGGTGGTAAAAAGATCTGAAATAGAAACTGTGAGTTTGCGGCAAGAGTTTCTCTATGATCCTTTCACCTGAACCCAGACATACAGACATCTGGGCAAATATATTGAAGAAAGGAGTAGAAAAACAGTATGTCAGAGAAAAAAAAAAAAGAAAAATGAATAAATAAATGAATAAATTGTAGGGTGAGATGCCCTGTATGCCAGGCAGTTTCCCACAGAACCAGGAGGGCCAAGCAAGTACTGTTCCTCCTGGCTTCCCTTGGGTATTACTTCCTCCAGAGGGTTCCATCACTTCCCTTCAGTGGGGCTAGATGTTCCAATGTCTGGCCTCATCTTCCTCTGTCCTGGGCTTCTTTGCACATTATGTAATTGTGTATCTACTTATATATATTACCTTCCCACTAGATTGTAAGCTCACTGACAGAGAGACTACCTTAGTCTCTTACTCGATCTAGAGTCACTGTGCCCCATAGTGGGTGTCCTGCAGTACTTACTGAGTGAATGAATGACAGGCCACCATGGCTTGCCTTCTTTCTTTTCTTCTAAAAACATATTTTGTCCCATAGGATCAGAGAAAGTAACCTTCTGAATAATTTCCCATGTGTCACTGGCCCAACTTGCTGGTGTCAGATAAGGGGCTGGGAAAGTCCACAGTTGAACAGTAGTATAAAATAATATAGTACTAGAGTTCAAAGGACATTTTAAAGAACCACCTGTTTTAAGATGAGGAAGCTGAGAGAGATAAACCCAGATAAGTCAAGTGACTTAATTAAGATCACACAGATAGTTAGGATCATATCTAAAACCGTAACTCAGGAACTCAAAGTCCAAGTTCCATAACTAAGGTGCCTTTGTTGGAATACAACCAGATGAACCCTTGGCACTTCTCATTGTGCTTATGGGAAGCAATGTTGCTTATCAATGTTGTAGCTTCATTCATGAAAGAGAAAATGAAGATTTATTTTTAGTTTTCCAAAGTCTGCCTAGGAATGAAAATATATATAATTTTGCATTGTGGCTCACCTTAAAGTTGTGGGAGAGAGGGAGTGCATGCAAGTGCACGCATGCACAAGAGGAAAGGGCAGAGGAAGAGGGAGAGAGAGAATCTTAAGCAGGCTCCGTGCCCAGCATGGAGCCCAATGTGGGGCTCGATCTCACGACCCTGAGATTATGACCTGAGCTGAAATTAAGAGTCGGATGCTTAACCAAGTGAGCCACCCAGGCGCCCCATACAGTGTATGTTTTAATAAAAATAAGGTAATATTAAACATCCTCTTTTGTAAGCCCCTAAAAAAAACCTCAGTAATAATATGCATGTGTTCAGAGTCCTGTCTCATACATGTTTTTGAGGAAACAGCTATGATTTGATAACATTCTCTTCAGTATTAATGTACACATTCATAAAAATAGTTGGCAAATAGTGACAGATGGCAAAATAGCCTCATATAAAATATTTTATTCCTCTGTGACTCTGCTATAACCCATCTAAACTTTTACCTTAACATTCATAACAAATATTGAAGCTATTTGCTCAACTAGCTTTCTTTACTAACTAAATCATAAATTCCTGGAGGGGAAGGGGAAAACAATGACCAAATTAACTAAGCTCTTTCTATATACACATAACTATAACTATATCTATCACAATGTGTGATGCATGCAAACGTTTATGGAATGAACAAAAAATACGCTGGTACAGGGTTCTTTTGCAGTTATAATAAATGTTTTGCAGGCAGATTTATACCATTATTTGCATTGAAATTCTCATTTCAAACCAGTTAAGATCACACAATAATTAAGATCACAAAAGAAACAAACATTGCTTTATCATCAACATCATCATGAATCTTTCAATGGTTCTACACTTGAAGTTTCAGCCTCAAGTTCTGTTAGCTCTGGGCTTGAATTTTAACCGTTGACATTTTACTCAATGCTAAAGAGCCCAAAGATAAGCAGAAAATCCATCAGATACCCCAATATTTCAATAAACTTGACATTTTGGGTTAGCTGATTTTTAAAAATTCAAGTGGCAGGGGCGCCTGGGTGGCTCAGTTGGTTAAGTGTCTGCCTTCTGCTCAGGTCATGATCTCGGGGGTCCTGGGATTGAGCCCCACAGCAGGCTCCCTGCTTGGCAAGGTGTCTGCTTGTCCTTCTCCCTCTGCCCCTCCTCCCACTCCTGTGCTTGTGCTCTCTTTCTGTCTCAGGTAAATAAATGAAATTTTTAAAAATTCAAGTGGCAGAGCACATTTTCATTTTTATTTCAATACTTGCTGTCACATAGATGTCACATTATAAATATATTATATAATCTCTACTTCCTTCCTCATTTCCATTCTCTCCTAAATCCACCATAGTCTACTTTTTGTCCTCACAATTTCACACAAGTTGTTCCTCAGCTAGATCACCTCATTTGATTGCCAAATCTGACCATCTTTCTTCAGTATGGATTTGTCACCTAACGTAGCTGACCACTTCCACCTTCTTAAAACTCTTCCTCAAGTGGCTTCCATGACCCCAACTTCTGGTTCCTCTTTATTTCTGCTTATTCAATTTATTCAGCAAAAATGTCACCCGAGTACCAGTATAAAGTGTTATTGGAAGGGTATGCAGTAATAGTAATAAAGCTGGCATCTACTGAGTAGTTACCAATTATCAGGCGATGTTTCTAAATTTTATACACTTGACATGTGTGTGCCCACTCTCACTGGAGCAGGGGCAAGCAAGCTTTTCCTTGAAGGTAAGTATCTTCTTCAAGTAAGTATCTTTGGCTCTGCAGGCACCGTCGTCTATGTTGCAGCCACTCAACCACTGCAGCATGGAAGCGATAGACAATCTATAAGTAAATGAGTGTGGCCATGTTCCAATAACACTTTTTTTACAAAACAGGTGGCTGAAATGGTCACAAGGGCTATAGTTTGCCAATCCTTGCTCTAAAATCTAATATAAACTCTGCCCAAGCAGGAATTTTTGTCTGTTTAGATACCCAGTAATCTCCATTTTACAAATAAGGAAATGGAAGCACTAAATGTTAAATAACTTGCCCAGAGTCACCAACTAATAAGTAACAAATCCAGGATTTAAATCTACACAGTCTTGGGGCACCTGGGTGGCTCAGTGGTTGAGCGCCTGTCTTTGGTTCAGGGCGTGATCCTGGGGTCCTGGGATGGAGTCCTGCATCGGGCTCCCTGTGGGAGCCTGCTTCTCCCTCTGCCTGTGTCTCTGCCTCTCTCTGTGTGTGTCTCTCATGAATAAATAAAATCTTAAAAAAAATCTACAGAGTCTTGCACAACAGCCTGTAGTCTTCATCACTACACAGTGCAGTCGTGGCACGAAGAGGAAGATCTGCCGCGAATCTCACGGGAATCTGGAGAAGTCATTTTAAGTGAACCTTGAAGAATGAAGAATTCACCAGGAAGAAGAGAGGAAGGAGAGGCTTTCCATTAGGATGTAAAAACTGCAGGTATACAAAGACAGGAGACTGATACAAAACGGTATTATGGGCAAATTGGCAGCAAAGGAAGATTGTTGCTTAGGGAATGCCTTCACTTTTCAGTAATTCACATGTCTGGACACAGGCTTTGAGATGAGAAGTGGTGGAGATGAGGCTAAAGAAACATGCCAGGGGTGACATGTGAACAAATTTGGATTTTAACTTGGTGGCAGATGGGCTACTGAAGTGTTTTGAGCATGGGAAAGAATGACCATATTTGCATTTTAGGTCAATTTTTAAAGATACGTTTTAAAATTAGATGATACAAGCATATTGTACAACATTCAAAAGCTGGAAAGGTCATCCTCCTGCCCGCCTCCAGCCATCCAGTTCCATCCCAGAGGCACCCACTGTTGGCAGTTAGAAAGACTTCCACATATAGCAGGAAGAATAGATTGGATCCAGGTGAACTGGATGTCTTATTAATTAATTTAAGTTAATTTAATTAGTAAAATTAATTAGTAAATTCATTTGAATTTTCTCCTTAGGGTAGAGAATAATGAAAAAAGGTTGAGAAAGACTGCCTTATACCTTTATAAATGGTTCATTTATTAAATCCTCTTCGAAGGACTCAAGTTGAGTGCGCATCTGTTTCTGCCCAGGTGCCTAACTGATAATGGATAGTGAAACTCAGATGGAGAATAATTATCCACATGGTACGTAATCAGTCAGAAAAGGTCATATACCATCTTGGTAACAAGCACAGACTGCTTGCATTAGAATCCTGGCTCTGCCATTTTCCTGGCTGTGACTCTGTGCCTCTCTGCAAAATGGGGATAATAATGGTACTTATCTCCTACTGGTTGTAAGGATATCATTCAATATGTGTTGGCTAATTGCTCAACGAGTTCTGATGATAAGAGCTTCACAGGAGACCCTTCTTGCTTTTGCAAGAGGGTGCAAGAGTAAAGGTTTAGAAATAGGATTAAGGAATGTGGAGGATGTCAACACCACTTCTCATGCCCATGGGTTATGGGGCATGAGAAAATAAGCAGTATCCTTTCTAGAATTCAGCAAGGAAAGTTCCTTAGGTAATATGTCTACTTTGCAGTCAGGCAAGGAAGAGCTAGGAGATTAAAGGTGAAAAGAAGTTTGCAACTGAATGGGGGTTTTGAGGCAAAGAGGTTCTGAGGCACCTGGGAAAGAGGAGGGCAAAAGGTGACAAGAAAGCCCAGAGCAAGATGGCAGATTGGAGATTAGGGTGAGGCTGGAGGCAGGGCCACCCTATATGACAATTCAGGCTGAGCAGGGCAGGGAGTGGGGAACTACGGTCATATCTAGCCAGTTGCCTATTTTTGAAAAGCCCATAAGCTAAGAATGGTTTTTGCATTTTTAAATGATTTTTTTAATTGAAAGAGTACTATTTTCATGATACATGAAAATAATGTGAAATTCAATGTCAGTTTCCACAAAAAAAGTTTTCTTGTATCCTGGCCATTTGCCAATTCATTTATGTATTATCTGTGGCTGCTTTCCTGCTATAATGGCAGACTTGAGTAGTGGCAACAAGATCAAATGGCCCACACAGTTGACAATATTGACCATGTGGTTCTTCATAGAAAAAATTTTGCCAACCCTTGCTCTAGTACATCATCCATAGTTTCCTATATGAATGACACCCCCAGGAGTTGTGCAACACAGGGGACCTAGGAGCACTCACTTTGGATGGTGATAAAGGATTACAGTGAGCAAAGGCATGGATGGAATTACATGGCCTTGAGGCTCTCTTAGGAACGTGGGCACAATATTGTTTTGTTAGAACAAAGCAAGGCTGTCAGCCTGGATTTAAGCCACCAGCCCTTGGCTGATGAGAAGCAAGGTGTGGTAGACACAACTGGTTGCCCACACCATCTACATTTCTCCTTTGGTTTTTGACTAATGAAAGACATTTGGTCAAGGAGGTCATGTGCCCTATTAAAAATGGTGATCTTAAGAAAAGTGCTCAAAGAATGATGGAGGTAAGTCAAGAGGACACAGAAGTCAGCTTAAAGGAGTTCCTAATGGCCAGTCAGTAACAATTTGAGCATCAAGATAATGATAGTAGATTCTAACCTACGGAATAGAATAGGAATCTATGAATCCATACTGAAACAAACGAATGGAGGAGGAAAAAAAGTTCTATATGGAAAAGGCAAACTAAGAAATTATAGAATGAATGACAGAATTAGAACATCACCATTTTGCAATCACCATAATATTATTTCAGGCAATATCATCAAATGGTATCAAATGGATGCGAAAACTGGTAGGTGAAAGTTTGATGGGAAACATGATATTTATATAGTCTGTGATCTCCCACAGATTATTAATTTTTTAAAAGATTTTATTTATTTGACAGAGAGAGAGAGAGAGAGAGAGAGAGAGAGAGAGAGAGAGAAAGCACAAGCAGAGGGAGGAGTGCCAGGGAGAGGGAGAAGCAGACTCCCCACTGAGCAGGGAGCCCAACTCAGAGCTCCATCCCAGGATTTTGGGATCATGACCTAAGCCAAAGGCAGACGCTTAACTGACTGAGCCACCCAGGCGCCCCAGATTCTTATTAATTTAATTTCAAAGGGTAAAATGGTGACTTTGTGGTAAGAAAATCTTACCAATACTATCATACCACCTTAATCAAGTAATCAAAATTACTATCGTTAGTAATAGGACAAACCAAATTATGTACCTCCTTTTATGATGCCCTAAGAAAGACACCATATCACTTCTGTAGTATTCTAGCTAAAAATACATCACTAGAATCATGAGAAGACATCAGACAAATCCAAATAAAGGATTTTCTACAAAGTAACTGGCCTGTGCTCTATAACGATGTCAATGACATGAGAGATAAACAATTTGAACTTTCTAGATTAAAGTAGATTAAAACAACATGAGAACAATGTGCAATGTATGCAATGCAATGTATATCTTGGATTGGTTCCTGGAGAAAAGAAGGAAAGGAAAGGAAAGGAAAGGAAAGGAAAGGAAAGGAAAGGAAAGGAAGGGAAGGGAAGGGAAGGGAAGGGAAGGGAAGGGAAGGGAAGGGAAGGGAAGGGAAGGGAAGGGAAGGGAAGGGAAGGGAAGGAAAGGAAAGGAAAGGAAGGAAGGAAGGAAAGGAAGGAAAGGAAGAAGGAAAGGAAAGGAAAGAAAGGAAGGAAAGAAGAAAGGAAGCAAGGAAGGAAGGAAGGAAAGTTTATTTGCAATGAAGAGCATTAGTGAGACAATTGACAAAAGCTGTGTATTAAATAATGGCATTTTATCTGTGTTAATATTCTGATTTTGATCACTGTATTATGGTTATGTAAAGGAAGATTCTTATTTGTAGGAATCATACTCTGAGGAATGTAGAAGTAAATGTGCAATGGGAGAGAGAAAACAATAAAGTAAATGCAAATGTTAATATTCAGAATAAAAAGTATACAGGAATTCTTTGTACTATTTTTGCAAGTTTTCTGTCAGTTTGAGATTATTCCCAAACAAAAAGTTAAAAAACAACAACCACCACCTCATCTCCTCCAAATTCTGATACAGTGAGATATTCATAGCCCCCATCCTAGCCAATGAGTTGCAAGTTTTAGTTTAACAGATGGAGCTTCTCAGAAAACTACTGCTTTTCTGATAAAGGGGAAGGCTTGGCATACGCCTTTTGTTCCTTGTCGTTCCCTTTCTTTCTGCTTGGAATAAGGACTTAACGACTGAAGTGGAGCAGCCATCTTATTACCATGAGGACAAAAGGAACTGGAAGGAGCATGACTCTTGTTGGCTTCATTAAGCCCTGGTTGGACCGCCCTCCAGAAAAATTTTGTTTTTAATATTTTATTTATTTATTCATGAGAGACAAGAGAGGCAGAGACACAGGCAGAGGGAGAAGCAGGCTCCCTGTGGGGCTCGATCCTGAAACCCCGGGATCACGCCCTGAGCCAAAGACAGACACTCAACTGCTAAGCCACCCAGGTGTCCCGCCTTCCAGATAAATTGATTAATCCACTGTAGTCAGATTTCTGTCATATCCAACCAATTGCAATTCCAACTGAGCTAGAACATCTAAGGATCCCAGTGGTGTTTAGAGTTTAGAGTTTGTGTGGCTTGACTCCTCAGTCTTCTTCATGCGCAACGGTTTCCAACTGCCTTTGAATGTTAATGTTCCCTAAGTTTGGGTCCTCAGCCCTCTCCTCCCTTGATATAGTCTCCTTGGATTACCTCATTCACTCCTACTTACCATTAAACTCTGGGGACTCTCAAATTACTACCCCCACCCTGGATGTTTCTGCATTGCTGATTGCAGACCACCTATCCAGCTACCTACTGGAAACATGTACCTAGGGTGAGTCACTTCAGCAGTTACAAAGCCGAATCTCTTCAGACAAGACAGACACATGTGCATATTTATACACACATGCGCGCGCGCGCGCGCACACACACACACACACACACACATTCTCTTTCTCTTTTTTTCAACCACTTTCCCAAGTCAGAAACTCAAGTAGTCATCCTCTCCTCTTCCTATTTTCTCACCCCCTACATGCAATTAGTCATCCAGGTCTTGATGACTCCATCTCCTAAATAGTTTCTGAATCCATTTCCTCCTCTTCATTCTCATTACCCAGAAAGATGCCTCATCATCTCTCACTGGTATTTTTTCATTAACCCTCTAACCAATCTCCCTGTCCCTGTCCTCTTTTCCCCAAATATATACGGTTGTCCATTACCTTTCTAAAATGTAAATATGGTCACCATACTTCCCTACTTAAAATTTTCCTGTCACCTAACTGCTGATGGTAATATCTTTTCCTCCTCGAATTCCTAGTGTGGTATGTAACCTTCTTCTCCTGGCTGCCCTTCTGTGCCATGTCTCTATGAGAACTGTCGACTATCCTGGCTAGTTGGTTTTACAGTATTAGGAGGCAACTCCTCCCAGGCTCCCGTAAACTAGTGGTCTTCCTTTGCTCCAATACTCTCACTTTATTCCATGTCAGAGGACTTCCAATGGTCTTTCACTTGTAACAAAAATAGATTTTATATGTTGATTGAAGTGACACTGGGGGCCCTGTGTGTGATAGGGAGAATTGAGCCTTGTGGCCTGAATCCCACAAACTTCACTCATATGGATATTTCAGTCTGTATATTGTGGCCCAGGGAGAGTTGCTGCAGGGGTGTTATAACACAACCTGGCTCCACACTGTGGGCCTCCTAATGCATTGACTGCTTTTGAATGAAGTAAGCCTGGGTTCTTGGAACTGATTCTTTTATTTCTGGAAGCCAGCTCTTGGGGCTTGGGTAGGATGGGAGAGTTGGTAACAGAACAGGAAACAAAGTTACCCAGCTTTGGAGGTGCCAGCCATCAGTCTTATCCTTTAATAACCTTCCTTGCTCAGTTCCTAGAAAATACTTTTTTTTCTTTTTCTAAACCCATATGAAATGGACCCCTTTGAGTCGTCCCTCATCCAGGCAGTTAGACGTTCCTTCTAGGAGCTCCCATGGTGCTCACCACACTACAGTGCAATTATATATTTGCATGTCCATTTCCCCACTTTTGGTTTCCAGCATCTGAATGCAAATCTTACTACTCTTTTCTGAATGCCCCTCCCCCATGAACATATATCCTCATAGTAGAGCCTGACGTGTGGGAAATAATCAGCAAGTGTCTGTTGACACTTGAAATGAACCTCTTCTAGGTTCCAGGTGGAGCACAGTGGCAAGAGCTGAGATCTGGGTACCATTCCCATTCAGTTCTTCCACTAACTAGCTTTGTGACCACAATCTCAACAGCTCCTTCTCCCTATTAACGAAGTAGTGACAATGATACTCACCTTGTAAGAGTTGTTTTGAAATTAAAAGTTATTGGATTCATTAGTTGTAGGAATGTACTGGATGCCTTCACTGAGGCAGGCACTATGTTAGGAACCAGGGGTATAACACTGTCTTTTCCTCATAAAGCTTTTCCATCTAACAAGAAAGATAATTAAACAAGAACCTACAATAAAATATAGTGAGAATTCTAACAGGAGAAGAACAAGATACCATAGGAACACAGAACAGGGGCATAATCATGCTGGATCACAAAAGACCTCCCCAAATGATATAAAATAGTTGTAAAGTACTATACTCTAGTCAGTATGATATTATTACTATAGATAAGACTTCCCTTGAGTTCATAGGAGACAGATATCACACTGTGTGAAGTAAGACTTCCTAGAAAAGGTGGAATGTGGAGCTGGACCCAATTTCCTTTAATATTGCTGGTCAATATTTATCAGGAGGGCTTGCCCTTTGAATAGTGTGAATAGTGTATAGTGAATCAGAGATGGATTTGTCTTCATTTGTCAATAGTCCAACTTACCTTGTGACTCAAAGAAACCAAGCCCTTCAGTTAAAGAATAAAAACCACAGAGATAGGGAATCCTGAGGAAAATCAGAGGGGCCGGCGATGTTTGTAGACCAGGTATCAATGATAAACACACTCTTGACACCTGCCTTCAAATGCATTCAGAATCCAGCTGCCACCTCACCATCTCTTCTGCAACCCCCTGGTCTGGGCCACCGCCATAGTCACTGGGACGACTCTGAAATCTTCCAAACTAGTCTTCCTGTTTCTAACCTTGCTCTCTTCCAATTTGACTTCACACATATTCCAACTCTGTAATGTGTGGTTCCTTCCGTTGGGCACATTAATTTAAAGAAGACCAGCTGTTTGCAAGGAAAGGAAAGCTCGGCTCAAAGAGTATGAAGGAAGCTTGTGCTCATTTGCAGCATGAAGAAATGCAGGTAGGTGCCACCTGTCTATCTCACAGTGGGAACTTGTGGCAGGTAAATAAACAAGACCCAATAAGCCTATCACTGTTGTTTTTTGTATCCAAGGGATTTTAGATAAGCCCCAGCTCCTTCACCCTCTCTAGACTCCCATCCTCCACATTTCCCACACATTCCAAGTTGTTTCCCAGCTGCGAACATCCCATCTCTCTGCCCCCTCATCTCCTTCCGAGTCTTTTCCTGACTCACCCTTCAGTTGTTCTCAGCAATGCACCCATATCCTCTTGTTTATCAAAATGAGCTCCACATGATCATCATAATGTCCTACACTGGGGGAAGGAGAAGGGAAGCCAATGCCCCGTTTGGTCAGCCCCTGAGTGTGCCAAACATAAAGGCCAGATGTTCAATGTGGGTTTGCAGGGAGAGCAGTTGACTGACCCAGGCTTCAGATATAACTGCATCTTCCAAGGATGATCTATTTCAGATCTTGGCATTTTCCAAATGCCAGCAAGGTAAGGAGTGGAGATACCATCTACACCAACATCTTTTGCTTTTCTTCCCCCATTTTTTTCCTAAATATTTTTCAAATGTACAATCAAACTGAAAGAAAAAGTAATGAAATCTGTGGCTTCTTCACCTAGATTAACCATGATAAACATTTGTTTTCTCTTTCTCTTTTTTCCTCTTGCTCTTTCAAGATTTTCTATTGTATCTTTCTATCCACCCACATGCATACATGAGGAAACTTTTGTTTGTTTTTAAGATTTTATTTCTTTATTCATGAGAGAAACACACACAAACTGCTGAGCCACCCAGGGATCCCCCATGATGAACCTTTTTGTTTTCTTAGATTATTCATTCATTCATTCATTCATTCATTCATTCATCATTCATGACAGACACACAGAGAGAGGCAGAGACACAGCAAGAGGGAGAAGCACATGATGAACCTTTTGAAAGTAAGTTATAGACAATTTGATGCTTCACTCTAGATACTTCATTGTATTTCCTAAGAATAAGGCCATTTTCCTGTATAATACAGTCTCATTATCACACCCACAAAATTTAACCTTAGTGAAACAGTGTTTCTAAAATATGGTCAAAGGGGGCCCCTGGGTAGCTCAGTTGGTTGAGCAACTGCCTTCAGCTCAGGTCATGATCCTAGAGTCTAAAATATGGTCCAGATTTTTCCATTTCTAAAAATATATTTTAAAGCATTCCCTCAATCCAATCAAGGATCAAGTGTTGCATTTTTGCATTTGGTTTCTTATAAATCACAATATCATAGTTATAATCTTTTATTATCATTTTTAATGCTCAAATTGTTCCAAATTTGGCCAGTAGAGCCATTATCTTTAACTTTTGATTACTTATATTGGCTTCTAAGATTGTTATTCTGGAAATTTTTTTTTTTTTTGCTATGTTTTATTTTGTTTTTGGAGTGGGGTTGGGATTAGATTTTGGATGAGAGGGGGGAATCCCTGGGTGGCTCAGCGGTTTGGCACCTGCCTTTGGCCCAGGGCACGATCCTGGAGTCCTGGGATCGAGTCCCAAGTCCCGGGATCGAGTCCCACGTCGGGCTCCCGGCATGGAGCCTGCTTCTCCCTCTGCCTGTGTCTCTGCCTCTGTCTCTCTCTCTCTCTATCATGAATGAATGAATGAATGAATGAATGAATAGATCTTTAAAAAAATATATTTTGGACGAGAAATTTGAAGAACTAACCAGGCTTAAGTGTTCTGAGATCTATAGACAACTGAATAATTTCTAATGCGCTTAAACCATATGCTCATGAAATATGAATCAAAAAAAAACCAAATTTATTTAGTAGCAAAAGATGAAGTCATAGAGGTAATACCCAGAAACCACCATTTTCATTGCTCACATTAAAGAATATTTTCTTTTAATCTAGAAGCTTTCAAGGCAACGCTAAGCTTTCTTGGGAGTCAGTATGGTTCATCAAGACAGGGCTTGGTATCTGTACACTCAAATCCCAGCAAGTCTTTCCCAGCTGCATGACTATGGACAAATTACTTCACCTTTCTCACCTTAGTTTCCTCATGTGCATAACGGGAATACTGCTAACCATTCTAAAGATTTTGTAATGACTAAGAATAATGTAGTTTTAGTGCTTGTCAAATAGCAGGAACTCAGGGCAAGTTACTCTTTTTAAAAGGGAAGCAGAGAAGGGAACTAATTGGATTACATGAATAGCTAAAGGCCCATGTTGTAGTAGCTAAACAAATGTGAGCTGGCTGCACTGAGGTTAAGATATTCTAAAAGTATATCCTCTACTCATATAAGCCTGTAGCCAATGCATCTCACATACTGGAATATAAACTCTATGGGGCAAGGAGTTCCACCTGCTTTACTCCCTGTTTTGTCCCCAGTGTCTAAAAGATAATTGATGCTCACTAGGTATCTTTTTTTTTTAATTTTTATTTATTTATGATAGTCACAGAGAGAGAAAGAGAGAGAGGCAGAGACATAGGCAGAGGGAGAAGCAGGCTCCATGCACCGGGAGCCCGATGTGGGATTCGATCCCAGGTCTCCAGGATCGTGCCCTGGGCCAAGGGCAGGCACCAAACTGCTGCACCACCCAGGGATCCCTCACTAGGTATCTTTTGAATAAAAGCATGAATAAGTGAATCAATACAATTTAATATTTAATTCAATACCAGATAAGACAGAGATATCCACTGTTTGCATAACTCAAAAGTGTCAGCCTCAACCCTTCTCCCTTTTTAGAGTTGGTTTCCTCTGACATAAAGTGTATTATCAGTCAGCTACTGCCACAGTTGTGCTGTTTACCAAATTATTTAGACAAGCTCAATTACTTAAAACAACAATCCTTTATTCCCATGCTCCTAGATTGATAGATTGGCTTGACTGAGCTCAGCTGACCCTTGGCTCTGGACTCCAAGCTCTAGGTTAGATTCAGTTATGTTTTATGTGTCTCTAACCTCCTTGGACCAGTGGCTACCTGGGGCATGTGATCTGTTCCATGTATCTTATTCTGGGGCCCAAGCTATGGGGTAAGAGTGTTGGTGTGGGCATTGTTCTCTCTAAGCTGAGTTGACTTTTAGGTTTTCCCATCAGTGTAGCTACAGTATGAATACTCATTCTCCTGACAATTTCAAGGGTGATTTTTGGATTTGCCAGATACAGATATGTACACACACTTAAAGATGAACATGAATTCTCAGATACAGTGTAACTACTAGGAATAAGAAAGGAGCCATGTACTGTTTAATGAATGTTCTTTTATGTCCTGAAATTTCTGGGAGAGACTTGACTATATTCTTCACCAAGAGCTCTTGCTCTCAGTTTCCATAGGGGTAAGAGCAGAGAGTGGTTTATTCTCTAAGTTACACTTGTATAGCAGATCATGGTGGGATGAAGAAAAAAAAAAAAGCCAATGTGATTAAAACAATCCTGTACAATATTCCTTCAGTCCCCCAGCCAAACTCCAACTTCCTTATGCAGCCCAACACCCCTATCTTAAAACAGATGACTATAGGCAAAGCTATCAGAGTTATCTACAGGAATCTAATGAAAGTGAGAGGACACCTCCAGGAAATAGCAGCCACTGGGAAGTAAAGCTGGTGGAGAAAGGGGATGTCAGATAATGAAATAAATATATCATTGTTTGATGGTAAAGGAAACAAAGAATTAGATTTAATAACCAAGTTCAGAAGGTTTGCTAGTCAACATTTAAAAATCATTTGCCTATACTAGCAATAATCATCCAAAATGTAATTAAACATTGTGTTGGTGATATAGTGGTGAGCATAGCTTCCAAAATGTAATTAAAATATAAGAGAATAAAAAAGCAATAGGATATCTAGGAATTGGCCTAACCAAGTTTTATGGGTTGACTGGTATCCCCCCAACATATGTTGATGCCACTAGCCCCTAGTACCTCAGGATGTAGCTATATAGGATCTTTAAAAAGGTGATTAAGTTAAAATGAGGACCTTAGGGTAGGCACTAATCCAATATGACTGTGTTCTTATAAGAAGAGGAAGTTAGGGATCCCTGGGTGGCGCAGCGGTTTAGCGCCTGCCTTTGGCCCAGGGCGCGATCCTGGAGACCCGGGATCGAATCCCACGTCGGGCTCCCGGTGCATCGAGCCTGCTTCTCCCTCTGCCTGTGTCTCTGCCTCTCTCTCCCTCTCTCTCTCTGTGACTATCATAAATAAATAAAAATTAAAAAAAAAAAAAGAAGAGGAAGTTAGGATATAGACATGATAGGGGGAAGACCATATGAAGACACAGGGAGAAGACAGCCATCTATAAGCCAAGGAGAAAGATCTCAGAAAAAATAAAAGCAAGTCACCTTTATCTTACACTTCTAACTTCTAGAATTGTAAAAAACCAAATTTCTGTTGTTTAAGCCACTCATCCTGTGGTACATTGTTATGGCAACCTTAGCAAGAATATACAAAATTTCTGTTCATAAAACTTTAAAAACTCTAGGCCAAGTTCTACTTCCTTTTGCTCTTCTCTTTCTTGCATATTTGGTCTTTAGCCATTAGGGTGGGGCAGATCATGGCATATACTTCCTTTGGAGGATGGAATCTAGTAACAAAGTGTCAGGTGTCACCCTTGGTGCAGAGTGAAATATGTATGTGTGTATAGGGAGAGGTGGTGACCTAACATGGGATTCAGATTCCACATGGGGTGGCATGAGGAAAATATCTATGTAGAGATATATGTTCTGGCAAATTCCATCGTGCCAGAAATCAAGAAAGTGCACATAGAATGGTAGGGATGTATCAAAAGGCTCTCACTAAAGGAGCTCCCATTGGCCACACTGGGGACAGCTTCAACTTCAAAATTATGATGATGATGATGGATTATAACCCTTTGAGTAAAGCAGAAAAATTTTTCAGTACAGATAGAAACAAACAAGTTAATAATTTGAACAGTTGAGAAGAAATGAGATATTTATATGGTTTCAAAATACCCCCCACATCCTGATTAATTACAAAGGGAAAACAGTAACTTCACAGAAGAGAAGCCTAGCATGCCCCACTTTAGATCATTGATCAAAGGGAACATCATTAATATGGGACAAGTTGACACCATGAACCCTCTGATAGGATGCAGTGAGAAAAATACAGCATCACCTCTGTGGGCATGTGCATAACCTGACATATAACCTGAATCTAATCCTACAAAAATGTCAAAGCCCATTGAGGGACATTCTACAAAATAACTATATGTAAACTGGGGCCAGGAAAATCATGGAAAGACAGAAGAACTATTCTAGCCTGAAGACAAAAGAAACATGACAACCAAATGCAATGTTTCATTGTGCATTAGATTCTTTTGCTATACAAAATGGCATTGGGACAGTTGATGAAACCTGGAGTTCCAGGATTGTAAGGTGAAGATATATCAGTAGAAATTTCCTGATTTTGATGGTGTCTGAGAGTTATGTGATAGGATGTCCTTGTTCATAAGCAATACACAATGCAGCACATATCATCAAGGCATGAGAAAGGCATCAGTTCAGAGATTTACTCTCAAATGGCTCAGAAAGAAAATGATTCCTTCTTTTATACATCCCCATTTTCTTTCTTTCTTTCTTTCTTTCTTTCTTTCTTTCTTTCTTTCTTTCTTTCTTTCTTTTTTTTAAGATTTTATTTTTTTATTCATGAGAGACACAGAGAGAGAGAGAGGCAGAGACAAAGGCAGAGGGAGAAGCAGGCTCCATGCAGGGAGCCCGACATGGGACTTAATCCCGGGTCTCCAGGATCATGCCCTGGGCCGAAGGTGGCGCTAAACTGCAGAGCTGGACTTAAACCCGGGCTGCCCACATCCCCATTTTCTGTAAGTTTTTGATTATTTCAAAATCTTGAAAATGAAAAGAAAAACTAATACAGGACATGGAAGATGATCTATATACATATCCATGCTCTGTTGGATGGACTGCTTTAATAATATAGAAATAAAAATACTCCCACAATTAATCTTTGAATTTTATGCCATCCCATTCAAAATTCCAGTGAGATCTTTTGAGGAACTTAAAAAAAAAAAAAAAAACTTACTCTAGGGCCCCTGGGTGGCTCAGTGAGTTAAGTGTCTACCTTTGGCTCAGGTCATGATCCTAGGGTCCTGGGATGGAGCCCCATTATCAGGCTCCTAGCTCAGTGGGGAGCCTGCTTCTCCCTCTCCCTTTGCCCATCCCCCTGCTTGTTGCTCTTTCTGTCTCTCTCTCTCTCTCTTAAATGAATAAATAAAAAAAAACCTACTCTAAATGGAGAAAGAAAGTTCTATGAACAGCCCTGTAAACTTCATGTTGAAATCAATATATTTAATACTGCATATTATGCAGTATGTCACCCTTAAAAATAAAACATGGGGTTTTGCCCTACCAGATAGTAAACCATACTGAAAAGCCATAGTAAGAGTAGGATAGTTGTTGAAAGGACCTAGGAGAATGAAGAGGAAATGGGGGGAAATGCGGAGATGTTGGTCTAAAGGTAAAAACTTTCAATTATATGATAAGTATAGCTAATAAGTAATGTATGTATACTTGTGTGTATATTATTTGAAATACTGTATGTATACTTGAAATTTGCTAAGTGGATCACAAGCATTCTTATCACAAGGGAAAAAAGTTAACTATATGAGATAACGAATGCATAAATTAGCTTAATTGCGGTAATCATTTCACAATGTATATCAACTCATCATGTTATACACCTAAATACATAGAATACTTATTCCTTAATAAAACTGTGGGAAAATGGAACACCTGGGTGGTTCAGTGGTTGAGAGTCTGCTTTTGGCTCAGAGTGTGATCCTGGAATGCCGGGATCAAGTCCCACATCAGGCTTCCTGTATGGAGTCTGCTTCTCCCTCTGTCTGTCTGTCTCTCTCTGTCTCTCATGAATAAATAAATAAAATCTTAAAAAAAAAAGAACTGTGGGAAACATTTTTTTTAACTCATACTAATAAAACCAATGTGGTTTGAGTACAAAAACAGGCAAATAGGCCAATGAAACAGAGTTCAGAGACAATCCCATGTATGTATGAGAATTTAATTGTATAAGGTAATTCATAAATCAATAGGCAAAGAATGAATTATTAGCTAGATTGGGTTGGCTCATCTTATGGAATAAAATTAGGTTAACAGGAAACATTAGACTATTTTTAAAACATTTTATTTAAATTTAATTATACTATTTTGTGACCAAGAATTAAGGAAAACCTTTTCCTTTCAAGATTTGTTTATTATGAGAGAGACTGAGAGAGAGAGAGGTGAGGAGAGAGAGAGAATCTCAAGCAGACTCGGCCAAACAGAGTCTGATGGGGGCTCGATCCCATGAGCCTGAGATCATGACCTGAGTTGAAATCAAGAGCTGGACACTTATCTGACTGAGCTTCCTAGGCATCCCAAGGAAAGAATTTCTTCTTCTTTTTTTAATATTTTATTTATTCATAGAGACAGAGAGAGAGGGGCAGAGACACAGGCAGAGGGAGAAGCAGGCTCCTCCATACAGGAAGCCTGACGTGGGACTCGATCCCGGTTCTCCAGGATCACACCCCAGGCTGCAGGCGGCACTAAACCGCTGCGCCACCGGGGCTGCCCAGGAAAGAATTTCTTAAACAAAAATAGAAAACACAAGCCCTAAGACAAGATATTCAATAAATTATATTACCTTAGCATAAAGGACTTTTGTTCAATAAAGGGCACTATGGACAAAATTAATAGCTGACAGAATGGAAGAAGATAGAATTTGCAGTGTTTAAGACAAGTTAGGGATTGATATCTAAAATGAACAAAGATGGGGCACTTGGGTGGCTCAGTGGGTTAAGCGTCTTTATCTCAGGTCACGATCCCAGGGTCCTGGGGGGAGCCTGCTTCTCCCTTTCTCTCTGCCCCCCCCCACTTGTGCTCTTTCTCTCTGTCATAAATAAGTAAAAATATTTTTAAAAATAAAATGTACAATGATGCTCAACATCATTCATCACCAGGGAAATGCAAATCAAAAACCACAGTGAGACAGGACCTCACATCTGTCACAATGGCTAGTATCAAAGACAAGAAATAAGAAGTGTTGGTGAGGATGCAGAGGAAAAGGAACTCTTGGGTGCTATTGGTGGGAGTGTAAACTGGTGAAGCTCTTGTGAAAAATATTATGGAGGTTTCTCAAAAAGTTAAAAATAGAAATACCATATGATCCAGTAATTCTACTACTGGATATTTACCCAAAGAAAACAAGAACACTAATTTGAAAAGAAACACATCCATCCTTATTTTCAGTGTAGCATTATTTACAATAGCCAAGATATGGAAACAACCTATGTGTTCATTGATAAATGAATAAAGAAATGTGGTGGTGGTGGTGTGTGTGTGATGGAATATTACACAGCCATAAAAAAGATGAGATCTTGCCATTTGCAAAAATATGGATGGACCTAGAGGGTATTTTGCTAAGTGAAATAAATCAGACTGAGGAAGACAAATACCATATGATTTCACTTATATGCGGAATCTAAAAAACAAATGAACTAATTAAAAAACCAGTACATCCATACATCCATACATCCTCAGGAATTTCTAAATTATGGAAGCCCTATCCTCTAAAATGAAAACCCATAAACACAGAGAACAAACTGGTGGTTGCCAGAGGGGATGGACGGGGGGGGGGGGGGCAGACAGGGGGGATGGGCCAAATGGATGCAAAATAGTGGGAGGTCCAGGCTTCCAATTATGGAATGAGTAAGTCATGGAGGGAGAAAAATACAGCAAAGGGAATATAATCAGTGGTATTGTAGTAGCGTTGTATGATCATAGCTATTCTTGTGACTATAGCCTAAGTATATCCTTGTCAAAATCACTATGTCGTACCCCCGAAATTAATGTAACATTGTGTGTCAACTTTACTTCATTAAAAAAAAAAAAGAAGAAGAAGAAAATGGCAGGGCACCTGGGTGGCTCAATTGGTTAAGTATCTGACTCTTGATCTCAGCTTAAGTCTATTTTTTTTTAAGATTTTATTTATTTATTCATGAGACAGAGAGAGAGAGAGAGAGAGAAAGAGAGGTAGACACATAGGCAGAGGGAGAAGCAGGGTCCATGCAGGGAGCCCAATATGGGACTGGGTTCCAGGACCCCAGGATCACGCCCTGGGCCAAAGGCAGACACTCAACCGCTGAGCCACCCAGGTGTCCCAGCAGCTCTCAAGTCCTGATCTCAGGGTTGTGAGTTTGGGCCCAGCGTAGAGCCTACTTTAAAAAAAAAAAAAAAAAAGACAGCCACTCCAACAGGAAAACAACAAGGTCATAATTAGGGTTGTTTTATATGTGGGGCAAACAGGGCTCCAAGAGGCCACAGGCTGAGCATTCCTGCTTCCCCTTGCTCCTTGATTAACAGACAGGAGATGGGGGGGGGGGGGGAGTGCTCAGATTCAGACATAGTTTGAACGCAGAGTCAGCAGGATCTGTCGAATGTAAGGTATGAGAGAAATAAAGACATGGGGGTGACTCCAAGGTTTTCCAGCCAAGTGACGACAGGAAGGGCAGATCCGCATGGGGTCAGGACGTGGAAGGCTGTGGCTGTAGCAGGCTTGTGAGGGGGGAGATGGGATGTTCAGTCTGGGATTTGTTCCGTTGATGACGACCTTAGTCATCAAACACTGTGGGAGCTATATAATTGCTCTATCCCTCAATGCCTTCGTATCTCTTTCAGTAAAAAGTTTTCCAGTCATAGAGGTTTTTTTTTTTTCTTTTGTTCTTAGGAGGCATCTCAGAGAGTATTTATTGACTCCATCTCCTGCATATTGCATAGGAGGAGCCTGAGGCCCAGAGGAGGAGGATATAACAAAGACTTCACCCCAGCCTTCCATTTCCTTTCAGCAACCTCTCCTTTTTAGTGGTTGAGGACAGAAAAGAGAACTGGAGCTAATTTGTAACTTTAAAATTTGTCATTGCTTTTTGTTACTTGCCTCTGGTCTTTCAAATACAAATATCCTGACTGAACCACTGTATATGTGTCTGTAATCTGGAATCTGTGGCCCTACCACACCCTACATAGACCATTCTTTGTTTTGTTAATGAAATTTATCTCCTGTGCATTTCAGTTTAGTATAGAAACTTCTTTGCTCCAGATTACCAGTTCTGGCTTTTTTATCTAGAGGCTTAAAAAAGGGAAATCGCTGGCACCCTGGGACTCTCTTATGTTTAACGCTACAAACACGTGAACCCAAATCGTGGCTGCTGTGCATTTCTGGATTTAGGGACAGATATTACAGATGAACTAACTGACCTACTGACAGAGGCCCCCATGGAAGCAGGATGAGAGCAGAACCAGGCTTTGCCGTGCACTTGCTATTTGGC
The DNA here is from genome assembly GCF_905146905.1 of Nyctereutes procyonoides. NCBI lineage: Eukaryota > Metazoa > Chordata > Mammalia > Carnivora > Canidae > Nyctereutes > Nyctereutes procyonoides. The sequence goes on from NW_026575049.1 coordinate 65,932,930, forward strand.
CAAACTCTTCTTTCAGAAAATCTCTCTCTGGAGGGGAAGCTGCAAACTGTGGACCCCCATCCGGGCGTTGAAAAGGCAGCATACAGCTGTCCTTTTATAGGCTCCTCCCAAAATAACTCTCAACAGGATATGGCTCGTTATATTAGTTCTGTAATTTTATTTTCCAAATGATGCTTGTCTTTGAAGCTTGGCTGGGGAAGCTGTAGCTAAGATTAAGTGCGGGATATCGTTTTGTGACAATATTTCCTTAGATTTACACATGACATTTAGGAAGAATTTTTTAAATTTTTAAAAAATTTTATTTAAAATGAATTAATGTATAGTGTATTAGTTTCAGAGGTATAGTTGAGTGATCCATCGGTTGCATAGAACACCCAGTGCTCATTACGTCACATGCCTTCCTTAATGTCCATCACCCAGTTACTCTATCCCCCCACCTGCCTCCCCTCCAGTGACCCTCATTTTTTTTTTTAAAGATTTTATTTATTTATTAATGGGAGACACACACAGAGAGAAAGAGAGAGAGAGGCAGAGACACAGGCAGAGGGAGAAGCAGGCTCCATGCACCCGGAGCCCGACGTGGGATTTGATCCCGGGTCTCCAGGATCGCGCCCTGGGCCAAAGGCAGGCGCCAAACCGCTGCGCCACCCAGGGATCCCCCTCATTTTGTTTTCAATAGTTAAGAGTCTTTTATAGTTTGTCTCCCTCTCTGATTTCATCTTATTTTATTTTTCCCCCTCTTCCCCATGTTCATCTATTCTGTTTCTTAAATTCTGCCTATGAGGGCAGCCCAGGTGGCTCAGCAGTTTAGCGCCGCCTTCAGCCCAGGGCCTGATCCTGGAGTCCCGGGATCGAGTCCCACATCGGGCTCCCTGCATGGAGCCTGCTTCTCCCTCTGCCTGAGTCTCTGCCTCTCTCTCTGTGTGTGTCTCTCATGAATAAATAAAATCTTTAAAAAAAAAATTCTGCCTATGAGTGAAACCATAGAATTGTCTTTCTCTGATTGACTTATTTCACTCAGCATAATACCCCGTGGTTTCATCCACATCTATGTAAATGGTAAGTATTCATCCTTTCTCATGAGTAATATTCCACTGTATATATACATCACATCATCTTTATCCGCTCATCTGTTGATGGACATTTGGGCTCCTTCCATATCTTGCCTCTTGTGGACATTGCTGCTATAAACATTGGGGTGCAGGTGCCCCTTCGAATCTCTATATTTGTAGTCTTTGTGTAAATACTTAGTAGCACAATTGCTGGGTCGTACGGTAGCTCTATTTTTAACTTATTGAGGAACCTCCACACTACTCTCCAGAGTGGCTGCCCCACTTTGCATTCCCACCAATAGTGTAAGAGGGTCCCCCTTTCTCTGCATCCTTGCCATCTATTGAAACATATTATTATTATTATTTGATCTCTTAAAGCCTGTGACAGAAAATATTGGATCATCTCCCATCCTGTCATTTGTTTCCTACATTGAATAGAAGTATCGAGTACCTCTTATTTGTCAGGCCCTTCACTGGAGCTGGGAAAAACACAACAGTGAACAGAAACCAACTGGCCTCTGATCTCAAGGAACTCAGAGCCTGAGAGGGAAGGTGGACGTTAATCCAAGGATCTTACAAATAAATGTACAATGCTGCTGTGACACATGCTAAGGAGGCCAGGCTCTGGTGCTAAGAGGGTATACGTTGGAGCAATTTGGTATAGTTCAGGTCAGGGGAGGAATGCTTACCCTACGAGGGGGAACACCATGTGCAAATGCCCTGGACTGTATCCAGTGAGGCTGAGTAGAACCAGGGAAGAGAGGGGTCAGGCAGATGAGATCGTAGAGGCAACCAGACTATGTGGCTTTTACAAAATTTAGTACCCAAGCCCCACTCACAAAAATTCTGATTCAATTGGAGGAGGAGGGAACAGATACAGGTTTTGTTTTGTTTTGTAAGTTCAACCCTAGGTAAAGCAGCCAGGGTTGAGGATCACTAGCCTCAGGTTATTTTTTTTTTTAATTTTTTTTTTTATTTATTTATGATAGGCACACACACAGAGAGAGAGAGAGAGGCAGAGACACAGGCAGAGGGAGAAGCAGGCTCCATGCACCGGGAGCCTGACGTGGGATTCGATCCCGGGTCTCCAGGATCGCGCCCTGGGCCAAAGGCAGGCGCCAAACCGCTGCGCCACCCAGGGATCCGCCTCAGGTTATTTGATCCTTAATCTAAGGGCTACTAAATTGCTGGTAGGAGGGGATGACATGATTCAGATATACCATGTGACCCTACAATGTCTGCACATACATATACCCAGTGGGAAAAAAGGGAAAACTGGGATGACTGGGTGGCTCAGTGGTTGAGCATCTGCCTTTGGCTCAAGTGGTGATCCTGAGGTCCTGGGACCGAGTCCCACATCGGGCTCCCCCCAGGAAGCCTGCTTCTCCCTCTGCCTGTGTCTCTGCCTCTCTCTGTGTTTTTCATGAATAAATAAATAAAATCTTTAAAAAAAAAAGGAAGACAAATTTTTAAAAATATCTTTCAACTTTATACAGAGGTCTTTTTTTTTCCCCCAGATGAAAAAATAGAGGTGACAGCAGATGTATATTTTTTCCCTAATGCTACGTAGGTATTCTTTAGGATCTCTGGTATTAGAAAAAAAATTTAACTTTGACCTTGTCTCACACTTGAAAATAGCCCTTTTTCTTTTCTTTTTAAGATTTTATTTTAAAATAAAATGCATGCAGGGAGCCCGACGTGGAACTCGATCCCAGGACTCCAGGATCAGGCCCTGGGTTGAAGGCGGCGCTAAACTGCTGAGCCACCCGCGCTGCCCTCTGGCATTAGAAATTTGATCTCAAATGGAGTGGCACAAATTTAAATCCTGAGTCTTCAAAGAATTTTCCATACATCCTCAGGAATTTCTAAATTATGGAAGTCCTATCCTCTAAAATGAAAAACTTATGCTCACCTAGGCTCTTTATTTCCAAAAAATGTTTCCATGAAAGATCTACAGGTCACAGAAATTGTTCTGATTTGAACACTTCAGTTGCAGCAGGAAATTTGTGATGTTAGAATTGCATGGTGTCTTTACATATAAATTGTCTTCCGAATAAATCAGTTTGCTGATAGTGAAAGTGTTTCCATAGTAATATCGCAGTTGATCCTTACAGTGATAGTGTGAGGAAAATGAGGAACAAAGACATTGGTGGGTCCTTCAAGGTCGCAGAGAAGTTAGCAGCCAAACCAGAGCTAAGCCTCAGTTCTCCTGGCCTCTGGCTTCACGGCCTGCCCTCCACATGCCCAAACTGGGAAATGTGAGATGGTAATCAGGACTTTTCAGAAGATTCTGGTGATGTGATTATAATCGTTGTAACACACGGTTTCCTTTTGTAAAGTCTTCGGACATTAACGCAAATGAGTCTCATATGCCGCTTCAGGGGGAGAATTATTTCCGTTTCATCTTTGTTCACACAGGTTCAGTGTCTTCTCAATTAGCCAGCCAGCTCCACGAGGGCACAGCACGTGGCTGTCTTATTCACTGACGCACCCCCACCCGCCTTGCTCAGCATAGGTAGGCAGTCGATAAAAACGTGTTGAGTCAACAGATGAATAAATGGCTGAAAGACTAACTTAGACCGGAAATTCTTTGAGGACAGGAACTGCGACTGCACTTTTTAATTTGTTTTGATGTGTCTAATGTACCCATAAGTAGCCTCTGGGACTTACTAAATTTTTAACAAGGTAGCCTGCTGAATTAGTCCAAACTTAAAAAAGATTAGGGATGTTGCCATCTCTTCCATTCTTAGGAGGATCAACCATCCCGGTTTGCTCAACACTATCCCAGTTTAACACTGAAAAGTCCTGCATCCAAGGAAATTCTTCAATTCCAAGAAGACCAGGACAGTGTTCACCCTAACTAGACACAGAATATAAGATTTTCACCTGTAAGAATGTACCTTTCAACCCACTGTTTCTCGGGGTGTGATCCCTGGACCAGCAGCAGCACCTCCTGTGAATCTGCAGGGAAGAGGCCAATTTTCAAGCCTCTTCCTTGTCCTACTGAGTCTAAAATTATGAGGCTGGGTCCAGTAATGAATATTTTAACAAGCTGTCCAGGTGACTCTAATGCATGACACAGTCAGAATCACTATCAACCTGAGCATTGTTTGATCAAATAGGAAGTAAATAAAGCCAACAAGCAGACACTAAGATGATTCTGCTTCTCTTCTGCTTTAGCTTTAATTTTGGTTGCTTTAAATCCTCTCCTGCTGGCTAACCTCTCATCCAATTGAAGTAGTAAAGAAGGCATGGGCCTCTTAACACATCCAAAGGCTTCAAAATGTGAAGGATTTAGCTTACAATATTTTCCTAGTAGGGCTGTTTCCAGGGGTAGCATCAGTAATTACTTACTGTGCATGAGCAGAGCAAATGGAAAAATTTCAGTATATAAGCAAGAATATGCCATGAATAGGTCCATGAATGAGAAGACAGCAGTAATATTTGAGAAGAGCATCTTTTATAAAAGATGTGTTCATGATTTTGTCTTTTAAACCTCCAGATTCCCAGAGGTATGAAACACAGGGCCAGACCTAGTGCCCATCCCCCACATTATCCAGTTACTCCAGTTCCCGAAACATCAATGAATTCAAAGTGAATGAATCAGGCATATTTTGCTAGTCTCTGTAACCCTAGATACTCTAGATAGGATTCTTAGTTACCCGGCTACCATCAACTCCCTAGGGAGAAAAGTAGGAACTAAGGCACTGAATGTTCTTTTCTTTTCCAAGATAAGGAAACTGAGTGGTTAAGTGACTTCCTCAGATGACTTTTAGAAGGGGCATCTTGGCCACGAAGGGAAGTCAGGGGCCTGGGGCTTCTGTACACATCTGAGGCCATGTGGGCTGATAGGCCTTCATCTTTAAAGACCTGAAGATGGTGAACTTTTTTCAATGACTTATCAGACAGATGGAGTGATGGCTTCCAGCCACAGAACTCACTCTGGACAGCTGTCAAGGTTAAAAGTTCTATTTGCAGCTCTCCTCCATCAGATTGTTTTTGTTTTTTAAATTATTCCTAACATGGCTCCTAACTGGTTTGGTTGGCCTGGTTAAGGACATTGATTCACTGCTCTCTGGGGTGTTGACTATGTAGGGGCAAGGGTGTGGGCACCATGCCAGAACACAAGCTTGTGAATGGTGTCAGCCAAGACCAATTTCTGATTCACCAAGAAATGATGTGCTATGATCCCTTAAGACGTCAATATATTTTTCTAGGGCAATGAATCGACTGAAATGACCTTGCAAATCTACCTCCTTCCCATCTGTTTTCTCATCATGTTGTCACTCCATCATTAACTAGAAATGAGTGAAATATCCTCTCAAGTTAACCTCCAAATTTAAATAAACTTAAAATAGTAGTAGGAACACATGTAATGCTTACTATATACTTCTCCAAAGTGACATGTATTCTTAATTCATTTAGTCCTTATAATTTACCCTCTTAGGTAAATACTATTACTATCCTCATCTTACAGATGAGGAAACTAAGGCACAGAGAAGTTAGATTACCTCTACCCTAGTATTTCTACCATTTCCTTCTCTGTGTGTATATATCTATCTCTATATAGAGAGAGATAGATAGATAGATAGATAGATATATCTCTATATATCTATCATGCATGTTTTTTGCAGACATCCTTCAACCCACAGAGCTTTGCCAACTATTCCTCAGTCACCCTGTATGGCAGCCATAGCAGATGCACCCAGTTCTAGTACCTGAATTCTCAACTTGCTCCCCTCTGCTCTTTTTCCTCCTCTTTCTCACCTACCAGAACACATTTACACATTACCATCTTGGCCTAGTCAGTGCTTTTTTTTTTTAATAATTTATGTTTTTTAAAATTTATTTATTAATGATACGGGGGGGGGGCAGAGACACAGGCAGAGAGAGAAGCAGGCTCCATGCAGGGGGCCTGATGTGGGACTCGATCCTGGGTCTCTAGGATCAGGCCCTGGGCCGAAGGCAGCACTAAACCGCTGAACCACCGGAGCTGCCCAATAATTTATTTTTTTAAAAAGATTGATTTATTTTAGGGGGAATGGGGCAGAGGAAGAGGGAGAGAGAATCTCAAGCAGATTCCCCACTGAGTGCAGAGCCCATGGGTGGGCTGAATCTCAAGACCCTGAAGATGACCTGAGCTGAAATTAAGAGTCCGACACTCAACTGGCTGAACCATCCAGGTGCCCCTGATCAGTGTTTTAAACAAATTATTAAAAATTTAAAAATACTTTCCAGTGGTTCATAACAGCAAAGTCAGCTAAAAATAATATGGAAATTATATGAAATACAATGAATACAAAACTTTCATAGCATTAAGAAAGTGACTCTGATTAATGTGATTTCAAACATATGTTTGGGTATGATCTTCACACCTCACCCCAGCTGGGTCTGTCCTGCCAAGACCCTGCCTATAATTTTCTCTGATTGTTAATCACACAGGTCGGTACTGCTCTCTGCCTTCCTGGTATTTTTTTTTAAATAAATTAATTTTTTATTGGTGTTCAATTTGCCTTCCTGGTTTTTGTCTGCTTGCTTCACAATGGCCCTGGTTCTTGGTACCCTGAGGCTTCCACTCAAGAGTTCTCCAGTTCTCTGACTATATCTTCTACTCCAATGTGTATATCATCCCAATCTTATGTTCACATATGCTAATACATGATAACAGCCAGCATTTTATAGCATTTACTTTGTGTCAGGCACTTCTGTGAACACAAAGTTATGTTTCCTTAGACAAGTGGGTCAGTCCCAGACAGCTTGTCAAACAGATTGCATGGTCCCAACTCCAGAGTATCTGATTCAGTAGGTCTGGTGTGGGGTCCAAGAATTTGCAGTTCTAACGAGCAGATACTGGTCTAGCCACCAACGATCTGGGAACCTCTATTATAGAGCATCAGATATTGTTAGAAATTCAATAGGTGGGCTTGTTAGAAATTCTCTTGTACACGGTTAGAAGGGTATTGGATAGTTTTTTTAAAATAGAGGCTGAACAGGATTCTTCATCGTTCTTGATAGCTATCAAGGTTTGAGTATTTACAGATTACACCTCTCCAGAGTTAGAAAGTCAGTTGGTTCTTATGGGCCTCAGCAGTTGGATGTCAATTGCAGGTGGAAAAAGCACCAGCATTGGTGAGTGCCTGCTGTGTGCCAGGCCCTACACTGGGCATTCTGCTTCCATGATAAGCTCATTTTGATGAAGAAACCTTAGAGATCAGAAGGTCTGTAGACCTTTCCAATTAGTGTGCTGGAATGGGTCATGTGCACTGAGTTCTCAATCCCCTCAGCAACAGTGGTACCAGGACTGGATCACCCTGCCAGTTACCTCCTGAGCAGAAAAAAGCCTTACAAATTGACCCGAGAGTACCCTGGCCACAGGACAGAACTTCATTGAGTTCAGATCTAGGGGCAGACACTGCTTCTCTGTCCTCTGACACAGTTTTGGAGGGCAAGGGCTGGACTATAGGGGCAACTTTGGGAGCCCGATCATGCCCAAAGGCAGAGGCAGCCTGGAGATAAAATATTCTCAGAATTAATGCTGAGGCTGAAGCACTCAACTGGTAAAACCCTCCCAGGTACTATAGGGGAGAAAAGATCCCCTTTCTGGCAGGAAAACAAAAGGTCCCTGAGGATACTTGTGCACCCCAATCTTGGGATACAACTGAGAGAGAAGGAGGAGAAAAATAGGATTCAGCTCCACAGAGATACCTTTTAGCAAGGCTGGAAGACTGCCAGCCGTTGTCCTTGGCGAACTGTGGCAGAAACAGAGATTTATGACCCATATTTTAATGGTCTCTTGATTGGATGATTAGAGCTCCATATTTTTGTCTGCTGGCTAAGTAGTTTGGTGTCTGCACAAGACTCAAAGTGCTATAGCCAGGCTCCCGGACAATCAGTCAATGGCTATATATATTGGGGAAAATCTTAAGTAACTTGATTGGCTTTCAGTTGTTAAGAGCATTGATTTTCTTTTAATTGCTTTTGGTTTATAAGACCCAAAATAGCACTGGACAACAGAGTACAGGTTGGATTATTAGTTCTTCAGGCACATTAGTTCTTGACATATTCTGTCCTCTAAACGGGCCAGTTAATGTATCAGTTAATACATTAGTACTTCAAGCCAAAGGTTCCATTGATACGTCTATAGGACAATTCCCATTCATTCCCATGGGAAGGCAACTTTCAGAGTCACATTCCCCCATAAAGGTTCTGGGAGATAGTCTACCTAAATATGGCTGGGGTTGTACAGCCTCTCTTTTGCTCTGAATGTGATCCACTAGTTCTTGTTTTTCTTTCCTGAGGGGCATGTGTTCTCAGAACCTCCACCAGCTTATGTTGTGGGGAAGGAAGGCATTTTCCAGGGACACTAACTATTCCTCATGTTTGTATAGTGCTATTTAGACTTTAGTGTCACAGAGAACATTAAAACATCCTGGGCTGTTCTTGCTTTTATAAATAAAAAGTTGAGGCCTAGGGAGGTTAAGTGATTACCCAAAATGTCACAGCCAGCAAGAAGTAGGGCCAATGATTATAAATCCAGGGTCCTTGCCAGGACATCAGACTAATCTATTTACGGGTGGGGGACCCAGGTTCCATAAGGTCTGTGGAGAGAAAGTCTTATTCAGTTTATCCAGGTATGTTACGTCCCTGCCATCTTCATATATAGGATTTGGGTGAGGAGATAAGCATACAGGCCAATGAGAGTGTGGGAGAGGAGCCACAATTCCTAAGTCCTCTCTTTAGGCAGGGTTTGGAAGGCTATAGAAAGATTCCACCTTCCCCATCTTTCTCCCAATTTAGCTACTAGATCAAGAAGCCAAAGTTAATGGCTTTTTCATTGGCCTAAGTAGTCCAGCTTAATAAATGTTTCAGAAAGATGATACCAGGGAGACCAAGGCACTTGTGCAGTTCAAATATAAAGAATATAAAGATCATGCCAGAATGACCAGACACAAGTCTGGCATAGGAAGGTTGCAAGGGCTGGAAGACATGTGTTTTGACATATATGTATACAGGCCATAGGACTGGCACTGGTTACACAGACATACCTAGAGGAGAGGGGAGAGAATTTTCCAGCCTCCCATGAATTCATTCTGCAAAGATTTACAGGGAGGGATGTATAGATATGAAGACTGCAGGGCCCCCTCTCTAGGAATTCTTCATCCTGCAGAGATGAGAATATGAAGACTAGGGGGAAGGTGAAGTCCAGTGTTGAGCAGCTACTGTCAGATCAGCTGGGGTTGATGGTGATTAGGGCTGCCTCACAGCAGGGCAGAGTGGGGTGATCTCTTCAGATCTGCAGCCTGCAAGGCTCAGTACTGACATGGTCTCAGAGGGATCACCTCATGTTAGCTAACTGGTCCCCTTATGGATTAGTTCTTCCCTCACAAATGGCTTTTAGGTTCCTACAGAAATTCAGTTGTTAAAACTGTCAGTAGACTTTACCTCATGCCCCTTCTCCTGCTCAGAACCCAAGAAATTGCTCAGGTATTACATTTTCATAGCCAAAGGTCAGTATACCTGCTCTGATATCTGAAGATGGATTTGCAATCAGTGACATCTTCCCAACCTCAGAAATGTGGTTTTAGGCATTGACTAAAAGGTATTGCTGAAAGCAATCTCCACCCCAAAGCTCTTTAATAAGGAAAGCTTTTGACATTTAGCAATTACTTTGTGACAGGTGATATATATATATATGTATTAGCTCATTGAATTCTCCTAACAACCCTATGGGTAGGTCCTATTATTATCCCCAATTTATGGGTAAGTAACTAAAGCTGAGAGTAAATGATTAGCTCAAGATCACGTCAGGGGGAAATGGCTTAGTGGGGATTTGTAACTCCTGAGCCCAAGCTTTGAGTTTAAGTAGTTTAATCACCACATTAAACTGCGTCTTTATCTGAAATAAAGGAACACTCAAGGCAAATTTCTGTTTCAGGCATTTTCAGAAGGGTGGGAGGGGTTTCTCAGTCTTAGAAAAGTGTATAGTTTGAGGAATGTATGTTTATCATAATATTTACTACGCAGTTTTATGTTTTAAAAAATAACAATGATGAAGACTTTCATATGACCTTAATTAAGGGAGAGTAGTCATCTATAGCACCCAGGGCAGAGAAGCTGGAGGCAAAACATGTCTCTATGGTGCTGACAGCAATGAAGTAAGGAAGAGTTAGTTACCCATCTCTAAAGTGGGCAGGATCACAGCACTTGCTCATGAGGGTGATTGTATTTAGTGAAGTAAGGTCTGTAAAACCAGTGCTGTGTTCAGTAAGTAACTACAACTGATTACCCAAGGTTTTGGGGTGGGGATAAATAATGCAACTAAGTAATAAAACATTTTTTTTGTTAAAATAAATGGCCATGCATTTGCAACGATGTGGATGGAAATAGAAGGTATTATACTAAGCAAAATAAGTCCAAGAAAGACAATTATCATACAATCTCACTGGTATGTGGAATCTGAGAAACAAAACAGATGAACATAGGGGAAGGGACAAAAATAAGATGAAATCAGAGAGGGAGGCAAACCATAGAGACGCTGAACTCTAGGAAACAAATTGTGGGTCGTTGGAGGGGAGGTGGGTGGGTGGATGGGATAACTGGGTGATAGGCATTAAGGAGGGCACGTGATATGAAGAACATTGGGTGTTACAGACACTGATGAATCCCCAAACTCTCAAACTAATGATAGACTATGATAATTAAATTGAATTTAAATAAAATTTTAAAAAAAGAGAAAATAAAATGAACAGACATAGACATGACTAGAATGAAAACTTTGCATGTATTTAAAAAAATATACAGTAGTCTGTTCTTATTTAAGACCACCCCCAGTGGATGCTTGAAACCGCAGATAGTACTGAACCCTATATACACGATGTTTTTTCCTATACCTATTTAGCTATGCTAAAGCTTAATTTATAAATCAGGCATAATAAGAGATTAACAGCAATAAAATAGGACAACAGTAACAATATACTGTAATAAAAGTTACGTCAATGTGGTCTCTTTCTCTCTCTCAAGATATCTTACCGTGCTGTCCTCGCCCTTCTTCTTGTGATGATGGGAGATGATAAACTGCCTACGTGTGAGATGGAGTGACAGGGACGGTGGAGCATGTTGTGCAGCGCTGATCTATTTGTGGGAAGGAGGATCGTCTGCTTCTCCACCACAGTTGACAACAGTAACTGGAACAGAACCACAGATAAGGGGAGACTACTGAAGACCAAGCTTCAGAGAAGTTCAGTGCCTGTAATGGGACCTCTTCAGGATCTGCCTTAGACATTAACCTCTCTTCTGCTTTGGGGACTATTTCAATGAAAATGGCTAAGTTGCCAGACTCCAAAAACATCCTTTCCTGTGGAAGGAAGGCCTCCAGCACCCAGCAAAAGGGCGATATCACTTTCCTTAAGATGAAACCTGGGCACCTAGAGCAGCCCATTGTGTGTGCTCTTTTCCAGAACTCCCTGGTGGCTACTGAAACCCCAGAGAGAAGGCTGGGGGCAGGGTCTGTGTTCCAGGCACCAGCTAGAAAGGGAGCTCAGGGGCACCGGGGTGACTCAGTGGTTGAGCATCTGCCTTTGGCTCAAGTCATGATCCCGGGGTCCTGGGATTGAGTTCTGCATCAGGCTCCCTGAGGGGAGCCTGCTTCTCCCTCTGCCTGAGTCTCGGTCTCTCTGTGTTTCTCATGAATAAATAAATACAATCTTTATTTTTTGTAAGAATACTTTCTTTTTTTTTTTTTTAAGATTTTGTTTATTCATGAGACACAGAGAGGCAGAAATACAGGCAGAGGGAGAAGCAGGCTCCATACAGGGAGCCCGATGTGGGACTCGATCCTGGGACTCCAGGATCATGCCCTGAGCCGAAGGCAGATGCTTAACCGCTGAGCCACCCAGGTGTCCCAATAAATACAATCTTAAAAAAAGGTGGGGGGGAGTTCCATGGGGAGAAGGGATACTTTCTAAGAAGCATGGCAAGCTGAGGAATCTTGGTCACTTCCTCCTGTGAGCTTGCTTATCTCCTTTCTGCCTCCCTCTAGAGATTAGCAGGAAAACCCGTCTAACCACTCTTGTGAAGGAAGCCAACCTCATATCGTTATTTCCTTTCTGCGACTCTGAGATCCCGAGATGTTGTACTATTCCTCACAATCACATGAAGCATTAGGTTCAGGAACACGTCTTCCAATGTCTATTCTCGTTCTCCTGCCCCACTAGACCACTTGGCATCTCAGCGAGGGCCCTTCTAGAGATCAGGGTTAGGAACTCTGGACGTGGAATGAGACGGGATCAGTTTGAATCCTGGCTCCACTTCTTACTGGCTGTGTGACAGTGAGAACATTTCCATGACCCTGTTAGAAAAGCTCCAGGGGGATCTCTGGGTGACGCATCGGTTTGGCGCCTGCCTTTGGCCCGGGGCGTGATCCTGGAGACCCGGGATCGAAGCCCACGTCAGGCTCCCGGTGCATGGAGCCTGCTTCTCCCTCTGCCTGTGTCTCTGCCTCTCTCTCTCTCTCTCTGTATGACTATCATAAATAAATAATAAAAAAAAAATTAGAAAAAAAAAAAAAAAAAGAAAAGCTCCAGTCCCCGCCGCTGTAAACGTAGGGATCAAACGCGATGATCTCTTTCAAGGCTGAGTACAGGGCCTGGCAGAGATAAATCCCTTAAAAAATGTTACCTGTTCATATTATTTCTTAGAAGTAATTCAAAGAGGTGAATTTTAGGATTTTAGGGGGCAGAACCTGAATAATTATTCAGGTCCACATCCAGGCAGTTGGCCTTCTTACCTCTTTCAGAGGCTGCCTTATTTGGATCTATCCCTCTACAAAAGCTGAAGTTTGCTGCAGCCTATGAGGGCCTGGTAAACACTTAGCAACAACACCAGGATGAAGGGGAGAGTGGTCCTTGATATACCTTTAAATTCAATGCTCGGGGGCAGAGGGAAGGGGGGTGCATATTCACCAAGAAAAGAAAAACTGGCTTTGTGACAGCTGTGTGCTCCGCTGAGTGAGATTTCCAATTGAAGGATGGATGAGTGGAGCCACATTCCACATGCAAGTCCTTGCACTGAAGAGCAGCTAGTGTGTAGAAAACTGGCTTGTTTACTAAGTGGATCCATCTGATAGAGCAGAACCTCACTCCTTGCTTACTCCTCCCAAGAAGGATGTCCAGCCCAGGGACCCAGGAGGAGGCCGTTAAAGAAAACACTAACACCCCCCCCCAAAAAAAAAAAAAACAAAAAAACAAATCCTCAGTGATACTTGGGAAAAACGGTGAGACTTTATTCAGGACGGCCGCAGCGGGGTTCTACAGTAGGCAGAATGGGGCTCAACAGGGAATGCAGCAGGCCAGGTAGTAGCCAAGGGGCAGGAGGGGTGGGGGTCAATGGAGAAACTACTAAGAGGAAACATCAGGGTAAGGGAGCCGCTGGCTAGTCCCCACCTCACAGGATTCTTGCTGAGGGCAGGCCAGGGGGACCCGACATCACTTGAGGGCGGTGGAGGATAAGGGACCTGATGGAGGTGAGCAAATATTGTGTGTGTGTGTGGGGGGGGGTTATTCTGGTCAACCTGACCTAGCAAGGGTTTTGGTAAAACTGGATTTTACAAGGAAGTGGACAGATGGGCATAGGAGAAGGTTCGGGAACCTGGCTGAAGTTTGGTCCAGCAAAGAATCTTTGTCAAGTCTGTAGGTCTGACATTCCCCAGGCCCAGCCAGCTAGTGGGGCTCCCTAGGTGTCTCTAACCCTTGTCTGTGACGGGAGTCATTGCTGCAGAAGGAATTCAGACAGGTTTACAAAGACCCAGATTTGAGTGATTAGGAGAAGCATCCCGTGCAGTAAGGGGTTCTTGTCTGAGAGAATCTGCAGTTCAGCAGTAAAGGAAACCCAGTGAAGAGAGGGCTCTGTCTTGGCTAAAGGAGGCATCTTGCTCTGACCCTAAGTAGCCTGGAGCATCAGCTGGATAGTCTCAAGAAGGCTAAAGGCACTTTCTGTCTGTTATCTCCTTTGTTATGAGACCATCTAGGGGAAGCGGTGGGGTTTTTAATCAGCCCCTCCAGCCTTTTCAAACTGCCTAGAGAGGCCAAAGGCCCAGGCGTGCTGAAGAGAGCCTCAGGGAGGCTGCCTTGCACCTGCACTTGCTGGGGCTTGCCTCTTAACAGAGGGACAGAACCCCACCTGGTTCCTACTAATCACATTTTTATTATGGGAGAGATGAGTGGCTGGGGCGCCTGAGTGGCTCAGTGGTTGAGTGGCTGCCTTGGGCTCAGGGCGTGATCCTGGGGTCCTGGGATCAAGTCTCTCATCAGACTCTCCGCAGGGAGCCTGCTTCTCCCTCTCCCTGTGTCTCTGCCTCTCTCTGTGTGTCTCATGAAAAAATAAGTAAAATCTTTTTTTTTTAAGAGATGAGTGGTAAGCTCTAGTTGTAAGTCGACTTGGAAGAGAACCTGGGATGGAGCTCCCAGCTTAACTCTTTCCCAACCAGCACAAGTTCAGCAGGAGGGATACAGAGATCCTACTCAGTCCTCTTTTCCTGTGGACGAACTCAGTTCTACAAAACTGGGTTATTTTTAGCCTTTGAGGTGAGACTGATCCGCCCCTCTCCTCGCCCATTCCTTTGAAATGCAGAATCCTTTTTGCTCCAGGCCGGGCCAGGGTGTCTGGTTGTTGCCGGCGGCATCCTCGAGCAAAGGCCCAGTAGCAGGGCGTCTGTCCACACCCCGTCGTGGGGAGGCGTGCAGCTGACCTGCCCGAAGGAATTGAAGTCCCGGAGCTTTCAGCTTTCAGCTTTAGTGGTCGCTCCCTTTGTTAATCCAAGCCGATAGGCGGGGTCCAATCGAGCAGTGGGAGGGGACAGAGAGACAGGGGGGGTCCGTGGCAGGGGGTTATTTCCAAGGAAGGACTGATTACTCAGGTAAGTACAGAAACACCCTTTCTGCAATCAAAAACAAAAAAATCCCTCACGCCACAGTTTTTGTTACTTATAGGAAGGAAGTGTGTCTTGAAAAAAATTACCAAGAAATATTTAAAACACACGAAAAAATGCAGAGTACATTATAACTCACAGATATGAACTCCTAACACCCCGATATAACACATAGTCCTATTGAATTGTATTCAATTTTAAAGAATAAAACATTACAAATCTCAGCTGAAGCCCTCGGGTACCCGCTCTCCATTTGTCTGCTCCATTTGAGGGGCTGAGCATCTTTCATTCCATCATAAGAAGTTTCAAAGCAAAAAAATAGAAACTTGCCAATTAGCCGCCACTATTGCGACATTCCTTTTCACTTGTTCCTCTTCTTCAGGTCAGCTCCGTCATTCTCCTCATCGGCCCGTCGCCCTCAGTTCCAATAAAATGTCTCTGCTCCCACCGATGGGAATACAACCTCTAAGTTGGAGGCTGTTGGTTCTGGAATGACTCTGAAGTGGCCTTAACAATTACAAGGGAGAAAACTAAGGCCCCCGTGGGTGAGGTGTCTTTGTGGTGACACTGTGCGGACTCAGGCGTAGAAGGTGGTAAGGAGTGGTGTGACTCTCCCTAGAACCTAGAACCTAATTAAATCCTGCCCAAGGTACACATACAGTTCATGCCAAGGACTTCCTCCTAATCAATGAAAATCTGTTAGGAGGGGATTTATCTTGTTACTTAATATAATGAATGGAATGTTCCATAAAACTTCCTAACTGGGGAATCCTTGGGTGGCTTGGTGGTTTAGTGCCTGCCTTTGGCCCAGGGTGTGATCCTGGAGTCCTGGGATAAAGTCCCACATCAGGCTCCCTTCATGGAGCCTGCTTCTCCCTCTGCCTGTGTCTCTGGCTCTCTATCTCCTCTGTGTCTTTTCATGAATAAATAAATAAAATCTTAAAAAAAAAAAAGGTAGTTGGCCTCAGAGATCATTAAAACAAAACAAAACAAAACAAAACAAAAAAACTTCCTAAATGTAGGAATGCCTGGGGGGCTCAGTGGTTGAGCCTCTGCCTTCGGCTCAGGGTGTGATCCCCGGGTCCTGGGGATGCAGTCCTGTATCGGGCTTGTAGGGAGCCTGCTTCTCCCTCTGCTTGCGTCTCTGCCTCTCTCTCTGTGTCTCTCATGAATAAGTAAATAAAATCTTAAAGAAAAACTCTCCCAACTTCCTAAGTCGGCTTGGGATCTTTAAAACACTTCAGTTGGGGAGTAGGTTTTCATTAGTATGCACGAGAAAGTGTTAGGAGAATTACACACACAGACACCTAAAGAAAGAAAAAAATTGGAACCTGCAATCAATGTCTAGCACAGTCTAATAAAATGTCCAGAAACTAGCTGCCCTGGGACTGTACATCCTATTCCTTTATTGGCTGTCTACTATGTGCCACGAATTAAAGAATGGATAGATCACAGCCCTACAGGAGCACGGGAGAATGAGCATGCGACTTTCACCTGGTGTGGCATTTATGAGCTCACTGGCTCGGCTGAGGGGCACAGTGAGTGGCCACAGGAAAGATTTAAAAACTCCTAGAGATGCCAGTTTATTGGTTGGAACCCAAAGCCAGGTTTCAGGAACACCAAGCTCTAACCCAGTGCAGATTGCTTCCCAGAGTTCTCAAGGGATGGCATTAGTTTCTCGCCAGGAATCCAGGCTGGGCAGCGGGTGGGTGGCAGGAGGCCTGGGGTGGTGGAGCGTGGGCCCTGAGCTAGCAAGACCACCTGGGGAGGGGCCTGACACCCTGACTCTTGGCTGGATGGTCATGATAAGACCTAACACTGAATGGGTGTCAGGCCCCACCTTACTCCTTGAATCCTTGTAACCTGTGAGGGAGGCACTATTAAATCCTCGTGCACAGAAGAGGAAACCAAGGCTCAGAAAGCTTAAGAACCTTGTCCAAGATCACACAGAAAGGAAACAGCAGGAGCTGAAGTTCTTTCCCAGGCCGGGGACTCCATGGCTCATGACATTTTTCCCCCCCTTAACTGATGTATAATTTACCCACAGTAAAATTCACTCTTTTTAGTGAGGTACAATTCTGTGAGCATTGACAAATGCATACAGTTTTGTGACTATCACCACAGCTACATACACACAGTTCAATTATCCTCAAAAATTCCCTCTTGCCTCTTTGTAATCAGTCCCCTCCTTCCACTCACCAGCAACCCTGGGCATCCAGGGATCTGTTTTCTGTTTTGCCTTTTCCAGAATGACATATACATGGAATCCTATAGTCTTTTCAGACTGGCTCCTTTCCCTTAGCAAAATGCATTTGAGATTTCTTCTGCTGCTGCCTACATCTGTGTTTGTTCCTTTATTGAGGAGCACTGTTACGTTGTATGGACGTACCATAGTTTGTTTCCATTCACTAGGTGAAGGGCATTTGGGTCATGCCTAGTTTGGGGCAATTCTGAATAAGCGTGCATAAACATTTGCGTATGGGCTTTTGTGTGAACTAAAGTTTTCATTTCTCTTGTGTCGATACCTAGGAATGGGTTTGAATAGTTCATGCTTCTCACTGGGTGCCAAGGTGCTCAGGAGCTGGACGGTCAGAGGTATTCATGGCCCCTCCTTTGGGGGTGAGGGCATGAAGAAAATATTTTTTTATTATTTTTTGAATCACAGCCTTTCAGAAGACTCAGAAGTAATTGTTTTGTTCTAGTCTTCACATTTTTTTTAATTTAGGAAAAAATGATGTTATAACAAAGTCTTAAGCCTAAAATATGATTTTTAAATCAGTGACAGGTGCTAAAAACTAGACACAACTCTTCTTACTATTTGTAATCTTAGTTCTCACACCTAAATAAAACAACCTTTCCCCTGACGATGTCTACATTACTAGGTGTTTTCTATGTCACTTTGAAAGCCATTATGGTCAGATTGGCACGCGAAGGGGAGTGGGTGGGGTGTGAGGTTTTTCTTTCCCTCCTCCCTAGAAGTCTGGTCTTACCTCTCAGGTTTATATTAACACTAATCCCATTCTCCACTTGCCTAGTTCCTGCCCTTATTCTTACCCATCATCTGCTTTGAAAGAGAGAGCTAGATTCTCAAATGGAAGCCTCTTTACTATATTTGGTTAAAATCTTTACATTAAGCTGAGGGCATTCAGACATCAGCTACGCCACGTCACCTCATTTTATGTCCTGATGTGTGCGTGTAAGCAAATGTCCAAAACCTCCCACTTCCAATGAAACTCTTCTTCCCATTTTTACATGGTGAGTCACTGGCTCTCCCACAAGATGGGTTTTAGTGAATTGACAAAATGAAATAGGACCTGGTGAAAAGAATTCACCTGCTGTGCCTCCCTCATATAGATAGAGGGATCATTTTCTCCTTCTTTGGGCTGGATGTGTGGAGAACCTCCCTGAGTTAATGCTTGACTGGTTTCATATTCAACACAAGCACAAGCAAAGATTGAGAAAACTCTCATTGCTGTGCTCTGTTGGGTTCATTTTCAGAAGCCAAGTGTGATATCTCTTGAGGTTTCTGAGGGCTGGGGCCTGTGTTCTCCTGAAAGCAGAGCCTGACAGGAATGCTTCTGTGTGAGTGGTCTATTTGAGAGTGAAGCAGGGAAGGAGGAAGAACCAATAAAACAATGTGTTACTGAATTGGCCACCTTCTGAGCAGCTTTATGAAATGCATCTGAGGAACAGTGGGAGGTGAGGAAGAGGAAATGGGGAAGCATTTATGCTTCTGCTCTCAGCGCCTGGTACGCACAGCCCCACCCACACCAATAGCCCTACCTACACTCGCCTGATCTGTGGCAGAGTGTGGGGAAAGCCATGATATGATCCCCACATGGGCTCACTGACTACACAAGTGTCATTTCAACAACTGCTGGTGGTAGTTGGGCTTCAGACTGTTGCTGAGTAAATGGCAAAATTCCCTGGAAACTCCTGGAACCTGGATCCAGCCTTTGACTTCCAATAGCCATGGCTGTGAAACTCTGGTTGCCCCATGTGAGCTGGCAAGAATGGTGCCTGTAGGATTTCTATTTGGAAGAGGCCTGGGGGCAGCTACTGGTTGAGGCTTGGTGGTAGGTCTTGAAGTTGTGTTTGCATAGCAGACATTGCTTTTACTTAGTATGCTAATTTGAGGGTAGTTGGATGATAGTGGGGCCTCTTAGGTCTGGACACAGCCACCAAGGGTGAGGTTCTTTTGAGCCAGTTCTATCCACAGTAGCCCAGAGTCTTCAAGGCTTTCCATGCCTGATCTCTACCAAATTGTGCAGAGTGCGTGGCTAGGCTCTTTCCATTTCTCATCCTGTGTGCCAATCTGGCCTGCCCACTCCCTCACTGGGGAGAAGTTGAAGGTGAGTAAAGAAGCAATACTCTCCCAGAACAGGAGCTGTAAATGAGGTCTCCGCTGCCAAGCCTTCAGGGAAATATCTTCAATCCCCAAAGTCTGACTCCTGGACTCCAGGCAGTGTGATCCAAGCACAACAGTGAGGGCTGGCGGTTACACAGTGTCCTCTGGTGCCAAGTTTTTGGAGCAGGAGCCATGGCGGTCACACTTACTCAATCTTGAGACCTGAAGGAAAGGTGACCTCTTTAAGTATGTGATTTGTATTCCTTTATGCGTGTCTTAGCTTGAAAAACAGTTGCAAATGACCATGTATCTATAATCCTCAGCAGTTGTCTCTTAAACCTTGGTTTTGCCCCTGGTAAACATTACCTTTTCCTCCCCAATTTGCTTTGACTTGGAGGAGGGGGCAGGGCAGAAAGATGGAGCAAATTGTCTGGAATCCCCTTGCATTGTGGCTTGGCTCGCGTGTCTTTGCCATGCCGTTCACCATCCCTGATGGCTCTAGTCTTAAAATTTATCTTTTCAACTACTTCTGCCTTATTTTTGTCTCCTCCACCCCCAGCAGATTATAAACTCCTTGAATTTGCTTTATTTATTTTTGATTTAATAACGTTTCATTTTCCAAAGCATACAGCTGGTAGGACCTGTGTATGCATCATCTTCATCAGCAGCTGGGGCAGCTCCCCTCTTGGGTGTTTCTGGGGTAAATGATTTGAGCTCTGTGCTTTGAAGCCAGTTCAATAAATCCTTTACCAAGGAGCTCCTCAAGGGCTGCCCTGGCCAGGGAACCCCGAATCTTTAGCCTCTCAGAGGCAGCAGCTGGGCTTATAAGCTTAGAGTTGGGAACTTCCTTACGGAGTTTGTCATATGTCACTTTGTCAAACAAGACCAGGTCATTGAGCTTGTCCCGAACTTTGCCTTTGGACCATTTCTTTTTGGCCTTGCCCCCAGATTTGTTCACTGGGTCTTTGTCTTTTTTGGGCGACTTTCCAGGATCTTTTTTCTTGATGTCCCTGCAGCATAGTGAAGCTCAGAGAGCAGCTGCTCTCATTGCAGGCTCACTAAGATGTTGGACCAAAAAAACCTCCTTGAATTTACATTACATTTCTCTGTAGCCTGCACAGGGCCTAGTCCAGTGTCTTGGACACAGTAGGAATAAATAAATGCTTCTTGAATCAATAAATGAATAGAAAAAAAAAACTCATGAAAATTTGGGAAAGGACACTCTAATGGCCTCTGTCTCTACTGGGTCTTAAATATGTTCAAGAAATTAAGTGGTCTTGAGCCCTATCTCCAGCATCCAAATAATGAGTACTTTGTACCAATTCTTGTCAGGTTTGCTTGCTAGCATCTTTGTTTCTTCCACAAACATTTACTGAAGACCATTCCCAATGGCAATCATCAATGGTGTAGGCTACAGAGAGAGGCTGCCTTGGTTCAAATCTCAGCTCCTTCTAGATTGCATGACTTAGGACAAGCGACTTAAGCTTTCTGAGCTTCATTTTCCTAATATGTAAAATGGGAATAATGATAGTGCTGGACTCTATTGAGATGAGGTAATACATATAAAACATTTGGCAAGGACCAAATGAGTGCTCAGAAGAGTGAGATTTGGTGCCTCTCTGTGGGGAACTCGTTACCCAACAGAGAAATGCATGCTAATGCAACCGTGTGTCCTGAGTGTCCCGAAACCAGCCTGGAAACATTGATTTGAGTGCAAGTAGTTTGTTTGGGATGAGATGCCAGGAAGCCCAGGGAGGGAAGTAGGGAAGGGAGATAACCCACGATACTCTAATAAACAGACTGCATTGTGGGCAACCAGGGCCCAGTCCTGCTGGGACCTCTGGGAGACCTCAGAAAGCAAAAGTCAGAGTTATGCCCCCTCCTCCCAAGTGCAAGAAATCTGGGGCATTTTTCACCATCTCCTGTTATTCATTGCTTGAGGGTTGCTCCCAAAGGCTGACCTCTCCTGCACTTCCACACAAAACTCTCATGCCAAGAGTGAAAAGTGCCTACAGAAGACAGCCTGGGGACAGGGTCAGAGTCTCCACTGGACGTGTGGGGACATGGTGAGGTATGGACCATGAAAACACTTGCTATGAGTTGCTCCTGTCATCTGTACAAACCAGTAGAGAAACAATAGTCACCCTGTAAGTTGTCTAAGGGGAGGATTTAGCTGTGGAGCAAATGCCTCTGAAGAGAACCCTGTGGGCTTCTCACACCCAAGGGATGGGTTGGGATGGGTGGCTCTTAAATTCCAGCCTGTGCCCTGTGCTTGCAAGGCTGAAGACCAGCTCTGAAAAGGCAGAGACTGCTGCCCAAGGTCTTGGTGAGAAAGGCTCCTGGCTAACTGTCTCATCAGGAGTCTGCAGCCCGGCTGTGCTAGCAGTACAGAGCAAGGGCAGGACCCAGCAATCTCCTGGGTTCAAAGAGCCCAGTGCTGCTTCAGGTACCTCCTCCCACTTTTTATTTATTTATTATTATTTTTTAAAGATCCCATCCACTTATTCATGATAGAGACAGAGAGGGGGGGGGCAGAGACACAGGCAGAAGGAGAGGCAGGCTCCATGCATGGAGCTCGACGTAGGACTTGATCCCGGGTCTCCAGGATCACGCCCCAGGCCAAAGGTGGCACTAAGCCACTGAGCCACCCGGGCTGCCCTCCTCCCACTTTTTAAACCTGAGATAGCAGAGGAAAAGGGGACAAATGTACCAAAACTACAGCAAATTCAGGGAAAAGGTGTTGCAGGTTTGCCTTTATATATTCATTACATTCTATCTTTTCCCTGCCACAACGGTCTCTGGAACTTATGGTCAGAAAAAAACGGGCTTGTGAGCAGCACTGGAAGGAATTCAAGTATTCCTTATTCCACGGGCAGTTTTAGAGGGTCCCTTGGGAGCTCGCAGCAAGGCTGGCTCATAGGCATAGCCAGACTAGGAGGTACAAGATGGCGACTTGGAGATACTTGCAGGGCATACTCCATATCCCCATACTTTAGCTCTCTTGGTCCATTTAAAGCAATGATAGTAATTTGATGCCTACAGTTTTGGTACATACATATATATATATATAGATACACACTGTATATATGGTATATATACACACACACACATACACATAAACATATACATATATATATTTTTTCTTTTAAGATTTTATTTGTTCATGAGAGACACACAGAGAGAGGCACACAGGCAGAGGGAGAAGAGGGCTCCCTGCAGGGAGCCTGAAGTGGGACTTGGTCCCAGGACCCCAGGATCACGACCTGAGCCAAAGGCAGATACTCAACCACTGAGTCATCCAGGTGCTCCTGATTTTTTATATTCATCGTTGTCTCTATGAGAGCACAAATTGGGGTGAGTAGGATGCCCCCCAAAATTCGTGTCCATCTGAAACCACAGAATGTGACCATATTTGGAATTAGGGTCTTTGCAGATGTAATTAGTCAACATGAGGTCATATGGAATTAGGGTAAGCCTTAAATCCAGTGTGACTGGTGTTCCATAAGAAGAAGGAAATTTGGACGTAGAGACCAGATGTGCAGGGAAGAAGGCCATGGGTAGAGAGAGGCAGAGATTGCAAAGGTATAGCTGTAAGCCAAGGAACACCAAGGATTACTGGCAACCATGAGACATGGGGAAGAGGCAACAATGGAATCTCTCCTAGAACCATCAGAGGGAGCACAGCCCTGTTGAAACCTTGATTTCTGACTGGTAGCCTCCAGAACTGTAAGACAATACATTTCTGTTGTTTCAAGCCACCCAGTTTGTGTCACTTGTTATGGCATCCCTAGGAAACCGAAGTAGACTATAGACTATAAGCTCCCCGAGGGCAGGGATAAGTCTTACTCACCTGGGCCTTCCTGCAGTGTTTACTTCAAAGCATGTCGGGTTGACTCAAGATGTTAAATGGAGCTTCTTGAAGAGTGTACGTTAGCAGAAGGTGTGGTCTGGCTGTCGTCACAACTGTAGAAATTAGTGGGATCAGATGCGGAGAGTTGGACCCAGGGCCTTGGGATGCTGGGTAGTTGCCTCTTGGGAGGGCTGGACAGTGCTAGGGAAAGGAAACAGTGAAGAAGGAGTTGAAAGGGAGCCAAGATTTCTTTCATCTGCTTCCCAGTTTGGGCTAGAGCTGGCCTGGTTTCAGGGCCCTCAAATCTAATTGTGTGCATTCAGAAAGTCTCAGACACTCTTTCTGGGAGTGGGGCAAATCCTCAGGAATCTAAGGTCCTGACCGTGGATTCCTCCAGCTGGACTCCAGAGGACTGGGTATCACCAGGGGTGGGGAAGGGGGATTGTGGTTTGGAGTTGAAGTCAACTTTTGCAAATAGCCCATTGTTCTCGTTCATCCTTCTGTGAAAGAGGATCAGAAGTTCACTGTATGGCTCTAAGGAAGTTCCTGGCAGCTCTGTTTATAATAGCAAGATTTTGGAAATGACCCAAATATCTGACAATGGATGACTGGTTACATAAAGTATGGTTTAGCCAGACACTGGAATTCTATTCAGCCATTAAAACTGATGTCATGGGTGACTTTTTATTGACATGATGAGAGGATATCATATATAGAAAACACATACATATATACTATTTTACACATATGTGTATGATATATGTATGCAGCATAGGAGAAGATTCATGAGAAGGAGGGAAGACCAAGGTTTTAACAGGAGCTTCCTCTTGCTGGTAAGATTGTGGATGATTTTCTCCTCAACAATGGGCACATATTTGTAATATAAAATTAGAGTTGTTTTTCTTTTTAAAGAATGTTCCTACAGTGTTCTATAGGTTCAGCAATGACTTTCCTCTTTCCTTCTCTCTCTTTTTTTAAAGATTTTATTTATTTATGAGAGACAGAGAGAGAGAGGCAGAGACATAGAGGGAGAAGCAGGCTCCATGCAGGGAGCCCGACGTGGGACTTGATCCCAGGACCCAGGGATCACGCCCTGAGCTGAAGGCAAACACTCAACCACTGAGCCACCCAGGTATCCCTCCTTCCTTCTCCTTTATCAGAACTTACTTTTCTGCCTTTTTTTTTGGGCACAGGTTTGTTTTTTTTTTCTCTCTCAGAGAGTCAACAGAGAGCCATGATAGCAGCACAGAGAAAAGTTCATTATCAGGGGAGATGGGCAGTCTTGCTGCAGCTTCTGGCATCCAGATCACTGTGATGGTCCTTACACTTTGTGCAGGAGAGCATAGGCTTCCCTGACTTCAACTCCCAGACCATTCTATGTTGTGTCAGTGCCTCATTCCCTCTGTTAAATCTTGTCTTTCTTGATATCCCAAACCTCACATCATGTGTCTAAATACAATATTGATTTTATTTTATTTTTTTTAAAGATTTTATTTATTTATTCATGATAGTCACAGAGAGAGAGAGAGAGAGGCAGAGACACAGGCAGAGGGAGAAGCAGGCTCCATGCAGGGAGCCCGACGTGGGATTCGATCCCGGGTCTCCAGGATCGTGCCCCGGGCCAAAGGCAGGCACTAAACCGCTGCGCCACCCAGGGATCCCACAATATTGATTTTAAAAAGTTATAGCATTCTACTCCAGTTCAACTCAGCTAGCATTTATTTTACTGCTGACTTTGTGCTAGACAAGAAAAGGGTCTACCCTAGAGCAGGGACTGTGGCATCTATTAGGTGCCAGACACTTTGTTGAGGACTTTACATACATTCTCTCAATTTAATTGATTTAGTAGTAAGCACTAGTATTTTTGTGGTACAGATAAAAAAAATTAAGGTTTGGCAAGTGCTTGGTAATTGTTTAAATAGGAAGACAGGAATTTAATTTTTTTTTATTTATTTATGATAGTCTCACACACACACAGAGAGAGAGAGAGAGAGAGAGAGAGAGAGCCAGAGACACAGGCAGAGGGAGAAGCAGGCTCCATGCACCGGGAGCCCAATGTGGGATTCGATCCCGGGTCTCCAGGATCGCGCCCTGGGCCAAAGGCAAGTGCTAAACCGCTGCGGCACCCAGGGATCCCGGAAGACAGGAATTTAAATCCGGTTCTGACTGTAATACTACTAGTACTACTACTACTACTACTTTATTACTATTATGGTTACTATGACTACTACTACTGCTACTGCTGCTACTACTAGTTTACTCCACCACTATTTACTCTAACTACTGCTACTACTACTTTATTCTTACTACTGCTGCTATTACAACAGCTATGACTGTTACTGCCACTGTTACCTCCACTACCACCATCACCTCTACTCTTCTCTAGAGGTGCCGTTCCTCCTCCTTCTCTAGATTCTTTAGAGTCCAAAGTAGTTTCCATTATGTAGTTGTTCAACGTGTATAACAAGTTAACAACTTGTTACAGTTTACTTAACTATTCCCCATTTTGAACAACTAGGTACTTTGAAGTATTTCCACTATTATAACAAGACACTGTTATTGTATATACAGACCTTGTGCTGACCTTTAAAAAAGGCCTTACATATTCATATACGTTATGTGTGTGTGAGAAAAAAGACTGGAAGAAAATATAATAAACATTTGACAACAACTGCGTATAGGGAGTGGGATTGTGCATGGGAAGCTGAGGGGAAATCACGTTCACTCTGAAAAATACAGACTTTTAGAGCAGTTTTAGGTTAACAGCAAAACTGCAGGGAAGGTACAAGGATTTCCCATATATCCCCAGCCCCACCCCTCTCCAGCCTCCTTTACTATCAATATCCCCCACCAGAGTGTTACATTTGCTACAGTGAACCCACATAGGAAGGGTATCTTGGTTGCTTGTAAGTTTTGGCAAGGACATCTTGGTTTGCTTCCAAGTGAATAAAGTTGCTATAAACATCCATGTGCAGGTTTTTGTGTGGACATGTTTTCAGCTCATTTGGGTAAATACCAAGAAGCACAATTGCTGAGTTGTATGGTAAGAGTATAGTTTTGTAGGAAGCTGCCAAACTGTCTTCCAAAGTGGCTGTACCATTTTGCATTCTCATCAGCAACAAATGAGAGTTTCCATTTTCATTCCATTCCATGCTCCAGATCCCTGCCAGTACTTGGTGCTGTTAGCATTTTAGATCTGACCATTCTAATAGGTGTATAGTGGTATCTCATTATTGTTTTAATTTGCAATTCCCCAGTGACTTATGATGTTGAACATCTTTTTATATGCTTATTTTCCATCTTATCTTCTTTGGTGAGTTGTCTGTTCAGGTCTTTTGCCCATTTTTAAATCGAGTTGTTCATTTTATTGTTGAGTTTTAAGAGTTCTTTGTGTGTTTTGGACAACAGTTCTATATTAGGTATGGCTTTCACAAAACTTTTCTCCCAGTCTGTGGTTGTCTTCTCATTTTCTTGAGCATTTTCACTTTTTACTTTACACATTTAATTTCTTTTTTTTTCTTTTCTTTTTTTTTTTTTGAGAGACTATGCCTGCATATATGTGCACAAGTTGGGGGTGGGGTGTGGGGTGAGTGAGAGAGAGAGAGAGAGAGAGAGAGAGAGAGAGAGAGAATCTCAGGAAGGCTCCATGCCCAGTGCAGAGTCCAATGTGGGGCTCAATCTCACCACCCTGAGATCATGACCTGAACCGGATTAAGAGTAAGACATTTAACAGACTGAGCCACACAGGCACCCCTACACACTTCATTTTGGTTGATTTCCTTTCCCAAAGGGTGTGCAGTGTTTTCCATGATAAAACAAAATTTTTTTTAAAACATTGCTTTCCAATGCATTCAGAAGCATACAAATAACCTAGGATTTATCAATAACATAATGGCTTTTAGAAGAATTTCTGGGCAAAAGAAAACATTTCTCCTAACCAGAGAGCTAACATTCTGCCCTGACCCTGTAAAGAGAGAGTACTAAGCATGTTCAGTATCTCCCACTGGAGGTAATGAGCTTTTTTCCCAGCTTGTGTGTGGTTATGACTGTGTCATGTATTTCAGAGTTTAATGATTATATTGTGCATTTATATGTCTGTTAGGGGCTTGGATAAACAGTAGAGTCTCTGCCTCCCTGAAAAGAAATCCTAATGAACTGGATTCCTTTTAGCTAAAGGAAGATGGATGGAACCAGCAGCATCAGCTAGAAAGAGAGCATACTGGAGGCAGAAAAAGACATTTGGCAGAGGATAGATTTTTTTTTTTTTTAGCTTATGAGCTTGTATGGCCCTTTGTAGGAGGAAGCTCCATATTTATGGTCAAAGGTCTTATGTCCCAGACCATTCCTACTATAAAATGCCTTTGGGACTTAAAGTGCTAAGCTTTTTGAGACAGTTTCCTTATTTTGGAAAATTCAGATGATAACAATAGTAATTATCATACAGGGTTGTTATGGAAATGAAATGATGCTTCAGTTTCAAAGTGCTTTGTAAAGAATGAGGTGCTTGTTCTAATGTGTGATCCAAGTATTCCTTGGGTATTTAGACAGACTGTTCGATTGTCTACTGTGTGCTAAGCCCTGGGCATGCAAGAGGCATTAATGCCTGGTGTTTACCCTCAGGAACCTGTCCGGCAACATGAAAGGTCAGCTATGCGAAAGAACCATCCCAATACTGTTGCCCTAGAACTCATGCCATATAACTTGCTCCTCAAAAATATAGGGTCACCTGTGTTGTTCATAAATGTTCTTCTCATCTTCCAGTGTAGACTGCAGGCTCTCTGAGGATCGGACCATGGCTTTTACTTCCACAGCAATTTATATAGTGTTGAGTGAATAATATCTATTACCACGTATGAGAGGACTCTCCCCAGACTAGGCTTTATGTTAAGACCTTTGAGATATATATTTAGATACATCTAATGTATCTTTAAAACAACTTAAGAGGTAAGTAATACTACAATTTCAACTTTACAATGAGGAAATGGAGGCAAAAACAGAAAAATAACTTGCACGAGGCTTCTCAGCTGTTGGGTGGTTGAGTCAGAACTCTTCTGGTTAAGAGACCCATGAGATCACGACCTGAGCCAAAACCTAGAGTTGGATGCTTAACTGACTGAGCCACCCAGGCTTACCTCATGCTTCCTCCTAAACTCCACATGAACGAATTTCTCTACTTTAGGCCCTGAGATGAGTTTAGTAACTAGTCAACACATTTCCAGAGTTCCTTGCAAATGAATAGGGGCTGTGAAGTCTAGTAACTTAAGGTTCAAATTCTGACTCTACCACCCAAGAGCTGAGATCCTCTCCCTCAGCCCCCTTCCCCTGCTCTCTCTCAAATAAATAAATAAATCTTAAAAAAAAAAAAAAAAAAGAAGAGGAAGCAAGAAGTGAATGTAAGGGAGCTGAGAGAGGTGAGAGGGAGCCTTTGGGCTCTTCTCATGTCTCTGGGGAAACATTCCTGTAGTTGGAGACCACATGCACATTCCTGGTCCTGCTTTGTGAGAATGGAGAATGTTTTCTAGCTCCCATTAAGCAGCTGCCTATTAAAAACCTAGTGGGTTCCCCATATGAGGACAGGTCAGTCAGGATGAGGACCCAGTGTCCTCATAGCGTAACATGCAGAGTCGAGTCCAGGAGCTGGGTGGATTGGGGTGGGGGTCATCTGGGATGCTGCTTACACAGAGACCAAGTGATAAAGAGGAGATGAAAGTAAAAGCTGGGAAGGGGCAACACTAGGAGGAATAGTGAGGCAAATTAGTAGACAAATGGAGCCATGCACGGAAAAGTTTGGGTCTTCATGGTTCTTGTTCTTTTAAATGAACGTCATCAGCTCAATCAGAATCCAGGAGACAGCTCCTGGAGGGGGACTGTCAGCAGCAGGGAGAAATGCTACCACTGTTGGGCCTGAAGTAGCAGGGGGACACGAGCGGACACTGGAGCCCCCTAAGAACTTTAGCTGTAGGGATGTGCATCCCCTGGACAGGAGCTGTGGCCTCAGTAGAGGAACAAATGCTAACCTAACCTGCAGCTTGGGAGGAAGTGAACGAGGGGGATAACACTCTTAACTTCTCTGAGATTCTCGGATTTCCTGCCACTCACAGAGGCTTCACCCAACCAGACGCCAGAGAGCAAGAGAGCTGGCTCATGCTATTTATGGTGATCAGCAATCTGAACACAGGGCAGAGGAAGATGGATCTGGAGGGGCAACGGGAGAACATCCTGTGCATTTATCCACAGAAGTGCTTAGCAGCTATTCTAAAAACAACCAAGAGGCTATCAGTAGGGAAGTACCTGAATAAACTGTGATATGTCCACACTAGGAAACACTATACAGCTGTTGCAAAAATAGAATGGATCAATAAGTATTGATATGGATGGATCACTGAGATATATTGTTGAGTGGCGAAGCAAATTGCAAGAAGATGCTAAGTAGGATGGCATGTTTATCACACACATGCGTGAGCGCTACCCTAAGTCTATTAAATACCCCAAATCTACTGTCTACTACAGTGTGTTGTGTGTGTATATATGTAAAGTCTGGAATGATAAAAGTGGTTTGCACTGGGGAGGTGGGAGGAGGTTTAAACAAGGGAGACAAAGAGGACCTCAGTAGTGATAGACCCTGTGTGTTCCGTTTCCTACCCCCACCCAATTCTTCATGCGAATGATTCAAATTTTGTTCAGGTGTCAAAGGGCAGCATTTGCTCAGGGAAGAAAGGTCCAGACTTTGAACGTGGTCTAAGCCAAGTCTGTCACACCGCTTCTCTTCGCCTGTGATTTGCCTACAGGCAGGTATGGGACTCAGTCTGCTGGGGACTCAGAAGAAGGATTTGTTTGCTCTGACAACAGAGTATAGTGGACGGAGAGATCTGCCTCTCCCCTTCCTGTTTGTCTTGGGTGATAGCGCTTGAAAATGTGATGCTTGGAGCTATGACAACCATCTTATGACCACGAGAGAAAGGCCAGGAGAACCGTAGAGACAGCAGTCCAGCATCCTGACATCTTCTTGCTGTTCTGCGGCAGACAGGATTCGACTTCAAGCTTCTCGTTCCCGGAGATATTAAAACGCCTTTCTTGCTTAAACCGCGGTGAGCCAAGCATTCTGTTCCAACCAAATACACCCAAACTAACACAGCAGCTTAATCTGAAAGAGGTTAGGTAGTTTCTCAGGAGAATTTATCCCTGCGCTACTTGTGTTGACTAAACTTTGTGTGGGGGGGCGGGGGGCGGGGGGAGGTGTAAAGCTACCTCAGGCACTTATGCTTCATCTCCGGAAATGACCCGGTTCACCTTCTGCTGGCTACCTGAGGCTCTCTCTGCCTTTCAGGATCCTCGTTGGCTTCTGACTCCGCACTATGTGCTGAGCTGCCTCGATTGATGACTCTGGTGGACAAGACTTGGGGACCACATCCCCTCACCCCTCCTGGGGCTGCTCTATCTCCTCCCCACCTCAGGCTGGGGTATCCACTACCTGGGGCTGCACTTCCCACAGCCGTCCCTGCAGGGTTTGGGAGTGCCCCCGACTAACAAAAGAGGTCTGGGGAGACTGGAGAGATGCAGAGTCTGAGAGGCCAAGAGGTTCAGGCCTAAAGCAAAGGGGACCAAGGTGGAAGACCACCCTGCAGGCCGAAGGCTGTTCGCAGGCCCTTGTGATAGGCTGAGGGAGAGAAGCTGAGGTTTTAGTTGGGAGCCCAGGGTGGGGTGCCAAGGAGGGAACTGGCGTGTGAGTTGCCCCTTCCCTTCACGATGGATGATGCTCTACAAACGGTGGCAGGGCAAGCTTTCTTCATTCTTCAGGGCAAGGGCACAGAGATCTCTGGGACGCTGTTTCCAAGGGCATCTCAAGGAGCTCTCTCTCATAAGGGTTTCCTTTGTGGCACTGGGCAGCCAGTCCCACGTGAACAATACACTTCGTGGCAGCAGGGTCCGGCCGGGGTGGGGAGACGAAAACGGCGCTTCTGTCGTTTCTTCGCCCCTTGAGGTGGTAGGTACTGGTTTCCTCCACCCCTGCTCTTTCTTTCCAATCCTACAGAGGGCTTCAGGCGCACGTTTGCAGGGCATATACCCGCAGGTGCGGGCTCAGAAGAGGAAAGGAGAGGATAAGGAAGAGCCAACTTCTGCCTCAGATGCCAGCCGCCTTATTAGGCACGCTTCCCTCTTTCTGTTTTTTTGGAAAGGCTGAAAATAAGCCCTTTTGTAATACAGACGTGTAAATCACACTTCCCTGACGACTTAAGAAGCCGCAGCTGCTTAGCAAGCCTCCTTGGGTCGTCGGGTCGGCAGGCACTTCCTAATCCAGAACGTTCCGAAGACGTTTCCAGGCAGTTTACCTCGCTGCTTGCAAGCTAGTCGAGGGGCTCAGGAGGGGACCCAGCGCGCCCTGGGCCGCAACTCACCACCAGCGTCTCCACCGCAAGCTCAAGACTTTGGGAAGCGCCGAGTCCTCAGGGCCGTTGCTCCGCTCCCTTCCTCGGGTCAGGTCGCCGCATCCCTGACAGCCTCACCTGGAAGGGACCGCGGCAACCCGTCCTCCCACAGGCCCCACAAGGGACCTGTCCGCTTCACACGGGCCGGGCCGGGCCGGTTAGTGGAGCAGCCCGCGCCGTGACCCGAACTCAGGACTCCCAGTCCACGTGCTTCCCACGAAGTCCTACTTTATTAATTTCTTCTTTAAAAACTTTTTTTAAAAAAAGAGAGCGAGAGAGCGAGCGCCAAGCAGAGCCGTGCAGACCGACCCTGACCTGACGCGACCCGGGCCGCGCCCCCAGCTGAAGGAAGCTGCCAACACACCGAGCCCCCCAGGCGCCCCTGCTCATTTCTTAGATTTTTTTTTTTTTTTTTTTTACCTCTTCCCTTTAAGTTCTTATTTTTGAAAATTTCAAACATACCCAGAGTAGAGAGCCGGGCACAGCAGCCCCCGCACCCCTCCGCCGCGGGGGCTCTGGAAGCTTCCGTCGCCCCCGTCCGCAGCAGCTGACTGACGGGGGCGCCCCTCCTCAGGAGTCACCGGAAGGTCACAGCAGGAGCTTCAAGCTGCCTCACGCGCCTGCGTCCTGCGCGTCACGTCACGTCGCGTCACTCACGTCGCCCCATCACGTGGTAACTTTGTCCTCTCAGAGCATCGCGGGCGGAAGGGCGCGTTCAGGAGTCAGGTATATGGAGAGACAGAGGCCACGTTTGCGTGACTTTCATTACAGCGTGTTCTGTTCTCTTTTATTACTAGTTTTTTTTTAAGATTTTATTTATTTATTCATGAGAGAGAGAGAGAGAGGCAGAGACACAGGCAGAGGGAGAAGCAGGCTCCATGCAGGGAGCCCGACGTGGGACTCGATCCAGGGGCTCCAGGATCACGCCCTGGGCTGCAGGCGGCGCTAAACCGGGGCTGCCCTATTACTACTTTTTACTGTTAATCTCTTACTGCGCCTATTTTGCAAACTAAGTTGTTTTTTTTTTTTAAGTATCTTATTTATTTATTCATGAGAGACACAGAGACGTGGGCACAGGGAGAAGCGGGCTCCCCGTGGAGAGCCCGGTGCGGGACTCGAACCCGGGACCCTGGGATTGCGCCCTGAGCCGAAGGTGGCCCCTCAACCGCTGAGCGCCCCCCCCCACCGGAGTCCCTAAGTTTTGTCATAGGTACGCATGAGTAGGGGTGAGTACTCCCTGCAGTTTGAGGCATGCACGGGGGGGGGGGGGGGAGCTTGAAACCGTTTTTTCTGGATAAGGAAGGGGACTACTGTGCCTGAGCACCCACGTACCCACCATTCAGCCCCAATAACTGCCTTTGTTGTAATGTTCTTTTTTTTAAGAGTTATTTATTTATTTATTTATGATATATAGAGAGAGGCAGAGACACAGACACAGGAGGAGGGAGAAGCAGGCTCCATGCCGGGATCCCAACGTGGGATTTGATCCCAGGACTCCAGGATCGCGCCCTGGGCCAAAGGTAGGCGCTAAACTGCTGAGCCACCCAGGGATCCCCCTCTTCTCTTGTTTTGATTTTTCGGAAGGATATTTCATAGGTGGTGCTGCGTACTATCTATTGGATCCCAGGGGAGGACACCATGTCTCATGCTAAGGCGATGTTAAGGTTGATCGGTGGGTTTGAGAGGTGTCAGTCTGACACATCCATTGTAAAGTTAGCCAGACAGACATTTGGGGAGTAAACAAGCACTATTAATAGATGAAAACTGGGAATGTCTTGGCAAACGTGTCATCTTATCTTTTGACTTTTCAAGAACTTTATTCATCTCTAAACGATTTTCTTACACTCCCCCCTCCCCACAATGTTTACAAAAGTTACATAGGCACGTGATTTTAAATGGAGTCCCTCAATTCTTGTTGCTACAGGAATTCCCTTGTCCCTATTTTCTCTTCCCAAGAGGCAACTACTTCTTTTTTCCACCTGGTTCTTGATGTATATCTTTGCATATCCTAATAATGGGCATAAATTGTTACTCCTTGGGCAAATTATTTTTGGCCTTTTCTAATGACATCCCCTAAAGCATACAATAATTTCTCTATTTTAATAATGTCCCTTAGCTTTAGGGATAGAAAAGGTTTAAGCACCTTTTCTATCCATGTTCTCAGGACAAATTCTAATTTTAATTGTCTGCTCATGTTCAAGAGGGGGATATTAAAAAGCCAATCAGAAGCTCTGACCTCATGATCTCACAGATGGGGTTTGTTGTGAGCCTCATTGTAGGGTTACCTGGCTATACTGTTTTTTTTTTGGGGGGGAACCCCCAATGTCAGAATGTTTATTTTTCTTCTTGAGCCAATAAGATTGCTTAGAGAAGAGTTTTCCAGTCTTCTGCCTGGATGTGATAGGCCTGGTTGCCAGGGTTCCAGGAGACAAGGTGGGCAGGGCTGTTAAGTCTCAGCCTTCAGTATGTGGACTTTCCTATTTGTTTCTTTTTGTAATTCCCTTGCCATCTTTTGGGCATTCTGTCTTCCAGTGCCCAGGCCCTTTGTTAACTTCCTCCAGAGAGTAAACCTAAATCTAATGTCAGGGTTATGGAAAACCAGTGGACTAGTTGGATAGAGCTGCTTGGAGCCTGAGGATTAAACTGTTTTATTAAGATATAATTGTCATAAAATAAATAGCATTTATTTATGATGTATAATATCATAATTATGTATACACTCATGAAATCATCATCACAATCAAGATGATGAATATATTTATTGCCCCTATTCTGTCTTCATCCTCAGACACTATTGATTTGCTGTTACTATAGATTACTTTGCATTTTTCTATTCAAATTTTGTATAAATTGAATCATACATCATATTTTTTTGTTGTTGTTTTTGTGGAGAGGAGTTCTGGCTTTTTTTACTTAGTATAATTATCTTGAGATTTATCCATGCTACTGAGTGTATCGATAGTTCATTTCTTTCTATTGCTAAGTGGTATCTCATGGTATTGTTATGGTACAATTTATTTATCCATTCATTTTTTTTTAAAGATTTTATTTATTTATTCATGAAAGACAGAGAGAGAGAGAGCCAGAGACACAGGCAGAGGGAGAAGCAGGCTCCATGCAGGGAGCCCGATGCGGGACTCGATCCCCAGTCTCCAGGATCACACCCTGGGCTGCAGGCGGCACTAAACCGCTGAGCCACCTGGGCTGCCCTCCATTCATTTGTTTGTTTTTTTTTTTTTTAATTTTTTTTTTATTTATTTATGATAGTCACAGAGAGAGAAAGAGAGAGAGGCAGAGACATAGGCAGAGGGAGAAGCAGGCTCCATGCACCGGGAGCCCAATGTGAGATTCGATCCCGGGTCTCCAGGATCGCGCCCTGGGCCAAAGGCAGGCGCCAAACCGCTGCACCACCCAGGGACCCCCCTCCATTCATTTGTTGATGAACATTTGGATTGTGTCCAGTTTGGGGTTATTACAAATGAAGCTGCTGTGCTTGTTCACGTGCAAGTTGTTGTTTGGGCATAAGTTTTTCATCTTTTAAAAAATTTATTTATTTATTTTAGAGAGCGGAAGCGAGTACACAAGAGGGAGGGGCAGAAGAAGAGGACGAGAGAATCTCAAGCAAACGCTATATGGAGTGCAGAGCCGATGAGGGGCTCAGTCTCATGACGCTGCGATCCTGACCTGATCAGAAACCAAGAGGTGGATGTTTAACCAACTGCACCACTCGAGCATCCCCATGGTTTTTCATCTTTCTTCTGGTTAACACCTAGGAATGAAATGACTGGGCCACATGGTAGGTGTATATTTAACTTTGAATGAAACTGCCATGCTATTTTCCAAAGTGGTTACACTGTTTCACATTCCCACCAGCAATGAATGAAAACATTCTAATTGTTCAACATCTTTGCCACACTTGACTTGGTCATTTGAATTTTAAACGTTCTAGTAAGTATTTAGCAGTATCTTATGATTTAATTTGCATTTTCTCATGGATAACAATGTTGAGCATCTCTGCAGGTGTTTGTCATCTGTATATCTTCTTTGGTGAGTGGTCTGTTCAAATCTCTTGAATTTACAAAATTTGATTATTTTGGTTTTTTTTATTGAGTTTTAAGATTTCTTCACATATTTTGGATATAAATTCTTTATCAAATGTGTGTGACTTACATGTATTTACTCTCAGTCTGTGACTTGTCTTTTTTTTCCTCTTAGCAATGTCTTGCAAAAAGCAACTGTTCTTAATTTTGATGAGATCCAATATATCAATTTTTTTCCTTTTATTGATTGTTCTTTTGGTGCTATACCTCAGAATTTTTTGCTTAACTCAAGATCAGAAAAATTTTCTGCTGCTTTCTTCTAAAAGTTTATACTTTTAGGTTTTATTTAGATTTAGGTCTGTGATCCATCTTGAGTTTTTTCTATATGGTATGAGGTGTGGGTCAAAGTTGTATTCTGTATGTGGATATCCAACTGTTCCATGGCCATTTGTCAAAAAGACTTTGATTTCCCCATCAAATTGCCTTTGTACTTTGCAAATGTTTTTTTGGTATACTCTATTTTGTTCTATTTGTTTATCTTGAATTTAATACCACACATCTTGATTACTATAACTATATGCTAAGTTTTGAAGTTAGGTAGCCCTCCACATTTCAAAGCTGAATTGTTGCATTGTCTTTTGCAATATTTAAAAAAGATTTTATTTATTTTTTCATGAGAATACACAAAGGAGAGAGAGAGAGAGGCAGAGACACAGGCAGAGAGGGAAGCAGGCTCCATGCAGGGAGCCCAACATGGGACTCGATCCTGGGACTCCAGGATCACACCCTGGGCTGGAGGTGGTGCTAAACCGCTGAGCGACCCGGGCTGCCCTGTCTTTTGCATTTTAAGTGAATGATAGAGTGAGCTTGTCAGTTAAAAAATTACATTTATATTGTTAATGTAAAAGTTAACAATATAAAATAAAAGTAAGGGTATAATGTGTACATATATGGTAATATAACGTATAACATAAAAAGCCTGCTGGGGGATCCCTGGGTGGCGCAGAGGTTTGGCGCCTGCCTTTGGCTCAGGGCGCGATCCTGGAGACCCGGGATTGAATCCCGCGTCGGGCTCCCGGTGCATGGAGCCTGCTTCTCCCTCTGCCTGTGTTTCTGCCTCTCTCTCTCTCTCTCTCTCTCTCTCTCTCTCTCTGTGTGTGTGTGACTATCATAAATAAATAAATAAAATTTATAAAAAAAAAGCCTGCTGGGATTTTTTAAAAATTTAAATTCAGTTAGCCAACATATAGTAAGTACATCATTAGTTTCAGATGTAGTGTTCAGTGATTCACCAGTTGGGTATAACACCCAGTGCTCATCACATCATGTGCCCTCCTTAATGCCCATCACCCAGTCACCCAGTCACCCTATCCCCTCATCCACCTCCCCTCCAGCAACCCTCAGTTTGTTTCCTATAGTTAAGAGTCTCTCATGACTTCTCTCCTTCTCTGATGACTTCCCATTCAGTTTACCCCCCTTCCGTTGTGATCCTCTGAACTGTTTCTTATATTCCACATATGAATGAAACCATATGATAATTCTTTCTCTGATTGACTTATTTCGCTCAAGCCCACTAGGATTGTATTGTATCTATAGATCATGGGGGAAATGTACATCTTAGCAATATTGAATATTTCAATGCAAGAAAACAGTATATCTCTATTTAAGTGTTCTTTCATTTCTTCCCCATGTTTTTTTAGTTTTTATTGCACATCTTTTGTCTTATTCTTTCCTAAGATTTTCATATTTTTATTTATTTATTTAATTTTAATTTTAAAGATTTATTTTTATTTATGGTAGACAGAGAGAGAGGCAGAGACACAGGCAGAGGGAGAAGCAGGCTCCATGCCGGGAGCCCAACGCGGGACTCGATCCCGGGACTCCAGGATCGCGCCCTCGGCCAAAGGCAGGTGCAAAACCGCTGAGCTACCCAGGGATCCCCAGATTTTCATATTTTTAGATGGAATTGTAACTGGTATTATATTTTAAATCCTATTTGTCATTATTATTGCTAGTATGAAGTAATATAATTTGATTTTTTACATTGCTCTTACACACTGAAACTTTGGCAAACTCATTATTAATGCTAGTAGCTATTTTTGTAGGTTGCATAGGATTTTCTACATAGACAATCATGTCACCTGTAAATAAAGACAGTTTTACTTCTTCCTTTCCAATCTGGATGCCTTTTGTTTCTTTTTATTGCCTATTGTACTGGCTAGGACCTCTAGTTCAATGTGGGATATGAGTGATGAAAACAGACATCCTTGTTTGTTTTTTTTTTAAGATTTTATTTATTTATTCATGAGAGACACAGAGAGAGACAGAGACATAGGCAGAGGGAGAAGCAGGCTCCCTGTGAGGAGCCCGATGTGGGACTCGATCCCAGAATTCTGGAATCACGCCCTGAGACAAAGGCAGACACTCAACTGCTGAGCCACCCAGGCATCCTCCTTCCCTTGTTCTGATGTTAGGGGGAAGATAATCAGTCTTTCACCACTAAGTATGATGTTAGCTGTTGGTTTGTCATAGGTATTTTTATTAGGCTGCAGAAGTTCCCATCGATTCCTACTTCGAAATGAAATAAAAGTTAGATTTTGTTATGTGCTTTTCTTGCACCTTTCAAAAATAGTCAGGTGGTTTTTCTTTTGTAACATATTAATATCTTGGGTTAAATTGATTGATCTACAAATGTTAAATCAACCTTGCAACTCTGGGATAAATCCTACTTGCTCATAATATATTATTCTTTTAACATACTGTTGGACTCAATTTGCCAAAATTTTGTTTTAAGAAATTTGCATCCATGTTCATATGGAACACTGGTGTGTAATTTTTCTTTCTTACAGTGCCTTTGGCGTGGTATCAGAGAGTGCTGGCTTCGTAGATTTCCTTTTTTCCTCTTTAATTTTTTGGAAGAGTGTATAGGATTAGTATTGTTTCTTTAAATTTTAGTGTATGATTTCCTTTTTTCTGCTTACTTTGGATTTCAATTGATCTAATTTTTCTGGTTTCTTAAGTTGGAAGGTAGCTAAGGTTGTTGATTTGAGACTTTCTTTTTATTTTACTTAATTTAAGCGTTTGGTGCTATAGATTTCCCTCTAAGTTCTGCTTCACTTGTATCCCATAAATTCTGATATATTGTGTTTTTATTGTCCTTCAGTTCAAAATACTTCCTAATGGCTCTTTTGATTTCTTCTTTGACATATGGGTTAAGAATTATAATATTTGGTTTTCAAATATTTGGGATTTTTAAGGTATGTTTTCTTTATTGGTTTCCTCTCTTTTTTTTTTTTAATTATTTATTTATGATAGTCACACACACACAGAGAGAGGCAGAGACACAGGCAGAGGGAGAAGCAGGCTCCATGCACCGGGAGCTCGACGTGGGACTCGATCCCGGGTCTCCAGGATCGCGCCCTGGGCCAAAGGCAGGCGCCAAACCGCTGCGCCACGCAGGGATCCCTCCTCTCTTTTTTTTTTTTTTTAAAGATTTTATCTATTTATTTGACAGAGAGAGAGCGAGGGAGTACAGATAGGCAGAATGGCAGGCAGAGGGAGAGGGAGAAGCAGGGCTTCAATAAGCAGGGAGCCTGATGCGGGGCTCCATCCCAGGATCCTGGGATCATGACCTGAGCTGAAGGCAGACGCTCAATTGACTGAACCACCCAGGCGCCCCTCCCTTATTGATTTCTTTTTTAATTTCGTTTTGGTCTCAGAACATATATTGTTTGACTTATGTCCTTTTGAATTCATTGAGACTTGTTTTATGGCCCAGATTATGGACTCTTTTGGTAAATGATCTTTTTGCATTAAAGAGAACTGTGTGTTCTGCTAGTCTTTGGTGGAAGTAGAAACTATCTCAAGGCAGCCTGCTGAGATAGTCGTGGGGTGCACCTTCTTTATTTCCTGTCTCTTGGCAATAGCTGTACTTTGTTGCCTAATAGCCAGTGTCTTGACAACAATTGTTGCATCTATTTTGCCTGTTTTATTAATTGTGTCTGGTTGGAGGCTAAATCTGGTCTCTGTTGCTCCATCTCAGCTTAAGTGGTAGTGTCTGTGAGCTGCTATTAATCTGGTTTTCAACCAACATTCATTTTAGTCCTTCCTTAACATTCTGCCTCAGAAGTACCTGGTTCTGACCATTTCTGAGCCTTTAGGGTTTCTTGGCTTTCCTGACTGCTGACTCTGGAATCTCATAAATATCCTAGGAGATCATTGAAACAGAGCTGGGGCTACACAGGGGACACTGAAATTGGACGATTGTGGCTGAGCTGGTCGTTTTCTTCTGAGGCTACACTGCCTGGAACAGAGCCTTCAAACTCACTTACCAACCAGAGCCCCACAGGGAGGGGAAATGAAGGAGACAGGATGGTGCAAGATGAGGGGAGAGGGAGGTGGTGACATAACTCACCTTGTTTAGACATATCTGCTCTGGTCTCCTGTGGCTGTGCAATAAGAGGGTCTTGTGTCATCAGCTCTCCCACTAATTCAAAGATGCTGGAAATTCAGAATGTTATGCAAAACTTCCTCTTTTGAAAATGTCGACAACGAGTCCAAATTATTAAAATGTGAGCCAAATGAGAATCCAAATAAGGACTAGATCTGCCTTGTCAGGCTGCCAATTTGGTACCTTTGGATTTTCGTGCCTGCTCTTCCTTTGCAGGTTCCTTCTTCATTATGTAGGCAACTTTCCCTACTGCCTCGTGCCTCTGCTCCCCAAACGTTGGTTCACACATGCTCCTGGTTTGCCATGCCACCTACCCTGACCCCCATTCCATGTGACCTTGACTCAGTATTGAAATCTTCCAATTTCAGACTTTTCAGAAGGGAATTTTCAGACTTTCTGATCATCCGTCCAGCCTTGGCCTTGCTAACTGTGGTTGGAGGGGGTTCATTTGGGATTGTATTTACTGGCCTCTGAGACTGAGGGTGAGATAGGTTTCCGTGGAGAGTGAGAAAATGGTTGACTTTCTGTGGAAACCCAACTGTATCATACAATGGGAAAGCTTGAAATGAATGGCCTGAGAAAAATGTGGTTAAGCTTCATCATATTCCATATGAAGAAACTGAGGCTTATGAGAAATGAAGTAGCTTCTCCAAGTTAAAAGACATTATTAGTTAACAAGCTGAGTCTGGGATTTAATCATCTAGCCAAATTTTCTGTGTTCTGTGTTCCATGAGAGCAGGGAATATGTCAGTATCTTTAATACATGCTAGATGCATAGTAGATATTTAATGAATATTTGTTGAATAAAAGATATACTGAGTTGTTTTCTATAGTTTCTATAGTTAGGATACTTAATTTATAAGTTAGAATAAGATTTAGCTACACATAACAGAAAACCCTCGAAACAATGGCTCATACACAATAAAGGTTGTTTAACTCTCATATGAAAGAAGTCTGGAGCCGGAATGGACCCACAGGATATTAGCATCTCTGTGTCCTTATTTTTGTTTTGTCATCTTAGTGCATAGCTTCCATCTTTAAGTTTGTCTTATGATTGGAACTCTAGCTATGTACTTGAATTCCAAGATGGAAGAATATAGAATGGGTCCATGGCAAATAAGTTTCCTGTGAGTTCCACCTGACATCTGCTTAAATCTCATAGTTTGAAACTGAGGTGTGGTCACCCTTGTATCCAAGGGAGGCGAGGAAAAAAAAGTTGGATAGATCGTCTTCTTGACTAAATCTGGGTTTTGTTAAAGAAATAGAATGGAATGGGTATTTGTTTGGCAACTAGCAGTTTCTGTCAGAGTTGGAAAGAGTTCATGACTGATTGAAATA
Source organism: Nyctereutes procyonoides (assembly GCF_905146905.1). Lineage (NCBI taxonomy): Eukaryota > Metazoa > Chordata > Mammalia > Carnivora > Canidae > Nyctereutes > Nyctereutes procyonoides. The sequence continues at coordinate 65,974,358 of NW_026575049.1, forward strand.
CGTTTCCTATAGTTTTGATATATATAGTAACCGGGACAAAAGTATGAAGACCTCTAAAGATACTTAGCAGAGGAAGATACAAACAAACAAAATACTAGTTTGGTTCAGATAATAGTCTAGTGTTTTGGTTTAACTTTCAGAAAACTTTGGTTCAGTTGTAGTTCATATCAGTTTAATTGAATTTTATTGGTTTTCATAGAAATCTTTTTTGGGTGAGTCTACAATTTAGAAAAAAAATGATGTTTGGTTTCAGCTCAGTACTGGGTTTCACAAATTAGTGCGGTCCCTTCCAATTTTTGGTTCATTGCTTGGGTCATCTCCATTTCTTGGCTGTGATGTATCCATACTAGGAATTTTGCAATTACGGTGTAGAAGAGCAGACATAGGCCAAAGAACTGATTTCTGTTTAGGCAGGAGTTTATCAATCCTGCTTTTCTTACGTAGGAACTAATAATCCTAATGGTTTTGATTGATTCTAAATTTATCTCTGTGATTTGGCATGGCTGAAGGCCCCAGTTATGGTAGATGCACCAAAATGAATACATTAGCATATTTTATCCTTGGTCTGTACTATAAATGCACCTGATTTGAAACTTTTCTGTTCTTACTCATAAGTTCTGCATTTTCATGGTTTGGAATTTTTACCATGTTAGTTCTAGAATGCTATTCTGGCTTTTGTTTTGTATAGTGTCTCAGAAAATATACTTGAAATTAGAAATTGCAAGTTCCAATTTTTAAAAATGGGTATTAGGGAAATGTGGTAATTTTCAGAAACAGAACATGTGCTGAAAGTGATGGAAATCCTGCTAAAGGAAATTCAGGATCAGGGCCTTGAGAGAGCTGTGGCTCAACATTGCAATATTACTTAATATTTTAATGAGAAAGAGATCTGACTTCATATGAAATATCCCAATTTTTACATATCAGCTACTAATTAAAAAAATTAAAATCAAGGAATGGGTCACTACTGTGTAGGCCAAACTATATGTGTGTGTGTATGTATATATATATATATATAGAACTATACATAGTTCAGATTTTTGGCTGCTGGTTTTTAAGGTCTGATTTAAATGCTCCACATTTCTCCATGTCTGTCTTATTCTCTTCTGTGCTTTATTCAATGATTCTGTCCTTATTCTTTTGAGTAAAAATGTTGATAAAATATTTGAAAGTGACTTCCTACTTTCATTGGTATGATGACATTGCCTGAGATTCAAAATACATTGCCTGAGATTCAAACTATATATTCTTCTCATTGTCTACAAAAGAATAATTCAGTGAAAAGATGATGTTAACAAGGTCAGGAATTGAATTTTCTGGTATGACCCTATGCTTCTTGTACCCGTTGGCCACCCCTATGAAATTTATTTGGTAAATTTGCACATATGACCATTGGACATAAAGTAGAGAAAACATGTGGATATAAATGGTGCATTATTATCCATCCCACAAAATCAATCAAGTAGCAGGTCTGTGTGTTTTTGTGCTACTTTTTTAATTTTTCAAAATGCATTCAGTGAGGGCCAACTGTTCTAGGCCTGTGGTATAATGGCCAGGAGAATGTAGAGTGGGTGCATGCAGTTCTCTAGGTTCTACTTATTTATTTTTAAGAGAATTAAGAATTAAAGGGGGGACGCCTGAGTGGCCCCAAAAGCTTCTCAAAAAGCTATATTAGAAGCTGAGGCAAAGCTCAGGGCTGAGTGTCTATACCTTCAAAAAGGCAAGGAGGGTCAAGGCCAGAGACTTCCTTCCTTCCCTCCTCTCTGCCTGACCCTTTAAAAACCCTTGATTCTTAATTTGCTTAACATTAAGTCATTAGCAGTTACTAAGCATCTATTAGAAGTCAGAAATTTTATGAAGAGTTTAAAGGAAGAGAGGATATGTTTTTGGAGAGATGTCTGTAATTTACTTCCAAAAAGTTCAGCATAGACAGAGAATCTTAAGTTTGTGCTATTTGTTTTGGTTCCAGCTCCAAGGGTAGCAGCTCTTGCCAAGAACACCCAGTCCAGGGCGTGACCAGCTTCATCCTAATCAGGAAGTTCAGGCAGCTGCTACAAACACTAACACGGTCCATACCTTGCTCAGTGCCTTATGCTTCGCTAATTAGCATAGTGAATATCACAAGGGGGTTTTGTGGGTGAGAGTAATAGCTAGTAGCCTGCATTATAAAAGTGGGCCTCAGTTTGATGAACTGAATATGAGATACGTGTATAGGTGGGTGAAAATGTTTCAGGGCCACTAGCAGAAACATTTGGGTAGAAGAGTCTAGCACAGCCTGCATCCTGCATCCTTAGAGCAGGCAACAGGCACTTGATCCTTAAATGGTCTTATATCCAGTCATTGGTTTAGGAGGATGTCTGGTTACCTAATGCCACCTGTGTGGGTAACAGGATCTTGTTTCTGGAATGTGGCCTTGTCTTTCTCAGATAAATCTTTTATATAAGGTAGTAGTCAAAACATTTCAAAAGGTAGAGAGCTTAGACTTCACAGGGCTTATAGAACAGGCTTTATACACAAACAGGCTTTGTGTTTACTTGTTAATAAGTTGTTTCTTAGTATGTGTGTATATGTGGGAGAATTTGGTTTGAGGTTCCCCATCAACATAACGGGATGCGGAGGGTATGAGGAGGCTGCGAATCCTCCCAACTTCAGCAGCTACTGCTTCTACCAAAAAGAACCAATGGTGCCTGTAGCCAAACTGGCTTAGGTTGGTTTTCAATGACTCCTTCCCCTCAGAGAATTTGCATTTTAGTAAGAAAGAGTAATGATTGGAGTAACAATTGGAAAAAACACAACTCAAAAAAGGATATCTCATGCTGCAGACATTACACACACAAGAATGGAAGACTTCAGAAAAGGCAGGAAAAGGTGAGCAGTTTGTTTTTCTTTATTTTTGTCAAATTTATGGAAGTATAATTTACATGATATAAAATTTGTCCATCTCAGGTGTACAATTTGATGAATTTTGACAAATGTACACACACCTGCATAACTACCATCAAAATCAAGGTATAGAACATCACCCCCTAAAGTTCCAAATTTCCTATTTATAGTCACTCCCCTTCCCTCACCTCTTGGCCCCTGACCACCACTATCACCATGGTTTTGCCTTTCAAAAAGAATCTCGTATAAAAGAGATGCAGTTTGTAGCCTTCTGAAACTGGCTTTCATTTGGCACAATGCATTTGAGATGCATTCATGTTGTAGGGTGTATCACTCGTTTATTCTTTTCTGTGGCTGGGTAGCGTTCCATAGTATGGGTGTATCGCCATGTGTTTATCACTTCACCAGGTGATGGACCCTTGGACTCTTTCCAGTCGAGATTATGAGTAAAGCCGCTATGCGTGTTCTTATATGTGTTAACATATGGATGTATGCTTTAATTTCTCTTAGAGGAGGATGGCGAATATATATTTAAAACAAATGGTATTCTTTTACATTTTCAAATTTATTTTATTTTTTAATTTATTTTTTAATTGAAGTATAGTTGACATACAGGATTATATTCATTGTAGGTGTATAACAGTGATTCAGCAGTTATATACACTATGAAATGCTCACCATGACAAGTGTAGCTATCATCTGTCATCGCACAAAAGTTATGGCAATATTTCTGAATATGTTCCCTATGCTGTACGTTTCATCACTGTGACTTGTAACTGGAGGTTTGGATGCTGTATTATTTTTTAAAGTATCTGCACTCCCCACGGCAAAGCATGAATGTTTCAGGAATTCCACATCCTCACCAGTATTTGGCTTTTTAATTTTAGCCATTTTGATGGATGAGTAGTGGGATCTTCTTGTGGCTTTGAATCTCCCTAATGACTGATGATGATTAGCATCTTTGTAAGTGCTTAATTTTCATTTGGACTGCTACTCCCCAGTGCTCACCTTTATTTATTTTTTTAAAGATTTTATTTATTTATTCATGATAGAGAGAGAGGGAGAGAGGGAGAGAGGCAGAGACACAGGCAGAGGGAAAAGCAGGCTCCATGCTGGGAGCCCGACGCAGGACTTGATCCCCGGACTCCAGGACCGTGCCCTGGGCCAAAGGCAGGTCCCAAACCACTGAGCCACCCAGGGATCCCCCAGTGTTCACCTTTATTTGGGCGATTCATATTTGTTGACACCCAGTTTACTGAAATATTTTTGAATGTGAATCCTTCAGTGATCCCTTACATAGCGTTCAACTAATCTTGTGATTACTTATTATTTTGAATGACCTCAAACCTCTATTTTTCAGGTTGCCATCCCTCATCTATCTACCCTTCCACCCCAAAACATATGTGGTTCCCTCAGGAGGAACCATGTTCTTTCATGGCCCTATAACTATTTCAGAGGGGTGCTTAATGGTTTGGGTCAAAGATCTGTTTCTTGGGATTTTTAGACTAGATTGGAGATAGGCTAGTCTTTCTTCAGTGGCTGATACTATAAGCTGTATCATTTGTGGCCTTTTCTTCCCCTGCCTTGTGGGTTATAATGAACACTGTCACGTGTGGCTGCCCAAATCTTGTGAATATTTCCACATTTTGATATGCCATATTTTATGAATCTTGCCATTTCAAGGTGGGTTCCAAAAACCACAAATAAACCAAATTACACTTCCCAGCTTTCTCTGCAGAAAGAGTGTACAATGATGGCCTAGATTACCCCAACCAGATAATCAACCAAAGAGGGACTTTGGGAATTATGTAAGCGAGCAGTTTGGCTGAGTGGGCTCCATCTTGATGGCATTGATGGATGGGAGAGGCAGAGTAGCTTTGGAGTTGGTGGCAGTTCTGCTGGGTTCTGGGAGTTGCTCTGGGAAGCTCAGTCTAAAGCCTGTTTCTGGGATGCCTGGGTGGCTCAGCGGTTGATTGTCTGCCTTTGGCTCAGGATGTGATCCCGGAGTTCCAGAATCGGAACTCCTGCATGGAGCCTGCTTCTCCTCCCTCTGCCTGTGTCTCTGCCTCTCTATCTATGTGTGTCTCTCATGAATAAATAAATAAAATCTTAAAAAAAATAAAGCCTGTTTCTTCACACTCAATGATTTTCTGAGTTCATCAGGGTGATTTTCAGGATACTTAGTTAATAGTATGGCCAGGCACTGACTCCACCTGAGTGGATGCTATGACCAATCAGAACGGAAGTGGCTGTAAGGTCATGTAGGTACCTGCCAGCCAAATGTCTGAGGACATCCAAGTTTTTTCAAACATCCCTTTCTCCTTAAAGCATATAGATTTTGTTGCTTATAGCAATTTAGAGAAAACTTGAAGAAAAACAGTCTTTAATGAGAGAGAAGCATTAAGTCAGTTTACAGAGAGCAGCAGAGAAAAGGGGCAGAGCCCATTGTGAGGGGTTTCTATTCTACCCAAACTCAACTGGATCTCTGTTCTTCCACACCTTTGGCTGGTCTATGAGATTCTCCTGCATCGTTACTAAATCCCCGTATCTGACTTAAATTGATCAAACTGTTTCTGACTCTTGCTAAGTTAGACATCCTAAAATAAACAAGAGAGAGCTTCGGTGGCTTCTTGGCAAATGCCCCTTTGTGGAGACAACAGAAATGTAGTTTGATCTTGCGAGTTCCAGAGAGGAGTGAAGAATGTGGACTCCATGTGACCTTTATAAAGGGTCGTTTGTTCTTGTATCACTCAAAAATGAGATTTTTGGACTTATTTGTTCTTTCCTATTGTGGAGAGGGCATGCCAGTGGCTCATTTCACCCCATTCCCATCCTTCTCCCCATTCTAGGCCTCTGTCACCAGGGAACAGAATAACAGGAAATAGGTGTCAGTGGAAAGAGAAGAGATTTTGTGTGGCCATGATGGCAAATTTCATGACACAGTGGCTCAGAGGAAGAAAGGCCACGTGATTTAGTGTACTTGCCTCGAAAAGCTCACCATGTGTAGGAGACACTGCCACCTTTCTTTCTCTAAAGAGAGAGAAAATGAGTAAATTAAATCAGAAAAATGAAACAGTCAGAGCTCAGTAGCTGCCCCTGAATGCTGATTGACTTTATGAAGAAGATGCATCAGGCAGGCTCTTTGCAACCCCGGAGCAAGGATTTGAGTTCAAGTACATTATGTAGGAGATGTGCTAGGAAACTACTGCAGGGGAATGAGGAAGTAAGATGGGAGGGGAAGGCAGCCAGCAAAGGGCACTTTATCAGGCAAGTTAGCAGAAGGCCGACCCTGTGGAGGGAGCTAGCTCACCTTCGGAAGCTGTGGAGGCCAGTGCAAAAAACAGGCCTTCTACATGTGCTTCCCAAGACGCAAGGTTGCTGGGGTATTTGGCCACCACCTCCTGCCAGTTACCGCTCGAGGGCCGATGCTGGTGGCGGTGGTGGGAGTTAATGACCTCGTAGAGCACGCTCCGGCAGGCAGGGAAAGCCTGTAGGCAGAGGTGCCGGTTGGCAGCTGGAGGTTGGACAGGTGCCCTGAAATGAAAGGCAGAGCAAAGTGGGTGTGGCATCGCGGCTTCCGAGGAGCACACTTATGATACACCTTGCCATCTGCACGCCCGGGGAGGCCCACTTCCATGAGAGAGGTAGCCCTCGGCAGTGGCATGTTTGTGTTAAGTCAGATTCAAATTGATTTGAGATTTGAGAGCAATAGCAGAAGAAACTGAATTCTTTGTGCTTTGATGCTTAAAACCCATCTCCTCTGTTTGACTGTAAGCTTTATGCGGGCACGTCACCGTGTTATCCTTGGAGTCTAGTGTGGTGCCTGGCACAGAGCAGCACCTCAATACATTTCTGTCAAATTGAATGTTACATAACTAGAAACAATGGGAGGTATTGTTAGATGTGTGAAGTTGAGGAAAATCTGAATGTGTACAACATAAAACAAACGTAGAGTTTACAGCTCCAAAATGTCATTGTTAAAGACTATATTACTGTGTGACAAGCAAGTTGATTTGCTCATAAAATTATTAATTGGTTTGTTTAGAGGTCTAAAGACCTTGCAAAACATCGAAGGATTTTTTGTAACTCAAAAAACGTCTACAGAGGGGGAAAGAAAAATCTGATTTTTCAGCTGTTTGTTTTCTTTTCTTTCCCAACACTCTGAGGTTTCTATGTGCTATTAAACAGGGGCCAAGAATCCCTGGCTTGGATTCCATCTTTCCTTGAGGCAGAAGTTCCCCCCTTTGGCCGCCAGGGCCTTTCCAGCCTGTAGATTCTTCAAATATGGGCTGACCAATGCAGAAATGATCAATTTTGTTGACCAACTCTAAGCACATGTTTATTTGTGGAGGGGTAGTTTTTGAAAGAAAGGCTGGACAGTTTGTATTTAAAAGAGAAGTGGATGTTTTCAGAAGCTACTGTGGGAGGGAGGGTGACCTTTGCATACATGTGGAGAGCCTTCAAGCTTGGTGTTTATGGGGGAATCTCCTCATATATCCCTTACTCACCCCTCCCCTCCCCTTCCTTTCCTTTCCCCTTCTTTCCTCCCTTCCTTCCTTCCTTCCTTCCGTCCGTCCATCCGTCCTTCCTTCCTTCCTTCTTCATTTCTTTCTGTGGGAGCTCATTTTCTCTGTTTTTTTGGTTAAACATCTTTATTACATGGATTTTATATAATGGGAGGGACAATTTTTTGTTGTTGTTGAAAGAATACTGGAGGCTAATGGAACCCAATCAGGCCCAGAGAATAAAATTTGGGAATTCAGTTTCCTTGAACTGCACAGATACTTTACTATACTTATTTCATGTACTTTGAAATGTGGCATGTTTATATATGAAGCCACAGAAAGAGTTGAGCTAATTATTAAGTGAGGTGTTCTGGTCAGGAAAAATGAGCTGGAACTAATATTAAAGTGGGTGACTATACATGTCCCCTCTTTCTCCACAGAAGGCAATGATATGTTAGTTAAACCCCTCCCTCCTATCTGGATGCTGCAAACACACACACACATACACGCACACGTAACCCCCTCTGGTCCATTGGGAACAATAGTTTGAATGATTATGTAGTCAATAGAGGTGGGGAGAAGTGTTTGAAATTAAAAAAAAATGTTTCATGTGGTGGATCAGAAGCTGACCAATAAAATATTGCAACATTTATACCAACCAAGCCTGTGGTTATGGTTGCAACCATACATAATTACATCTCATTTTCATTTTATTTATTTTTCCAGAGCTCAGAGATTGCTTTTTCAGCTAAAAACAGGACAGGACATTTCACTGATAATAAAGGGAGGATGGAGGAAGTATAATGATAGAGCTAGCTTGTAGTAGGCCATCACGTTATAGACTTCAGTCCATGATAGCCAAGCATAGAGCTGACCCTCATTCAGGAACAAATAGGATCTAAAGATTTTTATCTATGTACACTCATTTACTTACAGAGAAACACAATGAAGCTCTGTAACCCTGAACATGTACACAAAAATGAAATCCAGCATGAAGAAAGAAAGCAGTCCCCTTAGTCTTGCCATGTAGGGCCCTGTCCAGTGGAACTCCAAGCTCCTTTCCCTGCTTATTACTCTTTCCTCACATGAAACCATCTCTCAAGCAAACATGCTCCCCATACCCAGGTACTAATTGAAGAACGCCCCTCATCTTGAACTTTAGAATGATACAGTAAAGACATTGTACTTTGACTTATTAAAATCATGTCTGAATCCATGTGACATCTTTGCTCTCCATAAGTAGCATATTTCTCATTTAATTTTATATACTAGGCTATACTAAGTCTCATTAAGGAGCCGTGGGCCTTTAAGGGAAAGCAATGGAGATGTGGAAAGGAGAAATAATAGCATCCGGGCAGAGACAATATCTATTCTCCCATTTTTACATAGACATACACAGTTTTCAGCTGAGCATGAGGCTGCGCAGCTAAAGACTACTACAAGACCAGTCTGCCCTGCAGCTAGGATGTGGACTTCAGATGTAGACTCAATTATGGCCATGGGGTGAGCAGAAGTGATGTGTGTGTCTTCCAGGTCATGTCTTTAAAGGGAGGAAGCTGGGGCACCTGGGTGGCTCAGTTGAGCATCTGACTCTTGATTTCAGCTCAGGTCATGATCTCAGGGTTCTGGGATCAAGCCCCAGGTGGAGCTCCATGCTCAACAGGGAGTTTGCTTGAGATTCTCTCTCTTCTTCTCTCTCTGCCCCTCCCCCCTGTTCTCTCTCTTTCTCTCTCTCTCTGTCTCTAAAATAAAGGAATATATCTTTTAAATAAATAACGGAATGAATGGAAGAAGCTTACTTTGAATTTCCATCACCCTCTGTCCTGCTGTTAGTGATAGAAGCATGGACATTACCAGGCCACATCCTAGAACATGAAGATAAAGATTATGACTACGGTTGGCAGAGCAATAAAATATAAACCCCTTGTCCCAAATGGTGCCATGGTGTTAGTCCTATATTATATATATTATGTGAAAAAGAAATTACATTCTATTTTGTTTAAACCTTGATTGTTTTGGTTTTTTTCTGAAGTAGCCAAACCTGTATCTTAACCAATGAAGTCCTGAAGAATTTCACTGAAGAAACATCTTAGCCAATGTGGTGAACTACAGAGACTTTGTGTTAATAATCTGGACAGATCAAATCCTAGATGTGTTTTTCAGATGTTGCTACAGTTTCTTCTTCTATGTGAGAATATTCTTATCAGCACCTGGGGGGCCAACCTGAACCCTGAACTCAGGAAGTTAAATGATCTCTGTGGGAACCACAGATGTTGGATGAGGGAGGGATAAATAAGCTACTAGAGAGAGACAAGAGAGTACCCAGGCCTGTAGGACTTGACTGTAGCCTGAACAAATGACCCATGGCATCTGGGAAAAGAGTAGTCTTTGAAGCAGGATTGCCCAGCCATAGAAGAGAAATGCCACTGATGTGGTCCTTGCTTTGTACAGGGGAGAGGAATTTCACTAAAACTCTCCTTGACTATGTCTGGCCTTCACAGAGCTGCAGAAATGGGAGGGAACGGGGTTGGCAGTCTCCTTGGCAAAATATCCCTGAGTTGATCAACCCGCACCAGGCTCTTCTCAGGGTGAGGCCATTAAACTTTTGATTCATCAAATCACCTTTGGTCTGTTCATCAGGCCATCTTCTGCTGCAGTTTGGTTTCACACCTGTCTTCTACAATGAAAGTGCTGATCAAAGAGATTTTGAGCGTTTCTGGTCTTTGTGACGTGGATGGCTCATGGCAAATAAAAAAGTTGCCGCAGGTTAAGATTATGCCAATGTAGGAGATGGGGGCCCATGTGGGGTTGAGTTTCTCTTTGCGACTTAATTCACTTGCATTCTGGTGCGTGCCTCAGGCTTGGGTGCTTTTCAGTAGAATGAGACCATCTTTCAGCCCTGCTTACCCCTCAGTGAGTCTCTGGCACCACTAGGTTGGTAAAAAATCATTGAGTGGCCCTGCTCTTATCTCCTAGGAATCTCTTTGGGTCAATGGCTGGTAACTTTTTTTTTTTTTAAGATTTATTTATTTGTGTATTTATTTATTCATGAGAGACAGAGAGAGGCAGAGACACACAGGCAGAGGGAGAAGCAGGCTCCATGCAGGAAGCCTGATGCAGGACTCAATCTCGGGATTCTGGGATCACACCCTGAGCCAAAGGCAGACACTCAACTACTGAGCCACCCAGGCATCCCTGGCTGATAACTTTTTTTGATGAGCAGACATTTGATGGTTGAGTCCACCCCACGCACGTTCCCTGCGTTATATCCAACTCCAGAACTTTTGCCCTTACCCTGTGTCTTTTTCTTCTCCCACTCAGAACAGCACATTGGAATGTAAGAATGCTTTCCAGACAGAGGCAAGCTTGAATCCTCTCTAGTTAGTAATGAGAGCCCTTGTCAGGCTCTCATATTCCTTTGGTCATGCTTCGCCTGATGCAGCCACAGCCTGGTGTGGGGAGGCTGTTGTTATAAACCTTGGAGGACCTAATAATGCCTGAGAGCCAGCGATACTGCTGGATTTGGTGAAGAGTCACATTCTGGCTCTTCCTGAGAGTATGTGCAAGTGCTCAGTCTTCTGTCCACGGGGGTCTCCCTTGGGTTGAGATTAGTCTTAACGTTGGTCCTTGACTTTTTCACCCAAATTTGCAATTTTAATATTATCCATGATGAAATTAAATTTTAAAGTTTTCATTATCCAGCCTGAAGCAAATATGGCCAATTTTATTTTGGAGAATTGAAAGCTATGTGTTTTCAGCTTGAAATAAATTAGAATGATGAGTCAGGAGTTTGGTTTAATGAAAAGAGCAGAGTTTCAGAGGCAGATTTTTAGTTGTGTTCTGGATAAAGTACCTTGTCTTTCTGAGCCTTTATTTCCTCATCTGTTAAAAGGGGATTTTTGCAGTCTTGTTGGAAGATTAAGTACTAAACAGTACTTAACAGTACTGTAAAAGCACCAGCTAGAGCCTAGGACAGACAGCATCAACAGAGGATGCCCTTCCTCACAGCTCTATCCACTCAGGGTGCACTAGGGCAGTGCAGGGCTCAGCCACGGATGCATGAGGTTGGGGTTGATCCCCAGGGAGCCCCATGTGCAGTGAGTCTCTAGGCTAGGCTTTGGGAATTGCTGGCAACAATGGCAAGAATGAGGCCGGGGGAGCAAAGCACGCGCGCGTGTGTGTGTGTGTGTGTGTGTGTGTGTGTGTGTCTGACCAATTTTAGGAATTTTGGGGAAGACACAGAATTCAGTTCTGTTTTTAGCTTGTTCTTGTACAGCATCCTTGTGATATCTGAGACTTGCATTCTGTGGTGATAAATCAGCATAATCCTTGATGCTTTTAAAAGAGATGGAGTGGGATCAATTGACAAGAAGTCATAGCTGCTTGGGGGAAGGCAGGGGAGTGATCACTGGTGCCAGTAGTGGGAGAGGCTCTGGGAAGGTCCCCTTGTCCCTAAATGTCCCTAAATGCTTCTTCTCTCACATACTAATCTGAAATGCTTGAAGCACCACAGGATACTGTCTTTTTTCCCCTCTCTGGGATCCTCCCTCCCTCCCTTCCTCCTTACCTTTCTCCCTCCATTCTTCCTTCTTCCTCCCCTGCCCTCTCCTCTGCTCCTCTTCCTGCATCCTTTCTCTGCCTTTCTTTCCTTTCTTCCTTCCTTCTCTCTCTCCATCCCTCCTCTCCCTCCCTCTTTCTTTCTTTCTTTCTTTCTTTCTTTCTTTCTTTCTTTCTTTCTTTCTTCCTTCCTTCCTTCCTTCCTTCCTTCCTTCCTTCCTTCCTTCCTTCCTTCTTCACTTTCCCTTTAAGTACACATTCAATTAATTTACCTAGATCAACTTGCTTGTGACCTTGTTTGAGTCACTTTATTCCTCTGGGCCTCTTAGAATTTAATATTATCTAATTTATTTTCTCTAATGTCAACCAGGAACACTATTCTGACTGTAGAACATGATCTGCTTGGGTGTCGGCTCCTGGATGGGCATCTTCAGCATTCACAGGGTGATGCGTGCCCATCTTTATGGCTGGGGTGAGGGTTGCAGGGGATGCCGAAGACAAAATGAAGTCACTGCTTAGGCCCTGGGCTCACCATGCTGTGCCTTTATGAGAATGGTGCAAAGAAAGATCCCCACAGATTGAGAAAGCATCTGGCTGACTTTAGACCTGAGCTGATGAATGCAAAGCCACCAGCCCTGGGATTGTCCTATGAGTCTGACAATCTGTAAGTCCTAGGGGCATGAGAGAAGTAAGTGATCAAGACAAATTTTACGTCTTTTTTATTTTAGGCAAATGTGAGGATCAGAATCAGGAGTTCTGGTTTTAAGGCCCAGGCTTACCACTGATTAACTGAATGAACTGACATCACTGTGCTTTCCTTTCTTCCTCTATTAATCTGGGTGAATTGAATCCATCTCATTACAGTTTGAGGAGAAACCATGTACACTTGCTTACTTGTCTGCTCACTCTCTCATTGTTCAAATGTCAGCTGGGCATTATTCTCAGAAGTGAACAAAACAGACAAGGATTTCATGTCCCTGTAGTCCAGTATGGAGGACAGATAGAAAACTAAATGAGATAACTTTGGATTGTCATAAACACCTTGAGGGCACTGTGTGCATAATAGTATGTGAAAGCAGTTTCCAACCAGTGAATATTTGTGGCACTCCCATCCATGGCTGCTTCTTATCTCTATACTTGCCATGATGGCTGCTTTGGAATTGTCTTCTTCAGCCTTGGACTGATATACTGGAGCAGCCTATGGGATGCCATGGAGATGGCATTTCTTCATTTCTGGGATAATTCATTTCTCTTTATGACCCCATCACTGAACTTCACCATTCGTCTCTTCTTATCAGGTGGTATATCACTCCAGCACTCTGGCTTGGGGAGGTGGAACCTGTATTCTGGGGTCTTCTTTGGAGTGATGGGCTGTTGTCATAGCAACTGCCTCCTAGACTTAATAGTCTTTTCCAGTGGAGGTTTCTCCTTGGCTTTTCAGACTGTAGTCAATTCTTTCTTTTCAAATACCAGAGTAACTTCCCTACTTCTCATCTTCAAGCTAGAGAAAGCCTTGGCTTTCAAGGAAGTCTGACCTACACAGGTATCAAGACTTTTTTTTCTTAAAGATTTATCTATTTATTTTGAGAGAGAGAGAGAGAGAAAGAGTGCATATGCAAATGTGGGGAGGTAGGGTGGGAGAGGGAGAGAGAATTTCAGGTGGACTCCCCATTGAGCCCTGATGTGGGGCTCCATCCCAGGACCCTGAAGTTATAATCTGAGCTGAAATAAAGACTTGGCCTTTCAACTGACGGAGCCACCTGGGTGCCCCAGGTCTCAAGCCTTCATAAGAAAACAAAAGCAAGAGCAAACACAAAAGAACCCTCCTTGCCAGGATAATGGAAGGTGCTACTCAGGGCCTGTGGGAGAAGCTTTTCTTTACTCTTGCTCCTCACTGATCCTTCCAGACCTGCAGGGGGTTCTGGTAGCTAGTTAGCTCCCCCTCTGCTTGTGGTTGTATTACTTTCCAAGTCTTGATGCTGTTTGGGTCCTGACGCTAGATACAAAGGCCAGGTTTATAAGGTCAGGAAAATCAAAGACGGCCAGTGACTCACACACTTTCATGTGTCTCAGCCCTTGCCTGTTGGACATTTCTGGACCAACTCATAACCACTTTCCTGGAGCCAGTGCAGGTAAAGGAAAGGAGCTTAGCAAACAGGGAAAGGGTGGGCGGCCTGCCTGAACCTGAACCCAAGCCGGGGCCTGTGATGTGGTCAGGCCACCATGCGCCAGCTCGGCAGTTCCCTCCAACCCTGGGAAGACAGGCCAGGGCACACACCACCGGCGCCTGGGAGAGCTCCTGGGTACCCTGCAGGGCGGGGCAGCTGAGGAGGGAACAACAGCAATGTGTTGGTGAAACTCCTGTAAATATGCCCTTGGAATCTTCCTTTTCTAAGCTTCAAACTGTGGGTCATGACCCACGCAAGTAGATCATGAAATCAATTTAGAAAATAAAAAGATATTACTGAAGATATTACTGATTATTGTTAATGTTAATTTTTTGGGTGTAATATGGCTTCGTTCTTAGGAGATGCATGCTGAACTATTTAAGTATCAAGTGCCATGATGTCTGTAATTTACTTTCAGATAGTTCAACCAAAAAAATATATCTCGAAGCATATGTGCGTGAGCGTGTATTGAGAGAAAGATAAAGTAATATGGTAAAATGTTAACTATTGGTAAGTCTAGGTCAATGGTTCTCAAAGGGGAACAGATTTGCCCACCAGGGGACATTTGGCAGTACCTGGAGACATTTTGGTTGTCAAAACTGAGGGGGAGGGTACTATTGGCATCTAGTGGGTAAGAGGGACACTGCCCAATATCCTTCAATGCACAGAATAGCCCTCACAACAAAGAATCATCTGGTCTGAGATTTCAGTGGTGATGAGGTTGGGAAATTCTGCTCTAGGTAAAGAGTGTTTTTGTATCATTCCCTCAACTTTTCTGTAGTTTCTTTCTTTTTTTTTCCTAAGATTTTATTTATTTACTTGAGAGAGAGAAAGAGAAGAGAGAGCACGAGCCAGGGAGGGAGGACGGGCAGAGGGAGAGGGAGAAGCAGACTCCCCACTGAGCAATGTAGGACTCGATCCCAGGATCCTGAGATCATGACCTGAGCCAAACACAGACACTTAACTGACTGAACCACCCAGGTGCCCCACTTTTTGTAGGTTTGAAAAATTTCAAAAGTAAATAAATAAATGAAACAGAATAGACCAATGAAGAATCAAGTCTCAGAGTGCCTCCCATGTTGTGCATGGTAATTATATGGTAAAACTTGTTTTGTTCCAATCATGTATCTGTTATGCGTTCTGGGTTACAATACAAAAAGTATTTCTTATGGGGATTTTGCTCAAAAGTTTGAGAAACACTGCTTGACCCTATCTTTCTGCCTGCACTTGCTGTTGGAGAGATAGAGAAGCTTATCAAACTACCCACCTCCAACTCATCCACAGTGGTTTTTTCATCTTACTGCACATCATTTTGTGTTTATAATGTGTCACGCACTGTGCAAAGCATTTTATCTTGTTTAATCTTCACAAGAACCCTTGTGAAGTGGGTGTTATTCCCATTCTCATTTTACAAACCAGCTGAGGCTCAGAGATTAAACTGACAACCCAAGGGTACCAGCTAATAAGTGGCAGACCAGAGATAAAGGTCTCCCAGATTCTAAAACCAAACACTTCATTGTGATGCCATTCTGCCTCCAACCCTCTCAAACCTTCCAAACTCACTGGCCTTGGTTTTGGAGTGAGAGAAGCCCCATTGTCTGGGAGGATGGACCGTGCGTGTCAGCAAGCTGCCGTGCCCTTTCCTCTCTTCCAGCCTAGTTGCAAGTCAACACATGTGAATGTGAGCACTGTTTTTTGGCCCTGGAGAAAGATGGTGATTACCTTGAAGTGGTGCACATTTGACCGGAAAAGAATTGTTAGGGCTAAGTGGCAAAAAGGCAACAAGTGATTATGAAAGTATTTGACTCAAATTCCATCCTGATGGAGTCAGCCCTAAATATACATTTCCAAAAAGCCTGGATTGCCATGTTCAAGGGACAAAAACTCACACCGCTCCTTCCACCTGGACAATTCCTAGAGTGTAAATGAAGCTTTGAAGACCTGACTGAGGTCCTTTATTTAAAAAATATTTTATTTATTCATGTTGGACAGGGAGAGAGAGAGAGAGAGAGGCAGAGACACAGGCAGAGGGAGAAGCAGGCTCCATGCAGGGAGCCTGACGTGGGACTCGATCCTGGGCCTCCAGCATCACACCCTGGGCCAAAGGCAGGCGCTAAACCACGCTGAGCCACCCAGGGATCCCCTACTGAGGTGCTTAATGCGCCCCGAACCATGTGTGATCCAAGTACAGATGCCTGTGAGCCCCAAATAAGTGTGGGTTCTCACATCTTAGGGCAAGGAGTAAACAAGTCCAGTCAGAGAGAGAGAGAGAGAAAGAGAGAGAACGAGAGCAAGTGTGAGAGAGTACTGCCTTCTAGTGAGGATGACCTTTGGCCAAAGGCCACATCCAGTTTGTAACTCTAGGTAAAAACCTTTAGTGACCTCTGCCTGCCTGACCCTCACTTCCTACTTTTAATGGTCACTCATTCCTGGCCATTCTAATGAGTAACAACTCATTGTAACTGTCACTGTTTAGACTTCAATCTCTGTCACATTTCACCCAGGGTCCAGCTCTAAGGCAATGCCATCATTTGCATGCAGATTTGAGCTCCTCCATTCTTCACCCACATAGAAGCCTGAGTGGTCTTTAAGAAACATCCCTTCATTGCCATATCTTAAGTCACCACTCTTCTGGTCACAAATTCCCAATTCCCTGTTTGTTAATGAATGAGACCCTCATTTCACGGTACCCTCATTTCAAAGTGGTATGGACCACTTTCTTTTAAAATCTGTTATCTCCTGTATTCCCACTCTCATCTCTCCCTTCCCACCATGTTGCATGGACACCAACCAGCAATCCCCTGGGTAAGTCACATTCTCTTCCAGGTCCCAGTTTCTGTACATGCAAGAATCTTTTGAGAGCTCTTCCTCATTTGTCCTACTTGGCAAATTCTTACTGGAGTTCAGTAACTTGAAGACCTGATGGATTGCAAGACATGCTATTATTTTATACCAATAAAAAGAAGAAACATGCTGCGACTTAAATGATCTTATAAACTTTTTATCACTTAGAATTTTTTATGCTTACTAAAAGAACTCTCTTAGACATTTTAAAATCATATATAATTTTTATGCATACATTAAAAATCATATCAATAAAATAAATTGATTATTTCTTGTTTACATTCAGTCTGCTTCTTTTTCGTAACTTTTTTTTAACCATCACAGTCAACTTTTTTAATTAGTGACTTTGGTGAAGAGACTGACATGGATTTGGATGGACACAAAGCTAGAAAGAAGGGATAGCTAATATATGAGATATAAAAATAGGGTATAAAACCATCTTAATAAGTCAGAATGACGACCCAAAATTGAGATTAAAATGTAATAAGAAAAAATATAAAACTCCAAACAGTGACATCTGGGTCTCTGTGTCAAAAGCCCATACTCCTAAGAATGGGCAGCATATCGATTCTGAGAAGACGACAAAGGTAAGACAGGCAGATTGGCTCACCTCAGTCACACATCCATAAACAAACAAGCAAGGTATAGCCAGATTAGTGGACTTCATGAGAAACAAAAATTGTAACTAGCCTTCTAGTAACATGTGAAATGTAAAAATCAATCTAAACATTGCATTGCTTCAAAAGAACCCAGGAGGCCTTGAGCTTGGTATTCTGCTCTGTTGGTCCAAGTTTCTTGGACCAGGCAGTTTCTCTAGTAAGATTTTCTTTGGAGAGGTGCTGGCAGGTAAGTTTGTGGTTGATGCCTGGGAGGCTGGCTGTTCATAGCTAAGGGGCCAATGCTAACTGCTGTTTGTGGATTTGGTCAGACACTGGGGCCTGGCAATGCACCTTCCTATCAGCTAGCCAATTTTGAAAACTAAGCTAAATAAAGTCCCTAGAGAGGAGTTATCACCCATAGATCATTCCAAACAGAGAGCTCTGATCTTAGTGAACTTATTTATTTATTTTAAAGATTTATTTATTCATGAGAGACACAGAGAGAGGCAGAGACAGAGGCAGAGGGAAAAGCAGGCTCCATGCAGAAAGCCCGATGCGTGACTCAATCCTGGATCCCAGGATCCCGCTCTGAGCCAAAGGCAGACACTCAACTGGTGAGCCATCCAAGCATCCCAAACTTATTTATTTGAAAAGGGTTTAGGGCACTGAGCAATTTGGTCTCCATGGTGAGTGTGGTGTCTTTTCACTGTGGCTCTTGGTTTGATAGTGAGCTCACAGCAGGTGGATATGCAAGCTGGATAAACACTGCTGTTATAAGTTTGGGAATGACATGTCATGTCTGCACTTGGCTGTAGGGATGGTCCAGAGATGGGCTGCATGGACCGCTTGGAGGAGGGAATGATAGGGAGTTGGTCCTCTGCTTCTAGAAGGAAGACCTGGGACCAGTTCTTTGCAACTTTGCAAGTCTGATCTTTGTTACTGTCACAATTGCTGCTCTGGTCCTCCAGGCTTTTAGGCTCTGGTGTGAGGCCCCTGCTGTGGTCATTTGAGAGGAGGTAAAAAGGGGCTGGCTACTGAGAGCCAGAGCTCTGACTTCAGCACCTGCTGGGGGCGCTCTAGCAAGTGATTTTATTGGTTTGAACATGTGTGGTTAACCCAGAATTTTAGGATTTTGCCTCAAGAAATACTTGGCATCCACCTCTACCTCTCTTATTGCTATCTGGGGAAGTTCATAATGATTAGCTTTATATTTTATTCATTTCACAACTTCCTGCATTCATTTTTACTCTTAAATCACCTGTAGCTGTAATACACAGAGATCCTCTCATATGGACATCATTTGCACAGAACCCTTGGTAAGGTGAAAGTTGATCAGCATATAGTTTTGTGCATAGATGAGGAAGAGTTTCATAGTGGGATCTGTCCCCCTACATTTTTTATTGTGTTAAAAAATATATGTAACATAAAACATACAATTTTAACCATTTATAAGTATACAGTTCGGTGACATTTAGTACATTTATATTGTTGTGCAACCATCACTGCCATCCACTTCCAAAACATCTCTAATCTTCCCCAGTTGTTTTCCCCACTTAAAAAAGAAAGTTGAGCTAGAGATTCACCCTTTCCAAGTGTACAATTTAGGGGGTCTTCATTTATTCACAGGTTGTGTGGTCATCACGTTATCTAATTGCATAACATTTTTATCTTTTCATCACTTATTTATTTTTTTTAAAGATTTTATTCATTTATTCGCAAGAGACAGAGAGAGACAGAGAGAGGCAGAGATATAGGCAGAGGGAGGAGAAGCAGGCTCCATGCAGGGACCCCGATGTGGGACTCAATCCCGGGACTCTGGGATCATGCCCTGAGCTGAAGGCACATGCTCAACCAGTGAGCCACCCAGGTGGCCCTTCATCACTTATTTTTTAAAATCAAGTTTATAATTTTAATTCCAGTATAGTTGACGTGCAGTGTTAGTCTCAGGTGCACAGCATAGTGATTCCGCACTTCCATACATTACTCAGTGCTCAGCACAACAAGCGCACTCTTATCCTTCATCACTTTTTAAAAAGATTTTATTTATTTATATATTCATGATAGAGAGGTGCCTTGGTGTTGTCACATTTCTTTCTTTTTTAAAAAAATATTTTATTTATTCATGAGAGACACACAGAGCAAGGCAGAGACATACGCAGAGGAAGAGGCAGGCTCCCTGCAGGTACTCAATCCCAGAACTCCAGGATCACAACCTCAGCCAAAGGCAGAGGTTCAGCCACTGAGCCACCCAGGCGCTCCTATTATCATGGTTCTTAAGGGTGCTCTACTATCCTCTTTGAGACTTTCTTCTAAGCTACTGACACCTCTTCTGCAGGTCTTTTTTTTTTTTTAAAGATTTTATTTATTCATGAGAGAGAGAGAGAGAGAGAGGCAGAGACATAGGCAGAAGGAGAAGCAGGCTCCCTGTGGGGAGCCCAATGTGGGACTCAATCCCAGGACCCTGGGTTCATGACCTAAGCCAAAGGCAGACGCTCAACCACTGAGCCACCCAGGTGCGCTCTTCTGCAGGTCTTGATGCCAGCACTTTCCTGATTGTGCCTGATAGTGTCAGATGTCAGATAACAACTATGACATGATTACCCACCTACCTGGCTGCCAGTGATGGTATGACACATACCAGTTTGGAAATGTAAAAATGTGAAAAAGTGTGTCTTAGAAATGATGGGCTCACTATTTATCTTTCCAGCTTCAACCCCAAAGTTGCTGCCTCTCCCATTACTCACTCCCTTGCTCAGTTCTCTGGGTGGCATCATTTACACTCTCCTGAACTCCATTCTTTGGACAAAACCACATTATTCCTCTTATGGTATCTGTATTATCTATGCTCATTTACATATTATCTCCCTCCCTGGGCTAGGAACCCCTACTTATGAAATGAGTATTTTATTGACATTTGGGTCTACTCTACCTAGTGTCTTGTAAGGAATAAAATATGTGCTCAATAAATATTTATTGACTGAACAATGATAATAAGAGCCAACAAATTATAGTTGAGAGGGGAGACATGCTTACACCAACCTTCCTGAATGTTAATCTCCATCCAGTATATTTTATTGGTGAAGTTAAAGAACACTTATTAGGAGTCATCTAACTCAAGATGTAACCAAAGAAAAAGAACCAGGTAGTTGGGAACACATGACATGCTGTGAAAACATAGAGATAGGGTAATAAAGAAGAACTGAGTTGTTAATGGCAATGAAAACAGAGGGTTTGTGCTTGCGATTAGGGCGAGGAGAGACACGGAAGGTTAGCTTTTCCTAGGTGGCCAACTAGGACCCAGGGGCTCATTCCTGTCTTAGGTGGGATTTCTGAGGGCTTGGTAGGTCTAGGGACGACCTCAGCCAGGACAATGCAGATCCCTAGGCAACCTCTGCATCCTAGCTCAGCTTCTTCCACCAAGAAGGGGATATACTGAAGGCTTGCCTATCACAACTGACAATGACATTTCTCATGATAAACTGGCCTTCACATTTTATGTAGTAATCTGGAGATGGGATAGCAGGATTCAACTCAGTGCTACCTGATGGCTTCTGTATCAGTGCTCAGCAGTCATAGCCCCAGCAGCCATCAGGAATCATTACCTACGTCAGGCTCCATCAAGGCCAGGCTGGAATCCAGGAGCCCCCGGGGTGGCAGTGTGTTAGCTCCTTCCCCACTAATGTGTGCGTCTGGAAATTGTCGTCTTTGTGCTGAGTGTCCCAAGGGCTGTGGGTGCCTATCTTCATCAGGGACAGCTCCCTGTGTACAGCTAGTCTGCTGGCCAGCCCTGTGCTTGAGTCTCTGCTTTTTTTTTTTTTTTAACAAATTTTATTTATTCATGAGATCAGAGAGACAGAGAGAGAGACAGAGAGGCAGAGACACAGGCAGAGGGAGAAGCAGGCTCCATGCAGGGATCCTGACGTGGGACTCGATCCCGGGTCTCCAGGATCAGGCCCTGGGCCAAAGGCGGTGCTAAACCACTGAGCCAGCTGGGCCGCCTGAGTCTCTGCTTTTTGGATCACTTCTGGTCCCCTTTCCTCTGGGACCTGCACCTAGTGTCTCTCTCAGCAACTCTGAGGGCCTTCCTGAGCTCTGACTGATGCATACACCTGACCCAAAGAGCCTTGGTTTTCTAGACCAGGAGGCTAATGTTCCTGTGCCCCTACCAAATGGAAACCTGGAGTATTAATGCTGGGCTTCATCTTCCAGAGTTCACTCTGCCCCTTGAGCTTTGGTCACTTGAAATGTAGAATCTTTTTTGGCTGATAGAGGAGGAAAGAATAGTCTTATCTGTCCTGGCTGATTTCCTCAGCTCTTGCCCCAATATTAGCCTATTTTTTCTTTCTCAGTAGAAGCCATCGGCGTGCTTTCTGGTCAGAGCAATCTAGTTATGCCAGAAAGATCAATAAAATTCAGTTTATAGGTCTGTAGAACTGAGGACCTATCCTGGACCATGAAGGACTGCACAGGTGGAGTTCCCTGTGAGGCTCATGTTGACATAGGCTTCTTTTCTTACCTAGCATAACTAAGCTTCTCAACTAAGCTTCTCAATAGTGGCCACATTTCCGAGGCTTTTGGGGAGGCATGCAGCTTCCCCAATTCCTCAGTGCTCAGTCATTACCTCTGCCTTGAACCTCCCATAACCTTACTTACTATTTGGACCAGTAGAATTGGCATCTGCTGGGAACTTGTTAGAAAGGCAGAGACTCTCAGGCTTTACCCCAGAACTCTTACATCAAAATCTGCCTTTTAATACCAAAGCCCAAGTGATTCAAATTCACAAAGAACTTTGAGGAACATTCGTCTAAAGTACTCATGATTGTGGCACTAGCAGTTGCTGCTATAGAATTTGTTATATATAAATATGAGGGAGACTCCTGTCTACTGAGCACCCACTGTGTGCCAGCGCCTTTCTCACTACCAGGCCACAGTACTTGAGGGTAGGATTCTTACTTTGGTTCTGGCTCACTCATTTCTTCAACTCTAATTAGTGATCCATGTTTGCTAGGCAGTGTGCTAAGTGCTGGAAATAAAAAGGTGAACGAGACATGGACCCTGACCACAATTAGTACGAGGCTGCATTAGCAGCACAGTGCCCTGTACATAGCACATGCTCGATGAGTGGTACCAAGGTGGTCGGTTTCAGAACGTTGGCATGGGGCCCTGATCCAGTTAGCCTGGCTGTGAGCGGTGGGTAGTGTGGCACTTGCAATATGGAGCCCAGGCTGAAGTGTATAAAAAAAGTCATCA
Organism: Nyctereutes procyonoides; assembly: GCF_905146905.1. Classification (NCBI taxonomy): domain Eukaryota; kingdom Metazoa; phylum Chordata; class Mammalia; order Carnivora; family Canidae; genus Nyctereutes; species Nyctereutes procyonoides. The sequence goes on from NW_026575049.1 coordinate 65,997,164, forward strand.
TTATTTACTGTCATTAAAAAGGAAGAAATACTACGTGGCAATCCAGAAACATGGCTGTTTGAACTGTAGCTGATGTTAACATGAAACAGGAACCAAAAAAACTATATTCTTTGGCCAGTATGTTCAGTAAGTTGGCGTTTCTAGTTTGTTTATTTGTTCACCGAAGTCCAAGAGTCTGAAAGCCATGGATCGTGGGCCAAGCCTGCCTCACCACTTGTTTTTGTAAATAAAGTTTTATTGGAAAATTGCCACACTCATTTGTTTACATATTATTCGTGGCTGCTTTCACACTACAATGGCAGAGTTGAGTAGCTGCAACAGACACCATCCACAAAGCTGAAAATATTTACTGTCCTAACCTTTACAGAAAAAAGTTTGCTGACCCCTGACCTAATCTTCTACTTTAGCTAAAATAAAAACATCTTCAATTACTTTTAAAAGTATACATATATTTAGATAGAAAAGAAAAAAAAAAGAAAAGGTTTACAATAATAAAACAAAGCTATTCGTGATTCCCTATGGGGGAGTTTGACTTGGAGGAATTTGTGAAATGGAATAATTAATTTTTCCTTAATATGCTTTTTTTAAAAAGATTTATTTATTTATTCATTCAGAGAGAGCGAGAGAGAGGCAGAGACACAGGCAGAGGGAGAAGCAGGCTCCATGCAAGAAGCCCGATGTGGGACTCGATCCCGGGTCTCCAGGATCACACCCCGGACTGCAGGCGGCGCTAAACCGCTGCGCCACCAGGGCTACCCCTCCTTAATATACTTTAATACTTTTCTAACTTTTTAATGATCAGGTTCTATTACTTTTTATACTTAAAAAGAGTATTTTGTTATATTAAATTATTTTTATCTATTAAACTATTTTTATATTATTTATTATGTTTCATTATGTTTTTAATTACAAAGCTATATATGTTTATTATAAATATTTTTAAAAATACAGAGAAGCAAAAAGTAAATTAAAACCACCTGTAGTTATAACAATCAGAAATTTTGCTACTGTTCCTATTTTGGTAAATATTTCCCTAGTCTTTCATATGAATGTGTTGCTATTTTGGTGCATATTCTTTTCGTCTTTTGGCTGAGTATATATGAGTATATGTACACAATGTATATGTGTACTCATTATCTTTTGTAAACTGTTTTTGAAACTTTAATAGCACATTGTGAGCATTTTTCTGGGTTGTTAAATAGTCAATTACCCAACATTTTAAATGGTTTCATAGTATTCTATCCTATAGTGATGTATGATGATCCTATAGTGATGTATCATGATGTATGATGATTCCCTATTGTTGGAAATTTATATTGTTTCCAGTTTTTTACTCATAAACAAGAGTATTTTACTCTTACAAACAAAGCTAATGTGAACTTTCTTGTAGAGAAAAATTTACCTTCTGTATTACCAGTTTATCATAAAAGGATATAACTCAGGAGTAGCCAAATGGAAGTGATGCATAGGGAAGGTGAAGGAGCTTCCATGTTTTCCCAGTACTTCCACCAGCCTGGAAGCTCCTGGAACCCTTTCTTTTGGGTTTTTCTGGAGGCTTCATGACATCTCCATGATTGACTAAATCATTGGCTGTTAGTGATTGAACTCATCTCCAGCCCTTCTCGGGTCCCTGGAGGGGGGACTAAAAGTTCCAACCTTCTAATCACAAGGTTGTTTCCCCTGTCAACTAGCCTTACTCCCCCTTAGGTGACCTAGGGGTTTTCCAAAAGTCACCTTATGAACATAACAAAAGACACCATTCCTCATGACTTAGGAAATCCCAAGGGTTTTAGCAGCTCCATGCCAGGAAAGGACCAAGACCAAATATATATTTCCTCCTATTGTATCTTTTTTTTAAAAATTTTATTTATTTATTCATGAGAGAGAGAGAGAGAGAGAGAGAGAGAGAGAGAGGCAGAGACACAGGCAGAGGGAGAAGCAGGCTCAATGCAGGGAGCCCAACATGGGACTCGGTCCCAGGTCTCTATGATCACACCCTGGGCTGAAGGCAGCGCTAAACCACTGAGCCACCCGGGCTGCCCATTCCTATTGTATCTTTTAAATGTTGTTTGTTGTTTGGTTACTTGTTGATAAAATTATGCCAGTTTAAATCCTCACTGGTGGTGTCTGAGAATGCCTGCTTCCCAGAAATGTCATCTAGGTATTATCAAAACCAACCAGACCCTTTGCCACTTTCGTTCTTGGTTTTGTGTTTTCTTAGCAGATACTCCTCCTCTTCCTCTTGCCCATTGGAGCCTCACCTCCTCACTCTAATGCTGAGTAATCATTTTCACCCCACATTTCAGGACCACAGAAGTCCTTACCTAGTAATCTTTGGCCATGCCAGCACTCAGTCTCGACATCAGCCAGTGTGGACATACTTGCCCTGTTCTGTGGCTCTACCCAAACACAAGTGGTGAGTGGTGAGTCTGGTGGGGCTGTGTGACCCAGCCTGCACTAAGTCACTCGCTGTAGAGGAGCACCAGCTCTGCTGTGAGGCTGGGTGGCCTCTCCTTCCCTCCTTGGCCAACATTCCCTACAGAGTGGTGTAAACGCTCTGCCTCCACTCCCAGTCCTGGGAGGTTCTGCTGAACTTGAATGGCCAGACAGGAAGGCCTAGCTCCCTGGCCCAAGGACTTCCTTCTGGGTCCCGTTCTTCTTGCTATAGCTTTTGATATTTGCTCCTTTTAGGAAGATGTCTTGTCCATACCCTGCATTTAGTTCTCCATCCTAAGCTTCCTTCTGGCTCTTTCCTTGAGCTCCCTGTAAACATTCCTGCTCCTGAGGTTCCATCCTTAGTTCCTGACTCTTGTTCATGCTTTAGGCTCAAACCCTCTGACGCCATCATCTTCAGGCGATTGACTTACTCTCCTTTGGCTGCCTCAGAACCAACCTGTCCAAAACACAACTCATCGTCTCTGTCTCCTTAGCCCCCAAACCAGTGCTTTGTTCTGCTTTCTTCCTCTCTGAAGAGACTCTTGGTCTACCAACCTCTCCAAGTTAGAAACCTCAGAGGTGCTTCATTCTTCTCTTTCTGCCTTGCCTCAACATCCCACATGTCCTCAGACTCTGCTGGTTTTCTCTGTGAGGGCTTGCTTGTGGGGGCCTTCTAGAACCGAAATGCTACCTTGTTCATTGTTGACTGAAGCCGGCATGGCACTGTTCTGTTCCATTTCCTGCTTCTTAATTCCCCCAGGGGGTTCCACCTTTCCTGCTGCTGTCACGGTGCAAATGTGATTGAATCCTTTCTCCAGGAAAAGAATCTCTTAGAGACTTCTCATACATGACAAAGGCCTTCATAATCTGGCTACCATCTTCCTCTTCTGGCTCACGTCCTGTGTGTCTGCCTCCAGCAGCCGGTCCTGGTCCCTCGTTCCCAGCTTGCCACCCAGTGGGTCTCCACGCACCCTATGCATTTCCCTCACTGTGCCCTGACCCGGCCCCTTAGAAACCCCCTGAGATTTTGCCTCTCCTTTCCTCAGCATTACTCACTTCCTGCCTTCTGTCCCTTGGCACCTTGGTCATATCACTGGTAAAGCAGTTATCATATTGTTATTCCACTTAATCATATGCCTTCCCCTCCTCCCTGCCAGATGATGAGTTGATTGTGGACAGGACTTGCCTTATTCACCTCCTTCTTTTCAGGGCTCAGCACAGTGCCAGGCACAGAGGAGTCACTCTGAGTGCTTGCTCCTCTGATGACCTCACTAAGCTTGTTCAGTAACTCATGTTTTAAAACACAGATGTTAAACTGCTGGTTTTCCTAGTTTTATGTGATGACAGCCGAGACAGTATCGTATCAGTGACCAATTTCCGTATCAATCCAAGTTTTTGTTGTTATTCATCACGCGTATCTCTTATCTGTACCAGGAGATAGAGGCATGCTCCTTGAAGTCAGTGTGTTCTGAATCTGTTACAAATTCAGAAGGATGGGGCCTCTAGAAACTTATGTGCTCGTTTTCCACTCCGAACAGGAAGTCAGAAGGCAAATGAACACAAAGACAATCCCGGTAGCAAACAAAGCAAAACTGTATTTCTAACAACTTGTTCACCAAATGCTCTGAGATTTCAGTCTGTTCCTACCAGTTTAGAGAAAGGCATTTGCTCCAGCCAACCATGCTTGGAGCAACTGATGGGCCTTTGGGGCATTAGCAGTCATGCCTGGGAGCCAGTGTGCCTGACCAGGAAGGGTACTTCACCTCTCTGAGCCTCTAGAGGGCCTGGCATGGAGTAGCCCCTCACACACAGCTGCTGAGGGGTGTTGCCTATTGTAGGACATAGAAAGGGCCTGCTACATGCGGCCTTAACATTTGGCCAGTTTAGATATTGCTGCTTTATCCCAGCGCAAGAGATGGTTTAATTTTGGTTACCCGGAGTGGGGCAAGTGTGAGGTGGTTAGATGGGAGCAGGGAATGCTCTTGCACTTTAAAATTCAGTAACCAGGGAAGAGATTTTTTTTTTTTTTTTTGTGCTTCAGGAATGGTTTTCAGAGGTTCTCTGAATCCCCTGGAACTGTATGGTCAATTATGTGTGGAAGTGCACTTTTCCGAGGGAAGAAACATTGGCTTTTATCAGCTTTTCAGCATTTCTGTGGCTTTAAAAATGCTAAGAGCCATGGGCCTCAAGTCCTACAGACTGGAGACCTAACTGTGCATTGATTGCTGTTGATATCCTAGGATGTGATGGGGACAGCTCGGGGAGCAGGAATCAGCTCAAGCACAGGTCCCCTGGCAGCCCTGCACAGCGTCGGATATCTAGGTGGGGAAATGAGAGAACCTCATTTAAGCCTGGCAGGTGCAGTGACTGGCTCTGCTATGGCATTTGCTCCTGTTACAGGCCCTGTTCTTTCGTACACTATCAGCCCTCGCGCTCCAGTGGGAGCTGCACTGCCTGGAACAGGCTATGCCAGGCTCTGCAACGCAGCTCTGTGTGTGTGTGTGTGTGTGTGTGTGTGTGTGTGTCTGCCTGGCTTTTGGGTGGCAGATGTTTGCACCAGCTGCTGGGGGTGGAGGTTCAGTCAGTAATCCAGGAACTTTATAAAAGAGAGCTAGCCAGTGATCCTTGTGTAAACGGAAGCCAAGGCTTGGTCTTACTGAGCCACGGCCCTACCCCACTCCCATCAAAGCTAGCGGGTAGCCACGGGAGGTCCACTGGCTCTCACAACAAACACGAGAAAACAAAGGTGTCCGTCCTGGAGGAACATCTTCCAGGCTTGTAGGCAGCGGTGCTGCAGAAGGTGGCCTTTCATCCCCTCACGTGCCTGGAAAAGGTTCGGCAGAGGGTCTCCCCCACTGGCCTCGCAGGGGCTTTCAGAATGCAGAAACATCCCAGGCCTGAGTTCCCCTCGGAGCCCGAAGGAGAAGATGGACTGGAAATTGGGTGTGATCAGATTGCTGGGCTCCGTGCTTCATTTTAATGGCCTGGGTTTAGCCGGTGGGATGTCGTCCGGGGTCCTCCTTGCTGACCAAGGTTCCTGATGGAAATGTGCTTATGCAGAAGCAGAGAGAAGCTTCCTTTGACAGGATCTCACTGCTCCTTGTGCTCAGAGACGGTTCTGCTCTAAATTACTCAGCTTTCCCCGCAAGCAAGTGGAAGTCCTTTGTGTTCCTTGCTGAAGGAGGAAAAGATTATGCCGCGAGATTCCAGCTCGAGCTGGTCTTCATGCATATTACATTCAGGTTTTTACAATGAGTGTTTGATTTGCTGTGCAGGAATATTTATTTCCAAATCCACCAAATGCTTCTTCAAGGCAGCCTCCACACAAATTTTAATTGCTAAACCCACTTATTCTGACTCAGTGTCTGTTTGGTAAAATGTCTAGAGATACAAAAAGCGGAGAGACAAGTGAGCTGGGCCCAGATGCTTCTCTGTGACTAACAGAATGTCCACCCAAAGTTGGAAGATGAGCAGCCCACTGGCGTGTCATAGGTGGGTGGGTTTCTCATAATCTTATTTAAAGCTGTACCCTATTGTACTAAAATTATAATTTGTGAATAAGCTTTAAATTAGAGCATTGGGCTGAACTGACTCACTGCCTGGAACTGGGACAGGGTCTGAGGGATGTCTCTGTGTCACAGTCAACTCAGGCGAGCTGAGAACAGCAGAGGACCCCTGATGGGGATCCTGTGCATGGCTTTCCCCGGGGTCACTTCTACAGCTGACCAGTGTTTCTGGGCCACGGGGCTTTCTCTCCACTCATTTTCTCTATCCTTTTTAGAAGAATAGGCTTATGTTGCAGTGATCCTCACTGGGTCAGCCAGTGAATCTCAATGTCAGATGTTTGAAAATCAGGGCTTTGGGACACGTACCCAAATCTCTAGGATCTTTAGGATGGGCCCTTACAGGCGACAGGTGGGTCAGGGGACATACAGAAATTTGGAAAATGGTTTCAGGGCTAGATTTGGATGTAACCTAAAATCCTCACCATTTCAAGTCATGGCTTCGGGGTCTTAGGAGGAGTAGGTGATCTTCTCAGAGTGGCACATACCACTCCGCTGAGCTCCATCTCTCCATCAGGTGGGAGCAAGCTCATTGCCTTGAGCTTCAGTTCAAGTGCTCAGTAGCTTGTTGTAGCAGTTCTTGGGAAGTGTTGTTGCGGGGGCCCCCTTGTGCCATACTGGGTACTTACGTCACAGGATGCTCAGTACTATAGGGTTGATTCCAAGTAGTCCCTATTAAGATGTCCCTGTGACAAATGAAGGACTGTGGAAGTGAGTAGGGATGAGGGAACCACTGGCAACTATTTCCATTAATTTGAATTCCAACTCAATTTGAATTCACTCAGCATATTACTTGTTTGACATATTGAAAGGAGAATAAGGTTCTGAGGTAACAGATTTCAGGAAGCATAATTTTTTCATAGAAACAGGATAGAGAAATCTCAGAAATCCCTAGAAGAAAGACTGGGTAGTGGGATGACTTAAAGGCTATAACCCAGTTATTCCCAGTGGGGGGTGACATTGCCCTTGGGAACATTTCACAATGGCTGGAGAAACTTTCAATTATAGCTGAGTGGGAGGTTCTACTGAGGCCAAAGATGCTGCTAAAGATCCTACAATATGCAGGAGAGCCACAATAAAGAATTTTCTGACCCAAAAGGTCAATAGCGTCACTCTTGAGAAACTTTGTTGTAAATGGATCCCAAAGCAAGTGCACGTTCTCTCCCTCTCAGGACTGATGCTTGCATTTTATGCATAATACTCAGCAAACATTTTGGGAGCATCATCTGTGTGCCAGACACAGTGCTTGGCTAAGTGGGAGGCTAAAAGATGAGTAAGGCCAGTTGAGAGACAAGAGGACCACTGGGGCTCATGCCTCTCCTCTCCTAGATTGAAAGCTCCCAGGGAGATGGTGCATCTCCTGGACTCTCAAAGCATCAGCGATAGTGCCTGATGGTAGCCTTTGTTCTTAACCAAGGCCTGTATGCATGGGGAGAGGGGGTGGGATGGTCTCCCCCATGTGGCCTGTGCTGATTCCATCCTGGTGAGTTCAGATGGCCTGCGGTGCTGCTCAGAGGACCTCCTGGTTTCTAAGACCGTGTGGCTTCTCACTCCAGCGGGCAGATTTGTGTGAGTAGCTAAGATTGTCTCAGATGTGACCAAGAGTCCAGAGCTCATTCTCTTGCTCAACAGTGATTATTCACAGCTGACTGCAGATTTCTTCAGAAAAGCCCCCACATCCGGCCCCAGGAAGTCCTGCTCAGTGAGGGTGTCCTGGCAAGGGAGCTTTGGAGAAGGAGGAGAATCATCTGGGTCACTCACAATTCTGTCATTCTAACCTCCCTCGATTGCATGTTGAGCCACAAGAGCTCAGGAGGCTGCGGAGGATTGTCTCATGAGAAATTCAGGCTTGAGGGAGATGGAAAAGCCAAAGCTTAGGATGTAAAGGCTGCCTGGACCTGCCCCAGCCCTACCCCAGCCCACCTAGGGAGAGGCCCCCATTTCCACTGCAATGGAGCAGGAGTGCTAGGGCAATTCTTCTGTTGGTGGACGGAGAGCATAACATCTCTCTTTACCGTCACACATTTATATTTGTTGTATTCTGTGCCAAGGAGCCAGGGCAGGGTGGAAAGTGCTGCAGAATTACTGCAAGGGGTCTGTGACATGTGCAACAAGCCTTACCTGTAGATAAAATATATAATATTTCCCACATGTGCATTCTGTTGTTTTTTAAGTGTATGTAAGTGCTGCTGTGATGAAACTACAAGGATTAATTGAGGTGCTGAATTCAGAGTGATTGTCATTGCTTTGTTGCCTCAAATCACAGCCAGCTTTTAGTCTCCTACCTTGCTTCTGGTCCCTTCCTGTTTCTACCTCTCCATTCAGAAACCAGGTCCTGTCCTTTCCTTTCCTTTCTTTTCTTTTCTTCCTTTTTTTTTCTTTCTTGGTTTTATTTATTCATGAGAGACAGAGAGGGAGAGGCAGAGACACAGGCAGAGGGAGAAGCAGGGTCCATGCAGGGAGCCCGACATGGGATTCCATCCTGGGACTCCGGGGTCACGCACGCCCTGGGCTGAAGGCAGGTGCTCAACCACTGAGCCACCCAGGATGCCCAAGATTTTCATTTCTTATTCCCTTTAAATAAGTTGCCCCCAAATCCTAGCGTTCTACAGAGTGCTACCCACCAGAAAATTCAAGAACTGCAGTTTGGTTTACTGGTACTGGGTTTGTAACATTTCCATCTTTCACCTTCAGCCAGCTGGGGTGCCTGGAGTTGAGCAGAGAAAGTCAAGTCCTAACGAGGACCTGCTGGCTCCCTCTTGTGGTGATCATGGAGAAAACATGCGGGAAGAAAAGACCTATGTAGTGGCAAATATTAAATTGAAACAGCCCAAGGACCATGATCTGCAAAATATGGTACGAGACAGAGTTATATTTTGCTGTGTATTGCAAAAGGGATTTGAAACCACTGGGGGCTGGACAATAAATCAAGTAAAGAGAAAGTGCAGGTAATTAAAATATCAAATTTTAGCCCATGGTTTGTTTGCCAACAGCCAAGCTTCCCTCCAGTTTACAAGGAACAAACTGGTTTGGGAATCTCTTTTCCCCTACTTTGATCCTGACCCAGAGGGGAGCCATGGTGAAGGTCTCTGCTCCTGGCAGAGAGTCACCCAGGCCTTAGGCTCACCAGCTGCAGTCAGGCCAGGCTACTAGGGGTTCTGAGTTGGCCTGGGGGGTCAGCGCAAGACATTGTGTCTCTGGTTCCATTCACGTCAGCAGTTTCTTCTGACTGCTTTCAACCAGCCCTCAAGGCCTCCCACCCTGTCCCCTGGTCACTCACCAGTCAGCATGTGGCCCTTTCATGTCTTCCAACTAGAGACAGAGTTGCAGACGACAGGATCATGGTTAAGGTCTACTCCCCCTGAAAGGGGTGAGGGCATTAAGGGCAATGATTAGCATGTCTAATACAACCTGTCACGCGTGAAATGCATTAAGCGTTTGGCATGTTCAGCTTCTACAATTGCACCATGTGCTCCTCAATGCTGTTGTCAGAGAGACAGCAATGTTTGAGCATATCTGACGGTAGAACACTGGAGAAGTCCCTGCTAGGGGCATTCCCTTTTGCTTGCTTAAATCTGGCCTGCTTTCCTGGTCTTATGGGTCATTTATGTGAGGAGGCCCTCCTTGAAGCCCCCCAAGGCCAGATGATTTGGTTCTCCCATGCCCTTAGCACCCTGGCTATACCCTGATTGTTGTGCTCATCACATTGTATTTTGCCAATTTACTTGGCTGTCACTACCATCAGGCTCCCTGCCTCTTGGAGCAACTGTGTCTTACTGCCTTTTACAACCCCAGGGCCCCAGTGATGATATAGCTGTGTCTCAAGAATGACTAAGGATCTTCCAGGAAGGCCAGGCATTCTAGAAATAAGTGACAACATGAACATGGAGAGCACCATCATCAAACGTGGGCAGGAAGGGGTCCTTGAACTGGGTACTGCACCTCTGGCCCTCTTTTAGCCCCTTTCCTCTCACAAGACGTGAGGAGACCGTGGGATAAAGGGATGTACTCATGCAAAGCCCACATCTCCCAGATTGCTCTGGGTTCTGTGAACCCACAATTCCTCTCTCCTGTGACCCTGAACCTTCTTCCAGAGCCTGCGTGGGTCTCCTCCAGGGCAGAGACCAAAGGGCACTAAAGGAGGTTAACTCTGAAGACTGAAGGATGAGGCCAATGGAAGGCTTTTTCTTTTCTTTTCTTTTCTTTTCTTTTTTTTTAAGATTTTATTTGTTTATTCATGAGACACAGAGAGGCAGAGAAACAGGCAGAGGGAGAAGCAGGCTCCATGCAGGGAGCCCGATGTGGGACTCGATCCCGGGACTCCAGGATCATATCCTGAGCCGAAGGCAGATGCTTAACCACTGAGCCACCCAGGCATCCCTGGAGGGCTTTCTGTAAAGGAGAGGAGGCAATGGTTAAATCATTATCTACCAATTGCTATTTTAAATCAACATATTACATATAAGTGGTAAAAAATCAAATGCAATAGCAAATGTACAAAAGTAAAAGTAAAATTCCACACCTTTCATCCCAAAACACTAGTCCCTCTCTCAAAAAGTAATAATTGTGATCAATTTCTTAAATATCTTCCAGAAAAAAAATGTACATATGGAATTCCCTCTCTTTAAAGATGAGAGAGAATTGGCAGCATTTAAATACTGCCAATATGGAAAGGACCATCTAGAGGAAAACGGTGAAAACAAGAGTATTGATGAGAGAAAGCTGGTAGCTGGCCATCACTCCCAGGGGGGCAGGATGGAATCCAACAGCAGGGGAAAGAAGAGTCTTGGCTAGGCAGGCGGAAATGCATGCTTTCTGCTGAGAGTGAAGGGTAGGGCAGAGAACAGAACTAGTGGAAGGGAGGAAGTCAGAAAGGTTAAAGGCAAGAGGCCATGGTTTTCAATGTTAGAAGTGACATGGTTCAAGTGGGTGAGGCTGGGGGGATGGAGGATAGTGTGGAGGTAAAAGTCCTGGGGGATTGAGGAACTTTGAACCTGGGATATTCGATGGAATGAGCTCATTACAGTAGATGTTGAAATCTCTTATGATGATGGCAGATGCCAAAGTTCTCCGTTGAGGTGGGCATGGCCTAGAAAGAGGAACACTGGCTGTGGTAGATGTTGGGAGTGTCAGAGGAGGAGAAGCTTGGCCACGGGTGAAAGACTAATATCTTGGGAGCAGAAACTGTGAGCGGGATGCCTATTTGCTGTGTCTTCTTGCCTTGGGTCAAGGGAGTATGGGAAAGCAGGAGGTGGATGACATATTCAGCAGAAAGGCTGAGAAACAGAGGAGGTTGTCTACATGGGAAGAAAGGTTACAACATGTTCTGGATGGAGGAACAGACTGGGAGAAACACAGTGGCTGTCCGTGGCCCAAGGCACCAGCTAGGAAAAGTACCATAAAAAAGGGGAAGATGTGAGGTGGAATGGGTTTGATGGATGAGGGCAAGGAATATGGATGAAGCAACAGGCCCCAGTGTTCCCATCATTGATGGCTTTAGTTTTGGTGCCAGAACTGGCTGCAAATTCCAGCCACGTCTTGGGAGAGCCTAAATGGAGCAGTTGCTCTATCTTCTTGGCCAGGTGGCAGGCGTATTTATTGTTCAGAAGGCCCGTTGGTAGAGGTCAGTTACATCGCAGTTAAATACCAATTGGGTGTTGCATTGCTTTGCCAGGATTGCTGGTCCTGTAGACTGGGTGGCTTAAACAACAAAAGTATATTGTCTTACAGTTCTGGCTAGAATTCTGAAATCAAGGTGTTGGTAGGGTTGGCCCCTGGGAGGATCACGGGGGAAGGATTACTTTAGGCCTCTCTCCTTGGTTTGTTGATGGCCATTGTCTCCCTAGATCTTTTCACATTGCCTCTCTATGTGTCTGTCTTCAAATTTCCCATTTTTATAAGGATTCCCTGATGACCTCTTTTTAACTCGATTGCTTCTTTAAACTTCCATCTCTAAATAGCATGTTTTGAGCTTCTGAGGATTAGGACTTCAACATATGAGTTTGGAGGAACACAATTCAGTGCATAACAAGTATCCTTGGGCAACCATTCTTAGCTTCAGTTGCTCTCTTACCTGATCACCATAGCAGTATGACTTCTCTGAATTGTATGGATAAATGTGAACAGCGTCTGGCACATTTAAAATTTGCTACAAATTATCATCATCATCACCATCATTGCCATCATCATCTGGACCTCTTCACTTAGGTCCATGGTTGGTAAAACCATTGAGTTCTTTCCGTTGATCATCCTCCTGAACTTACCTTACAGAGAGAGACCCAGGCCAGAGTTGCAAAGAATAGCTGTAGGGCAAAGCTCAGGTCCTCCGTGATTTGCATACAGAGAGAATCAGCTTTAAAAGGAGAAGGGTGGGGGGACGCCTGGGTGGCTCAGTGGTTGAGTGTCTACCTTTGGCTCAGGGCATGATCCTGGGGTCCTGGAATCGAGTCCCACATCGGGCTCCTGCATGGAGCCTGCTTCTCCCTCTGCCTATGTCTCTGCCTCTCTATCTGTCTCTCATGAATAAATAAATAAAATCTCTAAAAAAATAAAAATAAAAATATCAGGGTCAACTTTGGCATCACAATAGGCTGAGTGGGAAAGGGGGAGAGAAATTTTAACACTTGAATTTGGCGGGGGAGGAAAAAAGGAGGGAATGTTGGCTCTATGATCTGTATGTAAGTCACAGAGTTTTAGGTTCTACTGGTGAGGAAGGACTTTCTTTCTCTGTCCTGTCACTCCGAACCACTGCCCCACCTCCTGGGCCTCAAGGAGGCATCATGCCCGTTACCCCAAACCAGAAGTCAGGAGTCATATCAGAGTTTGTGAGAAAGGCAGATTTCTTTTGGGGGCATCTGGGGCTGACTTTTGTTGTGCTATAAGCTCATCTGTAACAGGGCTTTCTTAGGAACCCCGAAATCATTCTGCAGGTGGATAGGAATCTTTTATACCTGTAGTTCTCAAAATGTGGTCCCCAGATCAGCAACATGGGGGTTGCCAAACTTTTCTACAGATGGTCACAGAGTAAATATTTTTGACTTCAAGGGCCAAGAGGCCACATGCAGTCTCTGTTACAACTGTACCACTGATGTAGTGTGAAAGTGGCTGGAGACACTAGGCGAATGCATGAGTATGGCTGTGTTCACAGGTGTACGAAACAGGTGGCTGTACCTTTGGCTATGGGCCATAGTTTGTTGACCCTTATCTTAGTGTATTTATAAAGAGTGCTCTTTTTCTCTCTTAAAAGTGTCATTGTTAGGACACTAAATTTTATAGTTTCCCACCAAGGGGTCTGGCTGGCAGGGGTGGAATGGCAGCTGTGGTACACACTATACATGCCACACTTGGCAGAGAAGCAAACTGGTAAGTTTGTACAGCTTTAGAAGTAGGGAGACAGAATTAAAGCCACTGAGGAAAATCCTTGTTCTTAATTACTCTCCTTTTTAATGTTCTTTCCACCCTCTCTTCCTCCCCATTGTGGATTTGGGACTTTGAAGACCATCTTCAAAAGGACGAAGGCTTTGAGGCAGCTGCTGTCTTACATTCCCCTGCATGCTCGGGACTTTCCTTCTCTGGGTTGGGAGCCTGAGTTGGGTCATGACTAGCTTCATCAGAGTGAAAATGCAACTCTTCAGGACACATAACCCTGAGCAATTTAAGAGAAAGTACCTATTTTTCTCCTCCCAAATAACGAACACTTTTGAAATTAGAGGAAAACATATAGGAAATCTCTGGTCCCTATACATTAATCCCAAGAGATTAAAAACAAGATGTCTTATCTTGAAATAAACAATTTTCTCTGAAAAGCTCAAAGACCATTAAAAGTATCATCAACATGCATTCATTAAATACTCTAGAATCTTCAAAATCCTTGCTAATGGGCAGCATAGGGGCTTTTATCCAAGTTAGCTAAGAAAATTTCCTTTACCCCAGGATGTCCACCACCTATTTCTGGCCTGGAGCCTGCTTTGTATTTTCACAGCAGGAAAATAAAAGGGGTTATCTAGGTTACCATGGCGACTGAAGTCCCCACTCTTTTCCCACTTATAATGGGCCAACTTGGCCACCAATACCTCTGAGAGGTGGGGACAAGAAGCCAGATTAGGCTACTCCTCAGGGCATCTGGGAATTTGCCTGGCGGCATGGTGTAACTTTTACTCAAAGCCTATTATAGACTGCTTGTGTCTCCCTAAAATTCATCTGCTGAAACCCTAATCTCAAGTGTGATAGTATTTGGAGGTGAGAACTTAGGTAATTAGATTACAGGGGTGAAGTGCCCATAAATGGGATTCATGCCTATATTAGTCAGGGTTCTGCAGAGAAACAGAACCAATAGGATAGGTAGTTAGATGATAGGTAGATAGATAGATGATAGATACATAGATAGAAACAGATACAGATACATACAGATAAGAGATTTATTACAGGAATTGGCTCGTGAAGCTATGGAGGCTGGAAATCCTACGACTTGCCATCTGCAAGCTGGAGAACCAGGAAAGCTGGTGGTGTAATTCTGTCTGAATCTGAAGGTCTGAGAACTAGGGGCTGCTGATAGAAGTCCCGGAGTCCGAGGCCCTGCCAACCAGGAGCTCCAATGTCCGAGGCATACGAGTGCAAGAAGAGAGAGAGGGAATCCACTTTGCCTTCACCTTTTAGTTTCATTTGGAGGCTCCCAAGGGATTGGGTGGTGCTGCCCACATTGGTGAGGGTGGATTTCTTTATTCAGTCTACTGAGTCAAATAGTACTTTCTTCCAGAAACATCCTCGCAGGCATACCCCAAAATAATGTTTAACAACCACTGTCTGGGCATCCCTGAGCCCAGTCAAGTTGACACATCAAACGAACCATCATGGTACCCTTAGAAGAGGAGACACAAGAGACATGATCTGTCTTTGTCATGTGAGGACACAGTAAGAAGGCAGCCTTCTCCAAGCTGGGAAAGGATCTCACAGAACCCGATCACACTGGCACCCTGATCTTGGACTTTTAGTCTCCAGAACTTTAAGAGAGAAATGTGTGTTTTCTGAGCCCCCAGGCTTGGTATTTGTTAGATAAGCCTGAGCAGACTAAAACAAAGCCTTTGTGAAGGAACAGGCGAGAGTAAATATGGATCTCCTTCTTGGACACCCATTCTTGCTCCCCATGAGGCAGTGACCTGGTGTGGATAACGCAACCACACTTCACAGAACAAATAACTGGATGCGGACAGATGGTTTAGGTTGGGCACCTAAGGTAATTTAATAGCTGGGCCATTTTCACAAAGCGATGTGGAAAGATGCTCTGTAACAATTGTGTTTTCTCATACGTTTCCATTAGAAAGCGGTAGTGGGCTTACAATTTACATATCATGCTCCAGTAAGCCAAGGATGTACCGTTTTCTATAATGACTTTGTCTTCTTTCCAGCATAAAGGAGGCCTCAGGGCTTTGTGGGGTCATCCAGGGCTTTGGTCTGACTGACTGCAGCAGGACTGGTCTTGTCTGATCCCGAGGGGGCCTCTGCGGAGGCCTGGGTCTTGTCTGTCTAGTTCTGGCATCTGGCTTTGTCTGCAGCTGCTCTCACGATCTTTTCTTGTTTCCATCCTGACTTTCCCAGAGTCTGAGTCTACTGATTCTCCCAGCATTTCTGAGTCCTTTACTGTGACACTTAGGAACCGTCGGCTCTCCTACTTACCAGTGTAGACTGAACAACTACCCACCCTGCCATAGCCTCCCTTCTGCTCCTGTTCCAAAGTGCCAGTCTCTTCTGCACCTGGGACAGCAGCCTGGGTTCTCTAGGGCTCACCCTCACATTACCCAGAGTAGCTTTCCAGCCCGAGGTGGTGAGGGTTGCTTCTCTCCTTGGAGACCCAGACCCTTGTCTTGTACTCACTTTTTCCTACCTTCCGCTTACACTTTTCTTTTTGCCCTGGTAAGAGCTATGTTATATCAGATCTAGCCTCCTCTTTACATAGGGTTTATAGTAAAATGCTGGACTAAGATCTTAGGTTTTGCTCTTGATGTCAAAAAGGAAGCTTTCAAATTTAGAAAACCCTTTTCTTTTTGAATAAAACCTGGCTTTCAAGACTGCTGTCTCTTTATGGATCTTAAAAGTTCTGTGTTGAGGGATCCCTGGGTGGCGCAGTGGTTTGGCGCCTGCCTTGGCCCAGGGCGCGATCCTGGAGACCCAGGATCGAATCCCACGTCGGGCTCCCGGTGCATGGGGCCTGCTTCTCCCTCTACCTATGTCTCTGCATCTCTCTCTCTCTCTCTCTATCATAAATAAATAAAAATTAAAAAAAAAAAGTTCTGTGTTGAAACCGCATCCATGACTTCTCTGACCTGAGTGGTTGTGGCTCCCCCTTCCCAGGTACACAGTGAATGACATTAATTGAGTAGGGCTGGCTTGGCTAGGAACTTATATAAATAATGTTTCAATATCTCAGAGATATTTCCCTACACATTCTTTCTTGGATTTGTTTTGTGTTTAAGATTTCATATCATGGGATTCTTGGG
The DNA here is from genome assembly GCF_905146905.1 of Nyctereutes procyonoides. Lineage (NCBI taxonomy): Eukaryota > Metazoa > Chordata > Mammalia > Carnivora > Canidae > Nyctereutes > Nyctereutes procyonoides. The sequence goes on from NW_026575049.1 coordinate 66,013,656, forward strand.
TGGCTCAACGGTTGAGCATCTGCTTTCGCCCCAGGGCGTGATCCTGGAGTCCTGGGATCAAGTCCCACGTCAGGCTCCCTGCATGGAGCCTGCTTCTCCCTCTGCCTGTGTCTCTGCCTCTCTCCCTCTGTGTCTCTCATGAATAAATAAATAAAATCTAAAAAAAAAAAAAAAAGATTTCATATCACACTTGTGCATGTAACCACCTCAATTAATCACACATTTAAACCCGTGGATTAGTGTAAGTCTCCAAATTAGCAAGGAGTATAGATCTTGTGTTTGCTGGGACCTCATCTTTAAGTCAGGTTGTAGCGTTCTGTACTACGCAGCCACTGACCAACGTGGGTGAGCCACAGATGTTTCCAAGCTGTTCAGAGCAACGTTTACTTGATCATGGTACCTGCTCGCTTCTGGTCATGTCACCACGTATAGTTGTGCAGCCCATGCACTGCACAACTCCAGGGGGGCTCTAGTCCTTAGACTAGACTTTGTAAAGCGAGTGGTGCCCTTCCTGGAGTCCTGTCCCTTCCCACTCCATCTGATCTCATTTCAACCTGATCTTTAATTGTAGGCTCCCACCCTTTTCCTCATTCTGTCTCTATACCTTTGGAATTAGACTGGGCTCCTTGGTAATGCTCTTAACTCTCTCTTGAGAACTTGGTTCTGACTTTCCCACTGGCTCTGAGGCTCCAGAATTCCTCTGGAGGGACATCTGCCCCATTTGGCTACTTGGCCCCTCACTTGGCCATGGCTGAGCCCCTAATGTTTCCAGTAAGCTTGTGGGGTTGCTCTGGATAACTCCAGTTTCAGAAAAAAATGCTGTTCTTACAAGAAATCTCGGCTCAATCTAGTAAAAAATTAAAAATCTCCTATAACATCACACTCTCTCCTCTCTGGGTGATGGGAGCAGTGTGGGGGTAGTGGGAACAGCTCAGTCAGAAATTGGCTTCTATGGGGCACCTGGGTGGTTCAGTGGTTGAGTGTCTGCCTTGGGCTCCCCACAGGGAGCCTGTTTCTCCTCTGCCTGTGTCTCTGCCTCTCTGTGGGTATGTCTCTTATGAATAAATAATTTTTTTAAATCTTAAAAAGTTAAAAAGAAGTTGGCTTCCATAAGGAGCACCTGGGTGGCTCAACCGATTAAGTGTCCGATTCTCAGCGTCAGCTCAGGTCTTGATTTCAGGGCTAGGAGTTCAAGCCCCATGTTGGGCTCCATGCCAGGTGTGGAACTGACTTAAAAAAAAAAAAAAAAGCAAAAAGTTGGCCCTCGGGTTCTGCTTCGGTCTCTCCCAGTAACTAGTTCTGACCTCTAGGTGTTTCTTTACCTCTTGGGCTTCAGTTCTCTCCTTCAGGAGGTAGCCACCAGATGACTTCTAAAGGCACCTGCTCTAAGGCTTGACAACGCCCAGACATGCTTCCTAGGAGACAGTAATTGTGTTGCTGAACTCACAGGAGCCAGATGCTGCTCAGCTTGTGCTGAAACTCAGAAGGAACTTTTCCCAGCACATATTTCATTTGCTGTGAAAACAGTCAGTTGAGTGTCTGCTTGTGAGGAGCTGCTGGGAGGAGGTGTTGGTTTGTTTTAGCTTTTGTGAAAGGTATTTGGTTTCTCCATGTGCTCAGTGTAGCATGCAGCAGCTTGAAGTTCAAGTGAGCTTGGTGTTTTGTTGGTGCTTCTGAACCAGCGTGGGGACCACTGTCAAGAAATTTTTTGGTTGACCATTTAGACACATTCCTTCCAGGAAAAGCCTGGTAAAACTTCTCTCTTGCTCCATGTCCTGACACTATTTTCATTTGTTTATAGTGTGTGACACCCTCTTCTCTGAGTAAATCCCTCCCCCAAGGCTCAGTGTGACTTTCTTGACAAAGCAGGGGTTCCTCTTATTCTTCCTTTGCTGAGGGATTTTGGCACCAGTGGAAGGCTTTCTTTCATTCCACCAAGAGGTGGGCGTGTTCAGTTCTGGTTTGGGTGTGGGACTCCAACAAGGGTTTGGTACCAAGAGGAAGAGGGTCCTGAGCTCATTGGGGTCTTGGTTCAGGTCCTTGAAGGCTGTTGAGATCAGGATGTAGAAGAGAAATGTGTTTGGGATTTGTAGGTGGGAGCTCCTGCTCCCAGGGGTCCCTTCTTGCTAGTCTGGCTTGGATGTGCATATACCACTCTGGACTCTTGGTGAGGTCCTAAATGGTTCCTCTTCAACAAAAATGCAAATTGAGATGTGGAAGATTGTATTTAATGACAGAGTCCTGGGGGCTGAGTTGACTGTAGGCACTGTGATAAGACCCATGGCTTCCACAGCACCTCTCCAGCCTTGTCCCTGGACAGCTGGGATCCATCTTCTAGGCATGGGGTCAGTTGTTGCTCAGTAACAGCAAGGGGGGGTACAGAAAAGGGGGCACCAGATCCATGGTTTTGCTAAATTTTTCATTTTAACTACTTTAAATTCAGGCAGCCATATGCATTTTAGCAACTATTGGAGCAGTTCTAGAAACTTCTCTCAGGTTGTGTTCAATGGACAGGAATAATATTGCCAGACAGGAAAGTGTGTGGGAGTGTGTTAACTGTTAAAGGAGTCATGCTTCCGAGGCAACCATCATAGCAACCTTAAGTAAAAAGAATCTCCAAAAGGCTCCAAAAGGGTGCCTTTAGTGGTGGGATTCAGACACCCTGACAGGTGGCTGTAGGCATCCTTTTTTTTTTTTTTTTGACTTTCTGTGGTAGATGAGGACTTCAGTAACCCGAAATAACGATTCTTCAGCACACAGCTCTAATGCAGTGCCATGTTCACAGGATATGGGATTCAAACCATGGGGTTCCAGGATAGTCCTAATTTTTAAAAATTTTTTATTTATTTTCATTTTTAAAAAAGATTTTATTTATTTATTCATGAGAGACACACAGAGAGAGAGAGAGGAGAGAGAGAGAGAGGCAGAGACACAGGCAGAGGGAGAAGCAGGCTCCATGCAGGGAGCCCGGTGTGGGACTCGGTCCTGGGTCTCCAGGATCACACTCTGGGCTGAAGGCGGCACTAAACTGCTGAGCCACCTGGGCTGCCCAGGATAGTCCTAATTTTTAATGTTTTATCTTAGAATGAAGAGTCGAGGGTGGGGGGTGGGGGTGGAGCTGGAATGGAGAAAAGGAGTTTTCCTTATTGTTTATATCTTCCACCATAGTTTATAGTTTCAATTATGTACATGTATAACTTTTACCTAAATAAATACAGGAACACATACAATTGTTTTAGATTGCCTTCTCCCAAGTCTTCCCTGCATTACTACTGGCATGGAAGAGTGTTCAGGGTATTTTGTTATGTAAAAAAAAAAAAAAAAAAAACAACAACAAAAACGAACAGGTCATGAACCATATGGTTCCTTTTCTGAGGACACACACATATATATAGGGAGGAAAAGTCCTGATGGGTATATTCTGAGTGTTACTTTGGTAACAGAGTTTTAGATGACTTAAGTGTTTTGTATTATACTTTAACTTTTTTCTAACGGACATGCTTCAGTTGTGTTGTAAAAACAATAATGAGAACATAGTTTACCACCACAAAAATCAACATAACTCCGTTCCCTTTCTCTCAGGCTGTTGCTTTTTTTTTTTTTTTTTTAAGCTCAAGTATCTTGGTTCAGGAAATAGGGTTGAGTAACCTAATGAATACTTTAAACTTCAATGTGTGGGGGCTGTTTAGAAAACTTTGGATTAAAACTGAATAACAGATGTGACCCTTGGAAAGGAGAGTTTAAAAAGAAAAAAGGCGTCTCTCAGTCACCGTGTGAGAGATCTGTGGAGCTGTTGGTGGCTAGCAAACTGTTCTTTGGCAATTCATCAACTGGATTGGTTGTGGTGTTGATCTCTTGGTGTAGTTGGTGGAATTATATTCCTTAAAAATTCATAGGCTGAAGCCCAGTACCTCAGAATGTGACTGTATCTGAAGACAGAACCTTTAAGGAGGTCATTAAATCGAAACAGGGCCTCAAGCAGGACAACTGGTGTCCTTATAAGCAGAGATTAGGACACTGACAGCGTGGGCGGAGGGATGGCCATGAGAGGACACAGGGAGAAGGTGACCATCTTCCCACCAACGAGAGAGACCTCAGAGGAAACCAACCCTGACGATACCTTGGAACTCGAACTTCCGGCTTTCAGAACAGTGAGAAAATAAATTTCTGTTGTTTCCGCCGCTCAGTCTGTGGTATTTGGTTATGGCAGCCGTAGGAAACGAATGCACTTGGATTTTGTGTGACTTGCTTCATTTCAAAGAGAAATTGGGGAACATTTGTTCTTGAGATTTTCCTGGGGTCCAATTCCTGACTAAAGAAAATTCATCTATGTGGGGATTTAGTCATGGATCATTTCAGGACTATTCTTCCTCAAAACTTTGGGGACAGCGACATCTAGTGCTTATATATTTAAATACCCTTTCCAGGGGTTCTCAGGCTGGCTGGCTTCACGTTTACAATTAATTACCTGAAAAGATCTTAAAACCCAGATATTCAGGCAACACCCTAGACAAAGTATTTCAGAATCTCTGGGGGTGGGACCCAGGTATCAGTATTTTTTAGTTTCTCACATCGGTCCGTCGTGCAGCCAATGTTGAAAACCCTGCTAAATGGTGAAAACGATAGTTCAGTGAAAACTGTTCCAGGTTGTAAAAATACAGTGCGATTTCTCACAATGTAAAAAAAAAAAAAATTAATTCCTGTACTTATTTACTGTCCCTTTGCCTCCAAAGAAGGTAAAATACATGGGGTAGGGACCAATGGTCTGTTTCACCCCTGGGCGCCGTGAGCCTGAACAGTGCTGGGCAAGGTCTGGGTTCACATGGCTGTTGTGAAATGAGTGACCAAAAATATAGCCTGCTCTCTGGCTCTGTTAATTATAAATATTTTTTTTCCTGTGGAAAGGTCAATTTCACTGCAGAATTTATTTATTTATTTATTTTCATTTTTTTTTTGTCACTGCAGAATTTACAGCATGCTATGTAGGTTCAGTTCAAGGTGACTCGTGGAGTATTACAGGAAGGCATGTCTTGAAAAAAAAAAAAAGGAAGGCATGTCTTGGTCTGTCACATAACACGTAGATTGTTTTCTTGCACTCTCTAGCACTTCTGATCCTAGGAGAGGATTCTCAATTTAGTGGTCAGTTCTCAACGTCTATTGAGTGTTTTAGTTAAAAAGAACTGTTAAACTAATGATCTTTTGCTCTGTGCACCCCCCCACCTCCCATGCCTTCAGTTTTAGAAGTTTCTCTATTATTCAGTATTAGTTAATTATCCACTTAAAAGTGTTCCAGTTTGATTTTTTAAATCGGCTTAATGTACGTGGAGTTTCATTTTATTTTTTTGCATATGATGCAAAGTGAGGATCTAATTGAAGATTTTCTCAAATCCACGAGCTGATCTTGTTCACATGATGTGTGAATACACCCTCTCTTTCTGGTTTGTGGTGCTTTCTTTACCCTGAATGAAGTCCTCTTATATCCCAATATGAAAGATGTTAGATTGAGATTTTTTCTGGCAAAGTGAGTGGGAGACAGTTCTGCCTTGACTTCAAAGGAAATCTCTAGGAACCTGCCCCTTGACCTTTGGATGTCCTTAAAAAGTAGTGAATGAGGAGCATCTGGGTGGCACAGTGGTTGACTTGAATTAGGCTCTGACTTGAATTAGGCTCAGGTCATGATCTCAGGGGCTCCAGGCTCAGTGGGGAGTCTGCTTGATATTCTCTTTCTCCCTCTCCCTCTGCCCTGTGCACTCTCTACATAAATAAATAAATATAATATTTTTAAAAAGTAGTGAGCAAGGAGAGAAAGAAAAGAACTAAACTTACTGAAGGGGTTTCTTTGGAGAGGGCTGTTGCTGTGTCTGAGCCCCCAAATCCCCTCTTTTGGGAAGTTGAGGGTGCTTCCTTGTAACCAGGCTGGAGACCACTAGGAGAACTTTGAAAAACACTCTCCGTAGGGTGACACAGAAGATCGGTGTGCACTCCAGGCAGAGCGTGGACTGCTACCTGGAAACCAAGGGCCCAGACAAGCCTATCTGGCTGCTTTTGGCAGAGCCAGGAGAGCACTGTTGGGTGTGGATTGGTCCCATCCCCCAAGGTTACAGGACACAGGATGTGTGAGTGTGTCGCAAGGACCAGATGGGAGGCTGCCTGAAAAAGATGTCGGATTGTTGTGGTTCACAAATTCTTATAATACTTCTCCATTTAAGTATGATGCCTACTTAGCCTTTGCTTGGCTGTGGGCTAGACATAGTTACAGGCTTTTAATGAATGTAGAATTTGGGAGAAGGAAAAGAGAAGAGCTCCAAGACTAGGTCACAGAACATGTTATAATTTCCTCCTGGCTCTGTTGGATGGCCTGCCCTGGGGGAAGCTAGCTGCTTGCTGTGTTGTGAGGATACTCAAGCAACCCTGTGGTTCGGCTGTCAGACAAAATACAGGATTCCCAGTGAAGTTTGAATTTTAGAGAAACAATGAATACCTTTTTTTTTTTTTAGTGTAAGTATATTCTAAATATTATTTAGTATAAGTATATCCCAAATGCTGACTGGGTATCCTTCCTTCGGAGTTGGAACTATCTTTGGGATTTATAGTGATAGGATGGTCTCTGATTTATGAGTAGGCAAAAAGGTAATGGCATTTTTATCTAAGGAAGAGGGTGATGTTTTTCTTTTTTCTTTTTTTAACTTTCTTTTTCTTTCCTTCTTTTTAAAAAAATTTATTTATTCATGGGAGACACAGAGAGAGAGGCAAAGACACAGAGAGAGAAGCAGGCTCCCTGCAAGGAGCCTGATGCAGGACTTGATCCTGGGACCACAGGATCACACCCTGAGCCAAAGGCAGACACTCAACTGTTGAGCTATCCAGGTGTCCCTCTTTTTCTTCTTAAGTAGGCTGTATGCCCAATGTGGGACTTGAACTCACGACCCTGAGATCAAAGGCAATTCATGAAAGAAACAGAGAAACAGAGCCAGTGCCCTGCCTGAAGAAGACACTCCTCAAGTCCTCACTACTGTTAAATTGCTCCTTAAATGGAAGTGGTTTTGCTCCTGAAAGGGCATATGACAATATCTGGAGATGATTTTGGTTGTTACAACTAGGTGGGTGGAGTCCCAGGATTCTGCTGAACATCCTACAGTACACAGGGCAGTCCCTTCCTCCTGGCAACAAAGGATCATCTGGCCCCAAATATGTATAGTGCTAAGGCTAAGGAACTCTGGCCTAGAGACTTGATTAGATTCAAGTCTTCTTTGAGTAAGGAAGGTTGGGAGGTGGTACTTCTCCTAGTACATCACACCAGAGATGTTCTCTTGGTTCTTCGAACTTTTCTATCTGCACTTGTTCCCACTCCAATGCTCAGCCCTCCTCATTGCCTTGCAGCCCCCTTCCCCTTCCTCCAAGCCCGGGGAGCTGCCTTTCTCTTAGGCTCCTTCCACACCCAGTACTCCTGTCACTAGGCATTGGATTGGGGCATTTTTGGGCTCGTTGGTGTGTGTCTCCCCACTACACCGCCCCCGGGCTGGAAGAAGCATCAGGAAGATGGAGACTCAGTCTGTTACCCCCCACACATCAAGTAGGTGGGGGATTGGTAGTTCTCGATACATACTCGATACATCAGTAAATCAGTGAATAAATAGATGGCACTACTCAGAGATTTGAACCCACGGGCGGTAACGTCTCTTCTTCCCTCAAGGAACTGGATCAGCACAGGTGCATTTTCACAAGTCCGTTCCTTCTCCCCACTCCCCAGTAAAGTGGTGCACCAAGATCTCTCGTTGTACATACAGTAGAATGTTGTTATTCAGACTTGAAAGGAAGGAAATCCTGTCCCCTGGTACAGCATAGGTGGACCTCGAGGATATTATGTTAAATGAAATAAGTCTAATCACAAGAAGACAAATAACTATTATTGATTCTGCTAATATGAGGCATCTAGAGTAGTCAAACTTGTAGAAACAGAAAGTGCAATGTTGGTTCCCAGGGGCTGGACGAGGGGGAAGAGTCGTTCAAAGGGCGCAGAGTTTTAGGTTTGCAAGATGAGAAATTTCCAGAGACCTGTTGTGCAAAAATGTGCGTATCGTTAGCACGTGTACCGTACATTTAAAATGGTTAAGATGGAAGATTTTATATTATGTATGTCTTAACACGATAAAAAAAAAAGATAATTTGTGGGCATTTAAAAAAAATACCCATGTTACACTTTGAGAGACTTAGCTAGATTTAGAAGGCAGGGCTCAGGGGGCTTTTCTCATCATTTTGTGCTGATTTATGAGGATTTTACCTGCTTGCTTCAGAAACTAACCTTGTTATCAAATCCGGGGACACCCTGCTGAGTCCCCCATGCTGTCTGAGCGGCTAGCCCGGCCAGCCCAGCATGGTGCACGGCAGCCCTGGCTACAGGGATTGGGTCTCTGCCTCTGAGCCAGGCTGACACTCGAGGAACTGAGGAACGGGAGGTGCCCTGAGCTTGGATCGCATCATGGGATCTGGGGCTTTAGGCCTTAGGCAGCAGCAGGTAGACACTGAAACAGCAGTGGCCCAAGTTCTGCTTAGTGATGTGGACACACGGGGTGGGCCTTTCTGCATTTTCTTCCTCAGAGCTTCCTGCCTTTCTAAGACCCTGGGGACGTGTGCCTGCTCCTTCGCAGGATCTGTGCAGCTCAGTGCATTCTTCCAATTGCCTGTCCAGCCACAGGCAAATGGCTCTCTCCAGCTCTGTGAGGGGCCTTCACACCTAGTTTGTCACCTCTTCTGCCTTCTCTCGCTCCCCTCTGAGTCTGCCTTTTACCTGGGCCTGCCAGCCAGTTAGCACCTCCGCAGAACAGAAGGCCTGAAACAGAAGGGGGCCGTGCTCCTCATTCCCATCTCAGGGACCCAGGCTGCAGAACAAAGGAAGGCAGATGCCCCCTCCCCATCCCTGTTTTCCTGTCTCCCTTCCATCTCCATGGGACTCTGCTTTTCTGAGAAACCATCTCAGAGCTGGCTGTAGAACATCGGGGGAGAATAACCGCGGTCCCTGTCTCCTGCCTTCTTCTGCTCCCCACCTCCTGGGCCAGACGACTCTGTGTTTGCTAGCCACGTTTAATGTTGTAATTCCATACTTTCCCCTAACTAGTTTCATATTGCTTTCATGACAAAGGAAAATTAGCCTTGAGGATGTGGCTACAAGCTTGGGGGAGAAAAGGAATTAAAAAAATTGTGAGGGTTGGGAGTGTTCCTTGTAAGAACGGTTAGGAAATAGAAACTGGGAGAAGGGAGAAAAATAAAAACCAAGCATAGAAAATGTGTTCCTGAGAGATAGCCCGAGGTCAGTGTGGGTGTGCCAGAAAGAAGAGGCCGAGGGGAGACCAGAGCAAGGCACGAGGCACTGAGGGCTGAGGCAGGGGAGAGCTGGAGAAGGATGCACATTCCATCTGAGCCCTGCTATGAGCAGCTGGGTGCTTGATCCACTCTGCCTAAAGGCCCCTGTCATGTGAAATCTGCATCTGGACATTTGTCTGGGAGAAGAAAGGAGAAGCACTTATCCACTGGCTGTCATCCCCCTACAGTGGAACGCTTGCTTCCTGGGGGATTGCCTCACCTGCATTTCTCGGCCATGCATACGTGAACACTGAGTGGGGCATCACTGAAAAAGCGGAAGAAAGACCCATGTGGGCCTGAGTTTGGTGCTGTAGGAACTGGTCTGTGTGGACCGAGAGACAGGTGAGGCCCAGGGAATACGAAGGGGCTTGCAAGAGACATCTGGTACATCTGCGCTTCCATTTTGGTATACAGGAGTAACGATGTCTCCAGCAGTTACGCTGAGCCTGACAGGGTGTCTTGCGTGGATTATGCCATTTCAGCCTCCAGTAATCCTAGGAGGAAGTACTATTATTATCCTGATTTTAGAGATTTTAGAACCGAGGTTCAGAAAGGCTAAGTTTAGCAGATGAGCCAGTTAAAGAATGGATCCAAGATCCAAGCTCAAGTCAGTCTGAATCTGGTCCTCCTCCTTGTTCTTTATAGTCGGTACACATTGATCATTTGGGCTTGCCCAGCATCCATCTGGCTTCAGGTTGGTTTGACTAAGTGACTCTCTGTTGGTCCCTATGTTTAGCCTTCTGTGGTGTCAGCTGCAATTTAAGACCGCCAACAGCTCCCAGGGCCATGTGCTTCCCAGCCCATGTCAGGGGGCGCCAAACACAGTGTTCTCCCCACCTCCCCCCGGTATTCCAAGTCTTCACCTGGCCGGTCCACCCCAGGTAGCTCGCTTACTCGTGGACTGTGATCAGGGAAATGGGTCAGTGGGGGGTGGGATCCACTTTCTCTAAATACAGAGCAGAGGAGCAATGGATCCTTGGGCTCAGTTAGGAAGGGAAAATTGGGGAATAGACGCTGGGTAAGCATTCTTTGGTCATCCTTTCTTCAGTTTTGGGCGCAGTGTGCAAGAATGGAAGGAACAGTGGGAGCAATGGTGATGAGGTGGTGTGCTGGCCCAAACTCTCCTGGGGACTCCCTTGTGGAATATCCTACTTTCTGACCTCCCCTAAGTCTACTTCTTCAATCTTCTGTCAAATCTGGAAACAGTTCTCTCATTCCTACTACTTATCCTCTTCATAAAGGCCTCTTTGCCTCAGTTCCCCAGAGAGGGTTTATCTTCTTTTCACACAAAGTTCTGACTGATAGACATTGGAATCTCTGAGGAGACCCAATAAGCTCTACCCTCCTTCCCCATCTAGGTCAAGAGTACAAAGGCCAGGACACCTTCTTTACTGCTAATAAAGGAAAAGTTGGAGGTATAGCCTAGTATGAGAGCGACATTGTGTTGGAAAGGAAAGCCTAGAATTAGATGGGTGTGGCCAAGCAGGCACAGGTAGCACTGGACCAGGTAGGCCTCCCGGCCTAGCGGCAGCAGAGTAAAACTAAGGGGCGAGGAGTGAGCCAAGTAGACCGGTTATTCTCACCAGACTTACTCTTTTGGTTCTGTGTCTTAACTCAGCAAAGAGGTGTTTGTAGGCTAAGAATGCCATCCTATTGCCCATCAAACATTTGTGTATATAGTTAGATTTTATTTAACATCTTTGACCTACAAAATTAAAAAAATGTTGTATATGGTCAGGCCTGTCAATTTTATCCTTCATGGTCCTTATCTTTGATATTTTTGTCTGCAAGGTACAGGGTTGTTGTTGTTTTTTAAAAAAGGGTATCAGATCTCTATGAAGCTCTAAATAAAGGGCAATGAGCTTTCTCTAAATATTTGGTATCCTTGCTCAACAAATGATTTCTCTTCCAGGGCTTTCACAAACATTTTTATTTTCCTTTAGCTGTGTGAAAGAATCCTTAAAATCCACCAGTTTAGGGCAGCCCTGGTGGCGAAGCAGTTTAGCGCTGCCTGCAGCCCAGCGTGTGATCCTGGGGACCCGGGATCGAGTTCTGCATGGGGCTCCCTGCATGGAGCCTGCTTCTCCCTCTGCCTGTGTCTCAGCCTCTCTCTCTCTCTCTGTGTGTCTCTCATGAATAAATAAATAAAATCTTAAAAAAAAATCCACCAGTTTAAATTTAAAGTTGATCATCAACTGAGGATGGGATAGGGAGTTCGGATGTTAATTTTCCAATGAGGCACTAATTCAAGCATCCTACTCTCAGGCGGTTTATAAATTCATTTGTTCAACTACATAAAGTGTTCGATTCCATGACCCTTGCTCAGGGGAGAATGATGTGGTCGGGTCCCAAGCTTGGAGCTGCTGGGGCTATCATGAAGTTATTTTCTCCTTTTCCTAACACTTATCAGCACGAACCACACAGAGATCAATGGGAACCAGGCAGTGGAAAGAGGGCAGTGGACATTTTGCTGAGGCTAATGGCTTCGCAGAACCATTGCTATTAACTCCAGTGATCCTGTAAATTAGTTACTACGTTGTCACCGAGGCCATCAATCTGAGCCACTGAAATATCCTTAGAATTTTGTCAGCTGTTTTTTAGTTTCTATTCTACAGGTTTCAGAGGTGGTTACTGTATTCAAAATGTCCTGTATGGAGGTCTCCGCCTTCCTTGTTAAGTCCCAGAGATACCCCCGGACATAAGTCCGAGTGTACCTGAAGTCTTGAAATTTTCCAAAGCAGGGGCGGGTATGGTTCCAAAAGAGGCCAGGAATGCTTTTTTTCTTTGGGGGGTGTGTGTCTCTAAATAGATCAGAAGGCTACTGTGGGTGGTCTACTTTTATATAAACCTTGCTTGCAAGCTTCCTTGGAGGAAGTTTACATTTATTTGTGTATTTATCTTTAAGGGGGTTGTGCTATCTTCGGGTCTTGATATAGTGTACTTTCCATCTTGCATAAAAGACCCCTCTGTGGAACTCTCAGGCCTGGCTCAGAGAAATCTGGGCCTTTTCTCTTAATTGCTTAATAAAAAGCACAGATTTATTGATAAATGAATCAGAGCCACAGGCCTGAGAACTGGAAGCGGGGGTCCTTGGGGGTATCTTGGGCAGTCACTGGGGAGAGGAGGTGGTGGACACCAGCAAGAACCATGAGGCTCCAAGTCCAGGTAGAGGCTACAGTAACACCCAAGGCTTGGGGAGGTGATGATGTGTATAATCTATAATGGTGTGTGTGTGTGTAAGTGTTGGGTGAATGTTACAGTGACAGGTGTTTAGAGCATTCTGTGTATTAGGTTCCTATTGTTGTAACAAACGACCACAAACTTAGTGGATGAAAACAACATAAATCTATTCTTTCTTTTTTTTTTTTAACATCTATTCTTTTAGGGTTCTGGAGTCAGAGTTCCAAAATCAAGGTGTCAGCAGCACTGGGGTTCTTTTTGGAGGCTCTGTTTCCCAGCCTTTTCAGGCTTCTCAGGGCTGCCTGCACTCATTGGCTTGTGGAACCCTGCTGTGTCCAAAGCTGGCAGAGTAGCATCTTCAGATCTCTCTGACACTCTGACCTTTGCTCTGTCATCCCATCATCTCTGACTCCCAAGACTCCTGTTCTCTCTCATAAAGATCCCTGTGACTACATCTGGGCCCACCAGGATAATCCCAGGTGCCCAGCTTAATCACACCTGCAAGGTCCCTTTTGCCACAGAAGGTCACATAATCACAGGTTTGGGAGTTAAGATAAAGGCATCTTTGGGTACCATTATTCTGTCTTCTGCATTCAGTATGACAGATCTGCTCCACCTTTCGCTTAACTGCAAAGATGCTCAAGGAGAAGTGTGGTTTATAACATCTCACATTAGATGCTAATATACCATTTACACCATGATTTCTTTCAATTTCACTAACATGTAGTTAAAAGAGCACTGGGCTTTGAGTCTAGGGCTCTGATTTCATCCCTTAATAGCTATATGACTTTCAGATAACTTCTTGAGGCTCAGTATTTCCATCTGTAAGTTGGGGGGGGGCTGATCTGATCACTGGAAAGAATTAGGTTCTGAGAAGATTGAGAATCTTGGAATGTTTGTGTGAAAATTTCATTTGGAGAGATGCTTTCTGACACAGGCTAGGATTGGTTTTACAACCTTGTTTTTTCACTTTCTATTTGTGTTAGTTTAGATTATCTGAGAGAAAAAAAAAGATTATCTGAGAAGCAGACACGAAGATGGGATTAGATGCTCATGAAATTTTTTTTCTCATGAAATTTATTAGGGAAATGCTTTTGGGAGAAATGGGGAAGGGGCTCAGGGGATTGGGAGAACCATGAGGCTGCATTGTAGATCAGGGGGGAGGGCATCAGGGTGGTTAGAGCAGGGCTTGCTGGGGGAGGTAAGTTCTAGGAGGTGGGGTGTATTGGAGTCATATTGTTGACTGCCTTGAATAGGAAGCATCAGATGGTTATTAGCAGAGGGTAACTCAATCTCACCTGCTTTTTCGGAGGATTATATACTAGGATAGAGGAGGGGGTTTTGAATGGGAGAGAATACGACCAAGACACCAACTAGAGTCTGCTGCAATACTTCTCAGGTGGATGGTGTTATGCATTTGGACCAGGCAAGGAGAATGGAAAGTGGAGAGTAGACACATGTAAATTATTCATCCCAAAGAAATAAATTTCTTTCATTCCTTCTTGCCAGATAGAACCACTGGACTGTGTAAAATCAGTTTTGATTATTGAGCAACCAGGAGATGTTTGGCATGATGTTACATGACCATTGTGAAGAATGGCGTTCATTTTGTAAATATTGGCTCCATCCCAGTGTAGACTGATCTGATAGCTCTAGTCTGTACCCCATTCCTCTTCTCTTTCTTTCCTCTCAGACCTAAGAACTCAATGTAATTTATGTCAGAGTAGTCAGGGCATGTTCTTCCCATTCTTTGTTTGCAGATAGCTCATCAAAGGCAAGTTATGTTGACTTGCATCTTTTTAAATTTATTATAACATCTGAAGTTCTAATGATTTATGAAAACAAAAGTCTGCAAGGGGTGAAGGAAATAGAGATTTAAAAGATGATAACTCTTGCCACCAATTTGACCTGAGGATGTTTGACCTTGAACATGTTTGTTTGTGAGAAGTCTTGTTACACTGCTGTAAATTCCAAAGCAGGTTAGAATGGAAACAAAAAAAGATGCCTTGAGTGATGTTGTTATTAGAAGAAAATTTATTGAGCATGCAGAACAGGCTCCAAAACGTATGGCAACAACAGTAAATGGCATGGAGGTTCATGATGGGTGGATAAATATAGCAGCAGAGCACACCCCAAATCCAGGTGGATTGTTGCAGAACCTCTACTTGCTGGGCTGCGGTTTAAAAACAGCATCCCAGTCACTGGGCTGGAAAAAGCAAGGCTAAAGCCCTCATTCTCAAGAGAATTCACATTACCATAGCGGGTTCAGGAGGCATGAACAAGCTATGGGCCAGGAGCTGAGGTTCAAGGTCACAGCTGCGATAAGAGTGCTGGTGAGTGTCCATCACATTGGCCTCTCGAGTTTCTTGTGTCTGAGCCTAATGGCTGAGACTTGGGGCACTGAGGCAGAGCTTGCTCTGCACATGGGGGATCAAGGGTTCTGACAGGGAGAAGAGGCTAGGAGCCAGGCAGGGCGAGGGTCACACAGGTGGAGATTTTCATGACATTGTAGGAAATGTAGATGCTGATCTCAGATGGAAGCAAGAATCAGAAACACCTGGAAGACTTGTTAAAACACAGATTGCAGGATCCCATCCCCAGAGTTTTTGAGTCACTAGGGCTGGGAATATGCACTTCTAGCATATTCCTGGGTGATGTGCTGCTGCTGCTGGTCCTGGGCCCACATTCTGAGCACAGTGTTTCTCCCTATTTACCATATATTTAAATCACCTAGGAAGTTTGTAAAATTACGGATACATGTATCCAACCTTCAGAGATTCTGATTTATTTGGCCTATGGTTTCTGGGTGATTCTAGACTTTAAGACCACTGCTTTAGACTCAGACCACACTGTTTGTTGTTCTTGTTGTTGTTGTTTTAAACAAAATGTATCCTAAAATTTACATACAGTAAAATCCATTCTTTTCAGTATTCAGGTCAATGAGTTTTGACAAATATATACAGTTACTTGGCAAATGTGTAGAGTCACCATCACAATCCAGATATGAACCCATCACTCTGCAAAATTCCCTCATACTGTCCCTTTGAACTCAACTCCTCTTCCACCCTTGACCCCTGGCAACCATTGATCTGGTCTTGACCCTATGGTTTTGCCTATTACAGGGTATCTAGATGTGAATGGAATCATACGGTGTGCTATCTTATTTTAAGTCTGGCTTCTTTCACTTAGTGTGATGCATTTGAGGTTCAGTAATAGTTTCTTTTTATTGTTAAGTAGGCATCTACTGCATGAAAGTACCAGTGTGTTTGATTATACCAACTGAAGGGGATTTGGGTTGTTTATATAGTTCTTGGCAATTATGAATAAAGCTTCCATACATTCATGTACAGATTTTTGTGTGACCATCAATGTCTACTTCTCTAGGACAGATACCTAGGAATGGGATTGCCTACTATATGAGTCATATAGTAAGTTGATATTTAATTTTTTAAGTAACTGCCAGCTGTTTTCCTAAGTAGCCGTGCCATTTTTTAGTTTCTGCCAGAAATGTATGAAAGTTCCAGTGGCTTCTTAACTTTGCTAGTACTTGCTATTGCTGGATTATGTGGGAGGGAGGCATTTTTTTAAAATAAATTAATTTTTATTGGTGTTCAATTTACCAACATACAGAATAACACCCAGTGCTCATTCCATCAAGTGTCCCCCTCAGTGCCCGTCACCCATTCACCCCCACCCCCCGCCCTCCTCCCCTTCCACCACCCCCAGTTCATTTCCCAGAGTTAGAAGTCTTTATGTTCTGTCTCCCTTTCTGATATTTCCCACACATTTCTTCTCCCTTCCCTTATATTCCCTTTCACTATTATTCATATTCCCCAAATGAATGAGAACATACACTGTTTGTCCTTCTCTGATTGACTTATTTCACTCAGCATAATACCCTCCAGTTCCATCCACGTCGAAGCAAATGGTGGGTATTTGTCGTTTCTAATGGCTGAGGAATATCCCATTGTATACATAAACCACATCTTCTTTATCCATTCATCTTTCGATGGACACCGAGGCTCCTTCCACAGTTTGGCTATTGCGGACATGGCTGCTAGAAACATCGGGGTGCAGGTGTCCTGGCGTTTCATTGCATCTGAATCGTTGGGGTAAATCCCTAACAGTGCAATTGCTGGGTCGTAGGGCAGGTCTATTTTTAATTCTTTGAGGAACCTCCACACAGTCTTCCAGAGTGGCTGCACCAGTTCACATTCCCACCAACAGTGTGAGAGTGTTCCCTTTTCTCCGCATCCTCTGAGGGAGGCATTCTGATAGGTGTGTAGTATCTCACCATGGTTTTAACTTCATGTCTCTAGTGGATGATTATGTTGAGTACAGTTTCATGTGTTTATTTGCTATTTAAGGATCTTCTGCGATCCATTTTTCCTTTTATTTTTATTTTTTTTGTAAAGTAAGCTCCACACTGGGTGTGGGGCTCAAACTCACAACCCTGAGATCAAGACCTGATTTGGGATCAGGAGTCAGCCATTTAACTGACTGAGCCACCCAGGCACCTGATCTATTTCTCCTTTTAATTCTATTAGTTTTTGCCTCATGTATTTTGATGCTCTATTGTTAGGTACATACACATTTAGGATTATTGTATTCTTAGAAAATTGACCCTCTTATCATCTCTCTTATCACGTCTTTCTTTATCCTTGGTCAAAATTTTATTCCTTATTCTAAAGTCTACTTTTTCTGACATGAATATAACCACTAAAGCTTTTAAAAAATTAACACTTGCACAATATATATTTCTGTCATTTTAACTTTAATCCATCTCTATAATTACATTTAAATAAGTTTTTTGTACATAGCATATTGATGGCTCTTTAAAAAGATCCAGTCTGACAGTCTCAATTTTTTAATTGCATGTTTAAACCATTTACATTTTATATAGTTGGTTTAATATTCACATTTTCTTACTTGTTTTTTGTTTGTATTCTTTGTTTTTGTTTCCTTTAGCTTCCACCTCAATGTCATAATTGTCATGTGTATTATATCTACTTACATTGAAAACTACCAGATAATGTTATAATTTTTGTAGCCAATAGTCATAAATATCTTAATGACTTTAAGAGGAAAAATGAGTTTGCTATACTTCTGCAGATATTTATCATTTCTCTTGCTTTTATTTGTGTAGTTCCAGGATTCCTCTGATAACATGTCTCCCCAGTCTTTCATGTTTCTGATGACGGTTCTTTTCTTTCAACACTTAAAGATGGTTGTCTATTGATTTCTGGCCTCTGCTGTTTCCCGGGAGAGATCTGCAGCCATTCACTCCCTAAATGTCATCTGTTGATCTTCTTCTAGCTGTATCTTTTTAAGACATTGTCTTTGTTTTGCTTTGTTTCGTTTATCAGCAGTTCAATTATGTTGTAGTGAGTATTTTTTTTAAGTGTATCAAGTTTGGGGTTCATCTCAGCTTCTTGATTTATAAATTATGTGTTTCGTTAAATTAAATACATTTTCTTTCTGCGTCAGCCTTTTTCTCCTTTTCTTCTGGGACTCTAGGGTAGTGAATGTTTGGTATTGTCCTGAAGGTTCCTCAGAGTTTGTTAATTTTTTTTTTCAATCTTGTTTTCTCTCTGCTCTCAGACTGAATAGTTTCTATGGATCTATCTAAAAGTTCCTGACCCTTTTCCTCTGTCATCACCATTCTGCTATTAAACCCACCCAATGAATCTTTCATGTCATCTATTATGTATTTACAGATCTAAAGTTTCCACTTGGCTCTTTTTAATAGAAATTTCTAGAGGCACCTGGGTGGCTCAGTGGTTGAGCATCTGCCTTTAGCTCAGGGCATGATCCCTGGGTCCTGGGATCAAGTCCTGCATCAGGCTCTGCACAGGGAGCCTGCTTCTCCCTCTGCCTATGTCTCTGCCTCTCTCTGTCCCTCATGAATAAATAAAATCTTAAAAAAATAAAAAAAATAAAATTTCTATTTCTCTGCTGATAAATATTCATTTTAATAGTATTTACCTTTATAGTGTGGTAATGGAGCATGGTTTAGTAGCTGTTTTGAAGTCATTATCTGATCATTCCAATACCTAAGTCATCTTAAGGGTGACAGCTAGTGAGTATTCTCTCTTTTCCACTGAGAATTGGTTAGATTTTTTTCCCCCCAGTTTTTACCATGTTGAACAATTTGGGTTTGTATCCTGGATATTTTGAATATTATGTTGCACACATCTGACTCCTGTTGAGATTCTTTGGAGAATGTTGATTACTTTTGTTTTTTAGCAGGTAGTCAACACCATTAGGTTTGGAGTGGGCAGTCTGGCCCACATTCTCAAAGGCTTTGAGTCCAATGTGAGTTTAGTTTTCAACACTTTGGCTATGTTATTTGGGTCTTCCGTGCACATGTGCCACTCAGGGATTCATCTGGGGCTTGGCCAGGCCTCAAAGCCTTTGATACACTTTGGGTCTGTTCCACACACATGCACCTCAGACTTGTATTGATTCAGGCATAGAACTAGGGAATCCGTTTCTTTAACTCTCTGTTCTCTGGTATCACTTGCTATTGAGATGATCAAATGATTTTTACCTTTCATTCTATTAATGTAGTATATCATGTTTGTTGATTTACATATGTTGAACCATCTTTGTACTCCAGGGATAAATCCCATTTGGTCATAGTGACTGGTCAAGTTAATGTGTTGTTGAATTCAGTTTGCTAATGTTTTGTTGATAGTCTTTGTGTCTACATTCATTAGGGATATTGGTTTGTAGTTTTCTTTTCTTGTAGTGATCTCCTCCAACTTTGGTATCAGGGTAAGGCTGGCCTCATAAAGTGAGTTTTGGAGTGTTCTCTCCTCTTAAATTTTTTGGGTAGAGTTAGAGAATTGACATTAATTATTCTTTAAATGTTGGCTAGATTTCACCAGGCAAAGCCTCTGGCCCTGAGCTTTTATATGTTGGGAGGTTTTTTTTTATTCTGATTCAGTCCCCTTACTTGTTATTGGTCTGTTAAGATTTTGTATTTCTTCATGATTTAGTCTTGGTAGGTTGTATGTTTTTAGAGCTTTATCCATTTCTCCTAGGTTATACAGTGTATTGGTGTGTAATTGTTCATAGTAGTCTCTTATGATATTTTCTATGATATCAGTTGTAATGTCTCTTCTTTCAATTATGATTATATTGATTTTCATCTTGTCTCTTTTTCACTTAATTGAGCAAAATGGTGTGTCAATTTTGTTTATCTTTTCAAAAAAACCAGCTCATAATTTTGTTGATTTTTTTTTCTGTTGTTTTTCTGGTCTTCATTTCATTTATTTCTGCTCTGCTCTTTGTTATTTCCTTTCTTCTGCTGGCTTTGGGTTTAGTTTTTCCTTCTTTTTTTAGTTCCTTGAGGTGTAAGGTTACATTCTTTGAGATCTTTCTTTTTCTTAACATAGGCATTTATCACTACAAATGTCTCTTTTATTTTTATTTATTTATTTTTTTTGGGGAAAGAGAGCACACATTTGAGTGGTGGGGGTTGGGGTAGGGGCAGAGGCAGAGGGAGAGAGAGAGAGAATCTTAAGCAGGCTCTGATGTGGAGCTTGATCCCATGACCTAAGCTGAAATCAGGAGTTGGACTGACTGAGCCACCAAGGTACCCCAAAACTTCTCTATTAAAATTGCTTTTGCTACATGGCATAAGTTTTGGGATGTTGTATTTCCATTTTTATTTTTTTGTTTCATTTGTGTTTTTAAAATTTTCCTTCTGATTTCTTCTTTGACTCACTGGTTGCTCAGGAGTATGTTGTTTAATTTCCATATATTTGTGAATTTTCCAGTTTTCCTCCTATTAGTGATTTCCAATTTTATACCATTGTGGCCAGAGAAGATACTTTGGTATGGTTTCAATCTTCTTAAGATTTCATTTCTTTCTTTCTTTCATTTATTTATTTATAAAAATATTTTATTTATTTATTCATGAGAAACAGAGAGAGAGAGAGAAGGAGGTGGAGACACAGGCAGAGGGAGAAGCAGGCCCCATGCAGGGAGCCCAATGTGGGACTTGATCCCAGGACTCTAGGATCATGCCCTGGGCTGAAGGCAGGCACCAAACTGCTGAGCCGTCCAGGGATGCCCAGATTTCATTTCATTTATTCTCAGTTTCAATCTTACTAGACTTATTTTGTGACATATAATATGATCTACCCTGGGGAATGTTCTGTGTATGCTTGAGAAGAATGTATATTCTGCTACTATTGGATGGAATGTTCTGTATATATCTGTTAGATCCGTTTGGTCCAAAGTGAAGTTCAAATCTAACATCTCCCTATTGATTTTCTCCTAGATGATCTATCCTGTATTGAAATGTGGGTATTAAAGTCCCCTACTATTATTGTATTATTGTCTGTTTTTCCCTTCAGATCTGTTAATATTTGCTTAATATACTTAGGTGTTCTGATAATGGGTACATATATATTTATGATTGTTACATCTTTTTGATGAATTGATCTTTTTATCATTATTTAATGACTTTGTTATCTCTTGTTACAGTTCTTGGCTTAGGACCTATTTTGTCTGATAGAAATACAGCAACCCCTTCAGTCTTTTGGTTTCTACTTGCAGGGAATATTTATTTTGATCCCTTTACTTTGAGTCTATGTGCAGCTGAAGTGAATCTTTCATAGGCAATCTATAGTTGGGTCTTATTTTTTAAATCCAGGGATGGCTATTTTAATTCACCCTAGATGGTCTGGCTCTTCCAGTATTGCTACCTCTCCTTCTTGCACCACACTTCCTTTATTGAGAAAGCTTTGAGTCCTCTTGGGGCTGGGTAGTAAATTTTGTGCCACACCCAATTCTCTGCTGTTTCTTCTAAAGAATCTGTGACTCAAAATTGGACATAGACTCTAGATCCTCTTCCCCTTGGGATAAATTCCAGGACTTTCTAAGGCAGCCATTATCAGCATGTATTTATGTGTGTGCATGTGCACACACATGTGTTTATTGTCAGTGTCTAGTTTTCTAATAATTAACCTTCATATCATCTAGGTTAAAGGAGACTCAGAGGTCTTCATGTAAATAGGGTACCCCTCCAGTTCCTGGGGTGGGCATGCAGGAGCGGCCTGAGTATGATCTTGTGACACATAGTTGTTATAGGGATTGTATCATGTAGAATTTTATTTTCCATTTTCTCCACTCTCTTGCTTGTAAATGGTCCTTTTGCCCTGGTTTGCTTACTTACTTCTGTTTGAGCAGATTCTGATCTTCCAGAGGATGTGGAATTGTTATTACACTAATGTTTTAGGATCCATGTGGGTAATGGTGCTCTGAATATATAGCCCATTGTAGAAGTGACAGTTTGAGTTAGGAAGTGAGTAGACCTCTGTTAGCATTCTCCTATAATCCAGAAACTCCCATGAGCTGTGATGGAAAGAGTAGTGTGGGGATGGTTACACTCCCAGAGAGAAGCCATTTCAACTCCCTTTGTGAGTGGCCTTTGCTGGCTCCTCTGCCATTGGCTACTCCTCAAGATGAGGTTTCTGTTCAGGAAGGAGGGAACAGGTATAGAAGAATTTCCCTTTTTATTGTTCCGGATCTGTTAGCTCAAAGAGGGGAGTATTTGTATGCTGGTCACAGGCACAGGCAGATGGGAACTTTCTGAGGCACCTGTTTTCCAGCTGTTGGCACCCCCTTGGAGGCCGGAATGGATATGAGTAGATATAAAAAATTCCACAAACTCTGTTTAGGATGTTAGTAAGTAGCCAAGTAGAATACTTGTTTAAACAAAACCAGTGCCCAGGGAAATATATATATATGTCACATTTTGCCCAGTGTGCATGTATTAATCTTGTAGTTGAAGGAGTGAATTGGTATTAACCTAATATGATGCTATATTCAGAGTTCCCTAGGCCTATTTTCCATTTGGAGTGAAATCAGGAAGATTAGGACATGAGCCTTGATCCTTTTTTTTTTTTTTTTTGTCCTGTATCTTGTAAAAGACAAACCCCTTGTGTTTTGGGATGATATAATTTTCTTTTTGGGAGAAGAGTATGAGATTAGTATTCGTCTCTCACCTTTAAGTCCAGCTTTTGATTTAATTATCCCACAGAAGTAATCTCTTAGTAGGATGTTCTATCATAGCTTTAATGCCATTTCTCATTTTGCCTATGTGGACAGGGCCTGTGATTCCTCCAAGTGTTCAATTAGGGTGACTTACGAGAACAAAGTGGGGGAAGTGGCATTGGATATCATACCAAAGCCATTTGTGCTATCAAATAATGACGGCTCTTTTCTAGAAACACATAATTACGTTTGGAATTCACGATAACATTCTCCTGTATTTAAAAACCCAGACCACAAACAGATAAAATATCAGAGGAAAGAAAATGCTTTTGATGTGTCAGAATTCATTTATTTTCCAACTTGTAATGCTTTGTCTTACGTATGTGAATGAGCACTTATCAAAACATAAGAAGTTTATTATTCAAATATTCCATTCTGAACATTTGTCCAAATTCAGCTTAATATGGTCTATTAACATGAAGAATGTTGAGAAAGGATCCCAAGTAGATTTTAGGAGGTGATTAGAAAACTAAATTAGGCTTTCTTCCTAAATATTTAAAAAATATTTACTTAAGTTATAGATGTAATACATGAACAGATACATCACGTAAAAAAGCAAACAGTACATTCTTAAATACTTAATAGCATTGGGTAGAAAATCCCTCTTCCGTGGGAAATTTGGGAATATGTCTTTTCATGGCTAATACCCTTAATTTGGCACTTTTTTTACAATAAAATAATTTTGCAGCTGCCCATTAAAATATATAATTTGTTATTTAGGATTTGCTTTAAAATATCTTGCATTTGGCTTGCTCTCTTTAGTAGAAGGAGATTTATAATGCAGTTTTCTAAAGTGTAGCACTTCTTTTCTGCCTGTTAACTTGTCCATTTTTATGCTTTGCCTTGTTGAATCAATCATGGTGGGGCTTTATTGTTATTTCTACATGTGTCTTATCTTCCCAGCTAAAGTGTGAGTTCCTTGAATGGTGTAAATATGTATCCTGTATTTTTTGTGTTCGATATTCCTTAAAGGGTATCATACACAGTAGGTGCTCGATAAATACTTTTCCTTATTGCAGTGCAGGTTAGCATTAGATTTGTTTAAATTTGCCACATGAGGACATGGCCCCAAATGTTAATCTTGGGAAGGGATGGTGGTATAAATCTTTGTTATCTCCTGATTTGCTTGTGATTTGGCAGTCTCTTAGGACAGAATAAAGAAATCCTGGCTAATTAAAAGTGCTAATTTGCACCTTCAATTTCATATTATGAATATTTTATTTAGAATGTTTATCTGAGTATTTTGATTTGAATCAGGGGGTGAAAGATAAAGTGGCTATTCTTTGTTTCTCTCACCTGACCCATTCTGCTTTATACACATATGGCCATTTATGCAGAATGGTTTCACCATTTTCCCTTTTCTGATGATAGGTACTGATTACTAGAGTAGAATGGGTAGCAGATTGGCTGAGTACAATACCGACTGGGTAGTTTATCCAGAGTCTGGACACTTCTCAGGTATTCCCAGACATTCATCTACTCATTCTTCCAACAAGCGTGTGTTGATCACCCATTAAGTGGCAGGATATCGTGCAGCCCCAGAACTACAGTGGGGATAAGACAAACATACCCTGGCCCCCTGGAACTTGTATTGTTGGACTCTGTCAAGATCCTAAATACTTCTAGGGAGGATGTGAACTACTTAAAGTCTGGTACTGTCAGAGGGAAAATGGACTTCTCCAGACTGATTCAGAGTCACTGTTTTACCCTTCACTTGACTTAGACTTAATTTGGGGTACATAAATACAAAATCAAGTTTACTTTTCCATTCTAGTGAGAAAAATGCTTTAATGTTATTTAAAAAATAGAAAATTACATATAAATTGTACACCTCACATGAGAATTTGTTGTGTGAGAGCTTCTTGGGAAGAATGCTAGCCCCCTATAACTCTAAGTAACCTACAAAGAAATATTGTTTTTCCTTTTTCCATGAAAATTAATACTGTGTTGAAGTCTTTTGTTTGACTTGTTTGAAACAGAAAAAAATGTGACCACAGTTTCAAGGACGATTCAATATACCTTGGCAACAGTCCTTGATAGCTCTCCTGCTATGTTTTTTTGGGTAACAGGGATGGAGAAAACAATGAAGATGAAATTTCCAGGAAATAACCCAATCAGGTGTTGCTTAATGGAGTCTACTGTCATTAAAATCCAATTCGATTCATTTGGAGAGTGAAATATCACAATTGCAACTATACCATAATGACTTTTGGAAGATGGAATTTGTATAAGCTGGGTTAATCCCTTGATCACCAATTCAAATAAAAATAGATAAAACATGAAGAGGTTGGCAGAAGCAAAGGACTGGGAATAGTAATGGTGATGCCAGAAGGTGTCTTTCCTGCCAAAGGGAATTGGCATAGGGAAGAGTCTCTGAGCCCAGATCCTGGAAACTACAATCTGGTAGAGATGGAAGACAGATTGTCCATGTCCAGCCGGGGAGCTGGAGCTCTGCTGGCCCAGCCAGATCACAAGTGAACTGCCACTCTGAACTGCCATTCTGACCCGTACGCATGGCCTTGTGTGCAAAAACTTGCATTTCTTTCCATTTAGGGTCTTGCTTTTTCTTAGCCTGCAAGAAGTTGAATGGCTTGTCATGAATAAGTTATATCTTTGGAAAACACTACAGAGACACAGCCTCTCTGAGGGAGAGCTACTACTCCCTGTTTGTAGAAGAGAGCATTACAATGTATAAGTAGAGAGCTGTTCAGTGAATTCTAGGTTTATGCATGGAAATGGCACCCTGGGGATTTGAAGGGGATAAGAGCTACCAAAACGTATACTAGTAGACGTTCAGGGCATAACTCTGATGCAGGCTGGGTTAATGATATTGGCTGGATTGCACTTAATTATGAGGCTGTTACCTTGGACTTGAAATTCTTTGACAATCCACAATAATTAGCCGAAATTGGGATGAAATTTGTTTCTTCTTGACAAATTCTTTTAAGCTATTACAAGTGAAATGGGATTTCAAAAGCACGTTTGTATTGTTCTTGATGACAAACTTTCAATTAACTCACATACAAAAAATTGCAAAGTATTTACAATTTTTAAAGGTATTTGTTAGAAAAGACCCTACAAGAATTTCTGCCAGGCCGTACTTGATGCCTGTACATCGTGTAGGATGCTTTCGACTGCAACTTACAGAATGGTTTAAATATGGATATTTTGTCATCTTACATCGCAAGAAGATGTAAAACTCTGACAGAGGGTACCTTCAGGATTGGTTCCAAAATCAGCAACTCAAAAACATCCTTATATTCTAGTCTCATAATCTGGACACTTTGACTCAATGAGCTTGGTACCTTCTCCTGGTCCAAGATGGGTGGTTCAGAGTTCTGGCATCAAAATGGACATAACGATGGCCAAGCAAAAGAATATTCCTCTTTTACATTGCTTTTTAGAATTAAGGAAACATTCTAGAGACCTCTCAGCAGACTTCCTGTCACATCTCATTGGCCAGGAGTGGATCATACTCTCTCCCTAAGTCAGTCAGTATCGAGGTGAATGGGATCACACTGACTGCATAGAGCTAGAGACCAATCAGGAATTATTCTTGGGTCAATTTGGGAAGAGGTGGACCTCAGAACAAAGTCGTACACACACATACATGTGTGCACGGCTATCCAAAAATAGCTAACTGCAGAAGCTCTCCAGGAGAAGATACTGAGACAAAGTTTGGAGTGCAAGGTGTTGTCAGGGTTCAATTCCTGTGAAGGGAAGGGAGAAGCAGGACTAGGCAGGAGAAGAGGCTGAACTGTGATGCGAGCCTGAGAGCCTTGGCCAAACCAGGAGAGTATTTCCCTGGAGCATCTTGCATGGGGTTGAAATGGCCAGGCTTCTATACCTACCAGATAGCTCAGCAGATGTGGGCTGCCAGGTGAGGCTGCTGTGCAGCTGAGCAAACCTGGAACTGTGCGCTCCCCCGAGCTGGGGGGTCTGAGTGCTAGACCCCTCTGTGCGCCGTGGCCACTGGTGCCCGTTAGAGCCCAGCATGTACAACTGCAGATGTGTGAAAAGTAACTATATTTTTAGAAAAAGGATTCTATTTTTTATTTTATTTTTCTAAAGATTTTATTTATTTCTTCAGAGAGAGAGAGAGAGAGAGAGAGAGAGAGAGAGAAGCAGAGACACAGGGAGCCCGACATGGGACTCAATCCCAGGTCTCTGGGATCACACCCTGGACTGAAGGCGGCGCTAAACCGCTGAGCCACCCGGGCTGCCCCAGGATTCTATTTTTTAAAAAGGATTCTCTTCTGGCCACTAATCAGTACTGTTCCTCTTTGTCTGTGCCCAGCCTTAGTTATCCTGAAGCTGCAGAGGTTTTGCTGGATATGGTCACCAGGTGTGGATCATGGATGTTTTAGACCTCAAACAGCTCTTGGAGATCACCTGTTCAGTCAGAGAACCCAGTAAGCTGGGTTAAAGAAGCTAAAACCCAGATGAGTTCTGGGACTGAACTTGTAACCTTGCTTGCAGTAGGTGTTTAATGAATTGAATTTGTTGAATTGAATTATTTCAGAATATGAATTGGGGATTAGAACCATGCTCTCCTGACTTCTAATCCACTTTTTTTTTTTTTTTGTCAGACCCATACTGCTGTGTGTGTGTGCATGAGTGTGAGCCCGCACAGGAGACAGAAACAGAGAGACTGAGAGAAATGATTCAGTTTCTGTCAGCCCAGAATTTTGTGTTATCATATATACTTAAAAGAGAAGTCAGGCAAATCAGAATTATTTCATTTGAAAAATTGGAGACAGGGCAGTCAGGTGGCTCAGCGGTTTAGCGCCGCCTTCAGCCAGGGGCGTGGTCCTGGAGACCCGGGATCGAGTCTCACGTCAGGCTCCCTGTATGGAGCCTGCTTCTCCCTCTGCCTGGGTCTCTGCCTCTCTCTGTGTCTGTCATGGATAAATAAATAAAATCTTTAAAAAAAATAGAAAAAAAAATTGGAGACAGCTTTATCCAATATTCAAATAGGTTTTGTTTTATGGGCTGTATTTAGGTCATAACCTCAAATTTAGGTGGGACAGTGGTTTCTACCCAGCAGATTATTGCCACAGGGCAATATAAACCAAGTTGGCTTGATCCTTTGCTTTCTTAGGAAAGCTGAAAAAAAAAAAAAGCTGAAGATCTGGATTTTTTCAGGGGTATCTCCAAGATTTTTAATGCTGATTCAAAAGTTTTAGATTATTATGTTGGCCAACTTTGAATATGCTAGGTTGCTGACTCTAATCCAGTGGTTCAAAACCAGGGACAATTTTGCCCCACCAGGAGACATGTGACAATATCTGGATTTATTTTTGTCCATCACATTGGAGTAGGGAATGCTGCTGGCATCTAGAGGCCAGGGATGCTGTTCAACATCCTACATTGAACAAGACATTCCCCACAGCAAAGAATTATTTGGTCTAAAATGTTGATAGTGCTAAGGTTGAGAAACTGTTTAGTCGGTATGTTAAAGTCGAAAAACTGACTCTTAGAAAAAAAATTTTTTTAAAAGACATATAGTACATCATTAGAGAAGCTGACTCCTTTTCACTGGGATATCCTGTTTGAAAGTTGGCAGCTGGGACTTGCCTAAGAACAGGGAAACAAAATCTCAGGGCTTATAAAATCAATGCTATTAAAGGTGGTTACTGAGGTGCCAACTAAGCATATGAAAAGATGGTCAGCATCCCTAATTATCTCATAAATATGAATCAAAACCACAACCGACACCTCCTCACACCTGTCAGGATGGCTGCTACTTAAAAAAAAAGTGTTGGCTGGGATATGAAGTTGGAACCCTTGTGTACTGTTGGTGGTACTAAAATGGTACAACTACTGTGACAAATAGCGTGACAATTCCTCAAAAAATTAAAGTTGGAACTACTGTATGACCCAGCAATTCTACTGGGTATATATCCCAAAGAATTGAAAGAAGGGTCTTTTTTTTTTTTTAAAGTTTTATTTATTCATTCAGAGAGAGTAAGAGAGACAGAGACACAGGCAGAGGGAGAAGCAGGCCCCATGCAGGAAGCCCGATGTGGGACTCGAGTCCCGGGTCTCCAGGATCACACCCCGGGCTGAAGGTGGCGCTAAACCGCTGGGCCACTGGGGCTGCCTGAAAGAAGGGTCTTAAAAAGAGATTTGCACAGCATATTCACAGCAGCATTATTCACAATACCCAAGAGGTGGAAGTAACCCAGGTGTCTACTTATGGATGAATGGTTAAAGGAAATACGGTCTATACCTACAATAAATACTACACAGCCTTAACAAGGAAGGAAAGCCTGCCACATGTTACCTCGTGGGTGAACCTTGCTTCACTATGCTAAGTGAAATAAAGCAGTTAGAAGGACAAAAACAGTAAGATCCCACTTATATGAAGGTACCTAAAATAGCCAAATTCATAGATATAGAAAGTAGAAGAATGGGTTTCCAGGGACTGGATGGATGGCCAGGAGGGAACTTTTGCTTAATGGTTTAGAGTTCCACTTCTGCAAGATGAAAAGGTTCTGGAGATTGTTTTACAACAATGTAAATATACCTAAGACTACTGAGCTATATACCTAAAAAATGGTTAAGATGGTAGGTTTATAACATGTATTTTTTAGCTGCAATAACAAAGGTGACTGAGCTGAAAAATAATCCACCGATAAAAAATTCTAATCTCATTGTATGTGACATTGGTTACACCAAGGTATTTTTCAAAACTCAACACAAAAAGAAACAAAATGCATCATTTGTAGAGACTCAAATCACATCTTCCCTCTGCGTTTCAAGAGAGAAACATCTAAAGCATGAGTCCTGTGGTTGAACAACACATGGTCAAATTACAAGGATTTTCAGGACTTCTAGCTACCCAGACCTTTCAGGGTCCAGTGTTCTGAGAAACTCACGTGATCAGATCACCCCAGAGTCTCTTGCTCTGAACAGCTGGTGGGATGAGTCCTTCCTTTCTGGTGGAAAGAAAAACTATCGTTGTTGAGTATTCCTCACCACTCTATGGCAAATGATACTAACTCTATGCTCTGAGACTTTCAGAAGTTGGCTTTTGATATGAAAACCAAGATTTTAGAGTTCTAAACTCTTTCACTCTAAAAAAGTTTCTGCTATGTGTCTAAAATACCTATTCAGAAGGACACCTGGGTGGCTCAGTGGTTGAGTGTCTGCCTTCAGCTCAGGATTCCTGCAGGGACCCTGCTTCTCTCTCTGCCTGTGTCTCTGCCTCTTTCTGTGTCTCTCATGAATAAATAAATAAAATCTTTAAAAAAATACCTATTCTGAAATCAAAAATCATTTTTTTGCAGACGGTGAATTTAGAAGGCCATTCCTGTTGCCTGAGTGAGGAGAGAGGTAGGTGGGGCGTATTTCAAAATACCAACCCATACTCATGTTGTCTCCTTTGCCCTGCTGTGAGCTCCTTGAAAGCAGGGTCTGTGTCTTCATTTGGTGCCACCAGGCTTGGCTGACACATGGCCCCATAGGAGCCACCAAGAAAACATTTGAAGCAAGGAATAAATGAATGAGGGAGTGACTTGACCTCCTGGTTTCTTCCCACTATAAAACAGGGCTAACAATTCTTAGGGGTGGCCACAGGCAAAATTGTGACCTAAACTAAGTTTTCCTCCATTCCCTTTGGGCGACCCATTTTCTTCCCCTATTAAGTTCCTCTCAGGAGATGCTCACTTGTGGTTGTGCCCCGCATTACACACTGGTCAGTGGGTTATCTTTCCAAAGGCTATTTGCTCCTTAAGCCTTATCTGCATCATGGAACGGAAGGGTTCTTTGTGAGAGGGATTTTCAGGTGCAGTTTGTCAGGAGGGATTCTCTGAGGCTGGCGCGCCCATTCTGGGCCCCCAGATGCGCTGAGTACATAATCTGCTTTGCTTACACTGAAGGCTGGCCCTGATAATCCCGGCTCCACCTGCATCACCAGGCTGTCAGGAGGATAAAGTGGGATGATAGATGGAGGAGCACTTTGAAAAGTTAAAAGCTCCTCACAAACGAAAATTGTTATTGTAATTAATCCACAGTGTCAGAGAGGCAGTCTTCTTGAAAGGTCCCATCCCCCAGGAGACAGGGTATTGAGGGGGCATTTGGAAGGAGGTACCATTTATTAGTTTCTTGTTCTTAGAGCAACAAAATCCCCCCCTCCCTCACCAGCATGCACTGAGTGAATAGGAGGAAAAGTTGTTTTTAAAATCAGCGTGGATTAGGGGCCTCCCCCCCCAAAAGCCTCTAAAAACTGTAAACTTTGTTTTGTCATGTTCAGTGCCAAATGACAGGGAGCCAATAGCCGTACTTTCTCTCTCTTTCCCACATCTCTTTCTCTACCCTTTCAACCCCCCCTTAATTATTTTAGAACAAGTCTCAGCTTGGAGTTGATCTTCAACTTCTGGAAAGCTGAATTGGTTCCTACGTATTTGGCTTGGCTGAGTGAGAGGGAGGAGGGCTTGCTTCTGCAGGAAAAAGAGAGGGGTGCACGCTGGGGGGAATTTGGGGAGCTGGGGGGAAACAGGGGCCTTAGTCCAAGTTTGAGCACTCTCTCCTTTGGCCTACACTTCTGTCTTCTGTTTGCAGGTCAGCCCCGCCTGGGTTGAAGCGGGGGCAGGTGGAGTCTGGAAGAGAGGGCTTGGTGCCTTTGGTCCTGGATCTGATTAGGGTTCTGACTGCTGGTCAGATTTCATTAAATATGGGGCCAAATGCTGGAAAATAAATCATGAAGCAAGCCAGAGGTGGCTGGTGGTGATTCGTTGTCTTAAAGGAAGGTAGCTGTTCCCACTGTTTTCAGGTGGGAAGGGGAAGGCCCTGCTGCCTTTCCTTCACCGGGCTCTTTTCATCCTTTTCTTGGGGGTGGCTTGAACATGCTGGAGTATTAGCTGGAGGCCATGTGTTGGCTGGAGCTCCTGGGGCCAGGTTGGGCAGCACAGGAAAAGCCTAGGGGTGGGTGGCGGTGGTGGTCACTGAGGTCCCATCATCTGGCCTCACAGACAGCAGGCTGGGTGAGTACCACCGGTCCTTGAGAGCAGCCCCAGCTCTGAAGGGCCTCTCCTGGCAGCTGCTCAGGGGTGTGGGCAGGCTTTGTTTCTGTGTAGGGCATAGGAAGAACTATCTTTAGAACCTTCAAGAGTTTTGCCAAATGTTCCCAGGATGTGACTTCTTTTCTCTTGCTCTTCCCGTTTGAGTGAAAAGCCCTTTCTCCCTTGGTCTTCCCATCCAAATTCAACTCACCCTTCCAGGGCTTTTCTCAAATCCCATTTTCTCCCACACTTCAAGAACAGTCTTGCGTTTGCTTCATGAACACCCAGAAGCCCGTTTAGATCCACCACGTTATAGGCTCTTGCTTATCTTAAATTCTGTATATGATGACTCTTGTGAATTTATTTTTCTCTTACCAGTTTATGATGTATGTCTTGAGCGTTGCTCTTGGACTGTAATGGTTCATTCCCGAAATGGTTTGTTTCTTTAGAACAAATGGCATGCCCAATTCCTTTTGTATACTTTCCAGTTCCAGACTTTATACCGAACATTGTAAGCATTCTAAAACCCATTACTTTCTTTTTTCTTTTGCGAATATGGTTTTTGTGAAATGAAGAGTAGAGGTATTGAGAAGGAAGATGTACTCTCAAGAGCAGATGAGATCCTAGGGCAGTCTCTCCTGCACGGATGTGCCTTTACTTCCTCCTCCTGCACCAGTGGTAGGCATCAGGAATACACCAGCACACTCTTCTTGGTCGGACAGTTCTTTTCAGGCACTGTAAGTCAGTAAGAGGAGGCTCAGTGCTCTGAAACATATGTGAGGAGCATGAAGGCTTTGCAGTTCTTACCCTTTATTTCTCTGTCTTCCCTGAAATGTTTGAAGTATCTAAGATGTGATGCAGTGGTGCAGTCAAAGGGCAGGAGGATGTCTTGGGCATGAGAGACAGCCCTTTAAAAGTTTGCCATACTGAGGGAATTGGACAGTCCTGCTTGGCTGGTGACCATGCAGGAAGGTGAATAAAATGGCACCTTGTCCCCATAGCATTCTAAT
The DNA here is from genome assembly GCF_905146905.1 of Nyctereutes procyonoides. Classification (NCBI taxonomy): domain Eukaryota; kingdom Metazoa; phylum Chordata; class Mammalia; order Carnivora; family Canidae; genus Nyctereutes; species Nyctereutes procyonoides. The sequence goes on from NW_026575049.1 coordinate 66,046,279, forward strand.
ACACAGGAGCCCAGGTCTCACATTCTTATTTCCTGGCCTACGTGTGACACCATTTAAGTAGATTTTACATTTTGGTGTTTTCCTGTAGGTACAATCTGAAATGTGACTTTTTCTCTACCCTCAGTTCACACTTGGATCTCTAAGATGTTCATAGAAAGAATTGTTTTAAGAAATTAATGTTAAAATACTACCAGTGTTCACTTCCCTGGGTGTAATAGATGCTGCTGGTGCCCACTGAGATCCTTTTGAGTGCCAGTGGCCCAGCCTCACATCACTTGCTTCCTGGCTGATACCAGTGGCCTTCGCAAGATGCCCTCGGGCCACTGGAATTGAGTAGATACGGTCCCAAGAGCCAGAATGCCTGGGGGTTGACATCCAGTCTGAGGTGGCTGGCGGCAAGTGACTCACCGAGTGGGAGTAAGAAGGTCCCAGCACCCTTGCCTGAGTGTGAGATGATTCGTGCTCCAGAACACCCCATGGATCAGGCCGAGGCTGAGACATAGGGCCACACCCGACCTCAGGTCTTGCCCTTGTCTCGTTCTGCTTCCTCCACTTCCTTCTTGGCTTCTCCTGGGAACTCTTCATTGATATACAACTGGCCAGCGAGTCATGGTCTCAAGGTCTGATTTAAGGGACCTGGGGCACCTGATTTAAGATGAGGGCAGCAGAGGGCAACTGTGGTGGCAGCGAGAAGGGTATAGATGAGGGATAATCCCAACGGTGGTTAAAACAAAGCTTCACTGAGTCTTGATCTGGTGGCACACAGCCTCTGTGTATATACCACGGGGAGATATGGAGGAAATCGGCCAGCAAGGCTTGGTAGTTAGTCGTGCCAGGCTGGGGCTGCTAGTGGTTTAGAGAGGAACCTTCCAGATCAGGGCTGAGAATCTAGGTGGGCCGCAGTCAGTTCATGTAGGGCAAGTTAAATCACTTCTGGAAGACAAAGGGTTGTTGTAGTGGAGTTGTTTCTGGGATTGAAAGCTGGCATCAGCCGTGGAACCGTCGTGTTGGCCCCCATGGGCAGAGGGCAGATTTTGCCCGGTCCCTGATCTATTGCTCTCTCTGGGCTCTCTCTCCTCTGGTGAAGGGACTCTGCCTTTGAGAATGAATATTTTCTTCCTTTAAGGAAAATTTAAATTCACTGCTTTTCACATGGTCACAACATGGACATATTTCTGTGTGAATTAAAAGAAGACAAAGACGGGGTACCTGGCCAGCTCAGTCGGTACAGCATGTGACTCTTGATCTCGGGGTCATGAGTTCAAGCCCCTTGTCGGGCGTGGAGCCTATTTTTTTTAAAAAAGAAGACAAAGACATATATTCATTTCCCAGAAATTCTAAGTTGAGATGAAAAAACTTATCTGTCTCGGCTGAGCAGTTTTTTCTCTCTCCTCCTTCCACCACCCTTTAAAATTTTTTTTTTAACACTATCATATGAGTCAGAATGGGTGTATCACTTTTAATTATTGTTGATTACCATTCATGTTGGAACAGCTACCTTGTAACGCCATCTCCTATCAGGAAATAAATGCCGACTTAGTGACCTGCGTGAGATAGCTGGTGACCCATCCCACTGGGGAGATGGCAGGCAGCCGTCTGGCGCTTGTTGAATTAAGAAGTGTGACTACAGTAATTAGCAGTGAGTTTCCAGTCCAGGATAGAGTGGATTCGGGGCAGAGCACAGTTGTCTTACAGGTTGACCTCCATGCAGGAGAAACGAGGGATTTGGGATTGGGGCCTGGTGGGGTGGGGAAGGGGTCACGAGAAAGAAGGTCAGTAGCAAAAACCAATTTGACATCCCCCAGCTCGTAATAGGATTTACCCTAGGCTTGCAGACCTTGGAGGTGTCGCCTGTGCAAAAGCTTGTTGATAGTTCTGCAGCCCTGGAGTGTGTACTTGGGACCAGAGGAGTTAAGTCTTGACTGCTCTGCCTCTAGTATGTGCTTAATGGAACACAAACAAAAAGGAAGAGAGGCAGTGTTAAAATAGAACCAGGGCACAGATTGAAATGATACGTGATTACTAGCAGTTGTACAATTTATGGGAAAAATGTGCACACAGGTCTTTTAGGAAGTGTAAATAAAACGGATGGATTTACAGAGGGGGGAAGTATGCTTTACACACCCAGCTCCTATATCAACAAATGTTGCCCTCAAGGTAAAATTTTTAAAAAAGTTCTCAGCTTGTATTAGTCACACCCATTTATTTTTGGCATAATTTGTGCACTATTGGGAAGTTGGCAAGAGCAGGAATGTTAGGGCCAACATTTGGTCTTGCTTCAGGAGTTTCTATGAATATGAATGCCTGAAGTTTACATAGGCTTATGCCATCTCCATAGCAACGCATGTTTGTTGTGAAAATCTAGCCTTTTAAAGTCAAGAATCTGTATGTTAACCTCATATTCAACACTCTGTCTAATTCTGGTATTTCAAAAACAGTTTTAGGACTGTTGCATGTTCAATATTGGATCAGATTGGATTGGAGGTGAGTTAATAGGTGTCCTTGGAAACACACACACACACACACACACACACCTGCTCGAACACAGTCACACTCACTGTGAGGGGAGGCCCTTGCTCAGGACAGTTAACCTGAGCATGGCCCCACATGGAGCCAGGTGAGAAGAGCTTCAGCTCCTGGGGCAGCCCCAGGGGATCTGAGAGTTCAGTTTGAAGCACCAAAAGAGAAATGGTTAGGAGATTGTGGTTTTTTTCCCCCTGGGTGTTTAGAACTTGGAGGAGCCGTTGGGTGTGCCCATCAGGCTGGCTCTGGTCCTTTGGAGCCTGGAGAGTAGAATGGGAGCTGCGTGGGTGCTGGCACAACCCCCAAATCTGCATGTCAGCCTGAGGCGCGGGGACTCACCTCCGCAGCCCCGGCTCTGCTGGGTCTTTGTGCGGCTGCCCACAGTGCTTTCCCCTAATGGGATTCCTGGTGGCATTCCAGTCAGATACTGGTCATGGTTGGGAACGTAGGTATATCTACTGGTTCCCTCAGTGTGAAGAGCTGGCTTTTGGCAAACTTACGGTGTCCCTTACATCCCCAGCCTCTGGGTTCTGATGTCTTGCTTCTTTTTGGTCAGGCCCTTTCCTATTCTCAGTGCTCCCCAAGGCTCCTCAAGCTCTCCCCACCCCAGACTGGCTTCGGAACACGATAAGGCCTGCTCTTCTTTCTGCTGTGTGAGAGGGGGACGCTTTGGGAAAGAGCAGCGGGTTTGGAACGAGGACTGGGTTCCACATCATAATCTGGACCCGCTTCTTAATAGAGGCGCATCCGCAAACCGTTGGTGGCAACTCTTAAGTCCTCCATTTTGCTGTAAAGAAGAGGAAAATACGTCCCACTGTAATGGAATAATGGATGTGATAGAGCTCTGAAAAATTCTCAACTCTTACTCGACTGCAGGTCTGTTACTGCCAATTTAGCAAGGGATGGCAAATAGTTTTCCGCTTGCGTCCCAACTTTGCTTGATGGGTGGTAGCTGCTTGAGGTGCCGCGCTGAGGACTAGGAGATGCTCTCCCAGGGGCATTGACCGTGCTCAGATTGATCAGTGGGGTCAGCCACTGGCGCAGGGAGGCGGGACGGGCGCCCTCCGTGTCAGCTGTTGGCCTTCCCGGGTCCATTCCTTCTCAAGAGGGATCGACAAGGGGATAAGGGGATAAAGCTTCATGGCAAAATGTCAGATATTGGTGCATTTGAGGAGTTTAGACTTCCTGATGCCCAGAATCAAGCATGTGTATAGTTCTGAGTCGGTCTGTGGCAGAGAATTCTCGTGTTCTTTCCCTAGGCCATCCCCCTCGTTGCCTAGTTAGGGAGCTACTAGTATTTGAGGCTAGCATCGCATCTTCCCTCGCTGTTGCTCATATTGTCTCTTTCATACATTTTGATGTTTGAGAAGTTTCAATTTAGCACCTGGCTCTTTGTCATCCCGTCTTGACCTCTAATGGTTTATTTTTACTGAGGTATAATTGACATATAACATTATATTAGTTTCAGGTGCGCAACACAATGATTGACACTTAGATATATTGCAAAGTGATCACCACAGTAAGTCTGATTAACATCCGTTACTATACTGAGTTACAAAATCTTTTTTCTTGTGATAAGAACTTTTAAGATCTACTTTCTTACCAATTTTTAAATATGCAACACAGTATGATTAACTGTAGTCACTGTGCTGTACATTTCATGTGATTGCAAGTGTGTAAAGTCAAATGAACTGATCGTCTTTAACTTATGTACATATTTATCTGTGAAACTGTAAAATGTTTGAGGGAGGGGATTGTGTCCCACATTTTCCCTCCTCTTGATTCCTGGTCTAGTATAGGATACATCATAATTAGCTTAGCAAATTCTGAATTGATCATTACATTTTTTTCCCTGATTATACCTATAATACTAATTTTGGAAAATTTGAAAAGTAAAAGCATGAAGAATCAAGTAAAGATAGATCATAACATTGTAACTAGAGGTGTCTACCACTACTATTCTATGTGTTTCCCGATAGACTTTTCTCTATGCGCATATTTAGATAATACATTTTAACACAGTGGAGAGTATATTCTCTACATAATTATGGAATCTGGTGTTTCCTATTCTACTACATTACGATTACTTCTCTGAATCTTTAAATGAGTCTTGACAAATGTTACAATGCTTGAATTTTAATTTTTAAAATTTAAACTATTTGTTAGTTTGTGGCTTAAATAGTAATACCCGTTCATTGTCCAAAGACCCTTGAAATATAAAAAAAGGGCAGCCCGGGTGGCTCAGCGGTTTAGCGCCGCCTTCAGCCCAGGGTGTAATCCTGGAGACCCGGGATCGAGTCCCACGTCGGGCTCCCTGCATGGAGCCTGCTTCTCCCTCTGCCTGTGTCTCTGCCTCTCTCTCTCTGTCTCTCAAGAATAAATAAATAAAATCTTAAAAAAAAAAGAAATATAAGAAAAGACAGTGAAAAGTGAACACCCCTTTTCTCTGCATCTGCCTCATCCTCTCACTTCCCGTAACCTTTCCAAACAACCTCTTAGGTCTCCTTCCAGACATTAATTTTACATTCATTGGCATATAAAGCATGTTTCATATTATTCATATAGTTTTTCAACATGATTTTTGGACTTATTATATCTTGGACATCTTTCATGTTACTGTGTTCAAATCCACCTCATTGTTTTAAACTGCTACAAGATATCCCATCTTATGGAAACCTCATTTTAGCCACACTCTTACTGATAGATATTGATATGTCTTCCAATTTTTTGCTATCACAAACAATGCTGTATTGAACATCAGTGCGCATATATTTCTATGCACAAGTGTGAGTGTTTATGTAGAATTAATTCCTGGAAATGGAAATTCTGGACTAAGCGGGAGGCTCACATTTAAAATGTTGAAGGATATAGGAAAATTGACCTTCAAAAAATGGTTGGTGATCCATTCACATCACACTAGTCAAACATAAGCCTTCAGGTTTCTCACTCCCTTATCAATAATGAAGTCTAAAACAAACATATAAGCAAACAAACAGGAAGTTCATTATTATTGAGGCTGTACATTTATCGGCCACTTGTATTTCTTTTTCTACAAAATTCACTTCTGAACTTTGTACATTTTTTGGCCCATTGCTGGTAAATTTCTTATTGATATGTTCTGTGTCTCTTCAGACAGTAAGGAAAGTAGCTGCTTGCCATAGGCAGTAGAAGAAATTGCATACATTTTTGCCTCTCACCTCAATTATGGTGTTTTTACTTAGAAATGTTTAAATGTTGTGTAATCATTTAAAATGTTTGTGTAATCAAATTTATTAATCTTTTCTTCAATTTAATCTTTTCTTCAATTATTTCATTTCATAGTAAGAAGTCTAAATTAAAAAAAAGTCTAAATTATTCCAGAATAATTTAGACGATTCACCTATCTTCCCTATTAGCAATTTTTAAAAGGTGTTTTTATTTTCATGCTAAAATCATGTTATTGTTATGTTAAAATAAACATTGTAATGTATGGGTCTAATTAAATTTTTTTTCAAACATTGAGCTAGTTGCTTTATACCATTTGTTGAATAATCTATCTTTACCCTTCTGATTTGGAATGTCTCCTTTATGTTGTACTTGAATTCTTATGTATACTTTGGCCTCTGAATTTCCTAGTCTGTTCCATTGGTCTGCCTAGTCCTGCTTTTGAGCCATATTGTTTTAATTACTGTAGTTTTTACAATGTATTTTTATAATGGAGAAGTCTAGAATATCTATACTACTCTTCCTTTGAAAACAAATTTCTTGGCTATTTTCATATAGACTATTTTTCCAGATGACTGTGAATGAAGTCATTTTGTCAAATACCTCCCGACAAAATGAGAAACAAAATTCTTTTTGCAGGTTTGATTGGGATGACATTAAATTTATAGAATAAAATGGAGAAAATCGACATCTTTACACTACTAACACTTCTAATGCAAGAGGACAGTTTTTGTTTCCTTTTATTTAAGTCTTATTTTGTGTTTTCAGAAGCAAACATCATTTTTAAAGACAACATAATACTTTGAGATTTACCAGAGTTTATGTGAGTATTCCCTTAGTGCTGAACTATCGGATCCTTTCACATCTCTTTCTAGATTCAGCACGCTGCAATGGACATCAGCGTGCTTTGCTTTTGGACCACATTTTGCTGATGTCCTTGGAATATATTTCCAGAAGCAAGATCAAAAGATCTAGGCATTTTAAAGGCTCTTAGTAGCTGTTGGAAGATTGCTTTTCAGGGAGACTCAAATAGTCTATCCTCCTACCAGAGGTACAAGAGTACCTGTCTAGCTAAACCCTCACCAGCATTTCAAATGTTAACATTAATGGAAAGTTTGCTATGTTAATGGGATGAGGCATGTGGTGGATGGAACACAGCGCTTGTGGCACCTCTGCCTGTCTCCAAACCAGTCTTTTTCGTTTTTAAAGATTTTATTTATTTGTTCATGAGAGACACACAGAGAGAGGCAGAGACACAGGCAGAGGGAGAAGCAGGCTCCCTGTGGGGAGCCCGATGTGGGACTCGATCCCAGGACCCCTGGATCATACCTTGAGCCAAAGGCAGATGCTCAACCACCAAGCCACCCAGGCATCCCCCAATCTTTTTTCTCCTTTGCTGCATGGTTTTCCCTCAGTATACTCACGAGGGAGTGTTCCCTCTTCACTAAGATTCACATTGAGCTGACTTTGGAGATACTTAACTTTAGCAAATTCTTAGGAAATTTCAACTGTCTAATGACATGTATAATAGTAGGTAAATTTTGAGAGGAATCTTTTCATTTTGCTATGATATGATTGTCTAATAGCAGTTAAGACAGACGAGAAAACTCCCACCCCCTGCAACACACACACACGCACACACACACACAATTGTAGCTGAGACCCTACAATTTGTGCTTAGTGATTTGGGGTTGAAGTGGCGAAAGGTAAGAGACAGTTTCCAAACTCCATGCCCCAAACAGGTCTTGGAAATAAAACGATTCCTCTTGCTTTTCACTAGAAAATGTCATTTGGATTCTGAACCCAGATGTGTTAATTTTATCAAGCAAATGCCAAATCTACTAAGAAAGGTTGAGATGGACACCCGGACAACCCTCCTCGTTAATGCTTCTTTGCTTTGGGGTTGTTATTCACTCCTGTGTACTTTGGCAGGTGTGGAGCGTGGGAATTAGATACTTAAAATGCTCTCCTTCCATCTAAAAACCCTTTTTGCTGCCACCACCTTGCTGTTGAACCCCCTCCGTCAGGATTTTTTGCTGGGGTGGGTCATGCTTTTACAGGGCGGTTTCTTTCAGGGCAAGTCTATTAGGCTTGCAGGATGTTTTAATTGAGGTGGTGTAATTGTAGGGTGCTACAAGGGCCCTGGCAAGGGATACTTTATAAATCAGATTATTATGCTTAGTCGTGTTAATGGGCATTTATATGCCCTAAATCCTTCCTACGGCAATGGGATAATAGCCCTTAAGGCCATAGTTACTATTTTGGGTTGGGCCCACTTGTAAAACTGGATCTTTTTATTGTGAAGCTGTTTTTAGTTAGAGGAGTACATAAAACCCTTTGAACGACAGAATTTCAATTTTGTGGTTGCCATCTTACATAGTTTAAGTGGTAAAATAACTATATATATATTAAGCTTAGAACAAAACAGTTAAAATTGTGACCCCGAAGCAGGACTTCTTAATAATGGAGAACTACAAAAAACTTAGTGGAACTTGGCCGATGGTACATCCTTTCCCCCTGATCGATAATAATTTTCAATGTTTGGGAGGCAGATTCTCTTTGTAATACTTGTTTGTTAGAGGTCGCAGTTCCCTGAGCAAGATTTGGATACCGTGGCAATGGCGTGGAGGACACAGGCTATGTGGGTGGTGTTGGCAGTGTGAGTGCACTGGTGGGCATGGACAAGATCTTGCAAACGATTTCCACCCCTAAACTTGAGGCAGACGGAATGCCTGCCCGGCCCAACAGGAAGTCCCCTGGCCACCCTGTTTGGTGGTTCCCAGCAAGCAAATTGGATGGATTGTGGGCAGCTGACCATGCTGGCTGGAATCATGGTGTGGCTGGAATGGGAGAAGACTAAATGGGTCATTTCCCATCAGATAGAGAGGATCCCATGCTGTAGTGAGATCCCCAACTGACTGGAAACACCCATGTCCACTTCAACCACTGATTCGTTTTCTTCTAATCCTTTTTTCCTTTATTTGCGTGGAGAGAGCTGTTCCTACCTGTGCCCTGTACATATGACTCATTTCTGAGGGAGGTGACTGGGAATATTAGATAAAGCTACTCTGGGGATGCAAACTTTGTCCCAGATACCTGAAGACTGAATAATCAGATGATGGGACAAATTGCTCATGGTCTTTCTTTCTTTCTCCCCTTCCCCCAGAATTGACTGATTAATCAAAAGAGAGTGTGAGCAGGAGGAGGGGCAGAGGGAGAGGGAGAAGCAATCCCAAGCAGACTCTGCACGGAGCCCGACACAGGGCTTCATCCCAGGACCCTGAGACCATGACCTGAGCTGAAATCAAGTGACTGAACAACCCAGGCACCTCTCTTATGGACTTCCTATATACTTAGCACAAGTACCTCTGGTGACTGTGGTCTCTTTTCTTTTCTCTTTTTTCCTTTGCCATCTGTTCTTCACCTACTACTAAATTTGTTAGTCTGAAGGATTGGCCATCAACGATAGTGATTTCCATGCCACCAGTCACGCTGCCTCAATCTCCCACTGCACTTTATAACCCCATGAGGGGAGCCTGAGTGGCCCAGTGGTTGAGTGTCTGCCTTCAGCTCAGGATGTGATCCTGGGATCCTGGGATCGAGTCCCACATGGGGCTCCCCATAGGGAGCCTGCTTCTCCCTCTGCATGTGTCTTTGCCCCTCTCTCTCTGTGTCTCTTATGAATAAATAAATCTTTACAAAAACCCCCACAACCAAGGAGGCCTGTTCCATCTGCCCCCAGTACTTCTCCTGTGTGTGACCCAGGCTCTTTGTCCTTTACCTTCGTACAGACGGCATCAGGCTTGCTTTCTTTGAAGCTTTCCCTCACCACTCCGGGTGCTGGCAGGCATTAGTTCTATCGGTCAGTTAGTGTTTATATCCCCCTGCAGGTATTGATAGAGCAAAGAGGCAGTATATATAGTGGTTTGGTGCCAGGAGTTGGGCAGACCTGGTCTGTGTCCTGGTTCTGTCCCTTGTTGAGTGTGTAACCCTGGATATGATAACTTATACCTCTAAGCCTCAGCCTCTCATGGAAGACTAGAACCTACTCCACTAGGCAGTCATGAAGGTTAAACAAAATTCAAAGCCATTAAAAACTCTTATTGTGATGGCAGTGAATGGCAAGCACTCAAGAAGTGTTAGCTCTTATCATTGTTGCTGTAATTATTACTTTGCCAGACACATCATGTTCCAGACATCATCATAAGGCTCTCAAGACCTTTCTTGTATCCACCAGAGCACCTAGACATGCACCTACAGGTAGTGATCTTCAGGGGAGGTTGGGGATGGCCCCAGCCTCATCTCTTCCCAGTTTGACCCTTGGATTCTTAGAACAAGATTTTTGACAGCACAGAGGCCCTGCTGAACTTTGGCAAGTAAAAGATAGCATATTCTTTAGAAAGCATATCAGGTGACTCTCCACTCATCGTAGCTTCCTGTGTTTGGGGGGAAGGGTTGGGAGGAAGTGACTGTGGCAGAATAGATGAAGGCTTGCAGAGGTGAGAAGAACATCTGGAAGTCAGTTTCCCCTTTGCCTATCCTATAACTTGCTGTTTTTGGAGGCCACATGGTTTAGGGGGAAGAGAGTGATATTGGAGTCAGAAGGCCAGGCTTTGGGGATCCTAGCTTTGTCACTTGCCAGTTACGTAAGTCTAGGAAATTCACAGTCTTTGGGGCCTCGGGCTCCACATCTGTAAAGCTGGGCTGTGGGGGAATCAGTGAGGTAGTTCCTGTGTAAGTGCTATGCGAGAAAGGATACACAGATTAGCTGTCATAATTAGACACATCCTATAGTAATAGCTTTGACTTCACTAGGATAGTGTTGTTTTTCTTTGCCCTTTGTCCTATTCTTCCCATCTCTTTATTTACCCTCTCTCCTCCCTCTTCTGTTACTGGGGCAGATCTGTAGTCTACAAGGAAATAGCAGAAGGAAGTACATGTTCAAGTTTCTGGCCAGGACCCCTGCACTGCTCTCACTTGAAATCACTTCCTTCATACCTTCCAGATTCCTGCTCAGAGTTCCTTCTCCTTTCATGTTCATGTGTATTTCTTGGGTGTTTGCTGTTGTCTCTCCACTGACCATGTATTTTTTCGGGGGGAAATGATTATAGTCTCTATTGCTTTGTACAAGGTAGGCATGCAGCAGGCAGTCAATAATTGTTTACTACTTGGCACTGCTTGCTAGGAAATGAATAAGAAGATTGTCCCTGTAACCTGTGGATCGGTAGCCCCTGGAAGGCATGCTTGAGTGGTGACACAAAGGGACACAGGCTCAGGCTTCTGACTTCTCTTTTATGTCAAAGAGTGGAGACCTGGGAGGTAGTCCCAGGATGGGGAGGTAGATGAAGTCTGGAGAAGACTCCACAACCAAAAGATTGTTTTTATTTTTGGAAATATCAATAGCAGAAACTATCCTATTACTATTTAATAATTAACAAGTATATAAGTTAGTAAAGACTAACCAGGAAAAAAAGATTCAATTACAAAATAGAATTTTTTTTCAACAGAAACAGTTACAGATACAGTTATAAAAAACAAGAGAAGTAAATTGTAAATAACTTTAACCTACTAAATTTGGAAATCCTATATGAAACAAGAACATTTAGAGAAGACTATTTAATGTCTGCGTTGGTAAAAGAGGACAAATAAAACTCTAATAAACAAATAAGTACCAAAAATTGAGATAGCACTCAAAATCACATATTTATCTCAGTATATTGATTCAGAAAAGCTTTTAATAAAGCTCAATACCTATTTATAATGAAAACTTAGGGATGCCTGGGTGTCTCAGTGGGTTGAGTGTCTGCCTTTGGCTCAGGTCATGATGCCGGGGTCCTGGGATCGAGTCTCTGCCTCTCTCTCTGTCTTTAATGATTAAATAAAATTAAAAAAAACCTTTAAGCATGAATTATACTTAGTGGAGAAAGATGCAGGCCATTTAAACTCAGGAATGAGACAAGGATCTCTAATATCACTGAGTAGTGTTAGCACACAACTGGACTTCCTAGCCACGACTGCAAATACAGAAAAAAAAAAAACAAAAGGTGTGAATTGGAAGGGAAGAAATGAAACTGTACTTATTCACAGATAACGTGATTGTTTAGAAAGCAGAAGCAAGAGATTTAACTATTAGAATTAAACAAGAGTGCCAGACTTAAGATTAGCTTATGAGTATCAATAGAATTTCTAAACAGCAGCAAAAACAGATTAGAAAATATACTTAAAAAAAGAATATTATTCATGGAAGCAGCCAAATCTATGAAACATTTGGGGATTGACAAAAAAAATAGACATTTCTCTACTGCAGAAATTTACTAAAAATTTTAAAAGCTGTAAAAGGAAGCTTGAATAGTAACAGTAATTTGTATGTATTTAAATTGTCTGACAGTATAAAATTATGTTTATTATTCCCAGATTAATTCATACAGTCAAGGCACTCCCAACAAAATTCCAGTAAGATTATTTTTTATGAGTTTGATAGATGTACTTAAAAAGTCATATGGAAAAAGAAAGGTTCATGAATAACTCACGAGTTTGAAAAAAGAGAATGAAAGGAGGGAACTTGCCTTGTCATATAGGAACACATTACTAGCCTTATGGGGACAAAAAAAATTAACAACAAAAAAACAAACCCAGTCAGATGGAGCATTGTAACAGAGTAGAGAACTCGGTGGCAGACCATGTATATGAAAGAATTTTAAGAAATGATAAAAATGACCTCATAAAATCAGATCCTATGGCAGATTCTGTTCCCAAAGACGATCGCAACATTCGCTGCCCTCCCATGTGAACTTTTTAGAGTGTAGCTTTGATACATTTCCCATTGAGAGGTAGGGTGTAGGGTTCCTTCTCCTTAATTCTGGGCAAGTTTCAACTACTGTGGAAGTAATGCTAAGTGATTTCTGAAGCTAGGTTATACAAAGTGGTACAGTCATTGCCTTTTTTTTTTTTTTGTCTCCTTGGAACTCAGCCATCAGAATGTGAGAAAGTACAAATGGCCTGTGACAAGCAAGGTGCAAGTAGAAAGGAGCTGTGACCCCAGCCCTCAGCCTTAGCGGAACTTCCAGTGGACAGCCTGCACGGACTTGCCGCCAGAAGGGAGCCTCAGGCAGGCCATCTCAGCTGATGCTCCGTGGCGCAAAGATGAACCATCTTTGCTGATCCCTACCTACAGTGCAGGCATGTGAGCAACATAGAGGTTTGTTCTTGTTTAAAGCCGCTACATTTTGGGGTGTCTTGTTGTTCAGAGTTTTTTTTAAACAGCCCTCTGGCTCAAACCACATGCAGATATAGACTCTACGTGTTACAGGTGACACGATGCAGCCTGTAGAACATTTTGTGGGAGAATATCTTTGTAACATAGGAGTAGGGCAGGTTTTATTAGGCGAAACCCCAACTGCACAAGTCACAGTTGAAAAATTGATGAATTTGATTAAAGAGAAATTAAGTAATTCTGTCCTGTTAGTAATTAGTTAGCACTTACCCAGTGAGGATAGAGTTAACAGACCGGTGATAGTTGGAGAAGAGAATGTTTGTAAAGTATCAGACACTAAGGGACTCATATTGAGAATTTACAAGGAGCTATTGTAAATCAACAAGAAAAAGAGAGCAATCTCTATAAAAAAAGTGGGCCAAAGGATAGACATGGGCAGTTTCCAAGGAAGCCCGTATGACTAAAAGCATGTGAAGAAAATGTTTGAAGTCACTAGTGATCAGAGAAACAAAAATAAAAATAATCCGATATTATGTTATACCCACCAGACTGGCAGACCCTGGAAAGCTGAGTGTATTAGTGTCCTATGGCTGCTATAACAAAATACCAAAAATTAGGTAGCTTACTTGACAGGAGTGTATTGTCTTGTAGTCCTGGAAGCTGGAAGTTCAACATCAAGGTGTTGGTAGGGTTGGTTCCTTTTGAGAGTGTGAAGAAGAATGTGTTCCATCCCCTTTTCCTGGCAGGGTTGGTTCCTTTTGAGAGTGTGAAGAAGAATGTGTTCCATCCCCTTTTCCTGGCTTCTGGTGATTTGCTGACCATCTCTGGGATTTCCTGGTTTGTAGATGGATTGCTCCAATCTCTGCCTTCTTCTCCACATGGTGTTCTCCTTGTCTTCATACTATCTTCCCTCTGGGTGTCTGCCTCTGTATCCAATGTTCCCTTTTTGTAAAGACTTCAGTCATATTGGATTAAGGCCCATCCTAATGATCGTTTTTAACTTAATTGCATCTGCAAGGATCCTATTTCCACATATGGCCACATTCTGAGCCATTCTAGAGGATAGAACTTCAGTGTATCATTTTGGGGGGACACATTTCCATCCATAACACTGAATCTTGCTCAGTGTTGGTAGGGATGCGAGCTGCAGAGACCCCCAGGCCTGGCTGGTGTGAGAGGGGCTGGTGCGGCTTCTCTGGAGAGGCCCCTGGCAGTACTTATACTCATGCCATGTGACTTACTTGCCTGCTCCTGGGCATATAAGCAGATTTGTAAAGAGTGGGAGCTTGTGAATGTTCACCACAGCACTGTTTGGGGTGGAGGAGTCAGAAGCATTCTAGTTGTCCATCCTGGCAGGCTGGATATGGACAATATAGTGGGTACAGACTATGCAACAGTCTGCAGCATTCAGAAGTGGATAGAGGCTTGCTTGTCAATATGGGTAGATACTAAAAACATGCTGGGTGAAAGAGGAAGAGATGAGATGATATCTAAACCACGAGAACATACTATTTCTGTGTATTAAGATATATATGCACACTATACAACAAAGAACACACACACACACACATATATATAAACACAATAGCATGGTTATCTGCTATAGGGAGGGGGATTGGGCTGGGGAATAGAGATGAAAAGGAATTACAAAAGCGTGAGGGGAGAGGGGTTGTGTAAGGATGCAGAGCAATGCTGTTTCAGGAACTCAGGTATCTGATCAACCCAACCTTCAGTCCTGAGACACACAAATCCCTCCCCACTAGATACTCCACTTGCACTAACTTTAATGCCTGCCTCGGGAGATGTTTCCTCATGTTACTGCGCTTATTCTGTTTGAAAATACTGTCCTCCTGTGGGGAGTCTTAGAATCTTAGGGTGGAGGAGACCTTCACTTCAATCGCACCTCCTCGCCCCACGCGGCTTGTTGAGGGGGATACAAGAGAAGCAAGTTGCACTTCCTGCCGTTTGGCCAGTTCATCTAGATGCTCAAAAAGCAATTAGATAACCACACAAGATGCTACCTAATGAAGTGTTAAACCACATGGGGGCCAGCCTGTGACCAGCGAAGGCAGCGGTGCTGGGGAAGAACAGGATGTCTGTTCAAGATAAAAATAGATACATGGAATTTTATTGACTTCAGAAGAATTTGCATGGAGTCGAGTCACTACAGCAGGACTTCCCAGGCCCCCGAGCCTGCTGCCTGTTGCCAGGAGCTGTGGATTTCCAGCTGGGAGGAGGCTGGGAGGCTGCCCTGAGCTGCTTGTGGTGAAGTCCAGCAGGAGGGAAGTGCTTGGGATTTACCACCCAGCTTCAACCAGGGTCGTTTTGCACACAGGACTCTAGATTAGATTTTGTCTGAAGACAAACTTGTGTGTTACAGAGTCTGAAAACCAGAGGCCTAGAGGATGAAGTCCCAGTGCCTTAGCGGGCTGACTAGGCCCTCCCTTCCTCCCTGATCTGCCTCTCATGGACCTCACGGGCCTTCTCTGATACTAGAAACTGCAATCTCCTTGCTCTCTTATACTTCTGTCTGCCAAGTGAATTCCTTGCCTCTTCAAGGTATAGCTCAAGGGTCCTTTTCTTTTGAACCCTTTACTTGCCCTAACCAGACCAGATCCCTTCCTCCTTTATTCAAGACTTCAGTACACATTATGCTGGGATTATCTTGCCGTTGGGCTATGAGAATCCCAAAGGTCAGGGGTGCACATCTCCATCCTTGTGGCTTCAGCATCCAGAATGGCACCTTGCACATAAGGGACGAGTGAACATTTGCTGAGGGAATGTGTGATTGTTATATGTGTGTCTTTTTCAGAGTTCATATATTTGCTTATGTAAAAAAAAATATGGTATTTAAAACAGGGCTCTCTCTCTCTCTCTGTCTGTCTAGCCCAGGATCAGCAAACTATGTACATAGGACAACATCCAGCCTGTGGTCTGTTTTAGTCCATAAACTACAAATGTTTTTTTACATTTTGAAGGACTTAATCCTAAAAAGATTATGTGACAGAGAGACTGTATGTGACTTGCAAAGCCTGAAGTATTCACTGTCTGACCCTTTACAGAAAACATTTGCCAACCCTTAGGACTCTTAACAGAAGACGTGTAAAAGTCATGGGACTCTATAGGCTGTGAGGAGCCAGTTTGTCCTGGTTAACACTTAGTAGTTGCACTTAGCTAGCATAATAGCTCTTAAGTGCTAGGCACCCTTCTACGCAGTGTATGTATGTTAACTCAGAATTCTCCTCTAGACCCTGTGAGGTAGGGACTCCTATCAGCCCCATTTTACAGATGACTAAACTGAGGCACAGCAAGTGTGACTTGGCCAAGATCCCGCAGTAGCTTTTCTTCAGATGCATCTAAGAACTGGTAGAGTATGGTGGTGGAGAATGATGGGTTCTTGTGCCACCTTGCCTGCCTTGACTCCTGGCTTCATGACTTCAACAAGCCTCTCTATGTATAAGGTGCTCAGCTTACTGCCTGGGGTAGCGTGGGAACGAGTCGATGTTCTATATTAGCTTTATTATCGTGGTGCCACAGGAACCACATTGACAACGACCTTCATGTTACTGCAGTGAAATAGAGAATATCATCCCCTGGAATTGGAGAAAAGTGGTATGACCAAGAGAAGAATTAAGCTTCCCAGGGTGCTGTGACTGTTGGGGCAGTCATAGGTAGCAAGTGTGGCACAAACATAAGGGTTGTGTGGCTTGAATGAGGGGCACTATGTAGGATCTGTGCCTGTGTGTACCCACACGCATGTGTACATGTACAAGGGGAGCAAGGGAGATGGTGGGAGAGAGGACCAGGTGTGTGTTTGCAGCCTTTAACATAACTAAGACTCTAGAGACAGAATGAGATGTGTAAGGAGGGTTGATTGGGAAGATTTCTGGGTGAAGCAGCACCGGCACCAAACTTTCATAAGAAAACGCAATGATGATGATATTGTTTTTCAGGGCTTCTGAAATCTTCTTTGTGTTTCCTTCAAATATATCTTTATGTTGAGAGTGGGCCACATGGGGGCCAGGGTGTCTCTGGGTTATGTTATATATTGAGTGAATGTGGTAATGCTACTGGCTGCTCCACCCGTGATTTATGGGTATAAAGTGCTTTTTAGCTCAGGACATTGGCAGTGATGTCTGAAAACCATCATAGAAACAGACTGGTTGAGAGCAAACATTAAGAATGACCTGTAGAGCTGCTGCTAGATGTCAAAGGTGCTGGGACCATTTTTAAACTTCCAAGAAGAGTCATAGGCATGAGATGGTGGAGCCAGCTTGTACCACCTTGCAAGAGCCAATGGTGCAGATACTCTCTGCTCTGCCCATTAGCAACATCACACTGGTAGCTGGAAACTGGCCACCACGGAGGCGTTTATATCACAGAAATTAGCAAATGCTACAAGTCAGAGGCTTTCTTACTCACTGGAAGCTGGTTGTTAAATATATCTACCAGCGCACCACTGTAGGCATCAGGCCTATCTTTCTTCTCAGTTCCAAAATTGATTTTATTACCTGAGAATATAAGGATCATGGGTAACAAGGCCAGCAACCTAAGGGGAGCAGACCATTTCCATGGTGACATTTTATTTTTAAGAGGTAGGCTGAAAAGTAGTTCTTGATTTGAGTGGCTTTTTGAATGTTTCAATGCAAATTTACCTAATTTTGACATCAGATATTTTAGTAAAACACAGTGTATGCAAAATGATTGGGTTTTATTTATTTATTTATTTATTTTTATTTTTATTTTTTAATGATTGGGTTTTAAATGGTGCCTGTGTGTATGTGTGTGTGTGAGAATGTGTGACATGAAAGACTTAGGCAAGAGGGAGCTGGTATGTGGTGGAATAGTTATATGAAAAAGGAATATGTTTTGGTCAGTTATTTCCCTATATTTCATTGAGGTTTGTGTATTTATTTATCTATTTTAGTGGGCAGGGTGAGTGGTCTTTTTTGTTGTGCATTGACTGATTATCTTTCCACTAAGCTATTACAGGGAGAAAAGCAAATTTTTTAAAGAGTATTTAATGCAAGTCATACACTAGGAGTATGAAAGATTCCTGAGTTGTTGTCCATGCCAGGTTGAATAGTATGTCAAGACTTTGGCTTTCAACAATAGCTAATTTTCAGTACCGAGATTATCCTGTAAAATTGGAATAATTTTGGAAAGGAGTCAGGGTCTCTCAGTTGTAGAAGTTCACCATTATCAGTGGTTAGCTCTAATTAACACAAGAATGTGATTCAGATGACATCCACGGGGTATGTAAGTGCCTTTGTTGTGTGACTTACTGTTTGTGGAAGAACCAACTCTTGTGGAAAACGTAGACTTTGCAGTCATTGGAATATAATTATGTGTGTGTTGTTTGTTTTTACAGAACAGATGCAAGACAAAGAACATAGTATGAGATATTGGAATGCAATTTCAAAACATATGTTTCCAAAATTATGGAAACGTTCTGGATGATAAATAAATCCTTTCAGCCTCAGAGGGTACAGGCTTGTAAGTCTGAGGGAGAGCCGGGTGTTGGATGGGGAGGAACGTGGTTTAAGTAACAGGCTGAATAGTAAGCACATCAAAGCCATTAAAGCATAAACCCCCAGATTTAAAAATGTGAGAGGCAAAAGATTATGTACTGTGGTCTGGCGGCTTTATAGAGCCCGTTTCAAATGAGGGATAGAACAAAAGAATGTGTGATTGAAGCTCTTGAAGAGATTTATTTGAGGAGAGAGGCAAACATTTTGCTCTGATACCAATTAACCGGGAAGAAGCACCACGTCATAAATGCCAATATTAAAAATGTAAATCCCACACCCGAGGGTGTATTGAAGACAGGTCACAATGCTTTGAAGATGGAATGCATAAAGAGATAACAGGAAGAGAGCTTTCCAACTGCCCAGCCTACCTGCTTAGTTCTGTGTCCTGTTTGCTGGTGAGATTTTAAACGGGAAAGTAGGCTCTTCGTAGTCCTGCCACTTGACCTATTATTATGCGAGATTTCGATTCCACCCAAAGGAATTTATTATGAGGACGCCGGAAGACTCTCTTTATCAGACTGTTTCATCTGTAACAGCCTGGAGATGCTCTGGAGTTTTTCTATATTATTTTGGATAGCATAGTTCGTATAATGGACATGTAAAGGTATTTATGAAACATGGAGTGAAAACCATCAGGTACTATGTATGGCACTTTTATACCTTCTAAAGTATATTCACATCCGTTAACTTGGTTGTTCCTCACCATAATTCTGTGCAAGAGGAAAGGCATATGTAGTTTTAGTCTTTAGAGCTCGGGAGGAATGTAGGATCATTCAGCCCATCCCTTTCATTGTGGAAAAGAGGGCCAGGGAAGTTGAGAGATATTTCTATCCATTAGCCTACTAGGGAAACTAAGCAAGGAGAGATCTGAGCTTCTCAGCCACCAATAGCATTGTGTGTGTTGAATCTTCCATTTTTCTCATTGATAATAATGCACCCCAGTCTTCTGGGAAAGGAAATCCACTAAAGAGTCAAATAAAAAGTGTTGTCTGGAATAGAGATGTCTGTTGCTACAAAAATATTCAACTCATCGTTGCTGAACTAAGATAATAAATCTCTTTACCTTTTGTATTTTGGTGCATTGAAACATTATCTTTTATGATCATAGGTGTTGCTTCATTATTTAAAGCATACTTGTTATTGCAGGAAAGACAAGCTCGCATTTGATTTATAATGGAACGATTGTGCTTTGAGTTAAATGAAAGTTCAAAGGAAAATGAATTCTAAATAAGAATAATTGAAGAGATTCAAGGTTCATTTGAGTTTATATTCATCAAGGCAATTGTCTCCAGAAATCCTCTTATTTAAAGCAACAGGACAGATCGTAACTTACAAACTTCGCCTTTATGACATCACTTTATTCTATATATCATAATCAGAAATGTTAAGCCTCAGCAGTAATTTATACAAAACGTATTGTTACAGAGTTATAAATGTCATTAAGTGGTAGACTTATGCCTCAGGGTCATGCAAGTTGAACCCTGGATTTAAGAAAATTACCCACAATGCAAGTGTTCTATAAAAATATTCTTAGTCCTTTCTTCTCCAGAGCAGTTTCATATTAAAAGTTCAGTTTCATTTTACACCTGTACTCTGCTCTGGGAAGTGCAACCTTTATTTCTCCTTCATGTTTTTAAAGTCACCTTCTTAATTCTGGTAGAACATAACTCAAACAACTGAAAATGTTAGGAATGGATTTACAGTCCCTCTGGCTACTCTCTATCTGGGATGGAAAGGAAAGTGAAGCTGGAGATAACTTTTCCTGCCATCAAGGGACACCTAGAGAGAAGAGGCGATGAATTGTAATGTGCCAACTAGTTTTGATTATTCAGGGACTTGTGATAGAATTTGTGGATGATTCAGGTCTCTGGTTTCCTATTTTGGCTAATTTCCCTGCTCAGTGGCACCTCTGGTGGTCAGGGACAACCATCCTCCTAGGTGGGTCCCCAGTGGAATAGTGGCGGGGGCATGGCCCCTTTTTGAGCACCTCGTCTGTGTCAGACACAGGGTACAATTTTCACAAAACCGCTCTTTCGTCAAATCATCACAATAAACCTATAAGGAAGTACTGTCAACCCATTGTATAGATGACAAAGGCTGAGAGTAATTCATTCACTTCTTAAATCTTTGAGTACGTTCTACGTTCTAGTTCCTGGGAAAAGATGGTGCATGAAGGAGACGTGGTCACTGTCTTCTCTGAGTTTAGAATACAGTAGGGAAAAGAGAAATTAGACAAATTGCTCAACATATAAATGGTAAAATTACAAATGGTGATATGTGTTATGGATAAAAGTTTTAAGGGATTGTGAGATTCACAAATAGGGACCTGACCTAATTTGTGGTCAAAGAGGGTGTCCCTTCTCTGAGCTGACAACTAAAGGAAGGAGTAGAAGTTGTCAAAGTTTGCACAGCTAGCCAGCTGCAGAGCTGGGATTCAAACTCGGGTTTGTCTGAGTCCAGATTCTGTTCATATCTCGTTCCCACATGCAGATGGAACTGTGCATTGCAATCAGTGCCCTGACTCTAGCCACCAGCCACACCAGCCCAGCTTCTGCCTCCTTGCACTCCCAGGTCTTTGGGAGCTGGTGATGGGGGATTGGGGTGTGTGTGGGGGGACCCTATAGCTTCTCAGCAAGTTGTACCAGCAACACGGAACAGCCCTCACTCCCTGCATTCTTTCCATTTTCTTTGTGGTTCTGTCTAGCGTGGACGTGGGCCCCAGTGGTAGGGGCCACCTTCTGCTGTTACTCGTAATGAGGAAGACAGCAATTCTGAACACCTGGGAGGGGCTTGATTAATGACCTACCCAAGCTGGAGTTCAGAAACCCTGCTTGGGGCCTCCCCAACTTCCCAGAGCCTGCTGCCTGGTCTGACTCCCTTTGCTTAACCCTGCCTCTCCTGAGCAAAAGCCATCTTGGGGATTAGCTACCTGCCTGAAGACTCCCTGACCTGCTGAAGAACTGCAGCAGGGAGTCCTGTTAGCAGCTGAGGGAGGGTGATTGGAGCCTGACCAGAACATTCCTCGCTCATGTTTCCACCCACTTCATGACTGCAGGGTAATTTGCCCCGTTGGACTCGGTGGTTGCCCCAGAGCCACACCTTCCAGCCAGGCACAGGGGTTGGAGCAGCTGAGGATGGTGAGAAGTCTGGGAAATGGAGCATTTTCCTGGGCTCTCTATTGATCCCCACCCCCCCCCCCCCCACTGATGATAGCAGGGGCAATGATTTGTCAAAGAAAGTGAGGTGTTGAGGGGTGCCTGGGTGGTTCAGTCAGTTAAGCATCGGACTCTTGGTTTTTGCTCAGGTTGTGATCTTGGGGTCCCCAGATGGAGCCCGGGGTCAGGCCCCTGGCTCAGCAGGGAGGGTGGGGAGTCTGCTGGAGAGTCCCTCTCCCTCTGCCCCTCCCCCCCATGCACACACTTGCATGAGCTCTCTTTCAAATAAATCTTTAAAAAGAAAAAAATGGAGGCATTGAGTGACTCTTCAAAGGCGCGCCTCCAAAAAATAAAAAGAGCAAATCCCAAAACTGTTAGACAAAACTCCTTTTTCCCTAAGCCTAAATTTCCAGCGAGGGTTTTTTTTTTTTTTCTTTCGAGTTAAGCACCATTGCCTTCTCACTTCAGTGCCTTTGTTAAAATGCAGACAGTCTGGGCAGAAGGAGAGATTTTAGTCCCAGTCACCTTAAGGTGAGTGAGTTTATCACCTCCCTTCTCGGTACCTGGTGAAAGGGCGGCTGGCGGGCAGTGGGTGTCTTGGGGAACAGCTGCTAGAGTTGGGGGACAGACCCGCAGGCCACTGTCAGGGCTCCCAGCTCTCCAGGCTCCTTTTGCAGAAAGCAACAAGACGTTACGACCACTAGGGGGCAGAAGTAGGCCGGCAGTTGGTCTCTGGACTCGTTACCAATTCTGAAAACCAAAGTTGGCAAATATGCATGATTACTGCTCTCTTTTTCTTAGGAATCTGAGTCTCTGAGATGATACGGATGTGTGGATGAGGCCACTGTAGTGCAGTGGAGCAACTGGGGGGAAAAAAAAGCCCTGTACAGGTAAGGCAGGTGCCCATTGGATTCTATCAATGGACTTTGATACTGTTTTCCTACTGTTTTTATTATGAAAATGTACTGAAAATTTCTCAGAGCTAAAGGTCACATGAGAACATTTGAAGCTACACTGGTTTGTCAAATGCATATTGGTGCTCTCGATTTCACAAAAGGATAAAAACATATATACAGATATATTTTTCTGATTATAGAGAACAAACTCTCTTGAGAAAGGGTGAAAAAAAAATCCTCCTCACAGTCAAACATATATTGTACTGTTACGGATGGCTCTGTTCTTACTGAATAAATCTTGCTTAGCAACTTACCTCCAGAGTAAATAATAAATCACCACCGAAAGCTCCAGGCATTTAGCTCTGTCTGGGCAGTAAAACTTTGCGATAGTCTTGACAGCATTTTGTAAAATCATAATTGCTTAGGGAAAGTGATTCTGGATGTCTTAAAATGTTCGGAATTAAAGAGTAGCTGTTCCTTTGAGGGAAATTATCCTAATGCTGTATGTGTGTTATCCTTTATATGAATCTAAGTTATAATCTACAGACCCTCATCACTTCTGTTAAGAATGTACTAGAATTTGACTAGGAACAGAGCCACATGCATCATATTCTGGTTTTATAGGAATCTCTGTGACAATTAAGGCAAAGATGCTTGTTATCTGGGCACAGTACACTATGTGCAGGCCTTATATATATATATATTATATGTATAATATATAATGTTATTTATATATTATATAATGTTAATTATATAACATATATATGTGTATATATATGGCTAACATTAACATTATATCTATATATGCACAATTTGTGTCTCTCTAATATTTATATGTTGAGACCTAATCTTAGTAACTTAGAATGTGACTGTGTATGGAGTTGGGTCTTTAAAGAGGTAAATGAGATCATATGGGTAGGTCCTAATCCAATATGACTGGTATCCTTATAAGAAGAGGACATGTGCACACAGATACACACACAGAGGGAAGGACCTATGAAGACATAGGGAGGAGATGGCCATCTACAAGCCAAGGAGAGAGGCCTTGGAAGAAACCAGTTCTGCTGATACCTGAGTCTCAGACTTCAAGCCTCCAAAACTATGAGGAAATAAATTTCTGTTTTTTTTTTTTAAGATTTTATTTATTGATTTGAGAGAGAGACACAGAGGACAAGCAGGGGGAAGGGCAGAGGGAGGGACAGAGGGAAGGACAGAGGGAGAGGGGAAGCAGACTCCACATTCATAGGGGAGCCCAGTGTGGGGCTCCATCCTGGGACTCCAAGATCATGACCTGAACCATGTCAGATGTGTAACTGACTGAGCCACCCAGGAGCCCTACAGATTTTTGTTTTTGAAGCGACCCAGTCTATGGCAGTTTGTTATGACAGTCCTAACAAACTGGTATTTTATACATGCAGACATACCTTATTTTATTGTGCTTCGCAGATACTGTATTTTTTGCAAAGTGAAGGTTTGTGGTGAACTCAGTGAACTCTGTGTCCAGCAAGTCTGTTGGTGCCATTTGCCCCACGGTGTGTCTCCATGTCACAGGTTCGTAATGCTCACCCTGTTTCAGACTTTTTCATTATTATTATATTTGATACGGTGATCTATAATGTTAAGTATTGTCATTGTTTTGGGGTAGCACAGATTGTACCCAAATAAGATAGTGATCTTAATAAGGGGGTGTATTCTTTTAAAGATTTTATTTATTCACGAGAGACACAGAGAGAGAGGCAGAGATGCAGGCAGAGGGAGAAGCAGGCTCCATGCAGGGAGCCCGATGTAGGACTCGATCCTGAACTGAAGGCAGACACTCAACCGCTGAGCCACCCATGTGTCCCAATAAAGGTGCGTATTCTGATAGCTCCACCAACCAGCCATTCCCTGTTCCCCCCACCCCCATATCCCCTTGCCATCTCCTTGGGTCTCTCTATTCCCTGAGACACAACAATTTTGAAAATAGGACAATTAGTAACCCTACAATGGCCTCTAAATGTTTGAGTGAAAAGAAGAGTCGCATGTCTCTCACTTTAAATCAAAAGCTAAAAATGATTAAGTTTAGTGGGGAAGGCCTGTCCAAAGCAGAAATAGGCCGAAAGCTAGGCCTCTGATGCCAGTTAGCCAAGTTATGAATGCAAAGGAAAAGTTCTTGAGGGAAATTAAAAGTGCCATTCTAGTGAACACACAAATGGTAGGAAAGTGAAACAGCCTTATTGTTGATGTGCAGAAAGTCTTAGTGGGCTGGATAGATGATCAAATCAGCCACAACATTCCCATAAACCAAAACCTAATCCAGAGCAAGGTCCTAACTCTTCAATTTTATGAAGGCTCAGAGAGGTGAGGAAGCTGCAGAAGTTTGAAACTAGCAGAATTGGTTCATGAGATAGAAGGAAAGAAGCTGTCTCCACACACGAAAGTGCAAGGTGAAGCAGCAAGTGCTGCTGTAGAAGCTGCAGCAAGTTATCCAGAAGGTCTAGCTAAGACCATTCATGGAGGTGGCCACACGAAACAACAGATTTTTTCAATGTAGACGAATAGGTTTTTATCAGAGGAAAATGCCATCCAGAAACTTCATAGCTAGAGAGGAGAAGTCAATGCCTGGCTTCAAAGCTTCAAGGGCAGGCTGACTCTCCTGTTAGGGGCTGATGCAGCTTCTGACTTTAAGCTGAAGCCAATGCCCATCTGCCATCCTGTAAGTCCTAGAGCCCCTAAGAATTATTCTAAATCTACTCTGCGTGTGCTCTAGGAATGGAACAGCAAGGCCTGGATGAAGGCACATCTGTTTGCACCGTGGTTTAGTGAATATCTTAAGCCCGCTGTTAAGACCTACACCTTGGGGGGCGGGGGGAAGATTCCTTTCAAAATGACAATGACGGTTTTAGAACATTACATAAACTGAACTGATAAAATGGCAGCAGGGTTTGAGAAGACGGACTCCAATTTTGAAAGAAGTTCAATTGCGGATAAGATGCTCTCAAAGGGCATCACATGCTACAGAGGAAGCATTTATGGAAGGAGGAGTCCACGGATGCAGCACATTTTATTGTCTTATTTTAAGAAATTGCCACAGCCACCTAAACCTTCAGCAACCACCACCCTCCCATATCAGCCAGCAGCCATCAATATTAAGGCAAGACCCTCCACCCGCAAGATTATGACTTGCTGAAAGCTCAGATGATGGCTAGCATTTTTAGTAATACAGTATTTTATTTTATTTTTAAAGATTTATTTATTGGGATCCCTGGGTGGCGCAGCGGTTTGGCGCCTGCCTTTGGCCCAGGGCGCGATCCTGGAGACCCGGGATCGAGTCCCACGTCGGGCTCCCGGTGCATGGAGCCTGCTTCTCCCTCTGCCTGTGTCTCTGCCTCTCTCTCTCTCTCTCTCTCTCTCTCTCTCTCTGTGTGTGACTATCATAAATAAATAAAAATTAAAAAAAACATTTATAAAGATTTATTTATTGAGACACAGAGGAGGGGAGGGGGAAGGATAGAGAGAGAAGGAGAGAGTCTCAAGCAGACTCTACTGAGCACAGAGCTTGATTTCACGACCCTGAGATCATGACGTGAGCTGAAATCAAGAGTAAGTGATCACCACTTGCCCTACCCAGACACCCCAGTAAAATGGTATTTTAAATTTGAAGTTATATACGTTGTGTTTTGTTAGACATAGTGTTATTGCACACTTGATGGGCTACAGTATAATGTAAACATATTTTATATGCACTTTTTTGGGAAACCAAAAAATTCATTTGATTTGCTTTATTTTGATATTTGCCTTATTGGGGTGGTCTGGAACCAAACCCGAAATATCTCCAAGGTATACCTGTATATTATGTGTGTGTGTGTGTGTGTGTGTGTATAAGTATGTTATATATGCAATTGTTTTCAAAAGTCAATGTGTTAAAATGATATCTCTACACATTTAAAAGGGAGCCCATGATTTGGATTGAACAGTTTTAATATCAGTAATTTTGAAGTAGAATTGTTTAAAATGAAATCTCATCTTTATAGAAACTCAGGCGATTGAGCTAATAACCTCTCCATAAGTTGCAGATGAGTGCTGCCAACTGTATTTTTGCCTGGGTTCAATATAACTCCTTGGCTGTTTCAGTTTCTTACTCTTGGGAATTAGGAAGGTACATTTAGGTGTTGTTCCTTCTATCTTTCCCCAAGTTGTCTTAGGACATTTAGACCTCAAGTCTTGCAGAATAAGCAAACTCTCTTTCTTTGTCTTATTTATTAATCTAGCACAACAACAGTGTGTTGTTCCCAGGGGGAAAGAAAAAAAATGCATCAAAAAACAACCAAATCCAAAACCAAACCCAGAGGAAGAGCTGGAGCTAAGTGGTTCAAAACATTTAGAATGTAAAATCGAGCTAGTGTTTCAATAGGAAAGCATGGCTGAGAGTTTTTAAATCTCATTTTGCTTATTTGCCTGTCTCCAGGTTTGCTGAAAGCTCATTGGATGGGAGTTTGGACCAGTGGTCAGGAAGCCTCAATCTAGCCTCCCCTAGGCATTTGCTTCCTTTTGGTACTAACATTCTGTATAGTAATTAAGGTTTTGAGACCAGTGAGCAAGTGCTGGACCTCAATTAGCTCTTGGCAAAACTGGCAAGTTAAACTTTCCTGTCCCAGCGCAGTATGGCCTGGTGTCTTCTTTCTAAGCCAGTGCTTGCTTGGTAAGATCCTCTCACATCACCTGTGGGCACCACAGGCTGGTTCTCGGGTGTTAATTTCTCTTCTGTCTCTCCCTCCAGCAAAACTGGTTCTCTAGAGAGCATTGGATACAAGTCATTTACAACTCAGTGCCAGCTTGATAGGTTACCTTACTCCATGGCAAGGGCATTTAAAATCACATTCTTGGGGCCCCTCGGTGTCCTGTTGGTTAAGCATCCGACTCAGGTCATGATCTCAGAGTCTTGAGATTGAGCTCCATGTCAGGCTCCATGCTCAGCGCGGCATCTGCTTGAGACACTCTCCCCTTCTTCCTCTGCCCCTCCCCCCATGCTCTCTTTCTCTCTCTTTCTTAAATAATCTTTAAAAAATCAAATCAAATCAAATCACATTCCTTATCAATTGTAGAACTTTCTTTTTCTAGGTGTAGGACACCTAGAGTAGGGTGGAGGCATTTTTGAGGGGCAAGAGCTTCCTCTTAGGCATCTGTCAGGAAGGTAGTTCATGTCTTTGCTGGTGGAGAAGGCTGGGTGTGGTCAGGATTAGGAGCTGGGGTCTGATCGACTTCTTTCATCTTCATCCTTTCATGGGGGGAGGGGGGCGTGTGCATATTCGGATGTGTATGTGCTCACTCTGAGCGACTCAGTGTTATACACCAGTTATTTGAGCCATGAAGTAGCCTGAGTCCCATGGGCAGCAGGACAGGACAGGGTGTGACCTTTGTTGCCTCTGTCTGATGCAATTTGGGCAACAGAGCATGGTACACATGAGGAGATCAATAAAAGATGTTTTTGGGTGGATGAATGAATGAATGAATGAGTCCTAGAAGCTCACAGGAAGAACCCACTTTGGGTTTTTCACTTTATAATCCTGTTGTCTATTCTAGTTAGGTGTGAGTATGGTGCCTTGGCCCCCTGCTCCAACACGCTGCTATGCTACACGCTGCACCTGCTATACCATGTAGTATGTTATCCTATGTAGTACATGCGGCATATACACATACATGCTTTCTATTATATAGAGAAGATATAAATCCAAAATCAAAACATTTAAAAGGTTGAGAAAAACCTAACTATAAATAGAAGCTGTAATGTTTCTTCCTATACCTTAATGGGTGTAAATGCATGCCTTTGGGGGAGGGGATTGAGCCCTGCTTTGGAAATCATTTGCTTAGTGCAGTAGTTTTATGTCTGACATTGATCAGAATCTATGCTATATCCACTAGATGAAGTAATACCAGAATTCAATTAAATAAATATTCACTGAGGGTCCGTCTTCTTAGTGGATGGATAGTCTGCTAAATGCTAAGGGGTTGATGACTCTGTGCTTTGGGTTATTCCAAGCAGGATTGATTTAAACTACTTGCTGTCATTTTCCCACAAATAATACTCATACTGGCTGGTTGCATGCCTAGATTTTTTAGTACAGAAAGTATCATGACAATTTCTGGGGAAGAGGCAAAAGAGATAGAGGATGTCTCTTGTTCCTTAGTTATGTTGTGTTGTTAGGATTAGCCACAACAGTAAAAAAATAAAACAAAACATAACACCAAGACCACCAAGAAGAAGCATACAGGAGCTTCAGATAGCTTGGTAATGTCTGTTTCTGAACTCAAAAGGAGGATGCGCAGGTTTCCTTTTATTATTATTATTTAATCTGTACATAAACGCTATAGATACACTTCTGAAGGATGGGTTATTTTGTAAAAGCAAAAGGAAATAAAAGAAGGCATTAAAAAAAAATCATAGGACCCTCTGAGATTGAGGCCAAACAGAACAAAGCAGGCAGTACACAGATCAGTAGGGCTATGGCAGTCTGGGAAAGATTACCAGTGACCGAGAAGAACAGTGGAAAGTGGGCAGGTGGAGAGGAGCAGCAAGGCCATTCTAGGTGAGCTGGACAGTGAGAGCTAAGCAAGCATGGTGGAGGGGCTGAGCCTGGAAGGTATGAATCTCAGCCCTGAAGGTTAGTAGGAGGACAGCTAATGGGCATTCATGTTGACTTCCTGGGGGGTGGGGGGCGTCCAGTGGTGGAGAGATGAAGTCAAACTGGTGGTAGCATGTTTTGAAATCCAGACAGAAAAGTTTCAAAATTATGTTGGTGATGCAGAAAAGCCATTGACCAAAGCAAATTAACTCTTGGGAAGGTTATTTTGAAGCTGTGGAGAAATGATACGTGTTGATGTTCTCTACTGATATCTCCTGATTCCATCCATTTCTCCATTTGGCCTCTTTACTGGTGTCTCTCTCTCTCTCTCTTTTGTAACCCTGGCTGGTCTGTGTCCTATGTTTTTTTGTTTGTTTGTTTTTTAAATATTTTTATTTATTCATAAGAGACACACAAAGAGAGGCAGAGACATAGGTAGAGGAAGAACCAGGCTCCCTGTGGGGAGCCTGATGTGGGACTTAATCCCAGGACCCCAGGATCACGACCTGAGCCGAAGGCAAACGCTCAACCACTGAGCCACCCAGATGCCCGATTTCCTACATTTTGTTTTGTTTTGTTTTTTAATGCCATCTGGTCATATCTCTTCCTAGTTCAAACATTTTTTAATGGTCCTCACTGTCTTTTCCATAAAGTCCAAATGCCACAACTGGACATACATGGGCCCCTGTGCCTTTCTCCTTGTCCTCTGCTCCACCCTTGCCTCGCATTTCCCACTCAAGCCGAACTAAAGCACTTGGGCCTGCCTGAACCCTCCACCCCCTCACGGTTGTACCTGGGCCATGAGACCCCTCCAACCTCCAACTTCCTGTTACCCTGGCTAACTTCTATTCATTCTCCAAGACCTGGCTCACCTGTTGGCATTCTCTCTGATTTTCCTGCTCAGAGTGTGGTCTGTGCACCAGCAGCATCCTCAGTATCTCCTGAGAGCCTGTGAGAAATGCTGACTTTCAGGTCCCACCACAGATCCACTGAGTCAGAAATTTGCATTTAACAGGAACTCCTGATTTGTGTGCACAGTGAAATTCAAGACACACTGCTCTAGGCAATCTGGTCTGCCCCTTACAGTGTGCCCAAGGGATGGTCAGGCCTCTGCGGACTCCTGGAAGCCTTCATAATGAGGCATTGTTATCTTCTGTTTACTTCTCTAGTTCCTTATTACGTTTTGAACTCTCTGAGAGCCATCACCACATCATATTCACTTTTGGTGACTCAATGACTGTTCTAGTGCCAGCACGTAGTAGGTGCTCAATAAATGCCTGTTTCATGAGTGAACAGTTAATGGCTTCATGTTGCGAATAAATGAGGGTTTGTTACTCGTGCACCATCGGTGACCAGCTTAAAGGGGATTCCATTTCAAATGCTTTGTTGGGATTTAGTCAGTCTCTTCTTTTCAAGCATCTATTTATTTTAAATAAGCTTCAAGGCCAGTCAGGCCCCTGGTACCTGCCAGAACCCAGAGCCAACACTTGCGATGCTGTCATTAAAGCCCAAGAGACTCTCCCATGAGAAGGATGCTTTAAAATGGCTGCCCCTTGGGGGAAACACCAACTGATCCTGAAAGGCAGTCTTTTCAATTAAATTACATTTTCCTTCTGATCACACATCTGCTTTGAAGACTTTTAAGTTGGGCTTAAAATGGGGATTAAGGGACTAAGTGGCATGGGGGATCACCTTTGACTTCTTACCTTTACTGGGAAGCTCTCATCAGTACTCCTGGTTCTGTGCAAAGAATGGAGAGGCCACCCTAGCCCCAGAACTGACTTTTTTCTCTTTTACCTGGAAGAGAGAGAGATGGGTGACCCTCAGGCCAGACCTTCAATGGCTAGAGACCCTCCCCATTCAGTGTTGGATTCCAAGGGACACATTTAGATCTGCCTTAGTTCTTTCATGGACCAATTATCAGAGTCTAGAGCATCCTGCCAAAGAGGGTGGGGGGGATTTGAAGGTCAAGGCCTAGCCTTTGAAGGCTTTCTTATTTTCTGCCACCGAACAGGAACAGGTTGATTCCTTTCTTTCTACCCTGACCCCCTGAATTTTCCTTTCTAGCGTATTTGGGCTCCTGAATTTTCCTTTCTAGCATATTTGGACTCAGGAAAGTATCTTCTGTTTGTGATGAAAATAATACCTAGTATTTGCAAAGTGCTTAACTCTTCAACACAATTCCAATCTTTGATCCCACTTGGTCCTTGTGGGAGAAAGAACAGTTTCATCAAGTAGGACTCAAGTGGAGAGAGAGAAAGAGACTAATCCTAGGGTAAGGTAGCCAGCTGAGGTTGGGTTCAAGGCTTCTGAATCTTAGTGTAGAGCTCTTTACAGCCTGCTTCCTGACTTTGTAAGATGGATTCCTGCATCTGGATACCGTATCAGGATTTAAATACATAGTCCCTCTTAATTCTCACTCCTTTGAGAGACAAGTGCTCCATATTCGTCCTTTGACAAACTAAGGAGGCAAAGTGAACATTCTCACCCGGGCAAACTTCTGCAAAACCCAGCTCATTTGTGATGCCTCAGATTCTGTTCCTTGATTTTCCCAGCAGCCATGGGCTCCTCCTTCTCTTGAACTTGTCTCTCCTCTATAGCATCCATCCTAAAGGATGGTAATCATTTGACCTATGAGTGGTTTGAATATATATATATGTATATATATATATATATTTGTATATATATATATTTATTTATTGACAGGATTCAACACTGGATGATAATACTCTTTCTCCTCCCTTTGTAACTTCAAGTTTTGTTTCTTTGGGATCCTCTGGAATAAAAGAAAGCATATTATACATCAGGGCACATTTGACAGATGTAAGTGATTATACTAATAGTGAGATTATTTCCCTACGTGTCTAATGTATTCAGGCTTCTTTCAAATGAAATGATTTTAAAACTCATCCCTAAAAATGAAATGAAGTCTTTAAGTGTCCCACACTTACCTCCTCCTTTTATTTGGATTTTATAAGCCTTTTTGTTTTTAATATGAGGGCAATATTAGGTTGCCTATAATTTACTTTAAAATACTTTGACCCAGATAGCTTATTTTTTTTTTTAAGATTCTATTTTTTTATTTGACTGAGAGTGCACAAGCTCACAAGCAGGGGGAGCAGCAGGCAGAGGGAGAGGAAGAAGCAGGTTCCCCAAGGAACAGGAAGCCTGATGTGGGGCTTGATCCCAGTTCCCTGGGATCATGACCTGAGCCAAAGGCAGACACTTAACCGACTAAGCCACCCAGGCACCCCTGATTTTATATATCTGTATCTTTAGCTACCTATTTATCTATCTACTTCTATGTGCATGTGCACATGCAAAAACACCCTTATGTTGGTATATATGATATGTGTAAGAAAACTTATTTTTGTCTATATCCTAGGAACAGTCTGTTACCCTAGGAGGAGGGAGCTTACACTTCTGGCGTAGGTAGTTAGTGCTTTGAAAGCTGCTAATCAGAAGCCTGCACAACAAAGGTAGACTTCAATTATCTTTTCTTTTTTTTCGGGATTTATTTATTTTAGAGAGAGAGAGAGAGAGAGAGAGAGAGAGAGTGCGCGCGCGCGCGCGCGCGCGCGCGCGCGCGCGCATGAGCAGGGGAGTGGGGGAGGGGCAGAGGGAAAGAGTCTCAGACTGCTGGCTAAGGCTGGAGCCTGATGTGGGGCTTGATCTCAGGACCCTGAGATCATGACCTGAGCTGAAATCAAGAGTCAGACAACCAACTAAGCCACCTAGGCTCTCCTACTTCAGCTCTCTTTCTATCTAATCAATCCTGGAGATTTTGTCACTTTTCACAGGTGAAAGTAGTGGTGTTCAAGATCAATGGATCGGCCAGAAATATTGCAGAGGCCCTCCACCCTTGCATAAATGGGGCATAAGAATTTAGTTCATAGTCTGTACTTTTCAAGATGGTGCCAGAGGTTTCATTCTGAAATGGTGCTGTGCCCAGCCTCATGAATTATAAGGTCTCATGAATCTAATTATAAAGTCAGCTGAAACCTGCTGCTAGATTATTGTCATGTTTGCTTTTGGTGAACTGAAAAGTTTCAGTGAAGACAGAAAGCTTCTTCAAGCTTACAGACTAGGTTTTGTGAGTGTTTGGGGGCCTGCTTGCTAAATGAATAATTGTATATGTGGCAGACTTTGGTCTGAGACTTTTTTTTTTTTTTTTTTTTTTTTTAGTTAGAGTCAGATGTTTATTTAAAAATCTCATCCACTAATGTCTGAGACTTAATTTCATTTTACTCACATGGCAAGGGAAGAGATCTATAGACTATACCCACCTCTAACTATTGGATGTTACCCATGTTGACTAGAAAGAACCTAATACTTGTGAACAACCAAATTTGCTCATGACAGAAGGTAATGGAATAACTGAGTACATCTCTTAGAGTGCTCTTTGCCCCATTAGATGACTTTATTTCCATTTTTATGATATTCATGTATCAGCTCTCTCAATTTTGCAAAGGAGACTAATAAAGTATCCTCTAAGCAAATAATAAGAACACATACCTTCTATGATGTCTTCACTTCATCTCATCACATCTAAGAGATTTAGTTTTAAAAATACAATGGGGCCATGGATGACACAGATGCCTGTGTGGCAAGTATTATCCTATCCAGAGAGGCAGGATTGCTGATAGTGTGCAGGAAGGCACAACAGTGGCAGTGCTGCTATCAATCCAGGGCCTCTGGAGAGAGACTCTTTAGTTTCTTCAGTACATTTGCCACTTGGGGCCTATTAGGATTGAGGAGAGAGATTGCTGCAGATTTTGTGGGAATCCATGGAAGCTCAACATGGTACAGTTGGTTGGGCATATCCTTTCTTGGCAGGATGGAGTTGTCTCTTGTTTCTAGGGTTGGATGATATAGCTTTTTTTTTTTTTAAGATTTTATTTATTTATTCAGGAGAGACACACACACAGTGAGAGAGAGAGAGAGAGAGAGAGGAGAGAGAGAGAGAGAGAGAGAGAGACAGGAAGAGGGAGAAGCAGGCTCCATGTAGGGAGCCTGATGTGGGACTTGATCCGGGGACTCCAGGATCACACCCTGGGCCGAAGGCACTAAACCACTGAGCCACCCAGGGATCCCCCAGCTTTTTTTTTTTTATACAGTACAATAATAACTTGGCAAAAAGAATCTGTTCACATCCTGGAATCAAATACACTAATTGTTAAATTATAATTTTTTTTGCATGGTGGAAATACTGATAGTATTTTTCATTTAATTTTTGTTGTTTTCCAAATAATTTTGGTGCCTTATCATATTGTTTTGAGGCACTCAGTATGGAGTCCTCCAGCTCTGAGTGAGTTGGGTGGGTTGTGCAAAGCTCTGATCTAGCCACAGTGTGAGAGTAACCCAAGCTGATCCCTTGGGCATTGATGGGCTTGTAATAGGAAGAAAAAGCCCAGAGTGGGAAGAAGGAGATTTAGTGGTGAGATGGAGGCTTACATCAATTTAATTTCAATAATAAAAGAGATGTGACCTTATTTTATATCCCAAGTTTCTGAAACAGATCTTGGTGGTTATGGGGACATTTTTCCATGTTATTGGATACTTCTCATAAATACATATATCTTAAAGTTCTACAGTCCAAACACAATCATGAAATTAAAGGTTGCATACCATGTCCTTGAATGGCTATGCCATTGTTGAATTAACTCTACCCCTACAACTGGAAATTCAGATTCTTTCCTTTTTTGTCATATGTTATGAATATGATTGTACGTAAAGTTTTTTGTTTCTGATAATAATAATACTGGTTAATATTTATGGAGCCTTTTGTATATGCTTGACCTTGTTAAGCATGTTACAAACATTCTTTCATTCAGTTCCTTTAACTACTCTGTGATTAGACACTATCATTATATCCATTTTACAGATAGAAAATTAGGTCTCACAGAAGCTAGCATATTGCCCAGTCACCCAGCTAAGAAATGGTAGAGCTAGGATTTGAATCCAGATACATCTGACTTACAAGTCTATATTTCTGGACACTACGTACTCCTTCATGGTTACCAGCTATACTTTCTCCTCTGTATTTGGGATTATTTCTTTGGCATTGGCTTATAGGGGCAGAATTACTGAGCCTAAGGTCACATGTTAATTTATAAGGCTCTTAAATCCTGTTGCTATCAGTATGTTTTATCTCATCTTCATGAACATTGGGCATTACTATTAAAATAATAATTAAAATTAGGCAAATTAGACATGCACAAATGGCATTTTATAGCTTTATTTGCATTTATTTGATTACTGAAAGGCATATGCAATTCTCTACATTTGCAAATTAGTTTTAATCCCTCTTTTCTGAATTTTTTGCTGTGCCCTTTGGTTTATTTATGTACTGGAAACTTAGTGTGTTTCTTAATGATTTGTATGAGCTATTTATATAATGAAGATTTTAACCCTCTGTTACACTGCAGCATTTTTTCCTGTTTGCTGTTTGTCTTCCAATTTCTCTACAGTCTCTAGATTTAAAATATTTTCCCCATCTTATTTTTTTTTTTTTTTTTTATTTATGATAGTCACACAGAATGAGAGAGAGAGGCAGAGACACAGGCAGAGGGAGAAGCAGGCTCCATGCACCAGGAGCCCGACGTGGGATTCGATCCCGGGTCTCCAGGATCGCGCCCTGGGCCAAAGGCAGGCGCCAAACCGCTGCGCCACCCAGGGATCCCTATTTTCCCCATCTTATTATTAAAATTTTATTTATTTATTTTAGAGAAAAACAGACATCATGACAGAGATAGCGAGAGAGAGCACATGCAGGGAGGAGAGGGAGAAGCAGGCTCCTCACTGAGCCGAGAGCCCGACATGGGGCTTGCTCCTAGGACCCTAGGATCAGTCCTGAGCCAAACAGAGATGCTTAACCGACTGAGCCACCCAGGTGCCCCCCCATCATTATTGCACAAAGATGAATTTATTTGTTTAGTGATGAATAGGACTTGGTCTGGTTCTTAAGCACATCACAGAAATCTTTATTAGCACTTATTTATTCTGTAAGCACCTATTTAGTACCTACTTTGTGTAAAGCATTATGTTAGGTACTGGGATAGCAGAGTGTGTGTGGTCTGCAGGAATGGGAAAGGGGCAGGAAAGGCTTTTCCTGCAAGAACTTTTCAAGAATTTTAAATCTAGTTGAGGAGTAGGGCTGGGAACACATGTAAAATAGTAAAATGACACAGGAAAAGATTCTGTAGTAATGACTGACAAGTTGTATAGTTAGCACCATAAATTTAGGTGAAGTAGGAACCCAAATACTACTCATGAAAGTTTTCTAAACTCATCTGATCTTTGGTTTCAGAGCTGAGTTCAAATATAGGTACTGACATTTCCTATGTATTTTTTGGATAAGTTACTTCTAACTCTCTTTTCTGAAAGCTAATTTCTGGGGTGCAAAGAAATGCCTCATCTTATATTTGAATCCAGTAAATATGCGCCAGGATACAAGACACTTTTAGATAGATGTGAATTTTGGAGAAAGATAAAACTTTATTGTGCCGTTCTGGGGTCCCCAAATCACAACAAGTATAAGTTTATATCCTCCGTAGAAGTTAGGTTTAGAATGTGGCACAGACTGCCTTAGTTACTTCACCTCAGTCATTCATGTACCTAATGTTTACTGCCACTAACCATGTGTCAGGCACTAGTGGCTCTGGGGACTTTTTCTACTCTCTTTAAGGGCTCAAAAATTCCCCCAAATCCAGGGTAAGAAGATTTTCTCTCCAAGCAATAGAGGACCTATATACCAAAACGGATTTTTTTTTAAAGGTTAATTGATATACGCAGTCTGATTGCTTATAAACTTCCAGTGAAATATCAGTGGATGGCACAATGGGAGGCTACAAGTAGCCCTTCGATGACCTTGTGTGTAGGGGTTGTGCTTGGAGACTGCTCTTGCAGCATGGCTCTAAAAGCTGTTGGTGAAGTCTGTACCCAAGATGATTGTGCCAACCCAGGGAGTACTAATGATCATTGCTCCAGGAGGTGATGACTGTGCTACACACTGCTCTCCACTTCCAATTTTTAGGCAAGCCAACTCAGCCTCAAGACCTGGGTCCATCAAGAGTGTGACCCCGGGGTTGGGGGCAGGTAGCCAGCTTTGTCACACTGCGGCCAGTCTCACATTGACACTAAATATTATTCATGTTTTTATTTTTTGCCATGTGTCAAACAATTTTCCATCTCAACAAATAGATTTCTATAAAATCAATCTTAATGGAAACATGGTGTCCTATTACCCAGAATTGCTATAATTTGGTCAACTGATCATTTATTGGATGTTTAGATCATTTAAATAGTTTGTCATTTAATTTTTCACAAAACTT
Organism: Nyctereutes procyonoides; assembly: GCF_905146905.1. Classification (NCBI taxonomy): domain Eukaryota; kingdom Metazoa; phylum Chordata; class Mammalia; order Carnivora; family Canidae; genus Nyctereutes; species Nyctereutes procyonoides. The sequence continues at coordinate 66,083,736 of NW_026575049.1, forward strand.
TTTTTTTCCTCAATTGCTTTCTAGTGAAGCAGTGCTAGTATAGACTCCCTCTACAGTGTAGGAGAATGCAATTTCTCTGTACTGCAATAAGAGATGCAGTAACTGCATCTGAAATTTTTTGCCAGTACAATAGATGGAAAAATTGAAAAATTGTTTGCCAGTATGATAGATGGAAAATGGGATTTCATTATTTAATTTGCATATCTTTGATCTTTAGGAAAAGTAGCACATTTTTACATTTATTGGCCATTTGCACTTCCCCTTTGTGAATTGCTTGTTCACTCTTTTTGGTATTGGCATGATCTTTTTTCTTATTGAGACATAAGATCTTTTTACATATGAAAATACACATTTCATTTCAAATGTTAAGATTATGGTTAACAAGAAAAGTGATCAACATGCAAAGAAAGTAGAAACATAACAGTGTTTTGGCTGGTCTCCATTCTTGTTCTCTAATTCATTGTCTATGCATAGGTTAGAGTGAGGGCTCTAAAATGTAAGTCTGATCATGTCATCTCCCTTTAATAGCCCCCACTTGCATTAGGTTACAGTCCAACTCCCAAAACGTACAGTAGGAGGCCTTTTATGAGCATCTTGCGTGCACTCCGGACTCACTTTTCCTAATCCCCTATGTCCAATTCTGTGAGCCATTCATGTGGAATTACTTCCAGCTCCCAGGACTGAAATCCTCTCTCTTTCTTCTGGGCCCTTGTACTACATCCTCTGCCTGGACCTCTCTTTCAATTCTTTTTTCTTTCTGATAACTACCATTCATCATTCAAGTCTGCCTTGGACACTACCTCCTTTAGATCAGTGATTCTCATCCAGGGATAGTTTTGTTCTCAGGAGGTGTTTGGCAATGTCTAGAGATATTTTTGGTCATCATGTTGGGGGAGGGACATGTTAATGACAGCTAGTGGGTGGAGGCCAGGGATGCTGCTAAATATTCTACAATGTGTGGAACATCCCTCCACAATGAAGAATTATCTGGCCTGAAACCTCAATAGTGTTGAGGTTGAGAAACCCTCCTCCAGATCTACTAGTCTACGAATCTCCCACCCACTCCCTGCCCACTCTAAGATAGGCTGGGTTTTCCTCCCTTGGCCTCCTAGGACACCACCCTGTGCTTATCACTTTCACAGACCTACTACACTATATTGTAATTGTCCTCTAGACTAGAAGCTTCTTGAAGGCAAGAAAGGTGTTATTACTCTAGGGCCCAGGGTTGAGAATATGGTGGGCAGAAGCAGTTTAGCACAGTGTGGACTGGGGAGACAGTGTGTCTGGATCTGAATGCCAAACACTGCCACTTACTAGTGGGTTCTTGGGGAAATCACTAACCTCTCCGTGCCTCAGTTTGCTCTTCCCTAAAATGAGGATATTAATAGTACCTACCCCATATTGCTATTAGGAGGAATATGTGGGTTAATATTTGTAGATTGCTTCAAGTAGTCAGCTCTGTATAGAAAGGAACAGGACCAGAATAAGCACTCAATAAACACTTGGTGACAGAATGACCAGTGCAGGCCTTACCACGGGTTTGGCTGTCTCTCCCTTTCTTGACTTTCTCCTGTTTCGTTCAACACACAGTGATTTCCCTCCCCCCCCCAAATTTAAAAAGTTTCTTTTCTTCGTAGTTCTTAATTTTCCTAGGCTCCCATCGTATCTTTCAGCATCTCTGTAGTTGTGGGCTGCTAATTTTCCAAAACATGTTCCTCTTTCCCATAAAGGGGCAAATGAGAGCAGGCCAAAACACAGCATCACACACACGCTCCATTGTGGAAACAGTTTTCTTTTCCATAAATTGCATATGTGGTTCCTCTTTTGCATGTAGGGTATACTAGAGAGAGACTTTTACAAATGAATCTACTTAAAAAAGAGAGGGATTTCCACAAGGTACACGGAACCGCTCTGCAGCAGCGTCTTGTACCGTTTCAAATCAGTGTCGGCTGTTACATATTTGGAGTTAATTTGACGTTGAAGTAAACAAATCAAAGTGTGTTTATGAAATAATTAGGCCCTATTCTCAATGCTGTGGCTAAGAAGTTTTGTCACAATCACTGATCAGTGGTTTTCTTTGTTTTGTTTTAGAAATTCCATAGCAACACACAAAAATAAAGCTGTTGTTATCACACTAGTGCTTATGTCATTCCAGTATCTTGCAGGCAAAGCGTCCAAGGGTGAAGTCAATCCATTTTTAGCTGAATCTTCTCAGCATGGTTCTCAGAATGTAACCTGGTTGGATCTTTGGAAGTTGCTAGGAAAAGGGAGCATCTGTTATAAGTTGTTAAAAATTGCTTTAAAATGCACCCTCCTGCTCATTCCTTGCTTGCATGTGCAACCATCCTTTGTGTTGTGGCTTTGTTCCCTTGGCACTGGGGAGAACTGGTTCAAGATCTCATAAAACGGGGATCCCTGGGTGGCGCAGTGGTTTGGCGCCTGCCTTTGGCCCAGGGCGCGATCCTGGAGACCCGGGATCAAATCCCACGTCGGGCTCCCGGTGCATGGAGCCTGCTTATGTCTCTGCCTCTCTCTCTCTCTCTCTCTCTCTCTCTGACTATCATAAAAAAAAAAAAACTTTAAGATCTCATAAAACGAACGCTTCCATCTGGATCAGCGACAGGAAACTTGACATGAGAATGCAAACTGAGGTGCATCATACTTTGTCACTTTTCTTAAGGACTCTTCCCCCGCCCCCCAAAGCAGCTCATTACGCTCTGTAAAGGAGTATATACGCTCACTCATGCCTTGGAAGCGTCTTTCGTGTAAGTAGCAGTTGACTACATGGAAGCTATGTCTAGAAGACGGGATCTGCAGGGGGCTGAAGACATACTAGAAGGGTAGAGGTGGAGACCCCCGTGCAGCAAATCTCCCGAGGTGGGTCCGGCCCCCTGGAGAGGTCTGAAGACTGATCTCTTTTTGCCAGACATCATCTCCCCAGTCACTTTCTCAGGGTCCCTCTGCAAAGACCTGCTTCTCCCCGATCAGCTTTGAAGGGAGGTGTGGATTGGTCCCCAGTGTCTGGCATTGATGTCAGTTCTCTCTACCCCCTGCCTAGGACTCCTTGCCCTTTGCACACGGCACACTGTTTCTCACCGGTGTCCCTGTGCGTGGAACCTCTCACTGCTCATTTGAGGGCCTTCGTGATAGCGGGCGCTGTGCAGCTGTCAAACTCTGGGGTCTGCTGCTAAGTGTTATTTTAATTTCTCTTCATCTAAATTCCTCGTAGAACAGCTTTTGAGACATGAGATTGTCTTATTAAGAGGTACTTATTGTAAAGTAGAGTGAGCTCCACCTTTGATGAAGACAGAAGAGGCCAAGTTTGATGGGTTGGATAGCATGAGACAAAGAGAGTAATTAATGACTTAATTGCCTCTTCACCCTTCCCTTTTTTAAGAAAAGAAAGTTTTTCTTCTTTTCTTTCAAAACTCGCCAGGCTGAAAATTGGAATTCCCAATGTGATTTTACAGTTTAGCAAAGAAAGAAAAAATAAAAAAAAGAAAAAATAAATCGGAACTCAATTTTTCTATTACGTTTTCCTGTAACATCTTCCTCACTTTCTAGAATCATCGTCTATTGATTTTACCTTTAGTGGCCTTGGAAGCTGCAGTGATCTGTTTGTGGAGAGTTCAGTACCTTGTATGGATTTCCTTGTGTTGGTTTAAACGCTGATAAGATACGTGGCAAATTAATGAAATAAAAATAGCTTTGTCAATAAACAGAAGAGAAGCCACTTTCAACATTTGTTCAGTACCCATTGCTTTTCAGGGCCCAGACAAAATTAGTGGGTAGGATTAAAGAATATATTCGTCTTTTATCCCATGTTTGAGTACTTGATCACAGAGGCATGGTTTAATCCAAACATCAATAGCACCTCGTCAATTCCATCAGAGACAGCTGTCAAAGTGGACTTTGGGTTTGTTAGAGCTTTGTGTTTTATCCTTTTTTAAGGTCATGGAGTATTTTCTTTGATTTTTGATGCTGAAATCTTTCTTAATCTTCTAAACTTGAGAAACATCTGTTAAGATTTAATGGGATGGCTTTTGTCTTAAAATTAGAGCCCATCTTGCAAAACTTTCCACCTCCTTTCCTTTCCCACCCCCCAATATGGAAAATGGGGAGCTGGGACAGAGGAAGTAAAGCGCGTGTCCCTCATGAGACAGAAGCTCTTCTGGTCAGTGTGGGAGAGAGCATGCTAGAATGACAGCACTCTGGATGCTGAATTCTGTGAAGCCAGTGTTCAATTTTATTTTGTTTCCTAGTGACATTAGCAATTTCCTTGTAGCACATCACTTAGCCCAGGATCTGAGTGGCAGATTTATGGACCCTAGTGAATAATGAGACAAAAATGATGTAAGGAAGAGAAACAGCTGGAAATAGGAATTTTAACCTTTTCCCGTAAGCCTCCTTGTTGCTGGATTGCATCGTGTCAACAAAATTTAGTGGTTAAAATAGCTAGAGGTACAGTAACAGCATCTAAAAATATATGCCTCCAAATATGTACAGACAGCTGTCATGTCTGTTGACAGAATATATTAGTCATTATCCTCATCAGTAGACACAAAATCATCGCAGTTTTCATAATGGAGGCGTTTTCGTATCACATAATTGCTAGTGATTTTGGAGGTCCTCTGATAGAGTCACCACCATTGTAATCACTGTATTTTCATTTACTTGCTTTTTATATTCTTAACCTGGGTGCTAACGCCTCAGCCAAAGCTCTTTGTAGGGAAGCATTTGAAGCTTTCTATTTATTGCTTCGGTCACATTTCCACCTATCTTTGACAAGGAAATATGGACTGGAGACTGCTGTTGTGAACAAAGAAGGTGGCCTAAGACCATCACCCAAGGATTTCTTGCTCCTCCGCAGAAGCAGGAAGGAACCCCCAGTAAGAGTGCACAGCAGGAGTCGGGGTTTAGAGAGTCAGAAAGAGCTCTCAGTGCCATAGTGAGGAGCTGGTTTGGGGAGCTTATTTAACTGTTTTGAGCCTCAGATTCTTCGTGGAAAATGGGGATGGTCATAATTACCTTAGAGCTTTGTTTGAACATCCATGAAAGCACCTAGAACATGCTTGCTCTGTAAACACTACTGAAGAATAACAGCTTTGTTTTTCGTCCCTGTTACCCTTGTGCTCTGCCTCCACTGAAATCTTAGCACTTTCTTTGCCCCACCTCGACACACGCACACGTTCCTGTTCCCTTTCCCATTTGGAAGCTTCCATAGAACTGGTACCACGTCTGCTTATGAAATGGGGGTAGAACAGAAGTCTCCGCTCTCTCTCTCCCTCCCCTAGTTCTGGTCATTCTGCAGTCTGGCCAGGGGAGCACTCTCGCTGTTCTAAACAAGATCAAGACCTTAACCAGTTAATCACTTACTGCATCAGGTATCGTGTGAAATGCTTACATGCATTATCACTTTTAATCCTCACAGTGACCCTATGAAGTAGATGCAGTTCTTATTCCCATTTTACAGAGCAGGAAACTAAGGCCCAGAGAAGTCGAGTCACTCACCTGGGATCTTGCAGCTGAGAGTGGAAGGGCCGAGCCTTGACTCAGGCAGCCTGTGTCCAGAGCCGTGGGCACCCGGGGCTCATAGAGCAAGTGGGCCTCAGAGTCGGGCAGGGGTCTGGAGGCCCATTAGCTGCATCCCTGTGGCCCTTTCTGATTTGTCAGACACTGTCTCCCAGAGCCTCCATCCTCAAGTCCCATTGCTGGGAAAGACTCTTGTAAGCCTGAGATGGAGAAAGGCCCGCCCTTCTAGAAGGGCGTGTTGCTGTGCACAATATGAGGGGTTCTGTCGAGGGTTGTTGTTTTTCTCCCTCTGCCTCTTCCTCCCACTTCTGACACGGTTTTCAATTAGCAGCTTGTAGAGGCCGGGCCTGTGGTCCTCATTTCATGCAATATGCGTAACTGAATTCCCCCCGGAGGGGATTGTGGGGCAAGGGGAGTAGTGAAATAAAGGCCCCTTGAATAAAGGGCAAGAATGTGCTGTGGGTACAGGCTGAAAGCAACACCTCGCCTCTTGTAAACTTACGCGGGGCCAGGGGTCGTTTGGGAAGTGACTGTCACAGAGATGAAAGGGGGCGGTGGGGCTGAGGGACGTGGGGCTGCTGGGCCGGCTGGCTCTTGGGCCTTTCCACCTCGCTTCTGGTTTCTGGTGGAACATACACAGAGGCGGGAGCAGGTCTTTGCTCAGGCATGTTAGTGCTGCTGAAGAAGAAAAGGCATTTCCTTTCTCTTCTGGGAGGTAAGTGAATCTCCCAGGTCCCCGGTGGCTTCTCCTGGGGGAAGGCCTTGTTCATCTTGAGGCCGAGACAGTTTGTGTAATGCCTGGGCCGAAACGGAGCTGGTGCCCTCCCTGCTTCCAGGGCAGGAAGGATACCGCTCCTTGTGGAGATGCTTCAGGCTGCTTTCTCTTTATCCCCACGTTCTGGGTACACTTCACATGGAAAGTCACATTATGTTTCTTTTCATCTGTCGGAAACAGGATCCTTGTTTTAATGAAGAAAAAAAAAATCAAGTTGCATGTGCTTCCAAACACACAAATGTTACACATTTGCCACCTCCGTCCGACACAAAGCTTATGAGCCCCCTGAAAATAAGGGTCCCTTGAACCGTTTGACAGGAGTGTGCACTAGTAAGTGCCGAAAGGTGCATCTCGTTTGAACTTATGTGGGGCCAGGGAGCGTCTCAAAAAGATGACAAATCAGCCCTAAATTCTGGTTTCTAAATAGAGGTAAAGAGGATATGTGAAAGAGGTCGCGAGCAGCCTCTAAGTCCCCCGCGTGGGGTTATGTCTTTTCCTTAGGCTCCATAGATACAGTTTGTTCTCAAAGAGGGCCGTGGGCCTGGACACCGTATTGGCGGTCCTGAGAGAGCTTGGTGTGTGGAGGGCCAGAGAAAAGAGGTTCTGCGCTTCTGGAGACAGAGACACAGATCCCTTCCTCTGGGTCTCAGGGGCCTCTGGGTAGCAGCCACAGGCATAGAGTAGGAAGTCAGGATCCCCACCCGGTTTGTGAGAGAAAAAAAGTAAGGAAAGTGAAAGGTTCCAGATGAATCATGGTGATTTTCAAATTCGAAGTCATCTCAGAAGTTTATGTTCTCATCAGAGCATAGAGTCATAGCTTCTGTATCCCGAGTTTCCCCGCGCCCCCCACCCCGTCCATCCCCCCCACCCCAACCCCACGGGCAAACACTCCTCTTTCCCAGCCAACTTCTTGTGGAGGACTGTTTGGAGTAACTAATTCCCCACAAGATAGGCCTGAATCATCCCTTGCGGGGTGTATAGTCACGTCGTGAGAACGTGTGGAAACAGGCCCCTGAAGACGCCAGACCCAGGGCCGCCCGCTGCCAGTGTTTTCCAGGTGAGCACGATTGAATTACAAGCGCAGGCCGGACCTCGGCCCTGGCGTAACCAGGCGAGAGTTGCATGTGCTGAGGACAGTGAGGGTGTGAGCGAAAACCTGCTTTCCAGTGAAGAGTGACTCCGAAAGTTGATGATGTTTTCCTAGACACAATCTCGGCTTTTAAAATCTGCAAATGAGGCCGTTGCGGTTCTGGGTGAGCGGGTTCTCCCCTCCTCTTGCATCTGACATGCCTGCCTCTGCCAACTGATTAGGCAGAAGCCAGGAAACTTGTTGCCTGGGGCAGGCGGATTCGATGGGGGCATTTATCAGGAGGTTTGGGTGTCCCCGACTAGTAAATACACTTGCTGTTGTGAACCTCATGCAGAAAAGGCAAAGTATCACATTTTCCTCTGAATTCTTGAGGAAATTGCTCTCATATACAACACCAACCTTTGGCTGCGTGACAGAGACAGAGTGTCGTTTGCATGCCATTACCAGGCTGTAAAGTCTGGTCAGGGCTGTCTTTTCCGAGTTTCCAATCTTTTGGGATCCTTGGAGGGTCACCCCGTGGGTCAGGTTTGTTTAGTCTGGTCCGTAATGGTGTAAAGTGGCCTTGACTGTCGAGTCTACCCAAATAATGCCCTATCTGTTTGATACTTCAACAGTCTCTCTAAGTTGTATATGTGTTTCACTTTCCAATATTCACAGCCGAATTGGATTTCATTGTTAATAGAAGGCAAATTGTTTCTAAAAACAACCTCATCTCACTTTGAAAATTAGCCAGAGTTCAGAGGGCCCGCATCTTAAGGGGCGACCTACATTTTCCCTGGGGAAACGGCACCACACTTCTGCGTCTTTGTATGCACAGTACCCACCTCTCTGCAGCTTTTCTAAGAGATTCATTTGAACATACTATTTTTCAGATGTTTTATTGGGTTATAATATACACAGAGAAGACAACCCACAACCTAGGAGCACAGTGGATTTTCATAAACGGAGCTACCCTGGCAACTGGCCCCCAGATGGAGAAGAAGCAAGGCATCATCAGCGCCCAGAGAGCCCCTCGCTCGAGGCCTCCACTTGAGCGTATACAATTTTAAGTTTCTCTTGCTTATAATTTACCCAAGGTTTTCTAAGTTGCAAATGTATTCCTCTTTTCCCCACTGAGTTGTCACATACAAATCAAGAGAGGGAAAGAGCTTGTCTGATCCTCTGGGTAATAATAAGCAGTGCCTTTCTGGAATTCTTGGATCTGGGCTTCTGGTAGTGTCCTATGGAGCCTGGGAGATTCGTCGATACCTTGTTAAAATGGGGCTCATTTTTATTTGTGTCCCTCCAGAAGCTCAAATCCTTCTCCTTTACATATTTCAAACGATAAAAACCCAGTTTCCCCAAAGTCATCCAAGTGGCATGGGTTTATCTAATTCATACCCTAGTTTGTGAAAACACCATGGAACCAACTTTATAAATGTTAAGCAGTTGTGGCCTTGGGGTACAGAGGAAAGTGGTGGAAGAATGATGCTCGGGGCAAACATTCTTGTCCCGAGGCTTCTAGGGGTAAATGGTCTCTCCTCCCCAACCTCTCTGTTTCCCAGTGAGTCTTGTTTGAAGGCCTATAGCTGGACTTCCCTTCCCCCCTTTAAAAATAGTTCAATTCCTTTCTTCCTAAGCTCCACAGCAACCAGTACCGCTTTCATTACAGCAACATAAATAAAAAGTGACATAAAATTATACAGCCCTGTGTAAAGTAGTTTAACGAAAATGTCTTTTATGGCAGCTTTTACGGTTTCACCAATTAGTTATTAGACTTTCTCCATTTTTAATTTGATGTCCTGTGTGCACGTTCTGAACGGTTCCTCCTCCCCCTTTCCTCTCCTGGCAGTAACAGGGCTGGGGGGCGGTTGAGCCCCCAGGTAACTGCCGTGCTCATTTTCTGAAGGCATTTCGCTGCAGCCTGTTGCTCGATTTGGGCAAAGCAAGTTTCTTCGGAGAGACGCAGACTTGAGCCTTTTTCAAGTGAGCAGAATTTCACCCCCTTATTAACACTCAGTGTCCCCTGCAGCCGGTGGGGCGGTCTCCTGCGGAGGGTGACTGTGGACACGCCTCGGGATGGGACTACCACAGCAGTTGGACCTTAAGCTGATAAATTCTGAGTTTTTCGTAACTTTCCAAACATTCCCAGGGAGTGAGAATAACAGAGATTTACTCCTGCCAAAATTTAATCATGCAGAAAAAAGCGAAATTTAGATCAGCGTATAGATTATTTTTTAATGTGATCACTCGACAGCGGAGGGCAAGGAAGCCAGAAGTTGAACACTTAGCGCAGCAGAGTCTAGACCACTGCAATTTGATTCATTTGGGGGAATTGTATTAGGTTTTAGGCTTTGGCTTGGGCTGGGCTGTTCTGTTTGGGAGTGTATGATGTCATCGTGTCAAGCGTGTCAGGCATTCTGGTATTTATGTTGGCCTCGGATCTAGCCCAGAGTACATGGCAGGCTCAATTTATTGCTACTTTAACTTTGTTTAGTCATGGAGAGGCTTTATTTATGTTGGTAAATTTCAAACAGTGGCCAACAGTGACCGCACAATGAAAAGGCCTGCAAGATTCATCATCGATAAATCACCTTGTTGCTGAGTTTCTTTAATTAAGAAAAAACTCCGTCTGTTGATCCCTGTGGTTGCTGGAAGGAAAGCAGGGTGGGGAGGGCTTTGATGAATCCATCTATCAGCCCGGCTCTGCAACGCAAGTCTCCAGTTTCTGATTGTAGCTGGGCAAAGACCTAAATAAAAATTTATCTTGTCAAAACCTATGGGCTAACTGAAAGCAAATAAAGAAGTTTTATGGCATCCACATAAAGTTAAATAAATAGGGAGAAAGTGCAGTGCGTCCTGTGGACATTTTTCAGTACAGTACATGGCCGTTCTTTGGGGAGAGCTCATTAACTTAAAAAAAAAATTACCTTTAATGGGCCACTCATTATCGTCATCATCAACTGCGTCACTTGTCTAAGTAACACTCCAGTGTTTAAAACCTGATTAAAACCAAACACTGGGGCTTGTGGCTTGGTGCAATTGGAACTAGCCAGTGCGTACTTTGAAAGGGTAAATTATGGACACTATAAGCAACATTGCCAGCATCAGAGGATCTGTTTTTTTGTTTTTGTTTTTAATTTTTTTTATTGATCCCTCTACAAGGTGAACAACCTTCCTGGTGATGACATACTCTGGGAGCAACGGGGCAGGGCTTTTCATGTCTGAACAAGGGACCCCATCTTTGGTTGAACTTACCTTTTGTGTGGGGGATTCCCTCTGCTGGGAAAAGTCCAGAAAAATATGTTGGAATTGGAAAGCTCTTTTCACCAAATGCCGTTTAAGCGGACTTGTCTCTGAGCTTGGGCTAGAGCTTGGTTAGAGTACATTTTATTTCTACTTAAAAAATGTCTTCGAATCAGACAAAAGACAGCAGCTGGTGATGGAGAAGGCCAATTTTGATACGAGGATGCACTTAAAATCATTTGCTTTTCCTTTTTAGGTTATGGAAAGGGTGCTCTCTTGATATCAAGCTTCGGGACCATTCACAGGAAAGTGCGATTTCTCAAGTGTCAAATCTGGAGGCATGATGCATCTGGCAATCAGCCCCTGCCTGTTTGATGGAGTTGTACAATAAATGTGGGCTTGGGGGAATAAGGAACATTTTGAGAACCATTCCTGTGGGATCCTGGTGCTGTAGACTACTTGGGACATGACATCTTTGTGTTGACAGACTAAAGCTGCTCTTGGATTTAGCTGAGAGTTTTGCAAGTCCTTGGCTCTCTTCCTGCCTCTTGTCAGTGTGCTGTGTCTTTATTCATGGGTCCAGGCTCCCTGTGATGAGGGTGGTGGTCATGGTGATGGTGTGTGAGAAGCAAGGCTGCTCTGCCCGGGTCTAGGTAGGAGAGGTAGGGACATGATACCTTCCCTCGCATCAGTAAGACAAAACTCAAATGTGGAGTAATTTTCGTATAGATCCCCATGTAGGCCATACAAATTGGTCATGGCTTAATCAGAACTTCCAGCCACTTCATAATGACTGTATCTCCTGCACTTTCTATCTTCTTCATTGACTCTAAGAGTTCAAGGCAATCTTGGAGTCACCTTAGTTTGCCCGGTGCATAACTGACAATTCACTTTTTCCCAACATGGAGGTCAGAGGTTAACAACAGGGCAACAAATATACGTTCAGCTCTCTCTAATAAGTCTAGCAAGTGCAGGGCAGTGTGGAGACCCCAAAGAATCCCTGTCATGGCCCTTGCCCTGAAGAAACTTCCAGTCTCCTTGAAAGAGGTAGGATTTATGTAAGCGTCAGATTGAAAGTGAGGACTCCTGGAGGGTGCAATCATAAAATATCATATTGTTCATTCATTCCGTGCCTGGGCTGTGGGGCTAGTTCTCTATCCCTAGGGTGAGATCTAGGGCAAGTTTTCTCACTTGCCCTAGATCTCACCCTGGTCACTCTACAAATCTTTTGTTTGCAGAATGTTCTTAATTTAGTATCACCACTGTGGTTTTTCAGCCCCGGGCTGCCCATCGGAATCTCCTGGGCAGCTCTTTAAAAATATCGATGTCCAAGCTGCTCCCCTGACCAATGAAATCAGTAACTCTGGAATGGGGCCCAGATATCAGGAATTTAGAAAACTCTCCAGGTGATCCCAGTGAACAGCCAGGATTGAGAACCCCTGAAATGAAGTGTGCAGTTCCAGAGAAATAATGAAAACTTCAAATTTTATTTAAAATGAAAGCTTCTCCTCTTCTGCTCCCCTGGCCTCCAGTCCTGAGTCGGGGAGGAAGGTGTGGGAAGCTTCTACTTCTCATCTTACACATCTTTTCCTCCCTGCCAACTCTCTCACCAAAGTTGCTGACTGCTCTGCGGTTGAGGTGCGGGGGGGTGGGGGGTGAAGAGGGGAGGGCTGGGCAGTGGGTCTGATGTGACTGGTGTTGATGCTATTTGACATGGCTCTCTCTGGCTATGGCAGAGGTTTAAAGCCGTCTCATTTTGGGGGTGGGCACGAGCATTTGTGTATTCTTGGGAGACTGCCTTCCAAGTCTGGGAATCTCTCCTCTGCAGTTCCCACGGGTTTCCGGCAATCTGATTCACAAAGAGAGATCCTGCTGATGTCCCAGTGTCTCCCCAGGAGCTCATCGTAGGCAGAGTCCCTGTAGGATGGCACCATGCTGACTCTCTCCACCATGGGAGCCATCCCCTCCCCTCTCTGCTTTCAGATCAGAAAGGGTGGCCACCCTTTACCCTTAGGCTTGTCCACGCAGTGTTCTGGCACCAGCCTCTGGTGCCCCACAGACTTCGCCAGACATCAGGCAAGTTCTAACTGGTCTCCCTGATGCTCTTCTGAGCTGGAGGTGAAGGGAACCACTACTTTCACAGAAAATACTAATTGTCCCCCAATATTTGTTCCACTTCTTTCACTAGTGCAAACATGGCTTCCCAAAACAAAGACTATGTTTCTCAGTTTCTTTTGCAGCTTAACATGGTCTGTATTCTGATCAGTGGTGTATTGAGTAGAAGTGCTGTGGGCAAGTTCCAGGAAATGCCTCGTAGAGAGAGGGTATGTCTTTCTCTTCACCTCCCTTTCCTGCCGGATGGGATACAACTGTCTGGGCTGGAAGAGCCATCTTGGTTCCAGAACTGGAAGCAGCATGGTGAGGAGATGGAGCAACAAGGGCAAAGGAGCCTGGGCCCTGATGAGCATGGAGCCAGCATGTATAGTTGGCCTACTGAAACCTTCCCATGAAACTAATCCTTAGTAGTTGATAATTCTGAAATGGAGCACTGAGCATGAGCTCAGGCAGGTAGTAGGCCACAGGGCACAGAAAGATGATGCCCCATTCCAGATGTGGTTAAGAGGATACTGAATAAGGAAGAACTTTACAGAGGGCAAAGCCAGGGACAAAGGGATTGGCAGAAAGGAGAATGACAGGCTGCCAGATGGTCTAACCAAGGAACTGACTTCACGATTAAGGAAGGGAGTCATTACTATCCCTGCCCAGTGGGTTATGACAATAGTTATGGGCCAGTAATTTCAGGACATTTCCCATTCTTCCCATTTCCAAATGGGATTCTTTATTGCTGTTATCTTTTTCTTTTCTTCCATTTTTATTTTGAGTGTTTAATAGAATAACATGACCATTAAGAGCTACATCCTGGGCCTGATGAAGAAGACTGAGCATTACTCATACAACCTGGATTTAAGCTGAATGCAGTTACTGCTTTGGTTGTTGGCTTCTTTTATGGAGGTAGAGGTGTGTTCCGAGGGAGATGCACACGGTTCTAGAAAGTTGGCAGGTAGTACAATTCTGGCTGGTGAGTTTCAGGGAGAAATCTAAGGGATGGGGGTGCTTCTGGAAAAGTTTTTGCTATTAAAAAGGGATACAAGGGGCCTGGGGGGCTCAGTGATTGAGCGTCTGCCTTTGGCTCAGGTCATGATCCCAGGGACCTGGGATCAAATCCTGCATCAGGCTCCCCACAGGGAGCCTGCTTCTCCCTCTGCCTATGTTTCTGTTTCTCTCTCTGTCTCTCATGAATAAATAAATAAAAATCTTTTTTTTTTTAAAAAAAGGATACAAGGTAGGAACATTCTGTCTTACATGTTTTATGAGTTTATGATGCTTAAAACATCCAGTTATCTGTCACCATGAAGGGGCAGATAGGACAAAAGCCAACATACCTGGAAGAGCAGAGTAGAAAGATGGAAAGAACCTGGGTCCTTGATGGTATCATTAGATTGAAAATCAACCAACCCCGAAACTGCTTGATTTCCAGACTTTTTACATGAGAAAATAAACCCCTTTATTACTTAAGCTATTTTTACTTTAATCCTTGATTATTTGACTGATATACTAGAGTACTGCTTGCTCCCTGTGCAGAAAAAACAGGGCTACAATTTTTCTTCCCTTATCCCATGCCATCTCAGCGGCTTCCACTCTTCATGGGATCACCTGCACAGGGCTACTTCCTGCTGATGGCCACTCTGCTGCCACCATAGTGACCTCAGGGGACACAGACTCTACTTTTGACTACTTCATCTCAAGAGTGGGATCATTCCCTCTAGGAATTACCCCCATAATTTTCATAAATCCAGTACAGCAGAGAACAAAATGTAACTTTCCATGAGATTTCATGGAAGGTTCATGGACCATGGAAGGGAAGGGCATGTGCTCAGTAGTTTATGATCATGGCATTGGCTCAGACCCCATCTTTGGGGTGTCTCAGCAGATGAACTTTCTGTTTTGCCATCATGCTGCCACACTCACAGAGAGTGGAAAGAGTCCCTTCGTGTCAGTTCCCATGCCACATAAAGTGGTCCAAGGGCCAGCAGTGGTGGCAGCACCCAGGAAGTTATTAGAAATGCAGAAATCTCAGGCCATGCCCTAGACCCACTGAAACATAATTTTATTTTAGCAAGAGTCCTAGGTGATTTGTGTGCAGCTAAAGTTGATGGAGCTACTCTAGTCAAGGCTTGTCTCTTGAATCCTCATTTCTTATTCCAGGTTTGAACTTTACCTGGGATGATTGACAATGGGAACATCAGGTTTTTGTTTTTGTTTTTGTTTTTCAAAGAAGTCTCTTCCCTCACAGTATTGTGGCCCTTTGGGCTCAATAAGACAGTCCCAGAACCCCAACCAGTATATATCCTCAAATCCAGGTTCAGCTTTAAAAATGTGAACTGTGAGGCATCAACAGCTCACTCCAGGTAAGACCTAGGCCAGTTCCTTTTATTTTTCAATATACTTTTATTGTAAAAGAATATTAAAATATTAACATTTAAGATAAATGAATTTTATGTTAAGTTGACATTATCTTCTCATACTTGTCTACATACATATTCAGTTTTTACATATTTGGTTCAATATTTTATGATTCAGTTTTATATTCTGCATTTCTATTCAGTTTCACACAGGTATGCTTCCATTCTGCTACAGTCTTTATATTCTTTCCCATAAGTTGTATTCACTAATCCTTAACCCTCTGAGGTAGCTAATGTCAGAAACCTAATTTGTATCTTTGCACACTTAACCTCCATCCTTATCCAAATATATATAAATATGTATGTCATGGCTTCCCTCCCTCCATAAAAACAAAGTTACATCAAGCATTTATATCAGCTTAATTTTTTTTCTTAACTATACATCATGGTGGTCTCTTCAGGTCAGTAGACACAGATAACTCATTTAAAAAACACATAATTTTCCTTTGTATGGATGCATTATAATTTCCCTTATTGATCGATATGCAGGTTGTTTCTGATTTTTCCAGTTACATGTTTCCTTACATGGAGTTGTTTTGTACTGTTGTTACTTTTTACCTCTAAAGACAGATGCCTAGAAGTGATTTTGGTAGGTCATGGGATATTTAGATATTTTAGTTTAGAGTACACTAACTGCTGTTATAAATAGATCCTTGAATATATGATATTTCAGATATAATAAAAGTCCAGGTTGGTTCCAGGTGCCAAGGAATCTCTGCTCCACAGAGTCATTCAGGGGTCCAGGCTGTGGAGGCTCTGCTACCTTCAACAAGTGACTCTATTGTCATACCTGAGTAGGACTCAGTCACCTGACTGCAAAGCAGTCTGGCAAATGCAGTTTCAGTGTGCCAAGGAGGAAAAGGACACAGGTTTTGTGATCAGCTAACCAGTTTCCGCCACAAAGGATAAGTGTATTTTATTTTTAGTTTAAATATGTATTATCCAATCACTTTTTACCAATGGTGGTAAAAATTCACATCCCCACTAACAATATCTGAGAGGGCCCATAACCTTGAATCTTTGCCAGTACTAGACAGTATCATTTTTTCATTTTTTACATTTGTCCAAATCTGATGAATAATGATATTGCCTCTGTTTGAATTTCCTGGAATAGTAATGGTTGAGTGTATCTTTTCCTAAGTTTCTCAGTCATCTGGCCAATTTATTTCCATCTTTTAAAATTTTACTATTTGTTTTCTATGTTCCTTTTTATCTATGTTCTTGCCTTATTTTAGATAAATTAATTTTTATCATTCCATTTCTTCCCTTTATTAGTTTTTTTAATTTTAAATTTTGTTCTATTACATTTTTAGAGGCTACCCTAGAACTTAAACATACATTCTTGACTTATGAAAATCTAATATAATATTGCAGGTGGGGTTCCCCAGGAGGCTGACTCTGAGATGGAGGTTAGTAGTGTTCAGGAGGTCTACTGGGGAGATGATCTGGGGCTTATCTTTAGATGAAGGGAAGGAAAAGAAAAAGGTTTGGCAAAGGGAGAAGTCTTGTGGTATTGCATTTCCAATGAAGGCCTAAATGTTACTGGCTTGGGGGAGCATAGTTTGTGTTAAGGGCAGCCTGAGTGGCCTCATCCCAAACAGAAGGCATGAGGCCTAATGATCATGGCACAGGCCATAGCCTTTTCTCTCTGTCTTTACTGTAACACATTTGTTTGTTATCTGCTGCCTGCCCAACCTATTTGCCCATAATCCCCAATCCACCTGCTTTTGGCTGCATCCAACTAATACTTCTTTACCCTTTCATTCTCTCACCATTGCTCTTCTTTCACCTCTACACCCTCATCTTCATCCCTGAGTTCCTGTTGTGCAGACCCATGCTTGTCAGGGCAGACAGAAGGGAGCAGGTTCTCAGGAATCACTTTGTGAGTAATAATGTACACAGAAGGATGGTGCCTGGAATGTTTTCATTACCAGAAACAGGGGAAGACCTGGGAGTGCAACAGTCTTGGGTGCCCTCACTCTAGTCTGCAAGTGACATGCCAGTGATTTTGTGGATTGCATCAGCAAACTTTATGAAAAATATAAAAATACTCTCACCAGCAGATCAATACTTTCTTCAGCTTTTCTGCTCCTCATCTCACTTAGAGAGTAATTGTTTGAAAATTTAAATATAGCACTGCAAGCTTTTGAGCAAAATCAAGACTTTGGAAAACTTACAAAACAAACAATTTGGTTCCTTTAACAAATAAATTTCAAGGGAAAAGATTGAGAGGGAACCTAAGGTTGAAAAAAGAGTCAAGAGACAAATCAGGGGTGTCTCAATCAGTTAAGCTTTTGACTCCTGATCTTGGCTCAGGTCTTGATCTCAGGGCCATGATTTCAAGCCCTGCATTGGGTTCCATGCTGGGTATGGAGCCTTCTTAGGAAAAAAAAAAAAAAGAGAGAGACAAATCAATCAATTGAAATGTATAGACATTATCTGAATTTTTATTAAATATACTGTTAAAGAAGCATGACATTTACAAGACAATTAGAAATGTGAACATTGGTTGGATATTTGATATTAAAGAATTGTTATTAAGATTTTAGATGTGAAAAAAAAGATTTTAGATCTGGTAGGGGTGCCTGGCTGGCAGGGGTGCCTGGCTGGTCAGTAGAGCATGTGACTCTTGATCTCAGGGTCATTAGCTCAAGCCCCACAATGGGCATAGTGAGTACTTGAAAAAAGAAAAGATCTTAGGTTGTGATAGTGGTATTGTAGTTGCGTTTAAGAAAGAGTCCTTGTAGAGCACATACTGAAATATTTGTGGGTGAAATGAAAAATGTTTAGGATGAGCTTTGAAATAATATGATGAAGGAAGCAAATAAAAGTCTAAATCATGTAAAATTGTGAATGGGTAGTTGTAAAAACCCAGTGAAGGGAACATAGGGGTTTGCTGTTCTTTTTTTGTCTGCTTTTGCATGTGTTTGAAGTTATCCATAACAAAAGGAAAAAGCTCTCTGTATCTTTGGGCAACTTTGTAGAAAGAGTTCCAAACAGCTCGCAATTAATACAACTCACCCTGTTTATTCCATTTTGCATAATGTCTCCAAACTGAAGCTTCTGGGTCTGAATAACATAGCACATATTGTGGGGTGGATTTTCAATTTCACATAAAATGCATATTGGCTGAAAGCCTGGTCTTTTTTACACTGAATGCTTTGCAAGGGATCGTCCAGGTTATTATTCCATTTCATGTGTGTGTGTGTGTGTGTGTGTGTCTAATACATTCGTGCCTTTGAAATGTCTGTCACATGGTGTAAGACTGCCCTAACATTTTAGAGACCACTTTTGATCCTGAATATTCCAAAGAGTGAATGGATAAAATGAAATTTGTTAGGATTTCTTTCCACATAGCTAAATATTAGTTGAGTCTACACTGGGTGTCAGGTAAGTATTTCACATGCAGTGTTTCATGAAATACTCATAATTACTCCGTGGAAAGGTACAACCAGTATAACACTTTGTTTTTTTTTTACGATGAGTAAACGGAAGCTTGGAGAGTTTACCTAACTTCTCCAAGGTCACAAAACCGGTATTTAAGGTATGAAATCAGCTGGTGTTTGAAACCTAGGCTGTATGCACTCTGCCATGAACTCCAAGTTCTATGGTAATTCAGTTTATTGCAGATTAAATTAAATTTAGACTTTTGAAATGTGGATATTTTGGCAAAAAAAAAAAAAGATTAAAACAAATAAAAGAAAAACCAAATGTCAAAGCTCCAAAGACATCTTTAAGTTTGCTAGAATTTAAAGGTTTATGGGGCTGGGCAGCCTGAGGTGGTTGCTCTCGTGGGAGTAACCTTCCATGAAGCCTTCTGGAGTCTTCCTCAGAGCACCTCACAACTGCACATGGTACATTTTCTTCTTTTTCTTGGCCACCGAAGGCAAGGACGAGATAGCCTTACTTAATTTACAGGACTTGGCAATCCTGGTGATGACCCAAGATCTTGTTTTCCACAGGTCCTGTTACACTGTCATTGGCAGTACACCAGGTATTAGCAGTCTCTTAGCAGACTGTCGGTATAAGACTCTCTTCCCAGGCATGAGATGGTGGCCAGATTGAGTTCAGGAGAGAAATAGATCAGTCCTCCATGAAGACCTCCAGCATTTCCTAGGTTAGTTTTGGTTTTCAGTTCATTTGGGTAACTTAAGGCCAGGAAAAGACAAATTTCCCACCATGGTAGGAATAGGGGAAGTCTTGTAAGGATGATTAAGATCCACAATGGAGAATAAACCCATCCCATCCTGGAATATTCTTTAGGGCTCATTTTATAGGGCTCTGAAGTATGCTTATCTATGTGGTAGCCAGGAAAAGCCCATAACTATGTAGCTATTGCTATAGGATGTGGCTGTGAACTTGTAGTTTTTGATAGTGATGACATTGGAAAGAAGTCGGAAATTGGGAGTAGCCAAGTTTGAAATCCCTTGAGAAGATGAACCATGCCAATATGCTTGAGAAGGAGGCATCCATTCAAAAGACCCAGTAAGTGAAGTCCCTGCCATAAAGCACATCAGTTCTTTGTGACTGTGTTGAGGCTCCTGGGCTAGAATCAAGCACCAGGGGTAAAGAGGAGTATAGTTAGGTGGGCTGGATCAGTTACTTTTAAGTGGGAGCAGCAGGTAGCGCCTATGAGGCCAAACTTTGAGAAATTTAAGACCTTATCAGGAACAGCCCTCTCATCAGATGATAGAGTTCTATTGCCCCACAGACTACCTATGAAAGGTTCTATATTTTGTGAATGTATAACTTGCTGGCTAGAGACTCAGGACTGATGTTTAGTCTCCTCCCAGCTCTTGCTATCCAGCTGTTTAGCAAGGCACCTGTTCACAGGGACTCTGGCCATTTCTTTAGAGAGCCAAGACATGGCACTTGCTCCACTTTTTTTCCCCACCTAGGAGGGAGAATGTTTCCTGGGCATTCTTTAAGGTGAAACTTCAGACCACTGCCTTTACGAGATGGGATTTTCCACACTACAAAATACTTCTCTTTGTAGTGTCACTGAATCCAGACGCTTCTTGATACTCCAGCTCCCCCATAAATACGGCTACTCAGAAAAGAATTCAGAGAGCAAATTTCTTCCTTCTCTCTGTTGGGGCCAGGCGGGAAGAGAAACTCCTCAAGATGGCGGATACCACAAATGGCTGAGGTTCCTGTCACCACCTCCACCTGGGACGCCAATGGACCAATGACCTGCTGACAGCTTGACGCAGACCGTTAGACCTCTCCTTTGGACTTACCCAACCGGACCCAATGCCCTTCAAACCCCAGAGGAGGAAGTCACCTTTGACTGACCGAATTGCAATCCTTCCTTTGCATATGAGCCGACCAATAGGAAACCGTTCTGGCTTACAACGTTATGTAACCCCCCTGCCACCTTGTCTTGGCGCGACTTCCCCGACTCACTCTTCCCCTCCGTGAGTCGTGGAACCTCGCCCGAGGGTGCCTGCAATAAAATCTGTTCTTGGATCCTCGCTTGCCTTGGCGGTCTCATTTCCATTTAGTTACCAAAAAACCTAACACTCTCTACCTTTTAGTTTTAGCTCAACTGCTTCTTTGGCCCAGCGGCTGGTTCCACAGAAATAGCATCTCATTGACGTTTAAAGAGCAGAGATCTTAAGGAAAGTTGTACATTTCACCTTTGGTGTGGATTACCCGTAACTCTGCTTTGGCCTCTTGGATTCATATGCAAACAATTTATTAAGGCTGTGCTCCTAGGAGAACAGGTAAGGAAGTGGAGGGACCAGAACAGGGAACAGGAGGAAGCTATTCAAATTACTATGGCTGCATAACAGATTACCACAAAACTTCGTAAAGTGCTGGCACCATTTAGTTTGCTCACAAATCTACAATTTGGGCAGGGTTCAGTGTGGACAGCTCATTTTGGCTCTATTTGGCACTGGCTGGAGTGGCTCAGAGACTAGGGGTGGGATCCTGTGAAGGCTGGTAACCTCAGGAAGGCCCCTGAATACCCCGTGTATACCCAGGCACTGAAAAACAGAACACTGAGGCTGAGCTTCTAGCAAAGAAAGAAGTTCAATTTGCAAGTCAGCCAGATGACTAGGCTGGAGAAAGAGCTCCAATCTGCCTTCCAGGACAAAAAAACTCCAAAAAACAAAAAACAAAAAAATCCCCCCTAGAAGCAGGAGGGGTTCATGAGATTTTAAGGAGAGTTTGGACGAATGTGACTGGAGGCCTGAATGGGTTGAGTAAAGGCTAGCTAACTATTGGTTCACACAGGGGAGTAGCTCATCAAGCTCTGTCCCAGGAGGTGGGCGTCTTGCTTCCTGGAAAACAGCTTGAGCAAGTATCTTGTGACCTGCTGGTCAGAGAATTTATCTGTAGGAACCTTAAGGTCCATTACCTCGGCTCCGAGCCACTGAGAAGCGGGCGGTTATAAAGTCCATTGTGAGAATCAGTGTGCCTGGGGTTGTGGTTTACTTCCCTCTCACTGCCCTAAACCTAAGACAACAATAGTTTAGCCTTGTTTTAAGTAGATTAAAAGTTTATATGCAAAGCACGGGTTTCAGGCTCAGGTGGTGGATTCTGGCTGTGAGCTGGAACCCCTCCACGTGACCTCTCCCTAGAACATAATAGGTAGGGGGAAACGTTGTAAGAGGGTGCTGTTTTTAGTACGATGCAGCATAGACGTAATAACTGCAGCCCATTGTGGGTCACATATAGGTACACATAAGAGAAGTAAAAGTATGAAAATACCAAAGGATAAATAATCAGTTCAAAATAATTATCACATCTAGCCTTAGATATTCAAACCTCATCTGATATTTGAGGAAAAAAGATTTTGAAGCAAATATGATAAACTGTTAATATGTGTTACATGTGTATTAAAAATCATGGATATTTGCTATTATTTGTATCTTTCTACATACAAACTTTTTTCAATAAAGGAAAAACTTTGGAGAATACGATCTTTTAAGTTGAAGATATTTACATTATTATTATTACCTAAAAGAAGTAGGTGGGTTGAGGTGAAAATGCAGCAGCATGGGATGAAAAAAAATGAGTGAAATAATGGATTGTAAGAGAGTTAAGACATGAATTGCAGGTTTAAGCCTGTAATGGAGTTTTGTAGTGCAGAGTACATGTTGTGGAAAATGAAACTTTTCTCTGAATGTAGAGAAAAAGGGAGAAAAAATGATGAGGGAAAGGATAGATAAAGGAGCCAGAAAAAAAGAGATCAGCAAAAGTGATGGTGTTCTTGAGGCGGGGGAGAGCATTCTCCAAACTGGTGATAATCAGTTATCCAAACAAGTGATAATCTAGGGAATAATAGGAAGTTTCCTGGGGCAGAGAAAGACTTGAAAAAAGTTTGAAAGGATTCACGGTGGTCCTGATAAGATTCACAAAAGAAGTCTACTCCTAGACTCTTCCTGTGTCTTTTGAATTATAAGGCTATAGAAAAGATTCTTAAGCACCCAGGTTCAAAATGATCTACCCAGGAGTAGAAACCTGGCTGGTCTTAGATTTTTCTCTGCAGAACTACAGGCCGGAAGACAATGGCAATGCACAGTTTTGAAGGTTAGGAAGAGAGAATGTTGCGACCCAAGAATTGTCTTAGTTTGTGAAGATAATATTCAAGTTTTTGCAATTTGCCAAGTTGTCTCAGGGTCCTGAAATCAAGCCTGGCATCGGGCTCTGTGCTGGATGTGGAGCCTGCTTAAGATTTTCTCTCTCCCTTTCGCCCCCTCTGTCCCTGCCCCATTGCTCTCTCTCTCTCTCTCTCTCTCTCTCTAACTCTCTCTAAAACAACAAAAACTACTTCTTTTCTAGTCCAAAACAAGGACCGCAATATTTAAATGACATTATGTTTGCAGAATTACTAAACCCAGAAAGTACCCTTTCCTTCCCTCCACTGAAATGGATTTTTCTTCAGCAATATAACAGCATTGCATTGACAAGGAACTTGAGTAACAATCTCTGCTCTTAGAACTCATTTTGAATGACCTGAGTGTACAGGGTTTTTTTTTTTGTAATTATGAAAAATGAGTAAACTACCAGTGGCAGATATTATCTATGATTAAGACCCTCTCTGTAACATCTTCCAACTAGGACTTGTGAGTGACTCTTCTTGGGTTAATTGTACTTAAAATCAGAATATGTAATATACTCTTAACTGTTAAATTATGCGTAGAAAAAAACTTTAAAGAAATAGTAAATGAAATTCTGTATGGTGGTGAAATTCTGCATGATTTTAATTTTATGCATTTCTATATTTAAACAATTTTCTACAATAATAAATTACATTGTGTCAGAAAATAGCTATTATGAAAATCAACATTTATATGTTTTATATATATCACATAATACAAATTAGGTAAATGATATATAGGAGGAAAAGACTGAGAAAACTATACCACGGTGTTGAATGGACAGTCTGCTGTCTTTGGCAGTTAGAACTACAGATGGTTTTTTTTTTTTCTTTCTTCTCTTTCTTTATTTTTAAAAACAGTTTTTACATGTGAAATGGCTATTTATTTTTCCCTACTGAAAAAAATTTTTATAAATATGCTAAAATAAAAAATATTTAGCCTAAGAATGCTAAGATGAATGTATGTAGAAAAAATATACTTTCCATTTTTAATTCTTCAAAGTAGTGTTTATTTAAACTATAGTCCTTGTAGAGGCTGCTTTTAGGCAATAGGCTTGGAAAATGGAAACTTGAGCAAGGCAAAAGGGCCCACAGTGACCACCAAGCTGGATGCAAATCGACCTATTGAGTGACCCACCTCAAAATGGCTGTAGGTCCTAACTGACCAATAGGCTACTTAAAACCAGGCACAGTTCCTAAAATTACCAAATAGGGGAAATTCTGTATATCCCCATGTAACCCCTATAATAACTATTATGGGTGGTGCTAATAATTATAATAATTAACTATAACCCCTCACCACCGCCTCTCTCCTTGGCCGTCCTGCCAGCGGTGCCCTTGCAGTGTATTCAGTAAGCTTCTACTTCCTTTGTCTTGCCTCTGGTAAATACTTCCACCACCCAGGGCCCCCATCCTATCATCACACCTCAGCCCTCTTCTCTTACAAATAAATTGCTTTAAAAAAAATTCAGGTGTAATTAACACACAACAAATAAATTGCTTTTAAAATTGACGATGGTTCAAACACTGAAAGTCGCTGCAAGACTCACACTAAGGAAATACTGTTAACAAAAGTAATTAAAGTAAAATAGCTATGATGAAATTAATACTTTTAAAAAGAAGTATTACAATGAAATAGACTTGAGTTTTGGTCTTGAAATTTCAAACCATAGTTTTAGAGAAAAAAGGGCTTTTGAGTTGAGTTCAACTTCCTTATCTGATGAATGAGGAAACTGAGTGAAAAGTGAGGTGAGTAACTCTGAGTTTCACATTAATTTGCGTGAGAATTCAGGGTTCCAGTGATTTCTCTTACCACCCTGCTCCTGGAGAGGACTCTCTTTGAGAGGTGATACAGAAGAAAGTGACATATGCAGACTATTTACCTACTCATCTTTGCATGCAAATAAAATATGGCCTATTTTTGTTTTTGCAATTATGTGAAGCACCTTTAGATTCCTGAGTCATAGCCCCATGGATAAAGCTGACTGGTGACCATCTTGAAAGGAAGCACAAAATCCCCAAGGCTATTCTTCTTACTCAGAATTTTACCATAGAATTTCACTGGAGGAAAATCTATGTGGAGTTCACTGAAAATCGAACAGCTTCTGAGATTAAACTAGCAAAATATATTTAGTTCCTCTTGTACTGTTTTTTAGATTAAAATCAGTGAAACATTCACTTCAAAAGGTATTTCAGATTTTACTGAACCACTATATTTGCAGAATAATGAAAAACATCTATCAAATCGTCCATCTTTAGATTCTAGAGTTTAGAAGATAAGAGAACAATGATGAGGAAAATGATTGTATAGGCATGGCAGTGGTGTGGGGTGGTGCTAATAATTATTTCACTTGCAGTGGGCAGGCATCCAAGGATATTCCAGGCAAGTCTTATTTTCTGAGGCACATTCTAATCTTATGAAGGCACCGTAGCTAATTTTTTTGAGATATATATGAGATTGGACTCTGGCATTGAATTTTTCTGAATATGTGGCGGCATAATGACATATTATCTGGGATTTTAGGCTCCCCTTTGATGTGCAAGTGATCAAATTTACCATTTCCACTAGATGGCATTAGAAACTTCTGAAGCCATGAACTAATTAACTAGCCACCTTTGTTATGCTGTAATCACACCTGCATGTTTTAAGAGGTGGTTGGCATTCGACTTTCTGGTGTGTTTTCACTCTGATGCCAGGTACACTGTTAGGATATTGGTATCAGGTCTCTCCCTCAACATAAATAGCTGCTGGGATTATCAGAATGTCATTCCACATCTCGTATTCCAAGGAAGTTTCAAAAGCAATGTATACCCTCACCTCGCCATAAATCAAAACCAAGTAACACTACCTCCTCCTGTCCTAGCGTGGTAATCAGTTTAGAGCAAACATATAAGGTGAAAAGAGTAAACCAAAACATTCCTAGCATTCAGGAGAATTTTTGTTTGTCTGTTTCTTTCTTTCGAACAGGATGCCGGATTTCAAACATGAGGGGGCCAAAAGAAAATCTGAAGATTTGTCAGCTGCTTCTAGTGGTTGCTCCAGAGGAACTGTGTCGGTTTTTAAATTATAAATGAAAATTTACGGTGACTAGAATGGGTACACTTCCATGTTTTTGAAAAGCCTTTGCTTCTGTAGATGGTCTGTCTAGCGAAACCAAGAAATAGTAGGTTTGGGGTGTGTATGTGTGCGTATGTGTCTTTTCCTTTGCTCATGGTGGCGTGTCTCTGTGGCTGCTGCTCTAGTCACCACTCCTGCCTGCTTCCTAGCCTGGCTTTCATCATTTCTTCCTGTTGATTGGTGTCACCTCTCAAGCTTAGAATGTCTGCCTGTCTGTTCAGAGTGTGAACACATTCCTCAGAATGCTGATCTGCTCGTTTCACACCAGTGTCAAAATGACTTATTAAATTCAGCACCCCGTGATACTCAGTGGCTGATGTGTTGCTGTCCAAACAGTAAATGACAATAAGCATATGCAGCTGGTGGGCCTAGCAAACTCATTTAATTTGATAAAAATGTCACTGCAACATGCTTTAAATCGCTGTCCTTTTCATCATTGCTAATTGCTAGCTATAGACCTTTTTCCTATGCTTAATACAAGTGTTAGAATACTGCTCCTTCCAGCCTGATTAAGAATTAAAAAAAAAAAAGTGAATTCTTTTTTCAGTGGCAGCATTATTTCATCAAGAGATGGATTTTGCTCTTAATTAGCCAACATGCCACTAGGGAAGCTTCAGAGTCATGGGTGTGAAACAGCCTCAAGCAGGAGATCAATCTAAAGGAAAAAAATGGTGGCTGGGGAATAATTGGCAGCTCTGGTGAACGTGGGCTGGTTATAACAGTGACAATATGTTCCAGTGGAATATCACAAACCTCTCTCCTCTATTTCCAACTTGGCACATTTCAAGCTCAACAAAAGCTGAACAATATATCCCATGGTTATTTGTCTATTGTTTTGTATTTTTTTCTTGCTGCTTCATTGAGGTTTTCTCATATGTTGCGTTGAAAATCTGGACATTTCCCCCAAATGGATTAGGGGATTAAGAAAGAAGATGAATTCTAAAAATAATCCTTCAGTAGCTTGGTGTTTAAAAACAGATCTGGAACTGATCCATACAACAGAAAACAGGCAAACTTGTACTAATTTGCTAAACCCAAATGTTGATTTAAAATACACACATACACACGCATGCGCACACACAAATCAAACTCAAACTTTTTTTGAACGATGTCTACCAGATTAAATAGGAATGGACTCGATTTTTTTTATTAAACAGTGAAAAAAATGGCAACAATTTTTTTTTCTCAAGTGAGTTGATATTTAATTTGCTTAACATTCCTACTTTTGTTTTGCTTTTAAAATAAGCTTTGTGTTTGGAGCCCAACTCCTGGAATAAATGAACTGACAGCCACATAGGCTACCAGGCCCTCTGCCCACCCATTAGTACCTTGTTCCGGGAGGCTTTCTCTGGGATTTGACTTGTGCAAAATGGTCTGAACAAAGAAAGGAAATCTGCCCTTCTTCTTGTTCTTGCATTTTAGATGTTGGTAGCCTTTCTCCTTCCCTTCATTAAACATGGAGCAGGGTGGCACAGCGGTTTGGCGCCTGCTTTTGGCCCAGGGCACGATCCTGGAGACCTGGGATCGAATCCCATGTCGGGCTCCCGGTGCATGGAGCCTGCTTCTCCCTCTGCCTGTGTCTCTGCTTTTCTCTCTCTCTCTCTCTCTCTCTCTCTCTCTCTCTCTCTGTGTGTGTGTGTGTGACTATCATAAATAACTAAAATAAATAAATAAATAAAAATAAAAAAATAAACATGGTGCACTGATCCTGTATTATCTCCCATGTTATTTGTGTGGCCGAATGTATTTCTTAAAAATGTCCATGAAAGGAAATGCACATTTTGGTGCAAGCTGCAAGTGATCTTCCCTGTCCTCTAGCTGTAGGACCTGCTTTAATTGGCCAATCTAAATAAGTCAGTTGAAGAAATGGGTAATCTCTGGAATGAAATTTTGCTTTGATTTCTATTCTACATCTAAAGTTAAAAAGTACATTTTGGTTGCCAGACAATCTCAGGATGTGAGAGGTTGTTTCATTTTCTCTTCTCTTTGGGTGGTCATGGTACCTTTACCTCTCTGGTGTATACAAGAAGAAAATGTCTTTCTAGGAAAGCCCATGGAGGCTCTTCATACTTAAATTGAGTAATGTGGGAGATCAAGACTCTCTCAGATAGTATGGGTCAACCTGGTCAGTTCCAAGTGAGAAGGGACCAAAGGCTCTTTGTCCTGATTGACATGAGGGGGTGTCATTGACATATTAGAGTCCCCAGAAACTGGTTTTGGGTGCTAATGTGGGTACCTGTTCCATACTTGGCAGGTGCATGGTGGAAGACAAAGCTGGTACCCCTTGGTTGACATGATGGAATGCAGGGAACCCTTTCAGGTTTTCAACCTGTCACAGAATGCCTCAGTCCTGGCTGCAACTCCACTTTACATATCAGTGCCACAGGGTCTATTTCTAAATAAGGTTTGAGCCAATTTTTGAAATATTCAGTTCAGTAGGGGAAATCATGCTTATATCATACTGAATGAGAACTCTGGGTTCTCCAAATTTTGGCCTCCTCTTAACATCACGTTTCATTTGTTGACTGGCAGAGACTCTTCTAGAGTCAGTATATTCCCTGACACAAGGTAGAAGATAGTTTTTATTTGACACATTCAAGTTTGTTTTCCCCTCATGCATAAGTAATATATAAATATAGTAGTCTCTTCTGAAATATGAAAGAAATAAAGTCATTATAAAGTCACAATCCAGTAATCTCTGGTAATTTCAGTATGTTCTTTATAATGGAGAGTCTGTTTCTTGGTTTCTCTCTCTCTTTTCCCCTTTGCTTGTTTGTTTCTTAAATTCTACACGAATGAAATAATATGGTGTTTGTCTTTCTCTGATAGATTTATTTTGCTTAGCATTGTACTTTCTAGCTCATCTATGTCATTGCAAATGCCAAGATTTCATTCTTTTTTATGGCCAAATAGTATTTATATAGAATCTGTCTATCTATCTATCTATCTATCTATCTATCTATCTATCTATCACATCTTTATCCACTCAAAAATCAATGGACACTTGGATTGCTTCCATATCTTGGTTATTGTAAATAATGCTGTTGTAAACATAAGGAGTGCATATATGCCTTTGGATTCGTGTTTTTGCATTTTTTTGGGTAAATACCTAGTAGTGTGATTGCTGGATCATAGGGTAGCTCTATTTTTAACTTTTTTGAGGAACCTCCATACTATGTTCCAGAGTGGCTACACCAGTTTGCATTCCCACCAACAGTGCACAAGTTTTCCTTTCTTTCCATTTTTTTTGCCAAGATATGGTAGAGGTGCAAAAATAGACACATAGATCAATAGGACAGAATAGAAAACCCAGAAATAGACCCACAACTATATGATCAATTCATCTTTGACAAAGTAGGAAAGCATATCCAATGGGAAAAGGAAAGTCTTTTCAACAAACGTTGTTGGAAAAACTGGACAGCAATGTGCAAAAGAATGAAACTGGACCACTTTATTTTACCATACACAAAAATGCATTCAAAATGGATTAAAGGTCTTATAGGTTTTTTTTGAATTTTTATTTATTTATAATAGTCACACACACACAGAGAGAGGCAGAGACATAGGCAGAGGGAGAAGCAGGCTCCATGCACCGAGAGCCCGACGTGGGATTCGATCCCGGGTCTCCAGGATCGCGCCCCGGGCCAAAGGCAGGCGCCAAACCGCTGCACCACCCAGGGATCCCTGGATTAAAGGTCTTAATGTAAGACCTGATACCATAAAAATCCTAGAAGGGAACAGAGGCAATAACCTCTTTGACATCAGTCATAGCAACTGCTTTCTAGATGTATCTCCTGAGGCAAGGGAAACATAAGCAAAAATAAGGACCTATTGGGACTACATCAAAATAAAAAGCTTCTGCACAGTGAAGGAAACAATCAACAAAACTAAAATGCAACTTGCAGAATAAGAGGAGATTTTTGCAATTGACATATCCAATAAAGAGTTAATATTCAAAATATATAAAGAACTTCTAAAAAATCACCTGCTTTACTCTTGAAGCTACTTTGGGCTCTAGGTCCATGTTTCTGATGTAAGTGTCCTAATTTGGGGGCTAAATCTGTGTAGAAGGTACTTCAGGATGAACAAATGTTTTGAAAAACATTTTGCACAGGCATGAAGTACCTTTTGACATTTTAATATTTTACTTGAGTTTTTACTTGAGTTTGCCAACCAAATAGTTTGGTTGGGCTATCCTAACTACCCTTGGGCTATCCTAATCCTACAAATCTTTTAAAGATATTTCCCCAGAGGCTTTACTTTCCATATTTAATAGAAAAGTGTGTAGTAGAAACGTAGGAAGCAATTGTTGGGAAATATTGCTCTCAGAAACACAAATGTGGAGATAACAATAATTCCTAAACAAATGTTCATGATGGTATCATGAATCGATAGGAGTTCCTGTTTTTGAAATGACTGCAACATCAGAATGGGAAGACAGGCTGAATAACTCACTTGCTTTATAAATCGGAGTCTTTATCCTCCCCCAAAGACTTCCACAGTGGATACATTTCTGAAAGTGGTCCGTTTAATGCAGCAGTTTGAGAGGCCACCAATAGGTACTAATGGATGAACTATCTCAGAAAAAGAAATTATTGTTAGAAAAGTTCTGTTTGTAAATTCTCCTTACCCATGGAGTGAACTAATTTTTGCTCTTCAACCAAGATTTGGAACTTCACATAGATGTGTTTGAACATAAAATTTTAAAGCCATTGTTGCCCTGGCTACGTGCTTCAGACACCAAACCCCCACCCCCACCCCACCCCCATCGACCACCTGGTTAGTTTTCTGAGAGTTTCTGCGGGAAAGGTTTACAATGGCTGGTTCCTGGTTTGATGTCATATCGATAAATTATGGTGCTTTAAACAGATGTGATCTCACAGCATGGAATCCTTCAGGGTAAAGCTCGTGAAAAGGTTTCTTTCCCCTCTTGGTTTCATTGTAGTTTTGTTGTTTGGAGGTTTTATGTTGTTCATTTAGTTTCCTGGCTATTGGGGTTTTATAGTCGTATTTCCTTTGTTTAATATAATTTCCTTTTTTCTTTTAGCTATTTTTGTTAGGGTGCCCAGAGGCTTCAGTTATGAGTGGCTGTAAAGTAAAATATATTATGATTATTACAATGATAAAGTATAAGCTTTTAAGAGTCTGCTTATATTGACCCATATATTCTCTTTCTCCCTCTCTCTCCAACATACACACAGAGGCACGTTGGGAACACGATAGAAAACGGCTGCCAATTCAAAAGCAGGGAAAGAGCAAACCTGCATATACAAGGAAGCTGCGAGCTGGACTGGCTCCCAGCAGAAGTGAGACTGGGAATCATGGATTCAGTTGCCTCTTCTCTCCTCTGTCATGTGGCCAAAGTCAGCACCTAGGCTTGAACTTAGTCATTACTGCTAACTTCTCAGCCTTTTCTGAGCCTAACCCTAACCGTAACCCGCACCCTAACCCTAACCCTAACCCAAAACATAACCCGTACCCAATCCCTAAACCTAACCTGTACTCTAAACCTAACGCGTACCTTAACCCTAACCCTGACTCCCTGGTGTGCTAGTTTCCTCATCTGTGAGTTGGGAGGTGATATGTTCTTCATATTGAGGTTGAGGCTGTTGCGAGGGCTCAGGGGAAACACCAAGCATGGATCCCGGGATACAGTAGGTGCTTCATAAATGCAAACCAGCATGAATATGAACTCTGCTCCTGCTTGTCCTATGGTGCCTTGCCTCTGGCGGCTGGTCTCTCATACTCTGGGCTCACTGGGACTTGGCAGTTCTCTCAGGGTGGCACTAGGTCCATGTCTGTCCTTGGTGTCCCAGTACTTACATGTCCTGTGCCATGGGCTCCCTTCCAGCCACAGGTCCCGGCTCACTGTCATACAACCTTGCTTCTGCTGGTTGCCATGCTTATAAAGGGGCTGATGACCCCTCAAGTGTGAGATGATGATTGACGAATGCCATCCCACCAGACAGTGTTTGCAATATTACAGGATTTGTTTTTATTTTATTTGGCACTAGAAAGGCATTGAGAGTAAAAGGAAACTCTCTGTGATGGTGTAATATAGGTACTGTAATTTTTTTGTGGAGGGAAGGGAGGCTTTTAATCCTGAAACTTTTCACGTCATACCTCGATTTTAGCTGCTGAGTTTCTCTACTCATACTGATCTCTTCCCACACTGGGTTGTATAGTTCCCCCCCCCCCCCCAAATTCAGGTCTACTTGTAACCTGTGAATGTGGCCTTATCTGGAAATAGTCATTGCGAATGTATTCATGTTAAGATAAGCCCTAAATCCAGTATGGCTGGAGTCTTTACATGAAGAGGTAAATTTGGACATAGAGATATAGACATACCGGGGATGAAGCTGTGTGAAGACAGAGACAGATTGGAGCGAGGTGTCCATAAGCCATGGAGCAAAAAGGAATGTGAAACCATCAGAAGACAGGGAAGGATTCTTCCCTGTAGGAACATGGGCCCACCAACACTTTGGCTTCCAGCCTCCAGAACTTTGAGAGAATAAACTTGTGTTGTTTTAAGCCGCTCAGCCTGTAGTACTTTGTCATAGTAGCCCCTGGAAGCTAATGCACTGATTAAGCCAGATATTTGCTAAATGTTCAGGATTAGCCCAGTGGGTCCAGCAATAGGGAGGGGTTGTGGGGAGATTGGGGGCAGGTAACTGATGTTGACTAGAGTAGTGGTAGAGTGTAGAGCAGGAGGTGTGTGCTCTTCAGCCGAGGGGTAGGGCACATGCAGGCTATGTGGAAGGATGGTCTTGAGGGTGTTTCTGAATGATGAGCTACCTGTGTTCAATGAGAGTATGCTTTACTTTATAAAATGAATACACTCCTAAAATATTTCAGGGCAGCCCGGGTGGCTCAGGGGTTTAGCGCTACCTTTGGCCCAGGGCATGACCCTGGAGACCCGGGATCGAGTCCCGCGTCGGGCTCCCTGCATGGAGCCTGCTTCTCCCTCTGCCCGTGTCTCTACGCCCCTTTCTCTCTCTCATGAATAAAGAAATAAAATCTTAAAAAAATATATTCCAAATAAGCTTAATCTTTCTCAAATGTCTCCAAAAGAAAGTAAAGCTTAAAATGATCATCCACATTTCAAGAAACCATAAATCTTTTTACAAAGTGAAAAAACCATTTCCCCTTGTCAGCCGGGGCATTTTTTTATTTTGGAAGTTTCCATCCTTATACTTGAAAGTGAGGAACTGCTGAAATGCAAGTGAGAGCCCAAGCAGGTTTGGGAGAGTGAAGGGAGGCTAACTTTCTCTCCTTTTCTGTAGAGAAATACAATTCTGCTAATTTAAGAATTTGAGAGTAATTTCTTTATATGCTTGATAATTTACTTCTGAATTGAATAGAATTTAAAAAGAGGCTATTGTGTGTCAAAATAGAGGAGTCCCTTACTTGATCATTTGAAATAGCAGATAAAAATAAACCATCCATTCAACAAATATTTTTCAAGTGCCTGTGCTCTATTGGGTACTTGGGGAGAAAGACATCAATAATCTTGATTCTTGCCATCAAGGATGTTGGGGGAGATACCTAGGCTTGTAAATATGTGTGAACACCTCCCCTGCCTCAAATATCAGGCCCCATATCAAATGCTTTACATGCAGGACAATGTCTTTTATTCCCCACAATCCTAACAAAGTACGTTCTGTTATTGGTCTCATTTTGCAGATGATGAAACTGGGGCTCAGGGTGGGCCTGTAGCTTCCCTGTTGTCATTCAACTTATTAAGTGGAGAAGCTGAGATTTAAACCCAGGTCAGGGGCTCTGATGGTTCCACTCTTCATCACTGCAAGTATTGAGATACAGCTGTTGCATGGGCTCAAGAGTCAGACTCCTTGGTTTGAACCTCATACCCACCACTAATTACTCTGTTGAACAAATGCCCTTCCTTCCTGGCTCCTCAGAGGAGGAAATGGTAGTTTCCATTCTAGGCTCTTAGGCCTGTTGTGGGAATGAAAAGTCCTGTTGCAGGCAAAGTGTTTAACATGGAACGGGTACAACATGGGAAGTCATGAACTATCAGCTTTTGTCAGTGTATGGAAGTAGCTCATGGGGATTACTATACAGGGGTGTGGCTGCAATGCTCTGAGTGACAGGAACTTCCAGATGAGGAATTTGCTGTGCCCCCCTCCTGTGTGGTGCTTTAGTCCTGATCTAGACACAGATCTTTTCTGAGGTCAAAAGAGAGACGTGTGTGTGTGAGAGGGAAACTTTGGAACTGTGGGAGGTAGGAGGAGAAGCAAACAACAGGGGATGGACTTTCATGGAGTCCTATTTTAAATGTGATGGTGGTTTCAGCCTATTTAAATGTATTCCAGCATAGTGTGTCACAATCTAAGAGCAGAACAGAGGTAAACTAGAAATTTCCCCTAGGTAAAAATACCTTCAGCCTTGGTAGGGTAGTGAATTAGGGATTTTTAAGGATACAAGTGCTGGAGTTCCTGGATGTCTCAGTCAGTCAGTTTGCTGTTGGACTCTTGGTTTCAGCTTGAATAGTGATCTGAGGGTCATAAAATTGAGCCCTGATGTCAGGGTCCATGTTGAGTCGGCTTGAGTTTCTCTCCCTCTCCTTCTGTTCCTTCCCTCCATACTTTGCTCTCTCTCTCTCTCTCTCTCTCTCTCTCTCTTAAATAAAACAAGTCTTTAGAAATATATGTGAATGCTATTTGGGAGTGATAGAATAGTAGCCTCCTGTAGTGGGGAACACTATCTCAAGTCAGTTGAATACATGCATACTAGCAGAAAGCTAGGCTCTGAAAAAAATGGCAGATAAATTTACAGGACAGGTAAATTGTTCGCAACTGGGAACAGTCAAAAGCTACCTGGTATTGGTGGCATTTTGAAGTGCAGAGGCTTGAACTTGAATCTAGTGAATAAGCTTGGCTTATTCCCATGGAACTTTCGAACTTTGACTCAAGTGTCTTCTCCTCTAGGAAGCCTTCCCTGATCTCCCCGAGTCCCTCTCTGTGCTCCTCTTGTACATCCTAGGTACCTTTAATGTTGTATTCACTGTACTTTATTGGAGTAATTGCTTGAGGAATTTGCTTTCTTATTCCAGCCCCTGTCATATCTCTAAGACCATGGAAGTGGCCCATGATAGGTACCCACATTGGGACTGAACTGAGAAGGTTTGTTAGGTTAACAGAAATTAGGGGGAATGGGTCCAGAAAGGGGGCGGGAGGACTCAAGAAATGCTGACAACAATGTCAGCATTTCATAATCTTGTATCAAACAGACCTTGGTTCTACATATTTGAATTTAAAGTCCAGTGTATTATCAGTCTGTGCCCCTTATATAACATTAGTTCTACCTAGAATAATTTTTTTTCTATATCCAGATCTTGAAAACCCACAAAACCAGGTTTTACTCTCTCGGGAGCAAAGCAAACATGGCTAGCCTAGGTTCAGGAGAGGGAAGGGACATTGATCTACCTTTCTACCCTCCAAGTAAAGAAAAGGGAGACTAGTTAAGCAATTGGTTATGCAAGATACACCATAAACCGGAAGGCAATACCTTAGAAAGAAGAGAGTCTATCCTGTCAATGCCAAGGGCACCATCCATTATCTCCTTCATGTGCTCCTCCAACATGGCAGGCAGTGGGGGAACTTCGCACACTTTCAGATCAGCTATAACTTCTGGAGATAGCTCTACTGTCTGTAGCTTTGAAAATGATCCTTCTAAATATCTTCTCAGTAGCTTTGGATGATTTCAAACCTGAGAAAAGAAAGTTGAGGGTAGGAAATGACCTTTTTCTTTGAAATCTTTCTTTCTTTCTTGACATATCATTGCAAATTAGTGTAGACAGGCTGTGAAATTCTAGATTTTGTTTGAAATTTCTATTCATTACAGAACAGCATCCTTGCTCTGTATTGGCAGAACAATGCTTTCCTTAATATAAGCCAAGGCATGGCCATAAACCAGGCCGACAGATACAATGAGTTTGGAATTTGTTATTTGCTACTAGAAGGGCTTATAGCACACAACTCCCCCTAAACAGATGAGCTCTAAATACTTGGATTACAAAGTTCTGTAAATTTAAACTTACTCAATTTATCTTTATTAGGGCTTACCTCTCTTTGCAGATGGCTTTCTACTCTGACTTGTTGCTGCCATCTGATTCTTTGATGGAGTTAAAAAAAAAAACAAAAAACAACAAACCTGAAAGAATTGATGTTTTGGAACCTCTGGATGCAGACCCAAGAGTGGGAGCAGGGCCCTATGCATCCAGGTCAGTCCTGCAGACCAGCTAACAGCAGATAAGTTGCTTGAGTTTGGGGGAAGACAGAGGACTATAGTGTCAAGAATATGGAGTTGGGAACAGATAGAATTGGGTGCAAATTCCAGATCTATCACTTCCTAACAGAGGGACTTCAGCCCTCGCACAATTATCTTTTTCATTATTTTCTCTTTTTGAATGGGTAACGCTTTAACAAGTTTGACAGAATTTTTCATGTAAAAATATATGGGCTTAGAATCTTATTTTCTGCTTTCTCCCTATCCATCTTGCTTGCCCATTCCCTGAATCCCATAGGCAACCATTGTTATTAGATTCTTACTGGTTTTTTTTTTTTTTGTGATGGTTTTTAGTGGAAATATAAGCAAATATGAATATTATTGATTTTATTCCTTTCTTACTCAAAAGACATTATATTACAGCTGACTCTTGAATAATGTGGGGGTTGGGGTGCTGACCCCCTGCATTGTCAAAAATCTGCATATAACTTTTGATTCCTTAAAAACTTAACCAGTAATACCTTGCTGTTAACTAAAAGCCAATAAAATAAACAGTTGTGGGATCCCTGGGTGGCTCAGCGGTTTAGTGTCTGCCTTCGGCCTGGGGTATGATCCTGGAGTCCCGGGATCGAGTCCCATGTCAGGCTCCCTGCATGGAGCCTGCTTCTCCCTCAGCCTGTGTCTCTGCCTCTCTCTCTCTCTGTGTCTCTCATGAATAAATAAATAAAATATTGAAAAAATAAACAGTTGATTAATATATATTTTGTATTTTATGTTTATTATCTACTGTATTCTTCCAATAAAATAAGTGAAAGAAGAGAAAATGTTATTAAGAAATCACAGGAAAATACATTTACAGTACTATACTATATTTTTTTAGAAAAATCCATGTGTAAGTAGACCCACTCGGTTCAAACCCATGTTGTTCAAGGCTAAACTGTTATATACATTGTCTTTAACCTTGTTTTTTCATTCTTAACATCAGAACATAAAGAGCTTTATCATTTTTTATGGTAACATAGTATTTCATTGCGTGAATGCACCATCATTTATTCAATCAGTACACTATTGCATTGTTTTTAGTCTTTAGCTGTTAGAAACAACAACACAACAACCAACCTAGTATGTATGTGGCATGTGTGTGGCTATGCTTGTAGGACTACCTTCGTTGAGGTGAAGGGTGAGTGATCCATAATTTTAGTGGTGCCTAAGCGACGTGGTTCTAACTTCTTTAAAAATTTGCTTTAACTGAGTAGTAATTAGGATGATGCTATAATCTCACACTGAAGTGTATTTTAAGATAGAAACCTGTGAACATTGTTATCATGTGTATTTCCAGGTATATAATACAGTGGTTGAGAGCATGGAATCTGGAGTTAGTCCAGTGTTGGAATCCTAGTTTTGCCATTTGTGAGACCTGCCATGATAGGCCAGGCATTTACTCTCCCTGAACTTCAGTTTCCGTTGAGTATAAAATGCCCACCTCCTCAGCTGGTTGTAAGGATTAAACGAGGCAATGGATATAAAGTGCTTAGTGCAGAACAGCACTCAATAATAGTAGCTGTTAATTGGCATTAGATAGTTTCAAGCCTGTCCATCTTTTTGTCACTTAGTAGGTGTTCAGGAAATATTGAACACTATAGGGACATCACTGATGTTACCACTTGACTCCTTCCATATCTGCGTCATGAGTACAAATCTATTTCTGGTCTGTCTCAAGATTAACTGTATTTTTTTACTGTTATTTTATAAAGACTTTATTTATTTGACAGAGTGCATGAGAGAGCACACAGGTGAGCGGAGCGGCAGTTAGAAGGAGAGGGAGAGGGGATCCCTGGGTGGCTCAGTGGCTTAGCGCCTGCCTTTGGCCTGGGGCTGATCCTGGAGTCATGGGATCGAGTCCCACATCGGGCTCCTGCATGGAGCCTGCTTCTCCCTCTGCCTCTCTCCCTTTAAAAAAAAAAAAAAAAAGGAGAGGGAGAAGCAGTCTCCCCACTGAGCAGAGAGCTTGACGCGGCCCGATCTCAAGGCACTGAGGTCATGACCTGAGCCAAAGGCAGATGTTTGAGCCACTCAGGTACCCCAAGAGTAAATGTATTTTTAAAATACATGGTTTGATTTTCTTCTGGACACTGGATTGTGCAATGGATTGTATTCTCT
Organism: Nyctereutes procyonoides; assembly: GCF_905146905.1. Classification (NCBI taxonomy): domain Eukaryota; kingdom Metazoa; phylum Chordata; class Mammalia; order Carnivora; family Canidae; genus Nyctereutes; species Nyctereutes procyonoides. The sequence goes on from NW_026575049.1 coordinate 66,122,016, forward strand.
CTCTCTTTTTTTAAATTTTTATTTATTTATGATAGTCACACACAGAGAGGCAGAGACACAGGCAGAGGGAGAAGCAGGCTCCATGCACCCGGAGCCCGACGTGGGATTCGATCCCGGGTCTCCAGGATCGTGCCCTGGGCCAAAGGCAGGCACCAAACCGCTGTGCCACCCAGGGATCCCGTATTCTCTCTTTCACCTCGGCTGCTAGGAGGCTCAGAGTCAAGTTTGCTATTCTCTAGTTTAGTTGTACTGTAAACCAGTGTTTCTTAAACTCGGCTGTATAGTAGAATCACCTGGGGCACTTAAAGAACATCCACATAGGTCACACCCTGTGCCAATTAAGTCAGGATCTCTGGGAGTGGGGCTTGGGCATCAATACTTATTAAAACTCCTCAGGGGATTCTAACACACAGACACAGACAAGGTTGAGAACAGGTATTATAAACTAACCTCATGCCCAGCTTTACCTCAGTTTTTGTATCCTGATTTTTCTTTCATGGTAATAAGTATTATTTACCTTATGCTTTCCATTTATCCCTTCATCTCCCACGTGGAAAGTAATACATGACTTTTTATGAGTCATCAACAACATAGTGGTTGGCAATAAGGAGGTAGAAGAAATGGAGAAGGAAATCGGTCATTCTCTAGAGAAAAATTCATTCATTCATTTATGCGCACATCATTTATCCACATTCAGCAAATATTTATGAAGTGCTTTGGGTTTGTCTCCATGTTTTGGGGATGGGAATTGCTCTATGTCTGGTGAGCCTAATCTCTAAGAGAGAGTCTTCTGAGTGAGTATGTTTTTTTAGGCGTACGATAATTTCAGGTTGTCTAATAGGAATAGTGCGTCTGACATTTCTTTTGCCTTCCAGGGAGGATCTTGGCATTTACTCAGAGAAACGTCCCAGCATCCATAACAGGGTGCGGTAAAGAACCTAGAAATGTGTCAGTCACGAGAAGGTGTCTTGGCCCCAGGAAAGCCAAGTATTTGTACGATGAGGCATAGAGTAGATTTTGGCTTATGTCTTTCATCGCTTGTCCAAGTCCTTTGTCAGATGAAAAGGTAGCAGCTGAGAGCGTTAGCAGAAACAATCATGGGCCTAAGCTCCCTGTAAGAGCAGCAGGCTCAGTTGAGGAGGGTGGCAGTCTGGGTGTGGGCTGATGACAGCGGCAGTGATCCTCATCAACACAGACGCACCAGGCCCAGGGCCCTCTTTCCCCGGGGCGCGGGCCAAGATGCATCCTGGCTGTGTGCAGAGCCTGGGGAGCGATCGTCCAGCAGCAGCCGTACCTGCTCGGTGGTCAGTGGAGGAGGGACAAGCAAGGCCAAGAGGCGCCTGCAGGAACCCGGTGACAGGGTTATCCAGAGGCTCACTGCCGTGTCTGTAGCTGAGAAGAGCCCTTTAGAGAACAAAGACCAGTGAGCAGGAATAGGCTGTGTCTGAAAGTATTCAAAGACAAAGTCTAGCTTCCTGGTATCACTTATGTCATCAGAAGTGTGCAGATTCCAGGCTGCGGGGTGGGGGGTGGGGGGCTGCGTTTGTTCAATAGGCGGAAGCAAAGCTTCGTGAAACATCTTGAAATTATTGCTGAATTCCGGGCTGAGGACAGTTTGGATTCCTTCTCCGAAGGTGGGATCCTCTGCTGATTTTGCAGGCTTGGCTGCCCGAGGGCAGGCAGTGCGGCCGTAGAAGCAGGCCGGCAGCCGTGGCCACACCTAAACTGGGGCGGCCTTCGCAGCAGGCGGCCCTGCCAAGGTGGGAAAATCTGAGACGCTCCTGGCGGGTGCAAATATGTGGGAGAAAATTGAATAGAATTCCCCCCGGGTCCCTCCAGGAAGCATGCTTCCTCCCTCCCTCTCCATTTTGTTCTCATTTTCAGTTCTTCTGTGTCCAGTTAAAGCCTTTATGTTGTTAAAAATGAAATTAGAACCGAAAGGGAAAGGGGGAGCAGTTGTGGCCAAAGATGACACTGAAAAAGGCAGCAGTTGGTGGCAGCATCAGGTTTCCCCAACCGGAGTCAGAAGCCTTCAAATAAATAAGCAAAAAGTCATCGACGTCTCTGGTGCCTACAGGTCTGTTGGAGTAAAGTAGAGCTGCGGGGCCACTTTATGTCCTTGAGCTTCTAGCACAGTGGTGCCGCTCAGACCCCAGAAATGTCCCAGCCCCCCTCCCTTAGAACTCCTCCTCCCCTTCCTGCTGCCCTCTCCGCACCCACCCCTATCATGTGAACACCCTTCCTCGACTCCGGAAGGATTTATGCCGCTTTGGAGGAGCAGGTTTTAAAGCCAAAAGGTTTTTCATGATGTGTGAAAGCACAAATAATGACAGCATAGCCTGGCCCCTGGGTGGAAGCCAGCGCAGTTCAGACTTGTTGGTCGATGGGGCAAGGGGGTGACGGGGGTTGGGTGAGGGCTCTCTGCGTCCTAAGGGAATCAAGTAGCCTCAGAGGATTGAGGATCAGAGCATATGTTCAGGTTTTCCTCCCCTAAAGGCAAGCTCGGTAGGTCGAGCCCCCGGCTAAAACCTCTTGAAACCCACGGCGAGGCTTTGCATTGGGACAGGTTTTTCTTTTGGGGTTGTCTGGCCCATTTGACCAGGCTCTGCCAAAAAGCCATCTGAGAGCTCGTTTTAATGCTGATGTGAGGAAGTGATTACGACTGCAAACCTGAACTTGGAATGTGGTCTCTTCAGGCCTGGTCTACTTCTAGCGAGCCTTGTTGGGCTTTTCCAGCTCCACAGGGCCTCACCATGGAGTGGCAAGAGCTCCTTGCTGAGATGTACGAGCTAGGCCCCGTTCGGTGAGTCACCACCATGCACTTTGGGGCAACTCAGCATCGCAGGGCCTCTCGAGAATGTTTCAGCCCTGCCGCCTCAAGAAATTTATAGAATCAAGTATGTTATTAATTTGATGTCATTCTTTTTTTTTTTTTTTTTGTAGTTTATGTAGACAGGAAGTGGAGTTGTGCTAAAAAGAAACTCGGCGAAGCCCAAACACACACACACACACACACACACACACACACACACACACACAAGACCCCTTGGCATCTCTCAGTTGAGTTTCAGTTGTCAGAAAGTGCTGCTAAAGGACAGCTTGATTTTTCTTTATGCAGCTTGTCTGCAAATGGCACTTGAACTAAAATATTCCCTTTCATCTTTGTGACAGAAATAGGATTCAGTAATTCTTTGTGAAAATGTAGATGATACGCTGCCGTAGTTACAGTGAGTTAGGTTTAAGTGGCAAATGCCTACTGATAAAGACTTAATTAAAGACACAATAGCAGTGGGAGGTCATTATAGTAATTACAGTCCCGGCTTTATTGTTGGGGCCCAGTACTGAATTGTAGCAGCACATCATCACTACATAGCGTCTTGGTGTGATGAGGCAGTGATCCAATTCAGTGTACTTAGACTTTCATTTACCATGGGAGTGGTGCTTTTTGCAAATGCCCTGGTTCCACTTTATTTCAGTGTAGACTTTGTGCCTCATTTAAAATATGTGATAAAATAAATCAGTAATCTCATATGGGGGCGTTCTGTTTCATCTTTTTCTGGACACATACTAGACTGGCACAAGTGGTTATGTGAAGGATTGCAAAGGTGCCCTGGAACTTCTTTAAGGCAGTGCATCACTAAGCCTTATCTTGGGGAATTCTGAGACTCTGGAGAGCAAAGATGTGAGGCCTGGGAGGGGCAACTCAGTGTGGTGCGGTGCAAAGGCCTGGGATGGCCTGACTTTGGGGTGGTTGTGAGATGGGTAAAACTGTTGTCTCCCATTCTGAGTAAGGAAACAGAGCTCTCAGCTCCCCTTGTGGCTCTCTGCCTCCACTTGTCTAGAGGATATTGTTACATCACATTGAGGGCACTGCTCCAGGCCAGATCACAGGCAGAGGCTTTTGTGCATTTAAGGATAAACCTTTCCCCAACTTGTAGGAAGGGAGCAGGGTCTTGAGCTGAGTTTCTTGGAATATAGGTTGGAATGTTGGTTTCAAAGGACAAGAATCACCGGCCATTTGCCAGGGTGGTTAAGAATATTGTCAGCATAATTTTTGAGTGATCTTTGATCAAATAATGTAATTTGTAGTTAAGCATGAAGGGCCATCAAGATGGCCATCTTCTCAGAAAGTGGAATGGGGGTTGCCTGTGGCTGGGGGGAGGGAGAAATGGGGGATTGTTGTTTAACGTATATAGCATTTCAATTTGGGAAGATGAAAAAGTTCTGGAGATGGGTAGTGGTGATGGTTGCACAATGTGAATGTACTTAATGCTAATGAACTGTATACTTTAAAGGATTAAGATGATTTTAGAAAATGCTAGACTTCTGCTTATCAGAAGTCTTTTTTTAATTTTTTTTATTTTTTATTTATTTATGATAGTCACAGAGAGAGAGAGAGAGAGAGGCAGAGACACAGGCAGAGGGAGAAGCAGGCTCCATGCACCGGGAGCCTGACATGGGATTCGATCCCGGGTCTCCAGGATCACGCCCTGGGCCAAAGGCAGGCGCTAAACCGCTGCGCCACCCAGGGATCCCCTTATCAGAAGTCTTAAATAAGTAGGTAGGTTTGTAGGTTATTAGGCATTCCGTTCAAGTTGTAAAACCATACTCTTGGAATATGATTTTAGGACATCCAAGAAATGTACCTCAGAATATCTTCCCCTGCATCCTGTGCTGATGCTGGAAATTTTCCCAATAGCAATTCCTTGGGGTTACTTTGAAAGGTATGGATACTTTTAAGATGAACAACAGCATGGATAAGAACAGGCTCTTTTACCCTCTCATGAGTCATGGGCTGTCAAGGCTTAGATGAAATTAAATGGGACACACGTTTGACCTCCTTAGGTCCTGGATCTTAACACTTCTTGGTTCCTGACTTTGGTTGTTGGTTAAGACCCTGACTGTTGGTTGTTCCATTTAGCTCTTCACAACTCCCAGTCTATTGGTTGGAACTAAGTTTGGCTTTACTTAATTGTCTCATCAGTTGCCTCATGGACTAACTTTGATATGTGACTACATCTTTTCTGGCATCTGTCTTCAGCAAGTCCTGGGATTGGCGTTTATCACATTTTACCAGTGTTTAGGGTCTTGGTTTAAAATGCCAATAATCTTTGGGGCATCTGGGTGACTTAGTTCATTACATTGGGCTCCCTGCTCAGTGGGGAGCTGGCTTCTCCCTCTCCCTCTGCTATTCCCCCTGCTTGTGCTTGTGTGCGCACACACTCTCTCTTAAATAAATAAATAAATAAATATATAAGTAAATAAGTAAATAAATATTTTTAAGGAATAAAGTAAAATGCCAATAATCCTCAAAGGAGTGACTCCTGTGCCTTGAACCCTACAAAACCTTAAGTTCCAGAAGAGAAAATATTGGGCTCTTTGGTAAAAGAGATTTAGGAATGACATTTGGGGATATAGCATGGTTGGTGGGAGAGAGAAATATTCAACTATTGGGAACATCAACATCTCACTCTCAGTGATTGACAGAACTGGTAGACAGATGGTTTGACCAAATCCTTAAACATAGGATCTAGTTGACATTTATGAAACACTAAACCCAACAATAATAGAACATACATTCTTTTCAAGCACCCATTGAACACTCACAAGAATAGACTGTATCCTGGCTCATAAATTTTACCAAGTTTAAAAGAATGGAAATTATATAGAATTGAAATTTTAATGTTCTCAGATCATAATGGGATAAAACCAGAAACCAATAATAGATAACAGGAAAATCTCCAAACACTTGGAAACTATACAGTCCTACTAAACAATCCAAGAGTCAAAGAGGAAAACTCAAAGGGATCTTTAAAAAAGATTTGTTTGTTTATTTATTTATTTATTTATTTGAGAGAGAGAGCATGCAGGTGTGAGGATAGAAGGAGAGAGCAAGAACCTCAAGCAGACTCCACCCTGAGCACAGATTCATATCCTGAGCCAAAACCAAGAGTTGGATATGTAATGCATAAAGAGGCACCCCTCAAAGGGAATTTTTAAAAGTATGTGGAACTGAAAAAAGAATGAAAACATCACATTCCAAATTTATGGGAAGCAATGGTGAGAGAGAAATTTATAACATTAAATACTTATGTTAGAAAAAAGGAAAGATTTCAAATCAATGATCAAAGTTTCTATCTCAGATAACTAGAAAAAGAAAAAACAAACTCAAAGCAAATAGAAGGAAAGAAATAATAGAGAACAGATCAATGAAATTAAAAACAGGAAAACAATAGGGAAAATTAATTTAAAAAGTTATTCAGTAGAAATTGGTGACTTGGGCAGCCAGGGTGGCTCAGCGGTTTAGCGCCTCCTTCAGCCCCCGGGCGTGATCCTGGGGACCCGGGATCGAGTCCCACGTCAGGTTCCCTGCATGGAGCCTGCTTCTCCCTCTGCCTGTGTCTCAGACTCTCTCTCTGTGTCTCTCATGAATAAATAAATAAAATCTTCAAAAAAAAAAAAAAGAAATTGGTGACTCTTTAGCAAAGTTGACAAAGATGAAAAAAGAAAAAAAATGCACAAATTGCCAATATCAGAAAGGAAACGGGGATATCATAACAGATCTTGTAACTAGTCAAGGATAAAGGGAAATATTACAAACAACTTCATGCCCAGAAATTGAAAACTTAGGAGAAATCGACCAATTCCTCAAAAACCAGAAGCTGCCAAAACTTAGCCAAGATTAAATGGCTAACCTAAAAGGTTAGGTTAAAACTATTCAAACTGTTTAAAAATTGAGTTTGCAATTAAATAGCTACCCAAACAGAAATCTCCAGACTGAGATGATTTTATTGGGAGAATTTTATCAAATATTCAAAGACGAATTAACATCAACTTACATAATATCTTGCAGAAAGTATAGGAGGAGGGAGTACTTTCCAACTCATTTTATAATGTGAGTATTACCCTGGTTCTAAAACCAGGCAAAGACAGCACACACATCAAAAAACTACAGACCAATATCTCTCATGAAATTACATGCAAAAATCTTGAACAAAATTTTAGCAAATCAAAATCCAACACTGTATAAAAAGCATGAGAGTCCATGAGCAAGTGGTATTTATTCCAGGTATGCAAGGCTGATTGAATATTTGAAAACCAATCCATGTAATCCACCAGTCCAACATCATATGATAATATGAATTGAGGCAGAAGAAACATTTGACAAAATTTAATACCTTTTTATGATAATAAACTTTTCAGCATAATAGAAACAATCATGAACTTCCTCAAACTATTAAAAAAAACTATAGCTAATATCATACTTTATGGTGAAGGACTGAATGCTCTTATGCCAAGACTGGGAACAAGGCAAAGATGTCTATTCTCACTGCTTTTATTCAATATAGTGCTGGGAGTTCTGGCCAATGTGATGAGGTAAAAACAAGAAATACAAAGGGGGAGAAAAGAAATAAAAAGGATATAGACTGGAAAAGAAGAGATGAAACTGTATTTGTAGGCAATATGATTGTCTATACAGAAAATCTAAAAGAATCTACAAAAAAACCCTTCTAGAACTAAGCAAGCTTAGTAAAGTTGAAGGATACAAAATCAATATGCAAAAATCAACTGCATTTTTTTTATACTGACAATGAACCAAAATAAAAATGTAACACTATTTACTATTGCTGCAAAAAAGTACTTGCCTATACATTTAACAAAATGTGTAGAATATGTATCCTGAAAATTACAAAATGCTGATGAAAGAAATAGAAGTTCTAAATATTTGCAGACATAATGTAGATGGGAGAACTCAATACAATAGAGATGTCAATTCTTTTTAAATTGATCTATAAGCTTAATGTAATTCTTACCAAAATCTCAGCAGTTTTTTTTTTGTACACACAGAAAAGCTTGTGCTAAAATTCATAGGGAAAAGGAAAGGCTCTACAATAGCCAGAACAAATTTGAAAAAGAATAAAGTAGGAGGAATTATTCTTCCTGATGTTAAGGCTCATTATACAGCTACAATAATCTGGACAGTATGGTATTTGCAGAGGTACAGACACACAAATCAATAGGACAGAATGGAGAACCCAGAAATAAATCCACATAAATATGCTCAATTAGTTATTGACAAAGGAGCCAAAGCAATTCAGTGGAGGAAGGACAGTCTTTTCAATAAATGGTTCTGGGGCAATGGAGAGGCAAAAAATCCAGCCGTAGACCTAAATCTCACACCTTGTACATTAATCAACTCAAAATGGATCATGGACTTAAACGTAAAACATAAAACTATAAAACTTCTAGAAAAAAAGGAAGAAGTCTTTGTGACCTTGAACTAAGCAAAGAGCTCCTAGATTTGACATCAAAAGCAAAGTCCATAAAAGAGAAAATTGGACCTTGTCAAAATTAAAACTTTTTGTTTGTGATACACTCTATTAAGAGTGGTGGAAAAGACAAATTAAGGACTGAGAGAAAACAGTTTCAAGTCACATATCTGACAAAGGACTTGTATCTAGAACATATAAAGTATGCTCAAAACTCAATATTAAAAAACCAAACATTCCAGGTAGAAAATGGGAAAATGACGTGAATATACATTTCTGAAGAGAATACACGGATGACAAGCACATGAAAAAGTGTTCAAGTTCGACATCACTGGGCATTAGAGATGCAAATTAAAGCCATGAGCTGTCACTATATACCTTTCAAAACAGCTAAAATAAAAAATAGTGACAACACCAAATGCCGACAAGATTATGGAGAAACTGGATCACTCATACATTGTTGGTGGGAATGTAAGATTACACTGCAGCTCTAGAAAATAGTTTGGCAGTTTCTTAAAAAACTAAACATGCAGGGGCATCTGGGTGGCTCAGTTAGTTAAGTGTCCGACTCTTGGTTTTGGCTCAGGTCGCCATCTCAGGGTTGTGAGATTGAGCCCTACATCGAGCTCCGCCCTGGGCATGGAGCCTGTTTCAGATTCTCTCTCTGCCTCTCTTTCTACCTGTCCCATCTCCCTCTCTAAAAAAAAAAAAAAAAGAAAGAAAGAAAAGAAAAACAAGAAAAACAAAAAAATGGCCCCCCAAACCCCTACACATGCAATTGCCATGCCACCTACTAATTGCATTCTTGGACTCCCCCCCCCCCCCAGAGAAATGAAAACTGTGTTCACTCAGAAACGTGTGAAGGAGTGTTCATAGCAGCTTTATTAATAGCCCCAAACTGAAAATTCCACAAATGCCTTTCATTGGGTGAATGGCTAAACACACTGGTACATCCATACCATGGAATATTGCTCAGCAATAAAAAGGAATGAGGTGTTCACACATGCACAGCTTGGATGAAGTTAAAGGAAATTATGCTGATAGCTGATATCAGACATGAGGGAAGAAGGGGATGGATGTAGCTATAAAAGGATAGCACAAGGAGTCCTGTGGTAATGGAGTGGTTCTGGCTCTTGATCGTGATGGTGGTTACACGAGGCTGGGCGTGTAATACAATAGTACACACACGTACACACGCACACACACAAATGTGTAACTGGTGAAGTCTGAGTCAGCACTATGGTTTGTATCATGTCAGTGTCCTGGTTTTGATATTGCACGGTCATGTAATAGTTATTATGTAAGATGCTAACCAATGGGAAGGCTAGGTGAAGGGTGCACAGGACTTGCTTGTATATTTCTGTGATTTCCTGTGAATCTCTAGTTATCCCAAAATAAAAGGTAAAAAAAAAAAAAAGCCAATAATCCTCAATGGGATGACTTCTAAGGCCTAGATGGGAAAGTATACATTCTTGGGCAAGGGATAGAGTTATTATGAGGGTAGGAGGGGGAGAGAATATCGAAGGGGGGGGACGATTTCCAAAGAAAAACTACAATATTTCTCATTTATTTCTGGGCCAGGTCTTGTCAGGACATTATATTGAGAGTTGGGGGGCACCTGACTGAGCATCCAATTCAGCTGGAGCTGAAATCAAGAGTGATATCAGGGTGGTGAGATTGAGCCCTGTGTCAGGACTTAATATTGCTTAAGGCTTGGGATGTCTGGGTGGCTCAGTCATTCTGCTTTTGCCTCAGGTCATGATCCAGGCCCTGCATTTTTTTGCACTGAGCAGGGAGCCGACTTCTCCCTCTCCTCCCCACCTGTGTTCTCTTTTGCTATTTCTGTTGCTATCTCTGTCTGTCTTAAATAAATAGAATCTTTTAAAAAAAGAAGACTACTGGAGACATAAGACTCTCCCTCTCCCTCTGCCCCCCCCAAAAAAAACAAATAAATAAATCTTAAAAAAAAAAAAAGAGTTTCTGAGTTGGGGTTGTGGTAACAGAGCTTTGAATGACCTGGGACATGTTTTTAAATTTTATTTATCTAAAAAAATTATCTTTGAGCAATTAAAAATACAGAAAAATAATAAAAAAAGAAAATGAAAGTCTCTTCATATTCTCAGTGTCCAGAATTATCCATTTTCAACAGATGCCCTATTTGTTTCTAGTCTTCTTTTTTTTTCTTTTCATTTTTAAGAAAAAAAAATCACTCTGTTGTTTTCCATGGAATCATATTTTTGGGGAGAAGTAAGGAGATGTGCAGGAGAGATGGGAGGAAAGAAAGCAATTAACAAAGCCAAGATCCCTAATCTATCATCTTACTTTTTATTTTGCTTATTTACTTTGATCGCTTCTTTTCTGCCTGAAAAAGGTAGGCTGAATTACTTGATTTCTCAAAGAGCTGTTTAACTGGACTTTTTCAGGGGGATGTTTTATGGCACCCCAACAATCTGGTTTACTATTAAGAAGCAGGTCCCATGGCACAAAACTCAGACAATACCCGAGTTTGTAAGTTCAGTAAAGACAGATAATTTTGAGTGCGTATAGTATGTAGAAAAGACTAACCACTAGAGAGTGTGGGAATTGTTCATTATAAGCATAGGCTGGGAGGTTAATTTGTGGTTTTCTTACTGATTATTCAGATAGCTTCCACTCTGGTAATTTCTTTTTAATTCTAATAAAAGTGAATTTAGAAATCCCAAACCTCACTGGATATCTGAACTGTTAGTATCTGAAAATAGGGAAGAAAATCTATGTTTTTCGTGTGACATACATTCCACCTACAGCTGGGCCATCTGTTTGCTTATAGCAAAAGGTTTGAGAGCAGAAGTTTGATCTCAACCTTTTCATTTTGGCTTTATTGGACATATATTTGTTATCTGTGATTAAGATATCAAATAGTTACCTTGGAAAAAATGATGAAATTCTGGGAAATAAAGTGTTCCTTAGGAAGGATAAGGAGAACTAAGGATATACAGGGAATTCGAAAGGCCAAGAGCACAGGATTACAAATGCGAGTTTGACCTGCAAGGTCATACAGAGGCATATTGTGCATCGCAAATGGGCCTCCCGGTGGAATGAGTACAAAATGTGGAATGCTTAAGACTAAGGAAAAGGGTTGAACACGGAGGTGTGTTTTTTTGGGAACAGCTTTACTGAGATAAAATTCACTTGCCATAGAATTCACCATTTACAGTGTATAATTCACTTGACTCGAGGAGTTCTGCAACCATGATCACAATTTTAGAACATTTTTACTACCCCAAAAGAACCTCCATACTTTACCCCCAACCCCTGCAGATCTAGGAGACCACTAGTCAACTTTTTATCCCTATAGATTTGCCTTTTCTGAACATTTCATACCAACCTTTCATATAATATTAGCTCTTTTGTCATTAGCTTCTTTTATTTAGCATAATGTTTTCAAGATTCATCCATCTTGTAGCTTGTATCATTACTTCCTTTTAATATTCCATTTGATATTCTACTGTGTGGGTGTGCTGTATTGTGTTTATCCATCCATTAATTGATGGACATTTGGATAGTTTCCACCTTTGGGCTATTACAAATAATACTGCTGTAAATATTCGTGTATAAGTTCTTGTGTGGACATATATTTTCATCTCTCTTGGGAAGAAACTAGGAGTAGAATTGCTGAATCATATGGCAACTATCTGTTTAACCAACAGACTGTTTTAGAAAGCGCACCATTTTGCATTCCCTCCTAGCAGTGTATGAGGGTTCTGAATTTTCCACATCCTTGCCAATACTTGTTATTGTTCATATTTTTTATTATAACCATCTTAGTAGGTGTGAAGTGGTATCTCATTGTGATATTAATTTTCATTTTCTCAGTGATTCATGATGTTGAGCATCTTTTGATGTGCTTATGGGCCATTTGCATAGCTTCTTTGGCAATATGTCAATTCAGATCTTTTGCCAATTTTTAAATTGAGTTGTCTTTTTGTTATTGAGTTGTAAAAGTTCTTTATATATCCTAGATTTAATCTTCTATCAGGTATATGATTTGCAAATATTTTGTCTCATACTGTGAATTTGCCTTTTCGTTTTCTTGATAGTGTCCTTCGATGCCCAAAGCTTTTAACTGTTATGAGGTCTAATTTATCTCTTTTTTTCTCTTGTTGCTCATGCATATGATGTCACATCTAAGAAACCATTGGCAAATGGTTATGAAGATTTATCCTTGTTTTCTTCTAAGATTTTAATAACTTTAGTGCTTACATTTTGGTCTTTGATTCATTTAGAGTCATTTGTTGAATATGGAATGAGAGAAGAGTCCATCTTCAGTCTTTTCCATTTGGATATCTAGTTGTATCAGTCCTATTTGTTGATCTCTGGTGATGTTTTTAAACAAATTGTACATCCCGCATTTCAGTCCATGCTTTAGAAACATTGGTGACTGAGTCCATCCACTTCTTGGGGAGGCGGAACTGCTTGTGGAACAGCTGTGCCCTGTCTGCATAGGGAGTCTTCCAACCTATGTGGTACTTCAGGAGAGGCAGAGAGGCAAGACTACGGTGACAGCCACTGAGGTGCTTGAAGTCTGGTTATACATCAAAAGATCCAGGCCAGCTCCTTGGAATGCTCCTGCTCTCGTGAGGTGATGCCAGCTGTGTACTGGGTCTAGCCTGTGAACTGGAGGCCCAGCCAGGGGCCTCAGCCCTAGGCTTCCTCAGTGCAGCTACTTTAGATCTGTTCGAGCATATTGAGTATCTGTAAGGGAGGGTATACGTTTTGGAACTAGCAGCTCTCTTTGAGGCAGACCCTTATTTCCTCTGAGATTTACATGTTTCTTACACTTTCTTTTTCTCAAATAATGTCTTAGCCTCTCACCAGATAAAGAGCTACTGTTTTACTATATGAGACCAAGTAGGGAATTGGGGAAATAATATGGCAGTGGGAGCTGATGGAAGAGAATTGAGGCTGAGTCTTCATCCTGCAGTGTGACTTGGGCCAGATAGTATCAATAGTGACTATATTAGTGTTGTAGGGCTACCAGAAGAGACTGGGTGGCTTAAGCAACCTAAATGTATTCCTCACAGTTCTGCAGTCTGGAGGTCCATGATCAAGGTGCTAGCAGTGTTGTTTCTCTTGAGGCCTCTGTCCTGGGCTTGCAGGTGGCCACCTTGTTGCGGTGTCCTCACATGGTTATTTTGTTATGTGCACGCATCTCGGTGGTCTTCCCTCTTCTGATAAGGACACCAATCATTTTGGATGAGGGTCCACCCATATGACCTCATTTAACGTAAAAACATATTTGCAATGTTCTGTTTTCTAACCCTTGTGATATGAACAATGAACTAGATATACAATTTTTATTAAAATTTTGATTGAGTTTTAAATATAGTCTACAAAAGCAGAGAGAGTAGAAAAATCCACTCCCATGTATCTATCACCTTGCCTCAAAAAGTATCAGCTCATAATCAATCTGATTCCCATGGAATTAATCTGCAGCAAATTCCAGCGAGCACATAATTTTATCTCTGGGTAATTAAAAAATATTTTTGCAGTTTTAATGAGCTATCATTGACATATAACATATATGTAAGTTTAAGGTGTACAGTATGATGATTTGATATGTGTAGATTTTGTGAAAAGATTACCAACAATGAAGTTGATTAACACCTCCATCTCCTTACATAATTATCATTTTTTTGTGTGTGGTGATAACTATTGAGGCCTACTCTTTTTTTTTTTTTAAGGCCTACTCTCAACAATTTTCAAGCATATAATACAATATTATTAATGACAGTCACCATGCGTATCTTAGATCCCCAGAAATTATTTGTCTTATAGCAAGAAGTTTGTATCTTTGACCAGCAACTCCTCATTCCCTCCCCCTACCTTCCCCCAGTCCCTGGAAATACCCATTCTACTTTATTTCTTTGAGTTTGGCTTTTTTAGAGTTTACATACGAATGAGTAGAGTGTTTGTCTTTTCCTGTCTAACTTATTTACTTAGTGTAATGCCTTCAAGGTTCGTCCATGTTGCCACAAAGGGCAGGATTTCCTTTTTTGTGGCTGGATAATATTCCACTATATAAAATACCACATTTTCTTTATCCATTCATCCATTGATGGACACTTAGGTTCATATCTTGGCTATTATGAGTAATGGTACAATAAACATGAGGGTGCAGATATCTGTTCAAGGTAATTTTCCTACAAGTATATACCCAGAAGAGGGATTATTGTATCATATGGTAGCTGTATTTTTAATTTCTTGAGGAACCTTCATCCTACTTTCCTCCTCTAATCTTTTTTTGTTTTTTAAGATTTTGTTTATTCATGAGACACACATGAGAGGCAGAGACAGGCAGAAGGAGAAGCAGGCTCCCTGCAGGAAACCCATCGTGGGACTCGATCCTGGGACCCTGGGATCACGCCCTGAGCCAAAGGTAGATGTTCAACCAGTGAGCCACCCAGGCGTCCCTGAATAAAGTACTTCTAAGGAAGGCCCAGAGTTAGTACTTTAGAAGATGATGATATGCAGCTGGTTTTACTCTAAAATTTCATCCCTGTGCCATTCCCTGGTCTCTTGCATTACTCCTTATGGCTAGATCCCTTCTTTGGATCCTTGTCCATTTTTGGATCTTTGTGGCATACCCTCTTGTCTGTGTTTTCTTTTGGTTCCTTGACTTATCACACAGAACCGTTCCTCATGGATTTGAATTCTCCTTTGTTTTAAACAGGGTTTCTGTGAACAGGCGATCTACTTTTGAACCCAAGTCCCTGCTCCCAATGACTGTGTCTATTGCCACCTGTCTGCCTGTACGTCTACCATTCACCTGCCAGATGCCTCAGGTGCCCCCTTCTTCTCAAGTGGGGTGCTAGTTGATGACCGGCTCTGCTCCAGGAAGCCTGTGCTGTGCCTGGTCCCCAGTTCTCCTGACTTAGCCTATCCTGGGAGCTGTATGGCATTTGAGAGATGAGGAAGATGGGGGCCAAATACTTGGTTTTAAACCCACAATACCCAGGATCATTAAAATAATGGCATTACACTTTTAACTTTCAGCTTGTTGCAAGATTACATTTCAGGAGGTGTCCCAGTTGCCTGCCAGTTACCGCTTTTATGTCTTGGGATTTCTAGCAGCCTTCTAGCACATGCTGGCATTTCAGATTCATTCAGTGCAATTAAAGAAATTGCATGACTGCTAGTTTCTCCTCTTTTTTTCCTCCTCAGATAAATTGTAGAATTCAACTTGATTAAAACATTTATTAAGTGAGATTTAATAGATTCCAGTAATGCTGTGTGTGTGTGTGTATGTGTGTGCACTCATTATCCATTTCTTCTGTGTGTGCCAAGAATGGCCATGTGCATAGAGAATTGTTCATGGAACTTGCTTTTATTCTGCAATTTACCAGCAATGTCAAATTAAGGGGTTTAATGGATTCCTACACAGAAATTCCTAGTGTGGTTGTATTAGCAGCAAGTTTCATTAAAAAGGGCTATTTTTCTCTACTGGGATTTTAGTAAAGAGACAATGTTTATTTTTTCAGTGGAAAATTGATTGTAACTAAGAGGATACTTGGCTTGAAAGTGGGGAATTATCATATCATATGATTAAATGAAAGCTTACCTTGTTATAAGGTAACTAGACATATCCCAGTAGAATTGAGACAATGTTTGATTAAGCCAGATTTTCCTACTTTATATTCAAGGAACAAATTAAAGAATAATTGAGATCCTTTTCAGATCTTTTATAAGCTGCATATATAAAGCTTCAGCTCCAGGTGGCAAAGCAATTAGCTGATGAATAAAATCAACCCCACTGTCATTCGTCAGATGTTTAAATTCTATAAACCAGATAAATTAATGTGTTCCTTAAGCCAAATAAACGGTCATGCTCTCCATGTTACCACTCAATTCCCTGGGGGAAAGGTTGGATGCATGTTCATAGAATGGCTAGGATCTGCTTAATCAGAAAGGTTGAAATTAAGTTGCCCATTTGATTTTCCGAAATAAATGTCCATCTGGCACAAAACCTATTTTCCAAGCAAAGTTGTTAGACATGATGGTTTGGCTTGTTTAGTAAACTAAGGATAGGTTGGACCTAGTGTTGCACTCTCTGGCTGAATGGTTAAAGATCTGTTTCTCTGTACTTGGCATTGAAATTACTCATAAGCAACTGAAAGTGCTCTTGTTTCATTTATTCTTCACTCTCAAGTATTAACGCAGAGAATTAGAACCTCTGCTGCATATGCGCTCCCCAATTTATTTCTCGGAGATGAGTTTCCTGAATGAATAGAACTTACTGCCATTGAATGATGACATGGAGGGTTTTTCTGACATTGATGTCTAGATAAGATAGACCTAAGGCCCAGAGGGCATTATTTTATTAGCTTGTAACTAACTGTGGTTGGCCAGTTCTGCCATTTTCTTGATAAGCCTTGCTTTCAGGCTCTGGTCACTGATCTTTTACTCTTTGCCACCTTGTTTTGCGTGGTGTCAATACCTTGATCACTATGGGTGCTACTTAAGGTGTGGCCCTGAGACCAGCAGCATCAGGGTCACCTGGGACCTTGTTGGAAATGCAGACTTTCAAGTTCCCACCAACCTACTGAATCGTAATTTGCATTTTTTTCAGGTTCATGAGATATAAAAGTTTGAGAAACACTGAAGAGGATATCACCTCTTCAAATATGGCCAGGGTTGGAGTTATGAAGTGAAAGCATATAGCCAATGGGAATACCTAGTTGGTCGATTTTCTGAACCTTAAAGTCTCTGTTCTTTTTAATATTTTATTTGCATTAGCCACTAGCACTTAAGAAAGCAGTTAACAAAAAAGAAGAGCTAGAATTCATTTATTATACTATTGATTATTGGAGTCCAGCATTCTTCAGGAACTGTAACAAAAATTGGCAATTATTTATAGAAATTGAATTTAGATCTTGGAGTCATTACTAAGAGAGCTCTAGATGAATTTTCTTGTTGAACTGCCAGCTAGCTATCTATTAAGTGCAAAATATTGGTCCCAATATGGCATAGGAGAGAGACAACTGGATTGGATGCCCAGGCACCAACTTATCATCTGGTTATGGGCAAGCACTTTCTCTTTGGGCTTGATTTCCTTGTCTGAAAATGAGGGATTTGGAAGCAGATGATTCTAGAGCCTTTTTAAGGTCTGGATGTTTATGATTTGATGAGACTGTGTGGGAACCTGAGTAATACATTAGTCAGAATTATTAATTAAGTAATACATTAAGTCAGAATTATTCTAGTGGCTGGAAACCAACTCCACACATAGGTTCTCCTGATGCTGTTTGAGTAGTATCATTCCTAGGATTCATTTTCCAGCAGTTTAGAAATTATTTAAGTACGTGAGCTCCCAAGGATCAAGAGGCTAACCTGAGTGTGATGTAATGGGATGTGTGTATGTGTGTGTACACATTTGCAGCTTATAGTGGTTATGTGAATTCTCATGTTGCACAGACACTGGAGAGAATGAAGCAGCATAAATATGTTTTAATGTGAGGGAGAATATGAAACTCATGAATAGCAGAATGAAGCAAAACAACACAAACTTTGCTGTAAAATGAAAATTTGATTATTTTCCCAACCCCTGGTGTATTGTATACTGTTATTGTTTTCTTCTTTCCTTTTTTTTTTTTTTTTTTTTTAACCACAGTCTGTCTTCTCGCTTCCTTCCTCAACATGTTTTGGTTTGGTTTTCATTTTTCATTTAGAGGCTTACTTTGGGTTGTATGTGTGTGCCGCAGAAGTTGGGTTGATCATCTTTTGTGAAAAGAGGCATGGCTTCAAGATTTGAGAAAGTATGAAGATGGTTGGTTAAAGAAAAGCCACCTGTGTTCTCTTATGTTTGGACAGCAGTCTTCTCCAAAGGCTGTGTGGGGGAAGAGATGACCTGTGAGGCTCCTTCTCATCAGAGAATTGATTTGCTTGCTGATTCATTTGAAGTTCCCTTCCTTTCTTTCTTCTTTCCTAACACAAAACTGGATTAATTGCCTACTGTGTGCTTAAAACTGGAGATGCAAAGAGGAATAAGATGCCATCCCAACCCTTGAGGGCTCATATCTAGTAGAGGAACCATGGTCTGTCATTTCCATCTCCACTGATAGCTCTCACTCTGAATTTTATTGTAATGTGAGCATATAAGAAAAGTTGTAATGGTTATTTGAGAGCAATTTCATTTTCTGGTTACATAGTGTTTACTCAGACTCATGCACGGATGTGTATATTTGTGCACGTGCGTGTGTGTGTGTGTGTGTGTGCTGAAGGCTTTGAGTAACAGCTTAAGTGATATTCATAAAGCAGATTTCTGGTCTCCAGAGAAAGGCAGTTCTCAGTGCAAAGTATGATGTGTTCGGGTAAGTGGGTTTATGTCTTAAATTGAATATGTTAAAATACATCCAGGGATCTTTAAAGAGGCTGCCTTATTGGGAATCTTCTGGCTCTTAAAATTGATTTCACATTTTCTGTTTTGATTCTGGGGAGACAAATTTTCTTCCTTCAAGTTTTACAGGCATGAGGCTGTGCTTTGTGGATGGAAAAGTGTGCCAATTCTAGGGCAATCGTTCTCATGGCTCTGAAGGGCAAAAATACCACCCGAAGGGCTTGCTCTCAATGCAGATTTCCACCCTGACTTCTTTACACCTCAAATTCTGATATGGTACGTATGATATGGGGCCTAGTACTCTGCATTTAAACAAGCCCCTCTAAGTGATTCTGATTTAGGTGGTCTGTGGCTGTGCTGCAGAACACTGGCATAACATTTCTCCATTTGGATCACACATGTATAAGCCTATATACTGTGTGTTTTAAAAGTGTTTTGAAATCTGTGATTGAAAGACTGCTATGCAAAGTGACTAGTCTCATGATCTAACAAATAAATAGAAGACTCATGAGGCCAATTACATGGTATTCACGAATTTAGGCTCTGTAGTCAGACTGCCTGGGTTTTAATTCTCATTCCTGTGGCTGTTGGCAGTAGGTCCTTGGGCAACTCAACCTCTCCAAGCCTCAGTGTCCTCAACTGTAGAAGCGGGATAATAATAATAATGATAATAATAATACCAATCTAATTAGGCTGTTGTGAGGATTAAATGACATAATTAATATAAAATGCTTATCAGCATAGGGCCTGGCACAAAGCAAACGTTCAGTAAATTTTGGCTGCCAATGATATTTGTGCAAATAACAGAACAGCAAACAAAAATGACAGTAAATAGAGCTGTGTATTTTTATGTCACAATTTTCGTTCTAGGTAACTGTACTTGGCAGAGTACCAAGTTAATTGGTATGGATTTCCCAGGAGATAGTTAAGGGTTCTTTAGCCACTACAGTCTACTCTTTGAACTGCTTATGTCATATCCGTGTTAAATCATGTTGGTGGTGGCTTTGTCCCATTGGTTGGGTGTCTAGGTGTCTTCCAACTCTGGCCACACAGACTGATTTCACTCAGAGATGTGTAGGGTGTATCTTCCTCCTCCAGCGAGTGCACACATTTTCTTTTGACGAGACTGTCATTCACTTGATAAACTGGAGCAGAGAGTGCCTGCTGAACAGGATTAATGCAATTGACAGTCATGGTTTAGAGAGCATGGCTGCCATGGTCTCTGATCAATAACTGCAGAAGGATTTGAGGGATAAATGGTGGTACCTCCTTCAGAGACCTGGGCTTTTTGACTTTGTTTAGGTTTCTTTATCCTCGTGTATTTCTCTAAATAGGCATAGGCCTCATTTAAAGCGAAAATTTGAGATTGGCTTGATTTAAGATGGCCTGTTTCCCAGTGCTTTGCAAAGTGCCAGCATAGACCAGATTTTTGGTTTTCTTGCTAATTGAAATGAAGTATTATCAGAATGGGAAATGATAAGCAGATTTATTGTTATTTCTGTCTCACAGTAATCTCTTCTCCAGTGGTCCTCAAACTGCTGCCCACTGGAACCACAGACCTTTTTCAGCCCCCAGAGTTCTGAATTTAATTGGTCAGGTGTTTGAACCTTGAAACTGGGAATCTGAAATGCTCCTCAGGTGATTCTTTTTAAAAAAAAATTTTTTTTTTTTTATTGGAGTTCAATTTGCCAACATTTAGCATAACACCCAGTGCTTATCCTGCCAAGTGCCTCCCTCAGTGCCGGTCACCCCATCCCCCTGCCCACCTCCCCTTCCCACTACCCCTAGTTTGTTTTCCAGAGTTAGGAGTCTCTCATGTCCTGTCTCCCTCACTGATATTTTCACTCTTTTTCTCTCCTTTCCCCTTTATTCCCTTTCACTATTTTTTATATTCCCCAAATGAATGAGACCATATAATGTTTGTCCTTCTCCAACTGACTTAGTTCACTCAGCATCATACCCTCCAGTTCCATCCACGTCGAAGCAAATGCTGGGTATTTGTCATTTGTTTCTTCTTCTTCTTCTTCTTCTTCTTCTTCTTCTTCTTTTTTTGTATTTGTTGTTTCTAATGGCTGAGTAATATTCCATTGTATGCATAAACCACATCCTCTTCATCCATTCATCTTTCGATGGACACCGAGGCTCCTTCCACCGTTTGGCTATTGTGGACATTGCTGCTGTCAACATTCCTCGGGTGATTCTAATATCCAGCCAAGATCGAGAACCTCCACTTTACAAGATCCCCTCACACATTCTCACCTTTGGCTTTTTTGTGTGCACATTCTGGGATACGCCGAATCCCTCTTCCCAGAGTTTTCACATTGCGTCTCTTTAAAAAAAAAATAAAGAGACCTTAAAAATCACTTTACACCAGTAGCTCTCCACCAGGGCTGACTCTGCTCCTCAGGGGACATGTGGCAGCGTCTCGAGACCTTTTTGATGGTCACCGCTGGGCCAGGGGGGAGTGCGTCGTCCCGGAACCTAGTGGGTAGAGACCGGGGATGCTGCAGGAAACTCTGCCTTAGACTCAGTCCTCTCATTTGCCGACGGGAAAATACGGTCCAGAGACGACAGCTTCATTTGCCCGAGGATTTACGGATAATTATTGGCAGAATAGATTCCTCAACAACCGGAGCAGCATAGGGAGCCCTGCCCTCACACGCCCCTCCCCCCCCCCCCCCCCCCGCCGGCCCTACCGCCTCAGGCAAGTTCTTCATCCACCCGATGTGCCTTTCCCCCTCTCAAAATATCCCCAGGCTCTCAAGAGTCGTGATTTCTTAAAACCAAAAACTGAGGTAAACGGCTGCACCTCAGAGAGCATCACGCTTTCCCGTCTCCTCCAGGATGACCTCACAACCGCCCGCCCGGTGCTGGGCCTCGGTCGCTTCCTTCCGATGGATCGCTTTGCTTGGGAGCCACACCACCCGAGGAGTCGCTTCAACAACGGCCAAACGACGACGTGGCGGGGGTGTCACAGGTCTAGTTCGGTGAGCACGAAACGTCTACGATTTCGGCACTCACCGTTGGAGATCCTAAGACGGTCCCTTCCGCGGGGAAAAAATGGCGCCGGCCCTGCCCAGACCAACTTCAGAGAGCGTGTGCGCGCATGTGCGCAGGTGCGTATGTGCGTAGGTGCGTAGGTGCGTGCGTAGGTGCGTATATATATGAGCGCGTGCGCTGCTGGGGCGCAGCTTCTCGACCCCAGAATCGCGGGAGGCTGCGCGTCCGAGCGCGGTGAGTCTGCGCTCTTTCACTGCCGGTCTCCTCCGCACTTTCCTTCCCGCCACCGAAGGGGGTGGTGGTGCCTGTGGTTATTTCCGAGAAGCAGGACTTAGTATGATGCCTGTTTAAAAATAGATGGTTTTAGTTCTCATCCCCCCCCCCCCCCACACACACACTTCTTTTCTGAAGACGTTTTTGTGGCGGGACGGGACCATTTAATCAAATGCCATAACTCGGGCAGCCCGGGTGGCGCGGTGGTTGAGCCTCTGTCTTCGGCCCAGGGCGTGACCCTGGAGACCCGGGATCGAGTCCCGCGTCGCGCTCCCTGCATGGAGCCTGCTTCTCCCTCTGCCTGTGTCTCTCAGGAATAAATAAAATCTAGAAACAACAACAACAAAAAAGACAAACACCATAACTCGGGAAGGATTGGTGCGGCGTGGCCGGAGCTTGTGCTTCGGTCGGGTTGGGATGGGGTCGCGGTCCGTCTCCTCAGCTGATCAGCCCTCCAGGTGCAGCCGGAAACAGGAATGGGGGGAGGGGTCCTCAGACGCATCTGCGGGTCGTAAGCACCCCCCCCCCCCCCGCTGGGGGCCGGTTCCACCTGCGGAGGCTCTGACGTCACTGGTCTCGGTGTTGAGAGGTCCCCCAGGTGACCCAGGCGCTGGAAGGGTTGGGCCGTAGCTTCCCAAGCTTCTCCTCTGTCGGTGGAGCATGAATGGGGCGACACTGCGCCGAGCTTTGAGCCCGCCGTCACTCCCCTTTGGGCCACAGTAACAATCACAGGTGCAAGAACGCTTATGTCGAGGGTAGCTTGCATGATTAGTTGCAGAGATGAGACGAGCTTGAGGGAGATGTTGCTCATTAAGTTGGCTTTACCTCCAGAAACCGTACGGAGACTCCTAAGGAGTGAGGAGCTGCCTCTGGGTGCAGAGAGTCCTACCGAATAGGTACTGTTAACTGCATTTTTAGTCTCCAGTTACTTTGGCCTTCTCCTTTCTTTTGCCTTTTTGTTGTTGTTGTTGGGGGGCAGGTAGGTAGATGGGGAGGGCCCCCTTATACTTGCATCTTTTTTTTTTTCTTAAAGATTTTATTTATTCATAGAGACACACACAAAGAGAGGCAGAGACACAGACAGAGGGAGAAGCAGGCTCCATGCAGGAGCCCGACGTGGGACTCAATCCCGGGTCTCCAGGATCACGCCCTGGGCTGAAGGTGGCCCTAAACCGCTGAGCCACACGGGCTGCTCCTTATACTTGCATCTTAACAGACTCCCACTGCTGTGATGAATGCTAGACTTTCTTTTGTTAGACCAGCCTGTAGCTTTTTAAGGGTATTAAAAATATGGAACGACTGCCCTCTTGGTCACAACAAAGGGCCCTTTCCTGGAGTTGTAAAAGGCTGAGGTCTCCAGTGTGAGGACCGCTCGAAAGGTTCTAGGGCTGGCTCTACACAGACGGGCTCTAGCAGCGAGGCGGGCCCGCGCGGGAGGCTGAAGAGCATCCCACTGGGAGCCATTTCTGGCTTCCTGCTTCTCTACAGAAACCACTTGGGAGCAGTGTGGCCTTGCCTATGAGGGAAGCTTAGAGAGCAGAGCCTTCCTGGAACTGACCAGCACATCCAGGGAGCCTGGAGCCCCTGGCTGATGACAAGTGAAATATTTCACAGAATATAAATCTTTCAACTTGCAAATGCTCCTTTGCTGAGAAATCAGGCAGTGGGTAAGGGTGCTCAGAATCTTTGCATCAGTGAATAAAAGTAACGGGGCGGAGCCTCCTGGTTTTGTTCTGTGATGTGATAGCATGAGGTTTGTGGGAAAGAAGATTCTCTGGTTGTGATGGATTCATTGGCCGTCCTGGGCTCCTGCATGGGAGGTACGGGTGCCTCTCTTTATCTCGGTGACAAAAGAAAAGAAGCAACATACACACAGAAGGGGGTAGTGAGAGAGAGAGGAAAAAAAACAGCTATGCCTGATGTAATATGACTCAGTCTTTCAATTCTGCTTTCATATGAAATAGAATGGACATTTCTGTCTTAGATGTTGGCACTGATTCTTTGAACTAGATTCTTTATCATGAATGTACCTCACTTCCAAGGAGATCACATTTAAATTATTATTTTGCAAGATTGTTACAAAGCGTCTCTGTTTGTGTTTGCGTTTTTTGGGCTCTGTGTTGTCAGACTTTCAGAATCTCCTTAGAGAAGGAGAGAAGGAAGGCTATACACAGAGGTGGAGATGACAGTCTAGGGAGCAATGGGCAGAGATGCAGGCAGGAGAGAGAGTGGTGGAAGGTTCCCCTCCAAATCACCAAGGTCACAGGAAGGCAGGTATCAAAGTGTGAACCTCTTAGCTTGGTTTGTTGGTTGGCTGTGAATGATCTCTTAAGTAATACCTGTTCTCAGGTACTACTCAGTCATAGCCTTTGTTCAGTCCCATTGCAGATACCAGTGTCTTGCTGAGAATAAACCCAACTTTGGGAGGAGAGTAGGAGGAGAAGTTATAGGGAGATAGACAGATTCTGCTGGCAGCTTCAGCCTCTCCCTTGAAGCACGAGGAGGTAAGGACCACCTGCCTGCCAACTCTACTGTTGTGTACCTGGGGTGAATTCCACATGTTGTGAGATGCAATCAGCAGAGAGGGCTCCCAGAGCTGGAGATTCAGGGCTCACAGCCAGCCACCACCAAGTGTATGAGCCTGCCTGCCTCCCTTGCAGTGCCTTTCTCCAAAGGTCAGAACTAGCCAGTTCCAGCTGGGCCAAGTAATATTGGCGGTCTTGCAAGCTTCCACATCCTAGGCTAGAAGAGGCTTCTCTACATTCTCGGGGTGATCTGGTGTTTCTGGAATTCTGAGAAATCTTGGGCTTTTCTTGAGCAAAATGGAGATTTCTAGGCATCCTCTAGCTGATTAGCCTAAAAGTCAGCTAGCCATGACTACAGCTGTTTCTCCAGTTGCATTCCCAGGGAAACCTGGAAGCAAACAAAGTTGGATTTCATGATTTTGACTAATAAAGATCAAAAGTCAACTGGACACTATCCTGCAAGAAAATGCTTCATCACAGTGGCAAAATGGACTGCCACAAAGTTTTAGGGGCTCTACAAAAACAGCGAAATAAGAATTGGTCCTGGGAATGCACAAATAGTCCATTATATGACACACAAAGTTCTTTAGATAAACAGGTGTAAGCCATCAGGACTTGCACAATGACTTTGTACCTTGTGTGATATGGTAGCATTTCTACTTGAGCTGAGGGGATTTTTATTCTTGTCTGACTGTAAAAATGGAGCCAATAGTGAACATGTAGGGCACTGTGGTAAGTACATTAGATGTATCTTCTCATTTAATCCTTACAACAGCCTTATGAGGTAGGTGTCATTACATCTCTCTTGTGCAGATTCAAACATCGTCCTTGGAGAGACGGTTAGGTCTAGTGTGTAGGCTCACCTGGATAGTAGGTGGAGGAGCCTTTGGAGCTTGTGTTCTTATAGCTCCCTCCCCTTCTCAGAGGTTCTTTGTGGGGATACTCCAGGGTGTTGAGCCTCATGGATTTTCCTACTATAGGTTAGTGGATGTGAGAGTAAAACCATTTTAAATAATTAATTGTTACTATTTTGAAACCTTTTAGACTGTTCCAACAGGTTAATTGTGAGACCATAGGGCTGAGAGACTCTAGCTCTCCAACAAGATGCTAGGTGAAACGCAAAACTGCTTCTTGAATTCCAGTTGCTTTAAATAGCGATGTTGAATTTCCATGTGAGGTTACTAGTTGTGGGTTTGGACCAACTTCCCCGTGAAAGAAAGGAAGTTGTGAAATTTATAATTCCTAGGAAGAAGAGCAAACAGAACATCTCCTTTGCCCTGACAGTAAGTCATAAAAACAAAACAATATTGAAGTAGGATTCCCTCATTTTGTAGAGGGATATTTTAAGGACTTTTCCCTCTATTTACCTTGCAGACTTTGGGTAGCTTCACTTGATGCTTGGGTAATAAGATCTGCAGTGGTGCCCTCTCTAAACAACCATACTCAATGGCAAGACATCTTGGTAGGTCAGTGTAGGGAACAGCACAGTGGCCCAGAATAGCTGACTCTAGTTCTGGCACCAAGAAGTCTCCTGGTTTGAGCCAGTCCCCATCATCTTCCCTCAGCCTGCCTGACTGGTTTGTGATGGCAGTAAAACTGTTTGTCCTGCTCACCTTGATGGTAATAGATATTCCTCGAGGACTTGTCAAATAACAAAAGTTCAGCCTGTAACTCTTATGTTGTGCCTCTCATTTGTTCATTATAAACACAATTCACACTTCCAATGCACCAGGTATTGTGCTTTGACATATTTCTTTTTTAGGAATTGGATTATTGTTTTTCTGAATAAAGAGGTGGTTAAGTTTGTGTAGCGTAGAGGAGGCTAAAACTAGAGCTTGATTATTGCAAGACCCTGTGGGCTTCAAATTCCAGAATTTTGACTTGTGGCTATCTGGAGAGGTTTGAGGGCTTCTGATGTTTTCATCTTATGTGTTCCAAATGCACTACTATTTTCCCCTAAATAATAAGCTATTAAATCCCAATGCTGATTTTTATTAATCATAAAATTACTGTGTAGTAATATCACTCATTTATATGATCAGTTGTTTTATATGTGGCCTACAGCTGAGTTCCTCCTACATCAATTATGGGCATGCCTTTCAACATCCAGCAGAATGTGGGAATGTAATAATCAGTACTCATCACAAATCTATTGGTTTTACTAAATTTTTTTTCTTATTATAACAACATGTGTTCAGTGAGGAACCAATAGGTAATGCCAAAGTGCCAAAAGAAAGATAGTCATCCAGAATTATATCATTCTGTACCATAGCTGTGCTAAAGAAAGACCTGTAGAGTTTTGCTTATAAGCTGTGATTCAAGAATTTTATACCCAGCCAGGTTGTCTTTCATGTGTGAAAGCAACAAATACATTCTCTGACAGGCAAAGTTTCAAAAATACTTCTGTGATAGGCAGTTCTGGGTGAGGTTTTATTTATTTGTCTCTGTTGAAATAAGTGCTTGAAGATTAATTCCAAGTGACCAAGAGGTGGTTGGTGGTACAGTCAGTGATCAAAATAGGAGAGTCAGAGTATAAAAAGGCCAGGGGCAAACATTTAAACCAGTTAATATACATCTATTTATCTGCCTGGATAATTACAAATAATAATTAGGGATTATGTATAAAAATATGCAGTTGTATTTCTGTTTATAAAGTAGAAACAAATGTAAAAAATCATTCATAGAAGATACATAATATAACAATGATGTGGTACTCTGTATGTATACCTCCAGATTGTATCATCAAATCTGAGAAGGAAGTTCTGAAAAATGGGGGCAGTAGAAAGAGCTAGTTCTCTTTGAACTTGTTCTGCTGCTAAGTCTAGTTCACTGTGTGTTTCTCACAGTAACTCTAATGAAGTTTATTGTCCTGTCGGCTTATTTTTGGTGTCTGAGTGCCCAACTGGTACTCAGATATTAGAAGATAATTAAAAAAAAAAGATTTTATTTATCTGAGAGAGAGCATGCGTGTGTAAGTGCGCACGCGTGTGTGTGTATGTGTATGTGTGTGAGCATGATTGGGATGGTGATGGGGTTCGGGGGGGGGGGCGAGGAGCAGAGGGAGAGGGACAAGCAGACTGCTGATCACAGAGCCGGATGTGGGGCTCAATCCCATGACCCTGAGATCATGACCTGAGCCAAAATCAAGAGTCAGATGCTCAACTGAGCCACAAAGACACTTAAAAGACAATTTTTGTTTGATTTTCCATGTGTTTTGTCTGAAAGTCATTGTCATTAAGTTGAAACTAGAATTATAGATGTGAGTACATCTCCTTTCAAGGAACAAACTAAATAGATTGGAATTTACCAAAACACAATGCTCTTTCATTCTGGTTGAATTTATACCTAATATTTCTTGAATGTAGCTTTCTCATAACATGAAGGGTGCTAGTACTGGACACCATTTCTTTTGGAAATGTTGGTGTTGTAATTTGCTAGTGTGTGTGTGTGTGTGTGTGTGTGTGTGTGTGTGTGTGTAGGGGGGCCAGGAGACATTCACAAAGTGTTCACATGAGGACTGGTAAGAGTTCCTTTAGTAGTAGACCAGTTGCAGGAAGCCTAATCAACACTTCAGTGAGGAAATTAGCAGCCTTTGTCCTAGCCTGACTGCTGCTTCTCCTGCTGGTGGCAAAGTTGTCAAGCCTCATTACTGGAAAGTTCAGCCTGTTAGATTTTCCACTTAGAGCAGGAGGATGTGTTAGGAAATAGCTCAGACTCTGTGGCCATTCTGACATCAGATTTAGACAGTGACATTCCAAGTGGTGGTCATGGAGTTTTTATAGCTTCATTTAAAAATGTGAAAATTAATAACTGACTTAAGAAGTCACCACATGTATGTAGTACTGGGTTAGATATAGCAGATTTAATCTTGGCTGAATAATGAAGTGAGGGTGGCATGTGTTTTAGGGTTGAGACAGAAGTAGAAACAAAACCAGCAAAACCAGAGGTTTGAAATATAATTTATTATATACACTAGCTGGGTTATGTTGCAGTAATAAATGAAGCCAGAAATCTCAGGTGTTAAGGCAAAAAAAAAAAAAAAGGCTTATTTCTTGCTTTCATAAGTCCAGTATGGGGTAGGCAATTCTCTGGTCAACACTCTCTTTATCTTGTTATACTGTCATCTCAACAGGTGGCTTCTGGGATTGCCAAGGCAAAGGACTAGAGATCAGGTTATTATGCCATGATATTGGTATGACTAGCCACAGGGCTGCCTGTGAGGGAGCTAGAGAGTATAGACTTTTTGTGTGTCCAGAAAGGGGAGAAAAACTGGGCGTGGTGTGCCTCTCCTACACATAGGAAGCTAGGACATATGTTTGGAGTGGAATAAAGGAAATAAGAGGCTGATATTATGGATATTCAACAGGGAGTGCAGAATTCCCAGGGACTCAGGTATGGGCTACTGCTTTCTTCCTCGCAGCAACAACTTGCAAGCCCTGAGATCACCTCTAAGTAGGGAGATGGCAGTCCCTTACCTCCAGCTTCTGGCTGTGGGGCAACTTCAGTTTGGTAGGTGTTGAGCCTGACAAGATAGTAATGAATTTTTATTAAATGGATTACCTTCTCATTATACGGGGACTGTCTGGACAGGAGACTCTCTGGTTTCCTTATTCCATCTTCCCAGTATTGACATCCTTCTAGCTTTTTTTGAGTGGTAATCCTGGCTCCAGGCCCTCATTCTCTGAGACCACTGAGGGTCTAGGTCAGGGTATAATCAGACCTCACCAGTGTGCGTTTCTTCACATGTTTCCACATGTCCTTTTGCTATGTTGCTATACAATGCTGAGACGGAATCTACATCAGCAGAGAGGGCCTCTGTCCTTCCTGGTGAACTTCTGCTTTTGTACAGTGTGGGGGGTTGAGAGTCATTCCTAGATACAGGTGACTTATGTCCAAACATTGCTTCTATCATTAGCAAACAGTGAGACTCTGAGTAAGTGACCTCTCTGTGCTTCAGTTTCCTTATTTGTATGGATGATAATACTGCCCACCTTTTAGGGTTGTTATGGTGATTGAGTGAGTTAATATACCAGCGGCACTTAGAGCAATGTTGGGTGAGTGGAGGTGATGAAGGAGCATTAGCTAGTCACTTTCCTTAAAGACTCCATTCAAGAGTCCCTGAACTACTTTTCTGGGTCCCTTCAGCATTCTGTGAATGCCTCGCTTACAACACTTACCACGTTGTAATTACTAATGTACCTATTCTCTGTCACTCACCTGGGATTACTCAGGTACAATGTACTGCTTACCATTTACCTTTGTTCTTGACGAAGTGTCTCATGTGCAAAGATTAACAGGTGTTTTTTTTATATTTCAAGTTTTTATTTAAGTTCTAGTTAACATACAGTGTCATATTAATTTCAGGAGTAGAGTTTAGTAATTCATCACTTACACATAATACCCAGTGCTCATTACAAGTGCTCTCCTTCATACCTATCACCCATTTAACCTACCCCCTGGCCCACTTCCCCTCCGCTAACTCTTAGTTTGTTCTTTATAGTTAAGAATCTGTTTTATGGTTTGTCTATTTTTTCCCCCCTATATCCATATGTTTTGTTTCTTAAATACCACATATGAGTGAAATCATATAGTATTGGTCTTTTTCTGACATTTCACTTAGCGTAATACACTCTAGCTCCATCCATTTTGTTGCAAATGGCAAGAGTTCATTTTTTGATGACTGAGTAGTATTCCATTATATATACACATCTTCTCTACTCATTCATCATTTGTGGGCATTTGAGCTCTTTCCATAATTCAGCTCTTGTTGATAATGCTGCTATAAACATTGGGGTGCATGTGCCCCTTCAAATCAGAATTTTTATATCCTTTGGATAAATACCTAGTAGTGCAATTGCTGGGTCATAGGGTAGTTCTATTTTTAACTTTTTGAAGAACCTCTGTACTGTTTTCCAGAGTGGCTGTACCAATTTTCAGTCCCACCAACAGTGTAAGAGTGCTCCCCTTTCTCTGCATCCTCATCAACATTTGTTGTTTCCTGTTGTTAATTTTAGCCCTTATGACAGGTCTGAGCTGGTATCTTATTATTTTGATTTGTATTTCCCTGGTGATGCGTGATGTGGAGCATCTTTGCATCTTTTTATGTGTCTGTTAGCCATTTGTATGTTTTTGTAAAAAATGCCTTCATGTCTTCTGCCCATTTTTTAGCTGGATATAT
The DNA here is from genome assembly GCF_905146905.1 of Nyctereutes procyonoides. Classification (NCBI taxonomy): domain Eukaryota; kingdom Metazoa; phylum Chordata; class Mammalia; order Carnivora; family Canidae; genus Nyctereutes; species Nyctereutes procyonoides. Next base: position 66,152,637 of record NW_026575049.1, read on the forward strand.
ATATATATATATATATATATATATATAGAGAGAGAGAGAGAGAGAGAGAGAGAGAGAGAGAGAGGGGGGGGAGAATATCTGTCTATCTATATATTGATTGGTTTTGAGATTGATAAGTTCTTTACAGATTTTGGATACTAACCCTTTATCTGATATGTCATTTGTAGGGCACCTGTGTGGCTCAGTTGGTTAAGCATCTGCTTTTGGCTTAGATCATGCATGATACCTGGGTACAGGGATCGAGCTCAGGTTGGGCTCCCTGCTCAAGAGAGAGCCAGCTTCTCCCTTTCCCTGTGTCCCTCTTACCACTGGCTCATGCCTCTCATGCGTGCTCTCTCTTTTAAAAAAAAAAAAAAAGATGTGTCATTTGCAAATATCTTTTCCCATTTCATAGGTTGCCTTTAGTTTTCATGATTGTTTCCTTTGCTGTGCAGAAACTTTTTATCTTGGTGAAGTCCCGGTAGTTCATTTTTGCTTTTGTTTCCTTGCTTCTGGCTATGTGACTAGTAAGAAGTTGCTACAGCTGAGGTCAAAGAGGTTGTTACCGTGTTCCCTAGGTTTTGATGGTTTCCTGTCTCATATTTAGGTCTTTCATCCATTTTGAATTGATTTTTGTGTGTGGTGTAAGAAAGTGGTCTAGTTTCATTCTTCTGTGTGTTGTTGTCCAGTGTTTTGAACACCATTTGTTGAAGAGACTGTTTTTTTCCCTTGGATAATCTTTCCTGCTTTTCAAAGATTAGTTGACCATCGAGTTGTGGGTCCATTTCTGTTTTTTTTTTTGTTGTTGTTGTTGTTCTGTTCCAGTTGATAAATGTGTCTATTTTTGTGCCAGTCCCATACTGTCTTGATGACTACAGCTTTGTCATATAGTTTGAAGTCTGGCACTTTGATGCCCCCAGCTTTGGTTTTCTTTTTCAAGATTGGTTTGGCTGTTTGGGGTCTTTTGTGGTTTCACCCAAATTTTGATATTGATTGTTTTTAGCTCTCTGAAAAATGCTAATGGTATTTTGATAGAGATTGCATTAAACATGTAAATTGTTTTGGGTAGTTTAGGCATTTTAATATTTGTTCTTTCAGTTGATGAGCATGGAATGCTTTCCTATTTCTTAGTGTCTTCTTCAATTTCTTTCATAAGTGTTTTATAGTTTTCAGAGTACATACCCTTTACCTCTTAGGTTTATTCTGAGGTATCTTATGGGTTTTGGTACAAATGTAAATGAGATGGATTCCTTGATTTCTCCCTCTGCTGTGTCATTATTGGTGTATAGAAATGCAGCAGATTTCTGTACATTGATTTTGTATTCTGGAATGTATTGAATTCATGTATCAGTTCTAGCAGTTTTTTTGGTGGGAGTCTCGGGTTTTCTGCATAGAGTATCACCCACATCATCTGTGAATAGTGAAAGTTTGACTTCTTACATGCCAATTTGGATGCCTTTTATTTCTTTCTATTGTCTGACTGCTGAAGCTAGGACTTGCAATACTATGTTAAATAATGATGATGAGAGTGGACATCCTTATCTTGTTTCTGATCATAGACAAAAAGCTCCAGTTTTCCCTCATTAAGGATGATATTAGCTGTGGGTCCTTTGTGTATGACTTTTATGATGTTGAGGTATGTTCCCTCTATCCCTGCTTTGTTGAGGGTTTTTATTAAAAATCGATGATGTACTTTGTCAGATGCTTTTTCTGCATCTATTGAGAAGATCATATGGCTCTTATCCTTTCTTTTATTAATGTGGTATATCATATTGATTTGTAAATATTAAACCACATTTGCAGCCCAGGAATAAATTCTACTCGATTGTGGTGGATAATTATTTCAATGTACTTTTGAATTTGATTTGCTAGTATCTTGTTGAGAATTTCCGTACCCATGCTCATCAGGGGTGTTGGCCTGTAATTCTCCTTTTTCAGTGGAGTCTTTGGTTTTAGAATCAAGGTAATGCTGGCCTTGTAGAAAGATTTTGGAAGTTTTCCTTTCATTTCTATTTTTTTGGAATAGGTATTAACTCTTTAAGTGTTTGGTGGAATTCCCCTGGGAAGCCATTTCATCCTGGCCTTTTTTTGGAGGAGATTTTTGATTGTTGATTGGATTTCTTTGCTGGTTATGGGTCTGTTCAAACTTTCTATTTCTTCCCGTTTCAGTTTTGGTGGTTTATATGTTTATAGGAATTTCTTTCAGTTTCCATTTCTTCCAGATTGCCCAATCTTTTGACATATAATTTTTCAGAATATTTTCTTATAGTTGTATTTCTGTGGTGTTGGTTGTGATTTTTCCTCTTTCATTAATGATTTGGTTTATTTGGGTCTTTCTCTTTTTGATAAATCTGGCTAAGGGTTTATCAATTTTGTTATTTATTTCAAAGAACCTTCTAGTTTCATTGAACTATTGTGTTTTTTTTTGTTTATAATTTCATGTCATTTATTTCTGCTCTAATCTTTATTATTTTCCTTCTTTTGCAGGCTTTATGCTTTATTTGCTGTTCCTTTTCTAACTCCTTTAGATGTAAGGTTAGTTTGCATATTTGAGATTTTTCTTGCTTGAGAGGTAGGCCTGTACTGCTGAGTGTGTGTATGTGTGTGTATATATATATATATATATATATATATATACACATACATACATATCCCTTTTTATGACTGCATTTGCTGCATCCCAAAGGTTTTGGACTGTTGTGTTTTCATTTTCATTTGCTTCTGTGTATTTTGAAAATTTCTTTAATTTTATGGTTAACTCATTCATTCTTCAGTAAGGTGTTCTTTGACCACCATGTATTTGTGGCCTTTCCAAATTTTTTCTCATGGTTGACTTCAAGTTTCATAGTGTTGTGGTCAGAAAATATGCATGGTATGATCTCAGTCTTTCTGCATTTGTTGAGGCTTGATTTGTGACCCAGTAGGTGATTTATTCTGGAGAATGTTCCATATGTACTCAGAATGTGTATTCTGCTGCTTTAGGATAAAATGTTCTGAATATATTAAGTCCATCTGGTTTTGGTGTATCATTCAAAGTCATTGTTTTCTTGTTGATTTTCTGCTTAGAGGATTTGTCTCTTGCTGGAAGTAGAGTGTTAAGGTCCCCTACTATTATTGTATTATTGTCAATGAGTAAGTTTGTTATTAATTGGTTTATGTATTTGGGTACTCCCAAGTTGGGGGCATAAATGTTTACAGTTACTAGATCTTGTTGACCCTTGTTGACCGATTTATATATAATGCCCTTTTTCATCTCTTGTTATGGTTTTTAGTTTAAAATCTAGTTTGTCTAATCTAAGTATGGCTACTTTGGCTTTATTTTGATGTCCATTAGTATGATAAATGGTTTCCCATCCCCTCACTTTGAATTTGCAGGTGTCTTTAGGTCTAAAATGAGTCTTGGGCAGCCCTGGTGGCGCAGTGGTTTAGCACCGCCTGCAGCCCGGGGTGTGATCCTGGAGACCTGGGATCGAGTCCCACGTTGGGCTTCCTGCATGGAGCCTGGTTCTCCCTCTGCCTGTATCTCTGCCTCTCTCTTGCTCTCTCTGAATGAATAAATAAATCTTAAAAAAAAAAAGCGTCTCTTCTAAGCAGTTTATATATGGGTCTTTTTTTTTTTTAAATCTATTCTGATACACTATGTCTTTTTTTTTTTTTTTTAAGATTTTATTTATTTAGGGCAGCCCCGGTGGTGCAGCGGTTTAGCCCCACCTGCAGCCCGGGGTGTGATCCTGGAGATCCGGGATCAAGTCCCACGTCGGGCTCCCTGCATGGAGCCTGCTTCTCTCTTTGCCTGTGTCTCTGCCTCTCTTTCGCTCTCTCTGAATAAATAAATAAATAAATCTTAAAAAAAAGATTTTATTTATTTATTCATGAGAGACACACACACACACACAGAGAGAGAGAGAGAGGGAGGGAGGGAGGCAGAGACACAGGCAGAGGGAGAAGCAGGATCCATGCAGGGAGCCCAACATGGGACTCGATCCCGGGTCTCCAGGATCCCATCCCGGGCCTGAAGGCGGCGCTAAACCGCTGAGCCACCGGGGCTGCGCACACTATGTCTTTTAATCAGTCTGTTTACATTCAGAGTGATTATTGATATGAATTTAGTGCCATTGTATTACCTGTAAAGTCACTTTTTTTTTAAGGTTTTATTTATTTTTTCTTTTTTTTATTTATTTTTTCATGAGAGACATAGAGAGGCAGAGGCACAGGCCGAGGGAGAAGCAGGCTCCATGCAGGGAGCCTAATGTGGGATTTGATCCCGGGTCTCCAGGATCACGCCCTGGGATGAAGGTGGCACTAAACTGTTGAGCCACTCGGGCTGCCCAAAGTCACTATTTCTAGAAATTTTCTCTATTCCTTTCTAGTGTTTGTTGTTTTTGGTCTTTCCCACTTTAAGAGTCCCCTTTAGTATTTCTTATAGGGCTAGTTTAGTGGTCATGAACTCCATTAGTTTTTGTTTGTCTGGGAAGCTCTTACTGTCTCTTTCTGTTCTGAATGACAACCTTGCTGTAAAAGTATTCTTAGCTGCATGTTTTTCCCATTCAGCACATTGAATATATCATGCCACTTTCTTCTGGCTTGCCAAGTTTCTGTGGATATATCTGCTGCTAACCTTATTTGTCTTCCTTTATAAGGGATTTCTTTTTCCTTGCCTTTTCAGGATTTTTTTCCTCCCTTATCTCTGTACTTTGCAAATATAACTATAATGTATTTTGGGATTGGCTGCTTTTTAAAAAAAATTTGTATTTTGATGGAGGTTCTCTGTGCCTTCTGGATTTGGATGTGTATTTCCTTCCCCAGGTTAGGGAAGTTTTTAGCTATAATTTGCTCAAATAAACCTTCTGTCTTTTCCCCTCTCTCCTTCTTTTGGGCTTGTATGATACAGATATTATTACACTTTACGGAATTGGTGGTTCCCTAAGTCTACATTTGTGATTCAGTATTTTCCCCCCCTTTCATCTTTGTTATTTTCCATTCTTTCCTCTGCTTCTTGCATCCTTGTCATCATTACATCCCATCAGTTTTGCATCTTGGCTATAGCATTTTTTTTTTATTTTGGTCTGACTAGTTTTTAGGTCTTTTATCTGTGGTAAGGCACTCTCTGGTGTCTTCTGTGCTTTTCGGAAGCCCAGCTAGTACCCTTATAATTGTTTTAAATTCTGGTCCATATCTGTTACTTGTATCTGTTTCAGTTGGATCCCTGGCTGTGAACTTTTCTTGTTCTTTCTTTTGGGATGAATTCCTCCATATTGGCATTTTTGTCTAGCTCTCTGTCTTCTGTGGCAAACACTTCCACAGTGTGGTCTCTTTTCTCTCTAGTTGTGCAGTTCTTTCAGTCCTAAGATCGATTTTTTGGGGTGTTCAGAATGATTTGATATTTATCTAGCTGTGTTCAAGGGATGAGGCAAGCATAGCGTCCCCCTACTACTACACTATCTTAACTCAAGTATTTTCTGAACAAATGGGCAGAATCAAGGTGGTAGAAATTGCTAAATTCACCAATAGCCAGTTCTCTCCTTCTTGAGGATAAAGCAAAGCTACACTTTTTTTTTTTTAAAGCTACACTTTCAAGTTCCCTATGCATCTAGATGAATTATAGGACTGAATTCCAGCCAGTGGAATCTGGGTGGAAATTATGTGGGCCACTTTTAGGCTGAGCTGTAAATTTACTGTGTGATCTTCCACAGGTACTCTCTCCCATCCAATTGACTAGAAAGAGCCTAGGTCCCTGAGTTACTACTTGAAAGAGGGATTTGGGCCGTTAAAATTGTGCCAGTCTTCTGAAATCTAAATATTTTGTTAAGCATCTGGTGTAACAAAATAAGGATCTGGGTGCAACAAAAATTTTTGTGTAGACATTATGAGGTGATATGACCCAGTCCTCTGACAAAGACTGTTGAGCCCAGAACAGTGTAATGGACACACCTTCATATAAAGCAGAAATGTATAGAGGCAACTTAAATCCAAGGAAAGATTGATGATACCTGGGGAGGGATGAAGATGGGGTAGAGGAGCCAGCCTGCCCACCGTCTCCTGTACAGAAAACCAGCTCCCACCCAGCAGCCTACTTTTGGGTGAAATGTTCATTTTCCCGAAATTCTGTTATTTCTTCCAAATTTTGAGCAGTCACCGAGTATGATTCTACTCCTCCTGGTACATTACTTAGAGAAAAAGATGATTTTTCTTTCACTATATAAAGCATCATTCTCAGAAACAATTATAGTTCTTTTTTAGAGTTTTGGTTCCTTCATAGGTACTCATTGTCCTAGTAAATGGAAGTGCTTGGAACACAAAAGCATTTATTTCCTCTTTCAGCTAATTTAATTTTTACAGCCCCAGTGAAAAAATATTTTATGTTTTTACTTGCCTAATGTGATTTTAGGATAGTTTATCCTTGGATTCAATTTTGTTTTCATTTTCTAGAAAATCAAGTTAATTCACAGAAGGTTCATTCATTTAATGGCTTTCCTTGCATGTGGTTAATGCTTAAGCATTTGATCAGATATTCCTCTTAGCAATATCTTCACAAGGCTCAACTGGAGAAGGTGTTAGATGGGGAAATCTTCTGCATTTGGCAAAGCCTCTTTCATTTACACTGACATGGAAAATCAGTCTGAATTGGTAAAACTGAATTGCATACTATTTTCCAATGAGATTTCTGTATAATTTCAAGATGCTTAAACTAAGTTTAGGAAAATATAGGCTACAAAGAGTTTTAGGTTATCTCATGCATCTAACTTTCTAGTGGTTGGTATGTATATCTCTGTCCATCTTAGGAAATTCTCTTGGGTTCTTGAAAACTCTTGGCCTTTATATCTTTATTTTTTTAAAAGATTTTATTTATTCATTAGAGACACTGAGAGAGACACAAGAGACAGAGAGAAGCAGGGCAAGAAGCAGACTCCATGCAGGGAGCCTGACGTGGGACTCGATCCCAGGTCTCCAGGATCACGTCCTGGGCTGAAGGCGACGCCAAACTGCTGAACCACCCAGGCTGCCTGGCCTTTAGATCTTTAAACATTCTCCTTGCAGCTTTGTTTATTGCATTATGAATGAGAACTCTAAGCAAAACTAAATCTCAGGCTGGTCCTGGTCTGTATAATTGTAACTTCTGTATTAGAGACTTTTATTTTTATTTTATTTTATTTGTTTTTTTTGAGACTTTTATTTTTTAAGTTAGAGTTAGGCAATTCTTCATTGGGAAGAAATGTCTTGACTTTCTAATGGGTTATGTGTTCAGTGCTGTAACTAATGGGTTTTTGATTGGATCATAGGCATTTTTTATTTGTTCTTTTTTTATTATTTTATTTGCTTAATAAAATGCCTTCTAAAGATGTCATTTTCTGGAAAGCAGAGATTCAGTGATGACTGGGCTAGAACACTTGTGCTTTTCCATGTCAGACACTGGCCTTTCGTATTTAAGGCACTGCTTTGACATAACATAGAGGAGGCATATTCTGGAAGGCATTGTTTTCTTTTTTTTTAAATTTTTATTTATCTATGATAGTCACACAGAGAGAGAGAGAGAGAGAGGCAGAGACATAGGCAGAGGGAGAAGCATGCTCCATGCACCGGGAGCCCGACGTGGGACTCGATCCCGGGTCTCCAGGATCGCGCCCCGGGCCAAAGGCAGGCGCCAAACCGCTGCGCCACCCGGGGATCCTGGCATTGTTTTTTCTTAATTGAACTTTTAAGACTCAGTGTATTTGACTGATTATACAGGAAGTAGATGGTGGTCAGATAAAATGGAATATGCCACTCTTGACCTTTTCTTCTCCATGTTATACTGTTTATCCTAAGATAGGCTTTCAGTTGCCTATGATGAAAAATGTGAGGCTTAGAAACTTTATGGTGGATTCATAGATTATTTGAGATAGTTTATGGGCAGAGTAACATAATTTATCCTCTTAGCTTGGACACTTTTGAGAGTGAGAACAGGGTGTTATTAATAGTTATGCTAAGGAAATGGGCAAAAAAAAAAAAAAACCGAACCCATTCAGGCAACCTCAGTCTGTCTCACATACACCCCATCTGAGGACTGAATGTAGAAGACTTAAGGCCCTAGAGAAAGCCAGAGCTACAAACTGGAATTATCCTGGATCCCAAATGAGGATGCTGAAGGCTACCTAGGACCCAGGAACATCCATATTGAAGTCTTTAGTACATGCAAAATAAAACGATATATTAAGTCCTTGAGATTTTGGCATTTGTTATTGCAGCTAGCATTTCCCTAATGCCCTAACTAATGCTGAATACTTTATTTCAATGTAACCAACCACTATTGAGAATTTACTGTCTTTCCATCGAGGATACAAAGACGTAAGATCTGGTCATTGTCTTCATGGATCTTAGAGTCTGGGAGAAGTGCAGTTGTGTATATTTAATTACCATTTGCTCCCAATTGATAGTGCAGGGACCAGTGTGGAAACATCACCCTCCATTGTCTTCATTCCTTCTCTCAGACTCATGTTCTGAAACCCTCCTTTTCTAGCAAAGAAACACCTACCAATGCCTGCAAATAGATAACGAGGAGTGGGCATCACCCCCACACCATTACCATTAAATATACATCTTCAAATATACCCTCTATAGACATCTTCAAATCAACATATTCAAAATTAAACTCCTCTCACTTTATTTTTTAATATGTTGATTTGAAGATGTCTTATAGAGTGTTCAGATGGTGTTATCCTATCTGTAGATAAAGGTGACTAAAACTAGCAAGTGAGATCTGGCATCAAGGATAGATTGGCTGAGTTCACAATTTGCAAAGGGTCAAGTTAGCCTGTTAGAAACAATTTGAGGACTTAAGTAAGAGAACCTTCACCCATATTCCTTTTTTTTCTTTTTTAAGATTTTATTTATTTATTCATTCATGAGAGACACTCAGAGAGGCAGAGACACAGGCAGAGGGAGAAGCAGGCTCCTCGAGGGGAACCTGATGTAGAACTCAATCCTGGGACCCCGGGACCACACCCTGAGCCAAAGGTAGACAGTCAACCACTGAGCCACCCAGGTGTCCCTCTTCACCCATATTCCTAAAGATGCTATTAGATGCAGCCACATTGGGCTCTCTGAGGCTCAGTCTGCCACTGGGATCTGAGATTTCAGGATCTCTTGGCTGTTGACTTTGTACTGAGAAAGCAAAGGAAGCAGGAGCTTCTTTATATCTTCAGGTCCTTTTGTAGTTGACAAGTTATTTTCACTTACATTCTCCTTTGAGTCTCATATGGACCCTGTTGGTTTGGTCTGGAGAGTTCTTACTCTCCACTGCATGTCCCCAGGCCTTGCCTACCATTGAGTAGGAGGGAAATCTCATTAAGTGGAATGATCCTGTTGTGAAGGTGTTCAGGCCTTCCTTGGCATGGGACCTCAGAATGATTCTTTTGTTGTTTCTGGAGTTCCCTGAAAATGTCTCACTTGGACTTAAAGAGCCAGGCTTTACATAGCGCACCATTGTGTGATGGGGCAAATGACTCCTCATCAATTGGAGTTGCTCCCAATTGACAGTGGAGGGACCAATGTGTAAACATCACCCTCCATTGTCTTCATTCCTTCTCTGACTCATGTTCTAAAACCCTCCTTTTCTAGCAAAGAAATACCTACCAATGCCTGCAAATAGATAACTGGAGGGATGGGCATCACCCCCACACTAGACGTGTTCACATGTCAGTTTTGAAGTTGCTAGTTAACTCTCCACACAAGCACATAAACATATACATACTTTGGGACATAGAGGAATCAGTTAACCTGTTCCGTGCCATCCCTTTTTTGATTAACTGGGATATAGATCCCAGAACTTTTGACTCTGAATCTGATGTTCTTTCCTCTGTCTTATGATGATATAAAAGAAAAAAATCTATAAAGTTGGTCAAATGGGCAAGACCATCAACTAGAAGCTTGAAGTAATGCCATGGTTGAAATTCTGTTTTCTTCCTCATTCTGCGAGGCTTAGGGAGGCTGCCATGCCCAGCACAGGGAACCATCAGGAGAATTGAGTGAATAACAGAGGCTTTGTCATAGGAGCTCCCTGAAGTTTCCCCCCACCCTAGTGTGAGTGGTGTCAGTGTTTTCATTATTTTTGCCTGCGGTTTGTAACTTGTCATAAGAATTAGTTCCGGCTTAATCAAGGGCCTTATGTTGGGGTAAGAGGAGGAAGTGTTGTGGCCTCTCAAAATGCCTTTTGTAAGATCCTGACACTCTAGGTCTTGCCAGATACAGCTGGGAACAGTAGCATGTGGGAAGGGACAATGTACCGAATGTTCCAAGTCCAGCTTCCTCTTGGCCTATAACGTGGAGCTTGCTTAAAAGTCTTTGGAGAGTAGAAACAGCCAGTTTTTTCTTTCTTAAAAAAAAAAAAAAGTCTCTTTATTTTGGGATTGTCCACCTGAAGGTAAGAGGCCTCTGAGCAAATGTGATGTACTTTTTCTCTAACTCCCTTGGAAAACAGCATCCAGTCCCTAAGTTGATTCTTAATGTTTCTCTGGACCTTGAAGAGTTTGTTTTTTTTTCCCCTCGTTTTATTAAAAAAGTAATTGACTTATATCACCCTGTAAGGTTAAGGCATAAAACATGGTGGTTTGATTTATATATATTGTGAAATGTAGAAAGTTTCTTTTATCAAATCATACCAACCTTGTGTCCATTCTTTCTCCTATGTGCAATTAACTTGATATGATACTAGTCATACTCAAGTGTTAACGGTTAATGAGCTTAACTACTATAAAAGTTTCTTGGAAATATTCTCACATTTTCAAGGGCTTTTCATTGTCTTATTGCAAAGTCTTCCCTGACCAAACCATAGAATCCTGTTTCCTCTGATTCCCTGGATAGGTTCTCATCTTTGATGAGCAAGGAACTAGTAATTGTGGAGATTTACTACTGGAAATCTAGTAATTGTGCAGATTCTTAGGCCCATCCCAATATCATGGTACCACAGGAGAAGTAGTGAAATGCCACAAATCTTTCTCAGTACCCTCCCGCCTTGCCAGCATGTCTCACCATTAATTTCTTTAACAAACACACATTGAATTACTTGCTCTTTGGAAGGCTCTAGGCTTGGGGCCAGGAGCCATAGACCTCTCTGAGCTTGTACTCTACTGGAAGAATCTCACACTAATAATTACCTAGAAGGCAGTGAAGGTAGGAGGAAAGTGATAAAGTCTGGGGTCAAGGAAAATCTTAGGGCAGAGTTACTCAGAGTGTGATACCTGGAAGTTAGAAATGCAAATTCTCAGGTCTCATTCCAAAGCCTTCTGTCTCTGGAAGTCAACCTGTGAGCACTGTCTATCCTTTGCTCACACTGCAGGGCCTGCCTTTTTCTGCCCTGGGCACTGATAGGTCACAGTTTAGTGGTGGTGGTATAGACAAGTGCTAGAAAATAAAATTTACCCATAATCCCACCATTTAGAGATAACCCCTCTCACTATTTGGTGTATATGTTTTCACATTTATTTCCATGTAAACAGACATATGATGAAAAAAAGTATGAATAAAAATCTATTATACTATTATACTTTAAAATTTTTTATGCCCTCTTAATAAAAATTGTGGACTATTTTTCCATGTGAGTAAAAATATTTTTACCATTTTAATTTTAATAATAGTATAGCATTTCTTTGTAGGGATATACAATAAATCATTTATTCTCTATAGGGCAAGTCTTTCCAGATTTTTGGAATTGCTCAACAACTTTGAGAAGAATATCCTTGTATATACATCTTTGTGCATATTTGAGATAGTTTCATGAAAATTAAGGAGGCTTGTTTTTGTGATGTATTCAGATACAATTTGCAGAACACTTATATCAGAGTGACTGATATAAGAGATGAAGACTTCCCATATAATAAGCACTATTAATCGTGTCACCAGTTCATTTTATAATCCAAAGTATGTGAAGCTAAAACAAGTTGTCCTGAAGTATTTTTATTTTGCATGATTAATGGACTTAAGGCCATTGGTAAAGTGCCCTGTTAGTTATCATGGGACAAATAACACTCTAACAAATGTAAGTAGTGAGATAGGGCTCTTCGTGTGTATTTCTCAGATTATTGCTTGCTCAAACACATCTTTGGAAACAAAAGTGAGTCTCTAAAATAAATGGAAATATCAACTTACACAACTCTGATTTTAATGGGAGTCTATCCATAGTATTAAACAGATTAATTTAGAAGTCTGCTGGTGATGATGTTAAGAAGGCTGGCAGATTTTCAATTCAGATTGACACTATTCAAGACAGAGGCATAACTGATGTTTATTCAAGAATTTTAAGACATATCACAGATTCTGTGGAGAACATATGATATCTATAGAGAGCTTGAAGTAAAGTCCTGGGAAAAATATGTTCCAGACGGTTACAGATGTTCTCGTATCAAATCATATTTCTATGAGAAGCATGTTCGACTGATGGCATAGGCAAGGTGAAGGTACAATTTAAGGTTTTCTTCCTGTTAAAAAATAATTGATACTACCAGCTTTATGGATTGTGTTAGTCACATATTTTGAGTCTTGCAAGGGTGGATTTGGAAGGTGTCTGAACCTCCAGTTAATCTAGCAAAAAATTCAGTCACTCGAGTCCACTTAGAACAATTTTCATGCTGCAAAGCATGTAGAAACTTCCAGAATATTAATTGAATGTTTTAACAAATTGAGTATGTTTTATAGGTCCTCAGATATCACACTAGTGCATGCATAATCATTTCAGATGTTGGCTCTGTGGCATTAGACATGATAGAGGGCAAAAAGGAAAGCCTTGAGAAGTACTGAAAGCCTTTTCATTCCCTTGTGGGAACTAATGGGAATGCAGGAGAACATATTCCCACACTGAAGGTTCTTTAAACATCAGACTAGTGACAGGGACAACCAAAGAATAATCATGGAGGCTTGATGCTTTGCATACAGTTTAGTTGTTCCTGGACACTTTTTGATTAATTTGTCTGCATAAAAATTTGACTTGGAAATACCACAGTTCAGAATAAGGTTGCTGAAACTTTCAAATACGACAAACTCAGGAAGATGGAAAGAGTTTAAACATTTTATGAATAAATGGGGCTTTCAAGGCCAAATATGACATATTGCTATTATTTAGAAGGTACTTCATCTTAACTGTGTTTGGATCTGATTTGAGGGTGAATTGAGAAAGCAGGTTGCCATTCAATGACATTTTCAGAGTATTGACATAATTTCTGTGTATTTCCCACCTGCCTTATGGTTTGCTGAAGCATTTCAAATATCAAAAGTATTTCTAATCTACTAAAACAATTTCTGCTGAGATCTAAAACACCCACTTTGCAAAAGCAGGGCTTAATTTGGCACTGAGAAGTTTAAAAAATTATCAGTGTGGTATGGCCTAGGCTAAGATAAATTGGTGTGTTTGTCTCATTGCCTGTGCTAGTGAATGAATAGTGGTTTGAGTCAGGAAGAGGGAGACAAGAATGTGGCCTCAGATGCTAAAATTGGGCTTTGAGGATAGTGTGATCAACCATCTAGGTTGGCCTGGGATCTGGGAATTTCCTAGGGTATAGAATTTATAATGCTAAAACTAGGTCAGGCTGTCAGTAATCTTTCTGGGGGTCACTGAGACTGACCTTATTGGGCCCACCTCTCTGCCTTATCTTTATAATATTTTCTCCCATGTAAGGTTCTCCTTGAGAAATATATAAGCAAGATTTCACTTGGATTTCAAAGTAGGGCACAGGTACGTACATGTGCCTAAACACATACGCTACTCTAACATACATATGCTATAATTGTGTTCATTTCAGGTCTGCCTTCAGCATCCATGTTCGGAACCAAAGGGAAACAGATGTTCAAAGAAAGAATCTTCCAATAAGGACTTATTCTGTACAAAGCACTCCTGTGGGTGCTGAGGACATCTGGGATAACGTGAAACAGAGATGAGGAGACTAGATCCTGCCCTCAAAGTGTTTGTCCTACATTAAGCAAACAGTTCCATCCGCAGAAAGAATGTAATAAATGCCTTACGAAAAATACCAGCAAAATTCTGTAGGAGTTCAAAGGCATTGGATTTTTAGTTTCTTTAGTTCACAGGCAGGTGGTATTTGTGTTGAATATTTAAGGAAGAGTAGGATGGTGATAGGCAAAGGGGATAGGCAGACGTCTTGGGGCATACAAGTCCGCTTATGTTCTAAGTGGAAGACGGAATAGTAATGTCAGTGCCGTGGGAGCTTAAGGAAGGGGAAGAGCAGTCTAAACTTTGCAGGGAGGGAGGAAAGGTATATTGGGTGACCTTGAAGGAGGACTAGGTTTTTAATGAGCATAGAGGTGTGCTGGAGGACATATGGGGAGGGCCTTGGGGCCTAAGCAGAAGGCTGGAGGCAGGAGTGAGCACTGACATATTTCCCAGTACCGCAAGACATCTGGGCTGGGGTATGGGGTGTGTGTGTGTGTGTGTGTGTGTGTGTGTGTGTGTCTGGAATGTGAGGAAGACACTCAGAGAGTTTGGGCTAAGAGGATGACCTAAACAAACTGTAGGAGTCCAGGCTGGTAGGGGTGAGGGTAGAGTGGAGTGGGAGCTTCGGTTAAAAGAGAGGCCATTAGGAAATTGTAGAGACTTCTTGGGGTGGTTGCGGTGACATATTAAAAATACTAGTTTAGAAAGTTTCTTCTGTCAGTTGTGTACAGTGTGACTGTGATGGGGGAGAGAAAAGGAGACCCTCTTTGGGGGCCTTTTCAACAATCCCAGCATGAGTACATGAGCATGGACTAGATGTGGGTCAGTGGGGATGGAGAGGCAGGAGGAAATCTGGTAGACATTTTGAAGAAGGATATGACAAATGGATTTGGTGACAAATTGCATAAAGGGGATGAAAGAAGAGTCAATTTACTTATCTTTAAAGATTTTTTTTTTTCTTACAATGATCTGTAACATTCCTTTCTGTTCTGGGAATTCATGACTTCCAGGTTTCTAGACTTAGCAGCTGGAAAAATGCCAGTACCTTCTTCCTTCCTTCTTTCCATCATTCAGAACCTTTTATCTAGTAACAGATATTGTAGGGACTATGGCGATAGCTCCATCTTTGGAATACTTTTTAGATTAGTAGGAAGGTTGTACCTTTAAACAAATAATTGTAATTTAATGTGGCAGATGCTTTTGTTGGAGGTATGGACAAAGGACTATGAGAAAACTAAGGTGGCATGACCAACTTTGCCTGGAAAAATGAAGACCAGTTGACATCTAAGCTAGGTCATAAAGAATGATCGAGAGTTTGTTAGGTTAGATAGGTGGGGTGGAGAGGAAAAACAGTGTAAGAAGCATGCATGAGATTATCTGCAGTATAGTACCAGGCACTTGTATGGCTGGAATGTAGAGTTCATTGGAGGAGAGGAGGGAGGGAGGTTGTGGAGAGCAAAAAGAGAGAGGCTGGAGAGAGGAGAGCAAAGTTAGGTTGTGGTCAAATGAATAAGGACCTTGTTCCATGAAAGGAATTTGGATTGGATCCTATTGCTACTTATGAGGTATTAGAGATCTTCAAGGAAGGTACTGAATGATGTGTGTTTTAGGAGATAACTGTGGTGCTGGAGAGGGTAGACTGCAATAAGGGGAGAGGCTGGGGATCAGGAGGCCAATAAAAAGCCATATATTTCAGGCACAAGATGATGCCTCCATAGGGTTACTTGTGGAGTATTGGTGGGAAGTTGAGTGTAACTTTGTTAAGTTTTAAGAGTTTGGCAGGGCACTTATTTCTGAATTCATTTTTTCCTTGGCTTGCATTCAACTATGTTAATTTTGCCAGGCACTGCAGTAGGCATTGAGGGATAAGAAGATAAATAGAACACTTCTATGAACTCCTTTAACTCCTTTACAATGATTCTCACTTTTTTTTTTTCTGTCTCACTATTCATAAGTGATGTGACCTGCTCTTATGGGAGTAGGGATGGCAGGGTATGAGCAGAGTATGAGAAAGGGGTAGGGGTATGGAGGAGAGAGTATGTCCTTCAGTGGAGAAATAGGATGTGGAAAGAGTTGTGAGGGGAGAGATGTGTAGGCTTCTTCCCCAGGTGACTCTGGTGAGCCTCTTTTATTTAAGAGACTTTCATTTTTAAAAAAAATTTAATAAAGATTTTATTTATTCATGAAAGACACACACACACAGAGAGGCAGAGACATAGGCAGAGGGAGAAGCAGGCTCCATGCAGGGAGCCCAGTATGGGACTCGATCCTGGATCCCCAGGATCATGACCTGAGCAGAAGGCAGATAGATGCTCAACCACTGAGCCACCCAGACGTCTCTATTTAAGAGATTTTCAGTTTCAAGTAACAGAATACTCTAGTCAAAATGGCTTAAACAATAATCATGCTAATTATTATGTGTAACAAGAAATCCAAGACTGGCCAAATCAGTGGCACATTAATGCCACAGAGAACCCAGAGTCCAGATAGCTTTCTACTCCGCCTTCCTTAGCATGTTCCTCTTAGGCTGCTGCCATTCCAGGCATCACATGCAGAGAGGACTATGACTTTCTTCCTTGTGTATCTTTTCCTCCCCCACCCCCCTTAAATAACAAGGAATCCTACTCCAGAAACCCTCAGCAGACTTCTCAGGTCTCAGGACCAGAACTGGATTGGAGGCCTATCCCTGAGCCAGTCACTGGCAAAGGAAATGGGAGTCAGGAAACATTGGAAACAAAATTATGGCTGTTACCAGAGAAGAAAGTGCAAATGGCTTTTTAATAGGCAAGCATCTATTCTGCTTAAAATTGCTGGCTGTGGGAAAGAAGCTCTTAGCTTTTGGAACTAGAGCATTGTGTTGCAGATAAACAATTAGGACTAGAGATACAGATTTGAAAATACTAGAATGATAGAGACCTATATGCCTGTTTTTATCTTTTCATTATGGAGAATTCTGAACATACGTAAAAGTAGACAGAATGGCATAATGAATGCCCTATATAAGTTTGTTTGTTTGTTTATTTATTTATTTTATAAGTTTACTTCAACAGCCTCTTGCTAATCTTGCATTCACTTCAATTTGCTTTGTCTCTCTATTATTATTTTGGAGTAAATTTCCCCTCCATTATATCACTTTATCTGTATTTAAGTATGATTCTCAACAAGATAAGGTCTGTTTTCTTTTAAAAATAATTATAATATAATAATACCTTAAGCATTTAACAGTCTTTAATATCATTGAATATTCAAGTGGTGTTTAATTTTCTAATTATGTCATAAACATTATACTTTTTTTTTTTACAGTTTGCATGAGTGAAGATTGACCTAAGGTTCACATATTACATTTGGTTGATATGTTTTAATTCTTATTTAAATCGATACATTTTTTTCCCTCCATGTCTTTTTTAATCTTTTGAAAAAAGTCACGTTAGTTGACCTATGGAGTTTCCTATAGTCTTGCTGGCTGCATCCCTATGATTTAGTTTGACATGTTACTTGTTCTCTGTATTTCCTACAAATTAGAGTTGGACTTAAATGTTTGGTCTGATTCAGATTTTGGGGGGTGGGGTGAGGGGACAAGAATACATCAGTGGTGTAGTCTTCCATTATGAGGTTCTTTTTTTGTCATGTGGCAGCCACTGATGTTCAGTGCGAATACTTTAATTCAGGGTTACACGGGTAATTTTATAGTACTGTTATGGACTGCATGTATGTCTCTAAGGTCCATCTGTCGAAATCCTAACCTCCAGTGTCTGTGATGGTATTAGGAAAAAAGGCCTTTGGGAGGTGATTAGGTCATGAGAGTGGAGCCCTCATGATGGGATTAGTGCCCTTTAAAAGGCAACCCAGAGCGTTCTCTTGATATGTGAGAGAACCTTCCCACTAAGGTTCCCACTAAGTGGGAAGACGGCTTTTTGTGAACCAGCAAGCAGGCTTTCACAAGAGCCTGACCATGTTGGCACTCTCATCTCAGACTTACAGCCTCCAGAAGGGAGAAGTACATTTCTGTTTGTAAACCACCCAGTCTATGGTATTCTATTTTAGCAACCCAAACTGCCTAAGGTGCAATCATTTCTTCATATATTTGCTGGAAGAGCTGAGATTTAAAAGCCTTACTTCAGCAGGTGTTACTGTTAGTAGAGAGGTGAAGTGGCATGCCAGAGGAGGAACATGGGAAGAAGGGATAAATTCAAAGTGTTTGGAAGGATAAAAACACCCTGGAGAAGGCCACCTGGGTTGTTTATATCAAGTTAGTTGCAAATACAGGACTTGATTAGAATTGTTGCTGTCTTGCATCAATCACAGTGATCACATCATAGCTTAACCCTGAAATATGTGATGATTTTTTATGTTTTTGTGTGTTCTGCTTGAATCAAGTCTTTCCCTTTAAATCTGCAAGTCAGATTGAGGGACAGAGGGAGCATGAACGATGTTTTATCCTGTCTGGAGTATTGGTGAAGTAATAGAAGGCATCCACATAAGGAGCAAAGAAGTTTGGAGTCAATGAGTATTTCTATGTAATCGACACAATTTGTTTGGCAGCCACGAAAATACAAAGCACCCCAGCAGGCATGGTGAGCCTTTTGAAGTGAAATAGGAAACTCAAAAACCAAGGAGGAGATGGTGCCAGTGAAATATACATCAATATAAAAGTTGCAGCAACATAAATGGATATAAACAAAAGCCACTTCTACTGTACATCATGGCTGCAGGGGGGGGGTGCTTCATAATGGTAATAGCCAGGGGATTGAAGGAGGTTAGCAGGCTTCTTGCAGGAATTGAGGCAAGTGTGGAAGCCCCCTCAGAGGGAGAACCCGGAGACACATGAGGGAGGAGAGCGAGCATTCATCTGGAGTTGGGACACTTCTGAGGTGAATGTCAGAAAGTGAAGAAGCATAGGCCCCATCAGTAGATAAAAGCAAATTTTTGAATTCTATTTTCTGAAAATACACTTCTGAGGAAGAGGGTGTTTTTACCCAGAATGTATAATGTTGAAAATCTCTATTTGACTTCTCTGTTATATTCATAGTCCATTCTTGTTATTTGTGCTAGTTACGTTTTATTAAGTCACTGTGAACACTGAATTAGCAAATACTGAGCCATTGCTCTTAAGGGATACACAGAGTTAGGTTCCTGATGGATACACAGCTTAATCACAACTGATTAATACATAGCCTTGTTTTATGTGTGTTTCTATTTAAAGACAACTTGTTTAATATAGATTGTTGATTCCTTAACATAGAACTCCTGGCTAATAGCACTGTAACTCATGCTTGAGTGAAGCTGATCTAATACATGTATTTTCTCTGCAAGGTGCCATAGTTTTCTTGTGCTTGGGAACATCAGACAGCACTTCAGCACATGGCTTGGGGGCTGTTTTAAACAGTGAAATCAACAAAAAAAATGCAAAAATGCCAAAAAGTGACACTATGAAAAAGACAGTAGTTTACAGTTTGAGAACTGAAACAAGAAGGTGGAATGTCATCCTGTTCAGCCTTAGCTGTGAATGTGTGTGTCAGACAACTCAAATTTTTACTGCTCTGTATATGTGTCATGTGTATGAATGAAGGTACTTATGAGTATTGACTTGAGGGTTACAAATAACTTTTATGGAGTAGGTGAATTTGTAAATATGGAATCCACCCCTGAGGACTGACTATAATTTGAAGACCAATGTTAAAAGATAAACTTGGGTTGTAGAGGGTGGGGTGGAGAGCTGCAGCAGGTTTTCTGGAGTTTTCCAGCACATTCAGGATGTATCACTTAGCTACATGTGCAAATTCAGTTGGTAAAGGCTTTCATGTTGGGGAGGGGAATAAAAGAGAAAGAGAGGAAGTGTGATTCTCGGAGGAGGAGGGAGGGAGAAAATGAAGGCATAAGGCCTCAAGAATCCAGGAAATAGGGGCGTGAAAGTAGTAGGAAAATTTTCTGGAATTGGGGTAACAGGGTATAAAGAGCAAGGACAGGAAAGAGAAAGCAGGAAGAATGAGGCCATTGTGAATTCTGGAATGGTTTGGGTCCTCATGTAAAAGCTCAGGGGACTAGTTCTTTGGGAGAGGGCTGCTATACTTCTCTTCTGCTTAGAGCTCTCCGACTTACTTTTTTACTTTTCTGTTCATTGTGGTACAGAATAATGGCAAGGATAGCAATGGGTTCTTGTTCCACCTTTTTAGGCCACATTAGAGATGTCGTGGGTGGAGGCCTTATGCTACAGACTTCATGGCAGATGATTTAGGGAAGGATGCTGGAATATTTTTCACTTGCAAAGAGAAAATTAAAGCTAGAGATTTGATCCTTTAAGAGGTCTTTGAACTTATAAACACAGACACATATGTGTCAAGAATGGAAACTGGCAAAGACTGTATTCCATAGTTTGAACTTAATTGCTTTTGGTATGTAGTTGAATAGATAAAATATCCCAAGATATTTAACTTAAGAAAATTGTTCTGTTGTGCCGCACAGTAAGTAATTTTTACAGGGTTTTGGCTGAGATATTCAGTATCAATATGCAAGAATGGTTTCAATATGTGGTAGGCCAGTAAAAACAAAGTCATTGTGACCCATGCTTTGCAGATCTAAGAGGGACAGAGGAGCAAGTAGTGATAATTAATTCCAGTTTTGGGGAAATACTGCAGTTCTGCAGCCACATGCCTCCAGCTTGTACCTTGCTTTGTGTGTCTGCTCAGGGAAGGTGTCGTAAGCTGCTGCAATCAGTGGCTTCTCAAGGGAGCAGTGACATGACATGGTTATATGGCAAGGCCTGATAATGGGCCTCTGGAAATGGGGAATACTGCTTTCATCTGAAATCATGGAACCCATAGAATTGGCCACTGGGGTTGGAAAACATGAGTTAGCAGTGAGCCTCAGTGAGACGAAATAGGACCTTCTTCCCTACTCCCATTGCTTTGCTGCTGACTATGCCGACAGGAATATTGCTTAAGCCTTGACCTGCTTCCCAGCTTCTAGAACAGTCAGATCCAAGCACGAGGGCGAGGAAGGCATGCTCTTCACTTTTTGCATTGATTTATTAGCATTCCCTTCCTCTTTCCTGCCAAGGGGGAGTAATTTTTCCTTCTTGGTGTTAAACAGTGAGCTGAAGCTTATGTGTGGAGCAGGGGAGGAAATAAGTGAGATTTGGGTATTTGGAAACCTATTCACCATATTTAAATAGTACTCAAAATATGGAGGCTGTTTATTTTGAATTTTAAATGTTTTATTGAGATATAATTGACATGTAACATATTAGTTTCAGGTGTACAACATGATTTGATATTTGTTTTGAAATGACCTCCATAATAATTCTAGTTAATATCTGTCACCCTGGAGACTTTTTTTTTTTTTTGTAATCGATGTTACCTTGTTCTGGAGCCATCTTTATACAGAATAACTCCTCCCCCAAAGTTAATTTTGCCCACGAGTAAAAAATAGTTTATTTTTGTTTGAAGCAGTATTTTTCAGCTACGCTTAGATTCTGGGGGCTTAAGCTTTTTCTTTCAGGTTTTTTTGTTCTCAGCCTCTCTTCTTCTCTCTGGATGACATCTGGGTCCAGGGAAAGACTTACAAGCATTGTCATAGTAGGGGCAGGAGGTTTTCTACACATATTGTCCTGCCCTGTTGACATCTCTTTGAGGTGCAGCTTAGCTCCTCTCTGCAATTTAGCTTCTGGGTAGTAGTAGCTTGTCAGTGGTAGGTGTCTTTGGTTATTGTATCTCATGCTGGTTTGGCTGGATGCAGGCAGTGCATGGTGGTCCCTTAGGTTTGGCATCCTCCACTTTTTCTCTTGCTGCTGCTGACCCTCTCTGTAGCATTTCAGCTGTTCTCTCTGCGCATCTCAGGTCAAATTTGTAGGTGTTCAGGATGTTTTGAAAGTTATCTAGGTAAGTTTGTGGGACCAGATGAGTTGAGGACTCCTACTCTTCCACCATCTTGCCAGTCTCTCTGCTGATGACCCTCTGAGGCTTAGTCAGGAACTCTCCTCGGAACCTGGCTTTAGATGGTTTACTTTTCATCTTCTGCTATAGGATTCTCTTCACATGCCAGGAAACTCCTTAGCAAACACTCTTAATTCTTAACTACCTTCTCCTGGCTCTACCACAGGGCTACTGGGAGACTTCTAAATATCGCTGGGTCAGATACAGCCTGTGGTGAAACAAGAAGACGTTAACTCTGGCCTGTCCACTCAGATATTCCTCCTGCCAGTGCTCTTGAACTACATGGACTTTGTGTGTGTGTGCACACGCATGAGTGTGCACATGCAGAAGCACACATATGTTGGAGCAGTGGAAGGTAGGAGAAAAAAACACCAGTCTAAACAGTTTTTTTTAAATTTACCATTTTATTATAACATGACAAAGGATACGGATGAACAGCTAGATGGAAGAGGTGCTGAGGACAAGATATGTAGAAAAGGGTACAGAGCCTCTATGCTCTCTCCAGATGTGTGCCACCCTCCCAGCACCTCCACATATTTGCTGATCTATATACTCTCTAATGCCCATCGTTAAATTAATTCAAAATTTTAATTAATTTTATATTAATATAAATATTCTTTTAATAAAAAGAATTTAATGCCCATAAAATTCCTTAGAATTTTTAAGGAAGATTTATTATGTGGATATAATTGATTAAATCATTGGCCTAAATGTTTTTGAATTCTCCCTGAATAAATCTGCAATTTTTGTCACTTCACTGTCCATGCTCTTCCAGGAACCAAGCCCCTGAGAGGTGAGGAGTATAAAATCTCCCTCCGTTCCCATCTGTATGACCAGAGTTGCCCTTACATCATACCCTCTGTATTCTCTGCACTATGAGTTATGCTAAAACTGTACTTAGTCCTCTGAGCTTTATTATTCATATATACAAAGATGATATTTGAATAGAAATAATATTCTTTTCTCTTTCAACAAAACTGACTTCTGAGACAAGAGTTTCTCTCCAAGTGAGAAATATAATATAAAACACAAGCAAAGAAAAAAAAGGGGGGATTTCTTGGTTCAAGGTTGTGCCTATTCTTTCCCTGAAACAACAAAGGCCATTGATTTGGTGGGTGGAGAGCTGCAGGGCAACATGATTTATGGGTAATGAAAAATACATTAGTGTAATATTTTTAAAAATATAGTAGAAAGGGTTGGTGACTTTTGGATTAGAAGAAACAGATCAAATAAGGCTGCTTACATGCTGGGGCGGCTGACTGAAAGGAAAATGAGGCTGGATTACCACAGCTGGATATCCTTGGGTTATGTGGTTGCTTTTCTCAGCCTTACTGAACGGGGTCAGCAGACGTGAGTCACAAAACCAACTGCAGGAGGGAAGACAAACATAGCCCCTTATATCATGACTGCACAGGGAGGGAGTGGAGGTGCTTGTGAACTCTTATTCAGAAATCCTTTATCTCCTGTTTACATGGGGGTGCCACAGCCCATCTGCAGGGGTCAACAAATTTTATCTGTAAAAAGCCAGATATAAACATCTTTGTTTTTTTCTTGGCCTTACAGTACATGTCACAACTACGCAACTTTGCCATTGTAGTAGGAAAGCAGCCACAGGCAATACATAGATGAATGGACCCATGTTCTAATAAAGCTTTATTTACAAAGCCAGGCAGCAAGCTGAATTTGGCTCAAGGGTAATAGTTTGCTGACCACTGAGGTAGAATGAAATGCCAAGCCAATGTAGTGAAAGAAGTCTGCTGAACTGATTCATCTACCCTGTGTCTGCCCACCCTCCCTGCCCTTCCCAGCCACAGACCAGATCACGTTTTTGGCATTATTTTGATCCACTTTGGCTTTGCCCATTGTATGTCCACTATATAGAGACAGAAATTCTGAATTTGATATTTTTTATTTCAGCTTTTGCAGTATTTGTGAGGCTTAATGACTTATTTAAAGAGTAAGTTTTAATTTTTTAATTCTGTTATTACTCTTTTATCCTTGGGAACTCTCCAGATTGGCTTGTGTTCTGATTTTCAGGACTTCTGGGGAGAGCCCTGTCCAAAGGGCCAATATGCTTGTTAGTGGAGAAAACTGAATGGCCAGCAGATGTTCCTCACTGACCACAAGATGTGGGATAAGTAAGCTGTGTCGTGTGTATTTGAGAGCATGTATTAATTTCCTGTGGCCTCTGTAATACCACATACTCATAGCTTAGGACAACACAAATTTATTGTTTTACAGCATTAGAATTTAGAGGTCTAACGTAGGTCTCATTGGGCTGAAATAAAGGTATTGGCAAGGCTGTGATCCTTTTTGGAGGCTCTGAGGAAGAACTTGTTTTCCTTGCCTTTTCTGATTTCTATAGGCTGTCCATATTTCTTGGTTTATGGCTCCCATCCTCCATCTTTAAAGCCAACAATTTTCCATCTCTCTGACCATTCTTTTGTAGTCATAGCTCCTTCTGACTACAGGTAGAACGATTTTTTTTTCGATTTTTGTTTTTAAGAATTTTTACATGATTAGTTTGGGCCCACTTGTAAAATTCAGGATGATTTCCCTACATTAAGTTCTTCAACCTTAATAACAATTTGGATAATCTCTTTTGTTATGTGCTATAACAGAATTCTAGGGAAGAGGACTAGGAGATCTTTGTGGGGGTATTCTGTCTACTACAGAGCAAGATCTGTATTTTACTTTTTTCATAGATGCTTTCTGGGCACAAAGAAATACTGAATAAATTGTTTGAATTTATCAGGATCTAAATCATTGGTCCAAAAGGACATGTTGAATGAAAGTTGGAGTCTACAGTGTTAGTGGGATGTGGCCTTCCATTGGGGGGCGGGGGGACTGGGTGGTACAATGGATGAGCACAGAGCTCACTGTCTAAGGACTTAGGTTCTGGTCCCAACTCTGTTGTATATCTTACATGCCATCTCTGGTCTTTCATTTTACTTTCTATAATGAAGGGAAGGTAGATTAGACAGTAGTTTTTCCAAACCTTTCAAGCAGTAGAGACCTTTCTTTAAGTAAAACCTATAGACCTCCAGGTAAGAGAGAGATGCTGTCTTTGAAGTAAGCTTGGGGAGCCTAGAGCCCTCCCTAAAGATGTTTTACAAGAGCCACCTGGTAACTCCAGAGGTACAGCTTCTTTCCAGGGCTTCTTGGAACACTAGTTGGAGATCACTGGACTAGATCAGGGGTCAGCTAATTGCAGCCCATAGGCTATATCTAGTCTGAGGACTGTTTTTCTTTGGTTACTGAACTAAGATTTATATGTATATGTGTGTAAAATACACATTATGTAAAATCTTCTATCTTAACCATTTTTAAGTATGTAATTCTTGACATAAGTATGTCTGCATTGTCATACAACCATCAGCACTGTCTTTCTTTAGAACCCTTTTCACTAAAACTTTACCTATTCAAACAATAACTCTCCATCACCACCTGCTGCTGTCCTTGGCAACCTCCTTTCGACTTTGTGAATTTGACTGCTCTTGGTGTCTTATATAAGTGGAGTCATACAGTATTTGTTCTTTCACGACTGGATTATTTCACTTAGCATAATGCCTTCAAGCTTCATTTATGTTATAGAATGTGCCAGAATTTCCTTCCTTTTTAAGGCTGAAAAATATTTCATTGTATATATTTACCATATTGTGTTTCTCCATTCATTGGTTGACCAACATTTGGGTTGTTTCTACCTTGTGACTATTGTTAATAATACTGTTATGAATGTAGCTGTACAGATACCTCTTTGAGAACTTAAAAATTTTAAGACTATTGAGATATAATTTATACATATGTATGCTTGCTTATACATATGTATAAGTTTAAGATATGCAGTGTGTTGATTTGATATACTTATATATTGTGAAATGATTATCATCATAGCCTTAGATAACACCTCTATCACATCACATAATTACCATTTTTTGTGGTGAGAAACATATAAGATGTACTCTTAAAGGAACTTTCAAGTATATAAATAGAGTATTAACTGTAATCCACCATTGTATACATTAGATCACAAGAACTCATTCATCTTTTACCTGAAATTTTTGCTCTTTGATCATATTCTCCCCATTTCCTTTAAATCAGTCCCTGGTAACCACCATTCTAGTGTGTGTTTTTGTGAATTTGGCTTTCTTTAGATTCTATATACAAGTGATAACCTATAGTATTCACTTTTCTCTGAGTTATTTCACTTAGCATAATGCTCTGAAAGTTCATCCATGTCACAAATGGAAGGATTTCCTTTTTTTCACCACTGGATAATAATCCATATAGACATATGTACCACATTTAAAAAATTTATTCATCCATAGACAGACTCTTAGGTTGTTTCCATGTGTGGTTATTATGAATAATGCTACAGTGAACATGGGGTGCAGATATTTCTTCAGGATCTGATTTCGTTTTCTTTGTATACATACCCAGAAATGGGATTGCTGGATCATATGATAGTCCTCTTTTTTATTTTTTGAGGAACCTCCATATTCTTTTCAATAGTGGCTGTATCAATTTACATTCTCACCAGCAGTACACAAGAGTTCCCTTTTCTCCACATCCTAACAGTACTTGTTATCTCTTGTCTTTTTGATGGCAGCCATACCAATAGTTGTGGGGTAATATCTCATTGTGATTTTCTTTTCTTGTAGTGTCCTTATTTGTCTTTGGTATCAGGATAATGCTAGCCTCATAAAATGAGTTTGAGAGTGTCTTTCCTTTTTCAGTTTTTGAAAAAGATTTTTATTTACTTATTTATGAGTCAGAGAGAGAGAGAGAGAGAGAGAGAGAGAGAGAGAGATAGCATAAGCAGGGGAAACGGAAGCAGAGAGAGAAGGAAGCTCCCTGATGAGTAGGGAGCCCAATGCAGGGCTTGATCCCTGCACCCTGGGAGTTTGAAAAGGATTGACATTAGATTTTCTGTAAATGATTGGTAGAACTCATCAGTGAAACCACTTGGTCCTAGAGTTTTCTGTGTTGGGAGATTTGTGATTACTGGTTAATCTCCTAACTTGTTATTTGTCTGTTCAGATTCTCTTCATAATTTAGCCTTGGTAGGCTTGTATGGGTCTAAAAATTTATCCATTTCTTTAATCCAGTTATCTATTTCTTCTGGGTTATCCAATTTGTTGGTGTATAATTGTTCATACTATTCTCTTATGAATTCTGTGGTATCTGTTGTGATGTCTCCTCTTTCACTTCTGATTTTGTCATTTTTTTTTTCTTAGCCTAAATAATGTCTTATTCAAGTTCCTTTCCCATGTTTTAATAGAGGTGTGTGTGTGTGTGTGTGTGTGTGTGTGTGTGTGTGTGTATTTTAGGACTTCTTTATATAGTCTGGATATTTTATCAGATATATTTGATTTACAAATACTTTCTTCCAGTCTGTGGGTTGCCATTCCACTCTGTTGACCATGTCCTTTGATGTACACAATTTAAAATTTTGGTGTAGCCCAATTTTTATCAGTTTTTCTTTTTATTTTTCTCTGCTTGTGGTATTATATCCAAGATATTGCCAAATTCAGTGTCATGAAGCTTTTCTCCTATATGATCTCCTAAGAATTTTACAGTTTTAGCTCTTATGTTTAGATCTATGAACCATTTTGAGGTAATTTTTATAGGTGGTGTACTTCTTTTGCATGTGGATATTCAGTTTTCTAGCACCGTTTGTTGAAGAGACTGCCTTTTCCCCCATTGAATTGCTTAGCATGCCTGTCCAAAATCAGTTTGGAAAAAAAGCAATTTGAAGATACAGAGGAGTAATTATTTCTGGGCTCTCTGTTCCATTGGTTTGGTTTATATGTCTGTCTTTATGCCAGTACCACCCTGTTTTGATTACTTCAGCTCTGTAGTAGGTTTTGAAATCAGGAAGTTTGAGACTTCTAGTGACTTTTAAATTTTTAAAGAATTGTTTAAAAAAAAAAGGAAGAAAAATGCATGACAAAGACTGTTTGTGTCCCACAAAGACTAAAATATCTACTACCTGACCCTTTACAGAAAAAGTTTGCTGACCCTGGACTAGATTATCTCTAAAGTTCCATTAATGTATACCGTGAAGGACAGTCTACGTAAGGAGCGTCAAAGATTTCTTTGATTTGTATGTTGA
The DNA here is from genome assembly GCF_905146905.1 of Nyctereutes procyonoides. Taxonomy (NCBI): domain Eukaryota; kingdom Metazoa; phylum Chordata; class Mammalia; order Carnivora; family Canidae; genus Nyctereutes; species Nyctereutes procyonoides. The sequence continues at coordinate 66,180,580 of NW_026575049.1, forward strand.
TCAAGACCAAACTTTCACAGAGAGGAAATACCTCTTTTCTAATAAATGTGCTAATAAGTATACTAAGAGAAAATATTGTTTGATTTACTAGTAGATTAAATTCTCACATTGGTTGTCTCTCTCCAATCTTACCAAATATCAGGATGTTGAGAAGCATGAGCGTGGGGTTTAGGAAATGTGCCATCTCTTTCTGGGGCCTTCATCTTGTACAGTTGTGGCACACAGTTGTCTGTGTATTATTTTGGGCATTATTGTTTCCGTCAGGCTTCTAAATTGCAAACAGCATAGATTCCTTTTTGTTCCTCTTGCAACAGGGAATTCATTAGAAGAATATTTGTAACTAACAGAGTTGCCATGAAGCTCAGGAAATGAGCAGGAGAGCAGGGAGGTTCTGTGGTCAGAATCACTTATGAGTCATGCTGCAGAATTGTCCATCAAGAACACCACTGGCACCACCACTGGCTGCCACCAAGGAAGAATTCTGTGCTGGCAGCAAATGTAGATCCAGGGAGGTGCATCTTCCTGGCCATGCCTTGGTGCTGCCACACCTCTGCTGTTTGCATCACTGGCAAGAGTGAGTGTCTGGAGAGGTAAGATGAAGGATTCATGAAGCATAGGGAAAGGACTGAGGTGTTGTGCAGCCAAGAAAATGGCTGATGTCCCTGTAAATTATGTGTGTCCAGGCCCATCCTAAATTTCTTGAGGACAAAGCCACAAAATACGCCATGAAATACCAGTAGCACTCCATAGGAAGGAACTCAAACAATGTTAAAGAGATCAGGGTAAGGATATATACTGAGTTTGCTGAGATTGTATTAAAATCATAGATGCATACCTACGAAAGATCTATTTCAAGGATTCACAGTACTTGGAAAGTAGGGCTTTTGTTCCATTTTGTAGATGATTGGAGAAAAGATTAAGGATATACCTCTGCCCTTAGCAGAGGACTTATGCAGAGTTTGCTCCACTTCACCCCAGTATCCATCTTGCAGCCTCAATGGCCCTTTTAAGAACCAGAAAGAGCAGAGCTGGGAGCTTCTATCTGGTGTATCAGATTACAACCATTAGAATATGTCCTATGGAAATAGTGGAGACTGTGCACAACTGTAGCATCATTGCTTATGACAGATAAAAGTGAGAATCAACCTAAAAGTCCAGTGAAAGGGGATTTACTGAATTAATTATGATGTATTCATATAATGAAATACTGCAAGGCTATTAAAAAGGTTATAGATAAATACTTATTGACATCAGAAGATGGTTGTGATGATAAATTAGCATTTTTAACAATAAAAAGTATATATGTAAAATACTGTGCATGCATATATATGTACATGTATACACACATATATGTACTTTTAATTATATATTTAAAATAAATACATATATAGATATATACAAGAAAATATAAACAGTGATTGACTCTGAGTAATGAGAGTATGGTCAGTTTTTATATTTTCAGGATGCCTGGGTGGCTCAGTGGTTGAACGTCTGCCTTTGGCTCAGAGTGTGATCCCGGGGTCCTGGGATCGAGTCCCACATCGGGCTCTGCAGGGAGCCTGCTTCTCCTTCTGCCTATATCTCTGCCTCTCTCTCTGTGTCTGTCATGAATAAATATAAAATCTTAAAATTTTTTTTATATTTTCTTACACATCAAGGTTTTCCTTTTCATGTAGCACTTGAGCCTTTTCTCTTAGTATGTGTCTGCTGATTGGTATCCTGAGTCATCTTTCTTGTGTAAACCAAACTTTCAGAGCATCTTCTCCATTTTCCTCATTTGGGTCTTGTAAGGCAGAACAGGATATAAATACCTTTTCTAGGTTTTTACAATATTCTCATCTTTAAGAGTTGTTAAAACCTACCCCTAATTACACAACACAGCATCTATTTTTAAAAAACTCCTATTATTGGGTTTCCTGGCTAGCTCAGTTGGTAAAACATGCAACTCTTGATTTTTAGGTTGAGTTCAAGTCCCACATCGGGTGTGGAACCTGCTTAAAAAAAAAGAAGAAAAAAATTAAAAGCTCACTTTATTATGTCCTCTTAATTCAGTTTAGTTTTCATGGAAATAACTCTGTTTTGGTACTCCTATTTCATCTTTTTTTTTTAACATTTTTTAAAGATTAGAGAGAGAGAGTGAGTACGAGGGAAGGGGCGAGGGGAAAAGGAGAGAAGGAATCTCATGTAGACTCCCTCGCTCAGCATGGTGCCTGATGCAGGGCTCTATTTCAAGACCCTGAAATCATGGCCTGAGCTGAAATCAAGAGTTGGATGCTTAACTGACTGAGCCACCTAGGCACTCTACCTATTTTTTATCATTTTTATTCATTCAGATAAATTACATACTTCTAATAGTAGTTATACTTGGCATAGATAGTTTGAGCCTCATGTTAGCATAACTGGTAGAAATGTAGGTGTTTAGTAATGTTGAGGAGTAGCTTATTGATTATAGGCATTCAACACGTCTTCACTTTTAGAAAGGAAATGGGAAATATCTGGTGAGTTGGTTGAGTGAGGTTCAGTTGAAAGAGCTTCTACCACATAATGTGTTTTGCTTTCCATAGCATCTCCACTTCTGCTTACATCTTCCCTTCTCCTCAGCTGACATGACTCTGCAGTTTGGAGAACGGATACTCTCAGGCTCATTTTGAAGGCACAGGGGCCTCCTGTCCCAGTGTGTAGAGCACCTCATGTCAGCCACACTCTTGTCTTTCCTCCTGGAGCTGGGCTTCCTCTTTTGCGCTTCTTGTTGAAACACAAAGAATGGGCTTGTTCTGATGGGCTCAGACTTCCAGTTCTTAGGGTCTGACTCTTGACCCTCTGGCTTTCTCCCAGCAGCTAATGTATATAGGACCATGTGTTTGGGGGCTGCATGTAGCCATCCCTGCCAGGTCCCTGCTGTTATCTTGGAGCTACATGCAGCCTTATTTTGCCTATTACTCCTTTGGGTCTGGGTTTTCTCCACAAGATACTACATAAAAGGCTTCAGTAAATACTGATAGAATATGGTATGTCTGGGATATTTCCAGAGGAACCTGCATTTCTACTGATAGATTATGGAGTAGAATCCCTTTCTAAATGTTTTAGTTGGATGTTTATGCATTATTTTCTTATTAATCAGACTTCTTGGCATTTTATTTCTTTTTGCAAGCTGGGTTGCTGACCTCTTCAAAAATAGCACCATGCTTACATTTTGTGGACCAGTTTATTAGTCAGTTGGCAGCTGACCAGTACTGGTTCCTCACTGCCAAGATTCACACGTTTTCTTTGTTATCACCTGGGTGTCCTGTTTAGTTGGGTTACACAGGGCCTCATAAGCAGATCTTACTAAGAATTCTTGTAGGAGTGGCTCTGGCATGAGAGAAAATATCTTGTGTTTGATGAGTGGAAATCATGAATAAGAATTCCAAAAATGTTGTCACTTGTATAATATTTAGAAATTGCATTATGAAAGGCCTTCTCCTGTTGGAATCCAGGGAATCAACCAAATAACTTCAGAGTTGCCGATTACTTAGGGTTGTTTGTATCATTTAAACCTACTTGTCTTCTCAGAATTTCTTTCTTCTTCTTCAGAATTGCAGGTTGAGTAAATTTTCTTCCCTATGGGAAAATAACCACCTCAAGAGCAAGTTGTCACATCTTATATTTTCTTTTCTATAAAATTATGCAAACATGAATTCTGATTTACTGATTCTAGCATAAAATTTGCAGTTTTGACCATGTGAACTAGACAGGGACTTAATACCATTGATTCCAAAATGTTCACCAGCTGATCAGGACATGGTCTGTTCCTGCTTAAGAGCCAGGAGAATTTGTCTTAAAAATATAAACTGCCAGGTGTAACCCCAAGAAATCCTAATTTGTGCCATCCAGGATGTGACCTAGGAGTTTGTATTTTGAATGTGTTATTCACTTAATTCTGATGTGTGTTAAGTAGGAGCAGCCAACATTTTCAGAAGAGCCCTTTATTATACAGTATCTTGTAAGGTAGACCCTAGGTCACTAGTTTATAGACTTTAATGCACATTGGAATCACTCAGGTTGTTAGAAAAGTGAAGTGAAGAAATGCATGGCGCCTGAAACGGAGTAAGTGCTCTATAGTATATAATCCTGAGTCATTGCTGACCCCAACACTTCACTTTTTATTAGTGTTCTTTGCTTGTTTTTGGTGAACGTTACTCATTTTTATTTTTCTCTTCATCATCATCAGTGTTCATTTCCTTTTAAAGATAATTTCTCACTATACACAAATTTATTTAAAACTATAGAGCTACTATGCAGTTGAAAGCTAGAGAACCACAACATAGATTGAAATGGGGTTATAGGGCATCAGCTAGATTTCCTCATCAGCTTTATAATTTCTTTTCAGCAACTGGCCATTTAGTGCCCATAATTTAAAAAATTACCACATAAATTGACAGGAAATAGTTGAAATTAAGACTGTTAAATCCTCAAATGCCAGATACTTGTATCATTATTTAGTTATATATGTTGTTAGGGTTTTTTCTTTTTTCTTTTTAAGAATCTATTGAGTTACATCTAGAGGACAATATATTTGCAGAATAGAACACGAAGACGAGAATAATTTTAGGGACTAAAGTGAACCAAAAGCATCTTGAGATACTGCTTGATTCCCAATCGCTAAGGGATAGTCTTGTGATAAAATGGAGAAATTAGAGGCACGGGATTGTTTAGTTAGTATATAGAGGGGAAAAAGAACCTGAAAGGTAGATTACTAGTGGATCAATGCAATGTTTGAAGCCTCTAGCAGCATCCTGTAGAAATCTACCTTAGGGCAGACCTGCCCAAGATTTTCTCAATATAGATGGTATATGGTCACCATATCTGGGAAGATTAGCAAATATGTCAGATAGAATCTGGAATATCAATGATCTTGGAAGGCTGGATGGCTGGATCCAGAATTGAATGTTTTGAAAAAATACAATAGCAATTGATAGCAATAAAGGCAAAATCCTGCATTTAGATTACCAAAACCAGTCAACTATGGAGTATGGAGGAGTGGCTTAACCGAAGTTCTTGACTCTCCTCTTTTAGTTTGCCCATTTATTCGGCCAGTTACTTAATGACCACTCTCTATGTACCAGACACTTTTCTAGGTATGTGGTCTTCAGAAAGGCAGCCACAAGCCACATGTGGCTATTGAGCATTTGAAATGTGGCTAATTTGAATGGAGATTGTTCTGTAATATAAAATACATGCTGCATTTCAAAGGTTTGATAGGAAGAAAAATGTAAATTCATTACTAATCTTTATATTACTTACATGTGAAAATGATATTTGAATATATTTGGTAAAATTAATTACTTGAAATCAGTTTAATCTGTTTCTCTTTACCTTTTTAAATGTGACTACCAGGAAATTTAAAATTGTGTATGTAGCTCACATTACATTTTTACTGGACATTACTTCTCTAGACATTGGGCATACATGATTGAATAAAACAGACAAGGTCTCTGCCTATTATTCATTCAACAAATAAATCTGGAGCCCCTATTATGTACCAGACACCATTCTTTTAGAGTTTATCCGAGAAGAGGAAGACAATCATAAAAAAATAACCAAGTGATCAAAGTATGTGCATGTAGTAGGAAGTACTGTGATGAAAATATAACAGAGTGTGTGTGTAATAAGGTTGGGACAGTAACTTATACTGTGAGATTGGGGAAGGTTTCACTATAGAGTTGCCATTTTAGCTAAGACCTGAGTTACCAAGAAGGAGTTAGATATAGGAAGACTGTCATAGCCAAACAATCTTGGGAAACACCAAGGTGGAAATAAGCCTGGCATATTTGAGAGACAGCGTTAAGTCCAGTGTGGTAGGGGCTGAGTTGGTGAGGGGAGGCAAGAGCCAAATAGTATGGGGGCCTTGTAGGCTGTGGTGAGGAATTTGGCTTTTTATTTAAGTGGAAGATGAAATCATTGGATATGTGTTACATGATCAAATGTAAGTTTTCCTAGGGTTATTGTGTTCAGAAGGGCAGTAAGAACAAGTGCAGGGGCACTCCTAATTTGGGCAGGAGGTGATGGTGACCTAGAGTAAGATGACAGTAGTACAGGTTGTGAAATTGGGAAAAGGCCCTGATTTGGGAGCACTGTGGAAGGTAGGTCTGTTTAAGCCTCACTGATAGATTGATGTGGGATTTAGGGAATCAAGGAATCAGGTGCAAACTTAACATTTATAAGAGTGTGCTGTCATTGCCAGAAACAAAGAAAAGCCACTCAACCTTGATGGCCAGTATGATCTAAGGCTGCTCTAGTAGAATTTGGCATTCAGAGAGGTGTTGACTGCTCCACTTTTTTCAGTAACTGCCAAGCTGTGGGCAACAATTGAAGAAGGTCTCTTAGGTTGCTCATTGCCAACACTGAAATTCTTGACTAATACATACTTCTGGGATTTAAGTTCTCATTTATACTAGGATCTTTCTTCCACTAGCCTATTCTGGGGTAATGTGTACAGTGGAATGTATGATGATGGTTATGAGTACAGGCTCCAAAGTTACGTATATCTTGATTACAATCTTATCACCAGACAGAGTTACAATGTAACCTCTCAGGGCCATGTTATTCTCATCTGTAAAATTGGCTTAAACATTTCAGTACCTACCTCAGAACTGCTGTGAATATTAAATGACAAATGGCCCAAAGTCTGGCATATGGTAGGCACCCAGCACATGCTATTATTAAATACTTATTGAGCATCTATGCTCCAAGCTTTATGTGCAGAGTTCTTAGAGTTGTTGAACTATAAGTGGTCATTAGGATTCTAGTGTAACTCTTATGACAGTTGAGGAGACACATCCAAGTGGTTATCTGATTGACCTAGACCTAGAAGACATTGAGATTCAGTCTCTTGTTTGCTAATTCATTTGCACGCCAATCTCTCAAATCTTCTCCTCTTCTCTTCTTCTCCCCATTCAGTTCAATGAGTATTTTTTGATCATCTACTACATTCTTAGAACCAGTTAGATGTAGAGCAGCGGTTCTCAGTTGGAGGGGGATTTTACCCCCAAGTGACATTTGGCAAGGTCTGGTGACATTTTTGGTTGTCATAACTGGCATCTAATGGATAAAGGCTAAGGATGCTGCTAAAAACCTCTTTTTTAAAAAATTTTATTTTTTATTTTTAATTTTTTAATTTAAATTCAATTTAGTTAACATATATTATTAGCTTCAGTGGTAGAATTTAGTGATTAATTAGTTGCCTATAATACCCAGTGCCCTCCTTAATGCCCATCACCCATCCACTCACCCACCTGCCCTCATAGTGCACAGGATAATCCCTCCTAACAGAATTATTTGGCTCCAAAAAATATTACTGAGGCTGAGAAACCCAGATATAGAAGATATAGAGATAAATGAAACAAATGTGTGTGTGTGTGTGTGTGTGTGTGTGTTTGAGTGTTTGACTAGGGGTAGGGTATTCCTGCCCCAAGGTCGAGGTCAGGGGCATAGGGGATTAGTCTTGATACACTATGATAAATCCCTTCAGAGTGGCAGTGCCCACCATGAAGTCTGTGAATTTTTAGGCCCTATTTACCTTCTCTCAGAAAACACTTAAAGAGTATTCACATGGACAGTCTAATTAAATAAGAGGAGCCACAGACCTGAGTGAAGATACATTATATATCCCTTTCCTAAGGGCTCAAACTGGGAAGAAACTTCTGGCTTCTCACAGTCTCTAGCAAAGTCCTTCCTTTCTGTTTCTGGCAGTACCCCAGGTGAGCAAAACCAAATCAAACAGGGATTATATTGGCAGTATATAAATTCATTCATTGTAAAAGCAAAGCCTTCACCCTATTATTATAACAATTGAGATTTATTATGAGAATTTTGGAAAAATATGTAAAAGATATAAATAACCCCTATTAACATTTTTCTTTTTCTTTTTCTTTTTTTTCCCCTTATGCTTGGATTTTTACTTTACATACATAGTAATGATGATCATACCAAATGAGTAAATTTGTAGATTGTTTATAAGCTGGTGTTTCTCCATTGTATACATGTTACTGCTAAGGATATCTTTGTACATAAAAATATTCCTATATTTATTTTTTAAAACAGTAATTCGCAGAAGTGAAATGACTAATTTAAAAGTATGAGCAGTTTTAAGGATTTGATACATATTGAAAATTGCTTTCCCAAGAGATTATTCTAATTATAGATAGTCTCACTGACAGTGTATGGAGTTGCCCTCAAAAGTTAATATAAAAAATCATGAGTTTGGGTAATGTGATTCTAAGCTAGCCAATGGCAAGGAGCAAGTCATGTACTTTTTGGAATATATGGATATATGGTGTGTGTGTGTGTGTGTGTGTGTGTGTGTGTGTGTATAATGAGAGCTTAGTAAATTCTTGTTGATTTAACTTTCAGTATTGGGGAATATTGAGTTCAGTGTTCACAGTTCACATTTGTTCAGAAGATTTAAGTATCTCAGTTTTATCATATTAAAAATACACTCTTCTGAATTCACAGTATGAAATCCTTATATTATTTTAAACTGTTTCTGTGACCACAGCATTTCATAAATATATACAGTGGTATTGTTGTTTGTGACATGACTGTGGTTTTGTGTGGTTGTTTTACTCTGGTCTGGAGAAATATGGATGAGAGTTTTCTATTTCTTTGCCTTTCCTTTCTTCCATTTTATTTTTTAATTTATTTTTTATTTAAAAACTGCCAAGCAAACAACTTCCTCAGGGAATGGAATACAGAATTTGCCTTTTCCTGCTGCAAGTTGAAACACACAAATGTTATGGCAAAGAAGAAAGTATACAGTTCCAGTTTTATGGTCGAATCTGTCTGCAGTATCAGAGAAGGCACTTCCTCAAAGTCACTACAGGAATAAGTTTTCACAATTTAGCAATAAACTGAATTTCTTTAAAGGGGCTTTTATTTTTCCTTGCTACTTCAATTATAAAATTGGAGATGTAGCCTCATAAAAAGGGGGAAATAATCAATGATAGACTGAGTTGAAACATTTGACAAGGGAGTAATTTAAGACTGGTGCAACAGTGGCTGTATACCATTTACAGAAGAAAAAATGCAAATGACTAATAACATAAAAAGTTAACTTCGTTAATTAAGAAATGCAAATTGAAATGAGATACCATTTCTGCTTATCAAATTGGCAAAAATGAAGATATTTTTCAGTGTTGGTAAGGCTACAATAAGATATATTTGCAGACATCAATGTTTGGAATACAGATTGGCATAAGCATTATAGCAATCAATTTAGCAACATGTATTAACTTAAAAAAATTTGCGTCCTCTGACTCACTAATGTCCCTTTTATAAATATATTCTAAATTATTCAGAAATCTGTACTAATATGTACACCCAAAGATGTTCACTGCATTATTATTTATAATACTAAAAAATATAAATATTCAACAATAGGAAATTGGTTAAGTACATGATGTTGTGGATACCTTGTTAACCAAACTGTGGTTCAAAGATCAATAGCATTGCCCCACCAAGGCATAATGAATAAGAATCAACTATGTGCCCCAGCACGTAGACTTCTGAGGGTAAAAGGTGCTTTTAGAAAGCTCATGGATGATTCTGATTATTTAACCAAATTTGAGAACAGTGGATATAAAATGTGATGCTTCTGTTAAACCTGTCAACTCCTTCATCTACTGTCTTCCACAACACAGGTTAATTTTCTGAATTACCTTTTGCCTTGTTATTAATTGTACAAAAAAAAAAAGTATCTTTGTATACGGTTTGCCAGTAGGAATTTCACTGAGGACACTTTCTAAATTATCCCTAAGAGCCAGGATATTATCATTTCCTCTGGGAAGAGTGCCTTTCATGTGAAGCTTGGGGAATATTGTTGAAGGAAGGAGAGAAGTGGGCAGTGGTTCCCATGTCTTGCACATCTGTGCCCTGGCATTGTTTCTTTACTATTGCTAGAAATATTTTTTAGGTTCCTTAAATCCAGGTTTTACTAGATGAGTCATTTGTTTTTAGGCATGATTTTGATTATGTCAGTAAGGATCCTGGCAAGAAATAAGTGGCACACTCAAACTAGGAATTTACAAAGTAAATCACAAAGGTTAAGCAGAGTTAAAGGAGATCAACCAGAGGGAGCGCAGCACTCTAGGGAATTAACTGTGGGGAGTAGTTACCATCCAGAGGTCTAAGAGGCAAAAGAAGAGCAGTATGGAAGGACTGCTTGACCGCTGCCTGATAGGAGCTGAAGCCTAGTGGAGGAATGTTGCCAATCCAGGGTCGTCAGGAAGGAGTGGCAGGAACAAACACTTTCACTCTCTGTATTCGCCCAGTGTCTCTCCCATGGGCCAAAAGCAGGTGTGGGCCAGAGGGCCAGGGAGCCCCTGAGGTAGCCCATGTATGTCAGCCTCTTGGTGCACACACAGAGCACAGTGATAGATCTAGGATAGTGAAGTAACGTGAAAAGAGCTCCTGCTTTCTAGTCTTCCTACCTTCAACCCTGTTAGGTTAGCTAAGTGCATTAATCCAGTTTCTGGCAACTACTTTGTTTTAATCTTAGAATCACAACAAAGACCAAGGAGAAGAGAACAAGCAACATTTCTTTTTTTTTTTTTTCCTGTAACTTGCCTGTCAAAGCATTAAGGTTTTAGGTACATAATATTTGTAAAAGGCAGGAGTTACAAACCATTTTGTGTAAGAAAAAACCACATATAGAGCTTTCACTTGCCAGTGGACATGTTCTGCTGAAAGCTCCAATTGCATGTGGTTGTCTTTTCTGGCTTGTTATACCCAGAGACACATCCTCTGGGCACATACCACGTAAGCAGCATGCACTAAGAGTGTGGAACACCATTAACCTCCTCCCTGGGAAGACTGCCTTTAGAAATACAGCACACAGATCCTAGAACTTCCAGCTCATGCTTTTTGGACAGAACTCTTAGGTGTTTTGTTAGTGGATAGTGCATTCATGCCCAGAGCCTACCTCTTTCTATTTTCAGCAGTATGAGTAGTTTTGAGTGGGAGAAAGCCAGGGGGAAACCAGGAGGGTTTTAAACTACACAATAAAGAATAAAGCTGAAATAGAATAGCCATTTCATGCAGGGACTAGATTTACCCAGGGCAGCGGGAACTACCTGGAGATAACTTGAGTCCTTTAAGGATCATAGTGTGATGCAATAACTCTTTCAAACAAGTGAAGGGCATCACTGAAGCTAAAGGTAGTCTGGAATCTTGACCCAGTCTGTGTGTCTCAGGTGACCAACTTAATTCCTGGGCTGCACATAGTAGCTTGGAATGTGGCTAAAAAAGCTACAAGAAGATTCTAATAGAGTGATGCTTGAACTCTGCCTTACAGGCATGTGGGGAATAGTTCATTGGCACGGAGGCGAGAGTGTCAAAATAAATAGCAGAATGGAGGCCATTTTTATGTATTTTATTTCCAGCGCATCTTATACTTGAGATGACTAACGCCCTCTGTGAACTTCCGCAAGTGGAACCAAAACTGTTTAATGAATAAGTGACTTTTAGTGCTTTATTTTCATCTAGAGCTTCATTTGAAAGAGATCATCATTAGCTTTATGGTTTTAATTGTATTGAAATTCCTTATTGTAACCTATTGCTTTATTGCGTTAGTCCATTAACCTGGGTGCCACGGAGCATAGTTTTAGAGCCTGTATTTATATCTGGACTAATTGCCTGGATGCTTTCAGTATAGGATGAGGTATTTTTCAGATCACCACAGGAAAAATAATCTGAACCCCTTTCCAGACTTCAGGGTTTGGGGTCATAACCAACACAAAGCAAAACAAAACAAAAAGACCCTGCACATTATTCTGCATTTTTCTTGCTTTGAAATGCCTACTACTCTCTATCAACAAGGAATTGCAAAATGGTAATTCTCACAGTATGTTGTTGCTCCCACATGTTTTTTATTTGGAGGTACTATGCAAGGCATTGGTCTGTGGGCTCCCCAATCAAAACCAGGTGGTTAATGGTTACAAACTGGGGGACTGTGAGATCTGTGCCTTGCTCACTAGAGCAAATGGAGATGGAGCATCTAGGTTGCTGGCTGCAGCCATAGAAGCTCAGACAAAGCAAGAACAATCAAGGCCCAATTCCTTTGGGGACCTGTTTTAATAACCCGGAAGGTGGCACAGCTGTTAACGCCCAGTTGACCCAGAGTGTTTCTTTCTGGAGTGGGAAAGTGACTGATGGGGACTTGAGTGCATTTAGATCACACAGGGTGTTTTTTTGCTTCTACTGGAGGAAGGAACATTGAAGTTGGAATTGGACCCCTTTGTTACTGCGCAGATGCTCAACAGCAGGGGTGTTTATAATGCCCATCAACCAGGCTTTCCGTTGCACCTGTTGGGGGACCAGCTGCAGAAAGCAGGTGTATCTGGGGACCAAGAGGACGGGTGACTGTGGAGAATGCTGAGGGCTGCCAGATGTATTCCACATAAACACTGAGCCAACAGCTGGGGGGACAGGAAAGATGTAGATTTAATTAAAAATGATGTGCAAATTTGATTATTAATTTCAACCCACTGTATAAATTTAATGCACACACATATAATGTGTATTTCGGAACAACTCAGTGGAATGTGTTGATGAAGCATGAGATTCACTTTTCATCAATTCCATGCACATTATGTTTTGTTCATTGGTCCACACATTGTTCATTACATTTCCATGTCCATTTAAAAAAATTTTTCCCAGGCAGGAAGCTAAAATTCCAGTTTGATTGTTAATGCTTGCAATCCTAAGAACACACAGTTGCCAGTTTAAAACAGAGAAACTGAATCAAGCAGCCTGTGATGCCTGCATTGATTCAGGACTAATTATATGAATCATTCAGTATAGGATGGGAAACTGACTGCAGTTGTTCATGCTGTGGATGGTGGAATCTCATGAGATTGGACCAATCCTTTAGGTTCTCCTGTGTCACTTGCACCAGAGACGAGAGACCACAGTGCTTCATGAAAGGGGTGGAGCTCAGGGGGATATTGACACTGATTTCTTGGATTTTGTATACTGCCCATAAAGTATGTAGGAAGTCTGAGAAGAATTTCCTGTGGCTGGCTTTAGAATGTTAAGTGTGTGTGTTGGTCTTCTCACTTAGCAATCTGAAAGTATGGGGCATTGCCTACTGCTCAAAAGAAATGGAGATCAGAATACTCTCTACCCTGGGAATAACACCTTTTTGGGCAATTTTGAATGGCAATTAAAACTGGGACTAGCTAGGGCAGCCCTGGTGGCTCAGCGGTTTAGTGCCGCCGTCAGCCCAGGGCCTGATCCTGGAGACTCAGGATTGAGTCCTGCGTCAGGCTCCCTCCATGGAGCCTGCTTCTCCCTCTGCCTGTGCCTCTGCCTCCCTCTCTCTCTGTGTGTCTCTCACTAATAAGTAAACAAATCTTTAAATAAAAGTAAAATTAACTTAAAAAAACCTGGCACTAGCTAAAGAAGATAAACAGTTGTAAAGTTTCAGCATCAGAGCTGAGTTCCTAGGAGTACTGTCTCTTTCGGTGTTCAGGGGACTCTCCTGCTAGCCTTAGAGTGCCATGTTATTCTTTTAGAACACTGATTCTTAGAGCCCTTTGAAACTGTAGGCAAAATGTTGTGTATATTTGAATATGTGCATTTTTCTCTGTGATGATTAGTATATCCTTTTCTTCAGATTGTCAAATCTCCTCAAATCTTAAGATCTAAGGAGAGTGTTTTTTAGGTGAGCTTTTTCTTGAGTAGCACCTTATTTCTTTTTAAGAAATTTACTCCTGGCAAAAAATAGTAATGGCAGTAGCAGTAACAATTAATACTTAGTAGCCAGAATGTAATAAATGCCCTATGCTTAGCATGTGTGTTGGTTTACTTAGTAAGGTAATTGTAATTGTCAAAAATAACAATTGGACCATAATGAATCATTACTTTTCTGTGAAGGGATTCAATTCCTCTGACATGCTATTCAAGGGCCTCCTTGGTTTGGTCTTGAATGCCAATCATTTTCAATATTTATTTACCCAGTGTATTCGTTTTCTATGCTGGATAACAAATTACCACAAACCCAGTGGCTTTAAAAATGCCTATTTATTATTTCATAGTTTCTGTGAGCCAGAAGTCCAGGTAAGTCTTGCCTAGATTATCAAGGTTTACCAGGTTGTAATATAGGTGTTGGCCGGACCTGTGATCTAATCTGAGGCTCAACAGAGGAAGGATCTACTGAAATACTCCTCATTATTGGCACAATTCATCTTCCCTTTTTCTTACAGGCTCTTTACAGGAGGATGTTCTTCGGCTACTAGAGGCTGCCTACTACACGACCCTCTCATAAGAAGACAGTTTACTTCTTCATAGCCAGCGATGAAGCTTTTCTGTCCTTTCTGCTCTGATGAAGTTTTATAGTATAAAATGATCATGGGAATAATACCATCTGACATATAAACCTAATCAAGGGATGGCAGCCTGTCACTTGTGACATATTCTGTTGGTTAGAAGTAAGTCACAGATTCTACCCAGACTCAGGGAGATAGGATTATACAAGCGTGTCACTTACTGGGGGTCACTTCGGGTGTATTGGTAACATCCAGCATTGGTACTGGGTGCAGTTTGAGCTAGTTGTTTGAAATATACACCAGGAAGCCTCATTTTCCATTTCAACTTTTTGCTTCCAGTCTTCAGGGAATGTTGTTGCTCCTTAGCTGTGCTTTGCATGCTTATGCCTCTGACCCTTTGCCCTCGGTTGTGCTCCCAGCTTGGAGTGCCCTCCAGTGTCACTATCATTGTCAGACTAGAAGGCTCAGCTCAAATACTGTGGTTTCCCCCCAAACCTCCTCTGATGCCTCCATTATTGTGATGCCATGGGAGCACTTGGTTATACCTTTTTTAGAGCAAACATTTAATTCTGAATTGTATTATAGTTGTGTAAATAACTATCTTCTTCAAAAAAAGGAATCCTGTCTTGTGTACTACCTTTTTTTTTTTTGCTAGAGTTTATCATTTTTACATAGGAGGTACTTAGTAAATGTTGAATTACTTTCTCCCAAACAATTGACCCGACTTTTAATTTCTTCCTTTTTGTCAGGAGTAAGAATAGTCAACAATCCATCCTTAACATTGGCTTGGACTTTTTCTTTTAAAATGGGGCAGAAAGCTCAAACTCTTACCTCTTCTCTTCCTTCTGGCCCCTGCAGTATCCACTCAGGGACTTTTTAGCTGAGCTTGAAGAGACTGAAAGCTACTGAAGAACCCAGTTTGACAGTGTTCTGCTTCTTAATGGGGCGTTATGCCCCACTTGCTGCATTTCCTTCCTGCCATTTTGATGCTGAAGGTAGAACTGGCAGTTGGCCAGTTACTCTGGGTCCCACTGAAAAAAACCTACAGACTATGTGACAGGCCACTTTCCAGCTGCTGAAAGGAGTTTCTAAGTGGAGCCTCTAATCTCGGTAGTAGTTTAGGTCCTTTTGTTTAGATGTGAAATTACAATTTATTCTCCCCAGGTGTTAGAAATGGTTTCCGCCTTCATTTCTTTAGCTCAGTGTAAAGTAATAAACAGCTTCATCATGAAACAAATTTAAATGACTGCTCTCCATTTTGGGGGGTGCTGTTGGTATGACATCAGTAAAATATAATTTCTTATTCAGTGTTGCATTTCTATCTCCGTTCCCTGAGACTGATTACTTCTTGGAGTAAAATTACAATCTACCCCCACAAAACAAACAAACAAACAAACAAACAAAACCAACAGAGGAAAAGGAAATTCAGGTAAAGCAAGGACTATTCCTGACATTGGACTCTGCAAAGGCAAATAGTCTAGCATTGATTTCTTACATTTAATATGATAGTAAAGTGAGCCAGGTATTGCAGAGCTGGAAAAGAAAAAAAAATCTGTGTTAGAAAAATGGTCCTTTACAGATAATGTGGATGGGATGCAGTTCTAGTCCATTGTGGAAACAGTGGCTGGCTGTACTTGGGGTTGCTTTGTCTCTTTGCCTCCACCAGTACATCTATGCAGTCCCTTTCTGAATCCCACAAGGAAAAAAAGAAACACCAGTATCCAGATAGTTGTTTCTACAAGGCAACATCAGCCAAATTTGGGATCTCTGATTTGTCCAGTGACTAATGCTTTAATGAGGGGGCTCTAGGGAGATAGGTCCTACTCCAAGAGAAGGAAGACAGAACTGCTCCTAATATGAGCATGACTGCTTGACCACAAAGAAGGTGCCAAGGGATGGTGATGGCTGCTCTGTCATTTGGTAAACTTTCAGGGCAAGTGGAACTGCAGATAGATTTCAAGGTGGTCTGAGGTAAATAATCTGTTGAATATTAAGAGAATTACAATGGAAAACCAAGGAACTGTGTAGCCTATGAAGTTAAGGACTGTTGAGTGTCAGGGAACGGATTGAGATGGAAATTTCCTTTTGACATCCTGCGTTCACTCCCCCATGACATAGAGTTTTAAAAAACTCCTAGGGTTGTGTTCAGAAATAATAGTAACCAAGGACTGGCTAGATCGATTTTTGGAAGGGTTGGGGATAACACTGCCTTTAAGTAAGGAATCATCATGAGTTTTAATAGTTATTTAAATACTATCCTAAGATCTGTGTGTATTTTCATCAGAAGTGGTCATGGCCTCCAGTTAAATGGGAAAGGTCTTAAGACTTGAATAGCTTGATACGAAGAGCTGGTTTCTGATGTTTACATGCAGACCTCATTACTCTCAAGTCAACCTCCAAGCATTTACAGAGCAGTGGAGCAGCCAGTAAGCATAGGTACTGGGCTAGACTTCCTTCTGAGAACCAACTGCAGTCTTTCCATCTCTCCTGTTCCTGTATAAAAGTTTGCCTAATCTCCACCTCTGAAATGGCAACTGTAGTAACTCACAGATGGCAGAAAGAATGGCCCAATACCCTCAAGGTATATAGCTCACAATGGTTTTGAGGATTAAAAGACATTATAGATGTAAAGTGTTTATTTTTGTTACTGTTTTTAAAATCATTGTTAGTAAAGGGCCAGCTCCTTCCATGGATCTAATATTAATCTATCTTTCACATCTTCTCACTTCTTATAGAGTGAGGGTTGCTTTTTTTCCTAGTATAATAAGTAATGACTTATGGAATATTTTTTCTTTTTTTTCTTTAATTTTTTTTTTCAAAATAAAAGTAGCTTTTTCAAATGCATTATACTGGGCTATTGAAATGACTTGGTCCAAAAGTTTGAGGTTGAATATTTATGCCCTAATAGAGGAGGACATTATTTTAAAAATAAATAGGGTCTGGTAATGCTAAGGCGGGGGTAATTTTTACTGCCCCCTCTCAATACATTTGGCAGTGTCTAGAGATAGTTTTGATTGCATTAACTTGAGGGAGGGTCCTACGGGCTTCTAGTAGGTAGAGGCTATGGATGATGTTGAACAAAGCAAATTTCTTAATTCAGAGGCTGCCATATTGCTGCCATGACAAGCTGCCACAAATTTAGTGGCTTAAAACAACACAGATTTATTATACAGTTCTATAGGTCAAAAATCTGGCATGGGGCTCAAGAGCTAAAATTAAGGTGTCAGGAGCACCCTGTTCCTTTATAGAGGCTTTAGGGGAGAATGCATTCTTTTCCAGCTTCTAGAAGCTACCTGCATGCTTTGGCATATGGGCCTCTTTCTTTTTTTTATATTTAAAGCCTACAGTGGTGGGTCAAGTCCCTTCCACATTTCACATCTCTCCTGCTTCTTGCATCATCACATCTCTTTGATAAACTATTTTTCCCTTTTCTTTCACTTTAAGGGTACCTGTGATTATATAGGATCCACTCAGACAATCCAGGATATGATCTCTGTACTGTAAGGTCTTCTGATTAGCAACCTTAAATTTGTCTGCAAACCGTAATTTCCTTTTGCTACGTAATGTAACATATTCACAAATTCTAGGGATTAGGTCACGAATATCTCTGTGAGGTCATTATTCTCCCTGCTACAGCCCTCACAACGAAAATGATCTGTCCCCTCATGTCAGTAGTACTGAGATATTGAGAAAGTCTGTCCTAGAGAAAGCTTTTAGTCCTAGAAGACGGAGCTATGTTTAATGTGGATAAATGAAAAAGATAAGCTATTCTTAAATCGACTCACTTGAAGTGTTAACATCACAGCCCATTTAACAACTTGGACGATTTGCATTAAAAGGCACTACTGGGTGAAATTTCTTGTCCACTGCTGACCAAGATACGATGTTAACTTGGTGCACCCGGCAGGGAAGTGAAAATCCTCTTATTAAATAAATGAAGCATCAGCTTTTGGTAACAAACATATGAAACAGAATATTCATCTTTTCTTCAATGGGAATAACACATGACAAAAGTGAGGCTTTCTTCACATTGTTTGTTTATAGAAAATTCATCTCCACTGAGGCCTTATGTTAAATTTGCTCTCTGATGTTAGCATTTCCAGGATGCACAGGGCCACTGGAGTATGTTCTTATGATCTTACCATTTATTTACCTTGATACAAAGCTCCAATTACTGTCAGAGATGCTTCTTGTTAAATATGGTAAGATCTCCAGCTTCTGAGGGTGTGAATATGTATTTGGTTCTCTGGGGCCAGGCTCAGATGCAAGTTATGGAATCGGAGTTCTGGGGACGTGGGTGCAAATTAATTAAATATCTGAAGATAACAGTGGAGGAAGTTGGGGCTTTAGAGAAAAGGCTTGAATTTAGGGAGAGAGGATTGTATAGCAAGAGACTGTGAGGTTAGTTTTTCTTCCAACCTCTTGGTCTCACGTAGATGTGTATGTGTTTTTGTATGCACTGAGAATTACTGTGCTTTTGTGTTACTTTTTAGTGTCTTTTGACACTAAAGCAACTCTTTTGGATTATCAGAAATCAGGAATATGAATATAACACATAACTTGTAATGGCATCAAGGGAGACTACTCTCCAGATAAAATGTTAGAATTTTCCTGATTATTCAGACTGTCATATTTTGTTACCAGCTTTCTTTGGGTAATCCAACTCTATTTCATTCATGGGCTATTCTAAAAATACAATCAAAGGACACCTACTGGCTACAAGTGACTTTGCTCATGTCTAATGGGGCTGTGAAGAATGGTTTGAATTTAGTGCAGATGGGGGAAAATATGTGCTGTCATCAAGAGCCTATCACACTTTCAACTTATAAAATATCTTGACTAGAGTCTGGCCCGAGTGCGTCTGAGGTGGATGCTTTAGTGAGGATGAATGTATTGGGTCAGATAAAGGAAGGACCAAAGCAGACCTTAAGTAGACAGTAAATTGAACAGATTGGGATACTGTTATTTTTGGCTTGATAAGTAGAAAAATGTTACTCTGCTTGTTTCTTTTTCTATTTTTTTGAGTTGCATTTAGTCACCATTTTGGAGATATATATATATTATATTAATATATATTATATATATTATTATATATTATATATACATATAATATATATTATTTCTGGGAGCCACAGAGGTCTGCTTTGGGGGAAGCACTGAAGTTCTGTGGTTCTGAATGTGAAAGATAAATGATTGCATCATTGTTGTTGCCGTGCTGGGGAATTTTCTGGGAAACATTTCCATTCCTTCACCGAAATCTGTTCTGTATAGGCCTTGGAGAATGATCATTTCCTAGGTATAAAGCACATGCCTGCAGCAGCTCAGTTACTCTTTATAACCCTGGAGCATATAAACAATTTGATTTGGAAAGCAAGTTAAGTACCTCCTTTGCCTTCCATCTTATTGGCTGCATGGGTTGTTTTGCCATTCTTTTCTGGGATGGAAGAGACAGAAGCAGTGTGGTTTTAGTCATGAGGGGTAATACGTTCTCAGCCTTATCTGAAGAAATTACCCTTTGTATGATTGTAATTAGCCCAGAGGGATTGTAATATGTCAAACCTTCAGACACATTCTGAGACTCAAATGCATAGTGGCAGGAAAGACTTTCAAAAATGAGAATCCAAGGTGTAGCATAGTGATGACTTCAAACTTGAGTGCTGCCAGAGTCTCTTGGAGGGCTTGTTAAAACATTGATCACTGGACCCCACTTCCAGAGTTTCGATTCTGTAGATCTAGGTTAAGGCCCTAGAATTTGCATTTCTCAGACATTCCCTGGAGATGCTGCTGCTTCTTCTGGACCTGGATCACACACTGTAACAACTGTTGGCATAGTGGGTAGGAGTAGACCTAATGACTCTGAACCCTCTGTGCCATCATTTCCAAATCGTGGGTCTTAGTCCCACCTTGATCTACTGAATCAGAATTTATTTTAACAAGATCTTCTGGTCATTCATTTCCTCATTAAATTAGAGAAACACTGACTTAATTTCACTGTTCCTCATTTCTCTCATCTGTAAAATGGGAATAATACTTATTTTTGAGGGGTATTGTGAAGTGAAATGTGTTTAACAGACTTAGCAGTAGTGCCTGACACAAAATGTGCCCCTAATGTTACTTCTTATAATTAGGAAGCCAATTTGGAATGGAAAAGCAGGTATTTTATTTCCTTACAGTACCCTCTTTTTTAAAGGTCAAAATTGTGTTTCTATTTTTTTCCCACTTGTTCTTCCCACTTTTTTTTTCTTCCCTCTGTGAGCTTCCACTTTCCTTGGAAGCACAAACATTAAGTGACAGTGGTAGGTTTGACGACAAATGAGTTTCCTATTTACTCATTCCCATCATAAATGCCTTGACTAGGATATCTTGTTATCTTAAGAAAACATGGGAAAATTCTGAAAGCCAAATAAATATTAAATTGACAGATATGTTTAGCACTCTATAGAGGACTGTGGAAGAAGGTCTTAATGTCAGACTTCAGGAGGGTGCAGACACTGAAAAAAGTTGGAAATTAGCATTAGAATTTTCTTTCTTCCTTCTACCTTTTTCCCCATCCTTCTCCTACCTTTTTTGCATTTCTTGTAATTTGGTTCTGAAATTGGTTTTCAGAATTATGCAAAATTATTTTGCCTCTGTAGACCCAGAAGAAGTTGGTGTACCTTAAGAAGGCTTCTTTGCAATAAAGCATTTCAGTATTTCCTGGGGAGGCGTAGTGCTCTGACTTCTGAGGACCTGTTCCAGCTCTGGGCTGTACTTCTGAATCCTTGCCATTTGTTCCTAGGATCTGGCTCTAAATAGCAGAAGCCCTTGGCAGCTTGGAGTTGTGAGTGTCACCCTACATCTATAATTAGTGGATCTGGTGTCTGGCCAGGGATCAGCATTTATGTACCTTGGGCAGATTCCTCATCTACACTAAATTTTAGTTTCCTCATTTTTAAGTGGAAATCGTTATATTTTTCCTGCCTATATCCCAAAGGTGTAATGAGGAACAAAGTATAGAGAGATACCTTGAATAACAACAATGTCATTTGGGCAGATAGCTGGAATACAAGAGTAGAACCTACCTCAGAGACCATCGGGTTGTCCTTGGTATAAACTCATACTGGTGAGGTTTTATTAAAACACTGCTGGGAGAAGCCTCGGGCAGTGCCGGCTGTAGTCAACCTTGGAGTAGCAGAAGCTGATTGCTTTACTGGATGGACAAGTGACTTTGTCCTCACCTCCCCTGTGGTGGAACTTCTACACACCAAGCCCTGGGTGCATCCTGTGTGCCACCGCAGGTGGTTCCATGGGAGAGGGGGAAGATTGTGAAGGGCTAAAAACATGTTTTTTGGTTTTTTTTTTTTTTTTTTTTTTTTTTTAGATTTTACTTACTTGTTAGGCAGACAGAGAGCATGAGCAGGGAGGAGAGCATGAGCCAGGAGGAGAGGGAGAAGCAGACTCCCCACTAAGCAGGGAGCCCCACTCAGGGCTTGATCCCAGGACTCTGTGATCATGACCTGAGCCACCCGGGAGCCCCTATGATGGAAGACATGTCTTCAATTGATTAAGTCTATGGATAAGGTCTCAGTGAATACAGTCTCTTTCCATCCAGCCTCTCTCATAGCCTTGGGTTCTTAAA